>NC_059546.1:5000000-7500000 GCF_905220415.1 Colias croceus
ATAATAAACCATAAAATATATATATTTATGTTATTTTAAAGCACTCTAATACAAAGAGATCATTCATAGGTGTATTTTGTGGGCATCAGAATAATGTCACTGATAGAAGATTTTCATTCCAACTCATATTTGCAATACTTAAAGATTGTATGTAAGAAAAAACAATGTCTTAAAATTGTTTTAAGACATCGGCCGAGCTTGGTTACTCGATGCGATATCTGGCTGTCGTTAGGTGCTGAGTTTGTGTATTGTTGACTTTCTGCTGATATTGTATTTTTGAATTCTCTTTGTTTACATTTATGGCTGACTTCGAGCCAATTGATAAGGATTGTGTTAGGGAATTGTGCTTAAAAATCTTACAATATTTATCGTGCCGTTCTTAGTTGCGTGTGCTTTTGCCTCTTCATAGGAAAATTGTTTTATCCATGCATTGCTTGCGTCATTCAACGTCAGATATAATGACATATTAGAAGATGTCAATCTTCTTTGTTGAAAGAGAGAAAAATGTTAAATTATTTTTACAGACGATCAATACACTAAGCCAGTTGTTCAACCAGTGATGCCCTTCCCCGAGAGTCAATATCCAAAATTGCAGGAAGGTAAGTGCAGAAATTGTACAAATTAATATCCAATCGGTAATTCTTTTTTGTAGCGTACACTACTCATATATCGTGTCTTATTAAATGCAGGTAGTCAAGAGCTAATATACATATCGCATATCGTGGATCCGCATAACTTCTTTGTACAACGCGCCTGTCACCAATCACGTGTTGAAGAATTGCTACGGGAATTCCGCAATGCAATTTCGTTGCCTACACCATCCGCACACCATGTGACTGAGGGTATGATAATGATTAACTATAAGTGTTATGTGTAAAAAATTTTGAACTGTTCGGTTTGGGTTTTCTTGCAATTTGATATTTATAAATAAGTGAAATTATTTTGTGCTGAAATCAATTTAGGTTCCTAAAAAAATATGTTGATTATTCTGATAAAGCATCTTTTATTATACCAATTTAATAGTATGTCTAAAATAATAGCTTAATTTAGTGCAAAACAGCAAATTTCATGATGTATCCTTTTCTAGGCAAAGTATACTTGGTGCACAACGAAGTCGATAATCTGTGGATGCGCTGTCGCATCGTAAGCATCGATCGTCGCAACGCTAACAAACCCAAGTTTCATGTGTTCTGCATCGACTTTGGAGGAACCGAAGTCGTTACTATTGACAAGTAAATACATATCATGATTTATTACTAGTTTTAGTTTCTCTTTCTCTCGCTGTCTTTTTTAATTTGCAAAATATGTTCTATTTTTTTCATATACTAAATGTTGTCTTCCCTATTTTTAGAAACCACTTCCAGCAAACATTATTGAATTTATCGATTGACAAAAATTCAGTTTATTTACATAGGTTTCGATTTCGAAATAAGAATATGTTCTTGTACCTTATAAAACTTAAAAAAGATTTCGTGCGGCTTTATAGTTTTACGTATTATATTTCTGAATAATTATTGTTTTCTAGATTACGTCTGCTACCCCCCGCGCGCCTGCACTCCCCGCCACCGTTCGCAATCAACTGCGCGCTCGCTAACTGCCAGCCGAAGAACGGCACTTGGACCAGCGATGATGCTATCCTCATACAGCATATAATAGACAAGTAAATATGTATTACATCTTTATGAGTCCTTATTATCCTTACTGATATTTTAAATGCAAATGTTTTTTTTGTCTTGTCTTTAACGTCGCACCTGAACGATTTTATGATATTATTGTTGTGTCTGTAGATATTTAAGAAGATATACATTATTTTTTGCGGGTGATCTCATTTATTTGGGAAGACTCATGATGAGCATTGAGCATCTGACGAAATTTTTAAATACCGTTAGCTGGCGCACTATACAACAACTATTAATTTTCTAATAAAGTTCGAACAGTTCGATGCAAACTTAATGGAGTATCAGCGGGATGTTGAGGGACGCATACGCGCTCGCACATGCCATAACAGCTAACTTCCAAACCGCCGCTAACTTTATTACTATGTATTAACTGTACACGCACATATCCTAAGGAAGTAGGATAGGATTCCTATCTTACTTCCTACATTATAAATGCGAATGTGTTTGTGAGGATGGATGTTTGTTACTCTTTCACGCAAATACTACTGAACCGATTACAATGAAATTTAGCACACATAGATAACTTGAATTAACTTAAAGGATAGATTTTATCCCAGAAATCCCACGGGAACGGGAACTATGCGGGTTTTTCTTTGAAAACGCGGGCGAAGCTTCACGGGGACAGATAGTAATTAATATACGTGATTGTCCGTGGTCAGCAAGCAAGCGGTGATCCACGTGCACCGCATCCGCTCGATGTCGGCGAACAGCGTGACGCTGGAGGTGGACGTGACCACGTTCGAGCACGGGCTCAGCGTCGCGCACGCGCTGCACTTCCACGGCCGCGCGTACTTGCCCGATCGGATGCCGGTTAGTGGGGAATTGAGTATTTGAATAAATTTTTTTTTGTGCTAAATGGAAAGATTATGTATTAGTTTTATAACAAAACTATTTTTTTTTTAATTTTTTTTTTTTGCAATAATTCAAAAGTTATTTCAAAATAAAAATTAGTCTTTGAATCCAGTACCGAAAACACACCGACAACTCCCGAAGCGTCACCCGGACGCGTGTGACGTCATAATGTTAGTTTTCACACATTGCAGTTGATAGAAAAACGTATACAACACACATTGACGACACAACGACATTTTGACGACACATCTATGGTGACCAGTCATGGCGCGTTTATAGTCACGTGATTTTAATTTAAATTTCATCAATTTTTAATTGCTTATAATTAATTGAAAAAAAAATTTTTTTGAGTTTTTTGCATTAAATATCAATATTATTAAGGTGATTGCTACGATCTGTTCCCAGCCAATGTCCCGCTAGATGGCGCTGAATTCTACATTTCTAGTTTATTTGAGTTTTTGCGTAATTGGAAAAGATTAAGGTCGTAGGAATAGTCATGGCGATTACTGAATATTATATTTTATTTAAATATGTCATATCATTGCCTTAAAATCCACCCAATTCGGTAAAACCATGCGTTTTAACATCTGTCATTGCATACAGGATCGTTTACACACACAGACGTATACAAAAATGATAAAGATTGAACTCTAGATGGCGTGAATGTAAAACAAGTTTGGCGTGTATGTATTTGAGTAGTTAGTAGCATATTATATTCTGAATTTCTGATCCATGCCTATTCACTCAAAACTACCTAATAACACTAATGATTTGTAACAGTAAATTATTTCAATAGGTAGGTATTTGAACATTTCCCAACAAGACACAAGATACAATAACAAATCTAATACACTATTTATTATTTTATTATTTACTAGCGGTCCGCCCCGGCTTCGCCCGTGGTACATGTTTACGTTTTCTCTCCATAAGAAGTAAGAACCATCCTCGTACTTCAAGGAATATAATAAAAAAAGAATTATCGAAATCGGTTCAGCCGTTCTCGAGTTATGCGCTTACCAACACATTTTGCGATTCATTTTTATATTAGACTAGCGGTCCGCCCCGGCTTCGCCCGTGGTACATGTTTACGTTTTCTCTACATAAGAACCATCCTCGTACTTCAAGGAATATAATAAAAAAAGAATTATCGAAATCGGTTCAGCCGTTCTCGAGTTATGCGCTTACCAACACATTTTGCGATTCATTTATATATATATAAGATTATGTGAAAATAACCAGGAAGGTGAAAAACATATTTACGAAAACATAGTAACATATGGCTGTCGCTACAATAATTATATTTCAATTTTATCTTTTTATACCTAGTAGAACTGGCCGACGAATAAAAAAAATCGTATTAGAATACAATATATTACGGAACAAAAAAAGGATTGTAACTGAATTAGGTAGGTATGTTTGTTTCTGGGCGCACCGTTTTCGACGACGCGACGCGACGCGCGACGTAAGCGTATAGGTATAGGTACCTACTTTGCTAAAACAAACTAATAAAATTGTGTGTCTGTCTGAAAATTCGGAAAAGCATATTTTGCAAGTTTGTGATTACTTTGATAGTTTACCGATTTATAATAATTGTAATTGTAATATATATAATTTGCAATGTGGTGAAATTTCATAAAAATCACGGGCCAATTTTTTGTTTTGAATCCCACCGAAAATATAATTGCGTTATTAGAATAATTAATTACTATACCTACCCACGATCAATTATTACAATATAGTCTCAAATGCATACTAGAGAAACATTGCAATTTGAATCAATTAAAATGCATAGCATACAAAAATAAATTCACAACACAAGAAATTCCGCGCGCAAATCATAGCGCGTGTCAATGAAATCAAGAATGTTTTATATACAAGCCGACGCGGACGAGCGACGACGCGACGCCGAACAAAAGTACCTACGACGGACGACCACGCTTCGAGTTGCCAAACACACAGCCAAACAACAATAATGAGTAATAAATTGTTTACAAAAAAAACAAGTTTTCCATTTTTCTGTATGAGTAGACAGAACTTCAAAACGCCACCTGCTACGGTTTATATTATGAACGATGGTTATAAAAATAAAAGTTATATTTGTTGGTGTAAACTATTTTATTGATCAATAATTTTGGAATTTAAAACTGTCAACATTGTTTGATTACAATAAAACGCAGTTTTATTTTATTACACTATTGTTTTTTTATCAAAACATGTATTTGAAGTACCATATAATATTATGCTGATCCAAGCATTTTCACTCAAAACTAATATCACTAATGATTTGTAAAAGTAAATTATTTCAATATACATTTCATAACCAACAAGTAAGAATAATTATTATTATTCCTACCTACAACAACAAACCTAAAACACTATTTACTATGGGAAAATAACCAGGAAGGTGAAAAACATCATATTATTATTTACGATTTCGACGCACTCGACTTTTAGTAAAATATAGTAGGTAAACATAATATTATGGTTTTGATTTTTGCTACTAGTATAAGAAAACTGCGTGTTCAAACTACTTGTTTGTCTGTCTGAAAATTCGGAAGTACTTTGGTAGTTTACCGATTTATAATAATATTGTATATATCGTTGTTTAAAAAATATTCAAACACAATAAAATATGATATACTGATTTATCACTGGTTTCAGTGATGAACTGATGAGTCAATGTTAGCCACTATACTTTCGTCATACGTGTGTATGATTGATGTGATTTGCAACGTGGTGATATTTCAGAAAAATCACGGGTCAAATTGTCCCACCGAAAATATAACTGCGTTATAAGAATAACTATACCTACGATAAATTATACATAATACAATATAGTCTCAAATGCATACTAGTGAAATATTTTATTTGAATCAATAAAATAAAAAAAAAAATAAAAAATAATAATAATACAAAAATAAATTCACAACACAAGAAAATCCGCGCGCAAATCATAGCGCGTGACAATGAAATCAAGAACTTTCGAGCCGACGCGACGCGGACGACGAAGGAGCCTAACAAAAGAAGGTACCTACAATCATAGGCGGCTCGTGACAAAATTGTATGGCCGTGTTCACTTGAAATAAAACAACGAAAATAGGTACCTACAATAGCGTTAGCAGTACAAAAAAAATGAGCACCACATTATAAATGTCTTTTTAATATTTATACACTAAAAATTATAGAGTATTTCAAAACGAATTCAATTATTATTTAGCAATAATTAGAAAATCCCCGAATTTGCATTCGTGATCGTATTCATAGTGTTTGTCTACACTAATATTATAAAGAGGAAAACTTTGTTTGTTTGTTTGATTGTAATGAATAGGCTCATAAACTACTGGACATTTTACCAATGTTTGCAAGTTTGTGATTACTTTGATAGTTTACCGATTTATAATAATTGTATACTTATATCATTGTTTAAAAATATTCAAACACAATATGATATAGGTACTGATTTATCACTGGTTTCAGTGATGAACTGATGAGTCAATGTTAGCCACAATACTAATCACTTTCGTCATACATGTGTATGAACTATGATTGATGTGATTTGCAATGTGGTGAAATTTCATAAAAATCACGGGCCAATTTTTTGTTTTGAATCCCACCGAAAATACATATATTACTAATTGCGTTATTAGAATAATTAATTACTATACCCACGATCAATTATTACAATTTACAATATAGTCTCAAATGCATACTAGAGAAACATTGCAATTTGAATCAATTAAAATGCATAGCATACAAAAATAAATTCACAACACAAGAAATTCCGCGCGCAAATCATAGCGCGTGTCAATGAAATCAAGAATGTAATTTATATCAAGCCGACGACGACGCCGAACTAAAGTACCTACAGTACCATTTACCTTCAGTGTACAATACAGTTTACAGACCTACGACGGACGAACAATAATGAGTAATAAATTGTTTACAAAAAAAAAACATAGTTTCTAAGGTCATTAGTTTTATTTTATTTTATTGTTATTTTCTTTGAACGATTGGAAATGAAATTACTCAATTTTTACACAGAACTTTGATTTATTAGAATTATGCTCATTATGTATAAGATAACGAACGCGAATGCACGACATCTAGCGCGTCTTATGTCTAAACATCGCCTTTCGTTTAGACATTGACGCGCTAGATCTGTAATAAGTATATAGTCTATGCGCTAGATGTCGTGCTTTATGTCGTGTTTCGCTTGGCAAAAGTCACGCACACTACTGTAGAAGTGTCAAATTTTTCCGGTATTTTACTGTTGTTTTTCTAAGTAAATATTGTAAAATATTGATTAAAAAGGTCGAACGCGCACACATTTCATTATAGAGAAGTGATAAAATGATTAGTTTTAAAGAAATAGTGTCTGTGTTAAGTGTTTAGAGGTAATCAAAAATGTATGGAGGGACGGTCGGAACATCCACCTTAATAGTAAAGTTTTAAAATACATAAAAAAAATCAATAATTTTTTATTATTCAAATACCCAATTATTGAAGTTATACTTCTTTTGGCGCTAAAAGCTAAAAATGATGAGAGTGAATTTTTACGATGCGCGCGCACACCGACACCTAAATTTAACAGCATGAAGTTAGTTCTAGGTGGTATGAAAATTGATAACTATGTTCAAGTTGTATATTCTAGTATATTTTTTTTCCATACGCAAAAGAAGTATAACTTCTGTAGCGTGTACATAAGTACACACACTCTTTTTATAGAAATATGGAATAATAGAGGAAAATGTTGCTCAGTTGTTTGTTACGAATGGAGGTAAAACGTACATTGTCATTGTTTTTGTTGAAATTAAACATTAATTGAATAGAACTTTGTTTTACTTTTAAAGTAATGCTCATTTAATTTAAGATTAATTTATGTCCATGCTGGATAGTTAAGTTATTAAAAAGAAAAAATAAAAAAAATATATAATAATATGTATTATAATTGTTATAATTTTTATGTTTGTAGTACCCAAAGGCGATAGGAGTAATTGAGAAACCGCGGATTTTTATCAGTAACAATGACTTCAAGTTGAATTCTGTGGAGGAAGTCTACATTACACATGTTGTAAGCCCCGACCACTTCTTTGTGCGAATGGTGAGTACAAAAGTTGTTTTTTGCTAAAAAATTGAAGAGTAAATCATAAATAATATGCCATTTAATTTTAATTATAATTTATAAATGGTATGTATTGAAATATTCTTTTTACAGCGTCATTTGCAAAGCGTTTACGAGAAATTATGTGAAGATTTAGATCGAGACTACAACGCAAACATTCAAACTCGAAGTATTTATCTCCCGGAAAAAGGTGAAGAATACAATTTATTATATAGCACATCAATATTAATTGATAAATCAATATTGTTTGTACATGTCCGTCTAGTAACGCACCTCAGAGAGTTGAAGGGCACTGCCAGTAAATTATTAGAACAATATTTTTTTTAGAATAATAAGATTGTTTTCCAAAAAACATAATATAGTGATTTGACATTATTTATTTATTTATATTTTGGGAGAATCTACAGCTGTATTCTTTAAAAATAGTCACATAATATAATAATCACAATAAGCCATTTACAGATTCTCACGACTAGAATAACATTAATATGTAACAGTTACAAATGTAAGCAATTACGCACACGAATCAAATGCCTTCGAATTTACTAATACTATTGTAACGCTAATTAAATTACATATCAACTCGACCACCGAACTGACGAAAGAACTCATTTGCTAACTGATGCTTAATGGAGTGAGGACTGCCGCAGAATAAGTCAATCATTATGTAGTTTTGATTTTTTAAAGAATATCAGGGGGGTTAGACAAGTGTCTTTCTATTAGCGTAACGTTTAAAGATTATGAATGTATGAGATTGACGTGAGCTGGAGATACATTTATCTGCTGGTACCTACGCACTCATTAATCCTACTTAATATTATTACCCGACTACGGCAAAGCAAAAGGAGGGTTATGATTTTGACAGGCTATGTATGTATGTATGTATGTATGTTCATCTGTTCCCTCGTAACGTCTAAACTACTAATCAGAATTTGACAAATGACATATCATTAGAAGCGTCTTAATTGTCCGCTGGTTATAGGCTATATATATACATAATACCTATCTACCGTAGCACTTCAACAACGTGTGACTAGTACGCCTTTCCAAACATGAAAATTTATCTTTACATAGTGGAATATTGCATACTTCAGAATAGTATTGTATGACATTATTGTCAATTTACAACGAAGGCATCTTGGTAGAGTCTACTGTGTCCATTTACTTGCAACTACATTAGCAACTTTGTTCAGTTCAGTATTCTGAAATCTTGTTTTATACTTTTTCAGCGCCGGTTATTGTCGTAGTTGGGTTTTAGTTTTTTCACTTTATATTATAAATGCGAAAGTCTAGGGGGCAGGTCTATACCTTAACATGTATTAAGACAATGAGTTTGCACGAAGCAGGTATGGTGTGCGTGGTGAACGTGGAGCGGTGCGGGTCGGGCGGGTCGGGCGGGTCGGGCGGGGCGGGCGGCGCGGGGCGCTGGGCGCGCGCGCAGGTGGCCGAGCTGCCCGGGCGCGGCCGCGTGCGCGTGGCGCTGCTGGACACGGGCGCCGCGCTGCTCGCGCACTGGACCGCGCTGCGCCGGATCGCGCCGCACTACACTACGCTGCGCGCGCTGGTACCTACGCACTCATTAATCCTACTTAATCTAATATATATTATAAATGCGAAAGTAACTCTGTCTGGATGTTTGTTACTCTTTCACGTAAAAACTACTGAACCGTATTACAATGAAATTTAGCACACATATAGAGGGTAACTTGGATTAACACATGGGATAGTTTTTATCCCGGAAATCCCACGGGAACGGGAACTATGCGGGTTTTCCTTTGCAAACGCGGGTGAAGCCGCGGGCGGAAATCTAGTAATATTATAAATGCGAAACTAACTCTGTCTCTCTGTCTGTTACTCAATCACGCCTAAACTACTGAAACAATTTTCATGAAATTTGGTATGGAGATATTTTGATACCCGAGAAAGGACGTAGACTACTTTTTATCCCGGGAAAATGACGCAATCCCGGAAATCCCACGGGAAACGGGAACTATGCGGGTTTTTCATTCAAAACGCGGGCGAAGCCGCGGGCGGAAAGCTAGTAATATTATAAATGCGAAAGTTTGTGAGGATGGATGTATGTGTATTTGTTTGTTACTCCTTTACGCAAATACTACTTAACCGATTACAATGAAGTTTAGCACACATAATATAGAGGGTAACTTGGATTAAAACATAGGATAGGTTTTATCCCGGAAATCGGGAACGGGAACTATGCGGGTTTTTCTTTTAAAACGCAAGCGAAAAGCTAGTACTGTATATTATTCGCTGGTTCACACACAAGTATACGCCCGCTAGTACACACGCACACAAATACTCGCCCGCTGGTACATACGCATACACACTCAGTTTCTATGCGCTGGTACAAACGCACACAAATACCTGCGCTCTGATACAGATGTACACATAAACACCTGCACACTGGTACACACGCACACAAATACCTGATACAGATGTACACATAAACACCTGCACACTGGTATGCACGCACACAAATACCTACAGGTACATACGCACACATATACTGCCTGCCCGTTGGTACACGCATAATACACGCACACGCGCATGCACATACACCCACCCACCCATAGCCACACGCATTTTCATGGAATACATTCTTATTTATTTATTATTTATTTATTTATTCTTGCAGGCAACTGAATGTCATTTAGCCGGTGTCACGCCCACAAACAAGCAGTGGAATACCGCTTCGGTCGCTCTGTTGAAGAAATTCGAAGGTCGCGTCCTGGACCTCCATGTTGAAGACCAAAGAAACAGAAATTCGCTCGGCGTCACCCTGTACGACAAGACGGACGAAGACAATATTATGTGCGTCAACGAGCTTATGATCAAACATAAGTTCGCTGTTACATTCGGGTATGTGAATTTTCGAAATTAATTCATCCTGTTCATAATAAGTTCGTATTTTCAGAGTCAAAGTTGTAGTAGAAATTGATGAAAAATGTTTTAAGCAACTTGTTTCCATAAAAAAGTAAGAATAAAATTTATGACTTCCTAATTGCAATAAAGTCCAAATCCAAGTGATAAAAATATTGAAAATTTTACTGTTTTTTTTTCCTACGCAAAAGAACTTTTCCAAAGTGAAGCAATTTATTTTAATTTGTTTTACTTTTTTTTTGCTCAAAATGTCATAAATGTTACAGAGTATTCATGTTCAACAAAAACTTTCACAATGAAACTCAAGTGAACACACAGAAATCACCAATCAAAGAAAAGAGGCAACCTGAAGAAAATATCAAAGCAATATTAAAAAGAACGACTCCTACTGATCCAAAAAAGCAACAGTCAATTAAAGGTCTAGAGGCAAAAGATAAAGGTCCATTGAGATTGGAAGTTAAAGTGTTGAATTATCAATCTCCGTCATTACTCTACGTATCATTGGTGCAACAACAAAAAGCGTATAACGAGCTGTTTGAAAAGATCCAAAAGTATTATACGAAGAAGAATGAGAAGTCGACACAGAACTGGAACGTCGGTGACAAATGCTGCACTATTTGCATACAGTCCAAAACATGGCGGCGCGCCGTAATCCTGGAAATAGCCGACGACAATGCTAAAGTGTTTTATTCCGACTTTGCGTGTGTTGAAACAGTTCCTTTACAGAGTCTCCGAGAATTAACGCAAGAGTTTATGTCTGTGGGTGGTGGGGCTATTATGTGCCATTTGTATGGTGTAATGCCAGCTGTAGGAGAGGAATGGCCTTCTCTCACAAAGGAGTATCTGAAAGAACTCCTCGATGCTTACCAAAGAATATTTATCACGAAAACGGGAAACTTTATGGGCAAGAGTATGCCTGTTGAATTATGGGTTTATCATACAATTCAAGGTGGTGCGCTCGAACCTAACATCTCCGAATGGCGTTGCCTCAACAAGAAAATCATTGAGCAAGGTCTCGGTATTCCAGACAAATCTGAGGAGGTGAGTGTAGGTTTATAAAGATATGTTTGTATTGCAGATTCAGAAAAATTTAACTATGATCAGTTAACAAATGATTTTCATAAATTTTAATCAAAGTATATAATTATCGTTTTGGAGATAGCTGAATAATAAAAATAAAATTCAAACACAAAAATACAAAATAAAAAGCAAAATATAGATCTATTATTATATATCAGTCGCAATGTGCGACTGAATGAAGCTTGCACAAACAATATAACTGTCTAATTTATGGAGTCCTAATACAGAGATTTATATATTATTTAAATATTGATATACATCTTTTTATAATTGTATACTTAAATAGTTTACGTTTTTTGTTTATATATTTGTATTTTTCCAGCTATTGCTTGTTGACGAAAGCACCGACCAAAGAGACGATACTCTATCGTTCCTCAACGACACCGGCTCAGTCAAAGACTTTCTTCAGTTGGACCCGATAACTTCCAAGTCACCAAATAAATCCTTCTCCAGCGGCGCTAACTCGCCCATACAAGACGAAGAGGAAGATCAATCGAATGAAGAAAAACCAGATGCATCTAATACAGTTTTTATATCCGATTGGCTACCGCCAGAACCTTTACAGAACAAAGAATTCACAGCTATGCCGACGTAAGTTTTTATATTTATATTTTATTCACATCATTAGAAATCCTACTATTTTTAAAAGCGAAAGTTTGTGAGGATGGATGGCTTGATAGATGTTTGTTATTCTTTAACGCAAATACTACTTACTGAACCGAATACAATGAAATTGGTTATGTAGGTAGGTAGTATGATAGCTATCATTTGTACATGAATATAACTTAAAAACTACAATCATTACCAGACCACCTTACTCTTACAGGTATATCGATATTGATGGCGTGGTGTACCTTCACGACGTCACCCAACAGGATACATTAGATTTAATAAGAAAAGCACTCGATGTTCGTTTTAAAAATCCTGACCCAAAAGCAAAGTACACAAAATGGACTGTGGGCGAACCATGTATCGCATTGTTTTACTTAGATAATCGCTTTTATAGAGGCAAGGTTTTAGAGGTTAATAACGAAACTTCTAGTTGTTTAATACATTATGTTGATTATGGAAACGAGGAACTATGCTCGTTTGAAAATTTAAGGAAGAGCGTGGCCCTATACCAAATTCCAATACAAGCCCACAAATGCATACTAGATCGTATCAAGCCAGTGGACAAAAAATGGAACAGGCAGACCCTGGATTATATTCACAAATCGATCGTTGAAAAGCAATGTTTCGTAAAAATTACGGGCGAACCTATCGGAGGACTCATACCGATCGATCTGAAATTCGACAAGCTTTGGATTAACGATCATCTAGTGGAATTCGAAATGGCGGAATACACTGATGGTTCAAAAGCAGTTGTCCGAAAATTCGTACCAAATATACAACAACAAGAACGTTGCGAGAAAGTTATTAATGAATCAGATTCAGGACCAGACTACATCATCGAGGCAGACGACAATAAATCTATGGAATCTATTAGATCAATGCCGTTGGAAGATTTCGCTCAAAAAGATTGGAATCAACTCATGGAAGAAGAGGAAAATGATTCACCTACAGGAGAGTTTGTTGCATTTCCAATGAATACGGAAACCGAATTCGTATGTAATATTACTTTTGTAAAAGATGTTAACAAACTCGAGCTAAGCATAGTCTTTGATGAAGCCAAAACCTCATTATATGATAAAATGTTTAAAGAATTACAAGAAGATTGTGTCGAAATGAACGCTCTTAATGGGATATTCGAGAATAAGCCCTGTGTTGCTATTTTCCCTGAAGATGGCCTCTGGTATAGAGCTATTATTTTGCGTTACAGTGAAATAAAGGGGCTTATCAAAGTTAAATATGTCGATTACGGAAATGAAGACGTAGTTTCGTTGGCTGATGTACGCGAAATTACTGAAAAATATTTGGAACTACCTCCAGCCACTATAAGTGCTCAAATTTATGGAATTGTAGTTAATCCCGATATTAACGTAAAAGACGTTGGAAAAGTATATCAAGTATTGTTTGTTGAAAGTGGTCCGTTTCAAACTAGGATTGTTGATTACGAAAATGATGTTCCATGTGTTGAATTAAGAAACAATGAAGATCAATTAGTATATGAAGGTCTTTTTGAAAAGAAAATATTTTTAAAGGCCTAAATGTTTTATATTTTAAGGCGCTATTATTCCTTTTTCACTGTGACAACAATCTAAAATTATTTTATATTGACTTAATATTAAGTAAATTAGATTACTTGCCATATCCCATGGTTATAATTGTTCTGTACAAGTAAGACTTGATTTTTTCATTAAAGATATATTTCAAAATTAATTGCCTTTTGTCCTTATTATTTCGATCGTTGAAACGATTGAAATATAATTTTCAATCTTGGAGTTCCAAGAGCCACAAACAACGAAAGGTTATCTATTTACCTATTGTACGATAACTGCCTGATAAAATTTAGATATACACATTACATATTAGTATAAAATATTATTCATATATTTAATTTAATGTAACAATTTATAATTCTGTAGAAATTTCTTTCGGACAAATTGCTACGAAACGCACTGGCCCACCAGTCCCTTTCGAGATTTTCATTGGCATTACTAATGCAGTACAGCCATATTCTGAAAAGGAAGTTCAAATGTTACCATTAGGTAATAGAATTAAGCTTATAATAAAGTAAAAGTAATAAATATTATGGTTATAGAAATACCTGGAATGGGAATGGAATACCTTTTTGCTCGAACCAGGGTCTACAGATGAAACGTCAACACCAATTCCGACGACGTTTTTATAGGACGTCGTTATCCATTCCATTACCTCGCCACTTAAGCCTGAAAGGAATAGACCTATAAATTATAATAGCCCTATTTATGACGAGTACTCCGGTACCTTGATGTAATAATGTCTTCACACTAAACGTTTTATTATATTTTCATTATTGAATAGTCTTTCCATAAATTATTTGTATAATCTAAACCTTAAGAAATTTTATATATTATATAACTAGCTGCTCCGCGCGGTTTCACCCCCGTGGCTCCTCTCCTGTTGGTCGTACAAGTATATTAAGAAGAGCTGGAACGTCAACACATTTACACATTGCACATGTTAGGCCGGGAGATACTGACACAAAATTTCGGGTCATTTGTAACAGGATGGCGGTCTAGAGGGGTCTTACTTATCCGACGAGTGTGACTTACGCCCACGCGACTAGTCCGCCGGTACCAGCGTTCTGACCATCATTTTTCTTTTTGTCATTGCGTAATAAGACCTCTGTAGAACCGCCATTCTGTTACAAATGACCCGAAATTTTGTGTCAGTATCTCCCGGCCTATGTATGTGTCATATTTTGCAATTGTTTATAAATACAGGGTGATGTAATTGGTGTAGTACGAATATCTAAAAATCTATGAAGAATTTTGTGATACAGTAAATGGAAGAATTATATACTATTTTACAGTATTTAATAAAATCATTTAATTTTTTGTTCATTTTCATTAGAAATGTCAATTTTTCTCACCAAGGTGGAAATTGGGATGATAAGGATCTTGTTAGAAAAATATAAATTTTGACTAAAATCGGCATTTTTTTTTCAAAAATCAAATTACTAATTAATAATCAAAGTTATCCACATTATTAAAAAAATAAGCCAAACTATACACAATTTTTACTTGATGCAATCCTCAAAAATCATGGACATAGTGTATTGCGCCTTCCACCGTACCATCCAGAACTCAACCCAATAAAGTTACTATGGGGCATAATTAAAGGGAAAGTAGCATCACAAAATGTGAACTTTAACTTGAAAACTGTGGAAGAATTATTTAGAAAGGAAGCAAATGCCATTAGTCTGGATATGTTTAGTGACGTTTGGAGAAAGACGCGAGAACATGAGGAAAAATATATTCAATTAGAACCAAAAGTATATAATTACACTGACTCATTTATAATAACATTAAGAAATTCCGACGGCGAAACATCGAGTTCTTCGAGCGATGAAAGTTTCAGTGAAGTAGAAGATTACGATTATGATTTAATAGATTCTTCTTCTTCTCTTTAGATACTGCTTTCTGAATTGGTGGTAAATGTTAAAACTGTTAAACTGTTATGACGATTCAAAAGTGCTTCTAGAAGAAGTCTAATAGTATAAATGTTTGAGTTTGAGTTTAAAACCAATAGTGTGAAAATTATACAATAAACATGTAACATATATTTGTTAGCGCGTATTGGTAGGTATTACGTACTTACTACAAAATATATAATGTGGAGGAAGGAAGGTGGAATTCCTCCATCGAAAAAGAGAGGATCCTCGACCAGTCAACTCGACTGGCCGGCCGTAAAGGCCCCGATGGATGATGTCGTAAAGTTGTATAATATCTCTGTAGCGAAAACATTTCGCTTGCGCGATTCAGAGCGAGGTGTCGCTACAATAATATTTCTTAGATATTTTTACTCGACCAAAGTCAGGACAAGACTGCTCCGCAACTGCAGAAGACGTCCGTTATTTAAATCATTATCAAAACAACCATCCGTGTGTTGGGACTTGGGAGTGAGCGCACGTGTTATTTGTATTGTTTTTATGACCTGAAATTTAATTATTATTTGATAATTGAATGATTATTAATACTTTTATCCAATTGATTATTTTTAGAATAAATAATAAAGTTCATCAATTGGTTTACTTTTAAATTATAATTTTACAGGTAAATTATGAGAGCTTTCATAATTATATTTCTACAACGCACCCATTTTACAATTCAAGTCTAAAATGAAACTAGAGTCGCATTTATTTTTGAACATACTGTAAGTGAAATTGCATAAGTGTGAGTACTGTGAACATGCCAGCTTTCCCTAATTGACCGATAGCGTGGTGATATATAAGCCTATCATCACGCTACATATTTTTTTTTTTATTATTAGGAAGGCTATAGCCTTCCTCGATAAATGAGCTATATAACACCGAAAGAATTTTACAAATCGGACCAGTAGTTCCCGAGATTAGCCCGTTCAAACAAACAAACAAACTCTTCAGCTTTATACTGAATTACCTTATAGATTACCTGGAAAATTAAGTGTTTTGTTGGCTCCTAGGCCAAGGTATTTGTTTCTGTCGTTAATAAATTTACTCCAGCCGAATTTAAAAACAATCAAACACGGCTTTCCAAAGTTATCGTTTATCATATAGTCCAAGTGATGTTTTTGTACAACGAAATTGGGATTGTCGTTGACTATGGAACTTAAGTCAGCAATAATCACTGTAAAAAAAACATGTTATTTATTATAATTATACTCTTATTTTATGTCGGTGCCAGTGTTGTTTTTTTGGTTTATTGATTTCAAACAAATTGAAAATCAAGCAGCTAGTTCTACTTACATACAGGGAATTATTTTTTCCATTATATCTATTTTTTACGACTATCTCCAAAAACCTTGACCGACTGAAAAAAATATGCTTATTGATACCCTAATTTTAACCATTGTACAAGTTATTGTCAGCCCGGAAGAAATGGAAATGGATTATCAACGGATAATTCGAAATAATTTCGCAGGGCATAAACCGGGAAATCCAGATAATAATATAATAATTCATACATATGGGACATAGCGGGGGAACTACAGGTAATATGCCGATGTTGGCGTATTAGCCGTGGTCCCCCCGCTATGACCCACTGGTGGGTCTACTGGTAATATTTTTTCCCGTGGACCCACTGCTATAGAATGATATGACAGTGGGTCTACGGCAGGCGCGTAGCTACCGCCGTATCTGCCGTATCAATTATACGGGGCCCCCGCGCCAAGGGGGCCCCCAACGTGCATAAGCAAAAATTATTAGTTAAAAACTTCTCAATTTTTTTTCAGAAATGATAAAAGTCAAAAATGTTGTGTGGTTTTATGAAACCACGGTAAAAGTGAAACTTTTTTTCACACTATAGATATTTAACTAAAAATTATCGTATTTGTACGATAATTATCGTACTATCGTGCGTCACGCGACATGCGCTACCGGCTACACAGACCAAAAAGTTTGAGACGATGTAATAAAAGTTTCACTTTAAAAAATGCAATTTTCTGGCCTCCTGTGTAAAAATTTTGGAATAGGTGACAGATAGACAGTAATTATGATGAATACTTAAATACAATATATTTCTTTTAATTTTATGCAAACATTTTTTTTCTTTTGTGAGAAATCTTTACCTTTTCTAAGGGCCCCCAAACAAATTTTTATACGGGGCCCCG
The DNA here is from genome assembly GCF_905220415.1 of Colias croceus. Lineage (NCBI taxonomy): Eukaryota > Metazoa > Arthropoda > Insecta > Lepidoptera > Pieridae > Colias > Colias croceus. The sequence goes on from NC_059546.1 coordinate 5,017,863, forward strand.
CCAAGGCACGCTACGCTTCTGGCTCTACGGGCACTTGAATTAAAAGTTATTATTACCCGAGGTCCCCCGCTGCCATGCTTTGACCAGTATAGAGACAGGATTACTACATTATCTGCACTTCCCGGTTTATGACCTGCGTAATTATTTAGAATTAACAGTTTCGAATAGTTTCCGTTGCAGATATCAGATTTAACTAAAATCTATACCTACTAATATTGTAAAGCTAAATTTATATTCCAAACTGCAATAGAACATATAAATTAAAAATATACGAAACTGGCTGACAATGTGTGTGAGTCTGATATCAATATAAATAATTTTTAAAGAAAAAAATTATGCTATATCGATGTAGATTGCTTTCCGCGGTTTTTTTTATACAAAAGTTTTACAAATTGACCACTTTTCTCGTAAATCAATGTATCTGTCCATTCATAGATAAAATACAAAAACCTGTTTATTAGGTACTTTTTGGGTTTATCCAAACAAACTAGCGCAGTTGTTTTGAAATATTATCTAATAACATAGTATAATAGGTAGGCAATACGCATATGATACTACAATAGTTTAAAATTTTAATGAACAATACCCTCGTATTCATTGTGTTCAATTTTGACCTTGCTCATATTTAAAGAACTGGGAAATTCGTTTAATAGCTACGATACTACGATAATTTCGTATACCTATATCACACTCACGTGGTACGATAAGTTTCTCCAATGGAATATCTGCAACAAATTGCCCATGCTCATTAAAGTGATATGGCGCATCAACGTGGGTGCCTGTGTGTTCAGATGTAGCAAAATCATTGAGAGCATACCTGTATAAAAAAAATATTAATTTAGCTCATTATATTTTTAATGAAACAATCAAATAAATAATGATTATGAGATTTGTAAAGGACAACTTAATACATAAAAAAATAAGTACTTAGTTACGTAAAACTTATAAAGCATAATATATTACTTACTGTGTACCATCACCTAACTCGACAATTTTTCAACTTTTGTGCACCGGGCCAATACATTGAAGTCTTATCGAAGGAATAGGTCAAATCAATAAATTCATAATTTTCATTGAATAATATAGAATTTAATGATTGAATTGTCCCAGATGCGAAGTATGTACATAATAAAATTAAACTAGTGATATGAATTCGAAGCACCATTTTACTAGTCTATTTGATCTATACGCACTACTTGACGTAATGATCACTAAAACAGTACTACTAACTCTGTAGGTAACTCAAGTCTCAACACTGTATAAGTGTTAGAACTTCTGAGCAGGGTCGGATTTAGGAACGCAATAGAGATCATAAGCATTAGTAAACAACTTTTCCTTTAATATTTTTTCATCGTTTTACGTCCCCACATAATACGTCGTACAAAATATGTTTATTAATATAATCATGATTTAAATGATCCAAATCATCATCATAATAATACCCAATAGCCCTGATAAGCATGTCTTGCTATCCGTCGGGAGTTGGGACTCGGGAACAGCCTCGGAAGTTAGCAATTCGATTCCGTTTCTTGACTTTATATTATAATATGTAATCATAACCAAAACGATGTTCTAAGTGCCTTAGCAAAAATTATACGTTCGGGGTATGTTTTACAAACAATATCTATTGTATTACTTACTATAGCTTTCCGCCAGCAGCTTCGCCCGCGCATATTTCTCGTTCCAGTGCGATAAAACCTATCTTATGTTCGGCTCGGGTCTCAAGCTACCTCTGTACTCACAGTCTGTACTAGATTTGAAATAAATCCATACAGTATTTTTTGAGTTTAGTTTGAGCCAACCAGACAAAAATTCTAAAAACTATATTTTTGGCTTCGAAATCGATTGTAGATCCATGTTTTGACTTTCCTGCGATTTTACTATATTATAATATGTACCTATAGCTAACACTACGTATAAGAATTAAGAAGTGAAGTAAATTCCTGTGTCCCGTTTTGGAGTATGGGCCAATGCTTTATTTTATGCTGATCGATTTACTTTAAGGACTTTTAGTTGCCTTCTTTATCTTACCAGATCGAGATATTTTTTTCGTTGGTCTTCACCGGAAATCGAACCCAAGAGCCCTTGGTACTACCGTACTACGCAGTGCAAAGAAGCCGGTGGAACCACGGAGTATTGGTAGAAAAATGTTTAATTTTAGCAATGTAACATTTCAATTACAACTTTAAAAAAATTTTGCTAGTGGGCCTATCGTCTTCAGAAATCAATTGAATAACCACAGTGAAAGGCATCCTTTTTAAAAATTCAAGAAATTTACAGATTCGTGCCTGGGCCACCTGAAGTCTGGCAAATCATAAACATCAGCCTAACCCATAAAATATCTGTAGCTTCGCGTCCCGATTACAAAGAACTAATAAGAAAAAGAACATTCCGAATCCCACTTCCTGCATACAATTCAAAAATAGCCAGACGAAGCCCATCATATTCACTCATTCACACACAATGTCTATAAGGCAAAATTATTGAAGAATTACAGCAATGTAAGAAAATAATTAAATCCTGGCTCCATGAATTGACGTACAGCGACACTGAAGATCTGGTTTAAAACGTACGCACAGAACCACAAATACTCTCACACACAAATCTACTGACTCGCATACATAACTTAATATTCACATACACACACACACTCACACACACACTCACTCACACACGCACACACATACACACACATACATATTAATCCACTTAGGGCGGCCGTACACGGACCGCTTCAAGCCGTTGACTGCGCTAGAGCCGTCGACGGCTTCCTCTCCCCCTGAAAATCAATGACGCGACTAGTCAAAAAATCAACGGCTCGAGCGGTTGGTAGCGACGGCTCGAGCAGTCAAGAACCGACGGCTCGAGCCGTCAACGACCGACCGCTCGAGCCGTCCGTGTACGTCGCTCAGCCGTTAACTGCTCGAGCGGTCCGTGTACGGCCGCCCTTAGGGCGGCTTGCGCATCGTCGCTAAATACAGTTTAAGTGCGACGTAAACGCATTTAACGCCACATATCGCTAAATATACTTATCTTTTTTTATATTTTAAAGGGGTTTGAAAATTTTTGTATGGACGCTGGCATATCGACCCGCCGCCATTTTGATTTTTTTTCAAAATCGCGGCGCACGATTAAAGTGGTATGTATGGATAGAGGACACATAGACGAACAAAAAATGTATACTAACATAGTACCGTAAAGCGTCACATTACCGAGATATTTGGAGGTAAATATTCACTTATGAGTACAACGACAAACACTAATAAAAATAACTGCGTTAAAAACAACCGACTTCAAAAACGGAAAAGTAAGAAATAAAAAAGATTTGATATTATTAATTACTACATATTATTTTTATGTGCTATTTATTAAATAGGTTTGAAGTCGGTTGTTTTTAACGCAGTTATTTTTATTTAATACTTTTTAGTGTATTTTTCAACACGAATCAAACGAGCCCAAACTCGATAAAGTTGAGTCAATATATTACTGAGTTCCTATGGCCACCTTCCGATTCCATCATCAGATCAGCTCCATGTCATGATAATGTTTCATCGCTATCCAATTTACATTCGTATACAAAATTTCAGCTCAATCGGTTACCGGGAAGTGAATCAAAGTTACTTGCTACATTCCAATTAAGTCATCGAGTACAGACAAAAATGCTCATAAAATAAAAACTACTGGGCCTAGCCGAATAAAATTTTTATGGGACCAATTCGACACCATCCCGCATCGAACAAAAAAAGAATCACGTAAATCGGTTCAGAAACCTCGGAGTAATCGGTGTACATACATAAAAAAAAAAAAAAAAAATATACCGGCCGAATTGATAACCTCCTCCTTTTTTTTGAAGTCGGTTAAAAATAGACTTATTACGTGTCTATATGCATAATATTATCTCGAAATAATCACTCCCAGGTAGATTATTATTATTACAGGAAGAAAGTAGGTATTAATTGATATCCAAGATACAGGCAACAGCCTAGTTTGGATCTCCTGTAATGATGTAATGTTTAAATTTTTAGTAAATAAAGATTTTATTAGGATTTTATTATTATTTTTGTCTCTCTCCATAATACACGGGTATCGCCGTAAGGATGATACCCGGTCCTTTGGAAGGCTTACGTGGGGACACAGGTCCAACACGCAGAGGCCCTTTAGAGAATTTAATGTGTTGTGGGACACCAGCCGCAGCCTGTCCATGGCTGCACTATAGAGATACAGCCCTGGGCAGTCCGCGGCCAATGTAGGACTATTGCAGAAAAATGGAAATGAATAAAACTGGGTTATGGAAGGGGGTGTTAGATGGACTGGTATATTGGGTCTATGGGGGCTATGGACGTCTGCCTTTTCAATATTAAAAATTGAAAATTATGGCAGACGGTGACTCGCCAGTTCGGTCGATGGGTCCCAAAAAGGTTACCGATAATGGCAACAAGGGGGCAACATCAGCTGAACGGCTAGGGGTGTAGGGAGGTGCGGCACCGGTTTCACCATCGCGAGCCCGCGGGCCCGGAGCGGGTTTCCCCGCTATTACGCCATTAGACACTTCCACCCCCGAGCATATAGCTCTAGCGGCTCCACTCTGGACGGCCAACAAAGGCAAGCCAGAGGTGGGGGATCCTGAACCTCGTCATTGTTCACTCTGAACTGCCACCGGGACAGCCCAGAGGTGAGGACAGGGACCTCCCCCGGGAGCGCTCGGTTCCCGCGGGGTCGCTACTCCCCGACACCTCGCCACAAGGTGCCCTGCGGGGTGACTGACTGCACGGTTGGGATATCTATTGTAGATATGCCAACCGGGGGCGATGGGGTCGTCACATCCCTACGCCTTTATTATTTTTATTATTAAATAGTTCAGTAGGTACCTATTATCTCGGAGATTACTAATGACATATACCTAGATGAGAAAAAAAACTTGAAGGTGTCACTGTCAGTGTCAGTGTGGTGCAATGACTAAGGAATCCTATGGACAGGGCATAATGTTCTATACAAACAACTGATTATACAAATATCATGCATTTCGATACCGAAATAATAAAACGAATACTGTCTCTTTCTAACTAATGAATATTCTGCTAAGTGAAAATATATGACTATACGTCAGTCAGTGCTAATTCTATACCGTTTGACATTTGAAGTTAGCTCAAATACCTACTGTGGCCGGGCGCCATTTTATGTTCTCGTTATTATGATGTACATGCTCTGTCATTGCTCCGTAGTAAACATTGAAAAATATTGAATATTTTTGTGATTGTGACAAACATTTGTGTCTAAAACATATAGAGTGGTCAAGGACAAATAGTGGCATAATACCAAAGCGCAGTATTGTGGGATGTGGCTCCGGAAAGAATGAAAACTAGAAAAGTTTGTCTTTGCACCGGTATGTATACGTTTTGACTGAAATATTAGTTATTACTTTGCTGATTTACTTATTTTCATGTATATTGAATTGAGGAGTATTCACAGACTATGTTCAGTGTAAAATTGTTACCAAATATAGCTTTATTTTGTATATTTTCGTTCTAGTAAAATAATGAATTTGGGTGCTAGTGATGACTTATAATATCGACATCAGCAAAATGTTCGATGAAGACGTGCGTCTCCCAAGGCTGTGTCATTAATCTTAAGAATAGTTGCTTTGGTGAATACACTTCCAAAATAACAAATTAATTTTGCCAAGAGCAGCAGAAGGAAAAATAAAACACTTAAATTTACCTAATATGAATTTTAACTTAAGTAAGATTAATCGCTTTTATAGTAGGTACTTTAAAAATGTATTTATAAATAAGTCAGGTCAGGACTAAAATTATAATAACCTAAAAATTCATTTTTTGAAGGTTACCAAGAAGTGAAAATAGAAAAGGAGAATGGTTAGAAGCAATTGAAAATGAAAATATCAAGCCAAATGTAAAGGATATAATATCATAGTATGTTCCCTACATTTCCCCGAAAGTGCTTTCAATAGAACAATGGATGTGATTAGTCTGCACGATGATGCTATACCAGTATGTCTGCCGCTGCATTCACACAGGGTGAGGTTTTTATCTGTAGACACGTGATGTCTTCCAATTTACTTTTGATCTTTTTATTTAGATTTAGGGCTGTCATTTATAATCTAACGTTTCTCCTATTTTGAAGGAGGCCTGTGAACAAACTGAGATGGTTTTATATGATTTTTTGAGTACAAACTTGGGTGATATTTGGTTGTTGAAATGTTATTGACTGAGGGAAAGTGCAATTTACTTTAAATACATGGGGTGTTTTAAGTTATTTTTCTATTCTTTATAAATTTATATTTATAAAGCATTTCAATGCCATAAAACCAAAAATATAAATTCAAGTTCCGCTATTGTAAGCCCTAATGTTGATATTAATTTCAAACCATCAGCATTGCCCTTTTAATTAAAATGTATTGCATTTTAGTTTAAATGTAAAGTGAACAATGCTAGTTAATGTAAACTGTGACATTTCATTTCCAGGTACCAGTTGAGCCTCAAATCCCGAACTCAAAAATGAACAGAGTGTATCTGAGTGCATTCCAGGCTACACAAAATAGTTTAGCTCTATAATTTTCTCTATTATTATATATTATTGTTTTTTTTGTCTATTATTTATAAATAAATAAATACAATTACTGTATATTGTGTTGTTCATCGTAATAAAATACTATTATATACCTATATTAGTATATATTATGTTGTTTCATTATATTACATTCCTCAAAACTGAAATTACCAAATTGTAAGTCTACCGTAATCCTTATATCGAAGTCAAAATTGAACTGGATTTATCAAATTATACAGGGTTAGCTATCTTGTCCGGCGAGGTTGCTGGTGTTTTACAAGTAACCCTGTATAGGTGTTACCGTCACGAGCAGCCATCGTCATACTTAATTTTATTAATTGGCATTGTCATTTTTTCCATTTGTAATTTTACTTCTATGTTTTGTACAATAAAGTTAAAATAAATAAAAAAGAGTGTGTGTTTATGTACACGCGTTACAAGTTACGCGCCAAAAGAAGTATAACTTCAAAAAAAATATATTAATATTATTTTTATATCGATAAACATAATAATGTTTATCGATATATTCTCGGCACTAAACACCGCCATGTTTTGTTACAAGCAATATGGCGCCGGCCACACTTTTTTTGTAGGTATGTCTTCTTCTTCTTCTTCTTTTTTTGTTGTGGCCTTCCCGATCCCATTATGGACGGATTCTGCCAGTGTCAAGTGTCATGTGCGCCCAGATCAAAATTGATCGTTTATTTCAATGATCGGTTATAAGGTAGCAACTTGATACTCTGTGCTGAGGAAAAATCACGGAAGAGATTGAGCAGTTCAAATGAGGAATCGGTCTTACCTGGATAACCAAACAGGACATACACAAAAGCAAAGCATTAAAATTTAAGATTATTGAGATGGATAAATTTGGATAAAACATTAACAAATGAGGAGGGAACCAAACACAATAAACATTTAAAATTAGTGGGACGGGGAACATCAGGGGGAAGGAGATCTAAGAGTGAGGAATTTCGTTTAGGGCACTCAAAAAATATATGATCATTGTTACCTTCGGCTAAGCCACACTCGCATAATGAGTTATCACGAACATGAATTTTTGCTAGGTGTACTGGGGTGGAAGCATGGCCTAGTCGAAGACGACAAATGGTTGATACTGTAGATTTATTAATATTGATAAATTTGAAAAACCACGGCTTGCAGGGAACCGTGGGCTGTATATCTCTAAAGTATTTAGCTTTGTTTGAGCTATTCCACAGAGAGTTCCACATACTTTCCAGGCGGGACTTAGCAAGGGGGAGGAGGTCGTATGAATAGTTTAAATAATGTTCTAGGGTACCACTAGACATGGCTGCTTTTGCTAGGGAGTCGGCTTTCTCATTACCAGTAATATTCGAATGGCTTGGAATATAAACTAATAAAACGCTGAGGTTTTTTTCATAGCAGTTAAAAAGGCAAGATCTTATTTGAAGAATAACTGGAAAATTTGATTTAGAACGGAATGGGTTCGAAGATATTGATTGAAGGCAACTTAGAGAATCGGTAAAGATGATAGATTTTTTAAGATTATGAGAGTAGATGAAGTTAATAGCTTCTAAAATAGCTGTTGCCTCGCCAGTGAAGACAGAAGAAAGGGGAGGACATTTATATTGCAGTATTGTTTTAGAGTTTGAATGCCACACAGCTACTCCAACTGGTAGCCAATTTGACGACTTAGAGGCATCAGTATAGAAGTAATTATAATCGTGCCAACGTGATGAAATGAGCCTATTGAAAGAGATATTTGCGTCAGGGGAACTTTTAATTATACCACAACTAAAAATTATGGTAGGCTTAAAAACTAGAGCATTGTAATTTGTTAAATATAAAGGGTGGTTATTAAGTTGAAAAGAAGGATCTGGAAGGCGATAAAACTTAATAAGGCTTTTAAGGATACAGGGGAAATCAGATGGCGAACGTAGAGTATTAGAGGTGAGAGAATTTAATAGATTCTGGAGCTTGTTAAGGAGAGGATGTGATGCGTACTGCGTTATTTTAAAAAAGTATTTATCGGCAAGATACTGTCGGCGGAGAAACAGAGGTGGATCCACAGATTCTACTTGGAGAGCGTTAACTGGAGACGATTTCATCGCACCAAGTATGAGGCGTAAACATTTATATTGGATCCTATCTAGTTTTACCAATGCAGATTTACTACAAGGCTCAAAAATAAAAGATGCATAATCTAGATGGCTCCGGATTATTGCATTATAAACGAGTTTCTGGCAATATGGATGGGAACCCCACCACACACCAGCGAGAGAGCGTAGCACATTAATATTTTTTTCGCACTTTTGTAAAATGTAGTCAATGTGTGCAATACCACTTAATTTTTGATCTAAAATAACACCCAAAAATTTGACCTTACTTACCACAGGAATTAGAGAATTGTCAAGAATCACCACAGGGGGAGAAAATGAACGTTTTTTGGTGAATACTACAATATTACTTTTAGCTGGTGATAGAGATAGACCATGGTCATTCATCCAGACTTCTAAATTGGATACTGCACTATTAAGGCGCTCAGCGGCACCATCCATATTGCCAGATGAAGCATATAATGCAATATCGTCAGCATACTGTAAGATATCGCAAAAAGGAGTAACAACATTTTCTAAATCATTCGTGTAAATTGAATAAAGGATTGGGCTCAAAACTGATCCTTGGGGAAGGCCCTTAAATAAAACTCTACTTGAAGAAGAGCCGCGCACATGAATATATCTGATCGTTAAAAGATTCATGATAAAACGTATCATCCTCGCAGGGATACTCATCTGAGACAGCTTATGTCTGAGTACCGGAAGATGGACGTTATCATACGCGGATACAATATCAAGGAACACACCCACCAGGAATCCTTTTTGCTGAAATGCCAAGCGTATGTCAGTGGTAAGGATATTGAGGCTATCTAAAACACTCATGCCTTTCCTAAACCCAAATTGAGAGCGAGCAAGGAGATTATTTCTCTCAACGTACCACTCCAGTCGGTTTTTTATTAAATGTTCCATAACTTTGGCTAATGTGGAAGAAAGTGCAATAGGTCTATAAGAATTAGGAACAATCGGGTCTTTACCAGGTTTTAAAATGGGGATGATGAGTTGGGTTTTCCAGGAATCAGGGATAGAACCGGTTTCATAAAATAAATTAATCAAATTGAGAAAATATGACTTTGCTGAACTATTAGATCTACTTAAAAATGAATAAGGGATGCCATCTAGCCCTGGGGACGAATCCTTTAGGCCTTCAAGCACGGTATCCAGCTCTTGGCTAGAAAACTGACTATCTATTTCATTAACATTATTATTGCATACAAAATCAAACGGTGTTGGGAGAATAAGATCCGCAGAAGGGACAAAAGGAGGGGCTAATTTATTAATAAAATCATTGAGCCAAAGATCAGGATTATTGGAAGATGGGTTGACATAGGAAAGGGAACCACGGAATCTACGAATATTTTTCCATACAATGGATGGAGGTGTAGTAGGTGATAAACTCTCGCAGAATCGTATCCAACCTCGTTTCTTTTTTTTTGAAAGAAATCGTTTCGCATGAGCAGCATTTCGTTTGTAAATAATAAAATTTTCGAAACTCATATTAGAATTGTATCTGTCTTCGGCAACCTTTCGCTCAGTAATCACCTCAGAACATTCATGATCCCACCAGGGAGGGGATATTTTTCTGGGAGAGGATGAGGGGGTTCGCTTTACAGGCAGGGTTTCAGAAGCAGCAGAGTGGAGACAGGAAACAAAAGAGTTATATGAAAGCATACAATTCTGTCGAATAATTTCTGGTAGATTAGCTACTTTAGAATCAAGATTGAGCGCAAAAGAGTCCCAATTAGCGCTTTCTAATTTATATTTAAGTAAGGGAGGAAAAGAGGAGGAGGGGATATGAACAGAACGGGAACAGGAAAGGAGAATTGGGAAATGATCACTACCATACGTAGAGGGAAGGGTGCGGCAAGAAAGGGAGGAGGCTAGTATAGATGAACAAATACTCAAGTCGACTACAGTTCTAGGATTTTGCATGGGGGAAACTCTTCTAGTAGGGGCACAATCATTGATTATACATAAATTTAGATCATCAAAGAGGTCCACTAAAAGTCGTCCAAAAGTATCACACATATAAGATCCCCATGAAGTATGATGGCCATTGAAGTCTCCCATAACTATCACGGGAGGGGGGAGAGAGGAGATAATTAACGATAGGTCAGGGATGATACTGGAATGAGGATGAGGTATATAAACAGATAAAAAGGAGATATCAAAGACTCGCACTGCGACGGCGTTGAAATACCGCCCGTGCGACGGAAGAGGAATCTGGGTGAATGGGATCGATCGGTTTACAAGTAGAGCACTTCCAGCATAACCGTCATCCCTGTCATCACGCAAACAAGAAAATCCCGGAACCCAATAATGAGAACCAGGAATTAACCATGTCTCCGCGATGGCAGCCACAGCAGGTTTATGCAAGGCAATTAACTCTATCAGATCATGTTTTTTGCGACGAATACTCTGTGCATTCCACTGGAGGAACACCAGATCCATGGTTTGAAAGTATGGAAGAAAAGCGGGAGAATCTTAAGGCAACGTTGGACGGTAATTTCTCGGGGTATTCATTTATTAAACTTTCAATAAATGATAGACACATATCTAAAAGTTTTTCATTGCGCGAAGGGGCCGAGGATGAGGTGGTATTATTATTAATTAAAGCGCACCCATTGGGGAGGGAAGATGGAACGTCGCGAACAATGGCGTTATGAGCGCTTGTATTATAAGTGGTTCCCAGAGTAGCCCTGGGGCGGGAAGGTCTCATTACAGTTTTTTTGTAAGAAACCGTAGGGATAGATTGGCTTGATAATGTGAGGTGAGATTCAGGGGTTACTGTGTGGATGGTGGATGGATGGGTCTTAACGTTTTCTGCAAATGTTTTGCGCGAAGATGGAATCAATTTAGATGCCTCTTCAAATGAGACACCTTCAGTCGCCATCAACAATTTAATCGCTTTTTGACGACCCTGCTCTGGGCAGCTTTTATCAGTTGCGAAGTGGTTACCAGTGCAGTAGAGGCAGGACGCCTCTACTTCTTTTTTGGGACAGCTATCACCTGAATGCATTTGAGTGCACCGATAACAGCGTTCTTTGGAACGACACTGTTCGCGAACGTGGCCGAACCGACAGCACTTAAAACACTGGATAGTGGGAAATTGATAAACCTCAACCGGCATGGCAGTGTATAAACAGTATATTTTATTGGGCATAGTTTGCCCCTGAAAGGTAAGGACTACAGTTTGGGATGGTGTCCAAGATGTCACTCCATCAATTTTCTGCTTTTTATTTAAACGCCTCGCCTTTAAAACCTTACCATGTCCTCCTGGAAAGTCTATGTAACTTACAAATTCCTCCATTGACCATTCAGTAGGGACACCCTTGACGATGCCCATACGGGTTATATGGAACAAGGGAATAGTGGCTTGAAATTTCGCTTCCTTTAAACTTGAAAAATTAAGAAAATTGTTTGCATCTGCTGCTGAAGTAAATTGTACCGATATTTTATTACGGCCTATAGGTCTGACACCATCTTTAGTTATATTCTGGACACGGTGTTTATACAAGAACGAACCGAATTTAATGGGTCTTATACTCAGTCCAGCCGAAGGGTCTTCCTCAGTACGAGACACATATACTATGTATGGTCCACTCTCTTCGCCAGTGTAGAATGGAGGATTCAAAAGAATTGGGTCAATATACGTAGTTTGGGAGGCTGGGATGGTATAGTCGTGATCAGGGATATGGCGTTTGGAGGGTAAAATGTCAGAGTCTTTAGAGGAGTGATCGGAACGGAGCCTTTTGTGGCCCGTAGACTCTGCTTCCATCATTTCACTCTGTAAATCCGGTGGTTTATTAAGATCCGGAGGGTCAGGACCCATATTGCAAAAGGAAAATTAGTTTTCTATTGCTTACCCAAACAGCACAAACACAACAAAAAGTTTGGTATCACTAGACAAATAATATGATAATAAAAAACAAAAACAATCTCTGAGACACGTGTTTTCTCCGACGCAACAAAGCAGCGAAAACGTAGGTATGTCACTTCCATGTGATTCCTTATTCATTGGTGTGGTGTCTGACTGTCAATTAACACTTTTGACGTATGATTGTTGTACATTACTCAATACGATACTCTTGCATTGGTCTCTATCTCTAATAAAAATAGGTATTTACAATATAGTACCCCCTAAAACTAAATTTATCTATTTTATGTTGTTCATTCAATAATTTTCTATTAATTTATTGTATGAAAGTGTATAGGTTGACTACAAAAAAGCGCGGTTTAAACGGTAAGGTTAAGACAAGCTCCTGAAAATTATCAATGAAAAGAAATAAAAATGATGCAGTTAAAGCTGTTGTTACATCCTACTTAGAAAGGCGAAATTACCCTGTAAGTAAACTCAGTACCTGTATAAAAATTCTGATTAGTGTTACTTATTCATAAGTCTCATTAATCATTTCATATTTTTAAGGATATTGATGTATTCAATAGCAATAATACAGTAAGCCGAAGTGCTGAAGAAATGGCTGTAGCTACCATAGTACAATGTGAATCTAGCCGTGCCAACTCTATTTTGTTTTCATGTATCAATAATGACCCAGGGCAATATGACACACAATACACCAGGTAAATTTCCTCTTATTTGATTAAACTTAATGCTATATGCATTCATTCACTTTTAAATTTACAATTTCCTTATGTTTAATTTAATACTATTTTTATGTATTTCAGATTATTTAACTTTATAAAAGATTTGAAATTAGAAAAGGTAAAAAATGAGTTGCTCGGCTTATTAACTCCACTATTATGTCATCTCTATTTGGAAATGTTAAGAGGGGGTCATGGAGGACCTGCTCAAATGTTTCTCAAGAGGCACTCAGTGTCACTTCCTCAGAAGGACCTATCTTACCATCAGCCTATAGATGGAAATCTTCCCTCTGCTTTATATAGACCTAACAGCCTAGAACAGCTGTTTAATTCCCTCCAAAATGGCACAATAGATAATGAAACTCCTGAAAAAGATTATATGAATCAGTTACTGGAAGATATTGGATCTGTATATACTTTACAAGAAATAGAGACAAGGCCAACAATTGCTGCTTTCAGGTACGAATAAAGATGTAAATGTTGTGTTACTATACCATGTTAATAATTAATATCTTTAAAAAAGATCTAATCATAATTATAAACCTACGGATATTTTAGTTTGTTTGTATCCAAGAAACTAATTTAATTAGATTGATAATCTTATCATTGGCAATGACTAAATATTAGCAAAACATTATTAAAATAAACCTTATATTATATAATAAATAAAATGTAAATTCTTATTAATTATAAAATGTTTATAATTCAATGTTTTAGGTCTTGTAAATTTGACATCTGCCTCTCACAAGATTCACTGAATGTACTAAAAGCATACTTAGCAAAACATGGCCATGTACTACTAATACAGGTCTTACAGACTTGGTTTCACATAGATGTTAATGGAGAAAATAGTAAAAATAATGCTGTAAGTATAAAAATTACAAACATATCTGTTAACTTAAATTAGTACTTATTTTTGTGCAATATACGAAATACACAATTTCGAATTTTTTATCCTCATCATTAGATGTCAGCACCTATTTATGCATGTAACCTTAAGCCTAAGAATTATGAAAATATCACTTAAATCTATAAAAATATATTCAATTTTTAATTGAATATTAGTTTTAGTTGTTTTAATTGCAAATATTCAATAAACAGGAGGATGAAGAAGAAGACGAGTCAAAGGAGAACTCAAAAAATTTTGATCTCAATATAAATGAGAAAAATGGTAATTTATTTATTTGTCTGTAATTATAAACTATTTGAAAGAGCTTTATGTTTTATCTATTTTACATTTTTCAAGTTATTATTATAAATAAAATCATGCTTATAAGCTTATATAATAAAATATGACTTTTTTAAGATACATTGGACATATTTTCTAAATGCAATGGACATGCAGAATATCAATCAGTGGATAAGGAACTACGAGATCTTCAGGACGCCATTAAAAGTGTACGAGATTCTTTGGTTCCACTTAAATTGTACAAAATAGGTGCACCTGATACCAAGTAAGATATATATCAATAATTTTTTAATTTATAGGCAACATTTTGGACCCCTCAAACTAAAATTTCTATGAAGATTAACATAATTTAAAATGTATAAATTCAATTGAAGTAAAAAGATTTGGGAATGGTTTTTCTTTTACATTTTGTTGTTTTAATTATTTATAGTGATTGTGAAATACATTTTATAAAGCATTCATTATTTAGACCTGTGTAATTATGTCAATAAAGAATTTAATTATTATTATTATTTTTTTTTTTTAGTGATACTTAAATAATAACATATTTTCAGTTTGATTTGCGCAAAAACGGACCAGTATTGTAATGTATTATGCGGTGGATTTAGTAATTCCGAAATTAGATTGTGGGATCTTGGACAAAATAATATTAATAGACGTGTCAATAAAAATATTTCTGAGTTTGAACTTAGATGCAGTGTACCAATTGAACCTGAAGATATTCCTGATAATACAAGGTATACATAACTACTTACAACTAATTATTATTATTGAAATGAAAAAAATGTTTTTTTTAGATTTAATAGTAAGTGATTTTTAAATTTAATAAAAACATTTTATATATTTCTTAAATTGCTTAGCTAATTTTTTTTTTTTATTAGATTTAAAAGTAAGTTACTTTTAAATCTAAAAACATTTTTTTAAGTTATGCATGTTAAGAAATATATCAAAAGTATCGGCTAGTAGCTACGTTAGTTACATTTACTGGTGTTATCTTTTTTTTTTTTATTAGGTCAACCAACATTTGTTAACAATGATTCTTAAATATAAATATTACATAACATATTATAGTTCTTGCTATAAAGTAACAAATAATAATTAGAGGTTACACAGCATGCGCCAATTATACAGAGCTATTTCTTAAAAGTAGGATACTTATTATTGTTATTATTATCTTTTAAAAGGTTTGGAATAACGAAAAGTGTACTTAGATAAAGAAGATATATACCCAATATCCTTCTTTGTTTTATAGACAAATAGGTACAGGAGTACCGCTAAGAGGACATTCCGGGCCAATACAAGCTGTCAGTATATTGTCCAGAGAGGAATTAGTTCTATCAGCTTCTCATGATAATACTATGAGAGCTTGGCGAATATCGGACTACTCGTGTGCTTCCATATATAGGTAATTTCTCATCATATATGAAAAATAATTTTTTCATTCATTACTTTCTATTTGTTCTGCAATCTATAATATGAATATTTTCAGAGGCCACAACTATCCAATTTGGTGTCTGGATGTATCAAAAAATGGTCTATTTATAGTGACAGGTTCCCATGACCGAACAGCAAAATTATGGTCTCTTGATAGGACATTCCCTGTAAGAGTATTTATCGGCCACATGTCGGATGTCACAGTAAGTATTTTATCTCTATTTTCAATCATAATATGTGATAAACTGTATTTTAAACTACTTTTTCTTTTTTGGTAATGGTATTGCACAATTCATTTATCTTCATTATCTTATCTTAATATATAATATAAATCTCGTGTCACAATGTTTGTCCTCAATGGACTCCTAAACCACTTAACCGATTATAATAAAACTCGCACACCATGTGCAGTTCGATCCAACTTGAGAGATAGGATAGTTTAAATCTCAAATCGTTTTAGAGAAAGCGGGCGAAGCCGCGGGCGGCAAAAGCTAGTTATTTATTTTTATATTAAGTTAAAGTATAAATAAATAAGTTTGTTTAACATCAAAAAATATGTATACACCTATCCTTATTATTGATGGTAAACCATCAAAAGAGGTGATTCAAATCCTGTAAAATTAACTACATATTGTAAAAAATACGAATGCTATTTTAGTGACCCCTGTACATTTTCATAATATATCGTGTGCAGTGCGTAAAGTTCCACCCGAACGAGGCGTACATAGCGAGCGGCGGCGCGGACCGCAGCGTGCGGCTGTGGAGCGTGTGCGACGCGCGGCTCGTGCGCGTGCTGTGCTCGCACCGCGGGCCCGTGCGCGCGCTCGCCTTCTCGCCCGCCGGCACGCACCTCGCCAGCGCTGGTATATCTATATAATAACTAGCTAAACCCGAATAAATTATATACTAAAACCTTCCTCGAGAATCACTATATAATGAAAAAAACCGCATCAAAATACAGACATAAGGACAGACGCGGGGCGACTTTGCTTTATACTATGTAGATAATGAATCACCAATTAATGTGTTATTTTTAACGTTTTACTACATACTAAACTTGCGTACTTTTTTACAGGTGATGATAAAAAAATAAAAATTTGGGATTTAGCTGGATGTACATGTGTTCATGAATATAGAGGCCATTATGGAAAAGTGACATCATTAGATTGGTCAGCAGTTGGGAAACCTTCTCTTACAAATAGAGTATCCTCGGAACTAAGCGATATGACTACAGACAATTCTATTCTCTGTTCTACTGGTATGGATGGCATTGTAAAAGTTATGTGGGACAGTCAAATAAAAAATAAGTAAGTATAGGTACTTTACAAAAAGATATGCAAGTTGTCATTGGTAAAATTAATGTAGCTAGTAATGTATGATTTCAAGAAAGAAAAAAGCTCTAAATTATTGTAAATAAATTTAGAAAAGCGGGAAATTTTAATTTCGGAATTGATAATACATTACAGTACTTCCTATAATTATTGTTCCTTGAAACAATATGTGGACTTAAATATTTTATTTCAGGATATATCTGTTACAATATGTAGATTGTAGAGCTTACATTAATATGTAATATCTTTTTCAGGCAATTATCAAATCAAGAAAATTCAACATCCACCTACAATACAAAGTGCTCCTATCTTGTTGATATACAAGTTCATCCAGATTGGATGGTTGCAATAGGCTCAAAAAAATATTAAGTGTTATTAAATAAAACATTTTTTTCTTAATTATTGTATTTATTTCTCTTCCTGTCAATGAGAATAAAATATTTTGATGAGTTTTATAATTAAATTCTGAATATACATTTCATGATTAGAGACAAGTAATTTAAGAAATCAAAGTAACCTTGAACAGTATACACAACTTACTTAACTTGATTTCTAAGAATGTATCAACATAATTTTATTTTGTTCAAATTTATAACCCTGAAATATGTGAAAATATTGTGTCTTATTTCTTTTTAAAGAAATTCATTAATGTGGCTTGTTTTCCTTTCTGAGGGGGTGATATTTTTTTCTTAGAAGCTTTTGTTTCACTAGCTTTAGCTTTAGGTGAAATTTCTATTTTTTCCTTTACAGATGGAATTTTTTCCTCTTTTAAAGAATTGTTCACTGGTTCTTTCTCTTCTTTATTTTCACTGTCTGAACAACTTTCATACACTTCTTCACGTTTGGTTACTATATAACCATCATCACTCATATAGGTTTTATCAACAACCTTTCTTTTTTTCCGAGGGTTTACAATTCCAGTTGTAATCTTTAAAGTATTTACGGCCGGTGTTGGAGGGATTTCATCATCTGAATCATGAATTTTTTCATTAATTGTTTTATCTTCCTCTACAAATGGATCATTCTCATCTTCACTTTCACTGTCTGACACTCGCAGAACTCGTTTACGTTTTTTATCAACTTTAGAATTTTTCTTAATTTGATTCAAGACTTTATTATTTCCATTCACTTTTGTTTCTTTCTTCACCTCTGCCTTAACTTGAATTTCAACTTCTACATCATCTGTTTCCATTTTCTCAACAACATTATTTTCTTCTTTTATGATAGCTGGTTCAACTTTTACAGGTGGTTTAGATTCTTTCTTTTTAT
Source organism: Colias croceus (assembly GCF_905220415.1). Lineage (NCBI taxonomy): Eukaryota > Metazoa > Arthropoda > Insecta > Lepidoptera > Pieridae > Colias > Colias croceus. The sequence continues at coordinate 5,036,348 of NC_059546.1, forward strand.
TAATACCATTTTGCTTATTAAAGAATCCTGCAATTCCTTTCTGAGCTGAAGGCTTGCTTACAATTTGTTTGTTAATGTTTTCTTTTTGAGGGGATATAACTTCCTTCTTAATTTCCTTATGGTTAGATTCAGTTTTCATACTCTTTTCTATGTTATTTGCACTATCAGCCTTGGGTACTGCCTCTTTAGTATTTTTCTTTTGTGATAAAATAGGTTTTTTGTCAACTATGACTTCTTGGCTTTTACTTTTAAGGTTATTTATTTCCTCAAAAGACCGTTTGATACAATTGCTATTTCTTATTACACCAGAACATAAATTAAAATCATCATATTTATTGAGAGAAACGTAAGCAGAAGGATCTACATGTGATGTTCCTTTACAAACACTGTATATATGCTGAAAGAATATTATTTTGAAAGTTTTCTGCATTTTTACTAACTCATCTTTTGGACAAACGGAAACTTTAGCTTTATTATCATCAATTAATCCTGATATCAGATAATTGACACTTAACTCTTGTTTTGGGTTGTCTTGTTTAATTGATTCAATAAAATCTTTAAGTAACGATTTGCTGCGATTAACATGAATGCAAAGGTCCTTACTCAAAGTTATATAAGTGACTAACTTTCCTTCATCTAGAATCATCTCCTTTAATGTACTCAAGTTTGATTCGTTGTCCTCCGTTTCCATTGCTCTGTTGGTTAATTTATTTTGGTCAGGAGTTTCATTAATTTAACACACAATTATGAAACTGCACTGTGTAACTGCAGGAGTGAAACCTTTTGTATGTAAAAGGTTTATTTATATTAAACATATGTGTTTTTATGTTTTTTTGTCAACAGCTAACACGCAAAGCGCGAATTTTATATGACACTTATGAGTTATGACAGTGACAACTGTGAACTGACAAATGTCAACAAAATTACGTTAAAACCACAGGTTAAAACTTTATGCCAGGTTATGCCAGTCACCCCTCTTGTTTCTATATATAATATCATTGCAGTCACCACGCCCGCCCGTCGTCACTTCCCGAATGCCGAATTATGCTGATGCTTAATTGGAACGTGAATTAGTTTTCAAATGCACTAACAGGTTGCCCTAAGTTCAGGGTTGAAAAAAAAAATATAAGTAATTTGGATTTTGATTATTTCATTAACATTTTTTTCAATGTTTGTACCTTCATCCATACTTATACCTATTTATTTTTTTAACACAATTTGAATAAACTTTGATTATTTCGAAAAAACTACAGAAACGAAAGCTTTAAAATTTTTTCCAACAATTAATAATAATATTACTAACGATAAATCGATTGCACGCATCACGCGAAAACATTACTTTTAAAGAGTGCTCGATTGTGCGAAGCGTTGCTGTAGAGTGTAGTTGAAACATTCAACGTTATGCAGTATGCCGCTTATTGCGCTCTTGTGCTGTAATTGGAAAACTACCCCACATTCAGACGAAAACGCAATTTCACAATCATTTAAAATGAATGCATTTTATTTTAAAAAGATCTTCCCATAAATGAGCGCATACATTCAAGGTCTATTGCACAAATGTTTAATGAATTATGAATGAATGAATAAATAATGAAAAATAGTAATTTAAACGCTCCTTACTAAGAGTGTAATCTCCATAACTTCTACTAACATTGCACATCAACAAGAAAATAATTAAGACTTTGGATCGACAATAAATTATTTTTATGTAAAATGAAAATGTAGTAAATAGTTTAATAAATGTATTGAACGCGGCTCAATGTGCCATTTCCTCTGTCACCAATTTGTCATACCCCTCGCCCCTTGACCGCTGATGCCTTTCCCCTCTGCTCTCTGTTGGCCTGCAGCTGCTGTGGTTACTGTTTCCAAATTCCAAATGTTTTTGTTTTTATTTTAATATCAAAAAATTTACAGATTATTTGAAACTTTTTTTGCCATATAACTTCAATGCTGCGATATATGTAATATTCTAATGTAACAGTGTTTGTGCTTCAAGTTATACGAATCAAAAGTGAGTTCATTTCTGGTATAGTCAAATCTATTTTTGTTAGCATTACATCATTTGTTCAGATGTTTATTTATTTTTTCAAGAAATTGGTCTGTTTTCTTATTTATTGAAAGTGTTTTTTTTCCATTTTGACAGAAAATTTTAAGAAAGTGGCTCTTTAATTTTGTTACAAATAAAGATTCAAAATGCCAGGGTAAGCAATGATGTGGGAGTGGTCCTACGTATAACTATTCGTTTCTTCATGCAAATTCTAAAACGCATTTAATATTATTATATGTTAGTAGTTCTTAACCTACATATTTACAAATACAAAGTCACCCATGCTTCGACCTCATTTCTAAAAGGATGATGCATTATTACATATTGACTAATAAAACATCTTTAAAGCAGCACATATACGCTACATTAGCACAAATTTAACTTCTCACTTCAATAACTCTTCATTAATAATTATGTTATTGATTATTTTTAGATTCATATAAGAACTAAATTCAATATCCATTTGATGTTTTAAAATTTATTCCTTGTGTGACTCATTTTGGAATCTGCAGTATAACAGGAAATATATCAAATAATATTTATAATATTTTCCCATTATTTATAGTATTATGTTAAAATCTAAAATTAAATTAAAGTAAAACCTCCATTTTATTGTTAGTTTTTCCAAGTACTGGAATAAGGTGGAGGTTTGAAATTTAATTTTTAATTAGTAAATAGTAATATGTTTTGAATAATTGTAGCAATTCTCAGCTGGATGATTTTTGTAACTTATTTCTTGTTCATATTTAAGTATTTATCATAAATTGTCAGATAATATTTATTATTATTTAATTTCATACTTTATAAATAATTAATATCCTTACAGCTTAGGAAGGATGTCACTTGATAATATGTTCTGTACGAGGTGTGGAGATGGTTTTGAGCCAAATGAGAAAATTGTTAATTCTAATGGTGAACTTTGGCATACAAACTGCTTTGTGTAAGTGAAATTATTTTAAGTAGTACTACATACAAGTATTTATTTTAATCCAGGCTGGGAAAAATCCATCAGACTAAAAATCATTGAAATCCCTTCAGCTCTTCTTCAATTATTTCTACAATGATTTTTTTTTGTCTTAATCTGTTAAAATTTTTTACGTAACTTATATTATATAATTAAGTAACTTTTATTTTTATAGATGTGCACAATGTTTTCGTGTTTTCCCTGATGGAGTGTACTACGAATTTGAAGGACGGAAATATTGCGAAAGGGACTTTCAAGTGCTCTTTGCACCCTGTTGTGGCAAATGTCGTAAGTACATTATACCAACTTTTAGCATTACACGTATATACTAAATTATTATAATATGGTAAATGTTAAAAATACTTATCTATGTAATGACGATTCGAAAGTGCTACTAAATAGTAGTCTAATTGAATAAATGAATGTTTGAGTTTGAGTTTATGAAAGAATGTACTGACTATTATCAGCTTACAGTAAATTTCATAAAAAATATAACTCAATGTTACAATTAATTTTTTCAATTAATACAAGCTATGGTATTACATAAATGTACTTAAAATTATAGGTGAATTTGTGATTGGTCGTGTCATTAAGGCGATGAATGCCAACTGGCACCCAGCATGTTTCCGCTGTGAAGAATGTAACATGGAGTTAGCTGATGCTGGTTTCATTAAAAACGCTGGACGCGCCTTGTGCCATACATGCAACGCGCGTATTAAGGCAGATGGCTTGCAAAATTACATTTGCCATAAGTGCCAGTAAGTACAATTTACTGAAAAAAAATATATATAGAACAAATGTGTGGATAAATCTGTACAAATTCTTGTCCCTATGTTACTGCTATTTAATGTTTAAATTTTCAAATATGTCAATTTGTCTTTCCCAAATGAATAAATGAAATGAATTTGTAATGAAATATAGGATTTGCATGACATTATAACAAATCCTGTAGTTAAACAGACATCTATGTATTATTAAACCAGGTGTGTGAAGTTATAAACATTATTAAAACTATATGTATTCTAATAAGAATTGTCCATACAGTGGTGTGATAGATGGTGAGCCGCTACGTTACCGTGGGGAAGTGTACCACGGGTACCACTTTAGTTGTGCCACGTGTGGGGTTGAGCTCGATCACACCGCACGGGAGGTCAAGAATCGACCTGGGTACGCTGCTAATGATGTGGTTAGTATTCTTCTGGTGATCATAATCGTAATATTTTACGAATTGTGTCCCGCTTTAAAGGGCCTATATAAAAGGGCTATCTAACTGAAGGAATTCTTCAAATCAGACCCGTAGTTCCTGAGATTAGCGCATTCAATCAAACAAACAAACTCTTCAGCTTCATAATATCGCACCTTCGGTAGAACAAGGGCACAATTACAGTTTTTGCAATTTTACAGGAGAGCCATTTTAAGATATTTGTAGTACTTAATGTGGTCTAGCTATGATAATAATTTTTTTATGGTTGTTCTGCTTTGTATGACATAAACTATATACTATATTCTTTTAGGTGTATAGTTTACAAATATTAAAAACTGCTAGTTTTTTTTTAATAATATTTTTTTCTTAAGTAGGTGTACATTTGTGCCCTTGTTCCACCAACAAGAAAATTAATTTGTAAATATGGCCATATCTAAAGCTTTAAGTTAATAATTTTGGAATGATAATAACGTGTTTTTTTGTATAAATGTTTTATTTTCTTAAACACTTTAGAAAGCCGCAGTACTTTATCACAAAAATAGAGATCAAAACTTACTAATCAGCCATTACACATCTTCAACAATCTGAAACTATTATGTTTCCTAGCAAAATTCTTTGGAATCGCTTTAAAAATTGGAATAATATTATATTAAGATAACAGAACAAGAAAGAATCATAATTCAATTCCTGGCATTTTTTATAAGGCTTATGTATTCTGCCGGAGTGCATATTGATATTGGGCCAGCTTTTTTTGCACGTTTTACATTCCAGAATGGACGGCATCGGCTTTATGCTGGGTCCCCTAATTTATGTATGATCGATTTTATAGGCAATGTGTTCACAGCAAAATAATACATTCCAAAAACAAATTTGAAAAAGAAAAATAATTATTTACGAATAAATATCTTACTAATATTATTATTTATTATGTAAGCTCGAAAGTTTTTGAGGATAGATTTGTGGGTGTGAGGGTATGTTTGTTGTATTTTGATTGGCAGTCCTATCGTTTAAATTTCTAAAAAACTAACTTGTTTTTTTGCACTCTACAGCAATTATCGGAATAAAATGTTACTTTTAAGACCATGGAGTATAACAAATCTTGGACAGACAAGGGCACAATTGTCTGAACGACTTTGTCCTCCCAATTTTTAAATCGTAAACTAGGCATAAGTGTGACAGATATGGCCTTGTCGTTCCAGAAATCAAAAACATTATAGGGCATATTTACATAAACGACGTTAGCGCTCCAAGTGACAGCTAGCTCAGTCCCCGCCAATGGCACAACTAACCAATAAGACTTTGTCTCGCCAAGAGAGAAACAAAATAGCGCCAAACTGACAACGCCACGTAGGAATTAAACGAATGTCTTTGTCCCTCCAGTTGAAAGGGCCTTTTTAAAGCATTTCTGCTTATTTAAGTCATTTTGGCAATTTATGACAATTATGCCCTTGTTCTACCGAAGGTGCGATATGTACAGTCAGTTTACTGTACATATTATGAAGCTGAAGAAAAATAAATGTTCTTGTCACCAATATTGCGCTCTCTTCAATATACTTCATTGGCAATATAAAAAAACTTTTCATTTTCTTTCAGAATAATCTATTCTGCCTCCGTTGCCACGACAAAATGGGAATACCGATATGCGGTGCGTGTCGCCGTCCCATTGAAGAGAGGATTGTAACTGCGCTCGGCAAGCATTGGCATGTTGAGGTGAGATTTTTTTTAATATTTAAATAGTTTTATTTATTTGTGCTGTCAAACAATTTCATGCATTATGAAAAATAAAAAAATCTTCAAACCTTGTATAATATCTCCAATATCATTATTAAAACATAAATAAACTTATTTACAGCACTTTGTTTGCGCTAAATGCGAGAAGCCTTTCCATGGCCACCGCCATTATGAGAAAAAGGGTCTTGCTTACTGCGAACAGCACTATCATCAACTGTTTGGCAACTTGTGCTATGTGTGCAACCAGGTCATTGCTGGCGACGGTAAGTTAAATCAATCGTAATATAATCCTTATTAATAGTATAGTAAACTATTAAAAAAAACCTTAAAGTTATCTGTAATTTAAAATTATATGTAAATTTCAAACTTTTCAGTTAGTTTAAGTTGTATGTCTTTGTCTGGTTGCAGTGTTCACAGCGCTGAACAAGGCGTGGTGTGTGCACCATTTCGCTTGCTCAGTGTGCGACAGCGCACTGTCCACCCGTAGCAAGTTCTACGAGTACGACGAGCGGCCCGCGTGCCGCCGCTGCTACGAGCGCTTCCCGTCCGAGCTGCGCCGCCGCCTACGCCGCGCACACCACTACACCATGCGCAGGAACTAACTGCGCACACACACACAAGTGCTACGTGTGCTACGAGCGGCCTGCTTGCCGCCGCTGCTACGAGTGCTTCCCGCCCGATCTGCATCACTACATCATGCGCAGGGACTAACTGCGCACACACAGACACACACATACACACATTACACCATACACAAGTACACATACACATAAGTAACGAGTACAACGAATGGCGGGCGCTGCACACACACACACACACACACACACACCATCTGCAGGACCTAACCAGCACCCACGCGAACAAAGCGCATTCGCACGCTCACATATCTGCGTATCACTGCAGACATACACTTAGTGCGCAAGAATTTGCGCATATACGTACCGTGCACTACACGGTGCGCACATTCACTTTACGCTGAAACTACAACTGCTGCACAAACGCTCATACAGTCACACGCACTCACACACACACACACACAAACAATACATACACAAAACCAATGTCGCATACTACACCATGTGTAGAAACTAGAATCTGATTACGCACAACCTTCAAGCAAATATACCACACACAAATACCTATAAAGTCCATCGAAGTAAAGAACTACGGTAGAAGTACCCTTTCGTACTAATACTGGTGTAGTGCCATTTTTAATAAAAAAAATACTTTAGCTGCCATGAACAGTCATTGCTATACAATTCAAATTTTAGACATGTTAGAAGGTCTCAAATGGAAATTTATATACGAAACATTTGTTTGTCACAGTGCCTTTAAGATTCAGTATTGTTTAGTTAATGATAAAAAATACTATATTGTACGTGATTTTTACATTTTTCTTCAAATTGCATATACAGGGTTACTTGTAAAACACCGGCAACCTCGCAGGACAAGATAGCTGACATAATAAGCAACAACATTTGTTCTACGACTTTTGATAATTTGTTAGATTTTATTTTCATACAAAAATAAATATTCATTTAATTTTCCGTTTGAATATTATAAACTCTACGCCTCCCAAACATTCTGTAAACAAGAAGCGAACGAGAGGGGGAAGGGGGCGTCGCGTCGTCCATCCGATAATGAATAGAACATAGACTTACAAATGTTAGGAGAGTACTATAAAAGTTTAAAAAATTATTTAAAAATAATTTATTGCGTTATGCCAAAAGTCGTAGAACAAATGTTGTTACTGATGATGTTAGCTATCTTGTCCTGCGAGGTTGCTGGTGTTTTACAAGTAACCCTGTATACTGAAAAAAAGACTGTATACAAGATTATTACAAAATATATATAATATACACAAATTGTATTACCTATATTTTATTTAAAAATACATAATATATCCAAACTTAGTATATTCTAGGGTCTTTTTTATTCTTATTATGTAATCAATTAATTATGAACTACAACAGATTAAATATATTTTACTACTCTAATTAATTATAATTTGACTACAATTATTAAGTTGCATTTAATTTTAAGATTAATAAAAAATTCAGATTAATTATATTAAGTTATTCTTAAAATAATTAATAACTCTAGCTGTGTTTAAACACTTAAGTGCCTATATACTGTTTAATATTGTATTTTTTATAACTAAAATAACATCTGAATATTTCTAACCAATTATATTACTTATATTGAAATTTTTATTTGTATAGATAATAAGATGAAGTTATTTTGGTGTTTTACTAATAAAACTGACAAACACTACAAAGTTGTTTCATTTATTTACGTACTGCTATGGCTACCTCCTAGCTCCGCAAGGACGGGTAATTTTCTTTAACTTATCTTAATCCAAGCAGAGACAAATCCAACAAACAAAAATTAATTGAAATCCGATCAGCCACGACCGCTGTGCGTTGTTTGCTAATTGTTTTGCTCAATGAGCGATTTCAGTCCTCAAGGACTAACATATTTAAAGAAGAATTATCAGGAATTAAGATAAATCTCTAAACTGAACTGAATTTCCGGATTATATAGGAAAATTTGAAAAGGAATCATTGCATGAATATTACTTTCAGCTAAATGAGCTAGCAGAAAGAAAAAATGTGTCATTTAGGAATGGTTTAGATCAAATAACACTGTCCTTATACTTTTATATGATATAACTTTGTAAATATATCGTCACTTTTAGACCATAATTAAATTATCATACTTGTATCAAACAAAAAATACAGGAACCACTAAGGTTTTTTTAAACGTTCTTTTCTTGGCGAAAGTAAATAGAAATTTTTCTTACATTAATAATTATTTTATCAATTTATTTATACTAATATAAAAAGCTGAAGAGTTTGTTTGTTTGAACGCGCTAATCTCAGGAACTAGTGGTCCGATTTGAACAATTATTTCGGTGTTAGATAGCCCATTTATTGAGGGATGCTATAGGCTATATATCATCACGCTAAAACCAACAGGAGTGGAGCACTGCGGGTAAAACCACAGGGCACAGCTAGTATTTTACATAATAATGAGACATCTGAGGACCAAATTCAGCATAAAATCAGTTAATAAGTACCAACTTTGCGCAACAACTTATTATAGCGACTTGTTTTTCTATACAGACCTTTCATCTATAATCGTTAAGATATTTGTAGTAAAAAACACATTCAAGTTATACTTGTAATAATTAAAAAAAAAAATTAACTACTTCTACATATTGGTATGATGATACATTATTAGTGCTAAGGTACTGGGTTGTTTCTAAATAAATACACAACTTGGAGAACATAATTTATTTAAATAATAACACTATTATACACTTACATAACAATAAGTATCACTATGTTTCGCGAATTTATAACATCCTGCACAATATTGGAACGTATAATACCGCCAAGCGGAAAATGAACATTTAAGGGAAATAAAATTGCACTTCTATGCACGCACACATGAGGACTTTCGTCTTCACAATATAATACTTTAATTAATTTAATTATCTTTCTTCATTCTTGTGCTTGTCATACGGTAGATGATGGAATCCCTACCTGGGTCCATGTCCATGATGGCATACACGATGGCAACTAAAGTGAACGCAAATACAACTCCGAACCACAAGATGATGTTGAAGATAGCGGCATAGTCGGCTGTGTAGTTGTCATCCTCCTGTAAACAAAATAATTATTATAATTATAACAAGTACACATGTTTAATAGGTCTGTAGCTATTTCAATTACATCTATTGTAATACTGAAATAAGAATAAAGTACGTTGAATCAGATGATATTATACCTAACACACTATTGTTGCTGTAAAAAAATAATCAGTTTATGTCTACACTACAATACTCTTTGTTATCTACACATATTTACAGAAGATTAAATGATCCCTTACATTTCGAGAAGAATTACCACTTCGCAGAAATTCATCCATCTGTTTGGATATAGGTAAAAAATTAGAAAATATTCTTCAAAAAAAATGTGAATTGAAATTTTCAAGTGTTTATTATTTGGACAATAGTTGCAAGATATATCATTTTTTTGTATCTAAAACTTGTGGAAACCTTTTACTTTTTTTAAGAATTTTATAAAAATAAATTACCCTGTGAAGTCACTACTTGTCCACTGACAAACCCCATAATAGAATTTTAATTTGTATTTATAAATATCTATATTATACATACTGGACGCTCCTGTCTCATGGGCTCATTGGGCGCGGCACGAACGGCACGGCGGGTGTGGGCCACGTCTGTGGTCACAGCAGTCACCAATACTGATCCATCGTACGCACTTACGAACGCATTGCTGAGTGCTTCAAGAGCTTCACCTGAGTTCATTAAATGAGGATAAAATTATTATTTAATTCCCAACATTTTTAACAAGTTTTACAATTTTTTGGATTAGTGTAATACTTAAAATTATTTGAGACATTTTAGGGAGTTTTGCAAAACGGGATTAGTTTATTAAAATTACAGACATTTGTACAATCAAGATAGAACCAAGAACTGCACATAACATCTATGGAATTTCATTTCCACCATAATAAAATTATGTGTTAAAAGGGTTAAATTGCAACAAATTAAGAAAAAAAAAAAACAAATCTTTATATTAAAAAAATAAATTGTGTTTTACCTAAGAGTTTCTTAGCTTCTTTGGTTTGCAGAGAGTTGGGTCCATGGAAGTCAGACAAGGCATGTAGTGAAGTGAATCTGAAGTTGTAGCAGTCAATAATATTATCAGCAGAAATGGCACCAGCATTGATCTGAAAAAAAAAAAAAGAAAATATTATACTATGATCACATTATAATATCATGTATTTGCATGCTATTCACATATTATTACCTATACAGTTTAGGCTATCAAATTTAAAACTGGGTTTTTCAATCACAACCCAGACAAATCTGTCTGGGTTTTTACGATCCTGTTGGTCAAATAAAAATTACACTGTGTGATTTTTATTTTTATTTTATTTTATTTTATTTATAAAAGGTACTTATATATAAAGTTAAAATGTAACTGGATCAGTTACATTTTAACTTTATCACATAGGGTAATTTTTATTTGACCAACAGGATAGTAAAAACCAAAAGCTATATTTATTCCACTATACTTTTTAAAAGGTGCTCATAGATGGAATATACAATTTACCTTAGCAGTGATAGCCTTCAATGTCTCAAGTTCGTAGAGGAACTGATAATCTTCCTCATAGCTATCATACTTCAGATGTTGCAGCAACTGTTTGCCGACCTTGGGTGGTGAAATTTCCCCAAATACTTTAGAGTAGGCAATCAACTGTAATAAATGATAAATTGTTGAACCATAATACTTTTTATTTTTCAAGTATACATTTCATGATCAATTTGAAAGCGAAAAAAATGTATAAGTATAAATTTAGAACTAATTCCTTCAAGTTTATATTATTCACATTTGAAAAATGATTGATACTTACATCATCAGGCTCTGATAATCTTATGTTAACAAGCTTGTTGCCTCCATTTGTAAAGTGCTGTTTAATTCTGTGAGTAACTGCATCATATGTATCTGGCTCATACTCATCAACAGTAAGAGGGTAGCTCTTGGCCTTTAATCCTGCCTAAAACAATTGCAAAAAGATATTACTCACGAAACGATGGGCATTATTATTGACAAGACCAAAATATAGTCATTCAAGTTACATACTGCATTGCCAAGGGAGGATACTCCATCGATATACACTTCGACGACGGCTTCAGGGGTGTCAAATGGATCAACGATTGAAAGTCCCGTCCATTCTGAGTTCTGGAAACGATAAATTTAATGATTTCTTAGAATGATTATGGATACGATTAGCACATAAAATTTGTATCACGTGCCTATTTTTGTACTAGTATAAAATGATTACAAGTTAAATAATACTTACTTCTTCTACGGAGAGTCCAAGAGAAGCTGAAAATACTTCCTTTAATAAACTCTCCAGCGTCTTGGATGCACCAGAAAACTTCAAGGATTTCGGGCTGTGTAGCACACTAAACTCACCCCCAGCGTTTATTCCTTTAAAAAATTGAAGTGTTAATTATTTATTCTCCTGCTTACACACCAAATAATTTAAAAAAAACTTACCAATAATGGATAAGACCAGAGTTATCCAAAACAGAGCCATTGTTGAATCGCTACACCCCGAAGGATCACAATTCACAATTCACAAAATCGCACGACGGACTGATTGTCATATGATTTCAGTGTTGCTATTTATTAAATAAAATGTTCAATGAAACGTTTATTAATTTATTTATTGTAAAACCCTCCGAGGTAAAACCATATTATGTCTACTATAGGTAAACCAGAATCTGATGGCAATTGGGGAAATCAAAATTTTGAGTGTGCAACCCTAGGGAAAATGGACTGACCGATCTTGATACTGCGTATTTTTTATTTTGTCCTCAACATCATTAGTCACATTACATAAGTGAACAATACTGTACCAAATAATGAGATATCCACTTAATATTTTGTAGGTACTACTTACATATTGTATAATATACATATTACTTTTATCTATGTAATACATATTATTATTTACACATACCTATATTTGTATATTCATTATCATTAAGCCATGTAAAAATATGGATGTAATGATAATGCAGATCAAAACTAGATAATGCTAATATTTTTTTTTATAAAATAAAATAACAATAAAATAAAATAAAACTATGTTTATTTTCGTTAGTATTAACAGATACACAAATAATTATAAAATTGACTTTGACAGCTTGGACTTGACGTATAGCCGTATTGGAAACTCCTGTAATAAGTTTCATAAAATTATATTGTAATCAAAAAACAATATTATAGTTAGTTACCTACATAAAATATTTTTAATTTTAAGTATCAAAACGGGTAAGTCCAATTTACCAATAAAATATTCAAAATTGAAAATTGTGATGTGTTTGACCCTTCTTCATCGAATGTTTTTCTATACACATTATAAACAACACCTCTTGCTTGTGATCGCAGCGGCTTTTTCGACATCTTCGAAGATTTTTTAGACAAAATCCTAAAAATTATTCAAGAATTGCAAAGAAGACAAATAATTTGACAACCATTTTGATAGTTGTCAAATATAATTGCCATATGAAAATCTTTTATTTCTTAAATATAAATATGCCATCAGATTCTGGTAGACCTATAGATCTTTTTATTTATATAAAAAAGTACTATAGATGTTGATGTATCATACATAGTCATGCACAAATTGTTAAAGTAGGTTATAAAAATTTTAGGTGGTAAAAGTAAAAAATAGCCAAGTGATCAAAATAAATTTTATATTTTTCTTAATTTATAAAATTTATATAAAATAACATTTATATGTAGTTTGATATGAAGAAAATAATGATTACAAATGAAATATAAATATTATGAATGAAAAAATTTCTAAACGAGTTACATACGTCACGTACAATAATTAAATGTATTGATTGCCGCTACGAATAGTGATGTCCAGATGTCCGTTTATTCATACTCGATTGGACTAACGAATTTCGACTCGGCTCATATCATTTCTTATATTAATTCATAAACAGTTTTTGGCAGATAACATAACGAAAAGTTAAATATTTGAGTAATTTGTTTTACTCTTTTGGATAATTAATACCCAAAAGATTGTTACGTATGCACTTAATTTATAATAATAAATCAGGGATTTAATATAATATAGAAGTAGAATCAGATTAAGGTAATGTAAATGTATCACTACTGACCACCTACGAAGTACGATCTAGTAGAATGATTATTAATTGCCCAGAGTATAAACTACCTATCTAGTTATTTCAAATATTTATATGATAGGTATTCGTACTACTTTATTAACTAATTTTGTTGGTTTATTTTAATATTTCTTGCTTTGATTTCTTTATTATACAATAAAAATGATAATCATACTATGTCACAGTACAAAGTTCTCCGGATCAGTTATGAAAATGATATATAATCGATATTTTATAATCGAGTCTGAATCGAGAATTTATAGGATACCTTCAATTTATAATTATTTAGGCATGTTTTAGGTCCACAGTAGTACACTGTAGAAGTAGAATCAAAAACAGAAATATAAAATCCAAATAAACACAAATTTAAATGTAAATTAGATTACTAGAACACTAGATCAAATCCGAAACCAACATTCCATTTCATTTTTATTAAAGTGTATTAGCGAAAAATTCTAAATGTCGCATAGGTCAAGTTTTCAACTTAACGATTTATTTCCTAGGGAAATAGATATCGAAGTGTGTTTAAAAACCTTAAGAATATATCAGAAACTCGAAGGCGATGTGAATTGTGTTGTTTGGGATGCATCTCTGGTCCTTGCTAAATATCTAGAGACTAAGTGTTTCCATAAGCCGGATTTTTTAAGTGGTGTAAGAGTTCTTGAATTAGGATCAGGTCTTGGTGTTGTAGGACTCACTGCTGCTACTCTCGGGTGGGATTTAAGACAAATCATGATTTGTAATCAATTTTACAGTATAGTTTTCTAAGAAATAACATTATTTTTAGGGCTCAAGTAACACTGACAGATTTACCAGAGGCACTTCCCTTATTGCGGTTAAATATTGCGGAAAATAAATCAAAGATAGCTAGTATGGGTGGATATGCTATTGCAGAGTCTTTAGTATGGGGCGATAAAAACTCTGATATCCATAAACAGGAGTTTGATATGATTTTGTTAGCCGATTGCATTTATTATGAAGATGTAAATATCTATACTTTTACATGTTATAGCTCAACAGTATGTCTTATACGATAGCATAGATGGATAGATATTTGATATTGTAGTTTGTGAAAATTGTTTTATTATAAATGAACTGAGACATATTATTAGATATAAAATTTTTCTTATGGATCATTATTCTTTCAGGCATTGAATCCCCTATTTGAGACATTACAAAGTTTAAACAACTCTGTGAACAAAAAGCCAACTATATATTTAACCCAAGAGTTAAGAGACACAGAAATTCAAAAGAAGTTGTGGAAAACCTTCTATGAAAAGATTTCAGAGTTTTTCTATATTGAGAGTATCCCTGAAGACCAGCAACACATTAATTATAGAAGTTCTGATATAATACTCTTAAAAATGACCAAAAAATGATATTTATATAGTTATGATTTGTCGTGAAGGACTATTATTGTGGCCAAATTATTTAAGCTCTCTCTTAATAGTTAATGGAATAGAATAAGTTTATCTGTATATTAAGAAAATCATATTCCTAATCAAATTTTTAATTTCAAACATAGGTTTTAATTTTAACTGTATAAATATTATGTAGGCAAGTGTTACAAGTCAGTATTTACTTTTAGGGATTATTATTATGTAATAAATAGTCTATGGTACAGGTATTTTAAAATTCAAACCAAAGACTAGATAACTGATTATTCATAAGTTTTAAAATATACTATAGTTTAAAGTTTAATATGTTTATTTTATTTCTCCTATAAAATGTTGAATAATCAAATATTAAGTAAAAAAAAGCGTGTGTGCCAAACACATGTGTCAGAAGTGAAACTTCTTTTGCAAGATTCAAAGACACCAAAATCGTCGCCTACTCTATTATGTGACGGTATTGGCTATTGCCATTTGCCATGGCTTTAAGTTGATGACGCCATAGGAAGTTTTACTTCAAAAAGTCATCAAAAGTTCACTTCCATCGAGAGGCCATGCGGCAATGCAGGTCTGTAAAGCTGGCGATGAAAAATTAATTATCGAAAAAATATTTTTTATGTTTACCAAAAATCGCCAGTTAAGCTGACGTGGCCAGTTTTGGCGCTATTGGAAAAAAAGAACAAAATTACACTTTTATTTACAGCAACGAATTCACCTGCATTTATCAAACGATCCATCCTTTCTTCCTATTTCTTCACAAAGCTAGAACTGTTGCTGATTTTCAGCGATCTGCTTGAGCAACAAAATCGTCATTATAGCAACTAATTAGCAACAAACTCTGGCGTTGTTTTTCTTTACTTAATTTCGCTAATTTTTCATCGCCAGCTTTACAGACCTCGGCAATGCCCAGCCTAGACCGAGGTAGTCACGTCACTTGCAACACATTTGGCGAATAATTTTTATTTAGAACGATTCGGACCAGTGCCGATCCCTTCAAAAATAATAAAAAAACAAAAATCACAGTATTAACTAGGATGAAACCATTAGCAAAATGAGGACAATATGATAAAATGAAAGGAAAAATAAAATATAACGGTCGATCCAAGTTCAGGAAGTGGGATAAATCATTTTTTACCCTTAAAAGCGGGGGAGCTTTTAAGGGTAAAAAATGATTTATCTTCGACTTCCAACAAACCATTAAATTAAATGACAAAGTTGTAGATAAAATATGATAATAATAAGATCTACAAATTTTTCGTCGTGTGATTTTACTATCAGGCACATTTCTCGAACTCTATATTTTCTGTACTTACTTACTTATTTCAAAAGAAAAAATTTCATCTGTTCAAAGTAAGTTATACAAGAGCTAATATTTTATATTTTACAGCATATTCAAAAACAAAATGATTTCGATACAAAACTTGAGGCCTGATTTAATAAAATTAAAAGGTCACTATCACACTGTTTGTATGCATTTTCTGAGGTAATGTATAATACATATTATAATTTTTTACACCATCATTTAAAAGAGATTAGAGATTTCAACGAACAAAAGGCCTCCTGACTTTTTGCAAAAAGTTAATATTTTTATTAAGTTTACCTTTTTTTTTTAAGGGAAATCTTCCAAAGATACCCACGGCCCCCGGGGAAGGAGCCGTGGGTTATGTCGGATTCTTACCGACTAAAACCCAACTGTGTTCCGTCGAGCCGCTGATGGGGCCGCGGGTATTGGTTGGAATTCTCCTGCGACCCCCTCGGCGGCAGCCCGTCTCCTGGTCAGGTGCAAGCCAAGAACAGGAAAGGTGGTTTTGCCTGTTATCCCCTCCTGTTGGCGGTATGAGCGGAAAACGTCTCAAGCCGCCTCACCGCACCGCACTAACTTTTTTCCGTACGACTTCTTGTTTTGTCGGAAATGGAGTCTTAACACTTACCTACGTATATTTAGAGTACCTAACCCAACAAAAAATAATATAGTTAACTTTTTGTAGTTTAAGTGTTTCTTTTTTTAATTTACCTTGACTTGAATAATCCAATAAGCGTCCAATGTCCATTCTAAATTTTGTAATATGAGAACATTTTACTATATATCTATTGCTTAGAGGGCGAGTTGTAATTCTATACCCGTGATAATTCGGGTAGGTCACTTGTAATAAGTATAATTATTAGATTTGGATGTAGGTTACTAATATATTATGAGTAGTTATGTAGTTGGTTTAATGCTCTAGGGTTATGTAGTGACTACACAATTTTTTGTTTCAAAATAGGTAGGAAGGTATATAATCGTAATGTAATATCTGTAATTAGCCAGTGTACGTAAAGCGATTAGCAAGTCAATTTCGAATAAATAAATAATACGAATATCTTTAAATTAGCATCGAGAAGCGAAGTTGGTAGGTGGCAGGTACCTATACCTACTCTTAAATGGTATTAAAAAAACCCGTTTTTTAAAACAAGTTTTTTTTATTCAAACGTATCTGGCGGGGAATATCCATCACTTCGTATTTATTATTATTATTATTAGCCTTTGATCAGACTTTTGAAGACATGTATGTATTATATATATGGTAGGTTTGATCCATCTCTGCGTGTCCGTTTGCCAGTTGGCAAAGGCCTCCTCCAATCTCTTCCATTCGGGCCTTTCTATGGCCACTCTACCCCAAGTTGTGCCCGCTACCTGTTTGATGTCATTGTCCCATCTTTTTTGTGGTCTACCTCTCTTTCTCTTTCCTTCTCTTGGGTACCACTGTGTACCTAATTATTTTGCTCCATTTTTCTTTACCCCTGATCATGTGCCCCGCCCATTTCCACTTTTGCCTTCTTATCTTCAGTGTTATGTCCTGGACCTTAGTCTTGTATCTGATGCTGCTTTGCTTTATTTTGTCTTTTCTTTTGATACCAGTCATGCTTCTTTCCATGGAATTTTGACAGATGCGGAGTTTATTTGTTATGTTTTTTGGTAGAGCCCACGTTTCACTTCCATACGTCAGCACAGGTAGGATGCATGTGTTGAATAGTTTAGCTTTAGTTGAAATGTGTAGGTTATTGTCTTTCATTACTTCTTTAAGAGATCATCATCACATCACAGATCATCACTTCGTATGGTAGGTATGTATTATTCAACTATCCTGGTGAAAAGACAATAGTTATATATGGGGATTTGCTAAAAACAAACTTGTTCTTTTTTTAAAAGTAAAATATTATCACAGCAAAAATTTTAATTTACGATTTTATTCGCTGTTGATTTTTTGTTATTCCACTGCTTGTGCCTGAGTAAACGGAAATAATGTCCGCTAATTTAATTAACCAGTCTCGGATTCAACTTGTTTCTAGAATTAATTTTGACTGCAGAATGCAGTTGATTTTAGGCCAGATTCCAGAATAATATTATTAAGGTAGAGCGGCCACTTCAATAAAAAGTTTTGAATTTGAAATTAATTGTAAAAAATAAACTGTACCTAAATATTTACAGTAAGTACCTACCTACCCATATTTTTTACAATGAATATCATCAAATAGGTACGTAATGCATGCATGTAGGTACGAATGTTTAAATGAGGAGAAAATAAATAAATATCTGTAACTGCGCCTATAACTAGTACAGTACATATTATATTATCTGTGCTATAACGTATTCCCTGTGTATATTACATTATGTATCTAATATAGATATGATTAGGTACATATTTTGTTTACCAAGCATCGATCAGCACGACTTAGATCTAGGTAAGTATTGTAGGTAGTCCAAAATTCGCCGCGCGGTTTCACCCCGGCCCCGGTACGAAACCGCGGGTACCGCAGTAACCGCAAAATATCAAGATGTAGTTATTGAATAACTCATGTGTTATACTGGGGCCGTATTATGACCTCTTAACAAACAGCTTACGCCGTGAATTGAACTGACTGGCAAAAATCCTATGATCACAATAAAATAACTAGCCATGTAACGACGCGGACGGTTCAATTTACGGCGTAAACTGTCGAACTTTTGATTCTTCGACATTACTGTTTCCTCACGATGTTTTCCTTCACCGTTCAAGCAGAGGTGATGTTATAAACATTCGTAGATAAATTGTAAAATCTATTAATTTCCTGCACGCTTGCCTGGTCTCGAACCCCCGACTTATCGATTTGAAGTCCGAGGTCCTCACCATTTATACCCCGATGGTACTAGTAATGTAATTTAATATTATCTGTGATATTAGGAGGATAGTACAGTCGTGCATTATATTCCATTTCGAATATAAAGGTTATTTATTAACGCCTAATATCATCATCATTGGTATGCATCTTATCAAAAAGTTCAGCGCGTTATCTTGTAAGGATGGGCGAGTTTACTCAAATCATTGGGGAGATATGAAACATTTATGAGAATTTAGTCGAAATAATTATATAAACTAATACCTACTATAGGTATAAATTATAATTATACCTACAATAGACTTTATATTCCTGCGCTATTTGATCTCCGTCCGTGCCTACATGCTTTCTTCAATATTGAGGAATTTAGTTATCACCTCATTATCATACACACTACAAATGTGTAGGCGGCGACGTAAAACGTCACGGAACTTGTTTGATACGAAGTACTTGTACCTATACCGTAATCAGTAACGGAGGGATTCAACGTTCCGAGCGAGTCGCATACTAGCTGCAAGTAGTTGGTAGTCGTAACCCGTAACTCAGTGTATTTCGTGTATTTCGAAACAAACGCACGCCTCAACGTAGTTTTTGTAGTGGTGTATTATTTTGAACGCACGGAGGCGCAATCTAGTTCGGTAAGACCTTGTTTATCAACTATTTTTAAATGAATGTAAACTATTCAAAGATAGTCTACTTATATTGCGTTAAAATTGAGGTACATTTTATCTGCTTTTGTTTTAATAAGATTCAAAATTATTTTAATTACCTACGCGCAAGACAATGTTCTATCTTAGGTAAAGGTGATCTCATGTTTTAATAAGGTCGCATATTATAATACTAGCTTCCGCCCGCGACTCCGTCCGCGCGGAAAAATTACGATTTTTTTTCTACGTATTTTTTCAAGATAAAAAGTATCCCATTTTATGCCCAGGATAATAAGGTACCAAGTTTATCGAAATCGAACCGTTAGTTTTTACGTGATGCCTGAACATACAGACAGACAAAATTTTTTTTAATCACATACCTAAGTACCTATTTAGGTTTGGTATCGATCCAGTAACACCCCCTGCTATTTATTTTTTCAATATTTTCAATGTACAGAATTGACCCTTCTAGTTTCTACAGATTTATTATAACTATGTATCTATCTAGATTCAAGCTAATTTTTTAAAAAGTATTTAATCCTCATTTTATTTACATTGTTACGATTCTATTTGTAAATGTAGGTGCCTAATAGTATTGGCATTTGGCTACCTTCTTTTGTGTAAACATGATATTATTCAAAATAAGTAAATTGTTCCGTTCTAGGATTGCGTTTTTTTAATAATTTAGTGAGTAGTCAGTAATCTACCTAGAATCAGTGTTTTACTAATAAGTTGTATAAGTTTGCAATAACTAATCTTTACCAAACTTACGCACAACAGAATATGATTGACACTATTAATAAAAGCACAAATAAAAGTAAAATATACCTAGGTAGTTATCAATCGTCTATTTCTGACAATTTAAAGACGGTTTATTTGTTTAAAAAAATAAAAGTGTATTTTACATATTAGGCCATACTAGACCAAATCTTCGCATTCTTTCAAGTAGATATGTAGGTACCTACCTATTATATTTGAAGGGGGTTGATGGCAGTCGTCTAAAATGCACATAATAATATAAAGAACTACATATAGGTAGGTATATTAGGTTTAAATTTTTCAATCAATACAATTACATATTGATTTATAGGTGTAAATACACAAATATTTTTAGATAGGTTTTACGAAGTTACACAATATAAGTAGGTAGGTATGTAATTGATAAAGTATAATCATGATGAATGAGTAATGCCATTGTTATTTTGGTTGTTCTATATAGTATGCGATGTGGTATAGGTAGTTAGGTATGCGATATCTTGAACTAGGTACGTAGGTGTACGTACGTACCTGACAAAAGTATTATCTAAATGAACAAAAGTAATAATTTTGTTTACTACAACTTTAATTAACCGACTTCAAAAAAAACTTTTTTTTACACGCTTTATATTAGCTTCACCTGTATGTTTGTATGTTTGTAACCGACTTCTTTGGGCGCGATTTTGACCCACTTTAAACGGCCAGATTTCGTTCAAACTTTGTAGATTTATTGAGGACCGATGACAATACACTAATTTGATAAAATTTTCTATTTTTTAGTTCGGTTTTCTATAAAAAGCGTGTTTTTTAGTTTTTTTAAACTATTATTATTATTTATGTATGTACTTACACCGATTACTCCGAGGTTTCTGAACCGATTTACGTGATTATTTTTTGTTCGATGCGGGATGGTGCCGAATGGGTCCCATAAAAATTTTATTCGGATAGGGCCAGTAGTTTTTATTTTATGAGCATTTTTGTCTGTATTTGTAAATGTTGCAAACGTGCAAGTTTGAAGTCGGTTGTTTTTAACGCAGTTATTTACTTGTTACCTAATAAATGTCTGTATTATTGTACAGTCAAGATAATTATTATAATTTTATGTACCTTACTATCTAATTAGGTATATACACCTATAAAAAAAATTGTGTGTTTAAATGAGAATTTAATGTAGGTTATTAACGATGGCAAAAAAAAATTAGATAAGAAAAAAATTAACTTATTTGTTTAGCCAAATAATTTAATACTTATTATTAAACAGACACATCACATTGCCCTACAAAATACGTGGTCTACGGTCTACCACCATTATGTAATTACCTAGGTATCTTATACCTATCTAGTATCTAGTTAGGTACTAACCACCTAAATTACATTTCAAATTAACGAATCATTTATACTTATTATAATGTCTTATCTAATTTTAGTACCGTCCTACTTGTAGAATTAAATGGTATATTAATTAAATGTAATTTCTAAAACTGACTAAACCATCTATCCGACTGATAATAATAAAAGAGATAGTCTAATTAGCTGTAAGACTTATTTACAATATTTTTGTTGTTTTCAATTTATGACGCTGCGCTGCTGGTGTAACGAATATAGCACGAAATCGAGTCAACAGTGACACAATCATTTTCATTGAACGATGCGTGATTCGCGTACCTTGACCAAATTTCACGCGATTGATAATAATATTATATAGGTATGCCAGAACTGTTTAGGCACTATTTACACTAAGTATTCATCATGTATTTATTAAAAAGTTAATGATTCATATCGTTCGTTTTTAAGAGCAAGCATAGTATCCATTCTGGAGGAATATAAAAATATTCTGGTAAAATACAGGGTGTCTCAAAAGAAAGTTTATATTTTGTGGATGAATAAAAAAAAAAGTAAGCGGTGTATTGAAAAAATGTTTATTAAATAATTAATAAACATTTTTTACTTTAATAATTATTAAAGTGCATAATATGGGAATTTATTTCTTAAAAATAATATCGTCCAAATGCAGTCCATTACGTTCACGGCACTCATTTAATCGAACACTAAAATTATTTATGACAGCAGGTACACACAGTGATGGCTGCGATTTCGTGCTGGATATTTTCTTTTAAATGCTCTAGAGAAGTTGGTTTGTTGGCATACACTTTAGATTTAAGATACCCCCACAAGAAATTATCAAGAATAGAAATTAGCGAGGAATTATTTGCCCTTACTTTTTCGAAGACGAAAGGGGGCGTGCAGTTACAGTAAATTCAGAGCGATGGTAGACGAGTTTTTAGTGCCTGCACTGCAAAACTTTCCTGGCTATAACCAGAGAACATGGTTGCAGCAAGACGGAGCTACATCACACACATCCAATATGTCTTTACCTCGAATTCATGAAATTTTTCCGGGAAAATTGATCTCTAGGAGAGGTGATATAAATTGGCCTCCACGCAGCCCTGATTTAACTCCCATGGACTTTTTCTTATGGGGGTATCTTAAATCTAAAGTGTATGCCAAAAAACCAACTTCTCTAGTGCATTTAAAAGAAAATATCTGACACGAAATGGCAGCCGTCACTGTGTCTACCTGCCGAGCTGTCATAAATAATTTTAGTGTTCGATTAAATGAGTGCCGTGAACGCAAGAAGCTTATATCTGATATAAGCTTCTTGCGAGAACGTAATGGACTGCATTTGGACGATATTATTTCTAAGAAATAAATTCCCATATTATGCACTTTAATAATTAATAAACATTTTTTCAATACACCGCTTACTTTTTTTTTATTCATCCACAAAATATAAACTTTCTTTTGAGACACCCTGTATTATAATTTATAAACAAACTTGAAAGAAACTAACTGGTTACTTACTTGAGACTTTTTTTATCTTTAAAAATGTAGAATAATTTATTTTTAAGCTATTGCATAGCTTCTATCGCTGGCCTTGAGCGCGGGGATCGAAACCAGAAATTCCGTAACGAAAAAACTTCACGCTCCCCACTCCTACGGGCACGGAGGTGTGGCTTGAAGGCATGCTATGCAATACAATAGCTTTACCGCGGCAGTCCCCGAGTGCCACACGTATTTTTTATTAATACTAATTTATATAAACCACATTGTGTTCTGGAATGTCAATTAAGTAAATTATTATAGATAATTTATAATAATTATCTCTATTTCTGATATCGTAGAATGATCAGAACTTTCATAATGCTCTTATAAATTTTCACTTTCCCCACTGCTATCTGCTACCTGTGTAAATAATCATTTTATCGGAAAATTCAACTTTGAAACAAAACTAAGAAGGGTATGTAACAGCAGCTCTATATAATTCCATACAGAGATAATAGGTGCGGTCACCACCAATATATAAAGACGACTGACGGATTTTTGAATTTTTTTGACTGACAGGCTACCGTCACCTATCACCTGAATTGTTTTCGATTGTGTATGACTCTGAATTGACTCCTATTTCTTTCGAACAAGGTGCAAGATGCAAGTGCATTGTTTAGGGCACTTATGATTCAATGATTCGAGGTGATTCGGATGTTTCTGGAAAAACGATAATTAGCGAAGATCTGCATGCGCATTATTAATTTTGGAGTACTGTATACAAGTAATAGTCTATCTAACTAAGATTATAACATATTCAATTAAAGATTTTCTATTCTGTATACCTATTCATCACATTCGTATTTTGTGCCTATCCGTTGTACGGTGTACCCCACTTAATCAATAATCCGGCTACCATACTAATCAACAAGGCATCCTTATTATGGCTTACCATGTCTATGACATTTAATATTAGAAACCTTTCGTGTGTATTGTATAGGCATGGAAGACCATGCCGAAGTGCCGAAGACGGCACGACTTTACCCGCATACCTATTACCAATTTCAAAACACAATTCTGTAAAATATGAATCAGACTAGGAAATAGTTTTTGTCTCGTAAGATTAAATAAAATTTAGACCGAATCGTACTCGCGTTTATTATTTTATCTAGCCTAAATTTATATTCCCCTATCTTCTACTGGGGCTCTTCATACATACTGTTTAATAGATAGCTTATAATCTTTATAAATTATAACTATCGATTTTTTTTTTATAATCTAGTACGCCGGTTGCATAGATATGTATTTTATATAAAAAATTATATTTTATTTTCAGACATGGGAAATATCTTGTTCTCAATAATATGGCTAGTGATCCTGATATTCATTGCGTTTTGGGTCGCAGGCATAGCGGCTGGCTTCTACATAATAATTATTCCTTTCACCGTGTGTATAGATGCGTTATCGGTAAGTAATTTTGTATTCAGCGCATAGTAGTCATAGTACAACCATAGTCCATAGATGTCATTGCAAATTATGTCGAAACCAAACTATAATTAATATTAAATTTTAACCAAACTACTTATAAATAATAATGATTTCATATTAGTTACAATCATTATAATAATTCATAAAAATCTAAAAATCAGGATTTTGAGATTGAACTTTGGAGTACGAACGAACATGACTAACCAGCAGCCGACTATTAAACATGCTGATAAGCAGCTGATACTGCCTATAACAATAGCACCATAACAAGAAATTGGTTATCATAAAATTGTTCACATGCACAGTTCACATGTATATTTTTAGTGGGCTTCAGAGTTCAGACCATACATATCAAAAATCCAAATTCACGATATATACAGTGTTTTATGTATCTTTATTTTCAGGGTCTCACTGACTTCTTACTCTCAGTGATACAGTTTCCGAGATATTGTGCACAGCGGATTGTGGACGGAAGAGGTTTTGAATCGATCTAATGTATCTAACTAGTCAAGTAAAGTTATTTTCATTTAAATAAATTATTACAATTTCACGCCATATAACTAACTAATTGTTGTACTGTTTTGTTAAAATAGAGATTAAATATTTTGTAAGACTTTTTTGAATAAATATAATGTTTTAAGGATCTTGTTTTTTACTTAAAATATTTTTATATGTGAGAACTAAGTAAGAATTATTTTAAAAAAAGTCAAGTAACGTTATTTTCATTTCAATATGTGGTGTGGAGTTATTTTCATTTCAATAATGGTGTGTACCTATTTAAATAAATAAATAATTAAATTATTACAATTTCCCGCCATATAATTATTGTTGTACTGTTTTGTTATAACAGAGAATAAATATTTTGTAAGACTTTTTTGAATAAACATAAGTAATGTTTTAAGGATTTTGTTTGTTTTTACATACAATATTTTTTTTATTTATGAGAACTAAATCAGAATTATTTAAAAATAAACAAATTTTACATACAAAACGTTTATTTAAACTTTATAAACTTTTTTTTTAACATTGTGTTTGGATAGACAATTTTCAACTTAAACCAAATTTAATTTATAAGTAATATCAATGAAAGCAAAAGATCAAGTGCGCCTTTGCCCTTGAAATATTAGAATACAAATCCTTTTATTTATTTATTTGAAACCATATCTAGATTTTCTGAAAATTTTCCACAGGCAGCCAGGTAATTGTATGCATTTCTGTTATGAGGCTACAATCTATTTTTTATTCAAACAGTAGATAACACAAAGCAATCAAAGCTAAAGCTACAAAATATCACAACAATTTTGATGTTGAAGTATGATTTAAACTAAAAAAATAGATGTCTGAATACGATAACATTATATTATTTATATAGAAAACGCATTACATATTTCGATATGAAAAGTATGCGGTAAGTACAAAATGAAATATTACGTTCAATTAAATTATTTTACGTTCCCGTTTTTCTGTAATTTGGTCACTAGAAATAAGAGAAGATAAGTCGTTGATATTATGAAATTAAATGTAAAAACTGGGCAATAATCTATGTAACCGTTTATTACAAAAAAAAATTAGAACTTCCCAATACAAAAAAAAAGAAAATGAAAAAAAAAAGAAATACTTCGCACTAACGCGGTTGGCTCACACTGCCCCGCAACACGCAGCGTAGCGAGCATGTGATCTAATACAGTAACAAGCAGCGTTAAAAAACGCATTCCCGAAACATCGAACGATCTGATGCGCAGAAAACAATTTTAGATACCCATTACCGGAACGTTAAGGGCCGGATACCTGCGCGCTTGTGCATTCGCAGCTAACTTCCGAACCGCCATTAAGTTTGAATCGAATGGTACGCTGCGTGGTGCGGGTCAGTGTGCAAACAGCCTAAATTAAAAAAAATGTATTTTAAGAGTTAAAATATAATTAATTATAAATCAAATGTTCTACTTTCTGTTTGAGATTGCACTTAATCATTTAACATTAACAAATCTCTGATAATGTTAATGAACATGGTGAAAGGTCATTAAAAAATACAGAACCTTTCTGAAATTTGTGTCGAAAACTAAATCTTACGTGTATAATTTGTCACGTATTGACATTAATTAACCTTAATGCATTATCTGCACTTAATTATAACAAAAAAATCTAACTAAATAAAAAACTTATTTCTATAAACAATTATAACTTTCTATAAATCAACTTTGCTTATCAAAAACAATTACATAATGTCATGTATTTTTTTTTAATGATCATACGTTCTCCTGTGATGCTTCGATTAAAAGGATCAACGATTGCTGCAGAATATTTCCTTGTACTACGCATCTATCGATGAAATTCCTAGAAATTATGAGAAAAAAATTAAGATGGACAGAAATCTATTTATGCGACAATAACACGAGAAAAAAAAATCTTTTGATGTTATGAATACCAAAATTTAAAGACAATGTTTTAAAATTTGTAAATGTAAAATAAAGACCAATTACAAAACACAATACATATTCTAGTCTCCAACACAATATATTGGTATACTAAGCGCGAATGTACTTGTAGTTTTGCATACACTGATCACGTAAAAAATACAAACAACAAAATTACGTTAAAATTTTTTTGCTAAATTTTTCCTGAAAATCCATGTTTTTTCTCTAGCTTCGCGTAGCCGGCATATACCGCTTGTCTAATATGAGCATATTGTCTATGAAAACATGATCTTAAACGATAGCTCACGTGCTGATGGCAAAGTTGGGCGGGTTGCTTGTTATGGGTGTACACTGTACACATAAGAGTTTTAAGAATTCAACTATTTGAAAAAAAATGCGTCTGGAATTTTATAAGTATTTTTTACGTACTCAGCGTATGCAAAACTATAACCTTTGAGCTTAGTATACCAACAGTGGGACACCCTGTATAGGTGTAATAAAGTGATTTCTTGAAATTACAATTTTACGGTCATTAAATTTTAACTTACCGATAATACTCTAATTCTTTCTCATCTATGTCTTTGCTATCAAATCCCAATTTTATTAACATTTCACGAGTACCTTCCTGGGTATCATTTGTTTCTCTCTCCAATATCCTTAAAAAATAATGAAAAAGGAGGCTTAGAAGGATTATTATTAATATTAACATTCAAGTACTGACGGAAATCAAAAAGGCCATTGGCTTTGAAAATTAAAGATACATAAATCGTTATACCTGTTAAGTGATGAGCACATTTTCTTCACGAACGAAGCCATCTTCTCAGCTTTAGTTCGGATTTCAACTTTTTGGTAAGTGTCCACAGGTGATAAGAGTTTATTTCTTGAATTTTCACTAAAATATTATTGAATAAAATGTTTTAATATATTAATTTTAATTTTTTTTTCAAATTGGCTATTCGCCCATTTATTTACACTTTTTTATTATTTATTTATTTAACACTTTATTGTGCAATAAACCAAGTACATAAAATAAAATACTTACCAGAATGAATAAACTTTCAAAAAACTTTCTTTCACTTTGGTTCCAACTTCATCCAAAAAATGTCTAAAGCTTTCAGATAGCTTATAGTTACATTCGTCATCTGGAGATAACGACTGAGAATCAACTTTGTCAGCCTCGTGAGTATCATCAGGCTCAGAAGCAACCGATTCATCATAATCCAATTTTTGCTCATCATACATTTTTGAAAATGTAGTTGAATTATGTTGGAATCTTTTCTCAAATTCGGGACATACTGAGAAATTTCTCATGACTTTTACTCCTCCTATTTGTTTGTCATCAAAAGTATGTCCATTTGTGGGATTTATCGTATCTATCGGATCTATTGTATCGTCATTCTCATGATTGCTTCTATTTGTTAAATGTAAATTTGTCATAAATGATTCTTTTGGGCACACATTAAGGTCAGCTACGACTTCATTCGTGACCTAAAAAAATAATTCTAAATAAAATAATGTTCAATTATTGGAAAAAACTCAATAAAAAAAATTAAGGATTTACCGCTTTGGATTTTTTGTTTCTTAAGTGGTATTTTCCTTTTTGCGGCGATTCAACTGTAATTTGCTTTTCTTCTTTGTTAACTTTTGGTGATTTTTGCACTATTCTCTGTTTTTCTGGTGAAATGTTTTTTGTTATTTCCTGGGCTTGTAAATGAATTAAGCCAGATTCTTTTCTTAAAATTTTTGTATCGGTAAGTTTCAGACCCGTGGATTTTGAAGGTGTATCGTAATTCGACACAAATTCAGTGTTTGGAGGATTAGCTCTTCCTTGCTCGTCACGAACGGCTAAAATACAGGAAAATTAAATAATATTCTATGTAGAATTCTCAAAACCCCAGTAAATAATACTTTTTCGCATAAAGGCGAGGAATTATGACCCTCTTTTGAGAAATGTTTTAAATAATCGTTTAATATCTATGTAACAATAAAAGATAGATAGATAGAACGAATTTTTAGGCTTTTTACCTTGAACATAAAAAAAAAAATCAATAATTTGAAACTGAACAGTTAAAAATTTACCTTGGTTACCATGTATAATAGAGTCATGGTGACGAGAGCTCTCAAGATCTGTAAATGAATCGCTGTTGCTGGGATCCAAGTGAGGATTTTGTATATCACTTAACAGCTTTATTAACGATGTTCCTGCTATCTGTAGATCTTCATTGTTACGTATTAAACTCTACAAAGCACACAAATTTATTATAATAAAATTAATAATTTTTGAAATAAAAAAATTAAATAAAATCGGACTAACCTGTAGAGCATCAATCAAATAATATCCATAGCTAAACATTTTCATATACATTTCAGGATCTATATTAATATTAATTTTACCTAAAACAAATAATGTTCTCGTTATATTTGTATACAACAACAGATACACCATAAAAGCTCGTATTAAAATTTACTCACCTCTCAAACCACCCATTTCAAACAATATGTTCGAAAGTTTCGATGACGCATCAAATACATCACACTCATTGGAGAATTTTCGTTTGATACATTCCGAAGCTTCATATATCGTCCACGGAGGTGGCATGTCTAGAACAAAAGTAGTATCTTGATGCAAAACTTGTGTCAACGCTTCTTCCATTATTTGAACAAACCGGGATACCCATTCATCTGACTTCATTTTAAGATAATCCTCCATTGCCTTATTTGATATTTTAAATAGAATAACATTGTCATGTTCTTTAGTGCTGGTACCTTGCTCAACAAATACTTTTTTGTCCTTAGTATTAGTAGCTGAATTAGGCAAATTGTTTGTTACATTAGAGCCTAGGTTTCTTCTGATAAGTCTATGTTTTCTCTCCGGCTTATTTGTTAGCCCTTTGGTACTTTTATCGTCGTTAAATAAATTCTTAGAAGTATTGAAATCAGTTTGAATGGCAACATCTGTTTTATGTGATTTATTGTCGGTTTGGACACCCTTATCTTCAGTAGGTAGTAGAAATTTTACTATTTTAGAATCCTTAAAATTTTCTTCTTCAGTTACAACTTCAACTGATTTATTTCTATCAGTGCTATTTGAAAAAATTTCATGCCCACTGTCATTTGGTATTGTTATTATTATTTTTCCGTCTTCATTAATTTTTCTATCCATAAGGAAAGCTTTGATATCTTTCATGGTAAACATTACAAAGCCATAATCATTGGGAGACATTTCCTTTTCAGAAATGAAAACCTAGAATATGTTGAAAGCAAATTGTTCAGTTATGTGGAATAAATACAATATTTCTTAAAGTAAAAAAAAAAAAATACAAATAGCCATAATATACCTGTATATTATGCCCTATTTTTTTATCATGGAATCATTAAAAGGTTTAGTTTGTTTTTTCCCAAAAATTCTCTCTCTTGGGATAGTTTAAAATAACAAAGTAATAGGTTTTTAAAATTTAATTCAAAATTATAATAATAGTTACCACATCATAATAATACTTACCACATCAAAGTTTTGACTAACCAATTTCACACAACAACTAAAAATACTTTCGTAGTAATCGTCTATTTCATAATTTTCTTCATCTAGTAAAACAAGATAAGGAAATTATTAAAAATTGTATTATAATAATTAAAATCAACACACTTTAGTAATATAGCAATGATTGATAACATACCAATTATAGCAATGTTTGATTCTAGCGCCTCAGATATAAAGGATGCAGCTTGAAGTGAAGCCTTGTTATGAATAGAAGTAGTCAACCCTTGTATTTTCAGTATCACAACTTGCGGGATTACTAGGCGACATTTTTCATCTAAAATATTATATCATAGATAACTAAGTTTATATGTTAATTATAATAAATAAAATAAGGAAACAAAAACACCAACCTAACTGCATAATTTTAATCATAAAGTTAGTGTGATTGAGCAATACATCTTCATCAGCAACAATTAACCAATACTCTGAGTCTGAGTTAATTCCAAAAAAGTTTTTTATTACTTGCATATCAGTTTCATTTCTCACCTGTAAAAAAATAATTATTTACGAACATCAACAATGAATTACTTTGAAATTTATTTTTTTGTGCTTAGTTGTAAAAAAGAAAATTGTAAGGATATGTACTTACTTCAGGAAAAGCATCAGAACTAACGGGATCTATGAAACTTACTTCATTATCTTCTATTACCTCTTTATTACTACATAATTGATATGTTGGTGCTGGAAGAGTAAAAATTTACAAAGAATTACTTTTGTTTTACATAATGTAGCCTCACTAAAATTTATTTTTAATGTGTACCTACCTGTATTGGTGGAGCTTTGGTTTCTCTTCCTCATAGTCAATAATTTTTGACGCAGATCAACAGAACTGTTTGATGTATTGAGAGAATTTTTATTTTGAAAAATGTTTCTCTTATTAAATGTTTTAGGATTGAATGATGGTCTTGAAAAATTTTTATTATGGAAATTCGGATAAGATTTTGATAATGAGGCAGATGAATTAAATGCTTGATTTGTTTGCATTGGATTAATATTAGTTTCTATACTGGGTTGTGGTGCTATTATAAATGAATTGGCTGGGACATTCACAACTGGAGTGTAAGCATACCCCACAGGATTTAATGTGTTAAATGATGTAAACTGATTATAACTAGTACTCGGCATAGGAAGCCTTGGGAACTTGTTATTTATTATTTGTTGGTTATAAATTTTTGGTGGAACTATATTTTGCATCATAGATTGATTATTATTATTGCAAACATAATCTAGAGGTGATTCTTCAGGTTCTGGAAATTCAGTAAGCTTCAACTTATGACTACTTTCTAATGTAGTTTTCTTAGCCCGTTCAGCCTGAAATAGACATAATATTTTTTGTATCATTTTGACAAAATCATTTTGAATTAATGATACATACATCTGGGTTAATAGTACATAAATTATAAAGCATTAAACGTTATTTGTAAATTATATGGTGTATAAATTATAGACAAACACACCTTTTGATTCCTGCTTCAATGTCAAGTTTGTATTAAGCAAGACAACTACTAAATATTTGTGTAATTCAAGGGTGTACTAATTCAGAGACTTTACAAATTTATTTTTCAAATAGTAAATTAAAAATTTTTACCTCTGCATCACTCAAATTCCATGCTGCCTCACCGGTGACGGTGTTAAAATAATAAACACGTCCTGGATAAGATTTCGATCTACAGATAATCCATGAATTTCCAACTGAGGTAACAATATTACTATCATTTTTTGCTGCTATATTATTTGTCATATTATTTTTAAACTTATTCATTTTAAAATATTTTCCTTTTTCATCAGATTTAAATATAATTAAGTGGAATGACTGAGAAAAATATTTAGACTGACTTCACAGCTCTGTTTTCTGAAAAAGTGTCTTAAGTTGTAATTTTTTTTAACATTAAGAATAAATCATTTAAAGGACAGAGTAATTGTCATTAAGTATATTTAATGTAATGACTAGATAGATGGATAGGATGATATGCTGAATTCTCAACTAAATATAGTAGAATGCTGAACGCCAATTAACTGAATCGTTAATTACCTGAATCAATTCTAAGCATAATATTAAAAATTATGCTTAGGATTGATATTGAAACTAAGTAATTTAGTAATTTTTGTTCTACGTATATAATCACTATAAATACTACAATACTCCAATTGGAGTATTGTAGTTCTCAATAAGTATTGAGTATGATTTGCTAGTTTATTAGACATTTTTTGTAAAGTACCTAACAAAAATAAAATAGGTAGTTACCATTTCTTGTTATTTTATGGAGGTACATAATTAATAGTAAAACAATGTCGAAAGAAAATGTTGACCTGTCTTACTATGAAGTATGAAGTGTATACAAAAGCCGGTACAATATTATATCTTCCATAAAACGACTGTTGACTGTTCTGAGAAATAAAATTGCTTAAAATTCAGTTTTTTAAAAGTAAACAACGCACGTGAGACACTGAGACAATAGACATGACATTTGACAGCTAGCCACAGATAATAATAACAAATAACTCCAGTCTCCAAAATGAATAATTTGCATGCATGTAAATCTTCGCTCATTCTCGTATTTCCAAAAACATTAACACCCGAATCATTGAAACCATAGAAAACTAAATAACAAGATTGAAACGTAACGCCGTTAGTACACTGCCGCATTCGCGTGCGGCAGCGAATAGAATATAATAATAATAATATAATTTATATGGAAAATTACAATTTAAGAGTAACTCAATCGATGAACTTAATTATTTATTCTCTATCCAATTGTAATATAGTATTGATAATCATTCAATTATTGTCTGGCTAACGAAAGATGAGACTGGAAAAAGGCGGCAAATTCAAAAAATCAACATATGGCAACTTAGGTTATAGTTGGAAATATAGTTTTAATACTTTTATTTATTATTTTCTCTTACGAGCAAAAAAAAAACAACAAATTCTTCATCTTTATAATATTGTTTTATGTAATATAGTACAGTTAAGTGATAAAGATAGACAAAAAAGAACACCGACTGAGTGCAAGAAAAAACAATAAAAATACAATTAGTTTGTTTAATCAATATAATCATAATAATATTAAATCTAAAAATTCAACCACGAGTGAATAGTAAGAATCACTATCATTATCTCTGACTCTTATTATGAACTCTTCCATTTCTGCAGTTATTCCATCTCGTTTTTTATACTATCTTCAACACGAATAACATGGTCCGGTCATAGTAGAAATCTCGTCAAGATACTTATTTTGTGTCTTTAAAAATTTTGAACGAAACAGTTCATTCAATTTTTTTTTATTATTGCTTGAATAGTTTATAACTGGACTATTGGTATCATCCATGTTACCTGCAAAATAATAAATATTAAACAATGCAATCAAAATGAATAGTATCAAAATATCAAAGTCACACATAACAATGCATTGAGATATTTCACGAAAACACTCTTGTTTTTCCTAGAAAACTACATCTCTTTCAACTTGTTTCTTTTCAAATTTACTAATCATAGTAAAAAGAACCCTTTTTAAGTCGCTTTTCAATGTTTTCGTCTCGTTTTCAATTAGAAATCACTAAAATCGCGGAAATCATTTTCACTTTGACACATCAACAACTCAGGTTTTATTGACAATTACGTAATTATAAGTGTTGCCATATAAATTTTCGAAATAAAAAGCCAGTCTCATCTTTCGTTAGCCAAACTCTATCAAGTAATAATTAAATTTCATGTCATATTCAAAATAACAATCTGCTACATTACAATAAAAGCTGTATTGTTCAGCTATGTATTAAAATTTAAACTTACGGCGTTTACATTTTGTTTACAAAACTTATTAAAACTATTACATTATTTTAACCTAGGTAAAGTAAAAAAAAAATGTATTCTTTTAATCCACGTGCCGCGAAGTATCTCGTCGAATATAGTTAGTAGTATAGGTACCTAACATCTTCGTTTAAATTACATTACCCTGTATTTATAAACAATTGCAAAATAAAAACAATAATTGTCCCCTTCACTCTCTTTAGGCTAGTCTACGCGCGAGAGAGACGGGCAGACTTTTCATGATGCGTATGCAGTATGACGTCACGCCGCGCGCGTCTTCACAAACACTACAAAATGTAAATGCTCGGAGTTGGCTCGGAGCAATAAACAAGCCTGGAGAAGTAACAATTAAACCCTCGTCTGTCGGAACACAGATCTGTGCCAAAAATTTTGTACCCGTAGTCTGTCGGGGCACAGATCTGTGCCAAATCACCGCCGGTTGGAAATTGGCTCATTGTAACGCAAATATAGTTCAAATCTGCATAAACGACTATTTAGTTGATAGCCATTGAGATAATATTAATATGGAGCAGACACCACGAACAAAATCTGTGCGCCAAGCGCGGCGGCGCGGGGCGCGCGAATGACGGCTAGACAGTCATAGATTATGCGATGTCACTGTCTCACCGCTATAGAGGCGACACTTTGTTTCATTCTGTCTATTTTATTGGGTGCCACTCCCTTACATGCACGTTGACTTGAAATTTTCTTTGTACTTACTTAATATTTATTTTAGGTATAAACTGACTTTACTACGCGGGGCTAACAATATCTGGCATATAATATAAGATGATGTAAATAGTGACGTCATATGGAATAATTTAATTTTTTTCGTGTTTTAGGTTCAGTCAGGGCTATGGGAAGTTTTATTCCTTACAAATTGAGCCTTTTTTAGAAAAAAAATAATTTTTCCCTTTCTTCACGGCCCAGACATGGAAACCTTGAATAGAAAAAATATTAATTACTTATCTCTGAACTAGCGGTCCGCCCCGGCTTCGCCCGTGGCACATATTTCGCAATAAAAAGTAGCCTATGTTCTTTCTCAGGGTCTTAAGATTGTCTGTGCCAAAGGAGAATGCCCATGAAAGTATGGACCACAGTACAGTGTTGCGTCAATGCCAGAGTGGTTTTGGAGGGTTCTTCGATATTCAAAAGATTTTTACCAATTGATTTTTTTGTGATAAAAACAGGGGTTTTCAAGATATTGAGAAAAATGTGAAATAACCTCAAAACTTAAATAACCCCGATTTAGTTAGGTTTATGTGTGATTTAGGTAACATTTTATCGTCCAAAGGTTATTTTTCGATTAACATATTTAATCTATGCGTAGAGCTTATGCTTTCAGACAAAGTCTATCTGTTCATCGGCTAGTGTAGGTAGGCACCAGAAATCTTCCGGGACGGATTTCAAGAAAATCTAAATATATACTTAAAAAATGCCAATTGAGTTTTTATTCGGTTTACATGTTGTTGTTGTTGTTGTTGTTTGAATCATTTTTTCACTACATATTCGAAGAAAGAATCAAATAAGAAATAACTGGTTACCTACCAAGCTATGTCATAATAATATTTTTTTTATATATACATATTTATATTATTTTACTTCACTATCTTTGTTAAAACAACCTACAGTGTATAAACAATACCTTAAAGAGTGATTTTATGTTAATTGTTTTTTTTTGTAATTCAATGAAAACAATAATCGATATTAATACATTTAGCTATTTACCATAGTAAATGTAATAAGTTACCTCTTGATTACCGTGGTAACCGGTAATGGACACTAAATCTATAATAACGGATCTAAACAATTACATGTCTTATTAGATTTTACAAAACATTCCCTGTTCAAAATATATTTTCCGATGGTAAGAAGGCCTCTAAATTGCCGAGATTTTTTTTAATAGTATTGTTGTCTTGATGCATGAGAAAAACCAGTACCAAAAATGGGCATTCTCCTTTCATCAAAATCGGTCCAGTAGTTTATGAGCCTATTAATTACAATCAAACAAACAAACAAAGTTTTCCTCTTTATAATATTAGTGCAGATAAATAAATAATAATTCAATTATACGTTCAAGTCAGTAGCTTATACAATATCAATTAAAAACTTGATTAAAATCAATTAACAAAAAAAATTGGTGATTGAGTAATTGATTTTCATATTTCATGATTTCACCTTTTTTCAATTAACAACCAGTCTATACTTTTCTAAATATGTAAAATTATTATTTTATGCTATAAAAATATACGCCAGCAAATATTACTAACAACACTTATTTCATGCCCAATGTCATATCTTAAATTTTTAATCTATGACAAAATGTCGCCCGCCAAAAATTTTGCTCTAATTAAGTTTTAAAAATTATTATCTAGTTACTTACTGATGAAAAGTTATTCCTTTGCACTTTTCCGTATTCTTTGTATTATTTGTGCAATATCGTAACACACACGTAGGCATATTTGATGCGTTTCACTTTAAAACAAATAAAAAATGAGCGTGACGTTCGCGCCAATGAGCGAGCAAGCGACTGAGTGCAGTTACGCCACATGACGTATGTTGAGTGGAACATAAGTGATGTAGGCGGTATCGTCTCCATATTAATATTATCTCAATGTTGATAGCTTATGAATTACTGAATATTTAAAGTCCATCCAATAATAATTTGACCGATAAATATTCGAAATATAACAGTAATTATATCATACTTTAGTCGAGTAACTTTTAACTTTTAAAGTTTTACAAAATGTAAAATTTTGCGGAAAGTTGAAAAACGGTAATTATTTATTGGTCTTTTTATTATTATTGACTATATAACCTAATGTTTATGTGCCGAAATAATGAAAATTACAAACAATTATACCATAAATAATGGTTTCAAATATGTATCTATCACTTAACTGTACGTTGCTTAGTTTTTGACCCCTGGTAAATCATATTTTTTTTTACATATTGTATTTGTTCTTTACATCATTTTACGAGAAATTTTATGAAGATTTTAATGATATAATTCAAAATCTGATACTGTGTTCCATTTTAGAGATATTTCGTTTTCAAATCAAAACCGACAATAATTTCCCCGTAAAATCCGCATACAGGATGTTCACAAATTCAACGTCACTATTTTTTAAATTTCGTCTTCAATTAAATTTTTCATTTTCATACAAAATAAAATGTACATGATAATATGTTTTGTTTATATTGAAAGGTATCGTTTTTGTGGTATTTATAATTGTCCTCAGGTTAAAAACGATATACATAATCAACTACAAAATTTATAGTCCGTAACCTGCTTACGAAAAAATTCCATAGACACATTTTCTTTCTTAATTCTTTTAGTTTTAGTATATTATGGTTAAAAGTGTATATATGCTGGAAAAATAGTAAAAAAACCTACAAACAACAATGAACAAGGGAACAATGGTTTTCACTATGACCTATATATAGGACAAAGTGACACTATGTAATTTGTGTAGGACAAACTCAAAAAGAAATTTAACACTTTGTACAACATATTCTTACCTTCATACAAATACAACATATTATTATTTATTGGGGAACCTTAAGTTTCAGAAAAAATAAAAAGCCGGCCAAGTGCGAGTCGGACTCGCGCACCGAGGGCTTCGTACAAACTTATTTTTTTTTATTATGCTGTAGGTATCTTTTAAATTGTAAATCTGAGTTTTAAATGTGAATATCAAGTTAATACAAGTAGGCGTTCATTTTAGTTGAAAGTTGAAATTATTAAGTACTTTTTTTATTTGTAAATGGCAATTAAAAAATCATGTTCTTTGCAATTATTCTTATATCTGTTTTTATAAAACATTGCTTTTTACCAAATTTAAAGATTTTATGTACTTGGGAAGTACCCTGTCGGTTTTGATTGCCTTGCAAATGTCAAAATTTGCTAAAAATTGCAGTATTAACGGCTGCATCCCAAAGGGTTTGGTTTTTAAGGGTCCAGAACCCTAATAAGATTACGTCTGTCCATCCCATCTGCCCATCTGTCTGTCTGTCTGTCAAGACCCATTTTATAAGGAGCGCGTAATGTGACATTTAACTGAAATTTATATTGATTACTTGAGTCGATTGAAGCTGCGAAAAAATCAAACTTATAAACCAACGCAATCAAAAGATACAGCCGCTTATGCTGCAAATTTTCGCAAATTTCGACATTAGCAAGGGAATCGACACCTACAGGGTACTTCCCGTGTACGTAGAGTTTTGAAATTGGGGTAAAATAAGCTCTTATAGCGCAGATTGAGGAATAATTTCGAAAATCATAAAATTTTAGAGTTACAACATAATAAAAAATTGGTTTGTTCGGAGCCCTCGGTGTGCGAGTTTTTTATTCTTATGTACTATATGTAGTACATTCGTAGGCAGAACGTTATAGATGTAGATCGCTGTCTGAAGACGATTATTTTTTGCATTCATGACTTTAAATAGCCTTGGAACATTACAGATTTAATAAAACGAATTAAATGCATCATTTGCAGCACGCCTGAAAATATAAATCTATCCTCTCATTTTGTAAATGACTAGCGATAACAATTATTGTATTTTTGGTGTCAAAACTGCTTCTATTACCCAGAAGAAGAATGCAATTTTTTTATTTGAAGATATCACATTGCTGTCTAAAACTACATAATCAATAATTACTTATTTGTTAGGTAACCCTAAATAAACTTCCACCTTGATATTTTAATTTTCATTTGAAGATAAAAATATCTAAGTAACTATTTGATAGGATTACCTTTTTCCGATTCGTAAGCATTTGAGTATCAATAAAAGAGAATTCAAATGGAACAACGATCCTTGTGGCAATGGAAGACAAGACACTCCAAGGCTTACTTTAACAATAGGACGTAACAGTAGGTATTTGAAATCAAGAAAATATAACTCTGTATACTTTGTCAAAATGAACAGATAATAATACTTACACGATCAGTGTCTGGGAATTTGCAGCTTTTAATTCCTGATACCAGTATTCTTCATGAAATTCTACACATTACGTTTTATTTTATTCCAATCAAAATATTTTTAAGTTCCATGCCGTTTGTGTTCTGTTCGACGTTATTTGTGCTAAGTTGCAAATATTCCTATTAATTGGCCAATGTTGGCGTCAACATCACACATTACAACCACATGAGTATATAAATAGTACAGACACAAAGCTTCATAACAATTTTTTATGGTGCTATCAGTTAAATAAAATTTATTTAAGTACTTACCTATTATTTCAATCCGTTAGATGATTGATATTTTTTTAAGAATCTCTGTACTATTTATTTACTCATAAGCTAATTTAGCCCACGGACAACTATTTGAGTAACGCGTGGCTAAGTTATATATGCATAAATAGGATTGGGAGCGTTAATTTTATTAAGGCATAACGTTCATTTTTTTAATAAAACAATAATATGTTACGATTCTTTCTTCTATACAACTAGGGACATAATATAATGATTTTCATTTAGTATGTTTTCTGATTCCTATTATTTGTTGATTTTTAGAATGATAAGTATAACATTTAGATGTATAATATCATTTATATGTAATTGTTTATTTATTCTGAATCTTTAAGTTTATTGATTTTTATCCTTTACATAAGCTGTATTTTATAAAAAATGTTTCAAACTCAAATTTCCGTAAATTTTTGATTTATAAATTAAATGTAACGGTTTATAATTAAGTTATGGTATAATTAAATGTAGATTTCACATTTGTACAGCTTAGACATTTTTCTGAATGGATACAGTGCCTTTCGATTTGTAGTTGGACAACATTTCATATTATACGATTACTAGCTTCCGCCCGCGACTCCGTCCGCACGGAAAAAATCAAGATTTTTTTCTACGTATTTTTCCGGGATAAAAAGTATCCTATTTTACGCCCAGGATAATAAGGTATAATTATACCAAGTTTCATCGAAACCGAAACCTTAGTTTTCACGTGATGCCTTCACATACAGACAGACAGACAGACAATAATTTTTTTAATCACATATTTGGGCTTGGTATCGATCCAGTAACACCCCCTGCTATTAATATTTTCAATATTTTCAATGTACAGAATTGACCCTTCTACAGATTTATTATATGTATAGATAATAATTAAGAGCATGAAAGAAAAAAAAAGCATTTCTTCATAATGTTATTGTTATCACAAAAAATATTTTCTTAAATGCAAATTTTAAGAGAAAATAAATTAGACATGTGGAGACGTTATACATACAGACGTTAGAACAAAGCCCACTATAAGAATAACGTCATTTAGGAATAAGACGATTTTTAAACATTAATAAAAACCTAAATATTTCCAAAAAGTAAAAATTACTGTTAGTTTTTATCTAGTTTTGATTAAAATAAAAATAAAAACAAGTAGCAAAAAATTTTGAAATGTTGTCATTTTGGAGCACCCTGTAAAGTCTGTATTTGTATATGAACATGATTGGAGATCGCGCCCGCTTATGCTCATGCGTAAACGATGATATTCATAATCAACTTTCTCGAATTTTTATTAAATAAACCTATGTTTTTGTTATATTCACTCAAAAGATTGTCTATTCTAGTATGAAAATACAAAAATAAAAATCTAAAATACCTTGATATTATTTTTTTATGAGTATTTTTCTTTACAATGTAACATTTATTCAAAATATGTGGGAAAAAATGCTTCTAATAAGTAAAATAAGCATGCCAGGGAGTAAGTAAGGTAACTAATATAAAGTTTGGTTATCTAGTTAGCATCAAAA
The DNA here is from genome assembly GCF_905220415.1 of Colias croceus. Classification (NCBI taxonomy): domain Eukaryota; kingdom Metazoa; phylum Arthropoda; class Insecta; order Lepidoptera; family Pieridae; genus Colias; species Colias croceus. The sequence goes on from NC_059546.1 coordinate 5,077,800, forward strand.
TTTACAAGAGTCTCACAGGTTAAAGTTTATATCACAAATTTTAATATCGAAAAAAATCGGCAAATCAGCGCCGAAAGCTCGAATTTGCCCGACAGACAGCACCTTTTTGAGGCGGCGCGCCGCGACAGCTGAGGGGTTAATTGAACGTTTCTTATATAGTGGCTCTCTTTTATTCAATACCCTAATTAATGCGATAGAAAGAGACAACACACTGTTATCAGCTTGGCATTAAAATCCACATGTAGCCACTTTTTGTTCTAAAATAAAAAGGTAGTGCTTGCCACTAATTTATCGAATACTAAAATATCGATAAATAAGAAAATTTATTTATAAAATTTCTTGAAGATAATTTAAACGAATCTATTTGGAATTATTCATTTACGATGCGTACTGACTGACTTGCATTGTATGGTAGTGGTATTTATAAAAAATGTTTTTCGATTTAGGTTGTTTTTATGGTTTCGTAAAAAGGTACGTATTTTTTCCTGTTTTTATAGATTCATTCATAGAATTATACGGAACCCTTCGTGCGCGTATCTGACTTGCACCTGGTTGATCTTTTTACAAATCAATAATCGTATTCTACTAATATTATAGAAGCGAAAATATATAAGAATGGACATTTGATACTCTTTCACGTAAAAACTACTGAATGAGTTTTTATGAAACTTTACAATTAAATTTTAATTTATAGTTTAAACATCATAATTTTTTTACAACATTTTAATTCGATACTTAATTACCAAATTACAATATTTATTATTTAAAATAGATGCCACCGTAAACTTGTGGCACAGCATCTCTGCAAATCACTTTACTTTTCTTCCCGTCTGATTCGAAATGATTTGAACAAAGCCGAGAATGTTTTGAAGGCTTCCAATTTTCCCTGTGCTATACCTAGCTTTAAACCCAAACACCTTTTAATATTTCTCAAGCCAGAAACCTGCAAATAACAATAAAATCCATACTTAAATACCTTTTTTTCTCCTAACTTAAAGCAGCTATTATCAATGAAGTAGGTACTTCGTTCCTACTCAAGTATCGATAATTGCACAACACTATGGAAGTTATATTTTGCATTTTTTCTAAAAACTAAGCTGATTATGATTTCATTTCAATGATTACGGTTAGATAAAACATAGATGATTAAGGAAATAACGTTAATTCACTTATTTATAATACAATTAACAAAAAAAAATGATCAAAACCGTGAAATGAAAATTTCCTATCTTCATCCGATTTCACATTACTACGGCTTTTACGGCCGTGAAAAACACAAGCCATGTAATCTTTAGTAAATTATCTTTTCAGAAAATAACATAAGAAACTAAAAAACACGTTATTCACTTCAAAAACAATAATTAAAATCACCAAGCGATGATCACCAGACTGGTGATCAAAACAAAACGAGCTGACATATATCTATCTTCTTTTTTCGCATGACATTTTGCCATAAGAAATTAAAGACTTTTTAACGCATTTTAAACGCGATTTATTCATTATATTATTTTCCCGACGTTAATTTCTAAATGTATAATACTCGCGTAAAATCAAACCCAAGAAAATACTATTTTGCCATAAGTTAAAAAGGCCAAACTAGTGTTCTAATGTTAATTGCTTAGATTACAAAATAAAGTACAGATGGAGCATGACAACCGCCCGTCGCCCTTGTCAAAGAAAATACGAAATCAAAAACAAATACGTCGCTGCACCAGTGCTATAGCGCATAAAGTGTCATGCAATACGTCAAAAAGGGTTTGCAATTTTAGTAAAAAAATGCCGTCTTGTGATAATAAAACGCTGTAAAATTTGTTCCCGAAAACAAAAAAAAAGATAAAACATCGTTTCACAGGTTTTCTGTAGATTATTTGGCTGATTTATTTCTTTAATACGAATAATAATTTTACAGATATGAAGGAATACAAAACTTCAACGTATGTTGCCAGTATTTTGAAAATGAATTTGCCATTTTTATTGGTAAAACGGTAAAATGGTTAAAAGATCTTCAGGGTAATGCTGTTGGATTTTTCGATCGTGAATGTGATTATTTGTATAGTGCACTAAAGGTTCATGATAATTATTAGATTATTTTAATAAGCATAATACATTATTTTGTTACTTTTATAAAGCTTAAAAACGTCATAGTCGTTTTCGCTAGCGATTTAATTTATGTGAACTCCATGATGGATATGATGAAAATAAAATGTCCCGTATTCTCGACTAAAAACTACCGCTATTCGTATTCATATATTATGAAAAATAAAAAATAATATAATTATTATAGTTAATATTGAAACTTTTTTTATGTAATTTATTTAATAAAAAATTGAATACAATTATTTTGTCCATATATAACTTTAGTAGGCAGGTACTTTATGTAATAAAAGAATTTAAATAAAAATTAAAACTTGACTTCTCTTATAAAAGAATTTAAATAAAAATTAAAACTTGACTTCTCATTTATGTATATAGCCTACGTCACTACCGCCACTATCATAATAATTCAGATCATTGCAATGAAACCTCACAACTCAAAATCGGTCCAACGGTCTATACTGCAGGGCGTGTCAAAGAAATATTATACATACATCCATAAACTCGAAAAACATAACCCTCTTTTTTCCGTAGTCGGGGAAAAATTTGGGAAATTTTTCAATATCTGGCAACATTACACGCACACAGAAGCACCGTGTACGTACAGTGCAGCGGCGAAATGACAGCACACATAGCTTTATTGAAAATGACGATAAATTATTCGGTTTAGTTCGGCAACGCTCCATCTGTCTTTTATTTTGTAATCTAAGGTTAATTGTTACTTCTCCAGCCTAGTTAATTGCTCCGAAATGTGTTGACGTATCAGCTCTTCTTAATCGGCCTGTACGTGTACGTAGAACATTCTAAAGACTCTAAGTTTCCTTCACTAAGAAATTATAAGGCGAAGCAATTTTCTTATTAAAAAAGCTGTTTTTTAAATGTTCCGTTTTGTAATAATATAAATTAGACATTTTACTGCTATCTGTGACTTATCATTGTTTTAAAGCAAGAAGCTTATATCTTATACACTGGAGATTGCACTATGAACGTTGACTTGTCACGGGAAGGTATGGCCTTGAATGACGCCTGGTTGTTTTTTGTCCCTTTCACACCTAACTTGGCAAGTTGGTGTGAAAGGGATGAAGGAACAACCAGGCGTCATTCAAGGTCATACCCTCCCGTGACAAGTCAACGTTCATAGTGCAATCTCCAGTGGTATTAGATATTTATTCATGCTTCTGTGGTAACAGGTGACAGCTTACAACCTGACAACCTGACTTGCTTTTTTCATGGCACAACCCACAGAACAACCCATCACAACCACGGCACAACAATCAACATTGGCTCTGTGACATTGGCAAAAAGAAAAGAAAAGAAAAATATCATAGCAAAAATACCTAAATAGTATTGTGATTTAATCATATAAATAAAATTGATAATTCAGATATTAATTAAAAATATCTGGATTAAAATAAATATACACCATACATCAGTAATTCCGTAATATTACATTCCAAGTTATACTCAACTCATAAAAAGAACCAGTTAAAATGACAGATTATTTTCAAGAAATGGGGTGGAGAGAATTACAGGACGGAGAACAACCTAATCATTTTTTACATTTAGCGCGACTTTTAATGGATTACAATATATTTGACGATAATTTTACTGGAGAATGGCCCAGGTACAAATCTTTTCTAATTCAATTCTATGAATTTTGTAAGGCATTTCATTCCTTGTAAAATACTCATGCTTAATTATTCATAAGCATGGTGATTAAAGTTTGGGGTTTCTTTAGTTAACTGCCGCACGTATTATAGGTTTTTTGTGGGAGGGGAGGGGGGAGGAGGAGGGGGGGACCCTCCCCCCAAAAGGGGAAAGTTAGGAAACCAATAGTTTTGGAGAAAAATCAATTTTCCTATTCTAACCTCAAAATGGTGTAAAATCATTTTAACTAAGCATTAGACGATAATAACAAAAAATTTACGATACATAAATAAAATACAAACAAGTTGTGTAAACCTACGTAGTTTGGGTTGGCTTTAGTTGACTGCCGCACGAATTTGTTAGAAATATTTATATTGTTAGTTAGCTAGGTAATGTAAGATTGTAATTCCAAAATATTATCGTTAGGAAACTTGTAGTTTTTTAGTTATTAATTTTTAAAGTTAATAATTTTTTGTGCGAAAAAAGCATTTATCCGTTTTGTTGTGCAAAAAAAACGGACCAAGACGTTCCATTTCACTGTACTGTGACTTTACGCAGCGGCCGGCGAGTGCCAAAAGCGATTTTAGGGCGATTCCCACTCAAACAAAAAAAATCTACGTAGGTTAAAAAACTATTGGACTTTTATTTATTTTTAATATCCAAAACTCTAAATAGGTAGCGAGGAGCGAAGCGACGAGCGTGTTAGGTTAACTCTTGAACTGCCGCACGAGCCGAGCGAGCGAAGCGAGCGTGCCGCGGCAGCGGCCGGCGAGTGCCAGAAGCGACTTTAGGGCGATTCCCACTCAAACAAAAAAAATATCTACGTAGGTTAAAAAAACTATTAAACTTTTATTTTTAATATCCAAATAGGTAGCGAGGAGTGAAGCGACGATCGCGTTAGGTTAACTCTTGAACTGCCGGAAGCGACTTTAGGGCGATTCCCACTCAAATAAAAAAAACTACGTAGGTTTACACAACTTGTTTGTATTTTATTTATGTATCGTAATTTTTTTGTTATTATCGTCTAATGCTTAGTTACAATGATTTTACACCAATTCCATACATTTTGAGGTTAGAATAGGAAAATTGATTTTTCTCCAAAACTATTGGTTTCCTAACTTTCCCCGTTTGGGGGGATGGTCCCCCCCTCCTCCTCCCCCCTCCCCTCCCACAAAAAACCTATAATTCGTGCGGCAGTCAACTAAAGCCAACCCTAAAGTTTTATTATGAACCAAAACAATGACCATTGTTATAGACTACCACCGCCTGCCTCAAAGGAAGCTGTTAATAAATTACCAGAGATTGTTATGTCTGATGAAGACAAAAGCTGTCCTATTTGCCTGAAGAACTTTGAAAAGGATGAAAAAGCTAAAAAAATGCCATGTAATCACATTTTTCATCCTAAATGTATTTTGGTGTGGCTTGAAAAGGTATATTTAAATTTTCTTCTATCTATTTACTCTTTTTTAAATTCTACTAGCTGCACGGTTTCACCCGCATAGCTCTCTCCTGTTGGTAATGATATAATATAGCCTATAGCCTTCCTTGATAAATGCACTATCTAACAACGAAAAAAAATTTCAATTGGGACCGGTAGTTCCTGAGATTAGCGTGTTCAAACAAACAAACAAACTCTTCAGCTTTATAATATTAGTATAGTTTTGAGATATTCTAGCAAATAATATTTCATAACCAAATACATTTAAACTTTAAAGCACAATGGAAAATGTATTTTAATTTAGGTAGTTGTTAATTAAATAAGTTGGTGAATTTAAAATTATTATATGTATTATATTTAATTTAAAACTTTTATAACGCTTCCATCATTTTATAAACAATATTTATAAATGTTTTCAGACCAACTCATGTCCTTTTTGCAGACATGAGCTCCCTACTGATGATGAGGCATATGAAGCTTTTAAAAAAGAAAAAAAGCGAGCTGAAAAGAGGAAGGAGGATCTAGAAGTGCTACATAATTCTATGTTTAGTTAACCACACTCCATATATTATCTTATATAGCTATATAAGTTACTATACACAAATATAAATTAAACAAGACTTGTTTCGCAAATGTCTGGAACTTGTCTTATAACACTATTCACATTTATAGGTAGATATTTTTTGAAAGGGTTACTCTATAATATATTTTATGTTGTTAATCCCTCAGCCTCAGCGGAATCACAGACACAATAGAAAATCTATTGTGTCGTGGTCTCATTGGGCCGCTCGGTGGTCATAGGTTAAATTATAGTTAAACAGTTGCAATGAAAGTAAAAATACATAAAATATATGTGTATATGCACATGCTATGTATTTCTCACTATGGGAATTAAGCAAACTGTCTTGGTACCAATTTGAGCAAAAATCCTTCCAGGATCTTAAGACAAACAGTGTATAAAGGTATATTTGTTGGTTATTATTTATGTTATTCTATTTTTTGTTTATTAAATATACACCTGAAATTATAATTATAATTTGAAAATTGAAAATATTGAGCAAACTAAGTTTAATTCTTGGTTAATTTTTCTGTAGTTTAAAATAAAATGGTGTGGTTGTAAAATGTTTTATGTTTATACTGGGTCGAATATAATGGAATTAAAGTGACTTACAGTAATCCAAAAGTAATAATGCGCATAGAAATCTTCGTCACTGTTTGGCAACTGTCATATTCTCGGAGCGTCCGAAGATGATATCTATATAGAGCGGTTAAATGCATTTTCTTCATGCATAATTTAGTCAAATTATAAGTTTTGTGCTAAAAGAGATTAATATGTATTTGTAGGTAAGTAAGGATTTTGTTTCGATAATTCCTTGTTAGTAAATAGCGAGTATAATCCCACGATTGCGAATATATTATCTTTGTTGGATTGATTTACTTAGAAAATTTTAGTACTTTTAAAGTGTCTTACTGAAGCTGGTGTCATGATGGAAGAAAAGAAGGTTAAAATAACACAAAATTTATATTGTACTAGCTTTCCGCCTGCGGCTTCGCCCGCGTTTTCAAAGAAAAACCCGCATAGTTCCCGTTCCCGCGGGGTTTTCGGGATAAAACCTAGCCTATGTTACTTGTGGATAATGTAGCTTTCGAATGGTGAAAGAATTTTTAAAATCGGTCCAGTAGTTTATGAGCCTATTCATTACAATCAAACAAACAAACAAAGTTTTCCTCTTTATAATATTAGTGTAGATAAAGTATGGTTTTCAAACACAGGTTTATATTTAAACCATACATGTAAATCTTATCATTAAAATCTCAGTTCAAAAGTATTTACAGTACTGATCATTCTTCAATATTATGACAATTACAAAAAAAATAAAAACAATCAAAATCAGGGATTATCTTTATTTCGGACATTTTAGATACATCGGAACTCTTCTTCATTTTCACTTTCCCTACTGCCATCACCTGTGTAAATCATTTCATCGATTAATTCAATTCACCTTTAAAAACAAAACCAAGAAGGGTACGTAATAGCAGCTCTATATAATTCTACACAGAGAGAACACGTGCAGTCACCACCAATATGTAAAGACAACTGACGGATTTTTGAGTATTTTGACTGACAGGCTACCGTCACCTACCGCCCGATTTGTTTTTGATTGTGTCACAGAATACATAATAGTAGCTAAACGCTACAGAACGGACACTCTCCGCCTCCCGCCAAAATTAAACACTTACCTCACCCCGCACGATCAGACATAAAATGGTCCATATTTTTCTACAGGGACGATACGCAACGAAGATTGACAACATTAATCAAATTGACTTATAGTAATTTTATTATTTTGGATTTGTGATTATCGTTTTTCGTAAAAAATGGTTAGATATTGTCACAGATATTGTGCTGTTTACGGATGTATTTCATCAGAAAAACGCGAAATTTTTTTTACGCTAGTCAAAAATGTGCCAACCATAAAGCGTTAACACACACATTTGCAGTCTCTACAGTGTGACTGTCAAAATTTTGTATGGAGTGTCCGGGGTGTGATTGTGTATGACCATGAATTGACTTCTATTTCTTTTGAACAAGGTGTAAAATGAAAGTTCTTTGTTTAGGGCTCTTACGATTCAATGATTCGAGTGTCTTCGGAAATACGACAATTAGCGAAGATTTGCATGTGCATTATTAATTTTGGATTACTGTACTTCTATAAAAATTTATGTTGTTTGATTATGTAATATAATATATCCTTTTTGTATAAAATTTGTTAAAATGACAGTATTTGAGTGTCTATATCAATACCTATCATCTGGATTATAAAAGTAAATTCATTATTGGAACATGTCAAAAACTAATCATAACTCCATTTTTTGGTTTAAATTAAATTGTGTGTAGGTAATTACAAAATTACATTTTAAAAGAAAAATAAAAAAGAGTAAGAAATATAAATAAAATTATGAAGAAACGGTAAGTTGAACATGTTTATTGGAATTAATTTAATTTGATGCGTGACATGTGATTGGTTATTGTACTTTCAGATTGTGTAAATGTCCACCTAAACTTCAGCAAATTTGTAAGCAGACCAAGGTGACTGATTGCAAGGATGTTGCCGAAATTATTGAAGCTCTCTCTTATCAAGCAGAAAGTAAGCAATTAATGCAGTTATATTTCTTCTTTGGTATAGTGTCACTGTGTTAACTACAGACTAGATAAATATTTAACATAATAATGCGTTTGTGTGAAGATAATGATTACTTATAAATAAAAAATTATAATATTGTTCGCATTTCGAAGTTGAGTCAAGGCTATAATATTATACGCATTTTTTTTAAATTTATGAATGTGTACATGGTATTTCTTACTGTTAATTTTTAAGGTTCAAAAAAGGATCGAGGATTCAAACCGCCTACATTTAAAACTAAACCATTTATGTCACGACATTACAAAGATACATGTGTACCAATGGCGCCATCTATGCACACCAGGTTCAAATCATTCAAATATTTAAATTTATTTTCATTTAAATTGCTTATTTAAAACAATAAATTTATTTTGATTCTAGGTTAAGGTATATAGGCCATTGCCCTGTTGAAGCGCCAAGAAGTTCTGAGTCTGGGACAAGGTAAAATTCACATTAAATAAAGTTTCTATGTAACTAACATGTTGTATAGCAGAATATTTATTCAAAAAGTCTTTAAAATATTCTAGAAAAAAGTCTAGATTCGATTTTGGTTTGGAAGATGATGCTACTGGTACATCAGGAAGGGGTAAAAAAAGAAAGAAGAAAGTAACTTATATTGATTTAATACCAGCAGATATTTCGTTGCCAGTCCCGGCTCCAGTTATAAAACATTCACCTTCCGACAAAGATATATTCAATGTAAGTAAATTTACTTAATGTTTAATATTATTTAATAATGTTTCCCTTCAAGTTTTGTTTTCTTGACAAAAGTACCCTCTTTCCTACTTATCATTAACAAAGATTTTACATGTTGGTAGGTAGATAAATAGTGTAAAGATGGATTGTATTTTATATTGGTTACTTGTTGTTGCAGGTTCCCAGTCCAAAAATTAGTGGTGAAGTTATTCCTGCTCAAAAAACAATAATTACATCAGCTGATTACAAACCTCCATTGCCACCAAAAGCTGGTTATGAGTAAGATTAATGTTACCGTTCTTTCGTGTTCAACTATTTATTAAAAATATGGTATTTATATAGTCACCATTAATTAGGTTAAATACCTAGGCTTTCTATGTTCCAATTTTTCTAAAATCTCTAATTAGATTGTTCTTAAAAGTATGTACATAATATCTTAGTAGGTGCACAAAGTATTTTTGTTTATCTTTCTTTTATCTTTCAATCTAATCGTCATTGTGAGTATAATTTTCAGCTTATATAAACCTCATAGCGGTATAGTTATAAATAGAGACAAAAGTTTTGTTCCTGATGCAGTATTTGCACCTGGCCCAAGAAAAATAATAAGGTAAAGTTTTCTCTCATATATAAATGTAATATTTTCTAAAAGTTGAATAAAATAGATTAACCAATTACTTTCTTTTCAGTGATAAACCAAAAAGAAGACCTTGTCATAAAGGAGGGTTAGTTAATATGAATTGTAGAAAGTTTTGAGTTGGTTTATTTATTTATTAACGTAATATAATAAATTTCAGGGTATGTTTAAGAAAAGATTGTCCCAGAAAGAAATGCCGGTGCGTAAATAAAAAAAAATATAGATTCTTTATTTTCATTATACAATAGTTACAATATAATACTTAAATATAAAAATGAATCCCAAAACGTGTTGGTAAGCGCATAACTTGAGAACGGCTTAACCAATTTCGTTAATTCTTTTTTTATAATATTCCTTGAAGTTCGAGGATGGTTCTTATGTAGAGAAAACGTGAATATGTACCACGGGCGAAGCCGGGGCGGACCGCAAGTACTTATATGAAAACTTATATTTAAAACATGCATCAAATTGCGGGTAATATGTGGGTAGATGAAAAATACTGATGGAAAATATTATGTGCGTAAAGTTTCAGCTCCAGCATGCAGCAGATTTCATCATCAATTTACATTTATTAAAATTTTACTGTGTTCACAGAAAGTATGCCGCTTTGCGAAGAAAACAAATGCGAAAGAAAAAGCGATTAGGGTAATGTCAAAATTTAATTTATGTACACCTATCTTTATAAGGTATTTTTTTTAGTTTATCTATTGTTATAAAATGTTTTAGGTTACGAACAGAGGTTCCTTACACGACTTTGGGAGTTACTGATGGTAAACCTAGGGCTAGGGGGACACAGAAGCACATGAAAGACGACGACTCCGTTTGTGGTTTAGATGAAATTCCAAAACCCGAACACGTAAGATCGTTTATTATAAGGGTTAAAATATTTGAATTTACACGTGATATTTAGTCTGTGGTGTGTTTTAAAGGTTCATATTCCGGCTAATCTAAAACGGGGTACACTGCAGACCCATTCACTGACCGTCTTACCTTGCACAAAAGAAAGAAGACCAGACGTTCATTATGGCATTTTAACTGGGTCATTCAATATGTATGACCAAAAATTCGGTAAAAAAATCAGATACTTTAATATCTTTTTTGTTTAATAAATTTTCATCTGCATCTTTGGCTAAGTGTAAATAATTCTGTTTAGGGGGTAGATCAAGAGGACGACAAGCACTTACGATGAGTGTTATGGCGTACTGCTTAGCGTTTCATTATCACCCGAAACAATGGACCATGAAACTTATTGACAATCTAATAGACGCCGGTGATCAATGGTTAATATGCCAATCATAGTTAAAAATATACTTTTTCACGCGCTGGCTTAAATTAATGATAAGATCGAATATTTCTCACAAAATCATAATTTTGTAGGTATGTGCAGTGCTTAGAAAAAGTCCACGATCATTCCGCTGTTCTAGGCATGTGCGAAGTGTTGCCTTTTGGGAAGAAACAAACTTTAACATTGAATGGAAAGCGAATGCAAGTGTTGTTAGGTGAACCTGAAATCGTGGGGTACACGATGTCTCTCGATCCGACCGTTTATAACCTATGTCGAGGACTAAAGGCATTCTTCAAAGAAAACCGAGCTGGAATCTTACTTACCAGGTACTTACGTCTGATTCCAAATCCTTAAAAAAATATATTCTTATATTATTCTTAAATAAATATCGTAAATTTTCATTTCAGGGTGGTGAAAGTCGTAATATGGAGAGATAAAGTTTGTTATTATATTTTCGATCCAGCAGGGAGAGATTCTAGAGCGTATTCCAACTTCTCCAATGGATGTGCCGCTCTTATAAATGTGAAAGACTTGCAATCAGTTGCGGATGTTGTTTTAGCTCGAGGAGTGGTTGAAGACCAAAAATTCGTTTTGGCTCCGGTTAAAGTGCTAAAAATGATAGATGAGAAATGTGACGAAGATTTTGAATCTGATAAGGAACTAACGCAGGCAGAAAAGGCTATGATGGGATACAGAATCTTGAATGAAAATTGTGCTATTGTAAACGCGAATATGCATTTAGGAGACAGATGTTTTGAAGATGCGAAATATAGACAGGCAATTCCTATAGCAGTAGTAGCTATGACCTACGCGAAAATTTCGCCACCCAATACCTGGTTTTCAAAGACATTAGATAAAGTGTTGCGTTTAGGTAACAAATTGTATATGGACTGCCTCCATCCCAAAGTAATGATAGATATGACCATTGATAATATTCCAAACGAGATTATTGTCGGCCCTTACGCTTGTGAGATAATTATTTACAGGGAGAGAGTAAAAGGGCAATTGTATACAACTAAAGAATGCATATTAAATATAAAAACCGGTCTAGAAGAATTTTTCAGTCATGAATATAATAGTGGTATTTTAGATTTTAATAATTACTCTTTAGCTATCTGGAGGCAAAAAGAAATGTACTACTTATTCGATCCTTACCCTCGCACTAACGATGGATTAAGATCGGTAAAAGTAGGCAAAGCGTGTTGCTGGATGCTGTTAAATCCGGAAACAATGGCTGCTGTTTTTTCTAAGAATTGGGATTATTTACCGCCTACGACGCAGTTTTATATACATGCGTTCAAAGTTTTGAAACTAAAGAAAAGGGAACCAAAGGTAATGCATATGTCGAGATTTATTCTTTAATGATATTTTAATTATGTTATAATATTTTAACACGTGTTTTATAATAGGCGCAATTAGTTTGCACTTTGAGCGACGAGCAATTGCCAGGTGCGAAAGGCAAGTTGAGAAGGAAAGTTTTACCAATGAGTAAGGCACAAGGGGATGGCAAGGAAATATTTCACAACGTTATGCCCAGAGATGATTTTGAAGGCCCGATTACAGGAGTACGTATAAATTTCATTAAAATTTCAATACACAGGTTTTGTTCGAAAAGTTTATAGATATCGATAAAATAAGTATGAAATATATTAATAAAGAAATTATATTTCTGCAGCCTCAAGTAGATGAAGAGCAAATGGGTGATATTATATCATTAGTAGATAGCATTCAGGAAGATTATTTACCGCCAATACCACTAAGATACAAGAATGCTGCCCCCGAACCGCTTGAAGAAAAAATTGGTGTGATATTTTTATTTACTTACTGTTTTTATTTTATGATTACCATTTGTTCTCTGTGCGTGAGCTAATTAATAGTGTTTTATAATTTGTAACACTAAATATTACGTAAAGTTATCTATACATATAATAAATCTGTAGAAGGGTCAATTCTGTACATTGAAAAAAATTGAAAAAATAAATACCAGGGGGTGTTACTGGATCGATACCAAACCCAAATATGTGTTTAAAAAATTTTTTGTCTGTCTGTCTGTCTGTCTGTATGTTCAGGCATCACGTGAAAACTAACGGTTCGATTTCGATGAAACTTGGTATAATTATACCTTATTATCCTGGGCGTAAAATAGGATACTTTTTATCCTGAAAAAATACGTAGAAAAAAATTAATCTTAATTTTTCAGTTTTATCCATAGGCGTTGTTCTGTAGAACCGCGAACACACGTTGCGTATTATTATAGGCCTAGCCGTATTTGGGTCCAATAGATATTTATAAGATATCAGTGTCAGAAATACTCAAAATGGAGAAATAAACCATCCACGCGAAGACCGACATCCGCGCGGACGGAGTCGCGGGCGGAAGCTAGTAAATAATAAAATTATAATAAGTATCTCACAGAGCATTTGAATATGTCGTCCCACACTTGTGGATTTGCGTATTTGTGCGAATATGAGTGACCGGCATTATGGCAACGTGTTGGGAGTGTCTTCATTAGAGCCACAATATAGCGGTGTGACTCTTTTACTGGGACCACGACCGCGACGCGTCGTGAACTAAGTTTTCACTTAGTAAGCCTATTCAGACTTTGAACGTAAAACATGGACATTGTTGGAAAACACATTATATCTCGTATATATATAGTTTTTGCTCTGACATAAAAAAAATATATGCGTTTATATCCGTATAACCATAGTGAACCCGCCCGACTCGCCTGAAAAACCTGACACAGTATATAATTTTATGGTTTCTGTTACATATACGTACTTTCATAGTGAACTTGGATTCCCCTACGGTGTCGGTGACACAAGTGGTGCCACCGTGGCCGAAGCCCCGCGACAAGAGAAACGAGTTGCCGGAGCCCGACCCCGACCCGGAGCCCACGCCTCCACCCACACCTCCACCCTTACCGGTGAGCTATTCCTCCTTAAACGCCGTTTTTCGAAACGCCGAATAACCGAATCTCCTGTAATTATCTGAATCGGTCCTAGGCATAATATAAAAAAATTAAACCAAGTAATCTTTGTTTTGGTTACAGTCTTTGTCTGATTAACGTAAAACTGAATAACGTTTTATTTCCTTTATTTCAGCCACCGGAAGGAGTTGAAGAAGAGGTGCGTTTATTCTATATTCTATTATAATATTGTTAAGAATTTAGTTAAACTAGTTATTAGTAATAAAATAATAACAAATAAAAGGCCTCATACTTTACCAACATTACAATCGATCTTCAAAAACGGCACATTTACAAACACGGTTAGGCTTCAAAGTAAGGTGGCATGATTAAATAGTCGTGTGCGAAGAAGCGACTGAAATCAAAATTGGCTAATTAGCCAATTTTGAATTTCAACATGCTGCTTACCTAGCGCTTTTCGTCCATCAACATCTTTCAACTAATAATATTAAAAATGTTTTACTAATTATAATATTATAATGTGTATTTAAACTAGGAGGAAGAAATGGGTGAAGAAGAAGAAGACGAAGAGACAATGAAGAGGAAGAAAGAGGAAGAAGAGAGGAAGAGAGCGGAGGAGGAGGAGGCGAGGAGGAAAGCGGAGGAGCTGCCCCCGCCCCTCCCGCCGCCGCCACCCTCCCCGCAACCTGAACCAGAAGTGCCTGTATGTTTATTTATTTATGTACCTAGTTCTTTATATCGCTGAAAAGTTACATATTAGTTTAGTCTAATTACTTCTTACTTTCCAAAAACTTTTCAATATTATTTATTCAGAATAACGAAAATAAATGTACGATTATGACTTTCTCTTATTATGAATTTTCGTTTTGCTATCGTCGTAGAAATTATTTTTGTCACTTAATGTTAATATAAATACAAACTCTTTACAGTTGGCTCCAGCAGAAATTGTAGAAGATGAAGTCCAAACATTGCCACCCGAGAATGTAGACCGACACATATTACTGACAGAAGACGCTCGCTACAGGTTTAAGTTGAGGCAACTTCGGAAGAAAATGACTCAACCTCTGACCGAGGACCAACTTGAAATCAGTCCAGAAGAAGAGTTAGCAAAACCCAGCAATTTTAAGAATCTACCTGACCAAACTCAGATTATTCGTGGTACATCTGCAATTAATGACACTAAAACATTAGACATGCTACCCTTCGCTGCCATCATGGCTATTGTGACGTCATACAAGTACAGTGTGAATACATGGACCGTGGGAATGGTCAATTTTGTTATCGATACAGCTAAAAAACTACACCAAAATAAACAGGAGAAATTTCAACTAGCTCCTGTGCATATTATTCCTAAAATTGCTATAGGTCATCAGGTTAGTTCTATACAATATAAAAATATTATGTTTAAAATTCTAAGAATGCATAATATAATATCTTTGATATACATATATTCTTATTGAAGATGTAAACATAATTATTTATATACCCACTTATTTTTTGCAGGCTTATCATGCCAATATAGATGTCGTGAGCGAAGGGCCAACTTGGCAATTAGAAGATGTAATGGTTCGCAAATTTTTCAATAGATACGACAGAGGCATGGTTACAACGGCAACATACAGCTGCGCATTTTTCAAAAGAAATGGTCTTTATTATCTTTATGACGGAAGCCCTTGTAATGCGATGGGATTAAGGGATATGTCAGGGAAAGGAAAAGCATGCTTTTTACGATTTAGAAATCTTCATGATTTAGTTGCAAGGTCAGATGTTTTTTTTTTCTTTTATTAATAATATATCTAATACGCCACATTTCTTCCGTCATAGTTAATTAACTACTTCCTTCTTTCACAGAATATCATATAACAAGGATGGAAAGACTGCAGAACAACAATTTGTTTTAAGCAGGATCATTGTAAGAAGATTATTGAATGAGCCACGTTTAAAACTGCCGGAAGATTACGACTTTGAAACGGGAATGCCCAAATCTAATAAGTCAAAATTTTCTATTGTGGACTCGGGAAAAAGTTCATCGGACAAAAAGAAGTCGTCTGTTGATTCCGCAGAAGCGAAAAGTGAAACAGTAATTGGATATCAATTAATTAATGGTGTTTATAGAATAGAGGGTACCACTGCTATCAAGGATAAAAAGTCATCTTCAGATGTAAAGGCGTGCCACTTTGTTTGTTTGATTGCTATGTTGATGGCTACAATGCATCCCATACGAACATGGGATCATTTACTAATTGATACATGTATCGAAAAAGGTTTAGAAATTTTCGAAAAAGCTACAAATAAAAGTGTTTGCGAGAAAAGAGTAATTAAAAATATAATCTTGGATGGCAAATTCATCAATGTTAATATAAAGAAAATTCTGGTCATTAATGAAAATCCAGAAAAACGACTAGACCAATATCTTCGGGCGGTTCTAAAAAGGCTACGCTATGTAATTTGTCGGTTTTCTTCTTGTAATGTCGTAATTTGTCAAAATGAAGGTTATTACCACTTATTTGATCCTTATCCACCACCGTCTGAAAGGACTGAACCAACAGAGGCAGAGAAGAAAAAAGCTGCTGATGCTGGAACGTCCCTTAAATCTCCGGGATCCGTAGCATCTTGGACTTTATACAGAACTTTTGACGCATTAATCAACAGACTTCTTAAAATAGCATCAGACCCCAATACGCCAGATTTTTATACTTTCGAATTAACGTCTGTTAAAACTGCGCCTCGACACTCTGCATTGAATTACAGACTAAGCCCACTTTTTAAACCTGATGAAAATCCCAATACGCCATACTTAAAACGAAAAAGAATACGTCCGATAGTTGACGAGAAAATGTACTGGCTGAATATTGAAACAATCCCTTGGTCTCGTATGAACCCTGTTAATGATTTGGGTTTCGAAAGAAAAACGCCTAAAGCTATGTGGAAGGATTGGGACATTGAATTTCCAGGTGACCTTTATTCACTTTGGGGCTCTGTTCATCCTATGGATGTTAAATTTCAAGAAGTGTATCGTGGTAAACAGTATTTAGCTACAAGTATAGTCGCATTAGTAATGACACAAGCTTGCAATCTTAGTGCATGGACTGGTAGTTTCCTTGATGGTATCGTGGAAAATGGAAACAAATTCCATTCAAAATGTCACACTAAAGTAAGCGGACAACAAAATCATGAAATGGCACTTGAAGATTTGGACACAAAATATGACGAAATGTATCCCTATTCGTTTTCCTTTAAATTTGATAAAGTTATATTTGGATTTGTTTATAATATACAACCTGATCGTTTTAATTTGAGTAAGGCCTTGGTCTACTTTTTTGAGAAAAATAATCTAGGCATGTTGATAAGTCCAGCGAAAAATTTAGCATTTGGCAGAGTTGGAATGTCCTACTTTATGTTTGATTGTCAAAGTCATGGTGCACCGATATTTTGCCCAGGACAAGGTTCTGCTTATATATTAAAATGTGAAAGTCTGAACAGACTTATTTACTGTATGGCAATAACGTTAAACATTCGGCGACATGGACAACAATTTCATTTGTATAGTGTAAATGTGACTTTAACAGAGTCTACAAAATAAATTTTAATTTGAAATGGAGTACCCAGTTTGTTTTAATATTTTTTTTTTATGATAAGTTAGGGATTGAGATCTACGCTTGAAAAATCGTATAAGAAATTCGATCACCAGGATCACCGGTTGGCCGAGAGGCTAGGCGTTCCCCAGAATGGGAAAAAGACGCGATGTTCTTGATCGATTTTTTTTTCTATTGTATAAAAAGAAATCTATTTCTTATAATTTAGAATTTACAATACAAAATCAAAGTTCTTTCTCCTAATAATAAATTATTATACAACACTATGGTGGCTGTTTTGAGTTTTGACTTCTATTTTTTTATGTATGACCTATTCCTATTGTCGAGCCAATTTAATAGGCAACATTTGACGTCTATCAATTTTATCTTCGAAGAGAGGTAACCTGCTTAAAAACATCGATTAAAGTGAATTAATCGATACGGATTTGAAACATTTGTCAATCGAATTTATTAATTTATGATGATTTTTATTCACAAGTAATCAATGCATTCGATTCTAGATGTCAGATTTCGATTTTTAGAGTAACGTCTCTGGTATTTAAAAAGAAAAAAGGTTTATTGACACAAAATTGTAGCGACGTCAGTTCTTCAATTCAGAAATTGTTTATTATGTTTAGTATGGTTTATCAGTAAAATGAAATCTTAAAATTACTTGTATCGGTCATTATTATTATAAATATGTAATCGTAATTGAAAAAAGTTAAGCAAATGTTCAGTTCTAACAAAACGAAATATCATGTTATTCTATGTCGTCGTTACTAGGTTACGTTGTTGAATTTTGTTGAACTGTCAAATGTTGCCTATTAAAATGGCTCTACTATAGTCTGCTATATCATCAAGTTTATACAAAAATAGATTGCCTAATAGATTTCTGTATAGAAATAAGGCCGCCTCTTGTTTGAATTAATGAATTTTTTTTTTGTATTATTATTCAATTTATTGAGTAGGTAGGTATGTTCTAACTTGTACAATAAGAACAGTATTATAAAATGTAAAAAAAAAAAAAATTCATCATAAGTTTTGTGAACACTATTTTTTTTTATAAAATAGGTACACTATTTTGTGGTTAACCATATATTAGCATTAATGTTGGAATAATAAATAAATATTTTCAGGACAATTTTCACACACGGCACGATCTGATCACATACTAAGCTATCGCTTGTGTTATGGAAACCAGATGGCTTTTAATCTGGCTGGAAATCAGAGCAAACATCTATGTTCATCAAACAAATATTTGCCCCGGGTGGGAATCAAACCCGAACCTCTGGCTTGGAATAATTATTATTCTTGACTCATGCTCGTAGATGCTTCAAGAGAAATATAAGAAATAATTAATATTCTTTTGAGTAATATTTATGCATAACTAGATTGAGAAATTTAGTTTTATCAAAGTATTTGCTCGCTAATGCTTAAAACAAAATTAAGGAGGGAGTAGCAGAAGCATTATTAATATTTAAAGAAAAAAAAATTCCATATAAATGTGATCATGAAAGAATTTTTAATACTTAGAAGTTTTTAGCACAATGTGGGCACATCTACAAATACAATTATATTGAAGGAAAAGATACATAGTTATTTGTGATATTGTACGTTAAATCAATTATTGTAATTCATTAAGAAGTCAGAAATATCATTCCATTACTGAAGTTTCCGCAATAAAACATTATATTTAATAAAAAGATTTTATTATAACTGTAAAAACCTTATACATAAAGTACTGCACTGTATTTTATTAGCACTAAAGACGTTCTCATTCCAAATCAGGTAGATTTTCATCATCCGAATCGCTTTCTAAATTATCAAATGAGATTTTTTCATTTTTATCTCCTGCGCCTCCTTGCATTGATCGGATCATATCATCGAAGTTAAAGTTTCCTTCTCCCTCACCTTCAATTTCATCATCTTCATCTTTCCACTTATTAAAATCTATTTTAAGGTAATGAGGCTTCTTCTTATCTTTAGTTAGAGAAGGCCAAAATGAAGCATCTTTTTTTTCTTTACGAAGAACCATTTCTATACACCGGCCTTTATTAACAAAACCGCTAACCTCTGGCACGACCATATCGTATAATGGTATTGTCACCTCATAATTTTTCTTGTCAGGCGCACTTACACCTTTAAAATAAACTGAATCCTTTTCTATTTTAATAGTCGGGTCTTTGGATTCAACGCTAAATGTGAGAAATACGTCTTCTCGCCATTGTGCCCACAGGACTTGAGGAGGAACTGGAGTTTCACCGGCCATCTTCAATTGGTTATATTTTGGTATAAAATTTTGCACTATATGGCTATAATAATCGATCAAACTATGTAAAACCACGTACGCAACGCAAAAATCACAATTTGATTAAAAATTCCATGCACTCTTTACCAAACCACGATTTTATTATAGAGGAGGGTTCAGGGTTGCCATGTTGATTTTTCATATTTCGATAGTCGATACCGTTCGAGAATCATAGATAACAAAATAATATGTCGTCACATCAAATTATTCCTCGTAAATAGCTTATTTTCAGAATAATTATTGTGGTCTTGAAGGTACAAGTCCGAGACGGGCCGCAGACCGCAAACTGCAACAGCAAACTGCAAGCGACAACACTTGTTTCTATGAACATCTATGAATCTTCAGTATGAATCGTTGCGCGTCGCGTCTGCAGGCAGCAGTGTCGCCGCGCTTAGAATCAATTTCATAGATGTTCATAGAAACAAGTGGTGTCGCTTGCAGTTTGCCACAGTTTGCGGTCTGCGGCCCGTCTCGGACTTGTACCTTGATTTGGGGAGCGAATTAGTGCTTGCCACATAACCATGAACATTAATCTAGAAGTAGGCTTTCAGATTGTAGGAGAATAATAAACAGCATTAATTTCTATATTTAAAGTCTAGAAGTCGAACAATTATGAATATATTATATTGTATTGAAATACTTAAATATACATATAAATGTGTTAAAGCAATTCACACTTCACATGGTCACGGTCCAAGCCACAGGTCCAAGCGGTTTTTTCTACAGCACTATAGACAGCTATTTGTAAAGTATATAAGTGTATTGGTAAGTGGTAAACATTATTTTAGGCACCGACAACGCCGCGCCTAGGGGACTCCTTTACGATTCTATTTCGGACATACTAGTACCTACCACAGAATACATAATAGTAGCTATGCTAGTACACTAGTACTATCATGAGTGATACTATGTCCGAAAACGGTACGTTTATGACTACGACGTGACCACAGGACGTGACTACGACTGACTACGACGAACGCTTTGTTTGATAAACGGCGTCCGTCTTTTTTATACGTCCATGAATATAGGTACAAAAAGGTTGCAATGTTGCAATATTGAAATTTGAAGCTAGGAGCCATCACTCCCTATGTATGTGGGTCTTAACGTTACCTATCTGACTCAATATATGATTTATTATATCTAACCAACGGTCCGCCCCGGCTTCATGTTTACCTTTTCTCTTCATAAGAACCATCCTTGTACTTCAAGGAATATTAAAAAAAAAGAATTATAGAATTCGGTTCAGCCGTTCGCGCGTGATGTCGTGACCAAGGAAAACGGCTTTCATTTTATTTATTGGACCATGGACCAATAAACTTAGATTAGGTTAAGCTCGTACCTAGGTGTCCTTAAAAAGTTATGTTCTATAAACAATAAAACACATGTAAAGTTTTAATTTATTGTTATATTTTAACATTCTACACAATACACGTTATTTGGCAGGTTTCAAATGGACTCCTTATATAGGTAAATAAAGATACAAGTTACAACATTCAACTTCTACAGATAAAATATACTAGTATCTAATCTGAACATAACTCAGATGCAAACTTAATGGCAACTTGGAATATCACACAATCGTCACCTTTCGAGCAACGGTGCAGTTCCGAGCAGTCATTAACATTGAATGGAACTATAGACGTTGGTATTTACTATTTACTTTAGAATCACAGATATACATACGAAAAATTCGAAACTTACTATATAGCGATTGTTGTGCAAGTGATGTTATTTAAAATTCTTAAATTTATCGCATTCTATTTATTGAAATTGTATTGCATTTTCTTAAGCAAACCTAAGTTTAGTATTTTCGTAATGTAAAAATCTAGTTTAAACTAATAACAGGCACTGGAGTAATTGTAAACGATTTTTTCAAGTTCATTCCAAAGAAACAATATTTATATTTATTACTTATTATGTCTAAATTGTCCCTTTACAACCCAATACAGGAATAAAACGGTTTTAAACCAGTTTATTTGTTGCGTTTAAATCTTAGATGTCATCAATTGAATGTTTATTCTATTGAAATATTTCATAGTTATCAAATTGATAACTTAATGTTAATACAATATTAAAATTAACAATAATTCTAAAAAATAACATACACCTTTTTACTTATAACAAAATATATGGTACAAGAATAATTAATATTTGTATTCACATTTTTGAGATCATTAAGAAATTATAACAAAAAAAAAAAAATATATATTTTCCTGATATACCTATAGGTAACATGATCTATTAAATGCAAATATAACTCACATAATCAGGAAGAAATTGTAATTGTAATTGAGTAAATTGAAAGTGCCATTGTAAATCTATCTTAAAAGTGCTACAAGGCAAATCTAGCCGCTACATTTGTAAAACTGGAAAGTTAAGATTAATTTTATACTATAATAAAGCATTATATAACTTCTGGTTGGAAGACAATAGTTTCTTGAACAAATGTATCATTTGGCTGCCAGCAACTTTGCGAGCAGGTGAAGACGAGAACAGATAGGAAATGCAGATGAGATAGAGATACATTTCCGGGAAGTATTTGTAAATTTTCTGCAAATGCTGGAACCAGTTGTAGTTCACAAATGAGCCTTGAACCACATCTCATGCAAACTGTTGGTGCACGACATCCCGGACCTTCGATGAGGGGCAATGGCGCCCCGAGTAAAGGTGGCTCATCACGACTGTACCTGTTTGTTATAAAACATTGGGTTATTTAATAATATTAGATAAAGAAAATGTTGAATCTTTGTTGTGGTTTGTTAGTATTGCAAAAGCCAAAAATAATGTAACGAATTTTAAAAAGCCACAACACTCCTGAGCTGCTTTTCTTTTTTCTGGTATCATTTAACGAGAATAAGATAGCAAGTATTTTATATAAATATAATTTAATCACACTGAAAGTATGTACAAAAATATTCATACCTAAGAATTTGTCCAGGATTATTCTGTAGACGAGTAAGGAAGGCGTGAAACAATTTATCTCCATGTAAAGGTGTTGCCTCCTCGTATGGTTCGTCGTCGCCACCACCTCCTAATCTATCTGCATTGATATTTGCTTCAATTTCTAAAAATAGAAAACAATGTTAACTAACTGAGCTGATTAAGATAAAATAATAAGTTGGAATATTGGGGAAACAGCATTATGTGAAATGTTTTATCATAAAAAAATTAATATCCAATATAATTCACATTTCACATACCACTTTCTTTTGTATATTTATTCAAAAGATCATTAACTTTTTCATCATTGCATGCAGATTTCTTCCATTCCTCCTCAACATAAATGTATCTGGGCAAGAATTGTAATGGACTCAACATAAGACGATTTCGCAGATCTGCAGGGAGCTCAGCTGTCTGAAATAATTAAAAAAAAAAAAATTAGTCAATATGAAGATTTTGAAGGATATCTAATATCCTATCTAATAGTCCTGTCAGTATTATATTACTTACCAGATCTAACACATGGAACAGAATATACTATGTAGTTAACTTTTGAACATAACAACTAAAGTGTAGTGATATTGAACCGCACTCCCCACGAGACGATTTTGAAAAGAAATACAAATTTTATCTTTATGAACTAAGCGATAAAGTTGAATTTAGAATGCGATATTGAACCGCACTCCCCACGAGACTATCTTGGAAAGAAATACAAATTTAATCTTTATAAACTTAGTGATAGAGTTGAATTTAAAAACTCGTCGCTTAAAAGGTCGTAAATTTTTACGACTTTCTTAGTGACGGACTACTTCTAGCTATAATTTGAAATGAGATGAGAAATAAATATTAAAATTTTACACAACTGCACAAAAAGGAGTTATAATGTTTATATTTTGCAAACAAGTGATAAAATTTTGTATTTATGAAATTATAATAAAAGTACCTGATGAAGCAGAGCCTCAACATTACTAGTAGGGGCTGTGGGAGTCTCCGCAGTAACCAGTCCTGGTTCATCTCCACCTTCAAGTTCGGCTGCTGGCATTGGCACACCAATATCGCCAACAGCACCTGGAAAATAAAATAAAATTTAAAACAAATCTCTTATTCATTATTCGAAACAATAAGCAAACAATATTTTGAGAAGCCTTGATCATAAGGTCATCTTTGTTAAAATATTACAAGTTACAAGTCAAGAAAATGGGAGTTGGGATGAAAATCCTAAGTTGATTACAAATCTTAAAACCAGTAGTCAATATTTTTTTAACTTATAATTAGCCAATTTAAAAGCACATTCAAAATAGTTTATTAAAATACCTTGCATTGGAGACATGTTAGCATTGTGGGCATCTATAACTTGCATGTGTCCCAAAGCTTGTTCAACTGCTTCTATATCATAAGAATTGCTTTCGTCATCATCAGAGTTCCTGTAAACCAATTATTGATTAATGTTTTGTATTAGTGTTTTTAATTATTATAAAATTCTGCTAGTTAACTCAAAAAATTATAACAAACCTCTGTATATTAGGATTAACAGCATTATCAACACTCATTAAATTTCCATTTGCAGAATCTCCATTGTCATTTTCATCCCAATCGTCAGATCCTGTACACCAGCTTAAATTGGTGTCTGCACTCGGCATGGCAACAACAGCGCTACTTTTAGAGGGATCATCTTTTACTTGGCACCTAATACATGCCCAACTGAAAACATTATAATTTGGTTTAATGTTAAGATCTTTTTAGGGAAAAGCTAATCCTAAGTAGGAAATAAAAGATTGCCTTTATTTCCTTCTTTCATTTTTAAGAAAACTATTGCAATGCCCTTTCCAATTGCAATGTTTATGGGCAGTAAAAAGCACATATCATGCTCTGATCTGTAGCAAGAACAATAATTTTAAATGTAAAAAAATGTTTTAGTTTATGTAGAAAAAATTACTTTCAGTATAGCCTTAATACATTTTGCTGTGGCAGGTTACTTACTTCAATTTTTAAACAATATTGTCTAATTGTGGTGGCCCACAAATGTCAGCAGTCAGCAACTAAATAATGTAATTAAAAATATTTAAATGCTTATTTAAAATTAAAAACCCCAAAAATAAACATTACCTTTCTGACTGGTTCCAGCAATTAGTGTTTATACAAGCAAAAATGTATAGTGTTCGATGATACACAGAATTTTCGAGAGGAGCATAACATTGCACTATTAGCAATCTATGCAAGCTGCATATTGGACATTTGGATGGATATTGCAGGTTCTCTATTGGAGGCCAATCCTAAAAATAAAAGTGTCAAATAATGAATAAAGATTTATATCTAAATATAAAATTAAATCATTGATTGAATGAACAAATTACTTTAATACTTCGACCAAAATGTACCAATTTACTCGAATCTAAACACAAAAACAAAGTTTAAATTTCAGTCTCATTTATAAGACTAGATGCTTATTTTAATTTAATTTTTTATAAATATTACAATTTATTTTAGTGGTAAAGAGATGTAAGTATTTCGGGTAAGTTTGGTAAGACTAATTTAAAAAATCGAATATCTAGGCAACAATGCGGTACTTACTGGTAATCCGCCGATTTTATTGACTGTAAAATTTAGAAGCGTTCGATTTTTATCACTAATTATTTCTTCCTCATATCCTAAGTAAACTTTTCCTTGCTTTTTTGCCATTTTAATTCATAAAATAAAATAAATGTGCAAAATCAATAAACAAAATACTATATCCCTTCCATTTGGAATTGAGAATATTTTATATTTCTGACAGTGACAATGTCACATCTGTCCTACGATTCATTTTACTCAAATTTTGCTCAAATTTCACAAAAAAATCCAGTCACACGACATCCACTATTAACACATAATACATAAATAAATATGAATTGCATGTGGAACTGCAGCTTTTTTTGAAAAGATGAGCTTTTTTATAAGCCGCTATCGTGGCACTAACTTGATTGAAAATAAACAAGCTCTTAAAATATTCAGATATTTTTAATGTTTTATGGACTCTCAATATTTTTTACGATCTGGCCAAATCTGGATGACCAAATCGTGAAACGTTGACGATTTAACGATCTGATCAAACTATGTTGGTCATTTCATGAAATCCGACCATTTCGTGAAATGATCAATCATTTTCATGAAATTATGAGCAAATCTACGATATGGCCCCGACATAGACATATAGACCTACTAATAGTCTACTCAAAGACAACAGCCAACTGCTGGGAAAAGCCATCTCCGGTTTGGCGGATATTGCAAAATTACAGAAAAATAAATAGTCCATTGCTGATTGGTGAAATTAATGAAATAAAAAGCTAACACAACTGATTTTAAATGTTTGTCCGTCACACTCACTCACTTAAAATAAGGGTTAAATAATTTTTGCATAATTTCAATACACTTAGTTCTTGAGTGTTTTAAGAAATACTTTTCACAGTTTCAAGTAGCTTACCACTTACCTACCTACCAAGTAGGTTAAAGTAGAGCTGAAAAAAAAGTCGCTGAAAATTTTGGGCTTATTGCGAACTGTGTTGCGAACAGTCAGACAGAATGATAGACAGGTGTTGGATAATTTTGATTTATAATATGTACCTACCTAAAGATGTACCTAGGCTATGGAGAGTAAGAGCGTTTTCACATTGTCCGGTCCGATATCGGATATCGGGCGCCGATAGCCGATATCCGATATCGGAGGCTAAGTAAAATGTATGATTTAGGTACCTGTCTTTCACATTGTCCGGTCCGATATCGGATATCGGAGCCAACACCGATATTCCCGTGAACTATCGGACGATAATGTTCAGTGTTACCAACTCAATTTTCGAAAAGGTAGTATACCAACAGCAAAAAAAGCACTAGTTTGTGTATTTTCAGTCATTTCTAGGCGCTAAATGTAAAAAAAAATCCTTTCATTTACTTTAAACCTTTTTATTAAGAACATTCATTTAAGTATTTAAAGGCATTAAAAATACTATTTTTACGGGAGCTATTTTAATACCGTCCTATAATATACGGCAATTGGCTGAACTGAAGTAAACAAAAATATATTGCGTTCTTAAATTCAACCGTATCTTCGAAATATTAGTGTCTTTTCTCTTTATTTACTCATTCTGCCTCGCTCCTCCTCCTACTTGGACTACTGTTGTGCCTGTTGTGCTGTAAGCTGTTTATTGTATTGTTGTCATTGAGTCACAGATTTAGTGCTTTGTTTTAGCGCCGATATCAAACCTGTATAATAAATAGCACATCTAAATAATATTAAGTAATTAATAATATCAAATCTTTTTTATAGAGGTATTTTACTTTTGCAGCTGTTTTTGAAGTCGGTTTCTTTTTTGTAGTTATTTTTACTGTATGTACAACTACGAACTATCAGTTGAATTTTTTTAAATCAAACTCTTTTTATTGAAAAGAAAATTTACAATACGGCAATTTTGTTTAGTTTTCTCTTGAGTTTTCTCTAAAATTTCAGAATTAGAATGCGGCGACCTTACATTTTGTCAAGAACGCGCGGCGACTTTTGAGCTTGTTTGGCTTGTTTACTATTTTGGTTGTCATGGCTCGTATGCTTAGATTATATATATGGCTATATTATTATTAGTCTGTGGTACTACGTAGATAATTTACTGTTCTGTGGTAGATAACAGCACCTACATTTGTAAATGTAATTTGAATTTATATTTGCCAGTTTCGTCGCTTTAATACTGAGTTGAATTTTATTTTATTTTATTTGTATAGGAACATAACAGTCGTAGATGATTTAATATAAAAAAGTTCTAAAATTCACTACGACCACACAACATGTTCTATTATTAAAAAAAGAAAAACAGCATATAAAAAAAACAAGCCTCACAATGAAATTGAATATTGAAACTAGATTCTGACTCTGCAGAGGGTACAAATCCAAACTCCGCAGTCAGCAGATTAAACCGGTTTGAAAAACATAGTTTATTTATTACTATTTATTTAATTTAAAATAAAGTTTATTTTTTGTAACATAAATGCATCCACTGTTTTTTTTAATTCTCCATATATCTACTTTTCCAGTTTCTGGCAACACTCATGATATCGGGACGATATTATCGGATAATGTGAAAGGGCAAATTGTGTCCGATATCGGATATCGGCTATCGGCTTCCGATATCCGATATCGGACCGGACAATGTGAAAACGCTCTAAGGAGGACCATCTTGTATGGGAGACTAGTTGAAAAAGTGTCCATCTGTAAACAGCAAATTATAGTTCACTAACCCACCAAAATAGCGCTAGCGTAGCAGGAAATGGATATTAAATTAGCAGTTGTAGACTTTTATAAACTTTTTAGATAGATTTTAAGCTATTGCATAGCTTCTATCGCGGGCCCTGAGCGCGGGGACCGAATCGAGAAATTCCGTAACGAAAAAACCTGACGCTCCCCACTCCGACGGGCGGAGGTGTGGCTTGAAGCCTGAAGGCATAGCATGCAATAGCTTTACCGCGGCACGGCAGTCCCCGAGTACCACACGTCGTTATTTTATTATTATTATTTATTTATTGTTATAAATCCAAAGAGATAAAAATATTTAAGTCTTTCTTTCCTTTTTTTATTTTAAGCTATTGCATAGCTTCTATCGCGGGCCTTGAGCGCGGGGACCAATTCGAGAAATTCCGTAACGAAAAAACCTCACGCTCCCCACTCCGACGGGCTCGGAGGTGTGGCTTGAAGGCATGCTATGCAATAGCTTTACCGCGGCAGTCCCCGAGTGCCACACGTCTTTTTTTATTTAGTATCTAAGTCTATTAATTTATGGCGCTATTTTTAAAATCTTTCCACTTGCTACTATGGCGCCACCTTAATTTGCTGCCTCTCAGCTGACACTTTTTAATACACTGAGTTAGTCCTCCTTATTTCTATCCTCCATTACCTAGGCCCTAGTATATAATTTTACACTTACAAACAAAAATGGGAATGACAAGATACCCGCAAATATTTTCAATTATTATATTTCAAAAAATGAAACGATTTCTACTTGAATTAATATTTAGATAATAGGTCTAGGTCAAGCTAAAACGTTTTAAAAAATTAAATTATGAGTTGCGAAAACTTTCCAATTTCAGTCAACAATAAATTTTAGGACGTAACGCAACATGACATCCTTTTTTGGGTATCAGCGATGGTCTCAAATCTTTTCTTAGAGCTTTACATAATAAAAGACTTGTTTAATCATCTTTATCCTAATTTGTAACTTTATTATTAAAAGTAGACACATTTAGTTGGAACGCCAAACAGCTGATAATATGCTGGTGAGCTTGTAATATTTCTTATTAGGTCTCTATTAAATTTTTTATTTATGTATTAGGTACCTAATCTGGCAACAATGATGAATTGTTCAAAGGCTATATTGTACTAGCTTTCTGCCCGTGACTACGCCCGCTATGTCTAAAACCTAATAAATTATATACTAAAACCTTCCTCCAGAACCACTCTATCTCAAAAAAAAAAACCGCATCAAAATCCGTTGCGTTGTTTTAAAGATTTAAACATACATAGGTAGGTACCTACATAGGGACAGAGAAAGCGACTTTTTTTTATACTATGCAATGAGTATAGTGATGCTAAATCTATATACTTATATCATAATAATATGTATTAAGCTGAAGAGTCTGTTTTATTGTTTGTTCGGTTGAACACGATACGACAAAGACGGATGTTATGCTAAATGGGAAATATTTTATTTTCCTTCCGATATAACTTCCGTTGCCTGCACTACGTAAACCATTAGTACCTACTACACCCATTATCGTTTTTTTCGCCCTTTAATATTATACTGTGTGTGAAACCACAGGGCAAACTTGGGGCTGTATTATATATTTTCTAAAATTATGATTAGTGGTTAGTTACATTTCTCGTTAGTTAGCTCTATTGCTCCATTCGACAACCTGATTTTAAATTTCTTATTCTCGCCACGTAAGTAAGACGCGTATCCTAATTCTTCCGAACTATGATACGCGTTAGGATTTTAGGCAAGACAGAATAACTTTCACGTTTACATTTATCCATACTAATATCATAAATGCGAAAGTAACTCTGTCTGTCTGTCTGTTACTTAATCACGCCTTAACTACTGAACCAATTTGCATGAAATTTGGTAAAGAGATATTTTGATACCCGAGAAAGGACATAGGCTACTTTTTACCCCGGGACATAGGTTTTATCACGGAAATCCTACGGGAACGGGAACTATGCGGGTTTTTCTTTGACTGCGCGGGCGAAGCCGCGGGTGGAAAGCTAGTTTTGAATAAAAAATCCATAAATTTTATTTTTAATTAAGAATATGATTGTAGTAGATCCTGCCCACTGTTTTAAATTACCATATCATTAGTAGTTATATTTTTGGGTCAGTTTTGTTAAATTCGGATACTTTTAACTTTTCCTATCGTAAAAGGAGCGGTCGTTGCCCAAGGATTTACGCATTCGTTTTGCGCGTGGGAAACCTCGAGCTTTACTCGGAAGGGTCTTTTAAAATTTTACATTCAGATATCGGTTTGATATCGCAGAGTAATGTATTGTTAGTTATAATAAGATAACAGAAAAAATGAATTCAATACAAATCTGTTTAGTGGAACTCTTATTTGTACGTATATTTCAATACAGTTTTTTTTAGTGGTATTGTAATTTGTGTTCAATTGAGTTTAAAGATAATCAATCTCCAGGTAATATATGTGGCCGATAATGTAAAAGCAATAACAGTGAAACCGTGTCCGACCAACAAGATAGCTCCACATCGGCGGACGTCACGTTATGATCACGCTCGGACATTTGGGCACATTTTTAGTTTATTTGTACCTGATGATGTACAAGGAAATTACCAGGGGAGTCTTCAAGAAGAACCACAAGCAGACGATCCTGAGGATTGTGGCGAAATAGAGGATTATGATGAAAATGATTTGAGCTCAGGTAACATTTAACGGCCATAGATATAATTTTGTCCTTTTAATATTGCAAATTGCAATTCAAATAAAAACGTATTAAGGTCACATATCACAATGACCTCAATAGTAATAATTATACTGGATACACTTATAGGTCCGCAGGTGACACAATGTCACAATTAGAAATAGGTAGCTTTTATACTGTCCCTATAAATAATAAAAAAAATAGATCATGTACCTACCTACATATAAAATGTAAAAGTCCATGTCCAGCCTAAGCCATGCCATGCCATGCCTTATGAAAAACAAGGATTGAATGCTATAATATTGTTGTAATGTTTTTTTTTCAGCCTAGGTATAGTGTTGTTTGGAATAGTCAATGTGATACATCCTATTATTTTCTTCTTCGCTTTTGATATCGCTTGGATCTCCTTCCTTACATAACAATACCACAGATTTATATATAAATTAACATTAGTGCATTTCTTCCTCACAGTTACGCAGAAAAAACAAGAACAAGCGAATAGACGCTTTTTCGGTCCGTTTAGTTTTATAAATGGTCATTATAATAGACCCCCAAGGACCACAACAATTCGCGCAGAAAAAAATACTTATAGCCCGACACGTCCTCCCCCTGGAGGCTATTTTGGCACCAATCCGTATAGACCTCAGATGCAGTTAAGCCCATCTGGTTTGTATATTTGAATCTAATATATAAAATTCCCGTGTCACAATGTTAGCTACCATATCTACTCCTCCAAAACGGCTGGACCGATTTTCATGAAATTTTCTGTGCATATCGGGTAGGTCTGAGAATCGGCAAACATCTATTTTTTAGATAGTAAGGTTTGCCGGGACAGCTAGTAATCATATAAATACAATTAAGTACATTAACATATATATTTTATTTTTAACAATACATATCATTCAATAACATGCATTATATTTAGCACAACTTTTACAAGGTTAACGCTGACATTACTTTTGGCTTGTATGTTATTTATATAGATTTCTAGGTAATTATAAATTAAATCAAAATATATTATCTACTACGTTTAGTTATTATGCTTAAAATATATTTTTTATGTCTCTGGTTCGCAGCTTCGCTGATACTTTAATTCGAGCAGTAACTTACCGCTGAAAAGTGATGAGATTCTGAGATAAATTAAGAATCTACCATATTCATATATTCATAATATACCGTTATACTTTTTTAGATTATTTAAAACCTGTCCAAGAGTATAGTCAAGAGCCCCAAATGCACTATCGACCCGGATTGGTCGGAGTTCCACTTGGCCATGTAGTGGGAATGCATCAACTGAAACCTACGAGACATTCGTCTTCAACCACAACACAAAATAAAGAGCATCACAAAGTACAAAACTCGCAGATGCACACATCGCATAGGCACCCAAAGGCTAGAAATGTAAACGAAAATGGAATACTACGTTCGTTCGTAGATTTGTTGTTTTAATAAAAATATAATTTAAACCTTGTTTTAGTGTGCACATTGTTTTGTTCGAGTGTGCGACAACTTTCATTTTCATTGTGCTGCCATTCCTAACTGACCCTACTGCACTGCGCAACCTTGGCTTGTTACCTATTTACGGTTAAAAGTTAAAACCTAAGTGAATTGAATGAATAAAGCTTGTTGCAGTTGTTGCCTAATCTGAGTGAATACAACTTTAAACTTATAATAACAAAATACCTAATGTCTGTCTTGGGTCAATAAAAAGTAAATATCTACTACCTTGTTAAAAGTAAAAAGGCAATCAAGATATAATACCTATCAAATTTTTCCTATGAATAGTTTACTCATTTTTGTACACAAATTAATAATATTGTAATTGCGCATTTAGTGTAGTTCATACCCATATAATATTCTGACGTGTCGGATATCCCACATTTTAATAACAAACACGTGACAAATAAACAACTAAACGAGGATAAGTACAATCCGTTATTTTTGTTCATTAAACATATTAATTCATTAATTTAAAGTACTATGATATCACCACACATTATAATTCCTAAATGTGTTCAAACGCTTCGAGCTAAAGCCATCGAGTGCATGCTTGTTTAGCTTTATATAGTTTCTGTGTTTCAATCATGAAAAGTTTAATTTTTATATCAATCGTACGCATATTTGTTTTAGCACTATGTGACGGTAAGTCTCAGTTCAGTTTATTTGCACCTGCGCAATAGGAACTTCCTGTTTCTATTAAATGTCACGTTTATATTAGGTACCTTAGCGTTATTTATTGGTCACGAATGATTTTATTTTAGAACAAAACCCATACTTAGAAGCCCTTCGTGACAAACCTTGGAAAAGCGTTCACAGGTATGTCGAAGTGCGGCCAGGAGCTTTTCTCTTCTATTGGTTCTATTACGCCGATGGAACTATGAATGGCGCTGAACAAAAACCCCTAATAATTTGGATACAGGGTGGCCCAGGAAACACAGCTTCTGGTATTGGAAACTTTTGTGAAATTGGTCCTTTAACAATGGATATGACGCCTAGAAATCATACTTGGGTTGGTATATAATTCTTTCTCAGTAGTACTTACCTAGACAACGAATTGTCTAGGTTAAAATTAAAAAAAAAAAAAGGTTCACAATTTATAAAAAATAACTAATAGCAGAACTATCTCTATTCGCTTTTTTAAACGGTTATACAACTGCAATAGATTTGTTACATTGTAGGTATATATTATTTTATTTATTAAAGGTGAGAGGAAGAAACGTGTTATTAATAGATCATCCAGTTGGAACAGGATTCAGTTACGCCTTAAACAAGTCTCTGTATGTGAAAACTGACCGAGATGCAGGTATGTTTGATAAGAAATATAAAGGTTAATGATTGATTTATTTTTGAGTATTAGGTACAATATATATTTACTAATTCGTTTTTCAAACTTCGACCTAATTAGTAAGGAAACTCGAATGTAGTAAATGTGATTTCCAGTCGACATGAAGACATCATTTGACGTCGAGTTCACGTTTATCGAAATTAGTAGAGCATGTTCTCGCTTGATCAAAATATTTTTAAACTAACTGCCTACTAAGTTTTTTTCTTTAGATACTACAACTGTTTATATGTAGCTACTAGCTACATAAACACCTCTAAACTTATATGTGAAGGTGAAAAAGAAAAAGTAACATTTAATAAAATCTCACTATTATTACATAAGCTAATAGATTTTCGTTCACTCTTAACAACATACGTTACGTATTAACAATTTTATATACATTTTCCAGCAAGAGACCTATTACGGGCAATAAAAGTATTTTTAAAATTTCACAAGGAATTTCGCAAAACACCAACTTACATCATCGGCCAAAGCTATGGTGGAAAGTTAAGTGCGAGGTTGGGATTTTATCTACATTTGGTACGTAGGGACAATTTATATAGAGACTTGTTTACTTATGGTTGAAGTAACAGACAACATATCGGTTTCAGGCTATAAAAAATAAACATTTAAAAATGAACTTGAAAGGAATTGGTATCGGCAGTGGTTGGATCGATACAAAGGAAAGTTCTATACAACAACCCCGATATTTGTATGACATGGTACGTAAAGAAGGATGAAGAGGAAAAATATAATTAAGTACCTATTAAAATACCTAAATAACTTACGTGTCGCCACGTAAAAAAATTCCATTTTTAATTGTAATTAAGTAGAGAGTTAATGTATAATATACGTTCATTTGTTTTTTTTCAGGGTTTGATCGACATAAAAACTTACAACAAAGCTATGAACATAGCAAAAAATATAAGCTATCTTATAAGCATCAGGCATCACGCTAAAGCAGCTGAGTACGACCACTTGATGTTCCAAACCTTTATAAACGATACGAGCACAGAAATTAATTTAGAAAATATTAATAAATACAGTAATTATTGGGCATTACACGACCTGTCGCTTAAAGTTAACTTATACGTGAAACCGACGTTGGCTGTGAATCAATCTATTGTTTGGACCTACATATCGCATTCTGCGTATTATGGTTTAAAGAACGATTTTGTTTTACCTGGAACCAAATTTTGTAAGTAATTATTTTATTCGGTCAATTATTTATAGCGACGATTTTAATTAATTGTCAGTTATTCTTTCCTGACTTTCTATTCTGGTAAAGTACTTAAAGCTTTGTATAATAATTTATACATATTTTTATACGTATAGAGAGGTTCCATAAAGTCTTTCGGCATAATAACATGATAGCAGACCTTCAATGGAACCTTGCTGAGTCGAAAGTTATATATCTAGATATGCGAAGTTAATGGGTTGTAAACGTATTGTTATGATAAAAATTTTCTTTTTTAGTAGAAACCCTGCTGAACCGCACTAAGTTACGAATTGTTGTGTTTAATGGAAATTTAGACGCAGTAACACCTCTCAGTGGTAAGCCAATTAATATAATTGAGTTAACTTTGTAACATATTGAGTGAAATAGAGTGATCAATTCGATAAAGTTTCAAATTTATGAGACAGTTCAATTATTATTATTAGTGTAGAAAACTGTGTTTTAATCCCACTTGGCCAAGAGCCCATTCACCTTGTCAAGGTGCGACATTCACCAACCATGTTGCTCATTAAAACATATGTTATATATAAGCTTTAATTGAATAACACCTAATTATTTATTTTAAAATAACAATTATCGTGAACAAATAATTGTTCTGACCGACTCAATAAACTTTTTATAGGTACACTTTTAATATATTTAGTAATTTTCTAATAAAAATTTAGTTCAACTTACTTATATATCTATAATAATAATCTAAACTAATGCTCATTATTTTCTCTATTAGCCGCAACAAATTGGGTACATAACCTAAAATGGTATGGAGCAAAAAAATTCATGGAGTCTACAAGAATACCTATTCGTGGTCAACGAAATGGATTCTATAAAAGCTACGATAATTTTAGTTTCTGGGCCGTATTCGGCTCCGGACATTGGGTAAGACATTTATCAATTTTGAAAAGTAGTTAATGAATTTGTTATTACATATAATATTATATTATATAATAGACTTTATTATTGTCTCTACTCAAGAACTACGCATGTACCACTAAACTACTTTTGAACCTTGAAATTATGGCGGGATATCAATCATTCTTCACTAAGCAGATATTGCTCATTGTATGGAATAATGTGGCAAAGCGCATACTGTTAAAATCTATTATTTTATTTTCTAGGTTCCCGAAGACAATCCTACAGCTATGGAAGAAATATTGGAATATTTGACTCGTGCGTAAATACCTTAAAATCTTAAATAGGATTCCTTTTAAAGAATCTGTAAACTGTAATATTAAAACTAAACGTATGTATAAGCTTCATGTACGTAGTGTATATTTTTATGTAACATTTTATAAATTGAGAATGTGTATGATAAATAAAACGACAAATTCAAGTTGTAATTGTATATTTCATGAAATTAAATTAATTATAACATTTTATTTACATAATATAATTAATTAACAATTAATAGTTATACATTTTAACTTGAAGCACCACACTGCAAGTTTTATTTATTTAAGCTACAGCATAATTCTGCTATTCATTTTATACAGCATTAACCCTATTTTATTTTACATTCTATTGAAAATAATAATTTGAACACTGTTCTGTAGGTCTGTAAAGTATTTTCAATGAATTAAACTTACACGATAAAATTCGATTTGTGAAATAATAAACAAAACGATAATATAGATATTATTATTTAAAATAAACCGCACTCATAAATAATTATAAGTTAAGCAGGTACTCAAGAATAAAATTTGTTACAAATATTACGTTATAATTGAACATACACATAAACATACGACACGATTTCTTTAACAGTATTTTTTCACCGATTCGTTGATTTTTCAAATAACAATTTCAAACATTGAGCAACTTTAACAAATATTTTTATAAATTTATTATTTTTATAGCATATTAGCTAATGGCATTTATTTAAAAACACGATTATAGTCGATAATGATTCAGTCTTTGTTGTGTATACAAGTTTATAGCTACGTGAGTCGAACTTCAGTGAAACACGAATCACACACTCTGACTGGTTTGGTGTTACCAACTAAAGCTACTGTTTTTTCGCTACAAGCCCCGCAAAAAATGTTGCCGCATCTTCTGCAGTGGTGCTGAAACAAAAACAAAGAAAAAATAGTGTGATAAAATATGAGTACTAACTAGTTATATATCGAAAACCAAAGTAACGAAGAGATATATTGTTTAAGACAGAAATTCCGAATCCAAATTATAAAAATATCGAAATCACTAGGTTCTAAAAAACACGTTTTACTCAACTTAAAAGGAACACGTGACACACGATAAATAAATGTAAAAAAATCCGTATTTTGTAATCCACTCTTTAATAATAATACAACTATTGTCTTGTTCTTACACATAAAATCTATTCCCAATGCCGTAGGTAAATAATATTTTAACATCGCGTTAAATTTCCGCTACTTAACCCATTACATACAAAGCCATTTTTGGCTGCTAAACTTTGGTATTTGTTTCTTTCCAATTATAAATAAACAAAGTTACCTTCCGCCTGGCTATAGTGAATTCCTTAGCACACGCCGCACAAGCTGTGGCATCTTTATCGCTCGCCCAATTAGGAGTTTCCTCGACCGATGCCTTCGCTTCTTTTTCCAACAATTCCGCTAATTGAAGTTTATTCTCACTCAACGTAGCTCCAACTTCTTCTAGAGTTTTCTGCGCTTCGCTATATTGGATTTTGAGTTGGTGCTGTTCTTCTTGTAGAGTTATGTATTTCTATGAATAAAATTAAAATCAAATTAATCATAATTACTTATGCGTAAATTGACATAGAACATTATAGGTTTTTTAGTACTTACTTGTCCAATTGATTTTAATGATTCGACTTCTTGTGTTAACGCTGATATTTTGTCACGATCGCGTACCATCGAGTCCTAAAATTTAAAGCCAAATAAATACAAAAAAAAAAAAATATTTAGCCAACTGTTTCAATTATTGGGCAAAATGGCACCATTTATTATTAAAATGACAAAAAAAAAATAAATGGGCAAATAAATATTAAACTTGCTCATAGTCAAAGCTTTAAGAAATTAAATTGTCCTCATATTTTGAACTTTTTATACATTTTTTTCGACATTCGTAAATAACATTGCCATACAATACAAACCTGCAAAGAAACTCTCCATTCCCTTTCAATTCTTAAATCGCTTTCTGCCTTCACGGCACGTGATTCCGCCGTTGCAGCCTTTTGCCCTAAAGACCGTGCACTGTCTTCAAGACTCTTTCTCACTGCCTTATCTTCTTGTAACCTAATTTGTGAATATTATATAATTCAAATGATCTGTATTTTTAATCCTATGTATATTAATAGTAGTATTTATTACATACTTGATTATTTAAGACAGAGATGAATTTGAAACACAAATACTTTTTCATATTGTCAACAATGTAAGCAATTAACCATGACACGCGAAACAATATTTATGAGAGACTTATGTGACCGCGTATTGCGCTACTGCAAAATATACTCTGAGATGAATATTGTGTTCGTATTGATAGCTTTATAATCATATTTATCAATTATCATAGAAGCAGTTTTGCTTTGAAACAGATACACTTGAAAAGGGTAACAAAATAAGAATAAAATCGTTGACTAGAAGATAAGATAGTATTATTTATTTTATTGTCAATTAACCAAAAAATATTTAATGGATAGAACCTCTCATTTCGTATATGTATATTATTAGATCATGTAACCATATTTTTATTTCATTTTTTACAGAAAAAATTATAAAAAAGTGCACCTAGTTGATTTGTAATTTATCAATATATTTTATTCTTTAATTCTATATGAAAAATAATTTCTTGATATGTTTGTAACTTTATATGTTTTGGGTCTGATAATTCTCAATGTATCATTCTTTAGTATTGATAGTGGGAACGACAGAAGGATGAGGAACATAACAAAAATTACGTTATAGCAAATAAATAAACAGTATTACGAAATAGCAGAGCAATATCTACAAAACCAGATATTTATTTTTAAATCGAGAATAATAAATATATATTATGTATCTTTATTATATTGGATTAATTTTTAGGAAAGAGCATGCAAAATCATATGTGACAATGGCAAACCTAGACAATAAACCAAAAATGAAATAAGCAGTCTGTGGTTCATACTTCATTCATAAATGAAACATCATTAATGTTGGAATAACCTTTATTATAAAGAAGGCATACATCACTAGAGCTCTGAATTACAAAACTATAAAAGAAAAAATGATATATTTAATGCTAAATAACAACGCTTACAAGTATGTTGCGCATTTATTCTATTTCATACTATGATATTAAATATTCCTAATAACATTGTATGAGATCAATTGCATTTTTGAATATAATTAAAATATTATTTAATTTCAAAGATTTAATCACATTTCAATAATACTACAATATCATTGGTAAAGAATACAAAATACTTTTAATATTTGGTTTTATTCCTATTATTCGATACAAGATTAAGTATTGAAGACATAGTATAAGATTAATAATAAAGTTAAATAAATTATAATAACAATGACAAAGTATAATGAATACAAAAACATTTTCGGTTTTTAAATAAAATCTAAAAAATATCACGTAACATGTTATAACTAGAATTGTAAACCACAGCAACAAGAAGCTAAAGCAACTAGCGCCTTGCTATAAATAACCGAAGTTTTATTTTTAAATATTGCTATCAAAATATTCATTTAAATGACTAAACAGGTTTATTGTAAGGGTTTGCCAATATCAAATGAGTTTACTTATAACGTTACGTCAGCAAGCTGTGCATCGCTCACATATAGTGCGATAAAACTTGATATGTCAAGCTGTTACCGCAACAACTTGAATAATCTAGGCACTGTTTTTAGATAAAATATATAAAACCTACTTTTCATCGAGTTGATGTATGGTGCTGCCCATTGATTCAGTCTTTGCTTCCAATTTGGCTATTAGGTCTGTTTTATGTTTCAAGGAACTTTCACATTCCTAAAACAAAGCCACCACAATTTAACTCGGTTAGAATAGTTCAAATCCTCTGTTAGTATTGGCCCTTAAGTGTTAGTAAGCGATAAAATTGGTAGTTAACGTGATCGAGGCTAATAAGATGGAATAAATAACTATATGAATATGTATTTTATGTGACCATCATATTTTCCTCTATATTATGGCATATGCGATAGTATATAGATAGGTTATTTAATATACTAATTTTATCTAGAAGGAAACACCACCTCGAATGCTATTTTCTCATTAAGTTATTTACAACGCTTTAAAAATTACAGTCTACTCATCAACACTTTTCATAGGTTTTTCAGTACTATTGCCTTTGCGGAACGGTGGTATTTCCTGAAGGTTCAATTTTTTGTTGGGTGGACCCTCATCTTTCGACTTTGTACCCTTTTGAATGCTACTTTGTGCTCTTAAAGAATCTAATTTAGCTCCGAAAGTATCGTTAGTGGGAGATTTTAAAGCTTTAACTAGATCGTGATCGGGTCCTAGGAAGTGGTTATATTTTTCGAGGTTGTGAAGTATTTTGCCAATTTGTTCAGCTTTTCCCTGAAGCCTGGATACCATTTCGCCCTTCTGCGTGAGCTCCACTTCGCATTCCTTCCGTTTTAAAGCGCGGCATTGATGAATACAATAGCATTAGTATATTTAAATATTATTAAATACATACACCTGCAACAACTTAAGCGTTTTGTACAGAATATTATATCCTAGAAGCTGCGGAATGCACTAAGGGAACGAGGCGCTTCGTTAGAGTGGTGTAGTCACGCTGGTGAGGTAGGTAGCAAAGCATTATACAGTAACACATGGTTATGATGAATTATTTTATAAATATTTCACATTCTTCTACATTTTTCGATTGTATTTATCTGTTTTTTTTGGGAAGAAAGGCTCAACAGATTTTTATTCTTTTAAAATATTGTTTTTAATGCGAAACCACTACAAGACGAAATTTACTAAACACCTTTAAATGAAGTACGATTGTAACGAAAGACAATGGAGTTGATTATTATTAGCAACAAATGTTTAAGATGACACAGTGATTTATTCGATAAGCCGGAGGTATGGTTATATTAATTATCTTGAAGAGAATGCATGGGCGGAAAATATTAGCTCCCACACTCGAAGATCGGCCTTGCTGGGACGATGACACGATTCATTGAGATTGTTTACAAACGCATTGCCGTAATGCAGATAATAGTTAATTTTATTAGTCATACATAATAATATCCTATTATTACATCCTATAGGTTCTATAAGATAATCTATATGGGTAAATATTTTTTGGGTAAAAGCTAAGTTCTCATTAAGATTTATTTCCAAAATTGATTGGTATATGAGATGGTTTGGAAAATTTATTAGAATTCGAAAGAAGACTTTTATCCCTTAATTTTGGCTTTATTCACAGTATTATATTCCAAACTTAGACACACTTTTACTACAACGCAAATAAGCGTGGTGGGATCATGTCAATGAAATGTATACTTTATGACTTACAAATTAGAGCTTATATTGATATGTTTATGATGTGAGATGGGGTTGTACTTCAGCAGAATAAGTTGCATGTGTTAATGATGACGATTGCTTTTGCTGTCCGATCAAATTGTCGTTGCGACATGCATGAACTTGAAATTCTAATAATAAAGTCATTATAATAATAAATGAGGCTTAATACAATAATTATTATGCAATGACCGTGACCGACACAATTCGCTCATTTGGAGGTCAATTAATTGTGGAAGAGCGAATGATTTGAACTGAATAGTGATAATAGCATAGAAAAGCAACGGAGTGGGTTTCGAAATAATTTTGTTACTGTTAGTTCAAGGTCTCTACGAAGCCATTAACGGTCAAGGTACAAAGGGTACAAAATCCTACATAGTAAGGCATGCTTTATTTATAGGGCTTGCCATTAAAGAAGGCAATAAAAATTCAATGAAAACATATTTGTAAGTACAACCATTAAGGTAAAAATATGATTTTATAATTTACTTAAAATTTGTTATGTGTAAAACCTTCTTCAATGTCAAAATAGAAGAAAATATTATGAGTGTTACCTGCAACTTTTTGTACATTTCCAAATTAATCAGTTTTATGTCGTCTAACTGTCTCCTCAAAGATATAATAGTGTCTTGTTTATCGTGAATATCTTTTTCTAGCAATTTCATTGCTACTTCCATTTCCGCTTTTAGCGATATCTGAAAATTGTTTATTATTTATTTTAATCTAGATTAATTTGAAGAATTAAAAGTGTTTGAATTATTCAGTTATAATAGTTCATTAAAATTTAACGGGATAATATTAAAGAGATGATGGTTTTATATCGAACATTTATGTGGGAACAGTCTGTTAGAATGGAAATTTAACTGTTAATTTACTATTCATACAGTTAATTTTCTCGTAGATTGTTTGTAACTAGTGCATTTTGAAAATTATAACTAAACTGTTCTTCTTCATAATTATATTATTATTAACTCAACTGCGGAGATTTCGGGGCATATAACATAAGCAATAGGATACATAGGACAAATTCCAATTAGAATTTTTGTCAAAGGATTTGAAATTTAATTTAATTGATTATTTTAATAATTATGCGTTACATAAAAATACTTTAGTAATAAAATGTACGATAGCACATTATTTTTCCTTTGACAATGCACTTACTTGCAGATCAAGTTCCTTTTGCAGTTCAGTATTCTTTTTCCTTTCTTCCTCTAAGAATTTGGAGAATTCGGTGTCCTTTTCATTTTTAGACTTATCAGAGGAAGTACTTTTAACGCTGCGTTTTTCCTTATTAACAAATGACATACATTTAATATAACGAGTTCCTGGTGATAATTAACTGCTAATAAAACAAATGAGTGTTTACATTATACTACTAATGCGAATGTTGCACTAAATAACAAAGTTGCAAAACGTAAACAATTAGCTCTTTATTTATGGTACTATCACAATAATATTATGATGAATTATCTTCAAAATCCGAAATTCTGAGAGCTCTGCGATAACAACGTGATGAATAATGTAAAATAAGCAATTACAACATAAATTTAATGAATACTATTGGAATGTTAGGAATTGATTATTTGTCTAATAGGAATAAATAGTTGAATTTAAAATATTTGAGCACTTGATTTTTCTGAATAAATAACGAACATTAAAATAAATGGCTTTTAACAAAATGATATATGCGGTACTATATCACTCACCTCCTCCTCCGAGTGCAATTCAGTCACTTTGATCCTGCTATCTTTAGTGATGTCCTGACCTAAACAAAAAGCGAACGTTATTGCGGTAATGTCAAAAATAGCTTCTCCCACGCGTTGCGAAACTTACATGACTTCCAATAGCTATTTTTTCTTTTTGTTGCCGTATTTCCCATTGGTAAGCGGTAGTGCATAACGGTATGGTAAAATATTTTGGAGACGCGTGATGCGTCGCCGGCATACTAATGTATACTAAGCGATACAATAGAGGTGTAGTGACTAGTGACTCATTATTGTATTAGGTGTCTTATCTAATGCGGATTGTGTTCGATGCGAATTTCACTTTAATCTTTTTGGACTAATGCAGCGTGTACGATGTGCGTATAACGATCGTATTTTTCTGTATTTCACGATGTTTTCGGATTAGAAGCAGTTTTGGTGTTTTTTGTTGAAGTAGTTTTTATAGAAGGAGGTCTTATTGCGGATGGCACGATAAATAATAATTATGAAAAATTAATACGTTGTGATTATTGTAATAACTATGAATGCTATTATGTATTCTTTTTTGGAAAAGT
Organism: Colias croceus; assembly: GCF_905220415.1. Taxonomy (NCBI): domain Eukaryota; kingdom Metazoa; phylum Arthropoda; class Insecta; order Lepidoptera; family Pieridae; genus Colias; species Colias croceus. The sequence continues at coordinate 5,121,298 of NC_059546.1, forward strand.
GTCAATACGGTTCCTATAAGTTTGTATTTTTTTATCAATGGACAATCATCATATTTTATTTCATCTAACCAAATTACCTATTTAATTATGATCTTTTTATATTTGAAATTAAATACAGCTTTAAAATTCACTTATCAAGCACTATAACTTAATTGAAATAAATATATGCAAGTAAATTATTAGCATAATTTATTGTATATTTATTGCATTAAGCTTATCCTCGTATTAATGATAAATAAGTAAATTGTCATCAGTGTGTGTAGTTCTTTGTACTCGTTATTAAATGGCGATTTATATACATAGGTAATCCTAATAGTAATTATTTTTCCTATAACTAAATATAAAAAATATAATAATAAAGACATACTTCACATAATTTGCTACATAAAATATTATTTAAAGTTTTCATGAGTACGTAAGTAAAGTTCTTTATTTGGGTAAATGGAAAAAAAAAGTCTCATTAATAAAAATTATAAAAGAACATTGATAGGTCATTTAATATAGTTTGTCGATATTATAAAGACATGTTAGGCTTTAATGTTGAAAATTAAGCTTCTGGATTATGAGGATTCAAGTAAAAATTAATATTATAAATAAAATTATACAAGATATTTATAGACTCGTAACTAAATTGGAACATAAAACCTAATCAATTTCTTGTGTTTTACAGTAAGTAGAGTTTTGGGATTCCTCTTATACTGTTTAATGATTAAATCATTAAACTAATAGGGCAATTTAATATGCATTATGAATAGTATTTTCTAGTGTTTGATTATTATATGATTAAATCGAGTTTAAAATCCGTTAAAAAATCTTTAATTTCTAAATGTATTATGAAAACTCTTATTAATGTTTTAAAATAACACAATATGCTTACCCAAGGCATGCTTCAATTGATTGTTCTCTTCAACAAGTTGAATCATAGTATTCTTAGCGATAGCCAAATCCTCTTTCATAAGAGCGTTGGTTGTCGTCAGGCTTTCGACTTTCGACTGCAAATTTGCTACAGTCGCGCTGAAAAACAATCTTTTGTTAATACAGATAAAATACGAAAACTCGACCAGAGAATATCAAAAACTTATCATATCTCTGTAGAGTAGAATAGTAGAAACTTCTCGCTCAGAGAAAATTGACGAGGTTTCGAGACCAGATCAGAGTAAAAAAAACAATTTATGTGTAATGTGTATGCTTCTGTTCTAACTGGAAGGAAAACATGTGTGAGGCAATAGTGAGAACTTAATATATCGATGATGATAACATAGACGTGACATGATAATAAAATTTAGATGAATATTGTATTTTAGTAAGCAGAAAAACAAGTAAGATAAGTTTTGCTATAAATCGAAAACAAAATTGCACTATAGTAAGCCTATATTACACTAATGTACCAATCGCGTGCTGCTGTCCAACTTTTTGCTTTATTTAAACAATGGGTTCGTATTATGTTCTATTAGATATATATTGATCTCATAATGATTTTACATTTTTACTATTAAAGTAGGAGTTAGAAAACATTTGTTTCATATTTGCAAACCTAAAACCCACATGTGAGCTCTGTTGTACATTATTCGGTCAAAGTGTACTGTGTAGCATTGGCATTTGTGTTGACATTTAAAGTAAAGTGTATATTGAAGTTTGAACCTTAACTTTCTAACCCAGAATTCTTATATTTCTTTGGAGATTTTAGTGTTAAATTAGCGCACATTCATATATATATATGTATTATACATATATTTTAGACTAGCTGTGCTCCGTGGTTTCACCCGCATTGCTCCACTCCTGTTGGTATTAGCGTGTGTATGTGTATATCATATATTATAGTCTATATGTATACTGTACAGCCTTCCTCGATAAACGGGCTATCTGACGCAGAAATAATTTTTCAAATCGGGCCAGTTGTTCCTGAGATAAGAGCGTTCAAACAAACAAACAATGTCTTCAGCTTTATAATATTAGTATAGATCCAATTATATCATAATTTATAATTAATATACACTATAAAATTGTGCCCAATTGTAGCAGATCTCCTTTGAAATACAAAAAGGATTGAATAGAACTACGTTTCAGGCATTCAATTCATTTTAAATAAAAAAAAATATACTTCAATTTCCTTGACATCCCATTATACCGGTTTCTTATCATAAAATTAGGTGAACAATAAAATAAAAGGTTATTTACAGACACCAACATTGAATACGAGAGACATAAAGTTAGTAATTCTAGCGTAATCGTGAACATGTCTCTTTGTAATAAATGCGTGACCCATAGTTTACGTGACTATAATTATTAATGCATTTATGACCGTGACTTCTATAAAAGCACTTTAATGTCTTTACTGTTAGCTAATTTCTCTGTGAGTAAATAAAGGCGCAACGAAAATTTTAAACATAAACTATTTACAATGTAACGCAATGTGTAATTTATTTAATATTTTTAAATTTATGGTTTACTAGCTGTTCCGCGCGGTATCACCCCCGTGGCTCCTCTAATGTTGGTCGTAGCGTGATGATATATGTATAGCCTATAGCCTTCCTCGATAAATGAGCTATCTGACACCGAAATAATTTTTCAAATCGGACCAGTAGTTCCCGAGATTAGCGCGTTCAAACAAACAAACAAACAAACTCTTCAGCTTTATAATATTAGTAAGTATAGATAAGTAGTCGCCAAATAATTTCACTGCTTCTAATTTTATCATCATAAGCTTCCTATTTTATCATAATAAAAGTTAGCGTTTGACCTTATACACCAATCACAAAAGTACTAGATACGAAGTCTGAGACAAAAATAATTTTCTAAATTCATACCAGTTCTTATGTTCAGCTTGTTCCAATAAACTGTTCAATTTCATAATAAAACTATATCAATAACTTCCCACTCACTTGAGATGTCGATTCAGCTCTTCAATATAATTCTTCTGGTCGAGCATTGTATTGATGTGTCGTTGTTTCGGCTCATTGTTCCCGTTATTGCCGTTGTTGGCCAAATCGTTCGATGAGTTACTGCCACGCAGGTATAGCGAGAAATCGATCACGCCTTGTTGGCTGTCCAAATCCTCTTCCTATGACAATATATTTTGGTTTTATTCACGACATTACGATTGGAATGAAAGAACATTCGAGAGAATGGCATATTTAAAATTATACATTGTGATCGAAACATCTAGTAGTTCTGAGAATGGAATAACATCTATTAGGAGGAATCCTATCATATAGGAATAACACCTTAAGTGATGAGTGACAGCATTAATACAATAATGAGAGAGAACAATTATATTTAGAATACCATATAATAATATGTCAATAATTACCTTCACGCATAAATTACAGTCAACGACGTTAAGTCCAACTAGCAGGCCTGTAATAATAACAGCTTCTTCGTTCAACATCAGCGCATGAGGTTCAAAATATTCCTCCAGAGTTTCTTCACGGTGCTCTAATAAAATCCTAAGATAATCCGCAAGCCTCTTTTGCATAAGCGCCAGTCTAAGCCAAGCTCTTGCGCGACCCATAGCAGTCCTGGGAATAAAAGTAACAGATAAATAAGAATACATACTGCAAATCAACACAAAACATTTAAATGTTTATTTGATTTTGTCATGACTGCTAATAAAGTAAAAATATAACGAAAATTAAATTCAACATACTTAACAGTTGGCAAATCCCTCACACTAGCCGTTATGTCAGCGGCCTCTGGTGAATATTTTTCAACCATTTGAAGGATGTCCCATAGTTCCTTCTTCGGTCCGAGGAGACCCTAAAAACGTAGTTGCGTTAAGAAAGCCGTATAAGTAGTTTATGAATATAATAAAAAATAAATAAGAAATTACGTCATCAAACAAAGTCGTTTCAAATGCTATTATAAGATATGATCGTTGTAAGACTATTATTTATAGCTTAAGTACGTATGTTAACGGAATCGCAAGTACATAATCTTTGAAATGTTTTTCGTGTACCTTCTTAGGTTTGAGGCCGTGACGCATGACATGTTCGAGAACAATGAAGAAATGGTGTAGCGGCAAATGGTCACTATCGAGCATCCGGCCATAGCGTAGGGATTGCTCAATTAACTCCTTCACAATCAGTTTCGAGATGTTCACGAGATTACTACGTTCTATGACAACTGGGTCTCGGGCTAAAACAAATGTTTTCATAATTATAATGTAATCTATCACGTAAGGTCTTTAAACAATCGTAAGTATATCAAAAGTTACGAAAATGGCTAAACAATCTTAAAAATCTAATCATAAAACTTGCATGCTTCTCTTATGGTTATAATTTATCTATTACATGCGCTAATGAATGAAGCTACATTTCTATATTTTGAGGACCAGTTCAAATATGACCACTTATATGTACATTTTAGTGTCGATCAAAAAGTATAAGTGTGGGTATGATTCACTACGTACGAACCGTAGTACAAGATTTACCCATCAAAGAATGCATAGGATCATCCGGAGATAGCGCACCATTGTCAGATGGGCGGATGTAGGAATCCTGCATCTCCATATCGTGCAGCTCCTTCAGGCACAACCACTCGCCGTCGACTGACACGCGAAAGTTGCATAGGTAAATGGTGTCTTGCGCCCCAGCCATTTCGGCATCGGGGTTACCGTCACCTTCGATACCCGACGGGAGTCCCAACTCCGGCAAGGGATCTACCCCACGAACCGCAGCAAGAGAACGCATAATAACGCAGCAAATAAACTATGAAGCGAAAAAACAAGCACTCTCGATTGAATTGTGATCACTGTCCCGTATTCATATTACGGTACTTTTACAGGCAAATATTCTGATTTTGCTTATAATCGTCAACGCTATATTTCACTGCGAAATTAATAATGTTATTTTGATCGAAAGGAAGTTCTTGCTGGGACAATGTCACACAAATGGGATTTCCAGTAAGTTCACTGTTGGTATTGATTTTCCCGCATAGCGCGTAGGGTTCAGGAAAATCAATACGGTACGCGAAGTCATGCCATCTACTGGAAAAGCGAGAAACTAAGCTTGAGATTGTTTGTAGTGTATGAATATTTATCGTGTTGTTGGAAATATCCTACAGATGACCTAGTATTCAATCGCATATGTAAACAACTAACAATATTCACTGGCACATTTTCATTTGTCTGTATATATAAAAATTATTTATGAAAAATGAGTTGTAATTTAACTACTACCTATTCTAAATGGGCATTAAATTATGAAGATTTTTTTCCTTCGAAACGGTTTCAGTTTCGGTAGTTATCTAATTATTTTACCTTAATGTTTCTTTTGGCGACCTATCCAAACTAACATAATTTGTATATTAAAATAACGGGAACTTTTAAATTTAAAAGGTTTTGATTACAGGAATCACAATAAAGCATTAGTAATATTTTTTCATATATAAATATGAACACTACAAACCAAATTTCTAGTTACAGGTGGTTTGTACAAATCACTACATAGTATAAAATAAAGTCGTACTAGTATCATAAATGCGAAAGTATCTCTTCTGTCTGTTACGCGGGCGATGCCGCGGGTGGAAAGCTAGTACAATATAAGAGCAAAAAAATGTGCAGATTAGAAACATTAACAGAGCCAATATTTAAAAAGGTGACTCTGTATGTACGAAATATGGATTTCGATAAAACTTGTTTGATTGAGGAAGTTCGGGGAATAACGCAAATGTTCACCATTTTTTGTTGACTCACAATAATAAACAAAAATCTGAAATATGGGATGTGAAAATCCATATTTAATGTTGACTAAATTGTTATAAAGTTCACGCAAACGAATGCGCGGGCGATAACTAGTTTGCTCGGAAAAATCTTATACCAAATAGAGATATAAGATTAGTCTTGCCTTGTGTCTTGTCTTGACCGCATGGTCAGTTGTGATGCTAAAACCAGCCTTTCTAATCAAACGACTGTCATGAGAAAAATAAATGGAATTATCAACCAATCTCCTACAAAGAATAAATGTTTCTGCCCTATAAACAATCCCACCAAAAACATAAATGTAAAAATTGGAGCCGAGTTCAATCGTTGACTTAATTTGCCAAAAAAAGAAATGAGATCTAAATGTGTGCCAAGTTCTGCAGACAGTCCAGAAATTTATTTACAAAGATGTATTAAGTTCTTAGGTTGACTGAAAACTCAATTGTTTTATTTTCCCTTAGAGAACAATGTTTGTTCCAAAATATAACTTTTTTAATTTGAACAATATAATTATTTTCACAAAGCAAACAACTAATGACCTATTGAACCCCATAATTTGATGAGGCTAGTTTTTAGAACCTCACAAAATATAAACCGTATGTTCTCTAAGGGAAAATAAAACAATTGAGTTTTCAGTCAACCTAAGAACTTAATACATCTTTGTAAATAAATTTCTGGACTGTCTGCAGAACTTGGCACACATTTAGATCTCATTTCTTTTTTTGGCAAATTAAGTCAACGATTGAACTCGGCTCCAATTTTTACATTTATGTTTTTGGTGGGATATCATTACTTTTTGTACAGAAAATTACTCTGCAAATTTGATTACTTACACCATTTATGGTAATTATTTTTGCATGTTTGTATTAGCTAAACATGTTTGTGCTTTATTAATATAATTGTATCACCATTGAATACCATGTTTAAAGCAAAATAAAGATTTTATTTATTTACACTGAAATTAAAACTAAACTAAACACTCATAAATAAAGGATAAATAAATGTGAATATGTAAAATTATATATTATTTTTAACTGTATGAGCAATAAAGGCAATATTTTTATTACAATTTTCTTTTATTTTACGTTTAATAACAGTTTTGAATAAAGAAATCATGCAATCGAAGTAATCCGCCCTAGCGATACTAGCGCGAGTGAGTGTGATGTCAGAGGCGCTTCGAATCTACAAATGTTTCGTCCTAAAATATGTAAACTTCACTAATCTTTAACTCAGTCATTTATTGATGGATTTCAAAATTTTTTTCGGCCACTGATTAGTTTTGATCTATTTTTTAAGACTAGTAAGGTGAATATACTATTTTCTTTTTTTTTAAACTTTTCCATTTTTCCATACAAACAAAATTTATGTCATTGAAAAAAAAATTAAATACAAATAAATTCAGTATTTTCTGATTTTTTCCTTTGTACACTCACTATTACCTAGTTGATTAAAAAATTTGAACTTTCTAGGTCATCTGGAAGTGGGTTAGGTTTTGTATATGTCTATAAGTCAGTCAGTCTTAAAAATTGCGATTTTTGGATATTAATATCTACGCAACTGTTTAATCTGTATTTATGAAATTTAAGGTTCTTGTTTATCTTGAGGTCCTCTTGATATGTACCAAATTTGGTTTATATAACTTAAATAGTTTTCGAGTTATAAGGGGGTGAAAAGTGGCTCGAAATGGTTCGTGTAAATATACACACGGCTGCTGCTCGCCAGTTCTCTTCGCTTGAACTCGGCTTGACACGCTGCCGCGTGTCTAGATAAACAGAAATTATATTGTAGAAAATTATGAATGGAAGATTCATATAAGTGCTGATTTACACAGGGTCAGTAACTGACTACAAATTCGAGGCAAATCAGTGCTGACCCGAAAAAAAACCCTGTGTAAACAGATTTGAAGTCAGTACAGAGGCTTGAAGTCTAAGTAAACAGTTAAAGTCAAAATTCGGCGCCGAAATTCGGCGCCTCGACTGACTTGTCTACTGACCCTGTGTAAATCAGCACTAATGTCAGAAAATAAAAATAAAGAAAAAAATAGAAACAAAACAGGAAATAGAGTTTAAAGAGATACTATGAACGTGAATTAAGGAAGTGTTTGCAGTATGCAAAATATGTGTAATTAAAATGCAAATAATATAATTATTATGAGAATAGGTGAAAGTGTTTCAAATAATTACTCTGTCTGTTTCTTGAAGTGTATTGTTAATCAATTATAGAGGTCTTCTATAGTTATCTCTATATGTATATAAATACTAAAGAAAACAGAGAGTATGGATATCATTAACCAAATATATTACGCAGAAATGGACATTTCATATCAATGGGCTCTTATGTTGTTTTGTGCGTTATAAACAAATTAACATAGTTATTACAAGATGTCTTATGATGTGTGACTTTAATTTTAATTATATTGAACTAAAAACTGTACAAAACATCTCTCTGTTTGTTAAGAAACAGGTGTAGTTGTATTATAGTGTATAATTATAATAGAATTCCACTTATAGCTTCGTCAGCTTTGTTAAAATACCTAATAATAAATTATATGTATACTAAAAACTACCTCTTGAATCACACTATCTTGAAAAAAAAAAATCGCAAAAAAAATTATTGCACAGTATTAAATATTTTAGAATACATAGGGACAGAGAAAGCAACTTTGTTTTACACTACATAGTGATTAAAAACATTTACTTTGCTGTGTATATATATTCCATTTGTATATTATGCTTTGTATATTGTCTCACAGATAAATTTGCACACAACTAGTTCACCCACAAATTTTTTATGGCAAAAATAATATTGAAGTCATTTGTTTGTTCGGTTCTTCAAAATGTACATTTATAGTTACATTCTGAAATATATTGTAAAATATTAATATATGAAAAGACGTAAGTTTTCTGCATACAGATACAAATAGTGTAAGATAGACTTCTAAATTATTGTATGCTAAAATATAATAGGCAGTGCAATTGTATATTTAATTATTATTTGTAATTTAATAGGTATAATTAGCTTATTTTCTTTTATAATAATCATAGGGACATACTATTTATATGTCATTATTGGCAAAGGAGCAAAATAAATGGTCAACTTATTGTAGAGCCATTTTAATAGGCAACATTTGACAGTTCAACTAAATTCAAAAACGTAACCTAGTAACGACGACATAGAATAACATGATATTTCGTTTTGTTAGATCTGCACATTTGCTTAACTTTTTTCAATTATGATTACATATTTATAATAATAATGACCGATAGAAGTAATTTTAAGATTTCATTTTACTGATAAACCATTCTAAACATAATGAACAATTTCTGACTTGAAGAACTGACGTCGCTACAATTTTGTGTCATTAAACCTTTTTTCTTTTTAAATACCAGAGATGTAACTCTAAAAATCGAAATCTAGATCTAGAATCGAATGCATTGATTACTTGTGAATAAAAATCATCATAAATTAGTAAATTCGATTGACAAATGTTTCAAATCCGTATCGATTAATTCACTTTCATCGATGTTTTTAAGCAGGTTACCTCTCTTCGAAGATAAAATTGATAGACATCAAATGTTGCCTATTAAATTGGCTCGACTATAGGTATCAGTTGAAGGGAAGGATTTTTGCGAAGAATAAAGCAAAGGTCTGAGAGGACTGAGAAAAAGAAAAGGGGCCTCCAGATTAAACAACAGGTTCAGATTTCTGGGGTTACAGTGAAATGATACCTCGATTTATTTATATCTAAGACTTAAAAATAGAAATTGCAGGTTACATGTATACATTCAGTGTAATGATAATTGCGAAAGTTCAGTAAACAATATGTTTGTAATCTTTATTTCGCATAGAAGTAATTTTTATTAAAAAGATAAGTTTTGATACAAGATTTTGAAAACTAATTTGTATAGATGGATTATATTTTAGAATAAACTACACTTGTCTGTGAAAACATTGAAGGTCGTGCAATAGATGGAGAGTGATCATAATAAATAAATATAAATTATGCTTAAACCAGATGTTATAAATTGTAGGTACATGTTTGAAGTCAATTATTACTGTTATGTTTGTAATAATGGTTATGATGATAGTGATTGTATCTATAAATATGTCTTACTTTTTGTTGTGTAGAAATACGATTTCTCCGGTCTGGATAATAACATTTCCGGCCATTTTTCGTCCTTTGATGATGATACTGACGGTGACCTCTCTTGTATTTGAGATTTAAACGAGGACACTGACGTTGTTGGAGAACCCTCAGAATTGTTTCTGGATGAATTAGAAGCCATTATTTTTTATCCTTTCATCATTTTACACATCATTCTGTTCAAACAAAATTTGTTTTCGTTTTACGGGAATACGCGTCCGACAATGACATACTGACAATGACAATTATTAACAAGTGACTTATGACAACTGACACGTTGATACCTAACGAAATTGTCATTTCATTATATTTTTGGCTGCGTTTAAAAACAAAAAAATGAAATATACTTATAACCTTGAAAATCTTTTAATTCGTACAGGATAGTTATTAAAGTTAAAATATTAGACTAAAATAGGGTCAATGTACCACTAGCTGACCAAGCACCAATACATGACCAAAATTCAAATATACGCGCCAATTAAGAAAATACGGCAGCCCCAGATGATAGTTTATTGTTTTTTCTATAAAGCAACATCATCTATAAAATAAAAACAAACCTTGCTGCTATTGATCAGAAATATTGACATTTTTTCAACACGAGGATGTAATTAAGTAGGTGCCCCGTAAGTAATCACATTTTTTACTAAGAGTTTTTTATCGGGAGTTGATTGGGAAATCTTAATTTATCTTGAATGCAATCGATTACTCTTTATATGTCTTGTTATAGGCATAATGTTGAACCATTCTGTTATAGACTTTCGGCTTCATTTTTGGCATGAACAGTTTTTCATGATTTTTAGCGGCCTGGTTATCTTTTGGAACAGCGAAAACAATTTTTCGCCTATTGTTGACCAGTATGGTCAGCTCTTGGTTCTTTATATTTTGCTAAGAAAGACTTGCTTTTTTTGTGCTTATACCTAATTTAACAAACCATATAAGCCGTCTTATTCCAACACCAACAATGCATCTCGAATCAACATCAACTTCAGTCAGTCATTTCCTTGAACCTCCTTCGCCCAAATTAGTAGATTTAATAACTAAAATGCAACAGCAAATAAGCCCAGCTTTTGGCAATTCTGATTCTCCGTTAAAAAAGAAGACTGAACGCTTGCTCTTTGCTACAACTTCCAAGAAATGGCAAGACTACTGGGTGTCGAAGGAAAAAGAGAAAGAAGAAAATATTGTATGGTACGTAGGTATAGTCATTAAGGATTAATAACAGTATTGTAAGAATGATTTATAACATTTAATAACATAAACTTCAATATAAATATAGACTTTTTTTATTTATTAAACAAAACTAATGTTCGATGAAGGACATTTTGTCCATTTTGAAAATGGTCAACTTTTAGAGCAATGATGGTCAGATATTGGTGATCAGTGGTCAGGTATTGGTACTTTTAGCAGAAGTAACTTTCAGAGTAGTTTTCATAAAACCTTTAAAGGTTATCAAATTGATACTAAGAACAATAGTTGCAGTGACTATTCAATTATCTGTGTCCCAAAAATAACATTGAACGTAAAACAAATAACCCGTTTTTTATATATAGCTAAAGATAAAACCGCTTAAATGGTCAACTAGTGGTACATCAACCCTATATCCGTAAATTTAGTTTACTTAGTATAATTTAGTCTGGATGTGTATGTGTGTCTTTGTTACACGCAAATACTACCGAACCGATTACAATGAAATTAAGCACACAATACACATATAGATCGTAACTTGGATTAACACATAGAATAGGTTTTATCAAGGAAATCCCACGGGAACGGGAACTATGTGGATTTTTCTTGAAAAACGCGGGTGAAGCCGTGGGCGGAAAGATAGTATTATAATTATACTTATATAGTAAATACGGAGATTTTTTGGCCATTGGATGGGACTGTCAGAGGGGCGTTGGTAAAATAATTATATATAAGGATTATATATTTATAGGATATTCCCTGCAAAAATCTTTGTTGCAGGGAATAAAAAATATCTGTTTAGCTGATTTTCGAATGTTTTAGGATATTTTTCTTAAATTTTTTTCACATATTTTAGTGCATATGCGATGAAGTTCGATTGCGTGATTATAAATACATAAAGGTAGTTTTAGTTATTGAAATGAACCGTCACCGACTTTTACAAGTTGACGACAAAGTTAGTATTGTTTAATGAATACGACGTTATTTCCGATTTTCGCTAGCCGCCAAATGTTCCGCATAGTATTGTACAGATCTACTCTCTCTATCTCTATATAAAAATTACGATTGACTCGATTTAAATCACGTTATTTAGATTTCTATGATTTAAATTTATAATGCGTAACTATCGTAATCGTAAGTGGTAAGTATTCGTAACTAGCATCGCTCACACAATTAGAGCATGCTCTAAATTCAAGCACTACATTAACAGCTAAAGAAAAATGTATAGGTAGTTTCCTAAAAATTTGAAGATCAGCTTAACCAGTCAATCCTAATTCCTAAATTCCCTAAAACTAAGAAGTTTTTTCAACGATAAATATTGTTTCACACCCATGCACTGATACTGCTATTTTACTGGATAGTTTCGTTACTTTAATTAATTTAGGAGCTTAGCACACTTAATATATTTTTTTTAATTTTTTTTAATTTTTTTTATAAAATATAACATAAAATACTCAATAGTGAGGTCTATGGAACGAGCTATGTGTTATCTTTGGTTATCTTTAAAAAAATTGTCATAACTCAAGACAACGTACGTTATAGACCAAGTTATAGACTGATAGGCTTTGTTTTTTCAAAACTATGAATTTTCAAACGTCGACCGTTTTCGATCCATTGAGAGTGTTAATATTTAATGCATTATGTCCAACATCTAAATTAATTATAGCTAAAATAATGTCCGGTTTTGTATTTGGCCAATGTCAATTGATTGATCTCTCCATTGTCGTATACTCGAATGAAATTGATAAAGCGGAGATGTTAAAAACTGAAGTAGAATCATGTGCATTTCCTTGCATGAGTTCAATTAAAGTATCTTCTGATTTACCTAGGTTGGCATCCAATACTAACATCTTATACATTATTAATTATTTCAATTTATAAACATATGATACTGAGTTTGATACTTATTAATTATTATTTTCGTCGAAAGCATTGATTTAATTATAACTGCTAATATTAATTACAATTTTGAAGTATTTCAGATGGTGATGTTTTCTGTTTCATAACCAATTTTTCAAACCCCAATATATTTAATTTTGAAAATGGGGAAACAGAAGAACGTTTCGATACATTATATCTTATAACTAAATTGGCGAACAATTTTAGTTGGCCTAATGATAAAAGCTCAGCTGAATCAGAGGACAAAACAGGAAAACATTTACCTGGAAAATTAAAGCAATCTCCAAATAAGACACAAAAGCGAAAACCAATTTTCATTGCGGATGGTTTAATTGCTGTAGATATCCTGTATTCATTATCAAAGAATATGCCGTCAGATGTATTTTTCTGCTTCACTCCGCTAACAGCAATGGCAAAATCAATACTGGGGGAATATTTAAATGTAAGATTTTTGCATATTTATTTCAGAATATCATAATATGATCCTTCAATCATTTTTATATTTATTTAAATAAAAAATCCATTTTAAATAAAACGTACAAAGGTTCAATGTAAGACTATTAATGAAATACTTGTGTGGGCGGCGAATGATGAAGTATTTCACATCGAAGTCGAAAAACCTTTATTAATTCATGATGAAGTAGGCGAGACATCACTATGCGATTCAGGAATGATCGGTAAAGACTTCTTAGAATCTTTGAATTTGGATCCCACTCAATTCAACGCTACTTGGATGAAAAAGGATTTCATTGATAAGGTATTAACGAATCCCTATTTATTACTGCTTGACGGGTTTGGATATTTACCTATAACGATCTATAAAAATCACAGCGTTATTATCTAAATTATATTAATAACGAACGTGACTAATTGGGTTCATTGTTCGAATAGCTAGTTCGATGGCACTTACATTTGGTCTTTTCGTTACGGCAGACTAAATTATGATGTACTTAAATTTTGTATTAACTAATAATTATTAATTATATGTATAATTAGATGTAAGTATGAACTAAAAGATAAAAAAAATATCTTGTCAAAGATTAAAAATTGCCAAAATTCTTGGCGTAAAAATATTCATTTAATTGAATGTGAAAAAGCAAGGCCTAAATTCTATAATATTTATATTTCTGTATTAAAGGTAGCATCGTACGGAGAAAAAAATCCGTACGGAAGTATTTATAAGGCAGCAGAATTTGCTAAAGCCCTGAAAGATATTTGGAAAACGCGTGATCCTAAAAACGGGATGAAAACACACAGCTGTAATATGGGCGTCATTAGTGACGGCTCTTTAGGTACAGAAAAAGGTAAATACGACATGGTACATTTATAAGGTGCAAATGGCACAGATGATTCGGTGTTTTCGCATTTGATATTTGATGTGTAATATTTTATTTAAACAAAAATGCCTAAATAGAAAAGCTTACATAAGTACTTAGCATAAAAAGCAGGCTAATTTGCAATACAAATTCGAAAGGAAACCGAGGATATTTCTACACGATTTTGATCATGCCTAAACCTAGGGAATTAGCACAATTCGTCGATAGTAATTATCTTCAAAATTATCATGAATTTGAAGTTATAAACTAGTGAAGTAAATCACAGTTGCCAGAAATGCGTCGACGACGACGACGACGAAGTAAATCACAGTTGCCAGAAATAGTAAGCCATGGTGTAAAATTATCGTTTAAAGATAATAATCTTATTGTAGGACTTCCATACATTTTGCCAATTAATTTTAACGGTGAGAAGTGGAGCGTGAGTAAAAAATATTTCGAAGACAACCCTCATTTAAAACAAGAGTTAAAAAGGATAAATTCGACGGCAAAGACACATCATAAAAAGGTATCGTTTCTTAAATGTTACAACACTTTACTATGATTCAAATATAAACAGGATTACCGCATTCAGAAAGCATTTTATAAAATTGTTGCAGTTGATAACTCATTGCAAAAAGTTTCTAGAGGAAAATGTCATTAATCAAGCCTTTATACCGTCGGACGTTGATAGTGGATCAGTATATTGAAACCAAATAATAAAAGATTCAAAAACATGAATATATTTTATTTTTGCTTCTGTAATAAATTCAATTACATTTGTATTGGTCAAGTTTTATTTTATATTAAATGGACGTTTTTACGAAACAATTAATACAAGTGCTATTTGTTCCAAATTGGCGACTAATTGTTGTCTAAAGTCTAAACTATATACCTAAGTAATTAGTGGGATAATCTTAGATAATATTTTGTTAAACGAGTTTGTTTCATATTTTTGTTAACAAAAAGAGTTGATAATTGACGATCACCATTGAAATTGATGCAGTGACCAGTGCGCTGTCTGTGTGAGACAGTCACCACCCAACCAACCCTCAAATCAACCCTCAACCATCAACCCTCAAATCTCTATTTAACGCTCATACGTTAAGAACTCTAAGAAAAATGTGTTATTCATGCAAATAAGAAAGACGAACATGATAAATCCATAGTTACAATTATTGCTCTATTGCACTGTCTTTTCCATATTAACACATTCAGTATAGTATATTAATACAATGTCTATGGAACCAGTTACTAATTATTCAGCAATATATTACATCCCCTTAAACAAGACCGTAGAGAATACGAGAATGCATACAAACTACAAATAGACAATGCAATTACAAGTAATAAACTCGTGAGGTTAAATCATAATATTAAAGAACAAGTACATACATAATAGAAAAATTATAATGATTTTATACTTCTTCACGTAAATATACTACATACGCGTTGACCGAAATGCAGATTATTGTCAAGTATAAGTGTTATGTGTTTATGAAACGATGCGTGCTGAAGGTTTAAATACAATAAAATAAAACCGCCTTATTTTCCTTAGAACTGTAGCTTAATCTGTTAAATCTATCGAGCCATTAATACAGTGCCAAGTGTTGGCCTGATCTATTGACCAGGCGACGCCGGTAACGTGGGAAGGGAAAAACAAATAAAAGCGCATTTACCGACCGATTAATATATTCGGCGGGCTTCGGTCTTGAGCCTGGCCGCATCGTTTGTTTAACCTCTTCTGTCAATTTGATTTCCGACCTCAGGGTGTGTAATTTCCATTACGGACCGCGCTTTGTTTGCTTGCGCATTATGCTACTTTAATGTATTATACGCATAATTAATACTATTAATTAATAAGATTAGAAATAATGTAAACATAATAGATATGTAGAGCTTTCAATATGATTACTAGATACAAATTACTGTGTTTCCTTTTCCTAGTTATCTACTAGGGCAATCAAATCTGATTCATGTTCATTTAAAAGTACCTATAGGTACGTCGAGTAGGATTTTCCAAGAACTATCCTTACGCACTTTCAAATTCACATTGTATGTAAATGCCTCAAAATATCCTCGCCACTACTAACCTCTATAAATCTTACTGACCTCAGGACTGTGTTTATAAACAAGTAACCTCCCAAAGCCATCCAAAATCAGTGTTGCGGGTTTCTTAACTTGATATAAAGTTGAAATACTAACTGGGTATCGTATTATCTAAATAGTGGTTAGGTGGGATCTATTCAAAGCGAGCGCCCATTTGCCGACGTCGTCAGGGAATGCGAATCAAACTCGTCTCATTAGCCCGTAAAGGAAAACTTGGATTAGTTCGGAAACTTGTAGTAGTGGACGAGAGTAGCGCGTTCGCGACACGGACGTCACTGATGCAACTATATTATAACTTGGTGACATTTTATGACTTAATTAAATTAAATTTTGTTATTAGTTTTACTATGAATTTCTTATATATATTATACGTTATTATATTATACGTTATACGAACTACGAAGTAATTTTAAATTTTACAGTTCCATTACGATCTTGCCAAAGCAAGTAACTACGTAGATATATTCTGATGCATTAATATTGCAGTTTAGATATCCTTTCAGATTGGTACTTTTAGGTTATAATTATCATGTAAATATTTAACTCTATTCAAATTAATATTATTTAATGCAAAAAATGAATTTAAACATACTTAACTATTTAGATACTCAATTAAGAATTTGTTTCAGAAAGAACATAAATAAAAGAAATACTAATTTCCCGGAATTTTATTTGTAAAGCTTATTTAAGAGTCTAACTTGAAAATTATATTTATAAGTAAAGTCGTAAGCTAGGTTTATAAAGGAGCTTGTATTTAATAAAGCTTTTGAAAGAAGCACGTTGGATACTTGGATGCTTTAAATCGAATGCTTTGTTATAACCATTTTTCAGTTTAAAAGTAAGTAAACGGAAATGGTTTACTTCAAACATGATATATTTAAATTAGAATGATACAAAAAAAAGCGTTTATGCCGAGTATGCGTGTCAGAAGTGAAATTTCTTTAAGAAGATTTAAAAATACTCTAATCGTCGCCTTACTTCATCACGTGACGATATTTCCATGACGCGACCTTGAAATTTTACTCTCAACACGCCTAAAGAAGATTAATCACTTCAAAAAATTGCGACCTATTTATTTATTGCCTATTAATTAACAAAATGAAAATGTGCTTATAATAAGGTTTCATGAGACCTTGACAGTGTATTCTCCATAGAGCGTGGAGGCGAGTATGAGGTCGTACGTATATATTTTTAACCTTCCCGAGAGTCGGTCTTAGTATCACATTAACGTGGCGCGATCGTGTGACGCTCCTGCCGCTTTGTGTCGCTCTAGAGACATTTGTTATCTGCCCCAGCTTGCTTCTTGGATTTATTGACTTTTTTCCTGCCTTAATTTCCAGAGATTCGGTCGAATGGACGAACGCCACCACCGGAACATTAATGTCACCCGGGGGAAATATCCTTTGTGCTTCATAGTATTTTTAATTTATCATTTGTTTTGCATGGTATTAGATCTAAACAACTATTATAAGCATTTATTACAATCAATAATAAGTATTTGTACGTGCTATTCGCAATTATATTTGGTATTTGAAAAATTCTATGTTGATGGATGAGGTGAAACTAAAATTTTTAAGTTTTTTTTTATATTAGAAAGAATACGATTTATTAGCACTTGGAGTGTGAATCTCAAGGAAACAGTAACATGGGCGTAGCTAGCCATGGGCTCAAGGTGGGGCAACGATAAAAAAATAATATGTAACTAGCAACTGTATGTACCCAAAGTCATATCCAGGTCTTCGAACCTCACATGCCGGTGGCACGGCCTTCGCAAATGCCTTCGCATTTGCGAAGGCATTTGCGAAGGCATTTGCGAAGGCGTTTGCGAAGGCGTTTGCGAAGGCATTTGCGAAGGCATTTGCGAAGGCATTTGCGAAGGCATTTGCGAAGGCATTTGCGAAGGCATTTGCGAAGGCATTTGCGAAGGCATTTGCGAAGGCATTTGCGAAGGCATTTGCGAAGGCATTTGCGAAGGCATTTGCGAAGGCATTTGCGAAGGCATTTGCGAAGGCATTTGCGAAGGCATTTGCGAAGGCATTTGCGAAGGCATTTGCGAAGGCATTTGCGAAGGCATTTGCGAACGCATTTGCGAAGGCGTTTGCGAAGGCGTTTGCGAAGGCATTTGCGAAGGCATTTGCGAAGGCATTTGCGAAGGCATTTGCGAAGGCATTTGCGAAGGCATTTGCGAAGGCATTTGCGAAGGCATTTGCGAAGGCATTTGCGAAGGCATTTGCGAAGGCATTTGCGAAGGCATTTGCGAAGGCATTTGCGAAGGCATTTGCGAAGGCATTTGCGAAGGCATTTGCGAAGGCATTTGCGAAGGCATTTGCGAAGGCATTTGCGAAGGCATTTGCGAAGGCATTTGCGAAGGCATTTGCGAACGCATTTGCGAACGCACTTGCGAACGCACTTGCGAACGCACTTGCGAACGCACTTGCGAACGCACTTGCGAACGCACTTGCGAACGCATTTGCGATGGCATTTGCGATGGTATTTGCGTTGGCATTCGCGAACGCATTTGCGATGGCATCTTCTTTACCTTGAAAACTTTTTTACAACACTCACTTCATTCTGTGTTTTTGTGAAAGTTTTTTTTTCTAAGGCCCATATTTTTTTGAGTTGTAACTCACGTGACACGTTATAGAACGTGAAACGTAAAACAAAAGTGAAATTGCATAAGATAGTGGGGTAACTAACTGTACTACACTCATTTTTCTTATAGTTCATGTAACATAGAAGCCTCAGCTATTTTCTTTTTTCGTGTGTAATTCGTTATTCGAATTATTCTTATTCAAAACACCTTATTGTTCACCTAACACATCACGAAATAGATCCAAAATGTGTCCCTATCTTCAGCCGTTTGGTCGCTGGGCGTATGACAATTATTTGTTAATCAGTCATTGTAGAGATAAATAATACTAATGTTTTGGTCTCATTTTCTGTGTCGACTGTCGACTTTCGAGAATCGAGTGTGAATTTTCTTACGGATATTAAGCTTAGTACTTAGTTAGTACCTGGATAATTCAATTTTTAGATTTGGTTAGGTACCTTCCAGGTCAAAGCCTGGGTGGGGCAAGCGCCCCACCCTGCCCCACCGTGGCTACGCCCATGAACAGTAATGGTGTTATTATTTCATAATTCCATAACGATAAAATAAAGTCAGGGCTTGGGATTGGGTAAGGGTCGAAAGATTTGTTAAAAATTCAGTACCGTATCCTTTTCAGTATGGAAAAGGAGTTTTCATTCAACGATCTTAAAATTACTTTTTCTTGTTTTTCGTTTTATTCCACTAATTTTCAAACTAAATCTTATTACGAATTTAAAATGCGATTTATTTAAAATTCTTTAACCCAAATTTTTCATACTTTTTCGCAAGCGAAGTCTATCCATCCTGCCCGTTAGCAAGTTTCTATTTAAACGTTGGTTGGTTAAATAAAAATATAAATAAATAAAAGATGATTTAAATGTTATTTGGATAGTTTTTACAGTAATGGGAAATTTATTATGCATATGTAAGGTATAATTAATAATATATATTCTAAAATTTCATTATTGTAGCGGTCAATGAATCAAATAAATCTTGGAGTCATTATGCCGTTGCTGCCAATCAAATAAATGCGTTTTTTATAAAATTGCAACAGCTCTGGATCAAAATAATATGCATTAGTACTAGTACTAGTCTATAGCTAATCAGGATTAAAAGCTTTCAATTAAAATATTCGAGACCTTTGTCCAGAGAGTTTCCGTTCCGTAGGCAACCGGGCATGAAATTTTATTTAATCGTTGGAAAGAAGTGCGTCTCGGCTAATGCAGATTGCGAAGCTCACCCCTGCCCCGTTTAATTTATAGCTCAACAAAATTTTATTTTTTCAACTGTTCATTCCTTCTTTTTTATAGTTAATGTACTGTAGATTTTGGTTGGACATTAAATTTGTAAAGATCGCGTCTGTGTCACTTAAGTATTTCATTTTGGGAAATTGGAAAATGTCCGTTAGGGGCATTAATAATGAGAAGTGATTGATATAATAATAAATATGGATGTCATAAAATTTAAATTTAAATATAGGCATTTGCTTCACACCTTAAGGTTCAGGATTGGGTATTTTATCTGTTCCTAAAGTTTACCATTTCCGGCGACCTTTTCTTGTTAACATCTACGTCGAGGAATCGAACGATTACTAAGATATAAGGGCGTGAAAAGGATAAATAAATTCTGTGGGAGCATTAGATAAGGGAATAGCCTTAGTAATGTCTTTGGGATGTCGTAAATGCAAATGTAGCGATATGTCATTGATAAATATAAACCACCACTACCAAAATATAACAACTAATTTTCCGTTCCGCCGAATCGCAGTACCTATTTGAATTATGTTTGTTTTTTTTAATAATGATGTAAAATGATTGCAGGATAACATCAGTAGAGAATATATTCTAAAAATAAATAACATTGAAATGGTGGAAGTATTGATATTTGATGAAAAATATTAGGTGCATAGAGCTTTCATTTTTTTTGTTTTACCTTATTACGTACGTAATAAGTACGTTTATACGTTTTAGTTTGAGCGTGAAATTACGCTAATTATTTTCATAGTTATTTTCCCAGTTATATTAAATCCAGTTACAGTTATAAATTATATATCTAATTCTAAGAATGTTGAGTTTTTTTTTGTTAAAGAAGGTTAATTAATAGATATTTTATTAAATTAAATTAATCTGTAGCTCGTTATTAAGCTAAGTTATATAATAATTAATTTAACATGTGAACGTTATGTCATTTTTTTCTTCATTCGTCTTGTGAGTTCCTATATCAGGAAGTAGGCTTAGGGTAACTGAGTAATTGATTATTAGAAACGACAAATTAATTTAAAATTTTGCTTAAGTATTTTTTAAAACATCTTAATGATTTTTTTGATGACTATATTAATATAGTTGCAGTGAACAATCACACATAGGTAGGTTTCATTGAAACTGAATTAGGTGATATTTAAAATTGCATTTAATATTTATATAACGCAATTAAGTTTTCAGGCAGTTTATCCTATAAAACAAATAGGGGTATAATAAATTTATAAAGATAGGTCAGTTGATTCAGTTGAATACTAAATCCTGGTTCGTGCATTGAATTGCGATTTTTAAACTTCGACGCAACCCTATTGTGCTTAATCTGAAATGAAAATATAAAATAACGACTTGATACCTAATATTGACATGTATGTTATAATTATATCGTATATAACTTAATTTATTAAATAAGTACTAACTATTAGTTGCAATTTAGAAGTTGCAATTTAAAATACATTCCTATCTACAAAATAATATAACAGTATCACTTTCATAATGATAGCTTTGGAGAAGTAGACAGACATAGAAGACAATTTATGATTTTTTTATAAGTACTAGATTACAGGTATCACAAGGTGTTTCGCTGAACAGATATTTCTTGTATTCTTCCCCGTACACACATTCATTCGATGCTTGTAGCTTTAAGTGTAATAAATCTTGTGTGTGCTATGGACTGAGGAGGGGACAATAAAACAAGAGTGTCCGACACGCGGCGTAGATAAATCAGACACATTTGTGCGAGCTGTGACAGCCACCCTTCAGCGATTCAATGTTTTCATCATATCTCAGTGAGCTGCGATTGCTTTTACTGCAGAAGTATTAATCTTTGTAAGTGTCTGCTGTGTTCGTTTACAGCTCCGAATTTACGGTTTGGAGTATCACGTTAAATTGTCGTTACAACCGCTTGCGACTTGGTTTGGTTACACGTTTTTACAGGTATAAGTTAACAATTATGATGAAATAACTGCATAATATTAACGTTGGCACCTTTTTGAAGTAAGCAATTAGTTCTGTATCGTTTGAATTATTTAAAAAGTCGAAGTAGGTACAAGTATGCACTTTTCCAGAGGCGGTTTCGCTGTTCGCTGTAAACTTGCATATTGAGCAGTAATTTCCTTTGCAAGGAGTGCACCGAGATGAAGCCTATTCAGACGATGTTTAAAGAGTCCTAAGTTTTATAGGCCAAGCCTTATTAAACAGGTGATGCAAGCCTTAGTATGTGCGCTATATGTGTGCTTAGGTACTTATTTCTTACACTTACCTATTACAATATATTCTGTGCCTGATAAAATGATAATTTAAAAGGGGTTTCATAATATTTAATTACAACTTTCAACATATAAAGTAAATAAAGCGTAGGAGATAGTAACTCAAAGAAATTCATTTAAACAAACTTGCTTCTAGCTCATATTTTATGAAGTAAAAATAAAGGCCAATCGTTTTCATGTTCTTGGGAACGGCTATTAATATAATTTGAAACAATTTCTATTTAATCGTTTTAACTACGCTATCAATATGCTCGTGTTAGAAATGACTAGGATATCAGTTCATAGTTGGAGTGGGAATCGAATTATTGTGTGGAGGATTGCATTTCGCTTAGATCTCCATGCAATCATCGCTTTAAAGCTAGCTGTATAAAATAGAAATTGCTATTGCAATTAATTTTCGCTAAATTTATAGTGAATGAGTGATTCTGACACGGCAGGCGGTAGTCGGACGAGTCTCTTATTTATAGCCAATCTTCGTCAACGTCAATGCGTTATAGCTTCTCATGGATATATTGAATTTGAGTGTCGTGGTTTTGCTATCCTAGCCGTGTTATTGATTTCTCCTTCTCATAATATGTACCCTAATTAAGAGAAAAATAACTTTGATAAAACGTTAGATTTCATTCAATGTAATTCAAAAATGAAGATGCAGATTTTAAATATTCGCTTTTTTATTATTCTTATTCATTATTTTCATCACATGTTTTATTCATGGGTTCATTCCCTTATTGATATAGAGAAATCTGAAAGGATTCTATTCAGGGTTCAAGTTATACTGGAGGATTAGATTGAACAATGGCAATTCGTCTCGTCAGACCTGGGCCAGCTTATCGAGCGTCCACACTCCACACCCTCTGCTGGCACATGCTAACTGAAACTGATTTACTGCATTGATGATAGTTTATTCGCTAGGGTACGCACGTCACAAGATTTGCTACGTGGTGCATATATATCGGCTATTCAGGGCTTATAATTTAACGGTAATTAAAGATATAGGCAGAGCAATATATTGCAATACCCGAGACTATTCACAATATTGTTGTTAGCACAGTTGTTAGTTATAGGGATAGAGATAGATATATAGAATAATTACTGTAACTATAATGACAAAATATTGACAACGCTCGCTCTTGAAAGAGCAGCGATGTAGGATTGTAGCCTGTGATTGTAGTTGTGTATCGAAAGTTTTAATTTTTTTTTAATGTCCAAACGATCGAATGAACGAACAATCATCCAAAACGATTATTTACTTAACTGTTTAAAAAGTGATACATATTAAAAAAGACTAAACCATACCGTCTTCTCGATTTTACCTTTAAACAGTAGCGCGATAAGTCTGATTCCATAGTATTTTTAATAAAATTATAACATCAAGAAAAGCACACACTAAAAGGAGATTAATTTTGTGTCATTTAATCATAAAAGAGATAGAACAATATTTGTAGTAATTAACGTTACACGGTCACAAAGGTTGAAAAACAAAAGATTAATAGTTTCTCGGGAAATAAGCGTATCAAAGAAAATGTCAAGAAAAGCTATTCTGAAGTTAATCTCAGCTCTTAGAACGGTATGGATTGTATTGACATTTTATTGATGCTTTGAAAATAGATTCCAGCAGTCTTGAGTTAATATTCAGGGTTTGCATAAGACTGAACAGGGTAACTTTTGTTGGTTGAGACAATAAATTAAGTAAACTTTCAAATCTATGTTAAACAGAGCTCTTTAAAATGAAAGCGGTATAATTATAGCATTAAATATATGACTTATTATATGTCTATAAAGTTTGGTAAACTTTCCTTCATAATTAATGAATTAATTTTCATAATCATCATCAGCCCATACACTGCAGGGACGTGGCAGTGGTGATGTGTGTAATGTGCAGATAAATTGAAAAGTCTCTGTATCTGGCTAGATTTCTTCCTCTAAGCCACCATCAGTACGTGCTTTTTTATAGAGTTATTATTGTGATAAGATATAATTAACCGTTTCATTAGTTCAAAAATAGACTACAGAGCTTATAGAACATAAATAGAATATTTTATAGGGCTTGTCCAGAGGCGGTGAAGAGGATAACTTTAACGATAATTAATCTAATACAACTTATAACAATTAATAGTTAAAATCAATACAGTAATAATTGATTGATGGAGGTTATTATAGAGTAATGAACTCTATGACTCCTACGCTATGATTATTAAGTTCGTGTGGAGCACGAATTCATAGAACATTATGTTCCATTTCTATTTTTGATCTTTCTTAAATGTTTCCCATGAATACCTAACATCTTTAGCAAATGATGCCGCTAAGAAGCTTAATAGATATAAATAGTAATATTGAACACCGCCTGTGAGTAAATCATATTCTTTATTGGTGCACACCACACGTGATTGGGACAACTTTATACAGAAATATCTACTAAGATTATATTAATGTAATACACACACATTACACAATTAATATAATATTTAATTATGTTATAGGCAAGATCGTGGTCGTATACTTAGTGGCTGTTTTCGTCAAAATCCTCTGAAATATTTATTACACTAGATTATGTCATGTTTCGAAAATTATCTTATATAGTATAAAAAAATGAAACCCGTTTTCCTTGGTCACGGCATCATGCGTGAATGGGTAGACCAATTTCGATAATCCTTTTTTTATTATATTCCTTGAAGTACGAGGATGGTACTTATGGAGAGAAAACGAAAATGTATACGACGGGCGAAGCCGGGGCCACCGCTAGTAATAGATAATTTTCATGGTTAAAAGAAAAGTATTTAATTTCGTAAATGGACAAGAAACTGCTTTTCTCTAAGAATTTATCATACTTTTAAACTTTTACACCTCAGTAATAGAAGTGTTGATTTTCACTCAAGATAAAGCAGATTTTATAACCGAAGAATACAGGGGACTTCGTATCGTAGGCGAGCTAATGCGTATATATCATCCCTATGGAAAATTCATTAACAGATAATATAACGTTACATTGCGCCACGAAGACGGTCGGCTCCGGTGCGCGATGTTTTGACCTAATTAATATATCACCGAGGGACGCAACGTCTGCTGAATTAATTTTGATTAATTGAAGATACATCTACGATTTCATCAACCCTTTTCTTGCTAAATCCCAAATTAATTATTTTTACGATTTATAAATTATTTTTTTCGTTGCTGGGTAAAATTATTCTATTCATTTTTGAAGTGCCTTTACACATAGGTACTTATTTGTACGTATCCTAAGAATAAGACTCCACAATCATATTATGTGTGAAACTTCTATAGATTATCTTTTCTTTATATGTAACCTAAAAATCTAACCTAACCCTATTCGTCGTCCTATAAATTTCAAGTTTGTTGTTTGGTATCTATTAATATCTACGTTTTCTGCTTGGATATAGATCTAATGTTAGAGTTCATAGCAATAATAGTTCGATTTTTTATGACCGGACAAATCCTACTATTAAGTGGATGATGAAGCGTTAGTTTTATTATATTTTTTTAGTTTTCATTCGATCTTCAGCTATCGTCGCTATCGTCGTCAATTCACATGACTCATTAACCTTTTTTATGCTGTTTACTGAGTCAATATAATGTGTATGTGTATTACAACAATAGGCCGACTTTCATTAACTCAGACGTAGGTACATTTAATCGTTAAGTACTTAGAAGTGTGTACTCATCCATACTGACCATTTGACCTGAAACAGTTGGCACTTCTTATCCCATGCAATTCAGTAAACTTAGGCAAGTAATTAATGACCTGGCACTAAAGGTTACATCATGAGGCTAGCGTTTACCTTTAGCCTTTAAACCTGTAACGTGTAAGTGTATGAGTAATCCTATAATTACCTCAGTTCAGGAAGGCTCCGTTTTCATTGCTCATAAAGCTCGATGGCTCAACAACGGACAATTCCACTGCACTATAAAGTGTCGGCTAATAGGGATTACTTCACATATGAGCTGAAATTTACTTTCATGGCTTTATTAAGTATTTATCTAGATATTATCGATTTTGTATTAAATTCGTACTAACGAATATGTTCCATTTTCATCCAAATAACTTTATTTTTCTGCGATAGCTTGCAAAGAGAAAATACATTACGAAATATCTCAAAGAATTTATTTTACGTACGGAAAACGGTTGATCGATTATCACATAAGTAAGGCACTTCGATCAGAACCCAAGCCACGATTACTAAGAGTTACCAAAGTATTTGGTATTGTTTTCTTGTTGTTAAGAAGATCTTGTGAAAAATGAAGGTGTCGGAAAAGTTTCGAAGATAAAACTTGTTTGTTAGTTTATGCTCTCGTATTAAACGGCTTTCGGTTGGCTTATCAGATCAGATCATAAAAGAAGGCTATAAAGATATTAAACGAGAAAACGGAAAATAGCATACACAATATTACCCATTTTTATAAGTCCTACCCTTTTAACAGGAAAGCTAATATTAGCTTTATCTAGTTATTGATTCTTCTATAACTCAATTTGTTCAAGAGTTTTTCGTAGCTGTTTTGATAGAACTTTTGGGGATTTATTTATCTTATTAACAACGGATTAATAAGTGAGGATTTATGAAATGAAGAACCAAATTAGGAAGGCTTCTTTCTTTTATCGTTCATAGAATAATTTAAGTGTACCGTGCCAGCTGAGTTACTCAGACAATACAAATTGAGTTGAAACAATGAAATTCTTTCCTTCCAAATGTCAACAAAGCGTAATTTAATATACAACATTGAGTCGGAAAGTTTGAAACAATGACGTGCCGATGTCTATTTCTGTCTAGTCGGTGTCCAGTTGAGTGTGAATGGAAATTCGTGGTGGAGGTAAAATTAGCGTGCGAGTTTATACGGGCATGTCCATTGCAGTCGGTACGAGTCTGGACAGACGGGTAACCGCAGCTCGCGCCAGCCGCATCGAAACCAACTGCTTTGCCGGACACAGGAAATTAATATAAATTCCTATCACAACTCGAAACAGGGCACAGTCCATCCCGTGATGAGCCCATTGTACGTTTCAATCGAACCACCTCTCTAGTTTATTCATGTCAGTTTGCATTTCAATGAGGTGATGCTGATTGCGTTATATTTGGATACGATTTGCTTGTCTCCAGGTAGTAAAAGTTTGGTTGTGTTCTCGGTTTCATTGTTTGTTTGTTTTCTCGTTGAGCTCAGATTTAGTAGGAATAAGTTTCTAATGCAATTAGTGATTGCATTGCGAATGAATTGAAACTTTTACAGAAAATGAAATAATTCGAATGTATAATTTTATGTTATATCAAAAAAAAACCTTTATTGCATGAGTTTAAAATAGTAAATCTTTTCAGAAGATCTAATTACCTCAGTTTTGATCTCCAATAGATAACGCTTAATTGTGGTATGTATGCAAGGAAAGGTAAAGAAAGATTAATTAATATTGTTATGTATTAGAAATGTCAAATAGTTTAGTACAGGCAGTATAGTAAATCAGTTCATTAAAACCTTATGAACTGACTAATGGGATGTGTGTGAGATAATACAACAAAAACCCTATTATAGATGATAATAATTATAATGTGAATAGTAATTACATGCTATATGTGAGCGTTGAACCGTTTCGTGTGAATGCAAAAATATACGAGCTCCGTGAAAAGCAAACATAGCACGTTGCTGATACTCGTCCACATTTCAACAACTTTCAAAACATTTACAGATAAAATAGTTATACTTATATGTACGTATATACGTTCTACTGGGTGTTTGTTGTAAACTAACATTTATAACGATAGTGAAATTTTTTAGTAGTTATATGTATATGTAATTTTAGTAGTTTTGAAAAGAATAAGTTTCAAAGGACTCACTTGTTCACTTTCAGTTAATAAATTTTATCAATATCTTCGCTTCATTTTACGGCACAAATTGGAAAAGAATTGTTAATTATTTTGAAAACGACACGCGACTTTACGTGTGCTAAAGAGATGAAAGGAAAGGAACCCGCCTACGTAGGGGCAATATTGTCGCACAAAAGAACAAAATTGCTTCAAAATGCGACAGTCAGTTTGCCGTCGAGGAGTTATTGTAACTACCCCTCTATTGAAATCGCTTCATGCATATACACCTTTGCATTGGGACTCTTTTATATTTTCAATAATATCAGTGAGGATAAAGAACATCTTCAATAATTTGATTAGGAGAAAGCTTATTCAAACTAACCTAACAGATGGGGATTAGCAAGTAATTAGTGAGCGAAATGCCTTAATTAATGTAATGTAATATATCCAAGTAATTTAATCATTCTAATCGATTGGAACATGATAGAGGATAAATAATATGAATTTGAAGCTGTAAACATTTAGTAGTGCCTTTAGACATAGAGTTCGTGTATAACAATAAATTATCTTCTTAATATATATAAATATAAATCTCGTGTCACTATGTTTGTCCTCAATGGACTCCTAAACCACTTAACCGATTATAATACAATTCGCACACCATGTGCAGTTCGATCTAACTTGAGAGATAGGATAGTTTAAATCTCAAATCGTTTTAGAGAAAGCGGGCGAAGCCGCGGGCGGTCAGCTAGTATTATTATAAATTGAATTACATTATGTTAAGGTTTGTAATAATAGGTGAATATACATATTATAACTACTTAGAATTTATACAGGAAAGGTGCAAGTCTGAGCGTCGCGTCGTGAATGGGACTTGCAAAGAGGAAGTGGCTCCTACAGATTGGCATAAAGCTAATTGAATTTTAAATGCTATTGTGTTTTGTCTGCGAGCAGAAGTGAAAACTTTAACACACCCTTATCCATTTACAATCCCATAATTTTTCCTCAGAAAGATCTCAGACACTCTTTGTAGTGAAAGCTTTTGCCAATCGTTGATTTTATCAGGTAATTACTGCTTTGAAGAAATGGTTTTTAATTAAAAGTACAAATTATTTATTTGTTTTCAAACAAGTATAACTTTTACTAACTAAAATAAATAATTTAAAATATTTAAATCTTGTAGTTAAAACTTTATTATTTGTCTTCTCTTTTGCTGTGTCTTGTTGTGTATTTTGAAAACTTTTTTATAAATTACTATACAACCAAATCACGTGGATATTTTTTTTATACCATTAACATTAATTCATAGTATGTTTACAAATCTCTCTAAATATAAATGGTTGTCAGGTAGGATATATTCAACACGACACAAATTCGACTGTAATCGTTCTTAGTTTATCAACCCGCAACGTCAGCAATTATTTAGTGAGTAAATGTTTGACTTAAAATCAACTTAATCGCTCTCGACCAACAGTAAAAACGTTGAACTAATTCATTCTGGAAAATACTACCTAAGCTTTATTTGACTTCCACCGAACATTTGAGTAAATTTATCCTGCAGGAATCATTTAATCATCATAATTTATTTAAAATAGAAAGGTAGACGAGCCGAGAAAAGCGGATTGTTGAAGGGACATTCTGATTAAGAAATAGTTTAAAATAAAATTACAAATGGAAGCTTGTATTTTTTTATTTCCCTTTCTAGTCCTTTCCATTATTCCCATCTACAATCCTTCTCAATAATATACATACAGTACAAATAATTGCAGCTCTCAATATAGAAGTTCTCTATTACACAATTTCAATTTCAGCTAATGCTTTGTTTTATCCTAATCGCTTTTCTTCACTCAAAAAGTACTCGGAAACAAAAGAATCTGTTAATCTACTTAAAACTATCTTCTGAAAGGAACGACTAAAACTATCACAACATAAACAGCTTAAAAGTTTGGGATGTGTGGAGTGTATGTTGTCTCTATAAATAGTAGTACAACTTTATCCATCGGTTCATGGATCTGTCATATATATCACATCTTATGAGTATCTTATGCTTTAGCTTTTATATCCACTGTTTTAAGAATTAATAAATTTTTTTATGTTTATTTTCACAATAAAACAGAGCTTATTTTTATATTTGGTTAATAGGTACATTAAACAAATAGGTGAAAATAACTACGAGCAAAATACTTGCTTGCATTTGGCAACCCAAACGTTATGCCAAGAAAAGAATAAGCAACCCTCGGTTTGCATATTCAAAAGGCTGTGTACTTATCGTTAGTGTTAAATTTTTTCGTTAAACTCAATGTTGAAATAATAAAAAAAATCATTTTTCGATTTTTAATTAATCATCGGAATCATAGCCTGGCCAAGATTTTATCAGGCAACCCCTTTTTTATCATTTTTAATAAACTAAATTACCTATCAAATATTTTTATCCAATAAACAGATCGGTGAAGGTCGAAGATATATCGGATCCTCTACGTTTATTGATAATCATAATTATTCGCGAAGACTCAACCATTGTACCATACGATCGGAATCTTCAAATAAATTTCCTGTTATTTCTCAAAGCAACTGTCAAATAGGTCGGAACTTAGATTACAAAATAAAGTACAGATGGAGCATGACAACCGCCCGTCGCCCTTGTCAAAGAAAATACGAAATCAAAAACAAATACGTCGCTGCACCAGTGCTATAGCGCATAAAGTGTCATGCAATACGTCAAAAAGGGTTTGCAATTTTAGTAAAAAAATGCCGTCTTGTTATAATAAAACGCTGTAAAATTTGTTCCCGAAAACAAAAAAAAAGATAAAACATCGTTTCACAGGTTTTCTGTAGATTATTTGGCTGATTTATTTCTTTAATTCGAATAATAATTTTACAGATATGAAGGAATACAAAACTTCAACGTATGTTGCCAGTATTTTGAAAATGAATTTGCCATTTTTATTGGTAAAACGGTAAAATGGTTAAAGGATCTTCAGGGTAATGCTGTTGGATTTTTCGATCGTGAATGTGATTATTTGTAGGTATAGTGCACTAAAGGTTCATGATAATTATTAGATTATTTTAATAAGCATAATACATTATTTTGTTACTTTTATAAAGCTTAAAAACGTCATAGTCGTTTTCGCTAGCGATTTAATTTATGTGAACTCCATGATGGATATGATGAAAATAAAATGTCCCGTATTCTCGACTAAAAACTATCGCTATTCGTATTCATATATTATGAAAAATAAAAAATAATATAATTATTATAGTTAATATTGAAACTTTTTTTATGTATTTTATTTAATAAAAAATTGAATACAATTATTTTGCCCATATATAACTTTAGTAGGCAGGTACTTTATGTAATAAAAGAATTTTAATAAAAATTAAAACTTGACTTCTCATTTATGTATATAGCCTACGTCACTACTGCCACTAACATAATAATTCAGATCATTGCAATGAAACCTCACAACTCAAAATCGGTCCAACGGTTTACTGCAGGGCGTGTCAAAGAAATATTATACATACATCCATAAACTCGAAAAACATAACCCTCTTTTTTCCGTAGTCGGGGAAAAATTTGGGAAATTTTTCAATATCTGGCAACATTACACGCACACAGAAGCACCGTGTACGTACAGTGCAGCGGCGAAATGACAGCACACATAGCTTTATTGAAAATGACGATAAATTATTCGGTTTAGTTCGGCAACGCTCCATCTGTCTTTTATTTTGTAATCTAAGGGTCGGAAATTGTTTCACACAAAACGTCAACCGCCATGCGCTTTGTTACAAAAGGACCATCAGGCGTGCTCTTATCACATGTCATCACTCGCAGTACATTTCAAATGCAAAAAGAGTTACATGAAAAGGGATCGCGCCGACAAGCATTTGTTCTGGTTAGGTTGACTTGGCTCGAATTAAAGAGTTCGTTTCACGTCCTTGGTTTGATAATATCATGATTGAAGATTTTTGGAGCTATTGTCTCGTTAATTGATTATTAAGCAGAAATACGGTTGTAGATATGTCAAAAACACCTATGGATTCGTAATAATCATTGCTATATACATAATATAATTGATTATGATGGTATAAAATGTAATGTAATTGAATATACATAATTTAATGCAATTGTTTCCAAACAATTTCTAAGGGATAAAAAGGTACCTATTTTTAAATAAGATAAAAAGATAGGTGAAAATGTTATAAATGAAAGGAACATAAGAAAAGTATCTATTGTACCTAGGATCACATTTGCATTGTGAAATATTCCAATTCAGTCAATATGAAGGTTTCGCTATTTTATATCAATGAAATTGGCACGACGTTTCAATGAATTTTTAATATGAAATATCTATTTGTTGCCATATACAACTTCACATATAACTTTTCACTTGGTGAGAGCTTTTGATTCGTGACAGATATACATTTATTTTCTCTTCGCATTTAGATCTGAAGTTTTAAATTACTTTGGTAACTTGATATTTTATGTTGTGCACATAAAGACGTATAAAGATTTCTCGTATATTTTATTTGTAGGAAATTATCACACACGAAAAAGTGAAATGTTAATAGCAACCATTAGCTAGAATAACGATTAACGTCTCTAGGGTCATCAAAGTTGCTTATTGTTACGTCAGAACAGTGTAAAAAAAGATTAGCACATTTGCCGTTAACGATCCCGAAAACAGGACCACATCAGACAGCATCAGGCTGGCGAAATAAAACGAAATAGCAATAAAAGTAAATCGACGGACCCGACCCGGGTCGCTCAACGCCGGATTAAATCAAACGTTATTCGTCTTAGCAAATTATAGCTATGTGTAGGTACGATATTGAACAAACACGGAAACAAAATTAAATACGAAATAAACGGTCAGAAAATAAACTTGTAAATAATTCCTCGTATCATATACCTGAATCATATAAACAATTGTAGTAATGATATATTTGAAATGCTTTAAAAATTATCCTCAAGACAATATGTATTTATTGTTTAGGTCGGTGCAAAACCTCCTAAAGCATAAACGCTAGCTTAAACTTATTACTAATTATTAGCCACTAGAAATTATGAACGATAAAAATGTTCACGTGTGCTTATTTTTTAGTGGTACTGAGCTTGCACTTCTCTCGCCCATTAAAATTCACTTCAATCTCGACATCATTATAATGAAAGTAGTAATAAGTTTATACGTTGCGTTTAAGCTTTCACGAACAATATTAAAGCCACGATAAACTTAAAAACAAGTTTAATCCGGAGTTGCCGCTAGTCCATATACCTTCATCCTACGAAGCTCCTGCAATGCCGTCGAATTAGCTTGCTTAAACGACCGTGAGATTGTTGTCGTTTATTGTTGATATGAGAACTACAATATCCTCGTGAAGAAATTTTAAATTAATACCAAAAGATGTACGATACTTTATGTTTCTTTTTGAGATATGAGATGCTGGCTTCGAAAAGAACTTCATGTATTGAATTTTGTGGATATGCCTATAGTTTAATGTATATATTAAACTGTATATATTTGCCCACACAAAAAACTTAATAATAAGTTAATTAGGCCTTATATTTTGCATGTTATTAAAGCCAAGAAGCAATGTTTTGGAAAATATTAATTTTAACTTTTATTGCTTCTATACTTGCGCTATAAATCTTTTTCTTTTTTAATATTAGGAAAGAGAGGTGTTTACGGAATACTAAGGCATGTTCTTTGCATAATGGCTTTGGTTTCAAAACATTATTTAAAATATAAATAACATACCAACTTTTTATAAGTTCCTAAATGTAAAATGAAGTATGTACTATTTTTTTTTTATTTGTTTTTATTAAATTTTGTGAATGTAACACTGTATTAAAGAAGGAAAAAAATAATAATTAGCCATCATTATAACTTTATCGTCGTATTTCTTATTCCGATTCATTTATAGCTTAATTATTTGATTCGGTCCCAGTTCAAAGTTGAACATGTTGAAATGGGAATAAAATGGAAAACTACTTTACTTGTTAGCTGAGAAAAAACTAGTCCGATACGTTGTGTGGAGTGCGGTCCGTTTGGTTTCCGATTGCATTACGGCGAAGGCAGTCAGACATTACTGAAGCCATTACCTTATCTAAAGTCCTTCTCGGATTTATTTAGTTTTCCCTCACCGCAATTTATCGAAAACCGCTCGATAAAGTTGTCAACAGGAATGAATCTGGAACCAATTTGAGAGAGTAGAAAAAAGTAAATTGCTTTTTTGATTCTCAGCCTTTGACACCTCTGTTTGGATACGACTTTCCACATTTATTTGGGGATTTAAAAGTTTGTATTTATACTATGTGTTGCGTTGCGTTTAGATAAAAGATAAAATTTAAATAAAATAGGTACGTAACTCTCGTTTTAAAATAAAACAGTTTGCCTCCGGTTGCCTACGTAAACTGCTTTGCATTTCCGGTGCAGGTAATTTTCCTTTACAAATAGCGATCAAAGGGGCTGTCTATAATACATTCGAAAATAAACATCGTTGTTAAGTTGTTTTGCGGTGAACTATATAAACAACTATACTTCTATGAAGACGTGATCGTTATATTTAGACAATGACGTTAGTTCTGTTAAATTCGCCTGTTTGTTCAATCGAGTTCTTTATTAACCTTTGAAAACATAATAATTTTTAGGATAGATGCAGCTCTCATATAATAAAAGAGGCATAATGAAGATCTAAGCTTATATGTTTGTCCCTTATATGTTTTACGTATTCAGAACGTGCCGTCATAACTTTAATTGTTCTTGCCGTAAATTGTGGTGAGTCTGGAGCAGCAGAGGCATACAGTAAGTCAGACGCTGATCTATTCATACCACAGGGCAATAAAAGCTTTAACTTAAAGCTACAAGGGCCATATTAGTGTACCCTTTCTATTATCAAATGTTTATTACGGTCGAGACTACTGTAGCAGTTCTACTGAAATTAGCACTAAATAGCGGTAGTTATAGGCTTCTAGCAAATTATAAATTGTTATTGCCTTTGATATAACTTATTATCTATTTACATATTGGAAATACAAACACGCACTTGAATATTTATAATATAGATATAAATTGTCGGTATTGTCAAATAATATTTTTATATATCGCATTTATAAGAAAAGCAAATTAGAGAAATAAAAGAGAACATTTGTAAACAAATCTTTTAAGATCATTTAGCGAGATTGAATACTTTGTTTGAACGACAGTAAAGTTAAATATTGCCAAGAAAAAGAACAAATAAATATATCGACATGTTTACGCGCGACTCCAGTTTATCGTAGAAATTTTATTCATATCGCGCAAAATGGGACTGCTTCAGACAATCTCAACACATGGACATATTATGTTGAAAACGCGCGAATTTTACTTATTATTTCAGCACTTCAGTTGGTTTTCATAATTTTATTCATGTACTGCGATAAACACATAAGAGTCCTTAACTGAAAATAAAGTATTGAATACACGATTGTCCTATTATCAGATGTGTGCAAAGAAAGATTAAAAACTTTCTCCACAATGTTCTTCGAAGCTTTAAGCTCGCTGTCATAAGGCAAGTAAAAGCTGGAGTCGAAAGGATTAGGCCCCTAAAGTTTGTTGCGAGGTAAAGTAATATTCTTGAAAACAGCAAAAAGAAAAATCTCGATTCTGTACACACTCTTGAATATGTTTACCGATACTATAATTAAGTTTTCCTCCGTACCCCAGCCACGTGCCGTAAAAATTCAAATGCAATTCAAATGTTATTAGTTGTTATAACAAAGTCTGTTTCGTTTTAATTTATGTAATTTCGCAAGTACCTAAGCAATATAAAGAGTAAGCAGTTTTATTAAAATTCTCGTAAAATATAAAAATAATTTTTACGATACAATTCGTGCTTTCATTTTCCTTATTCAATCAATATAAATACTGTACTTCCATTATGATTATAATACTATAGACAGGGCTGACATAGATGATATTAAGCAAGCTGAAATAATAATTGAGTTTTATTTCTTACTAGGTTTCCGCCCGCGGCTTCGCCCGCGCAGTCAAAGAAAAACCCGCATAGTTCCCGTTCCCGTGGGATTACCGGGATTGCGTCATTTTCCCGGGATAAAAAGTAGCCTCCTTTCTCGGGTATCAAAATATCTGCATACCAAATTTCATAAAAATTGGTTCAGTAGTTTAGGCGTGATTGAGTAACAGACAGACAGACAGAGTTACTTTCGCATTTATAATATTGTAAGATTATTTATTTGTTGTTGAAATTATTATTTCTTGGTAGTTAAATAAGTGAAAAGTTGTAAGACTATGGCGTTTTAATATTATGTACATAACTTAATAAAGTAAATAATACATTAGAAGGTAGATTTTTATCGTAAGAGATCACTATGAAGGGCAAGATCTCTCTCGATGAATCCGTGCTCAGTTCTTATAATTTCCTTAAATGGCGAGCATTTGATTTAAGTACCGTCCCAAGACTAACAACGACTCCCTAAGGACCGCCCCTACTATTTCCTTTTGTTTTTATTCCTATTTTAACATTTTTTTTCTTTAAATGACTCCGAAGAAATCTTTTGTTAAGCGAATGAATTAGATTTTAGTTAAGATAAATTAATATCAAATATCGAATGGGAAATTGATGAAACATTATAAGTTATGCAAGTAGAATGAACCGGGTCCCACTTTGGAACTAATAGTTCGAAAGATCAATTTAGTTAAACTAAACTTTCCTTGCGGGCGTTAAGTTTCAAAGAGTCATTCGTAATTGTTTTAGTGATTCACTCTTTGTTTTATTTACATATTGTTAAAGTTTGTTCAACATGAAAATGTACGATGTTGTCGAGCGGAAAAGTCAATTTGGAGCTTATACGAAGATATTATGATGAAGTGGTTGGGCGGGTTACTCAGCACAAAGGCTTAACAAGCCAACTTGCGCAGTTTTGTGCATACACAACTCTGTTGTTATTAATCGGGCGTCAGCAAGTTTATGTGAGGCGCGCACTTACCTTGCGATTCGGCTTGCATTGTTCCAAGTACAAAGATGCAAAGCGTGTCGTTTTACATTGTACACGATTTTGGTAAGCCCACTAATTTGAAAACTCATTTCAATTTATACATACGTACAATATTTATAGCAGTATCAGTATGTTGTTTCATCACAATTTACGTGCGATCGAATCTATCTAATTATACATTTTGTATTCAATTGAATAATTATGTCACGCGGTTAATTAATGTTAGAGATCATTAATGAATATTATAATTATTTTATTAGCTGCTATATATATACTAAAATATACTTGTTTTCCATTATATACTTATTTAATGATACGATTTACTAAGTAATAACTAATAACAATTCACACTCACATGTCACTCAGGTATAAGTAGAAAGTTTATAATTCATAAATATAAAGTATATTATAGTATTTATTTATTTTTTACTTGAACTTGAGATATACACGATCCATCAATAGTACACATTTTATAAATATATCAGAATACGAACAGTATTAACTTTTCACAGTAGCTTATAGAGCTTACGGTTTCTAACATGAAATATGTACATAACAACGATAACAAGCAATTAAAATTGCAAGCTAGTTATAGTAGCATTGGAACCCTAAAAGAACGAAGTCCATTTTAGTTTATAGCATATAGTTCAGCCGAGTACACCGATGGGAGCCGGCAGTCTCGTGTTCACGAATGTACCAACATTACGGACAAGGACACAGCTTAGCTGCCCGTGTACGGGCTTAGTCAAAAAGAGTTTGTGCTAAACCTACACTTGTGAAATGCTTTGTACGTTTGATACAAATACACAATGTTCCTCATTAACTAGAGCTTATAAAAACCGAGTATAATTATTATTATTGTGTCTTTATAAACTTCATATTAATTGAACAACCCAAGATGTACCTACATGTAAATCCTAACGAATTTACTACGTCTACGAAAACTACGGCACTCATGCAAGACGACCTCTGGAAAATTCTCCAAAAAAAACACATAAAACTCAGTCGAGAAGCTCGGAGTAATTGGTGTGCAACGTACGTACATGAAAAATACGCGTAGAATATAGGTTTACGTTTGCTATCGGAAGTTTAGAAAATTTTATAAAATAGGATTTGTTAGTCAAAATCAAACCACGCTCTGTGTATAGCATGGGAAATGGGAATCATCGATAAATTTCATTTGACATACGAATAGTTTACAATTGTTTTAAGGTTTGATCACGCAAAGAGTCGAAATGATTTTTCTCTTGTATGAAAAAAACATTCAATCATAAATGATTATAATTAGCTTTTTTTTAGGTAAATAAATATAATAAATTGTAGTGAATTGTTGTTATAATATAATAACTAGTTTGTTATTCTCTTATTTTATCTCTATTGAGCTGACTTGCTTAATTGTACCTACATTCGTGGAATCAATTCTAGAGAATATTGTGTAATGTTTTACGAACAAAGTTTTTTCATTTGCTGATTCATTCATGTTAAATAATAATTGTAACGAAGAATTTAAGCGTCGTCTTAATTTTTGTATTAAAAGCTTTTTCGTAAATAGGTACTTGTACAGTTGTAATTTTTCTTTTGAAGTAACCTAATTATAGTTACTGTTTAAATAAATAATGAGCTCAAACATTGCTCTGTGTCTTATCTCGACTGTCTAATTTTAATTTACCAAATATACTGTCAGGATCGCAAGTCGCAACTGTAATATGATGCCAATTAAAATTTTCCATTAGGCCTCCCGCTCAAATATCTACGAAATGTCAACACCGTGATTATATTTGACTCATTCGGGTATAATTGTAACAATTAAGGTAACACTTAAGAACTTTTGATTAATTAAACATGAGTAACTTTCGGAATTAATTATACGTTTCATTTATTAGTGAGTAAGATTAATACATTCAGTAACAAACGGCAATAATGTGAAAGCATACGTGAAGCCAAATGAAACTAAAAAGATTTAAGGCCGTTTATTCAGCAGACAATGAAAGAATACCAAGATTTACAGTTTTGTGAGGAGGAACAATGCGGTAAGAAGCCACATATCTATACCTAGGTATATTCGACGTTAATATAGACAATTTGATTTGATTGTCAAATTAAATTTACCTTCATCAAACGTGATCAAACTTACTGCATAAATACCTAATTGAAATTGACGAGGAAGTAATTATTGTCTCTTACCCATTTCAATTAAAAGATGCATTTTATATTATCGTCTTTTACTGATCAATGTGTAACGACGATTATGACTAGGTATATTTTCTATTTTATTGCTTGTTTCACTTTTTAATTTTTATTTAATAAATTATAATGCATAAACATACGTATATTACATACGTATTCATCGATCTGTTAAAGTAACCTCTTAACGTTTTTTACACAGTGATTTTACTTTCAATGAAATTAAAGCAGAAAAAGCCAGTAATCGTTATCGCTTTTTCGTTGTGCGGAAAAATTGATAAATTTTATCTTATCTAGTAAACGCGGTGTTAGTAAAATACAAAAAAAAAAAAAAAACTTTAAATTATATCCTGTTTCCACCTTTAATTTAAAGTTGTGTTCATACTTCGTGCCTATTTATTGCCCGCGACATCGCCCGCAATATTTTAGGACTTCGTTCAATAATTCTAAGTTCTAACGTGTTGTAATTTTTGTATATTACCATTGTTAAATTGTAAATTGGAATTATTTGCTCAAAAGAAGTAGTAAAATATAATATTTGCAACGTTCTTAAGAATGCTTTATAAGTATTCTGTTTATTTCAAAAAATATAAGATTATCATAAATTCCACGTTTTATCGAACGAAATCGTTACAAAAATATGTTCAGCATAAAATTAACTAGACTATGAATATTAAAAATTGAGAGCTGAAGGCAATTTATAACAGCACTTCTAGCATAGGAAGTAAGTTTTTTGTGATTATGAAGCATGCATGAACATTCAGAATTAAATTATAATTTAATGACTATCGGATTCCAGTACTTACCTAAATATTAAGAAAAAAGCTTTAATTACTTCAAATATTGGGAAGCAAATTATTAATTATTCTTCCTTTGTTATATTCTTTTTATCCTCTTGATTTGATGCCCGATTATATGTTTTAATTTAAAATATTTTATTATTATTATTTTACCATGTGAAAAGATCTAATAATATACTAACTTAGAATTGGCCACAAGATAATGCTGTTAATTGTATTATGTGGTTCCTTATAATTAGCATTATAGAGCTTTATGGCCATCTCAATCTCAAGTCATCTACCACTGGAAATAGGCCAACGACTGCTTTCTAGAACCGCCGATCAAACCAGCGCCGTCGATCAGCGGCCATCAGCGGGTACCTGCCACGTCAACCATCTAGTTAGAGGCTGCGCATGCATCTTTGCTGCGCAGCCTCACAGATTAGATGCTAGCTCTAGGTCCATTAGGCCTAGACCTCTGCCACTTCAATTATTATTCTATAATATGCTACTCTGTTTGCTTTAGGTGAAGTGGCAGTGGTTTGATGTCTGTCCTGTCTGTGCTTCGTCATGTCGGTGACTCTAGTTCTTTTCAGATTTGCTCATTTTGATTCTACCGGGCAACGAAATTCCCATTTAAAACCCATTGTTATATCATTTAGGTAGGTTCAGATTCTGCTATATACTTATTGAATGGAAATTCATGGACTTAAATACGACTATTTAATATTAGTTCGTATGAAAAATTTAAATTTATACGATTTAAAAAGAACAATAGGAGAGTTTCTTGACATTCCTATTGAAAGTGCTTTCCTAATCGATGGCATGTTTGGATGGAAATTCTATGTAAGTATTATGACGATTCAAAAGCCCTTATAATAAAGGTCTAGTTGAATAAATGTTTGAGTTTGTAATGGTTTGTATGTATCTGACTGGTTGTCACTAGGTTATTATTGTTTATCTGATTCTT
The DNA here is from genome assembly GCF_905220415.1 of Colias croceus. NCBI lineage: Eukaryota > Metazoa > Arthropoda > Insecta > Lepidoptera > Pieridae > Colias > Colias croceus. The sequence goes on from NC_059546.1 coordinate 5,162,491, forward strand.
GTCCAAAATATGATGCGTTTCCAAATGAATGTATCGTGTGTCGACAAAGCCGATATCTCCGTCGAGTGCAGTCAGAATGAATCAGCAGTGCAGCGGTTGAACAAACGGCACGCAACGGACCATAAATGTGGAGCATGGACATTATCGCTTCCGACTGGATCGTCGGAACTACAAACTGTTAATAAACGTTCAGCTTCCACGCCTACAAATATACCTACTGCAACGCGACACTCCCGCGAGATTTAGGATGGGATTGGTTAGCATATGCTTGTTGCATTGTTTGCGAATTATGATAATGTTTGCGCAAATTAGCGGTATTTTAATACGTATGCAGACGGTCTCATTTGATGACTGTCATGTTTAGGGAGGGCTTATTGAGTGTTTGGTTTGGTTGTGTTCAGCGTTATTTGAACGATTAGCACAAATATAACTAGTTACGTAGGTATAATTCGAAAAGTAAATATATCTTTAAGAAACTTTGATTTCTATAAGTACATTACATGTATAAATATTACAAACACAATCTTATTAATCATAATTTTATATAGTAGTTAAAGATCTAAGTAAAAGTAAGAAGAAATCACAATCATTATACAAACAATTATCATAATTATGAGTTGCCGTAAAACAGAAATTTCGTTGAAAGAATTGCGTAGGTTATTTAGAAAATTACGCTTGTGTAAAGTGAAAACTTAGACTGTGTGGAGCCGAGCTAGAAAGGCAGGCTAATTAAACGGTAACTGGGTTAAAGGCGACCGTTCGCATCAACTGAGTAATAAGGGCTGCGGTGTTTGATGAAGGAATAAGTGATTTTTATGTGTTTTGCTATCGTTGCATAAATAAATAGAAACTATTAGCGTTCGTTATTTGGCCCTTCTATGATTAAAAAGATTTAGCTAAAGCACTGAGACCTAAAAAGATTAATTCACGTATGCAATAAACCAATTCAACCAAAAAATCCAGGCACAGGATTGCTTGAAAAAGTCGAAGGATATTGAGGGTAAATTTCGCTCGTATTGATCAGGTCTCAAAGGATACTTGAGCAGAAGTCAGACCAACTCGGACGACACAACACTCACACCTACATTTCAGATAAGTGCTCTCAATGCGAATACTTGACCCCTGGCCATTGAAACTGCTATTTTCTTTGGAAGTAGATATTTGAGTATCGTTCAAAAGTTATAAATGTGTTAACTTCGTACGGTGTTCAATTTACGATGTTACGTATAATATGTATCAAGTGGTTTCAATGTTAAGTCGTTAATTTATTTATTAATAATTAAATTACATACGAAACTCGGTAAATTTACGTGTTTTTCTTATAACTAAGATGCAGACATGCTACTACGATTTAAGTAATATTCTTAACGATGAATAATCAAAAGAACTTCTGAATTGATATTTGAATAAGAAAGCTCAAGAACGAAATAATTATGCGAGTGGTGGTTACTCTAAAACAACCATATCATGGAATTCGTATTATGACACTGATTAAAGCGCACATGCGGCGTAATGGTAAACGCAAAAAGACCGCAGACTGAAGCTTGGTTGTGGTTTTTATTACGTCATTTTAATAGAAAATTATCTTAAATATAGCTAAAATACTAAAAAACACACTTAAACTTACGAAATGATTGTATTGCCACCGGTCCTTGATAAGATGGGTCCATCTACAAAAATTGAATTAAATGTGTCCGTTTACAAAATCCAACATTTTTACATACAGGTGAAGCGTTTTAACAAAATCTCATGAAACATAGCACATTCTACCTATTATAATTATCTACTATTCACATCACATCAGCTACATTCATTGACTAATTAATTATTATTATTACTTCAGTTATCCGCATTCATTTAATAGACCTTTCACAGTGGATCTACGGCTCGACCTAATAGCTCGACCTAACGAATATCGTTTGTTTCAATGATAAATCCAAATCAAACAAGGTCGTGATAGCAGAGCGTCATTAGAGCCAACCTAAAGTTTACTCGATTTTGTTTCGCCAAATGACATTCATGGTGCCGATGAATGAGATATTAGCTATAATAGAGTTTTTATTTTTCAATGCAAGTGTAACATTATACGAAGACTTTATAGATATAAATATACCTATAGATCTACTAGATATACTTTTCATAACTTGAAATTAACGAATCTTATTGTTTTACTATTAAAGTATGAAAATATCAGTTGTTTAATTATTATTAAAGAAAAGCTAAAAATACATACACAATCATTTAAAGAATTCGCCAAAATGTCCACTTTTAAGTAAGCCCTTAGAAACTTTAATGTATATTCATTTTGGGGGAATCGGTCGATAGCAATCACTTGGAAGACTATTTTTATGGCCTGTACCGGATGCGCCATAAAGCGCGGCATAAAATCACTAAGCTTCAGAAGCAGAATATAATAATAAATAACACTTAAATCGGAGACACGAGGATGATACAGAATAGCGATATCAAATGAATTGTTATTGAAGCGATATTTTACGGAAACAATTAAAAAATAACAAATTTGTCGTCCGTAATGTCTGGATGGGACTTATGGGGGAAAATGTATTTTTTGGGAAAAATATCTCGTGTGTGATAAACAATTTTCTTAAAATATTATACATTGAAGTTAATTATGTTTGATTTAGAGACATTATTAAATTTTGTTTTATATTGAATAATGGACATCAATTACAATTATTTTGAATACATTATGAACTCCAAACATTTCTCAATATAAAGAATGAAGGTTTTTACGAACGGGCTACTTAAATACACGTTTAAAATATGGATGACAAAGAAACAATTTGGCCCACCGCAGTTTGAAAAGATCGTAAATATCCATGTCTCTTTGAAATTGACATTCACGACGTTGCTTAATGGTTCGTTAATTCGAACATCGTGAACATTTAAATTGATTTGATAAAAGCCTACTGCTTCACGTTGTTGTAGACGATTAAAGTAGCAGATGTTGGGTATTAAATAATATGTTATATGCTGTATTATGATCATAATTTACGCGAGTTATAGTTGGCTTAGTCTAATGGATTCGCATTACTAATACGAGAAATTTAGCGAAAGATTAGCGAGAACTGTTAGTTCAGTTAAATTTTTGAATATATGCTAGCAAAAATGTAAGTATCCTTTTTAAACATAATGCCATTTCTATTTTGAAAAAATTCTTTATAAAATAACAAAATATACGTTTCGTATTTTGCAAAACAGAAATTTTAAAGAAGCTAAAATATGTACAATCTTTATATTCGAGAGTTACATAAAAGCTCGTGTCCCCAACACTTTATTTATCCAGTTTCACACCAGCAGAGAACACCTGTAAAGATTACCCTCAGAACTTAGCCGCGTCACCGCATCACTTTACCAAATAATGTGTACATAGGTGACACGAGGTAAAATCTGAAACTCACCTCTGACGGGTAGGGCTGCGACTTCCTATAATCCATTTAGACGAACACCCTGAAGTCATGTCAGAGTGATTGATGTAGGTAGATCGCTATGAAACGTGCTGTATGCGGCCCTAACCTCTCCCAAGTGTAACTGCTTAGCGACGTTTATTATGTAGTAGTTAATATGGTTATTTGCATCTGAATTTATCTATCATGTTATTAAAATGTTATTTTTTGTTTTTGGTATAGCAAAATATTATCTTGAGATAAACTAAATGTTTATGGTTTAAAATTGTACAGCAATAATAATAGGTCTCATCATCGTGCTATTTTTGTATTAATTTCGTTATACGAACAATTTGACAACGTTTCATCAATTCGAAGAGATTGGAAAAGGTAAATAGTATTACTTATTCTCTTCTATTTAAAAAAAAATATACGAATTAAATCATTCTTAACTCTTATTATACATTTTTATAACAAACAAAAACTGATCTTTCCGTATTCCTTAATCTATATTAATAAGACTTTCCTATTCCAAAACGGAATAACAAAAACCGCACACAACAAACTGATATTAAATTAATAGCGAAGCTCCGGTATATTCACATACTATTGTGTTACTGGATTTTGGTTAATCAATAAAATAAGAGAAGGCACTAACTAGGCTGTCCGGGTAGTTCGGAGAATTCCATACTTAATAAACCGTTTTCTGTTTGTTACTAAAATTAATATTGTGCTTATAGTGAGATCATAAGTAAGATATATGTAGATAGCTTTTTGGGGCCTTCACTCTACCTAGTGATAACCAGAAGAAAAAGAACTTAGTTTGTGACTTATTTTTATCAAATATTATTCGAATGTTTTTAGCTGTTCTGACGTGATGTTATAAATAATATTAAAGAAGATAATATAAATTATCGCGTTGGCAATGTTGGTAGTGGTAGGTAAAATAAAACAGTTAATTTTTCATGGAAGATGAATTCTTGGTGTAATTCTGGGAACCATGGAGACTTTATAGGTACTTAATGTAGTAATTCGAATAAGTAATTTGGGCATATCAGTACAACCAATAACAGGAAACATAATTTAGCCAAGTATGACCATTAAGTGGCTATTACTTGGAATTGTTACAGTCTGTCTCAATCTCGTACATTACTAATTAGCAGTGCATTAATGCCAGTTAACTTTACACATAAACACGCATAATATGATTAACAATGATTCTGTATTGTGAGAGAACAATGGATTATAAACAAGCAGTAAGCGCCTAAGTTTGGGCATGAAATTTCATGGAAGCACCCTTATGAAAGTCGTAAAGACGAACGTGTTTGACGAATTTTTGTTATTCACATCTGGTGTGAAAATTACGAGAAAAATTTCGCGAGGTTTAAACGACGTTTAAAAATACCATGCTCAAAAAACAAGATATTATATGTACAGTTAAAAGCAGATTTATTATGAGTTATGACAAACGTTCCTTAGTTCAAATTTTAGGTTACAAGCATGACATAACATCACATAACAATATGGAGAAACTGTAAAACACGCGCATAGCGAAATATTTGTAACGTACTAATAAGTACGTAGGTACATGTCATTGGCACGAATAAATATCTAGAACACTTAAATATTCTGAATCCGAACATCAAAGGAATATTTGCTCGACAAACAAGCGCAAATTACGCGCAAAGTGATAGATGAAAAATTATTCCGGCAAGAATTTTTCAAAAGATCCAATTAACTCCGAGCACTCGAAAGGGTTTGTGGAGTAGAAGGAGCAGTGACTAACGAATTTCGTTGATGTTTAAAAACCAGAACGAATTTTCAACTGAAGTTATGGTTAAGAGAATAAATTATGGTCAACCTCAGTTTGCCGTAAACGTGACAGTGCATATTCTACGTTGAAATATTTTAAAATATGATTCTTTTGAATTCCCTCATTTTAAATACAAAGATAGCGATTAAAAAGGATTTTGTAGATGTTTATCCTGTTTTATCTTTGTGATTTTTGTGGCATTTATAATTCATTTTGTTGCGCAAACGTTATATTTGCGTAACTTGTTGAGTTTTTCCAAGAAGTGGTTTGTTTACGTACTATAATGTTTATTCTAACACTGCACATATTTTTATTGAGTATTACATAAAGCTTTAAAAACGTTGGGATACAAACGTGTTCTAAAATAACATGGCCATTATATTGAAATGGGTAAAGCATATGCAGGTAGCGCTGCGGGCGGAGAGCGAGCACACAAATTGTGTACTTTTCTTTCTAAAAGCGAGGATAGAAACGCAGCAAACTTTCGCGATATTCATTAAAAACGTCCTTTCTGCAACGCCACCGAAGGCTAGTGTGCTTTTCATTCTGACTCGTGTTTTACAGACATATTCGACGATGTGGCTAATATCAATCTTATTTCATAGGACCGTATTCATTAACTGATTTTAGTCAAAAAACAAACAGTCCTAAAGAATAAAATATGATAAAGCTAAAACTTCATTTTCTTAATAAGTTAAAAAATAATTGTAATATAATGCTCCGTTTTCATGAAAATTAATGGGTATTGGGTAACATAACAATATAAAATTATCAGTTCTGAGGATGTGCGGGCTATAATTAATGATAGTCAATGTACACATTGATTGGATTTCTCATAAATTTCCTATACAGTGCCTTTATATAAAAATAAAATTGACATCAAAAATGAATTCGTGAAAATTTTACACAAAGAATTTAAGTCACAGTCAGAACTAAAATAAACTGCTTTGGTAATTTAAAAATATGAACTTTCAACCATTGCTGTATGTTGTAATATTGCAAAATGCAATAAGGCCGTATTGCACAATGTTCATATTGCGCAAAATAATATTATTTAATATGCAAGTTTAAACGAATGGGGTTGAAATACTTAGTGTGACAGTTTTGTTACATTCACAACCAATAAAAGTTTGCTTTGTGGCAATGTTATACTACGTTTTTAATTTTGCTTGCAACGAATTACCTTTATATATTATACGAATCATGTTCGGGTTTTAAAAGCATTTCATTGTTAAGATCCTGCGATACGGTTACTGAGAAAATAGAATAGTGCTTGCGCGCCTGAAGCTTGAAATGATAATGATTTTCACATTCTTTAAGTTCCTCTATGTCATAAGTACTCACTGATATTATCGAAAAAAAAAACATTTGATTTACTAGTTTAGCTGAATACACGTAAATATACATTTTTGCGTTTTTATCCTCGCTGTTTTCCTTTTTTGCATTGAGAATAATAAATAAATAAAAAATTTATTTATTTAATTTAGACATACCAACAGAGTACACATGAAAATTATCACAATTAAAACTAAACAACTATCGAATATTATTATGATATATACACCAATTACAGGTTTGCACAAGAAAACTTATAATATAATTACGTTACTGTTGTTTTAAGTGCTTAAATAAATTTAATTACAAGAATAGAAAAAATAGAGAATAATAATAAAAATCTATCTATATTTATTGAATTTAATATTTATAGTCACGTTCACGTACCATTTATTTTTAGATCGTAAAATCATTGGTCATAAAATAGCCATTTGCTATTTTCGTATTGTTGAATTAATGGTTACCAAGGGGTATAAAATAATATCCATGAACAGAACAGTTATTTGCATAAAAATATATTTTATAATTACTAATAGAAACAAAAATTTAATAGCAGGTTGATTAGATCGTCAATTTGTTATATCTCTGACTCATTCAGCGAGAACTTAATGAGGGAAATACAGCGCACATTAAGCGAAATACCATGAATGCACTGATCAATATCAACAAAATTTTATGTACGTTGTATCACTGTCATATATTTGGCGGACCGAGTAGTTGGCATTCAAATTACATGGCTCTTGTACAGAGGAGTGATAAAATGAATATTGCACACGGATTTCAGTAGCAATTTAGCCAGTTTCGTGCCTCTATACTGTACTGACACGACATTACGCAGGTGTATCTAGTATTTAGGGAGTTTCGCTTCCTCTTAAATTAAGAAGTAACTTGAAACACGCTTGGTACTAAGAAACTTTCAGATAAGGGCTCATTTACTCGAAAGAGCTTTGCGATCTTAGTACGAAGGATGTGTGTTTTAATTGGTAAATGGACTTTAAATATTAAAATCGTACTAATCTTAAAAGTAGTACCTACTTCTTATTTTTAATTTGACGTTTATATTAAAGAAGAATAAAAAGTTGCTTATGATTTTTTAAGTGACACAAGTAGGTAATATTCATATTTCTAAGCATTTATGAAAAATACGAGAAAATCCTATATAATCATGCGTGTGACAATTAATATCTGTATTATTATTTTAATAAGCACAAAAATACGATGATATTGTATATAAGAGAAAGTTGTCGAGTGAAATAGACCATTTTTACAAATTATATAATCAAATACAGGACTGTAAAATACATAGAAACAATGAAAGTTTATGTTCGCTTTATTGAAGAACAAATATCATTACGGTGTTTAATCTGTAATACAGTTGGCAATAAAAACACGTGTCGTCCATACGAGCATTGTCTGCTGCGAAACTAATTAGTGGTTTTATTATGAGACTTGCATGGTTTAGCCTCGGGTGAAGTTATGAACGCAAAATGGGTAAATGCGAACTTCAGGGCGACGTAACAATGAAAATGTCACTTTGTGGAATGGGCCCGTTGTTGATTAATGGAGTTTGAGTGAACATTGTTCGGACCTTACTTATTTATTCATTTTAGCTACGCATTGGAGTTAATTGTTGATAAAAAATCCATTTAATCCATAGAAGGGAAGCCGGCACTTTTTACCCATTAATTATGAAAGTGTTTGATCTTTATTGTTATCTGAGGAGCAACGGGTAACGTTTCAATTGTTTATTTTTAGTACCTCTTGGTACTATTATCTATTAGTATTGCCTATATAATACTTCTCGTTGTAGCTGTTCAATTTACCTAGCATTCTCTTACCTAAATAGAACCTTAGATATGAGATAGCTAATACGCCTAAATAAACGCTTCCCTTTGGTTAGTGAATAATTTAACATTAATTAATATTAGTAGTAATTATATAAGCATTTTTAAATTATCCGCAAATATTCTTGTGTAGTTAAATACATATTATATCTTTAATTATGATAATGTTTCTTTTTTATTTTTAAATATAAAACTAAAATTAAAAATTCTTCCGATAATTGTCTGTGACAATTGTGAATATTTTGTGTTTATATAAATTGCGTCACGTAGGATAGTGAGAAATTGTGAGCTTTAATGAATTCAAGAGAATATTGTCTCATCCCATCTATTCGATTATACTTAAACTAGAGCGGAGAATTTAGCGACGTTTTCTTTACTTTTTGGCTGCAAAATGTAAAATTTCCTGAATAATTGCTTGAACCTCCTTGTAGTGTTTTCAGCAAACAAAAAATTCAAATATTTTGAGTCGTAGACATTTTGTAGTTGAGACTCAAACTAAGCAAGTTAAAAAATATTTGAACTTCAATACAATATACCCTTAGAATATACCTATACTTATACTTCTTATATATACCTATACTTCTTATATAGTTCAAGTTAAATCAGAATAATGCCATTTGAAAACCATATTTCGAGCAATAACTTATAGACCAATCAAATTGTAGCAATAAATGTCATCCGATCCGACAACAATGTAATAGTTGTTTTATGAAGGGCTTTGATAAATGGTCTTAGATTAATGAATGAAGAGTTTTCTCTATAGTATAAAGGGTTTTAGAATAAACTTAAATGCTATAAAAATAGATACTTATATATAAGTAAATATGGTATTGAAATACTGAAAACAAGCATATATAAAAGATTTTTGTTCACAGTTGAAAGAGTACACAATTGTAATTTAATTTTTTTCAGAGTTTTATTAAATTCAAGTTTAATTAATGATACACAACTGCTTTTAACATTTGAAATTATCTAAATAATGAATAAGATGCATAAATATAAAAGAGAATTGGAAAGCGTGTATCTTCAGAAATATAAATAATAGGACAGCGCAAAAATCACATATTACATATCAAGCGCTCAGATAATTTTCCTGTTATCCATAAAAACATCAATAGACTGATACACGCACGGCAAAATTAAAAACGTTTGGTAAATATTTTTCAGGGGTTGCCATGAATGAAATTGTATTTCAATATGACGGAGGAGCATTGAGATTGATGTTTAAATAGGCTGCTAATCCCACCAATATTGAAATATGCGCGACAGTATTCGGTTGGGATGCGGTGATCCGCTTTTATTAAAACACCATCGTTCGACGTGAAGTCGTGGAAAAAAACATTTTGTCCTTGTTCAATGAACACATTCAATAGGTGTTCTGGAGTTGACTAAGATTATCGTTCCCTTACAATCATTGGAGAATATATTAAATGTACGTTTAGTAGTGAGAAAAATGAATAATTTATTCCATTGATTTTAACCCTTGTTATTGATATGGTTGAGTAGATAAATAAACGATTAAGTTTTTAAGATATATATAAATAACACTATTAAATGTCATTTACATAATAATAGTATTTAATACAAAACATAATTTTATTTCAGCACGTATTCGAAGCAATTTTGTATAATTTCTTTTTTCTCTATAAATACGCAATGCCGGCGACAATTACAGCAATAAGTGTGTGAAAAAGTAATGTACTAAATTTTACTTAGGGTGAATTCATAATTTTTCTAGCCAGAACGATATGATTCCTTTTATGTTTCTGCGTAACAAGTATTAATGGTCTGGGCTGGGGTATTTTCAGAGATTCCGTCATTTGTGAGCAATTAGGGGACCCTCATAACTTAAATTGTATAAGATATGATTGATAACATTTTTATTAACAACTAAAATACTTCATGGAACGTGATAAATTTTTAAAGTTTCATCTTCGAATGTCTGTTTTTATTTAATTTTTCTTTTTTCCTTTTGAGGTTTGACAACCTAAAAACGAATTTGAATTTTACTTAGTACTTACATATAATATTAAAAATAATAAATAATATACTCTTTACGTAACACATAATAAATTGAAAAAAATAACATCTTATTCAAAGTTTGCTGTGGGTTTACCAAAATGTGTCGCTGTCGTTCCTGCTGCAACCACAGAACGTATTTCGAATCGAAATTGTGGTTAAACGACTACAATATAATGCAGTTGTGTAAATTTCCTTAGTGTTTAAGTCGAATGAAAGCGGAATTTAATAATGAAATATTTGTTAACTTAGCCTTAATAAATTATGTCACCTACTGGTATAGATAGATTTATATAGTCTTCGTAAATATATAACTGATAACAGTGTGCTTCTGATGCACGTAGAGTCTCAGCCATAAGAATAAAATTTTATGTTTACACCAATTAGCTAAAAGAAACGACCCAATTTGCAAAAGTCGAACAAAGTTAACATAGACGTAGAAATAACATCGTTATTTGCACACCAAGATAAAACGAGAAAGCATCTGCATTCTATTTCCCTGTGTATTCCTTGTGGATGCACGTTTCCTCTTACAATTCTCAATTCGGGTCTGCGCCGTAAGCCGCCAGAAATGGTAGATGAAAAATAAAACCAACTCGAGTTGGTTACACAATAAGCTGGTTCAGTTCAAGAACTCTTCTCAACAGCCTTGTTTGAGATCAACATAACGATTCATGTTTAACACGACATGTTTAGGATTTCAGTATGAAATGAGAATGTTAATGGGATCCGGTGTCACAATAGATCCGATTGTCTATAATTATTGTCTACAATAATATCACGGTTATAGATGATTAATGATTACCTACTTACTACAATTATGTTAAAGTGAATTGTTATTTTGAAAACGTGCCTAAAGGTTCATTTCAAAAGGCTCTTTAGTAAAAATAACCACACAAAACTTAACTAATAAAAGCGATGATAATTTAAAAAAATATCGAAATACATTTTTAATAAAAGTTATACTCATATTGTTACTGTTATTATCCTCACCTTTTGAAATCATAGCTTTTTAATATGAAAATTATTAATTATAAAAAGGAAGTTTCCTGTATCTAGTTAATTAGGGCTATATAACATCTTTTTAATCGAAATATAATTAAAATATTGATTGAGAACGGCGATTTAAAATTTATATTACGTTGTCCGTTATTCATTAGGTGTGTACCGCTTGCAAATGAAGTTGGCATTGTCCCAGCATTTGGTATTTTCCGATCTTTGCAAAATAATAGTGAAAGCTTTACAGAATAAACACTATTTACTCGCGATTGTATAAAGTCTATGTAATATAAGCCTCGCGTTGTGATATTTAAAATGCGCAGTGAGGAAGTGATTATTTTAATGGTAGGAAGACTTAAAAATGTTGGTGTCTGTTTCGTCATTAATGTGATGGACACAAAATGATTCCCCTGATACGATTCCTTTTAAAATGTTGGATGAACATTACTAAGATATTTAAAGAAAACAGTATTTTTCATTTCAAATATGACTCGTTGTTTATATTTAATGTTTTGTGGTATCATTTTACAAAATACCTACAAAATATAAATATGTAATTATAAACATGAGAATAGAATCGGTACATAAAATTGTGAACAACTAAATCATAGGGGTAAGAGGATAAGACAGCAATAAGCAACGTATTACAGCTTGTTGACAATTCGGCCACAAATGAATGTACATAAAAATGTAACTGTCATCAATATCATACTTTATGGGAGGATACGCTGTGGGTAATATAAAATTCAAATTGTACAAATTCGTCGCTTACCCAGATATCGTTTTGTATAATACATACGACATACGATACGTGTATCGCTAATCCGAAAAATTGTTTAAAGCTTTACAATAAACATATCCTTTGGACGACGAAGATGGGGGAGCCATTATTATATTTTATTTCTCTCCATGACGCCTTATTATTTTTATACTTTTTCTTTATAGAAGGTTATCGGCTATAAAAAATGAAATGTTTTTTGCTTGATTGAACCCTCTAGAAGAGCGAATTTTATTTCCTTATAACTTAGTAATATATTGTCACACATTCTTTATGAAAGACACGATGCTCATTTTATAGGAACGTGAATTGCGAATACGTAAAGGGATCCATTGATACTCCTCGTTTTAATTATTATTTGTTATTTGTTAGTTTGAATGACATAACATGATAAATATGTAATAGAAAATAGTTGAACAATACTTTCCAATTTTTAAATTGAAACAATAAAATTTTAGCAATTATAACTGTGAAAGAGTTTTTGCACATGATGATAGATTTTAGTTTTGTTTTTACATCGACAAAAATATTATAGAAGTGATAAATGGTAGATGAAATAGACAAAAATCTCCCGCACAGCAGGGAACGCAATATCAATGTAACCATTATTAGATACTTATTCCATGAATGCTTTAATATTATTCAAAAGTTATTGTGAAATAATTCGGTTTGTTTTTTGGACAAAAGGAAGCCTTTATAGAAAGGCTACAAATGAGCATTATAATTAATTGTTATCATTCATTATAGTGAAGAGGCGTTATTAATGGTGGTTCATTTTTATGGATTCAAAGTTTTTAAATAATGAAAGTCATCACAATGATAGGCCTATGTTATTTTTCAAATGAAAATTTTATTTTTAGTAAGGCTTTATAAATGTAAAGTCATGTTCTGTACTGTTTAAATTGTTGGTATTATTGTGTATTGTTATAGATAGTCCTTTCTTCATTGATAATAATATATATTATGCATAATTTCAAAATGTATATTTGAATGTACATAATTCAATTCAAATTATGCATGTTTTCATTTATCATAAAAAATATTTTTTTTAACATTGAGGCGATTTATTATTCTTTATTTATGTTTTTACAGATCTTCTTAGAATTGTATACGTAAATATGGATGGTATAAATACGAGATATTGTACGAATTTCTAAAATAAAATGTAGCATCATCTAGTTTAGTTCCAATTCATAAAATATAAAGTCGCATCGAGTCCACAATTTATTTTGCCTTGTGAGGTTGCATCTTGTTTAGCGTCAAGGCACTTATTATTTTATGCAAAACAGGCTTAACTAGCAAATGTATAATAATTTCGAGAACAATGGAGTCTTGCCACCGTCCTCCACATTATCTAGGGTACAATGCGATTTGTACTGCGATACGGGAGAGAAATAAAGTTGTGAAGTGTTAAAGTTTCATATTATAAGTGGGTCGTGCAATACTTTGCTCGTATTCAGTAACGCAATGCCCTCAAGATATCTAAGCTTTTCTTTGAATGAGTTCAGTGGTCCGTGACTTATACCCTTAAGTTATATTGTACATAACTACGTATTGTTCAATTCTATTGTAGTGTTATCATTGTTGTATTTCTTGCAATTGAAAAGAAGTTTATTGTTGGTGTTGTACTGAAATGATACACAAAGTTTTATTGAAAACATTCATTTATTTTACATAAACGGCTAAAGGTAACGTTATCTACATAGGCATTATATATAATTAATTCTTAAATTATATTTTCTAGAGATATGTTACATTTACAGAGAAACGTCGACAACTCCAACTCCAAACTAAAGGAAACTTAGGTGGCCTTTTAAGAACAAGATTACACATAATAATAAATACTATTTATAAATTTAATTAAATACTGTTTGGATTAAATGAAAACATACACTTTTAAATAAAGTAATTTTCGGTTGGAAACCGTAAATTAAAGTAAAGTACTTTCATATAGTTATATAATAATTAAGATAACCAGTGAAGTATGTACATAACTACTTATTTTTTCAACAATAGCAACTTATCTATTTTTTTTTGTTTGGAGTTATCGATGTTATTTTTAAAGATCTAATAATTTGACTAATGTCACATTTGAGACTGAATTTCAATAATTTTATGTTACAAATGTTAAAAATAAATCCTCTATTGATATGGGTTAACAAATTCACGTAATATAACCGCACAGGTGATCGTTGCTTCTTCAGCCAGCAGAGGATCCAGACCCTCATTCAGAACCAAGTTTTCAGATTGCATCCTTTGAATGTTCCAGCATCTCTTAGTCTAAAGTGATTCTCATACTCTTTTTATTTTGAACTAACAGCTTAACAGATTCGTAAAAAAATATTGAAGATATTAGGATATTACGTAATTCTTATTTTTGTTACATAATAATTGAATTTATGTTACTATTAATAATTTAGCAATTGAAGTTAAGCTATGTTTATACAAAATCTGTTTATGAATGTAAAAAGCACGTAATATTGTCTTTATTTCGAGAATAGTATATACATTTTTTATGTAAAGGTACTTAAAGTATGTACATTAACATTTGAAACTTGTCATTCTTGTTTTAAGTAGGTACTGAATGTGCATAAAATAAAACAATTAATTGTCCATATCCTGCATGTGTGTTGTCGGTTATATTGATTTATCTACACAGAAAAGATAAATCAATACTTAGAAATGACAATAAACAATGAAGAGCTATTTTTATTATAGCTTCTATAGTCAGTCTATACAAAAGCATAACAATTTATCTTGCTTATTAACTTTGATATATTACTACAGATTTTTTTGTTGACGTAATGTACTTCTAAATTGCTAAGTCTATAGAAATCCATCTAGTCCAACCGCAACAACGGAATATTTTGTACAAAATAATGAAATCAGATAGATGTATGGCACGTTATTCATAGAGTCTATCAGTCTTTTATAAGAATAATTATTTACAATCTGCCTTTAAAACAATCTAAAACTTCAACAAATTGAACAAAGTCACAAGAGTGTCAACTGCACTTACAGAAAAATACTACGACTGGAGTTATGACTAACGAATGTTACAATGGAGCCGCAATAGGTTTACAACCAGGATCCAATCGTGTGCAGTTTTCGACTATTTTTGCACGAGATCTCTCCAAACCATTTTGCTCATATTGCGTTGTCAGACTTCACTATTCCGGAATTTTAACACAAAAGAATAACGAAGGTACGAGATATTTCAAACGTCCTTTTACATTCTAAGGTATTCTATATTTTATACAATGCTATGACACAAAGCTTCGTATCACTGTTCTTATATTATTTATTAGTGAAAGGTGTTAATTAGTTGAGAGTCATTGGCACTATAATGTTGATATATACGTTTTATGTCAGCTAATAATTGCTAAGATTAACGTGATGAGAATATAATGTTCTTGGACGGCTCCGCTACTCGAGGACTGCGTTGAATCGTAATCTGGTTGAAATAATAAAAATTATGAGTATTTCTTGTAATATCGTCTGTTGTACTAACAAATAATTTAATTCATTGATAATACTATAAAATTAAATAAATTTATACGCAAGTATATGCATAAAATTGTATTATAATAAGTAGAACTAGTAAATGTTCACAGGGTGATGATTGTAAATGTAAAGTGACCATTTTTAATTGCTAACAAATTTCCAGATATATTCAAGAGTCGATATATTACATTAACTCACCAATATCTTTCCATTCCTCGACCTCGTAGTCCCCGATGACTCTGTTTTCAGCTGAACTATCTCGCCAACGATTTCTATGTTTACCTGGGAATGAAAATATTTAATGGATCAAAAATAATACCATTATTGCTCCTCTAAATTTATTACACTGGTCAACAATGATTTTGTTGCCCTGGATGTGAAAGTGGTTTCGAATAATTTAATGCATATTATATATAGAACTATTAATGGTTTTGGTAGATTGGCTCTAGTTTTTTTTTTATCCTAATTTTCTTACTAGACTCTAAAACGCAGCATGAAATAGAAGGTATATTTGTTTTACATCATTTATTTAATGCAAAGTTTTACTTATTGTTTTGTTTTAGTATTTAATTAATTCAAATGGATATAAAAATAGAGAAAAATCATTAAAACTTATGAAATAGTACAAGGAAATAGATTTTATAAGCTTCTCTTCTTAGTTAATTTTGGGACAATAGTTTTCTTATGGACCATCAGTAATCTGCCATCATGTGACGATCCCATATACCCTGATACCATTATTCCATAATTTTTACTTCTTTTTCGATGTGTTCTTCCTGTTTCTCACAGAAATTCCGCAGATTTACTGGATATCTATCCAGGAGACTGTGGGCAAAGTGTAGCTTTATGCTCGTATTTGCTCATAAAATAATGAAGTTTTTTAAACAACTGTTGTGCCATTTCTTTATAATTTGGTGTTTTAAATTAATCTTAAATTAATTAATACTATATCTCTCCATAATTTACATTCAGCATCAGTTATTAAATTTTGTTAAATTTTCATTTTTTATCAATTGTCGACACGCCCGTCCTGTAGGGCCATCGGGTATTCTTCTTATAGTTCTAGATTCCCTCAAAGGCCTAAATTTTCATATTTATTAATTATTCCTAATGAATTTGCTTTGTCTAATTCTATTAATAAAAACATCAAGGGAATTTCGTATACCTATCCACTTTGCTGACCAAGTGCTACTGGGTTTCTTTAACTCGATACAAACCGAACATTGTTGTTCATAAAAATGTTTTTTTACAGAAACCATTTATTATTCTGATATTCTACAGTCAGTTTTATAGAATAGGGTTCTGTCTGAGCGAATAAATGTGCAGAAAACGTAATTCACCTAAAAATAAACACTTGTTAGTAACCCGTACTCTGAAGGGCCGTAAGAAATTTTATATATGAAAATCCAAATTAAAAAAAAACTAGAGCCAATTAAATAATTTTAATGATTACATTCACAAACTGGGTACTTGAAATATATAAATCTGTAGAAATATCCAGGGCAACAAAAAAAAATTGTTTTTTTGTTGAGCTGTGTTATCTACGGTAAAGTATTTTGTGCCACTACAATATTGTAAAGAATGAAGAGGAAAACCCAAATCTGTAACAATAAAAACGCACATTACAAGTCAAAGAGCAAACAAAATCGCTTTCACACAATAATATTACTAACGACCCAATTGTACGGAAGCATTGGGCGACGGAGGCAAAACCAATAAATACAAAATCCACCATCGACCTTTTCTGTTCGACACCTACTGACGATGAATGTATAAAAGGCACGTGGGCCCGACCGAACTTTTGACTATTGCTCGTCTAATCGTGGTTTACTCGGCTATATCGAATTTTCAATTTTCCCAATAAGCATTCGGACAATAAAGGGTGGATCGAGACGGACATGAAAAATTAATTCTGAAATTGTCGAACACGGCTGAAGGAGGGTTTCGTTAGAGACTCTCTGTTTCGACATTAATTATTACACTGAAATTATTTTAAACGTCCAATCGGAGTCCAGTTAAATCTGTAATAAAATTATTACAAGTTTTAATTATACTTCTATTGTTGTCATACCTTTTTTCTTTTGTGGAAATGTGGGTACGTAGTTGATTGTTGTACTGATAGTTGACGGAGCTGGTATTTCTGTGAATTACATTGTTTGTTAATTCGTTTTACAATGAAAACTATCACCTAACAACTACTATCTACTATAACTTATACAATTGATTATAATTTTTATTTTGTCGAAATGTGTTTCACGAAGCTTCGTTGTTAAGTCTAAAATACTGCTTCCAATACGACTTAATAATGAAAATAGTTTCAATCCTACGATAATATTTCATCGGCTGTAACCTGTGTATGAATAATGAAAGGATATTTTGCACTTAGCTCGAATGAGAAGCTAGAATGTAAATAGACATTACCGTCAAGTCGTATAAGGCCGTCCGTCTCTCCGAGGGAATTCTTGGCGACACAGCGGTACGATGAGAAATCTTTAGAAGATACTTTTCGAATGATAAGATTCATCTTACGGCTGTAACCGTCATCGTTGAGCGATGTGATATATTTGTTTCCTGCAATAAAATACGATCATATGGATATCAATATTTTTAACGTGTATTTTTTTAATAAGGGTATCTTTACAGTTCGAGATCTTTACAGATCTTACGGTTTAGATTTCAGTAATGTTAATTTACTTTTTAACATTCTTAGTTAGTGTTATTTAGATTTAAGATTGACCTTCATTCTAAGAAACACATCCTTAAATATTTTTAAATAATCTAGAAAATGTAAAGATATTGAGTAAGAATTTTGGTACAGAATATAATATGACAAACCTGATATGATCATGTCGCCTCTGTCCGTGGTCCAATAGTTGATAGACGATGGATAGGCTTCAGTGTGACACTCCAACGTTACGTCTTGTCCTACATACGCAGCTTCCAACTGATTTGGGATCGATAGCATCGGTGGGACTGCATCCAAATACGTTAATAAATCACCTTGTTAATAGCTACAACGCACTATGCGATGTGGTGATAATAAAGCGCTTATTTGTGAAATGCTGCTTATGTCTAGGTGGTTAACTATAATTAAAATAAATTCAAATTCAGTCAAATAAAAGTCTAGTATTCGTGTTCTATTAAGGTAGTTGATACACTTAATAAAATTAAGCATGGTAGTTTTGCACTTGTCAGCATGGACGACATTTCAATGGAA
The DNA here is from genome assembly GCF_905220415.1 of Colias croceus. Taxonomy (NCBI): domain Eukaryota; kingdom Metazoa; phylum Arthropoda; class Insecta; order Lepidoptera; family Pieridae; genus Colias; species Colias croceus. The sequence continues at coordinate 5,181,407 of NC_059546.1, forward strand.
ACAGAGATTCCAAAAATAATCGTAATCTGAGCAGAACTTATTACGTCCGGTGAAGTACGTAGGTATTTTGGACTTCACCTATTTAGTTTAATATTAAATACAAGAGTAAAATAAACTGGCGTCATATCCGTTTTGAGAACAAACGCAGCTGTACTAACTTGAAATTATATTTTCTTTAAAATTATAACAATGCAATTACAAACCTGCATTGTCTACGAAACTTTTGCTATTGAAGTTACAATTTAATTATAAGGAAGACTGCAGCTGTCAATTTCCCTGTTAAGTCTACAGATTATATTAAGCTTATATAGTTCAGATGCGGGCGGATGGCTAGGGCAGCTATAATAGAAAATCACGGTGAATTCATCAGGAAGTCTCCTTAGTTAATCGAGTGAAAATTACGTGAGAATTTTACGTATCCTTTATGAGATTTAGAGAGCTGCGAACGTGCTGAGATATACGGAATGTGATTTGGGGGAAAGAAACGTCCCATTGGCTTTCAGGATGAAACGTCCTCGGCGCAAGCGCTCGGTTAGAGATAGTATCGCCATTATCGCCTTCTCGCCGTATTCAAGTCAGCATAAAGCTCTAATTGGGCGCAATTACGAACGATCCGACGGAAGGCACAGTCAGGTAGACGTTGTGTCCTCGTAAATACTCGTTAACGACACTCGCCCCTAGAAAAATAATATCTCTAAACGCTGACTCTTAAATGGAGGAAATGGCGAGAAAGTATTCACGTACATAAGAGCGGAAGCGTTTGAGGTAAACTTAATGGGCGAAGTCGATGCGTCTTTTAAAGAAAAAAATTGTATAATTTTTATAACTTATCATTATTACATTTCTATGTTCTACGCTATGTTTTTCAAATTTCTACGTGAAATTATAGCGTTCATATTTATTCGTGAAGTTCATAACGAGGGCTTAAATAATTAAATGAGGTGGTGAGAATGTGACATGTGGTAATGAAACATGATTGTAGGTACAAGGTGCTAGGTATAGCCACAGTATAGTGATCGTGCTAGTTGGAATGATATTGATGTCTGTCTGTCAGTTTAATCGGTTCGTATGTAGCTAGCTATAGAGAACATGCTAGTCGCTCAATAAGCTTTGATTGGAAACATGAATCTCCGGTCAATTCAGTAGAAATTGACAATAGTTCATGAAATAGATGACGTACTAATAAGTTTAACTCGCTTAAAGCTGTAAGTAGAGAAGATTAATAGATTTTATTTTTAAATCTATTAATTTATTTAATAAAATTAAGAGCCTGCCTATATTATATTTGTTGGTCGAGGACTTACGTCTAAACAATATAATTAGGTATTGGTAATAGGTAATAGCTAGTTTCTAACCAGTGTTTTATCTCTTAATTCTTAACGATTTTTTAAGCTAAGTAAGAAAGCAAATTAGTTATTGAACAATTTATACGTTAGCTTAATCAGTAATTTATTATGTGGAGTACGAGTGGCAACAAAAATTAGATATTGAAACTCAATGAATTATTGGAGAATCCTTAAAATACTTAATGCATACTTAATTTATTTTTAATTTTATTGTTTAGTTTCGTTGTATTTCAAACCTTTAATGGAATCCATATAATACAAAAAAGCAGATTACAATTCACTTCTAATATTATTACAGTACTTACATTGAACCATGAGAACTACTCGTTTGCTGATGGATGGTGGGACGCCGTTCGATGCTATACATAAATAAGCACCCATGTGAAGACGTGACACTTTTGATATCGTTAAGTTTTCTCCATCAACCACGTTCACTGTAAATAAACTAAGAATCATACACAACATCAAGGAAATGTCATTTCTAAATCGTATTATTCCAGTCTTTGTTTTGCGCACAACTGTAGTCACAAAACTATTCGCTCTACGTTATATCAAACATGCTGCGAGGTATGAAAAGGAATTTGTTCGACGAAATGTAAAAGAAAATCTAATACAATATTATAGCGGACAAATTCCGTTTTCAATTTCTGATTCAATCTTGTAAATATTTCGACTATGCGAAGATTGTACAATTGGGTTGTGTTGAACGAAACGATTGGTTCGAGTTGTCATTTCGCCAAGAGGTCGCTTTACAAGCCATTGGTGTTTCAAATTTGTTTAATCCAGAACGGAAACATAAAATTCGTTCTACGCGAAATTATACCGCGAGAAATAAATCTAAAAATGTCCGCCGTTTCCTTTTATTTTCGACAATCTATGAACTCGATTTGTTCAAGTATTCCGTAGCCCTCTCACTCGATCTCAAGCTTGTACTTTCGCGCTTCAAAAACTTCCCTTTTTCCATCTGTTTTGTTTCTTTGCGAGTGAGTCTATATAATTATCGTCCGGAGAGGATGTTTTGACCGGATATTTGTTAAGAAAATTCCATCTTGTTGCGATTGTGTTATTCGTAATAAAATATATTTCACCGAGTACAAAAGGAAATAGCTTAGAAAATTGTATTGTTCGTTTACCTGACTCGCCATTACAGTTGAATTCTTGGCCGTCTTCCCGTCGCCACATGACGTACGGTTCCGGATAGCCGGTGGCCCGGCATACCATCGTGACATTTGTCCCCTCACGTACCACCATGTCCGTGGACGTCATGTTGTCAATGATCATTGGTGGCACTACGGTTCAAAAGAAAATCACTTGAATTTACAAACTTCATTACTTACTGAAATCTAAATAAATAGAAATCTAATAATATTTTCTTTAATGCTTATGCCGGGTGTGTAAAACAGTGTGCAAATTGCAGACACTAATTGTCACACTGTTATTTTGGAAAAATAGATATTATGATTTCTATATGTACTCAGCAGATAGCATATAGTTGATATGTAAAGATTGAGCTACTACAATGGTACTAAAGTGAAATGAACAAACCTACAACTTGTAAATAGCCCTTCCTGGAGCGCATGGGGTCAGTGTTCACCTGGCACATGTACCAGCCGCGGTCGACCTCTTGCACGTTCTTGATGTGCAGGTACCACGAGCGGTGGTCGTTGTACGACAGACTGATGCGCGGGTTCTGCGTTATGATGTTGTGGTGAATGCTCAGTATTGTCTGGGTATCCACTCGCACCCAAGCTACCTAGATTAAAATTCAAGATTGTCAGTAAAATGGAAATTAAAATAATAAATGTGTTAGTATTTGACGTAGCAAAAATTCAAAACAATTTTAATATCGTCGTTTTGTAGTTTACCTATTTTTTATGTAAACAGCGTATGATGATAAAATATAAGTTCCATTGAGCATGGAACCTTGCCTTAAAAATAGCTACTTTTCCAGCTATTTTTACAAGGTTTAAATCATAAAAAAAGGTTTAATGGCACTAAAATATAAATACAGTGTTTCTCGTATCAAGAATATTTTTCGCAAACATTCTTATTGAGGATAGGAATATTCCAAATATTATTTCACAAAAATAGCAACAACACAATAAATTCGAACATCCGCTAAAATAATGAATAAATAAAGCAATCAATGTTGTTACGCGCAAGTTCACTTAACATAAACCAATGTAACGTTATTAAAATATTTTCAGTTCTGAAAATGGGTTAATTATAACACATTCCAATACTTGTAAGTCTATAAATAGAATAGGTATATCGAGCCCTCTTTACCGACGATGCCTCTTAACCTCACGTGGATTGCTCTTAGTGAAAGAAAAAATATTTACCTACAGAACAGTTTAAGATCTGAATATTCATTAAGTGGATAAGGGTTGAGACTTTAGTGTTAATTTAATCTTTTAAATTACGAGCACCGCATGAGAAAGTAATATGACACATCTTGTAAAATTTAATTTGGCTTGATCTAATATGATGATGTCTTTGCTCTATCTGCTCTTATCAGAATTATTCAGTTATAATAAATGGTACTGTAAAAATAATAATATAAAGTTTTTTAATTTAATGATAACTAGAGCTAATATAATCAAGATTTGTTTACTACGATATTTAACAATAGTTTACATACATTACAAGGCAAAGAGGATAAAGAACGTACTTATAAAAAATTGGGTTACGTTTAGCAATAAACAATAATTATATTTCTAAGAATTTTGTTTCGAAATTTATAGGTAAATATTATGTAGGTACAACTATTTATTTATCACAATAATTAAATTCCTTCTTTTTCGATTTAAAATGTTTGTAGTTACTAAACAATAATAACATTACATAAATTATCCTTTGCATCACACGACCGTAATGGAGCTCATAGAAAAAATCACGTAGTCATTTCGTATTCTGCACTATAATTCGCAATTCCGAGCACACAATGAGGTAATTCAATAATCTCTTTGTTCCAGACCACAATGGTTCACAGAACGCGAGCGTGGACTTATTTATTCGTCAAAGAATATTAAATCGTCTTTAAAACTCTCGTCCTATACGCTTCATCCCTGTGAAGCTAGGTAATGTGTACAAGCCATTTCTATTATGCTAACTGAACGTCCCAAAGACGCTGAGCTATAGTAGTATATCGTCTAGATAGCGACCAATGCTTGAACGTCTTTGCAATACCTTTTTATTCTTCTTATTAGTATATTTAATATGTACAATAATTGTGTTAAAAACAGCATCATTTTATCCTAGCTGCTATAGTTCAAGGGAGAGTATTACCTACGTTTTCAGCAGCTTTTCCGTGTATTTGCTCTGTGTACATTAGCATGTTCAGCTATTCCTCTATTGCTCTCAAAGCTTTATGCATATTTGGATAAACAAACTATGAGGTAACTGGTCCTGTATCATTTAAATGAGGGCACAGAAAATCTTATAACCCTATAGAAATTTTATATGCTACAAATATGAAGACATTAGTTGGATAGGGTAAGCAAAAATTAATTGAGAGTAGGCCAGTCATTGTGGTCACAAGTGGTCCATGTAATGTGGTTGTTTTTCCATATAAGTACAGCCATGGTACAGCCGATTTTTAAATTTCACCAATCTTTTTTTTAAATTTACAATCAAATTTAAACGAGTTTCTACACTTTAACGCATTTTCAGTGTAACTTTTAATAGTGTAGAGAAAAATGGACATAATCCTTTTTCTAACATTAAATCTGCATATTACGCGCCACTCCAATTTTCCTAACTAGCCGTCCTGCATGATTAATAACTGGCGAATCGTTTCAGAGCAAAGTGATATTAAGTTGGCTTGTTAAAACTTTAGTGCGTCGCACGAGCGAAGTTGTATGGAATTTCAGTTACTATGTATCCGTTTATGCAATTATAGTTGTAACTGGTCTCTCAGTAGAATATGTAATGTGGATCTTGTTCGGCTAACTTTGATGAATGTGGATTCAATGATCTGTTTGATTATCGTGCTTACTCGGAAATCGCTGTGCAACATGCGTATGCAGCGTTTGTTTACATTTCTCTTCTTGCTTGTATTTCTCCTATTAAGCTGTGCATCTCTGACGCAGCTAGAATGTTATTTTATGTTTATGTATACATATTGTATATGTTTTTTAAAGTATAGCATCTCTGTATTATGTAAGATGGAATTCACATCGTCTTTTTGCACAAAAATCCCTAAATTAAGAAGATTAAAAAATGCTGCGGTTGCATAATACCCAAACAATGTAATTTTGTATTTTTAAAAAACTAACAACATTGTATGTAAAGTATAATCATTATCAATTTTGAATTACATATACCTATTATAATACAGGTAATTGTTCAACATCTAGATCTTTACAATGATATTCAATAATGTAAATCAAACAACAATTTAATCCTCCAAGCTAACAGACTAATATATACCATAAGATCTTAGTTATATTTGATCAAAATATGTTAACCCAACGTTTGAATATCCAAGCTTCCCAAGATGATAATGCGATAGCACAATCTTAACAACGGCAGTGAATTTTTATGGACTACATAGCGTTATTACATAGAAAGGAAACAGTGATTTGTTGTTTTCGATGAAAATGATTATGCTCTGCTATACTGCGTAAAATAGCATTATAGTATTTCCATTAAGTATAAATAACAGTGATCAAATGTATAATTTTACTTATACACGATTTTAACCATATGACAAGCACGTACGCGATCCCCTAAAAATGAAATAACATTTAAAGCCACATTAGGTTCATATGAATATCGTAATAATAAAATCGCGTACCTTATATCCTCTAAGGTCCTCCACCACGCAGGCGAGCAGCGCGTCGCGTCCCACAGTGACCGTAACATTCGGCACCGGCTCCACGAACCGCGGAAATAGGGACTCTGAAACAAACACGTGATAATATATTCCATTCTATATTGTCCGCATTTGGCGCTTTTTGTTGTTCCGTTACATCGTAAACCGCAGTAATATCCCCTTTTTATCAACGCAATTTTATCTTTCTATAATTTATAGTCATAATATATTGGATTTGGTTCAATTGTATTACAGACTAGCGGTCCGCCCCGGCTTCGCCCGTGGTACATGTTTACGTTTTCTCTACATAAGATCCATCCTCGTACTTCAAGAAATATAATAAAAAAAGAATTATCGAAATCGGTTCAGCCGTTCTCGAGTTATGCGCTTACCAACACATTTTGCGATTCATTTTTATATATAAGAAGAAGATATACACCATACAAGTTACCTACTACTATCTTAAGTTCTCTGGTATGTGTATTATATTTGCGTGTACTTCATTTCTCGATCAAACCCTTGAACCAACTTTGGCATAGGTAATAAAATTTCATTTTAAAAGAACTACCTACCCATTTTATGATTATAGCAAAGGTACTTGACGTAAAAGCAAAAACAAGCAGAAAAGATTTTATGTAAATGCGGTATACATGTCGATATGAGCGATGTTTCAAAGGCTACAATCTATTTAGGATAAACAACCTGAGACATGGAAAAATATCCGCGAATGATTGATGAGGCAACGCGAATAGAACAAATCCATCCAGGGCCCATCAATCTTGACTGTACAGAGAACGGGCTTCTTGCAAGCGACGTCTACGTCTCTAATGAAAGAAGAGCTTACCGAGCGCGTACAAACAATTGGAAAATGTTGTTTCTAATATACAGCGTAAGACAGATCGTCTGCGGCGCTTTTACTGAACTCGCTGACATAATAGGTAACGAAATTATAACATACGATCCTTTCTATACACTTTAAATTATAAAAATTAAAGTTGTTTTAATTATTAAGCACATCGCCTTAAAAAGGATTCCAAAAACTCTTTACATTATTTATCCCCATGGATGTGGTTTAAATAGTTAAAATGATAATTTTAAATGGTGTTGTCGAGCTTGGAAAATATTTTAAAATATTCGAGCGACTCAACGAATTCCTTGGAATATTCCTCGTAAAAAATGCGAAACAATTTTCAGGTATTCTTTGTAGCATTAGATGCCTTTCAAAATGTCAAAGAGGTGATCAGTTTGTTTTTTTTAGTTCTGAAACCCAAAAAATACACAGAGTTGAAGAAGTGACCGTAGCCGGAAGAGGAAACGCCTGACTTGAACGCAATTACCCTGTCCGTGTCGAGAGAAAATAAGCGCGACTTTAATTTAATGTTTAATAAGCTTCAAGTACGTTTCGTAGGTTAAACTTATTAAAATCTCTTCTAATTGCTTTATATTAATTTATTTCAATTACAATCTATTTAATGATATACCTATATAATACGGTTATAGTTCATTTCTAAATATAACATCTTTAGCATGTTTTTACTCCAATGTATCCACTACCTAATAAATATAATTACATTTCAATGTGTAATTAACTTTATTAAAGTAAGTATATGCTGTATTTGTGTGACGATACGATGATTTACCAGGAGCTGTATAAAGAGCTGTTCCATTGGTTAAATATAGGAACTGAGTTGGCAAGCAAATGTCATTTGGGCACTCGAAATTTGATTACTTAACTGCCAGTGTCATCAGGTCAATAAGTGTTTACAGATGCACGCGATGAGTCCAGTCCTCGCCGCCCGTATTTACCTAATTGCCATAGTCCAGTGCACTGTGACAAAAGTCCACGTTCGAGCAAATTAGATTCCGCGAACCCTGACTCCTGTTTCGAATACGCGAATCCCCGCTTACCTCTTTTAACGTAAATTAACTGGCCCAGATTACGGACTCGAAATTCCAGAACGGTATTCCGTTTTGCCGGGTTGTCATTATTGCGATCTTGAAATCTACCACCTTCGATCGATTAAATATGTTGTTGATACAATAACAATCAATCATCAGTTTTACGGGGGATTATAGCTGTTTTAACTGATGGACGGTCGATGAATTACAGTCATATTATCTTCCTAGTGTCAAAAATAAACAGCTAACCGTACGTTTATATTTAAAGTTATTTTGGAAGTAAAAGCGAGTCTGGTTAATGCGAATCGTTGAGTCTCATGCAGCGCTACCGCTTCGATGGTACATTCATGAGTATCGATTTTATGCAAAATGCAACAAGATTCACTTGAACGCGCTGTCGATACATGTTATTTGGAACACCTATGTATCGAGCAATTACGTCGTATCGGTGCTAGCCCATGTAATGGTTAGATACAGCATCAGTCGATCGAGATCTGGGAAACAGAGAATTGAAGTAATCTATAAACATGACGCTCAATTAGCGACTAGCGCCTTTAATGAAACTATCGACCCTCGCCTTAGAGTGAGATTTTAATTAAACTTTGAAACGCAGAAAGTGAGGTACGTGTACAGTAAATAATCGTTAAATAATTTAAATTGAAATCTTTGTTCTCAATCTGTTTATACGATAAAGGAGGAGTGTTTGAAAAGTACAATGTTTATTTTTGCGGTACAGTAGCAAGTTGATAATACTATTTTCTTTTTTTGATTTTATGAAACATCAAAGTAGCCATCGTGTATGGCATTTCATATGTTTACACCATAAAATATTTTTGATTATGCTTTGTTTATCTTCAACGTATTTGAAATTATATTTAATCCCTTATTCCATTCACTTGCAGAAATAAAATAAGGATACTTAAATCTTTTAGAAGTTGTGTAGTTATTAAAGTTGGAATGCAAGGCTCTTTAGTTCCAATTCGAACGACAATGCGCTGCTTTCCGCATTTAATGAGACTATTGGAAATGTTCTCAGTATTTCAAGTATATTAGGTTTAGATTTTTTACTAAGGAAAGCATAAACATTAATTCAATGTATACATTGAAAATAGAGAAATAGCCAATAATCAATCAATTTGATATGACATGGTCTATGTTGTATCTTATTTTTTATTCAATAAATTAAAACTTATCAAATAATTCATACATTTATCATGGTTATACACTGATAAATTAATTGAAATTAATTCTTGGGATTTGCTAGTACTGAATTTAATCGAAAAATATTAGTTACCCATCGCTCAAAGTTTCACCAAGTTTAACAATGAAACTTTTATTGCTACATGTGCAACCGATAACAAAAGTTAATATTGATAAGAATACTCTTTAAGTGCCTAATATCAACTCGGTACGATGGTTATAAGAATATCTGCATGACAGGTTAGCGTTATATTGCTGTTATAAATCAAAGATTGCGACAGTGGCGGTGCGAGCGTCGTGCCACCTTGCAGGCGACACCAATCGGATGCATAAATTGTACCTGGGCACAACCATGTCTATTTCACACGCTAGCACCATTCTTACGTACTTTTTGTTACGTAGCATACTATCAACTAGCAACTACTTATAAACAGTTTTTAAAGCTATTCAAAATCAACTTTAAAATCTGACCAATTTTTAGTTGTCAGATTTAAAAAGAGAATCTCTAGTTACGTAATGCAATTATCTGATACATCCATTTATTAATTGAGCCGGTAAGCGATCTATTCGCAAGCAAGCGAAATAAAACTAAGGAGAAAGAATAAACACACTCGCAGCATATCGTTTATTCGACAACGGAGAAAAATAACATTGGGGTCAGCCAGCGGATTGCGAGAGCGAAACTTTAAAGCGTTGAGCACACCGTCAGCACGAGTGCCTGACAATGGTTTCCGGCTCATATCGTCAGATTGGAAACGCGAGACGCGAAGGTGAATTACACAATACCGCGTGAGCAACCACATTTTCCGCATTTAGTTCGTGACTACGATGCATCGCTGTTCAACCGTTAATAAAATACGATTGTGGCGCGGAAACCGCACATCGAAAAACCGGTAAACGTCGCGTGAAATGCTACTGGTGCCGGCATCGGCATAGACATCAAGAAATATGGCAAACGTTGCGCACATACGAAATATATGGCACTATAGGAGCCCGTGTCGACCCGTGCCGGCCTCTTCGACTTTTATTCATGCTTTGCTTCTATCATTATGATTTCAAAATAAAGTGCTAAGAATGGTAAAAGCAAAGTATTTTATATTTATATTTTAATATACAAAATTTCATTGTTCTGTGTCGTGCTTTCTTTAATTGAATATAATTTATTAGATAATATAATATCTAGAACAATAATATTAAACTTACCTCTCTTGTTTTCATTATGTGCACTATAACGTATGTTTATTATTAATAGATGTAAGAAAGACATCTTCTTCATACAATTTGTAAATACATGGACAGTCTTACATTACCTGATAGTCTTCAATACTTTCACAAGAAATTGAACATCGAAAATAGACGTTCAGATTTGGGAAAAGAAAAACAAATCAGAGGTAGAGGAATTTGAAATCAACAGTAATCTGTGTACGCGAAAACGCGGAAGGAGATGGATGACAAGGAAAATACGCGAGAAAATTCAAAAGGAAAGCAAGGTGGAGCGGGCGCGGAAAATTGGCTTCATTAAATGTTGGCGGGAACACACAGATGTAACGTTAGAGTCAATGTACCACAGATTATTATAAACGCTGTCTATGGTAATCTAGTTAAAAACAAGTTTATGTTTGTTAAGTTGTTTAAAGAGGGTTGTGGAATAAAATAATTTTTTAGAATAAAATTAATTAAAGAGCTCCCTTAAGATAATGAAAAATGTGATTCTCTAGGAAAAAAATATGTTTTATATGATTTACAAATTCAATTTTAAAATAAAACAATAAAGTTCGTTCAGAAATTTTAAAATAACCCGTTTTAAAAAGCTAACAAAGATCCTCTTTGTAATCTTATTAAGTATCTAACGTAATGTAATTTGTTGTATGGGTCGTCTGCATGAAATAAATTAAATTATATAAAGAAGCGATAATAAGAATAAAAGCTTGATTCTGACGTCCGGTCCGTATGTCCCGGATATTTTTTAGAGTACCGACTGTGGGCATCGATTTGTTTGTAACCACATTACCGTTATTTGTAGCTTTGGTCCGATTTTCGATCAAGATGTAGGTTTGTGAATATAATCTTACTTGGCGATTTCACTGTAATAACCACATGAATTTGCTAGATTTATTACTTATTAAGGCAGTGTAAGAGCTAATTTGCTAATAAAATTACAGTATTAAATAAAATAAACCAATCCGATATAGGTGTAGGTTAACTGTTAATTGGAAATAATAAATCTATGTGGTGAATATTTTATCGTTTCATTTTAATATTTTTTTTAAATGTCAACATGGATATTAAGTTAATTGTAATGGTCTCTATTAAAACTAACCTTTATTGCCTCAGTCAAGAAGGAAATTACGCTATTTTTTAAAAGCACTGCGTAAATTTTTATATAAATAATTTTTACTAAATACGTTTAAGAATTCGATATTATTAACGTAGGCTTGCAAAATCCTTTACCTTTTTCTGTATTCTGTGGATCCTTTGAGCCGAGCTTAATGATTTATGATCCGACTCGGTCTTAAGATTCCATTAGCCTTGTTTATATTGTATTGTCATGTGTAAAATATAATGTTGTATTATTATTTATTATGCAATGTACACGTGATTATATTTTACATAGTGAGAGTACAGAGAGCAACAGAATATAGGTAGGTAACTATTTAAAAATATTGAGTACCGATTTTTTTTCGATCAAAGCCAGAAAAATCCCTTTATATACGACTCAAAAAATGGTTGTATCAATTTTCATAATGCTCAATAATTAATTGGTTGTCTTGATGTGAATTGGTATATATTCATTATGATGAAAACGATAAAAAGTTTAAGGAAATTACCACCGTTTGGATTACACATTTAGCATAGTCACGGAATCTAAATATTAGGCGTTAGGTACGAAGTTCACCGGCTAGTAAATTATAAATCCGCCCAACCGCAGTACTGAAAAAAGCTAAAAACGAAGTTGCATTATTACATTAAAACATTGTCTGTACCGCACAAAGCACATGTGCTCCTGTAAATTGTGTATTCATATTGCGTAATTCACACGAATGCGAGGGCGTAAGTTTGCAATAATATTATGACCTTTGCGGTGTGCCACTATGAAGTCTTGTGTTCCATACCTAATTAGGCGGAACAAACTATTAACTATGCCGTTCCATCCGTCGACGAGAATATTATGTCAAATATTATTGTACACCTGCTATAGACAATTCAAATGTTTTCAATTTGCATACTACATTTTATTGTACTTCTATGTATTTATATTATGATATCATAAATTCTCGTAGAATACCAACCTATAGGGAGTTTTTTTGTAGATGTGATTGTTAGTCGTTAAGTTTTAATTATACTTAGGTCCGTTTCATAAGGATAGGTTAAATATTAGATAAGGATTTTAAATATGTAATGACGATTCGAAAGTGCTTCTAAAAGAAGTCTAATTGAATAAATAAATGTTTGAGTTACTGATATGAACTACGAAAGTGATCATATCATACCGTGAATTAGGTATCACCATGATGTTGATCTTCAACAAGGACATATTGAGGACCCTTTGTAAACACAACACAATTCATGCTGCATAACAAGACTCCCACGTAAAGAGTCTCAAGTGGCTAACAGCGAGTCTCATCATACATAACTGGAGAGATTTAAAGCAAGAGGTAATGCTTCAGTGTGTGGTTATAATCACCCTTCTGTGCTCTCGTAATGGGAGCATTTTTACCTTTAGTGTATGCCAGTTTTAACAATAGCTCGAAAATCATATTTTATCCAATTAATATGAGTTTTACATGGCTCTGGAAATTATCTTGGCGAGTCAAATAAATTCGTTAAAATATGTAAATATTAATTTTTACCATCAAAAATATTTTAACGGAATGCGGTTTGTGGTGAATATGTATCCTTTTAGTTATTCATTAATTTTCCGAAAAATATGACCTTTTAACGTCGACACACATGATAAACCATTATGTTTACGTATATGTATATATGTTAATTTTGCGGACAAATGAAATTGCAATATAAGTAATTTTGTGCCCGCAATTATTTATGCGAACGCAACCAACTTCGTTCGTTGGTTTATTTAAATTAAATTGTCAGAAATATTTAAATAATTTTCAAATTACAGTCTTGTGGAATAAAAATAAGAAATTGTATTATTGATAGGTTGCCATGCAGATTTCGTTTTTCGGGTATTTCTTAATAAAAAAAAATTACTAATAGTTTTCTTCTAATTTTTTACGATTTTTTTTCTTTCCCAAACAAATTCTATTAATTCATATATATTTAATTTCATAAAATACTGATTGTGTTTATTTTCTATATTATATGGTCGATTTTAATTAAAAACTTCGTCTGTAGGAGACGTTATTGAAAAAATAAGAATTTTCCGTATAGTTCTAGTTGTTTGTATTATTTCTTTTTACAGAGAAAGGAAAAAATCCTTATAAGTACTCGCCTACGCGATACTACGTAGTGTCCGGTCCATATCTACTTTATATTTTTAATAACGGACATTTGCAAGTTATAAAATGAAAAGTCCCCAGCAAAATCTATAACATCGGAAGAAGACCTAAACCTTTTTTTAGAGACTTTAAAATAGTTCTTTTGCTTATTGCTCGGATCGAGTCTTTATTAAAGAGCCTTCTATATTATGAGCCACATCACATTAGTTTATTTACATATACATTCTACATATTCATTACATATTTTTCACATACACTATACACCCTTTATTTACAGATGAATGCACTTTTTAAATCATTTTATATTATCTTAGAAATTTCAATGAACGTTCTTGTGATAATATGTTTATCACCCCTGATTTCTTTAAAAAGTGAACGCACAGTAACGATATCGAACAAAATTTTTCTACATACCCTCAGTTACAATATTTTTTTGTGTCGAATGTTCTTGGTGTATAATGAATTTACTTGTTTGTCATGCATTAATAGAATATATTATTTGATGCGTAATCGCAATTATAATATGAGTAATTATGTTATAAAATATTTTCTCGATAATTTTTTCTCAGACGAAATTATATCCTGTATTTTTAAATAATACCTATAGTTAAATATACATATATGTGGGAATAGGATAAATAATTAAGATTGTATTTCATAACTACTTTTATTTTTAGTCTGTGCTTTTCTATTATTTAATCTGTGGATATGTTATCTGTAGACTGTAGAACGATCTATGTTGTCTATGACTTGACTTTGTGTTTTTTGGTACGAGGTAATGGAGGATTGTTGAAATGTATTTTTGATATGTAACCGGTGTCTGGGAAATAAATCGATTGGGCGAATTTGGCTTTTCATTTACACCATCCCCACATAATTTGGGGGCTCGTCCGGGATACGGGATGGTGGAATAAAGAAAAAACAGACGAAGACTATGATGCCGGTGATTTAACCTGATTAAGAATTTACGAATTACGAACGAAGACTAAGATTTAAAGAAGCTTATGATTATACGATTACGACTTGAAGACTATAAAACTTTTTATTTACATTATTCAACATGCCGCCGAAACGAGTAAAAGATGATGATGATTGTGGTGAACCATCGCCGCGTATTTCCTTCAATGACTTAGAGAAATCAATGACGCCATTTTCGGGTGATGATGCCTATGGCATCGAAACATTCGTAAAAGATTTTGAAGATATTTCCTCTTTAATGCAATGGGGCGAAATAGAAAAACTCATATTTTCGAAGCGGCTTCTCGCGGGAACCGCCAAGCTATTTTTACGTTCACTAAGTGGGACCACCACGTGGGATACACTTAAGTCTGAGCTCCGTGAGGAATTTGGTAAGAAGTTGAACAGTGCAACTGTTCACAAGAGACTTTCAACTCGCCGGATGAAGATGAATGAGACTCATCAGCAATATTTTTTACATATGAAGGAACTTGCAGTACTTGGGAATGTTGAAGATGAAGCCCTGATGGAATATGTCATCGACGGTATTAAAGACAGTGAGTCCAACAAAAATATTTTATATGGCGCTTGTAACATTAAAGAATTCAGAAAGAAATTAGACATTTATTCAGAAATTAAGAAAAAATCATATTCACCTAATAAGATTCAAAGTAATTCAGTATCAAAGTCCATTGGCATGAAAATTCAAAAAACACTACGAGTAAAGAGATGTTTCAATTGTGGAGATTTAGATCATGAGTCGCCTAATTGTACTAAAGGCATTAAATGTTTTAAATGCAACTTGTTTGGCCATAAATCAACTGAATGTTCTAAAAGTATAAAAAAGAGTTTGGAAATTATGTCAACTAAAAATAATATTGATGTGAGACCTTTCAAGAAGCTGAAAATAAATAATATTGATGTAGAAGCCCTGATTGATACCGGAAGCGATGCTAATTTAATAATTATGTCTTATTTTAGGAAGATTCAAGGTGAAAAATTGTTATCTTATAGTTCAGGAACAACAGAAACTTTAACTGGAATAGCTGAAAAGGAAATTTATACAAAAGGATCTTTCACAGCAAAAATTGAAATTGATGATTGTTATTTTGAAACTTTATTTTATGTTGTTGATGATGGCGCTATCCCTGTCAACATTATATTAGGAAATCCTGTACTGAAAGAAGTAGAAATCAATTTTAAATCTGGAACTATCACTGCAACAAGAATATTACACCTTACAATGCTAGAGAATGAAAATGAAGATATCACAAATATTGAAAACAAAGAATATAAGAATAAAATACAGAATATTATAAAAGAATATAACCCCAAAAGATGTACTAAAGCATCAAATGTAAAACTTAAAATATTATTAACCGATGATGTACCAGTTTATCAGAATCCACGACGATTGTCACCTTTGGAGCTTAACATTGTTGACAAACAGATTAAAGAATGGCTTGATGAAGGAATAATAAAAACAAGTAAGTCTGATTATGCTAGTCCAATTGTGCTTGCAAAAAAGAAGAATGGAAACTATAGATTGTGTGTTGATTACAGGAAATTGAATAAGAAGATTATTAAAGAAAGATATCCACTACCACTCATTGAAGATCAATTAGACAGATTAACTTATGCAAAAATGTTTACCTCGCTTGATTTAAAAAATGGATTTTTACATGTGAATGTTCATATTAATAGTCAGAAGTATACATCATTTGTAACACCACGAGGTCAATATGAATTCATTAAGATGCCTTTTGGCTTATGCACTGCTCCTTCTGTTTTTCAGAGATTTATTAATGATATTTTTCAGGATCTTATTATGGATGGTATTGTTCTATCATATCTTGACGATCTCATTTTACCATTTCAATCTGCAGAGGAAGGATTTGTTAATTTACAAAAAGTATTTGACAGAGCTGAAGAGTATGGTTTATTATTTAACTGGGATAAATGTTATTTTATGCAAAAAAGTATTAATTACTTGGGTTATATTGTTTCAGAAGGTGAAATTAAACCTTCAGTGGAGAAAATTGCCGCTGTAGAACATTTTCAGACTCCTCACAATATAAAGTCACTTCAAAGTTTCCTCGGACTAACAGGTTATTTTAGAAAGTTTATAAAGGATTATTCTTTAATAGCAAAACCTCTGACTGATTTACTAAAGAAAGGTACTGTTTTTAATTTTAACTTAGACTGTGAAAAAGCATTTCAGAAATTAAAGTTTATTTTATGTCAATCTCCAGTTTTGAAGATTTATGATCCGAATTTAGAAACAGAACTACACACAGATGCAAGTGCTGAAGGATATGGTGCTGTATTATTGCAAAGGAGTTTAACAGATAATAAGATGCATCCCGTTTACTACATGAGCAAGAAGACATCCGCTACTGAAAAAAAGTATCACAGTTATTATTTAGAAATATTAGCTATTGTTGAAGCTGTTAAAAAGTTTAGAGTATACTTGCTAGGTATTAAATTTAAAATTGTTACAGACTGCTCCGCCTTGACTATGACATTGCAGAAAAAAGACTTACCTCCGAGAGTAGCTCGCTGGGCGCTCTTACTTGAAGAATATGACTACACGATTGAACATCGGCCTGCAGCAAGGATGAAACATGCAGATGCTCTCAGCCGACAGCCTATAAAGAATATAATTGTACTTACCGATACCGCAGCACGCCTGCGAAGAGCTCAAGATGATGATCTGCAAATAAAACTAATAAAGAAAGTATTAGAAAAGGAATCTTATGATGACTATGTTTTAGAGAATGGAATGTTATGGAAGATTAAGGATGGAAATAAATTAATGGTTGTACCTAAGAAAATGCAAAATGAAATTATAAGAAAACATCATGAAAACGGACATTTTGGTTGTGTTAAAACTGAGGAATTAATAAATAGAAATTATTATATAGAGAATTTAAAGGAAAAGATTAAAACAAACATTGATAATTGTAATAATTACTGAAAGTTGGTTATGTAACGGAATATTGGATACGGAACTCTGTGATAGGCGTTACGATGTATTTAGATGCGACAGAATAACTAAAAAGAAAGGCGGGGGTGTTATGATATGTATAAAGAAAACATTTTTGAGTCATAACTTGCATAACGTTCCTGATGACCTTGAAAGTGTTTGGTTAACGATACCAGGGAATGTTTTTAAATTTAGGTCACAGGATGTAAAGAATTTGCACGTTATTGCACTTTATCCACCCCCTAACTCAGACGCACACAATACCTTAAAAATATTTAATCAAGCTTTACGTAATATTTACGATCGGCATCCGAATGACCTATTTCTTATTACGGGCGATTTTAATCTACCTTTTATTTTATGGTCGACTAACAACACGTATAAAATTAACAAATACTGTAATTCAAATTTACTAGAATCTGCATTAGATCTGCTCGATACTATAAATTTATTGGGGGCCCAGCAGTTTAACGTCACACAGAACCACTGTGGCAATACTCTTGATCTTGTCTTCTCGAATGTTTCTGTCGACTGCACGGCATGTTCCGATGCACTCGTAAATATCGATAAATTTCATAGCCCATTGATTATTTGTGTAAAAGATATATGTTTTAAAGAATTGCGACCTGTGTTTCCTAAGCTGAGAAAATTTTATAGAGCAGACTATGATGCCATAAATTCTGAATTGAACAAAATAAATTGGTATGAACTTTTATCAACAGGTTCTTTGGACGAATGCGTGGACATATTTTACAGCAAGATAAATACCCTAATCGATACTTTTGTCCCATGCATAAAGATATCTTCTCGACGCCATTATCCTAAGTGGTACACGCCGGCTCTCATTAATGCAATTAAAGAGAAATCTAAATTTCACAGTCGATGGAAAATTTTCAAAAACCCTAATGACTACGCATCCTTTTCTCTACTGAGAAAAAGAGTTAAAAACTTACAGGACGAATGTCATTCTAACTATTTATCACGTTGTCAAGACAGCATCATTAAGGATCCAAAGGAATTTTGGACGTATATTAACAGCAAACGTAAGAATTCTAATTTACCATCCAACATGAATTATAATGGACGCGTTCTCACAAACGGTAGTGATATTTGTAATGCTTTCAACGAATATTTTCATAGCGTGTTTCAAAGGACTATCTCCTCCAGCGTAACGCCTAATGCCTATGATTCTGATGTAACTGACTGCTTACACACTATACCTTGTAATGATGGAGAAATAAAAAAACTACTGAAGGATTTAGATGTTAAAAAAGGCGCTGGTTCAGATGGTATACCAGCTATATTCGTAAAGAAATGTCAGTCCGGTCTTCTTTTACCTTTAAAAATATTATTTAAACGTTCAGTCACCGAAGGAGTTTTCCCGAAACGTTGGAAAGAAGCCTTAATTGTACCGATTCATAAAAAGAATTCTAGATTAGAAATAACAAACTATAGGGGTATTTCATTGCTTAACATATTCTCAAAATTGCTTGAAAAACTCGTCTACAAAAGTATTTACACACATGCTCTGAATTACATTCCATATAATCAACACGGTTTTATAAAATCACGTAATGTCTTAACAAATTTATTGGATTTCACCCACTATCTTAACACTAATATGAATGACAACGTACAAGTTGATGTAATTTATACAGACTTTGAGAAGGCATTTGACAGAGTAAATTACAATGTTCTAATAGGCAAGCTTTCAGATGTAAATATCAAAGGAAACCTACTGAGATGGTTAGATTCTTATATAAGAAATCGTTGTCAAGCCGTTGTAGTTGGTGGTTATAGGTCTAACTTTGTAGATATCCCGTCAGGTGTGCCGCAGGGTTCACATATGGGACCTTTGCTGTATAATATCTATCTTTATTATATAGATAAATGCTTTCATAGTTCTAAATTCCTTTTATATGCGGACGATAAAAAGATATTTACCAAAATAGCTAGTTTAGATGATTGTCTTTCACTTCAAAACGACCTTAATAGATTAACAAATTACTATAACATAAATAAGATATCAGTTAATATAAATAAATGTCAAAAAATAACTTTCTCTAGGAATAAAAAAAATATTATAAATTTTGAATATTCAATCTGCAACGAAAAAATTCCATCCACTAATACAGTAAGAGATTTAGGCGTGATACTGGACGAGAAACTCACGTACAACGACCACATTGACTACGTCACAAATAAGGCATTTGCTAATTTAGGTTTTGTTTTGCGCACAGCTGAACCTTTTGACGATATACGATGTTTAAAGGTCTTATACTTTGCATATGTTCGGAGTATCCTTGAGTTTGCATGTGTAATATGGCGACCAATCTACAAATGTTATATCAATAGGCTAGAAAAGATACAAAAAATATTTTTTAAGAAATTAAATTTTAAATCCAAATATTTCCCTGTAAGCTATGAGCAGGCTTGTCTACATTATAATATTAACGCGTTATCGGATAGAAGAGATCTAATTGACGTAATGTTCTTATTTGATATTCTAAATAATAAATTTGACTGTATCTCTATTTTGAATCCTTTAAATTTTCGGGTTCCCAGTCAAGGCACTCGACAAAAAAATTTGTTCTTAGTGCCGTCAACGTCTACAAACTATCTTAAAAATTCTCCATATTTCAGACTCCCTGAAGTATATAATAATAAATTTTGCTCAGCTGATATATTTTGTTTATCACGCCCTAGATTTAAAAGTGCAATTCTTCAGATTATAAATAACTTAAATAAGTAATACACACACACACTCACACACACACACACACACACGCAGACCCTAACACACACACTCATTTACACGTCCACTCATTCTCTCACATTGTCACCTACCTTAACAGGCTCAATTTCATTTCTGTTTTTCTCAGCTGTAATGTTATATTGTTGATATTGCTTGTTCACGAGAAGTCACATTTAATTCATTTATGTTTTGTGTTTCATCAAGAATTTTTTGTTAAAGTTAAGTTAAGTTTGTTAAAGTAAAAGAAAACAATTATTGTACCTTGTAATTTGCCGTTTTTTGTCACACAATTTTACTATTATCGGTGTGCCTTGTAATTGGCGTTTTTATATGTAATTAGTATAATTTATCTTATCAACAGCTGTAAGGTACCTTTTATGAATAAAATAAAATAAAAATAAATAAAATACTAGCGGTCCGCCACGGCTTCGCCCGTGGTACATATTTCGCAATAAAAGGTAGCCTATGTCCTTTCTCGTGTATCAAAATATCTCCATACCAAATTTCATGCCAATTTGTTCAGTAGTTTAGGTGTGATTGAGTAACAGACAGACAGACAGAGTTACTTTCGCATTTATAATATTAGTATGGATATACTCTTACAAGATTATATGATACTTGAAATACTTAATCATTTATGTAGTTAGTATAGTTTATGTAGTATTAACATAATTTCAGAATAGTTTGCTTTGCAAATTACAAAGTATACTATTATATTAAATCTGCGAAAGCAGATAGCATAACTTTTAAGAATATTTGTTGTCAACTTTGTGGATCTTAAAGTCATTGAAAGTTATGAAGCAAAGAAGTTACTTCTGGCATTGCGGTCGAGTAACTCAACTCAGTCGAGGCTTGTTTATGTGACAATTGGCGTACTAATGAACTCGCACTCTACAAAGTTGTAAAGGCATTTCGAGCTTACACAAATTGAAGCATAGCACTGCCAACTCACAAATAATCATACACGAGGATTCTAGGTAAGTTTCGAAGCAAGCAAACGTGGAAAGTTCATTCAAGTTGGTGCTGATAGTAATTCACTTTGGAATTGCGGTCGAAACGTAAATGAACAGTGTACAGTTGGCTACGCCGCAATGCATTGCCCTTTGCGAAAACCGCGTTTGTGCTATTTTATTATCTTTGAATTGCATTAAAACGTTCAATGTTTATACGATGGTCTGAACATTACCATTAGTACGGGTCTGTCTCTTAAAACAATGTGAAAATCGTTGTAATTATAGCATAAAATTAATTAATGAATGAAAAGTTGACGTTTTTGACTCAATCCGCAATAATTAAAATTAAATTATATTCATTAAGCATTTACAAACTCAGGGTGCTATTGTTAACCAAATGTTATAAAATGATTTGTATATATAGTAAACAAAAACCAATTAATATGTATGCAAAGGGCGATTAATAGTCATATAAATTAGTCAAAATCCAATTCTCTTTTGAATATTCTATGGCTCATCCAGCAAAAAGCTAATCCGTTGAATAATGGGGTTATAGATATCGGAGTGAAACAGGCGTGACAGAAAAATATGCCAATTGTCGGAATCTATACGTTTTTGCGGATTAATAAACGGGGACAAATTACGTCTCGGCTTTCGGAATATTGAATATGATTCATTGTCCAAGGATAATGCTTAGATATTAATATATTCGGAACATAATATTATGTGTGAACATTGATAGATGCGGCGCTGAGTAAAATAATGGCGGCAATGTATCATTATAAAATATAATTAAATAAAGTCTTCCATGTATGCATCACTTCCACGCGCTTTACATAATATCAGGAATACATTTTCAAACTTTTTATTTTCTCAGTTTAGTTACATTAATTTTAAATTTTGTATATTGAGCATTGAGATACATTTTGACTAACGACCTTTTTGCATAATATTTTAATATAGATATTTGTATAGAAATTTGACCGCGAGTTTCCTAACAATTATTGTAGTTAGCTGTAGGTATCAGAGTTTCTGCAAGCTTTGTATTCAATTGGTAAAATTGTCGTGCACATCAGAGTTAAAGCTAAATTCGAGGTTAAACTATATCTATGAAAGTTTATGTAAACGCTTGGACTTTATTATTACTTAATATTATAGGTACCGGTATATGTATTATTATGACACAATAGGGCGGTTTAATGTACCTTCTCTCAATGATAAATTAGCGGATAGCTCGAAGTTTTCCTTTTTAATTTTACGTTGAATTTGTCGTAGGTTTAATTCGTAAATTAAGTAATTTTATAAGTAAATTCGTAATCAATGGGTTACGACTTACGAGCTATATTTACGAGCTTAGAAAAATGGAACGACCAATAATTATGTTAATAATATAAATTATAGGTACGTACATATAAATAAATATGAAGCTAAGAAGAAGTGTTTTAATGCTAATAATGCAAAGCTAACATTTTTGACGATACCTCTTATTTCATTTTATAATTTCATAAAGGGATGCAGTCCAGAAACTGTTTTTTACAGCGTTAATTTTTGTTAAAAATATACTTTACAAACTTCAATAAAAAAATTAATTTAAATTGATTTCAAAGAAAAAAATTTTTAAACTCTACCGATTCTTTTATTCTCATAATATACCAA
Source organism: Colias croceus (assembly GCF_905220415.1). Classification (NCBI taxonomy): domain Eukaryota; kingdom Metazoa; phylum Arthropoda; class Insecta; order Lepidoptera; family Pieridae; genus Colias; species Colias croceus. Next base: position 5,204,435 of record NC_059546.1, read on the forward strand.
CAACGTATAAAATATTTAATTAAGTGTTGTAGAATATTAAACACTTGTCTTTTATAATAATAACGTATGTTATTATCTACTTATTTACTAGCTTTCCGCCCGCGGCTTCGCCCGCGTTTTCAAAGAAAATCCGCAAAGTTTCCGTTCCCGTTCCCGTGGGATTTCCGGGATAAAACCTATCCTATGTCCTTACTCGGGTATCAAAATATCTCTATACCAAATTTCATGCAAATTGGTTCAGTAGTTAAGGCGCGATTGAGTAACAGACAGACAGACAGACAGAGTTACTTTCGCATTTATAATATTAGTATGGATTAGTAATTAAAATGTTACTTGGAGTTGTAGGTACTGAACTTAAAAACTAAATGACAATTAATATTGCTCGGTGTATTTGTTGTATCTAATTGTGAGTTTTTCAATGCCATAATAATATTTATATTTGTAAATATTTCCTGGGTTCATTATTTCGCAGTCAAAATAAACAAGTGGGTTTTATTAGACATTATGATATTTTTATCATCTGTGTTTAATTTAATATGATCATAATAATTAACGCATTATCATTCAGCTACAATAACATAACAATGTTTATTAATATGGAGAAGAAAAACATTGAATATTTTATTTTACCGGAGGAGGTGGACTTTTAATAATACCATATCTATATGTTGTTCATTCAATATGTACATTGAGTGAATTTTCAAAGGTGCTTTTATATATTCTATGTTATCGGGAATGTTAATTCTATTAATTAAGATTATAATTGTTAAGAAGTACTTATTTTTAATTTTAATGATGTTGATGTTTGTTGATAGATGAGATTTGTTTTTATTAATTTATAAAAGAACACTGTCGAATTAGGTTAGAATCCTGTAATGATAGTAGGTAAGTTCTATGTGATGTAAATAAATAAATAAAAATAAAAAAATAAATAAAATATAAACATTTATATAAATAAGAAGCGCGTAAGTGCGTGAAAAATATAAAAACATCCGTAATCGTTGCAACATATTGTGTAGAGATGCACAAAGACGCCATATCCATAAGTCGGTCGAGAACGGCGACCCTTCTTCAATATGGAAGTTTCTTAAATCCTTAGGAGTTGGTAAATCTTCTTATAATTGCCCCCCGTGTAACCTTGATACCGACGCTTTAAACGCTCATTTTTCATCATCTTCCAGACTTAACGATACTACTAAACAACAAACGCTTAATTTTCTTTCTACCACTTCAGCTCCTGTTTTTCCCCCGTTCTTCTTTAATCGTTGCACTGTGGGAGAAGTTAAGAAGACAATACTGTCCATATCTTCGAACGCAGTCGGTGCTGACCTTGTAAGTCGTAATATGGTCCTTCCTATCCTCGATATTATTGCTCCTGTGATTACCCACATCCTCAATTTTTCAATTACCTCGGGCAAATTTCCAAAGACTTGGAAAGATGCACAGGTTATTCCTCTGCCTAAAAAATCCAATCCAAGTTGCTTTTCCGACTTCCGTCCCATCTCTATTTTGCCTTTCCTCTCCAAAGTCCTAGAACGTATCATTCATACCCAATTAAGCTCATATCTTAACACTCATAACGTACTCTCTCCTTTTCAATCCGGTTTCCGTCCTGGCCATAGCACGACTACTGCTCTCGTTAAGGTTACTGATGACATCCGTTCAGCTATGGACAGTAAAAAACTTACCATACTATGTCTTCTTGATTTTAGTAACGCATTCAACACTGTCAATCATGACATTTTATTAGGTATGCTACGCCTGATCAACTTCTCCCCCACAGTTCTCGATTGGTTTCAAAGTTACCTGGGTGATCGGCGGCAGCGTATCTTGTTGGATGGAAAACATTCTTCTTCGTGTGCTGTCTCCGCTGGTGTACCACAGGGCGGCGTCTTGTCACCTCTCTTATTTGCCATATTCATAAATAACCTCTCCTCACGTATAACTTCTCTCTACCATATGTTTGCAGACGACTTACAAATCTACCTTCACTCTACACTTGATGATTTACCTAACGCTATTATCACTATAAACGCGGAACTTGCTACGATAGTAACATGGTGCGAGCAATTTGGCCTTACAATCAACCCTTCCAAAAGCCAAGTGACCATTGTTGGAAGTCAGTACCTTATTTCGGAGATTGACTGGGGTATTTTGCCTACTGTAAAAATTGGGTGTGTGGATATTCCTTTTAGCAAACAAGTTAAAAATTTAGGTGTGATTATTGATCAAACGCTTTCTTGGTCTCAACATCTCCAGCTACTCAGTCGTAAATTATATGCTGCATCTAGCTCTTTACGACGCCTTCGCAACTTTCTACCCATACCGACTGTTGTGTTTTAACTCTTTATTATAATGATCAATGACATTACATTTTTATAAAGTGTCTCTAATTCTCTAAGTACCCACATTATAATTAATAATCAATATTACCTACATACAACATCTTCCCCTTTCAATAAGATTTATAAGTATAACAAACTATATTGCTGACGAACAATATTAATTTTACAAATGAATCATATAGGCAAATTAAGCAATAAAGTACTTTCATTACTGTTAGTTTAGCTAAAGAATGAATCAGTGTAGAATAATCTATATCTATCCATTAATGCAAACCATTACATTACAATTATTTATCTAATTATAATTTATGATATTCTCATTAATAGCTACAAATCATCTCGGCTAGTAACATTAAACAAAATTTAATGGTAACCATTCCATCACAAATTTAACACAATACTCATATTTAATTTAACACAATAGCCAAACATTAGTAGAACACACATATACCTTATAATACATCATCATCCGAAACCTTTTTTTTTTTGTGATACTATGAACTAAGTATTATATTATTATTTTTTTTTATTAAATTAAATCATTAATTTTATTATTAATAATGAAATCTGTCTGGAGGACGCACTATTCTTCCAGAACGAGTACTATAAAAATTTGTATTTTGCGACACCTCAGTAGGAGAAGAATTTATTTTGTTATTTTGGACATAACTTTCATCAAAATCATCATAATCGCCGATAGGACGCCTACAATCATGCCTCGTACTTTTATTTAAAACGGGCTCGTTCTGTTCAACGCCAGACTTAATAATTTGCTGCCTATTCCTCCTATACCGCGCGCCATCGGGCGTGCGCACCCAGTACGAACGTGGCTCCGCGGCCGGGCCCTCTACGCGCGCCGGCACCCAGCGACTGTGACTCATTCCCTGCCCTTCACGAATACGTACAAAATCATTGTTATTTAACGGTTTTAATTTTCGCGTATGCTGATTGTAGAATGAGCTCGATTTTTCAGTTTTTTCTGCACGTTTGATCGCTATTTTCTCTCTAGAAGGAAGCTTCGGTCGTAAAAGATTCGAGCTAACGGGCAGCCTAGTATTTAAACGCCTACCCATCAAAAGCTGAGCCGATGAATAAATCTCCCCTGATATAGGCGTATTTCTAAAATTTAATAAAGCTAAAAACGGATCTGTGCCGTCCTGTTCGGCTTTAATTAATAATTTTTTAACAGTTTGTACGTTACGTTCGGCTAAACCATTAGATCGGGGATAATAAGGCGAACTCGTTACGTGTCGAAATCCCCAAGCTTCGCTGAAATTCTTAAACTCCCCCGATGTAAACTGTAGGCCATTGTCTGAAATTAACCGCATCGGAATACCGTGACGAGAGAACATATCCTTTAACTGTTTAATTACCGAACCGGACGTAATATCTCTCAGTGAAGCGACCTCCACGTATTTCGAATAGTAGTCTACGACCAAAATGAAATATTTATTTTTAATTTGAAAGATGTCAGCGGCTAGCACTTCCCACGGAGTGTCCGGTTGCGGGTGCGGCAGCAGCGGCTCGCGCGGCTGCTCGGCGCGGTGTTGCGCGCACACGCCACAGCGCCGCACCGCCCTCTCGATGTCCGCCGACATGCCCGGCCACCACATCACGTCGCGAGCTCGGTTTTTGCATTTATCGATACCTAGATGGCCCTCGTGAATTCTATTTACCATTTCGTTTCGAAGACTCGTAGGTATAATTACTCTGTGATTTCTGAACGCTATATTATTAATAACGTGAAATTCATCTCTTATATCCCAATACATCTTCGCGCTTCCATCTAACAACGCTTTCGTGTGAGGCCAGCCACTTTTATAATAATCCATCGCCCTGCAGAGCCCCACATCATTCCTAGTCTCTTTCTCCACTAACATCAGTTTTTCATCACTGAAACCGGTATTTTGAATAATAAGATTCACATGTCCTTCCACATCTTTTTGAACTTTATCTTCAGTATTATTTAAATTATCTACTTTAGTTCTCGACAATGTGTCTGCTATAAACATGAGTTTGCCTGGAACATAACATACATTTAACGAATATCGCTGTAATTTTAATAATAGTCTTTGCAACCGAATAGGTATATCATTCAGTGGTTTCTTGAAAATAGATTCTAACGGTTTATGATCGCTTTCCACTATAACTTTAGTATGTCCATAAACAAATTGATGGAATTTCGAACACCCATATACTATCGCCAGCATCTCCTTCTCTATTTGCGCCCAGCGACTCTCGGCAGGTGTTAAAGCGCGCGCCGCGAACGCCACGGGCCGCCCCTCTTGCAACAAACACGCTCCGAGACCGAACGCACTCGCATCGACAGAGACGGTAACTTGTTTATTTGGATCATAAAATCTTAAAGAAGGCGCATTCATTAAGGACGTTTTAATTCTATTATAAGCTTTAGTATGTATTTCGTGCCAATCGAACTGTACATTATTTTTTAGTAATGATCTCAACGGTTCCACTAATTTTGCATAATTAGGAATAAATCGAGATACATAATTGGACATCCCTAAAAACCTCTCTAACTCTTTTTTATTTACAGGTATACTCATGTCTCTTATTACACGAATTCTATCTGGATCCGGCTTAATCCCATTTGAATTAAAAATATGCCCTAGGAATTTAACTTCTCTCACCCCAAATTTACATTTATCCCGGTTGAACCTTACCCCATTTGCCACAGCGCATTGCAGCACCTTATGTAACCGCTCATCATGCTCCTCTTTTGTCTTACCGTACACCAACACATCGTCGACGTACGTTTCTACGCCTTCGCACGCGAACAGCCTATGCATAACACTATGAAAAACCTCACACGCACTACTAATCCCGAACGGCAATCGTAAAAATCTATATCTCCCGAAAGGTGTTGCAAAAGTACATAGCTTAGAACTATCATAATCCAATTTCAACATATAAAATCCTTTACTAGCGTCTAAAACGGAAAAATATTTCGCTCCAGACAAATTTGCAATTATTTCATCAAGCGTGGGCAATTGAAAATGACATCTTTTAATTGCCTCATTTAAAAACTTAGGATCTAAACATATGCGTAATTTGCCATCCGCTTTTTCCACTAATACTATATTTGACACCCAATCGGTGGGTTCACTAACAGGCATTATAATATTAAGCTGTTGTAAGCGATTGAGTTCCTCCCTCAACTTAGGTCTTAATTTAATCGGTATTTTTCTTGCACTCCTTACTACGGGAGGAACCCTATCGTCTACAATAATTCTATGAAAACCTGGTAATTCACCTATTCCTTCAAACACAGATTTATATTGTACAAAAAAATCAATATTACAATTTTTTATCTCATTAATTCTCATAATCATATTTAATTTAACACAGGCATCTCTCGATAACAAGTTACTGCAATTTAAATTCAAAACAAATATTTTTTCTTGTACTTTTAATGACTTATATGTAATCGATGCCATAAAATAACCAATTACATTTAATTTATTTTTACTAACTTCCTTAAGAATTACATTAGTTTTCAATAAATCTTTTTTATTAAATCCTGAGGCTAAAAAGCTAGACAATGACATAACACAAACATCGGCTCCACTATCTAATTTAAACATCATCGCTTTGCCATTAACATAAACATAATCGAACCAAGCGTGGCTGTCTATCGTGTTTATTTCAATACCATTTATTATATATTCCTCACCGGAACCCTCTGACGGTGGGGTCGCACGATTCACTTCGCGTAACGATACCGCACTATACCTACAACACTTTGCAAAATGTCCACGTTTATCACATCTATAACAAGTTACGTTAAAAGCGGGACACTTATTATTTTCATGCATACGATCACAATAGGCGCACTTCGGACGCGCCCGTCGCACATGACCTCGTAGCTGCGGCGCGGCGAGCGCGCGCTGCGGCCGCGCCGGCCAGGCGGGCCCGCGCCAGCCGCCGCTCGCCCTCGCGCGCGCGCCGCGCGAACTCACCGCCTCCACCTCGACGTCACGACCGAGCATCGAACGCGCACTCCTCGCTTCATTCATATCACTCGATGAACTTCCCGCAATTTGTGTATCAATTGAAAATTTATTAGCAGCCGGCGTGGGCGCGTCGACTCGGCCCGCTTGATGACACGCAGCCTCCGCCGCTCGGCACCACGATTCTGCGTCACTCAATTCCAAATCCTTTTTTCTTAAAAGACGCTCCCTTAACTGTGCATCTCGTATTCCTCGTATTAACTGCGTTAGGATAAGGCTATCTCTCAGCTCTCCAAATGAACACACTTTACTTTGTATTTTTAAGCGTGCAAAATAACACTCGAAAGATTCATCTGCATTTTGATAACACTCGAAAAACAAATGACGTTCGTAATTAATATTCTTCTTCGGGTCTAAACGTTCTTGAAACTTCGAACATAATACGTCATATTTGTTAATCTCACTACTTTGAAAATCGAGTTCTTCATATATTTCACGTCCACATTTACCAATTGAATGTAAAAATAAAGCACACTTCTCACGTCCAGGGGCATTTTCTCTTCCAGATGCAATTAAATACCAATCAAAGCACTTTTTCCAATCACGCCAGTTTTCCGACATATTGCCGTTGCTTGACATTGCCGCTGGCTGTTGTATCGCATTATTGACGCAACTTAAATCCCTGTCACTCCTCGCCATGTCCTCAAAATACACTTATAAACTCCTTTTATGCACAATATCTTATTTGTTCACACCTGACACCATGTTGTGTTTTAACTCTTTATTATAATGATCAATGACATTACATTTTTATAAAGTGTCTCTAATTCTCTAAGTACCCACATTATAATTAATAATCAATATTACCTACATACAACACCGACAAAGGTTATGTTAGCACAGTCCCTTCTCCTTCCTATTCTTGACTACGCTGATGCTTGCTTTCTCGACTTAACATCTGAGCAATTGGATAAGCTTGAGCGACTTCAAAACCATTGCATTCGGTTCGTGTACGGTCTCCGTAAATACGACCATGTCTCTCACTTTCGTAAGAAGCTCAAGTGGCTCCCAATCCGCCTTCGCCGGAATGTTCATTACCTACTTCTTTTGTATCGAATCCTTTTCAATCCCAAATCTCCTTCTTACCTAAAAGACCAGTTCCAATTCCTGCACTGTGATAACTATTCTCTCCGATCTGTGGACAGGTTAGTGCTATCTATCCCTTCGCACCGCACACATTTCTATGGTGGCTCCTTTTCTGTTACTGCCGCCGGTTTATGGAACTCCCTGCCCGTTAGCATCCGAAAAGCTCAAACATTGTCTAGCTTTGCCAAACAAGTCCGAAGCCATTACCATAACTTAGCATTTAACTCCGATCAGTAAGTTCTATATTATTTTAATTAGTATTTTGCTTTATTTTTTTATTGTTATGGTTTTCTTCTTCCTCTTGGTTTTAACGTATTGTATGAATAATGTATGTATGTTTTTTTTTTTTTTTTAATATATTGTTATTTAGTTTTATAATTTATTTTATATATGTATTATAAATATTTATTTGTATGTATTTTGTGCATATGAGTATGTATATGGATTAGTAATATGTATGCATATATAAGTGTATGTATTTATTATTTATGTAGTTGTGTACTTCTGACCTACCTCCTCCTTTATTACTTCACACAGTGGGTTGCCTGGAAGAGATCACTCTTTAGTGATAAGGCCGCCCTCTGTGCTAGTTTAGCTATAAGTTTTAGTTTTATGTTATTTGTATAACTAGCATAGTAAAGTGTTATAAATAAATAAAATAAATAAATAAGAAGCATAATGTGGTAACATTATGCTTATATTGAAGTAACTCACTAAGTAGGGTTATAAACGCATCCCGCAAATTAGTACCAAATAAAACGGAGTTTTTAAACTCTACAATATATGCAATAAAATATTTGTATATATAGTTTAATATTAATAATTTCACTTTTGCTACAACTGAAAGTAGTACAGGTAGGTACTATATTAATTAAAATTAAAACTTATATTCATTTAAATATTCTTCGAGAATATTCATTTAAATTCTGAACGCACGGGACCTAATAGAAACGAATCTAATGCTAAAGTTAATAAATGAAATTACTGATTCTAACGATATGTATAATTGAATTGTGAGAAAAGAGTTCCCTGTTGTATTAATTAGTAGATAATATTATGTACTTATTTTGTTGCGAAAACTAACGACTGATTCTTACATTTCCTAGAAAGGCTTTATCTAAATCAATAATATGTTATGTACACAAACAAGGAGTAAGTTGAAAATATGAAGATGGATATTGCAGTAAAGCATCGTATCGTCTGTTGTGATGGTTGTTTTTAGAAATAAGCTTTTAATGATAAGAAGATGGATCAAAATAAATCAAATTATTGTACTTACGTGTTCACATAAGTAAAACTAAAATAGACCAAAACACAACTTTTCTTCATCTATTGTAGGTTTTATTGAATACGTGGTGTACAAAAATAACAAAATAAAATTTAAGAATATACTTTTAACTAAAGTTTAAATAAAGTGGAAAGAAGAAAGCTGTGAGTAACATCGCAAAGTAAAAAGTTTTAAAACGATTAGATTCGTCCCACTCACTCTTTTCTTAAGCAATACAATTCATTAGACATTTTCTTGATTAATAAGTTTTGTGATGAAGCATTTATCAAAGCTTACGAAATCCATTTCGGCTAATTAAATTAAATATAAATCTAGGTAATTACTCTATAAATATATTATTTTTCATCATTGCTTACCGTCAGCCGCCAAGATGGGACTGCTAATTGCGAAAACTATGAAAAAAACTTTACAACACAAATCGTATCGCAGAAAGTTCATATTGGTTTAAAAATTTTAACCGATCGGCATTTTACGAGCAAACTTTTCCGACTATTGCGATAATGTCAACAGAAATACTATCATGACTTTTCCGATGCGGCAATGAAGTTCGCTCATTGATTCGCCGGCTCGGCAAAGGAATCGGTTCAATTAAATATTCATTGGGCGATTGTGGGTTGAGCGGGTGCCAGTTATAAAGTCGCGTGGCGCGAGCGTGAGACGGGCTGGCTTTTGGCGCCAAAACGCGTCTGCTGTCTCGGGGCACTCCGGCTGCCTACTGCTTGCTCCGCGGAGCCTCGGCGCTTTGTCTGCGAGCATTGTACGCTCGCGGCGCGTGCGTACTCCCACCTCGCGCTCGGATGAAAGAACAGAACATTGCCAGTATTTGTAACAGTTTGCGTCAAATTGATATAAATGGAGACGGTTTTAATAAAGTGTAATTGACTTTTGCCGACTTTGCGTCGCATTAATTTCGGCCACGCTGAGACGCCTCGGGTAGGTGCTGCGTTAAATACCTACGCAACTTCGCTTTCTGCCATGAATAATCTCAAATTTAAATGAATGTTAATTATGACGAGATTCAACTTTAAGTAGATACATAAAAGATTGATGCTAAGTAACAAATCTAAATTTCTCGCTTCCTTAAGCCTAAAAACCACTTATATTTAAAATATTCAGATTGTTACAAAATTTAAAATTTTCGTTACTTAGAGATCCTACAATGTTTATCTATACAGAATTACTTTCGTAGCTTTCTCAAATGTTCAATAAAACAATGTTACAGTTCACCTAATATAATTTTTCCTTTAAACTTACAGCAAGTTATAATCGACCATTGATTGTTTACAGGTAGAGAAAACGAACGGTCTTCACAAACATAAATTTATCACCCGCCCAGCCACATAATGGAAATCTGTAATAACTAAGGAACAATAAAAGCATCAAACATCTTAACACTTAACAAATTAAAGCATTAATTTCTAAACGAAAGCATTCAAAGCGTAGTGTAAATATGAGCGTGTTGGCACATCAGCGTGAACTCTATGTGAACGCAGCAGGTGCCGGCGCGTATTAAGACAACCGTGTCTTAACTTTGTCGGAATTCACGATAATGGCAAATTTACATTGAATACTATAATAGTATTTATCAAAGCTATTTGAACTTTGATTTGTGTGTAATTAATTTAGTATTTTTTAAATTTTATTTTATTTTGAATGATGGGGGATAATAATGTTACATTCAATTTGCTTTAATGAGTTTATAAAAAAAAAATCCTTCTAAAGTTATGTATTTGCAAGAATTGTAGTCACTGTGTAGTAAAAGTTTATGTATTAATATATTTTTATCTCTTAGTAATATGGATATTATGTGGATAATATTATGTTAACATAATTTAATAATCAAATATTACGCGTGGCCGATATAAACCAATTTTAGTCAAAGGACACAAACATAATTTTATTGCAAGAAATATTCCAATAAAAATATCTCCTTTACATTCATTTAATCGACCGAACAATAACGTTTTATTTGTGCTCTTGTTAATAACGTATTTTCCTTAAAAGGTATAAAGATTGGAATTCGCTATGAAAGCGAGTCGGTTATTGCAAATGTTATTTTTAATATAAGATTAATGTGCTATACTTATCATATCATTGAATAAGTTTAGAACTCTCCATGGTAATGTGATCACGTAAAGTTTGTTGCGAAGCGTTACTCGCTGAGAATATGGCAGGTGATAACTTCACTTGAAATAATGACACGCTTATGCTTAATACTTTAATATAAGTTCAGATATTTCGGTTTGCATGAACATCTGTTTCGGTAATGTTGGTCACAATAAATCTCATGAATTTAAAGATTATTAAACATCACCACAATATACAGATACATAGTATATATCTGTCAACTGTGACATCACGCAGAATAATAATACATTGATTATGTTACTTGACAGAAGCTTGACAGTTGACAGGACCTTTTTTGCAAATTGCTGCCTATTTTTTAATATGCTCAACATTTATACACCTTGAGTAGTTGCTAGGTGTATGTTGTTGTAAGTACTTATAATTTTATTTAGTTTTATTAAAATGAAAAAAATGGAAAATCTAATAAAATGTTCATGGAAGCACTTGGAAGAACACAAAGAATTGTTTGCGGCTACTTTATTTTGTATATCAAAATAAAGTAGCCGCAAACAAGATAAGTATGATTAAGATGCTTTATTCTGGTATTATTACTTTCAGGAATCAATAATAGAATGAAAATATTTCATAGAAATAACAGCAATAATTGATTAATTGTATCCAATACAATTTTATTGGCTCTTCAATTAACAGTTATCATGTGAATTTTATTTACGAGTATTACGAGGAAATGACCTGTAAATTCTATGGCGCAATACGATTATAAATTTTCCTGACTTTTCCAAGAATTGTTTTATGCATAAACACCATACATTTGAAGAATTTATTTGTCCATGATATAATTTTATGGAAAAATAATTTTACTTATTAAGGCAAATAATTTTAATTATTATGACTTAAATTTCTTAAAATGACCACAGTCTTTTATTTAATTTTTTTTCTTAAATATGTGTTTGCTTTTCAAAATCAAGTCTTTAATTTACGTGGTGGTGGTTATCTGTGGTGTTAAATATAATATGTATTAGTTTTTGAGCAATCTTATTTTTGCTTCATATATTGCTCTACATAAGAAAAAATGCCTCCCCCTGTTCACTGTATCTATATAATTTATTTGTACAGTTTTTGGTGTTCAATAAAATGTTTTAGTTTCCAACATGAAGCATTCCATATAAGTTTGTTATCACAAACTAGCCAGTGATATTCGAGGCTTCCGATTGCATGTTGTGATTTAATCGGTGGAATTTTGGAGGGCTACGTTTCAGTTACGGCTTGAATATCCTTAGAGAAAAACAACATTATTAATACTTCAGTTAACGTTTTCACTACTTGGCTGCATGATTTTCAAGTAGGTATGTAACGTCACTTGAGCCCCCTCTTCAAAAAATACGCACGTGTAGGTTGCCTTATTTTAATTTCCTCGGCAAAAAGTTTCAATAATAAACATATTAATACAAAATAAAACGCTTCTGCGTAACGCCATATCATTTTAATTAACTAAATCCCAATCACTTATAAATTTATAAAGAATAGAAATATAAATTCCCAATCACTTATCAATACATATTTGGTTACATTTATATCACCCTAATTTGTAATAAATGAAAATCAACATGCTATTCGAACTTATCACTTGATTGTTTGTAAATATATGAGATAAAACAATCGTTACATTAGCGAACATTGTTTGTGATTACACGAACAGAAATATACATTAGGATAATATCACGTTTAATTAGACTCCGAAGCTAACGAGATTAATAAGATTTGCGTCAATATGAACGTTCCAGCGCCTTAGACAGATAACTAGTTGTATCACAAGGACTTGCTGGCAATTGATCTAATGGAGAATTTGTATGCAATGTGCCAAGATTCTGTAACATTAATTAACAGTTTTGATGTGTAATACAGCATTTGTTGACATGTTGTATTGTGTAAGTTTGTTTAAACTATACTGAAAAATGTAATTTAATGGCATGATATTTGTGTAATCGTTAAATATTAGCGCGTAAATTTGAGTTAAATCGTAACATACAAACTAGCAAAAAATCATTCCTATTAATATGTATATTGTATAGATAGATATGAATAAGATGCCTGGATATATTTTAAGTATAAAAGCATACTTAATACATATTTTTTACATCTTAATTAAAAAAAATCAATATATGAAATAAAGAATAGATGAAAACATGAAGGTATAATATTGCATACGGAACCTTATTTATGAATGATTACACATACCTATCGAATCCTATCTTTTCGTAAATCTTTTGATCAGGACATATTCCATAATATTATTGTATATTACTAAATAAATAGGACTGAAAGACGATAAGCGCGGACAGAAAGCGGGTTGGTTATATAGAGGATCCGTCGCATTTAAGCCTTGGGAACCCTTTTTTCCTCCTTCGCAAATCGTCGGAGATTAAGCTTTGAAGAGTTCACACCTTTTCGCCAATTTTTTTTTTGCAAAACACCAGGTAAATACTTTTATACGATTTTTTCAAAGGTCTTTCAAATTTAATTTATGTATATTTTAGTTACTATCGTTATGTAGCAATGAAAGAAAAACAAACAAAAGAATGAAAAATAATACGCCATTTATTTAATAACCTTATTTAAGAAAAAAGCCCTCCAAGACAAAGGGATTGATAAAAGCGAGAGTGGCATTATTGTGTTACTCTTTGACGCGAAATAAAATATTGCATTGTAAACATTTAGAGAAAATCTTTTTACACGCGGCGAAGAGAACGTTAAAGTTTGTTCGTTTCAAATTCAATATATTATGGTGAGCGTGCTCCCGCTCAGCCGACACCAAAACTCACTCGAGCATTGCTCTCGGAAAATTTATTGTTTTTCTAAGAAAATTTCTTCGCACAATGCTACAGGCTAAGCCCTTGGGAAAGTGCGAAGTCTTGATGATAACTGAAATGAAAATAGTTTTTCATGGGAAACAATTTTATTACATTTTAAAGTTATCATTCCATATAATTTTCACTGATACTTTGAAACTGTTTGTTTGTTAAATTTATTTAAATCCCACATAGGTACAATTTTTTATTATACTTTAAGCCAGGAATGTTTTCCAAATCAAATATGCCTAAAAATTTTAGGTATTCGCACACTAGAGTACATTCTAACATTCCATCAAATAAAGCGCTATGATTTTAAATGTATTTTTTATCGTGCAGTTTTGCAAGTCAAATGATGTTGTACTAATGGAGAATCGAAAGCCCTTCCAATATAGGTCATCAGTTTTTAGTGAAGTTCTAACTGGACACGTAATAACGTTCTGTGAAAAATCGTTAACCCGTGTTCACGTCGCGTAGACACGTGCGCACAGGGCACTCCTGAGACTGATCCCTACTGCTTAGATTAAATTTGATCCTATAAAAATGTGTCCTCCAGTGGATAACTTCGAAAATTTGCAGATGGGCAGAGTATGAAGTTCGCGATAGACGAACGATATACGTGCGAAGCCTACTGACTCGGATCCGGGACCAATCACTGACGGTTGAATAGAAAAATAGATCTGCTGAATCTTACCCTATTCGATTAATCCTTACCCCGTAAGGAGAAAGACATAAAGGAAAGGAATATTTAAAAAAAATCGTTCTTTGTTAGGCAAAAAGCTGTGTATTGTACACCTAAGTACAATGCACAGCTTTTAAAGTACACCTAAAACTAAGTCTCCAAGCTCATTGCAAACTTTTTCTTATCTCTGAATGCATTTTTATGAACATGTTTTTATAATGAAATAAGTAAAGTATCTCTGTACGTTTAAATAAAATCTATAATAGTACAACTCAAATACCAACTACTACTTTTATAATTCCCTTAGAGTACTAACACTTACCTATACAATAATAATTAAAGATTAATCCGTTGCTAATATTTTTTAGACCAAGTTTCCTTAAATTTATTCTCAGGAGGAAATTGTACATTATGCTAGTTAATACTTATTTCCATTAACAAATTAAGATTAAAAAGAGCAATTAAAGACAAATAAATGCAAAATCCAAGTTAGTAACATTTTATAATGTCGACAGAGACTTAATTGCTTCATTTGATAACATTCCTATATCACTGTAATGAAACGCTAATATAACGAAGTTAAATCATTCGTTGGAATCTAATATTAGATAGAATTGAGATTTCAAAAGCTAGTAAAATTAAAGGCAATTACTTATTCAGTACGTTAAAGACAATTTTAATATGAAATCAAACGAGGAAGTAATAAGTAGACTTCAGATTTATCGCATTAAAAAAGAATTAAGGAAAGTGCTCTGCGGAAACTTTTATTTTGTGATCACGAACAGAAACTTGTACATTTAGGTATGAAAAAATGAAAATCACTCCCAGAAAACGAATCAATATTTAAACATGGACAGTTGAAAACAAACTTTGTAGTTAGAAATTCTTTTTATCGGTTGTTGGATAAAATTTATCGTTTAATTATACGAAAAGTTTAAAAAGGTTTAGTCACTTTAAATAGGGTAGTTCCTTATAGGAGTCGAGGTTCTTTATGCTCTGCATCCTTGAAAAGGTTATTAATACATTTCATTCTATAGTGAGTAGATAATGAAGGGTCTGTGCTGAGACGTCTAAATTACGATAATATTATTTATTTTACAATAACAAGGTTAAATGCAGCTTACTACAATTGGCATGTAGAGCATTGAATTCCTTAGAAATACATTATGTGATTGCAAAAGACATAATGGATTAACGTTTACACAGCGATACAATTAGAGCCGTATA
Source organism: Colias croceus (assembly GCF_905220415.1). NCBI lineage: Eukaryota > Metazoa > Arthropoda > Insecta > Lepidoptera > Pieridae > Colias > Colias croceus. The sequence goes on from NC_059546.1 coordinate 5,220,028, forward strand.
GATTTGTCGAACTTGGCCATTACAAGAGGAACGAGAAGGCCGGCGCTGGACACAATGCCTTCGTTAGATAATGCTTGCTAGCGATCAATCTTGGGGCTATTACGATGTTTTAGCGCCTTGATGTATTGTTTTAACTTCAATAAAGTTTTGATGAATTTTCTCAAGTTCCCTTCAAGCCTTTTGTTAAATTGAGGCGCCGGATATTGATGAATAATTTGACGGCTAAGTAATGTTGTTGTAATTATTCAAAGTCCGATATCAAGTAACGTCCTTGTTTTGATTTCGAAATTGACAAACTCACTTCATTTTAATCTTTGCGATTATTCATATTTATCTCGTAAATGAGTTCCCATACATCATCCTAATTGTTGTTAAATAATGACTACACTTTATTTTCTTCTATTTTATACGAGAGTTTTCAGCTTGTAAATTAATTCTTTATTATCGTTGTTAATATATTATCATATACAAACATACACCAAAATAAAACGCAACTAAAACGCCATAGCGAAGTCATAAATCAAGAGGGAAATTTCTTTATTCCCCAAAAACTTTACATATAAATAAGTGCTGTGTTGAACAGTACAATTTGCAAGAGTGAAAGGAAATAAATTGAAACACCATCAGTTTCAAAGCACACTTAATTTATTTCATATAGCAATAGATTATACATGGTTTATTGGATCATTTATCTTTCGTTTACAACACAATCTATTGTCGTATGAAACGTTTTTACAATTGAACACCTATACTTTATTTGAGGAAATTGTTTTCGAATTGTTTAGGATTGAATAAAATTTTGAAATGAAATAAAACTCTTGCGTATTGAATGTGTGGTTTTCAATTTTATTTATTTACTTTGGCCGTTTACACTTTTGGAGTGTATCGGATTTTTGAAATATTCGTTTGTTTAAAAAACACAATTTTATATAGAAATAACAATACGTATTCCGAATAGTCTCAACATTACTGTCTGCATTTAAATATCAATTATATCTAAGATAACGCTAACAGTGATTATGGCTCCGTTCTACTTAGTGCTAGGAAACTTTGTTATAATGACAATACAATGTTAAAGTAAAACGCTTAAAGCAAATTGTAAGCAAAATTCTCTTCACAAAATATCCCACGTAAATGAAATAAATCGTTACCTACGTGCTTGTGAAATAGCAGATTTTCCAGTTTTCCGTTCTTTAACAAATAGGAATTAATCGATCACTACGGGCAGGATAGTGCGATGTTGGAAAAAAAGGGTTTTGAAAAAATGGAGCGACGATGTTAGAGATTCGTACTGTTGCAGGCCGCATTCCGTTGCGAATGCGGTTGCGCGTCTGACAGATCCATGAATCGTGCGGCCGTGTATGATAGACTTTCAATGGCTTTGTTTTTTCAAAGAAATCCATTTTTCTACGTTTATATAGAAGGGTATTTATTGTACTGACGTCTGCTGGGTTATAGTAAACGTATTTCTTCGTTGTATAGTTATGAATTTGTTCAGCTTACGGCATCAATTTTGAAAGCGTATATGTTTTAAATACACTTTAAAATAGCGTAGAGTGTTTCTATTTAATTTCCTATGAGAAATCTATTTTTCTGAATATAATTTCTACTTTTACGAAAAGCGTAAAATCATATTTTGTAAAATTTCCATTTTGTACTAGCTTTAGAAGTTGAGCTTTCGTTAGATTAGCTAAGACGAAATTATAAAAAAATATGGGGGGGGTTAGTGCCTAGTGGTATAAGTTCATGTTATAGTCATAATATAACATGAACTTTGAGAGATATCTGAAAACTACTTTAACTGTTAAACAAATACCACGACCTGACAATATAAAAGGCATATTCGTTTTTAAAATATAACAACTAGCAAATAAGAGGTTTTGTTCCACCTTCGCCATACTAATTCCTGATCGAATCTGCTACTAACATTAGCGTTAAACAATGTTTAGCGTTAAAATATGTGTTTGGAACGTGATGTTGTAATGGGTATCGCGAATCTACGAGTTTTAAAGTATGGGATAGCGAATGCGTTCGACACCCAGCTGTAATTTTAGTAAAGAATGGATAAGACATGACTACTCGCGCACGAATCGTAGCATTTTCACATTTGTCTTGGAAAGGTAAGTTTTATCGTATGGTGCTTATGAGTTATAATATTATGATTGCTATACATATTATACATATTTCAAGGAGGTTTTAATGCGTTTTCGATTCTTTATAATACGATTATGTTGATTCTCTTAAAAGTTGATGACCTAATACTACGTTACTTTTAAATAAAGCTGATCTACACCGTACAACAACATCAACATCTAGTCTAGTATTATATTTTTTTAAACTTTGAATATTTTATATATGAACTTAATTTTATCTTTGACATACTGAGTTTGAGTCTGTTTTTCAAAGTCTTAAAAAGTTTTAATTCATGTCTCGTAATAGTTCAGGATTAAAAATATTTGTGTTTATTGGTCGTTGTATCTTAATTTAAGTAAATTAACATAACTTAAATTAAACACTTGACCGTAATTTGAAGCTTACTTATTGAGAAGGTACCTAGCTTTTTCCGCCTATTTTCCCTCTCTTTCTCGTTGTATATATGCTATCTCTCTCGCACACGGCACACCTCCCACCAGGTGGCGCGGCCGGCGCACGATAATGTGCAGGCGCTAGATCTTCTTCATTGGCGTCTAGCTTCCGCCGCGAGAAGGTTGTCTACAAGACTACAACCTTGGTGCTATTAAGTATTAAGTATTGCATATTGCAAGTGCTAAAAGTGTGAAAAAGTGTATCCCGTCGGATCGGTACAGTGAGTTATTTTTACATCTATTGTAATGATATTTTACTTGAAAATGAGCAAAAATCTTTTAAATCAACGGTATATCCGTTGGACTTTATTTAAAATGCTGAGGTCTTTTAGTGAATCCTTCAGCAATAGTTTATTTTTCAATATGCTTTAAATACTTAATAGCATGTATAAAGATATTTAAAATTAACGATACAACCGTTACATTTTACGTGAAGTAACTTTTCTTTTGAAATATTTTATAATGCAATATATTATACTAATGAATATTTGAATTTCTAATACTGTGAGTAAAGCATATTTTAACGGATTTACCGTTCGGCTTTACTCGTATCGTTAATATTACTTTTGTGATTATATGATATTGACTAAATATATCAAATACCCTCTCTTTTATATAGATATTTTTATTTTATTTCATTTTTAATGTGTTTTTATTACAAGGTTACAAGTGAATATTATTAATAGTAGATATGGATAAATCCAAGGCTAATCCTATGAGCCAACTCAAAGCTTAACGGGCATGCAATCCATTGCTACGACTTTATTACATTGTCGTTATCACTAGGAACGGTTCGGAGTATAGTTTATTACTAAAAATTATCGAACGAGATGAGTCAGCTCAAAGAACAAATTATATAAGTATTATAACAGGAACAAATTGATGTTAGCGTAATTGTACGAATCACGACGTGTCCGAACATGTCGTGATATGTTATAAATCGTCCGGGAGTTAGCCGCTCATCTGAATAATGATGGAATACGCACAATGCACATGTTCAGTAGGTACCATGAACGTACCACACATCCAAAAGTATCCGTAGTCTATACGTGTCCTTTTATGAGTATTAATCTGATCCGTATTTAAGCGAAAATAGACATAGGTATTACACACGGCAATTTTGGTTTGAAAATTACGTTTATTTATATTACGTTTCCTATGTTCCAAATGATGCAACTTTTTGGTTAAAACGAGTAAGTGCCAAAATTTTACATTTAAATTCTCTAGTTTGGAAAGGGACGTTATCGTATAGTTATCGAGATACCTTATTTAGAAATTAAATTTAGAGACATTTCAAAGGATTTACTATTCACATATTCTAACGTTTTAGAATAATATTATAAACTTGTACACCTTGACAAAAAGTAAAAAATTGCGGGTGAGCGGAGATTATTTTGTAGTAATAAAACCGTCCTACGATGGTATGGCCACGTATGGCTGCGTTCGTAAGGAATGTTAACGGATATAAAGCAACTGAATGTGACATCGATTGTATGAACTAAATTAAATATGAATCGAAGTTCATTTTAAAAATTTTGTGTAAATGATTTGAATTTTGACTTTATTAAATAGTTAAAGCCTTCTTTTTTTTTTATATATATATACATAACAATTAATTACCATTGTCAAATCAATTCTTATTTCATCCTGGACAGCTGTTACTAGCATTGGAAAATAAGTTAAAGTACCTTGTTAATTGCTATATTATTATTTTAAATGATTATTTACTTCTAATTTTATATTAGCACCTTAAATCTTGCTCGAAGCAGATTACATAAATGTGGCCGCTAGGTTTAACCGCTACTCCTCGCAGGTTAGGTTCGTTAGCCAGGTTAAACCCACCCTCGCAGGGTGACTATTAAGTATTTTTGGGAAGGCCCTACTTATTTCAAATTACAAACATCCCTCGCGCAGCCGTCGCTCGCAGGGAAATAGGTGCAAATATATCAGCCCTCGCGGGGCTTTGATTACAACCGCCCTCAAGGAGAAATGGTGGAAATATATATCAGCCCTCGCGGGGCTTTGATTACGACCGTCCCTCACGGGGAAATGGTGCAAATATATATCGGCCCTCGCGGGGCTTTGATTGCGGTTGGTGCAAATATACAAAGGATTGATCATTAAAATGATCATAGATATTTGCTTTCGTCAACGAGGACACACGAAAGTTTTAGAGATGACAGTAACGGATCTTCACTCTTCTAAGGTAGGTAGAAAAAGGTTTTGAAATCTAATTCACAGTGGGCCATCTATACAATATAAGTATAGTAATATAACCTTATAAATACAATAAAATAGGTAAGAGACGTTAAATAATGGGCGCATGAAATGAATACTTTGTATCCTAAAAGATTAGCTTACGCTTATTTAATCAGGAAACCACCATTGGTTTATCAATTATGGAAACTGGAACTTGAACAAATTGTATTTACCAATGCAGAGCCTCACAATGCAGAGAATCACAAAAAGGGAGGCGAGTCGGATCAAATATCATCTCGCAGATCAGATTTGTGGCGGTGGTTTCCAGGATTGTCACCAATATAATATATATTATCGTAATATATCGGTATATTTGTTATCGTAATTCCATGGCACTAGCCGACCAATTTTCACATAAAAACACCTGAAGAGATTTTTTAATCGCAAAGCGATTGAATGTAACAAATTACGATTGGTTATGCATAGTTGACCTCTCATAGGCCTACTTTAGTTGCCCGGTCTTGTAGGCAATTTATTCGACTCGTTTATCAACCCATTTGGCCTCATTATGGCACCCATGAGTTTTTCTCCAGGGCTCAAACAATAAATCGCTGAGGGATTAGGATAATCATTTGCTTAGACAAGTTTCTTGTCATCCCACCAGGATTATTATATTATATAATAAAATTATATGCAACTATTAACGTAAAACGTTTAACTCATACTCAACGAGTGCTGTGAATTCTGACTATTGAGTTAGGTACTTAGGATAGAGGATAATTAATAACGGAAGGTCAATCCTTCCAAACAAAAGCCTCGTATTATTAGATATTACTTGGAACCCCTACCCTTCACGAGAAAGCTCTGCCAGATGACTTCACATTTCTTTGATTTGAAGGGGGGGGGGGGGGGGCAATAAATGCAATGCAATACAGACTATACGGCTTTTGAAACATTACAAAGATACCAGATAAGCGAACTAAACCTTTCTGGTTTAGTTCTTGCTATATCGATATCCGTGCCTGCTTCTCGTGGTTGCGGTTGAATTAAGTTTATCAATGGTCATAAATGCAATGCTATACAGATGATATACTGCATTTAAAACATGACAAAGTCTGGTAAGCCAACTAAACTTTGCTAGTTTAGTTCTTACTATATCACTGTCCGGTTCCGGTTCCGGCTTCCGTATAGTAAACACGTCTGTCATATCTCGCTACTAATTTAATTCTAAAAGTTTAATTAATTCACGCTCATCAAGTTATAATCATCATAAATAGTGAATATTATGTGCAATTAATAAAATAAACTAATAATTACAAGAGAACAGTGCAAAAGTGAAGTGTTTTTAAAGAAACAATAAAACGAAAAAGTGTGGTTATTAAGTCAATAACAATAACGTCATTTTGTAAAGTGGCAGTTCAAAGTACCAACCTAACAAAAATTATGCCATAGACTATAGACATTGACAACACCAACCTACATTTCCAGCATAAACTTCAGTGTTGCCAACTACAATTCGGGGTTACCAAATTAAATTCAGAATTGCCAACTACAATTCGGGGTTACCAAATTAAATTCAGTATTGCCATTGGATATATATCTCCCCAAAATTATGGAAAAAGAAATGGAAAATTTCTGGGTAAAATTGAAGGAACAAATGTCGGCACAAACGAGAGAAATAACAGAAGCAGTCACTAAAAACGTAACAGAAAGCATTAATGAGAAACTAATTGCTCTTACGGAAGAAAATAAAAACTTAAAAACGGATGTTAAGAAACTACAAGATAAAATCAAAACTATGGAAGAAGACAGAAGACGAAACAACCTCATATTTTTTGGCGTAAAAGAAGAAAATCGTTATGAGTCCCAAATTGATCTGATTATAAAATTGCTTGATAAGAAAATGAATATCCGTATGAATCATCATGAAATTAATAATGCATACAGACTTGGAGAAAAGAACCATAAAAACATGCGCCCTATACTAGTAACTTTCACAACAAATTGGAGGAAAATGGAAATTCTCAAGAATAAAAAGAAATTAAACTCGGATATTTACATAAAAGAGGACTATAGCAAAGAAGTTCTAGAAAAGAGGAGACAGCTTTTGCCTCAATTAAAAGAGGAACGTGCCAAAGGTAAAATCTGCTACCTCGTTAAAGATAAACTGATTACCAAGGAAAACAAAGAGGATCAGAAGGACAAAAGAAAACGAGATCGCAATGAATCTCCAAATAAATCACCAAATCACGCAACCATGCCTGCTTCAAAGAAGGTTAACAAAACAAATATGTTGGATTATGTTGCTAGAGGAAGATCTTCGTCACTAACCATTCCAACAACGTCAAAAAACTGTTAAATGACATCGGCAACCGGAAACAAAAACAAATAAACGAAACTTCTTTAAATATCAAAACAACCAAACAATACACCCCAAGACGGCTGGTCACCGCGGGGAAAAGCGACCACTACCCTCCAATCAATTCCACATCCGCGCCAATCGTTTCAGGACGTAGTAAACGAAATTCGAAACAAATTTTTCATATAGCAACATTTAATACGCTATCATTGAGGTTAGATGAGAGTTTACAAGAATTAATTTTAGCCATCCAACATATTAAGTGGGACATAATAGGCCTTAGTGAAGTACGACGAATGGGTGAGGCTATTGAAGAACACAGCGAATTTCTTTTGTACTACAAAGGAGAAACACCTGGAAGACACGGAGTAGGCTTTTTAATAAAAAAAGAACTTAAAAGTTTTATCAAGGAATTTGTTGGCGTTTCAGAAAGAATTGCGATGTTAAACATAAGACTTCCGCCAAAGAAAGAAATTTGGTCTATTATTCAGATTTATTCCCCGACTGAGCAATCGTCTAATTCTGAAATTGACTCCTTCTACTTATCTCTAAACAATACCATCAATGAATACACATACAAAAATTGCATAGTCATGGGAGATTTCAATGCTCAAGTTGGAGTTTCAAGAACAGGAGAAGACATCATCCTAGGTCCTCACAGCAAAGGTAAAAGATCAAGAAACGGGCAAAAGTTATTGGAGTTTGCTTTTGAAAATAACTTGAAAATACTGAATAGTCTATACAAGAAAAGAATATCAAAGAGATGGACGTGGGTATCGCCGGATGGACGTTATAAGAACGAAATCGATTATATTCTTTCAAACAAAACGAAATCCTTCGAAGACTGTAGTACTATCGCAAATCTTAATTTCAATAGCAACCACAGAATGATACGGGCACGTCTAAATACATCGTCAGGTTCAGACAACAGTCGCCCTTTTAAAGTCAAAACTCGAACGCCAATTAACGCAACATCAACGGCTACGATTAGTGATAAACTAAATTCTTTGAAAGGAGCGCTTACTCAAGACCTAACTACTCAACAAAAATATGATATACTCTGTGAAATATTAATGACAAAATCTGGAAACAGAAAAAAAATTAAAACGAAATCGACTATATCTGAAAAAACTTACGAACTTTTGGAAAAACGGTTAAATCTAATAAAAATACCTAATAAATCTAGAAGCATAAGAATGGAAATAGGTAAATTAAGTAAAGACATCAGAACACAAATGAAAAAAGATCGTAAGAGTTATAGACTAAAAATCTTTGAGAAACATATTGTCAAGACAGGGGGAATTAAAAAAGCTGTTAAGTTTATGACAGATAAAACAAACTGGATACCAAAGATGAAAGACCGAACGGACACGACGAAGACCAAAAGATACGATATATTAAACATCGCTACCAAATTCTACGAAGACCTGTATTCCAAAAAAATTAAAACCGACGAAACTGACTTACAGAGTAACGAAACTGTTCCACCAATATTAAAAGGAGAAATAATCAAAGCCATAGAAACACAAAAAATTGACACAGCTCCCGGACCAGACTCTATCAGTAATGCACTATTAATGGAGTGTAAAAGCGTTCTTGCACCAATACTGCAATATATCTTTAATGACATACTAGACACAGAAACCATACCAACCCAGTGGGCAAACTCGTCAATAACCCTTCTCCACAAAAAGGGAGATAAGAATGAAATCAACAACTATAGGCCCATTAGCCTGATGTCTAATATATATAAAGTATTCGCAAAGATCATCCTCCGTCGAATAACCAGGAATCTAGACGAGAATCAGCCAAGAGAACAGGCTGGATTCAGGGCAGGATATTCGACGCTGGACCACATACACGCAGTGAGACAGATCTTTGAAAAGAATAAAGAATACAATATACCGTTCTACTGTTGTTTTATTGATTTCAACAAGGCATTTGACTCAATCGACCATGAATGCATCTGGCGAAGTTTAAAAAATCAAGGAGTTCAGTTAAAATACATCAGAATCCTAAAAAATATTTACACAATTAGTACAGCGAAAATAAAATTAGAAAAACTCGGAAAAGAAATAAAAATAAACAGAGGCGTACGACAGGGAGATCCTATTTCCCCTAAATTATTTACCGCGGTCTTAGAAGAGATCTTTCGAAAACTCGATTGGGATCAATATGGCTTAAATATACATGGACAACACCTAAACAACCTGCGCTTCGCCGATGATATTGTTATATTCGCGGAATCAAGTACTCATCTCCAAAGCATGCTAGAGGACCTAGAGAGGGAAAGTCGTAAAGTCGGCCTCACAATGAATATAACAAAAACTAAAATCATGACGAACGCTACGGAATCTCCTATTATATTAAACAGTAAACCCATTGAATATGTAAAAGAGTACACTTATTTAGGCCAACAGATATCCATAAATAATGTTATGTCGAAAGAAATAGATACGAGAATTGGTCTTGCTTGGAAAAGTTATTGGAGACTGAAAGAAATAATGAAAAATGAGGAAACAAATGTATACATTAAGAAGAAGCTTTTTAACACATGTGTATTACCAGTTCTTACTTATGGTTGCCAAACATGGTCACTTACCAAAGCGCAAACCTCAAAAATAAGGACATGCCAGACGTCTATGGAAAGGAGCATGTTAAATATTAGGAAAAAAGACAGAGTAAGAAATAAAACAATCAGAAAGCGTACGAAAGTAGAAGATGTAATATGTAAAACACGGAAGCTTAAATGGGAATGGACTGGCCATATATTAAGAGGATGTGAAAAATGGAATAGAACATTGATTTTTTGGTATCCCAAAAATGGAAAAAGGAAACGGGGGAGACAGATTAGAAGGTGGGAAGACGAAATCGTAGCAACAGCGGGAAAAACATGGACGAGGACAGCACTGAACAGAAAAGAGTGGAAGGGAATGGAGGAGGCCTTTGCCAAATTAGGGCAAACAGACCAATCTGCCGATGTCGACTCATCAGAGTCTTAATTAAGTTTTTAAATGCACATATTGTTTACTATTGTTGTGTCTGATTAAGGCTAATAAATAAATAAAATAAATAAATATCACTGTCCGTGGCTGCCTCTCGTGGTGGTTACAGATGACTAAAGTAACGTCCTGTCTTCGCATCCACAACCAACTGTCCTTTCATAATCTTAAAACAGATTCATTCCACATAGCTCCCCACGAGTTCAGTTCTTCATTTTTGCACTCGAAAAACTGTGGACAACCCACGAGCAGTGCCTCCATTGGTAGCAGTTACAATCAAGGGCTAACTAAGGTAAGCTAGCCATATTAGGGATGTTGGAACAACCGACCATATTCAGGGCAACTTTCTTTGTCCAGTTTAACGTTTAGGCAGTCGTAGCATTCCTACGGAACAAAAATAGGATCAGATCTGCACCCTTAATGCAGTTAATCGGAAGGAGATACCTTCAGACGACGATAGTATTCAGAACGCACCATATTCCTGAACATAATAATGCATAATAATCTCTTGCCATTGTCCTGCAGCAGAATTCCTTAGCGATAATTTGTTCTCGTTAGAGCGAGCGAGGGTTGTAACGATAATATGAGAAATCCTAGTCAGTTCGAGGCCTGAACGACGTGTAAGAGTACTGCTATTTCAGTAGTAGTAGCACCGAGAAGGGCGAAGGTATTCTGGAAAGCAGAACTGAAGGCCGGTCAGCAGCACCATCCACCTAATACGGTGTTTAGTGCTGCACCACTAGAATCTGACTCTGAAGGTATGAAAATGTGGAGTACATTTTCCAAATATCAAATGTTATAGTCGGAAGGAAAAATCCTATTTGCCGTCTACCCAAAAGACATACGGAGTAGCTAGTAGAAGTTGGTTGAATTAGAATAAGTATAGTTAAAAACCTTTGTTACTTGCTGGATAAATTTGGCTCATTTCCTATCTGACGTTCATATAGCTAGCTGTTGATGGCCTAGTGTTATGCACAAACACCATTATTATAAATAAGTCACGTTATGTAGTCCCGAGACTTTCGGTATATAAGTTCTGATGTAAATCATAACTATATCTTAAAATTAATTTGATTAAAACTTAACGTACTTAGCTGTAGTAATTGCAGGTTTGGGACACAGATAAACTCTTATCATTTTAGTCTCCTAACTTCTTGAGTTCATTATATTTTTTAAATAAATAATTCATGCATTGCACTAAAAGTACAAGCCATGTTTATATTATGAATCGGTGGCGTTGGCTCTAAACATTAATAGACACCGCACGCTTTGGTTGGATGTTACATATCTGTATTATAATTTAAACCGCTTACCTGGTTTATTTTATTACCTTATCCAAGGGATGACCTTTTGAATTTATTTCTGACCCTAAAAGTAAAGACCAAGGTCTCTACTTGTCCGCTGGTAGCAGGTTGGGTTAGAACTGTGTGAGTTGAGACAGCTCGTAAATCTAAGTTATGATGATTCAATGGTGCTTCTACAGAAGTCTAATAATTGAATAAATAAAGGTTTGAGTTTGAGGTATTCTTGCCTCGTCGGTGATGAGCTGTTGCTTAATTTTGTAAGTAACATCTAAATGCGTAATTAAAAGTCGTTACTTGCTCTTTCGCAGATTTACGCTAAAGATAGTGGAAATTGTACTAACTTTAACTTTTCAAGCCCAAAAGGATAACTAAGGTACGCTTGAACCAATCTCATAAGTTCTAATACCTTTAATCATTATGATTTACTTTTTGGTTCTTATTTAATTAACTTTTCATCTGGGATTGTTAATATAATAATATAAAAATTTAAAAATTTGTGTGATTTATTGGTATACTATCTGCACACCTTACTCTTTCAAATAAAGAAATAAGTAATTACTTATGTACCTATTCAAATTCACATTGGCGTCCATATATTGTACACCAGGTGGGTAACAAACAGGTCTCAATAAGTAAGCTTCAAATTACGGTCAAGTGTTTAATAGCTGTGTTTTACCTGAAATAAAACACATATTAAATACTTACCTATATTTGAAGCTTACACTTAACGTCCACCTGTTGAGGATTTCGACTCAATGAAGAAGATCTAGCGCCTGCACATTATCGTGCGCCGGCCGCGCCACCTGGTGGGAGGTGTGCCGTGTGCGAGAGAGATAGCATATATACAACGAGAAAGAGAGGGAAAATAGGCGGAAAAAGCTAGGTACCTTCTCAATAAGTAAGCTTCAAATATAGGTAAGTATTTAATATGTGTTTTATTTCAGGTAAAACACAGCTATTTTAATAATTGCTTTAATTAATTCTATTTCAGTAACAAAAAGATAATATTCTTTAAGAAGGTTTCAACTTGAATTTATTAATCATGAACTAGAACTGTGGAAAAGTTAGTAGGACTGTTTTTTGTAGTAGTTTGTACTTTTTATTCTTATTATATTCATCTTAATAGGACTATATTAATAATGAATTTATAAGAACAACATGTTATTAACTTTATATAGAAAAACAGTTAAGATAAACTCATTATGTGTTAAATTTACTAATAAATGTTATTTTATTTTATAAATAATTAGTACCTACTTTTATATTCTGCTTTCTATTTTTTAATTACCTTTATTAAATAAAACCATACACATCAAGATTGTATTCTACAAAACGTTATACGTTAAACGTTAAACGTTATACATTTAAAACTGAAAGAATTGTCTTCGAAACAAGTACATAAAGGGGGTGTAAATTTTAAAACTTTTTCAATTCGAGTTGTATACACGTTCGATTTATTTCACACGTCATTAATATCGTGATTGATTTCGACGCAGTCCCTAACGATACATGAAATATTCTCACTCATTAAATCACGTGGCACCGGAGTGGAGTGTTCGCGAGGACTCTCATCCAATCATGCTTTAATAAATATGTGCTCTTCGATATTTCAATAATAATTAATATCAAAAAATCTTTGAACGCATTTTATAATGGAATAATGGAATCTGCGGATATAATGGAATCGATATAAGATCAGAAGTTCTTCTACTTAACGACTAATGTATTTATGCAGAATGCACAACTTAGAATTGAGTTATGTTTCAGCTTAGAAGCTTTAGGCATATATACTATTTACTGGTTTCATATTATTGTATTGACTCAACATTAAATTTTTCTTCTAATAATGTAGGACGAGTCCTTTAGATGTAGAAAATACAACAATCATGATAAAAATACTGGCTGACTTCATGTAGCTACGTAGAAGGCATGTATTTTATCAATGTTATAGAGGTTTCGATATTATAAATAAAAAAACAAAATAGGTAAATTATATTAAGAAAATATTTTTTATCGCAAATAGCTAATGTATATTTCCGATATCTTATTCCCTGCCGACTTTTATTGAAAACCTCAAGTTGAGTTCTCAGACTTCAAATTTACAATTCAATTGAGACTGCACAAGGCTTTGCATGTGAATACGTCCATTTGAAGCACATACGATCTACTCAATTGACATAAATGGAATCATCCCAATAAGACGTTGTTTCAGAACACAAGGCTTTATCTGTCTAGGTCATGGTATTGATTCCTGTTACATGCGGTATCAGTTCCCTTAATGTATGTAGTAACATGGTTTCTCCATACGGAGAACAGGAAACACGTACCAATACAGATTATAGGTAAAACCAATGCAATTTGACAAAGTAAGGCAATATTACCTACCTAAATATTTTATGAAAACAGTAAGAAGTCAAATTTATTTTTAAACTAACGAGCAAATAACCCGTGTCCTCTTGCTAATTTAACTTTAAAAGTATGAAGACTGTGATCGTTAAGTAGACGGTTTCTAAATGTAATATTTAAATTGCGTGTTATCAATGAAGCGGAGCGAACGCCATGGGCCCATAATTCAATCGAAACGATATGTCTCGTTCGTAGCTTCGAACTGGAACGCAGCGATAGCTGGCTCCGCAAAAGTTGGCACGGTTGGCAACAGAGACCACTGCCAATTTCCATTAGCCCATCATCCAAAACGAAAAAATGCATAGACGATCACTTTTTCATTCAATTAAAATTGGCTACCAACCAAAACGGTTACACATTTTGAGATAAGGATGACTGCCTTTTAGAATTCGCTTAATTTGATTCAGTGAAAACGGCGCAGTTCAGGTGTCTTTTATTTTCGAGTGTGCGCGTTTAAGTGCTCCATTGAAACGCCTCATATCCGACGCGTTGATTATCGAATTGTTGCGGGAACATTGAAAACCCATAAGCTTTCAATATCGCGAAGTTAACTCGGGTTTTGTTCCCAGTGGTTGCTCCATCTGAATATCAAAAATGTGAAAGCAGTCGTCAGTAATCGAGACACGTATATCGGGACCCTATCACTTCGCTCTTTACTTACTTGCTCGGCGCCATCTGCACATTCTCTACCTAATCCAGTAACAAATTTGATTATGTAACAATTTTGGATTGCCTGAGCTAATAATACTTCGTTGTTTTCATCGAGAGATTCATATAAGCTTAAATTTGATCAAACATGTCCTTACTTTCATCATGTACATTGTCGAGGTTTTCTTTTTGTCTGCTCTGTTTATCGATAGGTAATGGTAAATTTTTATTTATTATTCTATGAATGGATATGTTTGTCCTCCATCTGATGTCACAGTTACCATTTTTTCTTTATAAAATTCGTTCTTGTCCTTATAAATTTCGTTAGTTTCAACGTGGCTTATACTGCAGTAGCTGCTGCACGCCTAGACTCTAGTATGCTCTACCTCTACTTTGATGTTCTCCATCGTCATGGATCCATCTATAGATTTCAGATATCATCTAGCTTAACTTAAACAATCATCATCAGAAAAAATATATATATTTAAAATCATACAACTTCTTACAATATTCAATGTAGGTACGCTTAAAAAGCTTAAACCGTCGCAATGACTAGATTTATAAAAAACGAGACATTTCTTACATTTACCATAAATGATGAAAAATGAAATGCAAATATTGAATTTCCAAATACATAATGAAACGAGAATATCCATTCTTTGTAAATGTTATATGTGTTTCTCAAGAGATGAGCGGGCTAGAGGAGGCTTTAATGGCCTCTCGACAGGTTCTCACCGAGTCCTTCAGGTCACTTCGTTACTTGGATTGTACGGGCTGTTATGTACGCTATGAATAACTGACGGAAGCTTAACTTGCTCTTAAATATTGAATTGTTTTTGTTATATGAGCGCCTTTTGATTACACTTCAATTGATGATAGTCTCTGAGAGCTATAAATAAAAATGATAAAAGTGTCATTGTTTATATTTATTTTTATAGGTATTAAGTTGAATTAAATATAAAAATTGTACAGGAAGTAAGTACAATTTTAAATTTTTGGATAATAATTTAAATCTCATTTTTATTCACTTGAGTAGTTAAGTAATAGTTACAGGGTGATTTTCAATAATAAATTAAACACATTGTGCACGAGTTTTCACAGAGAACGATTTGTTAAACATCTACTCAATTCCTTTGTATATGAAGTAATCCTAATCTAATGAATGAACCAATAACTTATAGCTGTAATCCGAAATCCGACTGCAGCTTGTCAGGAATTCCATTAATTTCGCCTTTACGCCGAAATAACACGTTTTCCGTTTCAATACATGCACACAGAGCTTTAAAATGGCGTTGAATGCATTGATGTAAATTCACCCTCGATATTGCTATCAAAACGTATAAATATTTTCTGAACAGAGATATTCTGAATACGTGTGTTAGAAATTTGGATTTTAAATATATTTATCTACATATTACACTGATTAGGTGTAACTCTTTGCTTAAATAGTTATTTTTAATTAAATACAAACCTCTCATCCCATACAGATTGAAATCTTCGTATTATTTATGTTCAAAGAAAGTATACTTACGTCACAGCAATATAATTTCATAAGAGAATAACAGATATACATTTACTCGATATGGTATTTTATATTTCATTAATCGGATCGTTTGTTATTCGTTTATTAAACAGTACATAATTTATATCTTAGTTATTAACACGATAATTCGCTAAATAGCATCTCTAATATTATTTGCTATCATCTAGCTAAACATTAATGGCTTGCGTAAACCGCGTCGATCATAAACAATATCCGAACCCAATCGAGCTCCGGTTATTATTTCGTTAGTGCCGTAATATTCTAGGTTCGTGTGGACACAATATTGATATAGCAATTTATTTTACTTAGGGATTTTGGGACGCACAATTATAACAATTTGGGGAATGTACTCTGATTCCTATTGGAAAGCTTCATTTTGATTTAACGTTGTTATTGTTAAGCTTTGTGCTGTTAATAGGGTTCGAGGAGAGTGATTGATTCATGTGGTTTGCTTGCTTGCGTTTGACATATTTTGGTGCGTACAAACCTGATAACCTTTATTGCCTATTTGTTACGTTAGGAATAATAGCTTTTATCCTCGTCACCTTTCTCTTAAATATCGTATTTTATGCTATTACGTTGTTTTGTCTTGACCAAGTAAACGTCCTTTCGAGGCTTTTTTGTAACATCTTTCTTCTTTATCCCAAAATTAATTTAAGGGTTTGTTCACACATATCTGAGTTAGTTCCGGGCCGTCTGGGATCAATGTCTCGTCAGGGTCATGGAAGCCTCTGGATAACCTTATTCAGTGGCTCATTCACTTTTTTGGTCGGGTATAATATAATATCTAATAAGAATAATTTACATATATAGTTATTAATTAAATGCTAAGATTAAATGTAACAATGATATTATGACTAAACTAAATTTTGGAATAGGTACTATAGTTATAGATCAAGAGCCCACGACGGCCAGACTTTCCTTTCTTTAGGAAAGTTGAAAATTTCTCTGTATATGTCTCCGATACAGACATGACACAATAACAAAGTCATCGAGATACGTGGAATTCCATCGACATATTAAGTCCCCGTAAAAGATAAGTAATAACTTTATTACTTATATTATACTATTATTTTTTAGTCATTAATTATAGTAAACTAATGTTTTAGTGGGTTATTTCATATTTGATACACTTTTAGGTAGTAACGTTAATTTGATATGTTAGTTATTTTTTAAATGTGTCTGGTAAGATGTAAGAACCATGAAAACTGTCCGGCTCTTGAAGTAACATCTTTTTATACGTCTCCAAGTAACACATATAAAATTTAGCTTTTTAACTATAATGAAAGTTAGGTACAATTTTATACACCTTTACTACCTGTTTCCTGCCAAAGTAACCACAACCCAGACTTGATAATCGCTAGTCGTTCTTATCTGTATCGGAGACATATACAGAGAAACTTTCAACTTTCCTAAAGAAAGGAAAGTCTGGCCGTCGTGGGCTCTTAGATTATTACCTATTCTTAATTTAAACTTTTCAATTATTTTCTATTTTTTTTTCTGAAAAAACCAACATAACAAATCCTATCGAATGAAATAGGTAATACTTGTATAACTATGTACTTTAGAGTTTAGATTATTTTATATAAATGTTTATTGGCATTAATATTATGTTCTGTATCAAAATGAAAATGTTGTTCTAAATAATTCAAACATGCTCAATTTTAAACGAGATTCCCCACTAAATTCGTAACCGGAGGCGCTATAGCTACAGACTCGTAAAAGTTTGAATGCGTTTCTCCGTTTACAGTGCACACAAAATTGCGAACTCGCCTCATTAATCATAAAACTTTCCAAAATGAATGATAATAAGTTCGCTTTGTTACCTGGCAACTACAAGCAACATAACTGTTTACTGATAACTGGTCTGCGGAAGATGAATCTAGGCGTTTCTATCGGATACTTTAAGTTTTAATGAGGCAACTAAAACTCCAATCGATTGAAGTCATAAAACTTTGTTGTCCGCTATAAGACTCACATTTTAACTTGAAGTCACTCATATTATATCAAACTGGATTAAAACGATGTTCATTTAAGAACTATATTATTAGCAAGTACAATATTTTTACAACAGTTTTGTACACTCTTCTGAAATGAAAGCTTGTTAAAATGATTTTAAAATTGCACTGCTTATTATTAAATATACGATATAAAATAAAATATGCTAATTTTGAAGTGCGTTGTGCCTTCAGATATTCAGGAAAATTTTAGTTTAAAACGTTATAATAGAAATAAAATGCCGGTTATACAGCAGTATTTTCACTCTTTAATGATGGAAACTCATCTCGAAAAGCATAACGAGTTCTTTAATTTTTTAAGCGATTTCATTCACTTCTAGTTATTCAGTTTATTTGTAAAAGTATTCTCCGTGCAACATTTAATAAAGTGAATAGTAACTATGTTCACTTGCAATTAACTTGCGTAATATAAGTACTTTTACATAATGGAACCGTTAGAATAATATTACTAGCTATAATATACATACGTATTTTCGTGTGTAATTAGGGCGCAACGTTTGCAATGAACCATTATTGTTTAACAAAAGTAGGCACTGTAAATTGCCTAGTCAATGGTTTCAGCAATGGGTGCTCGTATCTCAATGGTCCATAAACAACACGACCGTGAATACAAATCGGATATTAGAGCGCTCAATGTATACAGCCTGGGTGATATTATCACTATTATCAGCTGGGGGCATGCGACATGAATGATTATGGGCAACTGATCACGCTTAACTTTGTGTGACTTGGCACACGTCCTTGGCTGCCCAGACACTTAACAAACATTTATTAATGTGTGACACTGTAATGAATTAGAGCGCTTCTTGTTTTATCGCACTTACATTCACAGAACAACATATAGCTATCATTAAACTTAAAGATAAGGCTCTGTTAAATGTGTCTGTATAGTTTATATTATAGTACGTTCAAAAGCTCTTTAATATTGAATGTCTGTAATAATATTTTTCCCGCTCAAATAGGATATAATCATATTTAAGTCTAAAATATTCAGAATTATTCGGCATTAACAAATAATGTACCGTGTAATAAGCGATTGCAATTACGTACTCAACCGCTGTGATACCTATCTAAGCCAATTATACAAAATTTGTCGACTGTACAAATTAAAGGCTGGCAAAATCATTACGTGAACAGAAAACGTTAAATAAATTTCATTTACGTTCATCAACTTTCATTAATCCAATTAATTATAAACGATAATTGGCAATCTTGTTATTTTTGTGTTTAACACGAATATCGCGCTGAAATTTACTAACGAGAAGTTATGTGCAGTTTATCGAGTGATATATGAGTCGAATTAAGTTCGAAGGTGTTAAACATTATGATAATCGGAGGTGAACAAAAAGCAGGCGCTGATCTCACATCATATTATCGTAGAGAGAGAAAACAGATGGCCGGTTTCATTACAATACATCAACGACGCTACGAAGAGAGCGAATCGCAGCGGGTACTTGCAATGTTTCTAGATTAAACAAATTGTACGTGTCATGCTCCTGGCTTTCATAATAAATGTCTGTGATAATCATTTTGGAACGTTTTGCACGATAAGAAGTGTTTGGAAGAATATTACAAAATAATGATTATAACCTGCGTCTCTACCTACTTCTTTTGTGAATTTCTAAAATGAACAAAGCATTTTAATTCCTTCATAGTATTCAGTGTGTTTTAAATTTCTAATTGCGTTTGGCAACTAAATTCGTAGCAGAAACGCGCTACAGGCTACGACAGTAATTTAAAATTTGCATTCGTTCACTGTGTGGTTGACGAGTGGCGAGTTCGTGCCCCACCGTGCTGAGAAGGCAGCTATTTGGCTACAAAGAGGGGGGTTGTACAGTACAATGTTGGTTTTGTTACCTTTATTGCATATTGTTAGTCTTATAAACTTTCAAGGAACTGTGAAGGTGATATGAGTTGAAAAAGTATTCTCGGACTTAATTGCATCAAATTAAGTGAACTCTACATTTTTGTGTTTGTGCCATTTAAATTAAGATTAATATTAAAAATATTCTTAATTTTTATTTAAAGTATTATGACTTAAAGTAATATAAATTAATGATAAGCGCATTTTTCAGTCTCTACATTTATCGCATTTAAAAGGTATAAAAGGGAGTTTAATTAATTTTGTCCCAAATTTAAACCTTAAAGTCGTGAATCGTGACGCTTTGCAATTCACTCCTATTTATAAAGCTCACATTTCTTAATTAGCATTCATTTAGGTGCACGAATTTACCTTTCAAGAACAAACAAAGCCAGTTGTCCGTCTTTATTATTAAGTTTAAATTATAGCCATTAAGTTACGAGAAAATAAGAAGTCTCTTTAGGTTTTGTTATTAGCAGGGATTATGTTTCACTTTTGTTGAAACTGTTAGTAAATTGATAATGCGATATTCTCTTTAATTAGCATATTTCTACAACAAAGTTCTCTCTCTAGTACTAGAATAAGAATAAAGTGAGACATCTGACAAATATTAAACAGAGTAGAATTGGAGTAATCATTACAATAGAATCAGTCCATAAATATACAAAAATTACGGTTACAAAATTGATTACGTGGTGACATTGTACAGCGGGAATTTCACACGTGGTTTATGAATGAATGGATGAGCTACGTCAATAAGGTACTATATTATAGGTACATAATCATGTATCCTTGATTAATATTTCCAGTTATATTTGGAAATCGTAACAGAACAAAAAATGGAGACTTAACAACTAATTATATTTAAATTTTCAGAGCTGTAGCAAAAGATACGTCTACACTTAGAACTTCGTTTATAAACAATGAACATCGTACCGATTTATTGGCGTTCAGCTGCATCTTTAGCTTAGTAAAATCCGCCAGAACGAGTCCCACAAAGCTGTTTAAATTGAAACTGTGAGCGAGAGTGTGAACTGAGCAGTTTTTATTAACCTCAAATTTGTTCATTAGCATACCCAACGACACGAGTGTACGTCGACTCAGCCGCATCGTGCTCTCTTATTTATGTAAACGTTGAAATGTAAATTAATTCCCTCGTTTATGAAATACGATATTTTAGTGGCTTTTCGTAAAATTATGGAGAAGAGCGTATTATGATTACTGCATACGATTAGTGTAAGCTTTAACTCGGTAAGAAAATTATAGCGCTTGCAGGGTGAAGTTTAGTTTATGCTATATAAAGTAATAAATCCGAAACAATATTTTAAGCCCAGTGCATTAAATTATTTGATATCCAAATTGCATATAATATCCCCTGATGGATGAAAACTGGGAATGTCTCCCAAATAAATCACCCTCCCCGTCTTAATGAATACACAAACTTCAGTTTTGTAAAGTCTTTAAAAAGCGTATCAAGGTGACATTAAATAGCCATTCGGAAACTTTGCTAATATGTGCCCAACCTCTGTCATCTCATGAAATAATGGAGGTAATATTTGAAAAGTTCCCGGAGGTGGCCTACGCTAACGCCTACCGCAAAGAATTTTGCTTGGCACAATAAAATTTAAAGTTCTGCAATCCCTAACCCTTAATGCAGGAATTACAAATGTTATGATATTAATACCTATAAATATGTCATAAAAATATACCTTATGTTATACTAGCTAGGTTCTAAAATATAACATAAGTATGCTCATCAAACTAAACATTCAGGGGACGCTTTATTAAAATCATTTAGTTTTGCTGCGTTTAATAAATCCGATCATTTTTTACCTCATTTTGAAACAACGTTTCGCAGAGCTAGAACGATAAATCACTGCTAGGGCGCTGAGGCTTATTATTTCAGACCATATAGCAACGTTCCTTTCCACGAATCGACCGACTGCTTCCCGATACGATATTTTTCTCTCCTAGATTATAACGCCAGCTTCCTCAGTGATATTAATTAACTTTACCGCTTGTTCAATAACTTTCTTCATTAATTTTCTTGAGAACATTATATCATGTTACAAGATGATTCAGTTTCGAATGAATATCTAGAGTCGTCTTTTGTAAAAACTTTTGTAAAGGGTAAGAGATATTGTGAAATTTCAATTAGGAGATAAGACAGATAATATTTTTATAAAAAGCGCCAGTCTTAGTTTATTAATAACAATAAATATGAGTTAATTAGTATCCAAGTGGGCGGGTTGAACGGAAAATCTATTGAATATATAGTTATAGGTGAGACGAACAAAACCAATATATTTTCCGACACTTGAGCTCCCAGGTAATTGTGGCAGAAAGTTTTGGAACGTGCTCGCAATATTGATGAGGCCAGCCGCAGCCCGCGGTCGGCTATAGCTGACTTCATTCAGCTGCTCGCTTGCTGTTCCCGTAATATTACTGCATTTATCCGCGTCTATACTTTAATTATATTTTCTAAGAGAAACTTGATTGAGCAGCGGAATTTTCTCGTTGCATTGCTACAGAATATAAACTAGTGATTTTGTTAAGCGCTGTATATTATAGACCACACTCTCCAATACAGTATTATAGAATAAAGTATTAATACTAGAATTAAATAATTCCTATGCAAACATCGTATGACAAATGTTATTTCAACTATGCAGTTGCATTTCACAAGGTTAAATAAACGCTTACAGACAGTGCATATTCCTCGGGGTTTCATGAAACTATTCCTCAGCTTACGTCAAAGTTTGTTTGCAAATTGTGTAGCACGCTCGGACAACAGCGAAAACAATCACCATTTTGACGTGCCTTCTGGTATTGAACTCCAGGTGTTCTCGTATAAAACATTGTTATCTTATAATCGAATAGCTTATTTCAATTCAATACTTTATTTTAAACATGATAAATGGTTCTGAAAAGCACAATAATATTTATTTATTTTGAATGAAAGTGATTACTCTTTTACATTAAAATTAATTTATATATGAATGGTTGTTCATGTTAATGTATGTGTATTGGCGATTTAATTTATTCCATAGTTCTTTAAGTTTATAGATAAATATTTTTACAACTACGTACGAATTCAATTGCTAATTATCATAAGCCACCTAAAGGTTGTATGAGAATATCCTACCTGTTTGTACCCACGTTCTTTTACAAGAAATATCTGATTCATAAAATTTATTATGGGGTCTGTACAAAGGGTTGATTTATCTTATTCCGCATCCAATTCCATTTTCCTATTACAAATAATTGTAACGGCTAAGGTTTTGCTTAACTCGTGAAATTATGTTTCACTGGATTTATATCCGTGCCATTAACGAATTGTCTTTATTTTAAACGTGATTCTATAATTTGACCTCACTTTTTTGTACTTTTTTAGACTTATTATGTTTCAACTTTAAAAGATTTTTGGTGACGAAACATGGACCTAGCATATTATACGATTATTTTTGATATTGTCAGTACTCAAATGTAATACGTAGCAAAATGCGTCATAATCCACAATCTCAACAATTCAAGCGAAACGCTTTTATAATATTCCAACAACTGTGTCATTTTTCATTACACTTTTATCACACTGTCCTGTATTCTGTTTCCGACAGCCTAAAGGCAAGTTAAAAAGGCACGGAATAAAATGCTTGTTTTCAAGTTTACGACATCCCTTTTCTTATCTTAATATGGCGATAGGTGCCGAATGAACGATGTTTAGGTGGAGGAAGGATTACGACGCGGATAAAGTACGATTGCCTGCCAAATACATTTTTAAAGAAACTCTTGTAGGGAAAAGAAATACATGAGAAGTGCCGATGGAATGCCTGCGTTTGCCTGCTATGCGTACATAATTTTTGGCCATTTTTGAACTTGGTTGGTAAGGATCGAGTCAGTGCTATCATTTTTATGTAAAATAGTTTTATATTAAATTTTGATATTTTAGAAATTAGGTAGAAGCTTTTAATTTTGCTTAATCGCTTATTTTCCGTAGTAATTTCCTTTCTCGTCTTCTTATGAAATAAGGTCATCTCCAATATCTAGGTTCTACAAATAACCTAGCAGCTAAGGGCGTTCTATATTAAGATCTTATCCTTGTCAATATTATATACGCTTAGGGGTATTTATTAAACAAGGCTTTGTTAAAATTGAGAGTATAAATACGAGATATTTAATTAATAACTCCGAAATAGTTTTAACCTGTTTGGATGTTGCTTTAAAAATTTATATTGATTAAATAAAGTAATCCCTACACTATTTGTGGACATGGTATCGTGTAAGTATAATTTTAATGCACCGTTTAATGTATTTAGGTACCTATATAATATTATTGAGCGAACTCAGATGCTCGCGGTTAAAACGCCTCTTCAGACATCACAGACAAAATTTTTCATTGTACTTGAAATAAATAGATAGATCCAAGAATATAGAAGAATTCTTCATTCAACCTTCACGCAATATTTATTCTAAAAACACGTTCTTTAAGACTTATAGCGGATCAAACATCGCCCCGGGGCGCTACAAATCACACAAAAACCTGTTGTAGGTAATTTCCGAAGACCCCGTCATGTTCTACATACTTTAGACATAAGCCAAACCTTACAAATTGCCTTCAACCTTAACCGCCAATATTTCATCGTTTTATTTATAGCTAGCATCTTTATTGGTACGAATGTTTCCGTTTAATAATTCATGTTTTGCAAGTGATTAATTTGACGTTTTTCAAATTACTTTTTTTACATAATATGTGATGCTTGGGTTTGTCCGTTGTAGCTTATGGATTACTTTTACAATTATTAAAGACATTTTAAACTTTCATAAAGTTGTATCATATGATCATTATTACCACGTTTATCGATATCAAAGGACCTTTTGATTAAAACATGAAATTTAAAAATTGTTGCATATTAAAAGAGTTAAAAACACATCGTTTAGGTTCATGTAAATAAAGAACAAAATTTACTAAAAATAATAAGTAATATTTAGGGCAAATGTTGACACCGAGTAAAGCAGCTTACACACCAGACGTTACGACGCAAGCTTAAGCGTTTTATCTGAGGATTAGTATATATCCTGGCCAATTTACGTGACTACGTGTTACATCATGGCCTCTTGTTTGGATCAGGTGCGAAGTTACTTTCCTTCAGAAAAAGTGCGTTGATTACTGTTGCGACCTTCCCCTATTATGGCCGGAACGTAAATGTCAGATAATTATGTCAGATAAATGAGCCCCGGGGGCTTTAAACATGACCGTTTACGGGGGAATCTTATTGAATTTATTTTTAATGCGGCTATATCAGTAAACTTAATTAGACCCACATCAGATGGTGTTTTAGTTCTAATAAGGTTTTTGTTGAAATCTTTTTTCATCATTTCTAATTTTATATTTTACGATTTTCTTTATGATAGTAGTTATATTAAATAGATACACTGGCTGGAAACAAAGGGTTAAATCTATATTTTCAAATAGCACGTACGTTTTTCTTGATATTTTTTGTCCTTACGAGATTTCCATGTTCTATTACGAAAAAATAATAACGCCGATTATAACACCACCGCTAAATTATGGCGAATAAGTAAGGAAACAATTAATTATGCACAAATGCCAAAATAATGCAACGGCAAAAAATAAAAAAAATGGGAACACCAAGAACTCTATTATTTACACCGGAGTTCACACATCTTAAATCACTCATACAATTAACCATAATTGTAACATTATGGTACCTTCAGGGTGCTCTGCAATAATTTACGTCAGCGTACATATTCAGGTTAATATTATTTTTTTCCTGTGACATTTCCTTTGTGTGAAAGCAGTTAACTGCCATTTGCATTGCTCGGTAAATATATTGCGAGTAATACATTTGCTTTTGTTTTTTCTTGTCGAGTATTGTTGGCGAATTTTCACAGGTGGGGTGAAAATTGTGTAATGTAAATGACGCGAATAACACGAGAAATACTTTCATTGCGTTTAATATCGCATTTAAAAGGCTTCCAGTGTAATAATATTGAATTGTTCGACAACGACACGATCAGAGAAAAGGTTAATAGAATTGCATCCGTAATATGAATAATAGTAAAAATGTTTAAAATATTTCAGGAGGGGAAAGGAATAAATAAGAATATCATATATGTAGAGCAACTGGAAACAAAACGTATTCCAAAAATATTTCTAGTGGAAAATCTGTTTGCATCACAACAACTGTGCCAACAATCTCTAGCCTACAAAGTTTAGATTTTACAAGGCTGTGATAGACAGATGGACGGACAGTTACCAAAGTGAAACCAATATGTAGGTATTCTCTACTCGTATCTTCGAACAATGTGAACAAAATACAGAGGTGTATTCTCTAAAACAATTATTGTCAATAAAAGCAAACTGAGCAAGATTCTCACGACTTTCGAAATAAATCTTAGTCTTTAAAACACTCGGAGCTTTGCTGACTTGGCCTATTAAGTCTTACAACAGCTACTTTTAAACGTGGACTGTAAAAATTGCAGCGCACGATGACTTCGCTTTTTAGTTTTTTGTTCAAATTGCAATTAGTGAAGAGTTTGCGAATCCTCGCCGTGGTGTCAGAGATTGATGACAATGGAAATTTTATACATCGTTAGTCAGGATCGCGTTAGGTGAGTGCGCTGTTTTTTCAGTAATTCTACTCGTGCAGGTACATTACATTCTTTGTTTCTGTCCGATTGGGGGAGATAGCGGTCGTACAATCAATCTTTAGAACACAGCATTAAAGATAGTATACAGATGTGACTTAAGGGAATGACGAGTAATACTTGTACCACGGATGTATGAACATTGTTATACATTTATTTTAATAAGTGCCTACATACTTATTTAGAAGTTAAACTTATATGATTAAAATATGCTTTCCGGCACTAACAAAAATACATCAACCTAATAAATAAACCATTTTCTTTTATCACAACGTAAATCAATTGGCATATATATTGGATACTGAGAGATATCACGTATCTATCAGATACCCTTTTATAATTACAACCCGTCAGCGTAATGGTGATCAACAATTAATCGGCAGCTAATAGCCAATAAATTCTGTCACCGCAACGATATATAACGCAAATGGAAACAATAATTCATTTTTGAAGATCCAAATGAAAAATAAGCCTTCGGGTTATGACCGGTATTTATTTGGCTATCATTGAGCTGGAAGGTTTCACAAATGCTTGTTTATATTTATTCGTATATAATTGTTTGGCGATACAGTTACGTCATATACAGCTTTTGTAAACTTTTTCGTCTGGTTTGTTGTACGGTTTGTGGTTCGTTTAGTTTATTTGACCATTTGTAAAGACAACTGATCGTATTTATTCAAAAGAAATTCATTTCTACATTTTGCGTATGGTCTACAGTATGAGTTGATGAGTACATGTTACTCAGTAGGTATGGTGATCCTTTAAAATAATAGAACAAAGATACATACTACGATAATAGTAATCGTGGTTAATTAATAATTATAAATGTTATAAATATTTCGAAAATACTCATCCTAAATCAATGAAATTGCACTCATCAATCTATCAATCATCTACCAATGCAATGCTTTTTTTCATTAAAATTAAAAAAAAAAACAAAACAACAACATAAAATCGTACAAGATTAAAAGTCGAAGAAGACCGATAAAATCAAAAATAATGAGTTGGTAAATAGTTTATTTCAAACAATTTTATTTGCCTATGATTTCGATCAGATGAAACTTGTAAAATTACTTTAACAACTAGCAAATTGGCGGGAGCAATGAGACTTTGATGAATTTTTGACGACTTTTATTAGAAATTGTACCTACAACCAAATTGCGTGAAAGTAAAATACAAATCAAAGCTTCTTCTTAACGAGTAAAACAAATTAATATGAATTGATTAGTAATATTTAATCTGCTTGAGCTTTTCAAACAATTACGTAAACCTCTTCTGAATAAAGTCTACGAGTATATAATATAATGAACTACATCATCATCGTCCTCTCTTACACTTATGTTTTCGACATTTCGTTTATCTCGATAGAACATTTGATAAACAGTAACAGAAGGAAACCATGCAATCAAAAATATTATGAAAACATGTACAAATACTATATTTTCACGTACGGTTTTCACGCGCGACGACTAAAGTACTTAAATGAGAATTAGTGCAAGCAAGGTATGATAGAGCACTAGGATATAAAAGACAACCTAATAGATAAATAAACTGAAAAAGTGCGCTTTAATATGGCAAGGAAGAGCGTTATTCTTAGTTGACATACCGTTACAGGCAGTTAATCCGCTGATCCGGGTGAGGTCTCGCCCAAGTGACGTTAGGAACCTCAACTCTTGTACACTTTGCTCTTGTGTCTAGTCATGCAATGCTTTTAACGTTTTAACTTAAAAATAGAGGAGAGGAATGACCAGGGAAAATACGCAATGGGTAGTTGGGTACGTGCTAGATGAATCGAATAATCTAGACGAATATTTACCTACGTAAGAGTCTAGTAAGAGAATAGCATATCAGATCAGGATGATGAAGACATGATTGAAATAGGAAGTATGTATATTAATTTTAGGAAATTCTACTTAGGTACAAATTATGATTAATATATTGACCGGAAATAATTTTCTATTAAACGATCTACAACGAATACAAATACCAAATATTATCTTGTAAATTAATTATGCCGTGAAGCTCATATCTTACCATTATCACGGGTCACTTAATTTATCTTGACATTACGACATTGCAATATTCCTACGCAAATAAGTACATTAATATATGCTATTTACTAGTCATAATAAGTGATATTGTTAATCTATCGACACCGTTCCACTCACAATATCATTGATTAGATGGTATATCGTTATGAATATTAAATGAAAGTTCACCTTATAATAAATTCAATATGGTGGCCGAAGTTTTGGTTAAATGTGTGATACTAATATTTTCATCGCTAAATGGATACAATTGTTTAACACGTGAGTATTTATTAATGTTTTATTTTACAATTATTACCATATTTTTAAAAGGAAATAAATGTATTTATTGATTATAGCAATTAATTTAACGTAAACGTGGAATCCTGTTTATTTGTAGAGCAGGATTGTTACCTTGACTGTTGTCTTGTAATTATTTTATTTCTTCTGTTATTTGTTAATGTTATACCTAACTAAAACAATAAACCGTTACAATATTAAGACACTTTGAAATGCGCAGATTAAAAAAAATATAGTCTATTGGCTATACATATCTTCCAAGAGTTTCAGTGTTACGCAGCCTTATGACGTTCGTGAGAGACGAAATATAATTTGAAAATGAGTGGCCTTGGTTAAATGTGTGTGTCCAAACGACCTCCATTATAAACGGATTGATCAAAAAACTAACATTATTAAAATTGTGTTACATGTCAAATATGAAAAGATAATTTAGGCCCGATGTTTCAATCCTTAGTTAAAACTTATCCGTCAAATAAAGTATTACACGATAATATAAAAATATCACCTAGAAACTGTCAAATAAAGGCAAGAAGAAAATATTTTTGAAATGGTAGTTTAATATGTTATTCGACGAATAAGTTTTAACCAACGATTGATAAATCAGCCCTTAGTTCAGTAAATGTCTGCTTCAATAATTCAAAAGGTCAAAATATACCTAAATATTCGAGTTCCAATACAAACTGCGTATTGATTCAGTTTATCAGCAATGTAACAACATTCGTAATTTATTGCTACCGATAGTGTCGAT
Organism: Colias croceus; assembly: GCF_905220415.1. Classification (NCBI taxonomy): domain Eukaryota; kingdom Metazoa; phylum Arthropoda; class Insecta; order Lepidoptera; family Pieridae; genus Colias; species Colias croceus. The sequence continues at coordinate 5,249,697 of NC_059546.1, forward strand.
ATCGAGAATCCGCATAATAAGTTAAATCTCCCGTCACAGTCCGACGATGGCGTGATTAAACATTTACTCGGATATTACTCGACGCTTTATTTCGATGCGATATTTATTTAATAGTATTAACGCAGGTATTATAAATTGCCTGCCGTTTAAAATCATCGGTATTTAAGGTGATTTTATTTAAATGTATTACGTCTAAAGGTGCTTTAAATCAAACCTTATGCTTCGTCTAATACCGTTTAAGATCCATGGTTTAATTAACTGCACTATAATATTATTTTATACTATTAATGTCTATGTCTATATACTATGATTATGTCTTTATACTACGATACAACGTCAAATAAATTATCATAACGTGGAAATATCTACTAGGTACGTGTAATGTATGATAATTATTGATAAAGCTAATTAGCGAATGTAGCACAAGCAATAGATCAATAATTGTATTAGGAACAATGACTAGAATTTTTCACCTAAAGAGACTCTTTAGTGTTTCCAACAGCATACAATTAAACGAGAGCGAAATACATTAGACTTGAAATGAAGTTAGTAATTACTCGTAGCTTACGCTTTGTTAAGCTCTTATAAAAATAGCAGTTAATTGACTTAGTCAGCGTTAAAAATACGTCATAATTAAAACTGAAAGAAATCAAAGAATATTTGTTGGACGACAAGAGCGGGACTTTACAGTGTTTAAGACGTTTCAATAAGTACACGGACAATCTTTTAATTTAGTTAATTGCTAGTCACGCTGAAAAGGTTCAAGTTGTTCTTGAGAGATCACGAACGTCTTTATCCAATTTATTTAACGATGGAGGCGCTCTCATTAGAGATCGTAGTGGACTGTGCCATTCGCCTTCGCTTGCATCTTCTTCGTTAGTGCTGAGTACCTGGCCAAACCACCTAGATGATGTACGAACTATTCATTAGGGAATACATATTTTGAATCTTTGACGACTCCGAACTTCGACGAACCATAAACATTAATACGTCATGTAACATGTTCTTAACGAAACCGTTCCGCATGAAATTATGGGTTGTCAATTCGAGTGGAGTGTAGTGGAAACGGTAATAAAAGCCGCGATTTACTTAATATAAGAAAAAACATGAAAACAACACGGATACTATATTCAAACATTATACTTAAATAAAAATTTTATTATATTGAAATATTGCAATGATGCTTGAGTATAAATAAAAATGTTTTGACTACTAAGAAAGACCAGTGTTTATAAATATTTCAATAGCCACTTATTATAACAACCGATGGTTTCGAAATCTTGTATTTTTATCATAATACTACCCGCTTTCTGAATACAATAATATATTCTCTGGTAAATTACATTCGAATAACAGGAAGCATAGTAAAATATTACTTGATATAAAGTTATATATCTTAACGAATATCTTTTGTCGCCGAGTGCTCGTGACAATATGATGTAGACAATTCCTTAGAAAAGGGTAGTGCTTCATTTACTATTACATTTATGGCCAGCTACTGTCCTAAAGGACTTTCATACTGTATTCAATGCGTGGTAAATTTTATTATGGAGCTCCTCGGGGCTGTGCCAGTTGGCTGAGACAATGAATATGTTTTGTATCAGAGAGTAAAGGGAGCACGAAAGACAATGTTTTACGAAAGGGTGAGCTACATCGGCCTCCTCACGTTCTTGAAATATGATTTCGATAAGTCGCAGGCTATTGGACAGGATCCCCGTTTTTATAAAACGGTTTATTTTACATATGTCCCACTGTTACCAAATTGTTAGTTATGGTTCACTTTATTCCGTACTTGTTTAGCTCTGAATAGATATATGCGTCGATGTTAAAGTTTATTAAAAATACCAATATTTTAATATTAATAACAAATATCGTAAAAAGTAATATTACATAAAAATGGTTGAATGAAATATTTGTCATTGCCGAATCAATTCTTTTAATCAGTAAAGTTACGTAACATATTATAATTTACTGACAGAGATGTAATATCTAGATATAGGTATCATGGGTTATCATCTAGGAAGACCCGCGTGAGAGCGGCTGTTGAATAGATTGCAGTTATCAAAAGTCTATAAATATTAAATACACTTTGTATTTTACCTCGACTATAAGGATATTTAAATTTGTTACATAAATTATATAAGTTAAAAGTTTTTCTCAAAAATATACAAATTAAAAAAGATTACTTAGCTTCACAATACAAACGTTAATAGCATGGAAAAAATAACAACTAATAAAACTCAAATACGGACTAAGTAAAAGAAATAATATCGAATAAAATGTAACATATAAGGGCTGAAGGAATAGGTTATTAATCACTAGATATGATGCCGAGAAAAATAATATCGTCACATGTTTCCGACACCGTGAGATTAACACGCCTTTCTGAAACTGTACGGGCTATCGATAATAATCCTACCTTTACTTGTGTTGGATATAAGGAAACGTTGATAATATACAAGTTCCGTTATTAGATATTGTGGAATAATTACTTATTTTGGTCAATTATCTTTTTGCTGGCAATCCTTGGATCTAAATGTAGGCAGATAGAACGTGCCACACAATAATTAAAGCGTACTGGAATAAGCATAGAGTTTACGCTTCTTTTAAAACGATTCAATTCCGAATAAACGTTTTTAATAAGACATTTTTAAATAGAAGGAAGATGACATTAAAACATTTCTGTTGGAACAAATATGTAATAAAAAGAACCAAGGACCTATTTTATACTTTTAAGATCGTAGGGAAGGGTAGGTACAGTCTTCAAAAATCGATATCAACTGCCAACATCAAAAGCAGAATAACATTTAAATCCATAAAAAAATGACTCTCTTATTTATTTTGTCTAGCCGCCTGAAAGTTTACGAACCATTATGTAATTATCTCGTTACTTTAAACTTAAAATATAAAGTTACCAATTGGCCTTTTACTGGGTAAACGCATAACAAGTAAATTCGCGAATAATTCTTAAACCTGTAATGTCAGATGAGCTTCATAATTTGAAGTTAAATTTCGCTACAGGCTTTTTGAATATTTATACCTAACTTTCGGATATTGTAAGTCGACGAAGTTTTAGTGCAGCGCTTATGCAGTGGGTGGGTTGCTATTGTTACTGTACCTATACAATATACATGTTTAGCTAAAGTAGTAAAATGCGATTCAGCAACAACTTTCAGACTTGCATATTTATGAGAAACTTCCAAAGACTGGTGACGTGAAATAAAAATAAATGGCCGCTGCATTGTTGTTCGGAAACGAATTTGAATTTAAAGGGATGGAAAATATGATTCAATTTACAACTTTTAAGAATACAATGATGTAGCTTTATCTGAAAATAAGATTGTACGGGCTATTATGATTGAATATTATCTCGGAGACAGGAACAGGAAATTTTAGTTCTATAAATAAAATAGTGATAAAATATTAATGACCACTTTATGCAGTTACTTTGGAAGATATTGCATTCTTGTTCCCTAGTTTCACTGTCTAGTATCTATTATTAGTATCTGTTCACGGTTTTAAAACAATTCATATTACCTATATAAATTCAGCTTATCACACCTACACGAATATTAACTTTTCCACGTGTTTGTTTTAAATAACAATTTGTTGATACACTCAGCGAGCCAACGTCCTCATTACAGTAATGACAGGATCATTTGAATACCTTCCAAATTCACAGCGCGTACGTTACTTTCAAACTTTTTACGATTATGACTGCGATTTTGATCCTCTTCTACTCGAGTTACCTTCGACTTTTGCCCTCAAATTTATTAACCGCTGAATGATAATGGCCCCTCGTGATAAAAAAATTTATTAGGAATTACTCAAAACGTATTTAAGAGTTCCTACTAGAGATTGCTGCGTCTTGTTACGAAATTTATTATGTAGAAAATCCGATTTTAAAATGTTTATACAGAAAAAATAGAAGTGCATTTTTAAACAATGAAAATGGAAATGTGCCTGTTAAAATATACAGCTTAAGTTATAAATATGCATATCCACTTGAAGTGGTGAAATAATAATTACACTTTACAATAAATATGTGTGAAAATGATTACCTACGTTGCGTTTAGAACACTTCAGAAAGGTGTGATATGCAGTGTACACAAGTCCTTATAATTGTATACTGGTAGGTAGAGATGACTATCACAGCATTTAAGTATTTGCAACTAAAGTTAATCTATTGTTATGTAACAATTACCTACATTAGGTGAAATTGTATTATAATTATTTAGCGTCACTCGTAATAACATTAACATAATTCGAGAAAAGACCAGCCCGCAAAGAAACACAAACGATGAGAATTTTATTTTCATGCTCACATTTGCGCAATTTGTATACAGAATGTAAATTAGAAAGCGCCTTATTTCAGAGAATGGCGTCAGGTTATTTGGCTCAGTGTCGCACAGTCGCTTGACGAATAAAAATATACTTAGACGAATAAGCTCCTCAGTCACATTCGTTACTTTTCAAATTGTTGTGCCAAATGAAATCTTCACTTGTCTTATGAAAGTCCACGGTCTCAAATCGACGAAATATTTTTTCATCAAACTTTACGACCTTGATATCAAACTATATGAACCAATTTGATAATAAAATTAACTTTACAACAAAATTGAATTGCACTGTTTACCTATTTACTTGTAAATTAAAGATGAATTATTGTCAGATGTACAATATCATTACCCGCAAAATGACGCTTAACACGTTTGAATAATAAAACGATCGAGAAGCCAACTTTTTGTTCCATTACATTTCGGAACGACGAATATTAACCACGTACCTACTGTTTAATTAACCTTTTGTTTACGAAAAGTCTTGCATTCGTTATTTCAACGTTTGTTATCGTGCCAAGTGGTATAAAATGGGATTTAGGCGGCGACGTTTTATCGAATGTACAAAATCGAATCCGAGTTCCCAGAGGGCTGAATGAAAAAATGTTTTGTAGTGAGACCGGCGTCCCCGTAGCGATGCCCACTGAAAGATTTACAATGTTCCATTACCGCTTGGCAATATACGTATAGAGTATAGACACATGTTTTCAAATACCGTTTTAACTCAACTATAAATTATTTTCGTACAGCTTATAGATTATTGACAAGACAGGAACTCGCTGTAAGCAGTTGCGTACAGAACAAATATTTTCTTTTCCTGTTCGTTAATTTGGAGTTAGAACTTTGGCGATTGTTGTCGAGCTTATATAATAAACATGGAAATACAATTTAAGTTGACTTATTCTAATATTTTCTTACGATGTATTTGTTTAGTTTACTTTGGTGTTTAAATCCTTTGTTAGGAAACTTAAACATAAAACGTTTTACAGTAAAGCCGTTTCGTAGTAATGAGAGTAATTTGAGAATTATTAATATCTCGCATTAGTAATGACATTGAAGGGAATTTATTGGGTTTATGGGATGGGATTATTCTTTAACTTAATTAACAAAAGACTTCGTTTGAGTAATTAAACGAAAAACAAACCTTTAAGATAACAATAACGTCTACGATTATTATATAACAGAAGTAGATATAAATATACTATTAAAATTATGTACAAATAGATAAATATTCGCTCTAGTCAGCAGAAATAACGACTAGCTCTTTGAGTATTTTATTCCGATATAACTAAGATTGAACACGACAAATACAACGTCGACCTACAATATGATGGATAGTAAACAAGAAATGCACTGAACAAAAATAAACCGCACGGAGTTTACACGGGAACGTTGAAAAATAAGCCAGAAGATTGAGGGTTGCGGTTCGCGACTGCTCATCAAAAATATCTCTAGCGCTTCCATTTACAAATATTCCGTTTAACTATAGTAAACATTTAATTACGTATTGAGTTTCTGTAAATTAAAAATACGCTTTTTAATTTGCATGAGTATTTCAATTTCAGGGAATGTCAACATACTAAAAACTTACACTAATTACGGATTATTCCTGAAACCAATGATAACAGAATTATTATTCTAAAACTAAAAGTAAACAGAGTATAAGCCATATTATTACATACAATATACATATACATTTATAATACCAAAAAATTTTCAGTAACACCAAAACAATAAATTATTCGATTACTAATGAAATCGAGATAACAGAAAATAAGTTTAAGTAATAAAAGTGTACTGGCTCGAAAGAAACTTCGCAGCTAATGAATTGTCCGTAGCGATTGAACTATTTAAACTTCTCTAAGACTGACCTAAACAGAGGAATACATACGTAGTTTTACCTCTTAGAACTGATTGTGTATCCCACTCACGACGCCGGCTCGTTTGTAAAGGTAACAAGGTTGAGTAGGGAAAGAGTTAAAAGGCTTCGCCCTGCTTCAAGCATCCTCCGGGTTAAGTTACGGATCATTAAGCTTATTTTAGTTGTGGAATTTACAATTTTACATTTTGTTTTGTTTTAAGAATTTTATTATGTAATTTAGGTTATAAGTTTTCATTTTAGCTTAATTAATTGTTTATTTTTTTCGTCGTTAGTGTTGAGTCGAAAGTGAATAATAATTAGTAGGAATATTCTGAATATTAAACAAATTTTATAAAAAAAAATCAGTAACTGAAGTTTAAACGAACATAATAAAGTTGGTTTCGTGTCAAAGTCTATAGAATTTTATTCTACAAATACCTATATAATTTTTATATAACACAATAAAACTAACGTCTTTTAATTTTTAAACGTTATATAATCTCTAGCTCTACATTCCTCAAACAATTCAATCGTGATCAAACCAATGAAGCAGCCTTTGTCGACCAATTCATTCAGCGTTCAGTGTAATCTAAACATAACTGGAAATGATCGCAACTAAATCGCATCTCAGGTACAAACGCAAACAATTGAAGCTTATGGAAATCAAGGCCCCTAGTATTTTACCGGATTAAATATACTAGCAATTAGTGCCGTCCTGTCCCGGCAGGCTAGTTATTTATCGCGAGGCCTTAGACTTAATTAAAACATCTTACTTTGAGCAACCCAGAATTGTATTTATCTATACATTTTGTTTACAATTGTATAAATTAAAGATTTGATTACCGTGTCACGGGTAAACTTAGTATCAAATTGGCGATGGAAATATATATTTTCCAACTAATGTTATTGTTTGAAAATTTATTTGATAGCATTACCTAAATTTAACCTAATAATACGTTAAACTTCTTATTATAAAATAAATTTTAATTAAAACCTATTTTTTATAACTCTGATTTTCGAATGGAATTTAACAAAATGTTTCTAAAGTAGTACTTTATGTACAAACGTTTTACTATACAAAGAAAAGGCCTAAAGGGGAATGTGAAACTTAAAGGTGAAAGTAAGGGTCTAAATTCTTCTTTAATCACTGCCGGGAGGCCGGATCTTGTGGCATTTGAATGTGCAGTTCAACTGTGCGAGACTCAAGCGGAATGCACGATTTGAATTAAAACTCCATTTCTAAAGACTACTCGGGGATTACGGCAAGTTTCGATGAGCCATCTTGCAAATTAATTAACTAATTTTACGCTCCACTTCATAGTTACAAAACCCTTGGAATATGAAAGATTTCATTACAGTTATTATTTCTTGAATAAAATTTTCAGACCGAGATGATAATGTTATGAAAGGCACGTTTAAGTTTAAATGAATCTTCATTTAAGGCATGTTTATATTACCGAAATAGTAAAAGTATATCTAATTATGGAAATTGAAACCATCAGATTATTGTTTAATCGTAATAAATGTATTCAAAAACAAAATATAGATTCAGTTAAGATAATGTGCAGATTAAAAGAGGAAATAATGCTGTCCCTACAACATTATTGGACCTTTTAACTCGACTAAAAATAGGGTTGGGACCATTATTTTAGCGAGAGTGCGCGTGAGGCAATTCAACGTAGAGCCTATAAACAATTAAACAAGTCTGCTTAACCGCGCGGTCGTATGTAAGCACGTAATGTACGTATTTGGTAATTGTGGCAGTAACACAACACAGACTCACACGTGACTGCAATACGTTCAAAGTAAAACAGCCTATTTTGTTTTATTATAATTTATTACGAATCCCGGGCGTATAAGCTCTACTATATAACCCATTTCTTGTCAGCGTTTATTATGATATTATAAAGATGCATTTTATTAAGCCTCAGGCGCGTTATTAAAAATGTTACGAGCGTTCTTATATAATTTAATATTCGTTCTTCGAATGTCACAAATGCGTGAAATTGGAATAAATGTGTTTAGGTGTTTGCTAGAAAGAAACAAAATCTCGTTTCTTGAAAGAAAGTAACAATGCCGACCTGGCATTCAGCCAAAGCTAAATTAGATAATGGAGTTTGCGTGCAAAAATATAGGAAACGGAGAACAAAGACAAATGGGGCCGACTCTAACTCTGAAATGGTAAAATAAAGTAACAGAGACGTTGAGGTCTACCCAAATCTCTGCGACCTTGCAGCCTCAGTTAAGAGAAAATACTTATGTTGGCGAACTAAAATGAAATCTTTTACACCTTCATATTGAAAAAAAAAGGTAGATGAATTCACAAAGCGAGGACAGTATAGCATATACATATTTTATGTGTATAAAAATAAACTAGTTTATATGAATAATTCAATAACACTGTTATTTTGTGTGTTTGGTGAATCCCCTCTATTAGGGTAAATATTTAGATAGCGCACTACCAAATAGCAGGCGAATGTAGGTGTTCGATATGAAAATATTTTCACATACACGTCTAAATCCGACCGGACTAAATAATAAGCTTGTGATGTTGGCAACAATGATTTATTATATCGCTTTTCCCTGCCCGAATGAACCGCATGAAAAATGATCCCGGTTATTGCCAGCACAACTCTGTGGTTGACGCTTTGTTTAAGCACAAATGAATAGCGCTAGATTCCTATGCGACTTATGTTTTTACTAGATTACGAAGCCGTCGCCGATGACAAATCGTTTGTTTCGATCTCAGCCCACACACTCGTACGAACAAAAGGTCACTGAAACAATCCGTTTTTCTCTTTCCTAGTTTGTTATGACATATCATTTTCACCGCCCTTTTAAGCTGAGCACAATGGAAGCGTGGACCATTGTAGTTCTGTAAGCACGCTGTGTTTGAACATTTAAACTGTAATATAATATTACATTTAGGTGTATTTCTTATTTAATCGGGTGACAATCGCATTAAAAATAAAAAGAAACAGCTGAACAAAATACGCGGTGAAAAATATACTACTAAATTATTAGACAATTTAGGCATTATTCTAATCTAATTACGATATCTGTGCAACAACAACATTATTATATAGCTTAAAGTTATTTTTCTTATACAGAAATAAATATAATCGAAATATTAATCAAACTTTTAAATTTATTTCTTTAGTAGATAAGTTAGTTTGCTTTGAACTGTTGAGATAAACCAAATTCAAATTTAACACACATAATATCTCAATTTCCCATGAGAATGTGTTCGAAACATTATACGGGTACTAGATATCTCTAAGCCTTGGGCAATAGATCTTATGTTGTATACTAATATTATATTTGATGTCCGGGTTAGCACACTGGTTAGATTCTGATTATTGCACTATAGAATGTACCTACATTTGTTACGGTTATTAAAAATAAAATAAAAATATGCGTATTATTAAAATTTATTAAGGAGGATGTATTCTGTGAAATGGAGTCTTTAGTTCCCTTGTGGGGTATGTACCAGATGCACCATAAATCTGTTTTTTGATCGATTTTCTTAACACACAAATAAATTCGGCCTTCTGTGTCCAGTAAAACGATATAATATTTTTTGTAAGTCCGCACCGGGAATCGAACCCTTCGTTTCTACGCAGACTTTGTATGCAATCCATTTTGTATGCAATCATATATATAATTTTAAGACAGCTTACCATCATAAAAATGCGTCATTGTTTATAATTTAAAATCTACAGTATGAATGATGAATTATGATTAATTCATTATGTTAAATTTCAAAACCCTTACAGTATACAATTTATACTTTTTTTGCAGCCATAACTTTTTTTTATACAAAACGACTAACTACTATTAACGTTTTGATGGCAATGAAATCGTACTATTGTGCCATCAATATTCAATGAATAGAGCGAATAAATCGATTATAGTGACAAACGATTGCATATAGCGTATAATTTATCTTTAATCTACACAAATAAAGCGAAGTATTTTCAATATGAAAATTATGGCTTTTTTAATAAACGCATATGCAAGAAAATATAGAGCACTTTCCCTGATTGTTAATGGGTAAAAATAAAACGTCTGCATCTATACTGTTCTATATATTTTCAATGTATATATTATAAAATACTTTAATTATTAATAATGTTTTAAATTCATAGTATTATTTTACCCCATAATTAAACGTTGAGCGTGACTAGAGAGAGTTGTCAGAACGAACAGACTTGACCTTACGGACAATCTTTTTTTTCCTTATTATGCTCATAAAATAAACTGTAGGTATGAAAACACTTCATACAGATATAGTTTATAAGCCAATAGAATCTCTGATGAAAATACCCACATCATCATATTTATTACTTTCTTCTTTGACGACTTTCCTTTAACTTCGTCAAGTGTGGTAATTAGTCGAGATTATGCGTATTAAGCTATTTCACAAATCCTGTAGAAGCACATAAATTGCTGGTATTTAAAAGGTGGAATAAGTTTTTGCCTATATATTTGTAGTTTCTTAGCATATGATCATGATAATAGGATCACGGAACGTGTAACATGATTGTTTCAATTATATTAAGATTGATAGAATATTTATTTATTTTAAGCTTAAATTACAATACATTTCTGTACTTCTTTTTAAATAGCACAGAAAATATAAAGTTATTCAACTACTTTTGATATTGTCTTTCAAATGGAACGTACACAATTATTATGCATATAAATAAACAATTGCATTTGCCAACAATTTGTTTTTTTTTTGTGCGTTTGTGTCTCTTCGGTGTGGGATTGGAATTAGAGTTGATTATAGAAAAAATGATTATTTTTTATTATTTGTTTATTTACCTGTAAAAAGATAAATTGAGAACTTTCAAGAGACTGCCAATACAGCGTTTTCTAATTACAGTTCATACCGTTTCTGATATCAAGATAAGAAACGCGTCGTTGACGGCGCTCTTAACTCGCTCGTGCTTAAAGATTAGACGAAGTACGCAGCGTTTGTGATAAGGGTTTTCTTTTCTCGTCGCCGCCGGAAATTAATTGTCACCGAACGGAAAATAGGGTGAAAGTCCAATTAATTATTAGTCACTTCATTTATTTAATCCAAGGCCCCGAGAATTCTTTTTGATATTAATGTCCGAAGTGGCAGACTAATCGCGAGTCTGTTTGAACAGCACTTTATTATATTCCTTAGTTTGCGCTCCGATTTTTAAACCTTTAAATTTATTTAAGCAATTAGTCTCGACTTGGAGTTTAATGATTACACCATTCGAGCGAAATTATTAGTAGCTCAATTATTCGGAGATATATAAAACGAAGCTTTGAATTTCTGTCTAGTAAGTTCTGGATCAAATTGGAAAAAGTTTCGATGAAGTGATTCACCTTGTGGCGTTAAAGCCGTCAGCTGCTGGTGTTTCATCGCTTTCCTGATGCCGAAAGATAAAAAGATCTGTAGAAATGATTATAACTGTTAGACATGAAATACGTCTATCAATTCCGAAGCAATAAAAGTTTTCTTTTGCGAAATCGTTTCCGTATAGGCTCATAGAGCTCGGTGAAGTCATTAATTTTTCATTATCATAATGAATGGTTAACCTTTATATCTCGCTACTCGTATATTTCTCAGACTAATCTTATAATAGGTTCGCAAACAAACGTGTTCTTTTTCTTAATAAATTAAGTACTTAGTACGATTAGTTATAATAATAATTTATTCTTTTATTATTGTTTCGACTTGCGTAAATTAGGTTCATAAATGGTTTTGTATTATTGTTTCTGATATAAAAGGCTAATTTATTATTTAATAACTCGTTAGCTATATTAAATATTATTATGATTATTTTTTTAATAAAATGACTAGGTATATTAAAGCGAATGAAGGCGGCGATTTCGTACAAAGTCGTTTAAATTAATATTGCAATACTGTATTCAAGTTACAATGCACAATATCCAACGCTAGCAGGTGAAGTTAATTCAGAATAATACAACTATATCTAACCATACTGTCAAACGATATTGTTTTAAATGAAGGCAATGGGAACACCGCACTATGGCCGCGTACTGCAGTTGGCCCACTTTATTGGAGTAAAGGAAACATTTATTACATGTTAAGAGCCCCTTTATGTCTATACGGCTGCCAAGGACCTAATAGAGTACAAATGTATGAGAAATAAACCTAAATTCACGGTCTAAACATTGTAATGTTCAGGTTTTAATTTATATGGGCTATTCTGTTGCTTTAATTTACTGCACTTTGAGCTTTGCAAGATATAAACAAATGCAACACGACTTATTATTATATTTTATTCATTATTTTTATTGGATGAATTATTACAAAAATAGGGTTCAATAATTGAACTCCACTGTTACAATAAAAGAAGAATAAAAAGCTATTTAATGTTTTTTAATACATTCAGTTATTTTTAAACAAACATCCTCTGTGGGATAGGGTGCAACAAATCGTACCTAATTAATTTCTGGCCGCTGTTTACAAAAAGCAATATCAATGAATTTTATTTTCAATGGCTCAATACTGTAGGGAAATCCATTCCCTTCAAGTGTTCCTTTCGATTCCCCTTCTTATTGGATTGTCGCATCTGTGCATACAAACTTTTTGCACACATAAAAACTTATGAGATTTCAGCCTTTTGTATTTTCAAACATATAAATATTGTAATGCGTTAAGAAAATCTTAATATGAATGTTCAGTAAAAAGTAAAAAAAGGAGGAGAAAGAGAATCAACGTAACTTGGGTTTATCACGAATAAGAATGGTCTTCGAAATTTTTCACAAGTAAAGGATATTTTAAGACCTACTACTACCTACTAGTTTATGTACTACCTGTATCAGATTATAAAAGTGTAAGTTAAAATTCCTATTAGATACAGAAAATGTGGATTATATTACTTTTATGTAAATGAGTCCTTTAGACTTAACGATTGTATCAAATGAATTTATTGTCCACACCAACAATAAAGAACAAACGTAGTGCATGGAGCATACTTTTTTAGTGACCTTAGTCCACGAGTGATTTCCTTCATGTACCTACATATTTATATAAGCCGCATTATCATAAAAGTGAAGAAGTAGGTTACATAAATAGTTTTAATTAGATTACATCGAAAAAAATGAACCAAACATTATTTACATTTTTAAACCTTGAAAACTTTTTCTGCAAATAAAATGTCTATAAATAAAAATAATTTCCGTCGATTTATAGCTAGAAAATAACATGTAATTGATTAATACAAATTCTGTAGCTGAAAGTATAAATAAGCCACGCTAATACCAGTTCGATAAATAAGAGATAAATCGTAAAAGATTTCAGCATCGAAACAAGTGTTCGGAAAGTAATTATGCAAATTATATGTTAATGTTTTCGTTTGCATTGGCTGCTCTAACCAAGGAGCTTAAAGATACAGCGTGGGTTTTGCCATTCAGTATAAATAAAGCTTTGCCGTTTAAATATCCGACAAATTAATTGCTATACTTTATGTAAATTCTGTATCTATAAATATTTTTATTCAGTGTGGTTGTTTTTATTTGTCACGGATTTTGATTTGATATAAAAGTATTGGTAATATTTTAATATTGCTCTATAGTTTTATACGTTTTTAAAACCATGATAATTTTTTTAAACTTTGTATTTATTTTAAGTCTTAGTTATTATTTCTTTGATTAGTCTTATTATTTGTTTTAGATAAATATTTTCATTCTGCTTTTAAAATATAAGTAGATAATATCATGATTTGCTTGAATGGTATGAAGCGTGTCGTATTTCATAGCACATTGGTGCTATTTATTTTCGGTAAGGAAATCGGTGGTAATTTCGTTGTCTTGCTATAGTGGAGGTGGTTTCCGACACGCTATAAATAGTAGGTCTAACACCCGGCCCGATTAATCACTACCTGCAAACGTTCCACCTGTGACCCACGCTGAGGAAATGCACGTAAAAACATTGCACCACATTAGTAACGTCACAAAACTAATCTAGCCATTTTTTACGTGTACTATCTAGTGTGAGCAAAAAGAGGTTAATGCTGAGATTTCGCCTGTTTTCAAAATCGTTACCTCGTGCCAAGTTATTTTAATTGCGCTTGGGGGATTGGGCTTTTGGCTATTATGTAAACGTTATTAGCCACCAATGAGATAACAACATACGCTGTCATGTTTGCATTCGTCTGTATTTTTTCGTGATGTTTCGATGGCGCTGAAAAATATTGATGCTCTGTTGAATAACAAGTATTATTAAAATAATCAGTCTAGTATCAGTCAGTACACACTAAGTCCTTCTTCGATTGGATGTTCTTTTAAGTTATATTGCTCATACTTCTTTGATTCAAATATTTAAAGAAAAATTTTAAACTTTATTGTCACAATGACCAGTAAACAAACGGAAGGCGACCGCAATAAATAGCTCTGTGTTGCTATTCTTATCGAGCAATGGTTTGACAAACAAGATCGTAGTACAAAATATATCGAATCTGGTATCCCCAACGGATTTATGGCTAGAAGCCTTGCGATCGCAGCGAAGCAGACTTACGTGATGTTCGTATAAATAAATAGTTTGGGCGGAACATCCTCTAGGGGCCAATTAATCACTTGTACCACCTGTGACTGCACTTCAATGCTGAAAAGAACAATAGATATTATTTATTAAATAAATTTTTGCATTTGAATATGCAAAACATTTTTTTCATTAAGAATAATTTCTTCTATTATAAATTAGACGTCGGTATTTCAAAGAATTTATCAAGTTGTTATAAAATAAGATGTTGTCTACCTAAGTTAGCTGCATTTAGCTACCTAATAACTGAAAATTATAGTTAGCATAGAGTAATAATATGTACATTGTACAATTCACATCATATTAAACTAAAACTTGAATGTAGGCGGAAACTACATTTAGATATAATCTTTGAACATCAGTATCAGGTGTAAAGAGGATGAATGCGTAGAAATTCCAAGCAAACATATTCATGTTACTTTGATAAACGTACATTGGCGTCGAGTGGTTTCTAAAATTTCCTAGATCATAAAGAGGAATATAGAAACACTTTGAATATTATCATACTTGTAGTTTTTACCTAATTTATGTTCTAAGTGATATGAAAATTTGGTAACGTCGTTTGGCTCGCTCGTGGGAAGCGAGGTGTAAGCAGTTTATGCCCGCGGTGTCCATCTGCATTTCTGCATTGAGAACGCAGACGCTCGTAAATAATCCTTTGGACCTGAAAAACGTTTCAGTGAATCCAATAAAATACGAATCCGCAGAGACTACGCCGCAGTGAGCTCGTTACCACGCCTAGACGATTTATTGAGATTTGAAGGCTGAAATATTGTAGGTATTCCATTTTAAAAATCTTTTATGAAATACAAGTTCCCTGTCCCGCTTGCATATAGTTTATTTGCTAGCTGCTTCGTTCACTTGTGAGACGTAAAATGGTTTGGAAAATTGTTTTCAGCACGAATAAAAATACTTTAATCGTCTCGAATTTCAATTTTTTTTTATTAATTTTCAAACGAAATACGTCCGGAATTACAAACAAAAGAAATATCTTTTGGTATACGGTTACTAACGATATCAAAACTTCCAGGTCACGCCATAAAAGAAAATTGCACTTTTTCTTGTTGGAATGATACCGAGGACGAGTTGGTCTAATTTGACGGCTTAACGACTGTCGAAGTTCAGTTAAGTCGAAAATAGCGGGAACGTTCCGTAAACTGATTTCCATAGATCAACGAGGAATGAGGGTTATTTGTTGCGGGTTTCAATATAGTGTCGGATGTGTAACGCGGTTTAATTTAATTGGCGAACGAAAAGCAAACACAGCTAAATAATCAGCTTATATTAATCTACATTATGAATGTGAAATTCGTTTATAGCCTGCGGCTTTCTCGTTCACATGACGTGGGACACAATGTACTAAAGATAAGGTATGCCTTTCCGAGCCACTGATTCCATTGTCAATCTCATACGCAGCTTGCGTTGTCGAAAGAGGCCAAAGCCCGTTCATGTTCACAAATCTGATTTATTAAAATTAGGTACATTCGGTATCTTATCTTTTCCCTTGATTAATAAATTAAAATTTAGTTATCAATTAATAATCAAAAAATTAATTTTAAATACGTTTCAGTTCGTACCAACTTGATATTCAGTTTCTCTTTAAAGTAAGACTTTGAATAATGAATAATCTATGATAGCTACGCACAACTTTTACGGATCTGTAGGGTAGAAAAATAAATTTGCAACATTAATATAATAGTTTAGAACTCGTAAAGTCAGCAATCTCATAATATTTTCCACTAAAGTGATTTATAGTTAGATATTGCCTCGCGGGCGATAAAATGATAAGCGGAATAAAATTTAGACAGTTTAGTTCTACGTTAGTGAAAATGGCTTCCTTTAGATAGAGAAAACGTATAATGGAATGCAATAACTCTTGACCGGGTGTGCGAAGAAATAACAGTGTGTCATATTTCACAACCCTCCAACAATTTTATAAAAGCGGACCATCTGCTTTTGACCCCTCATTCTTTTTATTTCACGAATTATTCGCATATTCGTAATATGAAAAGGCTTATTTACCTATAAAGGTGTTGAAGTTAAAATGAACGTTTTCATTTAATCTTGTTCTCTTTTGAGCTTTGCAGATGTGATTTACAATTCAACTTACAGCGACACAGGTTCGTTGTTTTGGCTTTAACAAAATTGGGTATTCCAAAATATTACTTGTGGCTTATTTTGCATATTTTTATTTATTTTTCTTATAAGTAAATAAGTTGTATCAATTTTGTATAATAATTCGTATCTATATCCATCATTTAATTGTATACAATGTCACTATAAAGTTATGTAAATAATACTATATATTTGCAAACGTTTAGATTGACTAAAAAGGTTTTATGTGGTCCAAAAAATCGGAATCAAGGGGCGAGTGCTCGTTGCCTCCATAAAAACTTGGAGGGCTGAACGTGTAAGGAATAAGCGGCACCGGAACAGGGGTGACTGCGGTCATTCCGCTAAACGAAGATCAGAATCGCAAGCTGTTAGCATAGAGATTGCGATCGAATGAAAGCCACCCGAAGTATTCCATCCGAAAATCGAGGGGCACTGAATATTGCGGCGCTCGAAACAACTCACTTCAGGCTCTACTAATATTCTTTTACGCACTTAATACGGATGCTGATTTTCTTTCCTTCTATGAATGCTAACGTTATTGGGCTCGTTAAGACGACAGCTCTGCCTTTTGCCTGATTATATGTACTTATGAAAATGAAGGAAGATGATTACAGCGGAGGGAAAATTACAATGGCGGTTCCGCGACGTGTCGCCAAAATGATATCTATTAATCAATTAGCCTTCAAAATTTAGTTTTTTTTTATGTGTGAACATACAATGTTTTGTATTTATACAACAATGCTTTGAAGTCTGAGCTACGTATTTCTATTACTCATATAGTAAAGGATTTAAGTACCAAATTCATTTTTGTAAAATACACATTTTTAAACTATATGGTATGTAAGTTAACTTTTATAAAATAATAAATTTAAAGTCTCTTAGTAGAATTGTATCTACTAAATTTAAATAAATAACACAAGTAACTTGTAACCTTCTAATTGCCATAAAATATATCCTCAAATAATAATGGTTTAATTACAACCGTATAAATAAATAATTCAATCCTACTTCTCGGTACAACTTGGACTTGGAGCGCTCGCGTGCGTCATACGATAAAATTCTGCGAATTTTCGCAAAGTAGGTATGTTTCTTTAACCCCGGGTGCAATTTCTTGAAATAGAATCATGGCTTTATACTAAAAATTGGGTGATCCTTTATTTGAGAGATACAATATTCTATAGACATCGTTTCGGGATGGAATGGCGCAGCTACTCAAATGAATGAAAAATACGCTTACGAAATTTCAGGCCCATCAATTGTTTTGTATTGAGAAAACTTTCTTTGTCATTTGATCGATGGCCTCTTGTCCATTAGGGGCCTTTTAAAAGTTGTCCTTTGATTTCATTGTGTATTTTCTAGAATAATCACAAAGTTCCGTCAAAGAAACGGAGTTTGTGTTTGCCGTAAATATATAACCATTAGGCGATTTGTTATAGCGGGCTTCTATTTGATTATAGTTTTTATAAAACGTTCCTTCCCAATTCCTGTAAGGGTCATGTAATTTATCAAACAGTTAAGATAAAAAGAAGAAGTACTATTTAAGTACGTATGTTTATTGTTTATTTAGGTTTTTATAACTAGGTAGCAAATTAAACAAAAATTACATTTTTATATTTCAATTTTTAATCAAGTCCTTTTTCATATATGTAGAGTCGGAAATAAAGATAGTCCTATAGATCTTTTTCTCTTATATATTTAAATAGGCTTCGAATATAAAATTAGGAAGCAGGGATAAATCAGACGACGTCTACCCAATTTCGTAGATATCAGCTGATTTATCCCTATGTGACATGCAGAGCAGAGTCAGTAAGTCAATTCATCATCATCATCATCAGCCCATATACGTTCCCACTGCTGGGACACGGGCCTCCTATGAGGGTACAGGCCATAATCCACCGCGCTGGCCAAGTGCGTGTTGGCGGATGACACA
Source organism: Colias croceus (assembly GCF_905220415.1). Classification (NCBI taxonomy): domain Eukaryota; kingdom Metazoa; phylum Arthropoda; class Insecta; order Lepidoptera; family Pieridae; genus Colias; species Colias croceus. The sequence continues at coordinate 5,268,488 of NC_059546.1, forward strand.
TGTCGTCGAACTTTTTAATTCTTCGACATGTCGGTTTCCTCACGATGTTTTCCTTCACCGTTCGAGCAGTGGTGATGTTACAACATGCGCAGATAAATTGAAAAATCAATTTAATTCCTGCGCGCTCGCCTGGTCTCGAACCCCGGACTTATCGATTCGAAGTCCGAGGTCTCACCACTGAGCTACCACTGCTCTAAAAGTCAATTGATGATTCTTAATTATTGCAATTTAACAGTTGTTTGATCACATTTATCAAAATCTATTTTCATTTTGTTATATCTCTCGCTACGTCAAAATTCACATTTAATTCTACATGCATACATAATATCTATCTTAGATCATTAAGTTAATGATCTAAGATATCTATATAGCTATAACTATAGCTCTCATTCCACGTTTGAAGGTAAATTTCCGTTCGACACTTTCTACGCGGCTACAAATCGTATAAAAGTTTACTGTTCACACAACGTAATTTCTTGTTAATAGAAGACAAAAGGGCTACTTAACGTCCAAATTCCCATATACTGATAAGCTAATAAAAACATGATCGTAAATAGGAACGGGTCGCGGTGCGGCGCGCTGTCGGAGCCAGTTGGAGGCGAAGCTTTGCAGGAGGTGCCAATATATTTCCTGATGCTTGAACGGTCAGGTAATTGTGGTTGAAACTTATCTCGGAGGGCGAACGTGAGTTGAATACAAAACAGCGTATTTCTTGTGCAAATTATAAATGTTGTTCACAATGTTTACACGTTTTGAACAAATTTCTTGTTATTTGAATATAAACTCAATTTTGACTCGATCGAGGATTCGTGCTGGAATAACACTGAAATATTTTTATTGAGGATAATGGTCATGTTTGCTGACTATCGTGATATATTATATTATTGTAGGTTCGAAAATAAAATTTTCTGACATTTTCTATTTTGTCTATGTACTTTTTATAATTCAGTTTAATTATTTAAGATTTATTTATTTTGAAACTTAAATTCATATTTGCATTCAGTTTTCGTTGAGAAAATTTATAGTCTTGTTTTATGTGATCGCTACAAGGATTTTAGCACTAAACCGCATTGCACTTGAGAGAAACATCTCATTATGTATGATATTGTACGTAATTGCTAATGTGAAGCTTCAAGCATTTCAAAGATATAACAGGATATAACTTGATGTAATATATAACAGGTATAATGAGGGATTCTAAAATAACCTAAAGGTATAAAGCTGGTATGTTTGACGTTTTTCCTGAAACATCTAATTGTAGGTACCACAGAACAGGTAGGTAGGTACGTAGTTAAAACAAAATATATTTTGAAGTGTGTCTTCAAATTCGTTATGTACCTACTACATGTTTTGGTCTACATTCTCTACATTCAAACTCATTTTTTATTTATTTATTTTAGGTCAGCCGAAATTTTTGAACATTAACATAAAAAATCAATTTGACTTAAAGAAGAAACAGAAAACTTATAAAACATCAACATTTTTATTTTTTATATTGCAATGTTTCAAAATCAGTTTCGTAATAGAAAAAAATAACTGTTGCAATTCCGTATGTTTTTATAATAATTATAACATAGGTAATATATTTTATGAATTTTGGTAGTATGTGGAAACAAGTGTTTCTACGAACATAGTGACCAAACTCACACTTTTCTAGCGCGACTACCACACATACAGTAAAAGTCAATAAAAATAGCATAATAACATGCACCCAATACTGTATAATAAATAATTTATTGCAACAGTCGCGTCTCGTCTTCGGGGACGCGGCAGAAACAAAACCGATATACGGTTATATCCTGACAGGTGAGCTCTTAGGTGATTGTGGCGGAAACTTTTATCGGATGTCGAACGTGCGCGAAATAGCGATTCCCGCGGGCTCACCTGCTTACATTTTACCTACATTTGTTTATACGTGGCATTACTGAAATCTCTGATTACCAATTTGGATCTTAGTATCGAATTTTAAATGGACCTGGGAATTATTCCGCTTTGATTTTGGTTTTCGTTAAACATTTAATGGATTTTAAGTATTTAAGTGTCATTGATACCCGTTTGTATCGAGTGGATTACAAAACTATTCGTTCATTTTAATTATTTAATTGAAGAGAAGAAAATAGAGGCAGAATGTAGAGTGTAATTTTTAAATCAATAGAGTAGCTCTACTAAGGCTCTACGAAATTAGCTAAATATAACTATATTATTTCCTGTTGTTATTATATTTTGATCATATACATAATATTTTTTAATATCCAAATGTATCATAATTATCACATGGTTCAAGTAAACACTAAAACGACTTTCTATATAATATATACACTAAAATTTGCTAATATAGCTGAACAATTTTCATGACCAAGGAGAAGATTGGAATGTTCACAGACTAATATACCGTATACGTATACATTATAATATACCGTAAGAAACAAGATTCATATATACAGTGAAACTTGGTTAAGTGGGACCTGGATAAGTGAGAAACCTCCATAACTGGAACTCATGTTGAGGTCCCAACACTTTGGCACTGAATTACCTCTGTTAGTGGGACGAGGTAAACCTCTATATCTGGGATTTGTTCTTTCGATTAATCATCATAGTTACCTCTATAACTGAGACAGCGAGAAAATTTTATATGCATAAACCTCTGTAACTGAGATAACATTGTTTGTTTACTCATCCTTAATCTACCCACAAATTCCACAAGTAATTCCAAGTACGTAAGTACAAATCTTGAGCTTCAATTACCTTCAGTGTTAGTTTCGCTTTACTATCATACAGATGTTTATTTGAAAAATGTCAAAACAAAAGCTACAATCGTTATCATAACGTGAAAAACTGAAATTAATATCCGTTTATGAACCTGTATTCTCACCTCTATTAATGAAACCCTCTGTAAATGAGACAGATATTTATTTATACCTGTATATCTGAGACACTGGGTAAGTGGAATATAGTGAAACGGCATTGCCGGTCCATTGAAGTCTCACTTAACCAGATTTCACTGTATTTTTTGATTCTTATTAAAAATATGTTTACTTTTTTTGTGTACCTACGTGCGAAGTATTGAAACACTTTCAGTTTATTTGTTTTACCTCTTTGTGTACTTACAGTTCAACACATTGAATTAAAAATGTACTGTAAAAGTCACCATAAATGCATTTAAGCATCCTTCATACAAAAACTAAAAAAGGTTCCATAACAGGAGAGAAATGTACACAAATAATGGTGGAAAATAAAATAAATGTCCACATCACTTGCATCGCATTTCACTTTACATTCATTTCTATCATACAAATGTGAGACAACACGTTCTAACATTCCGCCTCTTATACCGTGCATCAAATATTTGTGGACTACGTTATTTCACTGTTTAACTCGTAGTATATTTGTAACGTTTATTAAACCAAGCATTCGTATGTAGTTATTTCCGAGGCTTTAATTGTTTGAATGATTAGAATATGTACCTAACACGACACGACGTTTTGAACTTTTGATATCATACTTATCAAAGCATATATCATTTAGTGTATTTTTACAACTAAGCAAATGGTAATAGGTAAAAATGGTAATTCTAATTTATTTATATAATACTAGCTTACCGCCCGCGGATTCGCCCGATTTGACTTAAACCTAATAAATTATATACTTAAACCTTCCTCTTGAATCACTCTATCTATTTAAAAAAACTGCAGCAATATCCGTTGCGTGGTTTCAAAGATTTAAGCATACAAAGGGACATAGGGACAGAGAAAGCGACTTTGTTTTATACTATGTAGTGATTATATGCATTACATGTCAATATTTTTCGTGAATACGAATAGGGCGATAGCATCGATGCATTAGAGCACATAAGACTATAAGTGTCCGATTATGAATATCAATAGGATCGAATGGACATTATCGGTGTCATAAGCTGCCCGTTACCATTCCTAGTAACTCGAGTGAGACGTAGGTACGGGTGTTCCGATCGCAGCGAGCGCATCATATCTGTAATGGCCACTCGAGCTATCTGCTCAACCGTTATTCTCAACAAATCTCCCATATTGCGGCTAGCTCAGCTCAATCAATACTGCAATGCTAGTTTACTTTCAGTTCATTTATATTTATATGAGACGGCATTTCTTGTTTCGATATAGCCGATGTGAACTCGACTATTGTACCTACCATTGGTAAACATTCATGAATAAAATACAAAGAAAAAGTATCGGATGCCAAAGCAATAAAAAATTATGATACAAAGACGAAGAATAAAGTATAGGAATAATAAAAGTCAAATGCTAAGAAGTTAGGAAGAAGTATTGCTTACAATGACTAAGGTTAAAAAGAACGGCTTACAATGTACAAACAAGAAAGTTCCCTCAATAAGCATAATTTGTGTTTTTAAATCAGAGAGATAACTTCGAAGAGAAATCACGGAACGTAATTGCTGATTTTAAAACTGTTTTTACTGCAAGGGTTTGTTTACTTCGACGCTGGAATTAAGTGGAGCCGTTAGGGAAGTGACAGAGGCTCGACTATGGTAGCAAAAGAGAGGCGGCGAGGTGAATTATTGCAGTAATCAATGCCAAGCCAACTAAGCAATGATCAGGGAAGGAGAACAAATATCGGCATCGATGTTTATTTATCTTACCTTTCGTGTATTACTGTATCTTAATACCTTAAGGCTTAAGGTATAAAGTAAAAGCGAACGTAATTAATGCTAGTTACTATCATATTCCCGTAGCAAATACGTAGTACGTAGCGAATTTCGTAGCTTACTTGCACTGAACTAGCTCAGTTCATCATTAAATTGAATCAATTAAATCAACATTGAATTAAATTTATTTGATAAAAAATTCAGCAAAATAATGAAATGAAATTGAATTATCTGACTAAAAAAAACTGATTTCATTCTAATACACTTTTACCTCGTCCAATACACTTTTTATAAAACACTAGCTGTTGCCCGCGACTTCGTCCGCGATTAGGTCGTTTTTCGTCATTCGTTGTTTAAAAAAAATACGTGACACTTTATTTTAAAATTTTCTTAATTATTGTCTCTTATAAAATTTAACTACATTAAAATTGAACACTCTGATAAGAAAATCTTAAAAACTGAAGAAAACATGAATGTGGTTTAAATTCTACATTACTTAGTATCAAATAATAATCTAAATTAAATGTAGATTAACAGTTTGAGCACACCATTATAGAATATGTACCTAAGTATTAAATTACGTTAGTTTACATAGTAACTTTACTAAAAACACGATGACTATCTTTCGCGCTCGATACCACAAACTAAGCATGTTTGTAGTACGTGGCCCGCGTCACTTGACCCCCATCTGGATCCATGATGATGATTCCATCCTGAAGATGATTCAGAAGATGATTCTGAAGATGATTCTGAAGATGATTCAGAAGATGATTCTGAAGATGATTCTGAAGATGATTCTGAAGATGATTCAGAAGATGATTCTGAAGATGATCCAGGATGATTCCATCCTGAAGATGATTTCTTTTGCCTGGAAGAAATCACCGTCGCCTAACAAATATAATGTGTTTTCTTATAAAACCGTAACATAATTTATTTTATCTACTTAAATAATGAAAATGATATATTTATAAAATATAAAACATATTATTTAAAATGATTAAAAATAAATAAATGAAGCAACTACGATTCAAAGAAAACATCTTTTTCAGTGTGAAAATGCTCTAAGCAATCCTGGATGATGAACTGTATATCATGTACCTACTCTGATCCCAGTACGGTCGGTACGTCGATAGCCATAACGATTAATATTATAATCAGATAACCGCAAAGTCAAAATAAAAACATTACTTGTAAAGTTGTGAGTGCAAAATTTACGTTTCATTTGGCAATAACATTTTTTTCGGTACTAAAACGTAGTAGTTTGATATGTGGTTGGCTGCCCCTCCTCTCCTTCCTGAAAAATATCCTCCAAAATTTCCCGAGATACTTCCAATGATTGAACCATTGGACGTTGGACATTAACTTCAGTCAAAAATTGACGAAGCGGATGATTACTAATTTCCACTTAATCCTCGCTGCTACTGTCTTTATCATCAAATCATCAATTTTCAAGTGGTGTAGTAAAAATATCAGCAGAAATCGTCTTCCAAAGGCGATATAATTTTATTAGCATTGAATAAAAAAATCAAAAGTTAACTGTAAATCTATAAAAAAAGCTAAGTACTTACAAATAAAATTTTATCAAAAACTTCTGTTCCCAATGCACCTCAAAATAATAAAAGAATCATTCATTTCATTTCATTTCAATAAATACCTGTAAGTAACAACTTACCTTTTGTGGGAACGCATGATGGTGAAAATTCACAAAACACGAAGATTGCATTTGATATTTTTGGTTTTATGGCATTCAATTGCTTTATAAATATCACTACATAGTATAAAAAAAGTCGCTTTCTGTGTCCCTATGTCCCTATGTCCCTTTGTATGCTTAAATCTTTAAAACTTCGCAACAGATTTTGATGCGGTTTTTTTAATAGATAGACTGATTCAAGAGGAAGGTTTTAGTACATAATTTATTAGGTTTTAGACAAAGCGGACGAAGCCGCGGGCGGTAAGCTAGTAAATTTATAAAACACGAAGATTTTAAAAATTGTAACTAATGAACACAACAATATATTATTATACTCTTTGGAACACAATCATTAGATTAACTGTAGATAATGGTGTCTATTTTTACTTAAAATAATAAACATCTAAGTACCCTCACTTTAAAAAAAATGTAGTTTATTATTTACACGAAATATATCTTATAGGGAACGGAAGATATGGGTTAAAGAGTTAAATAAATAAATAACATAATTATATTTAAATTATTAATTTTTAACATTGTGTTCAGTAGTGTTAACATGTAAATTGATTTGATTTTTACGAAATCTCATAGATGGCGCTGTTACAAAATTAACATTATACAACTTACATTCTTTAAGCTATGTTTCTCTTCCCAAGTTACTTAAATGGCATAATTTTTATAGTGTCAATCTAGATATTGTCAAACAACATTTATATATGCGTCATTTGATTATTAATTTCCAATAGTTAACGTGTAAATTGATTTGAATTTTATAACATTTAATAGATGGCGCTGTTTCTAATTTGTCTTTATACTACTAAATTCATTAAACTGTTTCTCTGCCCAAATTACGTAAATGACATAGTTTTTATTTTGTAAAGCTAGATAATAGCATGGCTTACTCGAAACCAACATTTAAACATGAGTCTTTAGATTGTACGCTGTCGTAATACACGGAATACGTAAGAAAAATAAAGGTTCACAGCTCCTCCCCCGTGGGTGATAGCTTGATAATATGTAGCCTATAGCCTCACCCGACCTGTTAGTAATATTCATGCAAAATTTGAAGTCAATCTATGCAGTACTTTTCGAGATTAGCTCGGACAAACATACAGACAAACAGACAAACAGACAAACAGACAAAAATTCTAAAAACTATGTTTTTGGCTTCTATATCGATTATAGATCACGGCCCAGGTATTCTTTTAAAAAAATATTCAATGTACAGTTTTGACTTTCCTACGATTTTATTATTATATGTATAGATGTGGAATAGAGATCTCAATTCCTTGTTTTGTACATTCAAGTGGAATATAAAATTATCATGTGTTTATATTCAGAACTAGATCCAGACGGCGAATATGAGATTTCTGTAGCGCTGTAAAATCTTGAGTTGATATTTTAAGATTGGCGCATTACCAAAGTGCTGCGAGGATGGCATGAACATGTAAGTAATTTTAAGATTTATATGCATTTCACGATGTCCATATCTAGGTAAAAAAGTTCCTTCATTATTATATTTTAAGCATAGTTATCAAGCGAACTCAAGTTGTGATTTTTAAAGTTTCCTTTTGTCGCGTTCGGAAAGTCGGCGTCCTTATGAAAGCTTCAACAAGAAACTTTGCCTGTCTACAATGCACTATGATAATCTAAGTATGCGCCACAATGTATATAAAGTTAGCATAACATTTCTTTTCAAAAAAAAAATGTTGTGTGGTTTTATGAAACCACGGTAAAAGTGAAACTTTTTTTCACACTATAGACATTTAACTAAAAATTATCGTATTTGTACGATAATTATCGTACGTATCGTGCGTCACGCGACATGCGCTACACAGACCAAAAAGTTTGAGACGATATAATAAAAGTTTCACTTTAAAATATTTAACAGAATAATATATTAATATTAGCATAGCTTACATCATATTATAACAAGTTAATTGATCCAACTATTTATGTAGGCTATAATTACTAATTAGTATTTAAAAAGATATTAACATAAGTAAATAGCACGAGGTCCTTAAGTAATGAGAGAATATTTTAATATTTTTAGTAATTTAATATTAATATGTATGAATTTATCTCAATAATTAAATGCACTCTATAAAATTTCTTTAACATTTTACAAAACAAAAGCAAAATCATTACGCGCAACAATATCTCGAAAGAGAGAAGTGAAATAAATTCTCGTATATTGTGGTTAAGAGCAGTAATTTCAGTTACGGCTAGTGAACTGGACACTGATACAGAACATAAGTATGTTATATCGCCGTAACAGCTCCGATGCTGGAGTCAGTCGGTTTTTATGAGCCAACTTGCCAGCACAATGCCTTAGAATGTGCGAAGTAAACACTTAAGTGCAGGTTCTCTCGTAATGCAGGCGAACTTTCTCCACGCGGTCAGCCGCTGGGTTCGCTCTCGCGGCTGTAATTTTAATTTCGACTTAACTATGTGATGCCGCGTTTTGTTGGAAAACAAATTGAAGAGCCCATGCTGGATTATGTTTAATAGTTTACTATAAAGCGCTGTATTAAGCTGATGCAAACGAGGCTGCGTTAGAGCGGGTTATATCATTTTGCTTTTACTAATTTTTAATTGAAGATATTAGATATATAGATGAACATAAATTTCCTAAGTGTATATTAATAAACATTAAATGTGTGCTACAAAGAAAAATAAAAAATAAAATCCATTTAAAATGGAATTGTTATAGAGTAAATTAAAATACATTAAAAACATGTCTTCTCGCAAAACTGCTTTTGTTGGCTTGTCGTCACGAATATTTTTGGAAAAATATATATCAAATTGTGTGAATATAAAACGAATAAAAACTTATTCTATTATGGCGAAATGCCGTTATTCCGATGAATATATTATAGCCGGTGCTATTCAGGTTTCAATTGAAAACCTATATTAATTACAATAATAAAATTATTGACCATGCATAATTTTAAAGTCTCTAATAAATAGCGAATGTTAACGTAACGGTCCATGAGGCAAGAAAGTTGGAAAGTAAATGGTATTAGCATCGCCTAATCGCTACCAAGGGAGCTCTTCGTCTGGCGCTCACAAGCGGAGCAGCGACGTTCCAGGCCTCCTCCACACTCGCTAGCCCCTTTTGAGATCCTTCTTGAATGCAAATAAGCATTCGAAACGCCTTTACAACTTCGAGACGCTCTTTATTGAACCTGTTCGAACAGATATACCGGGCTACGGCAAACAACCACCCTACGCACCGCCCCTAGCGTGCTCATAGCAATTTTATGCGGGACCCGTGAAAGGTCGCGGTATAAACCATGCTCAATAAACGTCGGCTGAAAGTTAAAAAAACAGATTTATCGCTGGGAGCGAATAAAATCCGGAAAAATGCAAATTCAAAGGGAAAGGTGAACTTAAGCAGAGCTGTAAATGTAATTAGATTTTCAAGTTTACAAAGACAAGAACGCTCAGGTTCGTAGATTTACTGCTAGCTGACCCATCTCCCGACGGAGTAGGATAAATGAGACGCCGCGAGGTAGCGATACTAATTATCCTATACTATAGCCAGACGCGTTGCTTCGCTTGCGTTAACTCTAAATCTTATTAGTATATGCGGTAGTTGCTCGCAAATGGATGCAGATTGCTTTATAATTTACTACAGTGAGAAGATATTATGTTTCTGCTTTAATTTAATTAGTCTTGCTAACATTTAAAAGGAGAGGTTTGTGCTTTGAAACTACGTGCTGAAGTTTAAATGAAAGCAAAACTTATGGAGTTTTATAAAAATATATTTGGGTTAAAGCAAAAGTTTTGCGGTATCTTAAAATGCTAAGATAAAACATATAACGAAACTTGAAACCTTAAGTTTTTATTCGTTTATTATTTTTTAATATTATAAAATTTATGGCAATTTAAAAATATTCAATTTCAAGCTTATGAGCAAGTGATTTATAACAAAACCTTTACTTGTTTATTATGTTTCCATTATACGTTGAAAGGGTTAAAGCATACAATTCCTTTCCATTACATTTTCAAATTAAAAACGTAATAAAAAGTTTCCTTGTACAGAGATAATGAAAATGAAAATAAAATTAGGTTACATACTTTGCAGAATATTGCGTCCTTATCACTAGTTTTAAATATATGGAAATATTATGAAATATAAATTTAGCAAGCGGTAATACGTGCAGTGTACCTCCAAAGCATAATTTTATTTACTAATGGTACGAGTCCGAGTAGTGCAACTCAAGCATTATTAAGATAAGGTAGCCAAGAAACTCTGACGCTGTCTCGGCAACCGCGACGAATTTAATCAGAGTAAATATACTGTTGTAAAAAAGGTGAATTGTATTTTTCAAGCTGAAGTGAATTAAAGGACACACTTTATTAAATTATTTTAAAAATTGTACACTCGAAACACTTTTAGGTCGGTTATTGTGGTTTTAGAAGTGGAATTGTTACAAATAATTTTGTGGAACATTCTATTGATTTTGTAATTAAGACGTGTGTTACTAGATTAACATTTTCATGAGGCCAAGATGATCTAATATTCAAATAATGATCCCTCTGAACTTAGGTAGTTGGTACTAGATTTAATTTAATGCCAATGCTACTATTATATGTGCAGAATTGCTCGTGTGTATGTCTTTCCCTTTTACGTTAGTACTATAGTAGAGCCATTTTAATAGGCAACATTTGACAGTTCAACAAAATTCAACAACGTAACCTAGTAACGACGACATAGAATAACATGATATTTCGTTTTGTTAGAACTGCACATTTGCTTAACTTTTTTCAATTACGATTACGTATTTATAATAATAATGACCGATAGAAGTTATTTTAAGATTTCATTTTACTGATAAACCATCCTAAACATAATAAACAATTTCTGAATTGAAGAACTGACGTCGCTACAATTTTGTGTCAATAAACCTTTTTTCTTTTTAAATACTAGAGACGTTACTCTTAAAATCGAAATCTGACATCTAGAATCGAATGCATTGATTACTTGTGAATAAAAATCATCATAAATTAATAAATTCGATTGACAAATGTTTCAAATCCGTATCGATTAATACACTTTAATCGATGTTTTTAAGCAGGTTACCTCTCTTCGAAGATAAAATTGATAGACGTCAAATGTTGCCTATTAAATTGGCTCGACTATAACCATAGTTATTTCCTGATACGATGGTATAGCGATAGCGCTATAACTTTTGAATTTGTCACGGTCCGACACGCACAGCCAAGGGTTCCATAGTTATGTTTTCTTATTCTTATGTCAAACCGTCAAACCTTTATTCAGAGTAAAAATATGACATATATTGGAAAACAAAATAGACAATGCGCATGAAACAGCGTAGCGAGCACATTATGTATAAACCGACTAGAATTTTTATAAAGTGCAATTGGCCGGTCAGAACTCTCTCGGTGGTCGCTATTGTTATACACTTGAATGAGCCGTTATATTTTCGGTAATATGCATACATAATGCTCTTTATCTTTTGGAAATATTCCAACTAACGATGCGCATATTGTGACGTAACTGAAAATATTACGTCAGAGTTAATTCCAAATTAAGCCGCAATTAAGTGTATTACAAGCTTATGAATTATCATATTAAGTTTGCGCGTCACTACAATGTATTTGTTACGTCTTAACAGTTTCATACAACAGTTATTATGTATGTTTATCGTATTATTATATAAAGTAAAAGGCATGGTAATGAATATTACTTATCATACCTACTCTCAAAGAAGAGGTGTTATAAACATTTATGTTCAGGCTTATTAATTACAATTTAGTCTGAAAAGAATAGTAAAAACATTATTGGTGAAGCCGTTTTCCGTGTACGGTGTAACCCATATTAAGCATTAAACATATACATGTCATTAGCTACATCAATGAAAGGTAAAACATAATATCATTATCTACAACTAACTATGTAGTATCTAAAAGAAAAAAGTTGCATAGAATTCGCGTACAATTTGCTAATACCTGCAAATCTCAAAATATATCACAAGCGCTCTACATTCATATCTACCTCGCTATATTTCATTTCAATAATATGCAAGCCTCGCTTTCCAATATAACCTAAGTTATACCGGATCTTAACCAAAGAAAGAACAATTCGTATGCTAAAAAGATTGCTTTCGTAGAAATATTTCCCGAGTTTAAATTCTAACGCAGTTTTCGTTTGATCGGTAAAAAGTAAAACTTTTGGTTTTGAGTGGGAAGTCAATTCTTTATATATGATAATATTGTTACAAAATATATGAGCGAATTGGAAAGCGAGAAGTCGGCTGTGAAGAAGTCTGTAACGAGTTTACATACTAATTTAAATTTATAATACCAGTACAATATATTATACGAAAAATAATTGTTATACCTAATATTATATCTTAGTATAAGAAAATCATAATCAAAATTTGACTCATAGTAGCCTATAACTACGCTAATTGTCTAACAGAAATATATTATTTTGATTCTTAATCTTGTATAAAATGTGTATACCAAAAAATACTTTGTAAAAAATAAAACAGATGTTCTTGTTTATTTAATGAGCCACGTTCGCCGCGGCTTGATTTAATAAGTACCTTCTTACGATAAGCCTCTTAGATTGCTTTCGTAGGATGAGATAAGATAATTAAACCGCTATCTAAAACATAAGATTCAGATCCTAAGTAAATGAATAACATAAATAGAGTAACTAACTCGCTGCGGTCAGCAATGATCAGGCGTGTGGTTAACCAAGTAAAATTACTATAAAATGTAAGCTGCATTTGTAACGTCTAGTAAACAAATTGAAACTTGTTTGATTTTATATTTATGGACGCATCAGACGTCATAGAGTTTTTGAATACGTAAGTAAACAAATTGCAGTTTATTTGATTTAAGATTTATGAACAGATAGAGTAATAGACTTTTCAAAGTTAAGCAATACGGTCTAAGAATTAGTTCAAATAGGTAGGAAATAAAATATCTGAATAATTGGCGGGAAGCTTTAAAATGTAGTACGGAAATAGAGTGCAAAATTACAGATTTTACAACTTATTATAGGAATAAATCCTTTAAAATGAGGCCAATACTGGCAATACCATAACAAGCTGTAGCAACCTTCTTAGTACTTACAATAGTTTCCTGTAGGCGTCACTGATATCAATTCATGTGCTAGCTGGAAAATTTTATAGTTGCAGGCGCTTAAATCTAGAAACGTTACGTAAACACATTTATATTTGCTTTTCTTCGGAAACGCTTAGAAATTGTATTTCAAACAATGTGAGCGCAAACAACCTATATAATTTAAAATTTAAAACTGTTCGAGATACCCATGGAACACGTTAATTCTTCGTTAATTCTTATTAATATTGGTATAATCTTCCACAGAAAACTTCAATTATTTGACGATTTTTTGTCTCTTTAAGATTAGTTTTGTTCGTGTAGTAAGTAGCTATAAAAAGCCTATTAACAGCAGTTTAATTTGTTTTAGTTTCTGCTGTAATAATATCATATTTTTAATAACGGAGAAGTAATGGCAGAGTTATAAGAGATTTCTATTAAAGTACCGACCATTGTATTACATAGAGGTCCTTAACCGATCTTTCAAACTAAACTTAAGTGTGGGTGTAAGCTATATTTGGGCAAACTCTAAGATCATACAGAAATTATGATAAAAGTTTTGTTTTCAACTGTAAAGTTAAGTCCTTTTCTGAGATACATACAAAATATCTTAATCGGGGGCGAGTTTAATGAAACAGTTTATCTTGTTCAAAATCCGTTTTCTTTAATGTCAAGGTGGGAAATAAAATACAATAAAACATAAAATTGAAAATTGAAGATTTTAATAGGATAGTGCTATATATTGAGTAGATAAGAAGAAATGTGTGTGCCCGCATTCACTGGAGCTTCGATAATCGACCGCAGCCCTCGAGCCATCCTTAGCACCGTATTTGTACAAAGGTTGCAAAGATATAATGTAAAAATATATTCCACAAGGACCTGGAAAAAGAAAAAGAAAATTAAATTTGCCGCTGCATGGCTTTAAAGGTTTTTGTTACATTTTAATTTTGAAATGTCTAGAATTTTCACTAGTGCGCATGCGTTTTGCGCCATATTAAACAACTTCTACATTGATGTGATCTACTTTTACTAAATGCATAAACGTAAAACTATCCAATCTAATCCACGTGCATTCATTAAACCGCGACGAATAAACGTCATATTCGATAGTACTTTGTAATGCTTTAAATCGCCTTATCGATTTCCACTAGAGCACTTTATAGCACTTAATACCTAACACCGCTTAGTATAATATATATTGATGAACGCATAAACAATGTAATCGCCATTAAAATTTCAGCATAGAATGTTTACAGTGGGGGCGCCCTGCGCTTGCAGATAAATTGAGTACAAAATAGTCCCAGCAAAGCGGATACAGTTCTCGCATGAAACAAACAGCCGAGGTTTATGCAAATTGGGCTCCTTTGTATTTCGCTGGATTAAAATATTGTGGGAATTAGTTCCGTGTCAGATATCCAGTGACCCACTTGATTTTATTGTCCGCCGTTTTATTTGTATTGTAGTGTTCCTACCCGTCTCTGTAGGTTAAATACGTTTCCATTTTAATGAGGTTAAGATTGTTGCGATGTCTCAACAGCTTTTGTATTATCTTTTATAAAAGTAATTGTAGAACTTCGAAACGAACTCAGTGAAATATCATTTTTAGTTCAAATAAAATTCA
The DNA here is from genome assembly GCF_905220415.1 of Colias croceus. Taxonomy (NCBI): domain Eukaryota; kingdom Metazoa; phylum Arthropoda; class Insecta; order Lepidoptera; family Pieridae; genus Colias; species Colias croceus. The sequence continues at coordinate 5,283,536 of NC_059546.1, forward strand.
GCGTTTAAAACAGATTTTTAAATACACTATAATATCGAAGTATTAATTTTCTTTTATTCATCCTTTTTCATCTAATACAATATTTTTAAGTTACAAAATTAACATAACTACATCATAAAAATAATATATACAAGTTTTGAAAGCTCTACGAGGAGTCTGAGACACAAATCGGCAGAATCCGCCTTCACTAGGATCGTGAATTGCCATTTAAGAAAATTTGATTAGCAAAATAAGTCAATCTATTACAATCCAACGATGAAGTATAAAAAACGTAAATGTTAAGTTATATAATATGTTTTAAATTAATTACAAGTAACCTGGTAGGTGAGCAAAATATTTGAGAGCGAATATAAACCGCTAAAAATTCTTCAATAGAGCCGAACTCTCTATGAAGAATTAGGATTTTATAATAAAAGGAGTTATTCAAAACCCGACGGTCTTATTTCTTCAGTCTAATGATGTTGAACGATGCGACAGCCTTTGCATATTCAAGATAGACCCTTGGCCGTCATTTAAAAAAAATGGTTTTCCTTTCATGCCCCCTTTCACATAAAAGAACCCCTTCGTTATTCAGAAAGACTTTTAGAGTGCGAGTCGACGTTATTGAAACGGCTGCAGTCTGTATCTAAGAATTATCTCAGCTTGCAAAAATAATAATTTCACTTATTTTTATTACCATCTTCATTTATATGTGATCTTTTTTAAATTGTAAACCCGCTTTTTACTTTTAAAGCGAAAGTATATTACAAGGGATACTAAGGCTACTATACATATATATAAATGGATGTTTTTTATTCTTCGCACAAATACTCCGCTGAACGAACCTTTTTTAATTTAGGAGATAAAAAATGGAGCCTAAAGTACCTACCTCAGACTTAAGCATTTTGTGTTTTAAGCCAGAATACTTCGATTCATCACAATCGAAAAATTCTAATATTCATTATTCTGTTAAATTAATTTATTGATCTGTTAGAATCCAATAGGATTACGTACAATATTATATGGTATTAATAATAGTTAGTATCAAGTGTCATTTAGTGTGTTTTGTTCTATTGAGTAGTGGATGGATATTTTTATTTCTAAAGTAAACAAATAAACATTTACTTTTTAACAGTGAGATAAAAATAATATGATAATACTTCTTTTACCATCCCGCACAATCACGCGAACGTAAGTCGTAAGTCAGAGAAATCTTAAGTTTCCAAATTGAATACAATACACGCTTACGGGACAGTTTGCGCCAACGTCACTGGGATACCGCCCTACAAGCCCATTAGTCAACATACAAAGCCTTATTATGAATTGACAATATATTTTCAGTTAAACAAGTTCATTCAACCGTCGTTAATAGGACGTTGTGTTAGTCGATCACATAATTTCATGGTAATTACGATTCAGAGCTATTTGCGCGACGCAGACAGCTATAACCTATAAAGCTGCATAGTGCTTTAGCAAAATTAGATTCAGTTCCAAAGCAAATGAATAAAAATGTATTTTAATACGCATACACATTTGTTGAAGTATGTACACGGTTCGTATTGTATATTTTAATAAAATTTCATCGGTTATTTTATTTTTATTATGCTCACACTCACTGCTATTATCTAAATAGTTTTATACATTTTATAAAGGATTTTTTTTTTAAATGGGTTTCATAAAATTCCACTGCTATTTTTGCTTAAATAAATAAGTAATATAAGCGCTTATTGTTTCTGAAGGATAACTCTATTCCCAATATTTAAAAGTATTGTATAAATATGGTTTAAAATATTGGATCGGCGCCGGTACAGATTTGAGTACATGTAGCATGGTAAACGCACCTACACTTTCGTAGATGATAAATTTAATCAGTTTGTTTAATTATTTTATACTGTTTGCAAGCTCTTACAAATAAGTTAAATTATAATGGAGAAATTAGCATTTAAATCTGGTTATACCCATTACAAGTTAACAGTCTTTATCTAGACCAGTTTCTATATTTACTTCAGGCCATTCTGTGTTCAGGATTAACTAGCCGTTTTAGCTAGTCCACTTAGATACACAGAAGTCTCTTGAGACGACTCTCTACCAAAGACAAAATATAAACTAGATGTTGGTTTAAACGTTTATTATGAATGTTTAAAGCAAACTCTCTGTTGCGTGTTTTTATAAAAAGTGACTTCCAGATATGGTAAAAATATCTATGACCATATCTATGACTATCTACTATATGGACCTAGAAGACAACCAACAAGTCTGTATTTTCCATGTATGACAATAGTCACATCTTCCTGCAACGTATTAGTTTTTGTATATTTCTAACATTTGTATAGTGATATTATTATAAACTACATAATAACTATAGTACTGACCGGTTCAGAGAAATTGCCGCAAATTTTGTATGCAGTGATTATGCCGTAGAAAGTTATAGAGACTTTTGTAATCCATGTATCACGTGAATGCAAGCTGAAAATCTGTTCTAGTTTTATTTATTATAATAATTTAATATCAAACGTAGTTTAATAGCTATTTTTTTCACAATTCTATAATATGGTTTACTATTAAAGCGTAATGAAATAAAGCAAGTGAAATTTTAGAAATTTAGACAGAGTTTTCAAAATTAAAACATTATGATAAGAATATTTTGTTAGTAATCAGTATTTTCAGTCTTTGTTTTTTGCAAAATACATAGTCACAATGTAAAACAAAACAAACAAAACACGTAACGAAAGTTTAATGTCATTTACCAGACAAGCAATCAGACCGAATCAACAGAATATTTTATCGTGATCGTCTGTATTCGTTATAAAAAAAATATAATCACATTAGTATAAAATACACAAAACATATGAATCGACTAGACTTAAGCCATTTTTCGATTATTCAACCATAAAACTTCATAACCACATTCACTGCTTCAATAGATTATAACAATACATCTTTTGCGCTTTAAAAATGCTCAGTAACCTATCACATAAAATAAAATATCAAGTACATTTTATGCTATCATTCGAGTGGTACTTAAAATGCTTATTTTATGAGACATATCTACCTAGTCGAGGAAAGTTTGCAGGTTTTTTCATTGAAATTTACTTAAAAAATATTTGAACAATTTAATATTATGAGTAAAGTTCCCAGACCTGTAAAGTGGCCATGGAACAATTTACCTTTTAAAGGAATTTCGTGTTAAATATAATGGCGATAAAATAATTTAAGAGTTCAATAAAGTTTAACAGCCAACGATATTGACGTTCTGAAGCTAATGTAATCCGGGCGCCCCGATCGCTACGTCTTGTTATAATCTGATTGGATTTTGTATGGCAATAGGTATTTTAGGAGGCGGTGTAAAAAATTAAGCCATTTATACCGTACCGAGATAATTTTACCAATAACTTATCGTGGCTGGAATGGGGCAGCTGAATTAGAAGATATTATTATTACTTGTTTATCTTTAATACTACTTTAAACATTCTAAACATAAAGAAAAGAAGATAAAAAAATATCGACTGGGCAAGATACACAAGAGGAAGCAAATGCAGTTTTTCTTGGTTCGTTAAATAGAACATTTAAATCATGTCCGTGGAGAGTAGCCAAGTTAGCCGCTTCACCGTACTACTCGTTTCGTTTGCAGCACTTGTACACACTCGGTATCTCAAATAAACAAGCTGCACGTGTGTACTGAATACCAACGTACGGACAATTTGATCATTTAATCATAATTCCGTTCAGGTACGTATTGATGTTAAATAAAATTTTAACGTTCAATACAATATTTTTTAAACATCTAAAAGTAACTTGCTCGATAAATACAAAATATCTAATATTATTTGAAACGTACAGTCATACAGTATTATCTGTAACAGTGTACATAGTTTAAAATTAAGGACTGATTGTCACAGTGCTGTAAAAATTGACATAAGTAAGCTTAAAGATTAAACTGCAAAACAAAACTGGCTGTGCTAATACAGCTATAATATTAATATATTCTTCTGTGCAAAAACATATTAAATTACGTTCGAAGAAAGATAATATTTTTCTTAATATTGTATTAATATTCTAGCTAACTATAGCCGAGGGAGCTTTAAAAATAAAATCGAAAAGAAAATACGGCGGTGCTTACCAATGCTCTTTTACATGTTTTATGGGTCGGCCATTTTATTTTATAAGTAGATATATGTTTGTTATATTATTTATTATATTTCTTTGGTTTATATCTGATTTTTAATAATGCGTTATCAAATTATTACGGAAGAAAATTTTAAGTCTAACTTATATAAAGTATAATTATTTGTAATATACTTACTACTATCTACTAGTAAACATGAAATAAAAAAAAACCAATAAGCTCTTAATAAGCTTCTTCCTTGACAATTTTTAAGCTATTGCATAGCTTCTATCGCGGGCCTTGAGCGCGGGGACCGAATCGAGAAATTCCGTAACGTAAAAACCTCACGCTCCCCACTCCGACGGGCGGAGGTGTGGTTTGAAGGCATAGCATGCAATAGCTTTACCGCGGCAGTCCCCGAGTGCCACACGTCGTTTTTTTTTTAATTTTTATGAAATGTATTAGTCAGAATATATTATGTAAAATATAGTAGACAGACAAAATTACGATAAGGTACGAATTAACAATACCACGTTACACTTGAAGTCTTTAAATTTTTAAAAAACAAGAGAAAAGAAGAAGATCGAGGATTTATTCTCAGAAACGCTAAATTTAATTACAATAATTGTTTAAGTTTCAAGAGTAGGTACGAAGTCAGACCGTTCTATATTTTAACAAAACAGTAAATTTGATATTTTAAAGCAAAGTTAAACGCTTTTAGATAAAAAGAAAGCTTAAGACGATAAATTCCTCGAATTTATTATAATGAATATAATTATTCGTGATACATTTTTTTATTTTGGTCTGGAGAAGATACACCTATAGTTTAAGTAATTGTCAAAATACACCGTAAAATAATAATATTAAATGAAAATCTTAAATGCGACTGGGTATAACATTTCTGACTTCATCCATAGATACGAACATGAAAAAGAAAATCATAACGCAGTCGACTAAAATATCACTTCTAAGTAAAATAAAGATCATTGTTTTTAAGCAAAAATCTGCCAATCAATATCACCCTCAAACTTAATAAACAATGACGACAAAAAGCGGGTAATATCTCGAGAGCCCGTTAAGAAACAAAAACACTTTAGAGAGAGAAAGTGCAATAAATCAATGGCTTAAAAGATTGCATTACAGAAGGAGAACTCGCATTTTTCGCACTAAATCCAAACAACAGAATACGCAGTTAGTGTCCGTGACGAGAGGGAATGGATGGCGTCGCATTTTTCTCGCTAACTCCGCGTCGCCTCCGCAATAAAACATTCATGAATTCAGAATGCTACTGCTCAGTACACGCTAGATGAAACGGGCTATGCTTTTCAAATTTGATAAAAGCCTCGTAAAATGCATACGAAATACGCAGCTGTGTCTTATTATGAACATGTATACCGCTATGTGCTTCTGCGAGTGGAAAATATTGATGAATGTTCAAACTTCGTGTGCTTCATAATCTAATCAGAAAATAAAACGAAAGAGAATATCGTTAGCACAAAATATGCAAGTTATAACAGCTTTATTTCACAGATTTATAATAGGTAGCCTTGCGCATACCATTACGGGGAAAATCCTTATTTTTCCTTTACTTCAAAGAACATCGGCGAAAGCTATTAAAAGGGGTGTATTGGAGATCCGAGAAATAAAAGTATCGCAGAAAGGAGGTGCATTTTTCGAACATCTACAGAATTGCTCACACGGTCGGAAGCGGCGAAGTATGCACAACTCCAACCGGAATGTGGACAATTTCACAAAAGCCCACCGAGTGAGACATTCACCATAACCGTGAAGGCTAATAAATCCGTATGCGAAGGTGTTGAAACCAAATGCGGTGAGGTGGCAATAAAGAATTCCGGCGACCCTTTACTGTTATTATGACTTGGGGTTGAGGAACGAAATTGTAGGTTCCGTACATGTTCACTTTCACAATTACGTGTTAACTCTGTGCAATTATGTAAATACACAATTTACGATTTATGCCTTGATACCTCAAATTTAAAACCATCAGATATCCTTATTATTTAAATTTTAACAGATTTTAGAGTTTTATTCGTATAAAACGGAGCTTTATTTCTTGGATTATTAATAATCTGGAAAAATTATGATTCCTAGTCATACATTAGTTCTTAATACATTTGGTATAATGTTTGTCTTGCATGTCATTTTATGGCTTAATTTCTGTGTCTGGCCAGTGGCTGTAGTTAGTATACTAGAGATTGATATAAGCTACTTTTGTCACAAATACCGGAATTTAAGTAGTTTGAATACGCAAACGAATCTGCAAGTCACTAGCTAGTGCTTTTACAAGTTTTATTGTTACTTTTTGTTCTAACTGTATTTTTCAATATTAAAGTACCTAAGTTCTAAGAAACATAAAACAACGAATAAAAATACACGACAGTAATCAATTTTGATTTAATGTACAATCATACTTAAATTATCATCTTCGTGATTAACGCACATCAAAGAAGAAGTACCTAATCCAGTAAATATAAGGACAATTTATTTTTATTAAGAGCGAGTAAACATGTTTAGACGTCGGATTTATGTTTTCTGATCCATCCGTCGTTCTAGCTCGCATATTGCGGACTCGAAAAATAATAAGGACAAAGATAAGATTTTTGTCTTTCCGCGAAGTCAAATAACATCGCTGTTATAATATAATAGTTTGTTTTTTTTTACATGTAAATACTAAGATATATTTTTGTGTATTGAGAATTTAAATTGCTTTTCTATTTTCAACTAATTGGAACATGAATATTTATTAAAAATGTAGCTATGATATCACACTTAAATATTCAATCTAATACATAAAATTCTCGTGTTGCGATTTTTGAAGTTAAATTCCTCCGTAGCGGCTTGACCGATTCGCATGAAATTTTGTGTATTCTATTTTTTATACCCCTAACTGATAAGAGCAGAACAACGTTTGCCGGTAAAGCTAGTTTATTACATAAATTTTCGATTTTAATGTCAATATTAAATTACAAAATTTATTGTAATTACTGGAATGATTTACGGCTGTGATTTAAGGCTTCTTTCTTTTTCAGTATTAAAAAAATTGAAGAATTTTCAATAACGTTCCTATGAAGTATGTAAGTAGTAACTAAATCGAAACTGAAACTGAATTGTTAACTAAATTAAATGTTTTGGAGCAAACAACTTCGATATTGATTTTGTTACGTAAGGGAGCGTCCAAAAATTACGTGCGGTGTTTTTGTTTTCAATTTTGAGCCTTACAATTTTTTCGCTTATATTTCTATAAATTACAATGAAAGCCCCTTATGTGGGTGTGGGTAACAAGCATACAATTGTATTCAATACGAGAATTACCTACAATAGTCATGACGTCTTTTCCGAATTGACTCTCTATATAAAAAGCTCACTAACATTTTTATCCTTTCAATCCGTTTATCCCGAAAAAAATCTGCATTTACATATTAGACCGTGTTTCCCAAAATGGTCGTTAAGGAGTTTCGAGTCACTTTAAATAAATGTTAAAACAGGAATCGAAATTAGGTAAATCGTTTAACATTGCTAATTTGTTGTTTATTTTTATTCCGATATTATAAATTCGGACAACGATTGCTCCAGTCTGTTATGCAATTAAAATAGCACAGACCGTGCAATATACTTTGCAAGGAGAGCTTAAAAAGTTTTATAACGTCAATGTGAATCCGATATTAAATGTTACACATATCAGGTATCATTCATATTGAAATATGAAAGAAATATCACAAATATCGCATAACAGAATTGCTCCGGAGATTAAAACGAAATACCTATCACAAAACAAGTTGTACGGCGAAATAATAAAAATGTTTCAGCGTAGCAACTTTCATCGGCCAGTGGAGCGGGAAGAAGAACCAATTTCTGAGCCGATGCGGACCGTTTTGTTGAAAATAGCTTTCCTTCAATCTGCATTTTCTTGCTGATTTACCAACTTCCATACGAAACTTTTACGATGTCTGCGGAGCGCTAACTTTCGAGTCGACACATTAAATTATTAAACTTACCTGAATGCAATTCCTAATTTTTGAGCTGACTTAATATTAACGTGGAAGCTGATATCTTTTAAAATTATAGTTTAATATCGGTAAAATGTACGGCGGAATATTGGAAACTTACTTTTGTTCAGTCTATGAATTAGATAGGTACCTACTTTTTTGACAATTACATACACGTACCTAACACGTGATGGAATGTAAAATAATTTATATAATATTTTGGTTTTAGTAATTTTGGGCTAACAAAGTAAAAATAACATTAATTTGTTTTACGAAAATGTAGGTAAGTATATCTTTATTAAATGATTCACATGGGCTTCCCGTGTAATTTATTGAATGTAATTATCGGATAATATAATGTACTTTGTTGGCGCGAAGTCCCGAAAATATTTCACTTACCGATGGTTAAATTTATTTTGTTAAAAGTTATTTTAAGCGTAAGCATATTTAATCGAATACTGTTGAAATAACTGCGGAAATACAGGGTGGTTTTAATTGAATTTACCTTTAGGTGAAACTTATTTTGAGGCTGTATTGGCGTTTATAAATTGTGTTTTTGAGGAATAAAAATCATACGATCAATTGTAAAAATATTGGAATCATATAATATGGAATGTGGAGCCATGTTATCAAAGAGATGGAACGCTCGCGATAGCGTGGAATATATGAAATGCGGGCGAAATATTTAAATTGCTTATCTGTACATCAATTTAGTTCACGGCCATATAGATTTGAATTTTGTAATTTTTCCTAATAAGAGGATACCTGCAGGACACAGGCTAGTTAATCTATATGATAATAGTTGAAAATAGTGCACTTGAGGGTATGCCGTAATTATGTTTTAAGCGTGATTTATTAATACAATTACTTTTGATACATTACAAAGGGAATTGTAGATCTTTTAAAGAAACAGTAACCAATTGATAAGTTATAACTTTGTATTATTATATTATATATTATTATATACTTATGTCTCTTCGTTTATTTATAAATGTAGGTAATTAAGAAATATTAATGTAAAATTATATTGTAGCGACGCAGATGTGCGAATTAACATAAAAGTATAATATATCTATCTCGGAAGATAACATACATATATCAATATTTTAGAATCTATTTAATATTTTCTATACAATTAACAAAAGATAACAAATAAAGTATCACATTTTTATTAACTTGTTTAAAATACAACCCTAAATTGACCTCGACCCGTCGCGGTGTAAGGCAACAATATTTTACATAAATTATATTAGGATAAAGGATTTTAAAAATTCTTCACGAGAAAACAAAACACCAACAAATTAAACAATAACATTTGATATAATTTGATAAATTGGTCAATCATGTTATATTTTACGATGTCTTTTTGTTTTTACTAAAGTATCTACTAACGTATAATCTTTACACGTCTTAAAAGGCAGAAAAAATAGTTCATTTATATTTCCAGTGCAGATACTTCTCACTAATACCAAAACAATATATATAGAGGTATGTAAAAGGCTGGAAGGCTTGTTGGAAGTTTTAAAGTTTCACTTGTAGCATGCTACAGGGTTTGTGACATTCGCCCGCATTGCATTATTTCTCTAAGGTAATACATATTTAAATCTACAAAACAATATTCATGACACTCTTAATCTTAATTATTTTTATATAACGTTATGTAATCGATTTCTACTTAATTTTTAAAATGTGTGGAAATATTTCATAAAGTTGATTCTCTGGAAAATAATAGAAGTCATTTCCGTGTTTCCATAAAACCACCAAAATATGTTACAAAGAAATACCCGCTGCGATAAAAACAAAAAATAATTTAATACGATAATAAAAGTACAAACTGGTTAAGGAAGGAACAATCCCGAGGAGCAAAACGGGCCATTACTTTAAGCGCATCCTCCACTGCAATGTTACAGCAGCGACAAGAAACATCATTATCCTACAAGGTCGATAAACTTAAGAGCGGCGCGACGAAACGGCGACCCGCCGGCTGCCTCTAACCATTACTTGATCAAATCACACATCATCCAGAAAAAACTGAACGGCCCATAAATTTTCATGTCGTATGACGCAATCTGTTCCGATTGGCACAGACACAGCTAGCAAGACAGCGTTTCAGCTTATGTTCTATTTACCACTGTGTTCAATGGGTACTTAATAGTACTTCGTTAATATTATTATTAACAGTAGCATATCGAGCTATTGCTGTATTAAACGGAAAATGATGCTAAAATTACAATAATAAAATAATTACAAATGTATTGGCTGAATCAAATTTTATCTTAATCCCACTCTACTCTAGACCACTAATTATCCATAAATGAATGTTGTTATACGTTGCATTAAATTTAAATTTTATACTTAAAGATTCATTCACCTTTAACCATCCATTTGAAGCGACAAATGAATGCAAATTTCGAGAAATCAAAAAGCAATTAAATCGAAGACTTTTATCAACCGCATAAAATCTTATCACCATATTGATAACATTTAAAAATAGAAATCTTTCCTAGATCTTTCCATAAAAAGCATTTTAATCTTATGATTGCGTCGCATACTGAGAATACAAATGCATAAGATATTGGTGATAACATTTTTATTTGGAACACTGCAACGCATCTCGCGTTTCAAGAACGTCAATAAACGTGAGCTCTGCGTAAAATCCTACAACAATTCGTGATGAAATATCCGTGCTGGCACTGTATACTTAAGTGTACTCGAGAAGAACGCTATTATGATAGTCTACATTAAAGTGTACTATGTGGCTGTCCGACACACATCATCCATGTGCATGATACAGCAATAACACTGCACATTCAACTCTCAGACACTCGTTACGGTTTATATTATGTCTGCTGATTCACGCTGAGGGTTTACCAATCCTTTTAAGATAAACTGTTTTAAAACTCCCATGTCTTTCTCTACATTACTTCTACCCCGTGTCATGTTTACAAAAATATACGTTTAGCTTTTATCTATAAGCAATTAATGTTTCAAGATAACACTTTTTGAAATTTATTACTCCCGAATGAATGTCGAATTTATACTGCCCTTGTAAATTATGGTCTACGCGCATTTATTAATGCTTTTTGCAAATATTTTATTACAGGTCAATGGCCGTAAGAATTACTTTTAAAAGGCACTTATAATATATATTATTTATTTCCTATGCTGATCGCAAAATCTAACTGATTATATTGTACATTTATACGTTCTGTTATAACAACTAATTTCAACCATGTCATTGTGAAAATCGAAATTATAAACGGTAAGTACGAATAATCTTACTTCATCTCAAACTATATTTATAATTTCAGACTATTAATATCAGACACTGTATTTAGTTACAAATGTACAAATTTTATGAACATCTCCATTATTTCTAATTTTTTGATCCTTACGTTAAACAATGTAAACCCACAATGTCAGTATTGTAGGTTTGTAGCGCAGTAATAAAGGTAGTTGTAAAGTTTTTCACTATTCCAAACAAGGAAAACGATCATCCGTCTTAAACTCAACTAAATAAACAAGGATGCAATTTCAAATTTGTTAATACGCTAGAATAAATCATCAGCGGTGAGCGCCTCATTCAAGTGAATTTATCATTCGTTTATTATTCGTATTATGCATATTTGACAGCGAGCCGTCTAGCGCGGCGGAACGTTCGTCGGTTATACGTCTTTTGTCTTATTTTACTATGGCATTACCTATTCGGTGCCGTAAAGGCTAGCGAGACGGTTTGTCTGCGAGTACCCAGTTTTCTCGCCCTTGTTTATCTGGCTGGGGGTAGTTAGCGGCGAGGCACCACCCCGCGGCAGTGCTTCCGACGACCGCTCCGCGATGGCACGCTCGCTTGCCCCGCCTGCGTACGACTTTACACGCGCCGCGATCAAACATACGTGAACTTTGACATCGCATAAATCACCTCGTAATTTATATGACGACTATAAAATGACTCTTTTTTTACATTTATATTGTGTAATATGGATAGCGTTAACGGCCTGCTGCAGTACGACAGGTGAGTGGAGATTGCAATTAGCATTTTTATTTAGTTTGATGGCAACTTGTAAAAAAGTTTTATTGATCGGATTTTTTGTTTACACTAGGTAACTGTATACATATTATATATTAGAAGTTTGTTCCTTCTTTCATCATGATAACGAGCATTTCGATAAACAAATAGCAAAAATTATATTGAATTTGTAAAGAAATTCAAAAACACTAGAATATTTCTTTAAAAATATCTAAAAAATATTTTAAAGAATAAGTAAATGAACAATAACGAAGCAATTTAAATAAAAGATTTTTCTTTTATGTAGCAGCTCCGCTTTTGATTCATAAAAAAAAACTTTTAGTTGTTATAACGAAGTATATTAATTTACCGATAGCTACCTATTATTTAGGTTTATTTGAGTCGAATATTTTTGAATTAACTATTATCAACAAAGGAAACTAAAGTGGAAAAAGCTAGCCGTCTTTTAAATAATAAATTAAAAGCCATTATACTCATTCAATTAAACTAGAACTTTGCAAAGATAAGAACAAATTTAAATGAAAACATAACAGGGAGATGACGAACACTCTTAACCGCACTGAGATTCTTCAAAAGCAAAATTTATTCAGAGGGAGATAAGAAGCTCTCGTATTTCTTAAACATAATTCAGTTAACAAGGGGAAGAATCGCAAACAAAACGGACAGGGGTCGTCTCAGTGAGTCATCCGCGGATATCCGCAGGCATCTCCGCAGCAGACAGTTATGGATGTATGCCATTACTGTTGTAAATAAAATACGAGCGCTATTTTTACTGCATATCGATTATATTATGACGAACGTTTTGTAGGACTTTCCGTTCGAAATAATTGGTCATTGTTCCGGGAATTATTTAAAAATTGGTGTTGATTTTTGTTTATTCTCTTTTTAAATTTTTTCTCGTTATTACCGGGAATTGTAAAACTTATTGCTTTTGTTTGTACTTATTTGGTTTCCTTTTTTGTTACTATATTTATGAGCGTTGTGGCCATTTTAATATTATTGTTATTTCTTATTTAATATAAAAAATGTTAATGTACCTATTAACAATGTTCCTACCTACCAAGGAACAACGACAAGGGTATTATTATTTGCTTGAGGTTATACTCTGTTTCTGATAAGCAAAGTTAAATCCCTAAAGCCTCTAATGTACGTGAGGAAGCTGGAATAACGAAGCATCTGCAACATTGATCATACCTGGGATGGTCTCCTTATTAGAAGGCGTAAAGAGAATTCTAACTCAAATATATTTATTGCATGAATGCATTATTATGCTAGCGACATTATAGCGACACATAGCAAAGCTTAGACAAGATATTTCTTTCCGTAAAGTTACTGAACAAGGCTTATGGACCTCCTATGATTTTTCTTGTTTTATAAGATTTTACTACTACAATACTACTTTCAGACTCCGTTTTATTCGAATCTGAGTTCAATTCAAGGGCGTTAGTAAATATTTGCTCAAATAAAAATGTTTGTCGACTTGAATGGAACTGGGTCTTTGTTTAAAGAACCACTGCACTTAATTTAAATATTAATTCTATAAACGGTTCTAATCAATTGTGAACATGAGGAATTAAAGACCGAAAACCTTTTAAATTTTGTTACGTATAGCGGGTCACGTACCACAGGTCCGAAATCAAATATTTGAAAGTATTTGAAAGTCCCATAATAGTAGTAATAAATGTATGCAATCAGTACACCCACAAGCTATCTCTCCAACATTTAAATGGTGATAAAATTATAGTAAATTAAAAGACTAATATGGCTTAATTACTTAAAGCGTATGAATCGCTACGAGGTTCCGTGAAATTTCTAAAGCCACAACTTGCGACTACTTACCGACGTGTTAATTCAAGATACTTAGTAGGAAATTGTTTTAAACCGACCACATAAAATCTTTATGGGTAAATACTTATATTAGAAAAAAAAAAATAACTAGAGGCAGGTCGATAAATTTAAGTCGTTTTTAAACTAACTAATAACTGTGTAAAATTTATGAGCTTAATGTTATGGCGAATAGAAGCTATGATTGCTTACAAAACGCTGCAAATTTTTTGAATGATCTTCATTTCAAAAAAATAAATGTAAAATTTATTCCTATTAAGTTGTATCGAAAATCTCCTGAAACCGTCTAAGATATACATCCATACCTCCCTTCCGATGGACGGCGATGAAAACCTACCTATGAAGTCAAAAACAAAAACAAGCAAGAAGGAACAACATAGGAAATACCTAATATAATTCCAGATACTCATCACATTAGCAAATTAACCATAGGTATTTCCTATAAAATATTATTATTGCTATGATAATTTTATGTGCGCATAATTTAGAATAACATTTATTAGACAAATCGCATTATTCACGTTACCACAGAGTTGCATAACGGTGTGATAATTACGCCTAAATCGAAATTGAATATCTATGAACTGTTTATTTTATTAGAGGTAGGTAATTCGCTTTTGTTCATCTGAAATTGGGAAGTTAAAATAGTTTATTTTTAACTTATGCATGTTTTAACGTAGTTAAAGAATATTATTAGTATAATAACACCGATAATTTAGGAAAAATGTCGCTATAATTACGAATATTTTATTTTTGTAATGTAAAATGTTATAATTTTTTCATTGTGGTTGTGAAGTTATGACCTTTAGTGTACCCAAACTTTTCAGGCGATTTATCACTTTAATAAAATTATGAGGGTATTTGTATTTATCTACGCAATATTTTTCATTTGTATCGGGATGTTTAAATCGTACTTATTTGAATAACACTGAAAGGGGAGGCTGCGACTTGACCACGCCTACTCATCGAGTTTAAGCTTTAGACTGTGTTTTTAATTTTTCTTGTTTACTCTGATTTATATTTAAGTACACCTCAGTCACTTGATACTTATTGACTTGTAAATAATTATCTTCAATCTTAAAGAATATTTACAAGGCTCTCGATTGAGCATTACCATTTTATTGTTATTAATTATTAAAAATTAATTTAATTTATAAAAAGTTACGTCGCAACTTTTCGTAGGTATGCATTAATAAAACATTTAAAACAATAGTTTAACAACCCAAAACACTTTGTGAAAAGGGATTTTGTACAAAAAATTGCATGTGAAAATATTTCATTGTACCTACCTATTTGTTTGTAAGCGAATAAACTGAACCTGATTGTGACAATTTTTTGTTTCATTAAACATTAATTTAGAATTTAGATGTTTTAACATAGCTTCATTGATCTAATATATTACCTATACTTTTATAGTATCTATGAAAAGATAGGTATCTAGAAAGATAAAATATCTAAAAGATATCTATGAGATTTGTAATATTATCCCTATGTTTTATTTTACATTTTTTAATTGAAACGCTTATTAAATCGAAATACAAGGTTTTTTGCTCTTCAATGTAGGTATGTACCTACTCTAAAATGACAACAAAATTGACTTATACCTACTCAGTTCAGCTCTATATCACAATGTTTTAGTAATCTGTGTCTAAACGTTCAATGTGAATGAAACGTTGCCGCAATAATAAGAGATGAAGGTTAAAAAATATTTCTTATCTCAGAGAAATGCGCTTGGTGTTTATCCATAAACTAGCAAAACTCGTAGCGCTTTCTGACAAGAAAGCACTTCCCATAATAAAGCCTTAGATTTCTTTTTTTAACTGCAATCACGATTTTAGGTCACCTTTCAGAGCCTGATTGCTTCCACCAATCATTCAAAAATGTAACGCGTTGCAATGTGAACGCTTTAATTCGATTCGGACCAAGAGATTTCACGTGATTATATCATTTCATTACTTAGTGTCAATTTGATATAAATAAAATCGGGAGATTCAGGATCGTAATCTATGAAAGGACTTTTTTCCGATTCTTTTTGACAAATATAGGTACCTACTTTAATAATAGTTACATGCCTAGTACGTGTTACTAACCTAGTCTAGGTAATAATACGTAAGAGTAAATTATAGAGAAATACTTATCTACTAAGTATATGTATAGGTACTTACTTAAATTTCAGGTTGGTAAATGTATTGCTATAATTATTGTTTAAACTGGTATAAATTATTTCGAATGAACAATATTTGGTTTTTATATACATATACAATAATTGTTATTGTACAGATTGAAATTTAATTAATTAACAGCAAAGATATTAATTATTAATAAACCCATACAATATCCTTGAAGTTAATTAAACGTCAATTTATACCTAGTGTATTTATAAAGGGCTTATGAATCAAGCAGTTTTGATTTGGTATTTCATTATACTGTCAACATTAATATTGAACATAATAGTGAACGCACAATACAATGAATGCGTAAAAGTGTTGTACAGTATCCTTTTATAAATTTAAAAATTATTTGTCGAATTATTAAGTTAGTTTATTTAGTTTATATGTTTAAAATTAAAAGCAGTAGAATATGTCAATTATTTCATCTTTCAGTCTCATAAATCTCATTTAAATGCTTTAGAATTCATCAATTAATTTTTCAGTTTAAAAAAAAATACAAAATAGACACAATGCATAGAAATTGTCATATGAAACTTATTCCTTATATTAAACAGGTGCTGTATATTTTAATGCAACAAAAAACAGTTACTTGAATGAAATATAAACATCGTTTAATTAACATTAATAATACAGCATAAAGAAATAATAAACATTTAACACTTTCATCCGATAGGTTCCTCTAAGTATCAGTCTTTTGGCCCAATACAGAGGCGATATTCAGTTTATACGATGTTATTCATCCTAAGCTGCTCAGAGAGCCTTGTAAATATTCCGCAACAACGATAAGGCTTTTATAAAATATCGCAGTCAGTTTTCTTACCCAACACAATACTATATTCTATGTTGTTATTATTCATTTATTTTAGAATATTGAATTAAAGTTTGGTAGGTTCTACGTAGTAGGTATTTGAATTACATGTAAGTTATTTACAGGTTTATTTTTAATAAGGCTTGTTATCAACAATATTGTAAGATACACAAAAGTCAGTTTTATATCTAATGCTCACATTATACATTCATACAATAAACTAACTTTAAGTTTATTTATACTGCACAGCTTTTATTAACTCTACTAGATGTCAAAGCATTGCAGTCTTCATTACGACTAATTGGGTATGGCTATATTAAATAATCCATTTTTATTAAATAACTAGCTTATTCGAGAGAAATAATATTAAACATGATATAAATTTAGATCCTGTGTGACATGAATATCATAAATAATATACTATTAATTTAATTAAAGAGGATAAAAAAGGAGTAGAATATTTTGGGTTAGGTACATGTTACTTAATGTACGTACTTAATAATATTATGAATGGCAGCACATCTGATAGCAGGGATCTTAGGACTCAATTTCAAGTTTCAGTTGGGGTGTATTACACTGTGTTACCAAGGTTATTAAAATTATAATGGTAGGAGACGTTGGTGATGAGAACTTCTCTATGCCTGCGAAAGTTCATAAAAACACAGGTCTTATGCTTGATTTCTCTCCGGATCCTGCTTTCCATAAAGACTGAGCTTGGATACCCTTGTGATAATAACTATATTTAGGACTAAAAAATATATTCTGCGTATATGGTTTAGGATCGTAATACGGTAAAGTAGGTACGGTTAAATTATAATTATATTATTGCATTTGTGTCTGAGCAAATCTTACAGCATTGCCAAACTTATCTTTTTTATGTCTTAGGCGAAAAAACTCTATTACGCTTGTACAAAAACATCCAAAACGCAAAACGATCTAGGTATTCCTTTTTTCAGCTTAAACTACATAAAGCATTCACTACGCTCTGATAGTCTCACATTATCGAAGAAACCCAAAAGATTGGTTAGACAAAAGCACTTTATATTATCTGACAAAGCTTGAACTTGATGTTTATATACCTACTACTAAGTAATGTTAATTCCAAGTCCACGCTAACATTTACCAAATTTATAAGTAAATTAATAAAAAAATATATTCTATGTAGGTATTGATTTTATTAATTATGAGCGCACAAACTACATTAATAAAAACATAAATTTATGATAATATTAATTTTCTTTTTATTATTAAAAAAAGGATATAATTAAATCTTATTTAAGTATAAACATAGCTTTTTTGTTTTGTACAATAAATTCTGCCAGTAACGGGTTCATGACAATTGAATTCGTTTCACATTTTTTGACTTTAATGTAAACATATCTTGACGTGAGCTTAATAGGGTCTATACGGGTAAATTCTTTCAAGTGATGTGTTGTTTTTCCCAGAATCAGTAACATAAGAATCCCATTTTCCTTTGAACGTTATGTTTTTCTCTGAAGTTGAATATAAAATAGATTATATAAATCTTCTTTTGTACGTTTCAAATAATTTATCATTGAACTATAATTTATTAAGCTATTGCATAGCTTCTATCGCGGGGCGCGGGCCTTGAGCGCGGGGACCGAATCGAGAAATTCCGTAACGAAAAAACCTCACGCTCCCCACTCCGACGGGCGGAGGTGTGGCTTGATGGCATCGCTTGCAATAGCTTTACCGCGGCAGTCCCCGAGTGCCACACGTCGTTTTTTTCTAATGTAAGCTGTCTTGGTCACAATATTCAAAGAACTTTCCACTATAAAAGTAGAAATAAGCTATAATACATTGCCGTCAGGCTGTCGCCTTTAGGAATACTGCTTGGCTAGCGCGAGCGTAGTAAACAAAGTCAACAGGAATTTTATAGCATTAGTACTAGAAAGAGTTAAAGACTTAAACCATTTTATTTTACTAGCTTTTAATGTGTGCTAATAACAATGGCTTTTCAACGATTAGATCATTAAACTAATTGCAAAGAAAAGAAGTACCTAAGAGAAGTACTTCGTTTAGTTGTATGTATTAGGTACTTGATTTCGTATCTCTTATAGCGTACGTTATGCTTTGAACTTCGATCCTATAAAAATATGAATACACATTACACATAATAACATAGTTAGTAAGTTTTAAAATATCTAAACTGGCTTACTATTTATTTAAATTAATTAATTTTCACTTTCACCAATCAGATCGATACAATTGATCATAGAATTATTTAATATTTCTCTACAATGCAGAGGTTGAAAACATCGCAGTTGCTATTAAGACGTTGATTGAAGTTATCCAATTCACTTATAGTGAAGTGGGCTCGGTTGTTTACACGCTGACCCCGCGTCAACGTTGCGAACCCCTCGATAGCAAAGTGCTAATTTAATGTCTCTATTTACTATTTACGTATTTTGTAATACTTGAACAGTTCTCATTAGAAACATGATTTATTTATTATTTATGAAAATGGCTACCACGATTTCGAACGCTTAAAATAGTCAGCTTAAAACTTGCGGATAGCCATTGTCCTGTCACACTCTATGTCGCAAATGCCATTCGTAGCTGTTGATATTTTCTGTTTCTCTAAAGAAGTAACAAAGGACGTTTGCGAAATAATTAAAACAGTGATATAGTTTTTCATAAGCTCATCGATTTGCCAATAATATAGTTTATGTCAACAAGCTTCAAATTCAATAATAAAGTTTAGTTAGGCTTAACTTTTTTGAGTAAATTAAATAAAATGAAGTCCACTTATTCTTATTAAATGGAATTTTAAAATAAAACTGATATATAATAAGTAATAACTAAACAGCATACAAAATAAAAATAATATCATCTTATATCCACTATAAGTTCTTATCTCAAAAGTTTACGCATAAACGGAAATCTATCATTAACAAACTATATAAATCCGTTATTCAAGAACTCCGCGCATTAAAACTTTCGAACAACAATGCTCCATACAAAAACGCTAAATCTCTCAACAAACATGTAAAAAGAGCACATCTCGTTAGGGTGTACCCATCGAACATACTTGTGTGTGTCAATTATTCATCTGTACGTCGATAATGGAACAATCCTGTCGGCTTCGCAAAGAGGGGCTGTCAGCGCTAGCCGTAATGGTATATTTACTGTGAAGCCGCGGAAAAAGCGATCCTATTTAGTGCGTCGAAGAGGCAAACGCAATTAATGCTAAGTTTAAATTACCACAATGATTCGACCTACACCATCCATTAGCAAGTATACGAACTCTTGCCACGTGTACATAGTGAATAGTTGGATAGTCAGTTTATTCCTGAGCATTGGAGACAATTATAGCGTAGGGCAATTTAAAATAATTTTTACGGTAATTAATTCAGTGTTATAGTGTTTTTAAAATCTATAAAAAATATATGTATGTTGTAAGATAATGTAATAGAGAAAACAAGAAAATTTACAAGTGCAAAATCCAATTACATCATACAAAATACAAATAACTCAATTGATTATTACAACTATCTGATTTGAGATATTAATCGTAATTATATTACTCCTCCGATAATTACATTTGAAATCAAATAACATTATTATAATTTATAATCCTAAACTCAAATAAGCAAGTAATTGAAGCTCAAACAAAATATTTGGCAAATAAATACATAACACAATATATTACGCTCAAAATAATCTCAACACGAATATTAATTCACTTAATGTTGGTTATGGGCCCAGGGGACGCGTTGTGGCGTTTTTATATCTCCCACTTTCCATTGATGCTATAAATTTAATAGCATCAACAAGCCAGCAGTTAAACGGATTTTTAGTACTTTTTTAATATAAAAATAGGAAAGGGACAGTCTTCTGACTGGGTTTTTACAATCGTACACCCAGCACGTTACAATTAGTACTATGATCTTCTGAGAAATGTGTAAGTAACTGATTTTCTAGCTTCGATTAATATCTTTACTGAATTGAAATTTAGTTGAGATTTTTTATGTTCGTATTTATAATTAACCTAATTCTAAGTATGATTCGCATGAATGTTGACATTATAATAATTATATCTACTCTATTATCATACCTACCAATTATATTGATTTTCCCTATCACTGTAATCGAGGGCTTCAATATCTTTTGTAGTTTTGTGTTAGCGATCACATGTTACACAAAGAATCGTTATGGATAATTATAGATGGGGTTTGGTATTAATTTCCTCTTCCTGCTCGTGCGCCTCTACTTAGTATCTACTCGGAAAATATGTATTTTGTAATGGTCAATAATTTATAAGTCCTGACTTCACATCCAGCAAAAATAGTATTTTACAATGCCCTACCCTGCAAGTAGGTACCCTTTTAAATATTCGTTCAAAAATCTCTATTTTTTATAAGATATAGAGCGGCTTCGTCTATAGTAATATTTAGTATACAAAATTTGATAACATAATTCACAATAAAAACTTTAATATTCACAGTAAAAACAAAGTTAAGGTACCTACATACTTAGTTGCAATAGTCGCTTCGGCATAATATAGAAGAATATTCCGTATCGCTTGTGGTTTTTATATCTAGCTACTTCATGGGGTCGTGGTGGACGAGGAAACTAATAAGTCTTCAATGGTTAGCCTGCTCTATATTATTTACACACAGGAAATAACGAGAACACAGGTGTCGATTACAATCATAGTGTCAACAAACGTATTACAATGTTGCTTCGTTTGAATAATGCAAAGATTTTTATATAAAACTAGCGGTCCGCCCCGGCTTCGCCCGTGGTACATGTTTACGTTTTCTCTACATAAGATCCATCCTCGTACTTCAAGGAATATAATAAAAAAAGAATTATCGAAATCGGTTCAGCCGTTCTCGAGTTATGCGCTTACCAACACATTTTGCGATTCATTTTTATATAAGATTTATATATTATTATAAAAATTTAATTGAAACACATTCTGTTGATGGCACCACATAAATGAACTGCGCTTTGTTAAAATAAATCATAAAACTTCTTTGAAAATAGCTATCTACTGGTTCTTAGAATATGATGTACAAACAACGTTGTAAACAAAAGTACCTATGTGAAATGAGAAATTATAAAATACGTATTTAGTTAAACATAGTCTATAGCATATCAAAGAAATATTTTCTTACATACAATACATATTATAATTCTTGTTACTGTTGTTATTGTATTTTCTACTTGCCCTTAGCTTTGAAGAATAATTAAGTCTTTGTATGTATTACTACAAGAAATATTAAATGCGGAAAAGCTTATAATAAATTTTTACTATAATATTATTTCACTCAAGCAGCTTGTTTCGGTTTCTCCAGGGTAAAAGCAGATAAAAAATGTAAAGAAAGGGTAAATTTTACAAAAGAAAATTCGATTTTAATCAAATCATAACCCTTATAGGATAATATGAGACATAGGTATTACCTAGATATACTAAAATATAGTAAATCTATACTTACTAATATTATGAAGCTGAAGAGTGTTTGTATGAACGCGCTAATCTCAAGAACTACTGGTCCGGTTTGAAAATTATTTCAGTGTTGGGTAGCTCATTTAGCAAGGAAGGCTATATATATCATCACCAACAGAAGAGGAGAAATGCGGGTGAAACCGCGGAGCACAGCAACTCATGGGCGTAGCCACGGTGGGGCAGGGTGGGGCGCTTGCCCCACCCAGGCTTTGACCTGGAAGGTACCTAACCAAACTCAAAACTCAAAAAACTCAAAACTCAAACATTTATTTATTCAATTAGACTTCTTTTAGAAGCACTTTTGAAACGTCATTACATATTTTAACATTTACCACCGATTCGGAAAGCAGTATCTACGGAGAAGAATCGGCAAGAAACTCCATAGTTGCTCTTTTTAATCATGTCAGTTTTACAATTTAATTTTACAAAATACATTATATGTGTTATATGTACATTATAATCATAATATGCCAAAGAACTGTCCTGTGGTTTTTACGCGACAACCCTCCATGGGTTTTTATCGTCCATATATTCCTTAATACTGTAATAGGCTCTCTGAATAAGTACATTTTTTATATAAGTTTTAAATTTAGAACTACTGAACTCTTTAATATTATGAGGAATTCTGATGTAAAAGCGTATACCTTGACCCATAAATGAATTTTTAACTTTAGCTAGCCGGAAAAATGGAATTTCAATTTTATTTCTGTTTCTTGTGTCATAACAATGTCTATCTCCTACTTTTGTGTGTAAATAAGCGTTATTGTGTACATATAAAATATTATTAAATATATACTGCGACGGTACAGTAAGGATACCAGTATTCTTAAAGAGATCTCTTAGTGAGTCTCGAGCACGCAAATTATATATAGAGCGTATGGCTCTTTTCTGTAGTATAAATATAGTTTCTATATCTGCACCCCTGCCCCATAGTAGAATTCCATAGGACATAATGCTATGAAAGTAGCTAAAGTAAACCAATCTAGCCGTCTCTTCATCGGTGAGATGCCTTATTCTTCTCACTGCATATGCAGCTGAGCTGAGCTTAGCAGCGGTGGTAGTAATATGGGCCCCCCATTGTAGCTTCTCATCTAGTGTCAAACCAAGAAAAACAGTAGATTCCACAGGGTATAATACCTCCCCGTTTAAAATAATATTCCTTTTCACCTTTTTTACATTTGGGAGGATAAATTCTACACAATTTGTTTTTTTTGCATTTAGTAGTAAATTATTAGCATTAAACCAATCGGATATGCGTGAAAGAGCAGAGTTTACTTCGTCAACATTTGTGTCATGTCTATCCACATTAAATATTAATGAGGTGTCATCTGCAAACAGTACTATTTCACACATATCCTGCAAATAATAAGGTAGGTCATTAATATACACTAAGAACAAAAACGGTCCTAAGATAGATCCCTGCGGAACACCTATGTTAATCGGCGCACCGCAAGATTTCTTTTCATTAACGACAACGGTTTGTACCCTGTTCTGAAGATATGAAGCTATGAGATCCTGAGCTAAACCTTTGATACCATAAAAATTTAGTTTCCGTAATAGAGTGGAATGTTCTACACAGTCGAAAGCCTTAGAAAGGTCGCAGAATATCCCCAAAGCATTCTTTGAATTTTCCCATGCTTTGTATATATGTGACAAAAGAGCTACTCCGGCATCAGTGGTAGAGCGCCCCTTTGTGAAACCATACTGTTTGGCGTGCAGTAAACCATTTGATGCAAAATGACTACTTAATTGGTTTAAGATTAATTTCTCGAAGACTTTGCTCAAAGTTGGTAATATGGAAATTGGCCTATAGTTATTACAGTCTTCTTGGTCACCACTTTTAAATAAAGGAATAACTTTGCTAAACTTTAGTAAATCAGGGAATATACCACAGTCGCAACACTGATTAAATATAAACGCTAGATGTTTGGCAATATTTTCTATGATATTATTTACTAAATTAACAGACATACCCCAGAGATCACATGTTTTTTTTTAAATTTAATGTTTTAAACGTTTTAACAATTTCATCAGCAGTCACGTGGCGCAATTCAAATAATTTGTTACACTCAGCAACGTGGTCCCTCAAAAAGGACTCTGCAAGCGCTGAGGACGAATTTAATTTCTTAGTAATACTAGCAGGGACACTACTAAAGAAATCTTCAAAAGCAAGCGCAACATCAGCACTTTTGTCAATGACCCTACCAGCATTGACAAGTTTTATGGTACTATCATTTGATTGGCTTTTGCCCATTTCACCATTAATAATTGTCCAAACCGTTTTAACTTTATTGTCTTCTTCTTCTTCTCTTAAATAATGGCTTCACCCAATAAAAAGGGACTTCGCCAATGTCCAGTGTATATGGGAGAGACAGGACTCAAATAACAGAGTTGCGTATTTTATCTCTGACATACAAACTCTTGGCAGTGGAACAAACTTTTTTAAACGTTTTTGAATAATTTCTAACGTAACTAAGAAATGATAAGTCTTTGTTATATTGTTTCATACCATATAACTCGTAAAGAACGTTCCTGCATCTGAGTATACTAGGAGTTGCCCATTGACTGAATGGTAAATCCTTGGTAATAGTTAAAGATTTAACTTTAAATATTTTTTCATATTCACTATGAATTAATTTAAAAAGATTTGTAAACATTTCACAAGGATTTTTATGAAAGGATTGATCATTCAGGTCAGGCAGTTTATCTATACATATAATAAAATCGTAGGAAAGTCAAAACTGTACATTGAATATTTTTTTAAAAGAATACATAATCCATGATCTATAATCGATATAGAAGCCAAAAACATAGTTTTTAGAATTTTTGTCTGTTTGTCTGTTTGTCTGTTTGTCTGTTTGTCTGTTTGTCTGTTTGTCTGTATGTATTTCCTTGCTAATCTCAGAAAGTACTGCATAGATTGACTTCAAATTTTGCATGAATATTACTAACAGGTCGGGTGAGGCTATAGGCTACATATTATCAAGCTATCACCTACGGGGGAGGAGCTGTGAACCTTTATTTTTCTTACGTATTCCGTGTATTACGACAGCGTACAATCTAAAGACTCATGTTTAAATGTTGGTTTCGAGTAAGCCATGCTATTATCTAGCTTTACAAAATAAAAACTATGTCATTTACGTAATTTGGGCAGAGAAACAGTTTAATGAATTTAGTAGTATAAAGACAAATTAGAAACAGCGCCATCTATTAAATGTTATAAAAATCAATTCAATTTACACGTTAACTATTGGAAATTAATAATCAAATGACGCATATATAAATGTTGTTTGACAATATCTATATTGACACTATAAAAATTATGCCATTTAAGTAACTTGGGAAGAGAAACATAGCTTAAAGAATGTAAGTTGTATAATGTTAATTTTGTAACAGCGCCATCTATGAGATTTCGTAAAAATCAAATCAATTTACATGTTAACACTACTGAACACAATGTTAAAAATTAATAATTTAAATATAATTATGTTATTTATTTATTTAACTCTTTAACCCATATCTTCCGTTCCCTATAAGATATATTTCGTGTAAATAATAAACTACATTTTTTTAAAGTGAGGGTAGATGTTTATTATTTTAAGTAAAAATAGACACCATTATCTACAGTTAATCTAATGATTGTGTTCCAAAGAGTATAATAATATATTGTTGTGTTCATTAGTTACAATTTTAAAAATCTTCGTGTTTTATAAATTTACTAGCTTACCGCCCGCGGCTTCGTCCGCTTTGTCTAAAACCTAATAAATTATGTACTAAAACCTTCCTCTTGAATCAGTCTATCTATTAAAAAAAACCGCATCAAAATCTGTTGCGAAGTTTTAAAGATTTAAGCATACAAAGGGACATAGGGACACAGGGACACAGAAAGCGACTTTTTTCATACTATGTAGTGATATTTATAAAGCAATTGAATGCCATAAAACAAAAAATATCAAATGCAATCTTCGTGTTTTGTGAATTTTCACCATCATGCGTTCCCACAAAAGGTAAGTTGTTACTTACAGGTATTTATTGAAATGAAATGAAATGAAATGATTCTTTTATTATTTTGAGGTGCATTGGGAACAGAAGTTTTTGATAAAATTTTATTTGTAAGTAGTTTTTTTTTATAGATTTACAGTTAACTTTTGATTTTTTTATTTACAGATTCAATGCTAATAAAATTATATCGCCTTTGGAAGACGATTTCTGCTGATATTTTTACTACACCACTTGAAAATTGATGATTTGATGATAAAGACAGTAGCAGCGAGGATTAAGTGGAAATTAGTAATCATCCGCTTCGTCAATTTTTGACTGAAGTTAATGTCCAACGTCCAATGGTTCAATCATTGGAAGTATCTCGGGAAATTTTGGAGGATATTTTTCAGGAAGGAGAGGAGGGGTAGCCAACCACATATCAAACTACTACGTTTTAGTACCGAAAAAATTTTTATTGCCAAATGAAACGTAAATTTTGCACTCACAACTTTACAAGTAATGTTTTTATTTTGACTTTGCGGTTATCTGATTATAATATTTATCGTTATGGCTATCGACGTACCGACCGTACTGGGATCAGAGTAGGTACATGATATACAGTTCATCATCCAGGATTGCTTAGAGCATTTTCACACTGAAAAAGATGTTTTCTTTGAATCGTAGTTGCTTCATTTATTTATTTTTAATCATTTTACATAATATGTTTTATATTTTATAAATATATCATTTTCATTATTTAAGTAGATAAAATAAATTATGTAACGGTTTTATAAGAAAACACATTATAGTTAGGCGACGGTGATTTCTTCCAGGCAAAAGATATTCATCAGCTCAATAAAATTGAACAGTATGTTAGTTATTCTTTAGATTCACAATTGTAATGAGCATTTCCGCATGCAAGTTGTATAGTAGTTTAGATATATCATAGTTTTTACATATTAAAGTTCCAACAAAACCCTCAAATTTTTTAGTAGAGTTGAGCAAGATAATTTGAAAAATGTGCCGTGTTAAGTATTATAGAAAAGGTTAGTTCGTTGGTAATTATTATTTCTTCTTCATTTACATGTTGTTAGTAAAAATAAACTTTAACTAACAGTCAAAGTAGTCAAAGTATAATATTGTAACATTCATTCATCATTTTTTGTATAGGCGATATAAACGTAGTATGTTCTTTTTGTAATGCTTTATAGTGTAAGGCGAGTCGGCTTTCGTTTGAAGATACACCGGAACCTTTCACAAAATCACTACTTTTAGAGGAACATACTGTGCAATTAGCGTTTAGCTACTATTATGTATTCTGTGGTGCAATGTAAACTGTTATTAGACAATATTCGCTCTTATAGTAGTGCGTTTCAAATGATCCTTTGGTGCTCAATAATTATCAGAAGATCCGTTCATGCTTACTTTTAAGATACAAGGTCAAGTTTACCATTTGATAGGATCCCTTTTGCCTGAAGGCCAAGCTAAGTTTGTTTAAATATATTTTGTATTCGACTACAACGAATCGTGGAATACAAGAAATCAATATTTCTCAAATTTAAAACTGAACTCATTTCACAATTTTAGAACAGGTTAATTCGTATGTATGCAGTTTTAAATCGACATTAGAAGCTTTTCCTCAAGATGGTGATATCGGCACTCAGGAACTCCCTGGACGTGTTATAACGCCCAGGCCACAGTATTACAATTTTTCCTACAGTAGGGCGACGAATGTATTTTCGCATAGCAACGGAGGGGAACTCGCGGGGGGTCAAGTGACGCGGGCCACGTACCACAAACATGCTTAGTTTGTGGTATCGAGCGCGAAAGATAGTCATCGTGTTTTTAGTAAAGTTACTATGTAAACTAACGTAATTTAATACTTAGGTACATATTCTATAATGGTGTGCTCAAACTGTTAATCTACATTTAATTTAGATTATTATTTGATACTAAGTAATGTAGAATTTAAACCACATTCATGTTTTCTTCAGATTTTAAGATTTTCTTATCAGAGTGTTCAATTTTAATGTAGTTAAATTTTATAATAGACAATAATTAAGAAAATTTTAAAATAAAGTGTCACGTATTTTTTTTAAACGACGAATGACGAAAAACGACCTAATCGCGGACGAAGTCGCGGGCAACAGCTAGTTATCAATATTATTTCTAAATGTATGAATGCCTTTTTTAGTTATAGGCCTAACGTTAATTCTTTTGAATGTAGGTATGTAATCCCACTCAAAAACTACTTTCTGGCCACAGTGATCCGAAGTTAGTGTGTTGAGAATATTTTTTTCTAAACAGTTGCAATCACAATATATATTGTCAATACAAGTTGCAGAAGTAGGTGTTATTCGTGTAGGTTGATCAAAAAGTTTATACAGATTAAATGAATGAAACAAATTAACTATTCGTGTAGCCGTTTGTGTGTGTGAAAGTAAATCAATATTAAAATCACCACATACTATTACCTTCTTTTTACTCCTGCCTAAACGCTTTAATATTTCTTCCATGACTGTCTCAAACATATTATAGTCACTGGAAGGAGGTCTGTATACGCAAACAATAATGTAACGCTCAAGCTCAACACAGGACTGTTCAATGGTGCGTTCTACAGAAAGGCTAACAATGTCAGTTCGTTCCTTGCATTTTAAACTATTGTGTACAAAAATAAGAGAACCTCCATGAATAGCGTTTGTCCTAAAGTATATACTTTTTAATTTATGATTATCAATATTTATTAACAACTGACATTGTTTAAGCCAATGTTCTGTTACACAAAATATATTTAATACTATTATGATTTAAAAATAATTCTATTTCTAATAGTTTGCTAGCCAAGCCTTGAATGTTTTGATGCACAATAGAAAAAGACTGCTTAGCTGTTGTCTTATAAACTAGTTTAAATCTAGCTTAGGGCTAGTTTGTCTGTCAACACTTAACCTAGGTTGATGTATATAATTACTACTACATAAAATTATAGTAGATCGATGGTCTGATACCGAACATGTACCAGACTGGTTAATATTATATGCTATTACATAGCAAGTTCTCGCTTATATCTATATGGCAGATATATTATATATTCTTTGTCAAACAAAAAGATTTTGTACAAGAATTAAGGTCAAAATATATCAATGCATCACTATGATGATTTGTTAAATTATATAATTTTAAGTTAATATTATAGATAAATTTATTTTGATTTTGTGTCAAACCAGGCAAATATGGTAATGTACACAACATAAATTTGCATTTTGTCTCACTACTAATTTTCAACATTTTTTGAAATCCTATATCAATGTCATGTTTTTTTAAATTAAGACTATCTCCATATAATATAACAACAATATTATTTCCATTAAAACTAAAATTATCTAATGAATTCATGATATATGTAAATGAACTATTAGGAGTACAAAAATTAGTTACTTTATGCCCTAAGTTGTTAAGCAAAGCGCCAAATCCCTGACCAATGTTATCTGACAACACAATAATTTCCTGCATGGAAAGATGTTTTGTATTACTTGATGAAATTGTTGCCGTGGATGGAATACTATGCATGTCAGTGCAGTCAATGGGCTTATGGGGCGACGGTTGCTCATTGTCACTTATGGAACACTTACATACATAGTTATTGGTCAGAGACTCAAAACGATCCATATTTTCATTGCTTAACTTTATGAGGTAGTCTGCCTCTTTTATGTGCTCATTAATTTGTAACTGGGCAACAGAATATTTTTGGTTAAGGTCATGTAATATATCATTTAATGAGTCTATTTTCTCCTTAAGTTCGGTAGTTTCCACTTCATATATCATTTTATAATGTTCTAAGTCCCTATGATATCTATCTAACTCTTTCACAAGGCTTTTATTTTTATTTTGCAATTGTGCTACATTTCTTAATGAAAATCTATTTTTAATTACTGATTTTGTGTGCTTAATAAACCTACTTAATTTAAGAAATTTTTTTAATTTATTGTGTGAATTTAACTTGATTTTTCTATTGTTTTCAAAGCCACTTAACTGTCCACATTCAACCAATTCACCATAAAGACTGTTGGATGAATTGCATAGCCGCTTGGAGTTATCCTCTTGAACCTCCATTAAACTGCATTCCAGTTCAACGATACGACTGAGAGCCTTCTCGTGGTCATCGGAACACTGTTGGAAGCTGTCAACAATGTCTTGGAGGGCTGTGCACTTGTTTTGGCTGTCCATATATTGAGTGTGGAGTTCAGCTAGCTCGGCCTTCAAACTTGTGTTCTTTTTTATTATTTTCTGGATTTCAATTTCATGTTCCTCTCTCTCCAGCAAGAGTTGTTCACAAAGGGATTGTGAAGCCTTTAAGTCCTGTAATGTGGCCTTTAGTTTGTTTTCCATGTCTTTGGCCACTGCCTTGCGGGTCAGCATGTTGTAATTTTAGTTGCTGAAACAGGTGAAATAGATGTTAAAAAAATTGTATGTATGATGCAATTATACCAAATCTAAAAATTGAATTATCCAGGTACTAACTACTAAGCTTAATATCCGTAAGAAAATTCACACTCGATTCTCGAAAGTCGACAGTCGACACAGAAAATGAGACCAAAACATTAGTATTATTTACCTCTACAATGACTGATTAACAAATAATTGTCATACGCCCAGCGACCAAACGGCTGAAGATAGGGACACATTTTGGATCTATTTCGTGATGTGGTAGGCGAACAATAAGGTGTTTTGAATAAGAATAATTCGAATAACGAATTACACACGAAAAAAGAAAATAGCTGAGGCTTCTATGTTACATAAACTGTAAGAAGAATGAGTGTAGTACAGTTAGTTACGCCACTATTTTATCCAATTTCAATTTTGTTTTAAGTTTAAAAAAAAAAAAGTGAGTGTTATAAAAAAGTTTTCAAGGTAAAGAAGATGCAATCGCAAATGCCATCGCAAATGCTTTTGCGCGTTCGCAAGCGCGTTCGCAGGCGCGTTCGCAGGCGCGTTCGCAGGCGCGTTCGCAGGCGCGTTCGCAGGCGCGTTCGCAGGCGCGTTCGCAGGCGCGTTCGCAGGCGCGTTCGCAGGCGCGTTCGCAGGCGCGTTCGCAGGCGCGTTCGCAGGCGCGTTCGCAGGCGCGTTCGCAGGCGCGTTCGCAGGCGCGTTCGCAGGCGCGTTCGCAGGCGCGTTCGCAGGCGCGTTCGCAGGCGCGTTCGCAGGCGCGTTCGCAAATGCGTTCGCAAATGCGTTCGAAAATGCGTTCGCAAATGCGTTCGCAAATGCGTTCGCAAATGCCTTCGCAAATGCCTTCGCAAATGCCGGCGGCACAGCCGCCGGCCGTGCCACTGGCATTTGAGGTTCGAAGACCTGAATATGACTTTGGGTACATACAGTTGCTAGTTAAATATTATTTTTTTATTGTTGCCCCACCTTGAGCCCATGGCTAGCTACGCCCATGCAGCAACTAGTCATTAATTAATGTCAAATGTCAAATTCAAATTAGCAACCTTATGCAGGTATTGCAATACAATCATGTTATATTTAAATTACATCATATTATCGGTTACATTTAAATTTTACAATAATCAGATTAAAAGAACAACAATAATTATTATAGTATACAATTTATATCTGTCCGGAATTATACATAACTAGCTGCTCCGCGCGGTTTCACCCCCGTGGCTCCCCTCCTGCTGACCATAGCGTGATGAAATATAGCCTATAACCTTCCTCGATAAATGAGCTATCTAACACCGAAAGAGTTTTTCAAATCGGACGAGTAGTTCCCGAGATTAGTGCGTTCAAACAAACAAACTCTTCAGCTATAAAATATTAGTATAGATATACGTAGTATATTATTATTAGTCTGTGGTATAGATAATAAAGTGGGTTTTTGGATTCGTAGGATAAGTTAGTTTAAGACGTAAGTAAAATCATATTGTGATGTGTAAACTATCATCATACTAGAAAGCAATATAAATAAATAAACTTACACTGTAACTAAGTCGGTCGATACGGCAATAAAACATTTATTACATACACTTGTAGTATAGCGAGCGGCAATTAAAAGTTGAAACTTTTAACGGGGTACTCAAGTTTCATAGGTTATTATTGTACTGAAATAAATTTACTAGACACCATTATGTGGATTATGTTTTTAATATGATAATGATACGTTAGCGACACCACAGAAGTGATACGTTCAATTTATTTTATGGCTTCTGACGAATATAATGCGACAAATTTTGAGTTATATTTATAACTATAGAGATACCCTTTGTACGCCCGGACAGTACAGTTGCAACAGAATAATTTTGTTTTGCCTATACTTACACATTTGTCATTAAGTACACGTTATATTATATTCATAATATAACAAATTTTTATACATATTGTTATAATATGATTTATTTTTTTCTATCAATGTATGAATGTATTCAAAACTTCACCCAAATAGGTAACTTTTAAAACAATTAATGCGAATTTTCTTTAGTGGTAGTACTTACCTAATTTTAAAGTAACTTTTACGTTAAGGTGTATAACAAATTTTTAATTCTCTGTTCTCATCGTATTACTTTAACTAATGCCATTAAATTTAGTGCACCGAATATTTAATTTTCCATTATTCATATTAGTTCAAATTTTTCAATATTTTACTTGCCAATTTTACAAAAGTTAGTAGGTAATCATTTTGTTTGTAGCACTATTAAAAATAAGTAATTTAGTCGTTTTGTTTTTTCACGACTCTATAGTACAATTTGCGTAATGTACTGTTTTTCTCTTTTTGTTATATTATGAATTGTACAGTTATTGAAATGTGTTCTACTCATCCTATACATGCGATTTTTTTATTTACACATAGATTCTTGTAGTCGCAAGTCATGGTTTTTTAATAATTCAGGTATTCAAATAAAAATGTAACATACCACGACATAGGCACGCAATGTAGAGTTCCGTAGTTACTAAGGATACAGGTACTTAAGTCATAATGTAACTAAATTTCAATAGAATTTTGTATAAAACTTTACTACATTCAAAATTTTATGTTTTCCAAGTACTCGTACATCTTATAAGTTGTTCTATTGTTACTCCTTAACGTAGAACTTGTTTGAGATAGTTCTCCTTGAAATTTTTGTTACGGCACTTGTATGTTTTTGACTTTTTCTAAAAAGAGCATGAACGCAGAAGAATTTGATTTGATTAGAAAACATCATTCATTTTCCAATATATCTATACTTACTTATAATACTATACATTTGTAGGTGGTAATATTTGGAATCTGATGATTAAAATTATTTCTCTAGCATAAAGAAGAGGCTATTTTTCCCGTCTCGGCAATGTTTCATTATTAGCGGATGAACTAAACTAGCAAACTCTTCAGCTTTGTAATATTAGTATAGATTGGTACAAAACCATCAATGATCTGTATTTTGTTTACAGGTCGAGAATTACCAGGTCAAAATGTAGTATCTGTTGCACCCATTGAAGTCCCAGATGGTAAGTCGAAAATATATTTTCACAATATGATCATTATTAATCAATAAAAGTTTTGATATTTTGATCACACTTTCACACTTTTGAAAAGTAGAGACTGCGCTCGTAACTTCAATTGCGCGTGTGTAGATTCAAATTCTAATAATTATTAACCAAAATTAATTAAATGATGCCGAGATAGTTCTCGATGCTATTAGTATAGCATAACAAAAACAGTTTCATCAAAAATATTAAAGCATAAAAACAATATTAATTTAATGATCTTTTAAGTATTTTGCTGGCATATAAAAAGAAGTAAATACATTATATGCGCTTTATAAATAACATAGCGTGGGCAGTATCCTCTTGTTACCTACATAATGTTTCTATTAAAACCAGCATACGCTTTCTTTTTATAAACTACAGTACTTAATCATACGAGATATAAACTAAAATATTATTCCATGCATTTATTATGTCATGAAAACGCAGTATAATATGCACGTTAATAATTCAGTTTTAAATTGTATAAATCTATGAATAAATAAAACAGGAACACATTTCTCAGAAACACAGTTAAAACGGCGGATTACCAAATCTATTTGTCACCCGGTTAGAGGTATCGTACGGGGCTTGTTCAGCTGTTATTTCTCTACATTAATTATTTCAATGGCACTACAGCAAAGCTGCAGACGTAATTCTCCCTAATTAGCGCTATACACAGCTATATTAATACGAGAAATGGTCCTTTTTACATAAATAAGAATGTAAAATGTTTGCATGAGTAACCAAAAGTGAAATAAAGGTTTTAAGTTGTTGTGAGAGTTATAATGTAGTTGGTAGCCGCGCGGTCCTTTGACTTAAAAACTTTTGACTAAAATTTAGTGCTTAGTTTTACAAGCTTTTATGCAAAATAACTTCCTTATTTTCAATTTACTTATGAGGGTGCTGTTCGTTATTTACACGGCGGACTACGTAATAAAGTGTATAAACTTTTAGGGCCGATTTTTCAATGCTTGGATAAAACTTATCCGTCCAATAAAGTATTACACGATAATATTAAAATGACACGTAAACTGTCAAATACGGGCAATTAGAATACGTTTTTAAAATGGTGGTTTTATACATTATTCGACGAATAAGTTTTATCCAAGCATTGAAAAATCGGCCCTTAGAACATAAATCTAGTAAATAGCAATTTTAAACGGATTAACAGAAATGTACATTTAAAAAATACGTCTAAAAATAAATTCTAGCTCTAGTCGTCGAGCTATTAACAATACAAATTTTAATAACCATTTCAGGGTAAAACGACTGATTGTTCGCGACAAATTGCTTCGCTTAGATTACTTACGTGATAGTAATAAGTGGAGTTTTGTTCGGAAATGGCAACTTTTGTTATTTTCAGAGAAGTAAAATACCCGCCATTTAAACTTGTGCAGTGTTGCCATTTTACAACAAAATTTTTTTTTTATTTTTTTACATGTTTTTAATTCATAGCAATTAAATTACTATACAATTACAGAAATCTGTCATTTAAGTAAAATAGTTCAGCTTGAAATTTGTAATACCATCTTTTATTTTCCTACTCCATTTTATTGCTTACGTACAAAACAAACATAAAAATTGATAGCTAATTCAGTTACACTTTTCCATTAACGTGAACAAAGAACAAAGCAAATAATAGAAAGGCTTTGGATTAGCAGTTACGGTCTACGGATACGATATAATACATTAATATAATAATGAACTATAACTACGTTATTCATCTAACTAGTGTTCCACTCACAAGCTTCAACCTTTTAAAGGTTCTGAGCACTGAACATATACCTAATATGTGTTCTGTGGTGCTGACTTCTGAGCCATAATTTACTATACTATTTGGCTGTAGGGATGGTCGGCGCTATCCCGATGTTTTCTTTTGTCCAAGTGCGGTGTTGACGGATTTTATTGCAAACTCGTTTCTTAATCTCAAATCACCTTCTTTTGATTATAAGTACCAGGCCCAAAAATCTCACTCAACCAACGAATTAACGCGAATGTGTTAAAATTCATTTAACAAACATGTTTCAGGATTTTAATTAAGATTTACACTCATTATATTGTATACATATTTAAAGTAAAATGTACAGAGATTCTTAGAACTAATAACATGTTAAACGTGTACTTCAATCATGCTACCGACTACAGATACAAAACGTTGGCTTTATTTTATAACTAGCTGCTCCGCGCGGTTTCCCACCCGTGGCTCCACTCCTGTTGGTCGTAGCGTGATGATATATAGCCTATAGCCTTCCTCGATAAATGAGCTATCCAACACCGAAAAAATTTTTCAAATCGGACCAGTAAGTAGTTCCCGAGATTAGCGCGTTCAAACAAACAAACTCTTCAGCTTTATAATATTAGTATAGATTAAATATAATTGAATGTTAATTTAATATAATCATTTTCAATCGAGGTTGTATATTGATGTTAATGACTGCTGTGGATATTAATGACAAATGATAAATAAATAAATACTTATGACCCATAGCACAGAATACATAATAGTAGCTAAACGCTACCCATAGCCAATTTAATTTGAATATCACTTTAGCATTTGTAACAAAGATAAAATATATTGCATATTTGGTAATTGTAATAATTTACACCTGAAATCAAATAGTAAATTGATAATATTATCTGAATTCAACTCAAGTGGATAATAAGGAGGATAATAGTATTGGTGTCCTTGTCAGCTGTATCGATCAAATAACCAACAAATCATTGCCTACAAAGTAAAACTGACTCAAATGAGACATCAATTTATTATGTGAACAAATTGTTTTGCTATCTTTATGATATTATGTACGAGTAGGTAGCTACAGGGATTAATAAGTTCATTTTTAATTATTGTGTTATTATCAGCGGCATTAAAGTAATCAAATGCTAATTAAGTTTTTAATTATAACGATGTAATTTAAGGTTAGATTGTAAAAAATTGATATGAAAATTGTGAAATGCCTCAATTAACAAAATACAAAACATAGGTAGTATAAATTTACCATACAACACCTTGTATTAATAACTTTAATTTTTTTTATGTATATTATTTAATGTTTTTATTTATTGATAAGTACAATGACTACCATTTATTTCGTTTATTAATATTCGTATTTTATATAATTGATTTCATTACGTGTAGGTAATGCTTTATTTAACTTTCACACCCATCATTATAATACTAGCTTTCCGCCTGCGGCTTCGCCCACGTTTTAAAAGAAAAACCCGCATAGTTCTCGTTCCCGTGGGATTTCCGGGATAAAACCTATCCTATGTGTTAAGCCAAGTTATCGGTTCTGTAGTATTTGCGTGAAAGAGTAACAAACATACACATACCTTTTTTTTTTTTTTTTTAGTGGGGAAATCTTGCATAGATACCCACGGCCTCCGGGGAAGAGGCCGTGGGTTATGTCGGATTCCTACCGACCAAAAACCCCACTGTGTTCCGTCAAGCCGCATCAAACTCAAACTCAAACTCAAACATTCATTTATTCAATTAGACTACTATTTAGTAGCACTTTCGAATCGTCATTACATAATTATTTTAACATTTACCACCGATTCGGAAAGCAGTGATCTATGGAGAAGAATCGGCAAGAAACTCCATAGTTGCTCTTTTAAAATCATGTAAATATTACAATATATGAAACTTATATCTAACTACATAATATGCCAATGATCAGCGACAGGGCCACGGGTATGAAACATACACATACCTACACAGTACACATCCATCCTCACAAACTTTCGCATTTAAAGGATAGGATGAATTTGTTTACTGTATATATATACGTTAAATTTGAATTAAATAAATATAAACAGGTTAATATAATAATTAATAATAAATTATTTTTGAAATATAACGATGTTATACAATGTTCTGCAGGCCAAGTATACTTAATAATTTTCAATAACCTTGACTTGTTTGTGTAAATGAACTTGTTTTACCTCCAATAAAATATGATTGGTATTTTTAACATCTCTGGGGCTTCTCTGGGGAATCAAAATTATTCTTTAATATTACACTCCCGCAACAAAATAATTTTCTCACAATTTTCCTAGTATAATATTTTAATACCAGAAATTAATTTGACAGATAAACTTACTCCATGAGAAAGCTATATTATGTACTAGAGGTCCGCCCCGGCTTCGCCCGTGGTACATATTTCGCAATAAAAGGTAGCCGAGAAGGTCCTTTCTCGGGTATCAAAATATCTCCATACCAAATTTCATGCAAATTGGTTCAGTAGTTTAGGCGTGATTGAGTAACAGACAGACAGACAGAGTTACTTTCGCATTTATAATATTAGTATGGATAATATAAATATGTACCTAATCTACTTAAATAGACTTCAAAAATATCGAAACATAAATCTTTGTAGAAAAAGTACGTAGGTAGTTATGTAATGTAGGTACGTAAAAATAAATATTTTTATTGTATCATGGTTAATTGTGTACATGACTACGTACTATTTTGTGTGTACCTAACTGTTGAAAGATTTAGTTACGACTAGCTTTCCGCCCACGCCTCGCCTGCGATTTCAAAGAAAAACCCGCATATTTCTCGTTCCCGTGGGATTTTCGGGATAAAACCCATGTGTTAATCCAAGTTACCCTCTATATGTGTGGTAAATTTCACTGTACCTAATCGGTTCAGTTGTATTTGCGTGAAAGAGTAACACAAACTTTCGCATTTATAATATTAGTAGGAAGTCGGATGTTTTAAAGATACACTTTTGTAGAATTATTTTCCTTTGGTTTCAAGGTTTGGTCGTACATTATTATGGAAAATTTACGTTTAGCTCCCACTACTAAGGCTTCTGCCATGTTCTTAGAATTACAGATTTTATAACTATAAAATTAATTTGAAGTAATTTTCTCATAATACTTGAAAATAATACCTACCGAGATAAAGTATTTGAACTTAATAATGCTATATTTCAACTATTTATCATTTATAAACTTTCCACAATTTATTAACCAATATAATATGACAAAAATGGGTAAGTAATTACACCATTTGTAATCTAATTTTTTTTAAATATGTTCACTATTCATAAAATTCGAAAACGATTCGATCGTTCAACACAATAATATGTATAATGCATCGTGCAAGTAGGTACCTACTTTATACGCTACACGTGTCGCCAAATGAACTCTGTCTTCATTTAAAACACGTGAACCGTATAAATTACGTACCTAGGAAAGCTTTTACATTACTATATTTAGATTTTTTCACATCAGCTCGTGATACATTATTTCACCAGCGAAAGAGTGATACAACGACAAACCGCTATTTGTCGTGGTGGGCCGGGCATAAATCACGCACCCCAGCGCAGACACGGTGGCACCTACGTATCGCCTAACCGCGCGTTTACATAGCACAAGCGTGCGACTCGATTTTACAGCTATCGTTAACGCATCAAATAAAGTTGACTAAAGCTGACTAAACTGTTGTGGTTATAGCGTGAGAAACGCATGCGACATTTATTTATAGTTTTCACCTATAAAAGGTTATCATAAACAAAATACATATTGGTACAAATAAAATGGAATGTCTTTCAATGAACGCCAGTTTCTGTTGTAATTCAATATCTAACAAATAAACAATTAATGTTTATCTACCTGACTATTGTATTTATTTAATTGCTGAAATATTTAACTACCCTACATTTAATTATATTACTTACAAGTTTGTTTACCTCATAATTTTTGACTTTTCTTATAAAAAAATTAAGTTCAGTTCTATATTGTTAAAAACAAAATATTGTCTAAACTAGATCATTCATCTTATTTTTGTTCAACATTATATTTTTATAATACGCCAATCGTTTCTTTAGAATACTTACTTCATATCGAATAGAAAAATAATTATTTAATTACTTATAATTAATTAGTGCATAAGAGGTAAATCGCTTCAGCTCCCAACCGTAATCGCATACTTAACCTAGTCTAGGAGACCCCATTCTATAAAGTTATTCCATTAGGTATTTTATTGTTAGTAAACATGTTTACCTTGTCTTCGTACAGTATTGTAATGAATATCTACTTTCAGAGTCAATGTACCCCAGATTTGCTGAGCCAATACCAAATGTCACCGTCACTGTCGGCAGAGATGCTTTGTTGGCCTGCGTTGTTGACAATTTAAGAGGATTTAAGGTATGGCTCTACTTTTTTTCTTCATAACAAAATAGAAAGAAACGTAGATTGGTAATTAGAAAAAAGGCCTCTGTTAATAAAATAAAATAAGAACCACGAAAAAAAAAGATCAGTTATGGAACAGTTAACGTGAAACGTGAATCGCACAAAGACGAAAATTTGTTTACAATTTTTGTTTGTTTCAGGTGGCTTGGGTACGTATGGATACCCAGACAATACTGAGCATCCACCACAACATCATAACGCAGAACCCGCGCATCAGCCTGTCGTACAACGACCACCGCTCGTGGTATCTGCACATCAAGAACGTGCAGGAGGTCGACCGCGGCTGGTACATGTGCCAGGTCAACACCGACCCCATGCGCTCCAGGAAGGGCTATTTACAAGTTGTAGGTTAGTTATATATGTATGTATAAATACAAGAAGAATAATTCGATTAATTTCAGTTAATTATTTATTTATCTTTAGGTAGTTATGGGTATGTTTAAAAATATATATTGAATAATACAATCGATATTCATTATTGATTCAAGATAAAATATTGAAGCGTTTTTTTAGATAACATATTTCTTAACATACTTATTATAAAAAAAGAGTTACTAAAAGATGCATTTTCCCAAATTTAATCAAGTCTTCACAAGGGTTATTAAATTTCATAGTTGAAACAACACTCACATCTAGTTAAGCAATTCCATGTAGCATCACTAAATGCCTCGCATGCAACCTAATTAGTTCTACATAGCTTGAGCGCCAGCGAACATTACTTGAAAAGCATTGATGTTGTTTGTTCCGTTAAATTATTGCACAATACATTGCAACTTTAAACTCGTGATAATGAGGAATTGTCACTAACAAGTTCAACTGTATAATGATGCTAATTTAACTTCATTAAAGCTTCATCCTTACGCTGTAATTTTATATCCTGATTTCAGTATATTAGAGTAGAAAATTACGTTTTACTAATTTACATACTGTTTTCAGTCTGTTATTTATCTCGAAGTTTGCAACTTAGACAACCAGGGTTTTCAACTTTTCACAGATAGACTGAATATAATATTTATCTAGAATAATTTCCGAGAAAATACTATTAATGGTTCGAGGAATTGCAGTGTACCTTTTGCTGATGGCCGTAGTTGCATTATCAAAATCTAAATGTTAACACGTTCCCGATAATAATGTCGCAAGACATTAAAATTATTGTTCATGTAGGTACATAATTTTAATTCTATAAATTCTATTAATCAAATGATTTGACTATTCGCATAACAAATAATGCGGAATTTTACACGATATTGAAAAAGTTTACAGACATTGCTCATATGCGACACAGTATCATCATACGCAAAGTTAGCAAAATTAAACCCGACTCGTATACAATGTTACGCCGTAATACTTCCTCTAGTTAATTAAGGGATCGAACAATTCGAACAGTGCCTCCATCAATCATCGACAACATGACGTCTACGGACATGGTGGTGCGGGAGGGAGCTGATGTAACCCTAGTGTGTCGGGCTTCGGGCTACCCGGAGCCATATGTGATGTGGAGACGAGAGGACGGCCAGGACTTTAATTATAATGGCGAATCTGGTATGCTCACAATCAATTTTCTGCTTTATTATCTTTAAACTGTTTAATGTGTGTAGAAGACGATAGAACGGATGAAATGGTCTATTTTAAAACTGATTAGTTATGATCAGAGATTAGGGTAATAATGATGTTTTGTAATGTTACGGACTTACAACACAATAACAATTTGAGCAAATATTGTTTTTCAAATAGCTTTAGAAAATTTAGTAGTCAATACAAATGCCCTGAGCAATCCTATTTTATTTCAACTGCGATAACAACTGTTACGCCTCGTTTATTCTTTTTCATGTACCATAAACCTTAGCAAAACCGGTGTACAAATAAATACCTACGTAAAAACCTGACCAATAATGAATAGGGAACCTTACATTTTGCTGTATGTCCGAAT
Organism: Colias croceus; assembly: GCF_905220415.1. Taxonomy (NCBI): domain Eukaryota; kingdom Metazoa; phylum Arthropoda; class Insecta; order Lepidoptera; family Pieridae; genus Colias; species Colias croceus. Next base: position 5,325,566 of record NC_059546.1, read on the forward strand.
ATAGCATTAATAATCAATTACCGTTGTGTTACTTGCATTGATAGTAATTGTATTCAAACAAGTAGGTGAGAAGCTCATTAAATTGTAAACTCTGTTTACCAATCTATTCAAACCGATCAAGATGTTTCATTTTTTATAGCATAGATGTATATTTGTAATGAAGGAGAGGACCATGACTAATTTTCAATTGATGTCGATAATTATTATGTCCCTGACATTTTGCTCCTGCGACATATTAACTATGTTTATTGTATTTTAACATGTTTGCTTTAAATTTTATGAAGGTGTAAAATTTTAATTTGAAATCTAACATTTAATAGGTACTTATTTATACGACAATAGTACATATCTACATATCCATATTGACTTTAATAATATTATGCACACAATGTAATTAGATCTCTAATCGGCAAGATACCATTGCACCTGTATATCATTTCTCTCTCTTCAACAGTAAGCGTGGTTGACGGCGAAACACTCACGATAACGAAGGTTTCCCGATTACACATGGGAGCCTACTTATGTATAGCGTCTAATGGCGTGCCTCCTTCGATTAGTAAACGCATCATGTTAATGGTTCAGTGTGAGTATTACCAAGCATTACACTAAGCTGAAGTTAAGCCCGAGTGGATTACTTTGAAACGTAAAGCTCGACTGCAGTAAGAATAGACTGAAACATCCATATTCCCTGTAGCGTTAGTAAACAGATTTGATGTGGAAACATATTCAGAGAGCAAATCTGTTGACTATTTAAGGAGCAGAGCTATTTCAAAATCATAACCTATACAATAATCACTCATATGTTTAATGGTTTAAATTGGATCAGATTTTTTCATTCTGAAAATATGGACCGTAATTTTTTAAATTCAAATCTAATTCACGTATTTTGGCAATCCCTAATACGTTTACGAATATGTCAGCCGATTAAAGTTAGCTGCTATTTTTGGACTTTGTTGGTGGAAAATTTCAATTTAATATTTACAGCGAATTGAATTATGACCGTAAGCGGATTGCATAAAGCGTACAGAAATATAAGCCTTTGCCGTAGTTTTTCCATTTTTTATGTTTAGTTTTAGCAAATAAATTACTGCAACGTCAGGGTTTAATTCTAAAATATGATTGTTGTATAATTTTGTAACTCGATTTGATGCGCTCGTAAGTCCACAAACACATATTACCTATAAGAAGGGATAGGATAATACAATTAAAGAAATGGGTTTTTTGTTTATTTATAAAATCATCAATAGCTAAACATTTACAAATTCCAATGCTCCAATCTATAAAATATTATTTAATAGGTATAATATTTCGGGTTCTATTTCTGTACAAACTATTTTGAACTGCCTCCGCAAGATTTCTTATAAGTTATAGTATAGCTTTAGACCGTTTAAGTCTCTTGCTATATCACTATAGGTCAAGGGTACGGGTAAGGGTACGAACTCCGACAAACAGCATTCACCTTTATATAATATACTAGCGGTTCGCCCCGGCTTCGCCCGTGGTACCTACATGTTTACGTTTTTTTTCATAAAAACTCTCTCAAGTTGGATTGAACTGCACATGGTGTGCGAATTTTATTATAATCGGTTAAGTGGTTTAGGAGTCCATTGAGGACAAACATTGTGACACGAGATTTATATATATTAAAATAATAAAATCTTTAATTTTTAATTTATTATGCACCACTGTCCACCATACTCAGCATTTGTCCTAGTCGATTGGGTTGCCTGGCAGAGATCGCTGTCAGCGATAAGGCCGCCCTCTGTACATTGTTAATTAAGTTATGTGTTTTAAATTGTCCTATATGGTGTACAATAAAGAATTTTTCATTCATTCATTCATTCATTCACCTTTTCTCGTAATTTTTAAAATTATTCATGAACAACACAATAATAATATGTGCATTCATAGCTACAAATCATGTGATTAATTACATGTCATCCTTCATTAAGTTTGTTCTTTTTAAAGCAACGTTGATGATTGTCACTATCTGGCCTAAGAATTAATGTTGAATTCTAAACTAATTGTACCTTTGTCACAGTTCCGCCGATGTTATCAATACCAAATCAGCTGGAAGGCGCTTACCTAGGTCAGGATGTCACGTTAGAGTGTCACACTGAAGCCTACCCCTCCTCCATAAATTACTGGACAACAGACAGAGGAGATATGATTATATCCGGTAAGGTTCTTACTTATTTGCTTTTAATATTAATTTAAATTTTATCTATTTAAAATTGTTATCTATTGTCATAAAATGTTGCTAAACTCAATTTTTGAAATGTAGCAATTATTTGGAAAAAGTTTAAGTAAAATTCTTAAGAAAATTCGAATAAGAAGCTTCTAATCAAATATTGTGGAAAATCTTTAAGTATTAATGTAAGGAAAATAAAAATATTTATTGGTACAATTTCGCTGTTTAGATTAACAATTATATTATTGTAATTTGATTAATTATTGATCTCACATTCGTATAAACAATTCAATGTATACCAGATAAAAATATAAAAGCCATAAGCCACCAGTTTTTATACACTTTATAAGAGCTATTTCTCTTTTTTCCATTACACGTCCCTAAAATTTATATACCTTTTATCGTATAGACTGGACGTCAAATTTGATTCGCAGTACTCCGCGGCACTCTAAAACATGACAAAAACGGCTGGCATTTTTGTAGTCCAACGTTCCAACTAGTTTAATAGGGGTCAGTGTCTGAAATCAATTGTAAAATTTTGTAACTGCAGTCTATTTTACATAATTGAATTCTACGAAACAAGCGATTGCTAAAACGAATAAATACAATAGTGAAACATAGTATTTAGGTTATTGAAAGTCGTTCAAACGTAAGTAAGTTACAAAGAGAAAGTTTTCCAGTGATTCTTTGTAGCTGCTATAGTTTCCTGATAGAAATACGTGTTCGTTGAATCGATGCTAATGTTTTATCTGAATCTTAGATGAGATATTATCAGGAGAAATTATCCTGTTCTAACAGAACTGAAGCAATCTGTCGTCATTAAATAGGTACCAGACATTTACATTGCTCGAAGCTTATACATAATCTACGAGATCTGGAAAAACTAATTCTACACTCTAATTTATAATGAATATAAGAGCTCTACCTACACATAGTTATGGCAGTATTGTCACTTCTAACTTTGAACTAATTTGACAATCAATATAATTTGTAGAAATATAGACTAATATATGTATTAATATCTATTTACTTGTATATATATCAGCGTCAATATATTATTATAGACATCCATAAATAATAATACACAACAAATTTATAACCGGAAGAATAGATACAAATCCAAACCCTTTTCTTTACATAACTAATACAAACATTAAGTAAATGCATGCTTCGATAAAATCAAATCCTATTATTCACATTGTAATTAATCGGTACATAGCTACAAGACAGGATAGATAATAATACTTTCCAACAACAGAAACCATACATCATGTACGACTAAATAACATACGCTGCTGTCAAAATGTAACATTGTACGATTCTATCAATGATTTATTGCTCGATGATGAAAATAGTTTCCTTTGAAGGAAAGGTACCTACTAACCATGTACTAGCTATTCAATTGACCGTAAATTGAATTGAAGTAAAAGTTACTGCTTAATGATTTTCTCCTATGATTTCTGTTCCAAATGACAGATAATATAATGTCTGTCCACAATATAATCCTTTTCCTGGAAACGATTGTGTATACCTACTTTGAAGTGCTTTCATATTGAAAGAAAATGGATATTTGATTTCTTCCAATATTTAAATTCTAAAGCGTACGACTGACCATTGTAAAAATAAATAAGAAGAGATTTTAACGAAAACTAGATTGGTACAAAAATAATGTACCTATCTACTTATTTCTTGTCGACAAACAATAATTTTTATTTAGAATATAAATTACACTGCAACAATTCCAATTACATAAGTTTACATTAAAACTTTTACTTGACGTTACAAGAAAAGTTGCTAAATAGAAGATTGTACCAATATCTTCCATAATCGTGGAACGTGCATTTGACTAAGTAGTTGTCGAGAAAGCTGGCTATCCAACGTGTAATGGTGAACTTTTTACTTTGTAGCCGATGTCGCTCCCTTGCCTGCAGGGAAAAACGTATTTCGCAATTCAGAATTTTTGCCAAACGAAGTTTGTTGTAAAATTTTCATACTAATTCTATGTTATTTTTAGTCTTTCTAGCGATATTTGAAAAATACACGTGCTTTGTATGAACTTTATGTAATGGAAATTTAACACATTTTTTTCTGTATGGAAAATATTGACGAATAACTTGTTTTTTTATATGTCAATACAGATCACTGACTCGTGAGAGGAATATAAAGTATAAACGTTAGTTTTACAATTGAGGTTGTTTTTATTAAAGTTATCAAAAGTTGATAAAACAACGTCAATTTAGATGGCAAATTATTATTAACCTAATACAAAATAAGAAACTTACAGTAGCTAGGCAGATACATATTGTAAACAAATGCTCAGCTCTTGTAATTTAAGTAGAGATGGAAATTATAGGTGGGAAGTATGAAGCGATTCCTGTTGACAGCGGGTACAACAAGTTCATGATGCTCAAGATACGAAACATAACAAAAGAGGATTTCGGATTTTACAAGTGCATCGCTAAGAACTCTCTCGGAGAGACTGATGGGATCATTAAACTGGATGGTAAGCTTCACGATTTTGTATTCTGTTATTATTTTTATTTATTGTTCAATGTAAGTCATGTAAATGTAACTTGCTTTTGTGAAAACAGAGATTTATTAAGAAACACGAGTTTAAGTTTCTTTCGTAAAAACAAATAAGACCAAAGAAGATCCATTGTCAACCGTATTGGAAAATGTGTACATAATATTATGTATTTAGGAATTAATATAATAAATCATTAAAAACATAATTCAATTATAATTTAATAAAATCATCTATGACTTTATATTCTGATACTCTTAAAAAATATTTATTAAATAAATCAAGGTGTCCAAAAGGATTTTTTTGCTGATACTAAACAAACATTGTTACAGAAATCCCAGCTCCACCATCTGCGTTCACAACGACGCAAAAATCTATATTAGACAATCAAACAATTAGAAAGAAAGGTAATATCTATGAAGATTATTGTGAAATGAATATCTGATTATAACTATTTTAATTCGAGTTATAACTTTGAACAGGTCAATTACAAATTCTTCAAACGAACGACGCTATAAGTTCAACTTTTCAAGGTGAGGCATTCGATGGGCAAATAAGAGATTTCGGTATGTATTAAATAAATATTTATTAATTGGTGACCTTGTAACTTTCTATAGAAATTCCTCAACCTTAGTCATCAAGTTAGCATTTGTCGTCTATTCGATAATAAAACATATTAAGCAGTCTCTTTCGGTCTATTAAAACAAATGTGTTTTTCTATAGATGACGTCACTCTTTATTAAATCCTATTTGAATGAAAATTGCTACACAAATATAATTAATATTGATGGAAAAACATTAAAAGTATCAACAGATCCTAAGTCCGTGTTTCTTATTTTCAGACTTCTACGAAAACTCGGCGTCATCACTTAAATTTTATAAAACATTTTTATTAATTTCACTATGTCACATGATGAACATAACAAGATATATTTTGATCTCTTGATGTTAATTTAGTCATTTTTGTGATATCATTCCTATGTATAACTTCATTATGCTGATCAGACAATAAATGTTAATGTGACACGTCTGCAAGTTATTTATGTTTCTAACCATACTCATATATTAATAAAGTTATCTATTAACCTTTCGCATAAAGTGTTTATTACATTGGCGTTTTAATAGCGCATCCTATTTTGTGTATAATGTAGAGAAGCCGTAATGAATATAGTTCTGTGTTATAATACTATTCCTTATAGTTCAGAGGTTAGTTCTTTAACAAAGGCAAGTTTGTGTGTTGATATTTCAAATCACTGGCCTCTATTGCTGCTTATACATGCCTCAGACATTGGAATAAAGCAATTTGGCTATAGTGATTGTGGCGTTGATAGCTCATCTCTACAAGGTAATAACAATGAATATTCCGAAGTAATGACAAAGTAGTTCAGCGACAAACGTTTCTCCATATTATACAGATATATTTTGTCAATATAGTTCATTATTAAAGCGCTATTAATACTACAATAAAATTTTTTTGTTTGTTATTTTATAGTTATTGCGAATAATCTGATTTTAAATGTCAATAATTTCTGGTACGATCAGTAAAGGAAAGAAATCCTATTTTATACGCATCAGTACATGATATACCTAGATATAGGTGATAGACTAGGCCTAGACGATCGAATTTTCTACATCGATTTTGTAAATTTTATTAAGCCTGGTGTAGAATAAATTATATTAGGTACTTATATACTTTTATTTAGATTTACTTGTTCTCGCACAATCTATTGATATATTAATTTTTGTAAAGTAGCCTTGTATAAAGTGTATGTTATTACAAGACATTTTTCGTTTTAGGGCTTGTAGATTTTACTATTTATTTAATTATATACTTCGTTATTTTTTATTCTTTAGATGTTTTACAAATGATACTTATAAGCTGTATAAGTGTATACTGTATAAGTTAAATGCTGTTACGAATGAATCAATCTATAGTAACTCAAATGTAAATTAAAATAGAATATTTTGTAACATTCTGCTATGAAAAGATTGCCAAAGAATATATGTGTTTAAATAAAAAACATTGCTTTTACTTCGTGTTTTATTTTGTCGAACCTTTTCATTACGCTTAGTATAAATGTATAAATGTAATAAAATTCTTTTCCATTTTTCCAACACAGATAGTGTTGTATGTAAAATGGAAACCTTACTTTCCTTATTAACTCATTACTCAGGCCCCGGAACCACAATAGAAAATCTATTGTGTCTGGGACCGATCGGGCCGCTTGGGGCTCAATGGGTTAAAATATTATAAATGCCAAAGTAGATTGTCTGTTTGTCTTACTTTCACGACGCGGACGCAACGGAGCATGTTTATGTTGTGATTTGTGGCTGGGAATGGGAGGCTAAAGAGAGGCTTCCGAAAGTTATAGTTGTATACGTAGTATATTATTATTAGTCTGTGGTTATAGAGAAGGTAGTTCTTACAGTGGTCAAAGATCTCATTCCGTTGGATTATTTTTTAATTATATAAGTGAAGACAAATGAATACAATATCAGCAACATAATTCCAATTTAACCATGTTATATAAAGAGGTGTAAAGTAAAATTCAATATAGCAAGCGCACCTATTCACGTTACATAACTGGCTAGTATGGCCATACTCCATAGTACGAACAGGTAACCCCAACCCCAACCGCTATTTCATTAATATGTAACGAAGACCAATCTCAGTGCAGCGCCCTTTATTGTCTCGATCAAATCAATACTGGCTGCTAACTCTATAATAGGACCATTAGCTAACCGTTACGAGCAATTATTACTAAGTGAATAAACACATATTAGCATGTTAATACACACACTATTACAATTGTTATTGTGGTAACGGTTTTTTGATATGGTGAGTAAGGATAGGTTTAAAAAATACCGGCGACTGGTGCTATAAATCCAACTTCTGTATTACATGGTATGTTTCTATTATGTAAAGTAAAGAACAATATTGTGAGTACCCTAGGTATGTTGAAAGTTGATAGACTTTAAATTATAATCAATGAAACATTGTTATTTTTTAATGACGATGATTTTTTTAAGGTAAAGACGTCATAAAACATGATCCACAATCAACTCGACTACTACTTAACTATATGGCTATTAATTAGAAACATGAATATTGAATATCCTTTTATTTTATTTATTTGTATTTTATTTTATGTGGATAATTACTTTTTATCGCAGTTATAAGCAAATACTTTATAATATAATGTATAAAAGGTATAATTATTGAATACTCCATGCTAACCTAATTTTTTATTCGCATTCTTTTCGTTTTGGTACCTAATTATATAATATCTGTATGGCGATGGTATTTTCGCACAAGTGACTGAACAGATTCGAATTATATTTTTTAATATATAGATCAATAGTATATAGTATCAATCATTTATGTTTTTATGTACCTACCTACCTATAATTTCTTAGACAATTCATCGTCCATAAAACCTAAAGCTAATAAAACAGGTGAAACGTTTGCGAAGTAGCTGTCGCTTGTCGCAGGATAATAAAAAGTGCACGCAAGCTAAACCGCAGTCAGAATGCAGGCAACTACCTATAATCTATATCTAACTCTTTGTGTGGCTTTAATAACCTTCGGCTTTAATCAGATGATGATGAGGACTTTACATAACGTTATAAATTATAAGGAGGTTTCCATATAATTTAAAACAAACATAAATGTCTGCGGCTCTAAATATAACATTAAATAACTTTTTGAAGGTTATCATATATAGGTACATAATTAACTCTTAAAACATTAAAAAATACGATGTATATTTCCAAGTAATGAAAAGAACAGGCAGGTAGATAATATTGGTATGTACTTATATTCATTAATAAAGCAATTAAAAGATATCAATGTAATTTATTTATTTTCAAATTATAGCAACCTCTAATAAAAGTTAGGGAGCTTAATGTTAAATGTAGATAACAAACGAATAATGTGACAGAAACACAAAATACCTATAGATTATAGAAAGGTACGGAAAGTAATAAAAAAACTATCAGTGTTTAGGTGTATAATTCTACCGTAAACAATACTGATTTCTGCAAATTCTCATTCAAACTTAATTAGATCTAGCTCTTTCAATCATCATAAATGCTACCTACTACTTCTACTACCTATGATAAATAACTTACTGTTTGGGATTAATGGTTTATTTCAAGACATTAAACAAATAAATTCTGGTTCGACGTCAGTGGAATGTAGGAACTAAAAACAATATAGCTTAGTATGCTTCTAAACTTACTAAAATCTAATAACGAGTATCATTCATCATCATACTCAACAAACTACAGGATCTAAAATTAAAAAGCAGATCTTCACCTTTTACTACCTTATTATAAAGCTGAAGAGTTTCTTTGTTTGAACGCGCTAATCTCAGAAACTACTGGTCCGATTTGAAAAATTCTTTCGGTGTTAGATATCGAAGAAGGGAGGCTATAAATCGACCACGCTAAGGCCAACTGCAACAGGAGCGGAGAAATGCGGGTAAAACTGCGTGGCACAGCTAGTTCTAAATAAGTATCAGGTAGTATTCAAGTAGTAGTAAGTGTAATATATCAAATTACAAATATAAATAAATATAAACTATTATATCATAATATGAAGTAACTGTTACCAATTACGGTAGTAGCTAACCTTATATTATAATACCTATGTTATTATAATGGAATTAGGTCATCCTTGGAATAGTAATTGGAAGTAATGTCTGGGTAGAGTTATAACAGCGTTATATTTATTCACACGTATTACAAATTACCATAAAGTTATGTATATCTAATAATATTTATCATTTTCGATACATGATATGCCTTTTTTCTATTAAACAAATATTTTTATTTTAAACGCAATACTTCTCAGCATGAGAAAATTAATTTAAGTGTTTAAAAAACGTAGACCAATAAAACAGAGTTAAAAACTCATTAAAATAAACAGATTCAACAACTTAATTTTAACTTTTATTCCAAACTTGCTCAATATAGGTATATAAAGGAGTTTTCACGTGTCCCAAACTGGAAAATAGTATTTTTTTTAAATAATTAATAGAGCCGGTTCATTTATACATAAAATCAATTAAAGAAAATACAAATGCAAATAAATAAAGAAAATGGAAACGAATTGTAAGTGTAAAAAAGAAATATAGATAGTGATAGCAGAATGAATTTTACCAGTAAGTATAATCTTTTTTATTTACGTTACTCTATATGCTGGGTGGAATTATGTAATAGCACCTGGATGAAAAGAACTCTAAATACTGTAGATAGAAAATTATACTCTCTCACATATTTTTGAAAATTTACTTCCCACACCTGGAAATCAAACCCTGTACTAATATTGCATCAATTTAGGGTGAATGATAACGATGAAACTGTCTAGTAAACTTGATAAATCAGATGAAAGCAAAACTTGATAATAAAATTCCACCCTGATTGTGTTATTTCAAAACTTTGAAGTGTTAGAATTTTTTTTTTTAATCTACCATTCATAGATCAGGCTAATCCGCATCAAATTTTCTACAACCAAGCTTTATAATTTTAACAACCTAACCAAACTGCTTGATATGTTTCATTTACGATTCTTTTTTTGATATTGCGCAGTGTCATTGTACAAAATGTTCAGGACAACAGATCAGGGTTAAGGTGACTTATACAGTTCATGAACATGAACACAAACTGAATTATGGAAAAATAAAAGAGAAGTAACTCAGGTATAAAAATAAAACGAGAGGATATTATTCAGCTCAATTGCTACAATGTCTTCGAGTGCTCTGAATGTGTATGGTGACCAAAATATACTAGTACCAGCGCATCTACACTTTGGCAAATATTTACTGAACCATGTGAAAAATGTACAGGACACGGTTGCGTTGGTTTGTATGCCTTTGCTTTTTGGAAAGTATTGTTTTTGATCATATTGAAAAACATCCTCATACCTCTCTACTATTTTCACTTTATTTTTTTGATATCGTGTATTTATTATCATTATATCTTTCTCATTCCTACCACTAATAACATGAAAGAATTTGGAGTATCTATAAGTTTAGAGTCAATGAGTGATGAATTGAGATTTGACAAGGTGTTGTAAATAAAGTTCTTGAGCAGGTACATGCGGAAAGTGGAGAACAGATTACATACAAGGAGCTCACTCAATGCGCCGTGAACCTGGCGAGCGAGCTGATGAAGTTGGGGGTCGGGCGAGGGGACATTGTCGCTCTGGGCACAGAAAAGCGCAATGAAATTGCGCCAATCGTGCTAGCTGTTTTATTGACAGGGGCTGCTTATACCACTTTTAATTTATACAATGGCAAATGTGAGGCTTATTATTTTATTTCATGTTGTTGTTGAATATTTATTTCCAAGAATTAGGTGCTTCCCATAATTTTTTTTTCTTATTGTATACCTACATAAATCAATATCTTATTTTCAGCCACATTGAAACACAAATTGTCAATTGCTCGACCGAACTATTTCATATACTCCAAACTATTTTGGGAGAGATACAGTGATCTTTTATTAGCATCTGATTCCATTGAAACATTGATGACATTAGACGTTGAAATTACAAATGTTCCTTGCATAAAAACATTCATGAATTGCTACGTTGATATTAATAGTTTTGAGCCGGCTGAGGTGAAGGGACAGATAGATACAGCAATAATTTTTTACTCGTCGGGAACCACAGGTCTACCGAAAGGGGTGTGCTTTACGCATTTGAATTGTATTTTAAACTTAATACCTTTTATGTAAGTAAAATAAATAAGAGGAGATATATATCTATATTGCCTTAAAAACAGTAAATAAACGAAGGTGAGTGTAATTTTTAAAAATAAACTCTATTTTTTATTTTCAAGCTTGGACTATGGATCATTACAAAAGTTTTTAACATGTGGAGAATGGTATCACACTTATGATACTTTTTCAGTATTCAGATATTTAAGCATTGGTAAAACAATTATATATGTAACAAAGGTTACAGCCGAAAACATACTAAAAAGTATAAATGAATATAAGGTAAGCGAAGTTCTTTAGAGTATAATTTAAAAATTTGCTTGTAATCGAAATTAGAATATCAACTTAAATACATATTTATTAAACTTCCCCAACAGTATTTATCCTTAATGCTTTTGATTTATTAGATTTTTCTTTGCTATGATTTGTAGTAAAGTACAAAAAATATACATTTAATTTTTATTACAGATTGATATGGCAATGCTAACAACAAATCTTATAGATGATTTGTGCAAAATTTGCGATACCGACTATTACTCGGAAACTATGAAAGTAATTTATAACGTAGCGGCACCTCTACATAATAGAACGGTCGAAAGTATTAAAAAAAGGTTAATTTTACATTATGTTTACTCACATGTTTACTAATATTTCATTAAATAAAAAATGAGATTTATATTTTTCACTTATATTACCAGTAACAAATAGACTTCCTCCTTACAATTACTTCAATATATTGATACAATATAAGTACATAATGCATTTTGAATAAAATAGAATTTCACTTCATCAAACTCTTAATGTAATATTGATATTAACAAAACAGATTTCCGAACTTGAAAGAAGTATTTAAAGGTTATGGAATGACGGAATGCGGAGATATAACTTCAGAAAATTGGGGCACGAAAGGACCAAAGTCCGGCAGTGTCGGCGTGGTTTCACCTGGAATTGTTTTAAAGGTAACAGTTTTCATTTTATTTTATGTATTTGCTTTTCTTAAACGTGGTTTGTACTTCAGTTCTATTTCTAAACATACCAAATCAGGGGAATTACGGCCAAATACGGTCTGCGTAGGACTGTATTTGGCCGTAATTCCCCCGTTTGTAGATTAAGTAAACTGGTCAATGAGCAGAGAATTTTATTGAAATTTATCACGACAATTGTCATAAAATCCATAAATATTTCAAGGAATTGACTTAATTTTGTTCATTTTCTCTTTCTTTTGTCTCTCTCTTAGCGACTTGACTCAAATTATAATTGTCACAATTGTAAAAAAAAATTAATTGTATCATGTACCCACATTGTTGTGACAGTTAAATAGATTTGATGACCTTATTAAATAAAATAAAATAATATGACCATGACGAGGATGAAACAAGTATTTGAGCAACACAACTATGATGAACAGTTTTTGAACAAACGTATATTATTATTTATACAAGATTTATACAAATTCAGTGTTCCGTAATGTAATAACAGGTTACAGATCCTGTTACGGGCAGAACACTTGGTCCAAATGAAAGGGGTGAAATACGCGTCAAAGGCCCCGGACTTATGAAAGGCTACATCGGAATGGATCCTTCCACGTACTTGGATGAGGATGGCTTCCTTAAAACTGGCGATTTGGGATACTACGATGATGATAAATACTTTTATATCGTTGATAGGATTAAAGAAATTCTTCGCTATGATGGTTTTCAGGTTGAGATTATTTCATATCAATTATTTTTCCTGTTTACTGATTCAAATATGATTTTCATAAAAATATAATGCGAGTAAAAAGAAGAAGCGAGGAGAAAATGTACTGAATAAAGAAAGCGTTACTAAATTTATTTTTTAGTGAAGAATACGCTCTCATTTATAATTTTTTATAGATTTCACCATTAGAATTGGAATCAATACTACAGATGCACCCAGATGTGCTAGAAGTTGGCGTGGTCGGTAAACACAGTGAGGAACATGGCGATTTGCCTACAGCATTTGTCGTTACAGTGCCTGGTGCTAAGGTCACTGAACAGGAATTGATCAATTATATGGATGGTGAGGTAGGTATCGCTATAGTTCTTGTGCAAATATTCACCATATTCATATCACCTGCACCATAGGTTTGCATTTACTATTAATAAAACAGGTAAATTCATGAAAAATTGTTTGCACGGCAATATGGTACCTAGAAATCCGTCCATTTTACCCGTGAAATAATAGAATCAGTATCTTTTAAAATAATTGAATCAGTATTTGCAGAAAAATTTTTGCATTCCTAAAAATTGCACTAACAGCTTCTCTTCATAGCAAACTTTCCTGTAATGATATCTAATAAGTAATAATACACTTATCAAAAAAATTCTCTTCTTTTTAATTAGTAACTTTTAACACATATTATCAACATTCATATTTTCCGTTAAGGTACCGCCATTTATGCATCTAGCGGGTGGAGTGAAATTCGTCACAAAACTGCCAAGAACTCCCCTGGGAAAAATTCTGCGCCGTGAATTAGGAGAAATGTTGAAAAATGAAAGGATTAAAAAAAAAAATCTTTATTTGGGATAATTTGTAACAACGATATATTTTTTATACCCAGTTCAGTTCTCAGACAAAACTTTAGATATATCGTCATTGGACAGATGGCCTCAGTCGGCCGATTACACGTTAGTTTACTACATAATTACCTATTGTATAATATTATGTTTTATGCACTTATTTTTTTACTTAAGTTCTTCAAGCCAAGGTGCCATAAAGTTCAAAGTAAAAATTTAATGAAATGTTTAATTTAAAAAGTATTAATGTATTCGTAATGTGTTGTATTTCTATTTATTGTATTATGTTGCTGTTGTGTGTATTTAAAAAATGTAAAAAAAATTAAAACAACTTTAAAATACGTTTAGTGGGTTTTTTTTCTCTTGTTGAATGAATACAGATGAATACCTACTAATATAAATGAGCAATTTATTTTTAAATGCAACCAAAATGTAAAATATGAAAACAATAAATTCCTCAAAACTGAGCATTTGTAAATAAAGTAACTATACATATAATGTATTAGATGAAATTAATTCATTTTTCGCAATAACATTCCACGAAATACTGAGAACATTATTCTAATTAGCAATTTAGATTAGGTAGACACACATATTATGGTCTCAAAGCGTAGATATAAATATCTAAGGTATTAACATCAATACACCTAATGGCTAATTCAACTATAAAATTGGAACGATAGCACGTTGTTCAGCCATTGTTCATATCAAAATAAAATATTCTAAAATTTAATTTATTCATATTACCGAAAACCAAGAGATTGTAAAGTGGGAGGAGAAGATTTAATGACAGAAAACGGGGTTTCTCGTTTACCGGTAAAACTGAAAAAATAAATAAAAAAACGTTAAATTGCAAAGATGTATGTAATTAAAACATCTACAATTTTTGCTATTGCACTTTTTTCACATAACGTCAAAATTTATGTGAAACATTAAAATGAACACGTTGCATTTTTCTTGAACGTAAAATTTGTATGAATTAATTATTCATTTTGAATAATGGAAGTTCACTTTAATACCGGAAAAACAGGTTTACAAAGTTGAAAGAAGTATTTAAAGGTTATGGAATGACAGAATGCGGAGATATTACTTCAGAAAATTGGGGCAAAAAAGGACCAAAGCCAGGCAGCGTCGGTGTGGCTTCACCCGGAATCGTTATAAAGGTAAACGATTACCTTTCGTTTTTTTTTTAATTTATTTGCCTTTTGTCTTCTTGGTGCCTACACAAACTGAATGTACATTACTTAAGTTTGGCATGATTACTGAAATTACGGTGTGTAAAACCGTACAACTACTTATGGTGTATCATATCAACCACACCGAAAACGTCGTAACCTAAAATTAACCGCGGTACTTCGGCCGCGTACCTTCGGCATAGTGTGTTTAGACACTTAGGCAAATGTTATACGAACAAGTATTTTACTTTCTCTATTATAGCAAATAAATATCAATATAATATTCAGTATTGTGTCATGTAACAGGTTACAGATCCTACAACTGGCAGAACACTTGGTCCAAATGAAAGAGGTCAAATACGAGTTAAAGGCCTCGTTATGAACGGCTACATAGGAATCGACCCTTCCACGTACTTGGATGAGGAGGGCTTCCTCAAAACTGGCGATTTGGGATACTACGATGATGATAAATACTTTTATATCGTTGATAGGATTAAAGAAATCCTTCGTTATGATGGTGAACAGGTTAATCTTATATCATTTCAAATATTTTTTTTTTGTTCAAAGATAATCTGTATAAATATAAAAAAACATAAGAAGATGAAGTCAAAAGTAACTGAGAAAATTTTATCCAGCTCTTTTTTTACAAAAATATTGAATATCAAAAATATCCTTACATTGTTTAAATTATCAAAACGGGTAGGTATAATTAAAAAAAACAAAAATATGTGTTATTTTTACTAACAATGTAGACTCTCTTTACAACTTATAGGTTTCACCATTAGAATTGGAAACAATACTACAATTACACCCAGATGTGCTTGAAGTTGTCATAGTCGGTAAACACAGCAAGGAACTTGGCGATATGCCTACAGCATTTGTCGTAACAGTGCCTGGTGCTAAGGTCACTGAACAGGAATTGATCAATTATATGGTCGGTGAGGTAGGCATCAATACAGCAACTAAATCAATATTCATAACATCATACGTTTTCATTGACTATTATAAAACAAAGTGACTTCCAAAAAATTATTTTGTACACCTTGTTGAATTTAATATTTTATATTATTAAACTGAATGTATTTCAAATTTGCCGGGTAAATATCCTTCCCTATAATAGGGAAGTATTACTTCCCTATTAAATTTACGTACACGTTGAGATGTGTTCCAATTACCCTTAGAAAGTGCACACATTATTAAATTTAAATAATATTCTAAATATTATGATCCAATCAAACATCAGGTCGTTCGTTTTCTTTATGGTTCTATAAACGTATTATCAAAAGTTCTCAATCCACTATACATGGATCCACTATATCAATTATAAATTATTTGAATTTTAATGATCTCAATATTTCTCAGGTTACACTTATATTTTTCTTTAGGTGCCGCCATTCATGCATCTATGGGGTGGAGTGAAATTCTTTTCTAAACTGCCTAAAATCCCCGGGGGAAAATTCTCCGCCGTGAATTAGGAAAACTATTGAACAATGAAGGAAATTAAAGTTTTTTCTCCGATCCACGAATTCGAATTCACACTATAATTCGTTGAAATGTTTGTTAGAAATGTTATGTATAGGTATACCTACTTATGTATATACTAATTTATGTAATATCACAATATATTCTCATGTACTATTTATTTTCTGTTAATATTTTATTTTTATTGAAGTGTCTGTTTTATTGTCAATATAACGTTGCCTATTTTTACTCTCTCAACAACCCAATTTCTACAACCTTCTTTCAATGCATTTAATATCTTATAATTTTAATTTTTAATTTGTAATTAAGTATGCTCATAATTATTATGCTCAATAATTCGGTAATCAAAAATGCTAGTAAGTTGACTCTGTTAATTTTCATAACTTTTACATTTGTTTGTTTCTTTGAATGGCTAAATCGCGCTAATCAGTTAAACGCGCTAAAAAAAAGTTTGTTTGTTTCTTTCTTTGTTTGGACGTGCTAATCTCAGTAACCAATGGTCCGATTTGAAATACTCTTTCGGTGTTAGATAGCCCATTTATTGAGGAAGGCTATAGGCTATATAATCACACTAAGACCAACAGGAGCGGAGCAATGCGGGTAACGCCACGAGGCACAGCTAGTTTATAGGACAACCGTTTTTTACCGGTTCAATATACTTAATAATAGAAGATCCTGCATAAGGTCGATCTCCACTCATAGGGTACCTTTATAGTATAAAATATTATTGTAAACATTGCAGGATTTAGGAAATGCATTAGACATGCACATAATAGATGGGTATCCTAGATTTTACTATATATTATTCACAAATTAGGTACCAATACCAGTATTTTAGATAGTTAATTAAGTAAAACTATAAACAAGAATCAGAAGCAGGGAAAGAATTGAATTATTTTTCAAATTGGTATTGAAAATTGAGGCTTTTTCATAAATCACTTAATTAAGTTATTTTGTTAATATTCAATGAATGAAAAATTAAAAAAAATTGATACAGACATGAACAAATATAACCCCTATCGTAATATACATCATCTTCTCAAAACTGAGAACTAATAAATTTTGATGTCTCAATGAAATTCATGGATTTGCGCGTTAATATTCAACTAAATACCTACAGAGCACATTAATCAAAAACCTACGCAAGACACAATAAAGATAACACTCATTATTATGTATTACAGAAAATTTCTGTAATACATAATAATGAGTGTTATCATATATAATATACGTTTAGTTTGTAATCTAAGCGATTAGTATATAAACCCATTTATTTTATTTTATACTTTTTCCTCTACTGTACCAAAGGTTGTCTGGAAGAAATCGCTCTAAAGCGATAAGACCGCCATTTGTACTTAGTCTAAGCTATATTTAAGTGTCTGTATTTCTTTGTTATTCTCTTTAAGTGCAATAAAGAATTGATAAATAAATAAATAAATAAACGTATATAAGAGATAGTATATATACTAAACGTATATAAACTCGACTATAACAACAAATGGATGGCATGTTGATCAGCAATTGCTACAATGTCTTCAAGTGAGTTGTATGTGTATGGTGACCAAAATATACAAGTTCCTGCGCATCTAAACTTTGGAAAATATTTACTGGATCGTCTAAAAGATGTAGGCGACACCGTTGCTCTGGTTTGTGTATATCTTTATTTTAATAAATTACATAAAAATTGAGAGTAGTACAAAATTGTTGGACATTTTTTACTCCGTCGTATCAATTAACATAGTTTTAGGCTTTACATTTTCGTGAAATGTGTTCAATATAATTATTCTTATCAAAATATAGACTTTGTCGAAAAGAATAATTAAATGACTATAAGGCTACACGAGTATAAGTACATTACGATAAAATGAGATAGGTACTTTAATATTAACTCTTTTAACCCTTGTAAAGGATTTAGTTCGCAATTTTCCCAACAGGTTAATGCGGAAAGTGGAGAACAGTTTACATACAAGGAGCTAACACAACGCGCCGTGAACCTGGCGAGTGAGCTGATGAAGTTGGGGGTCGGGAGAGGGGACATTGTCGCACTGGGCACAGAAAAGCGCAACGAAATTGTGCCAACCGTGCTGGCTGTACTACTGACGGGGGCCACTTATACCACTTATGATTCACGAAATGGCAAATGTGAGGCAACTTTTACGTCAATCGCTTACAAATTATTTATAATAGACTCTTCGAAATTCGTACTTCGATAGCCGAGCGTTATTGAGAAAAAGAGTCTTGATAGACAGACAGACAGGCGGACGGACAACGAAGTGATCCTATAGGAAAAGAAAAAACTGTTTGGAACCCTAAATTCACATGAATATACTTACTTAAAAGTTTTTATTTTTATTTTCAGCCTCATTGAAACATAAGTTGTCAATTGCTCGACCTAAGTATTTGATTTATTCCAAACTATTTTGGGATAGATATAGTGATCTTTTATTAGTATCTGATACAATTAAAACATGGATGACATTTGACGATGAAATAAAAAGTGTTCCTTGCATTAAAATATTTATGAACAACTACGTTGACATTAGTAGTTTTGAGCCGACTGAGGTGAAGGGACAGATTGATACAGCAATAATTTTTTACTCATCGGGAACCACAGGTCTACCGAAAGGGGTCTGTTTTACGCATTTGAGCTGTATTTTAAATACAATACCCTACAAGTAAGTCACTTACCATCATAAGTCACCAGTTTAGATACAATATTTATAATAAGATGGTAAAATTATTGGAATTGAGAATAAGACCAAATGTGATGTGAATGTGTCTTTTTTTATAAAACTAACAATAAATTGATTATTTACTTTCAAGCTTGGACTATGGATCGATGCAAAGGTTCTACATCTGTGGAGAAATGTATCATAGTTACGACACTTTTTCAATGTACAAATATTTAAGCCTCGGAAAAACAATCGTATATGTAAAGAATGTTACACCCGAAAATTTACATAAATGTCTTAATCAATATATGGTAAGAATTATGATACTTTTTTTATGTAATAAAAATGTAATTTTGTATAATAAATAGTTAAACGGTAATTGTATAATTATATATTATCTAAAAATAGATAGTCGTGACTGTCACTATAACGACTATTATTTTTGTTGGACTTGTCTTGACTATTTTATTTTTAATATCTTGTTATCACTTTGATCCAAGTCAGCCGTTAGGGGTGGTCAGGGCGAGCAGCAGAAAAATAATAATTTCCCATTTTTAACAATACCTCTACTTTCGTGATTTTGAAAGAATATTCTAAAATTAAATACACTTATTTTTTTGGTTTTCAGATTGATTTGGCTATGTTATTACCAATCATTATCTATGAATTGTGCGAATTTTTCAACACAGACGTTCTGTCGGAATCGTTGAAAATTATATATAGTGTTTCAGCACCTCTTCATTATAAAACAATCAAACATATCAAAAAAAGGTTAAGTCATAGTATGTATGTATGTATGTAATAAAGATCTCTTTGTTGATCGGTGCCTTATCGGTGGTGTCGGAATTTTGCAATCTTCTTCTATTTATTAAATAATGAAATATTATGCTTAAACGTATTAAGTAAATGAATAAAAGTTTATTTATCAATATCATAACACCTTTTCTGAATTATAATATCAGATCTTTATGAGCGATTCCTCAAAACGAACTAAGATTTTTTTAGTAATTAAAATTTAAAAATGGTGATATTAAGTATATGTTTTAGAATAAAAGTTGAATAAGTATATGACTTTAGACAAGTCTTGTCAAGAAATTAATCTTTATTTTATATTTTTTTAACAATATCGCGAACAGATTCCCAAATCTGAAAGAAATAATCCAAGGCTATGGCATGTCAGAATGCGGAGATATAACTTCAGAAAATTGGGCCACAAAAGGACCAAAACTTGGCAGCGTCGGTATGGCTTCACCTGGCGTTGTTTTAAAAGTAACAGTTTTTTTTTTATACATTAAAAACATGTTTTGCTTCCAAGTTTCAATCTTAGCTTCTATTTGAAGACAGAACTGCTTCGCATTGCAAGTGCTTTGCGAGGCTGTACGCTCTGCGAGGACCCGCTATCCAGCAAGTCCAAGAGCCCAATGTTTAATACAATATAAGCGACCAATTTACCAGGTGCAAATAAAAAATGCCTCATTAACTATTTTACTCACCCATAAAAATATGCAGCTGAAAATCAAAATTTAATTTGACTAAATAAATAATTGAATATTAACAACAAATCGATATTATCAAATTGTACTGATTAATTACAGGTTACAGATCCCAATAATGGTAGGACACTTGGTCCAAATGAAAGAGGTGAAATACGCGTCAAAGGCCCCGGACTTATGAAAGGCTACTTCGGAATCGACCCTTCCACGTACTTGGATGAAGATGGTTTCTTTAAAACTGGCGATTTGGGATACTACGATGATGATAAATACTTTTTTATCGTTGATAGGATTAAAGAAATATTTTCTTATAATAACCACCAGGTGAAGCTTATTACATTTAATTTTTGAGGAAAACCCCTGAATTTTAATTTATGTCAAATTTTATCTAAGTATGTCATTATTTGACTTCCCGATTGAGTATATTCTTCTGTGATGAAATTCACACGCAAAATCTTTGAGTAACTAAATCAATCGGGAAACTTCCAAAAAAGTGTTTTGAAAATTGTCACGCCATATGTTGTAGACAGAAACATCGGTCAATTTGTATTCTATTTTTCAGGTTTCACCATTAGAACTAGAAACAATCCTACAATTGCACCCAGATGTGCTGGATGTCGGCGTGGTCGGTATACATGATGAAGTACATGGCGATAAACCTACAGCACTCGCCGTAAAAGTGCCTGGTTCTAAACTCACTGAACAGGATTTAATCAATTATATGGCTGCTGAGGTAGGCATTGATAATTTAAATTAAATGATAAAACAATAAAAAAGTCAAATATTGTCGATTTTTGCCATGCTAGTTTCCTTACGATGCCTGATTAAACGGAACATGGATGATATGGATATTAATTAATATTTTTTTGTCAAGTCTCGCGACTTTTTAATAGATTATGGAAGCATAGACATAAATATTGTTGAAGAAAAAACTTACATACTTTACAGTTGTTACAAAAAGCTTAGCTTAGCTTTTGTGTAACAACTTTTGAAACGTAATGTATTAGTATGAACTTTTTTTTCAAGGTTCCGCCGTTTATTCATCTAGCGGGTGGCGTGAAATTCGTCACAAAACTGCCAAGAAATTCCTGGGGGAAAATACTGCGACGTGAATTAAAGGAGCTCTTACACAATTAAAAGCACAACGGGAAAATATAATTTATTCCGTGATTCAGGAGTGACGTGAAAAACCTGATAATTATATTTTTCTTCTGATAACTTATAATCAAGAATGCATATAATTATTATAATCTGGAATTCTCCTTGGAATTTGAAAATGATATAGTTTTTTTTATGAAAATAAGCTTTATATTATAATAGAAGTTCATCTAAAAATTAACAGTTGTAAGAACAAGATGAATGATGATTAATATAAGGAATAACAACAATTATTATTGTTTCTTTTTCTTATTATCTTATTTAATTAAACCTCACATTTTGCGGTGGAAAAAATATTAACCATAAAATTATTAAGCTAATTTTGAACAACCGAAACCAAACTAGTCAGGGGAAACGTTGCATTGCTGAAACTAATTAATATTTTGCAATGATAGTGGGAAATGTCAGAACAACAAATCAGTGTTATCGCAGTATCAACTTATATTGCACGTGTGTGTCACAAACCGAACCGTGAGTAGTCGTCACTACACGTCTTTTATAAAATAAAACCGGAGCATGTTATTCAGCAATTGCGACAATGTCTTCAAGTGATTTGTATGTGTATGGTGATCGGAATATACAAGTTCCAGCGCATTTACACTTTGGCAAATATTTGCTAGATCGTCTGAGAAATGTAAAGGACACCGATGCATTGGTTTGTATAATATATACTTTTGTTATATACACAAGTACATTTCCCAAAATTAATTAGTTTTTGTAAAGGATGTCAATTTAATTGGAACACCCTGAACATAATAGTAGATATTATCTACGGTATTTTTTTTTAAATTACCTTTCTTACTTCTTATCTAACTTGACTACCCATAGGTAATTAATTTGTTGTACCTGTAAATACTCATTTTATTTTAGACTTAATATGATCGTTTTACGAACCAAAGTATTTTTTTATTTATCCTTAAAAAAATATCCATTGTACGAATTTGAATTTATAATATGAATATGCTAAGATCTTCCTTAATAGATAAATGCGGACAGCGGAGAACGGATTACATACAAGGAGCTCACACAACGTGCCGTGAACCTGGCGAGCGAGCTGATGAAGTTAGGGGTCAGGAGAGGGGACATTGTCGCACTGGGCACAGAAAAGCGCAACGAAATTGCTCCGACTGTGCTGGCTGTACTATTGACGGGGGCTGCTTATACTGCTTATGATGTACAGATTGGCAAATGTAAGATGCTTTTTTAGTACTATTAACTACGCCTATTTATTGCTATGCTTTTTTACACTATAGAAATAGCTTCAATAAGAACGTGTTACGAGTTTTCGTGACGCACAAAAGTACAAATCTATCCTCTTTATAATATTAACGCAGACTTAATAACTGCAGATATTCTGCTTTTAAATTTATAGTACGGGAGCTAGCAACGTTTAAAAAAAAGTCATTTTAGTATAGTTGGGTTTTTGATATACTGTTTCTCTTGCTATTTCGGTTAGAGTCCGGGCTGTCTGGCTGGCCGCAGTGGTTGCGTTTATTAGTGCGCATCTTATCTGCACAGGAAAATATCCCTAATTTAAAGTCATTTTTTAACGCGTAATTTTTAATCTTTTGCCTTTAGATAGATCCATCAGACATAATTTTTTTATTGCAAGACGTTCTTTTCGTTGTAAAATAGGTGCCATACGCAATTTTTATTTCAAAATAACTAAAATGTCATCGAAATAAGTGAAATTACATCAACATGAGTCCGCTTAAAAGGTAAGTAATAACTTTATTATATTATATTATTTATATTATATTATCCTTTTTTAATACTTATATTGAATAATTAGTAAACTAATATTTTTAATAGATGGTTTCATATTTATTACACTTTTGGGTATAAATATGAATTTGATGATATTTGTATTTTCTAGTGTTTGATTTTACGCGAGTATTATACATTTTGAAATTAAAGACTTGGGAAAATAATACAATGAATAAATCGCGTTTAAAATCCGTTAAAAAGTCTTTTATTTCTTGATGATATTTGGTTTTTATCAAGTTTACATTAACGTCCTATTTGAGGATCGTTGGGAAAAGGAGGCGATATGGTAGATTGTTGCAAAAAAACTGTAAATAGTAAAATGAATATTATATATAGTATAAGTAACACAGTGATTACTTATCCTTCACTGGGACTCATGTTGATGGAATTTCACTTATTTCGATGATATTTTCATTATTTTGAAATAAAAATTGCGTCTGGCACCTATAATTTAACAACGAAAAACACGTCTTGCAATAAAAAATGTATGTCTAATGGATCTATCTAAAGGCAAACGATTAAAAATTACGCGTTAAAAAATGACTTTAAATTAAGGATATTTTCCTGTGCAGATAAGATGCGCACTAATAAACGCAACTACTGCAGCCAGCCAGACAGCCCGGACTCTAACCGAAATAGCAAGAGGAACAGCATATCAAAGAACCAACTATACTAAAATGCTCACTTGTCAACGTTGCTACCTCCTAGAATATTATATTCTGCTAATTCTGAATAACGGGATAGGTACATAGATGTGAAATAAATACGTTACTTGTGATTGATTAAATAAACATGAACGCTATTATTATAAAACCTTAATATTTTCTTACAATAGGTACCTTCAAGATGCTTACAATAAAACAATGCTCTGAAGTGGTTTTCATAATTTTCAGAAATTATAATACAAGAGCAATGTTATAATATTATTATGAAAAAAAAATATATATTATATTTAATTTTTTATTTTATTAGTTAGTTACATAAAAAAATTCCAACCATATTATTTTGGTATTTTTTATTAGATACATAATATTATTATGATTTAAGAGTCATCCTTCCATTTAATGTAGAGATATTGACATTCAGATATTATTATAATGCTTCGAAAGTAATTTTAATTACTTTGTGTTCATTCAAATAAGTATTTATTCTTCATATCACACAATACTATAAACACAACTATAAACAATTCTATATTTAGTAACTAAACATGTAGATCTGATTATTTTTATTTTTATTTATTACTCTTTAACAAAACTATACATGGGAAACTTATTGCTAACTTATACAAAACAAAACAAGAAAAGTATAGTTTATTAGGCGGCCTTATCACTTAGAAGTGATCTCTTCCAGGCAACCTGGGCAAAAGGTAACAAGCTTACTGAAATTACGATGGTAGGTAGAAAAAAAGGCAAGTAACAAAAAACAAAACAAGATAAATAAATAAATAATAATAATTAAAATAGATATACATATAGATAGATATATAATAAAAATACCTACATAATATAGATAAATATACTACACTCGAATATATACAATTAATTCAATAATAATATATACAATTTATACATATACTTATATGACTATAAATTAAATACATGATACATATTATTAAATACATACATGCTACATAAAACAAATATAAAATACTACAAATACATGCTGTGTATAGTTAATAATATATAAATACATAGTTAATGTGCCGAGTTGAAAGCAGTAGTGAGAAAGTGTCGTCGCAATAGGTTTTTAAATGAAGATATATTTTTAGCTTGTCTAATAGGTAGTGGCAAAGAATTCCAAAGATTGACAGCAGTGGCAACAAACGATTTAGCGAGGAAGTGAGTACGTCGAACAGGAACACTCAAGGTGAGTCTATCAGCCGAGCGAAGAGAATAGTTTTCATTGTGCAGGAAGGAAAAATTGTTTTTGAGATAAATAGGAGCAGAAGGATCAAAAAGGATACGGAACAGTAATTGCAACAAATGAAGATTCCGGCGAAAACGGATGGGGAGCCACTTGAGCTGTTTTCTGTAGATAGAAACGTGATCGTATTTCCGAAGGCCGAAAATAAACCTAATACAAAAATTTTGGAGTCGCTCAAGTTTATCAGTTAGCTCTACTGATAAATCAGGAAAACATGCATCAGCGTAATCAAGAATAGGAAGTAGAAGGGATTGTGCTAGCATAATTTTAGTGGGAATGGGCAAAAAGTTACGAAGCCTTCGGAGCGTAGCGGAAGCGGCATAAATCCTACGGCTCAATTCCTGGATATGATTAGACCAGGATAACGTTTGATCAAACAGAACACCTAAGTTTTTGACTACCTTTTGGTAAGGCAAGACTACGCCACCGATTTTGACGCTAGGCAAAATACCCCAGTCGATTTCAGAAATAAGATAAGGACTACCGATTATGATGACATTGCTTTTAGAAGGATTTAGTTTTAGACCAAAATCATCGCACCAACTAAGTATAGAAGCTAATTCATTATTACAAAAATCTATTGCTTTAGGTAAGTCAGCGATAGTAGACTGGGTATAAATCTGTAAATCATCTGCATATATATGGTACAGAGCCGTCAATCGGGAACATAAGGAATTGATAAAAATGGAGAAGAGGAGAGGAGACAGGACACCGCCTTGCGGAACACCAGCAGAGACTGCGCACCAAGACGAGTGCTTAGAACCTATCATGATACGCTGCCTCCGACCGGTAAGGTAGGAACGAAACCAGTCAGTTACTGAAGGAGATATGTTAATTAAACGCAGCAAACCCAACAGTATGTCGAAGTCGACGGTGGTAAAGGCATTGCTGAAATCCAGCAGAGCCAGTACTGTGAGCTTCTTATTGTCAATACCAGCACGAATGTCGTCAGTAACCTTGATAAGAGCTGTAGTCGTACTATGACCAGGACGGAAACCAGATTGGAAATCACTAAGGATATTGTGTGTATTAAGGAAAGAAGTGAGTTGGTTATGAAGAAGACGTTCAAGGACTTTGGAGAGGAAAGGTAGTATAGAGATGGGACGGTAATCAGAAAAGGAATTAGGATTAGATTTTTTAGGCATTGGAATAACTTGTGCATCTCTCCAAACACTTGGGAAGACGCTAGTGGAAATGGAGGTGTTGAATATGTGAGTGATGATGGGTACAATGAGGTCAAGGATAGGAATGATCATATTACGGCTAACAAGGTCACAGCCAACTGCGTTTGATGATATTGACAATATCGCCTTATTAACATTCCGTTCAGTAACAAGGCTGAAAAGGAAAGCAGGATAGTCAGGAGTAGGGAGCGAGGAGAGTCTGGCAAGAGTTCGGTTTTTCTTACTGGTTTCAAGAGAAGGAGACGATGTAAAGTGCCCATTTAGCTGTTCAATGTCGAGATTGTTAGGAGAGTTATATTATTTACGAATAATATAAAGGTACTTAGTTCATGCAACACAACTACACACACATACAACTTACAAGGCTTAAACACCAACATGCAAACACGTATCTAGATTAAAAAATATATGTATTTTTATTTTTCATTAATGATTACTTTCTTTCTTGTTGGAATTTCCTCCAATGGAAACTCCAAATCCAATACACTCTATGGAAAAGGGCGCGACTTTTGACATACAGATTTTTACCTAATTTTCTACATTGCTACAAAACGTAAAAAAATGTAATTAATTTTAATTTTGTTTGAATCTCGTACGACAACATATTCCTATATATTATTAATATTGTTATTCAGAGATAATTTTTGTTTAATTGCTTTATTTTCAGCCTCATTGAAACACAAGTTGTCAGTTGCTCGTCCAAATTATTTTATACATTCCAAACTATTTTGGGAGAGATACAACGATGTTTTATTAACATCTGATAACATTGAAAACTGGATGACTTTCGACGATGGATTACAAAATGCTTCTTGTATAGAAACGCTTATGAATAGTCATGTTGATATTGAATACTTTGAACCTACTGACGTAAAAGGACAGACTGATGTAGCGTTAATATTGTACTCCTCGGGAACTACGGGACTACCGAAAGGAGTGCGTTTGACGCATTTAAACTGTATTCTAAACAGTACGCCTTACAAGTAAGTTAAATCATATTTTGATAGTTCGACAATTCGACAATAATATTATGATGTTAAAATGGCATTAAAAGTTCGTCATCATCTTCTGATTACTGCTGGGACACGGACAACCTATGACGGATAGGCCATAATCCACCACCTTGTCCACCACACTGGCCAAGTACGGGTTGGCAGATGACATATTATGTCGTACTGTGATGGACTTTCTTGTGTACTTTTGATTCTTCGACATTTAAAATTGGAATAAAATTATAAATAAAAATAACTGCGTTAAAAACAACCGACTTCAAAAACGGAAAAGTAAGAAATAAAAAAGATTTGATATTATTAATTACTACATATTATTTTTATGTGCTATTTACTAAAAAGGTTTGATGTCGGTGCATGGGCTTAATACTAAGTGCTTAGTGTTTGGCACCGACTTCAAACCTATTTAATAAATAGCACATAAAAATAATATGTAGTAATTAATAATATCAAATCTTTTTTATTTCTTACTTTTCCGTTTTTGAAGTCGGTTGTTTTTAACGCAGTTATTTTTATTTAATACTTTTTAGTGTATTTTTCAACACGAATCAAACGAGCCCAAACTCGATAAAGTTGAGTCAATATATTACTGAGTTCCTATAGCCACCTTCCGATTCCATCATCAGATCAGCTCCATGTCATGATAATGTTTCATCGCTATCCAATTTACATTCGTATACAAAATTTCAGCTCAATCGGTTACCGGGAAGTGAATCAAAGTTACTTGCTACATTGAAATTAAGTCATCGAGTACAGACAAAAATGCTCATAAAATAAAAACTACTAGGCCTAGCCGAATAAAATTTTTATGGGACCAATTCGACACCATCCCGCATCGAACAAAAAAAGAATCACGTAAATCGGTTCAGAAACCTCGGAGTAATCGGTGTACATACATAAAAAAAAAAAAAAAAAAAAAAAATATACCGGCCGAATTGATAACCTCCTCCTTTTTTTTGAAGTCGGTTAAAAATAACGACTTACAAAGTTATAATGAAACATGGATAGGTATATACAGAAATTTATAAAAGTATGATCAATATTTTAATTCAATTATTTACTTTCAAGCCTGGATTATGGAACGATGCAGAGATTCTACACTTGTGGGGAATGGTACCACAATTACGATACTTTCTCAATGTACAAATATATAAGTCTCGGAAAAACTATTGTGTATCTCACAAATATCAAACCCGAAAATTTGGTGAAATGTATAAAACAATATAAGGTAAACATTTAATATATAACGAACCTAAGCGGTAAAAATGGTATATTTTATCAAAATCTACAATTTCCTTTGCGTGGAATATCGATGAAATTTTCGATGATGATGATATTTTTGATATTTGGTGAACAGATTCGTACAAATCATTTTGAATAAACCATTCTATTTGGATTTTTATTTTCTAAAAATACTTAAATGAAATTTCTTGGAATAAAAAAGTAAATCATCACTAACTTTTTATTTCAGATTGATATGGCAATGATATTGCCAATCCTTATTTATGGATTGTGTAAAGTTGACGATACAGACTATCATTTGGAATCTTTGAAACTAATTTATAGCCGATCAGCACCTCTACATTATAGAACCATCGAAAATGTCAAACAAAGGTTCAATTTTCATTACACATACTTATTACGTAATTCATTATTTAATTCATATATATGTTTAAGAGTACTTATGAAGCATCTCAGTACTTACATGTGCTTCTATTCCTTTCCTTAATAATTGTATTATTTAGAACTTACATTGTATTGTTATAATAAATGTTCTGTAATTCACTTAAAACAAATGAATTTAATTTCTACCCAACTTAATATTTTTTTTTAATCATTACTATTAAGCTGATATAGCATCGATACCTTGGACAGGAAAATATATTGGAAAATATAACCAATCAATACCAATAATTATAATTCAATTTAAATGATCGATAGATTTTTAAGAAATAGAATAGAGCAACTGTTAATATTATTTTTGTATTATTTTCGACGAAACAGATTCCCAAACTTGCAAGAAGTATTCCAAGGTTATGGAATGACGGAATGCGGGGAGCTAACTTCAGAAAATTGGGGCACAAAAGGACCAAAGCCTGGCAGTGTCGGTATGGCTTCACCTGGGATTGTTTTAAAGGTAACGATTTCCTTTTCGCTTACTTACTTTTTTAATTTTTTTTAGCGTTCTTTTAGATAAAATAAATACTACTTATGTAACTATTTTACTTGTAACCTGTCTTATCTATACTAATATTATTATAAAGCTGAAGTTTGTTTGTTTGTTTGAACGCACTAATCTCAGGAACTACTGGTCCGATTTTAAAAATTCTTTCGGTGTTAGATAGCCCGTTTATCGAGGAAGAATATATCATCACCATAAGACCAACAGGAGCGGAGCAATGCGGGTGAAATCGCGGGGCACACCTAGTAAAATATATTTTCTTTTATATCATAAGATGTGATAAGACATAAAGGAATTCATATTGATTAATATTTATAATACAACAGGTTACAGATCCCAATACTGGAAGGACACTTGGCCCAAATGAAAGGGGTGAAATACGCGCCAAAGGTCCCGTACTTATGAAAGGCTACATCGGAATCGACCCTTCCACGTACTTGGATGAGGATGGCTTCCTTAAAACTGGCGATCTGGGATACTATGATGACGACAGATACTTTTATATCGTTGATAGAATAAAAGAAATTCTATGTTACGATGGTGACCAGGTATAATTTTTTTTCCTCCAATATTTTTCTAGTTTTTCTAAAGTCAGTTAAAATCTTGTATGTCATAATATTCGAGTCAATTTTCAATTTCTCTTATTTAATTTACAGGTCCCGCCGTTAGAATTAGAAACAATACTACAGTTGCACCCAGATGTACTTGAAGTTGGTGTTGTCGGTAAACACAGTGAAGAGCATGGTGATATACCTACAGCATTTGTCGTAACAGTGCCTGGCTCTAAAGTCACTGAACAGGAATTGATCAATTATGTGGCTGGTGAGGTAGGCATCAATATAATAATTAGGTTAATATTCATAACACCATTGAGTTTCGATTATAAAGCGATGTGACGTTAACGCTGAATTGGTTTTACGAGTATATATGTATATATCAATGCAATATATGGATTGATACATAACTAATTGATAAATGATATTATACATACATAGTTTAACGGCTTCTTAATCAATAATACGTAAGCAACGGTGAGAGATATTGCTGATTATAACATTTTAAAGTTCAAAGCTCATATACAAATATAGATACAATACATTAAAGATTCATAGTAAGTATTTGCTTATTTGAGTTTTAAAAGAGTTGAAGATTCCTGTGTAGGTATGTAACTTTTAACACGTATGTTAGCAGAATTCATATTATTCAAGGTTCCGCCATTTATGCAACTGGCGGGTGGGGTGAAATTCATCACAAAACTGCCAAGAAATCCCCGGGGGAAAATTCTACGCCGTGAATTAAGGGAAATACTGAACAATTGAAGGAAATTAGTTTTTTTCCTTGATTCATATACGCGACATGAAACTCAGATTTTTCACTTACGGAATGCAAATGTTTTATTTGTCGCGATGGGATATACAGGGTGGCCCGTTTACAGTGGTCCAAAAATTTTTTTCAGCTTGAGAGCATCATGAGTAATCATTTAAAACAAACTTTAGTTAAGCGAAAACTTATGGTTTAGAAATTATAAATTTTTTTTTAAATAATCTGGAGTTTCAATGTTTTTGACACAAAACTACTCTGTTATGAAAACTACTCGACCGAATTGAATGAAATTTGGTATAAGTATAGCGCAATAACCTACCTATCGCGCTATAGGCTCATCTTGTGTAAATAATTACACTGCATTTTTTTATTTATCTTTTTCTGTAGTTTTTTGAATTTCTCGACAAAATGTCGATTTTTCGAAAAAATCCTGTGAAAAAAAAATGTACCACCAAGGTTTTGCTGGTACTGCTAAAAACTTCCTTAACATAAGGTTATTCTTTACACAAAAAATCATAGTTGTCCTTCGATTGTAACATCTTCAAAAACAATATCATGTGCATTAACACATGAAAATCGAAAAATTACGAAATTTACCATAATTCAATTTTAATCATTTGGAACGATCAATTTTTGATTAAAGATCCATTTATTGCCATAAAAGTCGTAATACAAATCAGTACTCACATGGCTATAAAAGTTAAAATGAATGAAATAAAATTTTAACCTGCCAGCCAAGATAACTTTACTTTATTCTAATGTCAATTTATTGAGTTTTTTTTTTGTTATTTAGTTTTTAGGTTTAAATCTTAATAAAAGGTTTGGAGAATCAATAAAACAACATAAATATTAATTAACATATTGTTTATTTTTTACAAAAGGTTTTCGAAATGCCGTCCGCCTTTCGCTAACATAATCTGCATCTGCGTAAGAAATTTCTTCGCAGCCTATTAAATGGCTGCCGGCTTTCTTTAATGGCTGTAATAGCCATTTGAATTTATGCCTATAAATAACCATAAATTCATTATACATAGGTACATATGTATGCCAATTTATGGTATTAAACCATTTATTACCGTAGGTTCATACCTATCCGGAGAGGAGGATCGGTCGCGGTGGCCAGCCTGTTCACCCGACTTGAACCCCGTTGATTTTTTCATTTGGGGATACATTAAGGAGATTGTGTACGCACGGGAGAGCACATCGGAGCAAGAATTGGAGGAAAATTCAAGTGGCTATAACAGCCATTAAAGAAAGCCGGCAGCCATTTAATAGGCTGCGAAGAAATTTCTTACGCAGATGCAGATTATGTTTAGCGAAAGGCGGACGGCATTTCGAAAACCTTTTGTAAAAAATAAACAATATGTTAATTAATATTTATGTTGTTTTATTGATTCTCCAAATCTTTTATTAAGATTTAAACCTAAAAACTAAATAACAAAAAAAACTCAATAAATTGACATTAGAATAAAGTAAAGTTATCTTGGCTGGCAGGTTAAAATTTTATTTCATTCATTTTAACTTTTATAGTCATATGAGTACTGATTTGTATTACGACTTTTATTGCAATAAATGGTTCTTTAATCAAAAATTGATCGTTCCAAATGATTAAAATTGAATTATGGTAAATTTCGTAATTTTTCGATTTTCATGTGTTAATGCACATGATATTGTTTTTGAAGATGTTACAATCGAAGGACAACTATGATTTTTTGTGTAAAGAATAACCTAATGTTAAGGAAGTTTTTAGCAGTACCAGCAAAACCTTGGTGGTACATTTTTTTTTCACAGGATTTTTTCGAAAAATCGACATTTTGCCGAGAAATTCAAAAAACTACAGAAAAAGATAAATAAAAAAATGCAGTGTAATTATTTACACAAGATGAGCCTATAGCGCGATAGGTAGGTTATTGCGCTATACCTATACCAAATTTCATTCAATTCGGTCGAGTAGTTTTCATAACAGAGTAGTTTTGTGTCAAAAACATTGAAACTCCGGATTATTTAAAAAAAAAATCATAATTTCTAAACCATAAGTTTTCGCTTAACTAAAGTTTGTTTTAAATGATTACTCATGATGCTCTCAAGCTGAAAAAAATTTTTGGACCACTGAAAACGGGCCACCCTGTATATGTCTACTTATGTAATGATAATTATTGTGAATTATATTTGTTTCAAAATAAATTTGTTGTTTTTAAAGACTTTTCTTTCATTATACCTACTACTTAGATCATTAAGTAAACCTACTATAGTCTCAACTAAGAAAGTTGTTCAATAAAAACGTAAACTTTAATTTTTTACGATAATTTCAAATGGATAAAAAAAATAAAGGTACATTTAGTATTAAACCGATAGATGTATCTCGCATGAATTACCTTTTTTATTACCATTTACTAACCAAATTGAATTTGACGATTAATACTAAATAGACATATTTAATTACCTTTTTAATAAATACTTGCTAGAATGACGAATTTGATATACAGATAAAAATTATAATGGCAAGTTTTCGTTTTCGTTTTTAATGCTTATCAAGACAAAAAAAAACATTAAATAATAAGACTTTTTATAAATTATTATTTATCTATGTATACTAGAGCCAAGGTAAAAATAAACGAGAATACAAAAGCTACACGATGTTTTTCAATTTAACTGCATATTATCCACATCGCCTCTGAACCAATCGTTGAAGAAAATTGGATTGTGCAAATCGAAAATTTACAACTTGTTATATTAGTATAGGATCTGTATTTATTTCAACACAACCAAGCCTTTTCGGAAACTTCCTCAAATTATTTTCACCATGATCAACCAAGTATTGTAATACATAAATTGTGACATAAAAAATGTGTCATGTTAACAACGTAAGTATCTGGACATGCACAACCAATTTACACTGTAAATTGGTTGTTTATTCAAAATATTATTATTGTTAAAAACATTTACTACTCGTACTCACTTACCCTTTCATTCATCGTTAGAAAATGTCTCGTTTTCAATAGCCATATATTTTATTTATAAATTGAATACATTTCCGAAGTTAAAAGTTACTGTAAGGTTAAGAAATTGCAGACAGGGATGAAGGATGAGGTACAAAGGAACTTAAGACTGGTGGTAGCGTTGATATGGCTGCCCACATTATTATTTTAAAAAGTGAGTTTTTTTTCATAATTATATACATAATTCTCTCTAGGATCTAAGTAAATATCTAGCTAGCTCTATCTAGCTAGCTCCTTATGTTTAATGACTTTAATTATCATTGAAGAAATTTTCCAATCGGTTAATTATTTTCAAATACCAAACATAATATCTGCCGAAGTTAACAACAAAAAAATAGTGTACGGATTTTTTTTTTCAAATTCAACGTACGTTTAAGTTATATACAATGTACATGTAAAACATATATACAGTTCTAATTTATGTAAGTGAACATACTTATTAAAAGTTATAGGTCATTGTCGAAATGAATTCATGTTCATTGTCTCATTACACAACAGTTCAACGATCTATCGTCCCATAAACAAATTTTGACTTGGAGCCAAAAAACACAAAAGGAAAAACTACATAGATTTATATGAATTTTGTTCATAACATTTCTGGATTTATTTCAATATATTTTTACTGTTTACATCATCTATCGTCATCGTCGGTCATTTACCTAAATAATGACATATTCTTAACGAGGCATAAAAAAAATCTTAAGATAGTGCAACTAAAAACGAATAGAGTCGTTCGACGTAATAAAGAGGGTGAAATCTGTATTAAGGGCCTTGGTCTTATGAAGGGCTATTTAGGGATTGATCCTTCTCAATATTTCAACGAAGAGGGCTTTCTCAAAACTGTAGATGGGGGTACGATGATACTGACAAATACTTCTCATTTGATTCGTCATTGATAGAATTAAGGAAAGCATATCGTATCCTTTATACGAAATAATGATACCTATTATTGTAGTTCTTTTTTATTCCAACTTTTAGTATACCACGTAGTTATAAAATATCCCGTAGAGGCTCCCTCTTAAAGTATGTATAAGGACTCCCTTATCTAATATTCTAACACTTAACTCACTCTTGATAGTCTCCGCAACGATAATAATTATGTAGGTACTAGTTACCTCCCGTGCGGAGTTTCTGGTCTTCCATCGGGCGCGTCCCCAGGTGGCGGATAGGGGCAGGCCCCCCAGATATGGGGGGTACCGGCTGCTCAGCCGGCGCGGACCAAAACCAGCGAGGAGGCCGGAGGGCTGCTAAATAATACTCCTAGGTGATGGTATGTGCGCAGCATCACCTAGTACTGGGGTTGGGGCCGATGAGGCCGCTGTGGAGCCGAAAGGGCCCAGCCCTAGGTAGCGGCTGGCGGGTGTAACCCGGCAGGCGTACTGCAAACTGGAGAGGAGAGGAGGAGATGATGGAGGCAAGTTCTAAAAATAAACTACCCCAGGAGGGTACCACCAAAAGTGGAGAATCCCTCCCTGAGTCTAACTCAGGCTGCCCCACGTATTCTGGGGGGGGCAAAAACTTGCGTAAAGACACTGAGGCGGTGGGTTCCCAGGCCTCCTCGGTGCCAAAAGCTACTGGACCAATCGATGACCTTGGCAAACGGACAATGGAAAATAACGTTTTGCAAAGCGATACTGATTTTGGGGTAGGGACGCGCGCTCAAATGGAGCGTGTGAGAACAAGGGGGAGGAAGGCTGGACCTAGTGGAATGTCTGCGGCAACGTCTGTAGACAGCCTCATGACGGTCCAGTCATACGAAGAGGACCGATTGTGGGCGAAGCGCAAGCGGTCTTCTGGAGCGAGCTGCTCGGGCTCCTCCACAGAGGGACGAACGCGCACGGCCAAGAAGAGTGCTAAGAGGGGCAAGGGACGCTCGTCAACATCGCGCACACCTGCGTCCTCTGCAAGGAAGGCTCTGGCGGAAATGGTTGCCGCAAGGAAAGCTCTTGGGCTCGTAGGCGGCAATCCCGAGTTCGAGACTGAGCGAGAGACCCAGGTCTCGAGAAGCTCTCAGGCCGCGGACGCAGAAGCCGGCAGCGGGCGGACCGAGGACGACGAATCAATCGTAGCCCTCCGGCGCCGCATTGAGGAGAATCTTGCGGTCATAGAGGCTAAATCCTCAAACCTGAAGGGGACGTCGAAACGGACCCTAAAGGATGCGTCGGAGGCGATCCAAGAGGCGGTTGCACTACTGGTACAGCGCACCGCCTCCGAAGAGACACGGCGGCTTCAGGCCGACAATACCAGGCTCCATGGGGAGATTGCGGCCCTACGCAAAGAGATGGCGGAAATGAAAGCTACGCTAGGGGCTGCACAACATACGCAGCAGCATCAGACGGACTCTGAACTGACCGCGAACATCATGCGGCAGGTCGGAGAAATGGTAAACGCCCGGCTCGATGTACTGGAGGAACGCCTACCTCCAGTAAGGCGCGTGAGGCCGCCACTGGCGGCGGATGATAGGACTGGAGGGATGGCGGTTAGCCAAGGGCTAACCGAGGACTTCCCTCAACTCCCGCCTCCAAAGGCAAAGAGGGCGCCTGCAAAGGCGAATAAAAATCAGGGGGAAAAGCGGGCTGTTGCACAGCCTGTGGGTACCGGTCCGGCCCCAAATCAAGGAAAAGGAGGAAAAAAGGCGGAGCAGCGTCCCGAAAAGGTTGCCCCGTCCACGTCTACCGCTCCCCAGCAGCAACCGCCCAAGCAAGGGTGGACTCTGGTGGAGAAGAAGAAGAAGAGGAAGAAAAGCAAGGCGGAGGCTAAAACACGAAGAAGGGCTCCTAAACTCCGCTCTCCCTCGTCCTCGGCTGTGGTCATAACCCTGCAGCCGGATGCGGAGGCGCGCGGGGTCACGTACGCCTCTGTAATGGCTGGGTCCCGGCAAAAGATCAACCTCACGGAGATCGGTGTCAGCGCCCTACGCTTCAAGCGTGCCGCGACTGGGGCCCGAATTTTGGAAATTCCGGGCACTACAAGTGCGAAGGAGGCGGACGCCCTTGCTACTAGACTGCGTGAGGTGTGGGACGAGGATACCATCAAGGTATCCAGACCAGTAAAGTGCGCGGAGGTGCGGGTCACTGGTCTTGATGATTCGGTGGCTGCCGAGGAAGTTGCAGCTGCAGTCTCCCGGGTGGGTGAGTGCCCCGCGGACCAAGTTAAGTGTAGTGGTCTGCGCGTGGGATCGAGAGGTTCCACCACAGCGTGGGTGAGCTGCCCAGTTGCTGCTGCAAAAAAGGTGGCGCAGGTTGGGCGCATCCTTGTTGGATGGATCTCCGCGGGGGTCTCGCTTGGTGTAGTGAAGCCACAACGCTGCTTCCGATGCCTGGAGGTGGGACACGTTAGGGCCATGTGCTCGTCGCCCGCAGACCGAAGCAACGTCTGTTACCGATGTGGCGAAAATGGGCACAAGGCTGCAGGGTGCTCTGCAGCTGCCGCTCATTGTGTTCTCTGCGCCGATGCAAAACTGCCCGCGGGACACCGGCTCGGGGGCCCGGCCTGCAAAGCCACGAAGCGGAAGAGAGGAGGCCAGAAGCGCGATGACCTGGTAGTCGCATCGCTTTCACGCCCTGCGCCATCTGAGGCGCCCGTGGTGGCAGAAGGAATGGAGACGTAGCGATGGCCCTCCGCTTTCTTCAAGCCAACATCAACCACTGCGCTAGAGCTCAGGATCTGATGCTCCAGAGTCTGTCGGAGTGGTTGATAGATGTGGCGGTGGTAGCTGAGCCATACTCGGTACCTCTCCGGGATAACTGGGTGGGGGACGTGGATGGCTTGGTGACGTTGGTGGCACAGGGTGGTGTGGTTATGGAACGAGTTGCCCGGCGGCGAGGTTGCGTCTCGGCCTCGATCAGAGGATACACGGTGGTTGGAGTATACTTCTCTCCCAACCGCGGACTGGACGAGTTCGAGCAGTTTCTGGCAGAGCTGGGGGAGCTGATTGAACTCGCCCGTCCACAGCCTATACTCCTGGCCGGAGATTTCAATGCCAAGTCAATGGCATGGGGGTCTCCGGTGAGGAATGCGCGGGGAGCGGTGTTACAGGACTGGGCGGTTGCGGCCGATCTCTCGGTTCTCAATCGTGGATCGGAATTAACGTGTGTGAGGCAAAGGGGTGGATCCATCGTTGACGTTACGTTTGCAAGTCCCCCCCTTGCACGGCGAATCGAAGATTGGAGGGTGGTTACCGATGTGGAGACGCTGTCGGACCATCGCTATATCCGCTTCAGCGTCTCTGCGCCCTCGATGGCCTCCAGTTGGTCTTCCCGGATTGATAGTCGTCCGCGCTGGGCACTTCGGAGTCTCGACAGGGAGCTTCTCATTGAGGCTGCCATAGTGCAGTCATGGTTGCCTGCGCCACAGGACGGTTCAGTCGAGGATGAAGCAGCATGGCTGGCAAACGCCATGGAGCAGGTTTGCGATGCGTCGATGCCCAGAGCCCGCTCAACTCCGCGCAGACGTCGGATGTACTGGTGGTCCGCCGAAATCGCCCAGCTGCGCACTTCCTGTGTGGCTGCGAGGCGGGCGTACACCAGACACCGTCGCCGGAGATGGCGCGATGAGGAGGAGGAAACGCGACTATATGCTGCTTATAGGGAATGCGTGACCGCTCTGCAGGAGGCAATCAGCAGCGCCAAGGACCGGGCCTGGGACGAGATGCTTGAGGGCCTAAACCGAGAACCATGGGGTCGGCCGTACAAGCGGGTAAGGCAGAAGCTTCGCCCGTGGGCCCCTCCCCTGTCTCAGTCCCTCGAGCCTCGTTTACTGCAACGGATTGTGGCAACCCTGTTCCCAGAGAGGGGAAGAAATGCCTTATCAACGGCGGCGACGCCCGAAGAACAGGAGGACCCTGCAGGTGTATCTGTTCCGGATGTCACCCGAGACGAAGTCGAGACCGCGGTGGGGCGACTCAAACAGAGGAACACTGCCCCAGGTCCAGACGGAATCCCTGGCCGAGCCTGGGTGCTGGCGATGGAGGCTCTCGGACCCCGAGTAGAGCGGCTATTTTCAGCTTGCCTTCGGCAGGGCCAATTTCCCCGCAGATGGAAGACGGGGAACTTGGTCCTGCTGAGGAAGGATGGGCGCCCGCAGAACTCACCCACTGCTTACAGGCCCATCGTACTGCTTGACGAGGTGAGCAAGCTTTTTGAGCGCGTTTTCGCAGCTCGCCTCGTCAACCATTTAGAGGGAATTGGTCCGGACTTAAGCAATAACCAATTTGGCTTTCGCCGAGGGAGGTCTACGCTTGATGCCATATCGCGTGTGAGGGCGACTGTGGAGAGTGCAACAGAGAACGGCGAGGTTGTTCTGGCGGTGTCCTTGGACATCGCCAATGCCTTCAACACCCTGCCGTGGGACAAGATCTTAGACGCTCTCCACTTTCACCGCGTTCCGAAATATATGATGCGCCTACTGCGATCATATCTTTCGGACAGGGCTGTGGCGTATCCTACTCGGGATGGGTGGAGTGAGAGGGAGGTGTCGTGCGGTGTTCCACAGGGTTCAGTCCTCGGACCTCTCTTGTGGAACATTGGATACGACTGGGTCCTGCGCGCCGCAAATCTCCCGGGTGTCGGCGTAACCTGTTACGCGGACGACACCCTGGTGACCGCGCGCGGTGCCTCGTATAGCGAGGCGGCTCTCCTGGCTGCTGCGGGGGTGGCGGACGTGGTGTGTCGCATTAGGAGGCTGGGTCTGGAGGTGGCGCTGGAGAAGTCAGAGGCCATCTTCTTTCCCGGCCATCGAAGGCTACATAGCGCCGGATCGGAGATCAGGGTCAGCGGGGTACCCATCAAGGTTGGTTCCACAATGCGGTACCTAGGCATTGTGCTGGACAGCAGGTGGAGGTTCGTGGAGCACTTCCGTCGCCTCGCCCCCCGACTTGTAGGGATGGCTGGGGCACTGGGAAGCTTGCTCCCGAACCTTAGGGGTGCCAGGGGTGGGTGTCGCCGTCTGTACACAGGCGTAATCCGCTCCATGGCCCTCTACGGGGCCCCCATCTGGGCAGACGCCCTAAGCGCCCGTAATAGACCATTCCTGCGGAGACCGCAGCGGGTCATGGCACTTAGGGTAGTGAGGGCGTACCGCACGGTCTCATTCGAGGCAGCGTGCGTGATGGCCGGGACGCCCCCGTGGGAACTGGACGCCGAGATGCTCGCGGACGTGTATCGCCGCGTCTCGGCGTCCAAGTCGCTTGGGTTCAACCCATCTTATGAAGAGGTTGAACAGTGGAGGGCTGAAGCTGTCGAACGGCGGTTCCGGGAGTGGGAACACCGGCTCGAAGAGCCCAGCGCTGGAGAGCGGACGGTCGCAGCGATTCGACCGGTGCTGCGAGAGTGGTGCGACAGGCGGCATGGGGCCATAACCTTCCGCCTTACACAGGTGCTGTCTGGGCACGGTTGCTTTGGGCGGTATCTGTGTAAAGTCGCGAGGAGGGAGCCCAGCATGGCTTGCCACTGGTGCGCCTGCTCGGAGGACACGGCAGATCATACACTTGCCGCGTGCCCCGCCTGGGCCGAGCCTCGTGCTCGCTTGGTCGCCGTCGTCGGGTCGGATCTCTCTCTGCCCTCCATTGTTCGCGCAATGGTGGGCAGCGACAGATCCTGGCGCGCGGTGATCACGTTCTCCGAGGATGTGATCTCGCGGAAAGAGGAGGCGGAGCGGGTTCGCGAGAGGGATCCTCACGCGGACCCGATCCGGCGCCGACGTCCTATTGGGCGTCGTCGTCGCGTTGCTGCTGATTTACGCGGCCGCAACCAGCCTCCCTAACGAGGGGCGCCGGGCGATGGAGCGGGGATTTAGTCCATCGTCCGGTGAGATGAGGCGGCGCGAGACGTGTTCCGCTCACGCCGCCCCATGAGGTCAGAGCTGGCGGGCTCATAGTTTGTGTTGGCCTGGAGTCGGGCGGCTGCTGATGGGGTCACGGACGAATTCTACTTATACCCGTGGCCCCGTCGTTGATGTGGCTTGACGGAACACAGTGGGGTTTTGGTCGGTAGGAATCCGACATAACCCACGGCCCTTTCCCCGGACGCCGTGGGTATCTATGCAAGATTTCCCCACTTAAAAAAAAAAAAAAAAAAAAGGTACTAGTTACCTAAAAAAGGTCAAGTTCGGTTGTTTTACTAATATTAACGAGTAGAAATGCATTCAATGTAAAAAAAAAAATTGCCAATCATATTTCACTTTTAACTAACTTTTTTACTCCATAATATTATACATGTATAGAAATTAATTAGTAAATAATATATTCAGACGACATTGTAGTGTTCTCTCTAATACATATTTTATTGATAAATCTTCACAGGTTTGTGTGACCGGCATAGCGATCCTTTCTTATGTATCCATCGGAAATCTAAATTAGTATGGTTGGGTTACTAAGGTAACAGTCGTTAGTAGTATATGGTAAGATTATAATATAATCGTCATGGCCATTTTTTTACCTAAAGAATTAAATGTCTTTACTTCCACTTGATAGATAATTTTTATTTCTGTTATTAGTCTGATGCTGGTTCCAAATAAATGTAAGAAGTCACAACTTTTGAAGAATTCTTATATATTTTATTTCAGTGACATTAATCCAATAATGGATCTGAATGTTTAAATAGATGTTTGTTTGCGTTCTTATATTTTCTAGAATCACTATTGTCAGGAACGTAGAATATATTGAAATCACTACCTTGTTATACTTAGTTATATATATTTTCTGTCATAACTCATAATACTGAATTTTTAGACGGAATATTTTGAAGACATGAGACTTAAAGGTGGTGTAATATTAATATCGAAAACGGAAAGGAACTCCCGGAGAAAACTTTATCGTCACGAATTAAGGGAACCGTTGACTCAAAAGAGTTGTAATCTGGGGAATTTAACACCATGTTTAAACTAAACTTGAATTACTCCTTTGCTTAAAATACCCTAAAGTAATTTAATTGCTTTAGTATGATGTTGCGCTGTGTTCTGTCTTAAATTTACGAGAGGTAACAAACCTACTTTACTTATATTATAGCGTTAACTATATTATATACACTATAATTTCTTAGTAACATTGAATATTTCAGGTGAAAATATGAAAGGGGATTGATACATTTTTAATAATACGTATCTCACTACCAGTTTTTTATTATTAATTTTACAGCTCTCTGAAGTATTTTCACGTTTCATACCTATTTCAATATCATTGCAATCGAACCGTTGACTCTTCAAATAAATCCTATCTATTTGTTATGCTCTAACAAACAAAAAACAAAAATTATAAAAATAGCCCTTCGTTTTATTATAGTTTCAATGGAACTTAAATGAATACACTTTTAAAAGATTTATAATCGTTCACAAATTATTTATAAAAGCATTGTACATTTCAGCTTTAAAATATGAAATTTAAGCTGTTACTGATACAGCCAGCATATTATTTTTATCCGATCAAAACTATTCTAGGAACGTTATACAGGGTGTCTCAAAAGAAAGTATATATTTTGTGGATGAATAAAAAAAAAAGTAAGCGGTGTATTGAAAAAATGTTTATTAATTATTAAAGTGGGATAATATGGGAATTTATTTCTTAAAATAATATCGTCCAAATGCAGTCCATTGCGTTCACGGCACTCATTTAATCGAACACTAAAATTATTTATGACAGCTCGGCAGGTAGACACAGTGATGGCTGCCATTTCGTGTCGGATATTTTCTTTTAAATGCACTAGAGAAGTTGGTTTTTTGGCATACACTTAGATTTAAGATACCCCCACCAGAAAAAGTCCATGGGAGTTAAATCAGTGCTGCGTGGAGGCCAATTTATATCACCTCTCCTAGACGTCGATTTTCCCGGAAAAATTTCATGAATTCGAGGTAAAGACATATTGGATGTGTGTGATGTAGCTCCGTCTTGCTGCAACCATGTTCTCTGGTTATAGCCAGGAAATCTGGTTATAGTTTTGCAGTGCAGGCACTAAAAACTCGTCTACCATCGCTCTGAATTTAGTGTAACTGCACGCATTTAAAAGAAAATATCCAGCACGAAATGGCAGCCATCACTGTGTCTACCTGCCGAGCTGTCATAAATACTGTAATTTTACTGTTCGATTAAATGAGTGCCGTGAACGCAATGGACTGCATTTGGACGATATTATTTTTAAGAAATAAATTCCCATATTATGCACTTTAATAATTAATAAACATTTTTTCAATACACCGCTTACTCTTTTTTTTTATTCATCCACAAAATATAAACTTTCTTTTGAGACACCCTGTATTATTATCTTGCAACTGCTTTAAAAAGTTATTTGGAATGGTCCAGAATGTTCCATTTTGATGAATACTTGAACGCAACATAATGACGTTGAAATTTAGGAAGACGAAGTGAATCGCACACCTACAATATTCTTATATTGTTTTATTTTAGAGAAGGACGGATATCTTTGTCAATTTAGAATCATAGAATTATACCTTCTTCTGCGAAAACTTTCTTTGTTCAATTTTCTTATTAAGTAAGGCATACAATTTAAAAAATGTCTAGTTAGTCTAGTTTGTTAACTCACAAATAAATATGAAATAAATACTGAGTAAATAAATAATGGCTTAAAGCAATTTACTTAACGAGCTTCAAAGAACTATATTAAGTAATAAGAAGTTCG
Source organism: Colias croceus (assembly GCF_905220415.1). Lineage (NCBI taxonomy): Eukaryota > Metazoa > Arthropoda > Insecta > Lepidoptera > Pieridae > Colias > Colias croceus. The sequence continues at coordinate 5,369,541 of NC_059546.1, forward strand.
TCTGGAATCTTTAATTATTAAAATTTTTAAGCAATTTTCATTTAAGATTACTTATCTTCTGTTCACTTTTAATTGAGATACATAGCCATATCTTTATACAATAATACAGTTACATAACTGGATACATATTTGGAGTCGTCCATAGATCGCAATCACCATTTAGCAGAACGTTTGCTCATAACAAACAAAAAAACATTACCTTTTCATCAATTGGGAAGTCGGGAACCTTTGAAATCTGCAAGTATTTCTTCGCATTGAGTTTAACTTTAAATATAAAAAAAAAATATTTTAAATTAATCAGTGATTCACTAAATATCTAATAACTAATCTAGGACCGTGACCTCTTAAAGGCTGTTCTTGTGTATTTGGCTAAAAGCCAGGCGCTTCCAGACCGGATAGAATGAATAGAGCTTTCATATTTTGATCGATATACACACTCCTCGACTACTATTATTAATATATGAAATCTAAGTCATTTATAGAGGTACTTTGAGATATGAAAAGATATTGGATTTGAATCGTTTTCCAGCTATATAGAGAAGAGATTGCAAATTTTATTCATAAATAAATATATTATAGAATGAATAATTAACAACATGCCTACGTCTAAGCTAATAAATATGATCCAGACTTTCTAAAACAAGCTACAATTAAGCAACAATTAAGTTTAGAGTTACTAGTTACTTGCTACTTCATTGTTGTGCTGAAAACATAGACATGTAAATTAAGGATTTATTTATATAGATACTTTGAATAATAATTAATTAGGAATAGAATAAAAACGGAACATGGAACTATTTGGCAACTAATATCCTAGATATTTAAAAGAGACACTCAGTTCAGAAAGGAGGTTTATTACAGCATTAAGCAGAGGTTCAACGAACTATCGCTCTAGAGAACAAGATTTGAATTGGAGCCAACTAACAAAACAATATGAAAAACACGGATATACGAAAAATTATCATAATAAGTGCTTTACATTACATGCTTATTTATACAATACGTCATGATCGTCATCAGATAATAAGATTTATAAAATACTAGTGGCCCGCCCCGGCTTCGCCTGTGGTACATATTTCGCAATAAAAGGTGTTCTTTCTCGGGTATCAAAATATCTCCATACCAAATTTCATGCAAATTGGTTCAGTAGTTTAGGCGTGATTGTGTAACAGACAGACAGACAGAGTTACTTTCGCATTTATAATATTGGTATGGATTAGAAACCTACTATTTAATTTACTTTGTGACCCACATTAATAAATATAACACTTTACACTTAAGTAGTAGATATATCGCATATATTTCTCAGAACTACAAGGAAAACAAAATAATAAAATTCATCAAATCTTTGTAAACAAGTATTACTGTGTAACTTACGAGACTAACGGCCAAGCCACATATTATTTTGACTAAGGTGTAGAGTTTGTGAAGTTAGGCCTTGTAGAGTTAGGGCGTGTAGTGTTAGAAGCTTCGCTCTACATGAGATCTGATAACTTTTTGACAGTGCGAGTCATATGGGCTCGTCTTGGCAACATTTTACATGAAAATGTTTTTGGTGGGATTTCATTTCTTTTTGTAAGTTGTTTTTAACAAAATTTTATAAGTATGTCGATTAAAGTTTTAATTTTTTTTTAACAAGGAGTACCTATACATATATATATCTAGGGGAACCAAGTTTTAGATTATTAGATTATGGTTAGGGAGCCAGGTGCAAATTTGGTTAATTATTTCCTCTCAAGAGATAATTCGTCAGACGCATCAGAGTATAGTATTATAAAGCCTCGTGAACGTCAGCTGGCGCTAGGTTGGGGGGTGAGCGGTTGTAGCCTCCCACGCACGTAGTAAAAAAAATACATTCATTCATTTCCTCTCAGCTAAAAATTTGTCAAATTGTAGCTAACCCAATATCTCAACGAAAAAAAATAATCAGCTGGTTACAACATGGTGTATTATACGTCAGCTGGTGTCTCGAACATGAAAAAAATAAAATTATTTTCCGTGATTTCCTCTCAAACAAAAATTTACCTGATGATAGCTTATATGTAACTGTGGATATATATATAGGTCAGCTGGCTGTATGTTGGTGGAAAAGCCGTCAGCTGGTACTTTGAAAGATACGACATAGGAGTTAGACAGAAGTATCTATTGCCAATTTATATGCATCAACTGACTAGGTTTTCCTCGAATTATTGCTAGCTGATTTTTTTTATTTATCGCATCAGTATATTAACAATCAACTCACAAATTTTCATCTGAGATGAAATGACGTATCTTTAATTATTATCGTTATTTTTAAAAATTCAAGCAACACACGCTAGCATAATATAGACAGTAATAAGGTACTTGGTGGTGGTTAGTTGTGCGCATGATCGGGGTACTACGTACATTCAGCCACATCGGTAAACATGTTTTTACAAATATTATAAACTGCATTTAAAAATAACTATCATAATATCATCAAATTCACATAACTACCTAAAAGTGTAACAAATATGAAATAACCCGCTAAAAACATTAGTTAACTATATATTAAAAAAATAATAGTATAATATATAATTAATAAAGTTATTACTTATCTTTTGAGGGGACTTATGTTGATGGAATTACACGTATCTCGATGATTTTGTTAATGTCTCATTATATTCGAGACACCAGCTGACGTATAATACACCATGCTGTAACCAGCTGATTATTATTTTTCGTTGAGATATTGGGTTAGCTACAATTTGACAAATTTTTAGCTGAGAGGAAATGAATGAATATACTTTTTTTTCTTACGTGCGTGGGAGGCTACAACCGCTCACCCCCCCAACCGAGCTCCAGCTGACGTTCACGAGGCTTCATAATACTATACTTTGATGCATTTTACTAATTACCGCTTGAGAGGAACTTGGTCATAAAATCTGCTTCTGGCTCCCGGACCATTAGACCTGTAGCGTCATCAAAATTTAATTTAAAATTACAGGTCTCATACAAACTCCCATCCCCTAGTTTAAGGGGTTGGGTCTGTGTGTGTGTCTGTGTCTGTGTCTGTGTCGGTGTCGGTGTCTGTGTCTGTGTCTGTGTCGGTGTCTGTGTCTGTGTCGGTGTCTGTGTCTGTGTCGGTGTCGGTGTCGGTGTCGGTGTCGGTGTCGGTGTCGGTGTCGGTGTCGGTGTCGGTGTCGGTGTCGGTGTCGGTGTCGGTGTCGGTGTCTGTGTCTGTGTCTGTGTCTGTGTCTGAGTCTGTGTCTGTGTCTGAGTCTGTGTCTGTGTCTGTGTCTGTGTCGGTGTCGGTGTCGGTGTCGGTGTCTGTGTCTGTGTCTCTGTCGGTGTCTGTGTCTGTGTCGGTGTCGGTGTCGGTGTCAGCGTCTGTGTCTGTGTCTGTGTCGGTGTCTGTGTCTGTGTCTGTGTCTGAGTCTGTGTCTGAGTCTGTGTCGGTGTCTGTGTCTGTGTCGGTGTCTGTGTCTGTCTGTGTCGGTGTCGGTGTCTGTGTGTGTCTGTGTCTGTGGCTGTGTCTGTGTCGGTGTCTGTGTCTGTGTCTGTGTCTGTGTCTGTGTCTGTGTCTGTGTCTGTGTCAGCGTCTGTGTCGGTGTCTGTGTCTGAGTCTGTGTCTGTGTCTGTGTCGGTGTCGGTGTCGGTGTCTGTGTCTGTGTCTGTGTCGGTGTCGGTGTCTGTGTCTGTGTCTGTGTCGGTGTCGGTGTCTGTGTCTGTGTCTGTGTCTGTGTCGGTGTCGGTGTCGGTGTCGGTGTCTGTGTCTGAGTCTGTGTCTGTGTCTGAGTCTGTGTCTGTGTCTGAGTCTGTGTCTGTGTCTGTGTCAGCGTCTGTGTCGGTGTCTGTGTCTGAGTCTGTGTCTGAGGCTGTGTCAGTGTCGGTGTCTGTGTCTGTGTGTCTGTGTCTGAGTTTGTGTCTGTGTCTGTGTCAGCGTCTGTGTCGGTGTCTGTGTCTGAGTCTGTGTCTATGTCAGCGTCTGTGTCTGTGTCGGTGTCTGTGTCTGTGTCTGTGTCTGTGTCGGTGTCTGTGTCGGTGTCTGTGTCTGTGTCTGAGTCTGTGTCAGCGTCTGAGTCTGTGTCTGTGTCAGCGTCTGTGTATGTGTCTGTGTCTGTGTCGGTGTCTGTGTCGGTGTCGGTGTCTGTGTCTGTGTCTGTGTCGGTGTCTGTGTCTGTGTCTGTGTCGGTGTCGGTGTCTGTGTCTGAGTCTGTGTCTGAGTCTGTGTCTGTGTCTGAGTCTGTGTCTGTGTCTGTGTCTATGTCTGTGTCAGCGTCTGTGTCTGTGTCTGTGTCGGTGTCTGTGTCTGAGTCTGTGTCTGAGGCTGTGTCTGAGTCTGTGTCTGTGTCTATGTCAGCGTCTGTGTCGGTGTCGGTGTCGGTGTCTGTGTCTGTGTCTGTGTCTGAGTCTGTGTCTGTGTCTGTGTCAGCGTCTGTGTCGGTGTCTGTGTCTGTGTCTGAGGCTGTGTCTGAGTCTGTGTCTATGTCAGCGTCTGTGTCTGTGTCGGTGTCTGTGTCTGTGTCTGTGTCGGTGTCTGTGTCTGTGTCTGTGTCTGTGTCGGTGTCTGTGTCGGTGTCTGTGTCTGTGTCGGTGTCGGTGTCTGTGTCTGTGTCTGTGTCTGTGTCTGTGTCTGTGTCTGTGTCTGTGTCTGTGTCTGTGTCTGAGTCTGTGTCTGAGTCTGTGTCTGTGTCAGCGTCTGTGTCTGTGTTTGTGTCTGTGTCTGTGTCGGTGTCTCTGTCTGTGTCTGTGTCGGTGTCGGTGTCTGTGTCTGTGTCTGAGTCTGTGTCTGTGTCTGTGTCGGTGTCTGTGTCTGAGTCTGTGTCTGAGGCTGTGTCTGAGTCTGTGTCTGTGTCTATGTCAGCGTCTGTGTCTGTGTCGGTGTCTGTGTCTGTGTCTGTGTCTGAAACTGTGTCTGTGTCGGTGTCTGTGTCTGTGTCGGTGTCGGTGTCGGTGTCTGTGTCTGTGTCTGTGTCTGTCGGTGTCGGTGTCGGTGTCGGTGTCGGTGTCGGTGTCTGTGTCGGTGTCGGTGTCTGTGTCTGTGTCTGTATCTGTGTCTGTGTCTCTGTCTGACGTTGTCTGTGTCGGTGTCTGTGTCTGTGTCTGTGTCTGTGTCTGTGTCGGTGTCTGTGTCGGTGTCTGTGTCTGAGTCTGTGTCTGTGTCTGTGTCTGTATATGAGTCTGTGTCTGTGTCTGAGTCTGTGTCTGTGTCTGTGTCAGCGTCTGTGTCGGTGTCTGTGTCTGAGTCTGTGTCTGTGTCTGTGTCAGCGTCTGTGTCGGTGTCTGTGTCTGAGTCTGTGTCTGAGGCTGTGTCTGAGTCTGTGTCTGTGTCTATGTCAGCGTCTGTGTCTGTGTCTTTGTCTGTGTCTGTGTCCGTGACTGTGTCTGTGTCGGTGTCGGTGTCTGTGTCTGAGTCTGTGTCTGTGTCTGTGTCTGTGTCGGTGTCTGTGTCGGTGTCTGTGTCTGTGTCGGTGTCGGTGTCTGTGTCTGTGTCTGTGTCTGTGTCTGAGTCTGTGTCTGTGTCAGCGTCTGTGTCTGTGTTTGTGTCTGTGTCTGTGTCGGTGTCTCTGTCTGTGTCTGTGTCGGTGTCGGTGTCTGTGTCTGTGTCTGAGTCTGTGTCTGTGTCTGTGTCGGTGTCTGTGTCTGAGTCTGTGTCTGAGGCTGTTTCTGAGTCTGTGTCTGTGTCTATGTCAGCGTCTGTGTCTGTGTCGGTGTCTGTGTCTGTGTCTGTGTCTGAAACTGTGTCTGTGTCGGTGTCTGTGTCTGTGTCGGTGTCGGTGTCGGTGTCTGTGTCTGTGTCTGTGTCTGTCGGTGTCGGTGTCGGTGTCGGTGTCGGTGTCGGTGTCGGTGTCTGTGTCGGTGTCGGTGTCGGTGTCTGTGCCTGTGTCTGTATCTGTGTCTGTGTCTGTGTCTGTGTCTGTCGGTGTCGGTGTCGGTGTCGGTGTCGATGTCGGTGTCGTTGTCGGTGTCGGTGTCGGTGTCTGTGTGTGTCTGTGTCTGTGTCTGTGTCTGTGTCGGTGTCGGTGTCTGTGTCTGTGTCGGTGTCTGTGTCTGTGTCTGTGTCGGTGTCTGTGTCTGTGTCGGTGTCTGTGTCTGAGTCTGTGTCTGTGTCTGTGTCTGAGTCTGTGTCTGTGTCTGTGTCAGCGTCTGTGTCGATGTCTGTGTCTGAGTCTGTGTCTGAGGCTGTGTCAGTGTCGGTGTCTGTGTCTGTGTCTGTGTCTGTGTCTGAGTCTGTGTCTGTGTCTGTGTCGGTGTCTGTGTCTGAGTCTGTGTCTGTGTCTGAGTCTGTGTCTGAGGCTGTGTCTGAGTCTGTGTCTGTGTCAATGTCTGTGTCTGTGTCGGTGTCTGTGTCTGTGTCTGAGTCTGTGTCTGTGTCTGTCGGTGTCGGTGTCGGTGTCGGTGTCTGTGTCTGTGTCTGTGTCTGTGTCTGTGCCGGTGTCTGTGTCTGTGTCTGTGTCAGCGTCTGTGTCTGTGTCTGTGTCTGAGTCTGTGTCTGAGGCTGTGTCTGAGTCTGTGTCTGTGTCAGCGTCTGTGTCTGTGTCTGAGTCTGTGTCTGAGGCTGTGTCTGAGTCTGTGTCTGTGTCTATGTCAGCGTCTGTGTCTGTGTCGGTGTCTGTGTCTGTGTCTGTGTCGGTGTCGGTGTCTGTGTCTGTGTCGGTGTCGGTGTCTGTGTCTGTGTCTGTGTCTGTGTCTGTGTCTGTGTCTGACGTTGTCGGTGTCGGTGTCGGTGTCGGTGTCGGTGTCGGTGTCGGTGTCGGTGTCGGTGTCTGTGTCTGTGTCTATGTCAGCGTCTGTGTCTGTGTCGGTGTCTGTGTCTGTGTCTGTGTCTGTGTCGGTGTCGGTGTCTGTGTCTGTGTCTGTGTCTGTGTCGGTGTCGGTGTTGGTGTCTGTGTCTGTGTCTGTGTCTGTGTCTGTGTCTGTGTCTGTGTCTGTGTCTGTGTCTGTGTCTGTGTCTGTGTCTGTGTCTGACGTTGTCGGTGTCGGTGTCGGTGTCGGTGTCGGTGTCGGTGTCGGTGTCTGTGTCGGTGTCTGTGTCTGTGTCTGTGTCTGTGTCGGTGTCTGTGTCGGTGTCTGTGTCTGAGTCTGTGTCTGTGTCTGTGTCTGTATATGAGTCTGTGTCTGTGTCTGAGTCTGTGTCTGTGTCTGTGTCAGCGTCTGTGTCGGTGTCTGTGTCTGAGTCTGTGTCTGAGGCTGTGTCTGAGTCTGTGTCTGTGTCTATGTCAGCGTCTGTGTCTGTGTCGGTGTCTTTGTCTGTGTCTGTGTCCGTGACTGTGTCTGTGTCGGTGTCGGTGTCTGTGTCTGAGTCTGTGTCTGTGTCTGTGTCGGTGTCGGTGTCTGTGTCTGTGTCGGTGTCGGTGTCGGTTTCTGTGTCTGTGTCTGTGTCTGTCGGTGTCGGTGTCTGTGTCTGAGTCTGTGTCTGTGTCTGTGTCTGTGTCGGTGTCTGTGTCTGTGTCGGTGTCGGTGTCGGTTTCTGTGTCTGTGTCTGTGTCTGTCGGTGTCGGTGTAGGTGTCGGTGTCGATGTTGGTGTCTGTGTCGGTGTCGGTGTCTGTGTCTGTGTCTGAGGCTGTGTCTGAGTCTGTGTCTGTGTCTATGTCAGCGTCTGTGTCTGTGTCGATGTCGTTGTCGGTGTCGGTGTCGGTGTCTGTGTGTGTCTGTGTCTGTGGCTGTGGCTGTGTCTGTGTCGGTGTCTGTGTCTGTGTCTGAGTCTGTGTCAGCGTCTGTGTCTGTGTCTGTGTCTGTGTCTGTGTCTGTGTCTGTGTCGGTGTCGGTGTCGGTGTCTGTGTCTGTGTCGGTGTCGGTGTCTGTGTCTGTGTCTGTGTCTGTGTCGGTGTCTGTGTCTGTGTCGGTGTCTGTGTCTGAGTCTGTGTCTGTGTCTGAGTCTGTGTCTGTGTCTGTGTCAGCGTCTGTGTCGATGTCTGTGTCTGAGTCTGTGTCTGAGGCTGTGTCAGTGTCGGTGTCTGTGTCTGTGTCTGTGTCTGAGTCTGTGTCTGTGTCTGTGTCGGTGTCTGTGTCTGAGTCTGTGTCTGTGTCTGAGTCTGTGTCTGAGGCTGTGTCTGAGTCTGTGTCTGTGTCTATGTCAGCGTCTGTGTCTGTGTCGGTGTCTGTGTCTGTGTCTGAGTCTGTGTCTGTGTCGGTGTCGGTGTCGGTGTCTGTGTCTGTGTCTGTGTCTGTGTCTGTGACTGTGTCTGTGTCTGTGTCTGTCGGTGTCTGTGTCGGTGTCGGTGTCGGTGTCTGTGTCTGTGTCTGTGTCAGCGTCTGTGTCTGTGTCTGTGTCTGTGTCGGTGTCTGTGTCTGTGTCTGTGTCTGTGTCTGTGTCTGTGTCTGTGTCTGTGTCTGTGTCTATGTCAGCGTCTGTGTCGGTGTCTGTGTCGGTGTCTGTGTCTGAGTCTGTGTCTGTGTCTGTATATGAGTCTGTGTCTGTGTCTGAGTCTGTGTCTGTGTCTGTGTCAGCGTCTGTGTCGGTGTCTGTGTCGGTGTCTGTGTCTGAGTCTGTGTCTGTGTCTGTATATGAGTCTGTGTCTGTGTCTGAGTCTGTGTCTGTGTCTGTGTCAGCGTCTGTGTCGGTGTCTGTGTCTGAGTCTGTGTCTGAGGCTGTGTCTGAGTCTGTGTCTGTGTCTATGTCAGCGTCTGTGTCTGTGTCGGTGTCTTTGTCTGTGTCTGTGTCCGTGACTGTGTCTGTGTCGGTGTCGGTGTCGGTGTCTGTGTCTGAGTCTGTGTCTGTGTCTGTGTCGGTGTCGGTGTCTGTGTCTGAGTCTGTGTCTTTGTCTGTGTCTGAGTCTGTGTCTGTGTCTGTGTATGTGTCTGTGTTTGTCTCTGTGTCTGTGTCGGTGTCTGTGTCTGTGTCTGTGTCGTTATCTGTGTCGGTGTCTGTGTCTGTGTCTGTGTCTGTGTCTGTGTCTGAGTCTGTGTCTGAGTCAGTGTCTGTGTCTGTGTCAGCGTCTGTGTCTGTGTCTGTGTCGGTGTCGGTGTCTGTGTCTGTGTCTGAGTCTGTGTCTGAGTCTGAGTCTGTGTCTGTGTCAGCGTCTGTGTATGTGTCTGTGTCTGTGTCGGTGTCTGTGTCGGTGTTGGTGTCTGTGTCTGTGTCTGTGTCGGTGTCTCTGTCTGTGTCTGTGTCTGTGTCTGTGTCTGTGTCTGTGTCTGTGTCTGTGTCTGTGTCTGTGTCTGTGTCTGTGTCGGTGTCGGTGTCGGTGTCTGTGTCTGTGTCGGTGTCTGTGTCGGTGTCTGTGTCGGTGTCTGTCTCGGTGTCTGTGTCTGTGTCTGTGTCTGAGTCTGTGTCTGTGTCTGTGTTTGTGTCGGTGTCTGTGTCTGTGTCTGTGTCGGTGTCGGTGTCTGTGTCTGTGTCTGTGTCTGTGTCTGTGTCTGTGTCTGTGTCTGTGTCTGTGTCTGTGTCTGTGTCTGAGTCTGTGTCTGTGTCTGAAACTGTGTCTGTGTCGGTGTCTGTGTCGGTGTCGGTGTCGGTGTCTGTGTCTGTGTCTGTGTCTGTCGGTGTCGGTGTCGGTGTCGGTGTCTGTGTCGGTGTCGGTGTCTGTGTCTGTGTCTGTATCTGTGTCTGTGTCTCTGTCTGACGTTGTCTGTGTCGGTGTCTGTGTCTGTGTCTGTGTCTGTGTCTGTGTCGGTGTCTGTGTCTGTGTCAGCGTCTGTGTCGGTGTCTGTGTCTGAGTCTGTGTCTGTGTCTGTGTCAGCGTCTGTGTCGGTGTCTGTGTCTGAGTCTGTGTCTGAGGCTGTGTCTGAGTCTGTGTCTGTGTCTATGTCAGCGTCTGTGTCTGTGTCGGTGTCTTTGTCTGTGTCTGTGTCCGTGACTGTGTCTGTGTCGGTGTCGGTGTCTGTGTCTGAGTCTGTGTCTGTGTCTGTGTCTGTGTCGGTGTCTGTGTCGGTGTCTGTGTCTGTGTCGGTGTCGGTGTCTGTGTCTGTGTCTGTGTCTGTGTCTGTGTCTGAGTCTGTGTCTGTGTCAGCGTCTGTGTTTGTGTCTGTGTCTGTGTCGGTGTCTCTGTCTGTGTCTGTGTCGGTGTCGGTGTCTGTGTCTGTGTCTGAGTCTGTGTCTGTGTCTGTGTCGGTGTCTGTGTCTGAGTCTGTGTCTGAGGCTGTTTCTGAGTCTGTGTCTGTGTCTATGTCAGCGTCTGTGTCTGTGTCGGTGTCTGTGTCTGTGTCTGTGTCTGAAACTGTGTCTGTGTCGGTGTCTGTGTCTGTGTCGGTGTCGGTGTCGGTGTCTGTGTCTGTGTCTGTGTCTGTCGGTGTCGGTGTCGGTGTCGGTGTCGGTGTCGGTGTCGGTGTCTGTGTCGGTGTCGGTGTCGGTGTCTGTGCCTGTGTCTGTATCTGTGTCTGTGTCTGTGTCTGTGTCTGTCGGTGTCGGTGTCGGTGTCGGTGTCGATGTCGGTGTCGTTGTCGGTGTCGGTGTCGGTGTCTGTGTGTGTCTGTGTCTGTGTCTGTGTCTGTGTCGGTGTCGGTGTCGGTGTCTGTGTCTGTGTCGGTGTCTGTGTCTGTGTCTGTGTCGGTGTCTGTGTCTGTGTCGGTGTCTGTGTCTGAGTCTGTGTCTGTGTCTGTGTCTGAGTCTGTGTCTGTGTCTGTGTCAGCGTCTGTGTCGATGTCTGTGTCTGAGTCTGTGTCTGAGGCTGTGTCAGTGTCGGTGTCTGTGTCTGTGTCTGTGTCTGTGTCTGAGTCTGTGTCTGTGTCTGTGTCGGTGTCTGTGTCTGAGTCTGTGTCTGTGTCTGAGTCTGTGTCTGAGGCTGTGTCTGAGTCTGTGTCTGTGTCAATGTCTGTGTCTGTGTCGGTGTCTGTGTCTGTGTCTGAGTCTGTGTCTGTGTCTGTGTCTGTGTCTGTCGGTGTCGGTGTCGGTGTCGGTGTCTGTGTCTGTGTCTGTGTCTGTGTCTGTGTCTGTGCCGGTGTCTGTGTCTGTGTCTGTGTCAGCGTCTGTGTCTGTGTCTGTGTCTGAGTCTGTGTCTGAGGCTGTGTCTGAGTCTGTGTCTGTGTCAGCGTCTGTGTCTGTGTCTGAGTCTGTGTCTGAGGCTGTGTCTGAGTCTGTGTCTGTGTCTATGTCAGCGTCTGTGTCTGTGTCGGTGTCTGTGTCTGTGTCTGTGTCGGTGTCGGTGTCTGTGTCTGTGTCGGTGTCGGTGTCTGTGTCTGTGTCTGTGTCTGTGTCTGTGTCTGTGTCTGACGTTGTCGGTGTCGGTGTCGGTGTCGGTGTCGGTGTCGGTGTCGGTGTTTGTGTCGGTGTCTGTGTCTGTGTCTATGTCAGCGTCTGTGTCTGTGTCGGTGTCTGTGTCTGTGTCTGTGTCTGTGTCGGTGTCGGTGTCTGTGTCTGTGTCTGTGTCTGTGTCGGTGTCGGTGTCGGTGTCGGTGTCTGTGTCTGTGTCTGTGTCTGTGTCTGTGTCTGTGTCTGTGTCTGTGTCTGTGTCTGTGTCTGTGTCTGTGTCTGTGTCTGACGTTGTCGGTGTCGGTGTCGGTGTCGGTGTCGGTGTCGGTGTCGGTGTCTGTGTCGGTGTCTGTGTCTGTGTCTGTGTCTGTGTCTGTGTCGGTGTCTGTGTCGGTGTCTGTGTCTGAGTCTGTGTCTGTGTCTGTGTCTGTATATGAGTCTGTGTCTGTGTCTGAGTCTGTGTCTGTGTCTGTGTCAGCGTCTGTGTCGGTGTCTGTGTCTGAGTCTGTGTCTGAGGCTGTGTCTGAGTCTGTGTCTGTGTCTATGTCAGCGTCTGTGTCTGTGTCGGTGTCTTTGTCTGTGTCTGTGTCCGTGACTGTGTCTGTGTCGGTGTCGGTGTCGGTGTCTGTGTCTGAGTCTGTGTCTGTGTCTGTGTCGGTGTCGGTGTCTGTGTCTGAGTCTGTGTCTTTGTCTGTGTCTGAGTCTGTGTCTGTGTCTGTGTCTGTGTATGTGTCTGTGTCTGTGTCGGTGTCTGTGTCGGTGTCTGTGTCTGTGTCTGTGTCGGTGTCTGTGTCGGTGTCTGTGTCTGTGTCTGTGTCTGTGTCTGTGTCTGTGTCTGTGTCGGTGTCTGTGTCTGAGTCTGTGTCTGTGTCAGCGTCTGTGTCTGTGTCTGTGTCGGTGTCGGTGTCTGTGTCTGTGTCTGTGTCTGTGTCTGTGTCTTTGTTGGTGTCTCTGTCTGTGTCTGTGTCGGTGTCGGTGTCTGTGTCTGTGTCTGAGTCTGTGTCTGTGTCTGTGTCTGTGTCGGTGTCTGTGTCTGAGTCTGTGTCTGAGGCTGTGTCTGAGTCTGTGTCTGTGTCTATGTCAGCGTCTGTGTCTGTGTCGGTGTCTGTGTCTGTGTCTGTGTCTGAAACTGTGTCTGTGTCGGTGTCTGTGTCTGTGTCGGTGTCGGTGTCGGTTTCTGTGTCTGTGTCTGTGTCTGTCGGTGTCGGTGTAGGTGTCGGTGTCGATGTCGGTGTCTGTGTCGGTGTCGGTGTCTGTGTCTGTGTCTGAGGCTGTGTCTGAGTCTGTGTCTGTGTCTATGTCAGCGTCTGTGTCTGTGTCGATGTCGTTGTCGGTGTCGGTGTCGGTGTCTGTGTGTGTCTGTGTCTGTGGCTGTGGCTGTGTCTGTGTCGGTGTCTGTGTCTGTGTCTGAGTCTGTGTCAGCGTCTGTGTCTGTGTCTGTGTCTGTGTCTGTGTCTGTGTCTGTGTCTGTGTCTGTGTCGGTGTCGGTGTCGGTGTCTGTGTCTGTGTCGGTGTCGGTGTCTGTGTCTGTGTCTGTGTCTGTGTCGGTGTCTGTGTCTGTGTCGGTGTCTGTGTCTGAGTCTGTGTCTGTGTCTGAGTCTGTGTCTGTGTCTGTGTCAGCGTCTGTGTCGATGTCTGTGTCTGAGTCTGTGTCTGAGGCTGTGTCAGTGTCTGTGTCTGTGTCTGTGTCTGAGTCTGTGTCTGTGTCTGTGTCGGTGTCTGTGTCTGAGTCTGTGTCTGTGTCTGAGTCTGTGTCTGAGGCTGTGTCTGAGTCTGTGTCTGTGTCTATGTCAGCGTCTGTGTCTGTGTCGGTGTCTGTGTCTGTGTCTGAGTCTGTGTCTGTGTCGGTGTCGGTGTCGGTGTCTGTGTCTGTGTCTGTGTCTGTGTCTGTGACTGTGTCTGTGTCTGTGTCTGTCGGTGTCTGTGTCGGTGTCGGTGTCGGTGTCTGTGTCTGTGTCTGTGTCAGCGTCTGTGTCTGTGTCTGTGTCTGTGTCTGTGTCGGTGTCTGTGTCTGTGTCTGTGTCTGTGTCTGTGTCTGTGTCTGTGTCTGTGTCTGTGTCTATGTCAGCGTCTGTGTCGGTGTCTGTGTCGGTGTCTGTGTCTGAGTCTGTGTCTGTGTCTGTATATGAGTCTGTGTCTGTGTCTGAGTCTGTGTCTGTGTCTGTGTCAGCGTCTGTGTCGGTGTCTGTGTCTGAGTCTGTGTCTGAGGCTGTGTCTGAGTCTGTGTCTGTGTCTATGTCAGCGTCTGTGTCTGTGTCGGTGTCTTTGTCTGTGTCTGTGTCCGTGACTGTGTCTGTGTCGGTGTCGGTGTCGGTGTCTGTGTCTGAGTCTGTGTCTGTGTCTGTGTCGGTGTCGGTGTCTGTGTCTGAGTCTGTGTCTTTGTCTGTGTCTGAGTCTGTGTCTGTGTCTGTGTATGTGTCTGTGTTTGTCTCTGTGTCTGTGTCGGTGTCTGTGTCTGTGTCTGTGTCGTTATCTGTGTCGGTGTCTGTGTCTGTGTCTGTGTCTGTGTCTGTGTCTGAGTCTGTGTCTGAGTCAGTGTCTGTGTCTGTGTCAGCGTCTGTGTCTGTGTCGGTGTCGGTGTCTGTGTCTGTGTCTGAGTCTGTGTCTGTGTCAGCGTCTGTGTATGTGTCTGTGTCTGTGTCGGTGTCTGTGTCGGTGTTGGTGTCTGTGTCTGTGTCGGTGTCTCTGTCTGTGTCTGTGTCTGTGTCTGTGTCTGTGTCTGTGTCTGTGTCTGTGTCTGTGTCGGTGTCGGTGTCTGTGTCTGTGTCGGTGTCTGTGTCGGTGTCTGTGTCGGTGTCTGTCTCGGTGTCTGTGTCTGTGTCTGTGTCTGAGTCTGTGTCTGTGTCTGTGTTTGTGTCTGTGTCTGTGTCGGTGTCTGTGTCTGTGTCTGAGTCTGTGTCTGTGTCTGTGTTGGTGTCTGTGTCGGTGTCTGTGTCTGTGTCGGTGTCGGTGTCTGTGTCTGTGTCGGTGTCTGTGTCTGTGTCTATGTCTGTGTCTGTGTCTGTGTCTGTGTCTGTGTCGGTGTCTGTGTCGGTGTCTGTGTCGGTGGTCGGTCAGCCACATATTTTGACTAAGCTGTAGAGTTTGTGAAGTTAGGCCTTGTAGAGTTAGGGCGTGTAGTGCATTAGATCTGATAACTTTTTGACAGTGCGAGTCATATGGGCTCGTCTTGGCAACATTTTACATGAAAATGTTTTTGGTGGGATTTTATTTCTTTTTGTAAGTTGTTTGTAACAAAAATTTTTTATATTTTTTTTTTCTTTTTTTGGGGTGTATTTCTTGCACATCAGAGACGCCTTTTTTTATAGCAAACTCTCTTATTTTTTCTTATTCTTAATTTTTTTTTTTTATTTTAAGCTACTGTGTGGACGTAAGAGGCAGGAGACGTTCGCAACACTTCTATTCATTAGCTGGGTCCACACCGGACGATCCAGCGATCCCGCGATCCGCGATCCACGATCGCGGAGCATGGATCGTGGATCTTGCGATAAAAACTTGCGATCCCAAATATGCGCTCCAAGTGATCCTAAGGCGATCCGTGATTCAGCCAGTCTAACTCTTGTACAATATGGAGTCACACGTACAACGGCGGCGTCTTGCCGTTGCAGCAGTAACTTTTATTATACTTAAATGTTTGCGCAAGAAATCAAGAAAAATAAATCGACGGTTTTGGGTGAAACAATTAAAAAAAATCGATTGGAATCTGGGACTGCTGTACGCAGAGTTAGTTCAGATGAAGTTGAACACAATTTTGCAACAATGAATGCTAATGAATTTGAGATATTCGACTTTCTGAGATGTCCATGGTGTGGTGGATTGCGCGATCCAACACAACCGTCCACACCGCGCGCATCACGCAGCTGAGGCACCTTTGAAGCGGGCACAAAAACCGCCCGCTAACGGATCGCACGAGGTAGGGAGCGCGCGCTCCAAAACGCGTGCATGGATCGCGCGCGGCACGTCCACACCGCCCGCATCTTTGGATCGCGCGCCTGCCGCGCGCGATCGGATCGCGGTGGATCGTCCGGTGTGGACCCAGCTATTCATATTTATATGATCTGATCTGAAGTATATGTCTCGATATATGTCGATTAAATTTTTAAATATTTTTTTTTAACAAGGAGTACCTATACATACGTATCTAGGGGAACCAAGTTTTAGATTATTATATTAGACCTCTAGCGTCATCAAAATTTAATTTAAAATTACAGGTCTCATACAAACTCCCATCCCCTAGTTTAAGGGGTTGGGGGATGAAAGTTACAAGTTTTATAATTTTTTTGTTGTTTGTGTGCTAATACTAGCTTACATACAAAATTTCAGCTTTCTAGGACATTAGGAAATACCTTAAGAATTTTGATGATCATCAGTGAGTCAGTGACGAAATTAGCGTTTTTTAGATTAGATATAAATAAAATCTGAAATATAAAAGCTACTGTAATTAAAACTTAATATGTTCAATAAGTCCGTTATTGACAACAAATATCCCGAAAATTTTGTTGATCTAGCATAATCCAAACCCAAGTTATGAGGGTTCAAAAAAACGTCGAAGCGCTTCGAGAAAAGATAGGTAGTGCCCGTGCGCTTCGCTTTCTTCTTTGGCTAGTCTTGGCGGGGGCACTACCGTGCCCCCAGATAATGATATTTTACGAGGGTTAAAATTTTGTTTCAGGTACCTCCATACATGCTGCTAAGAGGTGGTGTAATATTTACATCGAAACTGCCGAGAAACTCCCGCGGAAAACTTTTGCGTCGCGAATTAAGGGAACTGTTGACTCGTTCAAAAGAGTTGTAATCTTGGGAGTTTAACACGAAAGTGTACAGCTACAAATTACAGCTTAAAATGTTTTAATTACGTTAAGACTGATATTTATTAATTCCTTTAACTATCTTAAAATAATTTATGACCCAAATAAAGTGCATATTTTGTCCAAGCGCTGAATAATTTTAAGTTAAGTTTCACGAATATGAGGATGAAATTTTTGTTAAAATTTTCTACTAAGAACAAACTATAGAATAACTGTAACAGCGAACCGTACAGAGAAAAGCAGACACTTAAAAAGTTTTGCTTGAACTCAGCCACCGAGCGAAGGGAAATAGATAAATCAGGAGTATTTTCATTGTTGACCTCGGGAACATCGCAGACTTCTTACACTGAATACTTATTCTTGTAAACAAAACTTTGTAATGATAATTTAATATAACAAATTTGTGGAATATTTAACGTTCAACAAGGGAACTTAAATGTGATAAAGCTTTAACTAAATAGCATTTAAAATCGTAATAAAATTTGCATTGTCAATTTTTAAATGAAACTCCTTTAACATTTAAATTGACTGGTTTCACCTCGGAGCAATTTAGCTCGTAGCTCTTCCAGAGAGCGGTCCCTGCGGCCTGTAATAGGTTTCTTAAAGGGAAATCGAGTTAAATAGGCGTGATTGACTTAATTGCAATGATCCTTATTTCCAAGATTAAAGAAATGCGTTGAAAGGTTCAGGCACTCGATTGAGCTTGATTGCTAACAAAAAAGAAATAAATGATAATATCCGCATGCATGTAGTGTAAATAAATGAACTTTTGCGATATTTCGTTCGGTACGAATTCGTTTAATTCTTGCGGGGAGGAAAATAGACGCCGACAACTTCATTTAATAGCTGGCACTTCGAAAATTGAATCGTTTAATCGCAGCCGTGTGGAGTGAGAAATCATTGGCAGCTCCAACTCGTAATTGTATTGGAGTACCTTTGATGTGTGAATCCCTGAGGCGGAGGGATTTTCTTACTCAATTTTCCACTTTGCTTGTCTTACTTAATATGGCTGTTAAGCAACACTAACTATATTTGAAGTTACACGATTCATTACTGTTTGCGTTCATTTCGCACATCCGGTTAACAGTTAATGACATTTTAGCGTTAGAACTATTTGATTGTAAATAAATGTTTGTATCGTTTTGTATTATCTTTTGTTTTTTGATATATTTTACTTGCATCCGAGTTAATAAACATATTAAATCCAGGTTTGATAAATTTTTGTTGTAAGTATAATAAATGTATAGTATCAATTTTATAAAAAAAATATGTAATACATTAAATCATCAAATCCTGCGTTAAATAACAATTCACGAGATGATTGTTCCTTGTAGGTTTTAAGTTCAATCAGTTGTTTTTTTTTTTTTCATATTTTTCTTTTGATTTTTTTGAATACACTCTAAATTCCAATTACCTATTATTTGTATGAATTACTCTATTTAAAAGAGATTAGAGAGTTAGCTGAGAATAATGATTTCAAATTCCATTTCACAATCCAGCATAAATTAAAACATTCGATGAAGAATTTAACAAATGAATGTCCGTATAATTTAAAGTATTTTCGGTTTCTAGGCATTGTCTCAAGTTCTGAATGGTAAGTGCCGTTCCAAGAGCTGCGTTTCATACAATATCGACGTTAAACTTAAACCAACTACAGAGTTATTGTTTAAGTTTCAGTGTAATTGGGCGTTTTGCCAAATTGTCACAACTCAAAAGTAAAACTGCATTAAGCTTTGAATAAAAAATATAACCAGCTTCCTTAGACACAAACATCTACATCGTATAATCGTGTGTTAAATAAATAACGTTTTTGAAGACATTAAGCATTGTATAATATTATTTCCTAAAATACGTACGCAGTTACAAAATTTTCGTTGAAATTTGCCTTATTACTTCGATAAATAACAGTTACGTTATTACGATTCATTAGTAATGAGTTCTGGAGATTTTTAATGATTCCACAGATTTATTCGAGATAATATCAAGTAATAAATTATAATTATAACCAAAATAAATAACAGTTTATAATGAAATGATTACAAATAATGAGGTTGGAATACACATTAATTTACTTCTACGAAGAATAAGTTAATAAATACTGTAACTAGGCGATTACATTATCCAAAAATAAAAAATAATCTCTGATATTGAAATAAAATACTTAGGTAAAAAATAAATAAATTGATAAATGAAGTCCATTATAGGTAATATTTATAAATTACTAGCGGTCTGCCCCGGCTTCGCTCTTGGTACATGTTCATTACATTTCCTCCCCGTAAAAGCTATCCTCGTACTTCAAGGAATATTACCTACATATAGATTTAACCAAATCGGTTCAGCCGTTCTCGAGTTACACGTATAGCGATTCATTTTTACTGTATAGAAGATATATTATGTAATCTTAACAGTTTTTGATTTATTGCAGTTTCTTTGAGAGAACTTGAAAAATGTTATTCTTAAACGGGAACTCTATGAAGAACTACCAAATACCCACCATTTACATGGAGAGCTTAATAATAAAGGGCTGAAATACAACATAAAGCTCGGATACGGCTATAGATAAAAAAAAACAAACTCAAAAAAAATAATAACGAAAGCAAACTCATAAAAAATATAAAAAGCAAACTCATATTACATTTTAAAATTCATATACATTTAGTACTTTCAAAACATTTTGAGCTTTCATTAACAAAAACTTTTCACGCTATATAATATTATGTATTATAAAACATAACTCTATAAATTAATGAATATCTACGCATCCAACATTTACACATACGTATACCTAGATTCAGCCCGTAGGTATACTTAAATAATATTTTCCCATTTTTTATCATCAAAACGTTCATTGAGCCTATTTATGACTCCATATTTAAAGTTATGTACCTTCATAATTCAAACATTATTATTATAATATTAAACAAACTCCGTTAAAATTATGTAGAACTAACATAAAATCTAGTAAAACTTATTCCAAATTGTTCATTCAGGGCGATTTAATATTAATGAGCGACTGGAAGCAAGAAGCTGTGCATTCAAAGCGCCCCACGTAACCTATGAACGTTACGACTAATGAACCGTGAACGATGCAGCGACTAGAAATATTACTATGGCCAGCCATAAAATTGTTAACAATACAATACGGTCAGTCGATCGAGCTATTTTTCTAAAATACTGCACATAAAACTGACGCAAATATCTTCATCTTCCAGCTAATAAACTCATGGCACCGGTTCCTACAACTAGATAGCTTAATAAGTTTCCACAGATCGTTGACTAGAGGTGATCGATTAACACTTGAGAACTTTAAGTGCAGAGAAAGTTTGTCCGCTAAGTTGGAAGCGTTAAGTAAAACTAGGAAAGTCCCGCGACCACTAGAAGTCATCCATCAAATAATTCCGCCCTAACAAGCTCAATATTGTTCTTGCTTAATAGTTGCGTATAAACTAGCTTTAGCAAAATTCATTTATCCTTTGAAAACTCTGATAGAAATGTAAAGTGTTGACAAAATATTTAATTATTAAGACGGCAAAGTTCTTAAATTAGTTGGATGCCGTTGGTACTTTTAAAACACGTTGTTTTTAATTAATAACGAAGTTAAGATTGTACTAAGTAATTTAAATAAAACATGGTTGTTATCTTTAACACGTTCACTGCGGCATGTCCAGTATCGGGCCATCAGCGACTACACCACAGTGCGGCGCCCAAAATCGCAGTTTTCACCGTGGTGCGACGAGGTTTTTTATATGTTAATCAATGACTAGAAAAGAGACAAATATATTTTTGTGATCACAGTTTGAAGTAGGACTCAATTTCGTTTAAAAATCGTATGGCAAAATATTGGACACACGCATAGAAAAGAAACCGTTTCTTTTGTGAGCGGCATGTCAAATATTTTGCCATGGACAAGCACCTCATGCCGCACTGTACTGCGAGCGCGCCGCGTGTCAGTCTCGCATAGTGATGTACCAGGACCGCACGCGTCGTTATCAAATTTTTAAATGACAATGATACCTTAGAGGCTTCAATTTTTTTTACTTTCTTTTATTTCGTAGCATAAATGCAAAAATGTGATGACAATTGTGAAAATAATATAAAACATTAAAACAAAAGTTACTGAACAATTTCCTGATAGTACTCTATCAAGTTCCTTGTGTTGTTTTTGTATCGACGATCTTGTTATCTGTTTACAAACAGACTGAAATATACAAAATTGATTTATATCGATATCGATGTTTTATTTTACAGTGTTTCCCATCGCTATTACTGTAAACATGCCGTATCAACGCAGTGCGGGATGGCAAATAATTTTTCACAAAATAAGGGGTTTACATTTTCCCTCATATCTTTTAAACTATAGGGTCAAACTAAAAGCTATTGGTAGTACAGTAGTAAGCTATGCGGTATACACAAGACTATATATACTATTATTTGAAAAAAAATTTTTTGAAATATCTTGAAATTTCATGAAATTATTCTTCAAAGTCAGAAGGTGCGATGTGATAAAAATGGCTCATGACGCACAGTGGTGAACTTGCCGATGTGAAGTATGGAAGACATGCCGCAACAACGGTAAGTTTGGCATTTTAGGTGCCGCAGTGAACGTGTTAATAATAAACTAGCGGTCCGCCTCGGCCGTGGTACATATTTTGCAATAAAAATTACCTACCTAGCCTATGTTCTTTCTCAGGGTCTAAAGATTATCTGTGCCAAATTTCATCAAAATCGCTCCAGTAGTTTATGCGTGAAAACCATAGATACATACATAATTACAAAACTTTTCTCTTTATAATAATTATTATAAAGTATAGAAAACTACGTTTAATATGTATCCTAAACATATAACATATAATATTTTATTACTAGGTTTAAAATTTTTGTCGGTATTTTCTTATCAAATCTACTTATAATATTATACTTTACTGAATCCTCATAAGCGAATTCGTTGTCAAAGAGGTCTGTCACAGTAAACCCAAAAGCGCCATAAAATCAGACAATTACCCGGTTAGTAAAACAACCGCCCCAATTCCTCCCGATAACCCTTGCGCTCCCTTCCTGTGCAGGGAACCCCATCCCTCTGAAATAAACTCTAAGAATAACATCATAAATAACCTAAAAAATCAACCACAACTTTTCTTTGAATAATAACCAATACAATAACCCTTTACATTTTTATTATAAATCAATTTTGCGACATGAAGGAAGGACAAACAAATCTACAAATTTTCACACTTATAATATGTACTTATTAGTTAAAGTCATCAAAATTATGATCCTTTGCGTTCAAGAATGCTGTTTAATTCATTCAATCAGAACCTAACGATAAAAAATTACAATCTATGTGAGACGGTTTCATATGCTTTTATAGGTTTATTTGTTTACATGTAAATATAGTCTTACAAAAGACACGAATAATATTGTTTAACTAAAAAAATAATAGTATGTAATGCTGATAGCTTGACGGCATACACGCGAAACTAAAACCCAATTCTTGGTAATTACCAATTTCATATCCTTCATAGACTAGCTTAGCAAGGATCGCCGACGTTTTGACTCGATGTCCATTGTGTATACTTAGACGAGGGTCAGTGATTTATAGGAGCTCATTGACAACAAACGGCTTGCGGTTTGTTTGTCTTATAATTATATCCCTTATTAATAAGTGTACCTATAATTAATCTTACTAGTAGTTAGTCAAGAAAAGAAACTTATGTAACTTCTTGAATCTTGATCTTGTGAGATGTGGTTGTGTGTTTTAGCCTTTTAACTATGATTTTATTTATTACTAGCTGCTCCGTGCGGTTTCACCCCCGTGGCTCCACTCCTGTTGGTCATAGCGTAATGATATATAGCCTATAACCTTCCTCGATAAATGAGCTATCTAACACCGAAAGAATTTTTCAAATCGGACCAGTAGTTCCCGAGATTAGCGCATTCAAACAAACAAACTCTTCAGCTTTATAATATTAGCTAATTCTTCGGCTTATTGGAGCTCAGTTTTCTTCTTGCCTGTTACTACCAGGAGTTTTAATTACTTGAATTATAGTCTACGTTTATTTTAAGAAAGGGTAGGTACCGGAAATATTCCAAGAATTTCGTAACTATTATTTTGCGCAAGTTGCAAGATAAATAAATGAATAGATTCAATCACTCATCAATAACATTATCACTTCAATTCAGGATTACATTTCTGAAGAGATTATTGTATAAAATAGACAATTTAAATAATGTCTTACTAAACCAACTACCAACTATATCTACGTTGTTTTTAAAACAATTAGCGGACGATGCTGGAGCGTTGTATTTATTTACTAGAATAATACAAAGATAGCCGCAAGGGACCGCCGTTCTGGGTTAAAGGCATATTGTGCAACTAGCATGTAGTTTCATCTCGCCGGTAATTAATTGGATTACAGAGCCTTTCCCATTATACGAGATGGAGGCTATTTAGTGAATGGATTTTGTACGCGTGACAGCGTAAAATCGGTTTGTAGTCGGGTTAATAAATATTCATTAAATTTGACAATTTTTAAATACTTAACTTTTCAGTTTTAATGCTTTAATTAATATCAATTTGGACGCAGCTACTATGAAAAACGTGCTGTATCATTATTTACATTTGTTCTCTTTTATATTCAGTTTAAGTACGTATTTTCGCGTGGCTATTAATTAATTATTCAATTATCTGTTACACGCGGTTGAGTTCATTGTTCTACGCCGTAGACCGTACGAAGATAATTTTGTGAATTGACAGAAAAAACAGAAACTGTAATTGGCCGTTAATTCTACACTTCGTACAATTCATTAACAAATCGCTTTATTCGGTACTTAAAGTATTTCCCAAATGGTCTCATCATAACACCGTTATACTCCCTAGACGCTACGGAGACCTTCCAAATGAGTCCATTATTTCATTCTGTGAAATGGAGTGGCAGTGAAATAGGGCGAAGGGCGAATAAACTGGCTACTGGAAATGAAGACGCCCGTTTGTTCATAACCAGCTCGTTAATTCCATTATTACAAGTCAGAAGAGCGAAGAAAACTGGTAACAGATGTGCCACTTGACTCGTGAATCCTACCATCTTGATAAACTCCACCAAATTTTACAGCTTCAAATATATATCTTTTATAATCGCCTTTGTTTTATTTCAATCTTGTGTGAATAATTTTTAACGTTCCTTTTAATTCCATTCCATTTCATTTTTAGTAGAAACGTGATTTTTTGCATGTCGTTATGGAGGATTTCCATTTCACAAATACTTCGACTTAAATAATATGTTTTACGCATAACTTTACACGACTTACATTAAAATGGATGGCAAGGATACAATCAAGGTCTTCTTTCATTAACAATATGGGGCTATGTTTGTTTTATCTTTTACTTATCAAGTAGCCAATTTAGACACAATTTAGACACGTATCATACTTAACTGTGTCCTAGATCTATCGTATATCTAGAGCTACCCGAGGGCCTGAAGGCCATCAATTTGCGGTGAGGTCATGAGGTCAGAACAGGCAATGACTGAGGCATAATTTGTTAGCATAGACGATTTATACAATGAACTATCTCGCCTTATGGTCGCATAGAACCCTTAAATCCCTATCAAACGTGACCTTTGGGATATACTACTTTGTATCCGATTTATTTCAGTTTTGTTAGTCAAACCACGAAGGACAAATTGTTACAGTCAAATCACGCTATGGTATAAACGAATGATTTCATGAGAGCACCACAATGTATTGAGAGTATACCCAATACTCATTAGTAGGATAAAAATAGAGAGATAAAGGTGTTTACCGGGAAATCCGTAGGTTGTGCAGAAGCTTATTTATTTCGATTCGTCTAAGACCACTGCTTATATTAAAGCTTCTATTTCCACGTAATATTACAATAACATTTCCCTTCTTACAGTAAATAATACGTTATGTAATAGGAGGAGAGAGTATTGCCCTATTTATTTATCCATCTTTATTCCTCATACTGTTTCTTCTTCATTGAGCTGTGCAACTCGCGCTAAAAGAAAACAATTATACGATAATTTAGGCGGTTGTAGCCAACTAATCACCAGCTATTGTAGGACACAGTGAGTAATGGCTAGAACTCGATACAATCTACACTAATTGTTTGTGAACGTTTAACAGATGAAATCTAATTACAACCGTAGCGTTTTTTATGTTAATTTAATGTTTTCATGTTTCCGGAGTAGATGAACTGCTTCGAGATTACTTTGGTGCAATTAGCATAAAATTATTTTTCGTGTTCTGACGCTAATTTTTTTTTTGTCGCCAATGGAATTCTGCTGGTTTCATAATAGCATTTAACAAACCTAAAGGATTAAAAGAACTGCACTAATGTCATTAATACCTAGATATAAATAAAAAGTTGCGGTTGGAGAGTGATATCTTTATTCTTAGATTCTTCACTATTACGCAAAATACTTTTATTATTATATCTTTATTTTTAGCCCATAACAGTTTGAAAGTTTAATAGTCTACAAGCAACAAAGCTAAACCGTGACAATATCACAAAAAAAAACTTTAAATTAAGCGCGTCACAGTTCGTTATAAACTTTTATAAATAGTTTCTGTATATAAAATCTTATCGCATTCAAGCACGCACGAAGTATGCAAAACCTCGGCAGCATTTAGTCAGACGTCGGATGTTCCCAAATGCACGCGATCCTTAACATAAAGAACGACTTTCCACATTATACCTCGGAAAATAATACACACAAAATTAGATCATAAGTGTATACCCTTAAAAATTTCTTTTCAGATTATAAAATATCTTTGAGCATTCACTATGAACCAAGCTATGAACAAATCACAATGAAACCTCATGAATTGCATTGTTCCAAAACATACTATACATAAATGAATATATAAATATGAATCACTCATAGCTAACAACCCTATAACTTTATTGACTGATTGTGTCAATACCTTGGGGTATCAATTAATATAGCGTTATGGAACTTAGTTAATAATAATATTCTAACGATATATTATGATATGGAAATTCAAATCTATAAGCCCAGACTTAAGAGCTCCAGACCTACTTCAGGTTATTTGGTAAATAATTTTCAGGATCAATGGATACTTAATTATATGGACACGCATTATACATTCAGAATCATAAGCAAATCCTCTCACAGAACCAGCACCACTCAATGAAACATAAATCCGTGAGACGAGGGTCCTTGAGTACAACAATATCTGGATGAGCCAATTAATTTCGATCTTGGGGTCTACCCTTAATCTGATGGTCACTCACGCCCAAAACTTGTAATTGAATTTCAGTTTTGGATTATTCAGCAACTGCCTTACATTATAATATTATCACGCTGTAACTCAAAGGATTGCCTTAATATTGTTAGCTAAACTCTTTGACAAACTTTTCCCAACGTCCATTAAACAGGTCTGAGAACGAAAATTAATAAATTACGTTTTTAAAATAGACCAAATTGAAATATACGACACATTTTTATTCGCTTAAATCTGTAGTTATCAACGTAACAAAAGCGAATTTAATACTTTTTTTGTTGAAATTCACGGATTTATCAATATGTATTTAATATATTTTATATTAGAGGAGCAAAATAAATATTTGTACAGCATTAAAATAATAATATAAGAAATACTTTTAACTTCATCTTAGATAAATTTGATGACTTCGCATGCTAAATTTATTTTTAGGAAAAGCATTTGAAATTTTCCTTCACTACAAGTCCATTTAAAGTTGTTTAACAATTTCTTCTTCTTACTTGTAAGTACCTAGTACTTACATAATATATTAAACAATATATTTTGGTGCCAAACAAGAATACCTATACCTAACATTCATACTCAAAATGTACATTTTAACATCCTTTACTAAAAAAAAATATATTCAAGAGCTATGTAAAACAAGTATATCTAGTTAGATCGAAGGCTATAAATGATATTGATTCAAACATAGTGTTAAATTAGATTTGATATTACGGTCACCCATCCGATCACGTCTATCGTTTATGTGAAATCGATTCGAACGTTTTATTTGACATTCCGGCGAATTTAATGGCCTCGAAGATGACTGGCCGAAAGCAATAAACGAAAGTAACTATTCCTTACATATTATTAGCAGATAAAATGTTTATCTCTTTAGCTAGCTAAATATATATATATATATAGATATAGAGCAATAACAAATATTTTTGTTTCCAACGTTATAGTATATCAATAAATACAAAAACGTTATATTATATCAATAAATATTATAAATACAACCTGAATCTACTTATAAACAAGCAACGCTAAATAATAATTCAAAAGAATGTGTAAAAATAAAAAAAGTATGTAACTGAACTCCCGAAAGAGGTTAATCATGTTATCCGATTCCACATAAGTATTATGAGATTTAAGTAATTCAATATTCTGATAAAATACCATCAAGAGATTCAAATTTATTCACTGAATGCAAAAAATAAATCAGTCCTCACGCTCATCTGATGTCAATTGTGCGAAATACCAATTACAGTCAATTAATTGAACCGTGGCAGCCAAACAAAGATTCAATAATTAAAACTATGGATTGAAAATAACATAACCGAGGTGAAATAATTTTAATTGTTGTACAAATAAACCGTTGTCGCTTATTTACAATTAGCTGTTACTCACGGCTTCGGTCGTATTCAGAAATATATAAATTAATCACGGCTTGTTGGTTCAACAACCATTACTAAAAAGGACGGTGCTAAATTCTGTTTATTAATCTTCATTGCCTAAAGGATTTGAGGCTACATTTGAAAACTAAAAAAGCTGCTTTTCTATATTATACAATTTTATAGCGAACGGGTCATCTTTGGATCATCTGTACTGCAATCTATACATATAATAAATCTGTAGAAGGGTCAATTCTGTACATTGAAAATATTGAAAAAATAAATACCAGGGGGTGTTACTGGATCGATACCAAACCCAAATATGTGATTAAAAAAATTTTTGTCTGTCTGTCTGTCTGTCTGTCTGTATGTGAAGGCATCACGTGAAAACTAGCGGTTCGATTTCGATGAAACTTGGTATAATTATACCTTATTATCCTGGGCGTAAAATAGGATACTTTTTATCCTGGAAAAATACGTAGAAAAAAATTAATCTTAATTTTTCAGTTTTATCCTTAGACGTTGTTCCGTAGAACCGCGAACACATGTTGCGTATTATTATAGGCCTAGCCGTATTTGGGAATTGGGTTCAATAGATATTTATAAGATTTTATTGTCAGAGGTAGCTACTCAAAATGGAGAAATAAACCATCCACGCGAAGACCGACATCCGCGCGGACGGAGTCGCGGGCGGAAGCTAGTATAAAATAACACTCGGTACCTAATAGACACGAATTATAAAATAGAATGTTGTTTTTTAGAAAATAAAATTGTAATATTCTTCCATAATTAGGTATTTAGACTATCAGTTGCTGTGACAATGTACTTTGACAAAAATTACAACATTTCAGGAATTTTAATAAACTATACACTATCAATTTAATGGTTTTCTTCTGAATTTGATTTATTTGTTTTCTTTTAAAGGCCACTTCAGTTACTTTTTTAAATATTAATTTTGATTTTTAAATTAATTTTAACTATTGTTGAAAATATATGCCTACAGGAAACAGAGCAGTATGAACAATTGAACATAACATTCAAAATAAAAACAATACAAAACATGAAGACCATATTTTAACCTTATCAATGTTTTTATAGAGGTAATTTCCTTTATATATTTTTTCAGGATAGAGTGAAGAAGCAATGATTTTGATTTTGACTCTATAATATTTTGATGAATGATAAAAATACTTTGACCTTGCATATGTTATTAATAACTCAGCCCCCGGAATCACAGACACAATAGAAAACCTATTGTGTCGTGGTCAGATCGCATCGGGCCGCTCGGGGCTCAATGGGTTAATTTTTTTTTTTTTGGATCACGTTTAAGTCAAAATCAAAGTTTTAGAATACTGAATTATAATCTTCAAAACTTTATTCCTTACCTCAATCATAGGCCACAGCATACGTTGCATTATTAATTCTCAACCGCTACCAATTACCATGCATAGAATATCATAATCCAATTAAGTCTATTATTATAATATTATGTTATTATGGAATTACACCTCAACATACCCGACATCATGTTCAAGTATTTACTTTCGGATACATTATATATTAATATATCTAGTTGGATAACATAAACATAACTGTCAATGTTTATTCCTATCGTAATAAACGTACACTTTACTCGACGTAATGTGTATTCTTTATGTTCCTTGAAATTGTACAATATAATAAAGTATGGTATTGTTTTCTAGATAAAGCAATATCTCAATTCAATAAGGTGGGTAGTTTGATAAATAATTCAATAAGTTGTAACATGTAAGTGGCACTCGCGCGTAACGATCGCCGAGAGAGCTTGCGGGAAATCTGCTCGCACCGTCCCGTGCTCAGGGAAATTTTATCTTACACCACATTAATATATAATTTCCCCTTTACTTGATTATTTTTCATAATGGTATTCTACGTTACATTTTCTTTATCACAAATAGTGATTTAAGGAATCACTTTCGAGTACCTATCTGTGGAAGGTTACATATAAAACAACTGGGAAACCTCCAATTACTATTAAATCATCTTTATTGAGTCGGCTCAATCTTGAATCAAATTTAATGAATAAAACAACATCTATAGTAAATTGCATATGAGATCCTGTGACTTTAGAGGTGTTATATTTATGACAATTTTAAGTAGGTACATAATATACCTAAAGATAATATCATATCGATATTACACAGAATTGTTATTAGATATTTATAACAGTAATCAAGTATTTCATAATGTATATTTTTCGGATATCTAATAAATTTATGTGATATTATATCACACTGAGGTTTTCTGCGTGAAAAAGAGATGGGATTAAAATTTCAAGGGTTATTTTCTTGGAATCGGCTCTGAGATTCTATCAATCTAATAAATTATTAAAAGGAAGAGAGAGTCGTCCTATGTCACGCGTTACTATTATATCTAGGCTCCCTCTCTCACACAATTTATAGAATCAATAAACTGCGTCCATATTTTTTCTATGAAGTTTATTATTGTTTGTTTAGTACCTACATTTATTACATTTCTAGGAATAATATTACATAAAAAACACAAATCATATGATCTACTCCTACTTAAAAATGTTGTAAACAAAAAAGCAGTAGGCAATATTCACAAATATCCATGATATTAAAAAGTACCAGCGTGATTAGGTACTTACAGGGAATCTAGATTGCTTACGTAATAACAAAAATATCACTGATCATGAATTCCCAAGCGTCAAGGCTTTCAGTACATATAGGTAAACAAAATTAGTAGGACGACATTAGTCAATATTTACACAAACAAGGACAGTCTACAAGCCAAATATGTTTTGTTAGGTAATTACCTACACACACGTGTGCATCCGAAGGATGTCATTACGGGATGCGTATCGTTATTTACCGAAACAATGTAAACATACTCACATCACACCTATTGTTACCCGATATTACTAATTCAGTGCACTTATTACGGAATTAGTTCCTCGTTTCAATGTTATTCAACTAAGTTCGGATTATCCCATGTGCCGATACGTAATTTAGTGGAAAAGGTTGCGACCCCGCTAGTTTGTATTACCCCGACAGTGATATAGGGTATTAAGTTCCCTTCCCTTCCTCCCTTAACGCCTAAACAAGACAGAACCTTTCTACGTATCGCCCTTACAGGGTTAATAATTTAAGAGACTAAGCGGGGGAAGCTTTCACTCTATTTCGTCTCAAATTGGGCCGTTTTATCACTGTTGTATTATGTTTCCTTTAATATATGTGATTCGGTTATTTCTTTTTAAATATAGTAAAAATATTTAAAATACACGTTCACCTATATTTTTTTTATATTTTTAATATTTATATCGCTGTATAAGTACTTATATTAATAATGATTTACTAACACTTACAACCGATATGGTTGTCCATATCAAATACTATAATATTAACACAATATAGAGCCGTATATCATGAAAATATAGTTAGCCCACGACAATAAAAGTCAAAATACGCGCATAATTTAATTGAAATCATAACATCTTTAAACTCGAACAAAAGCTTATCCAATTTAATTTTAAACTAGTTTATAGTACACATATAAACTTAGCTAAAGCTTTCAATTATTGTTTAGAAAATCAAGCACCGTTCCTTGTTAATTGGGAAATATATTATTCTACGTAATCCTTTCAAAGGATATATCCAATTCTGACTCATGATTAAAGGCATCAGTCATAACTTCGCATATATTCGACTAATAAATAAAGTTGCTCTATACAATATGGTTAACGAAGTGAAAGCCGATTTGCAAATTCGATAAGTTAGGTGAAATCGCGTGGACACGTCCCAAATAAAGCCCGCTTTGATCCTATTAACGCACGGCTAACGGCTGGGATCTTGTGACACTGCTACGGGTTGATCCCTGTATGATCCCACCAAAGGATTTACTCCATTTCATTTATGTCCATCTCATTTTTTCAATCGAATTAAAAACAAGCTGCTGTCACTGTGTGGGCGCTTAATCCCAACAGTCATTTATTTTATCGATTAACTGTCCTATCGCATTAAAAACTGATAGAGTGGAGAACGTATAAAGGATAATTCATTTATTTGCCAATTGATTAATTGTGATATTAATTGATGTAACGGCCACTACAATATTATGCATTATTAAACCTTTATTGTCAACTGGCTGACCTAAATAAGACTTAGAGATCGATATAAACCTGTGGTATAAACGGTAAAGATCCTATAAAACATACTTTACCTATTAGTTAAAATTACATCTTATTGGCTATATGTATAATATCTATAGACATAAGTATCCATACTAATATTATAAATGCGAAAGTAACTCTGTCTGTCTGTCTGTTACTCAATCACGCCTTAACTACTGAACCAATTTGCATGAAATTTTGTATAGAGATATTTTGATACCCGAGAAAGGACATAGGATAGGTTTTATCCCGGAAATCCCACGGGAACGGGAACTATGCGAGTTTTCTTTGACAGCGCGGGCGATGCCGCGGGTGGAAAGCTAGTAACAATATAAACCTTTCAAATTGTAACATTAATTTCGTCTTCAATTAAAATGTATTAAAATAACTTAACCGTATTAAGTGAAATCCCAAAACTGTTTTAATTAGCCTCTACAGAAAGATCTTTGCTATATGGTATTTTTACTAAATTCTAACAATGAAAATAGAATTGTGAGCTTGTGGCTGTCTTGCGGTAAATAAATATTCCACCATATTGACACGGAGGATTATCTACGAGGATACGATAAATTCCTAGTGTAAGGATGTCCCATTTTTTGACAAAACATACTCGACTCCAACTTCGATAATATTAAATTCCATTATTTTATAGGTACATAGTTAATGAAAACAGAATATGAACAGCAATTTTATGTTTTAAATTATTTTCAACACTCTAGCGCGATTTATTTTGTACATTTTATATAAATTGCACCGTCATTGAACAATAATGGATATCCATTATAACGTTACGGGGTTTGTACCTTAAATAAATTTGTTGGCAGATAATGAATCACGTTAATTCAATGCCTTAATGAAGTATCTCTTCACATTTCGATCAAATCGTTATGTTAATTTCCATTGGTTTAAAATATTATGTAATTGTAAACTTATTATAATACGTATGAACATTGAATAAAAAGCATAACTTAATTTATGTAGCCTTATAATATAAAACCGCTACAAAC
Source organism: Colias croceus (assembly GCF_905220415.1). Lineage (NCBI taxonomy): Eukaryota > Metazoa > Arthropoda > Insecta > Lepidoptera > Pieridae > Colias > Colias croceus. The sequence goes on from NC_059546.1 coordinate 5,401,260, forward strand.
TGCATTAAAAGAGGTTAATAAATATCTATCTATTAATAAAATATAATTATTGCTCACATAAATAATTATCACATTGCATTTAAAATACGAAATATGATAAAAAAAATTATGAAATATATAATAAGGTTTGTATTTCATATTTTCACAGTAATATCTCACTAAATAGGTAAGTAATCTTGCTAAATTTATTTGTATCTGCATTTAAAGCGGCAAATAAAAGCAAAAGGAAAATATAAACAAGTAAACCGACTAAGAATGTATATTAAGTTTTGTAGTTAACGCATCAAACTACAATTCCCATTGTTGAAACATCGAATCGAGATTAATCTAGACGATACGGAAACAAACCAACAACTCAATTACTTTTGAAATTAGTTCTGAGGCGTTACCTTCCTTCGTACTAATAAACAGAAAACTATGCAGGAAATACGGAAGTATCTGAGAGAAATAAGAAACTCTATGCATAAACCGGGATCTTGACAATTATTTGTGTTTGTACTAATATACTTCTTATTATTTGATCAAACCGATATTTGACTTCCTACTAGTATGTCTCATGCTAAGAAATCCTTAGGTTTCTTAGAGAAATTTTCTTGTACGATAACCAATTCAGTAAACAATACTCTAACAGTTATTTATTTAACATAATGGAATAATACCTGATAACATTCCATAAAATCGATTGAACCTATAAATAGAATAAGGACAACATAAAAGGAAACGTTTACCGTCGTGGATACATTATTGCTCTAAGGTAGCAATTTCGTATATGTATTATCTATGGTATATTATATCTATATCTATATATATAAAACTCAAAGGTGACTGATATAGTGATCTATCAACGCACAGCCCAAACCACTGGACGTATCGGGCTGAAATTTGGCATGCAGGTAGATGTTAGGACGTAGGCATCCGCTAAGAAAGGATTTTCCGAAATTCTTGCGGGAACGGGGATGCACGAATACCGAATACATATTCGGTATTCGGCATATTCGGCATCTTTTTCACTATTCGTATTCGGCCGAATTATTCGGTTTAGGTGCCGAATATATTCGGTATGAGTATTTATCCTTTCTTGGCTATAGAACTAAATATGTAAATAACTTCATATTATGAATGATTTATGTCATACTATACACAAGTCAAAGAAATCCTATGAAGAATGTTTGAACCTAAGGTATACAGGGTATAATCGTTAAGTGTGCACAGGCGATTATTCCGTAACTATAACAGATATCAAAAAACCTTAAACTGATATTGAAAGTACTTTACCTAATGAGTAAAATGAAAATAATATTTTTTTTAAATATGTTTGTCCCATACAATGTTCGAGACGACATCCTCGATTTGGAATACCATTGTATTCCACATCGAGCTCTATTTACAGTCTCTAAATGAACTTTCATTAAAATTTGAGAAATAATTATAGCACAAAATAAAATAACAAAGCAAAACCTTTCATATTAAATGTTTGAAATAGCCATATTTCATACTAAATGTATGGGAGCGTATCATGTAACATTTTTGGATATTTCTCGTTTTATTTTTAAAAAGTTATTATTGTCATTTTACTCATTAGGTATAGTACTTTCAATATGAGTTAAAAGTTTTTTGATATCTGTAATAGTTATGGAATAATCGCCTGTGCACACTTAAGGATTACACCCTGTATAAAATAAAACGATCATTACATTTCAAACCAACGTTTATTTTGTAAATTTACATCAACATAATTTAATCATGTTTATTATTAGAACTTAGTCAGTATTTAATATTTATAATACTTTAAATCCTGAAGTCTGAAGACAATGCTTTTAGTCCCAATAGAAAATGACATCACGTCCGCTCATATTGCAAACACTATCTAACTTAAAGTAAAAATATAAAATTTTTAAACAATTTAAAAATTTTCAACACACGAAGTTTCAACACAACTGACGGGACGGAGTGCGCGGGCGATATGAGCGGGTGGCGGGCGGTGAGGTAAGGCTCGCCACCGAGCCGGCAGCTACTTGCGACCCGTTAGAACCGGTTTACGCATCAAAACACGTCAAAACATTGAACCGAATAATTCGGCCGAATATTCGGTTCGGTAAGGTTCTAACCGAAAAGTATTCGGTATTCGGTTATTCGGTGAAACCACTATTCGGCGCATCTCTAATCTAAACATACTTTCTGCTACAAACAGCATCCTAATACAAAAATCTCTTATTTTTTATGCCTTTTCTATGAAAACAAATCATGTGTAGGTATATTATGTCCGATTAAATTGTCTTGTATTTCCCATAAAACAGACAAAAACTTTTAATCTAAATGTAAACTACATCTTAGTTAATTACTGAAACTACTAACAAAACACTAGTCTGACTATAAAATTTCATTACGTCATTTGCAGAAGACACATTGTTGCATTTTAAATGAATAATTTTAAACGAAAAGAAACTGTCTTCTTGTCACACTATGTTTATTTTAATAGATTAATAAATTAATTTAAAGTAAGCGATGTAATTGGCATTTTTGTATTTACTGTAGAAACGAAAAATTAAACGATTAGAAGTATTTATGTAGAGTTAGCTAAATTACCGTCAATATAAGTACCTACCTAGATCAAAAGAAAGCTCAACAAATTATAGCACATAAAATTGCTATACCTTAGGTAAGTTACAAATTCACTTAATTAAATAGAAAACCGAAATTAATATTTAGATATATTTTAACAATAGAAGTACATTGTTTTTAAAATATGTTAGGTCACTACACCATTCGAACCTTATCTTTGAGGGCTATTCAAAATATGATGTTGTACCAAGAATGTAATAAAGGAGCTAATTATATAGGAGCTTGTGGCGGCAGCTCATTTCTTATGCATTCAGCGCCGCCTTAATGCCTTCATTACCAGTTTAAAGTATTAAGCAAACTTTGAAGCCTGAAGACGTCTCGCTGAGATTTGTTTAAGTGGTCGGGAATTTTATGAAATAGCGAATAGAATACATGAATATGAAAGTAAAATTGTCCCAAAACCGTCTTTAATTAAGCTAATTAAATTAATCAATGCGCATTTTGCTTATATTAACAATGGCTAAGTTTAATTCGATTTATAAAATGCACCCAACAGCTTTTTGTTTTGTCTCCTTCCTCAACTCAATTTTTTAAGATCTTCAAATACTGATCTTGGTTCACGAAAACTACTAGGTATATGTATATATTATGAATGTAATTAATTAATTGTTATCGTGTTGTTAGGTAATTCAAATATTTTGACAATACCTACCACGATAATGAGAAGAAACATTTTCTCATTCCTTAAAGCTAGAAAAATGTTATATTAGGCTTATCCCTGTGGGAAACTTAAGTAATTGAGACGGACATTTATGGTATTTACAACATAATTCATATCTTCGACATAAAATTCTGCGATGCGAAATTACATTTTATTCCCTTTGTTCTCGAATAATATTTTTTTGAACTATAATTCTCTAGTGGTCGCCGTTCACACACAACCATTTGATTTTTCGCAAAAAACGTGTGGAATTTCATACGTTGTATTTATTTGCTAGATATGTTTATGTTCGTACCTTTTTTGAATGGATGTACATTCGGAATATATTTACCCATTGTATTTCAATATTAAGCTATTGCATAGCTTCTATCGCGGGCCTTGAGCGCGGGGACCGAATCCAGAAATTGCGTAACGAAAAACCTCACGCTCCCCACTCCGACAGGCACGGAGGTGTGGCTTGAAGGCATGCTGTGCTGTGCTTTACCGCGGCAGTCCCCGAGTGCCACACGTATTTTTTTTAAACTTATTGCTAAAGGTCTTATCACCTGCACTCACTCAATGAATTATATTATGTAGAAAAATATTTATTACTAGCTTCCGCCCGCGACTCCGTCCGCGCGGAACAATTAAGAAAAATTAAGATTTATTTTTTTTCTACGCATTTTTCCGGGATAAAAAGTATCCTATTTTATGCCCAGGATTATAAGGTATAATTATACCAAGTTTCATCGAAATCAAACCGTTAGTTTTCACGTGATGCCTTCACATACAGACAGACAGACAGACAGACAAAAAATTTTTTAATCACATATTTGGACTTGGTATCGATCCAGTAACACCCCCTGCTATTTATTTTTTCAATATTTTCAATGTACAGAATTGACCCTTCTACAGATTTATTATATGTATATGTATAGATTTACTAATATTATTAAATCAAAGTCAATTAGCGAGCCGCAAATTAGTAAAATAATAGGTATGAATTTAAGTTCATGGAATGGAAATAATAGGTACGTTACCTTAATTCGCAAATGAAGACTGACAACATTGATATTGAATATTTGTAACGATTAACAAGTTCGTATTGTTCACTCCTGTTATTCAGGAACAAGGCTTTGTTGTTCGAAGGTAATGGTTTCAGTTAATTTGTGTGCGAAGTTTAATGACACCATAAGAAGCAAAATTGTGCCTTCAAAGGGAGTTTTTCGCACCCTTCGTACAATTATCAGGAACTCCATTAAGGCTTATTAGGTAATTGCCATAAATCGACAATATTTTACAGAATAGACGCGATATTTATGGAAGAAATTTTATAGGAGAATAGGATACTTAATCATTACTTAAAGTGGGACTTTCCTTTATTATGAACGTGAAGAGTCAAGAGAGCATGTTCATTTGTCAATATTATAAATAATTCTTACTCTTTGAACTATTGTAAATGTGAAATCGTGTCACATTTAATTTATCGTTAGATCACCACTACACAGTTACTACGACTTTTTTCTTTCATTTAAGGCAATGACTTCAATGCTGGATACTTTATCCAAAACTGTCGTAAATCTACATTCATACGTAAGAACAAAGTATAACGCCCGCTTAATACGCAAAAAGTGACTGCGAAGGAACTTGGTTTTCGGTGCGCTTTCGTGTAATTTATGTATGACGGCGCAAATGCCAATTTATTGCTGAGTAATGGCACCGTTTGGAGATCTGCAAATGGGCTAGCCGGGTAAGAAGAGAAATGGTTCGAAACGTACGCTCCTAAATGTATTTATAATTTATTCATCGGCTGATACAAATCCGAATTGTTATTACAGGATTGTTTCTAAAATTACCGCACGAAATCTGTATTTGAATGGGAGAAATAAATGGCGGGGTGAGTGTGGAAGTATAATGCTAAACAATTTACTCGAGATTCAATTGCTCTCGGTTGGAGGAGGATGCTTGTGTCGGGACTAGTTTGAATTTAATTGATTCATAAAATCCAAAAGTAATGTTTAACAAACTATGTTTAATAAAAGAACAATATAAGATAACGATAGTGCAGAGGTGGCTCAGTGGTGAGGACTTCGGTCTTCAAATCGATAGGTCGGGGGTTCGAGAGACCAAACGAGCGCGCAATTTATCTATGTACGCATATTGATAACATCACCACTGCTCGAACAGTGAAGGAAAACATCGTGAGGAAACCGACATGTCAAAGAAGCTGCAGCAGATAATTAAGCATGGCGACCGTTTATAATTATAGTGTTTCATAAATAAATAAACTTTATAAATCTAAAAAAAATCTCATTAATGTTAAAAGTTTTCAATGTAGGTAACTGTTCAAATAATATTAGACGGTTATTAGATAGAGCGTACAAGCTCTATCATGTGTAATGACGAGGTTCCACGTGCAGTGTCTTTTAATGGTAATTGCGTAAAAATCTTGCTCGTCGTGATTCGCCTTGATATCTGAAATAAAAATAAACCGTTTGATTTACAAGTTTATTTGCGGTCCCAGATTGCGAGCGCTTCATACTTATTTGTAGATAGCAAAAGTCAAGAAGCAATTTATTCAGTAAAACGAAATTTCAAATTTTAATAGACAGGTCTTGTTACTTCACAACGAGATTCGTTTCTTTGAACCGATGGACGATTGCAAATTGCTTTTTCGACGATTTTGCTACACTTTTATTAAGTGTTGTACAAGAATACTCAAATTAATGAACTGATAAAGTGTGACTTTGATGAAAAATATTATGACAATTTTTGTGACGCTATTCATCTGTTATGTTCCTGGTACCTACTTGATAGAATAAAGAGGTTTAAAACATAAGTAATTATTATCAGAAGCATCCTTGATGCATAGTAAAATACGATAAACTATTGTTTCCATAACATATTCTTCTAACTCTATGAATATTTTGTTTTTAATCTATTAGTAATCAAATCAACTTGTAACCTAACCTTACTAAACAAGCGTCACCAGCATATAAAGCAATACATGCCTTCATTAAAAGGGATGGGGTTTTACATTGATTGGACGTGAACATAGCGTAAGATACCTAACTAATTAAGAATGTCTTCTTCCTTGATGTTATTTATAGATGCGGTTAGGACGGCATAACAGCCAAATATAAAAGTTAGTTATGGTAAATAAACAACAATACAGAACGTTTATTATTTCAACGCTCAATTTTCAAAAGTAAAATCCAGTATTAATTAAATTAAGTAATTAACAAATTACTCTTATGCCGCAATGATCACAGTGCTGATGCTGACTTTGTTACTAACAATGGTGAGACAATGAATCGCGTTTAATCTAACTTTTCTTTTTCCTTCCTAAGCTAACAGAAAGAATTGCCACACCCTCACAAGGAAACACGACAGTCCTTAATTAATTAGCGAGCGTTTCTTTATTGTGACGAACTCTCAAAGACGTTTGTCGAAATATCGCTCCTTCAAACAAATTACATTTATAACAATAAATAATTGACAATGTTATTAAATATCTGAACCTTGTAAAGCTTGTAACATATAAGGCAATTGAAGAATACTGTTTATTGGATTTACAATATTACGAGGAAGAAAAGTTTTTGTGAGGGTGGAAATTTTCATAACCTTTACTCAAAATATTACCCATATATATTTTATAAACGTAGTCTACATAACCGGATAAAAGTTCGGTCAGAGTAAAGCCACAAATATTTGTTTCTCCGAGAGCCCTTGTGTTTCCTTAAAATTGGGTTGAAATATTATCTATGTACCTACCCTATTCACATTTCTGTACTATTTTTTAATGATAAATTGAGAACTATAGTAGCATCGATTACTTACTGTTAATATGTGGATATAACTAGATACAAATTTCAGTTACTAAGTATAAAGTAAAAGGGCATAAAAATGCTTACCTACTGCGTAAAGTAAGAAAAATTCAACTTTTTTTAATTAATCCATTTTGTAGGTATTCTCTACTTCATTCAACTTCATTGAACACGTGAAAATAAACGTTTCAGAGCAATCTATCTTCAACTTTTGCGTTTCTTTTAAAAATCCATTAAAATGATGTAGGTAAGAACGTTACCGGTCCTAATACATCTAGGTATTGAAAGCAACTGCAGCTTTAGCTTAGCGCAGGGTGCCTATCGGGGGCCGTGGGTACCTTTACCGTGGGTATCTTTGGAAGATTTCCCCACTATAAAAAAGGGTGCCTATTCTGGATGATGGTGTTTGGAATTTTTGTTTGTTTTTTTTTCTCATTGTGGTTACTTTGCGGTGCATGTTTTAATAACTTATACACAAAAACAAATTATCTTACATGGATTTCCATTCATATCATTGAGCAAATTGGTAGGTACCTAACCAGGATTAAAATTAAAATTACCTAAGTACATAATAATATATCTAGTAGACTATTAATATCTGTTCCGGAAATATTTCATTGCCACAGTAAGCTTCGAAATAGCTAAAAACATTGTTTTCTATATGCAAACATTGTTTTCTGATATTATTATGGTAAATCACAGTGTAGCTGTTACCGGAAATGTATGAAATCAAGGAATTGTAGACAAATAATAGGAAAAGTGTACAATTCTGATACTATTTAGGAAATGTATAAAATATTGTTTAAAACACTATTAAATGCATAGATATGCTAGGAAATGTATAATTTTCCTCGGAATTGTATCCCTATAATTCCAATATCGTATTAGGAAATCTATCTAAAGTATGTTTTCAGTAATAAAACACGTTGTTATTTTTTTATTATAGCATTTATTGAGACAATCGGGTATACCTAATAGTCATCCCGTAAAATAATAATAATACTTTATTTAAAAAACACAGACATCTTGCTGTAGCAATACCCCTCGTCCCGCTGTCTCCGCGAAACTTCCAAAATCTTAAATATATACCTACATTTCCTATTGCTATTTAAGAAATGTATAGATTTATTAGAATTATAGGAAATGAGTAATGTGTGAGTAAAAAATAATTTATTTCATAAATTTCCGTGTGACATTAGGAATTACATGCATTTCCTAGGAATTGTATACAATGACGGACTACATACATTTCCGTTAACATAGCTACTGCATCTATCTACTACTTATAATCTACCAAATTTCAAAAAATTCGAACATATAGTTTAAAATCCGAAACACAGATAAATACTAAGTTCAGATGATACTTGTGTTTTTAAACTTTTTATTACATCGCATTCATTTTCCAAGAATTGAATGATGCTATGAATAACATAAAATTTCCAATAATTTTTACTATGTAGTAAATTACCTTTTTTTGCTCTATATAAAATAATTACCCCTATGAGTAACGGTTATCTTAGCTTTAGTTCCTAATAAGTGAAGAGAAAGTGCCCAAAAGTGATGCACAATAATACCTACCTACTATAAAGTATAAACATTAAATATATTTATATTTTATGTAATAATCCATAAGTACTTATTAATATTATAAATGCGAAAGTAACTCTGTCAGTCTGTCTGCTTGTTACTCAATCACGCCTTAACTACTGAACTAATTTGCATGAAATTTGGTATAGAGATATTTTGATACCCAAGAATAAACGCAACCACTGCGGCCAGCCAGACAGCCCGGACTCTAACCGAAATAGCAAGAGGAACAGTTTATCAAATAACCAACTATACCTACTAAAATTCTCTCTTGTCAACGTTGCTACCTCCTATAGCATTATGCGAAGATTGATAAGTTACAATAATTATTAGGCATCTAGGTGGAGTAGGTACCTAGTAGGTGGTATCCACACACCCATGTCCAGTGTAATAATCAATTTTATTTTACTTTTATTCATATATTGATAAGTAAAGTACCTGCATGGTAAAATGGACGTGCTTGAAACTCCTGTCAGTGACGAATGTGGCTGCAACGTGATCGTTTACATGAATGGAGTACATCAATATCCTCATGGCTTAATGACCTCAGAATGGAGTCTTAAATCGATGATCACTAGGAATGCATTCACAATTCTCGTTTACTTTAGATAATGTAAATTGTAAACGTATTTTGTTTTGAATTAAGATTAATCGTTGTGTTGATTAAGTAATATTTTTATATCTATGTTGTATGTTATGTTGTTATCTATATTTATTTGAATATAAAGCTGAAGATTTTTTAAATACTAACGCGCTATTCACAGGAACTAGGTAATTGAAGCAACAGTGATGCGTTCATTAGGCCATTTATAGAGGTAGAATATACGCTACACATAAATATATAACAACATCGATAGTGAAAAACCATACGGCACACCGCATAGTTAGCAGTTTATTAAAAAGTAATAAATAGTTATTAAACTAGAAAATACTTATTTTTGTAACATTAGGAACATTTAATTTAAGAAAAATAAGCAAACAAGTCACATGTTTTAAAAGGGAGGCACAGGCAGTCTTTTTGCGGAGTAAGTGCGGCATAATTTCCTTAATTAAGACGAAGCGTATCAAGCAATTTAAAAGTGAGAAATCTGCAAGAGCTTTAATTAAAGTTGATCAAAGCACTCTACGGAATCAAAGGTGGCGTAACGTTCGTTTTCACAATGAAATTAAAGCGGCCATTGACAATAAAATTAATTTGAAAGAACTACCTACCAGTGACGTTAGGTAGTATTTCAGGGTCTAAAGTAGGTCCCAAGACTAATTTTTCAATCTTACTTAAGTAACAGATATATCGACGCCCCCGGGGAATAAAATCGTAATAGACAAAAGTAAATTTTACAGGACGAGCAAAAAACTGTTATTCTGTTTTAGCTCATAAACTAATCGTCCTATATTAACATACAATACATCATTTTTTTCGGTATTTTTTTTTCTTAATTAGTAGCTATAATAAAAAAATATATAATGTATACTTTTAAAGTTATTACGAAAGATGTATAATACTGATTTTTTATTTAAGTCTATCCTAAGTAACGGCACATAACGATTTTATTCTAGTGAAATTGTAATATCATGAAAACTATATCCCTACATTACGATGTTTTTCTACAGTATTTTCATGAATGAATGGTAATTGTAATAAACTAATACAATTTTGTTCTTGTAAAAGCTACCAGTGTCTTTTTTCGTATAGCTATATAACGACTTTGTTTTTGTATAAATGTGTTTAGAGAGTTCATCATAATAAGCAGTAATGTTCATGAATTTTGGTTATAAATTATTGTAACACCACTAGGTACTTGGTACTTCGTGGGTGCTTTTCTACACTCAGTCAGTACCTACATATTCTAAAAAGTTAAATAAAATAAACAATGAAGTAAGTATAATAAACATAATTTTTATTTAAGAAAATCACAATTGTTACATCAGTCTTAGTTCTAAAAAATCAATCAGCCTGTTTCATTGCTCTCACTGTCACAGTCATCCTCACCTAAAACGGCTTCAGTATTATTTGTGCTTATCAGCGAATTATAAAAACTGTGATAATGGAGAGGTATGGCGTTAATCCTACAAAGACTCAACAGGTCTTCGTGTAGAGCTTTAGAAATTGGAACTGGACCGTTATAAGCTGGCTGCAATGTTACGTCATCAGCGATAGACGAAGTTGCTGCGGTAGAGGCAGATTTTCGTTTTCTAGTGTTTTTACTCATTTTAGTTGTAGTTGATCTTATATTCATTTCAATAAAGTCGTCATCATAATCATATTTAAAGTAAACAGATTGTGGATGTGTATGGGCAACTTTTATTTATTTGATCTTTGACCAATATATTTTGTTACCTTTTGCATCATTTAGCCAATTTTGTCCTGTAATCAATGATTTTATGTCATAAAAATTGTCTTGTCTCATTTCCTTGACTTTGTATTTTTCACCAGTTTGTTTGGCATTCATAACTATACCATATAATTGATCAGGTGTATAAATTTGTTTATTTTTCATTGCTCGTTCTACGCATGCATGCATAGAATCACCTTCATTTTGGCTGTGGCCAGATTCAAAGAAACGATGAACAATTTCCAGTTTGAACTTATTAGCAGCAAACAGATAAAGGGCAAACACAAATCTATTTTTGTTCTGTCCTGCGCAACCATCCGAATAAAAGGAAATTTTATTTATTTGTTTATGATATTGTTCTTCAATAAAATTATAAAGACAGCTACCTATCTCTATTGATCCTCTTTTAGCAATTTGCAAATGCCACATATAACAGTATCCTTTCTTTCTTGGATACTTCCGTTTATAATGGAATATTCCTACCTCTGACTGAGGTACGCCTAAAACCTTTTCTAAATCAAAAATTGCTAGAGTGAAGTTTGTGTTAAGATTTTCATTTTCCCAATTTTTGATTTCACGAATTCTTTCTTTATTATGTATATGTTTTGTGTAATTATCTTTTAATGATTCCTTATGTTCGCCTTCTGCTTGTTCATAAAGCGTACAAGTACTTACCACATAAATCTTTCTTAGGATGAAAAAAAGAATAATTAAATTTTGTATTAATTATAGTCTCATACTGCCTTTTGGTAGCCATCTTTATATCACTATAACCTGTCTGTTCCTTGAACCAATCTGTGTATAAACGGTACATTTTTGGTTCAATAGAGCTGCTTGGCAGTGACCCTGATACAGAAATTGTAGTGAGTGATTCTGATTCAGATGTACCTAATACTTGTATTGTTACAGAATCTTCATTGTCCACTATACCTTGTTGCCTTGGGCTTTTATCGCTATTTATAATTATAACCATCTCGTTGGGGCTTAAATTAGATCTATTTTGAGGCGTTAAAGTCTTATCAATATTGACATGTTTTACGTCGATTATGCTATGTACAGAACCTTTATTATTTTCAATAGGAACTAATGTTTCATCGAGGTTTCTATCATCTGAGTCTAAAATAGTATTATCTTCCTGTATTGTGCAATCAAACAGAGTCGGTGTATTCGATTTACTTTTACTGGCATGAATAATATACCCATCTGGCGAAGCAACAAAATCAACATTGTCGAATATAAAAGAAAGGTTTGATACTGATGTTGGTGTTCTTATAAGCTGATGATTAATAATTTCAATATAATCTGCACCTGAACTAGAAAGCATTTCATTTTCAGTAGAATTTTCACGAGTTAGGTTTACTGTTTGTAGTTCACATATATCTAAAGATGGTTCCTGTACATTGTCACCTTGTTCCCCGTTAGATGTAGTCGGTACATCTAAAATATTAACAGATATTATTATTATACTTAAATTAATATAAAAAAATACAACATTTTACAGATTGAACAGGTATTTACGTACCAATTAAAACTTTTGTTGCTATGCCGTCACATGGAAGAATATCAGGCATTTCAACATCATTATTATCTTCAGACCCTGTAATGAAATAATTATTGAAAGTAAGTAGTAGCAGAAAGAAGAAGTAATAATATTCAGATAAATCACACACGGCCATCTAATCCCATACTAAGAATAGCTTTTAGGTAGGTACCTATTATGGCAACCAGATCCCCGGACACAGAGCAAATAATCATGCTCATCACTCAAAGATTTGTCCTTGGTGGGAATCGAACCCACAACCTCCGGCTTAGCAGTGAGGGTCACTAAACACTAGACTAACGCATAATACCGAAGGAAATACCCAACATTTAACTAAAAAAAAATAAGCAGGTAAGTATACGAATTTCCTCCCTTTAAATTTTTATTTCAATAATATACTATTTACGTAATAAATAAAAAAATACTCACCACTTTCCCCTCCCTCAACCATTTTAAGAATTCTTCTAGCTCGTAATCCTATATGCCGATATTCCATGGTTAAATTTATATATTATTATAATTATCACAGAATACTAATTATGTTTATTTGTTTGTAAACAATAGAATACCGTCACATCCCAACGACTTCAAATTACGTAATGATTGATTATTGTGCATATGATCACCGTCCGCGCATAGTAACTTGTAAAAACTTGTCGAAATTCGAGCGAAAAAGACAATAATAACCAAATACTATATTAATAGAAGGAGAAAAAAATAGTATTACATTACTACATGTTTTCAAATTTATTAAGAATATTGTAATAGATGTTTACGTGAAATAGTATTGATAATAATGTCAATAATAAAGCAGTAATATACGTTTACCGTTCAAGATTCACCAAACTAATTTAGGTAAAGCATGTTATTGAAAAGAATTATCAATTGATTTACGTGAAAAAAATCGTATAATGCCTTACAGATTTCTCGCGACCTGCGTTCGTTCCATAATGAACGACTACGATGTTTTTACGGGAAGAATTTGTTACATGATTTCCGTAGAATAAAAATAAAAATTGTTATAACTTTATGAATTTTCTGTCAAAAAATCTAAAAAAAATCAGTAGGTGTATATCGACACCATAGATGCCGAAAATGCAAAAACATTAAAAAAGTGGTAATAGCGCATAACCATTTTATTCCCCGGGGGCGTCGATATGTACCTTCATCAGTTCGAACGTTACACAGGAAATATAACTACTTTAGAATAACCTTTTTAAAACCTTTAAAATTGGAGCCAGTGACTGGTAAAGGTATTCCAATTCATACAGTAGGTAGTTTTATTAAATCTAAATAAATAATTAATCTTTATCTTCATCGTCTCCATACCGTCATATCATAATGGTAACTCGCATATATACATATAGCTACTGTGCATAAGTATATATATTTTTTAATATAACCAAATTAAGAAAACTAATATAATATCGTTCCGATCTCTTTAATTCGGGTTGTAACCAATTCAATTCTTAATTTAGAAACGACCGCAACATGCTTTGTAGACTAAGAACTAGGTATCTGAACTAACTTTACTCCAAACATAATATTCAAATAAGATAGGGCCTTGCATGATGTCCTCGATTTATTTGTCGATAAATAATGATTATTAATTACCTACATTATTTACCTATCATTATTAGGTAGATATCGTGCGGAACAAGCTAGCGGAACAAAATAGGAATGAGCTGTTTCCTATCTTTAAAAATTAAAAAGTGGCCTAGGTTACCCTGTAACGTCCATACTATCTCCAAAAATATATATTATGTATATACCTAGATTATTATCATAAAACCACTCAATTGACCGTCGTGAAAAAGAACAAACATACATACAACATTAGGTACCGACACATTAATAATTAATTATTATAATAGTCTATATTATTAGTTAGTATAACTTAATGGTGTTAGTGACTTGGATATTTTAACCATGACATCGACATTAATTCTACATTATCTAACTTATAACTAGGTAATCAGTTTCCCAAAACTTTAACCTAGGTACCTACCTACGTTATCTATAAAATCTTGTCTGACCAATTTAGAAGTCATTTTTCAAAGTAGTTTTTCTTACACTCTTCTGTATTCTTTGTTTTTTTTTTATTATAGGTACAAAATATTATCTTTTAACTTTCCTAGGTTAAACATAATAATTATTCTTCTACATGCAATAGTTTAAGTACATAACTACTTAGATGAATAAACATATTACCTAATTATTATATTTTCAAGTGATCCAATCCTCATAAAGTCATAAAGAATAATAATATACATAATATAATACCTAAGTACTAGCTTTCCGACCGCGGCTTCGCCCGCATTTTCAAAGAAAAACCCGCATAGTTACCATTCTCGTGGAATTGTCGGAATAAAACCTATCCTATGTGTTAATCCAAGTTACCCTCTATATTATGTGTGCTAAGTTTCATTGTAATCGGTTCAGTAGTATTTGCGTGAAGGAGTAACAAAACATACATATACACATCCTCACAAACTTTCGCATCTATATTATTATATCTAATTAAAGTAGGATTAGTAGGATTATAGCAATTATAGGTAAAGGCTTAGATTACAAAATAAAGTATTTGTAATCTAAGGGTAAAGGAATGAGGAAATCGGCGTATCATGTTACATCTGCCAAATGTGGCCAGTGGATTATCCAAAAAGTAGTAGGTATAATATTCTGTGTCCCAACAGCCGGAACAAATATGGATGTAGGCAAAGGTAGGCATTTTATTGTTTTTTTTTAAATATGTACAATTTTTCTATCGATAAAACTTTACAAAAAGCTTTACAAAATTGCCATAAGATTGCCATACTAAAAATTCTATTCAAATGTCTACTGATATGTCAAATGATATGACATTTGACACCTGTCTTATCATTTGACAAATCACTGTGTTTCTTGTAAAATATGACATTTGTTATTTGTATTGTATTCTGAAAGCGGCATGATGGTTGTTTATTTACTATTTTTGATTGGTTTTAATGTAAACGTAAAGAAAGAGGCATATTAATTATTAATAATATTGCAATATATAATAATATAATTGCGATACGTTCTCTAATATATATATAAGATCTTCTAATTCAAGGGTAAGCAAATCGACCAAACCGAATAGGTAGGTATTAAATCGGTCTAACGTTGTTCTTGTGTTAAAATGTAGCCACATAACTACTTAATTATTTTTTATTAGTGTATAAATTAATAATTTCCATCTAGATTGTCATTAAAACCAAATGATTGAAAAAAATGCTTCTAAAGCTAACCTAGCCCCTAATAATGCCTCCAAAAAAGTATTCGTTATGTCAATAAAGTTTTTTTATGATTTATTTATTATTGAAAATAAGAGAGAAATAGATGTTTAATATTTACTGTGTTATATTAAAAGAGCAAGCAATATAATAATTATATTTTTCATTTCAGCTTAAAATGGAACAATCAATCTTAGAAAATTATGATCACGCATCATCAATTGTAAGAAGAGTTCTAGACAGATGTAGATATGAAAAACAAATGGGTTATCTGATAAATCCCATAAGGGACCATTATTCAAGAACAGCATACTATACTGGACGCTCTGTGGAATTTTTGAAAAAGGTTGATACGAAGTTGAATGATTTCCAAAACATCAGACATAAGTATAGTGAACATGGTTATATAATATTAAAAGCAATAAGTAAAGTATTATTAAAAAATAAATTACCTATATTCAACAATTCATATCCTACATATATTAATATTTGTTTGTCTGATTCTATTGAACCATTACAAGGACAACAATTTAAAGACATGCTTGAAATAATGGGCATTACATTAAACAAAGTTAAGGGCAATGGATTGATGCTTTTAGAAAATCCAAAGAACACATTTGAGAGATATAAGTACTTGTCTAAAGCTTTACAATACAGAAATACACAAAAAAACTTCTATTATTTAGATGAGAGATATATTGATGGGAAATTACAATTTGAGAAACCCTGGCTTAGAGACACACTGCCTGATGCTTCTAGCAACATAAATTGTGAAGTTTCTTCTGGATGTATGTTTTATTACATGGTTTCTGTAGTTGGATATGTAAGTGGACTATTCTGTTCTTCAGCATCAGATGATGGCTTTCAAAAATGGCTAATTGAGATTGCAATACCTAAACTGCAACCAAAAAGTGTTATTGTTATGGACCGAAGTTGCTATCAAAAACTTTTTGAACAAACTATTACAAGATTTGATTCTAGACAGGAAATGATAGAGTGGTTACAAGACAAACAAGTACCATACGACTCATCAATGCGCAAGGCAGAACTCTATGACTTAATAAGGAATACAACAGGAATAAAAAAATACACAAACACATATCATTTAGTAAGAGCTTTTGGTCATGACATTTTATGTTTGCCTTCTATACATTTGAAATTATCTCTTGCGGATACAACATGGACTATGCTTAAAAATGTGGTGTGGCCTAGTGATAGATCATTAATTGGAATTATAAATAATTGTGTTTTATCAAACATATCATCCATTCCAAAATCTGAATGGGAGAGAGAAGAATTAAACATTATCAATAGAGAAAAAGAAATATATAGTACAGACTTAGCTGTAGAAAACTATCTTGAAGCAAATGGTATAAAAAACGAAAAATCTGTTAAAAAAATGTGTGATTGCAATGAATTTTGTTTTTAACCAGCAATCTTGAAATGTTAGAGGTCTTTGATAAGTATCCGATAATGCCACAGCAATGGCACTCATATACCTACACAGTTAATTTGTGCTAGTTATAGTAAACTTTGTACATAGAAAAATATGAATAAATATTTTTTAAAGAATTGTATTGTCTTTCATGACATGCTGATTCATTGAAAATAAATTATTATGAAATATGTACCTTCACATATTATTATACAAGCCAATTAAATTCTTATTGTGCAACACAATTTCGCGATACGGCTCTGTTTCTGTGGCCACAAAGCATTGTGAACTATTTTTCGCTCAATTAGTGCTTTTGGTTATAAAGCTCAACAGATATTAAAAACTTAAAACATGTAATTTCTGCAATTTTCGCAACAATTTTCATTGATGATAGCGTCGTCTATGTAGTATGTCCATAAGTTGCTGGTTTAGTGGTATATGTAAGTAAGTACCTACTTATTTATTTAATTGATAAAAAACAGTAGCTGATAATATCTTAACAGAGATGCTTTTCAAACAATTCCAAGTAATATTATATTAATGTTATATTTTCTTGTTAAGGACGCTGTCACAAATCTGCGTTACTCAAATTTAGGTATCTAACGTCGCCACGTGGTTCGCGGGAACATCGCGCTCACGTAAACATAGCGCATTCCATTTTATAGACCATCTTCATACTTGATATTATTTTTTTTTATATTTTTATTGAAATTGATTCCAGAAGATTACTGGGAACTTTAAAAATTCATTTTGTTACTATTATTAGTAGGTACGATCCTTATAAGTATTTTAGTGTATTCAACCAACTTAAAAAAGTGTGACTATTTTACAACAATTTGAATATGAATTATTGTATTATTGTATACATTATCGAAGCTTTTTAAGAAATGTATAAAATACTTTTTTAAGAATTATTATCATACATAATATTATATGTTACCGGCAATATATTAAACCCGGCATTGTAAGCAATTCTTAGTAAATGTATGTTATTCCGAGAAACAGTCGGAATGAAATAAATTAAATTCGTTACCACACATTCACATTACCTATATCTTTAAATATGAACTTTTCCTAAGTAGCAAACACATTTGCAAATGTGGGTGGTTTTTGGGGTAGCTATTAACCAATATGAGGTCAAAACTAAAATCCAAGATGGCACCGACGAAAATTTGAAATCTTTTCGTCATGGGTGTCATTTTCAAGGAGTTGGAGTAGCTATTAAATAAGTATTAATCAATATGAGGTCAAATCTAAAATCCAAAATGGCGCCGACGACAATTTGACATCATTTCGTCACGGGTGTCATTTTCATGGTTTTTGGGGTAGCTATTAACCAATATGAGGTCAAAACTAAAGTCCAAGATGGCGCCGACAAAAATTTTATATATTTTCTTCATGGATGTCATTTTCATGGTTATTGGGGTAGCTATTAACGAATATGAGGTCAAAACTAAAATCCAAGATGGCGCCGACGAAAATTTTACATCTTTTCGACATGGGTGTCATTTTCATGGTTTTTGGGGTATCTATTAACCAATATGAGGTCAAAACTAAAATCGAAGATGGCGCCGACGAAAATTTTACATCATTTCGTCACGGGTGTCATTTTCATGGTTATTGGGGTAGCTATTAACGAATATGAGGTCAAAACTAAAATCCAAGATGGCGCCGACGAAAATTTTACATATTTTCGTCATGGGTGTCATTTTCATGGTTTTTGGGGTATCTATTAACGAATATGAGGTCAAAACTAAAATCCAAGATGGCGCCGACGAAAATTTTACATCTTTTCGACATGGGTGTCATTTTCATGGTTTTTGGGGTATCTATTAACCAATATGAGGTCAAAACTAAAATCGAAGATGGCGCCGACGAAAATTTTACATCATTTCGTCACGGGTGTCATTTTCATGGTTATTGGGGTAGCTATTAACGAATATGAGGTCAAAACTAAAATCCAAGATGGCGCCGACGAAAATTTTACATATTTTCGTCATGGGTGTCATTTTCATGGTTTTTGGGGTATCTATTAACCAATATGAGGTCAAAACTAAAATCCAAGATGGTGTCGACGAAACTTTACATCTTTTCGGCATGGGTGTCATTTTCAAGGTTTTTGAGACAGCTATTACCAAATCCCCAATGTAACCGTCGATAATTAGGTATATTTTTCTTACTCCTTTAAAGTAAACTTAAATAAAATAACAAAACGTTAACAACCACAGTTTTGTAGAAAGTCTTAAAAAAAACAATTTTAAAGAACATTGAAATGCATATTTAGAAATTTAATATAAAACGCAACTCTGTGGCAATCATGTTAATATTCTGACAGATATTAGTAACTTTAAATATATTCTTTAAATATATTCGCCAAACTTTATTTAAAATAAAGTTTATCTAAAACATTTAAACGAAGAGAATAAAATATCGCCGCCTTGCTCCATAACGCGACAGTATTACCATGACGCGATCTTGAAATTCGACGACCATCTTGGATTTTAGTTTTGACCTCATATTCGTTAATAGCTACCCCAAAAACCATGAAAATGACACCCATCACGAAAAATGTCAAATTTTCGTCAGCGCCATCTTGGATTATAGTTTTGACCTCATATTCGTTAATAGCTATCCCAAAAACCATGAAAATGACACCCATGACGAAAAGATGTAAAATTTTCGTCGGCGCCATCTTGGATTTCAGTTTTGACCTCATATTGGTTAATAGCTACCCCAAAAACCATGAAAATGACACCCATGACGAAAAGTTGTAAAATTTTTGTCGGCGCCATCTTGGATTATAGTTTTGACCTCATATTCGTTAATAGCTACCCCAAAAACCATGAAAATGACACCCATGACGAAAAGATGTAAAATTTTCGTCGGCGCCATCTTGGATTTCAGTTTTGACCTCATATTCGGTAATAGCTACCCCAAAAACTATGAAAATGACACCCATCACGAAAAAAAGCCAAATTTTCATCGACGCCATCTTGAATTGTTTTACCCCACCAATCTATTCAACAACCCATAAAAAAGAGGATCTCAGGCAAGGTAATTTTAAAAACATAATTTTAAATTACAAATAATTGGAATATGAAACTTATACAGTTTACTCATAAAAAGTATCAAATATTTCAAATCACGAAAAAGACAGTGCACGCACAATAATCTTTTTTATTTCGTTTTTATTTTTGGCACGAGGAGCGATACACCCGTCCTTCCAGGAGCGCTTCTGAGCGCGGTCTGACGAACCGCGAGAACAAAATGTATGAAGAAATCGACAAGTATTTTTAATTTAGCTCATTATTGAAATAAAATTTTGATTTAAATTTATAAAAATTACACCATATATAAAGGACTATATATCCCTCAATAAGATATAGTTAAGAAGATAGATTAGGCTCTTAATTTTCCTAAAATGGTACCGGTTTAGACCCCATTTTTTTGCATTTTATGCGTTTATTGTGATGGAAAAAACGTATTTCAGCGACAATTTTGTATGACGTCGTACAATTTTTATAAGATGAACGTA
The DNA here is from genome assembly GCF_905220415.1 of Colias croceus. NCBI lineage: Eukaryota > Metazoa > Arthropoda > Insecta > Lepidoptera > Pieridae > Colias > Colias croceus. Next base: position 5,422,033 of record NC_059546.1, read on the forward strand.
GAGCTGAATATATTATCTTTAAATTAAGATATTACTATGTTCTCACGTGTAATTGCTTTAAGTTAAAATGGTACCGAAAAACAGCGTGTTTTTGTAAAAATACGTTATAGCGTCCTTAACTACCTACATAGTCAGGTATCTCTGTAAATGGACTATGCGACGTAAAAATATTTTTTTGAAGTGAAACTTCTTTCTAAACGTCATGGCAATACCGTCACGTCATGGAGTAAGGCGACGATTTTTGTATCTTTGAATCTTGCAAAAGAAGTTTCACTTCTGACACGTATTCTCGGCACAAACTATTTTTTTTTAATTTGACAGGTCACATCATAGGTCTTGTACCTACATATAAAAATATGTGTTACGTAAGTACTTGTTCTGTGCAATATTCCTACATAGTAAAAAATAGCTGTTAGAATTAACGAAAAAAAAAACCGGCCAAGTGCGAGTCAGACTCGCGCACCGAGGGTTCCGTAAAATTTAAGGTTTTCGGAATTTTTCCTTTATGTGTGCTATAAAACGTTGCTTCATGCCAAATTTCAAGATTCTAGGTCGACTGGAAGTACCCTTTAGGTTTTGATTCCCTTGCGAGTACTTGCGAGTTTCAAAATATGCAGCTTAAATTGCTGTTTCTTTTGATTGCGTTGACATAGAAGTTTGATTTTGTTACAGCTTAAAGGTATTATAGACCTGAGTATTTGGTATGAATTTCAATTTAATACCTCTACGCGTTTATGAGGAAATGGGTAGTAAGTTTAAAATTATTAAAAAAAATATATTATGTGATGTAACTAAAAAAATATGGTTTTCGTAATTTTTCCTTTATCTATGCTATAAGACGTTGCTTCGTACCAAATTTCAAGATTCTGAGTTCACGGGAAGCACCCTGTAGGTTTTGATTCCCTTGCAAGTGTCGAAAATTTGCGGCATAAACGGCTGTATCTTTTGATTGCGTTGGCTTAGAAGTTTGATTTTTTCACAGCTTCAAGGGACAGTAGACCTGAGTAATTGATATAAATTTCAGCTTCATACCTCTACGCGTTCCTGAGAAAAAGGGTCTTGACAGACGGACGGACGGACGGACGGACAGACGGACAACAAAGTGATCCTATAAGGGTTCCGTTTTTTCCTTTTGAGGTACGGAACCCTAAAAATATGTTAAAAAAACTATCCGTGTACAAATTTCATACTGTGTCTTTCGAACTAAATAAAAACATCAAAAAAATGGCTAAACTGTACATAGGGCGTGGAGTTGAGAGTCGTAATTTTTTTTGTGGTTAGCTATTGTAAACCTAAATCTGAAATTTCACTCTGAGGAAACTTTTAGTTTTTGAGTTACGAATTTTTGAAAATCGGAAAATATATTAGTGAAATTTATAAATATTAGTGAAAGATTTAAGGTAGGTAACTAAGTAGTACTTAGGTATTTACTAAGTAACAAACTACCGACAGATTGCATTTAAAACGCATCAATAATCATTTAATACGTTGCTATTTCTAAAGTAATCTTAATAGCAACCTTGTAACGTATTTCAGCTGCGAGGTAAGAAAAATATAAGAAACGAGCTGCACATTTATTTTTCAGAGAACGTAACTAAATCCCTCTGAGGCCCGTACCTTGTGGAACCACTTGCAACCCTCAGTCGTTAAACCGCAATTTCAGAATCTCGGCTTTATCTCCTGGCTCTACACACGAATTCTTATAAATGTAAGAGGCGATTAGTATTCGAAAAACAACAATTTTTCTGTTCAATACTTACGAGCGTAATATTAGGAAGTAGGAATGTAAATCTATTCAATGTAGTAACTAAGTAAGAACTAAGAAGTTACTTAATTTCTAAAATAATATTTTTATATGGATTAAATTTAAGCATTTAACATATTATTTACTACTTAACATTTGTAGTTAGGATATTTATTAAAACTTAAACTCTACTTAACGTTTGCTTATTGATTACCTACTAACTACCTGTTCTTCAGAAAGGTTGTAGGTACCTACCTTTATATAAATTTGTATTCAAATCTAAGGCTATAAAAATGATTGGTTTAAATTAAAATCAAAGCATAAAGTTACGTTAATGCTTAGCAGTAGCCGCAGGCATATTTTGCATCATGTTTTTATTAAGAAAAAATGTATTTGAAATATGTATATTTTTTACGGTGGGAAATATAGTTTATATTTTTATGACATGTACCTAGTTAACATAATGCTCATATACTTAATTTAAATTTATTTTTAGGTGTTTTGGTTCTGGCTTATGAGTTTAGGCGAAGGGAAAGGAGGGAGAACTGGTGAGTAATGTAAAGTAGGTACCTATTAATATTTATATTTCGCCTGGATGCGTGGTGCTCTATAACCGTAGGTATGTTACCGACTTGCCGCAATTTGCCCAGATCCACGCTTTTGTGGAATAACTCACAAAATGTGATATCTAACTTCAAGAAAGAATCGTCATGACTAAGAAGTCAACAATAATATGTTTGTAGCTAAGACCTAAGTTTTGTAGGAAGTTTCCGTAATCCGGTATCACTAACATAGCAAACGCACATGAGCGGCAGCAATACCTATTGTCCTAGAACCGAGTGATCACTCTTTTATTTTTGTTGAAATAAATCTGTGTACCTAGTTTAGATAGGTTATTTATTATATAAATTTACCAATAGGCAATATGCAATCTATATTTTAAATTGTCTACTTACTAGAAGGATAAACGGAAAATGGCCTCTTAAAATTTCAGTCAACATTAAATTAGGACTTGATATTATTCCAAGAACCAATGGAAATCCTTCATTGCGAATACGAGAATTTAAAGGTAATATTACATTACCTGCTAATTCATGCACAAAAATCCTTTGAAGTTTATGGATGTTCATTAATCCAAATTTATAACAATTTTAGGTCCGAAAATTGACAGCTTGAGAAAATTTGGAAACAAAATTAACAACTCCCAGATATCAATAAGAGCCGATTCTACGTCTGTTGAATCTGATGACAATAAAGAAGCTGATAAAGACGAGAAATTAGCTGATGAATCAGATAATATTGATGGTGTGGCTGAGAGTTCTGGTGAGCATTTTACACATACATTGCCATTAGCATAGGTAGGTAACTACATTGCAATAATATAATGTCAACCGCAAATAACTCTATCATACTAACTAGGTACCTAAGTATTTAAAAAATGATTAACGAAGTAACTATTTCTTCTTTAACTACTATTTTTATTTGTAGACTCTGAAGATAGAGCGCATAGAAGCACTAAGGGTATAAATCCTGAAGAATTTGAGCCAGAACGTGAGTATTTGATAATAATAATATAGCCTTTTTCGAATAAAATCAATTTCATGAAGCAAAAGTACCAATGCTTAAAAATACATAGGACCATATGTACCTAATTCATTTCTGTTTTCAGGAATACCTACAGGAATTCATGGCCGAGGAAGAGAGTCGGACAGTGATTCGGGTACAAATTACCTAGTTACAATTAGTTACCTACTTAGATTGTTATTAAAAAAATCCTTTTCTTAGTTTATTTTTGTGGCTTAAATACTTAGCTAATTATGTAAGTAGCTAATTAACTAATAAGTGATTACTATTTTTTCAGATGGAAAATGAAACAATTGAATTAAATAAGGTTATAAAATAGTTGTTGTTTGTTTTATTCAAAATTTCCAGCCGGTTGCTTTTTATTGTAAATTTTATTCTATTGCAAAATCCAATATTGCCGCCACAAAACCCGGGTTCGGGTCGGGGAGGTTTTTAATTCTATAGGTAAGTAGGTACCTACCTAATATGTACATTGTACATTTGCTGGTAACGTTTGGTATTTAAGCCAAGTTAGCGTTAGCTACTTAGGTACTATTAAACTTTTGTAGCCAAGTCCATATTTTTTAGATTTTAAACAATATTTTATTAACGTTTCAAAAATACCGAAGTAACTACCTAAGTAGGATTTGCGGAACAAAAGAAATCTTATTGAATAGGTCCATATTCATTAACTTCGACTGTTGCTATTCAATTTAAAGTGTTTGAAATTCAATTAAATTTCCGCGACCACCTTCTGCTTGGTATGGAGTAATATCTGTTTAATGAATAGTAATGATAAGCAGTGCCGTCTTTACCATAGGGGCACAGGGGGCCAGTGCCCAGGGCCCCCCATCGTCAGGGGGCCCCCCTGGAGGAGATGTAGGACTGACAATTTTTCTCACATAAATCTCAAAATATTTTATTAAAAAGCAATACAGCTTTTTAATGCCAGAACGTCAGATCATTTTCAGATTTATTCGAATCCAAACATCTATGTTATTACAAGGTTATTACATGGAATAATTCGAGTGATTCGAACACCATTATAATTAACTTATCAGACATTTACTCGAATTATTTATTTACTTATTAACGTAATATAATATATTTTTACTTGAATCATTTTGAGATTTATGAAATTTACTAACAAGTCTAAGTTTACAGAATAGCATACAAGGGCGTTGTGACAAAACTTTAATCTCTGGGCCTCTAGACAAGTGGCAGAAACGCTAGAGAATAGAATCCACTATTAATACTAATTGATATAAGCTTATGACGTTTTGCTAATGTTTCGGTCACACTACCAAGGACGACGAAAACCACGACCAAAATTCCCATCCAGCCGAAATTTGGTGAAAATATTAAAAACACAATCTATACTTAATATAATAAAGCTGAAGATTTTGTTTATTTGTTTGCACGCGCTAATCTCGGGAACTACTGGTCCGATTTGAAAAATTATTTCGGTGCTAAATAGCCCACTTCTTTGGCAAGATTATAAGATACCAAAATCGTTGAATTACTCCATGACGTTACGGTATTGTTATGATGCAACCTTGAAATTTTACTCTCAACGCGCCTAAAGAAGTTTCACTTCAAAAATATATTGAAATTTCCTGACCTTCTGTTACTTAATTTATTCTATTCCTTCAGTTTTATGTGTCTTAAGGGACACACCGCACGCCATCTATTGAGATGATTTAACAACCATCTCAACCAATATGAAGCACTTTTCAGTGAATACAATATTGTAACGATGGAACACGACCTTTTTTGTTGAATTTATATTTCATTTATAAAGCATTTGAGTGCCATAAAACTTGTAAAATATAAATTCAAAGAGAAAGGTAATTTGAAAAAGTAATTCTTAAAATATTTCTTAATTAAATTTAATTAAAGTCAACTTTGGAGCGCCATTACAGCAGCAGCGTTTCAAATGAATTATATAAAAAAAAATAAGGAAAAAAGTTTCCTCAAAAGACCATATTATAATACAACATTGGTCAGAAGTAACTTTTTTGTAAAATGTATAAAAAAATGGAGCAAAAATTTTACATAGAAATTTTCTTTAAGTTTTCTTATTACTTCTTTAAGTTTCAATTTAGGGCAAAAACATATATAATTGTGGGAAAAAATTTGCGTACCTAGTTTGGTTTCTTTATATTTCAAAGGGCCCCCAATTCTTGTGTGCCCAAGGGCACCGGCATAGTCTAAGACGGCCCTGATGATAAGTAAACAAAAAGTAGGTAACTAACTAGTTATGTAACAAAATTTTCTTAAAAATATATTTTATTTATGATAGCATGATGCTAATAAAGGTACCAGTCCGTATCCTTCTAATCATAGATTGTATTCTAGGTCTATGCTTCAAATATTTTTCTATAGATTAAAGTAACTAGTTATGTCTGTCTATCTGTCTCTTTAGTACCTACTAGTCTGATTATTTCACTTGGCAACGAAGAAATTTTATGGAAATAATATGTTGTATGATTCTGAAGCTGCGTACGGATTGCGCGTACCCTGGTACGCGTTCTCAGTTTACGCGTATCCGGAACGCCTAGTTCATACCTGCAGCTACGCGTTCACTCTTGGGGTACGCGTACCGCGCGAGCCAACTTGAGCGCGAGCCGATCGGTTTTTGGTCGCGCGTCAAAGAAAACTCGCACGGCCGGCTACGCTACATTTGGACGGCAAAATGAAAAAACACGCGTGTTCTACGAGTTTTAATAATGAAAATATTTTAAGACTGATTCAACTTTATGAATTTCACCAGGTTTTGTGGGATAGCACACTTGTTGACTATCAAAATAACGATTTACGCCAAGATGCATGGAAGGCAATTTCGAATAAACTGAAAATTCCAATAGGTGAATTAAAAAAAAGGGACTCGCGGAGCGCTCTGCATCGATTGACCTCGCGTACAGGTTCGCGGCGGTCCGTGGAGCTGTACGCGTATCCAATGTACGCGTGGTCAGTGTTTCCGAACTACGCGTAACACAGGAACGCGCTATCCGTACGCACCTTGAAGATAGCATGCTAGAAAGGCTCGCTTGGCTTCTTACAGCGAAGCATCTCATTACTTGGGAATTCCTTTCATACAGTAATAATGATGGAGGTAAATTTTTAATTTAAAGCCTATGAGATATTAATGCGTTTCCACCGAAGAAATCAAGTAGCTACATTAAATCAGTGGTCAAATAATGAAGCTGTTTACGCTTACTTAATGATCTAAGGTTTACGCATAGTAAACATACAAAAAATACATTGTAGTTTTCCAAATATAAATTACTAACAGATAAATATAAGTAGGTACTTACTACAAAATATAACGAACTAAAAATTTTTATCAAAATACTCACTTATTTAATTATTATTGTTCCCTACTCCAACTATACAAAAAGTGATGTCTTCGCTGCCATGAAGACGAAAAAAAAGATGTCTTCATAATATTATATACAGGGTGTAATCGTTAAGTGTGCACAGGCGATTATTCCGTAACTATTACAGATATCAAAAAACTTTAAACTGATATCGAAAGTATTTAACCTAATGAGTAAAATGGCCATAATAAATTTTTAAAAATAAAACGAGAAATATCTGAAAAATTAACTTGAAACCCTCCCATACATTTAGTATGGGATACGAATATCCCATGTACATGGGTTGATGCAAAGTAATGATAATCAATATTAAACATGGTCATTACAGTTATAATAATTATGTAGTTCTCTAGATAGTCTTCTAACTAGAAAATATACTTCAATATTTTTTTTTCTTAAACTTAAAAAAAAAAACTGACTTCATCCACAAAAACCCCTCCACGCGGCCATCACTTCGCTGTCGTCTTAAAATAATTTATTGCTAAGAAAGTGTTTCTTGTGCCGAGGAAAGAGATAAAAGTAAATAGGAGCTAGATCTAAAAAAAAATAGGCTAGGTGTTCAAGCATTTGGAATGCCGATTTTTGAATGGCAGCCATCGCAACTGACGCTTTGTGATCTGGTACGTTGTCTTGGTGAAACAGCGTTCAGGTCCGCAGTTTGCCATGTCTCTTTTCCTTACTAACCTACCGCAATCTTTTAATTTGGTCTGTTTAGTAAGAGCCCAATAAAGTGGCTACCTTTTTAAAATATTCCACCATAATTATTCCTTCAGCGTCCCAAAAAACTACCGCTTTAATCTAACCTACTGATTTTCACTTTGAATTTCTTCATCTTCACTTTGGAAGCTCGCATCCAGGACATTGATTGTTTTTTTGGTTTCAGCATAAACATGGTGAACTCGGGTAACGTCCATGATCACAAAACATTATCCTGATATCATTAAAAATTTAGAAATTTACCCTCTACATGTCGAATCGTTGTTTCTTCTTTTCGTCGGGAAACATTCTGGCACGCACGGCTCACATTCAAATTAATGTAAATAATTGGAAACGTGGCCTGTTGATATGATTTTTTTGTAATTACTTAGTGAATACATGAGCAAGCAAAAAACATTTATTTTATATTTTTATGTGCACAGGAAATACCCAATTAACATTACTTTTGGATCAACCTAGTACATTTATTATGAAAGATTTTAGCTTTTTCTTTCTTTTTTTGGTTTTCTGCTTTAATTACTTCGCAAATTTGAAGGGAAGTTCATCTAGAAACTGTAAATAGAGCTCCTCATTGTATTGCACAATGAGGACATCATTTCGAAAATCTGCTATGAATACAAAATGTATGGGAAATAAAATGTATGGGAGCGTTTAATGTCACATTTTTGGATATTTCTCGTTTTATTTTAAAAAAATTATTATGGCCATTTTACTCATTAGGTTAAGTACTTTCGATATCAGTTTAAAGTTTTTTGGTATCTGCAATAGTTACGGAATAATCGCTTGTGCACACTTAACGATTACACCCTGTATATTACAATGAATAAGGAATAGGATTCCTTAGTCATTGATATAGCTGCTAAATATTATCAATGTCCTCCGAATGTCAAACGTCAATTACGTCATTGTCATTCGTCAATTTCCAATTTCCATTGTCAAATGTCAATTGTCAATTACTAAAAACTTTATTTACAACTACAGGGAAGTAAATTCATTTTTGTAAATCGTTTCTAATTAATGCATTCTAATTTTAAGTCACTATTAAGAATGTTGTGGTTTAAAATGCGCAATCCTGATTCATAACATAAAATAATATTTGAATTATTCTTATGTCGCTTTACATAGAAATAGTAATATTTACAAACATATAGTTAAACTTTTATTAAAATGGAAGGTGGTGAGTGGAGAAACAATATTATAAACCAACTACGGGCTCGAAACAAAAGAGAGACTGCAGCATTTCAAGATATTTTCACATTTCGTAAGTAACATAACCTTTGAAAATGATATTCATGTTGCGTTTATAATTGTCGAATATTCAGTCACATGTATACAATTAACGTCAATATTTATTTTAGTAGATTGATTACTTTCTTGGAAGTGAGATAATATATGAATAGTGACAATATGAAGAATGTGAGTGAGATTGTTAATTATTCATTATTGTTTACTAATTTTAATTTTCAGAAAGCAGATTATTTGATAATGTGAACACCCTTAAAAATGAAAACTTACAGCTTACTCTCGTCAATGAGAGAATAAGATATTCTAATACAGAAAGTGTTTCATCTGGAGGAGGTTTGTGTTAAATTATTGGAATATTAATGAACCGTTAATGCAGATAACATTAAATTATATCTATCATAATCATTGATTTTAGGAGCAACTAATGAAAAGATTCAAGCATTAGAACAAAAGATATTAAATCAGCAGGAAGAGCTAACATCATTGCACAGGAGGAGGGGTGAAAGCGCACAGCAAATTATTAACCTTAATGCAAAAGTTCATGATTTAGAGAAAAGTTTGCAAGCTAAAGATATTGTGTAAGTATTCAGTCCATACAAACCAAAGAAATATGCACAATAATATTTTGTTAATATCAAAACAATATGAATATTGTTTCCATAATAGGAATTCTTTTTATCAATGTTCTCACATACAGAAAAGTCAATACCTAGTTAAATAAATAGACAAAAGCAATGAGTAATACTTTTAACAATTAGCAATCTTTATAGATTTTATCAATCTTTATTTTTAAACTATTATTTGTTAACTAATTAATGTTTATTTTTATGTGTTTATGATTAAATAAATACTTTTGGTCTCATTAAATTAAATTCAATGTATTGACACAATGTTGTTTATAGAAATTATTATTATATTAGAATTAAAAAAATGATAAATGAAATTGCTTAATTGCTTGTTAGCAGAGTTCAAAATTATGAATAAATATCTCATTATTTTATCTAATCTCATCCAACTTTATAGTGTCAGTTATGATTTTACTACAAAATGTGATTATTACCCTAAACCACACATTATCTATTCATTTTTGAAAGTGAGCCTGTTTTTTTTATCTTAGATATTGCATAATAATAATCTAATGTAGAATGCACAAACTTTTAAATATTTTTAAATTATTTGATTAATTAAGAAGTAATACTTATAATTCAAATATCAAAAACATGAGTACTGTACGTCTGTTATAGATGAATAACAAATACATGTCATAAATGAAGATCTTATTGTGGAATAACTTCCCAATCTATTGAAATGACATCATTTACATATTTGAACCAATCAAGTGATCAAATTAAGAGTGCAAGGTCATTCATTTGAATATATTGTTGTCCATTTTATATTCCTTTGTCATTTGTGTCATTGATGATCTACTTTTTACCACTTATTCAAGGTCCAATGTCTAATGTAACCTTTGCAATAACATTTTTAAAATTATAATAATCTTTAAGTATATATGTAATATATGTAGTAGTACCCTGAATGAATTTATTTCTGGCAATTTATTATTAATAATTGTACAAATGATGGCAATATAAAATTCAATTTGATGTTATACCTAACAAGTCAGAGAAGATCTATAGAAAAAAATAAAACTACTTTATTATTATTCTATATAATTCACAGATATGTAATATTGTGAAATGCAATTATAAAACACTAGAGGTCCGCCCCGGCTTCGCCCGTGGTACATATTTCGCAATAAAAGGTAGCCTATGTCCTTTCTCGGGTATCAAAATATCTCCATACCAAATTTCATGCAAATTGGTTCAGTAGTTTAGGCGTGATTGAGTAACAGACAGACAGACAGAGTTACTTTCGCATTTATAATATTAGTATGGATTCATAGTATTAAAGATTACAAATATATGTTAAACTTAATTTGTTAACAACCAAATTCAATTCATTTATTATTTTTTTCAGAATTTCAGAAAATACAGCTTTAATTGCATCGCTTAGAGCAGAAATTCAAATGTATGAAACAAATATGTCTGAACTACAAAGTCTTAATCAAGTACTGCGAGATGAACATCAAGCATTGCAAATAGCATTTGCAGCCATTGAAGATAAGTTAAGAAAAGCACAGGTATATTCTTATAAGGTTTTCTATAATAAAATTGAAAATTTAGTAATTTCTAATAAGAATCATATAAGCTGATCCAACTAAGAATAGGAAATTCAATGAACTGTACGTAATAATGCGTAAAAATGTCATTTGAGAAATACTTTTTCCAATTGCCTCTGCCATGGTACTGAATTATCCTATTCTAAGTTCAATTAAAGAAGCATTTTTAGTTTGTTAAAAAAAGCAAAGTACACAAATAAAGAAGCAACTTTAGTTTGTTAAAAAAAAACATCATCGTAAGACTCGGCAATGTAGAAACTGATTTTTTTTAATTCTGATTATTTATTTATATGAATGACAAAATTTATATAATAAATTGGTTATCTATAATAATATATACATTTAATTGTTAGCAATCTATATACTATACATATATAATAAATCTGTAGAAGGGTCAATTCTGTACATAGAAAATATTGAAAAAATAAATAACAGGGGGTGTTACTGGATCGATACCAAACCCAAATATGTGATTAAAAAATTTTTTGTCTGTCTGTCTGTCTGTCTGTATGTTCAGTCATCACGTGAAAAATAACGGTTCGATTTCGATGAAACTTGGTATAATTATACCTTATTATCCTGGGCATAAAATAGGATACTTTTTATCCCGGAAAAATACGTAGAAAAAAATAAATCTTAATTTTTCCGGGCGGACGGAGTCGCGGGCGGAAGCTAGTTTCGAATAAAATTAAAGTAAATTAGTTACCAAGCCAAAAATAGTATGAAACTATAAATTATAGAAACGTGCGGATTGTTTACAGTAGAGAGAATATTTTTGGCATTGTTATTTGTTTACAAAATCACAGCCGACGCAAATGCGAACTTTAAGAAAATAATACTAAAAAATGAAAGCATTGTTAAGACTAGAATATACAAACCTATGAGCGAGGTTTCACTAATAATAATGTTAGAATGAACGTTTCGTGCGTGCAACGAATCCGTTTTACGTTGCTTTACTACGTGTACTCAATACTCATACTTGAAAACTATTCCACTGGAACTTCAAATTTTTATTGCATCACTGAAATGATGGCGATGTGCCAAGGCAATTCGAGGTTTTGTCCAGTATATCTAGTATGATTCTTATTTTAATTCATATTTATGTATTTGATTTCCTTGGCGTGTTCCGTAATCTCAGAAGCAAACTATTATTATAGTTAACTTGCATATTTAACTGAATGTAGGTTATATTCTATTCTAAATGATTTATTTATTTATTTATTCAATAAAATTAAGTTGATCTATTCTTTTGATGTTACATTTTATAAATAATGGTCAAATAATAAAAAATCAGCAGTAAGATAGACTTCCCTTTTAATTCTTAAGAATATTATAAACATGGAGCGAATTTATACCTAGTACGATTGTTGTTTGGAGATAGCAAGGCTAGATGTTAACATCAAGCTATTTTTGACCCGTAATAAACATTTAATTCAGATGGGGTGGATTTCCCTTGGCTACGCGGGTGGAACCGCGGGCAGAAATATAGTTAATAAATTATGATGCTTAGCAAAAAAAGAGAAAAAGTTTCTGAAAATTAATAAATATTGCTTCTTTCTAATACATAAAAGATAATAATACATGAATAGTTAAGGTACTTTATGATCATCGTCTAAGTAATGAAAGCGATTACATTAAAACATTAACTAATACAGTTCCGGTCGTAAACATCACCCTGTAGATTTTATGAGTCTCATGTGATTACTGGTATATATAAAATGTTTACGCCTATATCTTCTATATTATCACATTCACAGTTCAGTTGAAAATTTAGCATCGTGTGGGTATAAGTGTTTATTTCTTTTAGTCCGTGTTTCTTGTGAAGTGCGAATGATTTACACTTCGTTACATTGAGAAAACATTCTTATGCTGTTGATTAGAGATTTATCTCTTTCAAATGTTTAGAAAAGTAATGTGCATTGGGTACATGTTTTTTGATCAAGTTTAGCGACCGGGAATACAAAACATTGTTTTTTCTTTTATTTCAGGATGAAAACCGATCTCTTGTTGAAAGACTTATCAAGTATAAAGCGAAAGATGCAGATAAAATGAATGAAGAAAATGAACACTTCATCAAGTAAGTATTCTATTACTTGCTACTTCAAATAAAGTATAATTTTTTTCATTGCATGTTTTTATTGATTTTGTTTGGAGTTGAATAGTTTTGAGTAATTTCAAAAGAAATTCAAAATTTTTAAGCTGTTTAAATAATATGATTTTTTCATAAAAATATTTTATGGTATTATCGGCTTTATCAATTGTAATGAGCTAAATTTTCACTACTTCATTGAGTAATTGGCAGCGGACTTCTCTATCCAAAACTGCTCCTATCATCTAGGCCCTAGGGGAAAGTTCTGCACGTAGCATATTTGTGACTTATTGAGACGCTTAAGTAATACAACTAATGTATACTACGTAGTTAATTGGCTTCACCGTGTAAATGAAACTGCACTTAACGTTTTGTGTTGCAGATATTATGTTCACAAACTTTGTGTTACAATGCGTAGTGTATGTGTAGTACGGGATTATGCGTGTGTCACGCGGTTGAGAACGCTTGCATAGAACATGATGATTTGTTTGCTTCTTTTTGTTTAATTTCTTCAACAGGTCAAGCAACCCTACCGCGTTTTTGATCAACACATTTGGTAGAGTTAGTTTCGGGTGAGTGTGACATAACGTGAATGAGGATTTGGTGGTATGAAGGCAATGTGGCGTTCAATAAATATTTTACTTCTTCATTGCGATTACTCATATATATGTCTTAACTGCACTCTGAAACTGACTCATTTTTCAATCTCTTATTTGACGTGTTTTGATTGTATGGAAATGAAATCAATTGTACTTCCGTAACTTGTTCCTGTATTTTATCTATTTGAATTTGTTTTGTTTGTTATTGGTTTGAAATTATATCGAATGGCTATCTTTTCAATAATTGTTTCCGCTCTCTTACCTGTTATTATGGCGCATTACTAATTATGTTACAAATTACAATCATGCATTATGTGGACATTTGGTCGAAAACATTTTCGGTTTCTGGATATGGTATTCAAAATTATTTAAGTGAAGTTATAAATAGAACTAAAATTTTCAATGACATTGTTAACATCCATTACATTTTTATTCATATTGTTATAGAGTTAGACGCTGTAACCAATAATTACATAGTTTTATGGGCGGTTTGCACCACCACTTGATTTATATAAGTTTGCCACTTTCGACTGGTTAATTCCATTTGAAATAAGTCTGCATTTTATTGTATAAAATTAACAGGACGATTGCATATATTTCTGCAAACTTTCTTTGCAAGTCTATTATAAATTAATTGACGCAGGTTTAATTTTATGATTTGGAAATATAAAATATGCGATAGTCCTTCCGGCGCTGTCCAATAATTATGTGAAGCTCTCAGAGTATCTATGTGGAGTAGAGCTAAGTCAGATTGAAACCTTAGTTAAAATCTACTTCGGAAATATCTAGTATTTTTATCCCCTAAATTTAGTCTATAATATTTAGCATCTCACATAATTAATGGAACTAATGAATACCTACTAACATAAATGAAGATAAAATAAAATAGTATCTATATTTATAAGTGAACCCTTGACACAAAAATTATAAATTTAATCAAATACATCATCAGTCTTAAGTATATCCTAACGGTAACTTGGAAGCTAAAAATATTTTTGTGTCGAGTGTAACGGTGAATGAAAAGTTTCAAATCCAATTGGAGTATTTTTATATAACATTATCATTTACCAAATATATTATGATTGCTGTAAATAAATGATTTGAAGCCTGGTTTGTACTAACGTAAGTTTTAAGTTTGGTTTCAAAGAACTTATTGCGAATTGATTGTGTATATAATATTATTATGTTTCGGAGATATTGCATGTTGCATACACTTTGCATGGAATGGAATGCGTATGCATAAGGAAATTGGCAAATATTTGTAACAATTTTTTATATATCTTATGTATTTTTTGAAGACAGCGGCACGTGATCTCATGGTAGCCTAGAAAATATTGAAAAAGAAGCTTGTAAAAATGCTTTAGCGAAGCTTGGAGCAAGCTCATGGCTTGGCCTCAGTGGCGTAACAATGCTATCTGAATTTACTTTACACTCAAAAGAACAAATATGCCTATTAAATAATGATTTGTTACGCCACTTAATGTGAAATATCTGGGATGGATTATAAAGGGTATTTGTTTTTCAGGAAAAAGAGTGACAAAGTACGAAAGGAATTAGAAGAAGCAGCAAGGGAAGGTGGGAGTAGGAGTAGTGCGGGTTCAGGAGGCAGCGCGGACGATAAAATAATGGACTCGATGCCTTACTACGCGACCACACTTCCATCTAAAGTAGCTTTAAGATTCGTAAGTTATTAAATTATTTCATTTAGATACGAGACTCGAGAAGTTGTTACAATAAAAGTTATTGCTCTGATGTAAATAATAGCCTACTTTTTCACAAACTAAGAATATGATATGAAACTATATTACTACATATTTTAAAATAAAATCCGATGCCGCGTCTGTCTGTTAGTTTGCTAGCGATAAAGTCAAAAGCAACTGCACGAATTTTCATTCTGCTTTTACATAGCATGATTCCTCGAAGAAGGTTTTAGTATACAAAAAATTTGTTAAGTTTAAGACTATATGCTAGTTAAGAATATATTATTATGAATGATTCATCAATCACTTTCATATTTATAATAGGATGCACATGATGGAGAGGTAAATGCAGTAAAATGGAGTCCGACCGATAGAATAGTGGCTACTGGAGGTGCAGATAGAAAAGTTAAATTGTGGGATGTGTCCAAATGTAAGTATTATAAAAATATTTTAATTTATTGAAAAATATATCGTACTATCTTTTTTGACTTAATAATGAAATATAAAGTACGAGGATATTTTGGCACATGGCGGAATTCGGAACTAATGCTGTTCTTCTTATTAAGTTAAAATTAAAGGATTAGCTTAACGTTTTCGTTCCTAATTTCTTCAACCTCACGCCTCTCTAGCAGTATCATCAAATTCAATTGATCAGGCGCTTCATTTAAAACGAAAAGTGTGCTTAATTGAAGATTTTAATGCAAGTTTGAACGATACCGTTATTTAAAAAAATGTGTTCGTGTACACACGTAAAAAGTGAAACTTCTTTATGACCTTATTTTTCAACAAATAATTTACTACATGCAACTTTACAGGGAATACGTCGAATCACGCGTGGTAGGGATAAGAAAAAGATGGCACGTAACGAAAAAATGTTACACTAAATTTTTTTCCAACTCCGATAAAGAAGTTTCACTTCAATAACTAATAATAAATACGCTTAAACTCATTCAAATTCAAATTCAAATTCAAATTTCATTTATTTACAAGAATGTAGTTACAAAAAAGGTGTTGTTACAATATTAAGGCGCTAATACATTCTACCCACTATTTGGGTGTGCAAATATTTAAATGGAAATAAGTTAATTAAATTACACTACACCAACACTACACAAATTCTTCGCGTCACTATTGTTAAACGTCACTAATTCCTTCACAGATTCCGCAATGTAATAAGTTCTTGAATATCATAAAATTGTTTCTCCATTAACCATTTCGTCAGTTTCTTCTTAAATATATTTACTGGGAGATCCTTAAAGTTATCCGGTATTTTATTATATATTGTAATAGTCATAAATATCACACTATTTTTTGCTTGATTTATTCTACATGTTGGAAAGTGCAGTTTATTTTGATACCTCGTTAACATATGCGAATTTACTTCTCCTTTCTTTTTAAAATATTCTGGGTGGTATTTAACAAATAAACATACTTCTCTTATATATATGCAGGTTAGTGTAAGGATACTTAATTTACCGAACATTGGTTTGCAAATTGCAACTGTCCCTTTGATGTAATCCGCACAGGGCCCGGATACATTTATTTTGTGCCACAAACACTTTCCGCACCTCGCAAGACTGTCCCCAAAGAATTATTCCGTAAGAGAGTATCGACGATATATATGCATGGTAGGCATTTATTGCAGCATTCATAGATACAGTATCTCTAAGGCGACGTAATACGTAAACGAAACGATTTAACCTATCACAAATATATTCAATATGACTGTCCCATTTTAGACCTTCGTCTACCAGAACACCTAAGAATGAAAGAAAGAAGTTTTACCTGTTCGATTACTTGATCATTACATTTTATGTCTAGATTAATTTTGGTGCAATTCTTTGTATAATATTGAATTATTTTTGTTTTTACTAAGTTTATTTTCAGATTATTATTTTGTAACCATTTTAATATATTATATAATGCTGTATTTATATCTCTCTCATATGTATTTTTATCCGTGCATTTAACAATAAGGGTAGTGTCGTCTGCGAATAAAACTGTCTTGTGTTTCACTGATCTCGGTAAATCGTTAATATATAAGAGGAATAAAAATGGACCGAGCACACTTCCTTGTGGTACACCTGATTTATTAACTTTTTTCTCTGACCTATATGAGTTTCGTGTTTGATTTATCATTTTATGAATCTCCACATACTGATATCTATCATTTAAGTAACTTGCAACCCATTCTTTAGCAATTCCTCTTATACCATATTTCTCCAACTTAAACAAGAGTAATTGATGGTCCACAAAATCAAATGCTTTGCTCATATGTAAGAATATGGTGGCTGCTGGTTTTTTTTCAATAAAGGCTTGAATTATTTCTTTCACCATATCGAAGCATGCTAAAGAAGTAGAATTATTTTTTCTAAATCCAAACTGTTCCCGACATAATATCTTAAATTATTGTTAAGGGTACGAAGTTTGAATTAAATCTGCCCATTTAACATTTTTACATAACTATTAACTACCTAATAAAATTGTGTTGAAAATTAATTCATTATCCACAGTAGGTACATGCGAAAACCGAGGCACGCTGGTCGGTTCGAACGCGGGCGTCATGTCTGTGGACTTCGACTCAACGGGCGCGTACATAGTGGGCGCGTCCAACGACTTCGCGAGCCGCGTGTGGACGGTCGGCGATCAGCGGTTGAGGGTGAGCTGACTTTTTTTTACACGACTTTTGGCGGGAATTTTTTTTTTTTTTTGGGAGGATATTATTATTATTCTTAGATTTTCTAGAATTGTGTTGCGTTTGCGGTTTAAAATTTTTAATCGACTTCAAAAAAATTAAAAAGAAATGTATTTATTATTTATTATGTAATTGGTGTTTGATTTTTTGTGATTGTTTGATTTTCAAGAATTGTTTTGCGTTTGAGGTTTAAAGTTTAGGCAATAAATATACGAAGCAAAATGTAGCAACAAAACCGAAGGTAAGCCTAATATAAAAATCTATCGCCTGTTATTATTGTAATTGATGAATATGTAATTACGTGTTAAAACACAATTAAATCTCTCTAGGGATTTGACACTTACTTAATATCCATATGAAAGTCCAGCACTACAAAAATATGCTTACTTAATATTATTTTCGTTTTATTGTCATTATTTACCTCATAAATGTATTATAACGGATTAAGTGTGAACTATTTACACCTATCTCTATAATGAAAAAAAAATTAGCACGCAATATATTTGAAGAGTAGGGCTTGTGTTTGTGCACGTATTAAATAAAAATTGTCCATAGATTAATATCTATGCGGCTTGTTAAATATTTACTACCAATGTATTTCTCGGTTTTTAGATTTATCTATTCGAAATCGAGAAATAACGTTTGCATAATAAAGCAGAAGGTTGAGACCACAGAAAAGATAAAATAGATTAGAATTGAAATAGTTCCTGATTTGTATAGAACGCGTGTCACCGCTTTTCTCCCAGTAAATAATTTTAACCCCAATAAATCAATTGTAACTGAATTGCAATGAATGCTCTACATTGCGCGACCGCTCGCTTAGTATAAAATGGTGCCTGTATGCATTGCAAGCAATGTATAAATTTCAATTGTTTATGATTGTGTTGTTTTTGGCAACATACATATTTTTGACACAATAATATGCTGACATATTGACTGACCGGTTAGCGTGCGCGTGGTTGGTAGTGACCCTGCCTTCCAAAGCCAGAGGTCGTGGATTCGAGTATCACACAAGGCAAATATTTGTGTGGTGAACATCGATGTTTTCTCTGTTTCTGGCTGGTAATTATCTATGTAAGTGTTTATTTAAATTTATATATACATATATATGTATATACATATATGTATATACATATATATACATATGTATGTTTACCAGCCATCTGATTTCCGTAACACACGATTAAGCGAAAAGCTTAGTATGGGATCAGATCGGGCCGTGTGAAAAATTTCCTAAAGTATTTATTTATTATAGGTAAGTATATGAAAATGCATAACATGAGCGTTGGGCAACCCCGCTCACAAGGTCCTTCTAACCTCTTTTATCGGTGAGACAATTTTCTGAACAAGTCAACAAAACCATAAATAATAAGGTAAAGATACTTACAAAAAAAGTTCATTTTCTACTTTCCATTTATATAACGCTTTGTATTTTAATTACGGATTTTACCAGTACTTAACATTATTGGTCGGAACCTTTCTAGGAAAAAATATTCTTGAACATTTTAATGTAACTAAAACTTTATTTTTACATTTCCACCAATGTCTTTAGTCTAACTAATATGCAATTTAGTTGATGTTTAAAGTGAATAAGTGAAGTAAATAAGTACTTTTAAAAGCCATACAGGATAAAGCAATTGACTATTCTTACAACACTGACCTTTTTTCATAATTATAGCCTAAGTACGGGATACAATTCAACCCGTTTGTTAGAAAACACTACATTTATCCGCCCACGGGCAATTTTTTGCTGACAACAAATTACGTTATAACATTCATCTCGACCGTTTAATGTGAGTCTATGATTTTGCAAAATAATGGCTCAATTTGATGGAGTTCTCTAAACGAAAATGTTATTCTGTATCGAAATTGCAACCACAAAAAAGATTGGCGATTCCGACGGAATAACAATAAGAGCAATATTACGTCAGGATGATATTGTCTAGAACGGGAGGCGGGGTCACGAGCACGATCCCTATTAGCGGGTTGTTAGCGCGCGTCGGCGCGTCGTGATCCCGCAAGATCACTTCCGGACGTTTCACAACAATATCCAACCCCACTTCTATCTATATTATTATTATTCTTACATCTATAACAAACAATATTTATTACTCACGAATTCTTATATCTTAATTTAAGCGACCCTGCGCACTGCAGTTACCGTACGCCGAGCCGGTGAAACTCAAGTCTGATAGAAAACAATATTCAAATTGGATTCAATAACAAATCGATTGTATCAACGTTTACAATATGTATTAGGGTGATTGATCGGGTTGTCCCGGCTGTGCCTTACCTGTTTAATCCCGTTTTGCAAATAAGGAACTGTCAGTCAAGCACTAGTAAATGATAATGCGGTTCAATAACCGTGACAAATGAACCCGGAGCCACCCACTGTGTGGACACTGACTCACGTGATCATAAAATTTCGCGGGAAAACTATAGATAGTTAAAGGTTATTATTTCAAATAGCATGATCCGCCCATTCGTTAAGAGAATTAACAGGAAGTTATAAAACTGGAAGCGCTCACAGAAAATAATAGGCCAATGCATTTTTATTGTAGGGATTGTACGTTTAAATTAAAAGCCTGTAGTCTCAACAAGACAGTTAAATGACTGCAGATTAATGATTAACTATAATCGTACTTTAGAAACATGTAACAATTAAATTAGATGAGATAAGTAAATACTGTATTTTATAAAATGTTTGCACATATTTGTAGTGGTTGTCGATTAAAATCGTGGCAGGTATTTACCTAATAACAATGATTAAGCAATCGTATTGAATATTTTCACCTTATAGGAATTATAGTACACACTAAACGTTTTATGTGAAACCATCATAGGAATGCCCATTCCAGGTGTATAAAATTACAGTTTCCGTGTTTGATTTCGCATCGGGGTCTGCGTGACCACGATCGCTCAGGATGATTCTGATGCAAACACAAATTACACAACGAATTCCCGTAACCGAGAGCGAGTAATCGCCATAATAATAAGCCAAAATCGATCGTACATCGTGAACGCACAGCCACGCCGCTACATTCCGTGGTGATTTACAATCTGCTAACAGATTTGTTGATTCGCCCTCGGCATTGCCACTATCAATTTTTGTCATTACCTAGCTACCGACTTGCATTGCCGATGCTCTGTGTTTTCTCTTCGTACATTGTATGTTGGAACGTTAATTTCAGAGAGAATTCCTCTCATCATGACGAGATAGCGGGCTATCAAACAGTAAAATCAGACGCTGCTAATTCCATTGAACTGCACCGTGTTCTTAACTGATGAAAGAAATTAAACTGGCTGAATGTATAATGTAACGTTTTATGTGGCTTTTAAGGTATGTGTGAAATTCATTCAAATGTACGTTATTCGGTACTGTTGTGCTGTAATATTAAACATTTAAAGAATTTAAAACATTTATAAATTCATTTAGTTATGTATCTTTATGCTAACATTTACTTTAGCCGAGCAAATAAAATACATAAATGCAGAAATCGATGTCCCATCGCTGATAAGATGCTATCGCATGGAATAAATTCCCTCTATAATAGAACAGAGGTTCAAACATTAGAAACCGAGAAAAGTCATGAAGGGTATTGTCCACGGCCATTATGTGCGACCTCATTTTTCTTCCCGGCGAAAGTGTGTGCTAGTTCATATTGAAAAGTTAAAGAGCCACGTATTTACCACAACAATAGCATCGTTTTGAAACTAAAAGTACTACCAAATACCGCATCTCTTTGATTTACCTACCTGTAGTCTGAATAAGTAACATCTAAAATGACAGTTGAACACGATGATAAATGTTTCGCATTCGATTATGCAAAGTCATGCGGTTAAACAATGAAATTGTTTTGATAAACACGATTGTCCATGTTCCCGGCCATAAAGCATCTTTTCACTATGCTTTCATTGTATTTTCGTTTTCTACGCTCTCTCTCTTGTTAAGACATGATGTTTTCCATATTGATAAATTAGCAGACATCATATTATAGCGAAGCGATTTCGATCACTTGCAGTGGCTTGACCGATATACATTTCATTGAGCTTTGTTAGCAAATGCATGAATCAAATATCTCTCATTTGAAACGCGGGCGAATCCGCGGGCGGAAATCTAGTTATATCATAATGTTACGTTATGTTGTTGAAAAACCCGCATAGTTCCCGTTCCCGTGGGATTTCCGGGATAAAAACTATGTGTTAATCCAAGTTACCCTCTATATGTGTGCTAAATTTCATTGTAATCGGTTCAGTAGTTTTTACGTGAAAGAGTAACAAACATCCATACATCCATACATCCATACATCCATACTTACGAACTTTCGCATTTATAATATTAGTAGGATATCTTTATTCATAGATACAATTGGGTTTGTCAAAAAGTTACCTCTTTAGGGAAATACTTCACAGTAAAATAAGTGTACATATTAAAAGCTTTTTATAGGAAAGGAACAAATATATGAAATAAAAACCAAAATCGATTGAACAAACTTTATGTAACCCTATTTATATTATGTATAAGTAAAACTTTGTAGGAACTGTAAGAACGAAATTATTAACTGTATTGCATACATAATATGATAGAATAATGGTACTAAAGCTTATCTAATACCATTTATACAGGTAATTAAATTACAACTCAGCCCATTTTTTCATCAAAATTGGTCTATTATCTATCCGATAACTATAAAATATTTTAAGCTATAAACTTCTCGATGATAACTTTCCATATAATGTCGAATAAAATCTCTAAACGATTCGGAACCCTGTGGTGAAAATGCTCAGGTTTATGTTCCACTTACGCATTCCTTATAATCATTGATATAAAGAAAACTATGAAAATGTTCATAAATATTCTCAACGTAAAATAAATGCGACGTAATTTGAAAACGTTGTGCTATAATAATATGTATACTGAACAGGACATGCTCTTAGCTAGACCCATTGAAATAACGTATGTAATCTCGTTCCTCATTTTATTAGTACCAAGCTGGTTGTAATATTTCATCTAATCCGATACGCCGGTCGTTAGATATAATCTAATTATTTATTGAATGGAATCGGAAGAATATATCAAAATGGTTGGTTTTGATAAAATTCAATGATATTCACGACCGCGTTGGTGCTCAAGGACGTCGTAGAGCACATTCTAGAAATCCTTATTTGGTAATCTTCTGAATTATAATGTTTTAAGATTGTGTATGCCGTCGGTAATCTGACATGTCATGATGGTCTGACTGACAGGATCGTTTCGTGCGCTTTTTTTCTTTGTTCGTCTCTCGTTTATTTAAAATTTAAAGCCCTCTGCCTATAATTTCATAAATATTTCATGTTTTATGGACATCTTCATCGTTCATGTAATTTTGAATGCAGTTTTATGTTTTATTGTTATTGGTTATGGTTACTACACTGGGCTTTGCTTGTGATATTTAATTGCACAGTTGTAAGGACTTATACGCTATTGTTGTAAGCTCCATTACACCATCCGCTCCATACAATGGAGCAGTATAAATTATACCTTTATTACATATATTTAAAGCTATACGTTTTGTATATACTCGTTGATAATAATTGAATGATTAAAATAAGTTCACTTTGTTTTTATTTCTACATCAATGAGCTTTTCAAAGATACCAAAGACACTTTAGGCATTTTTATTTCCTACAAACTCTATTTAGCTGAGTTTAATATAAGCATTTTTTGTATTGAAGCTCTGTATGTACTTTTCTACAAACATACAAATCTTTTTTTTTTAATTTTAAATAAGTTATATTGTACACTAAGCTTATAATTTATTTAAAGATGTTTAAGGGGGGTTAGGCGGTCAGCGAAAATTCAGCTATTCGGGCCTGAGGTAAGCGGTGAGGGGATCCGCGTTTAGTATGGAATCAACGTGCTCGAAACTAAAAATCGTAAGCGCCATTCACATTTTTATCAAAAAGTGAATGAAAATATTTAGTATTTTCTAAATCTAAAACAGTCACGAAATCGAGAAGGTAAATGCCTATGTACTTGTGATTTTATACGAATTATTATCGTAAAATACGGTTGTAATGAGCATTTATATGATATTTTAGAGGTAACTTCAGGATTTTTTTTTATCGAGCAAAAGTTTTCCAATCGTGTTTTGGAAACAGTCATCCCATCACACATACGTTCTGTAATACATATTAGAAATTTCAGTGCGAAAAACCTCAATATTTTCAATTATAGCTCATAGAAAACAGTCCATTTTTCCGTGTTCACCTACTAAGGGCCCTTAATGAATAATTAAAGAATCAGAATAGAAATATAATATAATGTTTGAGAATTCCATAGATATTAACTTCGATTGATATAATATGTATTCTTGCGTTATTATGATGCTGGCATTTACACTCTTAGATCTATCGTGTTATTTTCGTTTTAATATTAATAGGAAATTATAGAAAAATCTTTTTATAATTTTCTTTTAGCTTTTTATATAACTTTTGAGAGACATCTGACGATAAGAGTACTTACTAAGCAAGAACATTACCGAGAAAGCTTAATTAAGACGAAGAGTCATTATTTAATTGCTGCACCTAGTGTTATTGTTTGATGAAGTGGGTAGTTAAATATAGAAGGGCTAAGTCTATTCTTAACTAGCTACCCGCCCGTGGCTTCGCAGGCTTTGTTTAAAATCTAATAAATTGTATAATAAAACCTTCCTCGAGAACCACTCCATCTAATAAAAAACCGCTTCAAAATCCGTAGCCTAGTTTTAAGATTAAAGCATACATAGGGACATAGGGACAGAGAAAGCGACTTTATTTTATACTATATAGTGAAGAATGCAGAACATTAGGTATGGTCGGTGTATGCAAGCTCTGCATCATGAGCTTTAATGGATCTCTCGCGACACGTGTCGGCGGTCGCGTGCCGACTGATCTAATCGCAAGCACGAATGCCGACGAGGTGTGCCCCTACACACGTGATTGTTTCACGTACGCAGGGTTGCTAAGTGATGTTTTCGATTATTTTTGTACATTTGAAATGTACGAAAAATTGTGGAAACGAATAGATAGCTCTTAATATAAATGCAAGCAATAATTAATAGCAATGGTTGCAATTTTGTGGAAGTCTACTTCGATGATGCAAAAAGGTATTGGACTAAGGGAATTTAATGTTTTCTTTGTTGAAATTTCATAAAATATAAATAATATTGTTAGGTTTTATAATCCCCGCAAATTGCTAATGCGCTGGAACCTTGTCTAATTAACACCCACATGACGTCACCCACAAGCCGGCCGGGTGGTACTAACGGTACAATGTCACGAAATTACGTCATCATTACGTCATCAAAATGGCGGCCAGGCGCATTAGCAATTTGCGGGGATAATACTTTAGCAACCAATTAAATCTTCTGGAATTTACTGTAAGTGTCCTCTTTGCCAAATTTGTTAAAAGAGAAATGTGAATAGCGTTCTAACATTAATTCACTTACGTAATTTATTCACTTCAACAGCGTTTGATATAACTTTTATTAAAATAAATAGAGTGGCAACCCTAGAAGTAAAGTTAGATTTGATCTCGTAGTTGCGTCTATCGCGAACTTGTCAAATTGCTTGACCGCTTTCGAGCTTGTTATCACATTCTTTTGAAAACAAGAATTTTGTGCAAGACTCAATTGCACGTGTCTTATCTGAGGAAATCTAAATATGAAGTTTTTTTTTATTTTGTACAATATTTGTGTCAGCAAGAAAAAATGTAAATTTAAAATTTAATCTTTTAGGGTGAAGTTTTTATAACGTTGTGTAATTTAAAATGCAAACTTTTAAAATATACACATAAATTTCTTTTAAATCACTTAATAAAATTTTGCTAGTGATATCGCCTAACTGAACTTTTTTCAATGTTCTTAGTTTCGTACAAACCATTTTTATTTTATTTTGTTACAATAAAACAATTAGCTGAGATGCAAATTTTTAATATAATATTTTCGTCTCTCCTACAAATAACCCACTATTGCATAAAAAATAATTCATTAGACTACGCTTACATTGAATGATTAAAATGTGTAAGTATAGATTTTTTATATTTTTGGTGAGGACCTTGTTAGTTAACACAGGTTTCTGAATTTTGTTTGTAATTATGTTTAATACTGTCATCAGAATATATTCATTGAAAAGAAAATAATAAAGAATTATGTGATTTATTGATTTTCTATTCGATAGGTATTGAATTACTAAAAAGTATTTCATGCTTCAGAAAGTTCAGGTAGGTGTTAAGTAAAAATAAAACATGATTGTAATATTTTATAATTTTTATTTCACTGTAGGTAATTCGACAATTTTGGATGGTTGAAGTTGGTACTTATTTAAATTTTTAAACAAATTCTTAATAAGGCACTATGTCCATAAAATACTCTCGGTTTACTATAATATAAAAATAGCACATGTTTTTATAAGCAACTATTCGTTTACATTACGATGTATACTATAGGTATAATTCGAAATCGATCATAAATTACGTAAAAAAGAAACTATTCCTAGGTTGAATAAATTACGATTTCGGAACGATTGTCTATACATCGTTTCTTGACTTGGTCGCATCATTGATTTATCTACTTAAAAGGTACAGAAATGTTATTCTTGACTTAAAACTATTGTTAGGTCACTCTTACTCTACTTTGAAAAATATGGTACAATACGTTAATCGATCATCCGCGAGGACGTTCGCACGTAAAGTGACAAATGAGCGACATAATCTCGATAACGACTACGACCATTGTCCCGCTTCCGACCGCAGAGACGGGGACAAGCAAGCGTACACACTCACGTCATACACGCAAACAATCATGCAATACGTCACGTCTTTCATTCATCATCAATCACTAACGCTTAAGTGATCGTCCCCGTCTCTGTGTCGTGCAAATCCGTGGCTATATTCGAAATGACATAGAAAGCGGAAATGCACTACCATTAAGAACCGCTATCAAAGTCCTCCGCTCATTAAAAGATTACACTTTTAGAGCCAAGACTCGACGGGGGTATTTAAACTACGAAATATACTACTATTGCAAACGTTCGTTACGTCGACATTCTTAGATCTATTCAGAAGTGCCTCTGGTGCGCTCGGGAAAAACTAGCATCATAAACTTTGCAAAGAGATGAGGGAGCGTTGGGGCCTGGCAATAACTCTGCTGCTTTGGCAGCCGCACGTCTCCGTTGCCAACTGCATGTCCATGCAGCCAGCACGACTAGTTGTGCTGCAATAAAAGCGGCAGCTGCTAACATGGCTCCAGCAGCATTGACGCATGTTACGTCGGTTTCGCGAACATAGACAGAATCTTCAGTTACGTTCTTAGCGCGTTGTTTGTCGAAACCGAATTTGTCTGTTATTTGAATTGTTTGTACAAGGAGCATGTTATCAGTGGGCGCAGCAGGGGTAGAACGTCTCTTCCTACGGCCGTATGACATGACTGATCTCAACTCATTCGGTCCACCATCACATTGAACAGGTTCACATTTCGGCATACACGGTGTTACCAAGGCACGGAATTGGACAACTTCTGATGATGGGAACTTGAAGGCATCGAAGTTCGATAGAAGAATCTGTAAACAAAAACAATACATGATTTTCCAGTAACGAAGAAATAATAATGTGAAAATAAATGATATTACACTATCTAAATAAGCTACCTTTCCACTTGCAGTTGATTTAAACAGTGGTCCCATAATGAAATGATCAGTGGGGCAACCGTCGCTGTCAATGAGTGTGATTTCACTTGAGTCAACGCCATCCATAGCGACAAGCTCACGAACAAAGATTTCGAACGGTGAATTCGGATCCATGATTTCAAATTTGAGAGCCTAAAATTAAATAAAGTTAACAATATAATGTTCTCAATTCATATATAAATGTTTTTTCGTAATATATGTTCATAATAATTACCAAGGGATCACCGACTTCAGCAGACGCAATGGTATCATCACCACTTCTATCGGTAATTTTCATCGCTACATTCGGTGACTCAACAATGACCTCCTCAGATAGACCAGTCTTAATATCTCCTTGAATTCCGAGATCGACTTCATTTGCAACGGTTTTATTTGTCAAATCATACTGACAAGTCACAGCTAATCCGAGATCAGAAGAGGTGACGATCGTGTCGTGATGCTGGATTACTACGTCATTTAAATACCTGCAACAAAATAATCGACATTAATCATACCGATATTTAACTAATGTATAATGAAGAAACAAGTATTGAAGATTTTTGATGTTAATTACCTGCCAAGACCGTTTTGCTTAACATTGCACTCGATGTTATTGTAACCCATATGTAATTCAAATTCCAAACTTTGTTTAACATCCACGACACAAGAGTTTGGACTTCCTTTAGCGTATATCTTGCCGTCGAAAAGTTTTGACGTTTGAATTTTGGCAACCATGTCACCAGCACGGCAATCAATGGATACGTTATAGCAGGAAGATAATTCGTATGTGGCTGCCTCGGGTACTTCCAAATAAGGATCCTGTGGGATAATAAAGACATTAATTACCATCATTTTAATGATGTCTAAGATGTAACTAGTCAATTTTGTATCTACAAACCTGGATGTCAGCAAGAGTAGCTTTAGAGTGATGAGATAATCGGCACACGTGATCGCCAGTATCACCATGATCGTATGAATGGCAACGGAAGGGTGAATTCAAACACAGCTCACGACATTCTTCTATTGTTTGCACGTCTTGATATACAGAGTCGACAGTCTTGAGAATACGTCCATTCATCTTTTTGAACTCGCACAGTTTAGTTGGCTCCTCAACGCAGTTGTTTTCTAAGTAGTCGGTATCTGTGTAAAAAAAATTATTTTGAAATGTTTATCTATAAATTTATTTTTATTTTTATATTATTATTTAAAAAATATTGAACTACACTTCATTAAGTACGCACCTTCATTCGGTTGAAAAGCGTTGGTGCCTCCGAGAGTAATACGATCCATATTTGATAGAACGCACTCGCCTGTTTTGTTGTTATAGTTCGCCGATCTGTAACGAAGTAATACGTGCTATAAAAGGTGTTCTATTCTTTTTGTATCGCCGTGTGAACTTTCTCAGACTTAACCTCATCCAGTGACACCTTTTACGCTCTTATACTTTAATCGTCTTTATCTATAGATGTGGATTATGAGGTAGACTTATACTACACGGAAATGCGATAATTAAAATCAATTAGCTATAGCAACAAAAAGGTAATTGTATAATGGAAAACCTTTTAACATTTCTTCAAGCATTAGAAAAAGCTAAGGCATGTTTTTAAACTAAGCGTTGTTAAAATTCAAATCGAATGTCAGTTAATCATACTACTGGCAGTTTATCAAGTAGGGAACGATTCAGATGCATATGAACTGGTTTTATTACAAGTCGCTTCACGATGTAACTTATGTAACTGTGACCTCTTTGGCCTTTATTACTTTATAGTGACCACCCGCGCAAGGACAATATTATCTATGTTCATCTGTATCAATATTTTCTCTTGATTTACAATCGATCTTTATCGCGTGACCCTCGCACTAACCTGTGCCAATACATCCTTATAAAGGATCGTCTCAAACACACGCTTTATCTTCTCCGCTTGAACGTGATTAACTTTAAAAATAAAAAGCTAAGTTTTTTCCCATCCAGCGCTTGAAAACTTTTAGCAGCGAAGTAAATTTGAAGTTACTCTATTCAATACATACTACAACATGATAACATAGAAATGTTCGTTGCAAGATTCTTAAGTTCAAATAAATAGTAGACGTGATAGAACAGAGGGTTGGCATTTATGAATTCAGAGCATAAATTCTCATGATGAGATGTAGGTCTTTCAATAAGTTAAAGAGGGGAGTTCAGTTTATCGCTTATAATTGTATTGTGAAAGTAGGAAGCGATAGGGCAGTCCTCTCCCACACTGTGGCGCGAAGCCTCCGCGCCCGCGAAAACGAATATTTGTCGTGACTGTCAAATCGCGATGAGCTCCGCCCTGCAGTTCGCTGCTTGACTCAATAGAGTTAAAATTCTATTCAAGATACACCTGTCTAACAAAATTGCGCAACCGTAATTTAATACGTTCGATAAAATCGTAAACAGATTATGCTATATTGCCTATTGTCCACTTGAAAATAGTAGCAATGTTTTAAATGGGATTTAGTTTCGTAATTATATTTTAAATTAAACTAAATTATTGCCACTAATTAGTTAATTGACGAATAACAGTAATTCTATTTACTATCTCGCATTCGGTCTAAAGCGTTTCCTAGTATTTGCGCTTTTAAGCATTTCCTTTAAGTAAATGATCACTATAAAATCTGCAGTTTCTCCTTATAAAACTCAGATGAGCAAATTTTATTGGTATCAAACGACCAGTTAAGTGGGGTAATAAGATTTCCGATGATCTTGGTTGCTTTAAAACTAAAATAAACTAGGGACATGGTAGCGTGCTCGTAAAACAGATTTATGGGTGTACTTGGTTGTGATCATGTGCTTTGCCATTATATAGCGATATATCTAATAAATACATTCACTCATTTCCTTGTTTCCTGTATAATTTTAATCAAAGCATTACATCAATACTCTCATAAAATATGAAATAAGGGCAATACATATTTAATTAGAAACACGCAATAGCTAGATAACTTGAAAGGCTAGAAATAGGGAATATATTTCTTCACGGAACCCCCCATCAGGAATGCATGGAGATTAAATATGATTATCAGTTATAACGAATTACAGAGCAAAAAGAACTTTGAATTTGTTACGATACATTATAAATCAACATAGCAAATATTACTACATAAACATCTTAAATGTTATATTTTCTTGTACCGATAACGGTTTAATGCAGAATCTAATACGATTTATTAATAGAAAACGATTTGAAATGTTGAACCGCGTCAATTAATTAAAAGTAAAATATGCAAAATAAACTACATTCACTGCACTGAGATTAATTAACGAATGCAGATCGACTGGTTCTGAGTAAATATTTAACTTCTTTAAAATTCATGAGTATACTTTTAATGTATGTTACACCTACTAAATTATTATCAGTAAACAAAGTTTATCTTTATAATAATAACATCTAAATCTAACCATAGGAATGTAGGAATATTCCAATTTATCACTATAACCACAATAATAGCAAGGAAACGGTTTCTGGCTTATTGAATTGAATCCGCTTCAGAAACAACACAATATAAATCTTACTTATTCGCAGAATCTAAATATTTTCACTTCCTCGTTGAAGGGAATACAAATAAGTAACAGTATTTCAATGAAGATGTTATGACCTTTTGTATAGGATTGTAATCCAAGAAAAGAGGGGAAAATTATTCTCACTTCCTTTCACAAGAATCCAATGATATTGCTACAGTATGAACTTATAATACTCCGTGTATTTAAGGCATTTAAACAATTTCCCATGAGAAATATCAGTAAGAAATCGATTTTACACAAGCATTCTGTACCTACCACTTCTATATAATATATATTTTTTTTTACTATGCTTGGTTTATGGAAAATAGGTAATAAATTGAAATTACCTGCAAATGAATTCATTTTCGCCCAGGCAAAGGTCGAGGCACATTTGTCTTGAACTGACGGTGTGTGTCTTCTTGCCTTTTCCCTTGAGATGGTAGCCGCGTACACGATCAAAGCACCATGCGCGCTCGCACGGTCTCACACCCATGCATGATTTTTGAGCGTAGATTGTAAATACGGGAAATTGGGACTTGGTCAATGCTCCTAAAACAGAAAAAGGTGAAATTATATAATTTAAAAAATATAAATATCATGATTCAGCATTTTAAATACATTAATGGTTTCGTAGTCAGTAGTCAATTGTTTTCTTGTAGGTAATAAAATCAATAATAAGGATTTGAAAAGTTTACATTTTGAGTTGCTAATATTTAATAGTGGTTATTATATTCACATTTAATATGGATCATTACCGGGTAATTGGTCTGCATCAGAGCTGAAAAGCACACACAAGCCAGTTTCGTAGTTGACTGCGCGACAAGTGTCGTTGGACTGGCATTGCTCCAAGCAATCGGTTAACATAAGAGTGCCGGGGATGTCATCCAAAATGTGTGAAGGTGCTGAGAAAACGTACCTGTCCACGAAAAAATACAGTTAGCAATCAAGCATACATTTTTAATAGTATTTCCATTTAATAATTATAGTCAATTTACCCAGTGACTAGTTCAAATCCAATCATTTCAGAATCGCATTCTTCTAATGAATTTGCAGGAGCTGATGGAGCAGAGATTCCACTTGGTGCAGAGGGTGGGATACCAGCGGCCGTTTCTGGCACTGGGGCAGGTTCTTGTGGCTCTGGTTGCTCTTGAGGTTCTTGTGGTTCATCGGCTTCTTCGAGTTCGTCTTCAGGCTTTTCGGGAGGTGGTGCAGCTGGACTCTTGTAATCTTGTGGGGCTTCTACAACGGAGGGTTCGGGAGATTCTGATTCTATGGCGAGATTGTCTTGAGGTGGAGCATCGGCCGCCGTTCTCAAAGTCCCTTCAAACTTTTTTTGTGCCGCTACTGCGCACACTAGAATCGCTAAACTAATGAAAATCCGCATTGTTCCGCTGGTCACACGCCGTGGCAACATCTGTAACAAGTGTAAAAAATACGTTAATCCTCAATAAAATTTAATCACCTCTATGATAAGGTGTAATTAAATCACCTAAATGATAAGTTCTAATTTTATAACACAAAAATCTTAATTTAAATTCTGCACATACTGATGAGCTTTTTGTATGGACTTTTTTCTCAGAATTGTTGTTTAGTCTAATTAAGAACATTTATTATTCTCTATCCCGGCCTTAACTGTGAGAATGAATGTAAAACAATTACGATCTCAATCAGAGGGCGTTAACTTTATAATTGTCTTTAAAAGTAATTAGAGCTGAAATGCGCCGTAATTGTTAAATTCGCCGCCGTAACTGCAAAGTGCTCAAATTACATATTATTTTATAACATCCGAAAGGAGTTAACTGTACATTAAGAAACGGGCGTAAGCTTTCACGTACGATAATTAATTAGAATATCTATAATAAGTGGCCTAGATTGTTTGTTTCGTATGATTGTTTTAATTATCACTCGTTTGAATGGTAATTGCTCAAGAGTCAATCCAAAAAAGCAATAACCCATTAGTTGAAAATTGTGAAGAGCTTATTAGAGCAGTTTTTTGTGAAGATCGAATATACGGGTGCTGTTAGGTTACGCTCACGCTCTTCGCACAATGTAGTAACGGTTCTTATTTAAGTGTCGTCCACTCCATGGTCAACGGTATTGGAATATAAAAAAATCCTATATGTTCTTGACAATGGATAGGAGATTGCACATTTAATTGGATAAAATGGCATTGATTGTATCTATCATTACCGACTAATTATAGTAAGTACTGCGACTCAGTTACTATGGATAGGAATAAGAACCGTGTACAATCGTGTATTCACTATTGCCAACTTTTTTTTCTATTGCTCCTACACAGCGTGTCTCTACCCTCAAAATAAGTGAAAATACATTTTATAGAAAAAAATGTAGTTATATTAATTCACAGATCATTATATTTTGACCTGAACTTTTACTTCAAAAAATGTAGAACTCGAATTTTGCCGAAATTGAATTACAAGTGAGTTAAAATGCCTTCAACGACACAAAAAATGCAGTTTTTGTAACATGCTCGATAAATCGATTTCATTGTATTCATTGTTGACTACCAATAACGAGCTTTTACTTAAGTTACTAAAAAGTAGCGGTATTATTAAACATATATATGTATTTATTTTGTACTTAGAGGTAAGCTTAAAGGTATATTTCTTCAGAAATAATAATTGTAAGTGATACTCAAATAAATTATAAGGATATAATAAAAGATAAAACGTTAAGTCAACAGTCATCGCAATTGTCATCTAAATGTAAATGAATAGTAATTGATTGATGGCACTTATCGAGTTCGAGAGCCTGTCGATACCTCGCGTGTCTCGAGCCATCTACGGATTTCTACATAAAAAACTTTTTGCTAAAGCAGCATTTATTTTTAGTATTCTAATGGCGTTTAATTACTAGTATAAATTTAATTTATATACAACACTCCGTTAGAAAATTATTCATCGCAATAAACACTTGCATTAGTTTCTCGTATAACGGGTCCAGTCCATGTTTGCGATATATCTAATTTTATTAGAAAAATAAAAATGGCTGATATATAGGTTGCAATAACGTTAATAATAATAAACTTAACGCCCCTGTAGAAGTGGGTGGCATTATGGCATTCAACGGAATTACTGTAGATGCAAAACATAGTAAAAACATGATTGTTTGCCCTATTTCCACATAACCCGTGACTGCTATGAAGATTGCTTTATGAGAGCAATATTGTACATTTCAGTTAGACATGGTGTGGGCTTAAACGATGAAACACGATTGACGCACCTGAGATATTTACTTGAATCAGGAGCGCTCCTCTATTTATCGTTATATAACTTACAACTAACACTTCATAAAACAGAAAATGTAGTAATCCATATTTCCATTTTTAGCTTTAATATGTAGGTAATCAAGCTCTAAGTTGAAATCATTAATGTAATTAAATATTAGGTTTCATATTATCACATGTTCCGTATTTAGTCAATTGGTAATTCAAATAAAATTCGAACAATTCCAATTTTGGGAGGCGGTCGACGGCCGAGTGGTATTTTCGGCGCTGTCTCATAAAATTAGAGATACTTCATACAAGCCCACGCAAATACATGAACCGTGGTCGCCGCGAGCGAAACTGGTAATTTATATGTATTTGTATTCAATAACAGAAATTATAGTAAGGCTTGCAAGCTATCTAACGTCTATTAGAGAGACCCTTAAAGGGTTTTTACCAGAGCTATTGTATTCCTATGTCGGATATCACTTGCGAATGTGTGCTAGCCCCGAGCCGTGATCAGATGGGGTCAGCGCATTCAATGAGGCGGATGCCTCCAACCTGCTATTTACGTTTCACCATACTTGTACTGGTTGGCACACTATGGATATCGGCTGTGATTTCTTGCTCGTAGACCTTTAAAGACCTCATTTTGTGTGTGCCAATTTGTTGTAATCTAGTTTAGTTTATGGAAATTGAATATTTTATGTTCCGGATGTGTTGCAGTTTATGTAGCTACTGAATAGCTGACGTTTCGAGAGGCATACCTATTTTACAGGTTTATTACTTAAGGAATAATAACTTCAACCGACTTTTATGGATACTCTAGAAAATCACTCGAAGTATTTACTACGACTCGTCTATAACAGTAGCAAAACATATTTAACATAAATCTGTGCTCGAAATTAAACCAACTTCATTAGTATAACTAAACGGGTTATTAATATTTGCCTTACAGATTGCATCGCCGACATTTGTACGGCTTAATTCACCTGATAAACTAGGCGTGTCTAAATATAACCATTTACATCAACAGTAGCAATGTCTAACTTATTTACATTGAATGAAACTTTGTTGCGCTGACATAATGGAATTGTGAGTTCCCGCCTTTATAATGTTTGAATTGCCGAAGACAGATGTAAGACATAATAAACAGATTTAACTTAGAAGATTTTAAATGTGTAGTATTTTAATAGTTGCCATATTATTTTGTGGAATTACCTCTTTAAAGGTAGGTATCAAATATTTTAAGCACTCCAAATTCCAGATTTCATAAGCTTTAATTATGTTCTCGATCCTTCGATGTTATTTAAC
Source organism: Colias croceus (assembly GCF_905220415.1). Classification (NCBI taxonomy): domain Eukaryota; kingdom Metazoa; phylum Arthropoda; class Insecta; order Lepidoptera; family Pieridae; genus Colias; species Colias croceus. The sequence continues at coordinate 5,457,690 of NC_059546.1, forward strand.
ATACCGTGTATAAAATATACCATCCGTTTACTCTATAATCTCCGTTTTCTCTGTCGTATGTCATGATAAGTCGCCTCATTACCCTAAGAAGCTTATCCATAATGAATATGTTATAAATACCGCGCATGCTTGGTAATTTAATGATCATAAGAAACGTCTGTAGCATGTTTACCCTCGATAATCTCTGGTCGGGTCAGTGGGTTGATCACGGCATCACGGGTCGCTTCGTTGCCGGCTTAAGCTTTATGAACTCCATCGCGATTTCTCCTTTCCTGATCAATGTATCACTATCGCCTGCTACCGCCTACGTGGTTCGACTCGCACGATTAATTTAAACTGTTCAATTAAGATAAGCTGAAACAACTAACATGGCTCTCTAATATGTCTTGTAAACGATCAGTGGATTTATGCCCCGGTGTTACATTGTAAAGTAAATATCAGCACCCTTTTTTATTATTGTAAATTTGAAACGGTGAAAATCATTAATTTCGCATAAAGACTTTATCCATTATGTTGTAAACTTTGAAAAAGCGTAACACAATTAAATATTTAACGATTATCGACGAAAGCTCTCGTGCATGCAATTTAACAACCGTGTATCGCAATTCTAACTCGTATTATCAAAAGAGTCGAAAGGTCACAGCCAATTTTTCTACTAACGACTAGTACAATACAAAGTGCAATCACAAATGACCACCGTAGAAACCTGTCTTGTTTTCTCCGCGATTAATCCCGCTAACTCATTCAAGTAGTAGATTCTAAGTGCTATAATTTCGTATTGTTCATGGCGGCCATAATAGAAACTAGGTTTTCGGTGCACAGTGCATCCGTCTTCTGTGTCGCTTTCTTTGAATTCACTCACGCCGATTAACCTATTCGTTTTTTTTGCACTTGTTTGACCGGTGCTTCATAGTTCGTATTACATAGATTGACCGCAACGTAACAAAGTTTCATAATAGAAAATGTAAAATGAACTCGTGATGAATGTTCCAGTCTTGTGGTCGCTTGGTGCATTATCGACTGCGACATCACAATTTGTTTTTATTTTTGCAGCTGCTTTTATGTTTTGTACAATTACGTTTATTTTCTGCCCTTTGATTAACCGAGACAGACGTAATAACGACGTTTATTTTTTATTACATCAAGCATTCTTTTCCTGTTAAGAATGCAGTGCACAAGAAAGTTGTTAGACTATCATTTTGTAATTTTCACTGTCCTTCATATTAAATATTTTTAAATTTCAACCTTTTACTAAAAGATAACAATCGCATTATCTTTCGTTCAGGTGGTGGTTTATAAAGATTCGTGCTTAAAAGATTAAGCACGAATCTTTATAAACCACCACCTGTATCCACTTCAAAGATAATTATAGTGTGAAAATGTTCAGCCCGAAGATATATTTCACACAGTTGATTTATTCATTATGAAAATAAAGCTCAGATAAGAACTGACAGTAAACACTTTTATGTGATTGACGTTGCACGCCGCGGCACCTTAAGGCTCTCTGCAGAAGAAATTACGTGATATATTTTATAAACTATTACAGTTTCAACGTTGTGTGGAAGTTGCAACGATTTTCACTTTGAATGAAATAAAGCAATAAACGGTTATAATAGAAGCGCTTACGTGCCTCCGGCGGCGCGTTCAGTAAGCTGCACGTAGACATTTTATTTATTTATACATTGCAATGGGAAATCAGAAATATTTCATTGTATAACAGGATGAACGTACATGATACTCAATTTATTACATGTAATAGTCGTGGCTGTCCTACACATTGAATCTTATTTGTTAAACGTCCATAGTTTAGCTATGATACTATTTTAATTTGACAGAACTAAGCATTTCCCGATAATTTGTATGGAAGAATAAATCATAATTGTATTTGAAATATTGTATCATAACGTATGTTTAATATTCCGGCATGTAAGAAGCACGCATACATGTAAATTATAACGTAGATAAATAAGAGAATAGTGCGCATTATAATTAACAGACGTCGCACACATTAGACAGGAACAACAGAGGAGCAGCCGCAGGCATCTCAATTGCTTGTTATGAAGCCAGTCGTAGTATAACATATAGATATTTCAAAGTGCGTTGTAAAACGTCACATATGTAAGTTGAGCGGGCATTTATTACCGCTAATGGTTTTATATTGCTCGACTCGTAAAATCGCGGATGTAGCTCAATGTCTAACCGCTTGCAAGGAGATTGATTTGTGAGCATGTCCCACTTTGATTAACCGAACGCGAATTTTGGTTTTTAATTAACTTGCCAATCAAAAACAATATTAACCTTGTTCTGCGGGTGTATTCTTTAGAATTATTGCAAGTTTTTCAGTCATTTGAATATGAGGAGTTCAGAATGACTTTCTCTTAATTAAATTAGGCTTCAGACATTTGAGACGTGTTGTCGAATTTCTTTAAGGTAATGACACGGTCTGCTTAGCCGGTGGGATACTTGTGGCTAGAGTTCGTGTTATAACGGAAACATCAATCATCGGTAATTTGATTTCTATGCTCAATTATTGCGTCCGCGGAGGTCGGGCCAAACACAGCCACCATTACTGATTCTCGTCAATATGGAAATCTATGCCTAATAAACTCACTACACAGATATATTCATTACAATGTAAGCAATATATGATTTAAGCTCCAATAATGTAACAGTTCTCGGATATCTAATTACATTATCCGTCAATTGGGCTCATTATACACCAGAAGTAGGCTTTGAAAATGATTGGTTCTGATTATAGCACACGAACTTGTGAATATACTGAGAGTACAGAATAGAGTAATTGAATGTAACACAAAAATTGCATCATTATCACGCAAAGTAAATATTGATCACTTAATCGATATGTAACGTAACGATTATGGAAGTGTGTATGTATATGTTCTATTGCGCTCGATAGTGACCCCGATGTCCAATAAAGCATCTATTGATCGGAAAACGGTAACAGTTACCCGGTAGAGGCGATTCTGAGCCTCGTCACGTGACAACTGTCACGAAATCCATTGAAACAGTGATCCACGCTCGATACAGTCGTGCAGAACTGTTATGAAAAGAGCTAATTGTGTTACTGTTGTGGTCCGTGCCTATTGTTTTGTGGACATGTTTGTATGAGAATGAAAATTTTGCTTTAAATTATAAAAAAAATGTCATTTTAAGAAGTATTTCATAAGCTTTAAATATTTTAAATCGCGTTACCATTAATACAAATCAACTTTTATGAGCGCTTAGTTCCGAGATCCTAAATCTTACATTATACGTACGAGAATTCACAAATGATGGCAATAAAGATATAGCATAATGATTGTTATGATAAATGTCATATAATAAAACACCGTGACTGACGGTAGGCGCTTCGCAGCTCGATAATCACAAGTGGCGCATGACACAGCACGCGCAACGGTCACGACCGCCGCGGGTGACGTTCCCCACACCGCACATGGTGGCGATCTTTTAGACAACGATCTTAAACACTCGTCAGATGCTAATATTCCACGTTTATTTCTCCATCCATCATCCGTGACAAACGCCGACGGGTGCATATCTTACACCTGTGTATCTCCCGACTCATAACGATGACTGACGACGGGTCCTCTTGTTTAAATCACCATCGTATATCAGAGTGGTGGGAACGCTCCGACCGATTGTCGAGTTTGTATGTGACGTTTGTAAAGCTTTTCAGTAAAGTGGTACAGTAACGGTAGGCACTGTTCCGATTTATACACGACTATTCACCTCTCCGTAAACCTCAGGTATCCAAATCAACAGAACGTAGCAAATTCGAATTCTCCAACGATTTTTCCTCTTATTTGAAAGACACGAGCCACAATTGTACCGAGAAAATCTTCAATTTATCGAGCATTTCAAGAATTACGGTTACTTTTATGCTAACCTACATTAAGTTTTTGCTCACATCGATGTGGTTTATGATTTCTAGGACAATTTAAAGTCAGCCCCTGTATATTTTTACGCTTAAGATTTTTTATACTTCATCGTGACCAGTATTTACAAAGCATAACTTTGGAAAAACTACAATTTGTGAGAATTTAATTCAATACAACAATTTGTAAAGAAGTCAACACGAAGTTTACAATGTTATTTGAGCTTTGTCAATGATTGAGTGAGCTTTATTATGCTGAGGGATGTATCCCTGTGTTGTATTACTTCATCTTGCATGGAGTGGCGACCGCAAGGAATCCACTGCCTGCTGTAATGACAGCAACCCGTACGTGATAAATTCGATTTACAGGTTTGTTTCAATCTTCCGCAGCCGCGGCGTTGCCAGCGGCAAATTGCATTGCGGCTTTACCGGTGTCCACAGAAATCAAATCCCAATGATACTTATTGGGTGCGTTGGACAACGCCTGCACGCTTACATGCTGTATCGATAGGATCAAATTCACAACCAACTAGTATGATCATCGGTTATAGATAACGGAATATAACGCATACATCCGCCGTACATACTCAATGTTTCATTGCTACGCAGTGTAGCCACTTTGTAAATTATATTAACGGTTATCTTAATTCAATATTTAAAGAATGCACATTCATCATATCGAGTGATGAAATAAACTATGCTCACTACCTAGAGTTGCAACATAAAGTATTATTATTTGAAGATTTAAATCTTCACCGATCATTACGCAACATTCTCAGATCAGCGCAGAGTACATTTATCATTTGTAAATATTTCATTGACACAATCAATAATATCGGTATTTAAGCAACCGTTACGAACGTAACCTTTTTAAATAACTAAAAGTATACGACGAGAAAGCTGTTTGGTGCATAAAAACATATCAATAAAAAGTAGCATTGACATCGATTAGAAATGTATATTTTTTGATAGTCCGAGTTTATTTTGAATAGTATCATTTTAGTTTCTTCAATGCAATTCTTTGAGTCTGCACCGTGATCCATATTTGTCCAAGAAGTATTTACTAGACGTACTTTCTTTTGCTCCACATTTGTAGAAATTATGTAACATGGCCGTGTTGGTGGTAACTAATACGTAAGAGTGAATACCCCGTGTGTACGGTACGTTCGACCGGTCTTTTCTAACGGACCTCTAAACTCATTATCGAACAAGTAATCATCCAAAGTACCCATGAACCTCACGTTCGACACCAATGCTATATTACTTATTTAATCTTATGAATGAATCGAATGAATAGGCGCCTGTTTACTTAGTTAGTGAAACCCAATCGCAAGCGTTGTACGACCTTAATTGGTTACTTATTTAAAGTATCGACTGTAGATATGATAAGGAAGAATAAATTACACTAACTAGTAATTATATTAACGCCGATTTATGTAATTATTAACTTAATATGCCTTAACACATTTTAAGAGTTGCCTCTCCACTGATATGTCTATAAAGATTTATGAAATCATTAGCTTTTTTTAATTTAAATAATAATTAAAATGAAGTATCAACAAGCAAAAATGTAGGGGCGGGCGGCTACAAGGTTCTGTAGCTAGAAGCCCCCGCCTACTGACTCGCCGCCATTGTTCTACCCGACTCCATCGCCCCCGGCTTATTGCTGGCAATTCCAATTAAAATTTGCTTTATTATCCACCTATCTATTTTCTAATGAAGGAGTTTTGTATCATAAGTCCGGACCGAGGTACACCAGTCGTGCTTTATGAACCGATTGTTAGAAGCAACACAATGCTAATAAAACTCACGCGAAAGCTAATTATATGTATGACCATATTGAACTTCGAAAAGTAATAGATAAGCATAGGCAATAAATGATTCTTGATTTAATTATTTTATCTTAAATAGTACAAAATTCTTCTATCAATTTGTCTTGACCAAACTTTTCTCTTTCATGTCGAATTTAATTCAATGACTACTTCACTAAGCAGACAGGGCATCCAATTTTTTATATCTATCTACTTCCATATATCCCCGAGTTTTCCTCTTTCTAGAATGTAACATATAGACATAAACAGCAATCATAAGTTTATTGTCCCCACCGATACTCCGTTAGGCAAGTCCTCAACGGTTTTGCACGCACCATGCAAATGCTAGCGAAGTCTCCGACGATCGTCGTCACATTAAGCTAATATGTAATTGATTGGTTTCCCGGTGCACTCCTGTCCCACTGATGGTGGATGCAAAAACACTAATGTTATAAACTTATAACGGAGACCTTGCGGTTCCGGCATATTCCTCAAGCTGCGGTTTTATCGACGTTTATTCTATTATTTTATCGTGAATGCCAAATGTATTCTCAGACTGTTCGATGTTACTTAATACCGAACTATACATTTTTATGCCTTCGGATTGACGAATGTATTAACAACAACATGGATTAGTTTCGCTATTTATCATATAACCGAGTTAACGACTTATTTTAAGTTATAATTTGATTGATGCCAAAACATAAAGTGGGACGATTTGATGTAATAAGATAATGACCTGTAATGTTAAACTGTTTATTGATCCACTACTGAACTAAATTAAAAGTCTATCACTCATGTCATGTATTTATCTCACGTTGTTATATACTGTCAATCATTTTGATGAAATAATTAGTTGGACAAAAAAATACCGCTTCATACAATGAATGGCTTTGTTTTTTTTTTAAATATGCATCTTAATTAGAACAATGTTTTAGTTAATTTGATAAAAGATAGAGTCATAAAACGACGAATGATATTTTGGAACTAGATGAGCTATTTTACTTGATAGTTTTGATTTATAATATTTGAATATACATCGATACTTCACATTGTAATGTTATTTCAAGGTAAATTAGGAGCAACAATTTAATGGCATAGAAATAGTTAATAACACTAGTTTTCATCTTCTATTTGGGTTTCACAAATCAAGTATCAAGTTGCAAGCGTATAAAGTCAAAATACATTAATTATATCGTCGCGTCATCTCGCGCCTCCCGTTATCGGCAATTGATCAAACGTTTGCTTCATTCGAGAGCATCATATCGCGATTCATCGTGATGTAGAACTATCGACCGAACAAACTAGGTAACTGATTTTTTCCGGCGCCATTTCATTCGCCTACAATTTATTTTATTGACATGATATGTGTTGATTGTTTTAAAGACCCACTGACCCATATTTTTATTGAATTAATATTTAAAGATACAAGTAAACCGCTCTGTCACGAGGTGAGTGTGAAAATTAAAGCTCGGTTTACCGGAACAAACTCGCGGTAATTTATGTGGAGCAATGTATTGCGGCCACACGATGAGACGCGAAACGATGCCGGCGAATCCCGTTGTGACGGACGCTATTACCGCCTACAATTCCGCGCACGCGTAGAAAAACCGACTCTACAAAGATGTCGCGGGATGATAACATTGGATGGACACTTGACAACACTGCGCCTGCTCGCTAGCCAACCATATCTTTATTTCGAATCGCACTCTTCCTGCGAATACCCAATTACACTCACAAAGAATGTCGCCGACACAAAGTCAAATTCGAATGCGCTTCATCTTTGCATGCGATAGAGCGAGGCGCAACATTTCAAACGTCTTCACTATCGTAAAACACTCTGCTGTATAAACACGACGACCATTATATACTCGGAGACTGGACGGTACGTGCATTTTTAATGTCGCATTATGTCTACCAGTATAGCGAAACACGTTTAATGCTAGATATGTGATAACAATTCTGCGTTTGTCTACCGACACACATTTCTCATCTGGCCGTTAGACAATTTAAACACTTGACATGTTTTAACTCTTAAGGATCTTTTATTTTTAATTGGTTGGTACCCACGGGAAAGGTAATTTCTAAGTAATTGAAATAAATAACGGCCTAGCAGTATTATGTGCATTTCACTGTTCTACATGTTGTATATGCGCATAAAAGTTCAATTAACTATAAAACTAAATGATTATACATAAAAATTACGCTGATAGGACACTTTATTTACATTAATTCAACACTATTTCAGCACCTTTGTGAAAGCTTTAAAAGCTTATAGTTAACTGAATATAATCGTATAACAATTTATTACTATTATCATCAAGGAATTTATCTTAGCGATGCCGCGATCTCGGGCAAACGGCAACATAACGATTGGTCACTGAGCACATCTCTACGACTGCGTTTCCGCCACGTTGATTAGTTGCAGAATCACAGATGATCATAATGACTGTACATTAATTTCTTACTATGTCTAAGCTCAATGAAGCTTATTTAGAAAAGCAAAGTTAATACTCATCCTGATGCTGAACTATAGCAAAGAGGATAATACCGATCTGCACTATAATGGGCAAATGCGATAAGACATACCTGACCGAACGCGCTCGCTACTATAATGAGAGGGTTAAAGGTAAGATAGTATCGGCCAGCGAATCTCAGAGGAGTCGCTTCCCATTGTCAATTAAAAGCCCTTGGCGCAGATTGCGACCGATCGCCTTTTGCCTGTACTATACGAGTATTGTTTCCTGATACCTCCCGGTGCCCGAGGGTGGTTAATGTGCAACGTTTCCTGTATAGCCGGTCCCGCATTAAACGAGCCCTCATTGTTGGCGGTCGCTTAATTAACATAAAATCTATTTAGATTTGAATCATAACTCGATCATTGGAGTGCAATCCGGAAACAATAATATACTGACTGATTGAATCTCCATCGGCAATCTAAATCACTCCTGGTTGAGATTACGTCCCTATACATCTGTGCAATAGGCATTGCCTTATTGTTGTCTATTTTAGATTCATTGGTGTCTGTCTACCGCATCGATTTGGTTCTTTCCGCATTTGCGCCCACTTTGCCGTGAATTGCTAAGAATCTGATTACAAAATTTATTACATCTGTTTATCGATTACTATTCTTGGCTAGACTATAAATAAGGCGTATAGTTTAAATTTATGGTTGCTTAAACAATTTTTAATGCTATCTTACCTTTCCTATTTAACTACAACTACTAACTCAAAACAAGAATGTTTTTGTATGCTTTTCTCTGTCACTTTACACTCAATAAACATTTATTACTTGTCTTCTATTAACATCAATTAGCATTAAACAATTTTATACGTGAGATTTTTCTAAATGATTATGTTAAATTATTTATGAGATCGATCTATTTGTAATAGAAATTTAGATCAACAGCTGTTCCATCGACTTAATCCCGTAATTTGTGTATTTGTATTTTAAGTTGAAAGCAGTTTTAAGAATATATTTATTTACCCCTTGAGAACTTCGACACACATGTCAAGCTGTCTCATTATAAATAAAAATTCTATACGACCATTGTTCTGTATTTTCTTGCATTTTAAAGAATATTCGTTGTTTCAAATGGAAAGATTTTTCTTTCAATTACAGATATCGCGTGCTACTTTTATCTCAAAAGCCATCGTTTATCTTTCGCATACATTGTTTCACGTGTCCACGTCAAGAGATGTTTAAAATGTGCCAAGAAAAAATGCTTTATTTACCCCACTAAGTAATATCGATACCATCTCACTGACAGTTCAATAGGATTATCTTCACTTTTAAAAGATTTTACATTGCACGTATGCTGTGTGGTTTTAAAGTTAAAAAACTTAATGGTAGAAAAAAAGGTCGGCGTCTGGGCTAATTAATATTAATAAGCCGTGATTATAGGCGTGTAGTAGCGTACGTCTTTCGTATGTGGGTCAGGTTCGGTAAAACGGTAAAAGTAACAGGATGACATAAACTGGTTTCGTAATTTGGGTGCAACAATCGGGACGAACTTGTGTTATGGGAACCTGTACAAGTATTCCAGTAATACGGTTCTGGGAAGCGCGAGTTATGTCGAAACCTTTGGAAATTTGCACGTGCGAATTTGTATGCTAAAATGTTTCGACGATAGTTGTGTTAGCGTATGCTTGTGATGTTTTCTACCTTTAATTGAATTTACCGTTCTAGTTCGGTTTTTTAACTTTAGCGTATACTTGGAAAATTGTATTAATAAACACTTTCCGTATTTACATAAAACAGACACTTATTCAGAATTTAAAGTTATGATAATTGTATTTTGTAGTATGCAAAGTCTTTTAAATCACACAAATTTCAACATAATTTATGTATGTCTTTACTAATTGCCGTGTATATTTCTACAGTACACGTAATTACGCTGCATCATTAACAGTCATTACATCGTATCAAATAAGATCTACCATGTCTATTTGTTATATCCAAGACGGCAATTACACTTAAAACACACAAGCCGTACGAAATATATAACTGTATCTCAATCCGTTTTTCACTTCGTTGACTTAATGGCCCTCATTTTATGAATCATTTCGACATAATTTGACACCACTATAATATGATAACATTATTCAATTTTTTACCGTATGATGAGCGATGACTCTACTTAGCTGCTAACATCGTAGGCAGTGCTTTATCCTCCTCGGCGATTTATATTATTGTTACACTTATTTTAAGTATTCAATAACTTATACTAGAACCATAAGCCATTCAGACGCAACATGTTATTTTCCGAACATTTGCTTTAAGTGCTTCCTCAACGGCTAATAAGACATAATGACGTGTTATTTCTGAAGATTCACGAATTCCGATCGTCAAGAGTAAGGTGCGCGGGGTTACTGACCTGAGAACACTTCAACCGCTACCCGTAACTGCCGCCCGTCCTGTTGAACAAAGAAATATCTATTGTTAATTAAACACTTCGCACATGGTCCTTCTAAAGATACATTATGGCCTCTTATTTCATACAAAGTCTTACAATGTTCGCTCGACTTTGGACAAAAGTGATTTGACGGTAGATTCATAAGGGTTTTATCAGATAAGTAGATGCCATAAGTCATACAGATATTAAGATTACATGTGACTAGTGATCAAACAAATATACAAAGCAATTGCTATCTAAAGGTTAACTGTTTAACGGGTCTGACCATGTTTACGACATCTCGATGATTGTTATGGCGGATAAACACGACTCAGTATTATGTAAGTCGTTGAAATGTAACAGATATTCGCTAGAACGTACGAATGCCATTACATGTAATAGTATTCGGAATTGGAGAGTACAATTCAGTTAACAAGTTCTAGGTAAATTGCTATGATTGAATGAATGAGGTGATTTTCCAATAGTTTATCTGATATATCATGAAATTTACATCATATCCAACAAAAAGTATAAATAAATGAATGACAATAAGACTTTTACAACGTATTTTAAATGTGTTTCATTACATAAGTCTTAAATAAGGTATGTTATGAAAAATACGTAAGGTCCCTTCTTAAAAGTAATTCTGTAAACAGTTATTGTATAATTAAGCTGCGTTTTGAACATTAAAATTACGTTGAGTAGTCGTTTGGGTAATTTACATTTAACAGTATCTTACCACTGTCTCTCCGTACGACAGCTGAATTAAAAAGTATTTAGAACGGTATTAAAATTAGGGTATTATATGCCTTATTTGTATGCTTAACTTGCGAGTGATCTCTTGATAACCTAACCTCATGCAGATCGCATAATTCGATTGAAACTGTAAAGCAACCAACAAATGTATCAACATCTTTAGCGCATAGATTATAATTAATCATAGTTACAGGTTAACTGTTACTAAGATAATTCTGGCGCAGCTTCGTTAAGAATTTAGGACGTATATATAAAATACGCATATAATATTCAAATCAAAATGACACGCATAAATATTTCCAGTTAGTTTACTTAATGATACGTGAAATTAAGAAACGCGTGGGTATGTATTTGATTGACTGCATAACTAGCAGACAGTTACTCGTTGGATAAAAAACTCAACAAATAAAAGCTTCACAAATCAACAACATTCAAAGTATTTGAATGTGAACCGTGGCGTTACCGTAATCCGTTGTTACAACATAACAATTGTTATACGAATCAAATTCTCCGACTTCCTATCGTGGTGAGTTTTTATGCATTAATTATGAGGAACGAGAAGTTAATCACTTTGAAGAGATATAATAAAGGAAGTTTTTTCACATATATAAAAGCTTTATTTCTGCTTGAGATGTTGAATTCTTATGGTTTGTTATAATTATGAGTATCAGTATTAAACTGTAGATGCCATTCATATATAGTTTAAATTTTTTTATACCTTAGGAATATATCCAAATTTTCTAAAAATAACTGATTTCTTTCTCTGCATCTAACTTTGCAGTCAAGACTTATCTACCCATCTGTCAATGTCACGAAATGTCTGCCGATTTTCTCACGTGAGCAATTCGAGGAAGTGTTTCTATCGCAATTACCTACGTAAAGAAGCCATTACCGAAGGCTTCCACGGCCCTTCCGATATAAACTGAGCTGCTTTAGTAGTTTAATCTTGGCTGTAAATTCGTATTAGATAACAAGTACCGAGATCGAACACGCGTGCACACGCATGATTCGTGCCTTTTATCTCGTTAATCTGATGTTACTTCAACGTGCTATCTTATTGGCGTTTAATGTACGAGAATGTAAACGAAGGTGTTCGTTCGAGGAAGGTCGTGTATGTATAACGAAAGCTGTATACGTATTTGTTTACCGACATCCTTTCGTACCTTTCCGAGAAGCGATATCGGGTCGATAACCTATGAGTACAAATATTGACTTAACACAGACTGTTTTATGCTCTTTTCACGAAATATAAACATAGTTTACGGCGCTTTGTTAATAATTTATAGTGTAAAATGAAACTAGCTATAAATAAATAATCTTTCAATTACTATCGACAATTTAGCTTCTAAATTACTCAGCACCTGTAATCCGTTATTGGAATCGAGTATCTATCGACACCTCCTAGAAATACTGTCTCTCCCACGCGGTGCAACGTTATCACGTCTTCGAGATCAACGTCGTACATCCAAGCCGTCTCCCCTGACTGTTACTAAAAACTTGGCAATAACTTAGGAATATGTCCTAAGCTTTTACAGCTTTGCGCGCTATGGAAATGTGCATGCAAAGCACGTTTTGAACAATAGAGAAATAAAGCATGTTCCATTTCCACCTCTGCTTTATTCGTATGGAAACATACTGCCTAAAAGAGATTATCTCTCCAAATATCGGTTTGGTTTACATACTGTGAAGGCGTCCTGGTCGCGTTTAAGGTGAACGAACGGAATAAAAAGTAATCATTCAAAATCTGTATTGAGTGTAATTCGATTAATTTTTTTCAGACGACCATCGACCCGCTGTGCCACACTGAATTACACTATTTTTCGTACCGTGCCCATGTACGTGATTTCATCCGCCTTTTATCAATGTCGTTCCGCTGAAATGAAATTTCTAAGAAGATTTTACACCATTCAATACGTGACAATGTTATGATTAATAATTATTATGTTGATACTGAATTTCTTTCTAAGATTATTCGCTCGTTGTTTTAACCACAGTTTTACTTGTTATTTTATTTATAAAAAGTGTGGTAATAAATTGCGAAGTACAGCTATTTTTCATCACCGTAAAGCGTGAAATCCGATTCAGGATACCTACAGCAGATTAACTACGGGGCTACGAAATGGCATAGAATCGTAAAAATTATCTGAGTATTTTTTGTTACAAAGAAAAAACAAAATGCTATGGTATTGAGTAATACATTGTTCATTGTTCACGTTCTTATATGTAATATCCATAATATAACAGTGGTGGACTAACTGTAAAATGTCGTTATTGTATACATTACATCGAAAGCCCTCGCTGCATCAAAAATTCCGGCGTCATTCACCTACACCTGACAGCTTCCACGGTACAATTTCCTGTTCCAACCGCATTCTGCTCTCCAAAACCACATTGAACAAAAACAAATTGGCCGACTCCAACTACATAGGTAAATGAGCATAAAGAAAGTAAATATTTGATACTACTAACTTGCTACTAAAGTCATAGATCTTTTGATACAGATAGAGATTTAAATGACACCAATACAGGACAGATAGTCTTGTATTGGTGTCATTTAAATATCAGTGACATTCAGCGTGTTAGTTGCTACGAGAGATTCTTTTATTCTCTTAAATGCAAAACCGTTTCGGCTGTTGTTCGAAATCCTTCCATGACAGCCACTATAATTATGTGTAAATGTGGAAGTCCGTCCATAAAGCGTTCTTTGTGTTTGTCATAAATATTTATGAGAAAATAGTTATTTGGCGTATACTTTCTGTTCAGAGGATACGCATTCTATTGTTACTCTAATTGAATAAGGTAGGTGCAAATTTGTTCCAGTCTAGCTATTCCATGGGTGCATTAATTTATGCCATTGACTCCATTTTTATTTCTTATCGATAATTCCCTAAATATTCGTCTGATTATTATATATTGATGTATAAGTAAGATAGTAATCCTACTTTCTCTTAACTAGTTTCTTGAGGCCACTATAAGAAAGTAAAACCCCGCTATGTTGGCGCTCGATGACTCGCCCCGTGTCCTGTTGACACACAAATTGCCATGATAAATTATTCTGGAATATCAACAGGCTCTTTTATTTCTATACACAATTTTACTGTCATGTGTTGGAGCTACAGATGAATTATGTGTTCATTGTCAATGGACAATTTAATAAGAACTTGAGCGCAATAAATATAACAGTAGTGTAGGTACGTATAATTTAAGTGGCGACATATTTTGCGCATAACCACTTTTGGAATGTAGTTGCATGCTGCAGTCCTAATGGGGTCCGTAAACATCAAATGGCCTTAAAAGCAGTAGAATTTACTATAGAAAAACTGATAGCAGTTGTTCGATGAGTATACTTCGACATAACGATCCTAATACTTTATTCCATCGTATGTGGAACGCGGGAACAGTTCACTTATAGCCCCTTGTTATAAAGTTGTTTGGACCTGCCCTCTGCCCTCATCGCTGCATCATTTGCAACTGACACTGTTACAACGAATAACTGAGATTATTTTTAATCAGTTCCATAAAGTTTTGAGTAAAAATTTTCAATCTTCACATTTTATCAGATCATTGTTTGATATTAATTGGGATTTAACATTTCATGAGCAATTGAATCGAGCCAGGTATCTTGGTATCATGTAACGTGTTGTTCGCAGGTATGTAACAGCGTTGACACACTTTCTGGGATTCTTGCAAAGGGTCCTCGGCGACTATCACGTTTCCCATGTTAAGAATGGTTTATTGAAGTCATGATGTGACCTTAACATTGTATTTTACGATTGTCTCGTCACCAGTCCGAGCACTGACATTTCAATAGGGAAGGTGAGCATGGGTCGCGGCGTGAGACGAGGCACGATGTGCTATACTATACCAAATGGTCACAAAGGTAAAGTTTCCGCAACGCTTTCAAAGACATGTGCATTCCTCATATTCGTAATGACTTATTTCCCCATACCGACGGTAAATGCGGAGGATTAAATGTTAGAGCGGTTGTCTATCTCTACAATTTATTACCGCAAGGCATTCATTTAGCAAACGGCCATAGATAAAGTCTCGCAAGCATTTAGTTGAATTTCACGAATTGGAGCCGGAAGCTTATCGGCGTCGAGTGTTGACTTGAATTTGCATCTAGTATTTTCAAGTCGTTATGTCGATTGTAGGTGCTCACGATTTAACGCTGGTATTAATGCATTATTCAAGGGTTTTCATTAGACTGTCACTATCGGCGCGGGGAATCGCGCTCTCGTTAAAATGTACGGATGGCATGACGGCCGATCGTATTGGGCCAGCCGAGCGGGCACGCGAACACATATCACTGCGACTCAAACCGCTGTTAAACCTATTTGTACTTCACATTCTCTCCTAAGGGTGATAACTTGAAACTCCATCTGTTTCATTTATCTTTATTTTACTTAAAATTATTTCCGTTATACAGGATATTTGAACATTACATTCACAGTATGCAACAAGTCATAAATTTAAACAATTTTGTATGAAGCTATAAAATATTAGCGGTTCGTTTAGGTCTTTAGAAATCATTCTTGTGGTGTCAATGCGATGTATGAATAAGCGCTAAATATTTCATGTCATTTTATTGTTTGCTATGGATGCGATCTTCATTTATCATAAAACGTCACGTTGAATAATGCAATCTGTTTGTATGAAAGCTTGGAGCCTTTGTTACAACAAGGGTCATATTTAAATCAGGTTGCAGTTCAACTTGTTTATGAAACTTGCGACACCTAGACTTGTGGACTTGTTTTTCAACCCAGCATATGAGGTATTTACGGATACGGTTTACTTTCTGCAATATCGAGCACACATGAACATCCCGTTTGTTAACGACATTGCAATGTGGATGCGTGCCCCAAATATCTTTATGATTCTCCTAGAATTCCTCGTAATTTAAACACCAAGACTGTTGCAGTTTTAAATTTACGAATGAGAGAGTTAGTAAAATAAATAAATACCTACTTAATCGGCATCGTATCTTGAATTTTTCTGTTATCAGTTAATATTAAAATTTTACAGCCCGCTGTCACTAATGATATGAATTGTTTAAAATCACATTCAATTAGAAGAAACATTTTGTTCAATGATTCAGATTTTATTCAGCCATTTAGCCTAAGGCCTAAACGCTCATACAACATAGACACGCACGCCGTTATCATGATCGACACCGACATTCGAGACAGCTGATGTTTATATCAACGCCTCAAACTTGATGATTCAATTTACCAAATGAACCATTTCTATGTATATCGTTGCAATAAATCTTTACAATGTACAATAAATGTTAGGAATGCGGTTTCTTTATTACCATTGCATATAAGATTGAGAACATTTGATAATTTCTTTCTAGATGTCATACGTACTAAATAAAATATTCCTGTCATACTCGAAAAGTTATTCTTGCGACGCACACTATATTCTACTGCCATATAAATCGCATCGAGGCCAAGATTACTGCAAGAATGCTCTGACAAATACTTTCAGTTCGCTACAATAAGAATCGATATCTACGTAAATAAATTCCTTCTCGCCTTCGACGCTCATGTAAACAAAGACGATGACCGGGTTAATCTTGAATGGCAAATGTGCGTAGAGTTTCGCCGAGGAAAAATATGCCATTGAGGCGAGCGGCGTGCGTGCGCTGGATAACGGTCACCGCGAGCCGAATAAGTGGTTTAACGTCGTACGTAGAATGATAATGTTCACAGTCTTGAGTTGTCACGCGATTCGACGGCTGCTTTAGTATCTGACGCCTTTCAAGGCCCACTTTCTAACCTTGTGTCCACATTACGAGTAAAAGTGCATGCACATCCCGGGTCATGATTTAAATACTCTTGCTTTGCAATCACGCAGCTATCTCGGCGTAGTGCGCATTGAATTATTAATGTATACCAGGGTCCTGGAGACTTTTAATTTATAACTGTCGTACTAAGTCTCGTTTCGTTATAAATACAGGATACATCCAAAGATTACGTCAGTTTATTTCGTTTGCGGTACTTTCTCGGGAGCTCGATTGGATCCAAAAAGCTTTATTGCTGCAGGCTCGCTCACGATTCGGTCTCTTCTCTTTATCGCCTCCTTCAAAAGCGGTATGATCTTAGAGGCATTTTAATAACTTCCACTGGCAACGGTTTACTTAATGGATACAGCATGCAAATTCCTGTATCCGTACTATACCGTTACACTGATATCAGTAACAAAGCGCGCCACAAAATAAAACCAATAATCGCGGGAAATCCGATTGCGCCGCGAGCGTTCGGTGGCTAGCGAATACAAGATACATTTGCTCATGGATTAAAGAACACCTACTTTAAATAAATGTATTCAGGAAGTATTTAATTCAACAACTCGCTCTTCGACTGGATGCTATTTACGTTTAGAAAAACTTGTACAAGGTATGAGGAAAGTGCTGCTTCGAGTTCTTGCTATGAATCCTGTTGTCGATCCAAAGAGGGTAAAGTAAGTTCAAGTCGTGTCAATGTATCGTATAGTGAAGATGTTTCCTTTCGCGATATGTCAGGTGCTTTCTCCGTTGCGCTTCTCCACTGTGACATGCACTCTTCCTTTCTAATTCGCTAATGATTACTTTGCGTGTGTCTGTTTATACAAGGAATTAATTAATTTAAACAACCCTCTTTGACCTTCCGAGCGCTCTCCAACTAGCCTGTCTTATTTACGCATGTGAGCCTAAACTTGTCGTAGATAGAAATAAAAAAAAAACATGATGGGATTTTAAGACGTTAAACATTATCTATGAATTTAAAACTAAGTTGAATATTTCCATCCCTAAAATATAAATAAAACATTTAGGAATGTTCTTAAACTAAAGCAAACAATGGAGCTTTTTGCTAATTTTCAATTTACAAGACGCTACATCTATCTATGCCAACTTTTATTTCAAAATGAGATGAAGACTTTTTACCTTAACGTAAATCGACGACAACCTCGACAAAAACCATAGTAGAAAATTTAATAGAGTTGTGGCAGCGCAGACATTTTTGCTATTTTTGTTGCTTTTAAGTTTCACCCGCGAAGCATCTTAACGTCCGGGAATCTAAGAGTCGAGACCGAGCAACCTGACATTACGGTAATAACATAGAACGTCGACTCTATTATTATTCTTGTGCTTTCTTACGTCCAAATGCTTCTTTTTTAATATGATTTGTCATTTATGATGCATCCAAGCTACCATTACGCAACACTCGACGGTTATTGAACTGCTTTTGCAAAAAATATATTTCCTTACATAATTAACAACACTAATAACATGTTGATTCGTATTGCATAATGTGAATGAGATAACAATTGCAAGAACATGCATGTATTATTGACTGTGTACTATTTATGTATGCAATTGATGTCCAAATATGTCAAATGATTATAGGAACATACGTTATGTGCACGCTTATTAAAATACAGATCAGATTTCAAACTGGAAACCTATCTTGATAAAAAAGAATACCGTATTGTAAATCGATTAAAGCCCGTCGATATCTATGAGCATTACGCATTACATTATTGTCCGTTCAGTGGACGTGTTGCATAATTACAAGCGAGGATGGTAGCGTCGACGCGTCATGTTAGCTATTCTAGTTCACGTGAGCGATATTTATTGTAATTACGTCCCTTCGATGCGTTATTATCGATGAGATGTGCGCACGCTCATCGAGATACCGCCTGTTCGCTAGCGATTGTGTTTTGTTCAACATTTTTGATTGATGAAGGATAGCAGATTAGATCCGTTGTTGTGTAAAAATAAACCTAAATCTATCTAGTTGAGTTTACAGAAGAAGGAAAATAACAACTCCTTTACTTTCCTTAAGGTTACTATTAAGATTGTAAAGACAAGATTTAAGACTATTTGAAAATTTCGCCGAAAACTATTACGTACGTTCAAAACAATAGGCTACGTCTTTTATCTACAAATAGGTATAATTGACAGCGGTGAAAATTATTGTACCATAAAGAAAACGAGGGGAACGCTTACGACACGAGCTAATAGTTGGCGATAGCGTTCGATTGGGCAGTCAGGTGATTCTGTTTGTGCTGTATCGTGGCCGGAATCGTAACTTCTTCCCACATAATTGGCGCGTGGGCAGAAGGTGTCAGGATTGCGCGCCGCCCACCGGTGACGCCTGATTATACAATCTCGTCTAACGCTTCGATTGATTGATTTCGCGTCCGAAAATAGTATGGACTCTAATTAATGATAATCGTTTATTTATTTTAATTAGCCCTTGACGTAAAAGTGTACGTCGTATATTCTACGCTTTATAGCTTTTGAGGAAAACTGTATAACCCATTAGTATGTCTTATGAAAGTATCATGAGATGTTTACTTTATTTATTTTGGATTGATGGTGCAAAAGTCGATGTTATGTTTTCAAAACGTTGAACAAATATTTTGAAAACGAATATAAACAAACCTTAACGGTTAATCGAAGATCTCGCCTTTGTTTACATAACTAACATTAATGTTAAAAGCACGCACAATTACCGCTGTCATTAGATAAGTATCAAGCGCTAAGGTGCCCTCGATAGCCTGAGAATCGAGCCCTTTCCGACAATATCCTAAGAAAATATTCATTAACGATAACTGGCACTTGTTATGCGAGACGAAAGCTTTCCCCCACGCCTCATTAATTGCACATTGTTGCTACTATTGAGATCCTTTAAACAGATAATATAAATTAACTCCAACTTCTCACTTTCCACACTACTAGGCTTTAACCTACCCGAGTAATCAATTAAATAATCTTTTATAGTAATTGGCCAAGTTAATATCGCGATAAATCCACTTGTCCGCTATGTTGGCCAACGCATTGTTCGCAACGATGGAAATAAATACGTCGTTACTCGTTAATAAGTAACAATTAATAAATTGTATTTGTAATAGTGAAAATCTTATTATTTTTACCATAACATAAAGATTTGAAATAACTTTTTTATTTCCAATATAAACAGAAGTTAGAAATTCTAATGTTTATGCACGTCGTCTTTTTGTAGAACCTCCACTGTAATTTAGTTCTCGCGGCAGCACAAACCGCTCTAGACAATTATTCCAAGCTTATAATTCACTTTCTCGTTAGTAATACAGGCGATGAATACCCTAAGGGCGACAAAACGTCTCTCGGGTGGTACAATGTTAAATAAAAATAACTGCTATTTTAAAGTGAGAGTTTGCTATTTGTAGGTCCATTTCGTACTTATCTGTGAACGCAATCACGGTCACTATGAATAACAACAGTAAAGCACTTCCTCTATCGCGAGGTATGGCTGGCGATATGGTCGACGCTAATTGACAAAATGCGGTTGGGAGCAGTGTTGAGACTGATTTATGCGCGCACAAATCGCTAGTCAATTTGCATTGGATCTGTGTAAAGCGCCCACTAGCCACTCGTTACCGCGACACACGCTACTGCAACCAATCGTCACGACTGAGCCCGGAATGTTATCGCTAACTGTTTTCGACAATGAACACAAACTTCATTAAGCGTGCCTCGTATATCCTAGCGCAGACGCGAAAAGACTATTTGATCCTGACTTAATGATGCATCTACGACGCGTTGACTCCTAACACTCCCGTTTAATTAATTAGGCAAATTAATGTAATTAAAACAATTAGACAGCTATTTCTTAAGCCGATATAAAAACTCTACATGACATATAGGTTTATTTATATGCCGTGGAAGGACATGAAAACAACCGGAACGCATTTCTTAAGAAACACGTCAAGCTCAATAAACCTGTACCGGTCCTACAAAAAGTTATCGTTAGATATATAAGTACGATGCATTCATTGTCTGTACATTCACAGATCATTTGCAGCGACAGTTATTTTAAAGTGCAAAAGTAAAGAACGAGTCGTACAATAGTAGTACAGAGATAACCATTGCGGTGTAAAATAGCGGCGCTCGCGAGTAAATGACATTCCACATTCATAGCACGCCGAATAGGCGACAAACGTGCGACATATTTGGGTCACATGCTCTTAGTAATAAACTGAGAAATTTAAAGCCGTCGAGCTCCACCGCAACATATCTGAACGGCCCAGGAGCTACTTAATAATTTATTGGTTGTTTCAACCTGCGGTCATACAAATACCTGTCGAGGGTGAATGACGCGGGACGCATTCACGAAAAGGTCAGTGATCACATTATTTAGTTATTAATTTGAGTTCAAAAATCTTTGCACGTATGTCATTGTGATAAATATGGCATTCTTGCTTTATTACGATGTAAAATGAATTGATGATACAATGAGGAGAAAAAAGTAAACGTAAATTCTTTGCAAATCCAAGGCATCTGTTGTGACGTGTGATTCACATAATTATCACATTCATTAATGCAAATACGCATTATCGACTCTTCCGGATGCGTAAGAGTGTGAGAAAATATTAATTTTATGTAAATGCGAACGATCCTACGTCCGTGTAGTAAACCATTTAATCTAT
Source organism: Colias croceus (assembly GCF_905220415.1). Lineage (NCBI taxonomy): Eukaryota > Metazoa > Arthropoda > Insecta > Lepidoptera > Pieridae > Colias > Colias croceus. The sequence continues at coordinate 5,479,505 of NC_059546.1, forward strand.
CGGTACTTAATAGCCGCTCAAACATAAACAATAATTACATAGACTTGTAACTAGCACTTTAAATATCTATTGAATTTACTATTACCTAATTAAGACTCTCTCACACTTATCACGTTGAACAAACGAATGGTTCTCTTGAAGCAGGTTATCAGCATAAACGATGCATTATTTATCCCATAGAGCTAATTACAGCTTCTAAGGCTAAATAATGGATCGGAGTAAATTATAATTAATTATAATTAAACCGGCGAAATGAGCCACATTCCTCATTAGCATGATTTATCTTTAATTAATTACATTTACACGCGTCGTACATTCAAAATCACTCTAAGCTGTGTATATACAACACCTTATTATCGACGAGTAAACGAGCGGCGGTCAATATCTTCGATGCTGGATGAGTCACACAGTACAAGTTGAATGGCAGTTATCGATAAGAATTATCAATTGCGAGTTCCACCGGCTGTTTTTCGCCGAGAAGTCGATCGCGACCGCAATCAATGGCTCGCATTGTGATCGTTGACGCCTGTATAGTGCAGGTTGCATAATGCCTCTGCCGTGGGAGCGGGCTACAGGCGAGCCGTTATGCGACGCACGCTACCAGTACCGTTCCATTAGTGATTTTATTAGACGATTCGCGTGTATCGCTGGTAATCAATTTGAGAGCGATCTATGTAGCTTACCCTACTTGCAATGTATGGCAGAGCATAAAACGCCTCACTATCGAGTCCTCTATTTAAGCTCACACCGCGATGCCATTTCACAGGCTAATGCTTAGCTTAGCGAATATACATTAGTTCAGCCTTTTATCTGCCTCGCACAGTATATCACCGATGTTATGCTTTTCATATCAGATCTTAAATATGTATAATACGCTCTTTATAGTCATAAATATGGATGTAAATAAATAACGACATCGATAGCACCCGGATCCTAATTTAAATAAACATTAAACGCTCCTTTCTTCTTATGGCATGTTTCCAAAAATATACGATACTTTTGGTCATGGAACCGTGTCAGTGAGTCATCAGAGGCGCCCACGCAATTCACTCCTTAAATTTTTCTAACATAATTCATCTGCCTGTATTTGGTGTCATGTCTTCCTAAACTGAAATATTTCGCCGCCGATAGACTTAAAGAAATGTGGAACAATTAACGGTTGTTTGTTAGTATTGGGAGATTGGAACCTAGTTTAGCTAAGTTTTTATGCAGATTTAGTGATGAATAGTTTACGTTAGTGTTAGTGTCACGAAATGTTCTAAATGGTGTCGCGTCACTACGACGTATCGACACGACTATCGACTCATTTGGCTCTCGATTGCATTTTTTGACCGGTGAAGTTTTTTTTTTTTTTACAGTGGTTGATTTTACTGTTAACAAAAGTAACGAGCACTTATTTACAATAATGATCTTGTTGAAGTGGAATTTTATTAATGTTTAAATAACAAACAATCTCATTAATATCCTTTTCGTATATTATCCTCATAATTAAATAACTGCTTCATTTTATACGATAAAAACACGGATCGATATCAACATATTATTATATAGAAAACTAGTTTTTAAATCGACGTTGAGTATGGCATAAACGAAGACAATACTCATATACTGTTACTCCACGTCGTACAGGAATTTATACTAATCTTGTATCAAGTTTATTTTATAGCGATGAAAATTATTAGCTTTAATTCATTTAAAGCTGCGCAGTGACACAAACACACATGATTTATACTTTGTTTATTCCGCACGGTGGCCATTGTGCGCGCACCTGCCTCCACCAGTACGAAATGCTTTCCGCGCAGTAAATGCCTGCCTACCGTCTGGCTATGCGACTGTGTTGTCTCCCAACTAGAAAATCGGGAAACCTGCCACCGGACGTAATGAATTTAGCATGTCCACACATATCAAAAATGTATTCGCATACAATGTCTAGTATTGTTTGCGTAATGCGAATCAGTCTTTAGTAATACCACGTAATCGTCGTCATAGAATATTTGTTTTATTGTTATTATCAATTCATGTTATTTGTAGGTATAGTCATATTATTACAAGGTAGTAAAATTATGTGAGAATTTGATTAGACCTAATAAAGACCGCTTTGAATCTCGAAATGATTTCACTCATTATCATTCCACCGTAGCTCACACGGATACATACCGAAGAGTGTGAGCCTTTTTTATTATTTAAGGAACTTTCTAATGAAAGTCAATGAATAAGCACAATTATTTTTTTCTATGCGCCCAATCGATCAGACTCAGCTGCCGCGTGTAGAGGCTGTTGTCAAAATGTCTGGATGTTATAGTAGCTTGGAGGAGGTCGTTTACCCGCTGAGTGTAATTAAAATCCTTCATGGAAACCGCGCCTGATGGAATCCGTCCTGACCTCGAGCACGACCGCGCCGCCCTTTAAACATTACTTTATAAATAGGGAGCAACCAGAACGAGCCTCCACCACTCTGACGTCGTTCAATAAATACACTATCTACTGCCCATAAATTTTACAAAAAACTATTTGACGTTCATTTTCTAAATAATCATTTAAAGTCAATAAAACCATTATAACATAAACGAGGACGTTTACGTTACAAATTCGAGAGTGAAAAAACTGCTACTAAATATATTTAAATTATACGTTGGCCGATATCAATGTAACTGTAAAGTCGCTAATAACAAGAATCGATGAATTTTAATGCGACGTCAATCAACGTGGTACCTCGAAGAAGGCACGGCTTTATAAAAATAACGTTGGAACCAGGCACTACTTCCTCTGACTTTTGATCATACATATTAAAAAGGTACGCCATAGTAAGAAAGTTCCGTGGGCCGTCCGATGTAGTAGAAATAAAATATTATCGGGTCGTTTATTATTTTGTAACGACATACCTTTTATTAGATTATGTTCGATGTAAACAATTCGTGTTCAATTCACTGTCATGATCGCTTAATGCGTTCACTATAATGCGCCTCGTTATGTAGTGACAAGTTCATCAGCCTCTTAATCGATATTTCCAATGCACTTATCGGGAAATCGGAACGAAGTCTTGCCTTGTACTCGATAGTACTAAGAGTAGCGTGTCACCGATGCGCGGGCGGTCACGAACACTCCATTCTCGAGTGACCTCTTAATTATAATCTGTGCATCGGCAAAGAGGTCAGGCGGACCCATCAATACGAAAGCCCTTGTAACTCCGGCGAATATGCATCGTTTAACCGTGAAATTTCATATTGTTTTTGCGTGTACGTGTCAACGAGAAAGCAGTAATTGTCGAGTTTACTTAATAACTGCGTTTCAAATTATTTAAACTCGGTGTATTTATGTTGCTTTCACACCGTTTCTATACTGACTGACTAGTAAATTATAATATTTAAATTAAATATTTTTTACATGTTATTTTTAACGCCGGTGTGGCGGTCGGCGCAACTTCCAACGCATTTTGAATGCCGCTATGCACTCAATAAGATATTTATAAATTGCGGGTTTGAAGCGAACTGTACCTCTTCCTATTGCACGGAATAGCTATTAATAACATATCATAGATTACAGAGAAATACGATCAACGTCTACAGAGAGACTACATTACGTTCGTATGTCTCAATTTACTATGTTCAAAGCGATCTTGCGCTAATGGTGACCCGAGTCGTGGATATCGGCTCGTTTGTACACTATGGAGCGTTTACTGACATTATACTTGTGTACAATCATCAGTAAGTACCTGTTGCGATGCCCAAGTTCACCCACTGAGATTTGTAAACGAGGTTAATGTTCTCAGTTTGGGCGCCGCGCCTTATAGTTTAAGGAATTATAGGTGTGAGATAGAGTAGGTACAAAAGTCAAGTCGTACTTCATTTGGATTTATAGCTCTAGTGAACTATCAAGTGTCGAATAGATAAATGCTTCTAGCCGGTACTACATAATTAATACGTATTTTGAATTACTTTAAAATACTTCCGCATTTATTTATATGTATGGAATAATTCTATTTCGCGTGACTATAAATAAAATTTTGAATTCAAGTTTATAAAACAACCTAGCTACCAAAAATTTGTATAATAGCTATGAAAGAAAATATACATGAGATTCTATGATTTGGAATGTATTAGATTAGATATCCGCAATTTATAATTGTGAATATTTATAATTCTTCTTATATTTTTTCTAGTAAATTCAAAGTTACAAAACAAAACTAACGCAGTTTTAAACATTTTAGCAAAATTTTGTTCTCAGCTTTTATACCGGATACTATTGTATAGTAGTACCATTAAGCAAATGTATTTTTTATGTAACATATAAAACTAACTTAAGCGAATAAAATCAAAGAAATTAATATTTCTTATAGAGATGACTATACAATAAAAAACTCCTGAAACGCTAGTTTTGTTAAATTCACTACATACAAAAACGTCGACTTCTTTTTACTATCAAGAGAAATTTTATAGAGGACTTTGACTTCATATAAATGCACTATCAATAAAGCTACGGCCTCCATCAAAAATAAAAGAAAAATAATTTATGTGTTTGCAAAAAAACGCGTTTAATAGTTAACACTTTACGACTCTCCTCCGATCTAGATTATAAGACGATTTTATATCGTATTTTTATTTTGTATATTATCATAATTTATGTAAGAACGGTAATGCACGCTGTGACCTAGCGCTCGTTGAAGTCTTTTAGTTCAACCTAAAGATACCAAGATACCGTCTCTACGTTAATGCTTCCATATATTAATTAAAACATTTCTTTTAATTGCCTTGCTCTGTAAATTGTGTCGCCTGAGGTTGTGTGCTATTTTTATTTTACTTTCGATAAAATCGCGAATACGTAAATATTGTTTTATGGACGCTGATGAGAGATATTGCAATGTTGTATTTATATGCATTACATTTTATGTATCCAATTGAATTTAATCTGTAAATAAGTTTATTATTTCTAAGATGTTCTTATTTTCTGAATACAATAAGTTTTTGCAATTCATCTAGGTTTCTGAGCAAAAAATTAATTATTTTTAAGATAGACGATGCGGATCTAAACACGACCCATCATACGTTTTGCGCTTGCGCATCGAAGCTTATCGCTCATAGTGAAGACAAGTGCTCCGATTGCAAAAACCTTCCGATGGGCACCAACCCTAACGGGACAACATAACATCTCGTCATATTTCAACGATAAATGTAACATTTATGAGATGCAATAAATCTAGAAAATTAATATTGTTGATTTATAGCTTTTGCGGAATGTTTTTCGCAATTTATTTTATTTTCGTAACGGTTAGTAGGTACTTTGAAAATTGTTGAATATATATAAAATGAATTTTTTATTCAATTAGAAAAATATATTTTTAAATAGAAAACCATCGTATTTTTTTTCTTATCGAAAACTTCGTCAACGTGCGTTTATTATTGAATTTCTATGAAATCATTACATGGAGATTAATACAGTTTGCGTGATAAATCGTCGTTATTTATACAATTGTTCATTTGCTATCCGCTGCGTGTTCAAAGTTCATGACATACTCTCTTAGCTTATTAATATCGGCTTATCGATGCATTTTTCACAGGTTGTTCCCCTTTGGAAGCAAGTTTAGCCCTATACTGATTTTTATTTTTAATTACAACAACGCACAAATATGAGATAAGCTTCTTAATTATCTCATACCAAAGCAGAAATTGTGGCGTCCTTACGCAGCCACTGGAACCAACATAAAATATTTATAGACCAGTTATTGAACAGGATATACCGGCCAACCACAGGATAAAACTAAATACTATTTCGTTTGGATATATTTTTTAATTAATGCCAATTTTTTACGCCGGTAATTAAAAACGAAATAGTACCGAACGCATTCGTTTCAGCAATGGTACGTACCTTCAGAGAGGCTTGTAAAAACAAAAGGGGTTTCAGGGTCGATCGTCACGTTCAAGTTCAAACAAATTCAACACCCAGTTCATGAACTTTTCACTGTTCGTATATCACAGGCGGGCGCACAGTCCTCGGGGATGACGCGAGCTGCGTTGGTCGCGAGTCGTGTCGCGGCCACTCTCGACGAGACACTGAACTTGCTGGAGTGCGTCCCAACGGTTATAACATAACACGTCTGACGTAACCTTAACCTTGCAAGAAGAAGAGGAACGAGCCGCCGAAGGACGGAGAGAGAGAGCGATAACCCGAGAGAAAGGGAGAGACAGTTCTGAACGGCGTCGCGGGTCCGAGCGGCGGCCGCTCTGTGCGCCAATGTAAACCTACCAAACACACGTGCATGTCCTCCTCTAGAAATATAAATTAAATGTATTAATTTAATTTTTTTATACATTAATTAAAGAAAAGCTCGCCGCGAAATACTTGAAATGAACTATCGATGAAAGTACTTAAATATAAGATTGGAAAATGCATTTCGCTTTCAAGTAGGTCGCGCATCCACGTTACTACAAATCGGCATATTTACTCCAAAGAATCGTTTATGCAGATAACCCCTACTTTCTATGGGTCACAAGGACACGGTTGATTATTCGCTATTTTATGCTAAAACCTCGCACGCTCTTTAAATGCAAGTCTCTAATATAGCTTTCACTTGTATTGGATTTACTATGAGATGTTTACATTTTATTGAAATATCTTCCTGTATAATTTAAGTGTTGTTTCTCAGTATGGTGTTATTACTTCATTGGCAATTGATTATATCACGAAGGCATATTCCCAAGATCATGCGGCGCTATATAATTAGTTCCGACCATCGAGCTTCCCGTCTTACGTTTATTTATAATAATACCAATGAGAAGCGAATCACTACAAAGTATAAACCCCCTACTGCCTCTGACTATCTGAACGCAGTAAGCTTAGAAACAAACTTACTGACTTTGTGTAATTTTCGCTTGTGCTTAAAGTGATGAAGATTGACCGCCTCCGCGACCGCCGACCGCGCCTTGGTAAGCGTGGTGGTTGACTTGTGAGCGTAGAACCGAGGGGTCCTGGGTTCGATTCTCAGTGAAGACGACGAAAAAAAATGTCTCGGTCTGCCAGGACACAGAAGGCTGATCACCTTCTTGTCTCTAATGAAATTCGATCAATGAAACAGATGTATAATGCATCTGCCCCTTACCCCACTATGGGATATGGGACTTCATTTTTTAAAGTAATGAAGAATAAAAGGAAACAACTAATAAACTTAAATTAAAAGGGTTTTTTGAGAAGCTCTAAAATACACTTCAGCTTCTAAGCTGCAATCCTAAAACATCTATATTCTTGACTATATCTTTCATGTGCTATAATATCATTTGTACGATTAAATATGTGAATAAAAAATAAGCATTGAATCATAATTTATGCAAACAGACGAATGAAACGAAATGTAGGTAATTCTTTTTATTTCGTACGCAAACATTCAGAGTACGTCGGTAATGTTTGAATGGTTTGTAAAGTCCAAACAATAGAATAATCTGTTTAAGTTCAACGAACATGGATAATTGATTTCAATGGCATAGCATCGCCCCCATTAATGCGAGAAATAAAAAGCCAAGATATATTTTTAGACAAAACTTTCAACTATTCGACTTCGCAAATGACCCATAGTATTCTTTTTAAATCCTATTAATAAACGTGAAAGTTAAAACGTTTATTACTCAATCTCCTCAAATGGTAAGTGGTGTTTTTGGAAAAAGTTTGGCACACAAATGATTTATAACCGACTACTGCTAATACATACCGAATACTTTTTAATCCCCTTCTCAGCTTGGATATATTTATATTGAAAGCTATGTAAATGTTGTAAAATAGAACGTTTTAAAATAATAAATATGATTCTCTAATCATGAGTAGAGAATATCATCAATCAAACATGAGATATCTCAAGCGTTGCATAATATATTCAACGAGGTCTCGCAAAGTTAATAAAGATTTCTCAGAGCGGAATAAAGACTAATAATATGTACCACTTCTCCAAAATATATTAATATGTCACATAACAAGTAAAATATTATCCCACCAAAAACATTTTCATGTAAAATGTTGCCAAGACGAGCCCATATGACTCGCACTGTGAAAAAGTTATCAGATCTCATGTAGAGTCAAGCTTCTAACACTACACGCCCTAACTCTACAAGGCCTAACTTCACAAACTCTACACCTTAGTCAAAATATGTGGCTTGGCCATTTCGCTACATTCACATCGGCGTAAGGTGAAAAATTAATTAATTCACTGTTCATTACTTTTGTGTTATACAATAGTTCTTGTAGTAACGAACGGCCAAGCCACATATTTTGACTAAGGTGTAGAGTTAAAAGCTAATGTAACTTAATATTTTCAATAAGTCCGCTATTGGCAATATATCCCGAAAATTTTGTTGATCTAGCATAATCCAAACCCAAGTTATGAGGGTTCAAAAAAACGTCGAAGCGCTTCGAGAAAAGGTAGGTAGTGCCCGTGCGCTTCGCTTGTTCGCTTTGCTCGTCTTGGCGGGGGCACTACCGTGCCCCCAGATTGGCGGGGGCACTACCGTGCCCCCAGATTGATGTACAGAACATTTATTATAAACTAGCGGTGCGCCCCGGCTTCGCCTGTGGTAAATATTCACGTTTTCTCTACATAAGAACCATCCTCGAACTTCAAGGAATATTATAAAAAAATAATTAACGAAATCGGTTAAGCCGTTCTCAAGTTATGCGCTTACCAACACATTTTGGGATTCATTTTTATATATAAGAAGATGATATCTCCTAGCTAATCTTGAATTTTTATAGTAAAATTAGGAAGTAATTTTTCACTCTTCAACTCATAGAATGAACAAGGTTATTAATTATTTCAAATAAATCATTGCTAGTTCGCATCAGCTATGAAAAAGTATAAAAAATAACCAACTCTTTATAAATTATGATATAAATAGTAATAATGACAGCTAGATAAGAATACACGTCGTATTTTCTCACGAAATAATTGCTTACATAGCGCCAGTATACATTACAACAGTAGATTAGAGTATAAACTATTGTTTGAGATATTGAAAGCGGCGATGATAAAGCGGACCTCAGATATTACTATTAGAACTACTAGTTTTACGAGCTGCGAGCTTGTTCGTAATGTTCGGAGAGAATAATATTAACTGCATTTGTTCCTTATCGATTGAAATATGTTGAAGCTTTTAAGAAAAAACAAAACAGTAATGTACGTACGTGATCTTGTTATACGTACAATTGATAAAGTGATCTTGCTATAGTACGATTTTTCTTACAAAATAGCGTTAAAAATAAACTTTCGTTGATATTTATAAATAGTGGCCGTCGTTGCCTAGTTTTTCGATCAGAGATATTTAAATTGCATGCAGTACCCATCATGGTATTTAGTGTCAATTACCAATCGTAAGCTCCTTAGTAGGTACAGCCTCAGCACGAATCGGAACCGCTACTTAGGCCCCAAGTTCAAATCCTCGCCTGCACTCCTAACCTTTATTGGGCCCGTTAGTATTTCTATCGGCCGTTTCCATCAATCCGAGCCGTATTTCCATACATAATATTCTCCAGTCGATTTGTACATTAAATTCTATTCAAGATTTACTAGACGTTTGACTAGACTGTTTTGAACGTAGTTATTGCAAATATTCAATACTATCATAGCCTGTAAGGAAAGTTGGACATGACGTTGCAATGAAATATTTTAACATATCTGATTGTTGATTTGTTTGTAAGGTCTTTTGTTAAACTCTACTGTGGATAGCAATGGATTATATCAACATATAGCCGTAATGCTATTGAAGGAATTGGACTTTGCTACGAAATATATGACTTGGCTGCTTTGTATTGTTTTTGTTTTGATTATTAAAGCAATATAATTATACTTTAATGTGTGAGTTAAATAATCACTGAGATAAAAAGCAAACAAAATTATGATGAGGCCTTGTAAAGTGTTTATTTCCATATTTATTTTTTACCTCTTTAGAGTTTGAAAGCCTTTTGTAGTATAGGACAACCTAACTTCGTTTTAAATAAATTTATCATTTGCGTTATCGAATCAATCGAGAATGTCCACTCATAGTATTACATTGTAGAGATGTAAATGAACTAACTGAAAAGTGAGATGCATGATGTGACAGATTTTAACGGATAACATATGCGAGAAACCAGATTGCACACGATCCGGTGATATGGTAAAAAGAACATTAAAAAAGCGGAAGCGGCGAAGCACATGTAATTCAAGCTACACGTATAAACGTCTAAATGCATTTATAGCCCATTACAGCACCAGGATGAGAGAAATTTCTAATGGCTATAAGCCTTCGTATCGTCCTGATTGGGGCCAGCTCGACACGATCAAGCGAGCGAAGAAATCTCGAATTAGAGCAGTAATTTTAAAGCATACGATTGCTTCGGTATTTGCGATTGCATCGTAGAGAAATACTTTAATAATACCACGGTGTAAGAACTAGTGTTAGAGGATGCAATGACTCTATACTTTCCCGTCCTTTGGTTTTACTTTTTGCAATGCTTAGAGAATTTCACTTATCTGCGTCCATTTATCAGTACTTTATAAAATGCTAAGTGTAGGTTTATGTTTAAATTGTATGTAATATTTCTAGAAACATTAAAAATGAGTAGATGGCTATAATCAATATTCAAGCGGCTGATATATTAAGTGGTCGCATGTTTTTACTTTTTCTGCATATTGTATTAATGTAAATCTTACATTCATCAGCATTAACCCATTAATGTTCCCACTGACTTTCTCATGAGGGTTTATTTATCTATATTATTATAAGCAACGGTCAATATATACTCAGTGTTATTAGATATCTCTTACAATTACATAGCACTAGCAAAGTTAAATTTATAATAAAAATAATGTAAATTATAGTGACATTTTGAAAATCGTGTACATTTATTAAATAGATTTCATATCTAGTACACGTACACTGTACACAGCTGTAAAGTCGTACCCGTGTATTTAAACTTATTCTATGCAATAAATGCTAGTGGTTTATTCCCTTCGTTCTTAACGTACGATAATAGTAATGCGTGCTACATTGCAGTCTTGGGCTACTAAGTTGACCACTTCTAACTAAAAAGAAAAGCTCCACACAATATTAATGCTTTATGTTTGTTTTATGACCGCTCTCTATTTCCTCGATGAAGGCATTTCTCTCTTCACATGCTCCAGACCTCATTGAAATCGACTGCAGGTTTTTTAACGCCATCCTACAAAGGAGGAAATAAGGGAGATTTGATATGTAAATGGGAAGAGTAATCATTACCTTTGAAATGAAATAGGAATCAAATATAAAAAAATGTATTCTCTAAATTAATGATACGTTTTTTGTTCAGAACATACACTCTTGAACTCATCAATCTTTCTCGACCCCAACTTGTCGTAATTAGATGTTTGTTCACTATTAATTGATATACTTGAATTACTTGTGCGTGTTTAAATGATAATAAAAAACGAATCAAGAAGAGTTTTTTATGCGGAACGTCTCGGTTGCTGTTTTCGATTTATAAATTTTATAATGAAAGTTTAATTAAATCGAGAATATTGTGTCTAGAAATGCATCTCTTATGTTTAAATTAAAGTAAACCGGAAAGCAAATAAAGCCCCTCGAATCCCGTAATTGAATTTCAGCGTTTAAAGTATGTTGGATGTGTATCACAGACGTGTGATTAGGGGCAATTAGGTTAGAAGTAGGCTTCAACACGGCCACGATACGCAAAGAATAGCTACGCGCGTTCATTACACGTAATTGCGACGTAATTATCGGCTATTGAAGCGATGTGCGGTGGCGGTGTCTAAGGTGGCCACATTCCCTTTTGTTTTCCATTATCTATCAAACTACAAACGATGTTTAAATTGATCGATACAATTACATCTGCTTTTACTGCTTGGGCAATATCGATTGCTTCTTAAGATTTACGAAATAACTTTATATTTTACCACTCTCAAATAATAAATTAAGGTTAGTTAATTTTATGTAGAAATGTCGTTATTCCATGTTAGATTATAAAAAAAAAGATTAATAAAAAAGTGTAAAAAAAAAGTGCGAAATATATTAATATTTTAAGTCAGGTTGAAAAATTATGTTTCTTCACCATAATTATTAAATCATCGCGGAAAGCGTATTATAATACATTTTTACTGTTTACACCGGTATTTGAAGCAGTCCGTTATAACTTATAGCCTTAAAACGAAATCAAAACTGTTAACAAGAACGTATTAACGCCAGTCGACAATACTCGTCATGAGTTTATTTATGCTGTTTACGAGAATCGAATCATTTGTTTTCTCATAAGTAGTAAGAAGGTTATAAAGCTTCTGATACAGAAGCCGTACAGTGTAATTTTAGTTAGGGGCAATTAGGAATCCACGGCGTTGATCATGCCAAAGTTGTAGTTACAGCTAATGCGAGATATTACGGCGTACAGTGCAGGAACTTTATTGCGTTCGTACACATGTTTTCCAATTCAGACATAAATTCAACTTCACCGTTATGTAAGTAAATCAACGCAATTAATTAAATATTGTTATCGACGCATAATTTATGTTTTATACTACCTGTTCGACCCGGTACAACATAGTCATAACTCAGGATTGGTGTATATTTTGATTGAGTTATTGGAGTTAGTTGAAGATTCATTAATTTTGAAGACCTGCACTTGATGTATTTTAGAAAATAATTAATATTTTGTTTTGTTCGTTTATAACACCTTTACACATGCAAATTAGTAAATTAAACGATTTCATTCACTAAAATTGCCAGGATAAGCAAATGGATTGTTTTTGGACTATTGGAATAAAATTTAAGAGCACAAAATGTCGAATGGACAGGATTTATTGTAATAAACTGATGAAATTAAATTTTAATTGAAATACTTCAAACGGCTACAAAGACACTAAATAGAAAAACTGTTTACTTTAAATCGAGCTGCAACTAGTAAGATGTAAGCAATCTTGTCTTAATGAATATCGAGACACGATGCCATTAACACATCACTGATATTTAAACAAAATCATTTATAAATACATAAACGTACGATTTAATTAGCTATGTATGTATACCATACTTATTTTTCTTCTAAACACATACGCATCTACACACGCAATCTTTAATTATTATTATCAAACCATAATTACTTCATTGAACATATTTAACGATGTGTTTATAATATTATTACGTTTTGTCGATAATTATTACGCCAGCTTATCATAATGATGGCAGTATGTATGAGAACTAATCGCGAACTAATAATGTATATCGTTCCATCATTGTAAAAGGCTCTCTTAAAACAAATGAAGGGCACGCGCAACTAATAAACTATGAAAGCGTAATGTGCAATAATTTAACTTTAAGTCATGAAACTGACACAAAACGTTGATTGTTTTCCCATAGTGCATGGATGAATAACACTTTATTGTAATTGCTCATAAGGGTGCTTTTTATGTTATAGCTCAAAAATATCTCCTATGGACTACGCTCTTAAATGCAGATGAAATAATAGAAATATATATGTTCATTAATTTTCTGAAGGCAGAAACATTATTTTCACTGATTCAACGAAATTTCATTTAACATTGTGATTTAGTATTAATACGTACTACTTACTTTTACTTTTGAATGAATATTTAATATATCCATTCCATCCATATTTAATCCCGATCGTATTCTTTGTATTATTCAATACACAATGCCAGTTCAGTTACATATTAATATACTCTTTTATACGTCCAATTTGATTAAAGACTTCGCTTCTAATTGAATAACTCGTAAAGTAGATTAACTTTTCGATTCAACGCTACGTGTATTATTAATTTACTAGGTTAGTAAGGGCTCCAATTCTTGATGCGGTATTTAAGCTATCATCATGGATATTTACCTCTATTGCATGTTTCAATAAATTGTAGCGGTAAATTGAAAATAATCGCCACCATAATAGAGAAACTTATACAGCAATAAAGATCGCATATTACAACCGACCATTATAACCGCCGCCCCAGACGTGCTTGTTTGTGTACTGAAAAGAAATATCTCGTTTATATGTAAATTTATTTCGTACATACAGTACCCGTTTTAGAGTCAATTTTCACGGTATCTCTCGAGCATCCTCATTAAATGCAGACTGTACACAAATATCGTCGTTAGTTCGCACTCGAGAAATCTATGTTTCCATTCTGTGCATTTGACACGCCTGCATTTACGAGGAATGTTAAAAATCGCCTGATATTAACTAACTAACGCCGCAAACATTCTCCCAATAATTAAATTCCTTAGTGGTACTTAAATTTAAATGACAACATTACTGTTTACGATAATGTAGATGAAATTGAACAGCATCCGGATTCATAAAATCTGTTTTAATTAGCTCTAGTGTTTCTTTGCAAATTATTTACTGAAAAGTTTAAGTTATTAACTTTCTTATTTTCTTTATAACCTTATTGTGGGATAGGAATCACGTAGATTTAAATAAACATTTCGTAAAACGTAAACATAGAAATACAAATTTTTCACGTATCTAGGGAAAGAAACTTTAAAACGATCAAATAAAATCCTGTTGAAAGTTTTGTTAGTCATCGCGGACGTAGGCAAGGAAGCACATATCAATTTTACTTTTTCCGCAGCTGCCTTATGATATTCGTCTCACGAACCGGGCCGCACGTGCCAACTGCCGGCTCGCACGACGCTGCCTCTAAACCTTACATCTTATTGTTACGTTACAAAACACCAATATCATGCTGTGTTAATTAATTAAATTAGCAAGTTTTATAATAACTTGATTCAAATAATTCTTAAGTATTAATCCTGATTAACTTTCTGATTGTTTAACGTTTATCGTTAAACACGTTATTATAATAAAACTTTTAATGATTCATCGTTCTTTATAACAGACACTAAACAAGGCTCATAATGGACATTCTTAATTGAAAATTATTAAATTAATTATCGTAAAATAAAAATAATTATGTCTAATCAGTGGAAGTCCTTGTCAAGAATTGTATATAAAATATCGTCATATTATATATTTCTGAAATTAAAATGAAGACGAGTCTTTGCTTTATGAGCTGAGATGAATGGCCAATTGGCCCTTGGGAATTTTAACGGCATATTGCTTGAGATGAAATAAAAGACGCGAATGTTTAGTGCGGCCAGTTAAGTAACAGAATTAATTAGGAAAGTTGTACACGGAATAATTCTCATTAATTTTAACACGCGCGCGCCTTGCTCCCCCAAGAATTTGCACGCTATATATATGGGACCCAATTACCATATACATGTATACTAGGCGTTATATTACAGTGAAATAGTGCCCCTACGCGCCCGTCTAAACATTCAGTTGACATTCACCTTGCCTTAAATTAAGATTAAGTTTTGATGTGAAATCCGTGGGCTGATTGCACAGACAATACAATTACAGTTATATCAGAATCTGTGAAGCTTAACTTTTGATATTTCCTCCTCTAGCCTGGACACATGCTTGTGTATTCAGAGTATTTGTTATTGTTTCACAGAGGACGTGTTTAAAATGTAGCCCAGTTTCTAGTTTTTATCAGTGTTTATATTTGGCACGTAGAATTTATTATTAACGTAAAAATGTTACTAAGTTTAAGTGTGTATAAATATGCGCACGTTTACAGATAATATGCTATTTGATACAACAATAGATACGTAACGCTTATTGTAAAATTGTTCCTTTAATCTAAGGTCCTAGGATACACATAAATTTTATACGCTATTTACAAGTCTTATAATAAATGTTATTGAATTTAATAAGTTCTCGATTACATTTATTATGTTTGGTTACTTAGGTTCTGTAGCAGATACTTAATATATAATTATTCGATTATCGTTAAATTCAAGTACATGACTATGATTAAATAAGTCATATTTCATTACCGTTAGCACAGGACAATAAGGTTTTAGTTTGAATAATTAGTAACTGTATAGTCAAGGGTGGTCAAGTATTAGATATGTTTTGATAAAAAGTTCATTATTTTAGTGGAAGTCAATAAAGCTTCGGCACAAATTGGCCAGATCACATTGAGGAAGCTACCCCACTCCCACAGAATATCGGCAAGAAATAGTATAGCATGTGTATGCTACTGTGTTTCGTAGATGAGTAGTGAAGCCGGAAGCCCATCCTTTTCCTTACCCAGTCCTTTCCTTTATTCCCCTTGCCAATCATCTCCTTTATTGCTTATCTTTTAAAGTCGACAGTCGTTTGGCGGTTGTAACACTTACCGTCAAATAACCCACCAACTTCTTTGACATAAAAATATTATCAAGTGCCAACCTTGACATAAAAATATTATCAACTGCCAATTTTGAATTATTGTTATCAATGATGACTTTGTCTTATATTTTCTGACAACTTAATTCCGATACATTACTTATTCCGTGAAGAGGCCGTCATGTATAACTGTTATTATTAAAGATACCATACTCCGATTTATTTCCAGTTTTATCTTCAAGGGATTTCCGCTCTGCTATCGTTTCTTTTAATACTCATCAATGTCATAAGTAATAAAGTATGTTGCATTTAAAAATTGTTCTTTTTTCAGGTAAGTGACTCCGATAAAAGTGAATCGTGTGGCAGTTTTATTGTAAGACACTTTTAATAATATTCTTTTTTTTAAGTGGAGCAAAAAGCTTATAAGCTGAAACAAGAGCAGAGCATTAGATGCTTTATATAATTTGTATTCTTCGGGATCTATAGTTGTATTTCGTAGCCTTATAAATCTTTATAAGTTGAAATTCTCATTTATCTTTCTATGTAGTTGGGCAAATTTTAAGTTAATTTATCTAATACCTACATTATCATTTAAAACTGTTTATTTTTGTCTACTTTTACAATTTATAATAAAGAATATGAGTTAAATAATGCTTAGAAGCACCTAAGCATTATTTTAATAATATTCTTTAGTATAAGAGCAGTGATAATAGCGTTAGACTCAACAGCGCGGCAAAATGATTTATCACGATTGTAACGATGGAGATATAATCCGAGGTGTGATAGTAGCCATTCTCACGGCTCGCTGTTTCATTTGTTTAATATGACATTTTCTGTACGCGAACGCGTGTTGAAGTAACACGTACCGTTAGTGGTCGGACACTAACACACTGGATCAGACAAATTCACTCCACTTTCCATTTTTCACTGGCCATTTTCTTGAACAGACGTCTTAAGTGCAGGTGATTCGCGGAACGAAATGTAGAGCACCAAGGCTGCTGCGTCCATAGCCTACTTTTGGCCTCCTATAAATAATGTCAATAGCTCGCTGCATCTCAGATAAGTTTTCTTTTGTATCTTCTTCAATAGTGTGCCTTAAAGCTGTCAGTTGGATAGGATATGCCCATTTATCTGTGGATATGGTATGATTCAATTCAACCGGTTTTCGACGCTTGACATTCAGTGGCGCCGTGGGCCTAATATATGTTTTCTTAAACTAGTATATTATTCAGTATTATACAACGAAAGACATTAAACTGCGATATTACACACTTACGTGTAATTACACTTTCGGATGTACATAATATACTTTTTCTGATTACTTTTATGCCTTCAAATTATTAGAATCAAATGCGTTTCTGAGCGACGAAGATATCTAATGGGCAATGGCGTCAATCCTATTAAATAGATATCGTCGAATCGACGGGCGGTTAAAGTTATTGATGTTCCCACAGATTATGTGTGCTCCGACTTGTAAGATATAATTTTATCATTTTCACTTTTACATAAAATACCTATATCTAGATTCAATACCAAGTAAAGTGTCGTGTGAACATTATTTCTCACAGTGACAATGGTAGCACAGTTGACACTAATCCGCGAACACTCGAGTGTGACACCAAAATAAAAGAAAGCGTGACGTATCGCAGGACAGGCGCCAGCTGCATATGGTAAAAACGTTCGGATGCCGTAAAATCAAACGTACATAGCCCAGACAGATATTTAAGACCGCAAAAAAACTACGAGTGCACAGGTTATTTTCGACTTGACATTAATATTATGCGCTCTGAAATTTACATGTAGCTGTTACCGCCGTTCTGCAAAAAGTAACACTTACGCATTGGCTTTCTCACAAACATTTACGTAGTAGCTATCTCAATATCTTTTAATAAAAAAAGCGAAAGGATACTCATTTACTTGACCCAAAATCTCGCAGGCATTTATGAATATGAAAACGGAAACGTAGAGTATTAATAGAGAATACGTAAACTTAGAATGGTCAAATTAAATTAAGCTCCTACAAAACAAATAGCAAGCTCGTCCAAAATTAATTACTTATTTTCAACTAGAAATCAAAATAATCTATGTTGTGTTTTTCAAAAGTGGAAGTACAAACATATATCAACATTTATTTTTGTTTTGACCGAATAGTGGATAAAATTCTAAAATAAGAAATATATTTTATTAATTAATAGCGCTATTAATTAATATAATATGATATTGTAAGCTCATTCTATTCGATTTAGATCTAACTGTGCAAATTGCAATATATTAAATAAGAGATTCAATGTACTGATACAAAATATCCTATTAAAGTTAATATGTTTATAGCGTTATCGCGCGAAAACGGTTAAACTGATTATAATAGAATTTGATACTCCATTTTATTGATGATATATCTCATCCCGTATTCAAAACGATCAAAGTAAATCCGGGAAGATCCACTAGCTTTAATATAAAATGAGAAATGCTTTCTATTTAATAAATGATTACTATGAAATAGCTATACAACCGGGTAATTTAGATAAATTATGTCAAAAGTACCTACTTTAAACATTATTTATCTAAATTAAACTTAGGCATAGAGTAGCAGCAATCGTATATTACGGTCACGTATAATCATAAATATCAACTAAGATGTTTAATACAAAAATATTGTTTGTATTCATAAGCCTACAAGCCCACATACACATATAGAGACGGACTTTTATGATCTCACTCACCTACATGTTGGAATATATTTTAGTCTTAGAGAAACGTAGAGACGTTTATGTGCATATCCTTTTAAATAGAAACTTTTAATTATTCATTATTGATATTTAACGTTTTAAGAGTCAAACTAGGATTGGAGGTACTTGGTATTTGTTTATGTTATCATTGTTTTTGTTGGATTTAAACGGTGCTTGAGCACGCGTCTATAAACTACATAAAAAAAGTATGCCGGCCGAATTGATAACCTCCTCTTTTTTTTGAAGTCGGTTAAAAAAAATAATTACCTACTACAACTGGTATGATACTGCCAAAGAAATATAGAAGTAATATGTACAGCGATTATCGGTTCTTTACGTATTAATTATTTGTGTTATTTGCCCATAGCGCCAATTATAAAGAATTATATAATATTTTCGCTATCAAAACCTATCCTTCAAGGGGTTTATCTATGTGATTACATCATCGCCCTAGGCACACTAATGCGATCGGATTTAAACAGATACAAATGCATTAAGTATAGAGATAGTCATTAAATCAGCAAGATTATTCGAATCATTTTGTTTCTTTTACGTTGCAACTCACCATAACCTGCTACTTAGTACAATGAATTTATGAACCATTTACAAATCGAATTTATTGAGGCGTTTCGTTTAACAACCACATTAACAGTTTTCAATCATGCAACAAAACTATAATCATACAGTTTACTGTGTAAATGCCTTGTTATTGCGTCATTAAGGCTGTATATATTTTTGCAAAACTATCTGCACCTTATGTACATAATAAAACAAAGTCGCTTTCTCTGTCCCTATATATGCTAAAAACTACGCAACTTTAAAACTACGCAACGCGTTTTGATGCGGTTTTTTTAATTGATACAGTGATTCAGGAGGAAGACTTTAGTAATTATACGATTTTAGACACAGCGGGTGAAGCCGCGGGTGGAAAGCTAATAAATAAATGTTAATTACATCTATAGGTTACATTTTGGTCAATTATCGAAAAGTTTGACCACAATTCTGAAGACTAATTCACAAGCTTGTTTGCTTTAAATTATTCATAGCATTTCAGTGTCAGCCTCAGAAATATCAACATGTTTTTTTGTATTTAAATAATTATCACAACATCATTGTTATATAATAAATTATATCGTCACCAATCACATATAGTCACATCTAGTTTGAGAGGTGTCAATTAGATCTTTTTTATAAATTGTAAATAGAAATGTGCGTAGGTCGATCGTTTCAAATGTGTTGCGCAAGTGTATAAGATAACAGTGAAATGAGATTGCCTATAACAATTATTGTCCAAGTTCAAGTCTTATAATCCCTGAGCGAAATAATTTTTTTGTTGAGTATGTGAACAAGCTAAAAATTCTTAAACAATTACTGTAATAATTATAATTATAGCTCGGCATATATCTATAATGCTTTAATTTTATAAATGCCCACATTAACCTACATACACAAGTTATATATTTGAGTGACAAACACGCGTGAAACCGCAAGATTATTGCCCTTAATTTGTTAATAAGTTCTCATTTTTATTTTTTTATTCATATCTGATAAGCGAATCAAAGCGTTATTAATTTTGCTCCGTCCCCTTTTTACTTAATTCGAAACTAAATGACATTATTAAAGCTTCCACATACTTTTAAATTATTTTTATTTAGTTCTCTTTAAAATAAATAGTCATTTAGCCACGGCTAATTGCTAGTGTTTAAAAATTCTTAGAGTCGTAAACGATACTCTGATGCTTTATTCATTTCTTTTTGAAGCCATAAAATCTAGAAATAGAAGTGTCGTTTTACAGCGTTCAAAAAACTTATTTTATTTATCTGTCTACTTGCCTTATCTTTACGAACGTCCTTTTTTAAAATACAGCCCAAGTTTACCGCTAGCTTTTAATTTGCGCTATCGTTATAATCTTAGCAATCGTAAAAGCAATAACGATGGACCTATTATTAATTTAAGTGTGGTATTGTATTATATATCACATTTTTGTGTTTATTTTGGATTAAAATAGTATGCACTTTAATTAAACCGAATGCAAAATAAATAATTGATACAAGGCTACGTTGGGAATTTTATTGTTTGTTAATGACATAATATAAATACTATAAAATTACCATATCTTTCTCGGTAAATGGTTAACTAATGAATCAAATATCAAAAAAGAAGTGTGGATAGGAGAAATAACGTTGTTTTTATAACAATTTATTTATAAAAACATAATATATGATTATAATTAAGTTATTCTCCACAAAAAAAAAAAAAAAAAAAAAAAAAAAGTTTGTTGTTCACAGTAATTATTTACCCAAATGATGTGAACGTGATCGTTAAGGAATCAATTTTCAACTTCGGATATCCGTAAAAAGGACAGAAGCTTATTTTAAAGCAATATTTAAATTTACATCCTTTAAAAATACTTTCCAAACCGTGTGAACCTTTTTGAATCAACATAAATACTTTAGTTATTTGATCTGAAATAAAACTGAAGTGCTCAGTTAATTTTAAGTAAGCCGAACTTTTTACTTTCATTAATTGCTCCAATTGAGTCCACGTTATACTTTTTATATTAATTATTTCTCTGTGTACAAATTAGCACAGACTGCCTCGAAGCCTGCGGGTGCAAATTACATTCAATTGTAAATGCTCTCGCCTAGATTATAAAAGAAATCAATCTGTAAGGAGAGCAATGCGCAAAAAACCGCTAACCGAACTTTGTGGTATAACATCGACTCATTCATTATTGAAAAGACGTGCGGTTTCGATATTTAATGAAACGTCACTTTGGAACTGTGAGACCGCATTAGGAATATTCAGAGCACTATCGATAGAAATTAATAGATCGAATGGAAAACAAAACGAGCAAGAAATACATGTATCTCGTTGGTAAAAAATGGTGTAGACTGCGATCGACGACACGTACAGAACAGTGGCTGAGTGTCCGCTGAGCGACGCCACTTCTGACGAATGTCAATGGCACGTCGACACCGTTACTCGATCTCGCGTTCCCCAAAATTAATTCACCAACCAAAATCTGCACAGCATTTGATCCCGGCGTCAATTGTTATTAACGAGCTCTTCGATTCAGCGGCGCCACACCTATCAGTTATATCACGAAAGCCTTTTTTACACTTCCATAAAAATAGATCTCGCTATTACCAATCATATACGTTTATAAGTTATGCACAACGTTGCGTTATCTCTGTATTTTTGCATAAAACTCAGCATCCTATTGATCCGTTGAAGTTAAGCTTAATGACTGCACTCTGCATTAAAACATGTACTTCATTGACAAGCTCTCATTAATCCATAATGGTGGAGACCCCACATCGCTATATTATAATGACGTACAATATATATCTCAATGTGTTATTTAAGTAATTGGTTTGTGTACATTTTTCGTTCAATACAGCGTAAATTAATACTGTCAATCAAGACTTTTACTTCTCCTTCAATTTACGGCTACAATATTTTTACAGTTCACGCTCTTAAATCTATATTAATCTTTTAATCGTTTTGCATATCATTTCGCTGTTTGATTGTACTGCTATGTAATGGAATCCTAACAAAATGATTCTTCAAAATAGCAAGGCGGGTTACCTTTTATTTTGGTATTGAATCAATTGACGCTTGAGTACATGAATAGACACAAATAACTGTAATAGAAAAATTGTTTTGTTCGTTTTCTTTTACACTTTTGTCTACGAAGATAGGTTTATAATGTGTATTTGAAATATAATCTTTTTCTGTTACAGAGAACAAATAAATATGATACTCATTCGAAACACATTCTGCGAACGTCCTACTTTGTATTCATAAAACATTTCTATAATCGAATGCCTATTCTGGTGCCACCTTACGTATTAATTACTGCAACCTTAATTTCATCATCGATCATAAGCCATCCACCTCCAGCTGAGGTCAATATCTTTTCGTAAACTGGATTGCATATCGATACTTGGCCATTGAATTTTAATGAGACAGGTTTCTACAATTTCATATCCTTATCGTAATGCTCCGTTAAAGTTATTATTTTTTCATTTGCAAGCTCTAATACAGCGCTGGCATTCTTCGTCGAGAGATTATGAGTTAAACAATACCTGAACCGTTGATAGCTCCACGAGGTGATAATGTATGTAACATGAATCGACATCTAATTATAGTTAAACGGTACTAATTTATAAATCAAGATGTAACGATAGGAGCACGCTAGTTGGCTTGTGTTGTGCCGTGTGCGTGAAACAACGCAGCGGCATCGTTTGTCACCGCCTAGCGGGTACCAAGTATATGGAAACTGATTTTGTAATAACGATTATTTTTTTACAACTACAAAATAAGTAGGTAAGTTTAAGAACTTGTGTCGATGACTATCTTTTCGCAAACGCAGATACATATAATTTTTTATTTTTTATTTATGATGGTTTTATTTATGATGGTGGATTGGTCGTTATCAGTTCAAATATATTGTTTTAAATTAAATTAATTAACTTCAGATGTAATTTAGCAATTAAAAAGCAATCAATTTAATTTCTTTAAGATCTTTATTTTACAATTATAAAAACAAAAGAAGCAATTTAATGAGAAACCTTAATAAATCAGATTAATTCATTCGATGAATACAGAGTCACAGTAATGAGTTTAAATATATTGGAGCGTTTTAAAATGATAACATGATAAAATATCCAGATAAAACGTTCTTCTTGATTTTTCTTGGTTAGCTCCATATCTCTTCGGAAATATGTACTAACTATTCCCATTTAAAACCTAGAGAAGGAGACCAAAAGAAGTGCCGACTTCGACACTCTAATTAAAGATTAAGATCTTTATAAATATGTTAAATACGACGTTATAGACCTATATAAGCTCGGAGCGTATTCAAGATAATATTTATTATCTGTACACGAAACTAATTGCCTTTGAAAACTTAATGGCTACAAATGGTAAATTAAATACTATTTGAAGAAGACTCCAACTACTGTAAATTTTCTTTATTATTTATCGCTTGGGCCTCAGCTATATATGGTTCGTGCAAGATCTAGATAATGTTTAAGGACACACTAGTCGTTAATTTTATCACAGTGCAGCCTTTGTTACGGTAAATGTACGCGTGTTGGTAGATTCGGATATGTTAATTAACTGAACAGTTAAGTGGGCCTATCGGTTACGTGAACTTTGCACTAGTTAGAGGTCTTATACTGGCCGCTTTCAAATATGGATGACATGTCCTGGATCAGTATAATTTATGGAGAATTAATATTATGGTCGGTTTAGGATGTCTGTAAACTATTCGTAAAAAAAATTGTTGCATCTTATTACCTACACTTTAAAATATTGGCAACATCTTCTCGGTCATGTTTTCGAAGCATTTATTATTGACAATATTGCCAAAATCCGTGGTGTTCTATGTATACCAATTTGTTTTAATAAATGTTAAATTCTATGTAATGCGTACATTGCTTAAACTCTGTTTACAAATACAAGTAAATTAATAAAATTTGTAGCAAAAATGTAAATCTCACGACTTGAGATCCGTATCGCCAACATTATCCAGATTAGGTAGTCTAATCAAGACCGTTATAGTCTTATTGTTCACTCTCGCCTGGATTAAGATTATCATCACGACCGGCAACTCATCTGGATGCTTATGGTGACGTGTGTCGCTCACAACTAGATGACGCATCTACTTTTCTTTAAAGAAAAGTTAGTTTCGAAAAAGATAATGCAGAGACTATAAGCGAGATTGTACGTTCAGTCTTTGCAAATACACAATGAAATAAATTCCAATACTATACTGAGATCATCATAATAGTTTAGTACATATAGTGACGGTGGCTGAACTGATTGAACTAAAATTAGCATTCATCAGCCCCTGTAGTCTGTACAAATTAGTCGGTAATTACCGATAACTTATTTATAGACCCGTCTTCAGCAATGAAAATGATGTCGCTTAACACCTCTCCCCAATTTGATGGAAGCATACAATGGATACATATTTGTTTATAATTTTTATTCTTCACAAAACTTTCCTTTATGCGTCAAAATATTTATATAATAATAGCCTTGTAGCAATGCATTTTTATCTAAATTAATAACATCATTATTTCAATTCCGTAGATATATGAAAAATAAATAAAATATAGATTTCATGGATTTGGAAAATCATTTCTTTGCAACACATTCGAATATTGTCAAAACAAATTATTCTTTGACATTGTCAATCGTTATGATACCGACGTTTGATATCGACAAGATCTCGAAGGCCCTTGGGCCTTAGACAAACGTACGTAACGCCATGGAATAGAAACTGCTAACGCTAATTATTGACATAAGCTCATGACATTTTGGTAATGGTTCGATCACACTACCAACGACGCAGACGACCACGACCAAAGTTCCAATCTTGCCGAAATTTGTTCAAAATCAATATTAAAATCTCCCGTCATTCTGGTACTCAGGAATAAAAAAATTCGAGGTCAATTAATAAAAAGAAATAGGGTTTTTTGCGATTTTCGCCGAGACGGTAAGTTTATCATACAATCACCTGAACCAAAATTGTATATAATCTAATTGTCTATAAAAAAGGTTCAATACATTTTTTTCTAGGAGCCACCGTTTCTATGAAAAACCTGTTTGTTTATCCATTGATCTCAAAATTTTTTTTTCCAAACACCAATACGACAGGAAATTCTTAAATTTCATTTTTAATTGTGTTTTGCACAATTTTATTTAATTGCGACTGGATGAAAATTTTGTTCGTGGTCGTCGTTGTCGTTGGTAGGGTGACCGAATCCTTATGCAAAACATCATACGCTTATGTCAATTTCTATCGATAGCGTATTCTATTCCTTGGCGTTTTGCCGTTTGGCTAAGGCCCTTCTCCCATTACGCAACCGGTATCCTACACGTTCGCGACTAGTATAGGTGGTCGTTTTTGCGTCGCGTTTCGCGCGTATCTCTTCGGAAGAAAGATAAAAAATTCTTATCATCATGTTGTAGTTCTCGTGCGGCTATAAAAACTCTACAATTTACTTATGTTTCTTTCAATATATGGATGAATCCAGTACATCCTACTTTTACATCGTCACTGGAATCGCTCGACATAGCGTCCGTCTACAAAAACGAGGCACAATAAATGATGAATTTAGTCATTTTTCAGTCGCTTAATATGCGAGCATCGGGCAGCGAGCAAATATCTAACTAGTATTCTACTCGAGTATCGTATTCTAGAAGTATCGAAATGGGAGAAGGGCCTAACGGTTTGTGTGGATTTGTAGATACGGTTGATAATATCGGAAACATTATATATTATTATAATTTTATAATAAATAGAAGATATTTCACACTTCCGATGCTATATTATGATTTAACGCAATATTTTTTCTCTTATTTAATGTTATTGCAATTAAAATAAAATAAACAAATAATGTTTTATTTTTAAGATGGTTTCAAAATCTTATTGAAAATGTTAAGAAGCCTCTTATATTATATTAAATAAATATTAAAATAGTGTACTGCTGTCTGCATTTATTCAGCCTAAATTATTGCATTCATATTCGATTAATTTCTTTTTGAACTTCTAGGATAATAAAATTATACAGATGAATACAAATAAAATAAAACGATCCAATTACGAAATAAATTTATTAGAAAATTTTAATTTAACAGTTTATAATAGCGTAGTTGAAAATTTGGCTCAAAACCATCATCCCTCACCAACATAATAATTCTAGTAACTTGTTCATCTGTAAAATATAAAATTTATAGATAAATATTTATATTTAACACACAAATAATATTAACCATGAACCGCTAAATCAATTGCATTGCATCCTTTGCTTATTAACTGTAATAAAATATACAATGATGTACATAATATAATATAATAATAAACAAGCTAAAAATACAAGTGATACATATTATCCGTTCCGTCCTTAGTTTTAGTTCCGTCAGTTTCTATGATGTCTTAAAGATTTCTCAAAAGGCTTCGAATTGAGCAGAATTATCTTGTAGAGCTTTTGGAGTCTTTTGATTAGAATTTTATTGCACTTCACAAATAACAAAATATTACTAAACTAAAACTAATAGCTTTAACTATATAAAAACATAACGCAGATTGATATTTTCTTAGGATATTTGTTATCCAATAGATTTATAGGACTTTTAAGAACATAATTAAAAATTATCCTCTTGAAAACACACAATTTATATTTATTTTGATAGAAATATTATTTTCATGATTGATGATTGATGTCAAATGTCAAAAAAGTAAATAAGGAGGTTGCCATAAATGGAATTTTGGATTCCATGAATATGTAATTAATAGCACATTAATTAAAAGATTGATATAAAAAATATCGAATTTGATTAAAATTAAATTAACTGCCATGTTTTTTTGTGCATAAAATTTGCCTTTTTTTATATGAAATTGCAATTGTAATAATGCGAAAATTAATATAACTAATTTTAATTTACTATCTAATCCCTAAAACTAAGCTAAATTTCTTGGAAAAAGAACAATAAATTTTTTAGGTCTATACTATAGTTACTGATAATCGTTAGTTACCGACCGATTTCGGTCGATATCGATGTCGATTAGTGTCGAGACTACGCCTACTGATGTCTTCTCAGTTATCTTTGACACTAATGCGACATTCGAAGATTGTCATTGTCAAAGTATAAATAAAAACTTTGCTGGCTTTCAAACGTATACTTTGTGTATAGCTGTGTATAGCTACGAACAAGTACAAGTACGAAATTCATGTTTTCACATTTGATTTCCAAATCTGTATTAGCTCCATTCTAGCTAACTAAAGTGCAATATTTTACTAGCTCCTATTATAAGCATGAATTGTAAGCAGGGAACTCATTGTTTCAGTGTAAAAGGTGCTGTCACTACGTATCGAGTGCATGTAAAATTATACACGAACAGCAATAGCGAGCGTTTTATGCGTTCGGGAAACTTTAGCTCTGCTGACATTCGTGACATATTTAGATGCTCGCCTCTCGCCTCCAAAGGCTATACGGTATTCAATTTATTATGTGTTGTTCACTTCCCGTCTTTGAGACATATTTAATTGAAGTTAGAATATGTTATGGTGTGTGTTTTGTCGTGAGCAAATGTGCTAACGTCCGCACTATGTAGTATTACGCCGGTAATTAAATTGTGTAAAATATAAATTTATATCTCACTGTAATGATTTGTTATTTAAAGTCACTTCCTGAGGCGAAGAATATTTGCGTATTTAATAAAGTTTCACACGTTTTTCCAATGCATAACAAAGTGCTTGATAATGCTAGTAATAAAATTTAAGTAGGTGATTTATAATGTGATAAGATTTTTTTTTCTAAACTGTAATAAAATGTATATAGAGACCTTTAAACTCTTAAGATATGCCATTTAGTTATGAAGATTTTAATAACCTTTAAGCCTTAAATTAAACAAAAGCAGGAAGGTAAAAGAATTTGCACCATTGAAGTATTGTGCGATTCAATGGTGCAAATACTCCGTAACCAGTTTTTTAAGTAGTCTTGAGCGGTGAAAATAAAAACAACGGAATAAATCATGCACTAATATATTTAAAGCAAAAGTTTGTTCACACTTTCTCATCATAAACACGTGAACATGACGAGTCACGTATATTTTATTCCAAGTAAATCTTTTACATTCAACAGCAATCACTCACGCGCTAAAGACCTCATAAACACGAAATTATTTAACAATAATAGTTTCTACATGCATTGTTTTCATTGGAAGTGAATTTGTCTGAGGTCAAGTTAATGGACTCTCACTTTAAACGTTTGCAATTTTATTCATACGTTTCTTTTCATTATTACTTTTTTATTATGGGAGTCACGCAATCTCAATTTTTGTTTGTTTTAAATCAAGTACCTACCATAATTTATTTCCATAAATATAGGGATGTTCTTTTTTAATGAAAAGCGATAATTTTATTCATATTATATGAATACGAAAACTTTATTTATAAGGTCATTTACTTGATGACTATAGCCAATACCAGGCAAGAACATCTAACATAAGATTTAAATTTGCTTAATAAAATCGACATCATATATCAAAATACATATTATCAATACATAAATTGTATGGTTATAATCGCACAGAATTATGTTCACAGATGTCGTTTGTCGGATTTCGCGACTTGTGGTTTTATTGTTAACGGCACATTTACTACCCGAGCGTCTGTTTAATATTACTAGAAAATGAATTATAGCTGCTTTTACCTACATGTATATTGTATATTTGCATGACAAGCCTGTTTCATTGTGCTATTATACGTGAGGTTGCAATTGATCAACTAGGTAATTCGACAAGATAAAATTGTGGTACGCTACAATTGAATATTGGAATCTTGTTCGATTAATAACACGGTCTTATATTAATAAAATATCAGATTTTAATAACAAGGTTGTAATGATTTCATTGCTCCAAACTCCAAGGGAGTCAGTTAAAATGCTTTATTTACACTTTTGCCGGTATATGCTGTGTAGTGAGTAATTCTTCACTCTTCACTGTTTCTAAGATTATTTGTATTATAATCTAAAGTTTATTTCTAACCAAAGTCGATACACCATAAATCATCGCCAGAAAAAGGGCATTTAATAAAACCCACATAAAAGCAATAAACATTTCATTTTGAGCCGTGAGGCGTGTAAAGCTGTCACCGCCCCTTGATTGGTGTGACGTTTGATCGGGGTCCTGTCAAATGAGGGCTGTCCTGGCGCAGGCGCAATGACACGCGATCGGCCTTGCAATGGCGTCCTTGCCGCCAGCCGCCAGACGTGGTGCCGTCTCCCTCGCACCCGCGAGCTACCCTCCACGCCGCCCAGCGCCGATCAGCCCAGTGATATCGCTCCCCTAGTTAGGACGATTCGAGGGCCGCGGGACCTGTTTACCCGTGATCGTTTCGATTTTATTTACGCCTCAATGAAACCACCCTCGCGTAAGGTACTTAGGTTTATTATTAAACATTCCATTTTAGTGCAATTTATTTTTGTACTAAGATACTCGAGTCTTAGTCGTTTTAACAAAGTGGCCGATGAACCGGATCATTTTAATAACATTGTTATAGGGTGTGTTCGATTTTTATCGATGTTCTATATAATCTTCGTGTTTTAATTTGCTATTTGCTATGAATACTTAATAGGGTAAGTCTGTCCTGAGAACGTACCAGCGGTCTTGTAGTCGCCAAATGGGGAAGATCCTTTTACAGAATATATTGCGTGTTAGAAAAGCCCTAAATATGCTTTATGCGTTTCAACATGTTTCGAAACCTCATTTAGCATTAAATATGGCTTTTATTTAAGCGACAGTCACTATTAATGTTATTTATTTTAAAAGAATAATAATCCACTCAAGATTCGATACCTATAATCTACTTAAGGGTGTAGGATATCACAGGAGATACATTCACTTCGTGATTCCAGATAAAAATAAAATCTCATTTTAAGCCTATTTTAATATAGGTATGGTACAGTAGCTATGAGTCTACAACGCGTTTTATTTTTTATCATCTTAAATTTTACAAGCACCAAATAGGACAGGCTTGATCGATCGCTCTGAAAATATTCACTCAGATATGTTGATTAAAGGTCGTAAGTTTTAAACAGCCTGTTTATGATATCTACTACCTATTAAATTAAATGATCAGACAATAGATGCAAGTTTATTGTCTAGCTCCGTTCCATCTGCATCCTGAGTTGATTATAAAACATGTAAACGGGGCTATATCAATGGGATTTATAACCGAAGCATAACTTCAATTATAAATGTACATTCAAATGACAACGTTTCAGGCTTAATAACAAAACAAGATTAAAAAACTGAAATTGACTAGATTCTCTTAAGAAGTCGGTGAGATAACAGAGCAACATGCATAACAACAGACGTTATTAATCATAAATTATACGATAAAAAATATTTTAATACGCCTCTTATAATACATACCTATACTTTTTACCTACATGATTTTATTCGTGCATCTAATGAGTATTGTCTTTAAAGTATTCTTGGTGTATCTACTTTTGATTTAATTAAAACACATTTATAAAGAATTGAAAAAGATTAAACAAAGATATAATATATAAGATACATTGTGTGAATTGCTCTTCATCAATTTCACACCAAGTTTTTGTGTTGACATTCAGTAATCCTTTTTATCGACGCATACTGATCGATTCTTCTCGTTTCTCCGTCTCCATTATACATAATATATAAATAGTAAATACGCATTGGCTACGGTAATTATAAAATATATCAAGATTACGCAGATAATCAGCATTGTCGCCACTTAACGCCCATCAACCTACCATTATGTCATAAAGTCGGCGCTAAAATATGTAGGAGCATAATCAATATCGTCCTGTTTCAATTTCACGACTTTTTCTTTTTCATCTTCGCGATCATTGAATTCTGTAGTCGACAGGTTTCATATAAGAATAAAAGTATTAAATATTTATGGATACTTTCGTACATAAGAGAATTGTGGTAGTTGACTTAACATTAATATTCAATAATCGACAGCGTCTCGTCGCGGTACGGATCGCGACCGTATAAGGCGTGCGCTAGAAGGATTAACATTATATTTTATGAGAGGTATGCTCATATTACATCCCTGGGGCTTTGTAGGTTAGTTGGTGAACCTGCATCCATGCAGCCAAGCAAGTAAATGCATCTATTTACGGCATGTGAGTTGCCGCCCGCATACCTCAGTCCTGATTATTGGCGCCTCACTGAATAATGAAATGCCGATGTGGGCTAATCAATGTGAGACTTTTTAAATACACTTTTTTTCACTATAGATAAAATCTTTTTATGGACTTTGTCGAGTAACGATTCAGCACTTCAATAAATCTGCGGGATTTACTATAATTAGCTTCAGTGCTACATATTGCCTTGTATCGGAGATCTCATAAAGACAGAAATATATGAGATATTTATTTCAACGTTTAATTCCATACATCTTTAATAGATACATATCTAGAATGTATATTTATAAATTAGGAAAAAATTCACATATGCAACCTCGTTATAATGATTTGTGTACAATGGTGATAATGGTCGCCCATGAATATTAAGTTTAAGCGTTCATAGAAGGGTATTTTTATCAGATTAAAAAAATGGTCACACAATAATTCGCATTAGTCTTGTATCGAACCTTAATATATTGATTGATGATGTATGAATTTTCATTATAAAGTCAATGACTTCAATTGAAATTAGCGGACGCGGCTATCATCCGAATATCAATTGCAGACAATTATTACTGGTTCTGTTCATCAGTATTCTGTTCACATATAATATGCCTATAAAGTCGTCATCGTAAATATTATATAATGCCGTGTATTATGCTTTTTATTACTCACAACTCGATAAAGGCAGCATTCAGTTGGATATGATTAACCTGCTATTCTACTCACAAAAAGACTCTTAAATTTTTGTCTTCTTATTTTGTATAATAACTGAGGTAATAAACGATTGATAGTTTCCATTCTTAGTTATAAAGTTAATATCCGTGGGATTAAAATACTTCGAGACGAGATTAATTTACCATTTTATTTCAAATGACATAAGAAAATTACAATTAATTTATTTTTATTTGTAATGATACTAAAATTAATTGTCACTTATAGATAAATATTATTAACTAATTAACTATATATTATTTAGTGTTAAATTGTCCGTTAAATATCAACGTTTAGTTTAAACAAAGTATACTCATTTTAATAATATTAACGCAAATTATATAGCCCACAAATATCAACATAATGCTAACAGTTTCGTTTATGAGCATAGACCATACACTATTTAGGTCGGTCGTAATTTACAGCCGGACAAAACTATGCGCAATTTGACATGAAGTGTACGTATAGAATAAAATTATAAATATAATATAGTTCTTGAAACCGTTATGTCATTAAATAATTATATTTCACCAACGCGCCCCACTTTTATACATCAGCAAGTCACTATTCTTCATTACTATTTTCGTTTCAAGTTCAATATATTATTCCATAGTACGTAAACATATAATTAGTCGACGTCAAATATATAGCTAACTTGGGCTTGGTATTTTTACATACCTACGTAATAGCTCGTTATCACGAAATGCATGGCCAATAGACAGAAATAATCATTCTCCCAATAAATTAAGTCTCCTATATTTATCGCTTCAAAATGTCTTAAGCGAAAATACCCGGTCGGCTCATTTATTACTTGTCGAACATCGTAGGCTGCTCTTATTTTTCCCAACGATACCACGTACAAGTTAATGTGTTACACTAAAAGATCACTTATTATTTTAGTTCATTACAGTTAAGGCTCGCTGTCGAGTAGCTCACATGAAAATAACATACATTTAACCACTATCGAATTGGATAATTACCAAGCTTATAATGATACATCGCTAGACATCCAATAATTTAGTAGTCAACTTTTTACGTTAATTTTTATGTGTCCACAAATAATGCACAATCTTAATGGCGATAAATTATATGTAATTGTGGTAACTGTTTAAAATTGCAACAAATTGAATATGCTCTTGGTTTTTTCTCGATTTAACAATCAATAGCTTCTTGTCTGACTGATGGACACCTGTTAAACGTGGAGTTTAGTTAAACGGGAATAATTAAATGTATATGCTTTTTATTTTAAGGAACATAAAAACATCTTCAGAACATATGTACCGTTACCGTTCATAAATTTGCTAATGGCATTCTTCCTTTGTCGAAAATTGTTGCTTATAAGTGGAAGAATTTCAGGCTACCATTCTTAAATATAGTTATTATTAGCGAACCGTTATGGTAATAACTTAATTTATTTAAAAGGAAATTCAAATTGAAGTCAATTTTTGCAAATGTAATATCATTCGTGCAATAAATAGTTCCTGCTATTAGACTTGTTTTGCTAGTTGCTAGGTACCAACAACAATATTTTGGTTAAGGTGAAGAAGTATTCCTATCTGTACAATTGTAGAGGCTTCTGTATTTCCGGGTTTAACAATAGAGCCACTTTGAGCATTGTTAGTGAGTGAAGAATTTTAACTACGAGTCGGAATTTGCTGTGATAGTAATCACAACTTGTAGCTGTTGCAACCCAATGTTGTTCCTCGAAAATATATCTGGGGGCACGGTAGTGCCCCCGCCAAGACGAGCCAAGCGAACAAGCGAAGCGCACGGGCACTACCTACCTTTTCTCGAAGCGCTTCGACGTTTTTTTGAACCCTCATAACTTGGGTTTGGATTATGCTAGATCAACAAAATTTTCGGGATATATTGTCAATAGCGGACTTATTGAACATATTAAGTTTTAATTACATTAGCTTTTATACTTCAGATTTTATTTATATCTAAAAAACGCTAATTTCGTCACTGACTCACTGATGATCATCAAAATTCTTAAGGTATTTCCTAATGTCCTAGAAAGCTGAAATTTTGTATGTAAGCTAGTATTAGCACACAAACAACAAAAAAATTATAAAACTTGTAACTTTCATCCCCCAACCCCTCAAACTAGGGGATGGGAGTTTGTATGAGACCTGTAATTTTAAATTAAATTTTGATGACGCTAGAGGTCTAATCTAATAATCTAAAACTTGGTTCCCCTAGATATATATATGTATAGGTACTCCTTGTTAAAAAAAAAAAAATTAATCGACATATAAAATTTTGTTAGTTACAAACAACTTACAAAAAGAAATGAAATCCACATGTGCGAGGTCGCGGCGGTGGCGTTGGCTTTTATGTTAGAAATAGTTTGAATGTGAAAGTTTTAAAACATCCATGTTGTTTAAATGTTGAGCAAATGTGGATAACTTTAAACATTCGGTGTAAAAAACTAGTAATCGGCACAGCTTACCGCCCGCCATGGTTGAATGTCGATACTTTCGTTAACGCAATTTATGAATCGGTCGCTAGTTTTTCATGGGCTGATAATACTATAGTTATGGGAGATTTTAATATTAATTTTGCAGACAAGAGTACCATGGGTTATCGCAAATTGCTAGAATTTTTAACAATGACGAGCTTAACGCAAATTATAAATGAACCCACTCATTTCACAGATCATAGTGAAACTATTATTGACCTTATATGTACGGATGTAAATGTGCAACGGATATCAGTAAACCATATAAATGATTTAAGTCACCATGCGTTTGTTTCGTGCGAACTTTACATAGTTAAAGATAAGTGTATCCCTCTAAAAATACAATACAGACCAATTAAAGATATGAACATGGACCTATTCGAAACCGCTATGTCAAGCATTAACTGGGATGCTATAATAGACCACCAGGATATTAATAATTTTGTTTCGGATTTTAATGCAACCATTTTATCAATTTATGACTGTCTAGCTCCCATTAAGCACTTTCTTGTAAAAAATCAGAACTACCCTTGGATCACATACAATATCAGGTTATTGATGAGACGTAGGAATGATGCATATACTAGGGCAAAGTATTCTAAACATGATAGTCATAAATTATATTATATGGAGTTAAAGAAAGAGGTTGCGAATGCGATTGAGCGTGAAAAAACATGTTATTTTGAAACGTTTGTAAACACGAATTTAAATAACCCGCGTCTACTCTGGAATAATGTTAAAAAAAATGTTAATATCAGTAAAAGTACTGACAATGCGTTGCCGGAGCATCTTAGAAAGCCGGATGATATAAATCGTCATTTTTTAGATATTCCTGGTAGATCATGCGCGTCTAAAGAGGACTTAGATTTCTTTTTAAATAACAAAAAAGGGACTTCAGTGTTTTCTTTTGCGGCTGTCTCTAAAGACGAGGTGTTTAAGCATTTCAGATCATTGCATTCTAATGCTATTGGTTACGACGGAATCTCACTAGATATGTTAAAATTATCCTTGCCCTTTACTCTTGAAACAATTACGAATATCATAAACACATCACTTAAGACTTCCACCTTCCCTTCCACCTGGCGTAAAGCGCTCATTAAACCATTGCCCAAAACTAACAATCCAAATTGTCTTAAAGATCTAAGACCGATTAGTATTTTGCCATGTCTATCGAAGATTCTCGAGAAAGTTGTATGTGAGCAAGTCAGGCGCTACTTAGATTTAAATGATATGTTGCCAACTAGGCAATCGGGATTTTAGGAAGCAAAATAGTACCATAACAGCTCTGTTGGATGTGGTTGACAATATGCTTGAGGCACAGGATCGAGGAGAGGGGAGTCTGTTAATCCTCTTAGACTACTCCAGAGCCTTCGATTGTATCAATATTGAATTGCTTCTCTGCAAGCTTTCATACTACGGCTTTGATGATAACTCTTTACAGTGGTTTAAAAGTTATCTTTCTTACCGCTCACAAATGGTCGAGTTAAAAGCGGACAGTAGTCAAAGTGCATGTTCGTCTGCATGGGCGGAAGTTTCCAGAGGAGTACCGCAAGGTTCTATTCTTGGTCCTCTTTTGTTTATTTTGTATACAGCCGATGTAACGCAATGCATAAGGCATTGCAAATATCATATGTATGCGGACGACATCCAATTATACCTCTCGTTCAAGGCGAGTGAGATGGACAATGCTCTGGAAAGGCTACATGATGATTTGAGTCGTATATCGGTTTGGTCAGAATCTAATTGTCTTTCTCTCAATTCTAGCAAAACCAAATATATGATCATAGGCACAACTCATCAAATCAATTCAATATTGGCTCAACAACCTACCATATTTCTAAACGGAGAACCAATAGAAAGAGTGACTGAAGCGCGTAATCTTGGTGTAGTGTTTGATGAAGGCTTGCGATTTCACAAGCACATTTTAAATATTTCAAAAAACTGTTTTTACCGACTGAAACTGCTTTACCGGATTAGACAGTCCTTGAGTGTAAATGTCAGGAAATTGCTTTGTGAGTCGCTTATCTTGTCGAAATTTAATTACGCGGATGTGGTTGTAGGGCCTAGGTTGCTTGAATCAACGAAAAAAATAGTGCAACGGGTGCAAAATGCGTGTGCCCGCTATTGCTACAATATTCCCTATCGTAATCATGTTACACCGTACTTGATCAAACACAACTCACTTAAAATGGAATATCGTACCCACTTACACCTGGCTACGCTTCTCTTTAATTTATTAAAATATAGAGTACCTGTATATTTGTACAATAAATTGAAATGGTTGGCGGATAATAATACAACCTACGAGACTAGACACGCAAATTCTTTGTTGGAAATTCCCCTGCATAGAACATCTACATTTAGGGGGTGTTTTAGGTATCGAGCATCAAAATGTTGGAACGACCTACCGCCGCCTATTCGTTCACAACAAAGCTTATCGTCTTTCAAAAAAAAGTTAAAGTCATATCTTCTCGATTTACAAAAACGTTAACAAGAAAAAATTAGCATCCCCAATATTTATATAAATATTTATTTAATTGTTTGTTTATTTATATATATATTTTTTTTTATTTTATTTTTATTTATTTTTTTATAAAATATTGCATCCCCAATATTGTTCTTATTTGTTTATAGATTATTTAAGTATTTATCCAATAACCTCTCTGCTACTTTAAGTCAATGTGTAATATTATCTATTCACTAAGTAAGTATAATAATACATCCACTGTCAGCAAGGCATCCTAAGGCAACCACTGAAAATCAGTGTATTGCACTGAGTGGCAGGCCTATTGTGGAATACATTATATTTAAGTTAGATTTAAGTTTCTTGTTTCTTTTTTTTGTATTTTTGGTATGTATCCATAATAAACGTATTTTCATTTCATTTCATTTTCATTTCATTTCATTTCAAATCCCACCAAAAACATTTTCATGTAAAATGTTGCCAAGACTAGCCCATATGACTCGCACTGTCAAAAAGTTATCAGATCTCATGTAGAGCCAAGCTTCTAACACTACACGCCCTAACTCTACAAGGCCTAACTTTACAAACTCTACACCTTAGTCAAAATATGTGGCTTGGCCGTTCGTTACTACAAGAGCTATTGTATAACACAAAAGTAATTAACAGTGAATTAATTTTTCACCGTACGCCGATGTAAATGTAGCGAAATGGCCAAGCCACATATTTTGACTAAGGTGTAGAGTTTGTAAAGTTAGGCCTTGTAGAATTAGGGCGTGTAGTGTTAGAAGCTTGGCTCTACATGAGATCTGATAACTTTTTGACAGTGCGAGTCATATGGGCTAGTCTTGGCAACATTTTACATGAAAATGTTTTTGGTGGGATTAAGATTTTCTAAAAACCTTATTGAAACAATGTTTTATGTACTATTGCATTTGACGCATCATCACAATATCAATGTCGAGATCATTAGTGACTGTCGGATACAATAATAGTACGAAGCCAACTTTATTCTCTAAAGATTAAAATAAAATGTACGCATTACACTCATTGCTCAAGGGAGGCTCTAGTCGATCATTATACGCCACAAACCCATATGCAACGCTAGAAGGACCACGACCTGTCATTAAGCATCCTAGCCAGTGATCGACCCCATATAAATCATTGTAATGATAGATTATTCTAGATACATTAGTGAAACATGATGGAAACGCGCACGCAGCGCCGATTACATACAGACCATCGATGTAATTGCTTTTCTTATTGATACCTCATGAAATAGAATTTTTATACGAAACATATAGCAATGTTCACACTTCACTTTGCAATGTACAGTTACATAAGAAAGCTCTACATGGAAATGCAATTTCCACTAGATACCATAATTAAGCTATGTCGTATATTTGTTTAAAGCACAAAGTAAATCACCTCAATTAATCAGAAGGTGTTGCTTACGAAGAATCGAGCACACTTTCGTGAGATAGATATCGTTGTAAAATATATGTCAGTGTTTTACGCCGTTATTCGATGTCTAGAAATAAAGCAGTTGTGTGAAGTACGGACGGTGATAACCTATCGCCCCGCAACCCGAGAGTTCGGTGGAGACGCGGCACTATCGTGTCTAATCAGGTTCGCACGCGGAGCGGTGGCTAAATCATTCGATTATTGATTTCCGATGTCGCGGTCGTGATCGGGCGCGGGATTCGATGTTCAGCATGACAGCACAGCCATTGTCGGCGCCGACGCCGCTCGCGCTGCGACGCGAGCGTATTCTCCATGATTAAACGCTTGTAATTCCAACAATATCATCCGCCCTGTCGGATTCAATCTGCACTGCACTACGGTGCCCGCGCGCTCTCGTCTCGTGTCAACCGTTTCGCGCTAATCGAACCGCGCACGAACTTTTTTGTTCTAATACATTTTTAGGATTGTTCTTGATGGCATACTTTTGTCAAATGATTCGACAGATAAACTATAATTATGCTGCTTAAGATCGAGTCTACGATTACTATTGATAAATAACAGATATTTAGTACAGTACTGGCAGTGCGATACCAATTATTTATTAGCGCAAAATGTGATGTGATATAAAATTATACGATGTTTATTCTCAGTTATTTATGAGGTGAACATTTAAATATCAATGTACTATATTAGCAGTAAATAAATAGTTCCACTCGCGATCGCTGCCCTTATAGCACACATACAATAATAAAGAGGCAATTTCTTGTAACGAGCAGTCCTCCGTGGTTATTAAGCGCTATTGTTGTGATGCGCCGTAAAAAGCTCGACTTCAACTAGACTCTCTAATGTTGCCAATAAAGCAGTAAAAGGTGCATTTACCGAGCGATTAACTATTTAATATGTGGTGTCTGGAGGGGTCGGAACGTTGGAGTTTAAGCTCTATGGCCGCGGCAGTTAGCATAAGCGGATATCGCAGGCGCCGGCGGTGGGTTTGCTGGTGCGGTGGCGGGAGATGGCTGCGCATTTGCATCGGGAATTGGGTGCGCACGCTCCGGTAGGGTCTCGGTGTGCATTTCTCACGCTACTCGCACAGATTCGACTGCCAACTGCAACTCGGCACGCTCTTGCCGATCTTCTCGTCTATTGACTTGCGCAGCACGCTGTCTCCTCACTTTTCCAGGATTTCCTGTAGGATATAATGAATTGTATTAATTAAAGATATTTTAGAACTGGTTAACATTCGCCTATGTAAATTATTAACATGTAAACATACACTAAAATATAATATGCAAAAGTTTTGAAACAGATTAAATTCGAAAAAATCTAAGATTATATACATATGATTTTTTCATAAAATATAATAATAAAATATAATATGCAAAAGTTTTGAAACAGATTAAATTCGAAAAAATCAAAGATTATATACATATGATTTTTTCATGAAATATAATAATAATTAAAATGGTATGGTTCATCAATAATAGCGCAGTGAATAACACATAAATCAAACTTGTGCACTCACATATTACTCGATAACGAAATGAATGTGATGCAAGTGCATAATTATAATATGTACATACAAATTGTAGTCCCGCGACCGTAAACAATCTTATGATCATCATTTTTCAATATTAAAAAGCCCATTCGATGGTTCATCGAAGCCGAGGTATTAATTTTATTTTTGTAACGGGAGTTCAGTGCAATAGAGACGCAATGTAATGTGCAAGTTATGTGTCTGTTTGTGTGAAATAAGCAGGTGTTACGAAGCTACGTCGACCGTATTTAAGTAGCTAAATTAGGTATACAAATAGTATGCAGTGCAGGAATGTGCTGCTTATTTATATGATACATTTTATTATTAGTTCTTCTAAAATAATAACTTTTAAAATATATTACTGTTATAAATGAAAGAGATTCGACGACTAAACAATACAGATATTTGTTTTGTCGTTATGAATTGTTTCAGCGATGTTAAAAAATCTACTCACATTCAAAAATTATTAATTGTTCTTATAAAAATAAAAATAAAAAAAAATAAAATTGAGAAATTTGATCAAACAATAACCAAAGACTGGATCAAAACTAAAAATCCCTCGCGATAAAAAAAAATATTTATGGTCTTAACTGAATTTTTTGGCAAACATTAGATAGATAGATAGATAATACTTTATTGCACACACACAAGATTAAAAAAACATTATACGTATTATATAATATGTAAATAAAAGAACGTTATCTATTTGTAAATTACTGCCGAATTATGCCTCCGGGTTTTATTTTTATAATTTACCTTACTTTATTTTTAAAGTCGCAGCTAACTTAATTGACGATATTAATATTTAAATAAAATAGTAATAGACATTAACAATAAAAGATAAATAAACCGTTATTGACCATCATACCCAAAATAAATTGCGTTCCTAATCAAAATTCACATTTATTCTACTTGGACTGGAATCATCAATAAAGTCGCCCACACTCTTAAATTATTGACTGGTATTATCACACACACTTTCTTACTTCGATGTATACAAGCTTGATTAATATAAAAACTATTAGATAAATAGCAACAAATAACTGCTCTTGGCCAGGAATAAGGCGGATTTTAATTAGCTCCCCTTGACAGCAATCATTAAACAATTGCAAATTGTTTTAATTAACAGGTCGGATTGAAAAAAATAACGAATTTGTAGGTTTATTTCAAGAAAAAATGGTTATTTTTGTAAATGTTTATATTAAAACTTATAAAAACAAGGAATTTATTCCGGTAACCAAACGTCTAATAGGGCTTAGTAAGGTTTTTGAGGAAACCATTACAGGACAGGACATTCCATTATTCCATCGTTTTCCTACGAATGGGGGAGCATTGTTTACTGGAGAATTCTTCAAATAAAATTATCTAGGTATTTATTTTTATTATTTCCTTGTGAAACAATATTTCTAGTTATGTATATAAAATTCTAGATTTAAGACAAGTAACCTTAACTCTGACTCAATTTACGTACGTAATTCTATAAATAACCGCTCTATTTTTCAATCATTTCCATTTTACATAGAACCTAACCACATTAATTTTTAGTGCACATCAGTATAGCAAAAAACACAATGATCGATAAATATTTCATGAAGATTTATTTAATGACGGCTCTCACAATGCACTTGTTGCATCAATTAGAAGTTATTTCTCCAATGGACCGAAGGCATGACTGTCCCATGACCTTTAAGGTATTTGATGCTAGATCTAAGTTTTTGCCATTTAGGTCATCAATTTCTTGTCTTACAAACCTGGGAACTTTCACCGCTATAATAGTTAACGTTAGCTTTTATGATAAGGTTTAATTTGACTTTAAATGATTTAAAGCTATATCGTTTTATATATTACTAGAGGTCCGCCCCGGCTTCGCCCGTGGTACATATTTCGCAATAAAAGGTAGCCTATGTCCTTTCTCGGGTATCAAAATATCTCCATACTAAATTTCATGCAAATTGGTTCAGTAGTTTAGGCGTGATTGAGTAACAGACAGACAGACAGAGTTACTTTCGCATTTATAATATTAGTATGGATTATCTAAGGGTAGGTCAAACTGTGTTTCCCACAGATGATGTTCGAGTTTATTTTCGTCTTAAACGATTGTTTCACATTTTAGTCATGCGGTCTCATTACGTTAACAGATTTTCATTACCCCATTACATGACTCTGCTGTTGAAAAGGTTAACAACGGTAATGGTTTTGAATTATATCGACATTCTTTGCGAAGTTCTCAGGGCTATTTGCAATTTATAATAATTATTTGTTTATTAATATGTATATTACTCATCTACTATTAACCATTCTCCCTAACGTATCCTGAGTTCATGTTTATTTATCTATATATTCTTGTCTTTTGGGTACAGTATCATGATAAAAAATACCTTACCAAAAATAGAAATAAACTTCACGTACAGATACTGACAGAGAGACAAACAACAATCTAAACATAAATATTTATACTCTCTCTTAAAAAACTTTTATTTCTTTTGTAGTGCAAATACGGACAAGTTGCAATTTGTATTCCATAGATAAATAAAGAATGCATCTTTAGCGGTAAATGTTAAAAGAAATTTATGAATGAATTAAGAATTGTTTGCATAGTAAATACGCATTCATGTTGTGGTTAATGAATAACTAACTGGTTAGTTTTATTTCAAACACATGAATTTCATACAAGTTTTTTTTTTTTTTGAAAAATTTGCGTCGTATATTCATTTGCAATCGAATAATTTGTTGAATTGTGTTTATACACTTACATCTTAAAATAGATGAATCCTGTGTTGTTTTTATTGTTTATTAATATATTACCTACTCATGGTACACTCAAAGCTCGTAGACTTATCTGGAAACATGGAACATGCGACATCCCTTCGATTATTTCATTTTTTTTCTCATTGAGAAATGATGCTCATGGAAGACGTTATCAGTCTCCCAGAGATCTCCTGTGAAAATATTGCAACTTTGTTGTGATCCAAAACATACCCCAGTTTAAAGAAGATGATCCAAGTCCATTTAAGCTAAAACTTTATAAATGTACTAGCTTTCCGCCCGCGGCTTCGCCCGCGTTTTCAAAGAAAAACCCGCATAGTTCCCGTTCCCGTGGGATTTCAGGGATAAAACCTAGCCTATGTTACTCGTGGATAATGTAGCTTTCGAATGGTGAAAGAATTTTTCAAATCTGCCAAGTAGTTTCGGAGCCTATTCAATTCATACAAACAAACAAACAAAAAATCAAACCTTTCCTCTTTATAATATTTGTATAGACTAGCTTCCGCCCACGACTTCGTACGTGCATCCCCGTTTTTCCCCGTTCCCGCAAGAATTTTGGGAAATCCTTTCTTAGCGGATGCCTACGTCCTAACATCTACCTGCATGCCAAATTTCAGCCCGATACGTCCAGTGGTTTGGGCTGTGCGTTGATAGATCACTATATCAGTCACCTTTGAGTTTTATATATGTAGATATCTACAACTCTTAACTCCTTGTAAAATCTAAAATAGACTGTTCTAAACTCTATAGGAACGAAAAAATATTTTAAGTATGTATTAAATCGAATTAATAAAAAAAAACTTTTTCTATCTGCCAGTTTTTACAAGTTTAACAATTTTAACAACCCGTTCATGACTTTCATACATATGTGGTCGGGAAACATCAAAGGAAATTCCTTGGACATAAAATTTATTATGAGTATAGTCTACTTAGCGACAGCACCCACACTACGCTATGGAAGCGGAACGACAACGTGACTATTTGGTGTTCCAATGCTTAGGTATACAGCCATGAAGTTGGGCGTCTTCTTACATTGTAGTTAGTCTTCTAAACGAGCTGTGAAGCACTTTGGCTTTAGTAATAATTGTTCTTTTGCGTAGTGCTATAATAAATTGTCGACATAGCAACTGATGAGTATGAGACGCGTGTTAAAATTTACGTATGTTTATAGTAGAATGTAATTTTTCTTTCATACTGGGAATTGGGATACATTAATCATTAGGTTTGACGACGATGTTAATGCTTTGAAAGCAAATCATTTAAATTTATTATATACTCGAATTGCTATTTCAACTTCTACCCTTTTCTTAAACCTTTTACACGAAATATAGACTTTTATGATTTATACATAGTATTCCAACAGGTTTTGCCCACACCGGTTCCCGCACTTTGGCCGGTCAATTTCTAGGTTAACTTCATTTTTGGCATTTTACGGCAGCGGTGCCTTTATACTTATTTAACCTGATGGGTTTTGGGCAGGAAAAAGCAAAGATTGTTAAATAAACTTAAGATTCTTTATTAGACGATGCGCGTAGTACGAAGGGTAAAGACGGAAGAGAGAAATTATAAGATGACACATAGGTATTTGACATACACATTTGTTTATACAAACTCTTTTCACCAACACTGGCCCTTAAACAAATGTGTAGATACATAATTATTGTACAACATTAAACAAGTTTAGTTTTAC
This sequence comes from Colias croceus, assembly GCF_905220415.1. NCBI lineage: Eukaryota > Metazoa > Arthropoda > Insecta > Lepidoptera > Pieridae > Colias > Colias croceus. Next base: position 5,524,214 of record NC_059546.1, read on the forward strand.
AATTTAAGAATTTAACAAATTTATTGTAAACCTAAACACGTTACAAACTTATAATGCTTTTCTTTAGTAAGTGGTTTTGTTAAAATATCGGCAGTCATTTCAGAAGTACACAAATAATTCAGATTAACAATATTATCTTTTACAACTTCTCTTATAAAATGATGCCGCACATCTATATGTTTCGTACGAGCATGATACATAGGATTCTTACACAATTTTTGTGCTGATTGGTTATCATTAAAAATCGTAACAGAACAATGCCTACCTAACAATTCATACAACAGAGTTCTTATGAATAACGCTTCTTTACAAGAATCTGATAGAGCCATATATTCTGCTTCTGTGCTAGAAAGAGCGACTGTTCGCTGTTTTCTACTTTCCCACGATACAGAACAGTTCCCAATTTGAAACACAAACCCAGTGTACGACCTACGATCGACCTCACACGAAGCCCAGTCAGCATCAATATACCCATTGATGTCTAGACCACTTCTACTAAAAACAAGTTTGTAGTTTACAGTACCCTTTAAATACCGTAGCACGCGTTTCGCGGCCTTCCAATGACGCTGATCATAACAATCATTATACTGGCTCAGCATGCTTACCGCGTGCGCGATGTCTGGCCTGGAGCTAACTGAAATATAATTTAAACAACCAATTAAATTTCTATATTCCAAATTCTCCTCCTTTTTATCAGCCTTTACAAGTTTCAATCCCGATTCCATTGGAGTTTGAGCTGGCTTACAGTCAGTCATATGAAAACGGTCTAAAACATTCTTTATGTAACTAGACTGATCAAGATAGATATTATCTTGGTTTCTTGTGATGCGCATACCAAGTATATGGCTGGCTGGCCCTGAATCCTTCATTTCGAATTCTTGCATGAGTTTCTTCTTTATTTCAACTTTCATTTGTGAATTTCTGGTTGAAAATAATAATATATCGTCCACATACAACCCAATGATGACTAATTCTTCACCATTTGATTTAAAATACACGCAGGGCTCTGAGGACAGTCTTCTGAAACAAAGTTTTGTAACCAACACATGGTTTATCTTTTCATACCAAGACTTCGAAGCTTGCTTTAGGCCATAAATTGCTTTATGCAATTTATATACTTTATGCTCACAGCCTTTTACTTTATAACCTTCCGGTTGTTCCATGAAAACTTTTTCTTGCAAATCTCCATTTAGAAAAGCAGTTCTTACATCCAAATGATCGATATCCATCTGCTTTTCAGCTGCTAAAGCCAATAATATGCGAATAGTGGAATATCGAACCACTGGAGAAAAAGTTTCCTCGTAATCAATTCCATAGCGCTGTGTAAAACCTTTAGCTACCAATCTGGCTTTATACTGCTTTAGATTTCCATCAAGATCTTTCTTTTTCTTAAAAACCCACTTGCACTTAATCGGTTTTTGATCTTTAGGTGGATCAGTTAATGTCCAACATTTATTTTTAATAAATGATTGATACTCATCAGCCATTGCTTTCTTCCAGTGAACAGCTTCAGCCCCTCCTAGAGCTTCTTGAACTGTCTCTGGTTCATCTCCAATGCAGGTCAGCATTGCAGTACACGCACTGTCATATTCCGATGTATCCATCGCATCTTCAAGTGTCGATTCACCTGGAATGTAAGTGACATCGGAAGGATCAACAGAACTACTGCTGTCAGAGTCATCTAACTCAAAAATACACTGTCTTCTGGGATTAGTTACAATCTCATTTTCTTCCCCTTTTTCTGGTGATAGTGAATTTTCAGACTGTGCCACTTCAACATGAGAATCATTTGAGTTTAAATTCTCAGTCTGTAAATTATTTATCATCATGAAAAAATCACCATTTTCACATTTTTCAGTGTTTTTTGTATAGAATTTGTTTTCAAAGAAAGCAACATCCCTTGATTTAATAATTTTGCTGAGATTCTCTGGATCAATCAATCTATAACCCTTGCTATTTTCACAATATCCTACAAAAATGTAAGGTTTACATTTTGAATCTAATTTCTTACGATTCTGTGTCAAGGCATAAACCACACAACCAAATATACGTAAATGGCTAAGATTCACCTTCTCATTAGTCCATTTTTCCTCTGGCGTGCTACCGTAGACTGCTTTTGTAGGGGACCGGTTCTTCAAATAAACAGCGGTATTGACCGCTTCTGCCCAGAACTGCCCATCTAAGCCTGCGTCTCGTAACATGCTACGAGCCTTCTCGACGATTGTCCTGTTGGCCCGCTCAGCAACACCGTTCTGCTGAGGCGAGTGCGGTATGGTAGTCTGGTGAATGATGCCGTTATCCTTCAAATATTCCTGGAATATAGAATTGACATATTCGCCTCCATTATCCGTCCTCAACAATTTTATTTTTCTATTGATTTGGTTCTCCACCATTGCCTTGAAATGTTTGAAGTTATCGAAAACTTCACTCTTATTTTTCAGAAAATAAATCCATGTTTTCCTACTACAATCATCAATAAACGTGAGGAAGTAACTAGCACCACCGAAAGATTTCACTGGCATAGGCCCGCATAAATCACTGTGTACAACACCTAACAGTTCATTTGACCTACTTTGTGCCTTCTTAGGAAAAGGTAATTTGCTAAGCTTCCCCTTAACACAAGCTTCACATTGACTGAACTGTGATTTATCATAAGTAATACCACTAGCCATACCTTTCATTAACAAATGCATACTCCTCATATTGAGATGTCCTAGTCTCCTGTGCCATGTCTCCTGCGTAACAGAGTTAGCAGCCGCCTGGAAACTCAGCTCAGTTTCTTTCTTACAGCTCTCAGATGCTTTCTTCTGCACTAAATCTTGAGCTTCTGTATTTACCTTGGTAGTCGCAGATTCTACACTATTCCCTGAAAACATAGAACAGCCACCACATCCTACCACACACAGATCACGCTCTCTAACAGATTCTGCAGTTTCTAATTGATAAACACCATTTTTATGTACAGCTGTAGCTGCTAGCTTTTTACCATAGAATATCATCATCATCATCATCATCATCATCAGCCCATATACGTTCCCACTGCTGGGACACGGGCCTCCTATGAGGGTACAGGCCATAATCCACCACGCTGGCCAAGTGCGGGTTGGCGGATGACACATGTCGTCGAACTTTTTTTTTTTTTTAATTCTTCGACATGTCGGTTTCCTCACGATGTTTTCCTTCACCGTTCGAGCAGTGGTGATGTTACAACATGCGCAGATAAATTGAAAAATCAATTTATTTCCTGCGTGCTCGCCTGGTCTCGAACCACGGACTTATCGATTCGAAGTCCGAGGTCTCACCACTGAGCCACCACTGCTCTCCACTGAGCCACCACTGCTCTAGATAGACCATAGAATATATTACAACATTTTTCATTAAAAATAACTCTAAAACCCTTCCTAGTTAACGCACTGACTGACAACAAGTTTGTAGCTAAATTCGGTACATGATAAACTTCACTGATTGTTTTGATGCCTAATTTTAAATTTACTTTTACATCACCACGACCAGCAGTAAATAATTTTTCACCATTAGCCACCTTGACTTCAGACACATAACCAGGAACAAAGTTATTTAGTATATTCCTGTCATGACACATATGACTACTCGCACCAGAGTCTATTAACCATATATCATTCTGCACACAAGCTGATAATGCTGTCAATAGTAACTGGTTTGTTGAGCTCTCCGCCTTAACTGGTTTCACAGATTTACAGTTCCTCGAGAAGTGACCAAGCTTCTTGCACTTAAAGCATTTGATTTTCTTACGTGCCGCCACCAACGCTGTTGAACTCGTGTCACCTTTTTCATCACGTCGATGCTTCTCCTGCATGAGCTTCGCTTTGACCACTTCACTCGACAACTTGATATTAGAATTTTCAAGTGCCATTATGAGTGGATCAAAGTCTTGAGACAAGCCACTCAGTAAGAGAACTGCAACGAAATCGTCTTCCAGAGGTGAACCAATATCGTTCAGCTGTTGACTTAGGTCGCTAATCTTCGCAACGTAAGCTTCCATGCTTTCACATTCGCATAATTTTGTTGCAAACAAAAGACGAAGCAAACTCAGTCTCCTTGACAACCCCTTGTCTTCGTACGCCTTTTGCAAATTAATCCATGCATCCCGCGCCGTCTCTGCGTTCCTTACATGCGTAAAAACCGAGGGCTTTACTGACAAACAGATCTTAGCAAGAGCTTTCTGAGATCTCTTCATATGAGCCGCATCTTTGACATCTTCAGTTTTATCTTCCGAAACGACGTCCCATAAGTCCTCGTGAATGAGTAGCATTTTCAGTTGGAACTTCCAATTACTGTAGTTTTCTATGCCGCTCAACTTCTCCACAGGAGTTAAAGTCGAAACCGATGTCGATGTCGCCATTTTTACATGTATGGACGGGCGTTTTAGTTTATTTATAAAATTACTTTTATTCTGCCAAAACTCAAAAATAATTATATACAGAGCAAAGATAACGTCCTGGGCCCATAACCTGATGGGTTTTGGGCAGGAAAAAGCAAAGATTGTTAAATAAACTTAAGATTCTTTATTAGACGATGCGCGTAGTACGAAGGGTAAAGACGGAAGAGAGAAATTATAAGATGACACATAGGTATTTGACATACACATTTGTTTATACAAACTCTTTTCACCAACATAACCATCATTGATCGTTGCAGTCACGTACTGAATATAAAAGTTTTATTTCCTATGCTATCCGCCTACACGTAAAATCGTAGATCTACGGCATATTTAAGAGATCCTGAAGTAGTTGTGTGATAAATTACTTAACCTCTTGACATATAGAAATGGGATAAATGTTAGGTCGTAAATATTGTTAGCCCCTTATAGTAAATGCATATATGACTATTTCTTAAGAATTTCAACTAAGTACGCATTTGATTAGGTAAATCTATCTGATTATGTTGTAAATAAGATTTAATGAAAGAGGTATTTAAGAGAAGTTATAATAATAAAATTTAAATCAGAAACATCTAGTGAAACATCCGCTTTAAACTATAATCACACCCCGGACACTCCATACAAAATTATAGTTTTGACAGTCACACTGTAGAGACTGCAAATGTGTGTGTAAACTCTTTATGGTTGGCACATTTGTGACTAGCGTAAAAAAAAATTCGCGTTTTTCTGATGAAATACATCCGTAAACAGCACAATATCTAACCATTTTCTACGAAAAACGATAATCACAAATCCAAAATAATAAAATTGCTTTAAGTCAATTTGATTAATGTTGTCAATCTTCGTTGCGTTTCGTCTAAAGACGTCGTTGGTATCGTCCTTGCGGGGAAATGGGTACCATAACATGTCTGATCGTGCGGGGTGAGGTAAGTGTTTAATTTTGGCGGGAGGCGGAGAGTGTCCGTTCTGTAGCGTTTAGCTACTATTATGTATTCTGTGCTATAATGGAAATTACCTCTTTTAAAAGAAGTTAGACAGTAATTCACTTCTTTAATAGTCGTGTAAGAAATAACGTGCTCCTATGAAATCGTAGTAAAGGAAAAAATAATTATTAATTTTAATTAAATTATAATATTAAATGGTGAGGAAAGTAAAGAATGCATAAAGTATATATATGATAAACATAACTGGATTAATGGCTTTACTCATTCTTTACCAACTCACAGTTATTATAGATTATAAGACGGTCGGTTTATAAACATAAATTAAGAATCAGAACAGTTGTTATGACGTCACAAATATCAAAGCACATGGTTAGCGGTACGGAAAGGCTCGGCTGGGCGATCGCATCTAGCTCGTGCGCCACTGATCACGGCGCCCGCCGGCGCTCGCGTCGCCGTGACTTATGGCCCCCTCGCGAACTTCGATCGTACGATTGAATAATAATATCCGATTCCTCTACACCGAATTTATGTTAGGAAGTGAACAGTATGTCCCGTATCGGCGGCGAACATCGTGCGCCCCTCAATTCCTAACCGCTCGCTTGTCCCTAGGCGGTGATCCAGACGATAGTTGATAAATAAATTTCGCGTTCCGTTCCCTCTGGACGACGTCGGCGCTGCTTGCGGAGGTGTCCGCCTCGCCCGCAACTCATCGCGTCTAACTGTCTGTCTACGTCACGTTTTGTAGCCGTTGCTACGATTCAATTCAATATTCCGTTCAAATCGACTTGAATTATTCCTACACTATATTTTAGTGCAGCAATCATTTCATCGTAAAATTCACATTAACACATTTGTATTAAAACTGTGCAGATTACACACGCAACAACGGTCATTAGTGTAACTAACCTCCTCTGCTCTCATTTCGGGTATATGAAATTAGTTTCTTAAGTGCCCGGATCATTTTCTCCTTTACTTACCAAATTGCCTCGAGTTCAACGCTCGGAAAGATTCGTATTAAATTATGGGTTCACACATCTAGTATTTTCACTTTGGCCTGTAATCGTGACCGCAGTGTCTAATTATCTTTGTTCGATTTATAATGGAATTTGGCTGCGATACTTCGATAGGTTCAAATTATTCTTCAAATAAATGAGTTCTATCAAATATACCTACCTTTTTCTGGGATACATCTTTCTTTTTTGGAATTATAATAGTTACCATGTCAGCCTGTTTTAATAATACATGGACGCAGATCTAAGAGTAGGGGCAATGTAATAATATGCGCATACATGTGTACAAACCTATTAAATAATTATACATTAACACCAGAGACGTTATTACCTATCCATTTGGAACCATATAGGCTTTAATTATCCTTACAGGCAAAAACCTAAGAGCATCGTCTCACACTTATGTGTATTGAGAACATACCTGAGTAATACTTTCAAAAAACTAGATTCCCATGTGTAATTCGCCTAAGATTACAGAGCTAGGGTACAATTACATTAGTCATGTTTGGCGGCATTGTCCGGAAAGTTCGACGCCAAAGTCAAATACCTCGCGTCTAGTAAGCTTTCATCCTATTGCGGTACCTGACGTCGTTTTTTACACGCAAACACACGTTATACTTTAAAATATCAAATTATTTCCACAATACATCATCATTATGCCGTAACGGTTGTATCAATTAATGTGATTAAATCGAGTAGGTTTCTCGGTCGATCACGTACGATCCAGCTCCCGCGTATTGTGCTCTCACCTGCGACTTTTTTCATTTACATACACTTAGTATCGATACAATTTTTTAAATGCCATTTTTTTACGAAGAAACTTTCACTCCAGTTTTCTTACTGACCCTTCAAAACCAGATTTTACATAGTTGCATTCATGTATTGATTCAGTACCATTAAGATTTTATAACAGGAGACAAGACAATCAACTTATTAAAAGGTTTTCCATTTAAACAGTAGCACGCTAACCTACATACGGTTGTTTATATGCTATAGTTGTCACGCAATGTTAAAGCAACTTCACCAGCTTTCTTGACACCGAAGATCACTAAGATCTGCAAAACATCAACACAATAACTCGTTGCACTGGCGGCAGTCAATTCGCAATTTCCTATAATAAATCTCGAGAACCTTATGTTTCAAATAAATTTGCAAATAAATTAGGTAGGTACGCTCCTTTTAAACGCGGACGTTTGTGTTGTAGTTAATTAAAGTAACCGTGAGGGGAATGAGGTACAGAAGAGAGCCTCCAGCTACTGCGAATGATAATTACTGACATTCGGTCCACCTAGATCACACCTAGTAGCTAAATGGCGAGCTTCGGATGTTAAATAACTTTACTGATTTGTACTCAAAGTTATTTGTTAACATAATGCACACTTAAAAATATTTCGTTATGAAATAATAATTCTATAACATTCATTTCATTATTATCCATCCTATTCCTATATCCATTATTCGTCCTATTCGTTATTTGTTTCTTTGCAAAATAAAATATCATATATGCCTATTGCTTACGTTCATGTGTAGTCAGAGATATAGGTACATAATATATGAGGTAAATTATGTTTGAATCTGATTAGATTCTAACTGATTAGTTACGAGTATGTATTTATAAATATGAAAATGTAATTTTTGATGATCAGCGTAAGACAGATTTAACATTTTATATGTATTACACTGATTTGTATCCAATAGGTAGCGATCAATTCTATTCAAAACTTTCAACTTCCTCATGTCGGCTCATGGTTTATTAATATAGACCATAGTTTGTCTACCGTCTGCCATCTACGGCTATATTTATATTATGTAATCTAAATCGTCTTCTATTTTAGTTACAAACAATATCGTCTGTATACGTTAATATGTAATTCAATAGTTGTTAGAAAATCGGAGAAACGGTACACTATGTACATTTAGTAGATGTCGACGTGATTGCAATATCAGGTGGTCATTTGTATCACGGAGACATTAGCATTATCAAAAGGGCCGCGAATGTTCAGCTCATATCGGTGAAAACGCGCGAGTGTCGCGGAAGCGCGCGCGGAGGCGCAGGCTTTGGCCAACTGCGATAACTCAACTGGAAATAGTTGAAATACAATCGCAGGGATACCGAGCCGCGCTGGCACCGGCGCCCGCCCTTCTACGTACGCGCTGGACATTTGTGTTGCCTCATATGTCATGCTACCTTCTACACACTATTACTACGCACACAGATAACTTTAGTTATTTCCAGATAAATTCTATACGTATCATATATTTTCGATAATGTGTAGATGTGTACGATAAACATACTAAATTATACCGCAAGGCGTCATAAATTAAAGCCCATTCTAGGAGCCATGAATAAAATTAATACGAGCAAAATCGACTATAAATTACATATAAAGTAGCGGCCACCGGTATTATTACACCTGAAGCTCTCGAAAATGTTGCGGATAAAAATAAAAAGACCACCGCGTAAACATTATTGCATGTGCAGTAGAATTTATTGTATGCGAAATCGATGCATTGAGTATATGTACGAACATAAATATTTAATCTTATTTGAATTACGCTCCTGGAGGTACTCTTCGATTATTTTTCAATGTCCCGTCTCTCCTTTGTACCTTCAAATGTGCGACGAGTCCACACTTGACGGCCGCTTAGTTATTAGGATTTATGCACATAGTTATGAGATAAGTCTAGTACCTAAAGACATTATACGACTGTAATGCGACTATGAATACAATTAATTTTTTCACGCGGGCCTACCGGGAGGTCAACGGCCGTGGCAAAATCGTGTTGTCAACATAACTGAACGCAGGACTCGGTAGAGTAACTGATCTCTCTGAAACGCGCCTTATAATTGCCGAAGTAATAAAAATGTACTGTTGGGTTTATATGATTTACATCGAAATGTGATTGATGTTCTTGATGAACGTGGTAAATTTGTTTTAACAGGAAAACGTTATTAAGAAATCAGTTTCCTTAATTTTTATAACTGTTTTTTATTGAAGTCCTCTTTTTCAACTCAACCCTTACCTATTATGCAACTTAATTTGTCTTACTGTGGCAGATATAACTTTAGCGCCTGAAAGACAAGATTCGTCTAAAATAGCTCAAATTTAGGTATTATACTAATCATACTATGTATCATATTTAATTCTTGCAAGTAATTACCATAGAGCATAAACACTAAACATATTGGCAAGTGATGAAATTATATTATGTAACTGTTGTGTTGTGGTTACGTTATGTTATTTTTGTGTTACTTATATCCTCTGTCTATATTATAATTTAAGAAATTCATCACTAGTTGACCCAACGAACTTCGTACCGTTGTTCTGAATAATGTTTTCTTTTAATTAATTTCTTTAACTGATTGTATTGGTTGTAATTCCACTATTACTACGGGCACAAATTGAATAAATGTTAAAACCGGGTACTCTAGACTTTAACTAACTATTCCTTGTTTACGGTATTTTTTTCATAGTTGCTAAATGTATGATTTCAAAGGTCATATGATAAAGGCATATACCTCGACACATAAATAATCTTTACAAAAACGTCGTTTATGCATCGCTTGTTCTCTATCCGAATTGCAACTCAGTGATGTCTATGTTATAAATTACGTGCGTATGAAGTTATTCAACACCGTGGGCTTGCTACGACTCGCACCGGCACACGGGCCGTTACCGTCAGCGACCACTCTTAATTATCAACAGTTACTGCAGACCGCAGTGATACACTAAGCACCTTACCGTAACTGATCAACTGCCTATCTGATACCATTCACGGACAAATGCTGCCACTAGAACTTTATTGATTCAGCCATTGATAGATATTTGACATTGATTCCAACGATTGATACAATTTGTTTGATCCAATTTTTGCTATCGGTGCAACTTTCATTGAATAAACAGAAGTTCTGTTAGCCAGTGTTTAAATGAAACAGTTATAAAAACCGTATTCAAGTAGCCTTTAATAAATTAAAATACACGGTGTAATTAAAAAGTCTGCGTCTGTAAATAATTAGTTTTTTTTTTAATTAACACATTGTTTTCATACGCTGATAGAGTATTGCAGAAATCAGATAGATGTAATGACTTGTATCTTTGGATCTTATTCACATTCCTTCATTAAAAATTAATGGTATTTAATACTGCCTTTAGGAATAAGCTAACAATTAACATTAATTAATGCTTTCGAATTACAGCGCCGCTTTGAGTAATTTATAGCTACATCGATTGATTAATCGGCCGGCAATAAGTTAGCGTCGTATTCATAAAACTGCGAGGAATTCCAGATTTGATCACGGTCCTCCAGCTACTTGTATATTCGCGAATATAAATCAATTTAACATTTACACGTTATGGGGTTTTTGGTGGAATTTAAATATTAATGATTTCTTTTTATTGTTGCGTGTTTTATCGAATTAATTAATGTTTATCACACCTCACGTTTAATTTATTTAATGACTAATGATTTGATACCCAAATGCTTGGTATGTAGGTGATTATTCTTTTTCTATTTTTGTGTTGTACTGTATAATAAAATATATTTATTTTCTAATTTATTATTGTAACATGTGTAGAGTATAACTGTTAACTTTGAGACGGTACCTGCGTATAATAATATAATGAAGATTATACTTAATGTGTCTTTTATTCTAAATGTTTTTTTCTATTTCTTAGAGGTAATATATATTTCCCACTAACAGTTAGGTAACATTAAACGATATCGAGAAATGTTAATACGACATTAAATGTAACAGCGTCTCTCACGTCACACTGATGTGTCGGTAATTATTTGCAATGGCAGTCGTACATGGAGCTAAGTGCAAGGCGGCGGAGGGTGAGGCGCGATCTCACACACGATACCGCGGCGCCGGATGCCTCGATAGCGTCGCCGCTCGCCTCGCGCCTCCGCCTATCCTCTAATTGCGAACACCGTCCTATGAAATATTCCGCGCCCGCAAGCGACCTGCGTGCTTACGCATTGTCTGCCAGGCGATCCTTCCGCCTCCCGCCCTCACGATCGCAATCTGTAACTCCATACGTAGGTAATCTTAATTAGCCGGAAAAACACACTAACCGCAATTATACGAAACGCTAAACTTTTACCGTAAATGCCTCAAGAAGATTGACCTCGATTTATACTTTAATTTCGACGATTTAAGTGCCTTTAAAATGGACATTATTCCAATTTCCTCTTATTTATTCATGAGGTAATTTTTAAGACAAATCCATTTTTATCATTCAAACTGTAAAGGAATGCTATTAATCTCTATATATTATGGATGATTAAAAAAATAGTCGAAACCGGTAAGACGAAATTCTGACAACGGTGAGAAAATAAACAAACCTAACCTAGCTTAACAGCGCAAATGATAATAATAGTTATTGTTTTATTACGTACGTGTTATTTAACTTTATTTGAACAATACATTGTTGCCCAAGATGTTCAAACTTTCCTATCAACTGCAATCTTGAGAATGAAGCGAAAAAGATTTAACTGTATTTTATCACCACCCACGCCATATTGTGTTTATTTTGGTCAAATAAAATGCAAACTAAAAGTAATAAATAATATTATGTATACATGCCAAAGTTTATGTCTTACTAATTTGTAATATTCATAGATAGTCAAACATAGGTATTATTCTTCATTAAATAACGTGACTATGACATATTTTTATGAATAATTTTTATAATTACAAAATACAGTAATTGTGTGTTACATATAGGTTTTCCACATTAAAACGTTATATTCTGAAACAGTAACTTTTATATCTAGATTTTACGTTAAAAAATTATCATTACATCTTTCGCGTTCTCGCACGAAGCATTTCTTCTAAGCTCTTTGAATCAGACAAATTGCAACAATACAGCAACGAATATCAAAGGTTTATCTCGCATATTCGTGCGCGGATAATTAGGTGCGTGCGTGCAGCGTTCATGTAGACCACCCATGCAGAACGGACAAGTTCACTGGGCAGATGTCGTTGTCCGCATCCGAACGGACTTCCGATGTTTACCCTACACGTGACTCTGTCATGTCCCTCCCGTGTCTACGAGTCTACAAGTCGCCGGCCAGCGAGACGTTGATTAATCGCTCATAGTGCAACGAAGGTCACTAGCCATCATGATTAAGCGGCGTATCCTTCCCGAACGAAAAAAACACTCATTATAAACAGTTACATCGGTTAAGGTACAGGCGTGGTCGTCCATTTTACGCGACAAAAACCTATGATGAATTACCGACACGGTCTTAGTTTTGACGTGGGTATTTGTAATAGGTGATTGGACTTATAAATCAGTACGGATTTTTCTTATCGGTCAAGCAGATTCTTTAATCTATGTTTCTTTTCTTTAACTTGCATAAGTGCAGGGTTTTTCTTTAGATTTACAGATATAGCATGATTAATATAGTAAAATATCGTTTATTTTACTCCGTTAAATAGAACGGAATAAAACAATTGATCTATTATTATTATCATGGTCTATAAAATTATAAAAATAATTCTGGGCTCTCATTTTACCGTTAAATTTCTATTAACGGTTGATTTTCATTTTATTTATATGAATAACATGAGAATTTTTCGCATAAAAGCTTTTAGCTTGTCCCCACATTATTATACTGATAAGAATATTTTAAATGCAAATGCTTAATTAATTATTTAAATGTAATTAATTAGTATACAATATAAATATATAAATAACACACAATAAAAACTTAAGTTTCATGTACAACACATAGTATACCTAACGGAGGTTTTTTACGGTAGACTAACTTGACAAGAAAAGTATTGTCCGTCATATATCAAACATAACAGGCCCGTAACAGTGAGACTAAAAGTAATTGTTTACCAAAGCGCCCACATGTTTACGACTGTCTCTTAGTTAATGATTGCCGCTTCAACGAATCTTGAATATTTATTCGGAACGACTATTCAAATAAAGTATAATCTTAATTGATTTATTTATTCCTCTTTTAGCATAAGCGCGATCTTTATTCTCCTATCTATATTGACTGATAGGTGACAGACATCACTTTTGAATTTAATTACATTTAAAGTATTTTAAGATAGCATGATGTAGCTTCCTATTAGCGAAGATGTTTTAGTAGTTGTAGATTTGAGGAAACGAGTGTGGTTTCGCTTCAGATACACATTTCTTCTTTTGTTCGGGCGTTAGACTCGACAGCTCTGAGCTCCACCGTGTGTACGACTTCTAACAATTATATTCATGTTGAACGTAGCTCTTCCCACGATTGTATCGTCAAAGGGTACAGTTTGCACAGATTTATGTTTATCTATACCGTGTTAGGGTGGTGTCACTGCGGCTTTATAGCTTTTCTTGTATACTTGAGCGTACTAAAACTAAATATATTGGATACCTTGCGTCTTTTTTACAACAGTAGAAACAAGAGGATATTTCCTTTTTTCTCGTGTATTCCAAGATACGCATGCAACTTGTTGCGTGACATTTGATAAGATAACTTTTACTAGTGTGAATGCTGCGGCTAGAATTAATACTTTGTTCTTCAGATCAAATTATGTACAGTATAATACAAATACAAGTAAGTACCTACCTATGTCATCTTATCAATACTGTTATGAAAATATTGACTGTGTATCAAAATAGAATAACGTTCAACTGTGAAAATGATGTCTGTATAAATTTTTTATTAGATTTTAAAAATAAATGCCATGAGTTTTGATTGTAATGAAATATATCACCTGCTTGATAATTATTATGAACAAATTTTACTAACTGTAAAGTCAATAAACAATATATTTCTATTAACAACTCCGTCAAGCTAAATTATTTAAATCTTTATTTGTCACAAGCAACGGGTGTGTCTATGAATCAGCATAGTTCACGTCGCCAGTTGAACGTACCCAAGCAAACATTTACGCTGTGCACACGTTGAGTGCTCGTAGGTACGGGTGCGAAATTTGGCATGTGATCGCGCCGCTGATGCCGTGGTTCCCGGTTCTGCACCGGTAATTTGATGTACGGAGGCAGATGGCCCCACGCTGATACCGACTTGCGCAATACCTCCCGCGCTCGCCAACTCCAAAACATTCTAAACGCTACAAGAAAACGCCTCTATCAATTACACGTAGACGCACAAAAACAACATTCGTGCAACAACACATTTATCACTTTGAAACCAAACTTATAGTATTCATAATTGTAGACGTAATGGAAGATGATTGCTGTTATTCAGCTCTAAATATTCACTGATCTTGTAGCGTTTATGTACAGTTTTTTCGCGTTACTAATTTATCATCGTGATACGTAAAAATCTTTATTTGACCGTACATCTCCTCATTATATAATTAAATGTCACATTATTATCATTATTACCAGAGGGTAAGCACATGTAAATTGCTGGCAAGAATTTATTTTATGAAATTATGTGGGTAAAAATAAATAACAATATACATTTTACGAACATGATTATTAACCGTAATTTTAGTGAAATGGTGGTAATGCTGGGAAAATGCATTTTTAACATAAATTCGCTCACAGCAACCAGAGTAAATTTGCATGTTGTTCCAGTTAAGCTTCGATCGAGATAGCGTTAACGATTCATATCTGAACACACATCAACCACCTGACGTATCGGGCTTATCACACATCAAATTTTTTAAGACCTCGTTTACTCGAACTGCCCTAGAAACGAATACTCTGCATTCAAGTTGCAGTTTCAGTGACACATTTATCTTAATTTAAGTGCTACGCTTTTGCGTATGCAAATTAAATATGTAAAAGTTGGTGGTATAAATAAAAACGAGTAGTAAATGATACGTGAGATGCAAAGATGTGGCTACTTGTACTCGAATTATATTATAATTAAATCGACGAAATTACTTTATTTGTAAAAATACATAAAATTAAAATTAAATCTGTTCTTGTTGTTTTAAAAACATACAAATCAGAGGAACATAGATACAGGAATGCATGTAGAGTTTTAACTAAAAGAGCAATTTAGGTAATTTTATGGTTGCTTTTGAAATTGACTAAGTCCGTTGTGGAAACAGCACAGCAAATGATCCTTTGTTCGTTACACTTTACCTACACTGTAACCAAAACCACTTGCGGAACATTTCGCACCCACTTCTAAATGTAATGGTCATGCCTCCAAGAATACGCCCGGGACCATTACTGATTTAACGATATTTGCGCTAGCACAACAAGACTGACAGCGCCCTGGCTGTGATAGCTCTCAATCTGCACACCGCTTTAGATTTTGTATGCCGACCGCATTACAGCTTTATTCACTCCCACAGTAAATAAACAGGCACTTCCCGTTTCTCGACACGCTCCTTTTGAACGCCGAAAAAATTCACTACTTTCACTTAAAGAGACAATTTAGCACGAATTTGAATCCCACTCGAACTTTCTCATGTTGAAAACGTATAATTTAGTGAATGGCCCATTAAAAAATCGACTGAACAAACTTTAGCAAACAATCGAAGGTTATCGTTTTTCTGTCTGCGCAGAACCATTGATCTTCACCGATTACTGCGGATAATTGTGATAATGATAATGCATAAAAGTTACTTTTACTAGCGCTGCTAAAAATAGAAAGCATTTCAGGTATTGTTTATTGTTGTAGGCCGTTTACAATGGTGACTTAAATAGTTGCTATGAACGGGAACGTTGTTAACAATATTTTTATGTACGTCCATTCGGAAGAAAAAGCTTTTCCTGATTGTTGCAATAGGTACTTGTTTATTTTATTCGATGCTCCGCCGTATGCTATTTGTTGGAGCAAGGAATTCGCAATCTTCGTGTATTGCAACGGCTCGTAAAAGACTATTGAATTATGGAATAGCTTTTTATTTGCTCTTATAAATCCACGTGTGGGTTCCTTTTTATGTAAAACGTACTTATATGTGCCATAAATATAATTGTAACGTTTATAAATTGTAATGGTTGATGAACTCGTAATTGTTGGCCTTCAATAAATTTAGACCCAAGATACTCAGAACATGAACTTTTTCTTTTACAGAATTGCATGCATGAAAAATATGATTTAGATATAAAAGATGGCAAAAGAAATGAAGACATTATTTATAGTAATCAAATATATTAGCGCGACTAAACAGCAAACTTTACTGAGCCGCTCTATCAATTTACTTAGCATAGCCTGATATCGCCATTATAAGCACATTAGAGATGGTGTCGGCACGCCACAAAAGCATTACTAGCATCTGTAACACGGTCACATCGATTGTTGACCGCCCAATTTTGTTTTTACCGCATTCTTTTATTCTTGCTCGAACAATTTCCAACGAGCGTGCGAAATGTATTACGTTCTTAGCCATTCGTACGTAGGCTTTAATTTCACGTGTTACGTTTGCTTGCAGTAATTGAAAGAACTGTTTTAAATCTAAACACGTGTAATTGAAATGGTTTTATGTATTTTTTATGACGAGTTGTTAGACGTCTTTTTAATGGGTACAAGTTTCACACGTATTTCGACAGTACGATGTTTTGTATCTCTAATCTGATAATGGGGATTATGCATTTTGGACAACAACGGTGTTTTTGTTCTAGTTTCTGTTGGACGTTTCAATTTTTAGTTTCAAATCGTACGCATAGTAAGTCAAGTGCTGCAAAGTATATTTTTTGTATAACTTTTTGGGTTTTTCATACGTATATGTAAATTGTCTACCATCAATGTTGTTTACTTCGTGAGTGAGATTCTACGATATTTGAGTAAAATGATCTACGGGAACGTTTGCCTTGCCACTTATTCTGTTACGATTCCTACTATTTTAGTAGCATTTTACATCTATGTTTAAATGCAAAGTCCAATTAACATAAGCACGATTTTCACGACTTCGATTTATTTCACTTTGGTCAATTAGATATAGTTTAATTTATCGTAGAGTAGATTCCATTCTATACTAAATAAATTAAAATTCCGAGATTGTATTGCAGTGTAAAATACGATACGAGTACCTTTTTATTCTTGCAAATAATTGTAGTGAAGATTGCATTGTTTTGTTTCCAATAAACCATATATAACTGTCTTATTGTCGCATCTATACTAGTAAATAGTGGAGATTGTGCTTCTGAGTAGAGAGTTGTTTTCAGTAATTATTTTGCGGTGGCAGTCCATATAAACCGCAGCTCTATGCGGAAAGAGCGATAAAGATAAAGCACGGCGCATATGTAAAGTCTGAGTTTGCTACACGACGCATTTCGTTAATTGACTAACCGTACATTACGTTGCATTCAACGGTAAACATGTTCGTTCAATCATTATTCATTTCATTAAAATATATATTATAACTCGAACAGGGCGCCACTCAAAACAACTCGCACGTCTTATAATTAATGGGTGTAATCTAATTTAAGCCCGATTTATTAAACGTTTACATCTTAATAATTTAGGGTCTGATATACATTTATTACTTCAATCTGTGGGTGCTTGCATTTTATCTTATCAGTTGAATTATAAAATAAACATACTTTACCGCGGAAACTGCTACTTAAAATGTACTTTTGTGTTAAATAAAATTTATTCCTTCATTTAAGTCGAGGATCGTAAACATGAAACAAAATTACTTTATACGCAATTAGTCTGTTTGATAACTTTCCGTTATAATAAAGTTATTAAATCTGATATTATAAAATTAGGTGTAATAAAATGAAATGGGTTAATGACGGGTATAGATATCTACCGCTTCAGTCGCTTCTGTAAGTGTCCAATAAATGTTAAAACGCATCCACAAACATCTCACGTCTGTAACTGTAACGGTTTTGTATTTACACGAACGTTACTATAAAATGTAATTTATTCGTCTACGGTGGAGTAATTTATGTTAAAACTCTTACAAAACGCGTCGGTTACCGCATATTAATTGCTGTTATTTACACGTAATTGTCCACTCTCGCTAATTATGTTATAAGGAGGAGGCGAGAAAAATATTAATGAAAACAACGAACTGTTACAGACGGTGTTAACTAATGCGTTATTATGTATGCGTGCAAGTGAATATACGGGTCACGATCACGAATACTTTGCAAACGAGTCCATTAACATAAATAGAAGATTTATTCCGTGTGTAAGGGGCGACACTATCACGCGATTAATTAACAAATTAAATGTGAGAAATTCTAGAGAAACTGGGATAAAACTGGTACGTTTTTCCGTCGTCGCTTCATTCCCGTACCATTGTTTTCAATCTCAGTTCGCATCGATCATTTTGTGCACATGCGATCGTTAAATCTTTAATTAGTAAGTCTTTTTCTCTTTTTTCTTTTCGAGTGAAAAAGTGTCAATTGGTACACAATGATACAATGATATACAATTTAATTTGAGTTCAATGAAAAATGTCTAAATGACTAAAACAGACGCTCAAGTGTCACATCAATTAATTATCTCCAATAGTTCAATAAAAAAAATGTATGAAAAATATGAGAAGGGTCGTTTCTCGAAGTAAATTTAAAAAATATATCAAAACTAATTATTTTGAGTACATTTGCAACTTTCTCACGGGCCTATAAGACATGTAAATGATACATTCAAAATGATAAAGGTCTAAAACATTTAAGTCAACCCTACAGACTTTCTCTAAATTGTAAGAACGTACAATAAAACAAAGGAGAAATTTTATAGTTGTACTCAAATAACAAGTAAACTATTCAACTCTGTCTGTATTTGTTTGTCAGACAGCAAGGTTGTATCGTTGCGGACATGCATATTTCAGCTTTCTATACGTTTTGAATTACCGTCTTCAAAGGCTATAACTAGAATTATCAATACCGTTTCAAACATTACAATTTCAGTAGCAGTAAAGATAATTCGATATGATTAAATGTAAAATTAACACAGTTAATTTTATTTGATTTTGTGTGCGATTTGCGTAAATCTTAACTCGAGCAGTAACTGTATATATATGTAGTACGGATTATATTAAGAGGCTAGTATATAATAGTTATCTGCGACATTTAATATCGCAATGTCAGTTAATTCTGGTCGTAGTGGGCATGTGCGCTTGAGACACAGCAATATTAACATGGAGTGCACAGAGGGTCACGGACTGAAGACCGCACAGCGCACACGGTATGCAAAGAGCTTAATCCTTTAACCGTACGCATGACAAGCGCAACTTATGATTCTTGACCCAGCAAACAAATGGATGACAACACAAACATATTACCTTCGTTGATAATTACGAACGCACCGTGTTGTTTTATCAAACTGGTTGCGATATTCCGAGTTCTGTGGGTCAGATGTACAATATTCCTAATAAATTCTTGAACGGGATTCTAAATTATTGTGAAACTCTATTATTAAATATAAATTAATTCGGCGCTATACAATTTAGCTTAATTGCCTCGGCGTTGATGATTGCATCGATGGTCAATAACCTTATATGAAAAATGTTCTTTTGGCGCTTAGTCTTGTTGACTATTTCCTTTTTGTTATTTTACAGAGACAATGCGTAATAAAATAGAGCAAAGACCGGACGCGTTTTACTAAGCAAACATCGCAAGGCGTTAATGGGAACATAGTGTAGATATAAAATGATTCATCAAATTGTACTGTAGACTATAAAGAAAATAAAACCACGTCCAGAGATAATGCGAATAATATAAAGGATATTCTCACGGCGCGCAACGACCTCAAATTTTCTACTTTATCGTTTAAAATCATGCATCTCGCTGGTTCCATGAGCAAATTAACATCCATTTAATTGGCCAATTCTAAGATAAGCTGAAAATTTGTTTAGTTCAGAGTTACTCTTTTACCAGTGGGTAAACGACCTAGTAAGATATAAAGTTAAGTATAAATAAAGGAAAAGTACATTATGGTATTGCTTATAGTATTTTTTCTTTATAAATATAATATTTGACTTTCATTTGAATAGAGTATCCATACTTTTAGAAAATACTATAGAATCATCCGCGTGTCCATGATTAGTTGTTTCATATGACGTAGCAAGCTTTACATATTTCTAAACGCTCCCAAAACGGTTTATGAACGAACATTTATATTAAACTAATAATTATATCTCATTTCCTATGTCGGATGCACTTCCTTGATACATCAGCGCACAATTACTCGTGTCTCCGGGTATCTTATCACATTTTGAAATAACTGTAGACAGCCTTCAAGTATCAACGCTTGCACCAAATGATACCATGCAATGTAATAATATAATGGAGTTTGTGTTCATAGCTTTATATAAATTTCCAATAAAATTAAATTAAAATCCAAAACAGGACAACTTGTTAATAAAACCATTACAGACCAGCCTTAATTTAAGCAACATTAATGTAACTGTATAGAAACTGTAAATAAATATCCCACCAAAAACATTTTCATGTAAAATGTTGCCAAGACGAGCCCATTTGACTCGCACTGTCAAAAAGTTATCAGATCTCATGTAGAGCCAAGCTTCTAACACTACACGCCCTAACTCTACAAGGCCTAACTTCACAAACTCTACACCTTAGTCAAAATATGTGGCTTGGCCATTTCGCTACATTCACATCGGCGTAAGGTGAAAAATTAATTCACTGTTCATTACTTTTGTGTTATACAATAGTTCTTGTAGTAACGAACGGCCAAGCCACACATATTTTGACTAAGGTGTAGAGTTTGTGAAGTTAGGCCTTGTAGAGTTAGGGCGTGTAGTGTTAGAAGCTTGGCTCTACATGAGATCTGATAACTTTTTGACAGTGCGAGTCAAATGGGCTCGTCTTGGCAACATTTTACATGAAAATGTTTTTGGTGGGATTTCATTTCTTTTTGTAAGTTGTTTGTCAAAAAATTTTATATGTCGATTAAATTTAATTTTTTTTTTAACAAGGAGTACATATATATATCTAGGGGAACCAAGTTTTAGATTATTAGATTAGACCTGTAGCGTCATCAAAATTTATATTAAAATTACAGGTCTCATACAAACTCCCATCCCCTAGTTTAAGGGGTTGGGGGATGAAAGTTACAAGTTTTATAATTTTTTTGTTGTTTGTGTGCTAATACTAGCTTACATACAAAATTTCAGCTTTCTAGGACATTAGGAAATACCTTAAGAATTTTGATGATCATCAGTGAGTCAGTGACGAAATTAGCGTTTTTTAGATATAAATAAAATCTGAAGTATAAAAGCTAATGTAATTAAAACTTAATATTTTCAATAAGTCCGCTATTGGCAATATATCCCGAAAATTTTGTTGATCTAGCATAATCCAAACCCAAGTTATGAGGGTTCAAAAAAACGTTGAAGCGCTTCGAGAAAAGGTAGGTAGTGCCCGTGCGCTTCGCTTGTTCGCTTGGCTCGTCTTGGCGGGGGCACTACCGTGCCCCCAGATTTCGTATACCGCACGAGTGGAGTAATTCAAAAGAATTTTATGAGTTTTGATTTAATCATTGTCGTTATATTGGAAATGTAAGAAACGACACTATATTATCTGATTGTAAATATTCGCAAATAGGTAAAAAATGTTATAATTTCTATATTAATTGGTGAAATGGAAAAGTTGTATAATAACAACAAGTGAACATTTTTATTTAGGTTTAAAGGGACAAGATTATGAGCGGCCTCATTATAAAGTCCAATTTGTTTTTATATTGCCACGTGAACTATAACTGTTATTCTAATTAAGTTATGACATGGTGTAGTGTTGTGTAGGCATTGTTTTCATTTTCGACAACCTTTTAACATACCGTTAACACTTTTTTTGCGTTACATTTATCGACGTATCTCAATTAAGAGTTAATTAGTAGCGGAAGTGAGATAGCACTCAATATAATCGCATATGATAGAAACCTGTTACGAGTGATAAGAACACGGCAGTACTAAGGATGAATGGCAATATAAAAGGAAACAGTTCGTTTCATAAGGTTGTCTACCTTTCTCTCCATTAGCCTTAGTCAAAATCATACCCAATGCAAATTTTTCGAATTAACATGCGCTTTCACTATTCAAAATTACGATATCGTTTTTATTTTTATTACACGCTTTATATTTGCTTCACCTGTATGTTTGTATGTTTGTAACCGACTTCTTTGGGCGCGATTTTGACCCACTTTAAACGGCCAGATTTCGTTCAAACTTTGTAGATTTATTGAGGACCGATGACAATACACTAATTTGATAAAATTTTCTATTTTTTAGTTCGGTTTTCTATAAAAAGCGTGTTTTTTAGTTTTTTTAAACTATTATTATTTTATCTGATGTCGTTATTTTTCTATCTGTCGTTTTATATTCCTCGATCAAATTCGACTAATATCAATAAAAATTCAAATTAAGGCCAAATAGGCCACTCTACGTAATGTTTTATTCAACCGTTTATGTCTCTGACCCTGTTTTGGGCATGGCACAAATTACCTAAATCTCAGATATTAACCTCTACAAATGTCGTGGAAACATTTGTGATGAGACAATAGAATGAGCCTACCATTTTTGGTCGATGTCGTGAAATTGACCACACTTACAATATGTTTAAACATTTCGAATGCCTTTAATTGTGGAGGCAAAGTAATAAGTTGTGTAGTTCTGGTCAACGCCGCACAGCTGGAATCGCTAATGAGCGAGCGCAATTCAAATCGCCCGATTTATAAGGAATGAGTTATTTCGCTGGAAGCACGTAGGTTATTTATATATTCTAAACAACCACTCAGATATTCAAATCCATAGTGGCGAGATAAGTGTAGCGAATTTCTGATATGCGCTCCGAGAGCCTCGAGCAGTTGTGCTCATAGAGTTAATCTCGACTCTCATGTAAAGACATTCATTAGGACAAATCGTGTTCATTTATTCAATTATACTTCATCGGATAAAGATACTTATTAAAGTATTTTGCAACATTCTAGCGAAGAATCGCAATCATCTACAATTTCAGACTTGATTATGTAATACTTATTCCATGAAAATATAATAATTAGATTTATGCTTTATGTCAGAATTAAAAATAACTGTTACATACTTAGCAACTAGTTTCTTTGATTGCACGTAGTATATTTGTTCGATGCATTGTGTCCTGCGGTTGGTATGAAAGGGACTCTAACTTAGCTGTAGGCTTAGCAAGTAATCCCTTTCATTCTCTATAGAATATGCGCATATCATAAATAGTAATTAAGGGAGGCAAGTTCTTATATTAAGACCTTATAAATGACTGCGGTAATTTGATTTTAATAACTGGATCCGATTCCTGCATCTCCATTAAGAATATAAGTGTCTACAGTTTAACACCTACCTTATCTTTGCTCATAAATACGATTTCTTTTCTCATCATTGAAAACAAACTAACAGACAATATGTAATTTAATGGTTTCTTTTTACTTTTCTTTTAAAAAATAGCATTAAGAAGACCTTGTTACTGTCGATACATAAAATATATTAAATCCTTTTAGAGATATATGTAATATGTATAATACAATATTAAAAACTTAAACATATTGCGCTGTTTCCTTTAAAATCTTCCAATTATTGCAATTAAAAGAACATTTAAGCGATAAACCATGTTGCCTAGTGACATTGATATAATTCGAGTATTGTAACATTTAATTGGCGACCTATAGGCTATAGTAACGCATAAATCTTGATGAACTTGTCCTGATTGAACAGGCGCATTAAGCTGAAAGTTTATAAGACTGCTGAAACTCGTGATGCGATGTACAAACCAAATGTAGTTACTCTTAATTAGCCGTTATACTATAAATTTTAAAAGCGAACGATAAGGTCCCGTTGGCCTCTCGCTGAAACGGAGCTGGTTGGCTAATGGCGGTGCGAATGCCTTTAATTAGTCCCCCTCTGGAAAAACATATTCCGCGCAGCTTAGATTCGGGTGGGGTTAGCTGCGCCTCACGCGACATCCGGATCACATGTCTATACAATACTTAGCTTAGCTAAACATATCGTTCTATGCGTTTTATAAATAAACACACATCATACATTACTCTTTAATAAGATAATGATATAAGATAATTGAGGCTTATTGATCTTACACAATACAAGCCGGGCATACCTGTTATCCTTTACAATTTAACAAGCCGTTTAAAATTGTCATCATTCGAGTTTCCACGAAACATGTTTTTATTTTACCTAAGTTGATTATTAATGTCCCTTTAATTATGTAGCGGTATAAAAAAAAAGGAACAGTTACAACTTCTATGGCGATGTAATATCAATTAAATCAAAAAAGGATTGTGCACAGCCGCCATTCCAAGAATACGACATAATACATTGCTAAATAAGGGACAGATGATTTCTAATATTGAAAAAGATAATGCGTTCGACTCGCCCGTTCTATTTGCGGACACGAAGATTGCTATCGAGGTTAATAGTTGAACAAAATACCGAACTTATGCAAACATTACGCTTAGCATCCGAGTGCAGATCGATGTTTGCAGTTCGGTCTTCGATCGCTTGCCTTTGTTTATGTTACTGTTCTTTGTACATAAATGGAATGAGCCTTGTCGACACGTTCAGACGATAACGGAGTGTTTTGTCTGTAATTAAGAACGAGTGGGGGTCAGACGTTCGGAGACCGCAGGGACTAAAACTTATGGTGACGTTTCTAGACTACTGTACTTACTATTGTTCAATTAAAACCTGAACGTTTCGTTTTCCTCGCATAAAAATCCAATATTATTGTTGGTTTTGCAAACAAACCGTAAAATCATTCGACGAGAATGTTTATGGGTGAGCTGAAGGGATTATTATTGCGCATTAACTGGATAATTAATGAGCTTTTTCTATGTAAATAAGCTTGCAGCAAATCTGTTCGTGAGACGTCAGTATAGCACGGGCCGGGGCCAGTTGTGGGATCACGAAGCCGTAAACATTGGACAATAATAATCGTTGGTCGCAATGCATGCGCGGCACACTGCTCCCGTGCTAATGGCTAATGGCGGTTCCTATTGCTCTTTATTAACTGTTATACTAATCTGAAAATTAGTACCGTATTCTGAATAATAAGTTTATTTCCTTTATTCAAAGAATATGTTTTGTCTTATATTTTTGCTTTATAACCTTACAACTATGATTTTCTTATAACAATGTTTCCGAAATAAAAATATCACCATTTAACTCACCAAAATATACGATACATTTATCAAAAAATTTGAATACGTTTTTGTTTAATTATACCACCAGTATATTTATAAAATTACATAGAGATGAAAATTATGATAAGACTGCTGCAATTTTAGAAGAATGTATAAATAATGGGAATAGAGTTATTTCGATAAAAATAAAATACCGGGTCAACATTAATTTTCTTATCTGCCCCCCTAGCCAAGTGGTTTTCTGTTAGCGTAGCGTTCAATAGAATAGACTACGAATGTATGAGATTGACGTAAGCTGTAGACAAACGTATCTACAGCTTACGTCAATCTCATACATTCGTAGTCTATTCTATTGAACGCTACGCTAACAGAAAGCCACTTGACTAGGGGGGCAGATGTTTCGGTTCGTTGTTAATCACTTAATCATTTAAAACGGAGATTTTTCTCCATGTAGATTATTTTAAATTCATTATCATTCATTCATTATTCTGGCTTTGAAGAAATATATTTCTGATACATTTTACTTATCATTTTAATAGTCATTATAAAATTGGAACAATAGTTATATAGCGGGAAAAATTACATATTATTGTTCTTATATTAATTTATAATCTTCACGATTTTATTTTCCATAAATACACTTTTTGCTATCATGTTTATAGAATAGAACTAAAGAATTATATTATTTCCTTAATGTATCAATAACAATGCTCGACAAAAAATATATTCCAACTATTTGTCGCATACGATGCAGGCAGCTAAGTGTCGATAAATGTTTCCCGTTAAGAGCAAATATTTCTCTGCGGGTTAATTGTGACGTATTGTGTGTGGAACCATAGCTTTCACGAGGGAACCATAGAGCCAGGGATGTGAATGTGAAACCTTTAAACGTTTATTTACCAGCGCTAAACTTCCTTGTTGCAGCACACACTCACCGGGCACAGTGGTAAAGTAATGGCTGCTAAATTCCTCGGAGAGCCCACTAAAGTGATCACGGGCAGCCACGATAGAACACTTAAAATATGGGATCTCAGGAGTAGAATGTGTAAGAGCACTCTGTTTTTACCCGACTACGGCAAAGCAAAAGGAGGGTTATATGGATATCAATTATTTTCTAATGCACAATCAATTCTTAATGATTCGTTTGATACACTTCTGGTACTCTGTTTCTTACAATGAATGTGTTGAAGTTTTTTCTCCTTTCTTACACTGTCAATTTATAAATAAAAATCTCTTAATAGCTCTGTAAAAAAGAGAGATTAAATAGTATTTTTTTAGACTTAGGAACACAAATGCATGATTTCATGAGCATAACTTCTTATACAATATATTTTATCATGAAAAAATCTAGTTTTTAATGCATCTATTTTTTTTCCTTTCACAGGTACAGAAACAAAATTTGCAGGGTCATCTTGCAATGACCTCGTGACGTCAGATGGTGCGGGCTCAACAATCATATCAGGGCATTTTGATAAGCGGATACGATTTTGGGATATACGAACAGAAATGTCGGCCAATCACATCATGCTTCAGGGCAAGGTTACGTCGCTGGACCTTAGCAGAGGTACGTTTGCATCACTGTTATTGATCTCCGAGATAATGAAACTTCAATTCACTTCTCACGATCGAAACTTAATATATTTTTTAAACGGTTCTATTCAAGCTCTTTTAAAACACACTCGTTAATTTCTATAGATGTGAGGTGTAATGTAATATTGGAGTGTAATTAAATGCTCAGCATATTAGTATTGGAATTCGTGTCAGTACAACAACGTGACGAGTAAGCGATGCCCATTTCCGTTACGTGTGTCTCGATCAAACCCCTTTTTGTTGGTAACGGTTCGGGCCGTGCACGAAACGGCGAGATTGATACCTTCAATTCGGAGTGTCTGGACGTCACTGTTTCGGAAACTGATTGAATCACGTCGAATTCGTCGCCGACGACCTCGCTCGAGCGATCGGCTAATAAATAGGGAGACCGTTCACAGTTAGACGTCACGCTCGATCCAGATCAATCAAAAGTATCAATCATCTGTTACGCGTTGATGTGCTCTTGTAATAACATCGGATATCGCGGTGACCCAAATAATATCTCTCTGTATATACGAGATAATAAACAAACTTTTCCGTCGAACGAAACAAAGGTTAGCTAGAAATCATCTCGTGCCACTTTTAAGGTAATATTTCAAAAGGAAACACCAATTGATTGTCCAACGTCGACTAATAATATGATTAATGCTATCGAGATCTTATCATCTTCTAAAGTCTCATTTAATTTAATAATAATCCTGGCATAATCTAGCGGTCTCAACTGCTTTTTACCTTAAAGGTTTTGGAATCGCAGAGGTTAATCCTCTCGTGAACATAGAAAAGCAATAAAGTATCTAATAATACACCACGATCGCGGTACACAAGATAAATTGTCAGAATGGGATGTTTGCTTTCGTGTATAATTTAACAGTCGTTTTTGCATTTCAATCGTAAATATTTTTACGCTTTTTTATTGTAAGCATTCGTTACAAACATGACACATCTCATGGTTGGGTGACATTTTGAAATATCCTCGTATCGTATAACGGGTCAAACGGCAAAGTTTTATAAGTCTTTTTAAATTTAGATGCATTCATTTCCTGCTACATTGAATAAGACATTCAATCCACATTACATTTCTTTGTATGTGTTAAAAAGTTATTCTTAATTGAAAAGTTATGTTACTGATTTAATACTTTATTAGAATTCGACATTTGAAACCTTTTATTGATAAATGATTTTATTTCTGTGCTATAAAAAGGACATGTTCACTTATTTTCAGATAGTAATTATTTGTTGGCGTGTGTCCGAGACGATACCATACAACTTATAGACTTACGAATGAATACTATTGTACGATCTTTCAGGTAAGTTGATTTGAATAATCTTCATTTAGTTCATGGAACAGTAATTATAAATCTAAAAAGTAGTCAGGCGGGTACCCTGAGGATAGGTGGCGATTCCGCGTACAATTCGTGACTCATTATCTTGAAACTAACAGGATGCATACTTTAACTTGGTGAGAGGAAAAAGCTCTGTAAATTAAATAATACGATGAGCAAACATTTGGGTATCATGCTTTAAATATTCCCATACTTGTTCTTAGTTTACAGAAGGATTATAAGGAAGACGAGAAAATTGATTTGTCCAGTAATTTTAAACAGTGTGCTAAACCAATGAGAGATTACTAAAATAAACTTAGAATTAACTACCACAATAACCTTTTCCTTTAATTTCAATTGTACAAGTCTCTATTAAATTTAACCCTCTAATATAAATAGTTTTTAAGTCGTCAATTTGTATGAGTATAACATAATTCGTAGTTGTCAAAATGGTTTCGAGAAATTTCGCTATTAAATTAACAAATCTAAAAAAACGGTTGTCCAATCGTTCACCTATATCGTATACAAACTGTGTCCCGCGGTTTCACCCGCATTGCTTCGCAATTGGTCTTAGCGTTATGATAATATAGACTATACTTCCTCGATAAATGGGCTATCTAACATCGAAAGAATTTTTCAAATCGGACCAGTTGTTCCTGAGATTAGGGCGTTCAAACAAACTGTTCAGTTTTATAATATTAGTATAGAAGATATTGTGTACGGTCCGCAGTCACGACTCGTTCAAGGTGGGCTGCGACTGGTCGCGCGCGGCGTTCGGGCCGGGCGGGCGGCTGCTGGCGGTGGGCGCGGCGGACGGCGCCGCGTACGTGTGGAACACGCACTCGGGAAGGTTGGAAGCCGTGCTTAAGGATCATTCGTGAGTATTGCTAAAAAAATGTATATGTCCTTTAACCCATTGAGCCCCAAGCGGCCCGATCGGTCCACGACACAATAGATTTTCTATTGTGTCTGTGATTCCGGGGCCTGAGTTAGTACGGACCGTTCGTTAGTGTTGCTCAAATAATGTTTTGTTGTATTCTTTTGAATGTATAGCTGAATATTTCTTACTTCTATCTAGCTCTTCTATCAAAATAATGTTTGTTTAGTTATTTGTTTTGAATGCTACCTACAGTTATTTTATGATCGTCTATGTCTATCCGTTTTACCTCTTAAACAGACCACTTTAGGATAAAAAAATGTTTGTTTAGTTGTTCCTTTTCCTTTTTTACCCCATATCTTCATTTTATTACCATCTATCTCCAATTCCTTCTACCGTTTAAATAGACTGCTTTTGTTATTCTCCCTCCCTGTTTAGTCCAATCCTTTCTTTATTGCTGTCTATCTCCTTTATCCTTTTTAAAAAGGCCACTTTATAATTAAAAATATGTTTGTCTAGTTATTCCTTTATCTTGTATAGCACAATCTTTCCAACTATCTTTATCTCTATTAAAAAGCTTAAAGGATAACACTTCGGCATTTAAACGTTTTGCGCACTACATTAACATTTAACATAATAGAAGCCGAGTTTCAAATGATCTAAAACTAAATACTTGAGCTAAATTATGTGAGGCTTTAGCTGTCAATAAACTAGTACTTTAATCTCTACATAAATGTTTGAACCTTAAATGCAATGTAAATCACAAGGGAATATATTATAATGTGCATAAACCACTTTACAATAGAGCTTTCATTACCTTGTTCCATTAGTTTATATTGTTAATTATTTCGTTTATCAGGCGTTTAGTAAGCTATAAGAAGTAATTGTGAAAATCGCGGTATATTAAATAAATAAATAATAATAAATAAATACACTTTATTTAGCACCAGATAAAAAAACAGACAATAAAACAAAAATAAAAAGACAATATTACAATGTTATGCCAAAAAGGCGGCCTTATCGCTACTCAGCGATTTCTACCAGGCAACCTATGGGTAGGATTTTGAATTAAAAAAGGGGAAAAACAATAGGAACAAACAAATTAAACTTGAAGATTGATAATAATAATGAATTCTTGTTGTTTTTCATCTAGCTTATTTAATATTTCAACAC
This sequence comes from Colias croceus, assembly GCF_905220415.1. Taxonomy (NCBI): domain Eukaryota; kingdom Metazoa; phylum Arthropoda; class Insecta; order Lepidoptera; family Pieridae; genus Colias; species Colias croceus. The sequence continues at coordinate 5,554,582 of NC_059546.1, forward strand.
TGCCTTTACGAACCTTATAAACTACAGATCGAATACTCACTTCATACAAATCAGAACTTTTATTATTTATTTGATTGTGCAATAATTCCAAAGTGACAAAGATAAAATTTATTAAATTAATGTATGTCATATTTTATTTTTATAAGCAGAGAACTATCTCATGATCAAGAATGGTTTTTAAGTCGTGGTTATATACAATGCACTTTATTATGAAAATATTTCAAATAGTTATGCTACCAGAAATAGTTGCGGCTTTGCGGAAACTTTTTACTGTTTTTAGCTTTCATAAACATTTCCCAAGTCATATATAAAAATAAATTGTATGGCTTGAAAACAGTTTACATTATTCGTGTTGTAAAATATTAGAAAACTAAAAAAGGAATGATAAATTTGAGGACGTGTGAAGTGTTTGTGAAAGTTACTTGCATAAAGGAAATTATAAGCATGAGTTGCTTTCTGAGGACATTTTAAATAAACGTACAATTGGCACAGTGCATACGAAATGAAAGCGTCACTGAACAATAGTGAAATATATCTCTTGTCGCGGCATATCCATTAAATCACATTTTGACATACCATTATATTTCATCAAGCACTTTTATGACCTTGCAATTCACACTAAAACTGCTTCGCTCGTGACATCGTTTAGTTGGTACATTTCGCATGGACAATTGAAATCGTGAGGTCGACGTCAGCTTTTGCTGTCTCTTTGCAAATTTCTATTTCCCACACAACACACTACTGAAGCACAGTCGATGATCATCTCTGGAATTCGCTTATCATGTACATCGGGGTTCTATCATCCAACGATTACGGATTACATATTTTGATATGAATCAGACACCTAAACGATTTGGTTCTACACAGATTTGTTGCCATTGGATTAAAAGTTTCCTGTTGTTAAAAATTGTACATACAATTACTAATTCTTTTAAAAATAGTTTGCCTTCTAAACTTTATAATAGTTAAAGTTCAAGTTATGCTTCTCGCTGATAATGAAGAAATTTTAAACGATTTCCAAGAAAAAATATTTTTCAAATGTAATTAAATATAATTATGATCGATTAGATTGCGCTAGGAAGCACAAAAAGTTTTATAGGTAAGCATTGATTTACCGTTCGCACGAGAAGCTAGTTTTATATTCCTTGATGGGAATCAATTTAAATAGTACAGCAATATCGAAATAGAGCGAGATGGACAATAAAGATTGCTTTTCCTTTTGGTATAGCTATTGTTTCGCGTTTCATAAACCGCGAACGGGTTCAACACACCCACAATAAAACTGTTTTACGTGCCACGAGATATAAGGGCAAGTGTTCTTATCTAGATAGACTTATTAACATTATTGCAATAAAATCTCTTTAACGTGCTTTGAATCTTGCGAGTTCCTGGGGAAACATTTATGTCCCATGTTGTCGCGTTCCTGGCATGAGACCTGGCATATTGATGGCCTTGCCATTAGCGCTTGCGTGGAAACGATTTTTGTAATGCATCCACAAAAGTAAAAAAAAACCATATACATATTATAGATCTTCATCTTATAAAAAAATAGATAAAAAAAAATGAATTCGAAAAATATTATACTAATTTAAAAAATGGATTCACAAACATCCTCAATCTGCAATCTTTGTATATCCAACAGTACTAGCTAAAGCGGAATAGTTGTTTAACGAACATTGCATTGAGGACATTTCCGGATATGCACAATAGAGCACCCCGGTGACGAGCGCGCGGGCGCCGTCGCACGCCTGAATGGTATCGCGACTCGCGAGCGCCGTCCGCACGCAGCGGGGGCCCGGCCGCAGAATTAACAGGAACATGCGCGACACATGCCTGCCTACTTATTGTCGCTGTGTATATTATGATTTATCGTACAGCCTGACGATTTATCGTTGATCCCTATCACTTTAGATAGCGGCTCCCGGCGAAAATTATTAAACATAATGGCCAAAAGACATTGATTTACCACGGCGATAACGATTTTCAGAAAATACCAACGCTCCTATCTGGCCTCGTTCACTTGCAGCAGGGACCCGACTTTCATAATGTAATCAACTCGGTTACATTACTTCTTACGACTTACGGCTACATAATTTTTTACGCATAATTTACAAAACATACGTTTTAACGATAGTCATGCTTATTATGTATTAGAATTGGTTCAATAAAATCCAAAAAATAATAGTTCAATCATAAAACTACACACCACGTATATCGCGTGCGATAATTAATTTTAATAAAGGGAACACAGAAAAATAACAAATTTAATAAAAAATAACGACTTTAATTAAAGAGGCTTAGGTAGAATTGGCTGAATCTCGTCTTTGTAATTAATATTGTATTTAACTGCGGGTTCGCGTGCCGCACACGAAGTTGTAACTTATAATCTTTATAATTGGAGTGATAATCTAATCAGTTCTAGGATTAACAGAACATTTCATAAACCTTCGAAACCGCTTAATATCACTGCAATTTTATTAACATTCCAGGCAGGTGATTTTATTATTGAATCAAGATTTTCTCAACTATATACGATTATAAGTAGGAAATGCAATAATAGTAAAAGCTTTCCGGCTTAAACTTTACGATTTTAATTTTATGATGTTGATCGTGTAAAACTTTTACAACGAAGTTAACACTCTTAATGAACTGGTATCTAGAATATAATAAAAAGGGAAATATTTTCTGTGTAAAATGGAACTTTAATTAAAAAGCTGTATTTTCATGTCGAAAAGGTGGTCTGGTCTTTCCTGTAACGAATTAAAATAAGTTATTGATCATAAAAAATCAATAGATAACTATTAATTGAATAAATTTATTGATATTTTAATTAAAAAATATTTAAACACAAGTTACAATTTGTAAATAATGTATGGGAATTCCGCAAGGGATAAAGGTAACTGACCCCGAGAGGTTCTGTTTCTGTATTGGGCAACCCGTTGGCAAAAATAGTAGGCGTGTAATGCGGTTATGAATCAAGGCGATTATGCTAGTCATTTGAATAGGCGGGTCCCCACATAGCGAGCAGCCTCGCCGTCATTTTCCTCGTCCGAGCCACATCCACACTGACCGTTGCTTCGTGAGGCTGCTGCTAACGTGAATAAAAAAGAGCGTATGTGCCGAGCACACCTGTCAGAAGTGAAACTTCTTTGGCAAGATTGACGTGACGATATTGCCATGACGCAACCTTAAAATGTTACTCTCAACGGGCCTAAAGAAGTTTCACTTCAAAAAAAATCGTATTTTAAAGAGATTCAATAAGAAATGTTTTCCTGACCTGGGTTGCTTTGAAAAGTTTTGATCGTCCAACATTGTGTTATAGATATCCAAGTTAGAGTTTAAAATAGCCATACTTGCGTTTATCATAGCTAGATAATCAAAGCGACTGTCCTTTGTACTCACCTGATGTGTCGACTGACCGAACGGATGAATCAGTTGAACTAATCTAGGAATCTTTCTTTTCGCAAGAAATGTAGAAATATTTTAAAGAAAATTGAAGCAGAGTCGCAGAATAATGTTAGTTAAAATTCCTCAACCTAATATACGACTCTATTTCGAGTTGATGAACTTGCACAAAACATTGAGTCATTAAATGAGCATCTGTATAGTTGATGCGCCGTGAATAATTTGACCTCTCTCATTGGTATATCGGATATATCGACTAATTGAAAGGAATTTTGTTATCTATCAAAACGTTTTAATTAAATGCACGTTTAAAGTAACTGTTTATTGAAGGGCCACATACCATTAATTTTAAATCGTGTATGTTGAAACCAGTCGCCTTTATTTTGTACTTTCTAAAATATCGATATTACTTTCGCCGATAATTTATTTTCTAATTAAATCAGAGCGGTATTAAGAGCATGCGTTCAACCTATTTATTTCAAAGGACAATAGCCGGTTCCCGATTTTGGCGCGGCATGTGCCTTCCTGCTTCCAAATTGGCCATTGGCTAAGAGGCTCGTTATACGAACCAGAAGCGGTATGTGTAAACGAACCGCGCATACTCCTCTCTAATTCTTGTTTATGCTAGCCTTTATCGCGGATAAATACGGTAATAAAGCTATAAAGCAGTCAGCATCACCACTAACTATTATTATTTCCTGTAATTGGTACGATTTTCATGTCTCCATTTTAATCACTTTAATTTCTACATGCATACCATGCACATTGCACACTATTTCTATTCATTAACGCAAGTTACCAAAGTGAGCCTGGTGTATAATTTTATGTTTCCTAGTACTGGCTAATGCAAAATCGACTTGAGACTATATTACAGTCACAATAGCACAGAATACATAATAGTAGCTAAACGCTAACAATAGTAGGTATTGTTCTTCCCACATGATTTCTAAAACATAATTGGAATTATCGGTCGTTAATAATCGTGTATCGTACTTTTATCTAGTTTTAATTTCCTATGTAGTGCGGAATAACTTTACTACACAAGCTATTGTGAATTATGAAGCACGCACGTATTTCGCATACTCATACATATAACATTTAGTAGCCAATTCGACTTGAGAATGAGATATTATGGCTGATAAAGATCAATACTATCGACATGATTCCTTTTCTACGGACTTGTTGAGGTGTTTATGTTGTTATATAATATACGAGTTTAAAACTTGATACCGTCCATGATCTATTCTGGGAAATGTAACGGTGACAGCACAAAATGCACCAGTTCTTTAATATATATAGTACCAGTGTCTGGTGTCGCTTTATGGCCTTGTGAACTTAGATTTTGTCAAAACATCCGAAAGATACAGTACCATATAAGTACAAAATGACAAAATAAAAATCTCATTTATTGCACGATGCGAGATGTGCATCGCAAACATCAAACTTATTGCTACCAGTTTCAGCGTGAAATTATGTAAAAGTCGCTTACGTTTCTGCTAAAAGTTCAGTTTATACTTACAAATGTGATAAGCCCCATTCATTTTCAATCGTGAGCTCGCCTTTGGCAGATATTTCATTCTGCACCATTACTTAGCGTTAAAGCGGCGTTAGAAATGTCAAAGCTCATATATTTGTCGATTTTAACCTCCTCTTCGCGATTCAAATGCTTGGAGAGATTTATCAGTATCGGGATTGACTATTCAAGGTTCGCTATTCACTAGAGTTCTCGATCTGACATGTTCGTCTCTCACGACTTTACTCTCTGAGACTCAACAATTATTCAATTTTATTAACGGGACTGGCTGATATTACTTTGGCATATCTCAAGTTATATTCAATTGTTTTATCCAATTACTACTTTTATGGAGAGCCTTTTGCAAATAACACAATATACGGAACCGTTATAGCTGAAGAATTATTTAATGTATTCCTATATTGGTTTATGCATTGCTTTCCTTCACAAGAGTACGTAAAGCTATTAAGGCATAACTTTGCCATAACTTAACGGAATAACAAAAATTTCACTTATTTTGAAACTTATTTGAAGTACACTGACTAGTGATTTGTGGTAACTTTACCATAATTTATTCATAATCAAAAACAGAAGGTCTGTAATTTTAACGAGATTATTTAAACCGGAACATAAAAATTACAATAACATGATAATTAAACCAATAGACTAATTTAACATGTACCTATCAATACACTTTCCAACTGCTTACATTAAGACCAAATAAACCGGCGGCGGATCATTAATCAACGCATCGGAGAAAAGAAACTAAACAAATAGGTAGATCCGTCTCAAAAAAGATAAATGAAGCTGTACGATTGGTTTCCTGTAGCTTTTATTTTTGTTCAGGTCAGCGGTGACGGCTGTGTCGTGGCACCCGCAGTCGGGGCTATTAGCATCCGTGGACCGCGGGAAGCGAGCCGTCATTTGGGGCGACTTGTGACAAGCATGGGACCCCACCGGCCCGCCGCCGCAGGTAATTATCACATACGCAATTATATCCCATTCTGCGAGATAACCACACTTCAGCCGCTGGCAGATGCTATCCGCCCGCATTACGCTCGACGAGCCGTTCGGTTTCAATTATTGCGATGATCATAATCTAGCTTAGCGCACATGTCAATTAGATGTGCGTGTATTGATCGATTTTAATTTATGGCAATTGCCACTTTGTACGTTTGTAATCATTTCCTATTGCATATCTGATTTTTGCTGGGTATTTATTATTGGCGGTCAATTAAATTGAAATGATATACGAGGAAGTTCAAAGGGCAAAGCACTTGGAAATACCTACAAAAGAAAATGGACATATTCTGCTTATAAAACCTGTATGCTAAAATCTTGATGATTCATCTGCTTATCCGCTTAAGTTAGTGTAATAAAGATTCCCGGAGTAAATGTTTTGTTATAAGTTATTATTAAGTGTAAAGAATTTACAATCATGTTATTCTTATAGCCTGTCTTGGATAATCCTTGATTTTGCTCACCCACGTGTAGTTTTTCTTTTTACAATTTAGGTCGCCTTTTGCTATTTTTTATTCATTTATTTCTGACATCATGTGTTATCGGAATAAAGAATTTTCATTTCATTCCATAATCCTTTAAAATCCTCGAAGATTTCTAACAAAATGTTTCTTAATTTAACATTTTTAACATCACGGGAAAATTTATAATGTGCATACTTTTTCAACTAACCTATATTTATCCAACATTAGTAATAGATGTAGAATATTTTTACCTCAATAATATGTGGAATTTAAAACTATAATCCAAAGCGATGTATTACATTGATAGTGCGGCAAAGTGTATCTACGAACGAAACGTTACCTACGAAGAAAGGGCGGGGTGTGATAATTAGCTATAAGTGGACTTATAGCTGTTGAGCAAAGAATACGTTCGTTTTTTAACAAGATAACACGACCTTTATTGCTCTGCAGCCATAAAAAGGAGATGTTAATATCGTGAATATTTATCACGTCTGTGAAAGAATAGGGTATCATAGACTTTGTAGTAGTTTTTTAGAATCGCATGACCGAAGCTTTAATTGGTCCGGTTTCGCATATTATGCACGATGCAAATTAAAAACAAAAAAAAATATTTTTAGTGCTTTCAACAAGGGCTTAATAGAACTTTTATGAGGTTTTCTTTTTTTTATTGTCGTAGATATTTAAAATGAAATGTTTTTCTAACTAATAAAATAATTTCATGAGTACCGTACTCCACATTATTTTGTGGTTATCAGATTCTAGTACGGGAACCTCTTTTAACAGCCCATAAAACACATAGTTGTGATCTATGATAGTTGTCTTAGTGCTAAATCTTAGGCCGTTGCCATTTAGTTTTTAACTATAACATAAAAAAATTCTAAATATCGTCATCAGCGAACATGTCCAGACTGCATAATTGTCTGTCTGTGACCTCCTAACGGGTGACCCCAACCTGACATGTCACTGCGACGAGCCGCGCAGTTACCGTGATGTCACACCTTCGCGTGTTATATAACCGTTACCATAAATTCTGGTGTTGAGATAAAGTTATTTTTCCAATAAATCAGCACCTATTTATAAGGCAATGCTCTCTTCATGTGTAGAGGAATTTGTATAGGTAATCTTTCTAAATTCTTGTCAAGTAAACAACATTTAATGGAATCATTCCGACAAATGTACAAAGGCTTTCTTTTTGTATTGTCTCAAAGCGTGTTTAAACACTCGACGGTTTGAATAAAACATTCGACGAGAGGCGTTAATGAAAGGCTGTCAGTTAAATGAATGAAATTAGTATGATTGGAGCGATCAATAGCACACACCAGGGTAATGTTCTCGACTGACCTAATCGCCTCCGATAGTCCAACCATCGAGTCTATAATTCACCTTTGTTAAAAATGAGTTTAGTGCTTATGACGCACAATACAAAATCGCCGGCAAGTGAAAGCGTGACTTTCGACTTTCATTGGGTTTTTGTACAAGTGTGTATGGTTTCGTGCTGACCGAACCATATTGTCTCGACGTGAATGTACAGAACGGTATTATAATATCGGCATTCGGCACCTTCACTTAAACATCTCGCTTTAATAAGATTTCACGGCCGGAAAGAATTTGCCAAATCTACTTAGTTACCACATACAATAGTATAAGAAGTGGGTCGTAAAGCCTAAAAAACTTAAATTGGTTCCAGTATCTCGACGATACTTGCTTCTCATGAACTACCTACATACCTATTTAATTTTAAATGATTTCGATAAAAAATACTCGACAGCATATAATAAGCGCTCGATAATAGTTGAAAGATTCGTTCACTCGGAATTTCGATATGTCTGTCTTCACTTTTAAAGGTTAAAATTCAGATCATTTAAATACAAATAATATTAAAACAATGCTTTACATTTAATGCCTTTTTCAAATAGGTCATATTGATAATTTATTAAAATTACATCGATGGCACTTTAAAATGGCGCCATTTTATATAAAAAATTCCTATTATTGTTTAAAACAACCTGTTTCACCTCATAAAATTACATAATTTAAAATTTCCAATATCCATAAATCTAGCACAAGGTTAAATTAAAATAATATTGTGTATCCTCTCGCTCAATAATACCGTACAAATTTCAAACACCGTTTCGTGTCCAAAATAATGGAATATCCATAATTTCAAATAAATTATATGTTTTCTATTATTAATACAGTAACCTTTTGCTGAGAAGTACCTACTGCAATTTTCCAGATCATGAACTATTAATTTTAGACATTAAATGTTCCAAATTGTAATAGCTAACAATATTACCTTTTATATAAGTTCCTCAAATAGACTTTTATCATCTATATTCTATATGATTATATGTAAATCAATCAAAAATATAATCTATTCGCGCGATCTAATAAATGACAAAGTGGACGCCACAGGAAGTATCGAAACGAGTTCCAATCATCTATCACACCACGGCACCTCCTCAATTTTAACTCGATTGCGTTACGTATATCGGATTGCGTTCAATGGTCCATTTACACTTCTATCGATATAATTTAGCGGCAAAATTACTACAGTCAAATTTATGTACGTGATCAGTATCTTTTTGTCATCGCCAAAATGACGTACTACGTCGGCCCATTCAATTTTTTGTCGTGGATTTCCATTTTCCAACAAAGTCGGCTGGTGACACCTAGATCGTAAATATTCATTCATAAATCGTAATTAGCGGTTTTGATGTCGCCGCCTTCATCGATTACTGTTTAATTGGATTTTTATTTACCACCGTAATTAATTCGATATAAAATTACAAATCAATAAATAAATTTTAATTGGTCGTGTAAACAAATAGCTGAGTATATTGGATACACATGATGGCATAGCTCGCGGCTAAGGCAGTCGGGATACCGTTGTTTTATGCGGTCCAGTGAGTACGTTTCGGCGTAATGACCCGGCCAATCAACGCACGAAGCTCAGATCTTAATCGCATGCGAATTGATAACGCACTGTCACCTCTAACTGATAGGTTCATAAATAAAATATTTTTCAATGTAAATAACTTGTCAAGGTTTTCTTTGGGGTCGGACTTTTGTTTATTGCAAGAATATGCTAAGGAGATGTGAAAAATGTTGTATTGTGTACTGTCGAGTGTCTATGTTAATTAATATATTATATTATAAATTCTAAATCACCTTACTTTTAACAACCAGAGTCTTAGTTTTATTTGCGAAATCTTTTGCTTCAGAATACAGCTAACATATTAAATAAAAAACACAAATTAATTTTCTCCATTCAATATACCAATAACAAAAAACCCCGTATAATGTTAACATTTTTCTTCAATCAGTAATTAATTAGTCGGCCCACCAAGATTGAATACTGTTTTATTCATATTCATACTTTACTATTATAAGTCAGCAGAACCTACCGTTATAAAGATTGGTTCGTAATCGTATAACCTATAATTAATGTAATGCCAAATCTTTTTTTATCATCGCTGTCAACGCCTTTGGCTTCCATACCATTCATTGGATATTATATAAAAAATAATGCAAAAACAGCCGCCAAGAAAATTTCCGCTCCTGTCATCTCAGTTATGCGAAATTCCTGTATCATAACAGTTCGATGAGATAAATATAGTAACTGGTTTATATCACCTTGCTAATTAGAATCTTATGCAATCCCTTATCGAAAGATCCTTAACAGCCATTTAGAGGTAATAGAAAACGAAGACACCTACCTGACCGAAACGCGATGTTAATTCGCCAATAAGCGACTCATTAAGAGCAGTTTACCGTTCTAGAAATAATTATATCTCTTTTTGTTTGCCGGCAGTCCTCACAACACCTAGTGGCGATTTAATATCGGTTATTAGCAAATCGTTCTCAGAAATCTATTACAATGACCACGGAATACTCTCGTTGCCTATGTCCCATTCGTTAAACTTTTTGCGATGACTATCTCTTGTCTTAAAATGTGGGTCGACTTTTATTTCCTCTAAACATCTAAACGAAACAATTTGCCTCCGAGCGGGATTCAGTAAATTATCGCAATTGAATTATCTTTTTTTGGAAGCTATCATTTCATCGTTTGTGTGATACTCTCGAGCAATTTGTCTTTATTACGACTCATTTCTCCAAATCGCATAACTTAAAATATCTTCTCCGCAGACTGTTATTTTTCTTTGACCATTTTAGAATTAGATCTAACCATCATCAAATATGCATTTATTAGGCGAGCTGTTCAATTTGATTCCATACATAGAAATATAAATACATGGGTTAGAGTCGGCAATTCACTAACGAACGATATAAATCGAGTGCTCGAATCGATTTGAAATAGTGCTGTGATATACAAATATATGAGAAGTGTTAATAACGGTTACTCTACAATAAACGTATCTATTTCAACATGTTTTCCGTTCCATACTCCATAACAGAATCGCAATATTTGTTTTGTCGAAATGACATTTACACTAAGACTATATTCTGCGAAATGGGTTTGTATTTCTGGTTATAATAGATAACTGCCCAAAGTTATTTATGAAATTTTGCGACCTCGTCTGAACTTCTAAACCGATATAGACCCGTAACGTTATTGTAATCTTTATGTTTATACGTATCTTGTATTCTGGTTTATATTATGGATATCGCATTCCGTTACACCTATTTACAATATTTGAATAGCGAATTACAATTTAATTTGAATCAGCAAGCAATAATCAGAATGATTATATTCATCCACTAACGGTTGGTACGAGGTACCACACCAAGGAGCAATCAGCAAGAATAAATATCAAATTGGATCTTGAATTAACATAATCGTTAAAACCATAAAAAGTAGAGTAAGGAACAATTTGACCTTTACATAAACTAAATACTTAGTAATAATATTTTCAGTTTAGAGCAGTGGTGGCTCAGTGGTGAGACCTCGGACTTCGAATCGATAAGTCCGTGGTTCGGGACCAGGCGAGCGCGCAGGAAATAAATTGATTTTTCAATTTATCTGCGCATGTTGTAACATCACCACTGCTCGAACGGTGAAGGAAAACATCGTGAGGAAACCGACATGTCGAAGAATTAAAAAAGTTCGACGACATGTGTCATCCGCCAACCCGCACTTGGCCAGCGTGGTGGATTATGGCCTGTACCCTCATAGGAGGCCCGTGTCCCAGCAGTGGGAACGTATATGGGCTGATGATGATGATGATGATGATGAATATTTTCAGCTTTAGTAGTTCAATAGACCGTGATATTCTTGCTTTTTGTTGTGTTGAGTTTAACAAACAATCAATCAATCAATGTTACTTAAATCCTTAAAGAAAATAATGGCATAATATTATTTTATCATTTATTGTCATGTCTACTCAACATTTTTATAATAAAAATATGAGTTAAACATTTAAACAGCCGCAGATTTGGGAACATCGAATTTCGATAATCTAAACAAGGGTGTACTAAAAATCAACGTTCTTAAATTGAATTCAATATGAGCACTGTAACAAACAATAGTTAGTTCAGGAATCGTTTATTGTTTTCAGGTTAATTAATGTTATTTTATTTTATTTCAGGTTCCCCAGCAAGAGACGGGAACAGCGGAAGGCGAGAGCGGCGAGGTGTTGCATCTCCTGCGCGGGCTCACAGCAGACATTCTGCAGAGACTCACGTAGTAGTCACCGCGGGTGCATTGACGTGTTCAAAACATGACGATAGCATCTACATTCTACACTTTTTCACGTCCACACGGAGCCGGTAAAACATGTATTACATATTACACTGATACCGATCGATGCCAATAAAAAATTACAATACCTTTTTATGCGATTGTCTATTTGTAAATACTAATTGGACGGTGTTAAATTTATAATTGGAGGGTGCTTTCAAGAATTTTACGCTCGGTTGCGATGGCTGTTTTTTTGACGTTTTTACTCGTCTTCCAAGATATTATCTTTCATTCCTTAACGTTACACAAGGCTCGTGGAATATGTCTCGTTTGCTCGATTTTAGGTTCGCTTCTGCTATCATAAATTTATGCGCATAATAGATTTTCCATCTCGTTTCCTGGACTATTTAAAATTTAAATATAATTGTTCGATTGAATATCGTTTCGTCCATCAATATTTTATGTAAATAACTAATTTAAGACTAATACTCATTAGCGTGGGAAAATTATCTTCGATATAATTTCATGACCAATGTTCCCCGGTACAAACTAAACTAGGCGTGCGCGCACCGAAAAAAGAGTGGTCAGCGTTACATGGAATATTAATTAATACGAATAAAATTCATAAGGCGGTGTCCAATCCGCGGCGGTGCACGATAACTAATAACCGTCGTGTTGTCAGCGCGAATTCATATTTGTTTTCCCTTAGTGGCTAGTGCGCGGGATCGGAGGGCACATGCGCTCCCGACCACTCATTAGCACACAATGCGACCACTAGCGGCCGATTCCCGCGATCAATAAACTGTTGTCTATACTCTATGCTCTAGCCTCTATGCTCTATGCGCAGGGCTGCTCCACGATCGTTTTGTGTGAATCTGTCACAGTGATCGTAGTATTGCGATTATTGCTGGTTGTTTTGGTTTTCATCAATTAATGTGATAATGTGAATATGATGTTTCGGATTATTAAAGAGCACAAAAATTTATTGAGTGAAATCTACGGTCTCTAACGGATGAAAAGCACTTTTCTATCTTGATTCTGCTTATTTTCTTTATTCTTTCTTTTATAAAATGATGTAATGCAAACAGAAAAACTTTTTTAAATCATTTTTTACCATGTGCCAAAACAATTTACAACATAATATGGTAGCCCTGCGTATACCCTATTACCAACGCTGTGGTCCGATAACGCAGCCGACATCTATAACCCTCTGGCGTTTGTTTTGACAGACACGCTCCGTAATTTTTTAAAGACCAATGACCCCGCGTTTATTTAACGCTATTTTTACATGTAATTACGCGTTACCGACCGCTTAATTACCCGAAACTACTGCGACGCGGACGGCACCTGGAATTCAGTAAAAAACCACGGCGCCACAGTGTGCGATAGCTCGCCGAACGACATGGATAAAAACCATTAGTTCTTTTTTGTCGCCTATTGTTTAATAATAGAACTCTCTCACCAGTTATTAAGATAATTAGTGTTTTACTACTTTTTCAGTCTATGAACTTAATTTTGCGTAAATACTGACATTGTCGTTGCATAAAACGTCTGTTATAAATCGAAGTAACTCGACGATGGCATAATTTTATCAATTACACAAATATAGTTTAAGGTCGACTTAGATATTTTGGTTGTTTGGATTTTTTATTTCAAACACCATTATTCTATTCTAAGAACACCATCACGTGTTAAAACACCATCATCGTCGTATATATTTTTTGTACGATTTCATTAAGCACGTACAAGCTTTCTTTTTAGATCTTTTGTCCGAGCAGACGGTTCGAATTTCACACTGTGCGACGCCTAAATTACGCTCCGTTTGTCTTCCTCATAATATAATACCTGTATAGTGCGCTTAGTTTGCATACGAGTAACGGCGCCTCGTCTCTCTAGATTAATGTTCTTGCCAAAAAACATGTCATACACTCTGAAAGACGCTAGTGTTATACTCAATCAATGTTTAGGATCAATTTTTTGTAGCGGCTATGGTGTTAGCCTTATCGGTAGCTAGTCACGTGTATTCTATGGCTGTTTTTTATTGGAAAAGAGGGTTGGATTTTAGTCTTTTTTTTCTTTTGTTGATTTTGTGAGGGAATTAAATTTTGGTAGTGTTTAATTTGCTTTAGTTTTATTGTTACTTTTTTTTGTTATTTCTTCACATTAAGAATTCATATTCGGCGCGTTTTCTTTCATTTTTCGTTATTTGACTTTTCAGTGTCAGCATTAAAAAATATTTATACAATGAAGAAGTTTTTAACAAGACTTGTTCTTTCTTAAAAGAAAATATCCGCTCTGTATTGCTAGGTAAACTGGATTGGTATCAATACGACTAAGTTGTGTGCCTTTCAAGTACTTATTATTAGATTTATAACATTATCAAGCACAAATGTACCAATAACCATATACAATGAATTTCGAACTGAGAAGATAATAAATCATACGATATTATAGTAAATAGTTGTTCTAACTATCCTTAGTACATACGTTAAATTAAGCATGTTTCAATTAAAATGTCCGATTATTTGAGACTCAATTTCGAAATTTGTAAACGTATCAACGTATAGAATTTATAATTATTATTAGCACTAGTACCAGCTAACGTCTCGATGTCAAAAAATATATTATATTACTTTAATGTTATTCGCAAAGTTAACAAAGACTGTTGTCCGTATTATAAGTATGTTTACATCACTTTATAAGTTTTAATGTTTAATATAGAATCATAATGATAGTGGCAATTAATTGTAAGTTTCAATTGCTTATCTTACAAATTTGATACGTAAAAAAATAGTTTGAATTCTTCTTTCTTACAACTACATCACACTTTAAATTTCTGTGAGCGTTCTTCTTTATGTAAAACATTGTACGCACGTTTTTCAATGTAACTATTTTATTCTGTTCTATCTTTTTTATGGTACCCCTTCACGACTTCCTGATAAAGTCACTGATATCGTACATAAACACTTCTTGACGTATTTTGCGTACGTTCTCTCTTATTTTCACTGGCAAATAAGCCTAACTTGTGTCAAAGTTGTGAAACCGGCTTAAATTCTACTTTCAACCATTTTATATTATTTAAACAATTTTATAGAAATGCTTCAAACTATTTCCCTTTATTTTATTATCTTAGATCTCATTTATGAAGCCGAACGCACTCAAACTCCACTGCATATCCAAAATATTACTAAACTTGGTCCTCAAATATAATGAAAGAATGAGATTTAAGATTTTATTTATTTTTACTTTTTGTTATATTTATTTTTATTGTTTTTATATCCCTCCAATGATTGAGCAAAACATTTTTAGCTATATTAAAAATAATATTTTATGAAAGTTTCTGAACAATTTAAATTTATGTTTTACATAAATGTACTCTCTTACAAATATTCACAAAGTGTCTATTACTTATAATTTTTCTTAAAGTTCCCTTTCCTGCGTATCTAATAAAATGATAAATCTTCTTATAACTGAATAGTACATTGCCTATTGTGTTGTGAAAGCATAATGTTAACATTAAACAATTGTTTCATAATTCTCTTTTATCGCTGCGAGCGACTAGTGTGTAAGTTGTTGTATAAATCTTAAAATTTATATTATTTTTATATGTAAAATGATATATTTTGTAGCACAACGTGAGCAAGCTTGTAAATAATGAGGTGGGTGCGTGGAAATTATATGTTCTCGATTGTACGACATATTATAAATAAATAGTACACTTTGAAATATTCGTTTTATTTATATCCCATTTCTTATTATAGCGTTCCGAACGCCTTACAAAACTTACTTAATATTACTTACGTAATAATAACTCAATTTTATTTTATTTCGATTTAATTTTATCGTTTAAAAAAATGTATCGTTGCTCATAAACGTGTTATAATTGCTGCAAATAATTTTGCAGACACGGCCGCGGCGCTTCTACAAGAATAATGTTCAAGAATGCATCTAAATAAAAGGTTTAGTCTCTCCTCTCCTTAGTTAGTAATGATTTATTCAAGTACAAAACCAAAGCATTTCTCACGTGCATATTCAATAACCTCACGTTCAATGAAGATAAAGTAGAAAGTGTAAAATTAGCATTTGTGACACATATAGCAATTATGTTGAAAATATCTTTTCACATATTATTGAGTGGTCACAGTTTGGGTGGGACCGAGGTTTACTGCGTCACACTCATAACGTAGCAATTATCGATTCATACACCTCACATACATACAGTTACCATTCATTTCGAGAGGAAATAAATGTCACGCGTGATTTATTGAATTGCCAGTTACCCACTGGCATACTAACCATGTCTCCACAGACCTGTTACAAAGTATGAGTAATTATACATTTAATCCCTTCCCTGTTTATAAATTATCAATCAGATATGATGAATTTCTCTTACCACTTTTCTATATTCAAATAAGACTTATTAAAGGATGTATACAAGTTCAAGAACAAAATACTTGTAACTAATTGTAACAAAACTTTTGTTAAAATTCCTTCTATTTTATTTTCATCGTTCGTCATGCAAATTGTTGTCGGTAAGAGTGTATTTCGTCTGCAAGTCGTGTCATCTCGCCACGGCTGCGCGTGCTCGTCCTAATAGGCTGTCGCTTATTACTCCTCTATATGCCCAATTAGTCCGCATAGATTGAAACTGCCAACAAACCACATATCTACTGAGGACCACCGTGATCCGTACCGCGCTTACGACATCCGCGAGCGTCTACAACCAATCTGCAACATAATTCAAAATAACGGTCACAGTAATTTCAATGCAATTTTTATCTCCCCAAAATTACACCTATTGTAATAACTATTTTGCCAAACTTGCGCGTGGAAAACAAATTGTAGGTGCGATGTGCCTAGTCATGGTTCCTCAACTCATAGTTGTGTTATATTCATTACTTTATTGCTCTGAGATAGCATCTTGACGGATGTAGGTACGTACATCATTACAGGTGGTATGTTCTCTAATGGACAATCCACTATCTGATTTCAATACTAACAAAACTATACAAACCGATTTTTAACCATGCCTATATTTAACACCAATACTAACAGTATTCGTACTTTTGTTATCGTCTCTACAAAAACTTGTGAGAACCAATCAAGCTATGCAAATAGAGTATAGACATGACATTGTTTTAAATTTCATAATAACGAAGAAAGATATCATTTTCTTGAACATTCTAGATGCCAACACCAAATACGTTTGCTTGCTATAATCTTTACCTACGAATATAACTGTACGCGGCCATCTCTCAAGTCCTAATTTTTTTGGCCAGAATTCTAAAGAAGCGCAAATTGGTCATCATGTAATTAGATGGCGTGTTGTTTTCGATTGTCGAGGAGCATTTAATAGACAGTTGTATCTGCAAGTGAATTGACCTAGTGAAAGCAAATAGTTATGGCAACCGGACGTCTCATCTAAACTGAAAGTAGAGGACTCTCAATCGCGACACGGTCAATATAAGTACGAACGGGAATCATACGCCGGCAGACCGCAACACCACAACCTACATCCGCACAATACACCATTTGTGCAAATGGAAAAATACCAATAAGTGAACGAAAACAATAACAAAGATACGCGCAAAATTGATGGCAAATGTAAATCCGTTACCGATCTGAACTCGTGAACCAGATACAATATTAGAAAGTCATGTTGCATCAGTCATCTGAGATATCATGTATCACATTGGATTCCCTTTTTATGACAGGTGATCAGATCGATAGACAAAGAAATTATAAAGAAACAATTACCTCAAACTTCATTGTTGTCCGAACATTCAGCGTAAATTAGCACAATATCACTAACAGTAGTCCAGCTTATACATAACGTATTCTTTTTTTTAATACATATTTGTCTATTCACTCAAAGATCCAAGAGAGAAGAGAAGCCTTAAACCCAAGGCTTTCCATTTATAACACAATAACGTTGGCTATAGCTAATCTATTTTAACCGGCTTAGTGTGCTCCTGTGGTGTGCTCGTATTGAGGGTTACTAGATTTAAGTATTATTGATGGAACACTAAGATAACTTGAAATTTATAAGTGTGCCATAAAAGTTATTTTAATATCTGAGAATTTGCACGCATTCCCATTTCCCTCTCCTCAACAGATCATAAAGTAATAAACTTATTCAGAACTTGAATGCCATTTTACATCATACCATCATAAAATTCATAATTTTGCCCGCTTCGATGTTGGTGTGAAAAGCATATTTATTGAGATTAGAAACTTTAATAATTTACAGTCCCAAGTATAAAATCTTAGCCGTGGATTCGTATGGGTTGAACGCGTTTAAAACAAAAAAGCCTACTTTACTCCTAAATATAATATTGGAGTTTGAAGTAGAATCCTATTGTTGCTCTAGTTTTTAACTATAGAGCAGTTAGAAGTGCAGACGGCAGATGCAGAAGTCTAAAATTAATACTTTTCTACAAATGAGTCCATAATAATTGCGTCTAATAAATAAATTTAATCCTAAACTTTACATAACAAAGTTCATAGAATTTGCGGAAACAGAGTCTGCATTTAAATTACTTTAAGAATATTCACTTACGGCAGAATTAATGGAAACTACACATGTAACTGTTGGCAAGGAAGTCTTGACTAATGCCCAGCTTATCAAGACGAAACCACAACTGATTAGAAGTAAATCGACAAGTCGTGAGCCAGCCGTTTAATAGTAATAAGCATCCCAACTAATTAGAGTAGGTTATGAACCTCAGGGGTAATGAAAATTACAATTGAACATAGTTTCTGCGGTAAATTGCCGCGTTCCAGAAATCCCCAAGAGAAGATTAACGAGCTTGACAAAATGGCAGTAAATTTTCAAACTATACGTATAAATAACAGGACATGAAAGGAGTTTCAGAAATGCATAGTGCCTGGAGTGTGTACTCAGATATAGAGAAATATAGTCAATCCCATTGGCTCTATTATAAAGACGTACCTACATATTTTAACTTTTACAGAATAAATAATTTTCTAACCACCATAACAAAGGGAAACTAAGTATTTTGTGTGTTATTTTAAACTAAGATTAGCTCTCCATTTAAAGATTATAAGTACCTAGGCAATTAACTTTACTCTTTCACGGACATCTCGAACCCATAAATTCGACTTTAGAGTTTAGTTACAGTTTACATCGGCTTTCAGTCGTTTACCAATAACTAAATATATGGATAAATGATAGGTATCATTTACTCACATCATTAGCCTTTGATATTAACTACATTAAAGGAAGTAATATAATATATTGTTAGAAATGTACAACTCAATCCGAGACAGGACATCGATCACTCTGAATGCGATGTAATGAAGCACGAATCTACTCCTTGAATAGGGATGCCGTCGAATGCAAAAGGGTAATTTTCTAATTCTACTTATATAATTGAAGTCTTAGATACGCTAACAAAATGGTTTATTAAGTACCGGTTAATAGAGATGACGTGCGTACGTTATTCGCGAATAACTATGATAAACGACATGCAAGTTGAAAATGTTTACACACTTGATAAGTAATTTTATTTGCATTTATGCGTATCGTTATAAGTATATTATGAAATATTTGCTGTAACTGTCATACAAAAATATTAAAATATGTCAATAAAAAAGTGAATTGTACCAACTTGAATATAATACCAGTGTTTAGTAAACGTATGATAAATAAATATATTTTTGAGGTAACCTTTGCTCGTCGTCCTTAATTTTAATAAAACTATCCCAGTCTACATTATGATAACATGCCCGATCACAAACAATTATATTATCAATTATAACAGTATGATTAATAGTTGTGTGAAATTATAATATAAGTACTTACAGCTTACAATGGTCAATGAATGTTATACATATAATTATACACAATAGGTTACAAAAGCTCATAAGACAGGCCAATGTAACAAAAGTTACTCAAATATACTTTTGTTAACAATATGTTTACTGCTTTTAGTACAATATTTGAACGAATTTCAGTGTATAAGCGTTTACCTATGTTGGTATGAACAAACAACTTTTTTGTGTATGTATGTTTTTTGCTGATAGGTACATAGGTTTGCACTTTTGGTAATTTAAGTATTTGCCTGTTCTTAGTTGACAGGCGATATTTTTATTTCAAAAATTCTTAATTTACCGTTTGATATGAAAAAGAATACACTTATTTTTTATAATAAAATCTCGTCTGAATGTTCAAAATAATAACATTTAATATATGTAGAGGTATAAGTTCTTATAAGTGCCTAGTGAATGATATACGTTTGGTATGCTACATTCAACTACAATATTATTATTTATGGGAGAGAAACTCCCGACAAGAGCTGTAATTGTGCAAGTTGACCTTCCAACAAATTGGTTAGTCCTCTTGAACTCGTAAACAGTCTTTAGACCGATGACCTATAACAAAATAATATATTGATCACGCACGTTCCGTTTCCCATTACGTACCTAGTGTTAATAAATAAAGTCCCGTCCAATAGATGGTATGTATTTAATTTTATTATATGTACCTACCTATATTAAGTATTTTTATGCAAATTTATTACGTTTTAATTTAACTACATAAATGGAATAAATTGTATTTGAAAACATTTTCTCACTCAATATCATCACCCAAAATATTAAATGATGACTGCGCCATTGACTGTGTGTGCTATTTGTTTCAATATCTTAATTTCTTTGTTTAAAATAAGTCTTATTATATTTAAGATTCCCAGCCCTACAGGGTAAAAGTGAGCAAACATTTAATGTAAGTAATTTAGTGAATAGATACTAACTGTGTGTACTTTACAGACATTTAAATTTTACTTCAACAATTCGAGCACGAGTTCATTGGCGTTCGAAGCAATAACGTTATTATTATTACAGAATGTTATTGTTACGACTTTGGTGTATAAGGCGAGCAATGTCGACTTGTCCCTTTGTCTCTTTTACGACCAGTTCCGACAATCGCCCTTATCTACACGTGTATCTACTATTCGTATCACTCTATATGGCGACCATTCGGTATTATCACATCAGCTTAAGGGCTTCCATTAGCATACAAGTGAATATCTCGATTTGCGGGCGCGACTCGGGCAGATTACTGTCGCTATACTTCCGCGGTGCATTGAATTCGGTACCTTCGCTCCCATTGCAGGCGCACGGACACTTGTTAGTATGATCTTTAGATGATAACAATTTCGTCGTGTATAGTAAATCGCTTTGTACTTAGAAATGCATGAGCGCAGCGTCCCTTTCCATTGCCACATTAAGTCATATTTCACTGAATGTGACACGCTAAGTATTCTCAACTAGGTAATTTAGGCTCCTAGTTTGCCTAGCATTGTAATGCTACATGTGAACCCGCATTAGAGACATCGTGAAAGGTGATAAAGTACTTTGCTTTCGCTCTTTACAGTTATGTTGCCTATAGTTTATATTCCTATGTAATCACCAAACTGCAGAAGATCTTATGGATAAATGAAGTTTCATCCATTCATCCCTATAGCGTTATTTTAAAATCTCTTATCTTAAAGCTCTGTAAGTCTTCCTCTTGCTACATTTATATAGAGCAATGTATTTTTCCAGATATGCGCTAAATATATTATATTGATAAAATGATAATTATTATAAGAAAGCGGATCAATCATGGTGACGCAATTGTAAAACGCCTAGCATATTAAATTAGCAATGAAGTTTTAATAAATCTATACTATAATATTATAAAGCTAAAGAGTTTGTTTGTTTGACGCGCTAATCTCGAAAACTACTGGTCCGATTTGAAAAAATATTTTTGTGTTAGATAACTTATATTTTATCGAGGAATGCTATATATATATATTATATCATCACGCTCAGACCAACAGGAGCGGAGCAATGCGGGTGAAACCGCGGGGAACAGCTAGTTAACAATATAGACATAGTGAAGTGAGAGGCGCTGGCTTTTCAATTTAACTGTCAAGCGAATCTCAATTCTCAGTTGTCTTCAAGGTAGTCTTGCAGCTTATATTTCTAATTAAGAAAATACTGTTTTCAATTTATTTCCGGACCGTTCGCATTTAAAATAATTACAATTGTAAATACTGTGTAAAAGCCTCTATTAACGTTTTCAACAAAAATAAGTAAATGCCCTAGATGCTGTAATCTTAGGCTGTAATATTTTAAATCAGTTTTTTTATAAAAGTATTTTAAAACGTTATGTACCTATTACCACGTGTATAGTATTTTATGAGTATTATGTGCGAAAATATTAAGAATTCCAAAGCTTTTATTGTAGATTGTACGGTGTACCTATTTAAAAAAAACTTCGAACACAAAATAGGTTTCACGTGATATTCATTAACTTTTCATAAGACCCTTGATCTGATTACAGTAACAGTATGAATGCATAACGGAACTTAGCATAGATCGTGTAGAAGCTGGAATACATTGGAGGCATGTCGTTAACACAACCCCGTGTGGCTCCAGGGTCAGCTGACCTCCGTGGGAAGTCCACGTAATTACTGTTTTTATTTATGACGTTTGCGTTAATTACTTTTAGATATTATATTCAGCCAGTTAAGAGTTCAGTTATATAGCCGATTTCATAACACGGAGTAACACGGATACATTTTCGAAAAATTATCCTAAACTAGGTGTAGACCTAGTTTAGGATAATTACACAATAACACAATACAACAGATACTTCCTTCCTTTCTTCGAAGCTTCACTTTTTAATAACCTTTTTTTTTTTTTTTTTTTTATAGTGGGGAAATCTTCCAAAGATACCCACGGCCCCCGGGGAAGGAGCCGTGGGTTATGTCGGATTCTTACCGACTAAAACCCCACTGTGTTCCGTCGAGCCGCTTTAATGAGGGGGCCGCGGGTATTTGTTAGAATTCTTCCGCAACCCCCTCGGCGGCAGCCCATCTCCAGGCCAGGCGCAAGCCAAGAACAGGAAAGGTGATTTGCCTGCTCTTCCCTCCCGTTGGCGGCATGAGCGGGACACGTCTCAAGTCGCCTCACCGCACCGGACGATGGATTACATTCCCCGTTCCACCGCCCGGCGCCCTTCGTCAAGGAGGCACGTTGCGACCGTGTAAAGCGGCCGCAACACGGCGACGACGCCCAATAAGACGTCTGCGCCGGATCGGGTCCGCGTGAGGATCCCTCTCGCGCACCCGCTCTGCCTCCTCTTTCTGCGAGATCACACTCTCCGAGAATGCGATCACCGCACGCCAGGATCTGTCGCCATCCACCATTGCGCGAACAACGGAGGGTAGAGAGAGATCCGGCCCGATTATCGCGACTAAGCGAGCACGGGGCTCGGCCCACGCGGGGCACACGGCAAGGGTGTGATCAGCCGTGTCCTCCGGGCAGGCACACCAGTGGCAGACCATGCTGGGTTCCCTCCTCGCGACTTTACACAGGTACCGCCCGAAGCAGCCGTGCCCGGACAGTATCTGCGTAAGGCGGAAGGTTATGGCCCCGTGCCGCCTGTCGCACCACTCTTGGAGGACTGGACGTATGGCCGCAACCGTCCTCTCACCCGCGCTGGGCTCCTCGAGCCGGCGTTCCCACTCCCGGAACCGCCGCTCGACAGCCTCGGCCCTCCACTCCTCTACTTCCTCGTAGGAAGGATTCACCCCATGTGACCTAGACGCCGAGACGCGGCGATACACGTCCGCTAGCATCTCGGCGTCCAGATCCCATGGCGGCGTTCCGGCCATTACGCAGGCAGCCTCGAAAGACACCGTGCGGTATGCCCTAACTACCCTGAGCGCCATGACCCGCTGCGGCCTCCGCAAGAGGGGTCTGGTACGGGCGCTCAGGGTGTCTGCCCAGATGGGGGCCCCGTAGAGGGCCATGGAGCGGATTACGCCAGTGTATAGCCGGCGACACCCACCCCCAGCACCTCTAAGGTTTGGCAGCAAACTTCCCAGTGCTCCGGCCGCCCCTACAAGACGGGGGGCGAGGCGACGGAAGTGCTCCGTAAACCTCCATCGGCTATCCAACACGATGCCTAGGTATCTCATGGTGGTGGTGACCCTGATCGCTACCCCATCCACCCGGATCTCTGAGCCTGCGCTATGCAGCCTCCGGCGACCGGGAAAGAAGATGGCTTCGGATTTCTCCAGCGCCACCCGTAGTCCCAACCGCCGGATGCGGCACACCACCTGCTCAACTCCCGTGGTAGCTAATAAAGCTGCCTCCTCATATGTAGCCCCACGCGCAGTCACCAGAGTATCGTCGGCGTAACAAGTTACGCCAACACCTGGGAGGTTAGTGGCGCGCAGGACCCAGTCGTACCCGATGTTCCACAGAAGGGGCCCGAGGACCGACCCCTGTGGGACACCGCACGACATTTCCCTCTCACTCCATCCATCGCGGGTTGGATAGGCAACAGTCCTATCTGATAGGTATGACCGCAGCAGTCGCACCATGTAGCCCGGCACGCGATGATAGTGGAGAGCTTGCAGGATACTGCCCCACGGTAGGGTATTAAACGCGTTGGCGATGTCCAAAGACACCGCCAGGAGGACTTCTCCACTAGCGGCCGCATCTTCTGCGGTGGCTCTCACGCGAGATATCGCGTCGAGTGTTGACCGACCACGGCGAAAGCCGAACTGGTTCCCGCTGAGGTCTGGTCCCACTCCCTCCAAATGGTTGACGAGGCGAGCTGCGAAAACGCGCTCAAAAAGCTTGCTCACCTCGTCAAGCAATACAATAGGCCTGTACGCTGAGGGCGAATCGCGCGGGCGCCCATGTGTTATCCTTTCTTAACAGGACCAAATTCCCTGTCTTCCACCTACGGGGAAATTGGCCCCGCTCAAGGCAAGCCGAAAACAACCGCTCCACACGGGGCCCGAGGGCTTCCAACGCTAGCACCCACGCTCGACCAGGTACCCCGTCAGGTCCAGGAGCAGTGTTTTTCCCTTTAAGCCGCGTAACTGCCGCCTCCAACTCCTCATGGGTAACGGCAGGGATTTCTTCTGCAAGCTCCTCCTGTGACGCAGGTGTCGCCGCCATCGGCGGAGGAGAGTATCTTCCTCGGTCCGGGAACAGAGACACCACAACCTGTTCTAGCAGACGGGGCTCGAGAGACTGAGACAGGGGCGGAGCCCACGGGCGGAGCTTCTGCCTCACCCGTTTATACGGCCGACCCCACGGCACCCGGTTCAGACCCTCGAGCATCTCTTCCCATGCTCTATCCTTGGCGCTGCTGATTGCCTCTTGCAGAGAGGTAACGCACTCCCTGTAGGAGGCATACAGTTGCGCTTCCTCCACTTCATCCCGTCCACTCCGGCGCCGGTGCCTGGTGTACGCCCGCCTCGCAGCCACGCAGGATGCGCGCAGCTGGGCAATTTCGGCGGACCACCAATACATCGGTCTTCTGCGCGGATTCGAGCGAACTCTACTCATGGCCGCATCACACACCTGCGCCATGGCATCAGCCATCCACGCTGCATCGTCCTCTACTGTTGTTGCGATCCGCGGTGCAGGGATCCATGCCTGAACTATGGCAGCCTCAATTAGGAGTTCCTTATCGAGACTACGAATCGACCAACGCGGACGTCCACCATTTAGGGAAGGCTCACCGCGAAACGCGGATGGCGCAGAGACGCTGAAGCGGATGTATCTGTGGTCCGACAGCGTTTCCACATCAGTAACAACCCTCCAGTCAGTAATTCGCCTTGCAAGGGGGGGGCTAGCGAAGGTGATGTCGACGATGGAGCCCCCTCTTTGTCGCACGCAGGTAAGCTCACTCCCGCGATTTACGACCGAGAGATCAGCCGCGACCGCCCACTCCTGCAGCACCGCACCCCGCGCATTTCTCACCGATGATCCCCATGCCATTGATTTGGCATTGAAATCTCCGGCCAGAAGCACGGGCTGCGAAGGAGCTAGGTCAATCAGTTCCCCCAGATCTGCCAAGAACCGCTCGAATTCATCCAGGCCACGGTTGGGAGAGAAGTAGACCCCGATCACTGTGTTACCCTTGATCGAGGCCGAGACACAACCCCGCCGCCGGACTACCCTTTCCATTACTGTGCCGCCCTGCGTTACGAGCGTCACCAGTCCATCCAAGTCAGCCGCCCAGTTGTCCCGGGACGGTACGAAATAGGGCTCAGCCACCACCGCCACATCTATCTGCCACTCCGCCAGACTCTGGAGCAAAAGATCCTGGGCTCCGGCGCAGTGGTTGATATTGCCTTGGAGGAAATGGAGTAGAGCCATTACTGCGTTTCCATTTCGCTAACCATCACATTCGCCTCGACGGGCGCGGGACAAGGACACGGCGCGGTACCTGGACCATCGCGTCCCCGATTTCCTCTTTTCCGCTTGGGAGCCTTGCAAGCTGGGCCCCCGAGCCGATGGCCTGCCGGTAGCTTGGCCTCGGAGCATAGAACGCAGCGAGCGGCGGAGGCAGAACATTCCCCGGCCTTGTGGCCTGTTTCTCCACATCGGAAACAGACGTTGCTCCTATCTACGAGCGAATTGCACTCGGCTCTTACGTGCCCCACCTCTAGGCAGCGGAAGCAGCGCTGTGGCTTCACCTTGCCAAGCGTGACACTTGCAGAGATCCACCCTACTTGGATACGGCCTACCTGTGCCACCTTCTTTGCCGCGGCTATCGGGCAGCTCACCCAGGCTGAAGTCGAGCCGCGAGAGCCCACGCGCAGTCCACTACACTTAACGTGTTCTGTAGGGCATTCTCCTGCCCGAGAAATCGCAGCCACGACATCTTCAACAGCCGCCGAGTCGTCCAAGCCGATGATGTGCACTTCAGCGCATTTCACCGGCCTGGAAACCTTGACGGTGCCTTCGTCCCAAATCTCCCGCAGCTTTGCAGCGAGAGCATCTGCCTCCTTCGAGCTTGCGGCACCAGGGACTTCTAAGATCCTTGCCCCAGTCGCGGCACGCTTGAACCGCAGCGCACCTACACCGATTTCCGCCAAATCAATCTTTTGGCGTGATCCAGCCATTATAGAGGCATAGGTGACGCCTTGCTCCACTGCGCCTGGCTGCAGAGCAATAACGACAGCCGAGGACGAAGGATTGCGCAACCTCTGCGCCCTCGAGCGCACTCGCGCCGGCCCCTTTTTCTTTTTCGCCTTGCCCTTCTTTCCGACGACCGTCCATTCCTGCTCCAGCCGTGGCTGGAACTGGGGAGCAGAAGAAGTGGTGGGCACAGCCTTGTCAGCTGGCTTGGTCTTTTCCGGCTGCCGTGCAGCCTTCCCCTTGCCCTTCCCCTTGGCTTTTGCAGCTGGACCCGGTTTTGCAGGCTGCGCAGCAGGCTGTTCCGGTTTTCTCGCCTTTGCTGGAGCAGCACCTTTCGCTGGTGCCCCATTAGGGGGCTTTGGCGGCGGAAGAGGAGGAAAGTCCTCGGTTGGGGCTTGCCCAACCGCCATTCCCTCAACCCTGCCATCCCCCGCCAATGGAGGCCTTACACACCTTTTTGGAGGCAACTCCAACGCTTCTAACCGGGCGTCCACCATTCCCCCGACCTGCCGCAAAATCTCCGCGGTCAGATCAGAGTCCACTCGCGTTTGCATGGGCTGTGCGGTCCCTATGATAGCCCTAAGCTCTCCCATCTCTTTTCGGAGGCCCGCGATTTCCGCCTGTAACTGGGTGTTCGCAGCTTGCAGCTGCCGCGTCTCCTCTGATGCAGTACGCTGTGCAAGAAGCACCGCCGCTTCTTGAATGGTGTCCGAGGCTTCCTTGAGGGAACGTTTGAATGCCACCCTTAGGTTTGTCGATTTTGCACGCACCTGCTCGATGGCATCCAGGCTCTCCTCTATACGGCGTTGGAGGGCCGCGGCAGAATCGTCGGCAAGACGTCCGTCCCCAGTTTCTCCAGCGCGGGAGGTACCGGCTCGAGAGGCTCGGGTGACCTGCGTTTCCTCGCTAGCCTCGAGCTCCGATTCCCTCCGTACGCGCGACAAGGCCTTCCTAGCGGCTGTCATGTCCGCTAAGGTCTTTCTTGCAGAGGCTGTACCTGCACAGAACCCCGCTGCTGCAGCCCCTCGCCCTTTGCCCCTTTTCGAGGCTTTCTTGGCCTGCCGCGTTCGGCCTTCTTCCGTGGAGGAGCCTGAGCAGCTCGCTCCAGAGGACCGCTTTCGCTTGGCCCACAGTCTATCCTCCTCATATGACTGGACCGTCATGAGACTATCTACGGACGTTGCCGTGGACAGCCCACTGGGTCCAGTCTTCCTCCTTCTGGTTTCAACACGCCCCGTTTGGGTGCGCGCCTCCACCCCACGTTCCGTTTCGCTAAGCTTATCGGTCTCCGTTTTTCGTTTGCCAGTGGTCAGTTTCTCAGTAGCATTAGGGCCTGATGCATCACCCATATGGCGGCCAGTGCCCCCTCCAGAATACGATGGGGCTGACGGTACTGTCCCGTCGGGACAGTCCCGTGAGGGATTCTCCACACTCGAAGCGAGGTGGTACCCTCCTGGAGTAGTTTTAGTTTTATTGACCTCCATTTTTGCTTTTTTTGTTAACCAGGGGGCGCTCCCCTGAGACATCTCTATCTGCCGGATTCCCACCGACCATTCATCCTCTCGCCGAGTGTCACTGACTTAGGATTGGGGTAATTTTTATAGGGGTTGTCTTCCCCGCAGTCCCGAAGAACTCCCGGCCCTGTCTGCCATCCTGCGAGCAAAAGCTCCGCTGGCCCCTTTGAGCCACAGACACGCGCCAAAGCGCCATGCATCTCCTATTTACTCTTCTAATAAGAGAGGTACAGAGAGCAACCAGCTCGGTCCATATTCGCTTCACTCAAGGTGCTGGCTTGCACCCCAAGCTACTGAGCCCCTCCGCCGCGACAAGGCTTGGACCACGGGGGGACTTTTTAATAACCTGGAAATTTTTTATCGCTACTCAGTATAGTTTTAAAATTGAAACTCATCTGCAATTATAAAGTTATGTACCTATATAAGTAGGTACAACCAGCTAAGCTATAATTCCTTCCATAACATAATAAAGACGCTAAAACGTTTATATTGAACACACTTCTGTCGCGATGTAGAAATTTTAAAGTTCACAAAAATAATAGCTTTATCTGAACTTCACAGCAAATTATGTAAAAACGGTGTCGGAGTTCAAATAGTGTATTACGAATAACAAGATTATAGAGGGAAAGTGTAGTGTTTGTTGTAAAGTAAAGCGCCAGGAAGGCTAACAACTAGTCGTTAGGAATCTGACTATAGCTAGGTATGTTTTATGAGGATGCGTTGAACACTAAGCGTTGAGGCCAAACACCCGTGACCCATAGCATGTAAACATAAATCGTAAAGATGACAATCTCAACTTCAAAGGGATTTAATTAACTGTATGTGACTTGTTATTTTAGCTACTACATGACGCGTGCACCTTACCTTAGCTTTGTCTTATCTATAACGGCACATGTATTCAATTAATTCTTGTGCTAAAATTATATATTTTCCAATTTGATTTACTTGTGAATTCATATCAGCCACTACTTAAAAATTGTGTCGTTTCTGGAGTGGGAAATATTAAGCGTGCGGGTTTTATCGCACATTAATACTGTTAACCCATTGAGTCCCAAGGCCCGATCTGATCACGACACAACAGATTTTCTGTTGTGTCTGTGATTCCGGGGGCTGAGTTATTAAAATTGTTAGGTATTCAGAGGTTATGTCAAATTCTTACAGACTTAAACCATGTCTGCTCTGTCACGCTACTTTAAGGGAGGAACTGTCCGTACTCTACCGCGAGTCCCGCCCAGCAGATGTCCGTTTCTAGGCCTAGCCATCACAATGATAATGGATATTTCCCTTCATCATCCGCGTTCCCCCGAACTCCGAGCCCCACACCGTCAGGCGGGGTCCTCCGAAATGTGAGATACACGTCGGGGGACCCTCCTGCTTATTCAGCGTCATGTCTACGACTATGTTAGCTATTTTTATTTTTTAATGTCTTCTTTTCAGTAAATGTAATCTGGCTATTAGAAAAAGGTTCGAGAAAACAACTTAAATGAAACATCTTTTGTAACGTACTCAATTTTAATCAGTTACATAATTAATGCACTTAGGTACCTACCTACTAAAAATATATACTTTATTGATAATTTCACAAAGATTTATCTTATACCTATAGCCTATAGGCCGTGTGGGAGCACTCTTTTTTTTTATTACATAGCACTAAGCACACTGTTATCCCTAAGGTTATCCCCTTGGTTATCCCTATATATTTTACAGATTTTGTTCATTCTCCCTTACATTTTTTCATCGAGTATCACCCACAGACTCAGAGCAATAAACAGACAATATATCTGTGGTATCACCAGATAAAATCGGAAATTGTAGCTCAAGCTCAAGCTCAAGCCTAAGGCCGCGATTCCACCTGCAAGAAAACTTCCGCGAGAAATGTCCGACAGTCTGTCTGACAGCAACTTGCAAGTCTACGTGCAGGTGGAAACGCGGAATTAGACTTGCAAGTTGCCGTCGGATAGACTGTCGGACATTTCTCGCGGAAGTTTTCTTGCAGGTGGACAGGCGGCCTAAATAAACAGCGAAAGTCAATGTTACCCTTATCAAAATTTAAAGAAAATTAAATAATGACAAGACTATCATGGAAATGGAAACCGCTTAGATTGTTGAAATACTTTGTAAATAGATCGCAATAATAATAATTAATCATTGAATTCAAAAATACTTTCTAGCCATGCAAATGCATTTAATTAAATTTAAAAGTATAGTATCTGGGGTTGGCACATTATAAAAAACACACAATGATAGGTACTGAATACGTCACAACAGGTCACAACAGACATGTGTATGACAAAAATGGTGTCCGTTTACCAGCTGGCACTCAATTTATAAAAAAATTGTTTTTTAATGTAAGTGTAGTGTTATGGCGTCTGTTCTGGATTTAATTAAACACTACCAGCATGCAATTGAAAAATATCCTAACGATGAGAAAAATGTAAGTGTAATTTAATGCATTCAATCTAGTGTAGTTTTCCTTTTATGAGACAATTTCGTAATTTAGTAATCCTGAAACTCGTAATCTTCCTAATATTTACCTAAAAATGGCGATTATTTAACATTCTCGTAAATTTCCGTTGTATCATTGTAATTGCCATCTACAACATATCGTTGTATTATACGGTAAAAGCATTTCCTTTCTTATAATGAAAAACTGCGTAATATTATACTGATTTACAGAAAACATTTTCGATAAAATAATTACGTGAAAAAGGCATTTTTAACAAATTCAATTAGTGTTAGTTGTTATTGATTGTTGCAGATATTGAAGTGTATAGACAAACTATTCCACCTTGATGTGACAGTTCAGCATTTGCAAGAGACAGGTGTAGGGCGAACAGTAAATGCCTTACGCAAAGAGCCAGGAGATGTCGGACAGGCTGCAAGAGCACTTGTGTACAAATGGAAGTTGATGGTAGCTTCCGAAGAGAGTGACCAAGAGGGAGATCAAAATAATGACAGTGAGCGTCTCTGATATTAGAATTTATGTATTGTTCATAGATTTTTGTTATCAATAAATATATGCATGCTTAAATGTTTTATGTTTTGTTGTTTGGTCCCTTACTTTTACTGTACCTTTAATTTGCTTTTAACCGATACCTCAAATATTCTCTTTCAATCAAAAACTAACAATTCGTTGAACCAGTAAATATGACTTGGATTGGATTAATAGTTAAAAATAAACATATTTTCTCTTAGCTGCAAAATACAATGGACATGATGATGCAGATTCTGAAGATAGCCACAGATCAAAATACAAGCAAGAAAAAAAGCCATCTGTACGATCTTCACGGAATGATGAACGACACGGGCATATGAACGGTGATCACCATAGCAGTAAAAGGAAATATCACAGTAGTGAGGTTAGTTTCTTTACATGTTGGAATCATAGATAATCGTCCAAAGATGTAAGTAACCATGTCTTTTATTTAACTTTTTCAAGTTCTTTATCGATTCTTATTCAATACAGAATTATTCTAAGTTTATATTATTATGTGCAAATAATATAGAAATGAATATTATTGAATATATTATATTAACTTACATTCAATTATGTTTTATATATTTTCAGGAAGATGAACCGGATGTAAAGAAATCGAAATTGTCACAGCCAAAAGAAAATGGGTACAAAGTAAAGAGAGAACCTGAATCTAGATCGGAAAGATCAAACAGTGAAAGTGAAAGTGAAGATGACTCATCTGATAGTGACAGTGATAGTGATGCCTCTCAGTCTTCTGAAGAAGAAAAGGTGACACCAACCAAGGTCAAAGAAGAAAAGAAGGATAAACATCACACTTCAAGGAAAGAAAGTTCAAGCCATAATCACAGTTACCATAAATCTGAAAATAATTCTGAAAGAGATAAAAAAGTAACAGAAAAACAATCTAAGCATAGCGATAATTCTAGACTCACAGATTCAAGTAAAGAAAGAAATCATAGTTCACATAGGCATAAAAGTTCATCAGAATCCAAAGATAAAGATAGTTCAAGAGAGTATAAGGATAGAAAAGATAAACATTCAGAAAAGAAAGATAAAGAAAATAGATCATCTGAAAAGGACCGATCATCACATAAAGATAAACATTCTGAGAAAGAAAAGAAAGTTAAGTATGAGGAGTCAATAAAACATAACAGTTCAGAAAAGCAAAAAACAGATAAAGAAAAATCATCGAGTAAACATAGATCAGAAAAGGATAGGTCAGCAGAAAAAGAAAAATCCTCTGAAAAAGAAAAAAGACATAAAGAAGAGTCTTCAAAAAAGCATAGTAATTCTGATAAACATAAAAGCAGCCATTCAGAAAAAATTAAGAGTAACATAGAAAAAAGCTCTAGTAAAACAGAGAAACACTCTTCTAGTTTTGAAAAGGAGAGGCTGAAAGAGAAAGAAAGATCTGATAAACAAAAACTAAAAAGTTCTTCAGATCAGGTCATAAAAGATAAACACGAAAAGAAAGAAAGAAGTGAAAATAAGGAGAAGCACAGTTCCTCGAGTAAAGAAAAAAGTAGTTCCTCTAAAGAAAAAGATAGCAAGGGTGAAAAACGTCATTCTTCATCAAGTGATGGGACTTCGAAAGAAGTTAGCAAAAAATCTAAAAGTGATAGAAGTGAAAGTAGTAGTCGGAAAGATAAGCATAAGTCTAGTTCTAGTAAGTCAAGTAATAAGGCAAATGATGTACCAAAGAAAAAGTCTCACACAAGCAGCAATGATAGTGATGATGGGATTGATTGTGAATCAGGTAAGCAGACTTCAAATATAATTCGTAAAATATTCTAAATGCAGAAGAATTATTGAGTTCGTATCGGTTTGTTTGTATAACGTTTTAATGAGGTGATTTCATGTTATATTTTTGCATCCCAAGATAGTTTTTTATAGCTGGTGAGGTACCTCTTATAAGTTATTACTTATTAATGTTCAATTTCTTTTATTTCAGGAGCAAGCTTTGCTGAAGCATTAGGCATGGTCAGTCCGGTTAAACCTAAAAAGAAATCAAGTAAAGAGACACAGTCACCAAACAGTTCCTTCAATGGAGATGTAAGTTAAAATGAATAATAATGCTATATGTTTGAGTAATGAATATTTACTTTCTATGTTCCATTTCTCTAAAATCACACATGATTGTTAATTTTAAATAATGCATGTTTAAATAGAAATTATCTGACAAATTTACAAAAATGTTATGGGAAAAAAAGAATACGAATTATGCATTTTTATACTTCTTCTATCTAAATGATTTCCAGCTCAGCCCGGCTAATCTTCTGGCGCCAACTGCAAAACTTGCACCCTTACCTAATATTGAAATATCGGCGTTACCTGAAATTTCACCAAATTACAAACCGCGACCGCCGCCTAAATTCCTACCACATTTTGAAGAAATGGACTTAAGTACAGTCATGTCTTCAAAGAACCAAAGGTATTAAAAATATTTTCATTGATTATCCAATTGAAATGTTTTCTATCGAGTCTGGTTTCGCAAAAAATATTCTTTAATTTTATATTTTATCAAATTCACTGCCTTTGTGTTTATTATTATGTGAATTCTCTTTTTCAGAACAAAAGTTTTCTCTGGAAATAAAGTATTAGGAAAAATCCCCTCACTGTATGAAATGTGTGTTCATGTGCTTCAGGAGCATATAGACGGTAAATATAATATATTATAAATATTTTTATTTTCCTTTTTTGGTACTTGGCAATCTGATATTCATATCAATAAGCCACTTTTTGAGATACATGTGATACAGATATACAGATTTTGTACCAATATTTAAATGTAATAAAAAATACCCTTTTAATTTCGGTGTATAAATCGCTGAGATCGATTCAAATACTTTCAAATTAATAAATTTAATTCAAGTAATACACACATTACAATAATGAAACCATATTCAGCACTGGAATACACCGGTGGTGTGCCATACGAGATATTGAAGCCGGTGGTGGACAGAGCGTCCCCGCAGCAGCTGTTCATGCTGGAGCACTACAACCCGTACCTGATGGAGGACACGGACCACCTCTGGCAAGGGTTTTGCGAGAAACACTTCCGCAACAAAAAACGGATGGAGATGGAGACTTGGAGAGAAATGTATATGGTGAGTTTTTTTAAACAGGGTTGGTGAATATATAATTATAGTTTTTTATAGTTATTAGATATTAAATCTAGGCATATTTATTAAATAAATAAACAACTGGTGTTGAGGTGAGTTTCCTAATTATGTAGAATCTAAGAGAAATGAAATGGACCTTAAGTAATATATTAAAAATATTTTGCTTGTTGCTGAAAACATTGATTGTTCCATTATAGCTAATAGATGTGGTTTTTATAACCACAACGATATAAATAAAAAATCATTGCTTTTTTCACCTACATTATTAAAAATACATAAAATACAATATAGTAGTTTTGGATAGAGTTGATGTGGAGCTATAAATTATATTTCATAGATAGGTAGTTAGACATATAGGCCAATACACAAAAAATACAACATCTGAGTACACTATGGATTCTGGCTAAATTTTTTTCTATATTCATTATTTCATTTATTGTAGCGATGCCAAGAAGAACAAGAGATAAAACTGAAATCACTTACTGAGAATATCAAGATTGCTCAAGAAGCTAAAAAGGCGCCTATCAAGCAAACGAAAATGGCATATGTTGATACAGTTGTTAAACCACCGAGAAACATTGCTAGGAAACAAGTAAGTAACCCGTTATATTAATAGTGAATAGATTAATAGAAAAGACTCCAAAGTTTTAAGGTTTGATTGAATTGTGTAAAATGTACAAAATTTATCTAGCTTATCATTTACATTTTTAATTTTTACTATATTTGTACTGCTTATATTATTTAATATTGTAAGCAAAAATGGATCATGTAATTTTTACCGAATAGTAAAAGAATTCTCATAAATCTTCTCCTAATTTATAGGTTTTTTCTGATCAACCGAACACATAAAACTTATTTCAGGCCCAACACGGAACAGCATTCGCAGCAACAGCCAGTCCCGCAGCAAGAGTGGCCGCTTTGGCCTCAGCCCCCAACGTACTGAAAGGGGGAAGACCAGCCCCCGTCGCCACTGCATCATCACCCTTCATTAAACCCAAGAAAGCACCCCTCATGCAAAAGGCCCTACAGTTCATGAGAGGCCGAAAACGATGATGACTAAAATTTACATATTTTAGATG
Organism: Colias croceus; assembly: GCF_905220415.1. Classification (NCBI taxonomy): domain Eukaryota; kingdom Metazoa; phylum Arthropoda; class Insecta; order Lepidoptera; family Pieridae; genus Colias; species Colias croceus. The sequence goes on from NC_059546.1 coordinate 5,590,278, forward strand.
TATGTATCATGTCATCTTATTCATTGTAATTGTAGCGAGGCTGCACTTCAAGTTTATCCAATTTGCTGTTAGTAATTATATGATCAGTGCACTTATGCTATTGCAAATAATACCCGGGGATAAAAAAAGATCCACTATACTGTATTGCTCATGTTTTAAATGTAAATAATGTATCAGGCAATAGATTATTAAAATCATCTTTTTAGTGCTTAATATACTCTGAACGCAATTGTTGTTAACGGAAATGTTATTGCGCCCCGGTTATTGTATTAGTTTTAGTTGAATTACTTCGACTTATAAGTATTTCAGCTTAAGCAAGTCACAAATTGGATAAACTTAATTGTTTGTATAGCTCCTTATAGGAAACTAAGATTGAAAAATCATTCACTGAAACTGAAAATTTATTATGTTCTTGCATTTGCAAGAAAGTTCGTCTACCTAGATTTTATAATAAAATCTTCCCAAAATTGAAAATTTTAGTGATACAGTAGTGTGTTTGTTTGATTGACTTTGGCATTACAAAATTTAAATCTTACTTTTATTTCTGAGTAAAACAAAAGGTTTAAAATTAAAAACCTTGATGAATGCATAGAAATAAAAGTATGATGTTAAGTCTATTTATATATCTGTAAAATAATCTAAGAGCCCAAACAACATAAAGAGTAGGTACTTTAACAAAGAAAATTTAAAACTATGAAATTATGTGGATGATATTATATAAATAATATCAATACGTTTTCTGAAGTGTTCCATGAAATGATTTGAAATTTACATATTTTTATATTGAATATTAATTTTAATATACATATTATCTCAAATTTCAATTATCTCTATGTACATTGAAAATACTCCGATCTTATTCGTCATTATTTCTATGTACATTTTTAAATATACAAAAATATCTCCAAAATCCTCTTTGAATAGGTCTAAAACTTGAAAAAAATGATATGCTTATTTTATTTTAATAGGTTTATTAGCAGCTATACCCAAATTTCAAGGTTCAAATCATTGAGATAATATTAATATGGAGACGATACCGCCTACATCACATATGTTCCACTCAACATACGTCATGTGGCGTAACTGCACTCAGTCGCTTGCTCGCTCTTTGGCGCGAACGTCACGCTCATTTTTTATTTGTTTTAAAGTGAAACGCATCAAATATGCCTACGTGTGTGTTACGATATTGCACAAATAATACAAAGAATACGGAAAAGTGCAAAGGAATAACTTTTCATCAGTAAGTAACTAGATAAAAATTTTTAAAACTTAGTTAGAGCAAAATTTTTGGCGGGCGACATTTTGTCATAGATTAAAAATTTAAGATATGACATTGGGTAAGACATTGGGCATGAAATAAGTGTTGTTAGTAATATTTGCTGGCGTATATTTTTATAGTATAAAATAATAATTTTACATATTTAGAAAAGCATAGACTGGTTGTTAATTGAAAAAAGGTGAAATCATGAAATATGAAAATTGAAAATCAATTACTCAATCACCAATTTTTTTTTGTTAATTGATTTTAATCAAGTTTTTAATTGATATTGTATAAGCTACTGACTTGAACGTGTAATTGAATTATTATTTATTTATCTGCACTAATATTATAAAGAGGAAAACTTTGTTTGTTTGTTTGATTGTAATTAATAGGCTCATAAACTACTGGACCGATTTTGATGAAAAGAGAATGCCCATTTTTGGTACTGGTTTTTCTCATGCATCAAGACAACAATACTATTAAAAAAAATCTCGGCAATTTAGAGGCCTTCTTACCATCGGAAAATATATTTTGAACAGGGAATGTTTTGTAAAATCTAATATGACATGTAATTGTTTAGATCCGTTATTATAGATTTAGTGTCCATTACCGGTTACCACGGTAACCAAGCGGTAACTTATTACATTTACTATGGTAAATAGCTAAATGTATTAATATCGATTATTGTTTTCATTGAATTACAAAAAAAATCAATTAACATAAAATCACTCTTTAAGGTATTGTTTATACACTGTAGGTTGTTTTAACAAAGATAGTGAAGTAAAATAATATAAATATGTATAGCTTGGTAGGTAACCAGTTATTTCTTATTTGTTTCTTTCTTCGAATATGTAGTGAAAAAATGATTCAAACAACAACAGCAACAACAACATGTAAACCGAATAAAAACTCAATTGGCATTTTTTAAGTAGGTATATATTTAGGTTTTCTTGAAATCCGTCCCGGAAGATTTCTGGTGCCTACCTACACTAGCCGATGAACAGATAGACTTTGTCTGAAAGCATAAGCTCTACGCATAGATTAAATATGTTAATCGAAAAATAACCTTTGGACGATAAAATGTTACCTAAATCACACATAAACCTAACTAAATCGGGGTTATTTAAGTTTTGAGGTTATTTCACATTTTTCTCAATATCTTGAAAACCCTGTTTTTATCACAAAAAAATCAATTGGTAAAAATCTTTTGAATATCGAAGAACCCTCCAAAACCACTCTGGCATTGACGAAACACTGTACTGTGGTCCATACTTTCATGGGCATTCTCCTTTGGCACAGACAATCTTAAGACCCTGAGAAAGAACATAGGCTACTTTTTATTGCGAAATATGTGCCACGGGCGAAGCCGGGGCGGACCGCTAGTTCAGAGATAAGTAATTAATATTTTTTCTATTCAAGGTTTCCATGTCTGGGCCGTGAAGAAAGGGAAAAATTATTTTTTTTTTCTAAAAAAAGGCTCAATTTGTAAGGAATAAAACTTCCCATAGCCCTGACTGAACCTAAAACACGAAAAAAATTAAATTATTCCATATGACGTCACTATTTACATCATCCTATATTATATGCCAGATATTGTTAGCCCCGCGTAGTAAAGTCAGTTTATACCTAAAATAAATATTAAGTAAGTACAAAGACATCGCATAATCTATGACTGTCTAGCCGTCATTCGCGCGCCCCGCGCCGCCTCGCTTGGCGCACAGATTTTGTTCGTGGTGTCTGCTCCATATTAATATTATCTCAATGGTTCAAATGTGCTTTCTTTAATAATTAAATTACATAATTGTAATTCTTTTTTTATTATACAAATTTCATGGAAATTCATAATGAATAAATCCCAAAAATTTTTTTTTTCGTGATATAATAATTATAATTTCATATTAGCCTGTTTTCCCTAATTATTCTGTTTCATTTTATGTGTTTTGTCTTAATATATTTAAAGTGTGTTCTTTTTACAAGTAATCTATACTTTTACCACAATGGGATTTGTGTGTCAATAGATGATCTGGTCTCAATATTTGAAAATGGAAATAAACAAGTTATTCTGCATACATTTTCCATTTCACTATAATCCCTGATTTTAAGTCTAGGGAGTCATTATGTTCCTTTTAAAGACCTAAGTCGAAATGTGTATGTTATCAAGAAGTTAATATAATGAAATTGGAAATGTTAAATATTTAAAAATAATGTTATTTTTACAAAGTCCATCTGAGATCAATTTGAAATAAAGATAAATGATAAAATATGAAAATAAGCACTTAATTAGTTGACTTCCCTTGTTTTAGGGCTACTTGGGTTTATAGAGAGTAGTTAAATGTATCTTGTAAATGTTTTGGAATATTTTTAGTCTAAAAACATCATTTTATGAAATATTTGTCTAGATGTAATTTTAGAACAATTAAAATAAAGACATATTACTGTATATAAATATCTGGAATTTATTATTTATTTCATATTAAAATATATTACATAATATATCCATTTGGACACTCCAGCAATACTCTTTAGCTAGCCAAAAGCAAATATGATGTAGCTCTATTCATATATTTTATTGACTTCAAAAACATTGACTTCATATTTATTTGTAGAAAGTCTTAAAGGTCTTTTTCTATCTGGCCATTTAGCTTTGACTATCCTCCATAAAATATCCCTATTGTGAATAGGGTCTTTACAAAAAAAATAAAGCAATGTAATGAAACATTGAAACAGAAATTATCCATATTAATTGATGAAAAACAAAGTTATTTCATAATATTAGGTGTAATTTTGGCAAGTAATTTCATAGGCTAATTTTGCACACTTACACTGATAGTATGTTACCCAACCCACAAGCTATATTGCCCATTGGAGGCCCGCAACAAATTACATTTTTTAATGTACTATGCCATCTATATAAAAGAACAAATTAAAAATGTAATAAACAATATGCAGAACAGCTATTGATCTAGTTCTGTCAGATTAAAAACAGTAGCTAAAAATGTTGTTACATTAGTGAGAAGGTAGACAAATAGTAATAGTTCTTTTTTTATATATGTAATACTAGTGGTCCGCCCTGGCTTCACCCGTGGTACATATTTCGCAATAAAAGGTAGCCTATGTCCTTTCTCGGGTATCAAAATATCTCCATACCAAATTTCATGCATATTGGTTCAGTAGTTTAGGCGTGTTTGAGTAACAGACAGACAGACAGAGTTACTTTCGCATTTATAATATTAGTATGGATGTAAAATATTAATTGGAAGTTTCAAAAATTTCTTGGATTTGAATAACAATTTACTGTCATGCTCATTTATTTGATGATGTATAAACTGTCTTTATTTCTATTGTATTTTCTTAAAACATGCAATTATAATAATGTTTTGTGATTCATTATATTTAGTTTATGAAATCAAAGTATGTCATTTTATTTTATAATATTTATTTATTATCAAATCTATAGCTATCTTCGACAAATATTCAGGTACAATACATCAAAATATATTTAGTTTGTCTGTAGATCTACAAATACACAGAAACTTGTTCTATAAGAAAAAACTTTGGTTATTCCTTCTTATAATAAAAAGATATAATTGTGGCTTAATTTCTACATTAATACAATCAACAATAAAATCATACATATTTCCATAAGCAATTAAATGGAGATTTGCAACTGCTATACAATATTTATTATGTGCTCATAAACAAATTAACACCCTTACAATATATTATTATGTACTGCTTTATCTATCACACTTGTATCTTAAAATATAAAACTTAAAAATTAAATATTTTATAAATCAATATAATACAACATCAATATTTCTAAATTTTGATTTAAGTTGTTTTTCATAATCTGTGTTTATAATGCGTGGACATTGGTACAAAGCTAAAAACTTCAGGTTCTTATAATACTCTGATATAATATCTACAATAACTGGTGAAATGTTTTTGATTCTTGACAAGCTCAAACTTTGCAATGTGACTAAATTAGAACTTCCTAAAACTTTTAACAAAATCATTTCTGAAAAATTACTATTGTTCCAAACTTGCAAATGTTGTAATTTCTTAAAATTGACTAAGGATATCAGACCTTCATCTGTGAGGTTTTCACATCTAATTATTGCTAAATCCTTAAGTTTAGAACACTTAGACAACAAATTGAGACAGCAGTCATCAACAGAGTCACCTCCATATATATGCAATGTCTCCAATTTACCTTGTTTACATGAAATTAATTTTTTAATAAATTCTAAATCCAAATCCCTGATTTTCTCTATATATATGTGGCACAGTTTGGTACAATCCAACAGAGAATCACAGTTAGCGAGAGTTAAGCCAAAGTCAGACAAAGCCAGATACTTTAGTTCTTTGAGTTGGTTAAAAGGAAACATCCAATCTACATTACTTGAAAGTTGAATAGAATTTTTCATGCTTAGTTTTCTCAGATGAGGCCATTTTTTAATATCTTCTTCAAAAATTTTGCCAATCCTACACATAACCAATTCTAATGATATTAAATTATTACATTTCTCAATCACATCTTTTATAACCGAATAATTATAAACATATTGGATTTTCAAACTGTAAATAATTTCACTATGGGTTATTATGATCATCAAATTTTTATCACTTACTTCACTCTGCCCTGGCTTACCAGAATAAACGAACGCAAATTGTCTCCATAAACACGGATCACGGGCAAGTTTTCTCCACCTCTTGCAAACATTCTCACAAGTAAGAATTTCCTCTAACGCCAGATATTTAAATATTAGTACTATCAATTCATCAGGTAAATCGTTCAATTGAACTAAGTTACTAAGATTGTCTTCATCCATGCTTCTTTATTACTGTAAAATCAAGAAATATAATACACATAAAAATAAAAATATAAAAAAGCTTCTATAGAAATGAATGCAGAAGAATTATTTACCTTATTCGAAGATATAAGTACTACTTGTTTGACTTCAAACATTTGTATCACAATTAGAACAATGCTGTCTGCTTATCTTTTGCGTATGTATACCTACTCAATTATTGCAAATCATTGTAATTTCTAAATAAAATTTGGCCAAAATTCAAAATTTGTTTTGACAAATCCAAATAATATTTTTTACCGAAATGCTAAAATTCAAATATCAATCCTATGACATACTTCAAATCTGACATTTGACACTGACAGGCGACTGCGTGTAGGTAATAATAATAATTATTTTTTTTTATTGGGTATAGGGAAGCGCTGTGGCTGTGGCTGTGGCGTACCTTTCGCTCTACGCTTGAAGACCCCCATATTGTACTCGTCAGGGAACACAGATTCAGGAAGCATGTTCCAGTCCCTCGCGGTTCGGATAAAGAATGTGGAATCGAACCGCTTAGTCCGGGTACATGGAACGTCCACCATATGGCGATGCCTAGAATCTGTGCGCCTCGACGATCGATGGAAGAACGGGGATGGCGGAACTGTGGGCGGAACGAGATCGTGCAGTTCCGCAGCGCACTCTCCAAAGTGAATCCGATAGAAGACCGATAAGCTGGCCACTCTGCGGCGATGACCGAGGCTCGGGTTATTATTGTTAATAGATAAAAATCACTACAACTACAACACAGAACACTGGTACTCGTGTCTCGTGGGACTACAATGTAGTATGCAAAATCGATTCCCGTGTACATGAGATACTAGCTGTTCCCCGCGGTTTCACCCGCATTGCTCCGCCCCTGTTAGTCTTAGCGTGATGATATTAATAGTCTTCCTTGATAAATGGGCTATCTAACACCGATTTTTTTTTTCAAAGAATTTTTCAAATCGGACCAGTAGTTCCCAAGATTAGCGCGTTCAAATAAACAAACTCTTCAACTTTATAATATTAGCATAGAAGTATATGTCGTGGCCATATCGTAGATTTGCTCATTTCAAGAAATGGCCAATTTAGTTTGGCCATTTCACGAAATATGACCATTTTTGTTTCTTTTTTAAAAAGCGATTCGCTTCTGGCACTCGCCGGCCGCTAGTGCAGTTTTTTATTTGATAGTGATTCAAGAGGAAGGTTTTAGTACTTACATATTTGCTTTATTAGCTTTGAGACAAAGCAGGTGAAACCGCGCTGCCGCGGCCGCGAGCAGAAAGCTGGTACCTATTAAAAAAAATTCTTTACTGTTTTTTTTTTCTATATCAATTAATGTTTGTTAAAAACGCAGCCACCTTAACCATGATTATAATAAATTTGTTAAGATGGCCCTTCTCTGACATATTCATTCGTTGTTCGACATAATACATTCCGTTTTAATTCCGTTACTATTTACTAATTTAAATTTTAAAGGCAGTTAAGAGCGCCAAATACACAATACTGCCGTCCTTTAACTAAAAAGCCGTTAACCCTCAAATGGTCAATTTTCAGTTTTAAATGTAGGGTAACAAAGTTCAAAATTCTCTATCTTTCTGTCTAAGAATCATTTCTCTAGCATTAATAGTTATAGAGATAAGAAAATATTGTGAGCCGTTAAGTAACACAATTTTCGGCGATTCCATAACTTGAAAGCGTCTAACCAACACTACTTCGCTAAATTTTCTTTAAAGTACCTTAACCGCCACATTTAATAATTATTTTTTAGCTTTTTACTTGACTAAAAGTACGTCATCAGATTATACTTGACTATAGGGACGCAAACTGACTACAACTGCTTTGTGATATGCTTTCATATAACGATTCCAATGGAAATCCTTACCTTATTTGCAGTTACTCGCCCTTAACGCTTTTTTAGTTAAGTAACTTTATTTAGGAAAAATTCTAATTACATTTTTTTGCTTAGTTACAAAGCAGCTAACCCTCATTTTTTAGCTAAAAGGCAGTTATCCGATTCTGGTGATGCATCAGTTTCGGGGATGAGTGTGATGCTGTAATTGTGTCGCCCCCAAGCATAGTACCGATTGCTTTTGATTTTCTTTTACAAGACGTATTGTTTCTGATCAGGTTTACTAAGTTTAATACAATCTAGCAACAAAATTACGGAAAATATAACAAGTCAAAGTTACGAAAATTTGGTAGGTAATGGTTACGACAGTGCGAACTTTCAATCGTAATTCTCTGTTTAGACTCTGATTAGTCTCTACAACCGAGAAAGAGGACATAGACAGTCTGTACTATTTATTAATGATGTAATTTACCCCTTGGGTGGAATTAGTAATCGACTGTCAAGCCATGTACTTGAGATGGTGATACAAAAATTATTATGAGTACACTACCTTTGACCCGCTGGCGGGGAGTCCATTTTGCCACTATATCTATTTTTTTCTTTTCTTTATATTAGATTATTAAGATTTGTATTTTTTTAACATGGTAGCAAATAAAAAGTTTTCTATTTCTACCTCCTGCTATTTTACATATATTCTGGTATATTATATTTTCTGGATGTGGATGAAAGAGTCTTCTAATCATTTGATAAGCAACATTATTTATTAAGAGCATCCCACATATAAGAGCTTGAAGCCCTATTGAAACCAGGATGTTTTTTTTTTTTCAAAAGCCTCGTGCACAAGTCTTAACTTTTTTTCAGAAAAAGATTTATGTTTACATTGTTTGTTGTACTCACATATCCGTGACTCGTATGATGGCTTCGCATAAGAGTATTTATAAAATAACGTTATAATTGCAATTCTAGAAGATTTATCTCAATCTTAACCCCTAAATGAGCCTCTGTAATGAAATAAACGTGAACATGACGTGAAAAAAGGGTTAATTTTATCAAAAACTTAAAAGAGTCATTTAGTAAAAGAGTTTAAAATACTTGTTACTCACAGACAGACGCGAAAACCATTAATTTAGATAGTGTTGAAATCCTTAATACTTAAACCTAAAAGCTTTTGATCCTTTTCCTTTCCATTGGTGACCTAGGGGATGTAATTAATTAAAGAAGCAAAGCCTCAGACAGCAGCAAATTTTTAACATAAGTAAGATTAAAATTTAGTACAACTATATAGAATCGTAGTACAAAAGCATCCAAAAGCCCTTAACCACTGATTATAAAGTTTTTGAAATATAAATTAAAGCGAAAGTCATAGCTTAAAAGCAGTTATAGTAGCTTAACGATGTTTTAGGTAAGCATTTTATTAATAATTTAAAAAAAAATCACAAAATGAAAATAAAAATACTAAATTACTTAGCTAAAAAGTCGCTATGGTATGTCAACGGCCGTCTTGTCCAGTAAAAAGTTAAAATTTTCAGATTATTTGCTGAGCTAAACGAGAAAAAGTGAATTTAAAAATAAATTATAACAGTGTCTGGTTAGAAACTATTATTTATATATAATATAATTAAATGTCGATCGATGTATCTCACAATAATTATTCTAAGTGTCATAATTTTTAAGAAATAACGATTTCCATGTTTTTTGCCATTTACTCGAAACTCACTTCGGTGGCTTAACGGCTTTCTAGTTAAAGGACGGCAGAATAGTAATTTTTACTTTTTTAAACCGTAGGACCAAAGAGTAGTAATACCAATTTATCTATTTAAATAAAATAATGTAGCGGCAAATTTCTTTAGCCTGGTCGAACTGCTGAAGTAAAAAAATTATAAATCTGAGCAATAATTGTTTGTTAACCAAATTAACGACTGCAATCTAAAATTAATAGTAGATTTTCATTATGATATGTTTGATTATAATAATATAATATATTATAGTAAAGTTTAATAATTGTTGACTTTAATGGAGGATTTTTTTGTACTCTGATAAAATTAAATAATTCGTAAAATAGCTCATGGGCTAACATGTTTTATTAATTTATAAATAGAATAAAACTTGAAGATATTTTAGAATACTTTAGAGCTTAATATTCAGTTGTTTCAGAGATTTCACGATTTTCGTTTATTGGCATAATACAGAATGCTCTAATGTAGTTGATAAATGGCACAATTTTATCATAATAATACCTTTTACTTTGTAATACAAATTAATTTTGAGCAAGATTTTGAGCCCTCGACGACGTTTGATTTCAACTGTTGAATAATTTATCATTATATTATCTGGCAATAATGTCCAATGACTTGTACATTACCTAGTACTACGCTCCTATTGGTAGCCCAAGAACCATAGACAATACGGTTTAATATTGAAGCGACGCACACTGCACAGCGCCATAGCATAGTCGCCGACTCGCAATCCGTCGGGGCGGGTCGTCTCTGCTGTTTAATTCTTTATTACACTAATAATTCGTGTATTTTGATTCGAGTGTAGAGCGACCCGATACCTTACCCGACTGTAGTACTTAATTTCAAAATGTTGCACTTAAAAAATATCGCTAAGGCTGTTTCACCGCCTTTAAAAAATTCAATTCAAAATGAGGCAGTCACTAATATCCTCAAAATCGTACCTGCTGCAGTGAACGTCTCATGCCGATCATATGCGAGTCATGAAATTCCAGATAGGCTTAAAGATATACCCACCAGTGCAAACCCACGATTTTTCGACATGGTGGAGTATTTTTTCCACAGGGCGTGCCAAGTTATTGAAGACAAACTGGTTGAAGACATGAAATCCAGAGTCTCTATTGAAGAAAAAAAGAAGAAAGTAGCCGGTATCTTAAACATGATGCAGCCATGTGATCACATTATTGAAATACAATTCCCATTGAGACGCGATTCCGGTGATTATGAAATGATCCTAGGATACAGAGCTCAACATTCCTCACATAGGACCCCAACTAAAGGAGGTAAGTTAACTATTTCGTATTGATTTAATATTAATATTGCTTCTTACTTAACTCCCACATATAATTTGCGTGGGATCAGTAGTTATTGTTGTCGTAGTCTGATTATATACATATATTTATAGCATAGAAGACACGTGATTGTAGAATTCGCTGTTACGTATGTAGATAACCAAATTAACAGGACATAACCTGAAATATAAAAAAAAAGGATTACAGCTATTATCATAGTATTTTGGTAGTTAGATAGTTTGATTTTTAGTAGATTTAGATGCTTTTTATAGTAATTACGAATAAAATGTGATACATAGGTAGGTGATACATGAATGTTTCTCCTGCATTGTCTACCTGCTACTATTGATAAATGAATAAATAGGTGTGTGTGAAATAAATCAATTTAATCATTTCAATTTCCATTATAAATATAAAATTTATAACTTAGTAAGTTAAATTGTTTTTTTATTTTTATAAAAATAGACCTGAATAGGAGCACATCCGTAAAATTGTGGCCGTTTTTGTACACTGTTAATTTTCATTTTCCGTCTGTTAGGTAATAATGCGGCTATAAAACCGCAGTTGTTGAAAATTTTTTTGTCTTTAAAATTGAAAGGACTTATGTACTTAGAGTATTAAGTTTGACAAGTTTTTGTCGAAACTATTTTATTTGGGCAAAAACATGTTAGTTAGTTAATAATACATTTTAACTAACATACATATTTATATATATAAGTTGTGGGTACTTTTAAGTATTTTCAGTTTTCACATAGCCGCCTAGTACCTACATACCCAAATACTTACTTTTTATTCAAGATTCGCACAAATGTTAACGAAGAATTTTAGAACACAATAGTTTGATTGCTGGCCTCCTGTGGGCTGTGTCAGAAACAGGTTAAGCAAGATTATATAATTTTAATTATTGATCTTGATTTGAATTTGAAAATGTCTATAAAAACAAAAGCTTATAAAAATGTATGATTAGTATTTTTATTTCCGTACCTACCCAATAACAATTAAGTGAAAATAATAGAAAAGTTGACCTAGATGGGTAACAAAAATATAAAATAAGCTCATTCGTAATTGCTGAACTGCAAACTGCAGAGGAGAAGACTTTCTATTTTTGAAACGATCACATTGTTGTTTTGTTATTTTCGACTACTAATTAGTCAGTAGTAGAACATATTACGACGTTTTGATGAACGACGTTTGAATGATGATGAAGTTATACTAGGTCCTTCAAGCCCAATTTCGTGCAAGTTGCCTTAGACGATGATTCTTGTACGAATTTTGTCTCAAATCAAAGAGCATAGTTGATTTATTTACAGTCTTGAAGTACCTACAATCTACACCTACATTATAGTGCTGTTATATTAAGATAACCTACAGTACTGAGTGATCATCGATCAAGTTTCTGGCGTGTGTGATAAATTAGAGAAAGGTGGAAAGATCTTGAACTTCTTGAAGTACAGATTACTTTTCTCGTTGAGAAAATGGTGACGAATTCGGTCATTGGTTGTTTATGATTTGCTGGTAGCAATTGGCAACAAGGGGCGTGGTAGTGACGTTATCTTCCTCACGTAATTTACATAACTACGTGTAGGTATAGTATTAATTCTGACGCATTGAAAGTCACTCGTCCCTTATAGAAGCAGTGTTCAATAATTGAATGTATTTAAGAAAAAACAAGTCAGATGCTAAGTTTGTGAAAAATCACATTCTGATCTGATGGCTTTGCTTCCCTCATGATGATGATTCTAAAATTCCAAATCGAAGTATGTAGTGAAACGTGAAATATTTCGCTCAAGGAAATGAAACGATGAAGACGTACCTAGACTACGACTGAATTAAGTTTCATCTTCTTAGTAAACACGTACCTAGTTAATCTTAGCAATTTTGGAGAAAAAAACCTATAACCTGTAACAACCTGTAACCTGTAACAACCTGTAACAAACCTGTAACAAAATATTATTTGACCATAAATAATCAGGAATAGGTATATGAAAATGATAAAACTTATAAGTAGACAAGTTGAAATGAATAAACCAATATGTTCTCATTGATTAGTAGAGATGCATGTGAACTCGCACTGAACAGTTTAAAATAGACTCAATCGTCTTCAGTAGAGAACGTTAATTTTTATATGACACTTCAGATTTAAACATAGACATTTATAGTAGGTACCTATACTTTCGCGCCACAAACACATTTGATGTGAAAACAAAGCATACATATAAATGTTATATGTTTGCATTTATAATATAAGGATATGCTTATAATAAAGCAGAACTTTCAATCAGAATCGTTTTAAACTGTAGGTATTTAAAAATCGAGGATAAATCAATCCGATTCTCTTTTTTAGGGTTCCGTACCTCAAAAGGAAAAAAACGGAACCCTTATAGGATCACTTTGTTGTCCGTCTGTCCGTCCGTCCGTCCGTCTGTCAAGACCCTTTTTCTCAGGAACGCGTGGAGGTATGAAGCTGAAATTTATATCAATTACTCAGGTCTACTGTCCCTTGAAGTTGTGAAAAAATCAAATTTATAAGCCAACGCAATCAAAAGATACAGCCGTTTATGCCGCAAATTTTCGACACTTGCAAGGGAATCAAAACCTACAGGGTGCTTCCCGTGAACTCAGAATCTTGAAATTTGGTACGAACTACGAAGCAACGTCTTATAGCATAGATAAAGGAAAAATTACGAAAACCATAAATTTTTAGTTACATCACATAATATATATTTTTTTAATAATTTTAAACTTACTACCCATTTCCTCATAAACGCGTAGAGGTATTAAATTGAAATTCATACCAAATTATGGTATTAAATACGTAAGTAGTAAATAGGTATTAAATACGGAACCCTCGGTGCGCGAGTCCGACTCGCACTTGGCCGGTTTTTTTTGTGTTTTATCTCAGAACTTATGACTGGGTGAACGGATTTTCATGATTCTTATAATACGTATTTGAAACTTCTTGCCACCCGTGTAGCACCCTTTTTTGTCAATTTACAGGCAATTTAGTTTGTTTTACTATACTGATTTGTAATTCGAAATGCAACGAGCATTGTTAATTACAAAAGCTATTACTAATTATAGATATGTAGTTCAATATATGTAACACAAAATTCACTATTATAAAACACTATGTTAATAGGCTTAAGATTTTTTGATTATATAATGAAATAAAATAATAAAATTTTAAATGCCTGATCGATACCCCTACGAGGGTTCAGGCTATATATATAATATCTATTACACTGGCTAAGTGCGGGTTGGCAGACATGAAACATAATGTTTCCTCACGAACTTTTACTTCACCGTTCGAGCAGTGGTGGTGTTATCCATTTGCGCAGTTAAATTGAAAAAAGTCGAGTCTAGTATAGTCTCGAGCCTCCGACTTATCGATGTCAGAGGTCTTCACTACTCAGCCACCACTGCTGGATTATGAATTTTTATGAGATGGAAACTAGTTATTTTTTCTTAAAATAAGTACTTAAGTAGTTACTGTTATAAAATAAAATAACAGCAATTCTAATTTAACTTATAGACTAAACCTATTTTGATATAAAGTGAAACATTTGGTGACATTCACTGTAAAAATAGTACCGTAAGCTTGAGTTTTCTAATGTAGACAACTATAAATAGGCGGCATGGCCCCGATAGAATGGCACGGCAACGTTGAATCGTTTCAGTTGTTTTTTATAAAAACAAAATGGCATGAAATCACGATTCATGTTGGAAGTCATCATCCAACAAACAAACCACAATAATAAAATAATAAAAGTATTTAAATAAAAAACTAAGCAACTAACTTTTTGTCTGTATCACTTTTTGTATTCTGACTAGCGAGCTTCTTGTCCGATTTTTCTTAATAATTGAATAGCTATAATACCTTTATGCAAAACTGAGAACAAGTTTTTGAATGAGAACCTTACAGGACTTTAAGAATAAGGACGAGAATTAAACTAAATACCGATTAAATTGTTGGCAGGTATAAGATTCTCAACAGACGTGACAAGGGATGAGGTGAAAGCCCTTTCAGCTCTAATGACGTTCAAATGCGCATGCGTCGATGTACCATTTGGCGGTGCGAAGGCTGGAATCAAAATCAACCCCAAGGAATACTCTGAACATGAGTTGGAAAAAATCACGCGACGATTCACTCTGGAGCTCGCAAAGAAGGGTTTCATTGGTGAGTATTTACACGAGTAATTATTATAAGTAATATTTAAACAAGCATAGTAAGTAACGAAGTTATAAAATATTGATCTAAAAAATGAGTCAGCATCACAGTAAGTATCTCAAATTATAAAAAAAACACGGCAATTCGTCATGTTTCACAACAAGTAAGTAAGTATAGTATATTCTTCAGATGGCATAAAATGTACACTGTTGTATTTCAGACATTAATATTAAACTAATGATTATATGATAATTGAATATTTCTAGGTAACATTCCTTCGTCGTAGATACTAAAAGCGTAGTAATTTGCTCTGATTAAAAATAGAATGTCATAAATAAACACACTATTCGTATAGTAACAAGAGGTGTGGTTCTGACGCGCTTTACATCAATGTGTTGCATAACACTATCGTTTTCGTTTTCAGTTACATAATATTCCCTGAAACGAAATAAATAATACAGTACAATACAATTAATATATTTTGCTAAGTAAAGCAATCCTAACAAACAAAATAGTACTAACTCTAGTGTCACGTAGCCACACGCCTACTTAGTGACGTCATTGTTGTTATGCAAGTTACCTACTAAATGTTTTGATAAATATATGAACACTATATCAAATTTTAAACAAACAATTCTATCTCAAGATAAGAGTTCTCAAAAATGTTATGAATATAAGTACAACTGCGAGTGACCGAGTGTTTTGTTTCAGGCATTTAGCTCTTAGCAACGAACACTTTCATTTTATCCAAATCTCTTATTATACGTGATCAATCTTATATACGTCACTATCTTATTTTGGATAATCAGCTTATTTAATCTCTATGATATCCGATCGAATGACACATTATCAACAACATGTTGATGTTGATTGTTGACCACACAAATAGGTAGGTAGGTAAATCGTGATTACCTTAATGTTAACGTGACGATGAACAGCAAAATGATATCTTTGTAAATAGGTAGAGATTATCTACATTTATAACACAATCAATGAATTTACTTATCTTCTCAAACGGCAGTTTTTTAGTTTGCAATATTTGCACCCCTAACATGGTTAAGAAATAGAATTTATGTACCTATGTAGCAGCTCATAAAAAACCTTGAGGTAATTTTCAAATGGCGTCTATGAGAATAAATCCCTTTTCATTGTCAAACAATTTGAAGCCATACTTTAATGCAGCGCGTGCAGTTTTTTTTAACAAGATTCCTCTCTAATCGTATCTATCGAGTATCCTCGTGCAACATAGCGATCAAGTACTTACTTCATAAATCATACCTGATAAGTAAACAGCTCTTTAAGAGATACAAAGTCAATAACCTTTCCTAGATTATGCTGGCGTGTTGCAAATTGTCTATCAAGTTCACGCGAAACTAAATTGCACGTCGAAACATTAACGTAGGCTAAGATTGAAATAACATACCAAAAAAAACCACGGCGTTTACGACAAAATATGAATGACAGAATATGAATAATTGATCATTAACCACTCAATAATAATCACAATATGTGCTCCTGTATACATCTATACTTCACTATCATCACTACATAGTATAAAACAAAGTCGCTTTCTCTGTCCCTAATCCCTATGTCCCTATGTCCCTTTGTATGCTTAAATCTTTAAAACTACGCAACGGATTTTGATGCGGTTTTTTTAATGGATAGAGTTATTCAAGAGGAAGGTTTTAGTGTATAATTTATTAGGTTTTAGACAAAGCGGGCGAAGCCGCGGGCGTTAAGCTAGTAATATTATAAATCTGAAGAGTTTGTTTTTTTGTTTGAACGCGCTAGTCTCGGGAACTACTGGTCCGATTTGAAAAATTATTTCGGTGTTACATAGCCCACTCATCGAGGAAGGCTATATATCATCAAGCTAAGGAGCGCAGCTAGTTCTGAATAAATGTCGAAAACGTGTGGCTATAATAAAAATCGGGTGATATTAAAATAAGTAAGTACTGACGTCATACAGTTTAAAATGGTATTAGAAGTACAGTACCTACCTACATAATTAGAATGGAGGTAAATATTTCATAAAACCGCAATATTTTTATTGAATGCTATGGTTACTAAAGGATGGAAAGATTTAAATTGTAAACTAGCCAGCCACCATGGCTTCGCCCGTGGTGTACACACTGTACCTACCGCACACGCGTATAGCATTTAGGGATCACGTACATATCTAACGATGCAAGAAGTTTTATAATCGGTCCGTACAGTAGGTCGAAAGCTTAGCGCGTTCGAAAATAAATAAACTCTTTAGATTTATTACCTATTTGGCCTAGTAATAATATTTTGTGTAGGTACCTACTCCCTTCCATCACGTAGTAACTTTTTCTCTTCTGCTAAAGGGCCGGGCGTGGACGTGCCAGCCCCTGACATGGGTACCGGAGAACGTGAGATGTCCTGGATCGCCGACACATACGCCAAGACCGTCGGCTACCAAGACATCAACGCACACGCCTGTGTTACTGGCAAACCCATCAACCAGGTGAGTCATTTTACACAATATGGATTTTGAGTCTATTATGGTTTTGATAAGCCACTTGCCACAAATTTTAAAAAATATTGTGCAATAACGTACAAAATATGGTCTACCTATAGTTATCCTGTGACAGTAGTTTCATATTATGTTTTTAGGTACGTGTGATATGGGCATTATTTTGATTTTTTTTAAACCTGCTCCTTAAGAGCCCTTTGTACTGAAACTTTAGGCATTTTAGGCGCTGAGACGGCTCGCGACCGCGTTGCGCAGGAGCCGGCGCGGCATGAACTCCGGTGACCTATGAAGGCGGGCGATTACGCCACAGTATAAATAAATCAGTAGTTCGATTTTATTTGCTATCGTAGGAATGTTGTTGATAAATAAATTTACTACTTATCCTATACCATTAAACGAGCAATATTTGCATATTTATATATATCTATTTTGTTTGTATATTAATGAGTTCTCGAAAACGGCTCTAACGATTTTATAAAAGTTTCAATTTAAGGGTTTACAGGGACGAAAAATCGATCTAGCTAGGTCTCATGGAAATCGTTTTAGCCGTATTTCACGCACAAAGATTTACCCGCGCAATACGTTTCGTAATTTCACCGGTATTCTTATCACTACATAGTAAGTGTAAAACAAAGTCGCTTTCTCTGTCCCTTTGTACGCTTAAATCTTTGAAACTACGCAACGGATTTTGATGCGGTTTTTTTTAATAGATAGAGTGATTCAAGAGGAAGGTTTAAATGTATAATAACATCCATTAAATAGTGGAGAAGTACTGTTATTTTTGAGGTTTCTAATGTGATGTCGTAAAAAATTACATTTTTTCCGCTTACATTGCAAACGCAGGCTGAACCCTACGAGTTTTATCAAAATAATGTACTAAGTATTATACACATTGAAAAGGTCTACAGAAAAGTCCGCGATGGTATATGTCTATCTTTTATGGATAACCCACAATAACTTTTTTTGTCATTTACTTTTTACGACAAATAATGGCTAATTTTCGAAGCGATTTTAACCAATACAACATTAATCCTTAACCAATTAAATACCTTGAATACATTGTTCATTTAATAAAGATCTATATGGCCCTTTACACCGTATGATTTAAGTGAATATTTTCGAAGATATTACAGATTTAAAAATTGCGGGACGTAGCGTTTGCGGCGGTACCGGCCGCGGCCGGCCGCCCGGCTATATAATATTTTATACCAGTGCGAAGCCGGAGCGGGCCGCTATGTTTTTATATACAACGTTCACAGTTTTTCTGTAGTGTATTTAGTATCAGCATTGCACCCGTGTGAAACCGGGGCGGGTCGCTAGTAAAGAATATAGAAATAATTGTTACGTAGCCGAGCGGTTATAGTGTCGGTTCCGGTTTTTTCCATTCAACTACAAAATGATTAAAAAGATTGAAAATACTTCTTTATAATCATCAAAAAAATTAAAATAAAATTTGGGTGAAATTTTAATAATAAAGGAAAAAATAAACAATAACAAAAATTATTTTTATAGATTTATTTTATGAATAGTATTTATACATATATATTTAATAATTATTAATATAAGGCAGTTCAGTAAAGAAACGAATCTTCAATGGCGGCGCTTATCATTCCCTCTCGCTTACACACGGCCGTACGGTGTCTATGTCTAGTGTGATTACAGGCGCAAATTATCCCTTTTTGAAATTTTCGATATTATCCATAGAGGCGAAAGTATTGTTATTTTTACTGATTTTCGTTTTTATTTTTTTATATTATATGCAGGCGTTAGTAGAAGAAAATAGTAATGCAAATTCGGTGATTTACTAAATTTTATTAATTGATAATCATTGAATTCGTTTTGAAATAGCCTGTACTTTGTAATTTTTAGTGTATAAATAGATATTTATAAAATGTGGTGCTAATTTTTTTTTGTTTGTAATATATTATCCCGCTAACGCTATTGTATTTTCGTTGTTTTATTTCAAGTGAACACCCATACAATTTTGTCACGAACCGCCTCTGGTTGTTGCTCTAAGGTAAATTGTAAAATGAAAATAAAAATTATCATACTGATTTAGCTAGTCTGTTAAAATAGATAATATCTAATTATTCGAATATTTATTTTTTTATTGTAAATGGGAACTTATTAAATACTTACGCAATACACTTTCTGATCTTCTTCACTTTAGGTAAGCTTCTTTTCCTAATTTTGCATTTTTTATTCGCCATTTTAATTAAATCACAACTTACAAAAAGTATTTATTTACAAACACTGTTTAAAAAAAATAGGTTATTATTGTGTACTTCGATACGAGTATTTTTTTAAGTAATTTCTATATATTACACTTATTTTGAATAAACATAAATATTATATACGCAAACGGCGACTACAACGTGGTTGCGAGCAAAAATAGCACAGGTCCTCCTTCGATGACGTCCGGCTGGACTCTGTCGGCACTGGGGTGGTGCTCGCGAGTTGCAATTTACGTATTAAATTTTATATAGAAAAAAATAAGGGCTAAATTATAAATCTATCCAAAAATTTCCCTGTAAAACCTGATTAGTAAATGAAATGTAAAATTTTCATAAACATAGCGTTCCCCTAATTCTCATAAAACTGATTATGCTTTCAAAATCGATGTTACTTCTGAATTTTTTTTTATCGAGTGAAATGTTTAATATTGTGTTTCTATCCAAAAATTCCACTAGATCAAACGTTTATCTGTACTATATATTTTTTTAGGATTTTAAATATGATGATTTCTCTGAAAATAACATGATTTAGAAACATGAATTTCAATCCATGGCCCCTTAAGACGGTCTCCTTAATATAAAAGAGAATAATTATTATTAGTCGTATGAAAATAATCGCCTAGCAACTTGTGATATTATTATTATGGTTTTTATAATCTTATCAAAACTCAAACTAATTAATTTAATTAAGATTACACAGACGAGATACACTTGTTTTCCTTGTTTGGTCAAAATAAAATAAATTTTATTATCGTAGGTTAGTAAGAATTAAAATACAAACGAGAGTAGGTTTGAAGCCACATCCACAATTTAAGCAATTATATTTCAACATTTTGGGGAATGGGAAGTATTCTGACGACTATATTATAATGACAACAGTTCTGAAAACGTTAAAAAAAGTTGGCACGCAAATGCCTAGTTATTACCAGAATTTCTGTATGTAGGTTATGGTTGCTAGATCCCTATAGCTAGCTAATTAAATAATAAAAATCCGGAGTCCTTTTATACTATTCCTTACCCTTCCCAGTCCTTTCCTTCTTTCTCGTAAATCCTAGAGTAACTCTGAAAATGTTTATGGGTGGTGATGGTCGCTTACCACCAGGTGATTTTACAGCTCAGTTGTCTGCTCATACATAATGATTGTTTCTTTTGTCTAGGGTGGTATCCACGGAAGAGTATCAGCTACCGGCCGTGGTGTTTTCCACGGTCTCGAAAACTTCATCAATGAGGCCAATTACATGAGCATGATCGGTATGTATGCACACAGTATAGCAATCAGCCGATATCTTTAACTAATTATTTTGTAGAATTTACCATTTTTCGTAGTGTCTATCAATAAATTATATCGTACTTTTGTTTCATAAATTAACTAGTGCTATCAAATTGCCTATATGTATACATTTCTGTGGTGGATGCGTTTATTACAATGGTAGGTAATGAGCATTTTTGAATTTATTACTCATCATTTATCACAATATCACAATAGAATACCATATGAAATTTCATATCTCTTTTCCCTTGTAAGGTTCAATTTACTACTAAGTGATATCGTTATATGAATGTAATATACATATGCAAATTAAGATGACATGTCTTGTAAAACAAATGAAATGTCTCTAGGCACAACACCCGGCTGGGGTGGCAAGACATTCATCGTGCAAGGTTTCGGTAACGTGGGTCTGCACACGTGCCGTTACCTCGTCCGTGCGGGCGCCACTTGCATCGGTGTCATTGAGCACGACGGCGCCATCCACAACCCCGACGGTATCGACCCTAAGGTGAGTTTCTAGAACTTTCTACAATCTTGAATTTATATTTTTTCGTTTTTATGGCATTCAAATGCTTTATAAATATAAATTTATAAAGAATAGAAAAAATTCGATCACGAGGCGGGACTTGAACCCGCATCCTTCGCGCCATTCCGGGGCGGATGCCTAACCAACTCAGCCACTCGTGACCCGCCTGAGCAATCGAATTTATTCTATCCTTTCAGTTTTATGTGTCTTAAGGGACACATCGCGCGCCATCTATTGAGATGATTTAACAACCATCTCAACCAATATGAAGCACTTTTCAGTGAATACAATATTGTAACGATGGAACACGACCTTTTCTTGAATTTATATTTTTTCGTTTTTATGGCATTCAAATGCTTTATAAATATAAATTTATAAAGAATAGAAAAAATTCGATCACGAGGCGGGACTTGAACCCGCATCCTTCGCGCCATTCCGGGGCGGATGCCTAACCAACTCAGCCACTCGTGACCCGCCTGAGCAATCGAATTTATTCTATCCTTTCAGTTTTATGTGTCTTAAGGGACACATCGCGCGCCATCTATTGAGATGATTTAACAACCATCTCAACCAATATGAAGCACTTTTCAGTGAATACAATATTGTAACGATGGAACACGACCTTTTCTTGAATTTATATTTTTTCGTTTTTATGGCATTCAAATGCTTTATAAATATAAATTTATAAAGAATAGAAAAAATTCGATCACGAGGCGGGACTTGAACCCGCATCCTTCGCGCCATTCCGGGGCGGATGCCTAACCAACTCAGCCACTCGTGACCCGCCTGAGCAATCGAATTTATTCTATCCTTTCAGTTTTATGTGTCTTAAGGGACACATCGCGCGCCATCTATTGAGATGATTTAACAACCATCTCAACCAATATGAAGCACTTTTCAGTGAATACAATATTGTAACGATGGAACACGACCTTTTCTTGAATTTATATTTTTTCGTTTTTATGGCATTCAAATGCTTTATAAATATAAATTTATAAAGAATAGAAAAAATTCGATCACGAGGCGGGACTTGAACCCGCATCCTTCGCGCCATTCCGGGGCGGATGCCTAACCAACTCAGCCACTCGTGACCCGCCTGAGCAATCGAATTTATTCTATCCTTTCAGTTTTATGTGTCTTAAGGGACACATCGCGCGCCATCTATTGAGATGATTTAACAACCATCTCAACCAATATGAAGCACTTTTCAGTGAATACAATATTGTAACGATGGAACACGACCTTTTCTTGAATTTATATTTTTTCGTTTTTATGGCATTCAAATGCTTTATAAATATAAATTTATAAAGAATAGAAAAAATTCGATCACGAGGCGGGACTTGAACCCGCATCCTTCGCGCCATTCCGGGGCGGATGCCTAACCAACTCAGCCACTCGTGACCCGCCTGAGCAATCGAATTTATTCTATCCTTTCAGTTTTATGTGTCTTAAGGGACACATCGCGCGCCATCTATTGAGATGATTTAACAACCATCTCAACCAATATGAAGCACTTTTCAGTGAATACAATATTGTAACGATGGAACACGACCTTTTCTTGAATTTATATTTTTTCGTTTTTATGGCATTCAAATGCTTTATAAATATAAATTTATAAAGAATAGAAAAAATTCGATCACGAGGCGGGACTTGAACCCGCATCCTTCGCGCCATTCCGGGGCGGATGCCTAACCAACTCAGCCACTCGTGACCCGCCTGAGCAATCGAATTTATTCTATCCTTTCAGTTTTATGTGTCTTAAGGGACACATCGCGCGCCATCTATTGAGATGATTTAACAACCATCTCAACCAATATGAAGCACTTTTCAGTGAATACAATATTGTAACGATGGAACACGACCTTTTCTTGAATTTATATTTTTTCGTTTTTATGGCATTCAAATGCTTTATAAATATAAATTTATAAAGAATAGAAAAAATTCGATCACGAGGCGGGACTTGAACCCGCATCCTTCGCGCCATTCCGGGGCGGATGCCTAACCAACTCAGCCACTCGTGACCCGCCTGAGCAATCGAATTTATTCTATCCTTTCAGTTTTATGTGTCTTAAGGGACACATCGCGCGCCATCTATTGAGATGATTTAACAACCATCTCAACCAATATGAAGCACTTTTCAGTGAATACAATATTGTAACGATGGAACACGACCTTTTCTTGAATTTATATTTTTTCGTTTTTATGGCATTCAAATGCTTTATAAATATAAATTTATAAAGAATAGAAAAAATTCGATCACGAGGCGGGACTTGAACCCGCATCCTTCGCGCCATTCCGGGGCGGATGCCTAACCAACTCAGCCACTCGTGACCCGCCTGAGCAATCGAATTTATTCTATCCTTTCAGTTTTATGTGTCTTAAGGGACACATCGCGCGCCATCTATTGAGATGATTTAACAACCATCTCAACCAATATGAAGCCCTTTTCAGTGAATACAATATTGTAACGATGGAACACGACCTTTTCTTGAATTTATATTTTTTCGTTTTTATGGCATTCAAATGCTTTATAAATATAAATTTATAAAGAATAGAAAAAATTCGATCACGAGGCGGGACTTGAACCCGCATCCTTCGCGCCATTCCGGGGCGGATGCCTAACCAACTCAGCCACTCGTGACCCGCCTGAGCAATCGAATTTATTCTATCCTTTCAGTTTTATGTGTCTTAAGGGACACATCGCGCGCCATCTATTGAGATGATTTAACAACCATCTCAACCAATATGAATATTTAAATATATATATAATATTTTTCTATTCTTTATAAATTTATATTTATAAAGCATTTGAATGCCATAAAAACGAAAAAATATAAATTCAAGAAAAGGTCGTGTTCCATCGTTACAATATTGTATTCACTGAAAAGTGCTTCATATTGGTTGAGATGGTTGTTAAATCATCTCAATAGATGGCGCGCGATGTGTCCCTTAAGACACATAAAACTGAAAGGATAGAATAAATTCGATTGCTCAGGCGGGTCACGAGTGGCTGAGTTGGTTAGGCATCCGCCCCGGAATGGCGCGAAGGATGCGGGTTCAAGTCCCGCCTCGTGATCGAATTTTTTCTATTCTTTATAAATTTATATTTATAAAGCATTTGAATGCCATAAAAACGAAAAAATATAAATTCAAGAAAAGGTCGTGTTCCATCGTTACAATATTGTATTCACTGAAAAGTGCTTCATATTGGTTGAGATGGTTGTTAAATCATCTCAATAGATGGCGCGCGATGTGTCCCTTAAGACACATAAAACTGAAAGGATAGAATAAATTCGATTGCTCAGGCGGGTCACGAGTGGCTGAGTTGGTTAGGCATCCGCCCCGGAATGGCGCGAAGGATGCGGGTTCAAGTCCCGCCTCGTGATCGAATTTTTTCTATTCTTTATAAATTTATATTTATAAAGCATTTGAATGCCATAAAAACGAAAAAATATAAATTCAAGAAAAGGTCGTGTTCCATCGTTACAATATTGTATTCACTGAAAAGTGCTTCATATTGGTTGAGATGGTTGTTAAATCATCTCAATAGATGGCGCGCGATGTGTCCCTTAAGACACATAAAACTGAAAGGATAGAATAAATTCGATTGCTCAGGCGGGTCACGAGTGGCTGAGTTGGTTAGGCATCCGCCCCGGAATGGCGCGAAGGATGCGGGTTCAAGTCCCGCCTCGTGATCGAATTTTTTCTATTCTTTATAAATTTATATTTATAAAGCATTTGAATGCCATAAAAACGAAAAAATATAAATTCAAGAAAAGGTCGTGTTCCATCGTTACAATATTGTATTCACTGAAAAGTGCTTCATATTGGTTGAGATGGTTGTTAAATCATCTCAATAGATGGCGCGCGATGTGTCCCTTAAGACACATAAAACTGAAAGGATAGAATAAATTCGATTGCTCAGGCGGGTCACGAGTGGCTGAGTTGGTTAGGCATCCGCCCCGGAATGGCGCGAAGGATGCGGGTTCAAGTCCCGCCTCGTGATCGAATTTTTTCTATTCTTTATAAATTTATATTTATAAAGCATTTGAATGCCATAAAAACGAAAAAATATAAATTCAAGAAAAGGTCGTGTTCCATCGTTACAATATTGTATTCACTGAAAAGTGCTTCATATTGGTTGAGATGGTTGTTAAATCATCTCAATAGATGGCGCGCGATGTGTCCCTTAAGACACATAAAACTGAAAGGATAGAATAAATTCGATTGCTCAGGCGGGTCACGAGTGGCTGAGTTGGTTAGGCATCCGCCCCGGAATGGCGCGAAGGATGCGGGTTCAAGTCCCGCCTCGTGATCGAATTTTTTCTATTCTTTATAAATTTATATTTATAAAGCATTTGAATGCCATAAAAACGAAAAAATATAAATTCAAGAAAAGGTCGTGTTCCATCGTTACAATATTGTATTCACTGAAAAGTGCTTCATATTGGTTGAGATGGTTGTTAAATCATCTCAATAGATGGCGCGCGATGTGTCCCTTAAGACACATAAAACTGAAAGGATAGAATAAATTCGATTGCTCAGGCGGGTCACGAGTGGCTGAGTTGGTTAGGCATCCGCCCCGGAATGGCGCGAAGGATGCGGGTTCAAGTCCCGCCTCGTGATCGAATTTTTTCTATTCTTTATAAATTTATATTTATAAAGCATTTGAATGCCATAAAAACGAAAAAATATAAATTCAAGAAAAGGTCGTGTTCCATCGTTACAATATTGTATTCACTGAAAAGTGCTTCATATTGATTGAGATGGTTGTTAAATCATCTCAATAGATGGCGCGCGATGTGTCCCTTAAGACACATAAAACTGAAAGGATAGAATAAATTCGATTGCTCAGGCGGGTCACGAGTGGCTGAGTTGGTTAGGCATCCGCCCCGGAATGGCGCGAAGGATGCGGGTTCAAGTCCCGCCTCGTGATCGAATTTTTTCTATTCTTTATAAATTTATATTTATAAAGCATTTGAATGCCATAAAAACGAAAAAATATAAATTCAAGAAAAGGTCGTGTTCCATCGTTACAATATTGTATTCACTGAAAAGTGCTTCATATTGGTTGAGATGGTTGTTAAATCATCTCAATAGATGGCGCGCGATGTGTCCCTTAAGACACATAAAACTGAAAGGATAGAATAAATTCGATTGCTCAGGCGGGTCACGAGTGGCTGAGTTGGTTAGGCATCCGCCCCGGAATGGCGCGAAGGATGCGGGTTCAAGTCCCGCCTCGTGATCGAATTTTTTCTATTCTTTATAAATTTATATTTATAAAGCATTTGAATGCCATAAAAACGAAAAAATATAAATTCAAGAAAAGGTCGTGTTCCATCGTTACAATATTGTATTCACTGAAAAGTGCTTCATATTGGTTGAGATGGTTGTTAAATCATCTCAATAGATGGCGCGCGATGTGTCCCTTAAGACACATAAAACTGAAAGGATAGAATAAATTCGATTGCTCAGGCGGGTCACGAGTGGCTGAGTTGGTTAGGCATCCGCCCCGGAATGGCGCGAAGGATGCGGGTTCAAGTCCCGCCTCGTGATCGAATTTTTTCTATTCTTTATAAATTTATATTTATAAAGCATTTGAATGCCATAAAAACGAAAAAATATAAATTCAAGAAAAGGTCGTGTTCCATCGTTACAATATTGTATTCACTGAAAAGTGCTTCATATTGGTTGAGATGGTTGTTAAATCATCTCAATAGATGGCGCGCGATGTGTCCCTTAAGACACATAAAACTGAAAGGATAGAATAAATTCGATTGCTCAGGCGGGTCACGAGTGGCTGAGTTGGTTAGGCATCCGCCCCGGAATGGCGCGAAGGATGCGGGTTCAAGTCCCGCCTCGTGATCGAATTTTTTCTATTCTTTATAAATTTATATTTATAAAGCATTTGAATGCCATAAAAACGAAAAAATATAAATTCAAGAAAAGGTCGTGTTCCATCGTTACAATATTGTATTCACTGAAAAGTGCTTCATATTGGTTGAGATGGTTGTTAAATCATCTCAATAGATGGCGCGCGATGTGTCCCTTAAGACACATAAAACTGAAAGGATAGAATAAATTCGATTGCTCAGGCGGGTCACGAGTGGCTGAGTTGGTTAGGCATCCGCCCCGGAATGGCGCGAAGGATGCGGGTTCAAGTCCCGCCTCGTGATCGAATTTTTTCTATTCTTTATAAATTTATATTTATAAAGCATTTGAATGCCATAAAAACGAAAAAATATAAATTCAAGAAAAGGTCGTGTTCCATCGTTACAATATTGTATTCACTGAAAAGTGCTTCATATTGGTTGAGATGGTTGTTAAATCATCTCAATAGATGGCGCGCGATGTGTCCCTTAAGACACATAAAACTGAAAGGATAGAATAAATTCGATTGCTCAGGCGGGTCACGAGTGGCTGAGTTGGTTAGGCATCCGCCCCGGAATGGCGCGAAGGATGCGGGTTCAAGTCCCGCCTCGTGATCGAATTTTTTCTATTCTTTATAAATTTATATTTATAAAGCATTTGAATGCCATAAAAACGAAAAAAAATATAAATTCAAGAAAAGGTCGTGTTCCATCGTTACAATATTGTATTCACTGAAAAGTGCTTCATATTGGTTGAGATGGTTGTTAAATCATCTCAATAGATGGCGCGCGATGTGTCCCTTAAGACACATAAAACTGAAAGGATAGAATAAATTCGATTGCTCAGGCGGGTCACGAGTGGCTGAGTTGGTTAGGCATCCGCCCCGGAATGGCGCGAAGGATGCGGGTTCAAGTCCCGCCTCGTGATCGAATTTTTTCTATTCTTTATAAATTTATATTTATAAAGCATTTGAATGCCATAAAAACGAAAAAATATAAATTCAAGAAAAGGTCGTGTTCCATCGTTACAATATTGTATTCACTGAAAAGTGCTTCATATTGGTTGAGATGGTTGTTAAATCATCTCAATAGATGGCGCGCGATGTGTCCCTTAAGACACATAAAACTGAAAGGATAGAATAAATTCGATTGCTCAGGCGGGTCACGAGTGGCTGAGTTGGTTAGGCATCCGCCCCGGAATGGCGCGAAGGATGCGGGTTCAAGTCCCGCCTCGTGATCGAATTTTTTCTATTCTTTATAAATTTATATTTCTACAATCTTCTTAAACCGGCGCCATTGGGCATGACGGCGCCATGCATAATCCGGACGGTATCTACCTTAAGGTGAACTTCTAGAACATCGGATAGAACCCTCTAGAATCTTCTTATGCCGCCCAGACTATATTGATCCTAAAGTTAGCTTCTAGAACCTTTGAGAATTGTCATGCATCCGTGTGAGCACGACGTGAGCATGACGGTGCCATCAGCAGTACCGGCGGTGAGATGAGCTCCTAGAATGTTCTAGAACATTCATGCATTGTCAAAATTTTGAGGAGAAATTGTGCGTGTTTCTTTCGGATAATTATAATATTATTTTCATTGAGTACAATATGTTTCGTACCTATAAAATTTACAAGCTTTTTTTTTCATGTTGGTGGACTTTTCTGAATCTTTCAAAAACGCGCAGAAATTTTGGTCGTAGTCTTTTGATTTTTCTAGCCTAATTTAATTTATATCTATTTAGCTCCTAAGTTTTTTGGGTTATGCTAACGAACGTTTAGTACGTTAAAATTTTCATAATATTTTACAAAACAAACAATTTCTACATTTATCTTGTTTAACTTCTATCGTATTCATGTCCACATAATAATATACCTATGTTATCGCGTTTCATATGATAGATACCTATTTATGCAAACTGTTGTTTTTGACTCTGTTATAAATTACCTAATTACTCGAGTAGCATCAGTACATTTCACATCACATCTTAATATTATAATATATAAATCTCGTGTCACAATGTTTGTCTTCAATGGACTCCTAAACCACTTAACCGATTATAATAAAATTCGCACACCATGTGCAGAATGATCCAACTTGAGAGATAGGATAGTTTAAATCTCAAATCGTTTTAGAGAAAGCGGGCGAAGCCGCGGGCGGTAAGCTAGTTTATTATAGTTATTAGTACAATTCATATTTAAATATAATGGTTATAAAATGGACACAATGAATAAAATTAAGTCATGCGGTAATTTGTGTTTAATAAATTTGACCTCAATTACAGTAACAGTGCACATAAATTTATTAATTAAGTGAAGTAGGTACGAATATTCAAACTAAGTAGGTAATAATTGAGCTTTTTTTTACTAACATCAAAATCTTTTTTATTAATTGTGTTATCAAAAAACATAATTAAATTAATCCTTAATTATGATATTACAGCACCATTGATAGGATATTTATCAATTTAAAAATAATCATTAGTTATAGGTATCGATTATTATGTAACGTAGGTAAACTTTCCTCTAATCATGTAATTACCATGCAACTTGTAACACATTATTTAATGCATAAAATTTAAAATTAATTAGAATTTTTTAAATTTAAATATAGCAATAATAGCAGCTAGATTTTCCGCCCTTGAAAATATACACATCATAATATTATGTGTTACGAGTAGGTATAATAATTTTTTTGCTTTTGAAATTGTGAGTATTTATCTACAATTTATTTTATTTTTCAAGCTTTAAAATTAATGTGCGTAATAATAGGTAATGTGGGATGGAACGGAAAATATTAAACTCAAACATTAATTTATGTAAGACTTCTTTACATTAGTTAGGGGGATTAGGGCACTGGCTCTTAATTCTTCAACCGCCAATTTATTCTGATCCAAAGTATCTGCTCATAGTCAATTGACTGATCGCAGATGATTATAATAAAAAAAAAATTAAGACTTCTTATTAGTAAGTACGGAAAGTAGTTTATACTTTCCGTAATCCGTACCTACTTACTAGGACTAAAGACTGGACTAGGAACACAAATAACATTTTAAACGACGCAGATGTATTTACATTAGGTAGGTATGTCAATGATTACATGAGTTGTATAAATAGGTAGGTAGGTACATAGTTACATTGTTGTTTGTGAATTCGTGAGAGGCCGTATGGGAGACTTTTGGCTGATTAAATGATCAGCAGATAATAATATGATGAGTATGAATCTATTAATTATAAAGCATTTGAATGCTATAAAATTAAGCATCTAAATTTAATAAAAACAAATTCGATACTTATATAATATTACTAGCAGTTGTTCCCCGCGGTTTCACCCGCGTTGCTGCGCTCCTGTTGGTCTTAGCTTGTGGATATTATATAGCCTATAGCCTTCCTCGATAAATCGGCTATCTAACAGTCTATCACCGAAATAATTTTGCAAATCGGACCAGTAGTTCCCGAGAGTAGCGCGTTCAAACAAACAAACTCTTTAGCTTTAAAGATGAGCCACGATGATTGATGCCACTATAATAATAATTAAATCAATGAAATATTGGAAACATGAGATAGAAAGTTATAGAGGGCCCTCAAAGCGGCTGATAACTTTATTCAATTTCATTAGAAGTACCTACCTACGGTCTAACTACTGATATCGAACAGCTGTTTGTTATCGTATTTTATTATGTTTTATGGCAATAAATTAATAAATTGTGCTCTAATTAGGAGTTCACGCAAAACTTCTTGTCACAAAGACATGCGGTTGCCGGGAAAAGTATTACAGAATTTTTATAACTACCTACATATCATTATGAATTATGATATGTAATTAATTAAATTTGTATTTAGATGTCGCACCTAGGTACCTAGTTACCTGTTTAATGTACCTAAGTACCTACCTAGATGGGATGTAATTATGAAATTAAAACTTGAGCACTAATATTATTCGTAACCAGTTTAGATTATTCTGGTTCATACATATCTGCATACATTGAACTTACGATAAAATTATATTAATTAATTAATTATACTATCTATTATTAACCTTGTTGCGTATACGCGAATCACGCATGCGAAAAACGTGACCAATGCAACTGGACAACAAACAGTAAAATATTGTCTTTGACTAAGTTTACTTAACTTGTGTTGTTGGCTCTTTATTATAAAGACAAATATTTTTCGCTACATTCGTGCGTATTAGAACTAATAATTTCCGATAAATAGTTAGGTATATAATCACTGTTAAACAGCTGATATAAATAAGTATGACTTTTAAACAGTTCTAAAATTTTGCAAACCCAGTCAAGGTTTTAAAAACACCATCACAAAACAAATAAAAAATACATACATATCAGGGTGAATGTTAAATGGTTAAAAGGTGTCGTGATAACAGAAAACATATCAATAAAAATCACGCTTATCAACTTTTTTTCATTATAACAGAGTTTATTTCAATTTCTGAATTAGATTATTCTTAATCAAGGCCACCCATAATTTTATCATCATATGAATTTACCTATCTTTGAATTGCACTTGCACATCACTAGCTCTTTTGACAGTTTTTGGTGAAGAAATGAGTACCTACCATCGATTTCAGGTACGGTCTACATAAAATTTAATAATATTGTGGATACAAAATTTAAGGCGTAGGTACAGTGCGACACAAAAGAGATGACAAAAAATGAGGGCGCCGCCGTCGCTCATATAGCAACACTGATACTGCGACGCAAGCAATCTTGATACCATAGAATAAAAATCAAAAAAATAAAAAGTAATAAATACCGCGATTTAAAGTTGTTTCATTCATCATCGTGTAAATTTAAGACAAAAATACATTAGTATTTTAAATGACCTACCTAGGTCAAATTTTACTTAAATGTATTTGGAATTAGTTTATAGAAATCGGTCAAGCCATTTAGACTGCAGAGGCGCACATAGAATCAAACATACGAACAAACAAACACACATACATACAGCTCAAACCTAAGGCTCAAACACATTACGCTCCTTCTGGGTCCGTCAAGTAAAAAAAACAAGGTGATTTGAAAACTACATATTTTTATTTATTTTTAGTAGATATTCTCCTTCATTTTTACTCCCTTGCTCCACTATCCTGCGTACTGTGCTTTCAGAAACCCCTATAACAAACGAATTAAGACGAATAAAATCAAATAGTACATTTAACATATTTATTTAGTAGCTTAAAACTATTTTTTTTTTATGTCGGAGGCCAAGACTCACTTTAGATCCCTGCGTCCACTCTAGTAAGTAGCAAGTAAGGATTCATAGATAGCTGTATGAAAATAGTTATCACTATAGGTACTATTTAAGGCTGGTTGGATTGGATATAACTTCTTGACTCAAATTGTGCTGGTCGCACTATAAAAACTAGTTTTTGTTTACATACAAATAACCTCAAATTAAATTTCAAAAACGTAATAATCGCCATAGATACGTACATTAAACACTCGTCACTAATGGAATATTCTATTTTACGTAGTACTGAGCAAAAATAAATGGAATCTCACCGGTATAATCTGCTGTAGGTACGTCTGTAAACGTTTTCCAAATATTTTTCTCGTTTTTCAGCTTGAAATTATGAGAAACACCGAATGAAAACTTTATATATGGCATCACGGACACCGCTACGTTTAACCTTTTTCATGATTTCTCCTTTTTGAGTAAATTTCTTGTTTAAAATAACAATTTTATCTCAACTTCACCAAATAAACAACAAATTTTTATTCAACTTGACAGCTGCATTGATAATTCAGGGTTGCCAGATAATGAAAAAAAAATTAGTTCCAAATTAATTAATTTCATCTCTTTTATGTCGCACTGTATGTTATCGTAATTCAAATGTCGAATATGGCATAAGCAATTCGATACTACTTATCTTTGTTTTAAATTATTTGTTTGCAACGACTTATGTGAGTTCCAACTTCCACTATTAAATTTTAATTCTTTCCAGGCTCTCGAAGACTACAGGATCGAGAACGGTACGATCGTCGGGTTCCCCGGCGCTAAGCCCTACGAGGGAGAGAACATGCTGTACGAAAAGTGCGACATCCTTGTCCCAGCTGCTGTTGAACAGGTCATCCACAAGGAGAACGCTCACAAGATCCAAGCTAAGGTAAGCATAGGACATAGAGTCTATGTGTATATTGGGTATTAGGCATAGACAATTAACTAAAACCCAGTAGGTACAAATTGTGATATACATATGGAGACGACACCGCCTACATCACTTATGTTCCGCTCAACATACGCCATATGGCGTAACTGCACGCTCATTTTTAATTTTTTTTAAAGTGAAACGCATCAAATATGCCTTCGTGTGTGTTACGATATTGCACAAATAATACAAATAATACGGAAAAGTGCAAAGGAATAACTTTCATCGGTAAGTACCTAACTAGATAATAATTTTTAAAACTTAGAGCAAAAAAATGGCGCAGACTTTGTTCGTGGTGTCTCCTCCATACGTAGTAATATTAGGTATCTCATTGTAGGTACATAACATTCTGAATATAACATACAAAAGGGGCCATTTTCAGACCCATGTGCACGAAATATTATAAAAGGATATAATTTTAGAAACTAGTCAAGATATGATAATCATTACACTGAACACTGTTTTGCTTGCATTGAAATTGTTAACTGAGATTCATTTTTGATTAGATATGCTTTATCTAATTTCTGAGATACTTTGAGAAACCCTTATTTTTTTATTGATTTCATGCGTAGTTAACTAGTCTACCCTCATAATATAACGTACTTAATCAATTAAATCTAGTTGTAATCACATAGGGGACTTTAAAAATAGCTGCAAATTTTTCACTAAATGACTGCATTTAACAAAGCAACAGTAATGTTCCTATCTAGAACATCGACTGTAGACACAAGTCCTAATTGGCTAATTTCCAACTTACTTTGTATTTTTAACATAGATCATTGCTCTCGGTTATTGATGTACTTTGTAGTAAGTTCAAATGTACAGAAATGAATAATTTGTTACACGTATTAAAGGTAAAAAGAAACATAAATTGGTAATTATTATGAATACATTAGCTCATCATAATTACACCATGATTACTTTACCTATTATGTAAATGATCAATAAATGTAGGATATAATTTGGGACCATTAGCACATAGGAATGTAACTTATATCTTATTAATTACCTTATCATAATATATTATTACCATTATGATCAACATAGTACCATAAATTCAACAATGATATAAATTATATATCGTGTAAATTCTATGGTCGTCACTACGTCTATCATTTATTTATTTAGACCGTTTTATATTTAATCCCATTCTACTCCCATTTACCATTTACTTACTTTACGTACCTAAATTATCACCCAATATTCCACCATACAGATAAACCAACCATGTTATCAATAAGTTAACCATGTACACTTACTAATTTATATCCCACTAGTGGTCTGCCCCGGCTTCGCCCGTGGTACATATTTCGCAATAAAAGGTAGCCTATGTCCTTTCTCGGGTATCAAAAAATCTCAATACCAAATTTCATGAAATATGAAATGTTCTGTAGTTTAGGCGTGATTGAGTAACAGACAGACAGACAGAGTTACTTTCGCATTTATAATATTAAGTATGGATTATAAATCTACCATCCTATCCATTATCAGTCCACAATAATTTACCAAAAAAATTATTATTATTAGATAATCGCGGAAGCCGCCAACGGGCCAACAACCCCCGCAGCTGACAAGATCCTCATCGACCGCAACATCCTGGTGATCCCGGACCTGTACATCAACGCGGGTGGTGTGACCGTGTCCTTCTTCGAGTGGCTCAAGAACCTTAACCATGTGTCGTACGGAAGGTTGACCTTCAAGTACGAGAGGGAGTCTAACTACCATCTTTTGGGTAAGTAATTTTTTCTATTATTTGATGAAATAATGGTAGGACTGAAGAATATAATGTTCTTGCTGTCTCTAATTTCCACATATTTCATAGAGAAACTTGTATTGTAATATATTTCTGCTCATACGGACACCCGATACTTATTCCTACCGCAGTTTTAAGGTTCATAATTTATTACATAGTCTCCCTCGACTATTCAAACATTTAAAGGGATTTTTTCCTAAAATATAGGCGTTAACATTTAAACTGTCAATCGGAGTTTTAATCAATATCTTGCTATTTTGTTTTTAACAAAATATTCGCTATAATATCCTATAATTATAATATTATTTCACAGAGTCCGTTCAAGAGTCGTTGGAGCGTCGTTTCGGTCGCGTAGGTGGACGCATCCCGGTGACTCCGTCGGAATCGTTCCAAAAACGCATCTCTGGTGCCTCCGAGAAGGACATCGTGCACTCCGGTCTTGACTACACCATGGAGCGCTCTGCTAGAGTATGTGTTACCTCATATATTATGTTTTCTTAAAAAAATACGTTAATACATCTCATCGTGCAGATTATAGTTTTAATCGTTATATTTTTTTGTTATTACTACACTCAAAAACTTCTAACATCGTACGGCAATAATTGTTAATAAAAATTCTCCATCTTATCCCAATAAATTAATAATCAATCTTTAATTTATTTCTAAAATAGCACAATATTCTTAAACGCAATATTTGTATTTTATTTTATATAATATGGTATCCATTTATAAATGTATGTGCTTGTTATAGGCTATCATGAAGACTGCCATGAAATTCAACCTTGGCTTGGACCTGAGAACGGCGGCGTACGCCAACTCCATCGAGAAGATCTTCACAACTTACGCCGACGCCGGT
The DNA here is from genome assembly GCF_905220415.1 of Colias croceus. NCBI lineage: Eukaryota > Metazoa > Arthropoda > Insecta > Lepidoptera > Pieridae > Colias > Colias croceus. Next base: position 5,626,589 of record NC_059546.1, read on the forward strand.
CTCGCTTTCTAATTAATTCTATTCACATTAATAAGAATTTCAAGTATTGTCTGCATTTTAAAGACTCCCATTTAGCCCCCTATGCACTTGAGTCATTACTCATAAGACATTATATACACAGTATTGTATTTCTTGAAATCATGGCTTTTATACTTTTAACTTGTTGTTTATCTTTTAAGTAAAAATGTGATTTTCCAACTGTAATGTCTTGGTTTTCGAAATAAATTGTTTTTTCCGTTACAATGCGTTTTATTTTAAAATAAATCGATGACATGTAGGTACCTATTTTAAATAATTAAAATATTTCCCAATACACGAAAATCCTTGTCACTTTTGTATATCTACAATGATCTACAATAAAATGCGTACCTACCTATCTATATTATTTCTAAACTTAGGGCGTATTCAGAAAGAAAGCTTGAAACTTATAAGCGCTTATCGGCGCTTGTCAGGCGCCATATAAAATTTGTTTTAGTCTGCTTCAACGAACCATCGTTGACAAGCGCCGATAAGCGCATATAAGTTTCAAGCTTTCTTTCTGAATACGCCCTTAGAGTTTAAATTTAAAAAGAAGGTTGGATGGATGTTTTATGGTATCGCTTCAAACTAAATGACGCGATATAATTGGTTCATTACAAACACATTCCTCGCTACACATCCTCGCACATTGATGGAAAAGCACCAAAGAGTAAAGTAATTTATGAAAAGCACCCTAAGGGAATGAATTAAATTGTAGCTTGCATGAAACACGCAATGTTTTCGCCTCAGAGCAATAAACCTAGGTTTATTGCTCTGAGGTTTTCGCACTTGCTCTATAGTATTATAAATCCAAAGATGTGTGTCGTTGTGGTCGTTGCCTTTATTTCGCAACTGAGCCATTGTGTCTCATCACTGTCTGATGGTGCATTTCCACAATCGAGCGAGAAGCGAGGCGAATATATCGAACGATCATGACGTGTACACGCTATTTGCATCACAGATTAAGTATTAGTTACTAGCAAGTTACTACGTCTTTGCCCTTGAGCTGTGAGTGAGCACACCTTGAGATTGGCGTATTAGTTTGTTACCTGTGGTGTTAAACAGTTGAAAACCGCTGCCCCCCTAGCCAAGTGGTTTTCTGTTAGCGTAGCGTTCAATAGAATAGACTACGAATGTATGAGATTGACGTAAGCTGTAGATAAACGTATAAACGTAAAAAAAAAGTTTATCTGTAAATATTAGGTAACGTCGAATTACGAGGCGAATATCAAATATGAATGAATGAAATGAATGAATGGAAAGGCCAATATCAATGTGTAAATGCACCATCAAGATAATAAGGAGATTAGAAAGTGCTGAAAGGCTACACTACACTTGAAACTTCATTAAATTTATGTTGAAACATCTCAGCCTCATAGCCCATAGGAATATATATATAAAAATATATAAATAGGAATCCAAATTGTACAAATCTTTATTTTATGTTCGTTTTAAAGAGAAAGGTTTATAGTATATTATATCTCTCTGATAAAAATTTGAAATCCTTAACAAACAGAAAGAGTGGAAACAATCTACCCGGAGACCCGGGCGGAGCATTGCGATCAGTTTTAAATCATTCTACTTATTCATTCATTTGATTTTGAATTTCATTCCATTTGGTACTTATGATATAATAAAATTCTTAATAAAATATGAGTATTTGTTGTAGTAATTGTATACTATAACTAAGACTATAACTTTTAGCCAAATTATAATTAGACAGAAATGTTTCGAATAAGCAAATAGAAACGCAGCCAATTTCCTTTACTTGCTCTGTGCCAATTACGTGTATGATGTGTTGTTATAAATGTCACTGTCAAATGAAGCTTCGATAAAGTTATCTTGCGAAAACTAACTATTTTTGATGTGCTCTACCGATTTAACGAAATTTAAAGAAAAATGTTTGCAAAAACTTTGATATTTACTGTTTTAGCACTATTAATTGATGGAATAATTTCGAAAAGTGTAGAGCTAACTTTCGAATTACCTGATAGCGCCGAAGAATGTTTCTATCAAGAAATAGAGAAAAATACCTCAGCTTCCCTAGAATATCAGGTAAATATAACAACAATTATACTAATTACATACGTCGGTGGTATTTTCCTTGCCCGTATGACTTGAATGTTTGTTATTTATGTGTTATTAAAATAACCTATTTCTTTGATATTTGCTATAAATTTGTTACTTATTATTCCTTTTAGTTGTATGTTTTCTTTTCTATTACATAGGTTATCACAGGAGGTCAGTACGATGTAGATGTAAAAGTTGAGGGTCCCAACAAGCAAATTATTTATCAACAACAGAAGATGCAATATGATTCACACCAATTTACTGCACAACATACAGGTAATATAAGAACCGCTTTCTATTTTCGTGTTGTGTAATTCTCTTAATATTAATGTGATATATATTTTTAGGTGTATACAAGGTGTGCTTCAGTAATGAGTTTAGTACATTTTCACACAAACTTGTATATATGGAGCTAAATGTTGGACCTGAAACACCACTGCCAGGAGTTGGTGATCATGCAACTGTACTTACACAGGTAATACTGGCGTTTCTGTTGAATTATTGCTTTCTTCACTTGTTGGAACACAAATTATATTGAATAGATGATGTTGATGTTTTATATAATATGTTAATAGATTTTGTTAGAATTATTTAACTTTAATTTATTCTAATGTTCATAACAACTGCTTCTTTGTCACACTTTATATGAAAGAAATGTGTTGATAAAGCAATTGGATGATATGAATAATTTTTTAATTCTGGATTCTTCAGAAATATGTAATTTTTTCATTTTCATTGAATTTATAACAATAAAATACATTATACAAACAAAGCCACACTTATTTTAGTTTATTGAATTAGTCATAACTTTTGTTACAGAAACTAATTAAAACTGTTATGGTGTATTAAAATTGCTTGTATAAAACATTTCACCTTGAAAATGCATTTACACTAATATTGAGTCATAACTTTGCTAATTTTATTTTATTATTTTCAGCTTGAGGCATCAGCGGAAGAAATCCATTCAGCTTTAAATAGAATTATCGATCACCAAACCCACCATAGGTTAAGAGAAGCCCAGGGTCGCAAGAGAGCTGAAGACCTAAATGAAAGAGTTTTCTGGTGGTCTATCGGTGAAACAGTAGCTATTGTCTGTGTCACATTTGGACAAGTCATGATTCTAAAGAATTTCTTTAGCGATAGACCTACTTTATATAAATGATTATTGAAATAGTGTAATAGCATATTTATTAATATATTTCTTGTGTTAATTCACTTTGATTTGTTTCATTTCTCCCAAGTGTAATTGATTGCAAAAATAGTTATATGCATAAACATACCAATTTTGTAGGTATTAGTCAACAAAGAGGATTACCTTGATAGGGGCTGGTAAATGCAACTTTTACTCAACCATATTTAGTTAGGCCACTTATTCCTTCTTAATTTCAATGAAAGTTGTATTGAAAATATGTCAGGCCTTACCATGTTTATCTTCATATACAGAATCTAACAAGCAAACAAAAAAGCATAAACAAAATGATTTTTAGTATTTTGTATTTGATTTTACAAGAGAAAGACTTATAAATTAGATACTATTGTACAACTATAGTGCACCAAAGATTTGATCTTGTAATTTGAATTTATCCAATACAAAAGGGCTCAGATTAGCTTTACTGCATAAGATCTAAATTTAAAAAAAAATTTTTTCAAAGATATGACAATATAAATCATTTGAAAATAAAACATTTGTATTATTTAAAATTGTTTATGTATTTCTGTATAAAATATGATTTCCAATCATTGTCTTAAAATATATTATAATATGAATAAACTTAAATATTTGAATACAATAAAGCAGCATAGTTATTCTTATTTGAATATGCTTCACAAAATTATTATTCTTCTATAATTAGAAGGTTAGGTGTTTAGGATAAATCATACATTCATGATACATAATTAATAATGAAACACAATTAACTAAAAAATAATATAATTTGCAATTGTATATAGAAAAATTTAAAGAAAAGAGTTATTTGACAAAAGATCCAAGTCAACATTGTTGAATATAAAAACAATTTTTATGACCAAACTTAGAACAAGACTAACAAAGCGAACACTCCATTAACCAAGGCACATGGATAAGCTATAAGTGGTCTTTGTTCTGCATCTCCTGACATAGTCACAAAGAGTCTGCTTGCTGATAAAGCTGACCATATCACTGCTACACCTGATAATGACAAGCCAGCCGTTCCCTCCAAAGAAATAAATATCCCCAGACCTGCTAATGCTACCATTGGTAACATACAATACCCTAATACACTCGCTACACTTAGTAATGTAAATACACCTTCAGTACGACTCATTAGAGACAAAAGAAAATACATTAATATTACAGACATTACAGATAGGCCATACACGTAACCAAAATGTGCTTTATTGCCTGACAAAAACAGACACACAGCTAGAGCCAGACAAAAAGCTATTGGTCCTGCAATATCTGTATCTCTAAGTAAAAAGTTTGCATCATCAGCTTTTGACTGCCCATGGAATGGATTAAGGACAGCTAAAGTTTTCTCCAATATTCTATCAGGGTATATTTCTAATTCATCTAGAAGTGGTGGTTCATCAAACTCTGTTGTGACTGGTGCTGTTTCTCCTGGTATTGGAGCTGGCGTATATAAACTTGGGTTATAATATTGATTGTTATTGGCTGGAGGACTCTGCCCTTGGTCGTATGAAAAGTTTTGTTGTTCTGGAGAAAAAGTCTGGAAATCTGAAAATTTCAATAAACATTTTAAGTCTGTATCGATAAAATGTTCAGATAAAATAACTGCATATTTACCTAAAGTTTGAGCCCCATCTCCAAAAGTATTTGAAGTATTGAATGAATAGCTTTGATTAACGTCTGGCGGCTGCCATGCATAATCGTTTGTATTTTGAAATCCTGACATGATAGAAAGATTAATTCGTTTGTCTTGCAGTCAATAATTATTTATACTTTTATCCTTATGAATATTTATGCATCACACATCATTAAAAATTGACAATATTCACTGCCGATATAAGTTTTGAAAATTGAAATTTGACAGTTGACGTAAATTGATACACATCGCACGGCTGACCGCTGACGGATCTATTGCTGACGGAGTGACGGCATTGAACCAAGATTGAACAGATGATATAGTCCATGACAGAAGTATGAATACAGATAATGAATAGTTGCTTGTAATATGGATAAATCTGTGGGATAAATCTAAGGCTAAGCGCGCACGAGCAACTTTGTCTCCGCAACTATTTTGTCTCTCCTATGGAGTTGTTAAAAAGGTGCTATAAAATTGAATTACTAGGACTTATAGAATGTATATCAGTATATCATATATTCCAAAAGTATGTAACGACTGACCAGTATAATCTCTCCCATAGCAACGTATGTTATAAAGAGATTTTGTAGTGATAGTGAGTTGCCGGTTGCTTGATAAAATTTTCTATTCACTGCTATTTATCTAATAATAAGATAGCCCTGTTTTAGTTAAAGAGCTTTAACATTTATTTCACTAATGAACTTTCTTAATGAGCAATTAAGTTATCTGATTGCATTTCGACCAAGATTTAATAGATAGAGACAAGATACCAAGATACATGTTATGAAACTCGTAAAAAATAATGATCTCATAATTATTATACTATCACAAGTTATAAGTAACAACCAGCACGGATTCCATTTTGTTAATGAGTGTACATGACTGCGACGTAAACGTTGCGCATCTGTCACGCGTCCGCAACGAATTCGCTGCGCATCCGCGGCGTGTTCGTTGCGCGCCCGCAACGTATTCGTTGCGCACCCGCTCCGCTTTGAAACCGCTCGCAATCCGCTAGTGTGATATGTCACTATGAAGGTTGTAAGAAATAAAACACTTTTTCGATTATGGCATTGATACTTGTATTTCATGGTTACATGGATTGATATTTCGGAATGATTACACATTTCTTCAGTCTAAAAATATTTCTATTAGGAAAATAATAGGGTCAATCATATTCGCGATTACAATGTAATGTCAATACTTGTGAAATGCTTTATGAAATTGTTTTGATTCATAATATACTTATCTGAACAATATTGTATCAAATACATTTCCATAATATACTATCACAAATATTCATATAATAAGTCTAGTTAGATAATATTAAGTGAATGTGTTACAAAGATTTATATTAAAAGATTATTATTGTTTAAAAATTTTTTAGCTTTCTAACATGTAAACCGCGAAGTTCATGATATATCAATTAACTATAACATGTGTTAAAGTAAAAAATTATGTATTAATTATATATTTTGAAAACAGCGTTATTCAAAGCTTAAAAAGCTAGTAAGCCGTGAGTTATCAACAAAAATATCAAAATAAGTACGTTTCTTCTTTCATTTACGTCGTTTTCCTTAACAGTGTTTATATGTAATTATTTTTCAGGTACTATACTTATACATCATATTTACCATAATGCACTCACGATCAAATATTTTCTAAAGAAAATTAACATTCTAATGTTATAAAAATAACAAACATAACATTGATAAAACATAACTTACACAACTAGAAAATATATTATTAGAATCACCATTACGAATAATACTTATATTTCCATATTTCATACATTTGAATCATCTCGTCGAAATAAAATTGAAATCAAAATCGGAATGGATATTTTTCAAATGCATAGTAGCTCTTGTGCGTGTACCCGTCATGTTACATAAATTATTGTGAATTATTATCATTTAAAATAATGGCGAGTTGCTATACATAGGCATTATATAAAATTATTATATAAGGACTGGACTGAGGCTCATTATTAAGGACACTATGTGTCATACTCATTCATTTTAATAAAAGTTATTACACTATTTACCTATATAATCTTAGTAGCATTTATATACATTCTAAGTTTGTACATAAAGTACACTCTTAAATATTAGCCGTGTATAATTATATAGTTATGAACACACTAATAAAATGGAGATTACAAATTCCAAACGGAAAAATCATGTTCAACCAGTTATAATTTTGAGGTAATAAAACCAAAATTGAGTCAAATAATATCCACATATATATCACAGATTTCTAAGGAAGAGAATTTTCACACCGTCATGACCAAGGTCACGGTTGTGAAACTGCAAATATATCCGCGTCTATTACTTGAGTAGGTACATCATTTTATAATTCACTTCCTTGGTTTAAAACATTAATAATTTTCCTAATACTTTTCAAATCTCCCACGCACAATATTTACTAGCCATTCTACGCAGTATGGCAAATCGTCGATAATAAGGTCCTAATTAATTGTAAAAAGTATTCATAAAAACATCGCATAAATAAATAAAAAGCATACAATCTCAAATTACTACCCAGGTATATCATTCAAAAATATTACCCTAAAATGATTGTTTATCAATTATAAATATAAACACATTTTGGTATTAAACTTGGAAGTAATCACTGACAGTGCAATCGGCACCATTGTTAATACTGCTCTTGGGTTCTCTATTGTTCGAAATGTTGATTCTCTCGTAGCCCGCTGAGGAATCCGATCTGTCGATACTAGAGTTGTTAGTTTGGTTGTGAACTTTTTCGTAAGGCGGATCTTTTTTTGATAGCTCAAAATATTTAACACTTTCATAGTTCGGATCCTTTTTAGACCGAACCGAGTCATACCTCGAGTTGTTGGAGCGAACCGACTCGTATTTTGGATCCTTACACCTCAAGGATTCATAATTAGGATCGTGAGTATTAACACTTTCATAGTTTGGCTCTTTGGGTCTAACCGATTCATAATTGGGGTCAGATTCACTTCCAGTTGTGTAAATGGGGTCATTGGTCATCGATTCATAATTCGGTTCAATGGCCGCTTCATCATTGTTGTTAGGCAAACTGTTGTATTTACCCGATCTCTTATTAACAGTAGAATAAGTAGGTTGTACTTTATAATTAGAAGCTATTGTTGCGTATGGCGGCGTCGGTGATTGGTTCCTTAAAACTTCGTAATTGGGATCCGAGTCTGACGCATTATTATCTGTTTTCGATATATGTTCGTATCCCGGGTCGCTACTTATTATGCTATTTGGTCCACTATCAGACATAAGATGGTTCACTTTTAATAAATTATTGTTTGTAAAGCTTGAAGTTTGTCCGATATTATTGATATCTTTGACAGTTTCGTACCCAGGGTCTTGATTCTGTGAACTCTTCCGTTCTTTTCTCGATATGGTTTCATAGCCGTGGTTCACTGACTGTTTTCTATCTATCGTCTCATACCCCGGATCGTCGCCGCGGAACTTTAACGTGTTCTTATCTGTGTCATCTTTCACTTTTCTTGTCGCTTCTTCCTTCGCTTTGGTTTTCTTTAAAACTTTCGCATACATTTCTTCGACGTTTCGAGAGGGGCTTTCTGTTGCTCTTTCAGAATTTATACTCGTGTTTGCGTCGGCTGATGAATAGTCGCTGAATCCGGGGCCATCTATGGAATTGTACAGATTATCAGTGTTATTTTCCTTCTGATCTATATCGAAATTTAATTCCTTCGCAACAAGAGGCCGTATCAAGTCGCCAGAACTGAATCGATGTTTTTCCACGGGATAGTTACAACCGTAGAAGTCGGAGGAACTGACGCAGCTGTTGTTACGTTGGTGCTTCTCGTTGAGACTTCTTCTAAGCTTGTCGTGATTGAAGTGCAGGTCACCTGGAAATTATAATTTTAATAATTCCATGAATTTTATACACTAGCTTTTAACCTGCAGCGTCAAAGGAAAACCCGGAGGAGTTTACGGGATAAGAACTATCCTATCTATGTCTATCCAAGTTACTCTCTATGTGTGTGCCAAATTTGATGAAAATCAGTTCAGCAGTTTTTACGTGAAGGAGTAACAAACAAACATACAACGTATCCGACTATCGCATTTATAATATTTATAATACTAGAATCCATATTATTTATTTATTTATTTATTTGGTTTACCAACGTTTCTTTACATCACAGATAAAACATCAAAGTTTTATATAAAGATATTGAAAATAACCTGCGCTAGAGATGCGATGGTGTTTGGTGTCGGGCGGTGGGGGTAGCGGCGAGTTGGCCTGGCGCTTCTCCGGCTTCGGCGAGCCCAGCGCACCCGCTGAGTTCGAACATGACGACATTGATGCTGAAAACGTACATGATGATATATTATTTAGGAATTGATATTTAGAATATAATTGTTGACTTCATAGAAAAGAAATGTAATCATTTCATTCATGCTAATGCCTAATTTACAGGTTTATATTTATAAATTTATAGGTTTTCAATATTTTTTATATAACTATGTGTAATTTTTTTAAAGGTTAAACAGATGATATAATCATATCATCGTATCACAACAACCGAGATAATGGTCACATTACAATTGTGCCAATAAATTTCATCACAATAAAATCATTGAAATATAAGATAGGACGAAATAGACAAGTGAGAAAAGAAATTTTAGGTACACACCTTGCCGAGAATGTGTTGTATTTGAAGTGGAAGCACCAATTTCAGGTGGTGCGCTTCTCCTGGAAAAAAATGAAAGAAACAAATATGTTAGTAATCATGTCACTGATTCAAATTATAAACAATATAATTTAAGCACACATTCAAATTTGCCTGTGCAACAACTACGGTCGCAAATCACGGAGAATTTCGTACAATTACCTGGCGACGCGGGAGTCCCGGGGGTAATATAATAATAATAATATTTAATCTATCTCTATTACCACTGCGTAAAAACAGTTCTTCCTTTTCGTACGGGAGCTTAGATATCCGACACAAGTATCATATTTATCAGTGCGTACGCCGTACATGTCCGACCCCCCACTTCTATCACATAACACATTAGTCTAACCTGCTATGTATGGCCACTTCGTGCGTCACCGTGTTGGCGGCGGGCGCAAGGTGGTGTGTCGACGCAGTGGCGGGGGTTGCAGGGGTCACCGCGGGGTTGGGGGTCCGCCGCGTGCGGGGGTCAGGGATCTGGGCGTACGTGTCCGACCCCTCGCCCACGCTCGCCTCTTCGATCGCTGCGTACATTTCATCTAGAATGCGAATACAAAATATGTAAATCAAATTTTGAAAACATTTTCTGCAAGGTTGAATTAATTCGATTAGCTTTTAACATTAATGGTTATAAAGTGTTCATTGTCCTACAAAAATATTGTTATAAGTTTCTAGCTACAATTTTATACCTTTTCATTCATTAAGAATTAAAATGCAAAACAAATTTAAATTTTGAGCAGGGTATTTATAAAAGTATATATTTAATAATTTATCCTTACCTGAGTCATCAGAAACGGTGGCATAGTGGGGTTGCAAGGGCGGCTTGATGCTCTGTGCTCTTATATTACTGAGTGGCTCTCGAACCGATATACTAGTGTAACCCTCTGAAAACAAACACACATATAAATAAAGTAGAGAAAATGTTCTTACTCAACAATGTTAAATTAAACATCACAATTAACATGTAAGTAAATGATAAGAATTAATTAATTATTACCAATTACCGAAACAGACTGCATAAGTTTTCTTATGATCTTTCTATTTATAACAAACTTGTACTGTCTATAAAATAATACTTACTAGCGGAGTCAGTAGAGTCGCCGCTAAAGTGCGTAGTTTCAGCTGGCCTGGGCGACGGTGGGGTGATGTACGGTAACTCTTGGCTCGACGGTAGCTGACCACTTATTGCTACTGATGCTGATATTGGAGCCGATTCTGAAGTGTCATCAAATTTAATTGGAGCTATCGATTGGCAATAAGTTATGAAGTTTGAGCCGAATAATTTAGATGATTTGTTTTATAAAAAAAAATAGTGAAACTTATAGAAACTACTATTAAATGATATAAAAAAACCATGCTAAAAAAAAAATTTTTTCATTAGCCAGGGTCACTTACAACTGCGTCCATATATTATTCAACAAAAAAACACACTTCAATGACCAAAGCATTATATTGATATTTGATCGATGTCCAAGCAAAATAATTTATTTCAATACTTTATTGCATCGTACAACAATGTGGTTGAAATCACCTCCATTGCAATGTATTCACAGCTTTACAATCAATTATGTATTTTATGAAATGATTGTTAACAATACACGTCGATAGCTACAATAGAAACACGATTTCTGTAATGATTGTAAAATCTATTATGTACTCTTTACGATCTCGTGGAACATAAATAATTGGCCTGTAAGAGCATAATTGTTTTCATATAGGATACGTACCAGCCGCGGATGTTGTCGCTTCTCGTTCGTCAATCTGGATTTCCACATCTTCTGGATCAGTTGTTATTTCTACAGTTCTGAAAGAGAAAAAAAATATTTTTATGATTTTTTTCATTCAGATTCTACTCTTCTTCTCTCTCTTTTTTTTCATTCGAACTAAATATATTTATTAAAGTTAAGTCCTTAGCGATTTAATATAACAAAAATACACAAGGAAATATCCTTTTGTTTTGCGTCGCATGACTAATCTTAATTAAATGTATCTCATACCTACATCGGCATAGATATTTCTCCACTACAAAGGTTATAAAATACTATCACCGACAGGACAATGAAATATCAAAAGCGTACTACGTCTCTCTGTCACGACATATCATTGCTCCAAGATATCTTTCGGCTTTCCCCTATACATATTAGACATTAGGTAATTTATGAGCGACCTCAAAATGAAAGGTCAGTAAAGTCTTCGTATCTCACAACATTTTAATATACCTATGTAATATTTATGAATAGTAGATGCTATTGTTACTGCATCATTCAAATGTTTCTTTATTAAAAATATAATTTCTACACTAAGCCATGCGGTTTCATACGAGGAAAAAATATAAGTAGGTACATTTTACCAGCAATTAAAGTATTAAAGTAACTAAGTACAACATAATTTAAAATTTAATAAAGTGACTTTCCTAAAATATATTTCCAACCAGCAGTTTCTGATAAAAGCTCGTTCAAGGAAACAAACTCCTCAACCGCATTTCTTGGAAATTGGAACATAAATATTAGCTGGAATCCATAGAAATACATTTAAATATACATTATTGATGGAAATTAATGCGAATTATAAATAATGTTATACAATATGAGATACATAATCTGATCGCAGCACATGCATACAATAGAAATAATACGTTATCAATAAAATCATATCTCTTATAGATATTATCTAAGGATATAATCAAGTAGAACTTGAAAATAAACTAAAGCAGGAAAAAGTCTTGTATTCTCATTTCTTGTATTTATACGAGAGTCCTTATCGATTTACTATTTTTATTGAGTCTATAATTACGATTCAGCTTTAGAAGAGCTTGTGAAAAGATAACAGGAAGATTTCATTGAGCAACACGTCTATTAGGACGTTTTCTGTAAGGAGTTTATAACTTTTAAAAATATCACACACCCTGTTGATTAAAATATAAATGTTTTAGTTGCATTTAAAATAATTTAACTGTTTCTATTTTAGAGCGGGCAACTGAGCCTCGTCTTAAGAAAAGCGAACCTTTGAGTCTTTGTAGAAGTAGGGCCTCAGCAAATACGTAATAAAGGATTAGGAAAATATTGTAAATAAGATCTTACATGTTATGGCTTTCATTCTGCAACTTGGCATATGCATGTTCATACGGGTGATCTCTGCTCGACGACGCAGTTGCGGCAACCTTATTACCTGGAAATTAAAGATAAAGATTAATTTCCACAAATTTAACTATCAATTTCAATTGAAATACATAACAGCATTTATCTTGATCAAGTATTCCGACTGTCGGAACTTTGATGTGGCCATTAAATTGTGCTGATAATTGTCTAGATAATAATCACTGATTGGTATCAAAACAAACCATGCATTGGTTACTGCAGTAGCAGTTATAATAACTATACAAATAATTTTATTATGTATTATTCCAATTATTGTTCGAACTACACCTAATAAATTTAATTACCTAACAAATTGAATAGTTTTTTTTTCGTGTTTTCACTCCTTCTTAAATGAACTGAAACGTAAAACGCTTCTTTTATTACATTTGATATTAATTACATAACTAGATCAGAATAGCAACTTCTGACAAATAGAAGAATTATGCTTTCTTATGTTTCTCGATCACCCCCTTGAGTTTAAGTGACTTGGGAATTCACTTTTAAAATGAAGTAAATTGATTTCTTAATAAATATCAAAAGTGGCTCTTGAAATAGAAGCCTTCCTTTTCTGAGTCGAGATTCTCAAGTATTAGCTGATTGTAGATGTGCACGTAAGCAATATCGAGTGTATTGGCGGTTTTCTAAGATTCAATTAAAAGTTAAAAATACTACTTTAAATATTATTATTTTTAAATAATAGAAAAAAATAGATCAAGAGGCGGGATTCGAACCCGCGCCTTCTGCCATTCCGGGGCGACGCCTTGACCGTCGTTACGTATTATTTTACGTAAACATGGGTGGACGGAAAATTTACCAAATAATTAAAATAAAAATATTAAAATAAATATGAGTAGGTACTTACACTCTAAACTAGGCTACTATCTGCATCCATACCATTATTAAAATTCCGAAAATAGGGTCATTGCGCCTGTTCGCGTCCACATGCCTATTCGCGTCCATTTTGCGGATATCTTTTAGAAAATTCACGAAAATAAGTATACTTTAAGTAAAATTGTACTAAGAAAAATTTCCGATAATACCTCAATATATAAGAGACATGCACACATATTCAAAAAAAGCCTGCGCACCGCCTATCCTATTTAAAAAAAATATTTAATTTTGGCTATTAAACGAAAGAGCTAAAACGCGCGGGATTTTGAGAAAAAAATAGTGCGCAGCGTCGCGTTTGACGGTAAGTATCTTATTGTTAAATGTCAATTTTTGAATATGTAACTGTTTCTTTACTTTGCTAACAAAACATGGAATAGTATGGATTATAAATCAGCTTATAACTTTTACAATTAATAGCTAAAATAAGGTGGACGCGAATTACTACACCGAATTTGTACAACTTCCATTTTGCGTCCACGGTGGGCGCAAACTATACCTATAGTGCATGACAATAGAACATATTGCGTCCACGTTGTTTTTCATTACGTAGCAATGAATTGTTTGTTAAAATATGTATTTAAAATAGATTGTAAATTTTTGACTAAGACTACAAGTTGATAACTTAAATTTTCATACAATTTAATTTTCACATAAAATAATTTTTATGCTATTTTTTCATTTTAAAATGAGTATTCTAAGAATCAGACTAGTGTCTTTGAGAATGAGAGTCAATAAGTCTGTGGTTAAGAAAATAATAGTATAAACAAAAAATAAATTTAATAGAAACTAAAAAATAGGGTAGGTAGGTAATCTTAACAGAACTGATTATTATTTATTTACATAACGTAACTTTATTTTTTGTTAATTTTTAATTTTTTAGTTCTAATAATAATGAGAAGATAAATATAAATAAGTTTTTCCAGTTTCCTTACAGTGAATGTTGATTTTAGGGTTCCGAACCTCAAAAGGAAAACCCGGAATCCTTGTAGGATCACTTTGATATCCTGTATGTCCGTCTGCCGGTCTGTCTTTCTGTCAAGACCCTTTTTCTCAGTAACGCGTGGAGGTATAAAGCTGAAATTTATATTGAATACTCAAGTCTACGGTCCCTTGAAGCAGTGAAAAAATCAAACTTATAAGCCAAAGTAATCAAAAGATACAGCCGTTTATGCTGCAAATTTTCGCAAATTTCGACATTCGCAAGGGAATCTAAAACCTACAGGGTACTTTAGATGAACACAGACACTTGAAGATTGGTACGAAGCAACGTCTTATAGCACAAATAAGGGAAACATTGAAAAAATAATCATTTGCAGTTAAAACAAATGAAAAAAAACAGGTTAATACGGAACCCTCGGTGTGCGAGTCCCACTCACATTTGACCGGTTTTTATTAAATAACTATATTCGTAAATAAATAATTTATTAAAATCTAATTTTTATTTGCTGGTGGACGCGAACTGGTCCACAGGTGGACGCAAACTGGAATTTTTGGACGCGAACTGGGTAAAACGCCTAATTCTGCTATTTGTCTAGATAAATAAAAACCACATGATATTTCCAAGACAATTGAAAGTAAATCTTAAAATAGACTATGTAATGAACACGTTACATAAATTTTGCGTTGAAATTTGTTCTGGAACATTTTTATTTTCTCCTTCAAACTTTCCAACTGCACTAAGTGGACGCGAACTGGCGCAATTACCCTAGTTAATTTACTATTAGATTATTGAATAAAACATACATTGTTTTAAAAACTAAATTCTTTACAGTTCACATTTACATTTCAATGAAAGTATTTTTCTAATAGGATCATAGAATAAGATTAACATTTCCTACTATTCTTATAAATACTACTTCTTTATTAAATTAGTATTTACCTTCATCCAAGTTGACAGTTGCATATATTTCTGATGCTGTATCACCACTGTCATGTCTTCCAACTGGATGTGGGATTTCCGGAAGACTCCTCTGGCTGTTTTGTGTTGATGCCCTGCTTTCAAAATTTAAATCAGTATTTCATATGAAAATTGCATTTATTGAAGGAAATGATTAAAAACTGTGAAAATGATGATCATAAAAAGGTGAAATATAAACCTGATTATAGTAAATTTTGCTGTTTAAAAGACAATATAAGTAGATTTTACACAATAATAAGTATATTTTTACATTGTTAATATTAGTCTTTCATTTTATTACCACAGACCAGAACTTAAAATGCCTCTTGGAAAACTTCAAAAATCAGTATTTAAAAAAATGAAACAGTGTTTCTTTGTATAATAGGTATATAATATTATTGAATATATAGAATATCAACAATCAACATTTACTAGGAATATTACGATAAATTCAGAAGAGTTTGATGAAATTTATTATTTGTTTCACTATTATATTAAAAGTAAACTTTAAAGTGTAACAAATTAAAAATGCTTCAGGAAAAAGCTTTTTCCAGCAAACATTTAATACAAATACATGCAATGAAGCACTAAAGTGAAGAGAAAATAATGATTAATCGCCAGGCTAATTTCAGATAGTTCCAATTCAATTCATGAGTTACCATATTAATTTAAAATACCCATAGCTTAATAATTATTATAAAGAACTTAAAGCCAATCACTACAATAATATTATGTAACTGTTCCTTGTAAAATGTGTCATTCCTTTGAATGAATCCTTTAACAAATGACTCTTAGATTAAAAGATGAGTCATGTTCATTGTATTTTATCAAAGGCCAAATTATATTGCATGGCACATAGCAGGATAAAATTGCAAATTTATTTTCAACAAAAAGATCCCTTACTGGTCTATTTTTGTTTTCTATATATTTGTTTATAGTTCGCACAAAACAATGAAAGAAGATTTAAAACAACTTATAAAATGAATGTTAATATAGAAGCACCCAAAGCATGAAGGGACAGAAAACTATTAGTAAGGATCACCTGTATGATGAACATAACAGCATTTTCCAACAAGTCAAAATCATATGAAAATTCAAAACAATCGCTACTTGCCATACAGCAAAAAATATAGGATAGTTGTAATATAAAAGCTAAAATCTATGATTATATCCAACAACATCAAGAGGTTAATTTAATATTCTATGTTAGCCCTTAGGGAGTTAGGTTAAACAATAAGGGCATGCCAGTACTGAGACAAACCGCTTAATAGATGCTGGAGTGGTCGGTGTTGGAGATGGGGCCTCCTCATCCAAATGGATTTTGACCACTCCGGCTGTGCCAACCAACTCACTTCTGTTAAATATAATATATATTTTTAATGGATATTTAACAACTTGACTTGTATAAAATAATTACTAGTATTGACTTGAAGTAGGTACCTAGTAATAGTTACGAGATATATCTTATATTTACTACCACAAAAGGTTTCCTCTTCATTTTGAATTAAGGAATATGAATATTACAAGTTGTAAACACTTATTATGAATGCACTTAATCAATATGTTGATGTTCAAATATTTTAAAAGTGTTTAAAAGCCATATTTAATTGTAAAATTACTTACTTCTGATTAGAATTTTTGCAACCGCAAACACAGGCCGATAAAACGGTGACAAGAGTGGCAAGCACTCCGAGGCTTAAAAGAATCTCTATCAAAGTATACATAACAGTTTTTTTCTTAAACAAACACCATATTAATGTGAAATTGAATATATAATATTAAGTCACTCCTTTAAAAAGAAATGATTTAAGCACACAACTTTCTTCCATTTGTAAAGGTATGTAAATGTAGGGCACTAATAACACGACAAACGTTGGTGATAGGTACCTAGAGTAAGCCCGTGGTAAGCCCCACCTTTAGAAAACCTGCATTTAGTACGTAAAACACAATAAAATTGTAGTACAATTACGACCTTTATGTTTAAATTATAATAATCATGTAAGAATATCTCTGAACAGCTACGTGCAAATTAACATCAAATGTAAACTAAATAAATAAAATTTTTAGAGCCCGATTTGACATTTAGAATACACAGATAAGGTAGGTACTATGTAAAAACCACAGAATAAGTATTATTTGGTAAAAACTTTCTGTCATTTCTGAACGAAATCGTTTTGTAAGTTGTTTTTCTGCATAGACCTTGGCATAGACCAATCTATACTAATATTATAAAGCTGAAGAGTTTGTTTGTTTGTTTGTTTGTTTGAACGCGCTAATCTCGGGAACTACTGGTCCGATTTGAAAAATTCTTTCGGTGTTAGATAGCCTATTTATCGAGGAAGGTTATAGGCTATATTTCATCACGCTACGGGCAACAGGAGTGGGGCCACGGGGGTAAAACCGCGCGGAGCAGCTAGTAAAAGATAAATTAAAATGAGAGAGACTTAGATTATATTAAATCTACATCACACAAAAGCTCATAAAAGTTACTTTTGATAATGATAACCAAATCCATATTTTCGACGGATTGATGTAACTGCTATGTTAAAATAAAACGATTTAACGATATTTAATGGAAGCTAAACCCTTTATTAAATATACCGTTTATCAGATTTATCAGTTAAATAGAATATGTAGTGAAGCTGAGCCCTAGATCAATGAAATGTAACAAAAAAAATTATGTACAAACTGTACAAAAGACACTTGTTGCAAGTTGACATTTGACAATTGAGATCTGACAGTTCACAGTTGATACTCACTTTTTAAATTGATAAGTTTAACTGAATTTTAATTAAAAACATCTGGTTCATTGTACATTTTCGACTAGATGTCTTATAATTGGTGAACAGCAACCGCCGTTTCGTGAAATTTCCCACAATTTTGGCACGGTTCCATAAACTTGTTGTATTTAATGAAACTCCAGCTACATACTATAACCTAAATCAGACGCCGGTATGGAGGATAAAAGTGAAATATTTTCGCAAAGACTAATTCGGGCGGTTTTGTGGGATATTGGCTTGCAATCATTTCTTGCCATTGTTTTAGTGTTTATAATACAGATTGACTTAATTCATCCACTGTCATGGATAGCATCGACATTTCAAGATATAATAAGTTGGAGGATGGGACTTAACGTTATTCTACTCGGTTTGGTGTCATTTTTTCAAGCATTTATCTATGGCAAATATTACACCACCCCTGTGCCGAAGTATTTTACTAGGTTTTCAATGTTTTTAAATATTTTCACTTTGCAAAATCTTGTATTCACACTGTTATATGCATTGAATGGATACTTTACTATGAGTTTATATTCATCACTAGCCAAAAGTAACTACAATGTACTGAAGAAGATTTGTGAAAAAAGTGATGGCCAGTGTCTAAATGAGCAAAGTTTGTTCTTGCAGTTGGGTGGAATGTGGATGGGTTTATACTACTTCCTCAGTGCACACATTTTTAACAAGACTGTTTTGACATTCCCACACATATATCAGGACAAGTTTCAACAGGTGAAGTTAGTTATAAGTAATGTTGTTTCAAAGGGATTCCAAAATTCCATCAAGCCAGTTGCTTATTACTGTGTATTTTATTATTTATGGGGAAATAAGCCAAGATCTGTTGTCTCTGAAGTGTACAGTGTTTATTTAGAGGATGCTCCATTGGATAATATAATAAATATGCTGAGTTCTGGTATCTGGATTGGCCTTTGGTTTTATGCCAGCCTCTTCTTTGTGTCTGTTAATACAATGAGAACAGTATTCAATATAGTTTTAACAGAACCTATGAAATTTCCAATTGAATCTGAGAAAAGCTTGACGCTATGTGGAGCATTATCACAAAGGTCACAGTTTACTGCATTTCTGGGTGCACAAGACTTAAGAATTTTAGCCATGACTGATCCTGCACGAAGGTCTCAAATTTTTACCTTATCTCAACCAGGTGGCCACCCTAGGAATTGGAATAATTTATTGGAAAATTGTTTAACCATAATCAAAGCTTTTAATAAGGAATTGGAAAGCATTAATGGTGAAAACAGTATAACCGGAGTAAACGATCTGAGTATCAAGAAACCAGCAAATGTATCTCCTATATCATCACCGTATGGATTTTCTGGAACTTTACGTAACATGGCACAGTCTCCACAAGCAATGGATATTAAAAGTCTGAACAGAGATAAAAATGAGGATACATTTGCAACTGCCGTAAAAGATGAGTTTAATAAATTCCTTCAGAAGCTATGTCAAAAGCCAGGTATTCATTATTTCTTTGGAGAATTAATTGACACAAAATTGAAGTTCATCTTGTTGCAAGCACCTCCTGTAATGTGGACATGTGAGGGCTTAGCCCATATTGTTGCTCTTTCTTTGAAAGAAGACATGTATGGAGTTGTGCAGAATGATTTACCAGTTGTTTTGTCGGCTCTAATCACTCTTAAACAAAGCCTTGACAAGTTGTCAAAGCCTGGGCTAGTTCCAAGAAAACAGATACTCAACGATAATTTAGCTATAAGGACAAAGGCAGCTGTGCTATCTTCAGTTAAACGCAGCATTTATAAAATTGTCATCACATTTTCTAAATACATCCATGATATACCTTTAGATCATGATGTTCAAGTTGCTATTCAACCATTTTTAGCTTGTAAAGAAGCATAATTATTGTGATTTTATTGTAAGATTAATAATAAATTAAATTATTTTTGATACCAAAATGAATTTTATTACGCAATTATACCTATTATCTTATTTTCAGGTATTTTAAATTTAGAAATAAAACAAGGATTAAGAAATCTACAAAATTGTTTTAATATTCAAATAACAAATACATATTTCATACATAAAATGACTAGTTATTAATAGACTCAGTTTTCCACATTTACTATTCTAACAACTATATGTACTCAACAATAATATAATATACTATACAAATAAATTAATATAAAAATATATCAAAATAAAAATTGCTATATTATAACAATGAGGTTTATAATATTTTGAATAACTTAAACAATATTATTATGCTATAAAAACAGTTCATTGCTACATTCACTTGAATAATTCTAAGATCAAAGATTTTTATTGTTGACTAGATTATTATTTAGATCAATGAAAACTTCCTAAATATGTAGAATTGTTGAGTAGAAGATTGATATTTTAAACAGTGAATTTATAGTAGGGTATCTTCATCTCGTAGTTCCCCACTCAATACTAATGTGTGCTGACTTGTAGCACCTAGGAGAGCTGTGCGTTCCGCTGACGAAGTCACAGAGTCGCAGCTTAAAGATGCTGAGAAATAAGATTACATTATTCATAGAAAAATGTTGTTTAAGTTCTTAGACATAGATGTTATTTTTGCCTGTACGATTTACTCTTTATTATTGCAATGGCAAAAATAACATGCACCACTAATGAAGAAGATAAAATTGTGCAAGGAAGTCAGAGAGCGTAGTTTGAATAAATAGGACAGAATAATCTACATAGAACTATTAAGATAATACTAAAATTATTATCATCAGATTGAAGAATGTCTATATTTATGACCAATTATTAGCATGAGATAAACTATTACCTATATTACGTATACTTTAATAAGCTATCACACTAACGTTGTTAACTAATTTTGAACCTATTAAATATAATCAATTTTATTAAGTTCATAATCTGAACTAATAACAACTTTGCTGTATCTACACCATTTATATAAGTACAATTTTTCACCTCTAAATTAGGTCTGGCTAATGGTAAAATAACCCCCCTACTACCAAGTACTAAGTCCCTATTTTTAAATCTACTAAGTTCCTACTCCCTACAACCAAGTTGCAACTAGTAAGTCCCTACTAACAAGTTTCGGTACAAGCGAAGCACAGAAGGGTAGGAGCAGGACACAGAGGGGTGTACGGATATGGCGGGTACATACGAAGGGCGTTTTACCGTCGGGGCTGGCGCGCGGCGTCGCGGCGCCCGACCGCGCTACGCCGGGGGACTCCGACATTGACGCTTGGAGGCTGTAGCTCTCTCTGTATGGAACATTGCGTGTAATATTTTTTTTTATTTTTTAAATTTTGGTGTATAAAGTTTAAATATCTCTACTGCTATAAATATGGATTTCATGATGACATGGCAACCGACAGGCGACAGCATTTATCTTGAAAAGCTGAGAAAAGATTTGAAATTTTACAATTGTATTTTTCATTTATAACACAACAAAAAATAAATATTTTAGCTTGTAGGTACTGGTTAACTATCTAAAAGTTACATAACATGAAGCATAAAAACCGTTAAAAAAGGGGTTTGAAACTTTTTGTATGGACGCTGGCATAGGCTGGCATATCGACCCGCCGCCATTTTTATTTTTTTTCAAAATCGCGGCGCACGATTAAAGTGGTATGTATGGATAGAGGACACATAGACGAACAAAAAATGTCTCATAACATAGTACCCTAAAGCGTCACATTACCGAGATATTTGGAGGTAAATATTCACTTATGAGTACGACAAACACTAAAATTAGACTTATTACGTGTCTATATGCATAATATTATCTCCAAATAATCACTCCCAGGTAGATTATTATTATTACAGGAAGAAAGTAGGTATTCATTACATTACTTACATTTTTATGTAATGTATGTATGTTTTTATGTAATGAATCTACCTACTTTCTTCCAATAAACTGTTATTTACCTCCAAATATCTCGGTAATGTGACGCTTTAGGGTACTATGTTATTAGACATTTTTTGTTTGTCTATGTATCCTCTATCCATACATACCACTTTAATCGTGCGCCGCGATTTCGAAAAAAAATCAAAATGGCGGCGGGTTTGATATGCCAGAAAGTTTCAATGCCCTTTCTCTTCAAAATGATATGAACGCAGCAAAACTTCTTAACTTTAACCACACATTAATTATCTTATAATATACCTATATCCAGAAGTAGAAGATGTTTGCGAAATCTCGCTATCATATGACGTGTCTGTAGCTGGAGGTAAGAGGCCGCGACGTAGTGGAGTGCAATCTGCTCCCGGGGACGAACAGGAATCGGATTCTAGCCGGATCGAACACTGCTGTCAGAAGTGGGATGAAATTAATAAATACACTTGACTAATTAACCGACTTCAAAAAAAAGGAGGAGGTTATCAATACGGCCGGTATATTTTTTTTTAATCCAAATAATCATCTAGTAAGCTATGCAGATTTTAATAATTGACATGATAAAGCGAGGTACAGTAGTAGTATTTTTGTTACTTATACTTGTACGTAGTATATTATTATTAGTCTGTGCTTATACTTAAGAGGTGATGTCGGTAGCATTACAATTTGTAATTGTGATCGATTGATATTTGTTGAAATATAAAGGTGTGATTTTGATTAAGTACGACAAAAAAGTTCATACACTGTTCATTTTTATAAATAAATGTAAGGCTAATATTGTAACGATAACAAATTCGTCAATACCAGCGACAAAGAGAAAACACATTATTATAAAAACATACTTCTGGCTTGCTATTTCTGCTTCGTCGAAACTTGAAGGTCTTTTTGGAAGGACCATGAGACCTTTGCAATCTTGGTCTGTCATCGTCCAGTACATCTTCTCCACAAGAATCGCCCATTGATAGTGGAGATAATGGAGATTGCGTTGTTTCCCCTGTAAAATAACATGAACACCCTATAAATAGCTTTTTGATATAGAAACTATCATAACTGGTCAAGTTTAAAACAGACAAAACAATAACAGGGTTAAAAGCACTCACCTGTATTAAGTTTGAACTCGACTGATGATCCAAATCGTAACTTTTGCGCGTTAGTGTATTGCACGGGTACGACACTTGGTTTTTGTTCTCCATTTGTTCCAGACCCTGGAATAATTTTAGTTTTTATTGTATTTATTATTTAAAAATGAAATAATATGTTCTAAACCTTAGTCTTAGATTAAATGCCAACTTTTTTAGGAATGTTTGGACGTATGTTTGCTACTCTTTTACGCAAAAAAAAAAAAAAACTATTTGATTCTGTATAATATGTTCAACGCTAGTAAAACATAATAATTACCCATTTGAGTGCTTCCAACGCTGACGTTATTCCCATTGTCACTCATACGTCCGTTGTTATTTGACTCATATGGTGGCATATGCTGACTTGTAGTTGAGCTACTTGATAAAGACTCTGAAATTATGTATAACAGTTAAAATTACCATAGCGTGTAGATTAAATTACTTCCGGTGATATTTCTGTTTGCTTCTAGCAATATTGTGAACAAATAAAAGTAGGTATCCCATGTAAACTTATAATAGGTGACCAATCAAATGATTGAAGAGTTCGGATTATTTTACTCGAGCACGTAACATTGTGAGCAGTTATAATATTAATCGAATATAAATAGATTATACTATATCGATATACAATTGATCCCTAATTTTAAAGTAAATTTACCCCTTTGAGCAGAAAGTGGTGCAGTGGGATGATCAGGAGTGCGCGGTAAACCCGCTCTGCCAACCAACATGGAGATTAGTGACGGTCTGTGTTGTTGTTGCTTCTCTGCTACGTTCCGAGGTATTGCTTCAGAGGCTCGTTTGCCTGCACTTTGGCCTATGCTTTCTGCTATTTGTTCTGTGAAATATACAGTAAAAGAGTTGTTATGTTAGTTTATATGAAATTCGTATTGTGTGTATTGGGAATTTTCTAAGATAATTTCTTTTGTTTTGTTTTCTTCGGAGAATTGAAACTCCGATTTAACCCGATAGACATTTGTTACAATTATGATAATATAGTATCTATCGTGCTAGAATTAAAATCTGTAGAATATGTGAAGGTTTTCGTAAATTCTAAATTTCACAAATTGTAATGAGTGGTATGAAACATAAGTAAAGTAGAAGGAACTACGAGAGAACGTTATAAAGCGCAAAAGACCAACTCACCGAACTTATAATGGTCATGCGTGTCCCTCATAGTACGTAACTCCCTTGCTAATTCAGCAAGTAAAGCCCCACGTGCTCTGGCCGCGGGCAGTTTGAGCCCGCGCACGCGCTCGCGGACTACAAACTGCATGTGACGCTCGTGGTCGCCGATTGGTGGTTGGGACAACTGCATAAAGGATTGCAGTATGTTTAGTTTTATTTCAGTTGATTGGCATGGTAAAAATAACTTTTTAACTTCCTATTTCTTTGGTATTTTCTAATTTTTTTTTTCGCTACGTATGAAAGGGTAAATTAAAGCCTAAAACCGCTAAATGTTACATTATTCTCACTTTTGTCACTATAATTATTAATTGATCGCAACTCCTACTTCACCAAATATGTTTCAAATTCAGGAATACATACGAAACTCCTAAAAATTTTATAAGACGACACTATAAATAATCACATAAACAGACACCCTGTACCATTTATGGTACAGTTCGATTCAAACTTACTGGCGGTTCGGAAGTTAGCTGCGAGTGCACATTCGCGCAGATACACGTCCCTCAACCACAGCCTCAACGTCCCACTGATATCTAAAATAGTTTTCTGCGCATCGGATCGTACGATGTTCCGAGCCGCCAAGAACTTTGAATCGTACTGTACACACCTTATGCAGTATGAACGGCTGCAGCAGCACATAGAGCGGCGTGCGGTAGGTGACGGTGTGCTCGAGGAAGTCCCACAGGTGGTGCGCGGCCTCGTTGCGGCGCCCGAGGTCGCGCATCGTGCGGGCGATGCGACCCCACTCGCAGCACAGCTCGCTTGTGAAACACGCGCAGAGGACTTTTAGCGCTGGAAATATACACAAACTATATTTCCGCCCGCGGCTTCGCCCGCGTTTGCAAAGGAAAACCCGCATAGTTCCCGTTCCCGTGGGATTTCCGGGATAAAAACTATCCTATGCGTTAATCCAAGTTACCCTCTATATGTGTGCTAAATTTCATTTTAATCGGTTCAGTAGTTTTTACGTGAAATTAAGATTAAGATTAAGATGAAATGAATTTAGAAGGCATTGTACTGGAATTATACACAAATGAAATGAATTTAGAAGGCATTGTACTGGAATTAAATACATAAATGAATGTTTCAATTAAGAAGAATAATAATTATTATAGACCATAGATCGTTTGTGAAAGGCGCGAAGGGAACTTTTAGTGCTGGAAATATACACAAATGAAATGAATTTAGAAGGCATTGTTATAAACCGCACAAATAGCCTGTGAAACGGATTTTAACGCTGGATATGAAAGTATAGAGTTAATAGACGAGCCACGTCCACACAGACACCGCCACGTGTGAATCCGCTTATACCCTGTACAAGCTAGCTTGATCTTTTTTACAGATGTAATTTTTTCTAATCGACATAACTTTTCAATGATAAACATATTATTTACTAGATATTTTCTGTTTCCCATCACTAGCTATCAAACTATCAAAACGAACGAGTTAACTTGTGCAAGGTATACTGAGTATTTGAATTTAGATGGCGCTGTGACGTTTGTAAAACTGACAAACAAATCAACACAGTTTCACAACTTTAATACATTACCTAGAAAAGCGATCCTATACAGCTGATTGGACAACCTCGTCGTGTTTCTCGTGTCTCTACTTCCCGTAAACGTAAGCGAGTTGACTCTTGCATCAGCGGCATTTAATTTCGCGTTAACAGCGGCTAATTGTCCAGCCGGTGCCGGGGGGCAGAGTGCGTTTAGCACTACGGACACTATGTAGCTGACGTCTGATTGGCGGAGCGGTGGTACGTCTGAAGGGTTATAAATACTAATAGGTTAAAATAAAGAGATTTGTCATAGTTAAAATCAATTTGTTTTAAGCTAATGTGTAGCTAATGCTTAATCAATAATTCTATGCTAATGCAATATTGACAGAAGGATGTATATGATTTGTGAAAAATGAAAGCATAATATTTTCATTACTTTTTAAGTATTTATCTTTTATCAATCTGACTGTTTATTATCTGACTAACAATATTTAGTCAGATAATAAACAGTCAGATTGATAAAAGATAAATACTTAAAAAGTAATGAAAATATTATGAGATATATATAGAGTACACCTTTATATATTTTTTTTGGAATCGTATAATCTAATACGATTCCAAAAAAAATATATAAAGGTGTACTAAAAATACCATGTACCTTTTCTGCCACTCCCAACACGCAAACACAGTGGCATGAATAAGTTCATCAACATGTTTTCTGTTTTCTCAGCTGACTGGAATATTGCGCTTCCACCGCACATTTGCTCTAGTGAATAACTGTCCTGTAATTAAAAACATCACTGTTATAATATTTGCCCCTTATACTATACTGTAGGATCGCTTACACAATTTAATATGTATTTCGATTTCAAACTTCTTCTCCTGAGTAACGTATTTTTTTTATTAAATTGTAGTTATATAAATTTTATTTTTAATATTCCAATCAATCAAAATATCTTGTTTATAAAACTTACTCCAGTATTTATAACTTGCAAAGCAATCAGTCTAACAACAGTACTGCAGAAGTGGGGAGGTGGGGGTTGCGACATCAAAGCGGCTGTTGCTGACGATAGATTTTCACCACAATTATTTTCGGAAACTATTAATGCCTGAAAAAGGAATAAATATTAAATTATTACAAATAGACCAAAAATGTATAGGATTTTTATTATTATTTACACTTAGTTTTGGAATAGAGGTAGTACCTGAACAGTATTGAGCAAAGTTTTGATTTGTTGCCAATGCATGATGTATGGACATCGAATCATTGTTTCATAAACTCCTTTTAGTAAAACCGCCGCAGAATCCCAGTCAGTATTTCTCTGAAAGTTCAAATTGCTGTTAATAAGTCAAGTAATTTCCATAATTGGAGGCAGAAGTCAATAAGTCTCATTCAAGTCAATGTTTTTTTTGATTAAAGTATATGAAATACAATACTACAAAATACAATACAATTCAATCATCATAGATATCTTACCCGTATACTGGGTTTCTTGGCAATCTTCAGGAAGACCTTATCAAGTCTCCTCAGTATCATAATTAGTGCTGGTCTTAGTGCATCATCAGCCCAATCGGCAGCTGGCAATACTTGCATCATATACCTTTGGAGACCACGACATCCCATTGACTCGGGATCGTAGGGTGATACTTTTAGAAGAGAATGAGCTATTTCTGCCAAACGCTGGAATTATATATTTGTACCGTATTTAAATTTTATATTTTTTACTTTGTAATTTTCAACTTTATGGTCTGACTCTTTATTGACTAAAGTGCCAGAACAAAGAAAAAGCAGTTAAATATTGATATAAATATGGAAAGAGGCTTTCTTTAAGTGCAAAAAGTAATGGGATTTTATTTTCTAAGAATATAACATGATACTGAAGCTTACCGCATGTGATTTAGAATCTAACAACTCGACAGGCTTGCCCTCACTACCGCCACTAGCTTTAGATCCATTAATTTCTAACAGGCGTGTTGTAGCACGCCCAATGAATTCACCCACAAGAGATAATAGCACATCACGTGGACGACGGTATTCTGCACGCACCAACTGCAATAGAAATTCATTCTTTAATTCTAGAAAACAATGTCATGTTTTACGCTGGTGAGAAAAGTAGAGATTGGAGATGGGTAATGAGAAAAAGTGAGACATTTACTCGTCTTAATTAATTAAAATAAAAAGCGTAAACGTGCGTGTAGGACATAAAATGTGCGTCCTACACGCACGTTTTACGTGCATGGAATAATCTTAACGTACAAGAAAGAAATGTGTGACAACATCGATGTGCAAAAGATTTTACGTTGAATTTAATGTTTTATTGTTAAAGATTAAATCGTATTCCATTACTAACTTCACTATCTTCAGCCCCAGTATAATCTGTGACGGGTGGCAATCTAGAATGATCGCTGACGTATCTAGAATGGGACTCGTCATCTAGAATGTCTAGAGTCATGAATGGAGTCGCTGCACTGCGTGGACAGCCACGTTGAGAAGAGCCTTTATGTTCTGGGGACGTTCTATATGGACCATTGTATGATCTGAAATATAAATATTAATATAAAATAATATCAATTAGGTACCACAATCTTAGAAAGAAAAATCTATAGAGACGCTTTTAGAAGAAACTGTGCTTCTTCTGCCAAAGAACATGTGTAAGCACAGTTTCTTCTAACGTGTATGTACACGTTTTATCTAAATAAAAAAAGACATTGAGAGGAATTTTTTATGTTGATAAAGAACATTATTTTTATTCACTTACTTGGATAAACCTTCACAATTGTTTACAAGTGTCTTAATTGCTATGGCCAATTGTTGAATAATTTCCTTTTCTGTTTTGCCTTCTCTGTTATACGTCGGAAGTTGAATTTGTTTTACGTAACAGGGTAAAATGGCTTCTAATATTATCTGGAAAAGGTACAAATTCCATTATTTATGTCATTATCTATAGATCATTTTTTTGTATTTTATGATTTAGAATATACGTACGAGCATTTGATATCCTCTCATACTTTCAGCAGAATACGATACGACCATTACACATAGACTGATACAATCTAACACATTGACCATTTCTTCTTCATCTCGATAACAAAAGTCAATAGGTTTTAGAGGTTTCTCCTCTTTGATTAGCTCTGCTATATGCAAGGGATCGGGAGATGGAGTTTCCAGACTTAGTAACAAGTTAAATAGACAGCTGGATTGAACCTAGAAAAACAACCAAATTAATCAAATTCCTGCATTATCCTCTTCAAATTTGATATTATATTATTGCAACGTGAATTAAAAGTCAACAATAATTACTTACTTTACTGGCATCACCATAAGCTGCTTCTTCATCAGTATCCAAAATGGCGGACACAGAGCCGAACATTTGTAAAATAAACGGTTTTCTATTCAATAAATAGAACTGTTTCACAGCATATTCAATTGTGGTAGTAACTAACTTATTTGTTTGGAAGTTTGAGTAGATTTGTAATAAGGTTGGCATAATTAGAAGATATCTGTAAAAAACATTTTTTTAGTGGCGTTAAGGAATGTATTTAAAAACTTTTCAGGAGTAATTATACTCACCCATTAGTTGAGAAAATGTTTTTGAAATTAAAAGCTGCATTAACATACGTAGCTATAACGTATCTCAGTATAAGCGAGTCTTCGCTATGAAGCATTAAGGCTCCATTTAGTACGTTAAGGAATAGATGGATATCTCTTGACGACGTGAAATTACCCGCCATTGCTTCAAACATACGAGCTATAAGACGAACCCACCTGTGAATAATAAATATAAAACAATTTAATCCATATTTCAATGAAAAAAGAAGATAATAATAAACTGTATTACGTCTCTACGGAAAAATTAGACACAAGTTTTAGAAGGGAATAGGATTTCAGGATCAGGACCATTATTTGATAATATTATACGAATAAGAGTAACAGTAAAAATAACTTACATAAATTTATGTAGCACATCTAGACCTAAAAGGGTAGGACCTAAATGCCCACGACTGTATAGAGCCAAATCAGCTTCTAGAGCCTTCCGCGGGAATGATGGCAACTTCATCAATTCGTCGTGTAAGAATACTACTCTTTGGACAACCTGTATTTAAATAATTAGAATTATAACACATAAATAGGAGAAACAGAACATGTATTTGGCCTCAATGCTTAGATAAATAAGAGGTACCAATATTGACATAAAAATTTCTCAAAAATAGATTTCTTTATGAAATGTCCTCTTACCATATCTACGTTTTTCAAGATAGCCCATGTTAGCAAAACTTTTCCAATTTCTACGAATTTATGTAACAATTCCTGTTGCTGTAGTTTATTGAATGCTTCTTCAGGTTCCATGTGTACGAGCCCTAATTGAGGATACTGGGAGCGTTTGAAAAAGTAGTGATCACGGACATAGCTCTGCGGATTGTGGATTTGACCTGGGAATTAATATTATTTTATTAGCTAAAATATTTATTTTATTTTTATTTTAAACACTTTATTGTGCTGCCAACATAACAAAAGTACGTACAATAAAACTTAAACTAGTACAAACAACACAGAAGGCGGCCTTATTACTAACAAGTAATCTCTTCCAGGCAACCAACAGATTGTGTGAAAAACAATATTACTACGCTAATATATGCGTTGAAAGCGGATAATTTTAGTTGAATTTATATTCAGAAGGGCTTTTCTATAAAAAAGATCAAAATACCTTCGGAACTTAAAATACGTCTAACAACACAGTTAGTAATTGATGAACGATAAGATTAAAGAAAAATATAATATACTCTTAATTTAATCCAGATCACTACTTACGTGTTTTAAAGTCGACCAGGAAGTATTCATCGTGCATTTTTTCCGCAATACCAAAATAATCCAATGATTCTCTTAATATCTGACAAAACTGAGTGTCTTCCTGTACAGGAAACTGGGAAGGAATGCTCCCTTCATTGTCAGCTAAAATATACATTATAATTATATTAATTCTTCAATTATTTATATTATAAAAACCAAGAAAGGGTGAAAAAAAAAGATGGTAACATACAAGGACCATGGACGATAATTTTCTTCGCTGCTGGAACATTTGCAGTTAGAAGTATAGAAGCATCGCATTGCTCCTTTCGTAATATTTGCTTTAAATCCTTAAACATGATACCGTGTACGCTATGAACGACCTGTAAAACATTGTATGATAAACTGTAATACTGCATGTACTCTTATTTATTAATGCTTGTTTTGGTAATTCTTAAATTATTTTATCAATATGATAGACTTGAGAATTATAATAAAGAACAACACAATCAAAACAAATGATTTAATTGTATAAACTATTGCGTTTTTATTTACCATCCATAATATAGATAAGGCAGCTCCAATCAACCTTTGTCCATCCTCATGAGGTGTTCTCACATAGAACATGACATATCCAATAATATAGTTATACAGTGCGAAAGCTGCTTGTTGCGGCAAACGGGGGATGAATCTTATGAGATGTCGCAGTAGTTTGAACATTTCGTCTTGGTGATCGCGGGTCAGTCTCTCTAGTACGTGACGGAGGAAAAGAGCCGAGTCTTCTACCAAACAACCCCATATGACCTGAAAATTTTTACTGATATCGTAACTATTTATCAAATAATATAACAGACATGATAATAAATGTTAAGTGAATGGCGATTCTGTGTCTGTCAGACACGTATTATAAAATAAATCTCTTTTAAGTACTTTTTGCGCTATTACTAACACATTACACAGCTTGGATCGGTGAATTTTATTTTTATTTTTTAATATCAATAGAAATACAAAAGAACTAGGTTGAGCTTGTTTGGTATGTTAGAAAAAGAATTGACCAATAAATTAATTACAATACCATAAAGCTCTTATGTTTATAATATTTATGGTTTTCTAACCTGATAAGCGACTTCATAAACCGAACACCCATCTCTAGAAACAGCAGCATCATCCAATAGTGATATAATTTCAGCCACTGCTGAACATAATACTGATGGGAAAAGGGCTGAAGCTACTTGAGTGTGATGAGACCCACGAACACCTTCCACTGCTTCTTCATCGGCTGGCGCTAAATAAGACATATTTTTAAGCTATTGCATAGCTTCTATCACGGGCCTTGAGCGCGGGGACCGAATCGAGAAATTCCGTAACGAATAAACCTCACGCTCCCCACTCCGACGGGCGGAAGTGTGGCTTGAAGGCATAGCATGCAATAGCTTTACCGCGGCAGTCCCCGAGTGACACACGTCTTATATATTATCATAATCAGCAAGTAATGGAATGGTGAATACTAAAAATATATCAACATTGTTTCCTGTCGTAGGATAAAATATAGTCCAATGCTAAACTTGTACTTTTAAGTCGTTAAAATTTTCAATAAAAATTCTAATACTTCAGAGGGATAAAGGAATAAAGATGTAAGGATAGAATAGATTCCGTGAACTTTGTGAAACACAGGACATTTTTAAAAAGAACTATTTTTATTTAAAGTAAGTAGTTTAGAAAACTTACGTTCAACATGGTCATCTGCAACATGGTCCAAAGCGGGTTCTCTAGCGGCTTGTCTTGTAATAGGTATTGTAGTGATAAGAAAGCTCTCTCTTTCCGCTTTCTTCTTATCATCTCGCTGCTGGAGTGCTTTCTTTATAGCCTCCGTTTGCTGTTTCTTACGCGTTTTTGTCGCTGTTACTAAAGATCGCTAGAATAAATATTGAAAGTTACATACAACAACTTCTTTGTTTTGTTTTCTTTTTTGTTATAGCAATAACGAAAATTGACCTCCTTGGTACAGTGGGTAACACTTGAGCGTAGAGCTGAGGGTTCCTGGGTTCGATTCCCGGTGGAGAAAGAAAAAAAATGTCTCGGCCTGGCAGGACACAGAAGGCTGTTCACCTACTTGTCCCTAAAGAAAATCAATCAGTGAAACAGATGTATGCATAATGCATCTGCCCCTTACCCCAGTTGGGGACACGGGACTTCACTTTTTTTTATTAACGAAAGGCCTTTCAATTATATAATATACTAGCCCGGCTTCGCCCGCTTTCTCTAAAACGATTTGAAATTTAAACTATCCTATCTCTCAAGTTGGATCGAACTGCACATGGTGTGCGAATTTTATTATAATCGGTTAAGTGGTTTAGGAGTCCATTGAAGACAAACATTGTGACACGAGATTTATATATATTAAGAAGATGTAAATGTAAATGTGTAAATAGAGATAGAAACTCACATTAAAACATACAAAAGTTTGCAAAAAGTCAGGTAAGGTTTGAATTAACGATTTTGTACCACCTTTTTAAAATACTAAGTAAATCTCTATATTAACATAATACTTACATGTCTTTCTTGATTTAACGTCATCTCCATATCTTTATCTTTTACTTGCGGACTCCAAGGCGGATCGACTACAGCCAATGATTCTATACCTATTTTTGGCGAAGGTAGAGTAAATTCGATACCCGGCGGTGGAACTTTGAACGTCATTGATGCCCCTTCTTCCATTCGAGGCCAGACTTGGTATCGGAGCTTCCACATCACTTGGAATCTCAGTATGGCATTAATTCTAAAACATATTTTAGAAACTATATCAAACTTTCTATTATCCAAGTTAAATTCAAGGTGGTGATCGCCTACCATAAGTGTTTTGTGTAGATGATCACCACCACCCAATTTGTTGTATTAATAAACTTATGTTCAAAAGAATCTGCAATAACTTATTTGTATAAAAAATGTGTGCGTATACTAGTGTACACACGTAAGAAGTGAAACTTCTTTATGACCTTATTTTTCAAAAAATAATTTACTAAATACATCGAATCACGAGTGGTAGGGATAAGAAAAAGATGGCGCGTAACGGAATAATGTCACGCGTAACGAAAAAATGTTACACTAATATTTTTCCAACCCCGATGAAGAAGTTTCACTTCAATAATATTTTGCTACCAAATACTTTCAAGTACGTAAAAAATATACCTCACAGACGGTTCAGGATGTTTCAGATCTTGGTGCATTATCTGTTGCGCAGAATTAGGAGACTTTACAGCTGCCAATATGAATAAAGCAGCTGCACATGAACTCAATTCCCGATCTGATTCCAATAAGAGCTGCCAAGCGACTGGCGCACTTTCAGCGAAGATGTCTTCACTCATTATTGTCGCTCCTTTTACCAGCATTGCTAATGGTGTGTGGTAGGCGTCACGTACCTTTTAATTGAATAATATATCTTAATGCTATGAAGAAATTGTTCTGATATTTTTATTTAAAAGACAATAAGATCGAATAGAAGACAATAAGAAGAAAAGTATAATAAACACAGTAATTAAAATGCCTTTAATTTAATTCTTTAATAATTGATTTGATACTTAACATAATAGACAAACAACACTAAAAATACACGAAAAAGAGCACTTCTTAATAGTGTTATTTTGCATATTAAGGTCTCATAACTTACCTGTGTTTTTAAATATTTCAATAGAGCGGGTGGGTCAGCTGGAGGATAAGAAATGGTGGGTGGTTTATTAATTGGTGGTGTTTCAGTGTTCGGTACTGTGTGCTCTACTCCCGCCGCCCTGTATGCTATGCCCACACTCTCTAGGACTGAACGGTCGATTCTAGAAACAAGAATAATTATTATATATATTTTATAACTTGTGGTAGCAAATGTTTTAAGCACTTTATAATCTGAAATGTAGATACTTTGTGGACAAATTCAAGAGTAGGATCATATAGTGACGTAACCAGCAGACACAATTCTTGATGTAGGATATAATACCGCAGCCACACTATGCTCTTTGTCCTGCTCCTCGTCCTGCTCATCGCGCTGCCGTTATTCGCCGCGACATTGCTCTTGGCCACACACTGCTCTACTCGCGCGATTAATCGCGACGCTCTTCATTTCGCACTCGTATTGCCGGTCCTTTGACTCGCGCGCAAACGCCGACAAAATAGGGAGCAATGAGCAGGACGATGAGCACGACGAGTGGCATGACGAGTAACGTGGCCACACTACGTCCCTGCCTACTTCCTTGTTACTTCCCATACCACTCGTCGAGTGTGTGGCCGCGGCATAACAGATTTGATGGACAGTTTAAGAATTTGAGAATTTAACAGAATTTGTTTTGTTACAGGGTAAAATTCGACAAATTGACACTAAATATAATAGATTAAGGACTACTCAAGAAGACACTATTATAAGTTTTAAGTAACAAAAAGTCTCAATAATTGTAAGGTGTTTTACCTGTCTGTACCATGTTCTGATGTTTTTCGTCGAGTTCTGCCTCGTCTGGTTCCACTAGAACCTTCTTCACATGTTGTTGTAGTAATTTCTGGGCCAAACTTTTCTCCATATATCTAAAATATTAGGATTGAATGTTTTCATTTTAAACAAATAACGGTTATGCTGCATAATATATCATAATCTCATTAAAACTAGTTGGGATATTTAATTTAATGAACAGGACTATTCAAATATTACTTACTTTTCGAACAGACTTCACAAGTCGGACGGTTGCCCGCATATTTCGGCGATAACAATACGGATGGCAGAAATTTTGGTGGCAACACACATAGTTGAAGGAGTTTAAGAATTTTACCATTACCTGATAAATAAAATGGACATATTTATTTCATATAATATACATATAAATTACATATGTATGTAAATTCAAGCCATATCTCTATTGACTAAAATAAATAAAATTCAACTCAAATTATACTGTTTATTATTACACTATAAAAACTAAATATAAAGCTCAACTTATAATAAATACGAATAGAATTGTTTAATGCACAGACCTTAAGCCATGGATAACCTTTGTTATTATCCGGTAAATCAGTGGAATTGCTATCCGGGCTGTCCGGGGGATGATCGTGATCGTCAGATAATACTCCCGGACTTTCCTCCCCACCACTGTCTACTTCATTGGGCATTATTACAGTACCACCTAATATTTAGAAACAAAACAGAATTATGCTGCTCGTTAAAGTATCAACAACTTTAAAAGTACATGGACAATAATTTTTGTATTCAACAATGTTTATTGTAAGTTATTATGCTATAATAGTCATGTAGACTCTTATTATATTATTATATTCTTGTCCCAATTTATTTGAGATTTGATCTATGATGGTAAATTTAACGTACCTGTACCAGGATATACTTCTGAAGTATCGCTTCTGTCAGATAAGGATGATACCTTTCTTCGACTTTGTATCGAATCTGATCGTTTATTTATAACTGAAACATCACAAGTATATTTTAACAGCTTGATTTTAATATCCGTTCCGTTATTTAATTAATCTAAATTAAAGATTTCCTCACAAGTGATATTAATTGAGATTTTGTTTGTCTTAATTTAGCTTTTTTATCTGTACAAGTATATGAATGAAGTATGCAGATTTTTGGTTATTTTAATTTTTATGAAATTTTCACACATTAAAACGTACATTCATCCGAGTCCTTTTGTTTCAACTTAATAGATCGTCGTTTGAACGATCCGTACGCCGAGTGCGTTTGTTGCGTGTTACGCCGATGCATGCCCCCCTTGCCGCGAGACGTGAGTCGACCTTTCTTATCTTCCACTGCTCCTGGTATTGCTTCTGCTAACTAGTTTTGGTAAAAAAATATTATATGTATCACTACTGTTGTTCTAAAGAGGAGGGGAACAGTAAAAATAACAAATACGTAAGTAATGTTGTTTAGCCCAAAACGGACATAGCGAGGAATAGTATAATAGCTCCTTTAGATCAGAAATAAATTGTAACATAATTTAATATTAGTGTGGTCTATATTATAATTTCATTAGAAGTATTGTATAAAAAGCAATATGAATGAAGTAAAGCAATTATGACATACGGTAACGTTACTGCCTCCGGATACATTTTCAGGTTCGTGTAAAACAAAAGATATTTTTCGTTCAGTCTCTACACCCGCAATCGATTGCAAGCTTTGTGCTGATGCTTGTGAATGTCCCATGCTTGATAAAGCCATACTCCATCGACGATTTGCCTCCCTGTATTATTAAATTATAGATGTTTGAAATATCACCTATTAAACGTAACTACACGTAAGCTTGAAATAGCTCCTAATTTTTTACTATAATAAAGAATTATCAAATTTTGACTTAAAAGTATCCATGCCAATGTAGCAAAGCTTTTTCTCTATGTTCCACTAAACTATATATTACTCTAGTAAGTTAAGACCGTGTCCTTATATTCGTGGTTTAGTAATAATAACCTAAGATTAGTGTTTAAATGCAGACGTGCAACTTTGATCTTGCATTATGCACTTTTTATGTTATTTTTACAGAGGTATTTAGATTAATCAGATAAGACAGATTTCTTGGCTTGAAGTTATGAGCTGTTCTTATAATAAATAGGAGATCCTGACAAAGATTTCACATAGTCAAGATAATCTCAATCCTCTCTAGATCTCCTCTAGAGAGGATTATATAGGCTATATAAGAATATAGCCTATAGAAGACTATATTATATCGGTGAGATACTTATTTATTAAAATCATGCAGTTGTCATAGATAATAAATTATGCATACGTTTTAGTAATGTCAAAAATCTGCCTATATCTGCAAGATTAGACGTGCTTAACTCGATTTTCTCTACATTCATACATCCCCAATCAAATAAAAGTAATCGTATGTGTCTTTATCTGTACATGTCTATGTGCATGCACGTAAGTGCAATATATGCATGCATTATT
The DNA here is from genome assembly GCF_905220415.1 of Colias croceus. Taxonomy (NCBI): domain Eukaryota; kingdom Metazoa; phylum Arthropoda; class Insecta; order Lepidoptera; family Pieridae; genus Colias; species Colias croceus. Next base: position 5,664,265 of record NC_059546.1, read on the forward strand.
CGTTAGATCACATACTCGACTGGCATTAATGTGTGTTGACTGCTAAGAGCCCTGTTTAAAAGAAAAGTCTTATCATAAATTTGCTTTCATACAAAACTAACGAAAGAAAAATAATAAACTCACTTATTATTACACAACAAACGTCTTCGCTTGACCATCCACCTTCGCAAACGATAATAACAGAAAATAATCATTGACACAACGAACATAATGTATATTGCAACTACTTGGCAACAAATTGTAGTGCACGGTTAAGCAAATATAGTACCTGTATACGCGGTCCCAAGGGCCTCTTTCCTTTAACGAAGATCGACAAGACTTGGGCAAATTTTGATACGTTTCGCGTAGAAAAGCGGTGATTTCAAAAAGTAAGACACAAGCGACCATTCTTAAAGCTCTGGGACATTCTGCTCCAATTGTTTTTCCAGGAAGGCGAATGCTCGCTATATAGACGATACACATTATGTTAATCATAAAAAAAATCTCATTTGGTATCAAATATTATGTCCTAATTAGGTATATATCATCTAAGCACGTTGCAAAAATTTTTGCCATTTTTTACCTTCATCAAGAAAGTCTTCCTCTTCATCCTGTTGCAACAATTCTCTTTGCCCATCAGGATCTGATACTAAGTTTACAACTGTATCTATATGTTTTTTATCTTCTTCCAACATTTCCTCTAACCGATTGCCTATAGCCTAAAAACATTTTAGAATATATAGTCAAATCAGTGACTAATAAAATTTTAAGAGTGATTATTCGAATACGAAACTTACTTCTGCCCACTGATAAAATAATTTTCCGGCTAAACGTTGACGTTTCAATTGCAAAGGTCCAGAGGGCACTGAAAAACAAACTATGACTTTAAAATCTACTATTTTTTTATTATTCTATCTAATTTATGTTATGTTTTTATCTAGTCCTGAAATTCTGCGTATGTGTTTACCTGGATTTTTTCCCAAATTAGATTTAAGCCAGTAAGGCCACTGTCCCTTGTTACAGTTGTGAACCAATTGCGCACACTCGAGAAGAATTGCCGCTCTGCCCACTACTACTGTGTGAGGCTGTAATTGTTATTATAATATATTGAAAAACTCAAAAAATACGCTATTACTTGACTGCATTTTTGTGTATGGCAAATGTGAACTTTAAATAATAACCATTTGAAAATGAAATTTATCCTTAAAACACAGACATTAAGAAATTAGTAATTAGAAATTGAAATGAGAATATAGTCTTTACGGATAATAATTATCCATACTATTCCATACTAATATTATAAATGCGAAAGTAACTCTGTCTGTCTGTCTGTTACTCAATCACGCCTATACTACTGAACTAATTTGCATGAAATTTGGTATGGAGATATTTTGATACCCGACAAAGGACATCCTAGGCTACCTTTTATTGCGAAATATGTACCACGGGCAAGCCGGGGCGGACCACTAGTAGTAATTTATAAAAAGTATAATTTTTTCATGTAACTGAAGTCACCACCACCTGAACCACTACGAGACCAATCTAGAAGCATGGAAATTTTTGGAATTTATTAGACAATACTTACGAGATCCAACAAAGCTCCCATAAACAACGCATCTGGTGTAGCCCCGGGTTGTGTAGCCTCTAACATAAAGCTGAATCTCGCGAGGCCAGCGTATAGTGGTGCGGCAGCGACTAAACGGCGCCGTTTCAATACAACCACTTCTGAGTCACCACCCCCTGAACCACCTTCAGCTGATCCGCGACGAGACATATCTGGAATGTATTTTTTTTTTGTAAGATTATAAAAAAAATATTTATAATATTTTTTTTTATAATAAAAAAAATTATAACACGCATATTTTATTACTTCATTTTTCATAATATTTTGATTATGTTCTGTTAAAGATTGTTATTCAAGTTGAAATATTTATGCAAGAAAATATTTACAATACCTGACATCTCATCATCTCAAACAATGCGTCCTGAAGCGTTCTAAAGTAACATAAATTATTTCAATGTTAAAATACGATTTATCTTATTTACTTACATCCACCTGGTGTCTCTTCAATACTTCCATCTCTTTTTTTCCCCATTTTGCGCAATCCGAATCTATTTAATCTGTCCTCTACCCTTTTTCTTGCTCTATAAAATATTGTTAAATTGCTTTAAAATCTCATTGATTATCGTGTTAAGCATAATATATTTCAATATCTGAATATAACATGCTTCATAAAATTACCTATTCAAAGTAAAACCCATCCTTCGTTTCATATGAACGGGTCGTGTGACGTGTATATTAGACGCATATGGTCTGGCCAGAGACGCCATACTACCGGATATGGGTAAAGATTCACCGGAACCGCCGCCATTTCGGCCCAACGGATGCTGAGATGTAGGTTTTTGACGAAACCAATTCACTGTTGAAATTATAGATATGTAAATTTACAATTCAATTATGTAAAATATCAAATTATTTCATAAATAGTTGAAAAATTAACTAACTTTTTTTTATAGTCCCTGGCAAATTTTCTGACAAAATAAAAATAATTTGGTTAAACACAATATTGAAACAGGAAAATCATATGAAATTATCATTTCTACGCGAAGAGACGAATCATAAGCATGACTACTAAATGGTGACTATTACGATAAAATGAAACTTTTATATGAGTACCTAATCTTCTACACTACAATCCTAAACTAAGAATTGTTTCTTCATTTATGGTTTTGTATTAGCACTTACTTATTCCGCTAATATGAAATTTAGATTGTATGGACTTGCAATGTGATATCTTATGGTGAGGAGTAATATCCACTGAGGAAATGGAAGGTATGGTTCGTTCAGATTGTCTTGGAGTGAGCTGATATCGTCTCGTTCGAACTGACAAAGGCGATTGACTTGCTGAATCGTCTCCACCTTCTGTTTCCAGGAGACTCTGAAAGGTTGAAGTGATTTTTTATATGAAGAATAGTTTACAAATATGTATAAGAATTATTTTTATAAAGATCAGTTTCTCAAAAGCTTTAACATATTGTGGATTAAATTTCTAAAAATTTTTGGACAACACAGTTTCTTCATGTGTATTAAGCACCTTTCACTGAAAACAGACAAAAAAAAATTTAAACGAAAATTTAAGTGTTTACAGACACAGCTTGTCATTGCAAAAAACCTTTTGAAACTGTATGTATATGAAAGACAGACAGACTCACATGTGCTCCTGCAGATGACGTGCTACGTTTCTTAAACGTGAACTTCTTATGGGATTTCTCTTCTCCCCCACTTGCTTCTCCTGTAACTCCCCCCTCCCCTTTATCTTCTTCAGATGCGCGCCATCCGTGCCTATTTATACATAATATATATATGAATACAAATAACTTACAATATAAGACATAATCATAAAAAATAATGTCATATTACCTAGAAGTTTGTATGTATGTTCTACTATTGAAAGATTATACAATCTTAAAGATAATTATGATATTTATTCTAAATACTCATCCATTTTCATTCACATTAAAATGACATTACAATTCTAACGTCTTGTCTTACTATAAAAAGGAAAAATCGTCACTTTTTTACTAATAATATACCTAAAGTTAAATTCAATACCTAATAACTCTAGTTGTTTGCATGTTAGTTTCTTTTTGTGGAACTCCCGGTCGCTCAGCGGTATCAAGAAGTCCACTTAAAGCTACAAGCCGAAATTCATGACCGTGCGCTTCTCTCACGTAACTTAATAGTAATCTGACTTCGGAATATAAAGCCTGAAATATTTAAAGAAAAATCACTTTACGATTATTTAAAATTATACCAAGAAATTTTTCTGATGTATAATTTTTTTTTTTATGTTATTAGGCATTGGGATTAGGCAAGCATTTGACCATCGCTTCGCCTGATGGAAAGCGACAAGTGTGGTCTAGGATGGAGCATGTTTGCCTAATAAGTGTCTATTCTCAGTCAGAAACTTAAAATTCTGTAATCTATATTGCCTTCATGTCTAAAATGAAATTACTCACCGAATTATCCAACATTTTAAGCTCCTTATTCATTAGCGCGAATCTGGTCACAAGAACTCTTAGTACCGACTCTATCACAAAGGATTCTATAGTTTTGTTGGCGCCTTGTGTCGCTCCAAAATTAGTAGCGTATTGCGCTTGTAAGTGGTTTAGGTCTGGTGATTTGTTGGTATTACGCTTTTGTTGACCTAGAAAGATACGAATCCTTAAATATCAAAATTCATTTTATAATGTAACTAGCTTACCACCCGCGGCTTCGCCCGCTTTGTCTAAAACCTAATAAATTATATACTAAAACATTCCTCTTGAATTACTCTATCTATTAAAAAAACCGCATCAAAATCCGTTGCGTAGTTTTGAAGATTTAAGCATACAAAGGGACATAGGGACAGAGAAAGCGACTTTGTTTTCTACTATGTAGTGATAGTGATATTTATTTCATTATTTGGTGTGATAATAAATGAAATTGGAATTAAAATGGGTCCATGAAATTAAAAATGATATAAACTGTCATATAATGGTCATGAATAAATATGTATACCATTTGAAACACTTTAAAATATACATTCCTTTGTTCTTAACTTACTTAAGGGCGAGACCATACTTGGTTCAGCACAAAATCCAACAGTAGCGTGCAGATTGTCCAGCACTTCGCGAATCGGGGAAAACTTTGTCATTTCCTTCAGTCGTTGCGTGAATTTATTTACTGAAGACGATCTCAAGTGACGTAATGAGTTACGGGCTTGTATACGAAGGGATTCCGCTTGAGGGCCGCGGAGGGATGTTGTACACCCGTGTGAACAACCCAGTTGGCGAAGGAGCCTAAACACAAAAAGAATGGTTAAAATAATGCGGAAAGTTTTTTTATTCTACCGTATGACATCATATGGCGCTTACGACGTTTTAGAATTAGATGTTTTTAAACCCACTAAAATGGATGAGACTCTTAATATTTCCAAGAAGCAAAAAAACAGGTATTTTTATTTTTGATCTAGTTTTGATTGCAAAAAAAGACGATGTTACAAAATATCTGAAATGAATCCTAGATATTTACGAGATAAAGAATAGTGTATACATACCTCAATATAATATGCATGATCATATAATACGGACAATCATAATTCTCATCGTCTTTTGACTTGTCTTTACTCTCCCCGTCGTTTGTAGACTCCTGACTTTGCGTACAACGTATCTCTGATTCTCTTTCCTGCAACGAATAGCTTTAATGTCAAACCATCTAAATGCTTATTAAAAATTATTTTAAGTGTTTAGAATATAATATATGATTTCGTAGCTACGATTTTCTAACTTTTACAATTGAAAATTATTTCATGAATTAAAAAAAAAGCCAGCTACAGTTGTCACAACATAAAACTTCTGTAGTTTAACAATAAAATAATACATAAAGTATTACCTTATTTTCCTTTTCTTTATTGAAATCAGCCAAAGGATCAATATTTTCTGGCCGAGAGTCTTGAGTTTTATCCATCTGCCAATTTTTATGCACTCCTATCTCCATGAGAGTGTCTACTAAATTCAGCATTACTTCCATCACCCTTATTGTTATGTAGTAACTATCCATTGTTGATACGGAATACACTGCCTGTGGAAAAAACACTTTATGTGTTATAATTATTACTAAGAACTTCAATAACTTGAGCGCATTCATAAAATGTATATAAACACCAATTTCTTTAAATTTTTCTTATATTTTTTACCTTCAACACAATTTGTAGGTCAATTTCGCCTTCCTTTGTAATATAATTAATTGACCCCGGCGCTTCTTGTATTTCCTCTAATACGTATGTAATGTTGGAATCTGTCTGTGACCTAGTTAAGCTTGGTTTACGTTCTGGAGTTGGTATGTGTTGCGAACCTTGTATGCTTACGGAATCCATTTGTGATTCTATGGAACCCTAAAATGTAATATGAAGACAATATAAATAATCTTTGTTACTGTAAATGTAAGATATCTTTGAATATGTTCGTTTAGAGGGGTAGTTTTCAATGCTATATAAATAAAGTGTCGTACAGTTTAAAGCAAAGTAGTTTATAATAAACATTATGATATGAACATAGATAAAGTCATTCTCACTTGTCTTGTTTTGGATAAGTAATCAGGCGATGGTGTAGGAGTATGTTCAGTCACTGTTATAATTGGATTTTTCTTTTTTTGCATATTAGATGTGGTTGCCGTTTGTATTCCCTGAGCCCTTTCAGTTTTTATTTCACCGATGTATCTGTAAAAAGGCATGTATGTATTTAATCAATAGAGAAGGTATAATCATTTGGAAATGTAATCACATTCTAGTGCATTTTATTTATTTTTAATTTACTTTATTGATGCCGGAGTGCATGACTGGGATTTAAGGTAATTGCAAACGCGTGTAGTGTCTATGATTGTTTTTTTTTTAATTAATTATAAACTGTGATTATAAATAATTTTGAAGCGTAAAGTTATGCATGCAAACTGTGTGTAAGATAAAATCGGTTAAATTATAAATCATGCTGTCACTTTGGTAATCAATTCGTCACAACCGCAAAAGTGAGTTTAATTCTGAAGCGTTAATGTTATCTAATTTTATATTATTGTTATTTAGTGTCTTTAAATTTCTTTAGGACTTTTTATTTTCTATAATGTTTTATCTAAGAAGTTAGTTAAGCTTAACTATCGTTTTATTTAACTACAGTTGTTCGTCTAATTAGGAGTTGTACTTTGTAGACTATGCGCCAATTTTGCTACTTGTTATAATAATTTTCTAATGAAGCGTCTACCATCTGTATCTACCTACAATTATACGCTCTCACTTACCCGTTAGAGGCTAGCTCGTCAATCAGACAGCTAAGCAATCGTTCGTCCACAATATTAGTGTACAGGAATAAGCATCATAAAGACAGGAGAAAGAGAAAAATATATATTTTTATACGGAAAAATTATAGAGTTGTGTGTGTAGTAATAAAATCATGCTGTGCTTCGATTAAAATTGATAAAACGATTTGAAAATATGTATAGAAAACGCGGTAAGGAAGAAAAATTAATAAAGTATGGCTACGCAAAAAATATATCTAAAAATTAATGTTCACTTAAAAATTAAATTGAGATTTGTAATAAACCCTATGCTGTAGCTTCGATGTCTAAACCTATTTGCCTATTTTTAGATATTGTTTACTCATACCTAAAATACTTACAAAATTAACATGAGATTAACTTACCTAAGGCTCGGCATACTTTTCCCTTTTATAAGATTACATTGCAACATGTCTCCAGTCAATCTTGAACCAAGAGGAGGGAAATTACTAGCCAGAGCGGAATTTGGCCTATCTTCAGTATGGTCTAGAGATCTATGGTACTCCTAAAAAAATAAATATATTAATATCGATCTGTTAGAGTATAAACTTTTCAAAGGCTAACAAAAAAAATAATATATACAGATATCATTCTTACTGCAGTGTGAAAACTAAATTTATGTTCATCTTGGCCAATTTTTTCCAAAGCTTTTTCAGATTTGGAAAGCAATTTCGTTTCGACGAACGCCTTTAAGTCGGACATTTTCATTTTTCGTTTTATTTTTTCACTCGCTCGTCGTATCATTACATTGTCTTCGTCGATTTTGGGGCCATGTACGAATGGTACTTCTGTGACTGGCATTTCCTTTGTTTCTGGGACTTCTATAAAGTTCTTTAACGATTCTCTTTCCTTGAGATCGGAACTCTGATAGACAGAGACTTCAATTTTGGGGATAGGCAAAGAATTACTGCGTTTTCTGGGTTGTGTTTGTTTGGATACGTCATCGCATATATCTCTTAATCTGTAAGAGAAGTTAATGAGTTTTAATGGAGTTATTCAAAAGTATTTTTACCATTAAGTGCATATATATTTATTATTGACTATTATATTTTCACAATTAACTACCTACTCAAAAAATATCAGACAGCCGATACTTGCGTGTGTGTGTAAAAAAGTCTCCAGAAGGCTGCTCATTTACTTGTCCGTAAAGAAAATCGGTATAAAAACATATGAATAGGGCATCTGACCCCAGAAGAAAACACGGGACTTGAACCACAGACACATTGTCTTCAAATATATAATTTACAAAAATATAATTACCGATTGTATAAGTAATGAAGAGCCCAATAAACACCCTCCTCTTGCCATTGCAATGCGAATAAACATCTCATGGTTGCAACATCTAAAATTGTCGCAGCTGACACCTGTAAAAATAGTTCCAAAGTATTGGCTAAACACGTAAAAGAATACTGATTAAAGCTGTCTTTGTAAAGATGATTTTATGTTTTCAAGAATAAAAAAATGACATATCCTTTTGCTGTATTTGTATATATACTGCTAGCTATATAGGAAGGGTCCCATTATTCTAATTTTATAAGAAAAAATCAAGACTGTCTTTTCGACAGTGTGATCATTTCTTAGTGGTTCATATTTCTGATGTATTTTAGAACTTACATTAGCTTGTTTATGGGGTGGAGATTTCTCAACAGATGTAGGTGTTCCTTTTATGCCAGGACCTCCACCACTGTCTGTTAAAGATTCTTTATCTGATGAGCTGAAAAATAACATAATAAAGATGTTATTAGACAAGTTTTTTAAGATACTTGAGTAATTTTAATTAGGTACCTAAGTACTCTATTTAAAAAAATTATATGACCTAAATTACAAAATCATATATTATGAATTATAATTTGGTAATTGGTTAATAAAACATCTTAGAATTTTTTTTGTTAAATAGTAAGTAATAATACCTCATTTTAGTAATCTGTGGGAGTGGTTTAATTCCTGGTAGAGATGGTTTTGGAGTATCTGGCTTTCGTATCTGGAAAATGCTTGGATCTGCTGCATATACTGTGTATGAGCCTTTATTTGGCCCTCCATAATTTGGTTCTGACGGAAGTCGATATATAAACTGAAAAGAATTAAATAAAGTAAGTTTTTAATACCTAATTCATAGTTTAAAAACTTTAATGTCTCTCGCACATTTTATAGCTACAAATTCAAATAATTTTAAGAGATCATTTCAACTGCAGAATGAAAACTACATATGATTATAATAAATCTAAATCAAATTGTCTAACTATACTATACCATATCATCTTGTAATTATTATTAAAAATTGTTGTTTAAAAATATACTAAATAAAGGTATATAACATAGATAAATTACCACATGTTCCTCCTCTGTACTAGAACTCTCTTCCGGAATAGTCTCAGGGAATATAGTATCCTTGGGAGAGGACAACCAGGGCTCTTCCTCAGTACTAGCTTGTTTTGATGGTGCATCTGATTGGGATATTGATACGTTTTGGCTTGGAGGACTGCCGTTTACTATGCCTTCCTCTTTGGAGAATTTTCCTGGAAATATAGTTGTATTTCATGAATATTTCTACGGATCAGGAATTTCTCTATACCTATTAATAAATGGCATTTCTTGCTATAGGAATAACATAAATGCATTATTTGGCAATTTTAAATGTAAAATGCTACCTTATATTATCTATTTTGGTGTAAGCATAATAAAAATTAACTTACGTCCCATAAACACATCACCATGCTGTGGTCTCTTAGAGTATTTCCCACTAAAGGGCTTAGGCTTAGGTTTCACAAGTGTGGTGAAACATGCCGCATCAGGGTGTCTATATTCCCACATAGCTTGCCATAATTTCAACCCATTCTCTAATCTATAGTTTGTTGTAAAGTCCGATTCTTTTAAGTGATGAGATATTGGAGCAAAGAGGTAAACAAATAGCTAGAAAATAAATTATTAAATATATTTTCATACATAATTTAATAGATATAGGTAAGTCATAATCAGAACAAAATCACAATGGTGTTTAAAATACAACAATTATATGTAACAGAAGTTAGTTGGTTATAAAATTAAATTTATCTGAAACTTACAGTTATAGCTGGTATAGAGAATAGATAGTGAAATGGGTTTGTGAAGAATTTCCCATTTTCATAATCATTATCAGCGCATTCATCAGAAGCATCAAGTAGTATCCAATGCAATGTGTATAGCAGTTTTGTCTCTACATTTCCCAATGATTGCATGTTGTCTTTTACTCTGTAAGATATTAGACAAATATTAATCTGGAAATAGGGATAATAAAAAATAAAACTTACAGTTATTTTGTTTTTTTTTTTTTTTCAGTTTCCTGTGATACCTTCAAATATAGCTATGTATTCATTTATAAAAAACTAAAATAAAAAAAATGTTAAGTATTCAAATTTTAACCGATACCTGTTGTGAAGTATAGCAGCTAATGAATGCATTACATGCGGCAAAGCAGCTTGTATAAGGCGCCATCGTGGAATCGTTTCTATAGCCTCAGTTAAGCTGCTCGTCAAACCAAACCTCAAGTTTTGCACCAATACTTTTTCGAAAGACTGATAAAGAATTATATTATGTTAGTATTCTAATAATAAAACAGTTGCCAGAGATTTATTCCACTCGATTAAACTTACCTTACATGCTTCTTTCAATTCCTAGTGTAAGCATACACAAAATATCAATATAAGTAATTTATATTAGAAAAAATTAGGATAAATATGTAGTAATTTTCTCTATTCAAATTTTTCAAAAAATGTAAACAATAACAAATAAATGTCAAATGTTGACAGTGACATAATATTATACCAGTGTTGCCGCTGTATCGTCACAGTGGTCACAATCTACACTACATAATCACCTCAGAGCTAGGTTTATTGCTCTGAGATAATCACAATAACAGCAAAATAAAGCGGTTTCTGTGCGCATAAGCATTATCTATAGGGAATACTCACACATACATTCAGTGACAAAAAAAGGAAAGCACATAAGACACACACACACACATACACACAGTAAATTCACATATATTGTATAAACTTCAATAAATAATTGTATATGTTACAGTCAAAACCCTGAACCAGTCAATAACGTTATTGACCGGTAAAATCAGTTAATAAGGATATTGACTAAGGGCGTCGGTTAATATCCTTATTAACTGATTTTATCTGATTAAACCAGTTAATAACGTTATTGACTAAGGGCATCGGTCAATATCCTTATTAACTGATTTTAAGTCGAGACATCTAGTCAATATAGGTTTTAACCGACGTGCCCAGTCAAAACTCATAAAAAGTTAAGGACGTTAGTGAAATTATACTAGAAAATCATTTAAAACGGTTCATAAAACTTTTTAAACTTTTTTATATTTAAGAGTTTTATGTTTTATTAATTAATTCGGGGTATTGTTTGTAAACTGCAACCGCGCGAGAATACGTGCCCCAAAATATTTTTGAAGATGGCAATTGTGTTTTAATAACAACAGCTAGGTTTCCGCCCGTAGCTTCGCCCGCGCAGTCAAAGAAAAACCGCATAGTTCCCGTTCCCGTGGGATTTCCGGGATTGCGTTAGTTTCTGATTTGACGGAGTGACCTGCAGGTGTACTTCGAAGACTGCTACTGGATCTAATAGACGAGTAGAGCTAGGAATGCCGAGTTTGGACTCGTTTTGTTATTTATGTCGAGACCTTACCTCCGGACTTGATGGAGTGACCTGCAGGTGTACTTCGAAGACTGCTACTGGAACTATTATACGAGTAGAGCTAGGTGTGCCGAGTTTGGGCTCGTTTTGTTAGTTATGTTGAGACCTTACCTCCGGACTTGATGGAGTGACCTGCAGGTGTACTTCGAAGACTGCTACTGGAACTAATAGACGAGTAGAGCTAGGTGTGCCGAGTTTGGGCTCGTTTTGTTAGTTATGTCGAGACCTTACCTCCGGACTTGATGGAGTGACCTGCAGGTGTACTTCGAAGACTGCTACTGGAACTAATAGACGAGTAGAGCTAGGTGTGCCGAGTTTGGGCTTGTTTTGTTAGTTACGTTGAGACCTTACCTTCTGACTTGATGGAGTGACTTGCAGGTGTACTTCGAAGACTGCTACTGGAACTAATAGACGAGTAGAGCTATGTGTGCCGAGTTTGGGCACGTTTTGTTAGTTATATTGAGACCTTACCTCCGGACTTGATGGAGTGACCAGCAGGTACTAACAAAACGTACTAGCTCTACTTGTATAATAGTTCCAGTAGCAGTCTTCGAAGTACACCTGCAGGTCACTCCATCAAGTCCGGAGGTAAGGTCTCGACATAACTAACAAAACGTGCCCAAACTCGGCACACCTAGCTCTACTCGTCTATTAGTTCCAGTAGCAGTCTTCGAAGTACACCTGCAGGTCACTCCATCAAGTCCGGAGGTAAGGTCTCAACATAACTAACAAAACGAGCCCAAACTCGGCACACCTAGCTCTACTCGTCTATTAGTTCCAGTAGCAGTCTTCGAAGTACACCTGCAGGTCACTCCATCAAGTCCGGAGGTAAGGTCTCAACATAACTAACAAAACGAGCCCAAACTCGGCACACCTAGCTCTACTCGTCTATTAGTTCCAGTAGCAGTCTTCGAAGTACACCTGCAGGTCACTCCATCAAGTCCGGAGGTAAGGTCTCAACATAACTAACAAAACGAGCCCAAACTTGGCACACCTAGCTCTACTCGTATAATAGTTCCAGTAGCAGTCTTCGAAGTACACCTGCAGGTCACTCCATCAAGCCCGGAGGTAAGGTCTCGACATAACTAACAAAACGAGTCCAAACTCGGCATTCCTAGCTCTACTCGTCTATTAGATCCAGTAGCAGTCTTCGAAGTACACCTGCAGGTCACTCCGTCAAGTCAGGAGGTAAGGTCTCAACGTAACTAACAAAACAAGCCCAAACTAAGCACACCTAGCTCTACTCGTCTATTAGTTCCAGTAGCAGTCTTCGAAGTACACCTGCAGGTCACTCCATCAAGTCCGGAGGTAAGGTCTCAACGTAACTAACAAAACGATCCTAAACTCGGCACACCTAGCTCTACTCGTCTATTAGTTCCAGTAGCAGTCTTCGAAGTACACCTGCAGGTCACTCCATCAAGTCCGGAGGTAAGGTCTCAACATAACTAACAAAACGAGCCCAAACTCGGCACACCTAATTCTACTCGTATAATAGTTCCAGTAGCAGTCTTCGAAGTACACCTGCAGGTCATTCCATCAATTCCGGAGGTAAGGTCTCAACGTAACTAACAAAACGAGCCCAAACTCGGCACACATAGCTCTACTCGTATAATAGTTCCAGTAGCAGTCTTCGAAGTACCCCTGCAGATCATTCCATCAAGTCCGGAGGTAAGGTCTCGACATAACTAACAAAACGAGTCCAAACTCGGCATTCCTAGCTCTACTCGTCTATTAGATCCAGTAGCAGTCTTCGAAGTACACCTGCAGGTCACTCCGTCAAATTAGAAACTAACGCAATCCCGGAAATCCCACGGGAACGGGAACTATGCGGTTTTTCTTTGACTGCGCGGGCGAAGCTGCGGGCGGAAACCTAGTTGTTATTAAAACACAATTGCCATCTTCAAAAATATTTTGGGGCACGTATTCTCGCGCGGTTGCAGTTTACAAACAATACCCCGAATTAATTAATAAAACATAAAACTCTTGAATATAAAAAAGTTTAAAAAGTTTTATGAACCTTTTTAAATGATTTTCTAGTATAATTTCACTAACGTCCTTAACTTTTTATGAGTTTTGACTGGGCACGTCGGTTAAAACCTATATTGACTAGATGTCTCGACTTAAAATCAGTTAATAAGGATATTGACCGATGCCCTTAGTCAATAACGTTATTAACTGGTTTAATCAGATAAAATCAGTTAATAAGGATATTAACCGACGCCCTTAGTCAATATCCTTATTAACTGATTTTACCGGTCAATAACGTTATTGACTGGTTCAGGGTTTTGACTGTAACATATAGAATAATTTAAAATGCATGTAGAGCTATTATATTATATATATGTCGTGGCCATATCGTAGATTTGCTCATTTCATGAAATGGCCAATTTAGTTTGGCCAGATCGTTAAATCGTCAACGTTTCACGATTTGGTCATCCACATTTGGCCAGATCGTCGATCTGGCCAAACGTAGATCGCCATTTCACGAAATGCGACCATTTTTGTTTCTTTTTTAAAAAGTGATTCGCTTCTGGCATTCGCTGGCCGCTGCCGCGGCGCGCTCGCTTTGCTCGCTCGGCTCGTGCGTTGCTTATTAAAGTCTAACCTAACCTAACCTATATTTTATACGATCTGGCCAAATGTCGATGACCAAATCATGAAACGTTGACGATTTAACGATCTGATCAAACTATGTTGGCCATTTCATGAAATGAGCAAATCTACGATATGGCCACGACATATATAACATGATGAAATGTTTTAGTCAATTCAGCATGTATAATATTATTATGTACAATAATTAATGGTAGATATTTTTCATAATATTTTATGCGATTATGCTAAAATATTTAAAAATGGCCTATCGATATATCATATATACGTTTAACTCTACATCTTTGCACAAACTTTAACTTTACTTTTAAAACTTAAAAAGATTAACTAACATGTTTAATAGCATCTCTCTCTCTATTAAAAATGTTAGATCGTAAAACTTTACTATTATGTGGTATTATAATTTATATGACATGATAATATGTTATATAAATACAAATATTATTTTTCTAGATGTTTTATGAATGTAGAGTTGGAACTTGGGTCCTGTCCAGTCCCGTCCCGTGAGATACCCAATAGATAAAATTTTTAATTTATCATATGATAATATTATAAGACCACAACTACTTTAATTGTATTAATTAATATAAAATAAAATAGTAATATAATTCAGTTAAATAGTATTTTATCGACATAGTTCATACATAAAGCTAGCGCTACACATTATACTTACGTGGTGTCCAGGAGCTCGTTGACAGAACTGCGTGTTAATAATAATAATGTTATGTGAATTATAATTACATATAATACAAGATTATGGCCAAAATAAAGCAACATATAAGTAACATTTCGGTTGCATATAAATCACAACATATAACGTCAAACGTGCAAACATAAAGGATACGTATATGATTGCAATGTTTATTAAAACCTATAATTTTTTATGAGTAAATTAATTAGTAATTTAGGTTGAATCTTCGATGATTGCATGGTTAGAAATACACCTACATATTTCGTTTAAATTACACCTACGCAATAGTACCTGTATTTAATTATACAACCTAGGTACTATAAGTTATTAGATATTCTGCGCTAATATGTACACGTGTATGTTCCTATGTGTTTTCAGTGTATGAGAAGCAATAAACGACTTTTTATCTTATACTAATATTTAATCGCATGTAAATCTTAGAACTAACGAAACGATAATGCGTCATCACTATTCAATATCGAATATCGATTCAATCACAATGACGTATCAAAGTAGCTAAATACATATATCATAATTCTATCCACAATTTGAAAAAGGATAGGTACCTTGTACCTACTACCTAGTTACTTTAATTTTCTCATTTAATTAACTCAAAATATAATAAAACAATCTTCAAATTGAACTGAGGACTAATTACATACCTTTATAGGTATATATATGTATAGTATTTATGAATTACTTAACTAGGTACATACACTAGGTACTTATTATTACATTATATTTCTCGAAAATAAAATTAAAAAATAAGAATTTATTATATCATCGGTTTTAACATTTACAAACACAATCTTCGAAGATTATTATTATTGTAAAATATCTCATTGTTTGAGGATTTAATCCAGATTATCAAAATTTGTTCAGAATTTTATTTAACACTCTGTTTTTTAACTCTGCAGTTAGCACAAATAATGCACAATTACCTATTGCATTTCACAACATCGAAGCGAGGGTCTAGACAGTGAACAGATTTGTAAACATTTAGTTGGTAAGTACTACGTAATACAATATTCAATTGTTTACCATGCAAGCTGCATCGTGGACTTTTCCAAACCTCGGCCGAACAAATGGGGTGGTTTGTCGCCACAAGAATATTTGTACTGCATATGGAATAATGTCTTCGTTTGATGCATCATCTTCAGACATTTCTTTCATTTTCATTGCGCTGAATAGTTAATATAATATTTTATAAGAAATAATATGATCAGCCTATATCTCTATAAACTCTAGTAGAGTTACCTAGCTTATAATATCTACTTAGGTACGTCAACATTTTAAAAAGTTTACTGTTAATTATCGTTATTTATATATTCGGTAAAGTTACGAAGAAAATTTATTATATAATTATTAGGTTAGTACCTAAACTTTACGCTTTTTGTTGATCTATCTATGTAGTAATATTAGATAATTAATTGCGATAGGAAAATTACAGTCCACCATTATTATTATTACCTACAAAATATAATAATTAAGCAACTTACGTTGGTCAAAAGCCCTTACATACTCTTCACCCACAAACATTTGAGAATAATAGGAAATATTATCACAAATTACCACGTATGTCGCTGTTTACATATCTGAACCACTTTTCAGTAACAAGGACGGCGAAGGAGAAACAAGCGCACCGCTGGGGAAAGCTCAGCTGAATGAGCCTTGCGAACTCACCCTCTCATATCTAGGGTTAACACTTGGTATATATAGGTATCTCACCAAAAACATTTTCATGTAAAATGTTGCCAAGACTAGCCCATATGACTCGCACTGTCAAAAAGTTATCAGATCTCATGTAGAGCCAAGCTTCTAACACTACACGCCCTAACTCTACAAGGCCTAACTTTACAAACTCTACACCTTAGTCAAAATATGTGGCTTGGCCATTTCGCTACATTTACATCGGCGTAAGGTGAAAAATTAATTCACTGTTCATTACTTTTGTGTTATACAATAGCTCTTGTAGTAACGAACGGCCAAGCCACATATTTTGACTAAGGTGTAGAGTTTGTAAAGTTAGGCCTTGTAGAGTTAGGGCGTGTAGTGTTAGAAGCTTGGCTCTACATGAGATCTGATAACTTTTTGACAGTGCGAGTCATATGGGCTAGTCTTGGCAACATTTTACATGAAAATGTTTTTGGTGAGATTTCATTTCTTTTTGTAAGTTGTTTGTAACAAAATTTTATATGTCGATTAATTTTTTTTTTAACAAGGAGTACCTATACATATATATATCTAGGGGAACCAAGTTTTAGATTATTAGATTAGACCGTCATCAAAATTTAATTTAAAATTACAGGTCTCATACAAACTCCCATCCCCTAATTTAAGGGGTTGGGGGATGAAAGTTACAAGTTTTATAATTTTTTTGTTGTTTGTGTGCTAATACTAGCTCACATACAAAATTTCAGCTTTCTAGGACATTAGGAAATACCTTAAGAATTTTGATGATCATCAGTGAGTCAGTGACGAAATTAGCGTTTTTTAGATATAAATAAAATCTGAAGTATAAAAGCTAATGTAATTAAAACTTAATATGTTTAATAAGTCCGCTATTGACAATATATCCCGAAAATTTTGTTGATCTAGCATAATCCAAACCCAAGTTATGAGGGTTCAAAAAAACGTCGAAGCGCTTCGAGAAAAGGTAGGTAGTGCCCGTGCGCTTCGCTTGTTCGCTTGGCTCGTCTTGGCGGGGGCACTACCGTGCCCCCAGATTAAAAAAATAAACATTATGATCGAACAAAGTTTGACCTTAATTTTTCTTTATGTCAAGTTTTTTCTATAGTAGTTTTTCCTGCATCAGAAATGTAAAACCTAATAGGCCTAATAGGCATTACTTATAAATGGGGATATTTACGAGAGCAATCAAATATACTTGTTAAAATACAAAGCTAAGCTATCGGTTTTGTTTAGTAGCGGCAGCCCTAAAATAAGATTTAATCGATCTCTGCGCGGTAACCTGCGAAGCTGCAGCCTCTCGTTGTCATGGAAACGACTTGATGGAAGTTTCGTAGTCAACTGATATTCAGTGCCTCCGCTACACTGTGGGTGGATGGTACTTTAGCACGGCTATTATCTTCAAAGCTTTTGTTTCCAATAATTGTTCTTGTGAACTGGGTTATGATGACAACGGAGGTTTTTGCTTGTTAGTAAGGATCAATACATATTGGCTACATTTAAAGGGTTTTAAAGTATGCAATTATAGGCCGTCTTCAGATTATGTTACAAAGTTAACATAAAAAGACTCATTCATATAATATTTGAATGAGAAAAAAAAAACAAAACATAAGCTCAGATAGCTCACCTATTGCAATTGGTTATTTTTTAAGTCAAACTCAAAATGAGTTTGAGTTTGAGTTAAAATGTTGTGATCAGATCTTAGGCATTCTACCAGCAATTAAATTATATGCACCTACTTTATTAGAGCTTACTGATAAGTTTAGGTACGTACCCATACGTAATACTTTAATTATATTATTGTATCGTCTTTCAAATCGTTCTTTCATTAATTTGTCTAAAGGGAGCTATGAAACGTATTGATAATAAAAATCAATAAGCCTAGGCTTGTTTGATATCATAAAATTTTTGTGTAACTTTACCGGTTCTTTATCTAGCGTATGCATATGCTTGCGTATGCGTACCTATATGCACTAGGTAAGTATATAGATATCCACTCACATTCTGCACATTATTTATGTTGAAGTTCTGACGATTTTAATAAAGCTGTAATTTATTAATATAGATAGATAAGATTCGAAAAGACAATTAATTTAAAATTATTAAATCCCATGCTTTGAATTATAACTGCATTCATTTTCATAAAATAAATTAAGTAATTATTGACAGTCTTGTACTGAATCCATTAGTGAAAAGTAATTGGTTGTAAACAATCCCTATCACCAGAATTATTAACAGGAGTGAAATAAAATGTCGTCGCGTTTACATTGTCGCGAACAATTTACTTTATAAATAGGCACTGGGACTTGGGAGTGGCGTCAATAAACGTTTCCTACTTTATAGATTGTTTTCCACTAAAAGAATTACGCTTTAGTTTATATATCAGGTCGACATTAGGTACCATTTCCATTTGGTAGCCTATTCATGAAATAAACAAACATCGAACAGAGGAAACGGTTCAAAATTATTATCAATTTAAAATCAGAAGCTAGGAGCGCGAACACTCTGTGATTATAGGTTTTCCTAAATAAAATTATAATTATCTATCTAGGCCTAGGCTTATTGATTTTTATTATCTATAGATATATAGCCATCTCTTAACTCATAAGAAGAAACTCATTTAACTTTCTTAAAATATCGGTAATTATCCGCTTATCGGGTAGCCCCGAGCCCGGGTTGACCAAAGCCAAAAACGAATTTACCCATGAAATTCATAAATAGGCATTATTTTGGTAAAAAAAGTTAACCAGTTCTCTAGATGAGATCTCTAGAGAGATCTATGCAATATCACAAATGTTACCTTTTTATAATATTATTAAAAATCTATGATAATTGATAGATAGTGGCTAGAGGGTGAGATACAATTTGAAACGCATTGAATTTATTTTCAATAATCAATGATTTCAAAGCCAAGAATTTTTGTATAATATTGAGATAACTGAGTACAATCGAGAAACATTCTAAAATAGTTCGAGGCTGAATAATAGTCGGATTGCTATTGGCTGGGCGGTACCGAAATAGCTTGGTTATTTTTTATGAAAAATGTTTTTGTAAAAACATTAGGTTAGTACCTATAGAATGTTTATCTAGTACTGAGTAATTTTTTGAAGATGTATGTATTACAAACGATCAATAATGAAAGAAGCATAGTTTTCTATTTATTAAATAGTATATCTACCTAGGTAGAAATACCTCCGAATAATGGATTAATTTTTCAATTCCATATTATCCGTGTTGTTGTTATTCATCCTTAAATCATTACTTTTATCAACAAGCAGTGCCAGTAGTATAATCATGTTAAATGGATGTTTTTATAGTGCACGAACCAAATATGGGTCGATTGTGACAGCCGTTGCAATCACCTAGTTATCGAATGGTTATCTATTTATGTTTATTTACTCAGATACTGTTTATTTACACTAATTACAACGAATTGAAATTATCCTATGTTTGTTTCACACACAGTTTCACAGTTTGTTTATTATTGAACTGATGCAAACTTTTTACATTTTCTTTTTAAATGTTAGGCCACATATAAATTTAATCTACAACGGCTATCCAACATCAATTTGACACTTAATTTGATTGGAAATGAAAATTTAACTACAAAGAAATGACTAATAAGGATGGTAGGAATTTCCTTGTCTTCCCTTCAAGGTATATACATATATACCAAGAATACATGTTATAAAATTTTCGTTTTCGTTTTTCAGTTGAAAAAGATTTGCATTGCGATCCACGCATGGCTACATTGTTAGCGGTCCATCTAGTAAGTCAGGTCCTTGATGAGGCCTATGTTATTGCCAACGCTGCTCATGATTCTGGTACAATATTATACACTTATCCAATATTTATAAATTTCTATTAGAAAACGTAAAGAGAAAACTAAAAACACTATGTACCAAACAATTAATTATTTTAGGTCAGCCGTGGCAATATGTATCAGGCTTGAAGAAGATAAAAAATTATAGTCTAAATGAGACGTATGAAAAAGAACAAAAGTTGGAACCTGTTTTTGGTGGCAATAAAGAAGAAAATCAAAATAAATTGCATAAAACTCCGAGTAAAATTGCGACTTCTACGCCGCAAAAAGCTTTAGGTAAAGTTTTAAAGCTTTTATGCTGTTGTTCTATTATTAGGTATTAAATGTATTATAGTAACATTATAAAATAAATAAATAAATTATAGGTAATCCCGCAAATGTCAACGACCATTCTCTTATAGGCCAAGGGGATGAAGAATTTACAGTAAGTTAAATAAACATGTTAAAATCTTGGCTGGACTCCAAAATGACGTAAACATTTAATTTAGTTTATTTATATGTAATATAAAATGAACACGTGATCAAGAAGCTTTCTGAGAGAAATAAAGACAATATAATGTTTATAACTAACATTTTCTAAAGCGATGTGCTTAAAATATTTTAAATTATGTAAATATATGCAATATTTTCAGGGTGATACAGATGAATCAAAATCGACATCATTGTTCATCACAAATCTTTTTGACATGAGCGATGTTGAGCGAGATATGAGTTTCAGTGAGCCAGTTCTAATGCAAAACAAACTGGAATCACACGATGTAATTATAAATGCGATGAAGAAAATGATGGATCACTTTGTAGAATCCGCTTTAAATTATGCGTCTGGCCAAGAACTTTCTATAAATGATGATAGAGCGAAGTCGTCCATGGAAACTACAACATCCAGTTATTCCTTTTTGACTGATGCAGCCGCTGATGAAGATGAGGAAGGAGAGTTACTTTTACGTGATATAGAAGTTCATCAAACCGATAGCAATGACTTACAGCAGGCACTTACATTTAATATTACTTTTACTTACTTTGTAAACTATAAGATTAACTATAATATAGACAAATAATTTTAACACTGATTTTATTTATTTTAAGGACATTACCAACGACAAAACAACAAATAAACATGACATAGCTTCTTATGAAAAAGCCTACTTAACATTAAATCGTAAGTGCCTAATAAAATAATGCAAAATGATTCTTATTGAAAAATATATAATTTGTAATTTGTATAATTTGTATAATTTGTATAGGAGATTACGAACAATACTCTGATGATGAAGAACCCGTTCTTCAAGATCCTAAAGGACTATCAATGCACGAAATTGAGCTTATGGCTGGGGGCTCTGCTGGCGATAATTGTCCACAAGAAAAAGAAACGGTATTCAATACTTTACATAATATCATGCAGCGTATAAAGTATTCGACAGTTTTAAAGGCAATTTTCTTTTCCAGAAAAACAAGGAATTAGCTGCGATATCGGGAGTATCCAGCTCTGGCCTTGGCTCTAAGAAAAGCAGCTTAGTCCGCCGCTGTCGCTCTCAAGGAGCGAGGCTATTGTCTTGCCTGCGAGGGTGGTGGTGGAGGCGCAAGTTGCACGGCAAACGCAGGGTGAGATTAAATAAACGTAGTTCAATAAGTTTGAACAGATACTTGCTTTCCCCCGCGGCTTCGCGTTAGAATTGTAAATCTAAACTATCGTCGTATCCACTCGAAGAACCACACGATTCAGCCGTTACGGAGGAATTCAGTGACCAACGTAAGCACAGATAAATTTTTGTACGATGAGTGATGTGGTTCTAAATGATAAGAATTTAGCATAAGAAACACTTTTGACCCACATTTATGCGGATAAATATAAATTATAAAGAATTATGTTCAAGTCACTAATATTTATTTTCTGTCGTCCCTATAATTGTCGATCACTGATCGTCAGTTGACTCATTCGCTATAAATATCTTTACGATACATACGTTTTTCTTTTTACGATATGATACATTAACTGTACCAGTAAATATCACGCATGAGTTAAATAAAAGGAAATGTGTGAATTAAACAGAAAATATGTACACATAAACCGTAGGTACCCACGGTTAGGTATTACGTAGGCAGGTATTCCACTTAAGTGTCATTGATTTTTTAAAGATTGTGAACATGTGATTAGCATTATGCCATACCAGACCTCGTATTTTCATCGTTCTCCACTAGAAATAACTGACGCTAGGATTATTATTGTCCTCCTACTTTTACAGGATTCTCGAATGCAAGGATCAATTCGGGGGATTTGTCCTCTATCGCCTGATACACGACGTCGAGCAGCTAGTCTACTTGATCAACGTCATCTAAGGACACCCTCTCCATCAAGATCCGTAGTTTGGAAGTTCAACACCGTCAATGAGGCTCTAGTTCATTCCGCCCAATGGAAAGAATTTTCATCGAAAATGGATTTTGATGAAAACGAAAACTCTTAAAATTACATTTTATGTTTGGTTACTCTTATTTAACGTTTATTACGTTATATTACGTTTTTTGCAATAAAAAATATAGTTCAATATTTTTATTTTTTCCTTGCGGTGTTGTTTCCGCATAGACAACATATTAATTAGCATAAATAAATAAAGAATGCTTCACACCTTTCGTATTCATTATATAGGTACCTATGACATAGATACGATCGAAATAGTTTAACGTAAAAGTAGATTTACCATTAGGATTGGCTTCAGCTCGATATGATAGTTTGATGTATGTGTGAAAACTATTTCTATCCCGCTTCCACTCGTTCGAAGCTTTACATGTCTGAGAACGCCGTGGGCATGGTTCAACTCCTCCGAAAATAGAACATTCGCGGACTCCTGGGCTAAATCTCAAATATCCAGACGTGAGCGCCATCTGAGCCAGTTAAAACAGTCAAGTGAAAAGTTTCCAAGCTCCACTTCTTGTCTGAACGTCTGCCAGTGAAGACCGGGAGGGAACCAACTAACACCACACAAAATGGTGAGTCATCCAGCAGTGAAATAGTGAAAAGGAGTTCAGTGTAGAATTGGACTGTTCATAAAAACACAAAGTGCACAAATGATACGTGATAATTTAATACAATTCCGCTGACCGGAAATCCGTGTGCGTCTTATTATCGAATTTAACAGTGATGTGTCGATCGAATATAGTGATACAACCCAACATGGTATCTTCGAGATACTCTTCACAGAACCAACACAAAGTGCAGTGATGCAATACACAACAATTTCATCCACACACATACATACTAACTCACCTTAAGATCATAGAATAACAAGAAATATTTGGTTATTTTCAGAGCGACCTCAGCAAAAACGACATCGAAAGTGAGTGACATTTCAAATTTTTATAGAACCTACTATTCTCTAATAATTTAATATCTAATCTTTAACTATGTGTTGTGACTGCAAAACTATTTTAATTTAAAATAAGTGTTTAAACTATAATTGTATGCCTAACAATGTACATAATATAGTACAAATTTTCATTCATTAAGTAGTGTTTTAGTGTCATAACAGTCGAATTATATAAACGTAGGTATATAATCGTGACATCGTATCAGCTAAGTATAGCACGGTTTATGTCAGTTTCTCATAAAAGGTTCGCGTTGCTATGTAATGCCGGCTACAGTGACGCGATTACAATGCGCGCGCGCTGCGTTCCAAAATTATCTTCTTGCGTCACGTGATCCAACTATACCGCCCGCCCAAACAGAGAAACTCCGCTCGAATTTCACTGCCCAAAGCGCCGTGTTTTGGCACCAAATCTACTGAATGATTGAACATTCCTTACTATTTCCGGTATTGAAGTATGTAATAATATTAATGTTAAATCTAATAATCACTATCAATATCAAGGTCATCGGATAATACTGTACAAACCAGTCTAGCAATTTCGAAAGCTTCAACTTAAATAAATTTATGATCTTTCAATTTATTTCTGAAGTTTCAATTTAATTTTTGATATTTTCATTCATGCTGGAAAAAGTTTAAAGTAGTTAAAGATAAACTTTCATGTAATCGAATGTGGGACGTATACAATCGAATTTATTAATAGACGATGACTCAAAGATTTACCGTGAACAAATCGGCGACTGGAAGAAAAGAATCTCGTCGCCCACGACTCTATAATATAGTTTTATATACTTGAATTAAGTTAGCTTTTCTAGTCGCTTCGATTTCTTTGACTTTTATTACTATACCACAGATAATATTATAAAATACCGTGATATCGTTTTAATTCACTTTGGAGCGGAAGCTGTATCATCTGAACTACTACTACCACATGGTTCAACTAACTAGTTAATTTACATAGTTTTGCAATTCCATACTATTAACTAGTGAGGGTGTTATAACATTAATTGAATTACAGGGGCATCCTTCGCCTTCTCCATCTACGATTTTACCGGTAATGGCAAAATCGACGCCTACAACCTGGGTGACGTCCTGAGGGCGCTCAACTCCAACCCCACACTGGCAACCATCGAGAAACTCGGTGGCACCAAGAAGAAGGGCGAGAAGCAACTTTCGGTACATTTTTTTTGTCAGGATCTATCAATCTTTTAAGAACAAACTAAGTAGGTTAATAAAACTAGAGTATTCTTTTCAAATAAAAGAAAGCCATATAAACAAAACAATGATTATTTTCACACATCTAATTTACAATTTTTAGTATATTCGAACAGTTCTATTTAGTAAGGAGTACGAAAAATCAATTAATAAGATCGTCTATGATGTAGGTACCTAAAGAATAAATAAACACAAAAAAATATATTTCAGGTTGAAGAGTTCCTTCCCATCTACGCCCAGTGCAAGAAAGACAAAGACCAGGGTGTCTACGAAGACTTCTTAGAATGTCTGAAGTTGTACGACAAGAATGAAAATGGTCTTATGCTTGCTGCTGAGCTGACGCACACACTCCTCGCCTTAGGTTTGTGTTTTTGTTTTTAAAAATTACCTACAGAATATTTGAATATATAGTTTTCTTACGATTGACAAACAGAACGAGATGTATTTTATTTTCCTGAGATACAAAAATTTTAGTTTTTTTAATAGGTACAAAAAATTCAAATAAATTTTCAAATAAATTCAAATAATTTATAATAATAATAATTTTATTTTAATAATTTAAATAAATTTTAGTTTTTTTAAATGAGATACAAAATGTCTCTCCACTAATGATTTCAAGTCGTTCGTTTGGATTATAATGATCTGATAACTTTCTACTTAAAAACTTAAATATATATCCTATTTATAACATTACAAATACTTCAGGTGAGAAACTCAATGATGAAGAAGTAGCGGAAGTCACAAAGGACTGCATGGACCCTGAAGACGATGACGGCATGATCCCATATGCATGTAAGTATAGAGCGGGTTAGAACAGTAGACTGATTTTGTACCTTAGAAGTTTCCCTTTTTGTAGATAGATTAAATATAAGACTATAAATCTACATTTATAAAACCTATAATAACTATATATTATGTACTCAACATTTTCGATATATTATGTTCATCTGGACTAAGAACAATATTTATCCCCATGTTTATATATTTTGTATGAGTCTCATAGAACTGAGATCTCGAAGTTTTGTGTGATCCTTATTGACATCATTTTTAAATATGGTTTCCTATTATTTCATACACATAATACATATTAGGTACACGACATGATTAAGATTAATTATGCCTAAAAATCATATATGAGTAATGACAAGATTACCATTTAATTTAATTTATTTATAGTCGTTGCAATTTCCCTATATACAAATACAAAATTTATTATCTGCTCTACCATTCTTTGCTCTCACTGCAAACGCAGGCCTCGTACGAGGATTGAAATAAATATAAAATATTACTCTTATCTATTAAATTCGCAAAACTGTTGTTAAAATTCACGCTAAAATAATGTCTTAAATATATAATTTCTCATGAATAAAAATAATTCAAGATATAAGTACTTACTAACAGTATAGATATAGAAAATTTAGTTCAATTTGCAAGGTAATATTGAAGCTGTAGTTAATTTGGTACTTACATTCGTTTTGATTATTTATAGTTTGATTGTTACTCTTAGTTTTGTATTATAAATTATATTACAATAACAAAATAGAATTATAAAGCTATTCTATGTACATATTATAAACAAAAATGTGACTTGTGAGCATCACTGAGACGGATGCGTTTTGTAGTTACTGAATGTGTGTGTGCCCTTCATCATGTGTTGTCCCTTTACAGCATTCCTGAAGAAGGTGATGGCGTAGAGGACGTACCTGTCGTCAAATCTTTAGTTATAAGATCGTAAGTCAATCGACGATGGCGCCAAAGCAAAACAACATGATGCTTCTAGCAAAATTACGCTTCATATTCCGTGAACCAGCTTTCTACTGCAATAATATGCTTAATGTTAAAACCTCTGGCAAAATTTTCGTCTTAAATGTGGCTTTCGATGTGTCGATGTTGTATTTGAAATTCAGCGCAGTTGCATTGAATGAGTCAGCTTTTAGGTGTTTGTAATCGCGCAGTGGCGTAGAGTAAATGTGAAAAGCATTCAGTGTAGGTACTACATTGTTGATTGTTATATGTGAAACACTTTTGAAATTGCGTTGATTCATTTTGCAGCTGAGCTTGGATATTTCAGGGTGGTCATGGACAATAATAAAATGGATCAAGGTTTTTTTTTTAAATTTATAGTTAAATAAATCAGCTTAATAATTTGGGTACAAAATTTCAATTTTGCTTTTTATACTTGTTTTAGTTTTTGCTGTGGTAATATATTATGATTAATAATAGACGATTTTTGGTTTAATGTTTGGAAAAGTTAGGGATGATGAGATTGCAAGACAAGTTTAATAATAGGTAATAATAAATATTTTCACTTTAGACTGTAGGTAATTGGAGTTGCCATGATCACACTGAACTGGAAACAAACATTAAAAACATCAGCTAACATATATCGTTCTTGCAGCTTTCCTCAAAAAAATGGTTGAAGGCTGGTCACCCAAAAAGGCGGAAGCTCCGGCAAAAGCAGCAGAGGCGCCTGCGGAAGCCTAAGATCTCGTGCTCCGACGCATCCGCGCCAGCCCCCGTGTCACCAGACCGCCGTATTCACCATCACACAATACGGACTGTACCTTTTTATACGATTCAACATCTTGTACAACAAACTCTCAATGAATGTACATATTTAATATTAAATGTCGAGCACTGTAAACGCGCTTTGTACGTGTCATTTTAAATTTATTATTATTTATTAAGTTTATAATTACAAAATAATAAAAAAAAAACAAACCACAACTATTTTATAATAAAATATTAAAACGTTCCATCTTGTCTGTATGTGCGTAGTTCTTTGTTATTCTTTGAATATTTACTTGGTTACCAAAATGCTTACCATAGTTAATGAAAGTTAATTAGAAGTAAGAAAATTATAAAACAGTGACAGTGAAAATACATTTTACAAAATTGAAATCGAATTCTCTATTACACTTTTGCATGAGCCGTATTAAAAAAAGATTACCTAAAGTTATCTTGTATTTTCTATTTACATACTCGACATATCTAAATGATAATTTAAATTACTCATTCTTTGCAAGTACCTATCTAAAAAAATAAAGATAAGAAAGCAATTACTATTTGAAAACATAACTGGGATTTTAACCACATAAGTGTAAACTGTATACTTATAGGTAGTACCTTTCTTACCCATATCTATGCTCAAAAATTTTATACTAGTACCTAATGAAACTCAATATATTTATAGTAGATATAAAAATGCTTTAAAAAAATTTATAGAATGGAAAAAAATCGGTCGTGAAGATCCGATTAGTAAAATTATTTAAAAGTTCTGTATACATTCCTACCTGTACCTACCCATTCATTATAATTATACTTAATATTTATGTCAAATAGACTCTAGACTATAGAGGTCTAGCGCATCCAGAACCTACAGTTTACCCCAGAATATTTTCTTCAGTAATAGAGATTGAACCCACAACCTACGAATTATAAGACAAAAACTTTGAGCATCCCGAACAGTTCTGAAAAGTCAAAATATAAGCATAATGCTCTGATTGCTAAATTCAAATAGGTAACTAGGTAGTTATTACGTAAAATGACTTACCAACTTACTATTAGTATTCACCTGCAGACGCCTTCCAAACAATTTCACGTTACATACAATAAATGAGCCCTCAACTATGATATATAAAAAAGCTAGATACGTTACCCGCTCTCTATTTTGGCAAGAAAAAACTCAGGTAAGTGCCCGAGTTTCACTTAGTCACGCACCATTCAGCGTCGTGGCTGGACGTTCTTTTTATATATTTTAATCGGCAGTTGTTATTACGAAGTACATGAGTGAGACATGTATTATGTCTCGTGCGTGAGAGTGAAAGAGAGAACAACTGTATTGGTGATAATGCGTTAGTAAGTAGGTATGTATTAAATTACGCTGTTTTTTAGTGCAATGATGTTGGCGTATGCCACGTCTACTAGTATAATAGGTCATTGGCCCTCAATGAATCTATAGAAATCAGACCGGCTTACCATAAAAAAAGGAAAGTTTTACTATTCCTGAAATTCTTATGTCTTCTGCAATATTGATCCTTGGGTTCAAAGATGTAGGAGGCAAGTACAATTCCGCTTTATAAGAGTTACAGAGAAACAAATTAAAAAAATGTGTGCGTGTACACACGTTAGAAGTGAAACTTCTGTATGACCTTATTTTTCAAAAAATAATTTACTTTTCAGAAATACGTCGAATCACTCGTGGTAGGGATTAGGGATACAAAAAAGATGGCGCGTAACAATGCGCGTAACGGAAAAATGTCACGCGTAACGAAAAAATGTTACACTAAATTTTTTTCCAACCCCGTTAAAGAAGTTTCACTTCAAAAGTTTCACTTAAAAAAAGTGTCAGTTCAGCATAAAACATGATATAGCGGGATAATCAATATAGTTTTAACCATTTTTTGAAACTTGCGTCTTTCCTTCACTGGATTTAATTGGAACCCACCAAAGAAGTGGTAGTACAGTAGGAATATAAAGCTTATACGACAACATCATAATTTTAATGATACCTAGAAAAATCGATAATAATAAGTGCTAGAGAATTCAGTAACAAATAAATTTTGGCCCTTTTGAAATTGAACCTTTAACTGTAGGATGAAGAAAATGGCGGGGAAATGTTTTGGCGGCATCAATATCCACTTCGCCACAAGTCGGCTAAGATCGTCGTAGTTCGTAGCGTCTGAAGCTGTGAGAAAATATTGCAAGATATAAATAAGATCCCAAACCTTGCACAATTTAAAACTTCTATAAATAATTCATAAAATATAGTTATTTTTTTAGTAAAAGACCAAATACTGTTATTTATATTCTTTTTTAACAACTAGGAAGAATAATCATGAATGAAAACAACTTGTACAAATCAAGAATATTACTTATTACTTATTAGCATAAAATAGCACTTTTAATTATTTAGGTACCTACCTACGTTAGATCTTAGATCATTAAGTATGATCTAAGCGTTATATTATAGGTCGACATTAATACAATACCTACCTAATGTATTAAAGTCTATAGAAGTCGCAATTATAAAACCATATTCAATATATTAAGGAGAAGCGTAAATATAAAAATATATAGAAGCAAAAATAACAATATTATAAAATATTGGTTTTCGAATAAATGTTTCAAAATAGGTAAATTTTTTGTTTTAGAACTGGCAACACTTCTTTGTATCGGCTCGCCTCTGTTTAGTAGAATCACCGCGCAGTATTCAAATCTCGTTCGCGGGCGTTCGACTGGTTGATCTAAAATTATTGTGTTTTCGAAGTGAGTGATTACTGCTTGGTGATAGTGTGTGTATTTTGGCATCTACTTGTATATTTTCTAAAAGTAAGTATTATAATTATTATGCGCACCGATTTTTTTTAAATAAATTAAAATTGTTCTTTTACATAAGTAAACATAAAGAACGTGTCTCTAAAATATATTTATTACGAACATATTATTTGTCACGCATATTTATTGGCGTCTTCCTCTCATTTGTTTACAAAGTTGAAATACTTGCATCTTTAATTTGCATTGTTCTGTTATTTTTCAACAATTACCTATCACCGGTTAACACAGTTTACATGAAAATGTACTTAGTTACCTATATAGTTAACATTTATCAAAATGTAGGTACCTAAGTACCTGTTTTATCAACAAAACGCTCATTAATTTATTAATCCAAGGTTGGTTTTGAGTAAAAATTCGCAACGATATAAAAATCGTATACCTCTCTAGTTAACTAAATAAATTGTAAGTATATTAAATATATTACATATTATTTGAATTATTTACAGGTGTTAAGTTGCAAAAATAACCGTACATCATGGCTCAAGTAAACGAATCGCCGGCTATCAACAAAAAGCCGGAGGACAAACATAACGCAGGTAAATAATGTTCTAGATATTACATAAATACTATGTATACCTATAATATAAACATAAATATTATAAGATTAACATTTATCACAAAAACGAATTAAAAACGATAAACGTGCTTATCATATTAAGCTAAAATATGCTACAATGTCATGTTTATTTTGGTACTAGCTTCCGCCCGCGACTCCGTCCGCGCGGATGTCGGTCTTCGCGTGGATGGTTAATTTCTCCATTTTGAGTACCTAACTCTGACAATGACATCTTATAAATATCTATTGGACCCAAATACGGCTAGGCTTATAATAATACGCAACATGTGTTCGCGGTTCTACAGAACAACGTCTATGGATAAAACTGAAAAATTAAGATAAATTTTTTCTACGTATTTTTCCAGGATAAAAAGTATCCTATTTTACGCCCAGGATAATAAGGTATAATTATACCAAGTTTCATCGAAATCGAACCGTTAGTTTTCCCGTGATGCCTTCACATACAGACAGACAGACAGACAGACAGACAGACAGACAGACAGACAGACAAAAATTTTTTTAATCACATATTTGGGTTTGGTATCGATCCAGTAACACCCCCTGGTATTTATTTTTTCAATATTTTCAATGTACAGAATTGACCCTTCTACAGATTTATTATATGTATAGATATTTGGTTTCTATGCTTTATATGTAAATACCTAACTTAGAAAACATAGAAAAAAATATCAAACAAGCACCGGTTTATGATATACCTACCTAATTGTGTAAGAAACACGATTTATTACCTACCTAGCTTATGTAGACAGCCCATTATAATAATGTCACCTTAGCCAGGTTTTTATAAAACAAGTAGGTAATTAAACTTTGATTAGTACACGTATGTTCTAGATTTTGTTTTTTGTGAGGAAAGTAGGTATACAAGTTTCTTATCAATTAAATTCCGTTTTTGTTAGCAAACTCAATGAGGAAATGATGTGAAAACTTTTGTTTTTTTTCTACAACGTTTTCGTTCTTAGAGCATTAAACCATAATGCTCTGTTTTCGTTCGTAGAAATTGACAAGTGTATGTATGATAGAAACGCAGGATAGAAAGAAACATTTGTGAGCAATGTTTTTATTTTTTTTAACATTCAGTTTATCTAGTTTTTGCTGCAAATCGCTCACATAACTACACTTTTTCACTATGTGCAACATTGTGTCTCCCATCTCCATACATATTTCCATCCCCTATTTGACTTCCTAGCTCATGCTTTGTTATTGGAACAAAAAAACCTATGCTCTACAGTGCCTCTGTTCAGACTTGTGCATCAGACAGTTATTTTCCGTAAAAGTTAAGTTAGTTAGTGAAAAAAAATGGAGGAAAAATTGATGTACCTACCTACCTATAATTAAGAAATATTCCAAAAAAAACAATGACAAAGACACCTAACGGCTAACATTATTATTATTGTTATTTTGATTAACGAATTCATAGGATTAATGGACAAAAAATACAAATAAATTTATTAACTGTAATAAAAAAAAAATATTATTTCTAGACCTCAAAGGTAATAAATAATAATATGGCAGAATCCGGTTTTATCCCCACAAAAGATTAAATTGAGGGGAATAACTCGCATGACAACTTTTCGAAAAACTAGATTTATTAAATTTGATCAAATCTAGTTGTTGCATTTTATTATTTACAATAATAAAAGTACCATACAAAATATGTTGAACCATGGTTGAATCCAAAACCTAAACCTATCTACAACATCTTAACAAAATGTTTATTTGTTTTGCTTAAATCTTCATCTCCCGTATGGTCTAGTGGCTAGGATACCTGGCTTTCACCCAGGAGGCTCGGGTTCGATTCCCGGTACGGGAATTTTTTTAAATTTTATATTTCCACTTTTTTAAGTATTAAAATTATTAATCACACTCATTCTAAGGAAAAAATAAAAGGAACTCTTGCATCAAACTTTTATTACGTGTTAACTGATTAATGTACTAAGTGCTGCATCCTGGGGCAGTTGTATGTGGGAGTGATTCTTGATTATCTTCATTGTCATAAGCTCTGAATTTTTTAAATTTTATAGAAAAAAGTCCGTTTGTAATTCGTTATTGGTATGTTAAATTTCATTAAATTTTATATCGTAGTGAATTACATATAAGTACTGGTAACAAATTATTACTATTTTGAGCCAGAATGTCGCTTAACAGTTAACTTATTGCAGTAACAATTAAATATTAATCAAAAACAGATCCATTAATCGAACCATCTTATTGGATATTAGATATACAGTTATAGAACTGCATCACCCAAATAAATGAGTATGCAAATGCCTCTACTGACTCTACTTCTTCCTTTGTGTACGCATTACATACATACAATCTCCATGATAGATATTATGTATAATGTATATGATCTAAAAATGTCGTGTCACCGAACTCCTCTGAAAAGGTTTGACCGATATTTTTATGATTGAAGGCTCAAATAGAAAATATAAAAGATAGTCCTGCAGAATACCATAAATGAGCTAGCAGGCATGGGTAGATAATTTGCTGCAGACCAAATTAGTATGATTATATTATTTCCGAGGATGTCTACTATATAGTTCATTATCAAAATTCATTAGTTCTAGATAAAGAGGACTTGTCAATAAGATTCAAATCAGTTATAGCCTGAGCACAGTTGACCGTGCAAAAGTCACTTTAAATAGATCGCCTGTAGGTGTTTATTCTAAGAATATCTTGCCTACTTTAGTTTCCGAAAAATAATCGAAAAGTCAATGTCTCCCTTAGTATCTGAAAACATGCATTATCGCATTATTACGTACTTCAATTTTTGATAAAAATAAAAATAACAATGATATAGGTAATATGACAAATACTGAATACATAATATGCATAAGTTTAAGAGAATTATAAATATTTTTGATAAATTCTCGATAACATTTAATGCAATGTTATGCAGGTATGAGGTACGTAAAGATAAGAGGACATAACATTTTTCGGGTACTTCGAAATCTATTTGTGAATATCTAGTGCACCGAGTTATCTTTGTGATTGCCAACCTGATGACCTGATGCACTACATATCAGAATGTTGCAAGATCAAAACAGAAATATAAGATTACTCATCTTGTCTTGTTCTTACAAAAATGACGCGATTTAAAATTGCTAATATGTTATACAATAAATAATTAATATAAGATGTTGCAATCAGGAAAGTTGTGAATGTTGAATTGAAAATAATATATTATATAAAGATGATAATGCAATATGGTAAAAACGATTATTATTACACCATTAATATTTTTTACCTGCTAGATACCTACCTATTTTGGGCATGCTTTAGTTATTATCTACTTATTATTATTTATCTAAAAAAATAAGATAATTTGAATTTTGAAGACCTAGCAACTAGCAAGTTATAATATGCCTTTTATGTGAATAGACTTTGGAAGCTACACTGCTCAGTGCTCAGCTCTCTTGACCTAAAATCTGGTTCTATGAAGGCGGTGCTGAGTAAGTTCCTCGTGATTTTTCAGTTTTACGATATTTTGTTTGTGAAATTAGCTGTGAATTTTCTTCTGTACTAAAACTTGTAACAAAACAGAGTGAGTATGTGTGTTGTTTGTATATAGTTAATAATGTCCTGTAACTAGCCAGAACATCTCAATTATACAACAGCAAAGAAGAGAGAAATAATAAATATCAGCTGTTTCATATACAAAAGTGGAAAAAATCTGCGGAACAGCTGATTTTATTTCGCGATGTTGGAGTTTGTTATCTAATGAAAGTGGTTTAGGTTTGTTTACATAAAAAAAAAACAATCATTATGGTAATGTAAGCAAGTTACTACGCCTAAATATTGTACTTATATGTATTTGATAAGTCAAAAGTTTAGGCAAAACCTATAGAATAAGCTAGGAGAATAAGTAATCTTTTTGATCTAATAATTTATTACAACCCAACAAGGAAAACCGTCATTTTAAACATTTGAATTTATTCTCATTGAAACATAATTCACATTCGTCGTCGGGAAAATGATCATAAATGCTAAAACTTAAACATTTTTTGCACCAAAAAAAATTAAAGTACAATAAGCTCTTTACATATTGTTCGTTTTCTATTATAAAATGTTCTGGTTGAACCTCGTTACAAAATGTGAAAGAACCACACCCAAAACACTTTTTAGATAAAATGAAATGTGTCTTCACCCAAGGCCATTTTAAGTATTCAAGCAACTGGAAATGATTTTTATCCAAAAAATTGTCAACATCTAGGATCATAGACATGTTTGATGTGTAGATATTATATCGGAACTATATCGTACCTAATGTAATTTACTAAAGTAATAGGTATTTTATTAAAGTAATAGGTATATGACAATATCTTGCTTGATCAGAAGTAACTTACTAATTCAAATATTTTTGGCTTGATTGTGGGGAAGCTTTCAGTGATTTCGGTATATTGTCCTTTGGTTTTCAAAATCTTTTTCTAGCTGTAAACAAATAAAAAAAACGTAAGTAAGTATACAAAACTAATTAAACTAAAGCAGACAAAAAATTCTAAAAAACTGCACTCACCAGAAGATATCCTTTGGGTTTTTTAAGAGCCGCATATTCATTGTATTGAGGGGAGCTATGGTTAACTATTTTGCAGCAATTAGCCTCGTCTTTGTAGTTTCTTGCCACTTTAGTTCTAAGGCTGTCCATGGCTCAGAGGAGTTTTTGAGCCATAATAGTTTGTCTTCTGCATCTTGCTCTTCTATAATAGTTTGATTAAAATTCAAAATGATGATGAAAAGTTATTGTTTTTAATGTAAATTTGAATCTGCCTTGTAGGTGCTGAGGCGGCGCTTCAACAGACACGTTCGTCACTCAACTATGATTTGATAGAAATGGCTGACTTTGCGGGCTACGCAGCCAATTCCTTGTTTAATTTTTATCAAGTTACTCGGTCAAAAATAGTATTCGCTCCATTGTTAATTGCCGAGCTGTGCTTATCTCCCAATAGATAAGTTACTTGTTTGTTTTTAAGTAAGAAACACGGTTATATGCATCATAGAAAGTTATTTAATTTTAGCCAAATAATATTATGTCTAAATTTAAATGATTTACTTGTCATTCAATTATAATGTAAGCTTGTTTATTTTTAACCGAACTCTTGTGTAAATAGTAGCCAACTATGGTTAAGTCTAAAATTAAATAACTTGCTTATCATTAAATAATAACGTAAGCTTGTCTATTTTGAACCTAATTCGGTAAAGGTAATATTGACCGAGTCGGTAATTTTGAAATAAATAAGTACTTTTTTAATAATAGCCAAGAATATTTAGCAATACTTGCTTGTATAATACTAGCAAAGCTTTAATGTATATTTTAAATATGTCTTGATTGAATGCAGCAGAATAATTTTTAACCGAGCTAAATTGGTACTTTGCTAAAGAAAATTTTTCTCAGTGTAAACTTTTATTGATTGATGATGATTTATGTGCACTAGGCACACGGTAATTACATTTTGATATGTAGGTATTTAATTTTGAACTTTACTGAAGATAAGGCGTAAGTTTCGACTTTAGAATGTGACGACAATTTCTAGGAATTCGCGACGTACCTGACACAGCCTGTACCGCTTATATATCATGCAACCCTGGTAATTATACTATTTTAATTAAAACTATAAAATATTTAAATATTTTGGTTTTATTTGCATTGTTGTCCAAATAACTTAAGTTATCTGTGTAGCGTGATATTATCCTCAAAAGTCGTTCCAATCACAGAACATTTATATGTTCTGTGGTTCCAATAATAGTGTTTTATTTTATTGAATAGAATTTAGAATATAATATCTATTTATTAGCTTATTTTTAGACTCGTCCGTAAAGGTCATGATACCGAATAAATTTTCGAATTCTAAATCTTAAACACCGTACATTTCTAAAAATAGTACTGTTTATTTGGAAGGTATTGAATTTTATTTATTTTATAAGCGAAGATTTTATAATAAGTAGGTAATTTTCGTATACAAAACTTTCATTCCTCCTATTATTCCTACATTTCTAGGTGTCTTTAATTATTCTGGTTAAATATAGCCACAGCAATTAAAATGTTTACCGCACGTACATTGCACTCTTGTTTAAATAGTACTTGTATGGATATTTCCTTACAAAAGGGTTACGAGATAATATGTAATGCAGGTTCTCACGCCGTTTCCCATTGTTTTTTTACAGCGATGAAATTAAAATAATATTGCTTATGATAGGAATGCAATAAACGTTCACATAGCAAGGTAAAAGGTTTTTTATCTAACTCTTTTAACAGTAATAATTAAAATAAGAAAGAAAAACATATTGAAACTTACGCCGTTATCCTCAATCTTTGTCGCAGAAAAAAAAATATTTTGTTAGCATTAGCCTTATTGAAAGTCTAAAATTATATAATATACAGGGTGTCCCAGAAGTCGACGTCAAGCTGAAATTTTCTGAAAGGTAATGCCACACCAGTTATCAGAAAAATTAAAAAAAAAAATTAAGTCATGTATTTTTGAAGTTATGGATTTTTTTTATTTTATTCCAGAAAATGTATACCATGTGACAGTTTTTTCATTCCTGTTGCTACAAATATTTACTTTTTGCCAATTTTTTTTCTCTTACGTCATCCCGAATAATGCTTTATGTAACCTGTGATCCTAAACCCTGTGCCGATCACTCCGCAACTTGTAGGAAAATGTCATTTTATACCGTACCAAGATTTCAAAATTAATTTTTCGCACTACTTCAACTGATCGTCCTGAAAAAAAAATGTACTACTCCAGTTTGGCAAGTAGCTTTAAAAGTTAGCGCATTTCATAAGGATTCTAACGAGGTATAACACTTATTTCATTATATCTTAGATCAGCCATAAAAAATATTTTTGTTAAACAAAGTCTGTTTTTAACAATTTCTTTGAAATTACAAAAAACGATTCTAGTGTACCTAAAGCGTTCCTAATAACCACAGCATGGTTTAAATAAGATGGAGAGAGACATTCCATCAAGTGTGAGTGAGACAGATAGTGACACTTATGACATACGGACGCAAATAAGTGACCGAGACAGATACCTAAGCATTACAGCCATTTAGTTTGAGAACACCTTAATGAGGAATATCCAGACAGACGGATAGGGTGGGCTGGTACAATCTCGTGGCAGGCCCGATTTAACCCGATTTAAATCCTCTAGATTTTTTTCCTGGGGAGCAGTAAAGGAAAAAGTCCAAGTCAATTGAAACTGTAGAAGAGCTTAGACAGAGAATAGCGGAACCAGTAGAATTTGTAAATAATGGAAGATTTGGCCGCCTGATTTCACGCTCTTTTTTAAAGAGATGTCGAGCTTGTATTGCAGCTGAAGAACGGAAATTTGAACATATTTTGTAAAAAAAAAGTAATAAATTTAATCATAAAAAAGAAACTGTCTTTATTTTACTCTAGTTCACTTATTTGCATAAGCGTCACTATCTGTCTGTAATAAAATAAAAAAATCCATAACTTCAAAAATACATGACTTAAATTTTTTTTTCAATTTTTCTGATAACTGGTGTGGCATTACCTTTCAGAAAATTTCAGCTTGACGTCGACTTCTGGGACACTCTGTATCATCATCATCATCATCATCAGCCCATATACGTTCCCACTGCTGGGACACGGGCCTCCTATGAGGGTACAGGCCATAATCCACCACGCTGGCCAAGTGCGGGTTGGCGGATGACACATGTCGTCGAACTTTTTTTTTTTTTTTTTTTTTTTTTTCATTCTTCGACATGTCGGTTTCCTCACGATGTTTTCCTTCACCGTTCGAGCAGTGGTGATGTTACAACATGCGCAGATAAATTGAAAAATCAATTTATTTCCTGCGCGCTCGCCTGGTCTCGAACCACGGACTTATCGATTCGAAGTCCGAGGTCTCACCACTGAGCCACCACTGCTCTATACACTCTGTATATTTATTGAGAAAATTTACGAAAATCAGTATCTTTCTACCGTGTCCGTGGGTGGTCGAAGCTCAACTTTCAAGATCCAACAGTAAACATCGTCGTGTAGATTGGAACGATCTCAGATTAAGTGCGATCAATTCTGGTGTTTAAGGCGACATCTTCCAGGATCTATATATGTCCCTGCTACTATTACTAATAGTTTAAATTCGTCTTCAGCACTTGCAGAAACCTTTTTGAGAGACCATGTTGCGGGGTGCAGTACATTATTTGAATTACGACACGTAACTGCTAGTGATATTGTTACTGCCTTTAAGACGCTTAATCTAAAAAATACTTGTGATCTTTGGGGAATGTCCGTAAATTTAGTTAATAATATAATAGAAAATATTGCGAAAAATTTAGCTTTCATATTTAATAAGTGTTGTGACTATGGTACATTTCCTAATTTACTAAAGCTTAGTAAAGTTATACCTCTATTTAAGAAGGGCGATCAAGAAGACTGTAACAATTATAGACCTATCTCTATTTTACCAACATTAAGTAAGGTATTCGAGAAGTTAATATTAAACCAATTGAGTAGTCATTTTGCATCTAATAATTTACTGCACACCAAACAGTTTGGTTTCACAAAGGGGCGCTCAACCACAGATGCTGGAGTTGCACTTCTAACACATATTTATAAAGCATGGGAAAACTCAAAAAATGCTCTGGGGATATTTTGTGACCTCTCCAAGGCATTTGACTGCGTTGAACATTGTACTTTGTTACGTAAACTTAATCACTATGGAATTACAGGAAAAGCCCAGAACCTCATAGCGTCATACCTGCATGATAGGATACAGACTGTAGTTGTTAATGGAGAACGTTCTAGCGGTGCGTCAATTAACATTGGTGTTCCACAGGGGTCCATTTTAGGTCCCTTCTTGTTCTTGGTATATATCAATGATCTTCCCTATTATTTGCAGGATAGGTGTGAAATAGTTCTGTTTGCAGATGATACCTCATTAATTTTTAATGTGGATAGGCATGACCCAAATGTTGACGAAGTGAACAGTGCTCTTTCACACATATCTGAATGGTTTACTGCCAATAATTTATTATTAAATGCCAAAAAAACCACTTGTGTTGAATTTTTACTTCCTAATGTAAAAAAGTTGAACAGAGATATTACCTTGAACGGGGAGGTATTGCATCCTACTGAGTCTACTGTATTTCTAGGGTTAACATTGGACGAGAAACTACAGTGGGGAGCCCATGTCAACACCGCTGCAGGTAAGCTCAGTTCAGCTGCATATGCAGTCCGAAAAATAAGGCATCTCACCGATGAAGATACGGCTAGATTGGTTTATTTCAGCTACTTTCATAGCATTATGTCCTATGGAATTCTACTGTGGGGCAAGGCTGCAGATATAGAAACTATATTTATCTTACAGAAAAGAGCCATTCGCTCTATATATAATTTGCGTGCTCGGGACTCACTAAGAGATCATTTTAAGAATACTGGTATCCTTACTGTACCATCACAGTATATATTTAATAATATTTTG
This sequence comes from Colias croceus, assembly GCF_905220415.1. Lineage (NCBI taxonomy): Eukaryota > Metazoa > Arthropoda > Insecta > Lepidoptera > Pieridae > Colias > Colias croceus. Next base: position 5,704,557 of record NC_059546.1, read on the forward strand.
CATGTTCACAAAAACGCCGACTTACACACAAGAGTAGGAGATAGACACGATTATGGCACAAGGAACAGGAATAGAATTGAAATGCCGTTTTTCCGATTAGCTAAAGTTAAAAATTCATTTATGGGTCAAGGTATACGCTTATACAATAGAATTCCTCTCAATATTAAAGAGTTTAGTAGTTCTAAATTTAAAACTTATATAAAAGGTGTACTAGTTCAGAGAGCGTACTACAGTATTCAGGAATATATGGACGATAAAGACCTATGGAGGGTTGTCGCGTAAAAGCCACAGGACAGTTCTTTGGCATATTATGATTTATTATGAATAAGTTAGATATAAGTTACATATTATGTAATATTGACATGATTTTAAAAGAGCAACTATGGAGTTTCTTGCCGATTCTTCTCCATAGATACTGCTTTCCGAATCGGTGGTAAATGTTAAAATACTTATGTAATGACGATTCGAAAGTGCTACTAAATAGTAGTCTAATTGAATAAATGAATGTTTGAGTTTGAGTTTGAGTTTATATTAACATGTTCCACATTCTGTTGGTGTTAAACACAATTAAAGCGAATTAAAGTCACTTACTCTTATTAAGATTGATAGTAAATGGTGTCTTTGCCCTCTGGATTGTACGTGACATCGTTTCTTTCATTGTTTCACTTTGTGCTGGCTTGGTTAATTGAATACACCCATTCTTATTGGAAAACTCTGACTATCAGTTTCCTCGACAATAGACTTACGTAATGTATTAGGTTATTCACCCCTAATTAATGGACAAACTCACAGTTGTCTTTTCTTTAATAACCCAGATCATCACATTCTAGTGTACCTAATAAAGCTCTTAAAATATTTATTCGTTAAAATAATATATTAATCACAAATGTTGCAATGTTAAGAAAACTCGATTCTACAAGTTAAGTATCTGAATATCCTGTATGTTATATGAACAGACGCATAAGAAAATGGAAGTTTTATAAAAGTGCAACGATTGCACTTTCAATATTTGTTACTAGTCGTGAAAGTAACCGCTTATAGGTAAAGACTTGTTTAAATCCCGTTATTAAGCTATTACCTAATTTGTAGATACCACTAAGTAAAGCTTAAGCAACCGGGAATGTGTGGACGTGAGATAAATATCGAGGACATATCATAAAATATACAGCCGCCTACAAAGTGTGTAATGTGGAATTATGTCATAATATCTAGAAAAGTATCATAGCTCTGGGATAAAGCTGCTATTGAGATTGATAAACACATATTGAGGTTAATTGGCACTACTGTACACAGTGCAGGCGGTACACACGCATAACTAATTGATCGTTTATATTCCGATGGATGCAGGCCTACAAACATTTGATTAACTTCTATCGGTTGTCCTGTAAATCAGTTAAACAATTTAATCATGGTAAACTTTAGTGTAAAAGAAAATTGATTCTAACTTATTTGGGAATGAAAAATTACTGCGCTTAATCGACAAAAGAATGCTCTTTGATCATTTAAATTTATTGCCACTTGTGTTAATGCACTTCCGTAATTTCTTGGAATACGGAACAAAATGCTATTTTTCGTTGGTGACAAATGACATGCTCGTAATATAACATCTTTTATACGAGTATTATGTTATGGTGAAAGGTTTGGTTGAATTGGAATGAAATTATGAGACTTGGAAATATAATATAATACATATAATAAATCTGTAGAAGGGGCAATTCTGTACATTGAAAATATTGAAAAAATAAATAGCAGGTGGTGCTACTGCATCGATACCAAACCCAAATATGCGATTAAAAATTTTTTTGTCTGTCTGTCTGTATGTGAAGGCATCACGTGAAAACTAACGGTTTGATTTCGATGAAACTTGGTATAATTATACTTTAGTAACCTGGGCATAAAATAGGATACTTTTTATCCCGGAAAAATACGTAGAAAAAAATAAATCTTAATTTTTCTTAATTTTTCCGCGTGGACAGAGTCGCGGGCGGAAGCTAGTGTAAAATACGCTTCTGCATTACATTGGTAACAAATATAACAATAAATATAAAAATTCGACTCATATTCATTATTCTTATATAGTTCAGAAACAATATATGAAAGTATTTTTTATATGACTTCGTTGTTCCATACGCGACAATGTAGAGCAAAAGCTCAAAAAACATAAAGCGCTACAAAACATACTTATATGTGTTTTAGATCCAAAAATTCGGAAATTTTAAATACGTTTCACATATTATTATTTGGTACATAATATATAATTGATTGTAAAATGAGGTCATATTTCTGAGATCCCGTTGGGTTGGGCTGGAGTTGAGCCCGAAATATCACAATGCCTTGATTAATGATCTGTAACTTAACAATAGAATCCCTTAAGATATTGTGATGAAATTAGGAGGTACCAAAAGCTACACGAATTTAATTAATTTTATATTTGTATTAAAATCTTTCAAGTTTTTTTGCTGGTATCCTTCTCGTATCACATTACTGTGTTAATAAGAAAAAAAATTTTTTTTAAATTTTTTTTAAATTTTTTTAAAATTTTTTTTGATGGTTTTTGTGCTATAGACTGCATAAAACGTATCAAATATCTGTATCAATGTTGTTCCCAGATCATTTTCAGACTATTCTTTAGAATGATGCCAATATTAGATTCATGTTGAAAAAAGCTTTTTAAAATATAAATACGTATTGGGCAAAAACAGACCTACTTATATGTTGAACAAAGTTTATTTGTGCTTTTCTAAAAGGATTACAATTCCTTATCTCGTATATCTGATAAAAGTGGCTCCAATCTATGGGTAAGTCAAATTTAGAAACATTACTCTCGTGATTGGTAAATTGCCGGACGAGTTCGGTGTTACCCACCTACGAATGTCATAGTTTGAAGCGGATTTTAATAGGTTAACGGGATGTACAGTCCCTGTCGAATACTTTCAATTTCAACCATTTCAATCCTCTAATAAAGCAGATGAACTTAATATGAATGATTTTCATGTATGCCTGTAATATGGCGAGCTAAGGATTTTAAGGCAAATTAAACTCGAACAAAAAATGAAAATCATTAAAATCGTGATATATGTAATTTAGTTATTAATTTTCTAGTCTCATAATCTTCTTTATATGGATATGTGTGTCTGTATTTGTATACTGAAATGTTTAAAAGAAAATTTAAAGTAGGTAAATATTCCCGCGGTCGATCTTGATGATTCCAAGTCAAGAATTGTAGTTGTAATTTGCATTTAAATTTTATGTCCAAATGTTTAAGTTACGTTTATAGCTATAAAGTTAATTGATTGACCGATTGGAATGGAACACACGGAATTGATAGCATTACATTTGAATATAGACTTGTAAGGAAGGAACAGTTTCTCAGTACCTACTTGGGGTTAAGTTTTTTAGCGTTTTGTACAAAATCTTCGCCCCCACAACAAATTGCAAGCATTTAGTACGTATAATTGGAGCGATTAGTACAATTTAGTCGCGACATTGCGTGTGCCTCCACAATTAGCTATCGTCAATTAAATTCTGTCTTCAAAATAAAATACCATTGAAATAGATGGGGTTTCTTCGCTAATTATTATGTAAAAAGTTTAAAACAAAAGCTTGGAGTAAGCAAATTATACGATTGTTTAAACGATATTACTCACGAACTCCGTACCTAATAAGCATATCTAAGGAAGTTTCGCCATCAATTTGTAGATAAAATAAAGAAAAATAACAGTTAATAAGTATTTAACTTTTGTTGTTTATATTTAATTATCATCGAGTCATTTTAAATGAAGATAATATTATTAGGACTAAATGGACATCAATCCCCTTCCCTAGATTATTGAAGAGAATGTTAATTTTTTTTTATATTTTCCTTCCTTTAATTTGCGAATTTAAAAGAATTTCTAAAAATGTGTATGTAGGTATAAGGTAAATTGAAACTTTATCACATTATTCATGTTCGGAAATTGCTTCCTGAGATCTATGTGACCGTGAAAACGTCCACGTATGCTCCTAATTGATTTCGCAAAGTTTGCATAATCAATATTTCCTTACCTTAAATAAATTTAAGAAGCGTTAAATAATATATGAATCATTTTGTAGATTAACCGAGAACCGCAGTGTTATTAAACTCCAAACTCAAATATTTATGTATTTTCATTAACTTTCAACCATAGGTACTATAATTCCTTTAAACTGCCGAACTTTTGCTTGTCGTAAAATCCAACGATGCTTTTAGCAAAAGGCTATCGTAAGCAATTTTGAGAAGTCGCATTATTTATTCGTAGGCATTGAATAAAATATTTCTCGGTTGAATATTTTATATGGTACCTACTCGCCTATTTCTTTGTATGGGATAATTTGACCACTTAACATTTGAAATACTCTTTCTACGAGTAGGTATGATGCATTAATGGGTGACTTTATGGGTACCTACGTTATTTCGTGTAGCTTAAAGAATGTAGAGTCATGTAGAGTTCTAGTTGAAAATGGATTTCCAATAATACAGTCATCGATTAATAGATAAATGATCCTTTGCATATTTACGTTACGTAACATTACGTTGTGTGGCAACAAAATGGAATTTATAATCCTTTACATTCTATACATATATTTACAGAAGTGCAACTATATTATGTTTCATTTGATACTTATTAGTTCTATTTACTTATATTATTGTTTTTTGCGTATTCATTATAATGAGATGTCACAACCTTGTTCATCTAACTAGACTAGACCGCGTAGTACATAATGTATTGGTAATTTAGTCGTAGCAAATCAACGGATGTCAGTAGAACAATGATTTGACCTAGCGCAATGCGCGCGCGCACGTCGCGTCGTCGGCCACGTGAAGTGTTTCTCTCGATTGAGTCGTAACTCGTAACCAAATATGCTTTTATTATTATAGCATTGTATTGAGAACCATTGTAATTATTATTGTCCTGTATTTATCATTTAAATAAAATACAAGCAACGATTAAAGTGGTCTGCAATTTGAATATAATAAATGTACTTTATATTGACTACTTCTATGTAGGTCTGTGTTACGGAAAATTAGGCCAAAATATTGTATTTATATGTGTAAGAAGTATTAAGTTTAGATACAGGCGGGTTTGTTTAAATTTCTTTGTAGGTAACTTGCAAACAAATAAAATCTAAAAATAAATCTAGCAATATATGTAAACACAATTTTAAAACAGCTCGCTATCACAGAAGAGAAGCATAATATTATCCTGTAATAAAACTTCATGTCAGCCATCAATGATCCAGCCATCCCATGAACCATCCTCACATTGACGCTGTGAAAGACACGTGATCTTGCATAAAAATGTCTGTAATGATCATCACACTCGCCTTATATTTTCCTTCGTAGGCATAAAACACATTAGATAATTAGTGAGCACACCACAGCGTTACATCATCGTTTAAATCAATTGGTGATTCAAGACGGTCTCGTATGAATTATGATTATAACAACACCAATTATAATTAAAATCTTGTCAAAGATATGATTCGCTGAAGACCTATAAATTAACCAATTAGTGCTATAAAATTAATGTAAAGATATTATCTCAGATACTTGCAAGACATGACAAATTTAGCACACTTGTCGGCAAACACATTCAATGGAATATCTGATAAGATTTGTTATCAACTTATCATAGACACACAGCGGTTGCTTTGTATAAGTTTTGAATAATATTAGTTGACCTATGACGTAGGTAGTAACTATTTAGTAATCTGTGCTACTAGTTACTACACAAGTCTACAAGTCAATAAGAACGTTTAGGTAATTTTAGTGCTGATGTAACATAATATGACGCAACGTGAAGGTCAGCTTGGAAGGTTTTGCATTATTTTTGTAACTTAAAAGTTAAAACACAAGGATTGTTTTGTTATTGCAAAAAAATAGATATACATAAACATCCCAAAAAACGCCTGTGACATCTAGTAACTACTAACTTCCTACTCACCTATAAAATTTCACTGAAAATGAAAAATAAAAGACTCATCGGTAGGTTGCCTTTTATATCAGAGCAGGGGGAAATATATCCCCCCCATCAGTTCCAAGCCTTGTCGTGGCCGGGGGGGCTCAGTAGCTTGGAGTGCCCTCGTGTACTCTGAGTGAAGCTAATTGGACGCGGAGGGGCTGAAAGGCCGGTCTGTCGTCTGACGACACGATTGGTTCGACGGCCAGGGATCCATATAGCTGGCTGGCTGGCTTGAAGGCCGGCTGGCCGGGCTGGCTGGAACCGGCTGGTCACACCGGCTGCCTCGCTGGCTGGCTAGGGGGCCGGCTGGCAGGCTGGCTGAAACCGGCTGCTCCACCGGTTGGCTGGCTGGCTGCTTTGGACGGCGGCTGGCTGGCATGCTGTCACCGGCTGGTTATCCGGCTGGCTGGCTGGCTGGCTGGATGGCTGGCTAGCTGGCTAGGATCCTCCGGGGGGCCAGGATTGGCTCAGGTGCCGTTGTGGTACGGCGAGGGATGGCGGCTAGCGGTCGCGGCCTGGTTATTTGGCTGGGCAAAACGGAGTTGGAAGGTCGATTCGGGGCTCGTTTGGGTCTCGTTCCGACCGACTGGCAGGGGGCTGCGCTTTGCGGCGATGGGTGGCGGACAGAGGCCGCGCGCGTTGTTATTTGTTGGTAGTCTAACTACCAACAAAACAGGGGGCGGGATCCCGACGCGTCACTTTTGTGACACGCGGTGACTCCTGTAGGTGGGTGTAGGGCGGCGGCTGTCCTGAGACAGCCGTCTGCCAACTCGTAATCCGGTCCGTGGGGCCGGACCGAAGGCCGCCACCTATCGTGTGAGGTGGGGGCTGCGAGGGAAACCTCTATAAAAGTGCGCCGGAGGGTCGTTTGACGCGTGACTCACGTTTCGGAGGGCCTTTCGGCGCGCGTCCTTCGGCCGGTCAGTGCTGGGGTCGAGGGTTTGGGGAACGCCGATGATGGAACGGGGAACAATCCATCGTCGGCGAGTGGGTGGCGTGAGCTCGTGTACGGCTTGCGCCACCCCGGGGTGGGCATTTGGTGGAGGGCCTGGAAACGGGCAAGTGGCGGAGAGCCTGGAAACGGGCAACTGCTGGGCGGGACATGCGGAAGATTGCGAATGTGTACCCGCATCCCGTCTAAAGCAGCGCGTTGGTACACGGTGGGGTTTTGGTCGGTAGGAATCCGACATAACCCACGGCTCCTTCCCCGGGAGCCGTGGGTATCTTAGGCAAGATTTCCCCACTTGAAAAAAAAAAAATCTTGTGTGGTTTTATGAAACCACGGTACTAGTGAAACTTTTTTTCACACTATAGACATTTAACTAAAAATTATCGTATTTGTACGATAATTATCGTACGTATCGTGCGTCACGCGACATGCGCTACACTGACCAAAAAGTTCAAGACGATGTAATAAAAGTTTCACTTTAAAAAGGGGGGAAATATATAAATAGATACTTACCTATTTTATACGAGTGATTTAAGGGTAGTTTTTGTTTCTCTTGAGCAAAACCTTTTGTACAAAAGTATTATGTGCACACAAATCATTATTTCCTACACACTCTGGAAATAATATGACTTTGTTAAATTATGGTAACCACCCCTTGTTAAATTTTCTCTAGATTTGCCAAATAAACGCCGAATAATTTATATCTCGAAGAGAAATATATAGCCCTAGAATGATTACTGAAAACAAACTTTAAATATTAAACGTCTATAATATAATAACGAATGGAATTTGCAAACACAAATGATATTTTGCGGTTTTGTTGCACTAACCGGCATCAATGCTGTGGTCAGAATAATTATATTGGGTATCTGCAGTTGCACTATCAATGATTGTTTTATAAATAACTATGACTGGTCCAATCCTTCAAAACTTTCATTTATAATTAAAATTAACTGTAATTACAAAGTAAAGATTTTAGTTTTGCTATAGTCATAAAAATCCTTGACCATCAGCATCACTCCTCAGTGACACAAAGTATGCATCGAAGTTATAACCCTTTTCTCTAGGACATTTAAGTACGGAAAGTCTGTTAGTAGGTAGTGTTTGCAATATATGTATAGGGGTGCTCCGAAGGACCCTTCTCAGTTTTAACCCTTTAATATTTGAAGGGGCTGTTCCGGCCATCATCCTTTGATCAGCAGAATGCATTGTGCGATGAATTACGTGCCGAAGGAAAAGTAAACATTATTTTGTCTTTCTGGAATTTATAATACAAAAAAATACAATTTTAGTTTTACTTCTAATTCTGGAGAAGTTATTTAAATTTAAAAAACTGTATTATAATTTATAATATAATAAGTAGTGTAACCTAATTATAAGTAACTATTATACAAAATATAGAGTTTTGTATACGTCATAGTTATTTACTACTCACATTATTATTTTTCAAAAGTTCATGAAATCTGGTTTCATTACAAACGCCATCTGTCGGAAATGTTTGAAGTTACGTTATGCCACGATGGTTGTATTGCCTGAAACTTTCAGACTACAGCGCCGTCTGTACCTACTCTTTATTCTTAATTTTATATAGATGGCGTTTATTGTGAAAGTTTTGTTTCTTATGCGATAGATGGCGCTAGTAGTAAAATTGTTATAAATCTCAAAATAATTATAGTTTTATTGAATCTGAATCTGACCCATAATATACATATATATACTCCAGTCTCCATGCATCAACGAAAGTTTTCCATAAAGCATGTAGTTACAAATTGGCTAAAAGCTCAAACAAACAAAGCATCAAGAGAATCCAACTCGTCCAGTTTTAAAAATTCCAACTCCTACTTTTTGGTTATCCCACATCATAATATAAACGGGAGAGTAAATTATTCTCTCGATGTTTGCTTCGGATGTCGAGGACGCAGAAACCTTTAGTTATTTTTCGACCATTATACGAAAAGGGCAGTGAAACAAAGAGGAAGACAAAGTACACAATTAATTTGCTATATCTGCATTTCCTCAAATAAATGCATTCACTAACCCAATGCCCTACTTAGCAGATTTTCATGCGTATTTTGGAGTTGAGCGTCATAAATAGACATCGGATTATATGCACTAACAAAATGCCAAAATATGCATGCAAATATGCACTAAAAAAGACCGAAATATGCACTAAAAACGACTGATATGCCTAAAATATGCACATATAAATCAAAAAAACCTTTATTATTTTTATATATTTAAATCAAAGATTGTACAAAAACATTGAAATTTTCTTGAAATTGAGTATAGTTTTTGTGCCAATATACAATTAAGCATTTTTACCAAATTTTCGAGCGCAAATTTGTGACGTTTGTCACCCGCGAGCCCAGTGTTGCCACCTTAGACCTTTCCGGGCTAAATCTAGCCCTTTTTTGGAATTCAACCCGTGTTTTACGTTTTTAGCCCCAAAAGGGTAATCTAGCCCTATTTTGAATGGCTCAAAATTTACTTAAAATGGAGCCCATTTTGTAATTTTTTGCCATTTTACCATGCCAAAATAGGGTTTGTTTACTCGCTGAGCGTTCTGATTGGCTAATAAAGGTTAGTCGACCAATCAAAACTCCCGCTACTTAACGATTTATGCACGAAATATGCACGATTGGAGAAAAAGGCTAAAATATGCACTAACGCCGTAATTAGAGAGTTTTATGCATTTGCATATGCAAATATGCAATTGCATATAATCCGATGTCTAGTCATAAACATCGCTGTTTATTTTGCTGGAAGAGTAAAACGTATAACTTTAAACAAATGGAAGAGTACAACGCGGTGAAAATGTTATTGATTCGCCGATAAAGACAATCGACAAGGTATCGCACATTTTAAGGCAAGCGCCTGCGAAGCTGCACGCACGCCAAAATCTAATGGAAAATGGCACGCAACGGACTCTTCCTGCTTTGAACGGATCGTAACATTCAAGGACAGTTGCGTATCCATAACATTTATCACGCAAACTTTGGGAATGTTATTTGTGCAAATTTGTCAACATAGCTAGGGTGGTTTTTGGATTATGAATTATGCGTTATAAACTTTTCTTATTATAGGTAATAGGTACTTTAATACTCTTTCCGTAGTCGTTTTTAAGACAGATATAATTTGTCGTATTATCAGAACGTGCGATATACTGCATGTAAATTATTCGGAATTCAAAAATATTTAAGGTACCTAGGTAGGTATAGATAAGGTGTTTCATTAATGAAACCAAAATGAATCACATACCTACCACAGCGGACAGGCAAAGGTTGATGTTATAGAAAACAAAATAAATACATACCTATTATTATATTATGTATATTGAGCCACATAAAATAAATAAATCATTATTAATTTATCTTTAAGTAGGTACTTACCTAAATTTGCATAGTTATAATAGGTATGAGTTTTTCAAGTTGACTCACTTTCGAAGGGATAGGCACTTATTTGGAAAATCAACCTATTTTTTAAATTTTAAACATGCAATTTGTTAACTAGTATCTCTAAATATATACCTATTAACACCTATTAGTAGTAATTACCTATTTGTACCGATTTGTTAACCTTGAACGATTTTTCACATCTTTCACAGAATCTTTAACTGTGACTAAGTTTTTGTCACTTGTCCTTCATCTTTCAAATAATGACTGATAGTCTTATCTTGTGCATTTTTGCGAATCATGAATTTCCTTGCGATAAGCATATTTGAGAGATGTAGAATAAAAGTAATCTGTGATACGAATTTATCTCAAACATAAGTATCTAATCAATTACATAATAAAAATATGTTAATTGGCTCTAAGTATTTTATAAAACATTAAATAATTATGAATCTAGAATGAAATACTTCTGTGTATTTTTATTAAACCACGCATGGGGTGGATAGTTTATATAGGTATCTAAATTGAGTAAACAAACATTAATTATGACTTATTTTGTTTCAGGTAGTTGGAGATATTTTATGAAAATATTTTACTAAAGAAGTATTATGTAAGTGGCTAGTTAATAAAGCTTGAGTCATCTCAAAATGTATTACATATTATATACTTAATTGTAATTTACTATAATAAGTTACTTCTTTGTTCTAATAATAATTGGGAAGCTGTTTTCCAAAATAATGGAGGTACTTAATATGTAAATGTGAGTTCTACATTGATTTAAACCGCCATTGCTGTTTGTGCATACTCAATAAGCATTTATTTTAACTTGGGCGTTACCATTTTTAAATTGTTTTGGTTATAAAAGACTAAGGTTGTACGTCAGTACGTTTTGTACATTGAATACGTTTCACCATTAGCTAGAGTCGTAGATCTTCACAGGGATTCTCCTAATTCAAGTGCGCGCGCAGCCTTTTCAGGGCGCAGGACGCACCCTATCTTAGAGCTATAAAACTTTAGACATTCACTTTATTCATTAAATATACTTTTGTGTATAAAATTCTTAAACACGCGATTTGAATACAGAGAAAATGCATCTCTATGTAAATCTTATTCTTTTTTATTTTATGTATTTTTCTTTCTATATATTCTTAGTATCAGTAGTGGAGATCGGCCAAAATACTTTAAAAAAAATGTAAGAAATTAAATGTTAATATCACCAGAGTATTATAAATACATAGTAAAGAACGTTATGTCATTTAGATTATAAAATTTAAATGTAGATACCTACTGAAATATTTAATATCCGGAGTTTGCTATTCCCAAACGTAAACGGTAGATATTCTTGAAAGGACCTACGTAGAGAAATAAAAACCGAATTACTACAGTTGATTGTTTTAATTTGGAATGTATGATAATATTAATCCACTTTGTTGTGTATAATATCTAATGGTTTAAATGTATTATTTGAAGAATTCGAATACTTTCTAATCTAATCTTGTTGTACATATTTCTCATCTTGTTAAAAATGATTTACATTAACAATAATAACTTGTTTTGAATAATGTATTGAATATAGAGATTTCTATTGAACAATATTTCGATTGCTGCCGCATCTATTAACTTCGAAGCTCTTTGCATACTTCAGTCGCCGATAGAGGCCGTAACATATCACAGCACACCAGCTCTTGCCGGCTTCTCTGACGGTGGATGTTCTTACTGAATTGCTATTCTAAAAATACCAAGTCTTTCATATAACAGTGATAGTCATTTGCGGCATCTCGGTAAGTTACCTGTTGTCAACAGAATATTAACCTATAGCACGGCCTTTGCTTCTCAATGGAATATTCTAGCGCTCACGTTCAATACTACGCAATGTATAAACAGTGTAATTAGATACTAAACGATCATTCCGTCATCAATTGTAGCCAATTCTAATATTTCACTTGATTTATAATTAATCGAGGTTTGTAGAGTAGTAAATAACTAGTTTTCATTTTCAATTTCGTCTTTCAACCATCAAACTACAGAAATCAATAGAATCTTTAAAAAAATAATCATAACTCAATAGAACAAGACAGTAATAGAATAGACTTATTGAATTTAATAAGATTTTAATAGTATCGACCGGCCTTCGTTCGAATACGCATGGAGAAATGGGATTGTGTAAAGTGCAATATAACTGTATTATCATTTATCAATAATGTGATTCCTTTTTAGATTAGGATGTTTACAACTGACTATTCTTATGTACATTTACCTACGTGATACGTATCGCATCCAAAATGTATAATGGAAAGAAACCGGCCATTGAATAAATGTTCTGGGTTTACGTGATAAGTCGTCTATAGCGTTGTCACTAGAAATACCGATAGCACAAGTGGATATTCCATTTACTTCCTATTGTTTTTCACGTAATTGCTTTTATAACACAATTGTTTATCAAGAATTCGATATTTTTTATGACGTCAATTTGAAATTACAAAATTTATGTCTCTACCTTGGTCTCTACTAAATAAATTATATGACAAATTTAATAACTAGTTGTGAACATGATATTTTTATAAACATTGTAATATTGTATTACGTCAAAATACTAATTTCTAGGAAGTTAATTTGATAGTCATCAAATTATTGATTAATAGATAGAGTCGCAAATTTCTTATGAATATGCGAATTAAGTATTCATTAATATTTGTTATTAGGCTCTTTGTGTAATATTCGTTATAAAAATGTATAAAAAATAATATTTTAAATTTATACCACATATGAGTTACAAAAAAATAAAGAAATAAATGTTAAATTAGATTTTTTACAGTTTAATTATTCATGTCAACAAAAAAGTATTTGTGATGACTAATAAAATAAATTATACACCTATTTTATTAATGCAAATGGTTTTTCTAATCATAAACATTAAATTTCACTCTTTGTCTGACTCATGGCATGATTCACGAAACGAGGACTTTACAGGTTTTTTGTTTTAGCAATGTCTCTTTTCTTAGCGATAGCTGTATGTAGGTTGATAACAATAAACTTTCTAACATAGGCTATCATTTAATTCCTAAGCAAGAAAAATAAATTGAAAGGAATATTGCATGCTCAGACGTTACCTAAATTAAATTATAATAATTAATAAGACCAACTTGTGTACGTAGTAATAACTTATACACCGAGTATGAATTAATTTGTCACATTATAGGGTGAGGGCAGAGGGTTGGTACTTGGTAATAGCAAAGAAAACGTAATCATAATATTTCATAGCAGGTAATAGGTGGTAGTTTAAACTTAAGGTTAGGGTGAAGTAAACATAGGAATATGAATAAAAAGTCAGAAACTTCTTTCTTTGATCCGTAACTAGCTTATTAGTTAATTTTCAGAGGTAAAATAAAATAAAGAGCATACAAGCATCAGGTTACCTGGGTCAGCTAAATCCCTATTGGAGGCAAAATCTAGGTATCACGGAAGTTGTCAGGATTCGTAATGCAAAGGGGTTGTGATTCAAGTATCAATTTCAGCACTATCGTTGCTACGGTCTAATATTTGCTAAAATCATAATTGTTAAATAGCTTAAATATTATAAGTATCAATTTATTGTAATACGGTAAAATTCAAATGGTAAAAAAACATACTTTTGACAACAAAATGAAGTAGGTAAGTACTGAATGAAATAAATGTATTGATTTTCTTTCTTCATATTTGTAAATTATTAATACTACTAAATAAGTCATTTCGACGTAAAAAATATTGGCCTTGGTTCTTATCTAACAGTTTCGATACACTGTGTACATATTAATAATATGTTACATCTATTAATAACTGATTAACATAGATACCAGAATAGGTTTGAATTATAGATTTTGATAACGATAAATAAGATACCTACTAAAGTATTAAATATGTCATTTAATATTCTATTAAAGAATCTATTACAAAAAAAATCATAAGCTAAGGGGTCTCTATTATTTATAGCGAAATGTATAAACAATTCGGTTTAATATAGAATTATAGCAAATAATAAAACGAATGTGTTACCTACTTATTGATTTATTCAGAGATTCCATTATTTTATATTATTAATTATTGCTTTAATTATCACAATTGTTTCCTATTAATGACTTACTTGTCTAAACCCAAAACAAAATACATATGAAAAATTATTTACAATAATAAATATTAAGCTGACTTCCTACTTCCCTAAATTTGAACACTAGATAGCTATATAGCTAATATTGAAATACAAACAAAAGGGTTTTCAGTTGCATGAATCGTTAAACTCTCCATTCAGCTCGCGTAACAAAACGTTGCAACGAAAACAATAATAATTCCCCATTATATTCTATCCACCATTTCACTGTTTGGCAAAAGCTTCCTTGATACGTCTTACGTTTACGTGTACACATTTATTAACGTAATGATATATTTTTATTTGACTCATTTAAAAATTCGCTCTTCGGTATGGCAGCGTGCCATTATGCCATTAACTTCAACCATCATAAAAATAATTTCGCATGTTTTTATCCAATTCTGTGAGGGAAAAAGTTGCTCGGTTTCTCAGTTCGCGGTGGTGGTGTGTTCGGGATATTGTCCTGGACTCTCAGTAGCCATGGGTTGTCTATCTTCTGGGGTGGCGTTCCTTCCTTTCTTTCATTGCTGCCGGAAGGTGTTAGGTGAAGCAGAGGCAACTTCGCTTTCGGGCTTGGCGGTTTTTCTGAATTAGGATGCATTTCGTCTGTAAGAATTACACACTCATAAATAACAATGAAAGCGGCAAAGAATTTATGCATTTACTTTGTTACTACAAACGAACAAATGCATATCCGTAATGTATTATAAAATAAACCGTCAAATCAAGGCTAGATTAAGAATGTAGAGCGATTAAAACACAAACAATATGATAATATTAGTGTTCAGTACAATTGTTATAATAATCAAAATTATTCAATGAAGTAGATTTGTATAGTAAGAAAAAATAATAATTGAAAAACGTGTAACTCACTTTGTTCCAGGTGATTTAGCGTAATGTTTTCCAATCGCGAGTTAATAACTTCGACACCGTTTATAAACATTGGAACTCACTAACACTTCAATGTACGGAGGCTCGATATAAAATGCGCGATGTTGAGTTAAGATCGAAGTTTTATATTGTATCTGAGTCACATTTGGCAAGAAGCGCGGAGAACCACGTCACTGCAGTACACTGACGCGAGATTGTATGACGCTTGTATAAATTTCTTTCAGCTACGTGTAGCATTTATCGGGCCTGTCACTCAATTATAATTGAGTGATAAGCACCAATATCTATTACTTTTAATTATGATAATACCGTACGTATGATCATAGGCTAAATGTATATAAATAATAGAACTACCTATATCGCTGCAGATTATTACTATCGAAATAATAAATTAGAGCATTCCAATAAAGCGTGCTCTGATTAACGATACTGTTCCTCAGCTAATTATTGCGCTAATAGATAATGTATAATAAGATATTAGGATGATACCGCGTTATCTATTTTTTCAACGTTTTCTTTCGCTACATTGCCTCATTTTCTAAACAGTCGTTATTGAATATTGATACAGGTAATTGTGTTAATTTAACAGATAAAACACGAGTACACAGACATAATATCCATTGAAATCTGGATAATCCTTATTCTGGCTTTTGTTAGTCACTTAAAATAAATAAATGTCGAGTATTTTCGAGAGATTACTGCTTAAAATTCCTTACGCATCTATGACTAAGCTTATCTTGAAGGAAAACCCTTAAATTTATCTAATGATTGTAACTTTATAAGTGTATCTAGGTACTTGGTACACAGTTAACGTATAATTTTTCCATAAATTCTTTGTTCCTGGTAGCAGCTATTTAGTTCATAGTTTTATCAATTTAAAATTTTGATTGATTACAAAGTCAATGAAACAACGGTCAATTCACACTATCTGATAACGTACGAAAGTATGTCAACTTATAAAAATAATTAGAGATAAGGTATTTTGAACTTCCTTGAAGAATTTTCCAACTAATTGAACCTTAATTCGCGGACAAGGTTAAGTAAGTTTCCTTGAGTAGTAATTGTGGTGACTGACACATGGGAGTGTCCTAGGCGAGCCATGGTGATGTCGAAATTCGGATATATTTAGGTCCATACATACATTTTAATAGTTATACAATCGATCAAGATTCTTTTTGGGTTTAATCTTGGTTTTAATAAAAACCATAACTATAATATATATACATAATATAATTTATGTGCTTTATTCGGAAAATTCCACTTCTTTTTAAAACGGATAAAAACCAAATAATAAAAGATTTTTTTTGTTTTTATTACAAGTAACATTTCACGATATAAAAATAAACGTGACTCAAACAAATGCAATTACGTTGGTTGTACATAAAGATGACGTTGGTTAAATTTTTGTTCATCATAAGTTACTTTTTAATGAAGAGTAGAAACACTTAGATATGCTTTTCTAGAGCAAATATCCATACTAATATTATAAATGCGAAAGTAACTCTGTCTGTCTGTCTGTTACTCAATCTGTTACGCCTAAACCACTGAACTAATTTTCATGAAATTTGGTATGGAGATATTTTGATACCCGAGAAAGGATAAAGGCTACTTTTTATCCCGGGAAAATGATGCAATCCCGGAAATCCTACGGGAACGGGAACTATGCGGGTTTTTCTTTGACTGCGCGGGCGAAGCCGCGGGCGTAAACCTAGTTTCCAATAAATTCTAAACTGGTTTCATAATATGCATCTATTAAGTATCTAGGTAGAGATCACATCAATTGAAAAGAATTTTAAAGATTTTATTATCATTATCCTTGATTTACCAACATTCATCAGTTAACATTAAATGATATATAAACTATTAGCTCAAACCATAATTATCAATTATCATGTATGTATGTAGGGTTTCATAAGTAACGTGTAATAATCGTAGCTGTTATTTAGTTTATTCACTGTAAAGGGGTTTCACTGCAATTTTCATCAATCTACGTAGATCCGTGGTTTTATGCGTCAGCCGTGCACGAAGTTTTATTGATAGCACCGCTTGCGTGGAATCAAAATAATAAAAACTTATTGTTTTATAGTTTCAAGGAGATATCGCAAATAGGCGTCGAAATCATCGCGTGGATATGACATAGAGCTATATTATTGCTCCAAGATTTATTATAACCAAGAAGTATGGAGCAAACCCCGAATAACAACGTCAGTCGGGTAAGCCTTAAGGCTACACCAGCGCACAGGTTGACAACCGAATGCACTTTGCACATTAACTGGAAATTTCATTCGTACCATGCGAAGTCAACAAACTCAAATCCACGTTGAATTAGCCTTTACAATGTCAACCATTTAATGTGTAGAAATTTGTTTTCATCGCGTGCTAGAAAAATAAATTCTCAGTTATTTTAGGAAAATCATTTACATTTACGTCTATTATTTGGCGCTACATGTAAAATGACACACATTTGAAGGAAATTTTATGTGTTATGAAGTATTCGGTTTAATCACGTTAATATAAATAGATGCTTTCGTTCCACTTGCTTACTAAAATTAGTTCAATGAATAAATAGACAACAGTTATTACACTACTAATATGATATTATGTAGAGATGATGATGAATAATAATAATACGAACAAATAGTCTGTTCATACACCGAATTTTTTTTTTTTTTTTTTTTAATTCTAAATAGATAAATTCTAATTAGATATAGGTAATTAGGTATGCTACTCACAAAAATTCAGAACTAAGATCCTTAATACTGTAAAGCAAATAGTTTCTCTCTCATTACATTTTTGAAAAAAAACTCACTAAGTTAGAAAATATGATACATCTTTATTATCAAGAAGTAATATCCCGAACAATAAATTATCAACCTATTCAGCAGCAATCATAGAAAATGCACAAGAAGTAACTCTACTAAAAACCCAAATCGAGCGCATTAGGTTTATTTGTTTTGCATCTGCAGTCGAATAATAGTCCCAAATTTAGTGTAGTTTAATGTAAATTCAAGAGACTGAGTTGACGAACACTGTTTGTTATATAAGGCAATATGATCACGCGATCGACATTTTTGTAACGTGTAGCCTGCTAGTACCAATAAATTTATTGATTTTTCTTTACTACATATGTATTAGGTAAAATAGCTGCGTGGAATGAAACGCTCGTTGTTAACTAAATCAGCTCTCAGGGTGACCTAATTCTTTTGTATTAACTATTACGTTTTATACTTATGATTCTTCTTGTTACGCAAAGAAAACTCTAATATGATAAAGGTTTAAATAGTATACAAAACTAACTGTTTAGACCTTTTAAATACATTTTGCTTGATGATTTAAGTATGTAAATTGAAGAAACTAAAAATTAAAACAAAGTACATACCTACTAGTAGGTATAATTTGAGTATTTCTTGAATTCCATTTCATTAGTAGGACGTTTGCATTTTAAAATCAGCCGTGCTTTGACCTAGTAGCCGAGTTCGTGTCAATTTGTGTTCGTGGGGCTTTGCTTGCTTTACTGGTAAGGTTTGAATTTTTTTTAACTACGAAACAAAGTGACTTAATTAATAGCCGGAAGCCAAGCCAGAGGGTTAAGCAAAATGATTCTAAGTAAAGTAATTCATTTCAACATAATATGACTAAATAGTCATTTTTTTCGAACCATTATCCATTATTCTTTCTATATCTTGATGTCGATATAATAATTAATATACCTAAATATTCCTCTAGGGAGTCATTGTTAAATCTGTTTCTAGTACCGATATCGCCGCCTTACTTCACCCCTTCAGTTTTTTCTCCAGTAAAAAAATTATTTTATATTAATTGACATAGAAAATGCAATTGAAAACGACGTCTACTTTACTTGAACATAAAATTTTGAATTTAATTTAAAGTTCATGAATTAATCGAAGAAGTAGGTAACTTTTGGAAATCATATTACTTCTCTCATTGTAAAATTTGAAACTGTTAATATTTATAATAAGTATTTATACTTTTAAGTATATTCATTGACTATTTGTCTTTTAAAGCCATCGGTAGAGAATCGTTCTCCGGGTATTCAGAACGGCAGTGAGTCAACTGTACCAAATCCATCGTTTGTTCGGCCGCCTCTTACCAGAAACGACTCTCGTTCTGCATTTCCATCGCCAGCGCCTCGTCCGGCTGCACCTCAGTTGCAACAGAGACCCCAATTTCAACCAGGAGGTCCAGTGACAAACTCTCCACAATTGGGTCCTCGTCCTGGAGCCCCTGTACCTAGAGGAGCTATTACTGGTGCACCTGGATCGCAGCCAATTCGTCCCCAGGCACCTTATTTGCGGCCAGCAGGCCCTCAATCCATAAATCCACAACAAGGACCGAGGCCACAACAAAGCCCCACGCAAATCTCACAGAGACCGCCTGTACCTAACAATTTGCAATTCGGTCCTCGCCAAACTCCTCAATTTGGAAGTGCATCTACACCTGAAGGTGCAAGGCAGAGTTTAAATTCTCAATTAAACGGCTCACCAAAACAAAATCCAGCACAGAATACAGGTCAACTTTCAAGACAATCATCACAGGGCTCTTTAAATAATACTGATTCTCCTCAGTCGTATCAAAGCAAACCAGTCAACCTGGATAATCAAAATAATTCCAATGAAAATCAAAATGTTAATAAGGCCGAAGGTAACAATGAAATGCCTGGGGCAGGAAAAGCGCGAAGTTTCAGCATTGCGGCAGCACCTGGTGCACCGAGCCCACTCAAAATGGAAGACGATAGACGCAAATCAGTTAGTGCCGTCAGCGGAAGAATTGATGAAATAGGTGCAAGGAATCTCGGTCTTGGGCAGATTCAAGAAATACGAGGAAGTAAGGACGTTTTAGGCTCAAGAGAAAGTGTCAGATCAGAAGCATCCAATGAAGGTACAAAAGATATAACTGATAGACCAGAATCGCGTTTGGCAGGATCAAAAATGACGGAGTCTTTTATGGGATCACTTTCTAATTTGACAAACAAAAAGAAAACAGATGATGATGACGATGTTGTTTCACAAAACAACTTAAGTGTGGGCAAAAACGATTCCATGCAAAATAAGACAGAGCTATCAGATCGTTCACCTTCTCTGACACGTAGTGATGATTCTCCGGAGCCCAAAAATATTTCTCAAAATTCTGTTCTATCTAACAAATCCCAAAGTGTAACCCCTGAACCACAAAGACCAAAGACACCAAAAATTGAAATAAAGCAAGACACAAATTTGGAATCTAAAAAGAGTCCTTCAACACCGAATAGGCCACTTTCTAAATCTCCGTTACTGGAATCAAAATCCCCCATACCCGATTCAAAACCACCAACCCAATTAATGAAAAAGACTTCAGAGCTTCATACAGCGGGACAAACACCAGTAGATTCAAAAAGGTCTACTCCTCGGAAGGTTGTTTCTGCACCCAAATCAAGACCGAAAGGTAATTTAGAACTAATTTTAACTATTTGAGATGACTCAACGCTGACTGTGTTTATGAAACATTTATCTTTATTTTTTATTAAACAACTTATTACTATTTCTTAACTATATGCATCTCGTTTTAGATGGTGACAATGACAGCGGAGTCGACGAATCTACTCAAGGAAATGTAAGTTATTATATTTCAAATCATCCCAAATAAATCTCAATATTATGTAATAATTTATTAACAAAAAGATAAAATTTTAATAACATGTACACCTTTTCACAGGACCATAATGGATCTCCTGGATCACCTAACAAAACCTTACCTAGTAAATTACCTACTAAAGAAAAATCAAGCAGCAGCCTTAAACCAAGTCTTTCAAGATCTTCAAGCAAAAGTGCTACTGCAAAAACACCCGAAAATCCTCCACCATCGGAAAAGAAAAGTAAGCTGCTTTTTTATTTGTTGAAAAAGACCTACGTACCCATATTTTGAAATTTTATCACTTATAATATATTTTGTTTTTATAGAAGTTCCAATGAATAAGGTTCAAGTTGGCAATGCACCTTCCCCTAACATCAAGACAGTGAAATCGAAGATCGGATCTTTGGAAAATACAACTTACAAACCAGGGGGTGGAAAAGTTAAAATTGAAAACCGAAAACTCGATTTTAACAAGGTAACTCCAAAGATTGCTGCCAAAAATGATGCTTACACTCCGAGTGGTGGAGCTAAGAAGGTATGTAATGTCGAAGCCAATTTACGTTTTTTCAATTATTATAACTAACCATTAAGTTTTATAATACTTGTACATCTATAGATTACGACGACAAAATTGGAATGGAATGCCAAATCCAAAATAGGATCTCTTCAGAACACATCATACAAACCAGGTGGTGGCGATAAGAAGATAGAGACGGTAAAGTTGGATTTCAAGGAAAAAGCCAAACCCAAGGTGGCTTCTACAGTTAATATTACACACAAACCAGGCGGTGGTACTGTTAAGGTAAATTTTTAATTTTTTTATAGAAACATTAGTACAACACTCACGAAAATTATAGGTGTATTTCGCATAATAATCAAAGTGGTAAAGGCTAAATCTTCGAATTGTGAGTACTGGATAAATTTGAGCAACCGAGCACTGTAGGTAAATTTAAATTTTTGTATTTTGCAAAATTGATGATTTGTTAGATGGTAATTAATACATTTGCCTATTAGTATACACACAAATTATGACGCTTATTGGCAAAGTCTTGTAAAATTTTATTAAAATCTATCTTTCCTTAGAGATCTATAACAAAACCTGGAACAAGAGAAGTAAGTCCAACGAATTTTGTATTTGATATTGTGAGCTTTTGTTGTGCACATCTTTTCTTAGCGCAATTGGCAACCAGAGAAGTCCTAATCTAGTGTAAAATGAACTACATTCAGCGATTTAATGGGCCCTCTATGTAAACAAAAATTGTAATTTAAAAACATTAAAATACGTATTGTACGGGTATTGTTTCTAGTTCATTAAGTGGGAGTTACCAAGATGGAGAGCGTCGAATAGACGATCTCATTTGCTTTTTGTACGGTGTCAGGTCAGTTTGGATGCTATAGAGTAAAATTATACATCATAGGACATAATTAATGGAAGATGTGTTGTCGCTAGGACTCTGTTGAGGCTGTTTGCCACGCTGCATTGTTTGTGATGAAAATCAATAATAGTGTGAATGGGAATGTCCAGTCAAATATATGCATAATATTTATGTATTCTATTTCAGCACATGACACTTATTATTAAAATGAAATATATGTTTATTGTTAATACTATTTTATTAAAATTGACAACATTGGATACTCATACAAAGGCCGTCATACGCACGCAAGAACTGTTTGAAATAATTATATATTATTATTGTTGATAAATATATATTATACCGTTGCTATTCACCAAGCTATATAAAAATACTGCAGTAACACATAGGAAAATTGAAATGCAAAGCAAACAAATATTGAATGTTTACAACTTTACAACCACCACATAAATAAAGACTGATATTTCAGCACAACAATTCTTATATCCATGCTCTATTTTATAATATATGCTTTTATATTTTATATATGCGTGTCACTTTACTGTATAATGCACACATTTTAAACAGATTGAAAACCAAAAGTTGGAATTCAAAGCACAAAGCAAAGTGGGCTCCCTCGACAACGTCAAACACAAACCAGGAGGTGGGGACATCAAAATATTCGATGATAAAGATTACATAAAGCAGATCGGTGGGCACTCCCCTCTCCCCAACAGCCACGGCCAGTCCCGGCAGGAGGTGAGACCGAGCCCTTGAGCGCTGGCCCTTATGTTTACTTCCGTTTTTGTTTTGAGTTTGCTCCTGTGTTTTGTTTACTGGTGAAGGTGTCATCCTCATTGCGATACATTCAGTTAACAGTATAAATATTCACATCGTTCATTTTGTTTCAGCCAGAGTACATATACACATTTTATTGACTAAGGGTAAAGGTATTTTGTGTCGCGTGACTCCATTATATCTATCGACTAACTTGTTAGATGTTTTGTTTTGGTTTGGATTGTTATTTTTTGGGCTTTTGTTCTAATTCACTTTAAGTTTCCCTTCCTATCGTATCGTTTACTTCTTATTGTTCTTTTATAACCATATGTTTATGGATCTTTGAACCATTGGTATCTAAAATATTTAACAGTGAATTTAATTTTTCTCTCATAGAGTCCAGTACCGCCATCACAGCAGCCTCCGAAAGCGGACGAGAATCTTAATGAGCAACAGAGTTAAAGCACAGAGCGAAAACTTTCGACATTTCGATACTAATTTTTAACTAAAAGAGTCCAAACATTTTATACATTTTTTTATCTTCTTTATTACTAATTTTAACTTTAAAATTATTTGTATCGTCTAATTCATAAATAATAGAGACTAAGCCATTTTATTTCGACTCAGCATATCTTACAGACAATATAGATAATTATTGGGTATTTAATTATAATCCACCCTTGTAGGGATTCTGGTTTTCTCACTGTTTGACCTTTTCATTTATAGACTGTAAGAAACTTCATTTTAAAATATAATTTTGCAAAGACGACTAAAGGTGCCAATGTAGATTCGATTTTTTTATTGTATCATATTAACATTCAATTGTTTTTCACAACATTTCATAGTTTCAAATGCGTAGGTACTTAGTACGTACCTATTTTTGTTAATTTACCACTACACTATGTAATTCTCACTTCATGTTGTATTAGCACAGTAATTTTATATGTTTTGTAAGTACCACAAATTAGAAACACTGGTATAGCTACACTCTGAAATACAATAGTCCTGGATTTGGGAAATGATAACATGATTATCATCTTTTGTCTACGTAATATTGTATCGTCCTTTAATACCTATACGTAATAATATAGTTTTTACAGAAACATGATTAATGTAATATTAATTGATTATCGGTATATATGTTAATAATGCACCTCTTCATAAGCTTATTGTCACTCATGTTATTAAGTATCACAGCAATCAGTGTATCATCCAAATATTATTTATTAATTAGGTACGAGTATATTAGATGTTACAAATGGAACTCGATCAAATTGTTGCTATTAGTTATTTTAATTTATTAGTAATAATTATTGATAGCTTTGGAACGGGAAGGTGAACGTGGTAAGACGAACGACAATTTTCTGGACATACGCTATTTCAAGGTCAAATTGAAGCTGAAAATTTTTGAGACAAATTAATGAACTATGTCCAGGAAATTGCGTTTGGCAGTTTGACTGATGAAAGTTAGAATAATATGTTTTTTATATGTATTAATGATTATATGAAGTAATTAGTTTAGGTAGATGTATCTATCGATTTAATGTTGATGCTTTGAAGTCACAGCTTTGTTTGCAATGTCACTATTGTTACATGTTAGTCGGCTGCATTTCAAGAAAATAATTAAGTATACAATTAAATTAAACGGTATTTCTATTGTATTGGATTTATAAGTAGTATTGATGCGATTTTCTAACAAATTGATACTATTATCATCCCACAAGAACACAAAAGTATTTACAGTAGTATTAATTAAGGAAACATTTTGGATTACAAGATATTCATCCGTTTTAATATGTATACCTACATACATGTACTGTATTTGTAACTGTCTAATTTAATACAGATTAACGTATTAATGTACGACACTTGTTTTATTTCGTTTTCTTTTTATTTTATGCTTGTAGATTTGTTTTGCATATTTTATAATTAACCATGATCAAAACCATCCTAGTTGAAATATTTCATCGCACCGAGCACTTGGTAGAAAGCTTTTAAATTGGAGTTTCTAGGTGAGTACGTCACTAATTTTAATAAAACGTTTAACAGAACTTGAAAGAAAATAAAATATATGTAGGTTCATAAATATAAAGTAGAACCATATTTTTCAGACCATTAAATATTGTTTTGATTAACTAACAGAATAATGGATTTTCGTCATGTGGGCGATTTTCTAGTCAAATTAAGGCTCTATCATGCTCTATGTTATCTACAATATAATATATATTGAAACTTTTAAATTCATATGAGTAGAGGACAAGTGATAACTGCGTTAAAAACAACCGACTTCAAACTTGCACTTGCAACATTTACAAATGCAGACAAAAATGCTCATAAAATAAAAACTACTGGGCCTATCCGAATAAAATTTTAAGGGACCAATTCGACACCATCCCGCATCGAACAAAAAAAGAATCACGTAAATTGGTTCAAAAACCTCGGAGTAATCGGTGTACATACATAAAAAAAAACATACCGGCCGAATTGATAACCTCCTCCTTTTTTGAAGTCGGTTAAAAACCATAAGCAATTGTTTAATTGTACAACGTAAGTTAAATCCCAATGTTAATGATTTTTTGTGAAAAGGTACCGGTACTTCCCTCAGCTGGTTATTCCGTCAACAAAAAACCTTGTAATTAGCGTATACTTTTGAACTCAAACTATATTCTTTTATTAGATACAGTTGCATTTTTGGTTATGAAGTTGACGTGAATTTATTTAGTCAAAAAGTAAAGTTATTAATATGTGATATTACAATAATTTCAATTAGAGCAATCACTTTATTATCTACTTGTCGGGATATTCATACCAACCGATATTTCAGAAATATTAGAAAATCTAATACTATGTTGTATAATGTATATTCAAGAACACTGACCAACTTATCATAAAGCCAAACTCTCGAAGTGTCAAAATGAATAATACCATGTAATAACATCAACCTCAAATGTGTAGCCAAGCCCTCATAAGAGGCCCGTGTTCCTTCAGGGAACGTATGTGGGCTGATCATGATGTAGATGGTCCAAATCTGTAGCATAAAACAAATTTCAGGGCGACTTTTACACGGAAGAGTGGGAGGAGGAGCGTCCATTGACCCGCAGTCGCTCCGCTCGGTTCTCGCGCACACCGCGCACACCACGCGCCATGTCGCCGCGCAAACCAGACGAAGAGAGATTCCTTCGCAATACTTGCACTATGAGGAAGTCCTCTAACCGACCAGTTAGTGCTAGAGACCCGCCTCGTATGACGTGTTCTAGACGCTCGTCTATTACACACCGTCCTGCTTTTACTGTGTATTAATCGCAAAATATGAAAACTTACAGGTTTTTTCTTGAATACAAATAGCTCAATACGTCAATGTGTCTCGTTATTTGAAACGTAATTCTGAATAAAATGTTTTGTTTGTTTTGCAAAATTAAAGCAGTTGGATTGAGATTCTCTTGCGAATCCTCAGTCTAATTTTGTATAAGGTTATAAAAACTTCACTTATTTCACATGTAGGGAGTACCTAAAACATTTTACACTACACATTAGTACTGTAGTTTATTAATAGGATTTTTTTTTGGTGTGGGTTTTTTCAAGAGCATCAATCACTGACTATGTCGTAATAATAGAATAGCTGAGTTTAATGTTCAAAAATAACTATAAAAAGATGGAATTTTACAATACCATACCGACCAATTGTTAGACGATGTATCATCAACAATATTTTGTCATGTAATTTTATTCAATTTAGGCGTCATTATTCGCAAACATCGTATCTTCAAAAACTTTTCCAATTATACTTAATTTCATATTAGGTAACATAATCGAAAACTTAATTATATAAACCCTATTTCTATTGTCATTCCCTACAACAGTTACTAATAATAATTAATTCTTGGTTCGATATAGGTAATATTGTAAACACAATAATTTCAATTTGATAATAAAGATGAACATTCCAAACACTGCACAGTAGTGACTTCGTTGTATGTAAACGTGTTGGTTTCTGTAGCTGTTTATCAATAAAATATATATATGAAAGACTGTCGTTTTATTTTCCTTTTACCACCATTTTAGTTACCTGACTCATAATAGAAGTGAGTATGTATTGCTCTTATATTGGGATTCGAACCCAAATTATCAATATAAGGCTCCTTGTATTAAAATAGGTCTTACTTATGTTAAAAGAATCATAGTCTTATTGTAGAAGATTGTGAATAGGTTGAATGAAACAACATTTTTTTATATATTATTTAATTGGTGTACATGGTTATGCATTATAATATTTTATTCAATTGTTAATTTATTAAATTATGGCACTTAACATAATAATATCTTTAAACAATACATATACAAATGGATGATGAATGTCTAATCGGAACACAGGATTTTCGAAATTAACTTAATCATAATATATTCGGAATTATTTCTCAGTCGTTCGTTGAAGTTCGCAGGATAACGAAAGCCTCTTTTTATTATTTTCATTTTTATAAGAAAATAAATTTTTAACTCAAACTTATTGATCCCAATCGTAAATTATAAATTAAATTTTCACGCAAAAAGTATAACTTAAAGTTTGTACGCAGTCTCACCATTCACTTCGATCAAACTTTCACAAAACGCGCAGGAATTATTTCATCTATAAAACAAGCATTCAATATCTTTCCATACAAACTGTTAAAAACTTACCACTAACAAACTCCGCTATTTTAAATATATACGCTAACTTCCAAAGCGATTAATTTTAAGCAAAAGAAGCGAGCTATATTAGAATAATATTTTAGTATTAATTTATAGAACTGTGTGAACAATTTAAGGCATGTTATTTCGCTAATTCTATACGGTTATTAGACTGTTCGAGTAACAACTATTTATACATAATCTGTGGAAGCATTCCCGATGCAAGTAGTAGATGAATACATGGACTGATGCAACAAGCTCACTCGCACTATATGATAATTTAAATAATAACATACAAAGGCCACATCACATCATTCAGTCACAAGCGCAGAGTAATGACAATGTATTTATTTCTTTACAAACTTAAATCACACAAAGAGATTGTAGAACTACAATCAACATTCTTAACCTAATTATTGTATAAATTACACCCTATATTACAGTCCATTTTACCTTCTCCACATTTCGCCAAATATTCGGTCGCTGCGGATAAGTTTCGTCTCGATAACAATAAGCTACGGGTAAAGGGAGGCAAATGTTCGGCGAAATATTCCAAGGCATAACGATTGTCAACTGACGTTCATCCAACATTAGAGATTAGTCGTCATCGAGCCTCTGTAACTGTACACTGAACGTAGTTGGCAAGAATTTGGGGACTATCACCGGCTTCGAGAAAGACGCAAATGTAACTACAATTTTGTCTACAACACACAATAATCTACATTTCGCCAATTTGTGACTCAACCGCACGACGGACTACGAGAGGAACTGTATCGTGCATTTCAAAGGTTTCATAATTTTGACCTTTTGAATTTCTAATTATAATTTTAATATTATTTACAACTCTATACAGACGAGTACTGCAATTCCGAGTATAATTATACGATTACACGAGAGTATTTTATAAAAAATTCTATCTAAATAAACCGTCCTCCCTTGAGCAATACGTAAACCTACCGAAAAATATCGTTCTCTCAATTGTTGCACTATAAGCAGTGATATGATAGTCTATCACAATATTAGTATCGTACTTGGCATGAATACGAGGTTTCTGGAAGCAAACGAAACCGATATTAAAATCCGTAAAATGGGTGTTATTCACATTAAAATCATGTTGTTAATAGATGCTAAGCAGACAATGCTTTAAAATACACCACAAGTTTGTTTAGTTCGATATAGTTATTAGGGTAACTTTCACCTATTTTATGTATTTATAAAAGATCTCATGGATGAACTTTTAATGGGTGAAGCGAACGATCAGGATATGAAAGTGGATAGGCGCATGCGATTAGTAACAGAGATGTTACGTCCCAACACCACGTAGAACTTTCCAGAACTGTGGACCTGAGGAAAGGAAATTCGGAAGAGGCCATGCGGTTAGTTCCACAACCAAGTTAAAGCCCACACCACCATAGACATCCAAAGATATATTTTGTGGATGTACCAAAGGTAAAAGACGTCGACCCCTACCACAAACCCAATAGGAAGGTGAAATGGAAAGGTCGCATGCTATTAGTGTGATGAAATAAAGTTACGTCTGTGGCAGACTATAGACAGACATATCGATTTATCGACCAGCACGAACACGGTATTCAACTGACCCTCCAATACATAATATGCTTAAACAAACTAACACCGATAAGTACAATAACATTATGATACAAATACCGATTTAATTTAGACACCAATATCCAATGTTTATCTAAAAATTTTAATATAGAGCGACTTTCTCTCGGCCGGTGGTTCCGCTAAATGAGATTTTGTCCTTAGAGTAAAACGTATCACGCCACATTGAGGCAACATTTACCGTCAATGTTTCAATATAAATTTCTAAATGCTTTATGCTACATAATTATCATTAGCGGTAAATACTCCCACATTTGAGTTCAATAATATTATCGTTATATTTACAGTATAAGATATAGTCGTGCCTTAAAACGTAAGACTAGATTTTACTACAGATTTATACATAAATGTGCGGAATCGATTTTACTTTGTAGATGTCCAATGGTGTCCTAGAACGGGGATTACTGCGACGGTTCAAAATAAAATATCCATGTCCAATTGTCCAAACGATTAATTATAAATGTGTCATAAAATTCCAATAAAATGTCATTATGCATGAGATTCTATCGTCGAATCTTTTGATATAAAAATAAAGTAGAAATCTTAATACTACGATCGTTGAAATCCCCGTAAAAGGACCAAACATGAAGAGTAGAGGTAACGTCACAAATCACTTAAACGTTCAATATTTAACACAATTTCGTATTTCGACTTAAACTAACACGATTAAAAGTTTCGAAACGATCTCACTTATCACCGTTCAAACGAAAAACGATGCATCGACGTTCGATTCGACGCATATTACAACTTGATTCACAATTCGACACAAATTACAACTTGATTCACAATTCGACACAAATTACAACTGGATTTACGCGCACTAAAAGTACTATTCGTTCTATATCTCTACACGTGACTCACTTGGTGAGCAGCGGGCGCCAGTGTGGCTGCCAGCGCTAGGGCCAGCATCAGAAGTCGTCCATGACCGCGTCCCGGGGTACAAGACCCTTCTGATCGCCGCGACAACAGAGTAAGTACTGTTCATCGACTTCTAGAATCAGCCGAAGCTTCTCCCCCTCGTTGAACGCTAGATGCCCTGAGTCGGAGGGCAGCCTGTGCCATAGCGTTCTTACGTATCTGGAATAGGTTTAGAAATTGTTATATTTACTGGTCGAGTTATGCGAGAAAAATTAATATTTTTCTAAATAGAGGTCTGAGGTCCTTGGGAAAATGTACCAGGCAGAATTCTAAAAGGAGACCAAATGACATAATTTCTTATCAGAGAATAGGAACACACAATATCAAAAACAAATAATATGTACGCTGAAAATTTATATATCATACGATTATGTTCATAAAAAATTTGATAACAAATATTTAGTCCGTCTGCCGCAGCCAGGCCTCGTAATCGGACTTAATTGCGACTAATTTATTATTCAACTATGTGCAGTCATTGCCAAAACTAGGACATCCGGCAATGGAATAATGTCAGACTGATTCAAGTTCTACTTGCAAAGCTAATCAGTGGTTTGACAAAGTTAGATAAATGGTTTTCCGTTCAATTTATAGAAATGTAACAATGCACTTATTTTGCTAGTGATATAATATGCGTACTGCATTTATAGTTAATGAAAAATCAAAAATAAAATATAAAGCTTTAAAAACACGCTTTAATTTCATGAAATTATTGTATTTATCCTAAATAATATAGAGTACAAAGTTCGAATTAAATCTGTCTGTTTATAGTGGGTCGAAATCGACTCTAAAGCAGTCAGTTACTTGCAAATATGCAGGTATAATAAAAGGGTGTTAAAAATAACCAGATTATTCAATTCAACCCATCAAACAAATTGTTGCAAAAAAGGTAATTTTTATTTATAATTTGCAATACTACAGTATTTTTTATTTATTTTTATTAAACCAGAAATAAATCTGCCAGACTAGGGCATCTAGAGGGTTACTTAAAATAGTCTGAACATTCAGAGATTGGTTAGTCCTAAAAAATTGCATATTGATGACATAATCAGTTAATATACCGGGTGTAGTCGTTAAGTGTGCGCAGGCGATTATTCCGTAACTATTGCAGATATCAAAAAACTTTAAATTAATATCGAAAGTACTTAACCTAATGAGTAAAATGGCATTACGGAAGATTTACCGAACGGACAGTTACGGAAGATTAGCCTGTGCACACTTAACCATTATCCTGTAATGGTATTTGATATGTGTGAATAAATAAATAAATAAATAAATACACCCTGTATAAAAATTAACTACAAAAATCAACAAACTTGTGTTTCTGCGTGTGGCGTGTAGCGGAGGAGGAAGCCGCGCGGCGCGGTGCGGGCGGCGGGGCGGCGCGCCCGTACGGCAGCGACGCGGGCCGCGGCGCCAGCCCCGCTGCACCGCCCGCCTGGTCCACGCGGGACGTCCTGCACATACCAACGATATGCGACTTGCTATACGTGGTTTGAGTCAAATTTTTCACACCAGTGAAAAATTAGTAGCCTTCAGCCCATATCACTCTTACTTCCTAACTATCTTCATACAAAACAATCAAACCATACAACGGCTCCAATGCAACGCAAAAGAAAAACAAACACCCTTTCGCATTTAGTAAGGATATAATTTTTGAGTGGGATTTAGATCCGGCTCGAAGTACCATATAATACACGAGCTTAATAATGACAGTTAAGATGTTAAAGTAATGGAATTAAATTAGGTCAACAATAACGTTATATACACTCGAACTCTAACGACGAGTACCTATGTAGTAATTTGTTTTTACATTTTTTGAAATATAATACGATTTTTTTTATTAACAGAAAAACCATGCATAATATATTATACCTAATTTCAAACTTCTGAAGAGTTGATTTAAATATTAAGAGAGTAAAATATCATAGATTCACCGAAAGTATGCTTTAAAACTTTTTAATAATTGAAAATTACAAAATGTATTTGTGAGGCAATATTTTTTACGGAAAAAGTACATGCAGCACATGCTATTATTGTATTATGTTTGAAGATTTGAAAACCAAAGTTAGTACTGTTATTTTCCCAACAAATCTAATTCGTTATACATACGGCGCCTTTCTTAAATTGCTAAGATTTTTATTTTCAGCAAGATTCAAGTTCCCGTTTTTGTCCAATGATTTCCTTGTTGGCTTCTCATGGATAATTCTGTAGGTTCGTGCGTAATTTTTATAAGTGCTTTTAAGCTTTCAAAATTTACCACATATATAAGACCAAACCACCAATAGTCTAAAGTCTATGTAATCCAAAGGAATGAAGGAATTGATATAGGTATGTATATTGAACATAAAACTTGAAACGTCTTAATTAAAAAAATATACTGCACATTTTCATATTTTTGAAGATGCGACAAAAATTAATAAATTGCGTTCAATATAACAAAAAATTAAACATATAGTTTGTTTAACCTACACAGTAATAGCACATAAATATGATATATTTTACCTGTTAGCTGGCTGCGGAGGTTTCTTGTTAGCGGTGTTGCGTTGTGCGGTTTGCGGCCGGCTTGTTGACGTTGGTGACGCGCCCTTACGCACTGCTACGGGGATGCCTCTGTAGATTTACAAATGTTTATTTTATCTGTGTACTTTGAATCTATAGTACTGTCTTATTAATAAAAAAATAATATAAAAGTTCGTGTGAACATTTTTTTTTCGATCGTAGAGCATTCTCTAATGATTCGTATTTTGATTCGTGCTAAAAAATCAACTAACGAGTAATTTAATCTTTTTAAAAGTTTAGAAACACAATTTTGGCATTATCGATTTATTTGACAAAGCACCAAGCCCAAAAATACACTTTTTTAAAATTATCATATAACAATTTTTTCTACGCCTTTTAAAATTTGTCTATAGTTTTAGATTTAATTTATGTTACAACATACCTAGAATCAATTTATTATTAGAACAATAGTGCGATACCTACGGTTATGCAGGTTTATCGATCGCTTATGAATACTAAATGATACAAAACTGAAATAAAAGCAGCTGTTCTGAAAATCCACATGAAATATTGTAAACGAGAAATTAGAACTACGTGTGGGAAGAATGATGATGCATTTTACCAAAATAACGAACACAAATCATGTTTTGATAACTCTTTTGTTTACGACGTAAAGGCTTAATTTCGAACGAAAAAAAGGCGACGAACACACACATGCACATGCTATCGAGACGGGACCCGCATACATAAAATTGAAATACGATCAATTGTCTCGACGCAAAAAATAAAATAACCTTTTCAATGTCAACTATCAGTAATTATTACAATGTCAACAAACAACTGTGCGATGTTATACAACTACTAGTAAACAATATCGGTAGTTCAAGTTTATTTATATCTTAGTTTATATTACACAAAACGATGTTTATACTTTTAAATTTCTTTAATAAAATAGGCAAACGTTTTATAAGACCAATTAGTTGGTTCTATTCGGAAATAAAAAACTCGATAAACATATATCTTAGTGAAGATTGGAGACGATCCAATTAGGTAGATGCCAACTGTGTTCAGTTCAAAGATACTAAAACAATGATATTTTTAAAACAGGTAGTCATCAAGGTAGATTTGTAACAATGTAGTACGGTCTATATTTCAAATTAAATAAAGAATGCATAAATAAATGTCAGTATGCATTATGCGCAGTGGACCAAAAGTGACGCTATGTCTTGTTACTTTATCATGAAAACCCTTGATAAGTGATTATAATTTGAAGTTATAAGTTTTCCGATGATAAAATGTGGGTGAATTTTAAATTTGATGACATACTTACAGCTTGACCTAATAAAAATCGAGATAAAATTTATAAAGATAGTCAATCATACCTTGGCGCGTTATGTGATTTAGCCGGTGACGGTATAGAGGGCGCCTGTGGTCGAACGGGCGATGACACGGGCCGAGGAATCTTCGAGCGCACAGCAGCTGGCGATGTCTCACCTGAGATATATTATGTGTTATTTTTATAAAGTTCACTTTTATATAGGATATGTATACGGAAATATAGCATACAACCTTATGTTTATAGATAAATCCGTAACAAGAAGGATGCTTAATTATAAGTAGCCTACAATCCATATGGGTAGAACACACTACTTAAAAATAATGCTAAGATTTTATAATAAACTAGTTCGAAGAATATCAGACAACATATAAAAAGTCATTTATCAATATTCGTGTAAGTATAAAGGTTTATCTACCGTTCATGTTTATGTTAAAACAAAAGACAGTTCAGTTCATGACATCGCATGACTTACATAATGCAATAAGTATACAAAGTATAACCATTTTCATCGAAAATATAATGTGGACGACACATTTAGAATGCAGCTCAAATGACTTAGTTTATTGAGAAAAAAATTAAAATTGCCTTCGTGAACTAGTATTTTTAGTATCTATTTAAACATATTATTATAATTAAATTCGGTCCAAAGATGTCTGTCCAAACGGAATGCACTAAAGTGAAGAAGCGCATGTATTGCTATTTAAAATCATAAGTAAATATTTAACAAAAACATGTGGTAGATCCACTTGAAGATTAAGATAACCTTGAAATTCCATTTTAGCCTACAGATGAGCGATTACTCAGATAAACAGAGACACTTAATACGAATATAATCATTATACTCAGCGTATGCAAGTCAATTTTCTGTTTCAGTTCAAATTTCAAATAGTAGATGGTAGACACATAATAAAAATGCCATTAAGAACAAATATAGATCAGATACGACAGAAGCAATATTGTATATTTTTTACGAGAATCACCTACGCTTTATTTGAAAATGTGTATCGTTTCGTGCCAATAGGATATGACGCGAGTTAACAAACACTTTTACAATGTATGTGAAGCAACAAGAGTTAACCCTCGTTACGTTAAAACATCTTTTTGTTCTTAACTATTCGGTGCCGGTGTAACTGGGTCGTCTATTCTGAGTCAGTCCATTTAATCCTTTAAACTCTTGAGAAAGAATCACGTAACTACTTTTATTAAGCCGAAAAGTAATATCATGATCCACATTAAATTCTTTACGAGCTGTAAGGTGTTAGTCTAACAGTATAGCGTTATTGCGGAAGTTCTAAATTTGGCGCATTACCAATACGGCATAACCGTGACTATTGTTGTTAGATCCGGGGTTTTTATTATTTAATTTATGGAGAAAAGGATGTACGCGAACATATTACAAAGTAAGCACCACATTAGACAAACAATAGAAGAGACACACATAGATGCAACGTTCTCAGTGTATCTAATACCCGGTAACTTATCTTAAATAAATAATATTAACCCAATATTACGAGCAGTATCAAACGGCAACGATTACCAGATAACGAGGCCTTTCCCTCTGGCCCGTATCTATCAATGCATTCGATGTTTCGATAACACATTAATAAACGTTCAATGTATCTTTGACTTGTATTTATTATTGATCGCTTGTTAAATACAATTTTATACCACGCTGAATATTAATATCACGGGCTATTATTGAAACCAAAAAAAGAAAAACATCATCATGTACTTATCATTTTTAAACTACATAAAATAATAGAGATCCTAAAGGGAAAATTTTGAAGGGGTTTTGTATGTGGTTTTCTGACTTACCGGTAGGTGTAACAGGGCTCTCAGCGGTGCTCAACATCTCCCATTTGAGCTGAAGTTTTCTGAACTTGCCACCGGAGTTATTGCTGCCGTTGCCAGTGTTGTTGCTTCCAGAGCTGTTCGCTGAGCTTGGTCTCCATTGCTCTTCACCACTCGTATCAAGCTGTTTGTATAATATAGAGATGATGAACTGGTTTCCATTTTTACTATTAGTGAATATGGATTGACTAGTAATTTCCAAAGATCTATTACGTATTGGATAGAAATGTATAAAACTATAGTATTATCTATCTATAGAACAGTCAGTACATTTAACTATTCTGGGATTATATCAGATTCAGGAAATTGTACTCCATCTAACGGTTGCTAGAATACTCATAAAACATGCGATGCACCTATAACTATATTCTAGACACAAATATTACTTCGGTGGAATGTAAATATGTTTCGTGTACACAAAATGGTTGCTCGGTTTTAGTCATATTTATGAGTAAGCACAACATTCTCTGACTGTATATAAACCACAAACTATGAAAATCAAATAACGTCATTTCATTATTATTACAGGGTATCAGTAACAAGAGATAATAAAAACAATTGTTTCTATGCACACTCAATAATCAAAATAAAAAGGTACCGTAAAAAGCAACTATAGTAAATTTAGTGGCACAAAGCTGAAAGCGTGGTTAATTACTAAAATAAAATGAACAAAATGAACGATCTACACAAATAAGCGTTCCGAGCTCACACAAAGGTTCCCTCCAATTTACCTTCGTCTCATTGGCGGCCGTTTTAGAGGAGGGTTTGTTATTCTCTAGGCTATCTGTGTAATCGTCACTATCGTCAAATACTAATCGGTCGAAGGCTTGCATCAACTTGGAGCCCAATTGCACTCCCGACCATCGCCTATTGTTCTCTAAATCTATTCTGCTATTATTTGGACACATATCGTATCCGAGAGGTGTTGGATTAACACATGATCGAGGTCTGTTTTTTTCGATGGTAGTTTTAAGATTGGCCGTGTCGTTCAAGAGGTCAGGAGTCGACGGTTCTTTGTTCCGCATTATAACACTCGCTTGGGAGTCATCGCTGATGCCGCTAGACTGCATCGAGCGAACCAATTTCAGCAAGTTCCGCTGGTTCAGGGTTAGTTGCGGGGTGTTAATCGCACTGGGCTGTTAAATACACCAAAGTTCTTTTAATCATGCAACATGCTATCCATCGTTAGTTCGAATGTAAATAGGGACGTCCTCGGTAGATACGCTGACATCGATCGTTCGATTATGCCTTTATTTGCATTTTATGAAAGCTGTGCACGAAAGTAAACGCTATACGTATCTTAAATCGCGGTGAGTTGTGATTTGAAAGCACATGCAATAAATAAAATGCAAATAAAGCGATGTCGGCTTTGATTTCTGGCGGCACTTCGTATGTATCAATGTACAATGATTTTATGATGAGAATACTTACCAACTAAAGTTAAATAGATAGGTATAACTAGCATTTAGAAGGTAGCATTAAACGTAAAACTTACCCGGCTAGCAGCTCTCATGTCGCTTTCGATTCTTTTGAAGCTTCTGTGTAATTCTCGCATTTCAAACATGAGGTCCAGAGAGAAGGGTAGCAGACGTAAGGGCTCGAGACTGGCCAATAACGTATCGAGTAGAGCTCTACAGCGCGGTTCGCCGACACAGCCGGCAAGTACGAGAGAATCAGGATCATAATGTTTAGCCAATATTGATTCCCGAGTTCTCACATACGATACCCACGCATCCACGGACTGCGCACTATAAAGGTAAAATTATATTTCGAAACCATCTTAAATGAAAACTAGATTGATTTTAATTCGTGTGTTTACTGCAAAATTCACTAACATAAGAAAAAACATTTACTTACTTTAATAGACCTAAAATGAATGCGTTAAATTTGACCAATCCTTCTGTTACTGCATCCTCGCTGTTTATTCTCAGAACTAATTCATTCAGTGATTTTGTTATTGGGCCTGAAAATAAAGTGTAATTAGTTTTCAATCCCATAAACTGTATAGAAATGTAAATGCAATTATTTGTATATTTACCTTGTCTCGCTGTTGATTCTACCATTTGCCAAACTGAATTATTGACGGCACCGAATGAGGTTTCAATGTTTTCCTTTAAACCGTCCCTAAATATAGCATAAAGGGCTGGACATAGCGCATTCAAGGCAATTTTGGCGCAAGCGGGCGATTGTTTCGAGTCGCCCAAGAATGCTAATTCAGCTTGGTCCGTGGCGGTTGAGAAATGTTGAATTAACATCTCTACAGCATCCGTAACATTTGAGACTAAAGCTAAAATTATTGAATTAAGATCAATTATAATATCCAATTATATTTCCCTTAAATTGAAAAGTAAAAGTTTATAAAATTCTCAATTGACTTCTTTTGGTGTACAATATTATGTTAATTTAAAAACACAACAATTAAACGAACCTCGTTTCTGTGACACGTCGATCATATCGTATTTAACCCTTCCCTCGTGTCGCGTGGGACTGCCAAACTCATCAGGACTTACTTCAGCCTCTTCACAAATTGGTATTTCGGCTAAGTTCTTCCCCTAAAATGCAATGTTTATTTCGATTTGATTATAAAATTTAATTATTTCAATAATGTTAATAAAGATGTTGAGGGTTATGGTTCATGGCACAATGCAATAAATGGAATTAAGTGGGGTGAACCAAGATGAGAATGCAAAGTAAAGTAAAATATTTGCAAAGAATAATACATTCTAATGAGAACTGCAAAAGAATACAAAGTGACGAAATACGAGTGATGCATACAAAATAAAAATAAAAAGGAACAAAAGTACTTACAGAACATAGCAGGAATTCGTGCAGATAGGATGGAAAAGCGATGGGACTTTACCTGATAATGTCTTTGTGCTACCACGGCTGAAATGTTAGGCGAATTAGGCGGAGTAGCGAGGCTAACTACCTTGAGGTCTTCCACTGCCTTCGATTGGCCAGTTGGAACATCAATCTTGCCTTCAGATTTTTGTGCAAAACTCACTGACTTCTTGCTGTTACAACTGCTCGCGCTAGAATCTGTGGATCGCTGGTTCTCCTCTTGAGAACGCTTCATTTGGAGGAACTTGGTAACCTGACTCCTTACCTTTTGTACTTGATTTTGATCCCATTCATCCATATTTTGACAGTTAAAACCACTTTGCTTCAAAAATTCTTCAAGTTGTTGTAAATCGGCACTGCTGATTAATGCGCCGGGCGGTGGAAACTCTATGTATTCTAATTTCTTAGTTCTCGGTTTGGGCATCGGTGGTGTATGTGGCCGGTGGAACTTAAGTTCGTTTGATTTTCCTGATTCCAAACTGCTTTCTGTTCCCACACCTTCATCGTGATAGTACTCATTGTAATCTATGTCCTTTTCAGCGGCATCCAAAAATTGTTGTGACAATCTCTTAGCAGCTAAATCATTGTTTTTACGGTAATCAATATTTTGATTTTGCAGATAATAAGGTTCTTGCAATGATCTTCTTTTTGTTTTATTTTCTACTGCAGCGTTAGCGCAAACTATAGGATCTTGTATTAGATCATCCATTTCAAACATGCTGTAACGTTTTGCACTAGATTTTCTGGTTTTATCTATGGACTTTCTTAATATACTTTTTGGTAACGGTGGTCTTGGCGGCACTGATTCTCCTTGTTTTGCCAAGCGATTCTGTTCAGCTAATGACAGTGATCGTCTTGGTATAGAAGGGTTTATCCTTTGACCATCATTGTGGAGACCGCTGGCTTCAGAACTTGTTGCACTATCGTAGCGGTATACAAAAAGAGGATTGAAAGCCCCCGTTGGAGCGGGGCTATTTTGTGCTGAAGAATCAGTAAGCATTGTTGATGACCCACGGTAGCCTGAAGATGGTTGAGTCGCAGTACTTGAACTTGAGGACACAGCTGTTGTATTTGTACCCAAGTTATTACAATCGCAACTCGTTGGCCTATTTCTCTGCCTTAAAGAAGCTGGAGTATTGCAGTATTTGTCTGTACACTTCGATGTGTTTTCTTTTTCTTTAATATGTTGCATTAGTTCTGGAACTTCTGATAGCAGTTGCCGACATTCTAAAGGCAATAAGAAGTTCAAAGAATCCCAATCTTTTATATGTCCTAGACCTTTCTTTTTCAACATTTCTACATCGTTACAAGAGAATGGTCGCTTTCCCTTGATTTGAGTTCGACCTCTTTTACTCTCGCTAGACTTTGGTGAAACATTGACTTTTACAGGATTAAGGTAAATATTTGGTCTACCATTCAAAAAGCTTATATCTGGAAGTGTATAGTTAGGATAAAGGACAAATACCGGTTTTTCGCAATCACCTTCTTTCAGTTTCTCTAAAAAGGAAGCTTCAACTACTTTAAATAATTCCCGATCTTGTGGGACACTGGCTTGTAAGTTTGACGTTTGCATACTTTTATCTTGGGTGCTACTTTCGAAATGAGTCGACGTCGCTTTCGTATCACAAGGTTCCCGATGTAAAGCTCTATTCATTTTTGTAATTTGAGTACCATCAGATTCCGAGCAACTTGAAATACTAACGCTAGTGGCGGATGAATGTGACGAGCATGATTTTCTATTACTTCTTACTTTAGACGGACTTCCTATAAGATTTGTGTTAGTTCGTCGAATACGAGGCTTATTCACTATGGCATAAAGATTACTTTCACTATCACTCAACTTTGTTCCATCGGATTCTTCCTCTTCTATTAAAACTTCATCGTATACTCTATTAAATGGATTTACAGATCGAATCTCCTCATAAAATAAGGAAGACGTTTCTTCAGTAGCTTCACTCGGTAGTTCGGCTTGAGGTCGATTAACAGAAATTGTTTTAGAATCATCAGGTTTGTTTTCGCCCAACGACTCACCGCTTTCGCCCCCTGATGAAGGCCAGCATTCTGATCTATCTAACTGATCCATTGTTACAATACCTTCATTACTATTACTTTTTTGTTTCATAAAAAGCTTAACTAAATTGAAAGATTGTTGTTTTGTTTGACTTTTGTCAGTAGAAGTTTGATTGTCAGTGGACGATGTACTCATAGGTTCTGAATGCTGACTTCCTTGTGAGCGATTTTGAGAAACGTCGTAAACTTTCATACATGTTGGGGTACCATTTAGCCTTTGGTTTGAGGTGAAGGAGTCGACCTAAAAATTAGATGGCAGTTAGTAAACACAAGAAGTCGATAACGTGTTGCTACAATTAATGTTTCATTAGCACATTTGCTAACACTTACCGTTGAATTGCTTAATGCTGCCGAATTTATTGAACTACTCATAAGCTTTTTTCGGTATAAATTCGGTAGGCTCTGACTTTTTATTACAGAATTATTCATTTCATTTGTAACATCGGTCGATTCGTTTGAATTTTCATTATTGTTACCGGATGGATGCCTAAAATATTGAAAAAAACATTATAGCAATAATTAGGAAGATCATTAAACCTAGGTTTAAAATTATGCCATATGCCTGTGTGACACTTACCTTTGTAAGGGCAAATGACTGGTCTGTTTCTTAAGCTTACTCCACGTAGTTAAACCTAAATCACTCCTAGCCATAGACGTTGTTAGCTTATGTGTTAGTTTCTTACATCTTTCTAATAATTCTAAATTCCTGCGCGTTCTTTCATCACTATCTAATATTATGTTTATATCATCTTTATCCAGTTTGTCTGAAAACAATTATTCACGGTTAATGGAATCTTATCAAATTAGGCGGTATGAGTCAATTATGATATCAGACATTAAGTCTCTTTTTATGGGAAATAAAACGTTTGCTACGTTACCATGATTTTGATTGACCGCGGGTTCAGCACACTCACTGTCCTCGGAGTAAATGGTGAGACTTCCCTCGAAGGCGATGGTATAGTTGTCTTTGTTGGCTTGACATGTGAGGATCAGATCTTGCTCCGTGGGTAGTTCACAGTCAAGACTATCAACGCTGAAGTGCACGCCATGCGCTCCTTCTTTAACCGGTGAAAATAGCAGTTCCGACTTGCATATTGACATAGTATTGATCGAGCCGACGGATTCTTCTCCCTGTATGAAAGATGCTTATTAATAAACTTCAAAGCTGAACCATTTGATGCTATAACATCAATTGGTACAACAATTTATTAAAGTAATAACAGTAATTGCTATTGAGTGTAGGAAATTTTCAAAAGCGTGGTTACATTGCATCGTGCACTCGAGATCGTTCCCGGAAGATTACGAAATGTAAACGTTAGTTAGAACATAAACATTTGTATGTTTTAAGTTTAATTCGGGATGGCGGGCGGTTTGAAACTTCTTGGGCGACGCTAGAATACCGTAGCCGTAAAATGACTGTTTAAAATGTTGGTTTTCGTTCATTTCTATTAATATCATGAACTTTGATGTCAAATGTTCTCGAATAACAGCGTCCACATTGAAATATAAGTGTTCATCAAATTGGTTTTATTGCATGATATGAGTGCATGACTGTGCGGGCGCCCGTTATCAATTTAATTCCCTTTCCTGCTATGAATGAGGTCACAAATCAAACAATTTAGTCACCAAGCTACGCAAATACATCCCATAGTTATTGTAAACTGTACCTATACCGATGTTTTAAAAATATTTAACTAATGTTAGCATAACTCGGTAACTATGCATATTCAACGGATGTTAATTAATTTGATTAGAAACAATGCATGTAAGCGTTTAACAAGAATTGTTATCTTATCTGCATTTAAGCAGAAGTGTCAGCGGAATCGGAAAGATGCAGTAGGGTAGTTAGAAGAAAGTTGATTAATTGATATCGTGCGTTATAAATTGTATTACTATTACCTACTAGATTAATAACTTTATAATATGTTGTTGTAAAATTTAAAGTGTCTTGTCGTTAATTACATTTCAAGAGGAAAAATAATGTTATATGAGATGTGAAAACTCACTGAATAATATCCTCCATTACAGGAGTCCCAATCAAACTCAGTCACGCCCATATTGTAACTTAAAATTGACGAGAATCACACTCACTGCACTAAAATTAACAAGCACACGCACTAATAGTTTTCAAGTGTCTTTAATTAGATTGATTAAAACTATCTTTAAAAAAATATCACCCTTGAACAGTCTTATTATCTGACGCAAACACAATTGTTTATAAGGTCTTGTATGCCCGATGTGACCTCATATAATAAACAACAAAGTATATAATGCATTGCAAGATAGTACGCAGTACAGCACTTCTGAAAGTCCGGGCGCTACTGGGCCAGCGGGTATATTAATTTTAATATTAGCCACATCCTACGCTTCTCAAACTTGACGCGCGATGAAATAAATTCGAACTGTAGTACAAACAACGAGCACCGCGTGTGTTGTAATCGATAATGAAAAACATAATTAGCGCTTATCTATGAACTTGAACTGTGTAAATAGTAATTACCTAATTAATATGTATTGTTTGAATATAAATAAAGC
This sequence comes from Colias croceus, assembly GCF_905220415.1. Classification (NCBI taxonomy): domain Eukaryota; kingdom Metazoa; phylum Arthropoda; class Insecta; order Lepidoptera; family Pieridae; genus Colias; species Colias croceus. The sequence goes on from NC_059546.1 coordinate 5,748,000, forward strand.
TACTAGATATTAGGTATGTGATTATAATGTAGTTTTTTGTAATTTCGAGTTAATGGGTTTTTAAGAAGATTACATATTCTATTATTGCAGTAATGGTTCAAAGTTTAAATTTTGAATTAGTACTTATATTCTGTGTAAGTTAATCTGTAGACGTACGTGTAGAAATTTTCTTGATTTATATCAGTCGTATAAAGTATATGCGTATTGCGTATAGAATAAAACAGTTTGGAAAGCGGTGTCAATTGGTCAGACTTCATTGGTAACACACACATGGTTCCCGTATGGCAACGAACACACATGGACAGCAGATATAGCGCACTCACACATGCATGCTGCAGGGGAATGAATATGACTGTATGAGTGTAGTTGATATTATTGACGCAATTGGTGTGAACGGTTTACGCACACATTAGCAGTCTTATTTTATCTTTACTATTCGAACATCCCGTGGGACAACGTACTATGGGGCCACAGTGTAGGAAGTCTTGTTGTGAATGCAAGCCAAGTACTTTAGACTTTCTATCTATTTGTACATAGGAGCTTTGGCTATGACTCCCCCTGAGACATTATACTGTACCAAAAATAAACCCGGATAGAATAGTTGCTTCGTAATGACATAATTGTATGCGATTCATAAGTCTATTCAATATTTAACTATTATTAAGAAGGCTGCAACAATTACAGTCAAATTATTATAAGTACCTACGTATACTACTTGTTTAATAAATATTTTAGACAAACTAATTTTTGGTTATAAACAAATTTAACTACAAATTTATTTATTATTTTATTACATAAACTATTAAACCTAATAATATTAAAAAAGCTTATTAAATGCCAATAAGTAATATAAAATTATCGTATTATAAAAAAATATAAATGGGATGCAAAGTTTCATTTTAAATAATAAAATAAAGTTTTATGAAATTTAAAGTAGGTACCTAAGTAGGTACATTTCAATAAACTCAACTAGTTTAAAGAAATCTATGCTATGCTGCCATCTATACAATATCTTTCGAACTTGTCTGCTATCAGAATAGTTTATCGTACGACTAACTAGATGGCGCTTTAATCAAAATCGCGTTGAACTTCGAAATAGTATGTAAAATGAGTGAAATGTGCTGATGAAAGTAAATTGCAGGAGAAACATAAAACATTGAAGTGGTGAGGCGAACCTGAAAACTACTGTTGTTACTCATGGAACTGTCGAATCGAAACTTTTCCATCATAGAGCTAGAAATGCTGGCAAACATCTCGCCGTGGGGGTTACTCTGCAATACACCATAACATGAGAACGGGTACACCAAGGGATTACAATGGGACTGAAATTAACAGAAAACATTTAGGAAGTTGTTAAACGGAATATAGTTTATGCTTTTCGTGTTTACAGCCAGCTAGAGACAAACGATTAGATGTTCTGGAATCTAGAAGAATACATTTATATTTGAGACACCAACACCAATCAATTTAAAATATTTCGCGTAAATAATTATATATTGCAAGCATGCAATTATTTAGCCCTGTATCACTATCGTGATGTGATTGTGTGCTAACAGATGATGGATAAGGTCACGATTGTTATTATTTAAAAGTTTAAGATTTATACCAATTACAAATAATTCTTATTGGTTTTATTGTACCGTAATTAATTAAAATGTTAATTTCTCCACTATTCCAAGGTAACCCAAGGCACTAATTGACGTCGACGAAAATTGTTCATGCTTATATTTTAATAACTTAATGAACACAATATTATACTCGGTTTATAAATTACATTATGTAAAACATGTTTTACCTTCTTGTGATTTAAAAAACTATCCTTATATAGTATGTTTCATAATGATCATGCTGTGACTTGGTCGAACTTATATGAATTTACAATTTTATTTTTGTTGGTATCAATGTTCATCCAACTTGCCCTAAATAATCAAAAGTTGTCAGAAATACAAGTTCCACAAGGTTTTAAATTTAATCTCGTTTTGCATATTATTTTATGGGGCAGTTAATTACTAACAGTAAAGTAAATTTGAATTGCAAATTGTTAATTTCTCTTTCCCAAACATTATTCAATCAATGTTATACCTATTTGTTTTCCTGCATTGATAGTTTATAGGTAAGTATTTTAATAATCTTACATGTTTCCCGGTTAATTCCCACTTGGGCATTGCTTATTTTTTTAACCGACTTCAAAAAAAAGGAGGAGGTTATCAATTCGGCCGGTATATTTTTTTTTTTTTTATGTATGTACACCGATTACTCCGAGGTTTCTGAACCGATTTACGTGATTCTTTTTTTGTTCGATGCGGGATGGTGTCGAATTGGTCCCATAAAAATTTTATTCGGATAGGCCCAGTAGTTTTTATTTTATGAGCATTTTTGTCTGTAGGTATTTGTAAATTTAGCAAGTGCAAGTTTGAAGTCGGTTGTTTTTAACGCAGTTATCACTTGTTGACTAATTTAATAGTTCTTAGTCTTAAGAATGAATATATTTTGTATATGTAGGTACTTCATGTTATAATGAAGATTATTTTATCCTAATATTATATAAGTACCTCTCCATTTACATAGGTTCTCATATATCTTATGAGACATGTTTACTGATTTTACTACCTATGTTATAAAAATAATTTTATGTTTATCAGGTTATTTGCTGGGTTATAATATTCACTACATCAAAATAAAGATATTCCTGCTATTTCAATCATATTTCATACAATCCAGATTCATAGAACAACAATTCCTACTTACTAGTTTACATATTAAAAGTAGGCTCTAACAAGTCGTCGTCTATGTTTTATCTATAATGTTTAGCATGTATCAACACAGCCCTAATTTCATCACCGTTCAAGTAACAGTTACGCCATCTTGGTTACAGGCTATGTCACAACACAACTCACAAGTCACATTTTCCGTAATTTTCGTCATAACTTTCCTTCGATTGCATTTTCCATTAGACCAGAGAATATAGAGTAATGTGCAACATCAGGAAGCTAGAAATAATGATGTAGGTAATTTTATAGTGACTTTTAGATGATAATACTAAAAGAATAATTATGTACCTACTTACTACTTGTTTACTAATATTTAATATTAATATTTGTTAAAAATATAATCTCAATACAATAATTTATTTTAGTACGTATGTATATACTACAAAATAATTCATAAAGACAAAAAATTAAAACTAGATTTACATAACACACATTACTTAATTTTTAACATTATTTTATAACTAAATCAATCGCCAAGTAATTCAATATTCAAACGTGCCTATACCACAGTAAATAATCCTCACGTATACAAACACATTTGATTACGTAAGGAGCGTTATGTAGTAGAAGCGAAGTGAAATTGTGAAAACATGGTGCACCTTGCCTCTGGCATGCATAATTCCCCACCTAGCCTTTTACGTGTGCGCTAATCTAACACGTGCCTGTAGTAACTAATAGTTTAGCTACTGTGGCTTTTCCAGACTGTGTGAGGATTTTGCATAATATCTCCATTTTGAGATGGAAATTATAATAATTGATATTAAGAGGGGAGGGGGGGGGGGTTATGCGCCAAAATCTACATTACTTAACAGATCGTATCAATAAATTTCGTTTTGAATTAAAATAAAATAATGAAGAATATAGCTTTTTGTGTATAAATTCTTATTTAATAGTTACCATTTCTGATTAGAACTTTTTTATAACAGTAACATTTAATAGGGAAGTAGTCTCGAAAAAATGCAGCATTAGACAGCTAAATAAAAAGTAGAAATCACAGGTAGAAACGTATACCTACTGTCACATTTAACAACGACGGTTTCTCTATTTATAGTAACAAACATACCATATAAGTATCTAATTATTAATCTACAATTGATTCCTACAACAGGCAAATGACGGGTAAGATCGTTATATTTAAATTTTTAATTTAATTAACTGAGGGCCGTTTAACGACTTAAGAATACTTAAGTACCTACATTGTTAGTAATTGAAATAAATTGGCGAAGTAAAACTCCGAGAGAATCACAAGTACAGCGAACGATCATCCAATCGAAAACAAAAATAATAAAAATCCACGGACATTGTATCTATCCATTTTAACCACAAATACCTCTATAATCTTTTTTCTTCAGTACCTTTTTGTGAATAAGAATGCAATGAATCTCAGATGCGGTTAAGGGTAATACGATTGAACATACTCAATAATGAAACTGCTTATTAGACTCATATGGTTTCATGTTCTTTTAATATAATTATGACATGAACCTATTAGATTCTATAGCAAATGAGAGGGGTTAAAATAATAACTAGGTACTTTATGACATGAATATAAAAACCAGTGGAACCAAATGTTCTATAATTTATCTGGAATTTTCAGGAATGTTGTATTGTGTTTGATATCCATGCAACTTGACTCACATCGTTAACTCTATCATCGTGCGGCAAGTTAGCGGTCATCAGGAGCGCATGGATGTCTTCAGTTTTAAAGCTTTCTATGTCGGCTTCAGCGAGGTTGGCGTCGAGATCTCTCGCTATATCGTTGTATCTTGACGTGAATTCGAAACGAGACGTGAGGTCGCCTATCCCTTTGTACGAGGCGGACACCGAGGACAGGACTGAGGTGTGGTGGCACGAACCATCCCGAAATATCGGACTGGAAAGAGAGAAATTAACGTTAGATATCTTTTTATAATCGATACAAGTTATTATCTACTTATATACGTAAGACGTTAAAGACGAAGAAGAAAGATAAATCATCGATTAAGGTGAAAATTACGTTTAACTAGAATTATTATTCTATTGCGCTAGAAAGAACGATTTCTAAGATAATAATATTATTCAGAATTAATGTTTAATTCAACCTTGTCATTGAGTCACTGAATAATCAATAACGCATTAAAATGCATTTTATTGTACGATTAGTTGAAAGTAGTTTTTTGGACTTGAAAATTATATCATAATTTGGGCATGTATTTTCTATATCATGTAGCAGGACCTAAAATGAATTCATAATAAAGACAGCCACGGAACTGACTGCTGTAACTACTTTCACTTATATAAGTACTCATCGCATCGATTTTTGCTTTTATCATCGTTTATGAAGGTAAGTTATTGTATAACAACGATTATTTTAAAAGGTTTGAGAAATTATAGGGAAAACCTGTTATAATAATTTATCTCATACATTTTGTACCTACATATTGTGTCAGTTTACTATTCAATACATTGGAAACACAATACCTATTACTTGATCGAACTAGGAAACAATTGTGATTACTTACTTATAGTCGAGAAACCACAGATATCCCGAGTTGTCGCAGTGTGCGTCGAGGTCATCGTGCGTGGAATGCTGGCTGCCAGCCAGGCTCGGGTTGCTGTTGCAGTCCTCGTCCACCCCGGGACTTGCTGCCTTCAGCCCCAACCTTGGCGGTGGCCCTGGAACCCAACAGAACACACGTTAATTAAACAATCATTAGCACACTAAAGCTGCAGTCTCCCAGCTAGTACATGTCTAATAGCGCGAATATAATATATTATATGGTTCAGCTTTTTTATCTACTACGTAAGCCAAAAGCTTTAGCTCGTTTATATCATCATGTTATGTATCATTATTTTGCTTTAAATTCTTACTTTCATTGTATCAAAAATTCCAAATCGTATCACATAATATCTCAATGCTGCTCATATGCATACCATGTTACGCGAATGAAACCAATAAAACTTCTCCGAGAACCGTATAAACATTTATATATGGATAGATACTAAATGTAGCAGTCCCTTTAGAGAACGGGACGTGGGAGGACAAGTAAGCAACTAGCCCTATAAGGAAACCTGACCCTCATCCACGGAGTAAGGAAAATGTAACACAAACTTATTTATCATACTATTTTTGATCACGCTTTAAAAAGAGACTCAGATAGATCTATATCACTGTTCAATGTTGATATTGAATATGTACTTAATGATGTTATGTATTATTTTTATTAGCGTAACTAATTTATACTTAAGGTCAATAATCGTATCGTACTTAGTACAATGTAAAGCAGACAGTGAACTTCTGTCAAGACGAGTTAGGAAACTTTAGTGACGCAAGCCTGACTCACTCATGATACATCGGAACGACTATGCGGCCCCTCGATTGTTTTTATTAGTTAAATCAAACTTGGAAGCCCAGTATTGGCTATTGGATGAATCATTTCCTCCAAACAGGTATATATTATGATAATAGAATTATTCGATAGCAGCGATCATGATTCAAGATTATGTCAACAAACGAAACAATGCAGCGAACTGCATAACGTTAAAACGTAATTCGTTATCGATTCAACCACCACCAGATTCAATCTAAATATGTATTATTATTTGTATATACATATACATATAAATGTTTAACTTTGCAAAATAACGACGAATGCGAGACGTGTTGCAAATAGGTAATCGATAAACAACATTATTTTGTATACAATGTTTCCTTCTGTTTACACAGTTCAAAGCACTCGGTATAATGTCCTTGTACAGGCGGGTCAGATATAAAGTTAGATTAACAATCTAACGGCGCCTAGCAAATCACACCATTGACAGTTGTTAAGCTGGTTAGTCTTCCCTTTGCGTTGGCGTTAAGCCTAATTGGCTGACTGGCTATCAATGTCAGATGAAGGTGGCGGTCAAGGGAGATAAAAAAATTGAAGGGCGCATCGTAAAATGCAAATTTTATTGTATAACAATATTTATTGTATTGCATACAAATATAATAAGGAATTTATGGACAATACTATCCTTGTTCGACATTAGGCCATCAAACGAACACATGTTGTAATGAAAATCAACCAACAGTTGGAGGATGTTTATTTAAATGGCATTTAAAAAGGAAACAGATGTAATTACTGCGTTATAATCACGGCAATAAGATAAACGCTACAGGGTACGTCGCTTGCATTCCACTGCATCTGCAGTGGGCGGACATTATGTATTAGTTCAATTTTGTCATTTCTACTTTAAACAAGTGAATGTAATTCTCATATAATTGTATCCTATTGTTTAAACATTAAAAAAGAAATAGAACAGGTTCCTTAAAAATTGAGAAAACTATCAATTTTACTTTGCATGTGTGCATAAGATTACACAATTTTAAGCTTGCGCGATCAGGCTATGCAATAGCAACGCAGCTTCAAAATCTTTAAAATTATTATGATGAACTATTCAAGTGTCCTCAATTGTTGAATGCAAAATATAATTGAGGTAGGCAATTATAATTGCTGGCATATCGTATGACGCAAATAGATGTCCGAGCCTCCGTGTCAAGGATGCACTGACCAGGATAGATGAGGCAAACAAAGATTTAAATTATAATGAAGTATTTAGCACTCTAACTGCCACACTCAGAAAGATTGATTAAATTAGTCCTAATGAGTAATTAACTAATTATCATTAAATCTGCTAAGTTACGCTTCATCCCAGAGACAAAATTTAAGGGTTCATTATTTAATGACAACTTTAAGTATCCATAGGGCGGAGTAACGTCAAATCATTCTATCGAATGCTTATCGATAAACGGTGAGTGTAGCCACACTTGAAAAACTGTTATTAGTAAATAGCAAAAAACTTTATTTAAACACATTGAAAGCATCTATATAAATGACATAAATTAAAATAAGTTCTTTTACCGGTCGTTTTTAGTGAAAGACAAAGCAAAACATCTGTTTCATAAAAATAATTTAAAGCAACCAGACCCTTTTTTTTCCTGGTATCACTTATTGCTAACTGTCAATGTTTTCAAGTTTATTTAAAAACTTTGCTTGCCGCTTGGATTGTGTTGTTGTGTTTCACCCGACAAGAAGTTTTTCGCGCTATTAAGTTTAATTCGGTCGGGTGCCAGCAAAGGCAATATAACATTTTTTACAGAATCTGGTGTGAATCTATATCGTGCATGGAATTCCTGAATAGAGTATTTTGTGAAGGGATCAGAATTATCTCGTAAATACCGCCTCGGCCCGACTTCTCTATACCTTCTGGCATAGTCCACAAAGTCAATAAAGTCTATGAGATCAGACATCTTTACCAATCTTTAATATTGAAAAAACTTTTAATTAATTTTAAATGTGATTTTTGTACCTATTAAAAATAAAAATATAACCTCAAGTCCGCAAACGCAAATATCAAAATCAACCATTAAAAAGTTAAGTAAAGGTTTTGCTGTACTTAACTTTAATTGTCATTAAGGGACGGTAATGAACCGTTAACTGTCTCTGAGAGCGAACTTTTTTAAATCTGTACTAAGGAACGACTTATGTAAACATTAAACGTCTCTGAGTGTGGCAGTAATAGAATTATTTAGTCAAAACATAATAAAATTCAACAATGGATTATTTGACCGGACACACTAGACAGAGCATATCGAAATGTCAGACTTAAAAAAATCAAACAATGGCCGTTTGCCAGCACATTTTATTTTCCTTAATGCTACTTCGTTCTCATTTGTTGCATCACACTAATAGTAGAAAATGGAATAATGTCGTTCCTAACCGTGTTTATGCATTTTAATTTAGCAATTCGTGTTATTTCGGGGAAACGTTCCATTTTCTTATCTAGCTTGAGAGCGGATTCATTTTTCAAATGGAAGTCTGGAATATACACTTTCCGACCTCAATTTCAATCAACATTAAACTTTGTTGAATTCTACGACTGAAAATTTCACACAATGCATTCCTAGAATGCATAATAAATTTAAATACGTAAGCATAATTTTTAATTGAAGCAATCTTTTAAAACTTTGCAGACACTTTTAGCAATTTTCAACGAACAATAGATTGCCCGTGAGATATCAAGCTAATTTGGCCGTGAGTGCCGGATAGAGGTCGCTGGCATCTACCACTATATTTTTTCACGTTTGCGATAGGATACATTTTTTCTTCGAAAGAAATAATTTCGTGGTACCGATAATTGACACAGATATCTCTAACCAACGCTCGTTTATAAGACAGTTAAAAACTAGTTTTATAATATTTTACTAGATTGCATGTCATGCTAGATTCTAAATTAATCAACCAATGTTACTCATTTATATTATATTGTCAGTAGGTATAAAGCGGATGTGTAAAAAATTTTTATATACCTACATTGAACACAAAAAAATATCTTAAAATAAAAGAAATTTATTTAAATTTTAAATTAATTCAAAAATTATTTTCTAACAAATAAAGATCATCTAAACTACTCAACGAATTTGTTAAAACAAAAAATAGCTATTATAAATCCCTATTCAATTTGAACACTGAATTAAAAACTGCAAGTGCAGTAATCGCTTGTATAAATAAACGAGGAAGTTTATAATGTTATTGACATCGTGCATAATAATTACGGTTTCCGGTCGCACATAATTCTTTTTAATGCTTAATCAGCGTTTACCTTCACGACGATAAATACCAACTTCAAGTTTTCACGGACAACACACTGTAATGGCATTTAAAAGGGCACTGTGCCTCCAACCTACTGAAATGGCGTTGTTATAAATGTTTACATAATTTGTGTAAAACAAAAATCATACAATGATACAAGATTTCCTTCAACGTATTTGGCGATATTTTATAGTTAATTGTACACCAAATTCTAATGTTTTATTTCACAAGTCACGTATTGGATGATTGAAATTGGAACAATATTAATACTGCATTAATATTCTAAAATGCAGTTCCATCATGAATAAACGATACAGAGTAGGTATAAAACTTATATTCAGGTTTGACGTTCTAAATTAAAAAACTAGAACTAAAATTTTAATTATAATTTATTTATAGAGTTGTACTTTAGTTCGAATATTGATTTAAAGTTTGACCCTCGTTTTCCCTCCTTCTTCTACATATTGTGAAAATTGGTCACCTATTTACACAGTATAATGAAAAAATAATCCACTGAATTACCTATTTAAAAAAGTTTTTAAGTAAGATTTATTATATTTAGCCTTTAGGTAAAGTAATTAATTATGAAATGTTCTAATGTCTGTGATAAGAAATAATAGTAATAATAATTAATAAAGATATAATCGACACCTTACAAGAGTGGTAACTGATTTGCATGCAATTAAACAAGGGGTTACACTATTAATTATGTGAGTCAGAATCACATTATGCTAATTAAAGAGGGTGAAACGCGTCCGTCCATACTTATTTGTTTTTGTCACCATACATGTCCCGAGTGTTGCAGAAACATGATTCATAAGAGTAAAATTAGAAAGCTTTAAATACTATTCGCCTTCGCAAATGGGAATTTCCATTTCTTAGCACATTCATGAAACAATAACAACAAAATTACTGAAGTGTTCATTTTGTTGTTCAAACTCGACGTTGAAATTCACGCTGAAAAAATTCGGGACTTTAAAAACGCGTCAATGATTTGAAATAAAAAAAAACTCAAAACAACAGTTCGCAAACTCAATCTAAATTGTACCAATAGAATTAATTTGAATCTGGGAGAACGACAAAGGTATCTAATTAATGTTTATCTGCGGTGTTGTTTAACAGACAGGCCTGATTACTTTTCGCCTCAATCCTTTTTAGTCTCTAGAGACCACCGACGGGATATTTGAACTGTTTACATTTCCCAGAAATGTTAATACAAGCAGCGTTGGACTACTGGGAATAGACATTACCAATTTACAACCATATCGGGATCGGTATTGCGAATGCTGATGATTCATTTAAATTATATAGTCTTCAATTCATACATAGAGCCACGGATTTTTATTTATAAAATATAATAATAAACACAAATTTTCTTACTAAACCCTAATTGAGGGATATTTATTTTATGGTTCTTAAATAAATCATTAGATAAAGCCCAGACGTACTTTAATTCGACACATATCACACGACATATAATAAAAAGTTAATAGTCAAACTAATCTTATAAGAGCATAAAGTATTTCGAATATTCTACACCGATATTTTTTGTCCCTACGTCATTTATACATGTATTTTGTGAGCCCACATTGTCATCTGATCCTCTTTGGAATTTTAACTAGAAGTCTTTGTTGGCCGAGATAAAGTATTAAAACTTTTTGTGTTCCACATACCAAAATACATATATAAAATAGGAGCGTATGGAACCAGTTATTCATTTTCGTGAACCAAATACGTCCAGGTAGGCTTTCATATTATCATAAAAACAACATTATGACCATACTTCTTCATTATTTAACATTATTACCGTTGCCGTTATATTGACAAATGAAACAGAAAGCAATAAATCCATAAGTACTATTCGCGATATTTTAAACATCGTAAACGGTAAATGAGTCATAAGAAAAACGAACCGTTAAACATAGAAGCGACAATAAAAGAAAGCTTGCAAGGCGCCGGATAATTTCAACGTGCGACGACCACTGAAAATGGAAGATACTCGTATTATAAATAGTCCCACTCCTGCAGCATGACCAATTCGCTAAATTTATATTCCATCTGTAACTTGGATGGATACAGACATAATATTAAATCCAAAAATTACGAATTTAGCGGAAAAAAAACAAAGGAGTTAATTCTGTCCTTAAACAAAAACATGGCCATTTGAATAACCTTGTTCACGAAATGAGGTGATGATGATGAAGCTGATAACTTTCTTTGTAGCATTTTTTTTTGTTTTTACAAAGACTTATCAACCTTGCTCGTTCGTCGTTACTAATGAGTATTATCTTGAAATCTTTTTATACACGTTCGTATAGGTACTTTAAACAAATTGCGCGCTATAGAGTATTTCTTAGAGCAAAAAATTTATGAGCGTAATCGACACGTACTAAGTAACAACCTTGGATGAAATATTGAATGCCGTCAGGTTACCGACATATGTCTATAGATGGACATGATGGAATCTGGAGCAATCGCGATTCAAAAAGTCATAACTAAAAACATTTGAAATAAATCTTCATACCAGCAATGTTTGCTGAAATGAAGAACTTGAGAACTTGCTTGTTAACCGATTGCTCTTGTTAACACTGTATTATGAGCGGCTATACTCAAGGAGGTGATAGACGAAACATTTAGTAGAGAACATACGACTCAAATGTGAAAAAGTCCGAGAAAGCGAGTTTCAATCGTGCCTAGTGAAGATAAAGTTCAAATTAGCTTGGAAAGTGGTTTTTATAGACACCCGGAGCGTGGTGTGCCATGTCAGGGTCACTCGCATCAAATGAGAGCTGATGAGACCGCCACAGTAACACCAAAGATGTAACTATATCACTCACTTCCTTTAATATTTGAAGATAGATATGTATATGCTTTACAATTATAATACCTAGATACCCAATAGCAAAGTACTTCCGCGATTATTCAAGGTTTAAACACATATTGTAATGGCAGTTACAGCTATGATCAATTTAATTGTTTCACGTCTGTTTAATTAATTTGATGTATTTACAAACGCTTCACGCTTTATCAAAACCTTACGAATTTATGTTTCCAGTCACACGCGTACCATGACCAATTCTAATGGAAAATACAAGTTGCCATGATCCATTTGGCAAGATTAATGTCCCACTAACCTGAGGCATATATATTGTTCACAATTGTCTTTATTACAAAAATATACTTACAAAATAAACATCTACATTTAATGTCTTACAAAACAAATTACAAGAGTGATTCGATGTTTTCGAAATAATCGCGGAACGGCATTAAAAACAAAGTAATTTGTAAATGATTTCATTTTTTGTGGCTGAATTACACTGCTGTACGTAATGTTATGAAGATGACTGTTGCGTTATTATGCCTATAGAGTTATTGTCCGACTGTTTAAGAGCATTACCGACTAGTAGTAGGTATTACAGGTTCTAAAGATAACTAACTAACTGTAAAATCGTTATTATAAGCCCTATTGTACATTGTCTCTATTCGATTTGGAGCCCCGAGCAAATTGACGGTTAAACCATTAAAGATAAAGGAAATAAATGGTATTACCATATGGGTCGGTATTATCACGAGCATAGCTGTGAAGTTAGGCTATTAGGGGTCCATTACCGCATCGTTGAGAGAATACTTCATTGTTGCAGTGCTGTTTTAAACCTGTTTTAGCAACGTGGACGTTATATTTAGAGTCTAGTAGTCATAATACAGCTTTCATTAAAGCATGGTTTGTTTAGAAGCTTTCGAACAGGATATTACACTTACTTTTATATCTCTCTTATAATCTAACTATTGTATGATAAGCGTTTGAAATCATTATGATTTACATATTTTGTAAACTAGTACTAAACGTTTAATTTATATAAGAAAACATAGAAATAAAGACAAAATATACAGCTGTGTTCTAACACTATAAAAACAATACATATTATATCACATAATCACAATACTTGTAGAGCCCCAAATAATAAAATTTGTGACGTCAAAAGTTCAGTGTAGGAAATGGAGTTTCAAACAATTAAAAACACTATGATAAAACGTAGTCCAGTAGAAAAATTAAATCGTTGAATAACAATGTGTAGCATTGTTCTCTTGTGGCATTCATATGACGGTTAACATAATGAAAAATACAGTCGGAGTATTATTAACGAATATTAATTATTAGTATTACCTATTATATAAACGATTTATGTTCAAACAACTTTGTAGTTCGATGCATTGAACTAATTTTAGAAAAAAATGACTTTAAATATTGAATAGTTATTGTATTGAAGAGACAAACGACGTACGACTGATGCAGAATGAATAGAATCATTAAAATCGTTGTCGTTGCTATTAAATTTATAAATACATAACTTAATTTTAGGGAAGGTTTATGTATTGAAAATAACAGTAAGTGTATTCAAGCGAATTCAATCGCTTGCATCTTCTCTGTATTCGGACAAATGAAAGTGCATCAAACCACTCGTAATAGAGAGCATCGCATCATCAGTCGCCTCAATGCAATTACACAGGCTAATGCATGCGTCGCCTTACTTAGAATACAAAGGCCCCTATCGGATTTATTTCATTGTCGTGCGCTCTGGTCGACATTTGAATACATTACCCACAACACTCCTGCGTAATGACAACTTACATTCAATTGTTCTGCATTTAACACCCATTCATTGTTGGTTTCAATTTCCAAAATTACCTTGTCAGCAACATGAACAGCCAAAATGCTATACGCAATCATCATTCGCACTGTGTGGCGAATTCGATATTCCATAGGTACCTTAGTCAAGCCGCTAAATGGCACTATTCGATATGTGATGATAATTCTAATAGGCAGCACAAAGACGCATTACGAATGCCCAACAATTTGTATTACAATTAGCTTGTTTATAGCGGAGGTCCGAGACTGATAATAGTATAATGTTGATGTTAAACGTCGCTGTTCGCAGTCGTCCTTGACTTGCGAGCTGGCGCCATAAGCTCGCCTCCTTACCGACTCTCTCCCTCAATTTATATTTAGCTTTATACCAACACCAGCAAGCCGTTTATTATTTGCAAATGACTGTGAAACAGACGTCGATTTGCCATTTGTCGGGCTTGCCCAATTAAATTCATAGATCAGTGTCATATCGTTTTAGCTGCGACTGAATGTATTTCAAATGACTGTAAGTATTACTGCGTACAGTAAGGTCAAGAAAGGAGTGGTGCCCAAACGGTATTCGCTAGTCATTGACCACAGACAACTTGATATAAGCAACAAATACCGTAATGACCATGTAAGCAACACAGTGACGCTAATTGAACCAATTTAGAGATACTGTTACGTAGAAAATTATACAAAATACAAATGTAACGTAAACCCAGTTGCCTACATTTCGAATAGGTATGTGGTGTATTTTGAAATATTTTTGAAACATAATTAATACTGAACTATTGCATTTCACTGGATGAAACTAACCCAATGAACATCAAATATGAATCACTATTCCATCGCCCCGACATTTTATTACCATTTAACTTTCGTAATCCGATAACCATATAAGAAAGAGCATGTCTTCACATACAACAGTCGATTAGAATATATAAATAGAGCCGACCGTAGTCGAGCATGGACAATGAATTCCGTAGACCAGACGCGTTCCATATGGATGAGCTGAGAAAGGGCATGTATGATTGCATTACAAATGTTTACTCTATCATGAAATATACGATAAACATACTAATTATTATTTATGGGCTTAAACATTCTGAAACAAAGACATTATAATGGAGAATATTTCGATAGAATACACGGTCGCTTTCTTTTTTTAGAATTTGTTCTACAGATTCAGGAATAACGTTTTGTAAACAATTTTAACCTCGTAACTTTTAATACATTAGTGATTAGTATACCAAGATTGTATACAACGATAAAGAAAACATAAAATAAACGAAAGTTGAAAATAATATGCAAGTCGGACTTATTAGACTTTTATCTCTTCCAGAGATCTGAAATAAGTTATCAGGCGATATATAAGTAAGGTCTAAAACATTTAATGCCGAACATGCTAATACTGAAATGAGTCAAGTTACTTAAAGGAACCAATTTATAGTTGCATAAGTATTACAGTTGAATGTTGGACATTATATTCAAGCTTTATGATAAATATTTTCATGTCAAGAATCAGTAACGTGTACCGACAGTACAGAGTAATTTGTCAGCTATAGAAATGCCAGCCTCGTCTGAAGGCTAATATATAATGAAGGCCTTATCTCAAAATTGCCACTCGAGTGTCAATATCAGGCTGGAGAGGAGCAGATACCAACACTATTTCTATTCACTACTCCTATTCACAAACATCAAAAGCTCATTTCAAATTCTATCAGCTTGCTTGGTATTAAACTCTCTCAGTTTACCAATATTCTGCATCACTATATGTTCATTGCGAAGAGTCGTAAAATGTCGACGAAGCTAAAATAAGAACACTGGAATTTAGCATCTTGAACTTTATCGCTTGTGTCGTCGATTAATATTCTTATCATGCACGTAACGAAAGCACTGTGAAATGATTTGCTTAGGATTCCGAGGACACTCATATGGGCACGAAACTAGAATATCGATATAAACTTACAAGAATTCATGATAGATGATATATTGCTCTAAAAATATTTTAATGCTCTGGTAGCATATGGATTCCATTATAATCTGGCTTTAGTTCTAGACGTTAGCTGGCTCGTTAAATTGACTCGAATGTCTGTGATAAAGAGTTTGACAGTGCCGTTATGTACATACTAGTAAATTTAAGCTTGCTTCAATATGATAATCATGCAACTACCAAAGAAAGCTGCACAAAAGTGAACCGCCCATGTCTAAATGGCATATAATATAAATCGGTACAGTGAATGCTGTTATATTCTCCCCCGCTTTCCTAGACATTAATCAGGTGTCACAGAAAATTGATGTTTCATAACGCTTAATTTAGGCAATGATACCTATTCAATTTATGGAAATTATAGCACGCATAAATCAAAGAGTAAACTTCATGGAGAATTATAATAAAAACTTAACGACCAGGACATAACTCTCTTTGGTACTTAAATATAGGTACGTTGAATCTGAGTAATAAATATTTTAAAGATAGAGCAATAAATATTAAATACATCCTGATGTATATTCTGCAGGTTTCATTTTTTATTCAAAATCTACTTATTATTCTACTGTTATACCTACTGTTCTACCGTTACTGTGTACAAAATCATTGAATCTAATCTAACTATAATGCATTTAAAATTTCGGTTCATTTTCAAGACCGACTCAATACATCTTTTAAATCTATGTAAAAGGCTTAACTTTGAAATCTAGTTAAGATTATTAATTTTGTATAATTATTATAACGACACATTGGTTTTATATTGTAATGGTAATAACTACAGTATATTTTAATCTAATACACAGAAGTGCGAGAACATGTGTTTAATACATGGAATGAATCATTGGCAATAACATGAAATCAGTCATACTGTATTACTACTCAGACTAGTTACATAGGTATCATTATATACATTTACTGTACTGCCACATAGCAACATATTTCAATGCAACCTAATTCTTTTAATTGGAATGATATTGATTTTATAAACACTTAAATATGTAACCGCGTAGGTATTAATAAAAACAAATTTAAGCAAATAGCAATTTGTAAGCTTCTATACAAATATATGGTTTTAACTATTGGTATTTAAAATGTTATGTACGTATATATTATATACTAGTGGTCAGCCCCGGCTTCGCCCGTGGTAAATATTTCGCAATAAAAGGTAGCCTATGTCCTTTCTCGGGTATCAAAATATCTCCATGCCAAATTTCATGCAAATTGGTTCAGTAGTTTAGGCGTGATTAAGTAACAGACAGACAGACAGAGTTACTTTCGCATTTATAATATTAGTATGGATTAGGGGTCGAAAGCAGACTTTTCGAAGTGTGGGCGAACTGGTGGTTGAAATATAGAGGAAAGTGAATCATGGAATTATTTAGCAATCTTAGTAATTGGCTTGGCAAAGCGCTGTAAATTCTATAATTGGATAATTTGAGTTCACACTCGGATATGTTATAGTTATATCAGCACATAAAAGAAAGGAGTTATATCATCTAACTTCCTTCACAAATACTTAATAGCCTTTCAAATTATTTGTTGATATTTGCAATTAGCAATTAGCATTTTATAAGAAGGTTTAAATTTCCAATAATCAAACATAGGCTTTCATAAAGCATCTAATTTTGCAATTATTATTGTGGGCGCAGTATATTATTTATCTAGTTGCCAAAACATTATCCTCCCACGTGGATTTAAAACAACTTTCATTTTAAATTTATTATGGATAGGCTTGAGAAATAAAAATTCTATGAAATTATTTTATTTGTAGAAATAAAAATGTGCAAGTTGTATTTTATCATGCCCTGAGTTTTACCAGAAGAAACAAATGTACTTAATCAATTTATTTTTGCAGCGTAATTTCTCTGAAAGTAACGGTATCTATGGAAAAAAGTGTATGTAATTGTAGGTATCTAGATCACTTGTGCTAGCTGCAGGAAAACACGCATCGGTGTTAATCAAGTCACGTACGTTGTGACCACGAATTCAATTTTTCATAATTCGTCACGAATTTAACGCGGTTACCTAAGTCTTAATTAATCTAGCCGTTTAGCAATAAAGCCTTTCTATTCTTTTTATGGCATATAGAAGCACCATTCATTAATTAATCGACTGTATAATTTAAATATTATACACTCAAATATTTATCGCCTATCGGCTATCGCTAAGAGCTGACGTGTGATTATGTATTGGAGTAGATAATTGATGCGCGTGTCTATCTCCTTTGATATTTATAGCATATGTAATCAAGTTTCTTCCTTTGAGCGTTATGTAATAGACAACGTTATATGAATATTTTAACGATTAACTGGTTTTGAGAAAACAATGATAATTCTGTCAAGAAACTTTCGTTAGGAATACGAGAACACGGTGTAAATTTCACTCACCGGGTATGACTCAGATCTGGCGATCCAAAACCAAATTAAATATGAATTAACACGTCACATACAAAGCAGGGTTTAGAAAAGAACTGAAGTCTGAAATGTTAGTCCTGTAACATAACCTCAAAGTATGTTGAAGGACAATATGTATGTCGTAGTTGTTCACCTCGCCAGAAATTTTCAGTGTGAAACTTAATGTAATCTCTGTGTCCCTGTAATACAGTTCAATTTAGAACAGGTATAAATGCTAAATGAAGATATTAGAGTTGCAGCAGAGCGTGAAGCATGAAAAGATGGTGTACAGCTTGTGAGCTTAAACATTTAATCTATTATAGCGAAGATAAAACTACGCAACTTTAAAATGAGGAAATCTTTTCTCTCTGTATTAACTACTGTATGAGTAGATATATTATAGGTACATATCAATTACTTATGAACACATTGACATTTGTGAAAAACTTATAATGGAGATGGAAAACAAAGTGACATAATTTGTCTATAATATATCTCTAACATAAGTTCCCAACATTCAATTCCTTATGCCTCTAATCTTCAAAAGGCTCAATTAGATACGTACAAGTAGCCAAGACAAAATAAAAGCAGAAACATCAATCTAGCATCTTAGAAGCCCGACACTTTCTTACATAAAACGATAGTGACACAATAGGATAATAATAATTATTCGGAAGAGCGCACCAGTAAGATAACAAACTTCTTTACTTATAGCATTATTTAAACAGACTTTACATAGTACAACTTGTTGATTTTGAGCGTTTGGTAACTGAATGATGCATTATTAGTTCGTCAAAATAGCGTCAGCAATTAACGAACGCGAACGGGATGCGGGCGGATGAATTGAATATGGCCTGTTGATCGAGGAAATGGCCTGTGGAGCAATGAACGGGGCCATTACTCTGCGTTGTATTTATTACCAAAAAAACTTTATCTCTAATTTATCTAGCAACTATGTAGTTTGAATAACTTGTGGGTGGAATTGAACGTATAATTTTGAAGGATCGTGATTAATTCCTTTTTTATGACATCGCCAACGTCATCAAATCGCTCAGGCGTGGTTAGAGGGGAGGATCGTAACTCGTAGGGTAATTCAAACGTGTTTGGTTGTGCAATTTTACACTAGAAAACTTAAATTATAAATAAAATATTATTTAGTTAATTTATATGCGCGTTATTTACTTTACAAAGAACGTCACGGCTAGAAACTTGCAAACTCTTGTCAAATTAATGTTTGCTTGAGACAAGTTGCTCATTTATTCTTGTACGTGGCATATAAAAAATGTAAAATGTTGGACACGCAAATTTGCTTTGAATAGACCGCTGTCAATATTAACTAAGGAATATGTTGACATGACATTTGACACAAAATGACTACTTTCGCCAGTATGACAGTAATGTAAGCAGTAGGCTAAAACTTTCCACTGTAGGTGTTCTATTGTAAGCGAGAGTACACAAAACAAAAAAAGGTTACATACGGAACTAAGAGATTGCGATATTTTGGAAAAGTTTTAAAATACGTAACTGCGATGTTATCTAACAACCCATCGCCATCCATAATTTAGGTATTAATATATCGGTCAAGTATTTTTGAAAGTGAATAATCTTATAATTTAAGTGAGGATTTAGAATCGCTATTTATTAAGATTATTGACATATAATCCGTATTCGTAAACGAATGTTTCTTGTAATATTACGACGGTAAATTTATTCTTCTTTCTACGAATGTTTAGCAAAAAAATACTACGACATCTAGAGCTCTGGCGGTCTACTATTCATAAATAAAAATTTGGAGCAACGTTTAGAGAACAGTTATGTCTTGAAAAACGATTTGTAAATCGTAAATAATAAATATGTATGTGACTAGAAATACAATATTTTATGCTGCATTACCAGATGATGTCTGCTAATGAATAAATAACTGTATTTGATAGCATTGATTTGGAATTACATTCTTAGTGAAAGATTTGCAGAATATCCAGATTTTTTTTACTTCTGACTACCTATGCATTCGACTTCCGAATCTTAACCAATACGCATAGATTACATACTACTCAATTCCTTCTCCTAAGTTCATTACATCCCTCTTCTAGAATTAATATACAAAGTTATTAAGATTAAAGATGTCAAATATTAATGTACGATGCATCAATATCTTTAGAAAGTCACATGAGCAGCATTTTATTGACTTATCTCATAGATAGGTAACCTGTATAACCATACTAGTAAGTTGTATCTTGTCGCGCCATACTGGGCTTGTTTAACTCTCTAATTAATTAATTTCTTTCCAAGAATTCCACTAAAATCGATCTTAATGACAGATTTTAAACGATTTTAATGCACGGAAGCTTCAACGAATATCTTGATGACAAAATGGATGGATTTTATAAACCACAAAATCATCGATAGGTCCTTAGGTGCCTAGTTAGTCAGTGAATTAAATTCTGTTCAATTTTATAAGGAATAACAATAGAGGTTCTTTTCAACTTTTCTCGGTAGAAGTTTTTTAATTAGTAGTAATGAAAACAATGTCTATTCATACCCTCATGCAAATGTTTACAAGAATAATAAGAATAAATTTAAGTTTATTACAACATTGTGTTAATAAGATGACATCGAGACGGATGCGCTAAACAATAGATGCATTCAAATAAACTATTTATAATATATTTATTCTAAACCTTGGCGCATGGTAATATAGAAATGCTTAGGGCACGCCGCCAAGACGAGTTATTAACAGTTAATAATATATGAACCTTGAACTTCTTGACACGAAAATATCAGCAACACGCAAACACTCCCTAGAGAAATAAAGCTAAATATCATTTTTGTGTGTCTAAACTCTAACTACACGTTTAAGGTGCCACGTGGTTTAAATTATTTCGATGTACCTAGGGGCGGATACGGGTCGAACACCCCAAACAGCGAATGTCGTTACTCCATGACCCCATATGTTTCCGAAACCCTAATCTTATTTAAGTCGGTGCTTTACCAATTCAGAAAATCAATACGCGTTCTTTTAAATTGCTTCAGTTCAAACCGGTCGTGTATCAGTTGAAATAAATACGACACATAACATAAATCCTGCAAGAATTTTAATTAAAAATTCTTAAAACAATGATAAGTCTCATATAAATCCATTGAATACAGAAGATTTAGTCACCGTGTAATGAGTCGGTATCGGCTTTCCTTTCTATGCGTTCACTGCGGTTACGCTATTTCATGGTTGACGTAAATGCTTCGATATAACATTGATAGGGAATGCACATTCTTTTCACCGTATGATTTAAAAGGCATTCAATGTACGCATGTCTGCTTTCTCTTTAAACATGCAGTTAAAGCTCGTAGGAGTGTAAATTGATGGTACCTATATTTAAAAGTACATCATAAACACGGATGTAATAAAGAGCTTATAAAATGATTTGCGATTTGCATGCCTAGCTAACGAGCATACGATGGGCTTATATCGATTTCTACGTGTGCGAGCGGGATAATTTCGCTCGCTTGGCTTGCATACAAATACCGCTGTCACGTCATGGTCGCTGCATTTTTTACCGCACGCTTGTAATCCGCCTTGAAGATTACAGGATAAAACCGCTATGCGGTATTAAAATTATTCTGGAAGCTATTTCATATTTTAAGACGCCATGCAGTTTTTGTTAGTCCGTTCTGATGATACTATAATCTTAGGATACTGGCAGGTTTTAATTGTAATTTCAGAACATTACAAATAAATAATTACTGTATATGTATAGCATATACAGTAATTATTTATTTACATTATCAAACACAGACATTATCAAAACTTACATAATAAATATTTATATTAAATTTATTCCTTTACCATAAAGTATGTGCATAAATATACTCATAGCGAAGCGTTTCGATCTCTGATAAAAAGGCGTGCATCCCATAATTTACGTCTAGGCAGCTATAGTTAATACAGGTCCTATCTTGGCTTAGAGTCCGCCTACCACACGATAACATGACATCCTATATTTTCAACAAGTTCGCTTCTAGCAATATATTACTGGCACCTTAGATTACAAAATAAAGTACAGATGGAGCATGACAACCGCCCGTCGCCCTTGTCAAAGAAAATACGAAATCAAAAGCAAATACGTCGCTGCACTAGTGCTATAGCGCATATAGTGTCATGCAATACGTCAAAAAGGGTTTGCAATTTTAGTAAAAAAATGCTGTCTTGTGATAATAAAACGCTGTAAAATTTGTTCCCGAAAACAAAAAAAAAGATGAAACATCGTTTAACAGGTTTTCTGTAGATTATTTGGCTGATTTATTTCTTTATACGAATAATAATTTTACAGATATGAAGGAATACAAAACTTCAACGTATGTTGCCAGTATTTTGAAAATGAATTTGCCATTTTTATTGGTAAAACCAAGAAACGGTAAAATGGTTAAAAGATCTTCAGGGTAATGCTGGTTGATTTTTCGATCGTGAATGTGATTATTTGTATAGTGCACTAAAGGTTCATGATCATTATAAGATTATTTTAATAAGCATAATACATTATTTTGTTACTTTTATAAAGCTTAAAAACGTTATGTCATAGTCGTTTTCGCTAGCGATTTAATTTATGTGAACTCCATGATGAAAATAAAATATCCCGTATTCTCGACTAAAAACTACCGCTACTCGCATTCAGATATTTTGAAAAATAAAAATTAATATAATTATTATAGTTAATATTGAAACTTTTTTTTATGTGGTTTATTTAATTAAAAATTTAATATAATTATTTTGTCCATATACATATAACTTTAGTAGGCAGGTACTTTATATAATAAAATAATTTTTACAATATTATAAAAAAATATCATAAACCCGAAATTATATTAATATAAAAAATTAAAACTTGACTGCTAATTTATGTATATAGCCTATGTCACTACCGCCACTAGCATAATAATTCAGATGATTGCAATGAAACCTCACATCTCAAAATCGGTCCAATGGTTTATACTGCAGGGCGTGTCAAAGAAATATTATACATACGTAGTACGTACATAAACTCGAAAAACATAACCTACATACCTACCTAATCTCTTTTTTCCGTAGTCGGGGAAAAATTTGGGAAATTTTTCAATATCCGGTAACATTACACGCACACAGAAGCACCGTGTACGTACAGTGCAGCGGCGAAATGACAGCACACATAGCTTTATTGAAAATGACGATAAATCATTTGGTTTAGTTCGGCAACGCTCCATCTGTCTTTTATTAACCGACTTCAAAATAAGGAGGAGGTTATCAATTCGGCCGGTATATTTTTTTTTTTTTTTTTTTTTTTATGTATGTACACCGATTACTCCGAGGTTTCTGAACCGATTTACGTGATTCTTTTTTTGTTCGATGCAGGATGGTGTCGAATTGGTCCCATAAAAATTTTATTCGGCTAGGCCCAGTAGTTTTTATTTTATGAGCATTTTTGTCTGTACTCGATGACTTAATTGGAATGTAGCAAGTAACTTTGATTCACTTCCCGGTAACCGATTGAGCTGAAATTTTGTATAAGTGTGTAAATTGGATAGCGATGAAACATTCTCATGACATAGAGCTGATTTGATGATGGAATCGGAAGGTGGCCATAGGAACTCAGTAATATATTGACTCAACTTTATCGAGTTTGGGCTCGTTTGATTCGTGTTGAAAATTACACTAAAAAGTATTAAATAAAATTAACTGCGTTAAAAACAACCGACTTCAAAAACGGAAAAGTAAAAAATAAAAAAGATTTGATATTATTAATTACTACATATTATTTAGATGTGCTATTTATTAAATAGGTTTGAAGTCGGTGCCAAACACTAAGCACTTAGTATTAAGCCCGTGCACCGACATCAAACCTATTTAATAAATAGCACATCTAAATAATATGTAGTAATTAATAATATCAAATCTTTTTTATTTTTTACTTTTCCGTTTTTGAAGTCGGTTGTTTTTAACGCAGTTAATTTTTTTTGTAATCTAAGACTGGCACTGTAATTATGCAAATATTGAACTGTTATTTTTCTTCTTTTGGTAAAAGACTACGATTAATATTTAGATAAAAAAATCATTTAGATACCGTGAGACTACGAGATTTAAACGTTATACGATAAAAAGATGCTCTTATCGCTTCCAGCATTTCTTTATTGAACATATGTATTTGTAACTGTCAAACGCTTTAATGACGAGATGAAAGATAAATGACCGTTTCAAATCAATGTGACTACAGACAACGTAGACACGTCCTCTATTCAACATGTATTTAAAAATTAAAATGTTAGAGCAATCAACTATCTTGTGGTTGATTGATTAAACTTTTTAGGCAATATTCGTATCATGTCAGTTTCATGTTCTATGAAGAGTTGCTTTTCATCGTAATTAACCTTATTATTATCAGTGATTTCATAAAAATCACAAGGAGTCGATTAATTTCAATTGAAACGCAATATATTGTTAACTTGTTTTCTTTTTGGATTTCATGCATTTCTACTCGAAAATAATTACAAGTATAAAGTATTGAAGCTTATTTCCAGTGAACTGCCTGTATGTGAATGTGCGGATGTGCCTAGAAGTGGGTTGTGAAACCTGGCTTATCGTTCATCTTTCACACAGGTTTTCTTAACCCTACTAATGAATAGCCCCGTAAGTGTGACATGAGACTTCTTTTGCGCGAAATATTATTTTTAATTAAGGCACGTAAGACTGAAGACATTCCTTTAATGACAAAAAGCTGCCGTTCAACACGCACGGTCTTATTAATATTTTATTTTGCTAGTTATTTGCACCTTCCAGCTAGTGCCTACATATTAAGAAATACGTCTCATTAATTAATGTTAAATGAAAATTGATACTAAACTGCGGATAAATAACAAAATGCGCAATTAATAACATTGCAGGATATAATATCTAATCAATTTAATATAATGCATTGATATCACCAAAATACTTGGCACAATAATTAATATTCAATAATTCAATTCTTTCTATTTAATAGTTAGATTGTATAATTACCGTGTATTTTCAAGTATAAATTGACGTTATTTTATCAAAAGATTATCTGATGTCAGATCACATGATTCAGGGCTACCTTTTATAGATGGTAGAAGGCGGATGTAGTCGTAGATAATTGAATTAGAATATTATCTCATTAGTAATCAAGATATTTATACATTACAAAGGAGATAATTGGTGTTTGACGATGTTTAAGAAAAAATTAAAATATATTCTAAAATATTTTTTCCTACAACTATAGGTAAGGTAATTTATAAACTTTATTAATTCAATATCATCTATATCTTTATATCTGTCTATAAAAATCAATTACTTAAACAAATGCTAAGAATACAGTGATTTAACAATAATGTTTATTGGGTATTAAGTAACATTAAATTAAAAACTGTAGACAATAACATTTTGTGCGAATATATTATATCGTAAGAAATAAAAAGAAGTAATAATATAACAAGTCAATTAGGATACCCAGTATCATCGTTAAGACATCTTTACGGAAGCATTGTGACCTTGCAGAATGTTTACATAGTACTCTCAATAAAAAAAATAATATTTTATATTTTATTACAATTACCAGTAGGTATTATTTACAGAAACCGACAAAAAATGGAAAAAACTCCGCAGGATTTAGGTACCACCAAATTTGCTCGTTACGTAGTACATAAAAATCTTTCTTTCTTCCTTCCTTTTCTTGAATTATCAGATAATTTATTCCGCATTAAAATTTTCATATTTTATACATTTAAACATAGGTAATTTTATAGATAACATCTATCTGTAAAGGTACATCAGTTTTATATTCACAGTATCACGTTTCCAAACACCGGATAAATTACAATGGAGCCGCGGACCAACATCAATGTCACCAAGGAAATCTTTTGTTTGTCGGTCATTTGGGACCGTGTGAATATTAATCTTATTATTTCGAAATGCTCATTATAATACAATGTTGCAATTTAAACGAGTTTTACAGTGTATGAGAACCATCTTAATGAATAACCGTAAATCTGATTTTAAATAGAAGTAATAAGGAAGCGCATAAAATTTAAAGCTTTGCTTTTTGTATAAAGTACATATTCCAAATTCCAATTATTGTATAATGTATATATACATGTAATAATGTTGTTTTGGTTTTAAGGCGACCTAATTGACTTATCACAAGGATACTGTGTGAGTTCGTTAATGTTAATATTTAGATAGAATGCAATTGCAATGCATAGATACCTAACTAAGTATAACATGATGACATCGTTTCTACGATTTCGACTATTATTTTGTTAGTTTAGTTCAAATAAACATTTTGGTAGAAAACACAAGCTCGTAATAACGTGCATATTTTATACGAACATTAATAATTGTAATACATTATTAAGAAAAAAATTAACATTTATTCTGGACATAAAATGTGTGAATTATACCTACTTGACACAATTTGTAAACCAATAAGTCAAAGGGTAAAAACCTTCAACCAATAAAGGTATCGCGAATGTTTATTGTCTACAGTGCGGTGTGGAACTAGGTCACAGTTTCAGTGAATTATGTACATAATCCGTATTTATAGCACAGTAAACAACTCTACCAATTTTATCACCAAACTGTTAATAAAATTGGGCTTAATTACATATGTGGACTTGATTAATATGAATTTACGTAAGGATTCAAAATACTTTTAATTATACAGAATTGTTCCTTCTTGTCAGATTGGATACAATGAATATTGTTTAAATAAAAATGTTAAACGATTATGGCTGAGGTTTATAATATGTTATTTTATATTGAGAGCACATTTACATCAACAAAAACTTCGTGAGATTTATCCGTCTGGTACTATCACATGGTTTGTCAGATGTGTGTAATTCCACAGAATGGATAATGGTCTGTATTTCTGTTATGATCTCACTAGTAATGTATGTTCATGAAATTTGTCACCTAAAGGATCGATATCACCATTTAAAACATTGAACGAGTCAGAATTCGAATTGCAAAATCGATACCGCGCAGTTCGAGCAATGCTATTGTTTTGTACTTTATAACGAAACAGCTGCGTAATCGGTGAAATTGATGTCATTTGTTTGAGATAAAATCAAAAGGTTTATACGGTATAGGATAGTAGATACTGTGAAACTATAGATATCTTAATTCATCCGACAGCTTCAAGGTGCGGAAGAAACTTTCTAATTTCGGCAATTATTGTGCTAAATTTGTAGAGGTGCATCGCAATGATTAAGCAAATTAATTGTTCACATTGTGAAGATAGAGCCTTGTACTTGCTAATTTCAAAACGTTGATAATTAGTTTTACGACATTGTTTCAAAATTAATATATTTGTAAACATAATAGTCTGTACTCTGTGCTGGCGCCCCCGCAACTCTCTGGCATGCTCAGTCTTGGCATTACCCATATGAAATAAATGCAGTGGGTGTAAGTCGTATGTGCAACCAAGTTAAATTAATAAACCAGTTTACATTTAAATATTACCTAACTTTATTCCCACGTGTATTTAATTGTGTTTTATTGGAAGACTAATTATGGGGATGTCATGTGGAAATTCGTTCTAAATTTTTGATAATTATTAATGTCACTATAGCCTTATTTAAAATTAATATGTGCATATCTATTAGTAGGTATATGCTTAGTTCTTAAATAAGAAACAAATATGTATACAGGGTGTAATCGTTAAGTGTGCACAGGCGATTATTCCGTAACTATTACAGATATCAAAAAACTTTAAACTGATATCGAAAGTATTTAACCTAATGAGTAAAATGGCCATAATAAATTTTTTAAAATAAAACGAGAAATATCTAAAAAATTAACTTGTAACCCTCCCATACATTTAGTATGAGATACGAATATCCCATGTACATGGGTTGATCCAAAAGTAATGATAATCAATATTAAACAAGGTCATTAGAGTTATAATAATTATGTAGTTCTCTAGGTAGTCTTCTAACTAGAAAATAAACTTCAATATTTTTTTTCCTAAACTTAAAAAAAAAAAACTTTGACTTCATCCACAAAAATCCCTCCACGCGGCCATCACTTCGCTGTCGTCTTAAAATAATTTATTCCTAAGAAAGTGTTTCTTGTGCCGAGGAAAGAGATAAAAGTAAATAGGAGCTAGATCTAAAAAATAGGGTAGGTGTTCAAGCATTTGGAATGCCGATTTTTGAATGGCAGCCATCGCAACTGACGCTTTGTGATCTGGTGCATTGTCTTGGTGAAACAGCATTCAGGTCCGCAGTTTGCAATGTCTCTTTTCCTTACTAACCTACCGCAATCTTTTAAATTGGTCTGTTTAGTAAGAGCCCAATAAAGTGGCTACCTTCTTAAAATATTCCACCATAATTATTCCTTCAGCGTCCCAAAAAACTACCGCTTTAATCTAACCTACTGATTTTCACTTTGAATTTCTTCATCGTCACTTTGGAAGCTCGCATCCAGGACATTGATTGTTTTTTGGTTTCAGCAAAAACATGGTGAACTCGGGTAACGTCCATGATCACAAAACGTGACAAAAAATTATCCTGATATCATTAAAAATTTAGAAATTTACCCTCTACATGTCGAATCGTTGTTTCTTCTTTTCGTCGGGAAACATTCTGGCACGCACGGTTCACATTCAAATTAATGTAAATAATTGGAAACGTGGCCTGTTGATATGATTTTTTTGTGATTACTTAGTGAATACATGAACAAGCAAAAAACATTTATTTTATATTTTCATGTGCACAGGAAATACCCAATTATCATTACTTTTGGATCAACCTAGTACATTGAATATGAAAGATTTTAGCTTTTTCTTTCTTTTTTTGGTTTTCTGCTTTAATTACTTTGCAAATTTGAAGGGAAGTTCATTTAGAAACTGTAAATAGAGCTCCTCATTGTATTGCACAATGAGGACATCACTTCGAAAATCTGCTATGAATACAAAATGTATGGGAAATAAAATGTATGGGAGCGTTTATTGTAACATTTTTGGATATTTCTCGTTTTATTTTTAAAAAATTATTATGGCCATTTTACTCATTAGGTTAAGTACTTTCGATATCAGTTTAAAGTTTTTTGGTATCTGCAATAGTTACGGAATAATCGCTTGTGCACACTTAACGATTACACCCTGTATACACATGACGAAGACATACTTTGCACATATTTTCGCATAAGTGCGATTTAAAAAACGTCAATAAAGGTACCATAATTTGTTATTATTGAATGACTTCACCTACCTAAAATATCAGTAACGTAAGTAACTAGTAAGTATGAAGTTCTTCCAAATTTACGTTTTTTTCTTTTCTTTTATTTTTGATCATTTTAAATTTTAATCATGTTTTATTTAATTTATCGATTTTATAATAAATATAATTTAGATAAAAATCAAAGGAAAGTTTAGTGTTTTCAAATTGGTATTACGAAATTGGCCACATTAAAAATTTATTTGATCCCAAAAGCGAAAATTCAAATGCAAATTGATATAGACTTCCTTAATATACTCCTAATTATAAGTAATAATTATTGTAATTTAATGCCTCATAGCTCGCATTTCACATAAAAAGTGAGAGTAAGAACTTGAAACCGCCACATTTGTCACTAAAATAACGATGTGAGTTTCCCCTAGCTATATTTTACAAGCCATGGGATTAAATAATATAAAAATACTAGTTTTATAAATTGAAAAACATTTTAAAGAATTTATACATAAAATGGATTTATGCACAAGTAATTTTTAATGACCCTGCCCACTGTCCATGTTACAATGTTGGAAAATCTTCCAAATATCTTGATAAAAATATTATACAAAACGAAGGCCATCGGACCTTAACAATATCTTATTTATTTTATTATCGAACCCAAATCTTATTTTCAATGATACACAATTTTGTTCTGACCCTTTTGCACACAAATTTGTATTAACAACAATAATATTTCCTTCTAACGAACTCTTAGCTCAACTATCTTAAAACACTTCTACGAGATCAAAATAATTGTAATATTGACATGATTTTAAAAGAGGAACAATAGAGTTTCTTGCCGGTGCTTCTCCATAGATACTGCTTTCCGAATCGGTGGCAAATGTTAAAAATATGTAATGAGGATTCGAAAGTGCTTTGAATAAGTAAATGTTTGAGTTTGAGATAGTTGCGAATATTCACACATAATTGAATCTGTCATACGTTTAACACTGTCTGCTTAGTATCGGAGCGTCTGAATCGAATTCTTTAGCAGTATTTATAGATCCTCTCACAACAAGTGTACTCGGGCTGTAACTAATATTTCGAGTGTTGGAGATATGAGCGTGTGAGATTTATTTTTATGGCTTGGATGATAATCTACATCTTATGATCTATGTAGATATGCGGTTGCACGTTTACACCAATGTTTCATATTTTGTTGTTTACACTATCACATATATAAATTTGCACTAACTACCTATTATAGAGATAAATTTTGAAATTTATATCGGTTCCCTTGCGCTATTTTTTTGTAATTTAAGGTAGGAAGAGAACGAGAAGAGAAAACAGTAATTATTTTTTGTGAGTTGTAAAAATACGATTTTTACGTATAGGCAGGTACCATAAATCTACACTAATATTATAAAGAGGAAAACTTTGTTTGTTTGTTTGATTGTAATGAATAGGCTCATAAACTACTGGACCGATTTTAAAAATTCTTTCACCATTCGAAAGCTACATTATCCACGAGTAATCTTAATATATATAAATCTCGTGTCACAATGTTTGTCCTCAATGGACTCCTAAACCACTTAACCGATTATAATAAAATTAGCACACCATGTGCAATTCGATCCAACTTAAGAGATAGGACAGTTTAAACATGTAGATTGTAGGTACCACGGGCGAAGCCGGGGCGGAACGCTAGTATAGGCTATAATATTATCACGCTAAGACCAACAGGAGCGGAGCCACGCGGGTGAAACCGCGCGGCACAGCTAGTTTAATATAAGATTTAAAGTTTTCAACTAAATGTTACATACAAATAATTATGACTTGACACTTCAAGCGAAGAGTGAACCGATACCTACTAGGGAAACGCGTATCTACCATCTTAGACCACATCTTATCTTTCCATCAGGCGAGATTGTGGTCAAGCGCTTCCCTATTTACAATAAAAAAAAATTACATTCAAATATTATCATTTAAAACTTCCATTAATATCTATGTCAAGACAAAAGTTTTATCATCATCATCATCATCATCATCAGCCCATATACGTTCCCACTGCTGGGACACGGGCCTCCTATGAGGGTACAGGCCATAATCCACCACGCTGGCCAAGTGCGGGTTGGCGGATGACACATGTCGTCGAACTTTTTTAATTCTTCGACATGTCGGTTTCCTCACGATGTTTTCCTTCACCGTTCGAGCAGTGGTGATGTTACAACATGCGCAGATAAATTGAAAAATCAATTTATTTCCTGCGCGCTCGCCTGGTCTCGAACCACGGACTTATCGATTCGAAGTCCGAGGTCTCACCACTGAGCCACCACTGCTCAAAAAGTTTTATATTCCATGAAATTCAGAACAATTTTCCAAAACAAACAACCGATTCGTGTTTTAAAAGAAAAACTTATTAATAAATGTTGGTTTTAAATACTAACACATTACACAACAACTAGGTCGTGCATTTAACTTGTCAGCTAAATTGAAAGATTTTAGCATTTCCTTTCATGAGTGAAACATTATCTTCATGTTTAGAAATATATCAATGTATAATATTTAAACATGATTTAAACTGTATTAAAAGGTATTCTGCAATTTAAGAACTAATGGATAGAAAGTGCTTAATCTATCGTTAAACTGTCAATATATGAGTATAAACTATAAACATAGAAGCGGCCGTGCCTTCCCACTTAACAAGGGAACCACGCAATAAATTTTATCTCCTTGTAATCGTTACTTTCTTCATTAACAGCAACTTATAGTGCTATAAAGATGAAGGAACTGAGATAAAAAACAAGCTACGTAGAAAAGTTCAAATAAAACTTTAGCTTTGCGTTTATAAATTGATTGTTTGCTATCGTTTTCACTCCATTATTTCAGTCGGAATTTAGCTTGTTTGTGTTGCTTCGCCAATGGAAATGTCAATTTAAAAATGCAAAGTTCAATTTGAATGTAAATTTTCAGCTTTGGGCTTTTTTCGGAGGTTATCAGATTTTTGATGATTAACATATTTTCGATTTAAACTAACGATGCATTATATATACAATGTTTGTTATAATTATACATTTATTAGCCTTATTGTGATATCATTTCGAGTGATAGGTACGCGCAAGAGAAAGCCGGTACGCAAACATTGGCTGTAAAACTGATAGGTTATTGCCATCTTCGTCTAGAATGTCGCCTGCAAACTGTCCAAGTATCGAACGAAGCAGTAAAATTGCAAGGAAAAGTTGGCCGTATGCCAACTGTCGCGATGCCAGCGCGATTTAAATCCGAAAAGAAACTCTTTCCTTATTCATGTGAAAATGTAAACGCACGCATTCCTCGTCGCTCTGAAAGTGAGTTTTGTTCATTTTACATTCATAAAATAAACAAGACACGGTTCTAAAGTACTCATATTTGAATATTTTGATAAAGACGTATGTTACAGCTATAGGTACATTATGCAAGCGCGCGGTACAACTGAATAAGTTTATTTTTAAATAATTCATTCATTTTAACATGTAACATAAAATCACCATATAGCCATATCATAGCTATTAGCATTAGTGATTACTTTACAACCGAGTTTCAACTTCCCAATAATGTGAATTAACAAAACAGGCACGCAAACCGTCCCTTCTCCAAGCGTTAGTAATAACGTGACTTAGTTAGTATCAAGCCTATTTCATCAAGCGGTCTTAACATTAAATACACTCCAAGGGAAATAATCAAGTATGTAAGCCCTGTTACTAAACATTGACTCGAAACACAATACATATAACAGAAGGGTTATGCTAAGCACTTTAGCAGACGGCTGTATCGCGTCATCATTTAAACCTTGAACCGTCATTATCCTCTTAAAACTCTCGTATTCTAAGGCACAAATATACGACAATTCTAACACTATGCATGAAGAAAAATCTGCACCGCAAGGAAAATAGTAACAATAAAACTCTAGTCGGCAAACTTTCCTTTCAAAAGTAACCTCTATAACAAAGAGAGTTAGGGCTACTTTAGGTTATTGCGAGTCATAACTCATAACGAGCCCGCCGCCGAGGATACCCTAGGGGCTGCATAGTTCACCCCAACCTTGTCAGTATTCTGGAAAATTTGCCAAAACAAGTTTGTTGTTCCCGTCTGCAATTGTTCGCAGGCTAACAACTGCCACGGCTAACTTCTAAATGCGATTGAATATCATTTTAAATAGCATAATAATATACAAATTAAGCTTTTTTGCCTGTATAAGGTATAATTAGTATACGCACCTAACAAACTTTTCTAATTTCTATATGGTCTAAAATTATATTGAGAGTTTTCTGGTAACTACTGTTTTCTTTCTTCTTGTGAACGTTTCCATCTTTGGCGGGGGCGATCTCGTAAATAATTATTGCTCTTAGGGTGTGACCCTCAACTTTATCCTAGACATAGGTACCTACTTACGCAGGATTTTCACGACACGAACGGATGATTCATTCAGTGGAAAATATAAGGGGAATGTCAGCATAATTACAACGATAAAATGTAATTACTGTCTGTTTTAGCGTAGGAAGGTTTTTATGAACGGTATAATAAGAAGTAAGAATCTCCAGAAATTCCACCTTCTTGGAATCTTTATTAAAAAAATTATCATATTGCTAAAGTTGTAGAACAGTGGACGTTATCGAAGTGATTTTGTAAGAAAAATTACATAAAAATTACTATGCAGTGCTACTATGATCTTAAAATTACCTGCATACATGCATTATATTAGTCACGTTTTTGATAATTTCCTTGTTGCTGAAGCGTGTCAGACTTGCGCTATTTTAATCAATGTTTTATTACTTCATTTCAGTATTACGAGTTTATGTTTTATTGTGTAACATGTGCTGTGTTTAAACAAAAAATTTAGAAGGATGAAGATTCAAATAAATTCAATCGGAGCTTCTATTAAGTGCGTACGTACTTCTTAGTAAGTTGATTATTTTTATAAACCTATTTCAATAAATCCATAAGCGAAGAATATCTATTCTATATAATATCTATTGTTCACATTCATAATTTACTATAACATTTTGTTTTTGGTAGTATCGAAATATAACGAATTAACTAAGTACTTAGGATATGCAAATTAAATGTAAATTTATTTTGAAAAAAAAAACAATATTCAGATTTGATCAATATGCAGCTTGATTGCAACATGCACGTCGCACGCGCAATGCTAACAAGTAGAAGCAGATGTGATCTTATTCTTCACCTGCTCGCCAAAACACCTTGTTATACGGAGACGTTTGCCATTTTTGGGCTCACGACCGTTTCGTGTAGCCTTTTCTTGACCCTTGATATTTAGGGCTTATATAATTAATCTTAGGTAAGTTTTAGGCATGACTAAGAAATAACCTTGACGAGTCGGCTGAAGGTTAATCGATAATTGAAGGAAAATGATTCACGAGAGGGATCATTTTTAGGAGCACAATTTAAATGTTACAGTTATGAGATTCTGGTTGTTATTTTATGTGAAAAATAATTATTATTTTGCTAACAGAGAAGTTAGGTAGATAGATACCTATGTACTTTTCAGGATTATAATTTGTAACTGCTAAAAGATTTAGCAAGTTTCCACATCTTAGCGAATCTTGTTAGCGGAACTAAAAGCGATTGAACAAAGCGACTTTCTGCGTAGCAATACTTAAATAATTTTAGATCAAACGAAACAGGATGTCTATGTCTAGTCTCGCCAATCCTGCCAATGTCTGCACATGCAACTAAAATAGAATCAAATAGTTTTCTTCCTTTCACAGTTGAAACAATGCATTAATAATGACTGTTAAATTGATTATTCCCTTACGTAAAACATTCATGTATAAAACATGATCTGGGGGATATTTCAAATAATGGAATGAAAATTTTTATGAAATTATATTATTGAATGTTATATAACAACTAGCTTACCGCCCGCGGCTTCGCCCGCTTTCTCTAAAAGATTTGAGATTTAAACTATCCTATCTCTCAAGTTGGATCGAACTGCACATGGTGTGCGAATTTTATTATAATTGGTTAAGTGGTTTAGGAGGCCATTGAGGACAAACATTGTGACACGAGATTTATATATATTAGAAAGATAACGTCTATTGTAATATTATATTATACTCTTTACTCTGAAACCACACAAATGATTTGTGTTTGACGTAAATAAAGCATTACAAAACAATACTAGTAACTGGCCTTTACAACTAAAATTATGCAAGTTTTATGAGTAAAATTGTAACACAGTCATGAAATTAGTGTGAAACTAGTGTTGCCCAAATTCAGTCTTGGTCTTGCAGTCTTGGTCTTGCGTCTTGCGTTTTTGCAAGACCAAGACCAAGAACAAGACCGCGTATTTTTAGCAAGACCAAGACCAAGACTGACCGTGCAAGACTTGAGCAAGAACAAGACATAGCCTGCAAGACTCTTGCGTCTTGCAGCTAGGACTTAGCGCTATTTCACTGAGTAGTTAGGTGTAACAGTTCGGTGTATAACTAGGTAGGTACGCTTAGGAATTCTATGAGACGCAAAAAACTGTATCAAAGAATATGAGAAACTGGACCTATGCGCATTACTAGTTATTTATTAATCTGCTTGATCTTTACTATGGCTATGTTAATTCAAGCTCACAATGTTCCAATTCTAATACGTTTTTCTAAGATTTAAAGTAAACTTTAATAAATAGTAATAGACTAATAGGTAATTGCAAGACTTGCAAGACTTGCAAGACTCTTGCTGCAAGACCAAGACCAAGACTGGGAGCGCAAGACCAAGACCAAGACCAAGACCAGGTGTATTGGCGCAAGACCAAGACCAAGACCAAGACCAGATGTATTGGCGCAAGACCAAGACCAAGACTGGCTAAGTCTCGTCTTGTTCTTGCATTTGGGCAACACTATGTGAAACTGTTTAAATATTAGGTAAATATGGAAAGGATAGCTTTCTTACCAAACAATGCCATGTCTACTATTTAAAATCGTGACAATAGATGTGCTATAGAGGTTAAAATTAACATACAAAAGTGTAAGTATATTGTGTAGGTACACTGTACAATACATTTTCAATCTAAAAAGATACTCAATCTATCGTTGATACTTCTCCAAGTAAATATTTAGGTGAGGGCGATATCGATTGACAGTCTCGACCGTCAGTCAGTCAGACCGACAGTCAGTCCCTTGTCCCAGACAATATACTCGTAAGTATATCGTCGGGAAGAAATCCATTAGCTACCTACCGACGGCGCATTCCAATCGATGCACTTATAGGGAGTTACGTCCGAAAACGCAGCAGTGCTAAGCCATGAATCTTTATTTAAATTCATGGAAAAGTTCTGGAATTCTTCTTTTAAATTTTTAACGGTTTAGTAATCATTGCAGCATTAATTACAGAATTTTAACAGTACTATTTCAAGTAACTGTAGTAGGTAGATATATTTTATGAGATATAAAGCGAACTAGCAGAGCAATGACTGAATTTAATTATTATAATGGCACTGTTAGTGGTGTGAAGTAAAATCTTCGCAAGGTGTTAAAAGTAAACGATTGTTCAACGCATTGTATTGAAAGTAACAAAAGAAACACATAAGTTGTTGAACAAACTACCTCGTTAGGCGATGACAATGGCCAAGCTTAGTAGACTGTCGGAGAAATGACAAAAGCCCAGAGATAGATAGGTAGTTCCTAAATACCTGTAATGTTTCGCACCGCTTCCTGATGGAAATTATACAAGGAAAAATAGTTTTAAACGTAGTCTTAGTTATGTATAAGTTTGTATTAAGTAGGTACCTAGCTCTTCTGAAAACGAAAATAGAGCACTACCATCCGAGGTGTGGAATTGCCAAAGCTGTCTTCATTTTGCTATGGCATCAAGATGAAAATATCCCGAAAAATACTCGAAGGGCGAACTGACGAACTCAATACTGATACTTGATAGTTGATACCATAGACTTATCTTCCAATGTCTACACTCGATACATAAGATACATTATTGTCCTTCCCGACCTAGCTAACTTTTTCAAGTAGACTTCCAAAAATATGAAGCTCGTGCCGTGATACAATCGCATTACACGCATTCCACCATCATGTCATTCAATTAGAGGCTGTCAAGTGGTCATGTCCTGGCATAGAGCATCCAATGACTCATTACGGGCGCATGTCGAGTTACCACTTGTACTCTTTGACAGCTTGACAGAAATGAATTTTATTCGCGATTAATGTTCACGCTGATATGCAGAGCCTTAGAATTCCATTCGAATGAGATTTTGGTGTGTTCAATTAAGATAACGCATGGTTATTTAATGTATGTCTGTGGTTATATCCCTTTATTACTAAATCGTGAATCATATTGTAACGTCTATGGTATTAAATCAGTCTTTCCCAACGTGGGCGATAACGCCCCCTTGTGGGCGATGCAGGCCTAAAGGGGGGCGGTAAGAGACCCAGAAAAAAAAGGGGGCGTTGTGTAGGGCTTTGGGGTCGATTTATAATTTCATCTAGGTAGATGCTAGCTAGGTAGCTAGGAAGACTCTTAGACACCGACTGAGCTCTCGACTTCGAGAGTCGACATCTCAAACTCGGTTCGATATAATAGACCGCGAGCCATCATGTTTTAACAAGTTTTTGTTAAATAATCCGATTTGTACATTCCTGTATCAATCAGCTGGTTCTATAATACTTGTTCTTGCCACAGAACATATAAAAGAGCTTAGAAAGGCGTTGTAGGCGGGGCAGACGCGCCAAGGATATGAGCACTGCTCACATCCATGCGATCGCGCTATTCAGTCACTCTCACTCGCTACTCGCAACGGAGAGAAGTACTGCGAACGCAGCGACAAAATTATGAGAAAATGCCTTCATGAAGCCTTCATGTGCGTTAATTACTTGCCGTGCAAGAAGCCAAGTGCTTAACTTAAACAAAGGAAGCATTTCTTTTCATCGGTTTGTTTTTGAGTAAATTGGAACCTGATATCAACAAACTTATTGAACAGCATCAGATTCAACCTTCACATTAGTTTTTATATAAGAATTGATTATGTTATTTTTATTTTCAATAAAAGATACTCTGTCCGAATACTATAAAGTTGCGTTTCAATAATCAGTTATAAGTACCTACTTAGCGGTTTTTAAGTATGTTTAAAAAGGGGGGCGTTAAAAAATAATTTATTCTTGAAGTGGGCAGTAGACAAAAAAAGGTTGGGAACCCCTGTATTAAATTCATCGTAACTAGGTACCTACCGCATAATAATGGGTATTTACTATTTACAAATATGTATATGTAATCTATACTAACTAATACATATTATAAAGCTGAAGAGTTTGTTTGTTTGTAGATATGTTTGTTTGTTTGTTTGAACGCGCTAATCTCAAGAATGGTCCCGATTTGAAAAATTCGTTTGGAAAAATCACGCTAAGAACAACAGAAGCGGAGCCACGCGGGTGAAACCGCGGAGCGCACTAGTAAAGTATAAAACTACTGGCACGAGTTAGTAATTAATAATCATGTTAATTGTTAACGCAAGGCGTCATTAATAGTCAAAATAAAATTCCATACCATACCATAAACCTTAAAAAAAAGTGTGAGTTTATATTCATAATTCATGTTATCATCAGGGAAACTGTTGCATATCTAAATTGTTACTTTTATCTCAAGATAGTTATTGCGCAAATTAATGCGGAATTTAATTAATAAAAATTAAAAACGTCATTGCAACAGCTAATGTCAGTTTTCGGAAATATTTATTTTATCATAGGTGAGAATGTCGTTAATCCTAATACAGCAAGACATCCATTGTCTTATGATCATTAACTGAATGCGTTTATGAGTGTGATGAAACGCTGTGACCTCGTCAGCCTCATTTTATACAATCAAATGCCAGAACAGCTCACCACAGTTTATCACATTTCGTATTCATCAAAAACGCAACGATTTTCTAATTCTGTTGAACTTGTAGCATACTTTTATTCTTTACGTCTTACGTTATTAAATTGACATAGGTACTAGGACAATTATAGGTACCTACTTATAGATATTTTATCTAATTATAGGTATAACCACAGGTATAACGCAGTTCAATAAAGAAACGAATCTTCAATGGCGGCGCTTATCATTCCCTCTCGCTTACATACGGCCGTACGGCATGCAAAAAAAAATGGAAAAATAAAATCACTAAAATGTATTTGATTTTCCCTATAATCGTTTTTATCATAAATTTACAATGACAATTATACATTTGCGAAAGTAAATAATGTTTTATTGTAATTTGACAAAATATGTTCTTTGGCAAAAGTTGTTCAGTTTTATGGGCTCATTGCAAGTATGATTGATTTTGTTATTACATTCTATATACGTAAATATGATAATTCATATAAATACACAAATACCATAACAAAAAAGTTTGTCAACAAACAATTTGAAATAATTAATAAAATAATTAACCATTTACGTTATTTTTATTTTCTTTTTTGCTGACCCTACCATACGTCAGTGTCAGCTCTAGTTTTACATACTTGTACCTACGTCGCGTTGGAGTATTTACTCCAATATCCAATCCAATCCAATAATAGGTAGGTAGGTATACCTACCTATTATACCTAGGTAGGTATATATAGTACCTAAATAGGTACTATATATACCTACCTAGGTACTATATATACCTACCTACCTACCTATTCTATGCTTGTACTGTGAACACTAGTGCAATAATTAGATCAATAATGAATTGCAGTCATGTTTTCGTTATCTCTATAATTATTGTTTAACGAAGGTGATGTGATGTATAATTCCGATAAGAGATAATGAACACAGCTATAAAAAACGCCCATATTATTGTGTTATTTTTTTTTTAATTTTGGTTTAAATCATACAATCTAA
Source organism: Colias croceus (assembly GCF_905220415.1). Classification (NCBI taxonomy): domain Eukaryota; kingdom Metazoa; phylum Arthropoda; class Insecta; order Lepidoptera; family Pieridae; genus Colias; species Colias croceus. The sequence goes on from NC_059546.1 coordinate 5,788,457, forward strand.
GATAATTGTAGTGTTTTATGGCCAATTTTGCTTTGTGTTCCTTGCTTAAAGTTGGCTAGACTACCACACTTTTTCTATATAGGTACCTACCTATAACATGTTAAAAACATTGTTATTATTACCTATGTTCTATAATTTTATCTACCTACACCCAAATTAAATCATTTAATGACTCATGTTCAATATATAACCAATTGCTTACCTATATGAAATAAATTAATCGTCGTTGCCGTGTTTTATTACACTTACGATTTTATAAAATAAAAAGAATTATAATATTTACCATTCGGGCGAAAATCTGTATGTGCTTTGATCCGCATTTTCTTTTCTCAATGTATCCTTTATGATTGTTCGAATAAAGACGCACTACACTTCATCACAAAACACTTCCACTAATTGAGATAAAAACTTCAGACATTTTGCGTCTTTCCTTAATTTAATGGGTCAAAAGGATACACGTTACTAAGAAAATTAATTTAACAACCACTTATCACATTGTTTTTGCACTCAACAAACACAAGTAAAGAAACTGAAACGAGAAAATTATAAAACTAATAAGTTTTAATAACAACAAAACGTCTCAGTGCTCGCTCATTGTATCGCTTGAGTTTTGACAGCAGCTGCGCCGTGCGCGCTATCCCTAAATTCCCTATTCAAACAAATGCTAGCAGTTGGCACGCTTGAATGGGTGCGATATGAGTGGCCGCGAGCGGGATATGTACACTAAAGTGAAGTTAATCGCAGTACACACTATTGGGGAACGACGGGAATGGACGTAAATAGATCAGGATTAATGAACGTATAGCGCGACTGACAATTCCCGAAACTTGAATTAGCCATTGCACTAACGATAAAAAATTACAGAAATAAACCATATTTTAAAATTTATAAACAAATGTTGAATAAACATGCACTTTCTACAAATTGAACGGTTACGTGAAACATCTTTTTGCTATATAAATAACACACGCCTATCAGATGCAAAAAATATATTCACTCAAGCGATGCAATGCACTATTTTAGGATAAAAAGAATTTGTTTTAAAATGAGAAAATTATAGTGAAACTGACGTTGTTAATCGGATCTTGACTTCACCACCGCCGTGTAAACGTCAAACGCGCAGGCGCAGTGCGCGTAACTGACGTACGCATGCGTACTAACTTCACTCCAGTGGTATTGTAATATTTCGTGTTCCTTTCGGCGAACTTAATTTTGTGGGGTTTCAAGAAAGACACCTAATTAAGCAAAGCGCTTGTATTGCAAAAATGAACCTTATTACACTCCATGGAAAACCCGCATTATAATAAATGTGATAGCAATGGGTAAGTTATGATGAAAATATAATACTGGTACCTTGTATTAAAAATTTTCTTTCCTTCTTTAACTAAAAAATGTCGTAATAAACATAAATGTAAGTAATATTTATTCCATACTATAAATTATAATTTATAATATAGTTTACACAGCATTTTGTGAATACTGCACTCGGACAGGTAATTTTTGCACTTCACATACGGACATACCTACCTACATAAGTAACGGTAAAATTTAGCAAGTCGGACATGTACGCGGTGAAGTGAACGACCTCGCAAATCAAGATACAATTAAATGTAATACCTATTCTTGTGTAATTTATTACATATTACAGTTTCTATATTATAGGAATAAAAAAGGAATAATATATTTTTGAGTGTTGGTTGTCTGTTATGGATCTTTACATATTTCGTGGATAAAGGCAAGAGGACCTAGGTAATTATATTTTATACACATACTTATCATTTTATTAAAATTATTATTAAATACATAGGTATTTAAACTAATAATAATTTATATTAGATAATATGTAATAAGTATATTATTTTTATAATTTTAAAGTATTCTCGTTAGTCAGAAACAATCCAGTCATTATAAATCTCAGACGCATTTAAACTTCATTCATTTTTTGCAATGATTTTTTGAATATTTTTTTATTTATTTCTAATACAAGGTATTCACTATAAAAAAATTCCCTATCAAAATTCAACACGCTCACAGAACAGTAAAAACAAACACGCTCAAGTACCCAGGCAATTCGGTAAGTATTGTTTTTGTTTTTTATTGCTATATGTATTTGAAAAAAAAACATTTTCGTGTATTTATACGAGTATATTATAAAATAAATGAAAAGCCTTCTTTGAAAGACCGAAAAAAAATCTTTTTAATTGTGTAGCATAGGACTTATTCAGCTTTATTTTAACGCCATCTATAGGTAGCATATGACAAAAATTATAACAATCGCGATCCATTGGTTGTGTGCCGTGCAGGCACTTGACATTGTAAAATAATACAACGGTAGTTTTACTAGATGTCGTTGTTTTAAAAATGTGGTTATCATTAAAATAAAAGACATTGATATAATATATCAAAAATGTTGATAAATAAAGTTGTGTCTCGATTACGATTATTGTCAGGATCTAGCAAAACATATTATATTATATTGTACATACCTAGTTGTTCTGTTCAATGTGATATATTATAATGTATAAAACTGCTAAAATCTAACTCACAACAAAGTAATTTTCAACGCTAGGTACCTAACTATCTACTTAGTAAGTACCTGAAAATATTACATTATGCCCTAAGTAGAGAAAGTACGTAGAATTGCTATCGAGGTTTTTGCATGTATAAAGCTATTGTTTTTAAAAAATTAGATTTCCATTGTGTACAAGATATTCGAATTTTCGTACGTACTTTTCTGTTCTCGTTTCCTTTCCTGAATGGTTGCATATTCAGTGAGTTGCACACATTTTTCACTATTATCGTTTATCACGAAACCAACAATTTTTGCAAACACGCACAACACCAAGGCAATCATCTCCGGTTTGTTCTAGATCTGCGTAATCCTTATCTAACACCAGTTATCTTACGCACTTGAGGTTTTGTCCTTCTCTTTTTAATATTTGTATTAGTCACTTGCTTTATTCTTTGTTTATTAAAACACACTACCGGTATACAAACTCTCCTTGTACAAAAAACAAGATGCCACATAGGTGTTCCTTTAATAATATCGTTCATAAGTTGTTATAACAAAGAGTTTATCAATGGGTTATCACTTATCAGTATCACTTAGAGTTGTATACAAGTCGATGTCTTTTTACATTATGGTAAAATAGATGCATCTTTTATTATGTCACACAACGCTCCGGGAGCCTTGACGTGATTTCTTAATAAGGCTAAAAATATACACGCGCCAATACTAAGTGCAACGAGTTATCTAACATTCGCAGCTATGCGATCAATACAGTTGGAAGGATTAATTTTAATTAACCGCGGTATTATATGGGCCCTTTTAATATACGTGCAACGGTACCAGGATTAGAACACTCCAATTGTAATCAAAGGAAAGTACTTAGGTACGTCCTACACCTCGTGACTATAATAATATTATTATTAGAGTCTATAAGGGCATCGTCCGTGAATCGTGATAGACCGTCTAAAATGGAGAGTTATCAATAAGTAGTAGATATACTAAAAATAGACTTTTTAATTTTTTTTTAATTTTGTTTATATATGTATATTCAAAATAAGAAGCAAATACATTCTTTAAGTTAGCTTATATTAATATTTGCAATACGATGATAAATTAAAATTATGTGCTAATAAATATCTGTTCGCATGCAAATAAAACTTGCTATATTATTTGCTTGCATTTATGTAACGTAAAATAAATATCATAAACAGCTTTATACCTACTTAATCACTCGGTTGGTTGTTAGTTGGCTAGATGGATATAATAATTTGCAGGCAAAACCTCTTAGCAACCGTAGCATTGTTTGCATCACTCATTAAAAGTTTTAAAGACTATCGAAAACTTTGGTTCTTATTTACATAGATACTACGATGCATACATATTATGATAGTTTTTTCTTATAAAACCAATGTGCAGTTCATGAAAAAAATACAATAATAATAGATAGGGAGGCGAGGTAGCTAAATGACGTAATTCAACGGCGTCCGCGTCGTCGAGACTTATCAAAATCGAAAGAGAAAATAATTTCGAAAAGAAAAGCTTCTATGGTAAAAACCATTTTAGCGGTGGGTTTGGCGTGTACGGATTTTCAAAAATGTAAAAAAAAACAGTTACTTGGGCATTCTCGAGCGCGTCAGATATTCATACTACGTATGCCCCAAGTCCCTCTGATAACAACGGTATACTAATCTGCCGGTTTGCGTGGTGGGGCTAGGCATAAAAATTCGTCAAAAATGCACAAAAAAAAAATTTACTCGAGCGCGTCAGATTTTCGGAAGGGGTGTTAAGTAGGCCCCAAGGAAGCTCCCCTTAAAAAAACTGACGATTACGACATGACGATAAGTTATGATGAATTTTTGAAAATGCAGAAAAAAAGAGTCCTTTTGAAATACTCGAGCGCGTCAGATTTTCATAGGGGAGGTTTATCTCGGTATCCTGAAAGCATATTTTCTTAATCTGACAAAAATGTTGGTGGGTTCTCTTAATCTGACCGTAAAAGGTTTGTGGGTTTCTTTTTTTTAATCATCGTTATTTCATATCAATTTTTCTTAACTCCCTCAGTTTTCGAGATATACACAAAAAACCGGGAGTTTGACTTTTTACGATGCTTCAAGTAAAAAAAGTTTTAATTTTGGACAAAAATGAAAAGAGACCTTTTTTTGTAAAATAAAATTACCTTTTTTGTTTATTTAAACTTTTTTTTTGGAAAAAGTAAAGTTCGCGACTTATATGCTGCAACGCGTTTTTCGGAAGATGAAATGGCTCCTCCAGACTTCCAGTCATGCGGAAACCGGCAGATTTTGTATTTTTAGTAAGTTTTAGATTATATTCTTCAAAATAAAAATAAAAACAATCGCGCTCGAGAATGCCGGATTAACGTTTTTTTTTTACAAGTTCGCGACCCTATAACTCGGCGGCGTCAAGGACTTATGGTCAGATTAGTTAAATTTAGTCTTAAAACACTAAAATCAACCCCCAATATCTTAATCTGACGCGCTCGAGTATTTCAGACTATCGATTTTTTTTTACTAATCTGATCGTCTATCCTGGGCGCGCGTCACTACTTAAAGAGCTAAATAGTTAATAATGTTGTTCTATTAGGTCTAAGGTATCTCTCATATCTTAAACTGCCACGCTCGAGTATTGCAGAAAATTCCCCTCTTCGCCTCCCTATCTATAATATAATTAGGTATTGGGATTTACTAGCAGATTATTATTAACCAATAGCGGTCCGCCCCGGTCTCCACCTTGATACATGTTTAAGTTTTCTCTCCATTAGAAGTTAGAACCATCCTCTCACTTCATGGATTTTTATAAAGTCAACTAAAATCGATGACTAAAATGGATTTTTATAAAGGATTTTGATTGAGTGGCAATTAATATTAATAATATACTTCAATATTTTTGCATATTGGCTGCTCAGCTAATTTCGGGACGTATAGTTTTAACAAGTTATTTCAAGATTCATTTTATAACATATAGGTACGTATAGATATAAATTAAGATGTTCAAACAGTGAAATTAACACTTAAATAATTACATTCACGGATCGAATTTGGTCTCGGAAAGAGAAAACGTTCGTGACATCCGCAGTTGCGGCGCTCCTGACATTCTAATTAAATGCTTCATTACTTTAATATAGATATATCTTTTATATGGAACTAATTCTAAAGATGTTTCAGCTGAAATTATTTAAACGAGTATACTGGAGTAGCTATATGGATTAGAAACTCGCATATCAGACATCAGTGTATTGCATTTACGCATTCCGTTTTGAATCTATTTTTATTCAAATTATTAAAACGACGACAAAGTGTGTGTGGTCTGTTTTAGAATTTTAATAAATTTTTCACGTTGGGCGTAATGTTTAAAATTAAATTAATTATTATTATTAAGTTGGTAATATTCTCAATTAATTTCATGTTATTTCTAGGTTTTAAATATAATTTATTTCATAAATATCTAACTGCGATTCCAACAATTTGACTTTTATAATCACTGGTTTTCAGTTGATTGTAAGTTGTAACTTTAAATATTTTTTTAATAAAATATTATACAGGGTGTCCCACTGTTGGTATACTAAGCTCAAAGGAGGTTATAGTTTTTGTGTTTAGCAATTAGCATACCTACGCTGAGTTACGAAAAAATTTGTATTTAAAAAATTCCAGACACAGTATTTTTACAAATACCTAGATGAATTCTTAAAACTCTGTCTGTGTGTACACTCTACACCCATAACAAAGTACCTATACTGAAATTACTTGAATTTAAATAAGTATTATACGCGTATGGTAGCAAATAGCTACAATGTAAGCAGATATGACTAACAGTATCATATAAATCTACACTGCCCACATTTTTAGAAATCAGGTCATGAACACAAAACAAAAGGCCTTTAATACTCACCCAGCATCCTATTTACTTCTTTTTCAGTCATCGTCGTCATCCACGGCTTTCATGGCGTTTAATCTGAAACCAAATAAACGTTTCATAATTTTTTATTCACGTTCACATCATGAGGTTATATTATAAAGTTTTACAGTACGATCGAACTTTATGTGCCAAGCGAAGCCGTAACATCCCTTACCGTATAATCGCTCTACGCCAATGTACTATGCGAGCACAACAGTTAACTATCACAGACACTGAATAGAATTTCATATAACCGTTTATCGATACACTTATCTTACCGAACTATATAAACATATTTTCACTTAAAAATAGTTAATAGTATTGTATAAATGGAATAATGATCAAAAGGTTTTCCGTAACTTTGTAGAGCCATCGCTCTACAAGGGATGGAAGGCGAGCTACGGAAATGCGCGAGAACCTCCGAACACTGGCGAATGCAAATAACGCACAGGGCCGTATTTAGCGCTGTTTTGACCTCTTTAGCGATATTTCGACGAGAATAGCTATAACCCTAATCAGGGATTATTTAAAAACATTGTAATTGTTTTATTACCTGTTACGCGTTTTTGAACTATGAGTCATTTTATTATTTATTTATTAAACTATTGCATAGCTTCTATCGCGGGCCTTGAGCGCGGGGACCGAATCCAGAAATTGCGTAACGAAAAACCTCTCGCTCCCCACTCCGACAGGCACGCGCGGAGGTGTGGCTTGAAGGCATGCTATGCAATAGCATTACCGCGGCAGTCCCCGAGTGCCACACGTATTTTTTTCAGTTAATGACATTTAAGTACTTATTTCTACAATCATCTTTTGAATAACTTACAGAAAATTTTTTAGTAGATAAAAAGCCTCAGTGCATGGTTTTTATACCAGCTTTCTTTGATATCAGCTTTCAATTTCATTATTTTGTAAATACATAATTCATATTCGTGTTGAACTTAATTTTAACTATGTACGTAAAAACGACGTAGGCATCTCTATATTTAGGTTTTGTGCACTCACATAATATTGATAACTTTCATTTTTATTTTATTATTTTCTATGTCCCTAGAGCTCTAGTACGCCCCTTTTTTTTTTTTTTTTTTTTTTTTTTTTTTTTTTTTTTTTTTTTTTTTTTATAGTGGGGAAATCTTCTTAGATACCCCCGGCTCCCGGGGATGGAGCCGTGGTTATGTCGGATTTCTACCGACTAAAACCCCACTCTGTTCCATCGCGCTGCTTTGGACGGAACTGCGGGAACGGTTACGACTCTACCGCGTGTCCCGCCCAGCAGATGCCCGTTTCCAGGCCCACCACTAGATCCCCCCTCGCTGGCGGCTGCTGGAACGAAGGCTTACGCCACCAACGCGCAGACAATGGATTTTTCCCCGCTCCATCATCCGCGTTCCCCCGAACCCCCGACTCCATCACCGTCCGGCCGGAGGGTGCACGTCGGAAGGTCCTTCGATGTGTGAAATACACGTCGGGGGACCCGCCGGCGCACTTTTATAGAGATTACCTCGCAGCCCCCACCTCACCAGAGGTGGCGGCCCTCGGTCCGACCCCACGGACCGGATTACGAGTTGGCAGACGACCGTTTTACAACGGCCGCCGCCCCACACCTCTCTGCAGGAGTCTCCGCGCGTCATCACAATGACGCGTCGGGATCCCGCCCTCCGCTGCACGGCGTGGCTTGCTAAACCAGCGAGCCCGCCGCGCCGCGACCTCTGGCCGCCATCCACCGCCGCATAAAAGCCGGCTCCTCTCTGGTCCACAAACAGGACCTCTGCCGTCGGGTCAGTCGAGGCTTTCCAACCCCAACTGCCGTTCAGCGCCACCTTTGCCTAGTGGACACGGGGTCCACCAAGCCACGACCTCTGGTCGCCATCCCACGCCGCACACAGCGGCCGCTGGGCCACACCTAGCCCTGGCCGTCGGGCCGGTTGAATCTCCCCGACTCTAAACCAGCCGTTCAGCCCCTCGCTGGTCCAATTTCGCTTCACTCAGAGGGCCATAACTCTGAGCTACTGAGCCCCTCCGCCGCGACAAGGCCTGGACCGTTGGGGGGTCTAGTACGCCCCTGCTCTACCCTGCAGTGAGGTCGACGGCGCCATGTTTTTCACGCATGCGCCTTAATTTTATTTCATGGGGCAATCACTAAATACGAAACCTATACAAGCAGTGGTAGTATAGCCATAATTTTTAAATGTTGCCATGTATTTTAATCCTACCTTTCATTGATTCTTTAAATTTTGTACTTTTATTCTCCAGTATATTTTTTATATGCAAAAAATAAACAGAAAATATTATTTTTTTTATATTTTGTGGTGTGTGCACACTAGATAGTTTCTATATGTCCTAGTCTGAGCACATTGACAGTAGGGCGCGGGATCGATGCGATGACGTCACGCCATTGACTACAGAACGGAAGAGTCTACTTCCTCTCTCGATGCGGAAACGTAGCAAAACGTCTAAATATAGATAGACGTTTTCATTTTCTTTCATGGTTATTGTAAATTGTACTGAGACTAAGCCTTGATAAACATGACCATACTTATCATGATGTTGTCTCTAAGATGGATATTTTACGAGGTTCGATGCTATAATTTCGATAATTTTGAAATTGGAATATTTTTTGAAAAAAAAATTTTTTGTTCTAAGTTTTACATATAACTACTAGCTTGTAGCTTGCGGTTTCGCCTGCAGTCAAAAGAAATTCTCAGGGGAATGAGTTGTTTCACTGCAATAACTATAAATAAAGCTACTTCATATGTCACTCTCTACTTCTCTAGCCAATCTTTAGATACAAAAATCGTTTTATGCGACTTTAAGCATAAACAAATAAATTAACAAAATTCACTTTCACAACTGAAGTACCTATCTAACTACCATCTATTAGCTAAGAAACATCTAAGAAAAAGGAATAAAAATAAAAATGTTACATAATATGTTTTTATTACGAAAATCATTTTTATGTGATTTTTTATATGAACTAAACAAAAAGCAAGAAAATTTAATATTTTTATCATTATAATAAAAATGAAGTATATCCTCAATCGTACCGTAAAATTTTCCAAATCGGTATAATTATGTCTACAGTCTAACTACATATTAGACATCATCAAGGCCAGCTAGTACCCTCATAAGGAGACTAATTACAATGTTTATTATTCTATGTAAATGCTACCCCACGTCATGTACCGAGACTTAATTGTAGCGAGACAATTGCGATGAAAAATATTGGCTACATTATGATTATTGTTTCAAAATAATACAATGCAAGTATGTTAATATTTCACTGCTTTGTTAGCTCAGTGGTGTCATAATTTTAATTTAAACTTGCAATAATTATGATTTATGGTTTTGATTTGTTTTCAGTCGAGTTTATAAATATAGTTTTTATTTATTTACCTAATAAACATGCCAAGAGGTGCATTAAAATTAAATAGAATTGCTATGTGAAACATATATGAATAATTAATACTTAGATCATTAAATGATATAAGATCATTATCTTCTAAGTTTCGATAAAATGTGGTGTTGAAATGTTAAAATTATATCTAATTAAAAAAAACTAAAACAAAAATTGTATAATACCCATGTTTTAAATGAATTCATTATAATTTTTCGATATACCTACTAATAACGCTTGTGATTAGTAATGAATGAAATGACTAATTAAAGTATACGAAAGTGTATAAAAATATTATCGCCTGACCTGTATTTTTGAATAGTGATATAGAAAACCCCGCCAAATCCGTTACAATCCAGTTCACAAATACACACACAAAAAATTGATTCAAAATCGTCTCTTACAACGAATATTTCAGCTCGACTGAACTAAGAACTCACTGCAAGAAACACTAACTTTTTCAACTAAAAACTAGGAATTTACGTTTCAATTGCCTTCTAAATGAAAGAACTGTAGCGCGCCGGTTGCTAAAATACATTAATAATTAAAACCCGGTTTTTAGATATCAGTAATTAGGTATAAAGAGTAATTCGTGCGCTAACGTATCAAGGCCTGAATTAAATTTAATTTAATTTTATAGTAAACGTCGTTTGATCTTTTTATTTGGCACTGAATTTTTCTCGGTAGGTACATTAATGCTTATCAGCATAAGCCGGTGTGGAGATTTATTACAAAATCGCGTAACAACTTAAGATCAAAGATGAGATAATTACACACGTAATAGACGCGTAATAGTACTGACGCGTGCGGGCCACCGAACAAGATTCTCAACTGTTTTATTTTAGACCTGGCACGGAGCGGCCGTGAAAATACTGCAAAGGTGTAGTATGTAGGCTGCTATTCAAACCCGATGAGCAATTTACAATGTCGTTCGTTGACTGTATGACTTGTTATTAATTACCAGGACTAGCAAGTAATTGATTTTCATGGTATATTATTCTCGCTGTCAAAGAGAGAGTGGGCTTGCGACAGAGAATTTTACAATTCACAGCACGTCTGTCGTTACCTAATAAGTGGAATTCAAGTGCGTATAGAAATGTGGAGCACGAACGTTGCAATGTCTCTAGGGCGTTTGCATCGAAACCAATTTTCTTCCTCTTGCTTCACGATTCACGATTCAAAATTTATTAATAAATTGCTTTTGATCCCGCGTGAATTCATAATCTATTAGTGTGTTTTATTACTTAATATTTAGATATTTGATTTTAGAAATAAAAATACATAAAAATCTTATCATTAGTCGCAATCATAAAACGATTACAAGATTATTATAGACCATGAAACATGGGAGCATGTTAAATGTTTATCACTTTGTTTTATATAACACCTTTTTGTTTTAAAGTAGAATGTACTCCGGTAAGAATTAGGTCATGATGGCATCGACACAGTTATTACACCTACACAGATTGGTTAATGGTTGCATATCCTTTAAATCTAAAACTTTGTATATAATAGAGGGGATGCGTTGTTATGTAACCTTTACCTTTCCTCGTTAAATGGATCTTGCCTAGAATAAAAATATTAGTTTAATCCGAACCAGGAGCCCTTCACAATTACGAGCAGAGAGCTTATTCGTCACTGTCCTATTTTGTTTTATCCCGGTTCAATTCAATTCTGGACAGACCTAAGGCGTGTGGCTAGTTTATTTGCTGTATAGGTAGGTATTTTTAACTAAAAAACAGTGTATTTATTAGGTAAGAGTAATGGATGAATGACTTGCAAAGAAGTTGATACCAATAAGCCTTAACTCTCTTGAAATTGATAACATGGAAAGTGTTAACTCATCTCGTTCTAGAATCTAGAGCCTTTTTTTCATACTCACACTTTAATTTTACGTTACGGCTCGTCTACCTTCTAGCTGACAGGTCATAAAATCCAAAATCCAGAATTAGTTAAATATTATGAGTAAGGTTCTGATAAAACGTAACAAACAATTATTGTGGATAAAATTACTATTATTCCTTTATTGTGATTTAATTAAGAAACGACACAATTATAAACATTAAATGTTGTTTCTTTATTTACAGGTACGATCTTGTGTTAATACTAAATGTGAAATTGAACTAATGAATACTAAATGTGAACTATGTAAACTAATTACAATAAAAACTTTATTTACAGAGAAACTCAATTGTGTTTTGTGTCGCCCAAAACTTGGGAAAATACCTTATATATTTATAGAGGAAAGTAATGATAATTATCTGTAACTGATAACGAAATTATAGCGAGGAAAATTAAAAATAATATAAAAATGTATTATTTTAATTAATAAAACAAGTGACGTAAGTAACAAGTGAACTCTACCGATGCATTGCTACTATGTGATATCACTCACGTAGAATCGCCTGAAGCATTGTGACGACTTCACAAATGAAAGATAATAATGATTGTAATCATTTACAGGTGATTACGTTAAAACTTGCTGACCGACTTTCTTATCGCATTAAACTATATACGCTACCGCGAAACTAATTCTTATTGGTATTATAATCTATACTTAGAGAAATATAATGCTAAAACATGTCTCCAATGAAATCAAATTAAATAGACAATATTAATAACTCCTATGTTTATTAGACATTGTTAGTCAATAATGTGAATTTAGTTTGCAAATAATGACACTTATTAGCAATAACTGCTGCCCACACAAGCCACCGTTCATTGCTTATTCGACCGTCAATTGGCGCGAACCGCTAAATTGGCTCAAATAACCTTTAACCGAGCGATACCCTTAGCGTTATCCATTGAATCTAATGTTGCATTTCTACAACCAAGTTCACATATCTCTATTTAGTTAGTCTCATTGTTTCCGATATGCAAACACCAATATTATCTTATCATTTTGACATTAGTGGAAATATCTCGTTACGGAACACACGCCTGGACTAACCTGATGTGATGTGAATCTTGCTTTATTTATGTGTACAAACATGCAGTTTAATTATCTGGTGTGAATTGGATTGCAATTTATATATTTTAAGTTCGTGTAAGGTATCGTTATAATGGGGGACAGCACGGATATACATGAATTAGATAAATTAAGGTGTGTGAAGCTAAAATATTTTTTTTACAATTATCTAATTGGACTAATTAGTTACAAGAAATTAATGTATAAATTCCCAATTTTAAATCTTATATTCCAAGCGTCATTGATACCATATTGTTTACAACCTCTTAATATCTGTCTGCGGTAATCATAACTAATATTAGTTATCTCATTTGTAGCGATTAAAAATTGGAGATTATCTATCATCATTACTGCAAGAGAATATTAATTTGGTTTCGTTTATTCCAGCCCTTCTACTCGAAATATCAACAGAGCGAGCAGCAATGCACCTGCAGACAAATCTTCAGAGAAATGGAGGCCAATTCTCGAGCCAGCGTTGGTTGGTGCCATGATAGCAATCAACCTGGGCCAGACTTCTTTACAAAACTTCTACTTACGAACTGCCTGTACTGTCGACTTACAAAAACCTGTGGATATTTGCAGTAAGGGCGTGGGCGATGAATTTAGAGCAGCCGAGGTAATTATCGTTCTAAATATAGCTATGATTTTTGAAGACTTTATTTTTATCCTCAAATAAACTAAAATAGATACTAATACTACTTGCTAGAGAAACATGCGTTGTTGCTGGATATCTAATATAAAAATAGAAATTTACGGCTTTCGATTAATACAAAAAATAACGTTTGCCGGTTCCAGGTGGCTAGCCAGGTGGTTGTATCAAGTGTAAATGTTAGTCGAAGTTTCATAGGATCTCTAATTTCAACGGTGGTGCTTCTTTTCGTTGGTCCATGGAGCGATTGCAGCGGTCGACGAAAACCTTTACTCATCATGCCATTAGTTGGGATGTCAATCATGTCGACCGCTGTCTTGCTGATGTTGACATTCCCTGGAGCTTCCACAGTACAAGTTCTGTACGCTGTTCAAATACCCATGTCACTTGGTGGAAATTTCGGACTCTTGTTAGCTGCGTCTTTCAGCCATATAGGTGATGTGAGTATTATGTATAGAGTTAAAAGTTAAGGCATTTCAATTTATTAATAAATATTATTTTATAGACGTCTTATATGTCTTATATGATTTTTCGGGCTTACTTGGAATTCTTTTATATTGAAATTACGGTACATTTACATCAAACGAACATAAAGCCAGAATTAGAGCAAGAGCATACTTTCGTGATCTTTTAGATAGTGTAAACGAAAATTCGTATTAAGTGTTATTCAGTATAAGAACATTGCATAGAATATTTTCGAACGCACTAAGAAAAACGCCTGTTTACACTAAAATAATTTAACATTGTATGGTTAGAATGAGCATTCGCTCGTTTGATGTAAATGCACAGTACCAGCAAAACATAGTTCCTTCAGCTATTTTATCACTATTTAAAAAAAAATCCAATGATAATTATGCATATTTCAGTTATGTCATGCAACGGGCCGTGACGTCACACGCACGATGGGCACCCACCGTGCTGCTATTCAAATAGCTCATGTACTTGGTTCAGTTAGCGGGCCCTTGCTCTATCGGCAATTGGGCTTCTATGGAGTCTTTCCTTTAGTACTGTTTTTACAGGTAATGTATTATCTATATGACTAAAATATTATTATTTGCGATAGATAAAGAAAGTATAGTGTAACGGTGAACTGCAATATAATAACATGTCACATGATACCTTTAACTACATAATATTATGAATAACGCTATTGCATATTCGTCAGTCATTACAGTTTCCTCTTCACATAAACATAAAAATACAGCCTTGCAACATTTAAAATATTTATCAAACACTTGGTTAGGTCTTGTGTATAAAGTCTAGACTTTAGCACACCTTTAGCATCTACGAGTTCAATTATTTTCCACTAGATGGCAATTTTTTAAAATCCAATGACAATATTGTTATTATTTTAAAATATTAACGTTTATGAAATGCAATATATATCGCCATTTAAAAAGTTATTTTTATTTTTTCATTATTTTATGTCATTTTTTTTCTTTGAATAATAATCAAAGTATGAACATATCAATAGACAATATTTATTATGATTAAGGGTTGTCCTGACTAAAATATAACTCATTCCTGAAACGGTTTGGCCTCCGAGGCGATAAATCTCAACCTTGGCCTTAATTTCTATACCTAAGTATTAAATACTAGCTGTGCTCCGCGGTTTTAGCCGCAGTACTCCGCTCCTGCTAAAACCTTGTGGTCTTAGCGTGATGATATAGACTATAGACTTCCTCGATAAATGGGCAATCTAACATCAATCCGAACCAGTAGTTCCCAAGATAAGCGCGATCAAACAAACAAACAAACTCTTCAGCTTTCTAATATTAGAATAGATGATTATAAGTCTTAACTATATGCTATCTTCTTACAGGTATCTTCCCTAATCTACGTGATAGTTGCAGTAAAGGACGTGAATGTTAACGTTGACAACAAAGTATCGGTACTAAACTGGCGATTACCATTTAATGCCATCCACTGTTTGGTAAGGAAAAGGGATGGCCATAAGAGAATGATCATATTGTTGATGCTGGTTGTAACACTTGGAGATAGAATGATGTTGTCAGGTAAGATTACCTGTTAATCATTTATTTTAATCCTATAACAACCACCTCCTTGGTGCTTTTCCTCCAATAATTCGCGAGGATGTGTTTGTAAATATCCAATCATATGGCTTCATTTAGTATGAAGTTTGAATCGTTTAGCGTTTGAAGCGATACTATTGGTTATTTACATATTTTATAACATGTGACCTTGTTACCTACATGTGATGACTTAATATTATTTTTCGTATGTATTTGTACCTATATAATATCGTGTATGATAAAAATGTGTGCGTGTACTAGTGTGCACACGTAAGAAGTGAAACTTCTTTATGACCTTATTTTTATAAAAATAATTATGTACTATATGCAACTTTACAGAAATACGTCGAATCACGCGTGGTAGGGTTAAGAAAAAGATGGCGCGTATAACGGAAAAATGTCACGCATAACGAAAAGATGTTACACTAAATTTTTTTCCAACCCCGACAAAGAAATTTCACTTCAATAAATACTTAAATATAATTTATTTCAACAGCGGAGGTGTTACTCTCGTACATGTACTACAGATTCAAGTTCAACTGGGACGACATACTTTTTGGCTCGTTTCTGGCTTACAGAAATATTGTAAGCTTTTTCGGTAAGTTCAATATTTATCTATAATTTAAAATAATAAGTTATCCACAAATTATAGGTACTGCGTATATCATGAGATAAAAAATTAAATTAATAATAAAATTATTGTGGAGTAAGGACATTTAATTAAAATAAAACATTCATCAGAAACAACGCTTTATACGCGCGAGCATGTATCAAATTAAGTACCCTACATATAGGTACATATGAAATAGTTTATATGTAAATACATTATTATTTTAATTGTTTAAAATAATAATGTATCACTATCACTACATAGTATAAAACAAAGTCGCTTTATCTGTCCCTAACCCTATGTCCCTTTGTATAAATATTGAATTGAGTGTTAAATATTGAAATATACTCAACGGATTTTGATGCGGTTTTTTTTAATAGATAAGAGTGATTCAAGAGGAAGGTTTTCGTATATAATTTATTAGGTTTTAGATAAAGCGGGCGAAGCCGCGGCCCGCGGGCGGTAAGCTAGTTTACATATGTATAAACTATTAGACATGTGATTTAAAAGATAAAATTATTATGTTGTGGCATAAAATAACGCCTGCACTTACAAAAGCAAGTATATTCTGGTTCTTGTTCTTCTATAAGAATACTTCGTTTTCATTATAATATAACAGTCTGGAATAATTTTGATTTTTGATCACTATCCCAGATTTAACTAAGATTTACTCTACTTTAACTAAAACATAATTAAACACACAAAAAAAATATGCGAAAAATCGAATTCAATATACAATAAAAACTTTGTTATTGTTCTCCTCATGGACCTTTAAAAAAAGATCTTTTTTTAAGAATTGATGTAACTACAATAATTTATTTGTAATTGCAAAAAATATTAGGAAATGAAATTCATCGTTTTTCATTTATTATTTGTATACTGTATACAAGTATAATTTACATAATACTTACATACATATAAATGCTTAGAAAATGTGTTATCTGTATTAACTGTGTTAAAATAATTCAAAAAGATTTTTATATAGAAATCTTGTTTTAAAATTAAACTCATATTAAACTTTACTACATATCTCAAGCAGTGGAGTCATTGGAATGGGTCAAGTGAACTTGGCTGAAACTTGTTGAATAAGTCTGAGTCTAGGTGTTACGTCATAAACTGTCAAGGTGGCTCATTACGTTGAGTGCATATATATATATATCTACTGAAAGAAAGTTAAAATTGTGATATTTTTATATAAATTATAAAACTTTTATTGTCTTTCTATTTTCTTTAATTTTTGGCTTTGAAATTCACATGTACATCAATGCCTTGTAGGTATCATCCGAGAGGTTGTTCACATTATTTGCAATACAATACATTTCAAGCGATTTATATTTCATACTGTATACATAATGTTGTGTACGTCTAACTACATTGTCTGCTAATTTTATTTCGTATTTCTTATTCACTTTTTAGGACTCCTTTCATTATTCTTTGTGTAAGTTTAAGTGTGTATTTTTATAAGAGCAAAGTTGGAATTAATTTATTGTCGTTTATTGAGATAGGATTATGAATTGCTAAACTTTACAATTTATAATCATGTGTATATTAAAGTAATAAAGATTTTATTTATTTTAGGAACGCTGCTCATACTAACGGTGCTAAAGCGCCGATTCCGATTCTCCGATGAGATGGTGGGAGTGGTCAGCTGCATGTCCTATGCAGTCGCTACGTCAGGCCTGATCGCTGCTAGAAACACTATCGTCGTTTTTATAAGTAAGTAAAAAAGTAATTTTATGTAAAGCTAAATAATTTATAAATTATAAGCTTTTAGCCCGCAGTTTCCTATACACGTACCTACCTAGTCAAAGGAAAATCCGAATACTTAGTTCACGTTCAAGTGGGATTTTTTAAAAACTATCCTATATGTGTTTATCCAAGTTACTCTTTGGGTGTGTGCTTTTCATGAAAATCGATTCAGCAGTTTTTGCGTGAATAAACGTACAAACTTTTGCATTTATAATATTAGTAGGATATTCGTCTTAAAATATTGACAATGTTGTATATTACCATATGCAAACAGGTGTAGGTACTTTAAACTTGCCTAATATTTCACTGTCTCTGTAATTTGTATTTTATTTTCAATTAATGATATTGGTACAGCAAACAGTACCTTATAATATTGTGTCTGAATGTTGAAAATCTCCTATGCCTTGAAAAAGGGAAAACAGCTTCAATTCTTTTTCTTTTCTAATTTCTTTTGATCCAAAAATTTTTCGTAATCACTTATATTATGTATATGCTTTATGCTTGAATGTTATTTATAGTTTTGCTTTAAATTCTTGTATTATTCTAGGAGGTAGCAACGTTGACAAGTGAGCATTTTAGTATAGTTGGTTCTTTGATATGCTGTTCCTCTTGCTATTTCGGTTACAGTCCGGGCTGTCTGGCTGGCCGCAGTGGTTGCGTTTATTAGTGCGCATCTTATCTGCACAGGAAAATATCCTTAATTTAAAGTCATTTTTTAACGCATAATTTTTAATCTTTTGCCTTTAGATAGATCCATTAGATATACATTTTTTATTGCAAGACGTTTTTTTCGTTGTTAAATAGGTGCCAGACGCAATTTTTATTTCAAAATAATTAAAATATCATCGAAATAAGTGAAATTCCATCAACATGAGTCCCCGTGAAGGATAAGTAATCACTGTGTTACATATACTATATATAATATTCATTTTACTATTTACAATTTTTTGCAACAATCTACCATGGTGTAAGCATGGTGCCTCCTTTTCCCAACGAACCTCAAATAGGACGTTAAATGTAAACTTGATAAAAACCAAATACATATCATCAAATTCATATTAATACCCAAAAGTGTAATAAATATGAAAGCATCTATTAAAAATATTAGTTTACTAATTATTTAATATAAGTATTAAAAAAGGATAATATAATATAAGTAATAAAGTTATTAGTTACTTATCTTTTAAGCGGACTCATGTTTATGTAATTTCACTTATTTCGATGACATTTTAATTATTTTAAATAAAAAATTGCGTATGGCACCCATTTAACAACGAATAAAACGTCTTGCAATAAAAAAATTAAGTCTGATGGATCTATCTAAAGGCAAAAGATTAAAAATTACGCGTTAAAAAATGACTAAAGTTAAGTATAGCTTCCTGTGCAGATAAGATGCGCACTAATAAACGCAACCACTACCGCCAGCCAGACAGCCCGGACTGTAACCGAAATAGCAAGAGAAACAGCATATCAAAAACCCAACTATACTAAAATGACTTTTTTTAAAACGTTGGTAGCTCCCGTACCATTAAGAACGGTGAGTTTTTTTCGTGGAAATAAATCATTAATCAACCAATTGATTATCAATCTCATAATATCTTGATGAAACGATAGACATTTTCAAACTAATTAGATATGTAGGTACCTATAAATTAAATTTTCTCTTAATGCGATAATTAGGTATTGATTTATTAATACAATCATTTGAAATATAAAAACATGTATAATAGATAGGTAGCTAAATGGCGTAATTCAACGGCATCGTCGAGACTTATCAAAATAGAAAGATAAAATAATTTCGAAAAGAAAAGCTTCTATGGTAAAAACCATTTTAGCGGTGGGTTTGGCGTGTACGGATTTTCAAAAATGTAAAAAAAAAACAGTTACTTGGGCATTCTCGAGCGCGTCAGATATTCATACTACGCATGCCCCAAGTGCCTCTGATAACAACGGTATACTAATCTGCCGGTTTGCGTGGCAAATAAATTCGTCAAAAACGTTGGTGGGTTCTCTTAATCTGACCGAAAAAGGTTTGTGGGTTTCTTTTTTTTAATCATCGTTATTTCATATCAATGTTTCTTAACACCCTCAGTTTTCGAGATATACTACTAAAAAAACCGGGAGTTTGAGTTTTTACGATGCTTCAAGTAAAAAAAGTTTTAACTTTGGACAAAAATGAAAAGAGACCTTTTTTTGTAAAATAAAATTACCTTTTTTGTTTATCTAAACTTTTTTTTTGGAAAAAGTAAAGTTCACGACATATATGCTGCAACGCGTTTTTCGGAAGACGAAATGGCTCCTCCAGACTTCCGGTCATGCGGAAACTGGCAGATTTTGTATTTTTAGTAAGTTTTAGATTATATTCTTCAAAATAAAAAATCGCGCTCGAGAATGCCGGATTAACTTTTTTTTTTTACAAGTTCGCGAATACACACAGTACAGTACAGATTAGTTAAATTTAGTCCCCAATATCTTAATCTGACGCGCTCGAGTATTTCAGACTATCGATTTTTTTTTACTTACTAATCTGATCGTTTATCCTAGGCGCGCGTCACTACTTATACTTAGAGCTAAATAGTTAACAAGGTTGTTCTATTAGGTCTAAGTTTAAGGTATCTCTCATATCTTAAACTGCCACGCTCTAGTATTACAGAAAATTCCCCTATTCGCCTCCCAATCTATAAAGGGGCAATTAAACATTCGTGTGTATAACGAAAAAGCATAATATGCAAACACTACATTCGCTATTCGCCATGAAATTCGCGTATTCACTACTAGAATAATAGACAATAAGACGACTCAGGAACTACCTGCCAATATATTCCGGACAAGGTTAATAAATGGCTAATCAAAATTTCATGTATAAGTATGAAGAAAGACAATGAGAAATTTTTTCAATTTAAAGAAATTAATTCACATTTACAATACCAGTTCTAGTTTTTGTTAATACTCCCGACTGTAAGTCTCATATTAATAACACCATGTTTTTATAGTCTAACAAAAAAAAACAGGAGCTAACTTATCCGATATAATTTCACTCTCCCATCTACTATGGAACTAACTCTACATTTTGACTTGGTACATCACACGTAGACTCATCTTTTATCAGTATATTTATATCAAGTTTATCAACGCTTTGTTTTGTAATAGAATATCATCATATTGGAAAATCTCGGGATTTTCCAATTTGATCATCACCTTTGTAGAAAAAATATATAATCAGTCATCTTTGATTTTGCAAATACAATCTATGTTCATTTTTCAATAACCTTAATAAAGTACAATGTAATAGAAATATTATGTCTCATTTTTATCAAATCCAGGTAGTCTGGAATCTTAAAAAGTTATCAGATTATATTAATTACCAAGCATTCTTTCTTTGTGCACAGATAGGCAATATAATTGATATACCTATATATCTATTAACCTACTTTCTTTTGTAAAACTTCTCAGACTCTTTTTTTTCTTTTTTATTTTTTAAACGATATCTTTATTAAAATATAAAAGTAGTTTGGTCCAGGTCTGCTCCAGTTAATCTGAGATAAAAACATGAAGAATTTAGTTATTTTATATAAAAAAAACTCTGTTTTTCTTCTTCTTCTAAAAATAAGAAGCGGTGTATGTTTTTTCTCCATAAGTATTTAATATTGGATTTACGTCACCAAGGTTTTCTCTCTGTTACAGTTCCAATCATCGGCATCATTTCACAAGGATCTCAGGTTGTGCAAAGGCCGATAATCAATAAACAAATTCTTCCTACTGAACAAGGTACAATTTTGAATTTCATACATTTTATTATCACACTGTCAATTTAAAGAAATCTTACCAAAACGTGTATCTATGTTATTATATTATGTGTAAAACAAAAACAAAACTTTTAATATTGTTAAGATACTTCACAAATAGTAAATATAAAGAAGAAAAGACTAGCAAATAAAGTCTCCTACTTATCAAATGACCCACAATTTTTTTAATCGATTCTCTTAGTAATGTTTATTGTATTTGTGTTTATCCTTATATAAATATTTTTAATGAGCGCCTAAATGAGTAATATTTTCCCAGAAAAGATTAGTAGCTTTTAAATATATATGCAACACAATATTTGTAACGGAGATTGATAAAATTAATCTTATTTGATTATCATCGCTTTACTTTTTATAATCAAATCAATTTCTCAATAAGTAGATAATTATCGGTCTTTATTAATTGTTGTATATATAATTATCATAATTGTTAAGGAACTTGTTTGTGATGTGCAAAACTGTCACAATAATTCCTATACACTGATTGCTTTGTTTCTATTTATGAAATGTTTATTACAATTAAGTTACCTACTTATAAATCAAGAACTGCTAAATAAATAGGTACTTATACCTTTTTTTGCAAGTGGGTATATTTGAATGGATACCTACGCCCCCCGGGAAAGGGTCTTGACAACAATTAACGTATTTAATATATTGCAATTAAACTACCATTACACCAAATTTATGTCCCAATTTCTTACCTACATCTGAATCAGCGGGCAACACATATGCAGAGACTAGATTTCCGCCCGCGGCTTCGCCCGCGTTTGCAAAGGAAAACCCGGATAGTTCCCGTTCCCGTGGGATTTCCGGGATAAAAACTATCCTATGTGTTAATCCAAGTTACCCTCTATATGTGTGCTAAATTTCATTGTAATCGGTTCAGTAGTTTTTACGTGAAAGAGTAACAAACATCCATACATCCATACAAACTTTCGCATTTATAATATTAGTAGGATGTGACTCTGCAACTGACAGATGTGACTCTGTACATTGCGGTGGCAGTCGCTTATCAAGCGAAATATGCGATCCACAAGATCGATTGAGGGCTCTTACTTAAAAATCCAGACATTTTAAATAATATTAGTCAAAACAACACAAATAAACCATAAACTTTATTTCAGGTAAAATCTACAGCGTCCTGGGAGCGCTAGAAAGTGCGACCCAAACGATCTCTTCGCCACTCTACTCCTTGCTATATTCAGCAACTGTCCCCACGCTGCCCGACGCCTGGCTCATTCCAGGGATTGTCCTCGCGTTAATCCAACTACTATCTTACTTCAGCAGCAGACAACTCCGCCTCCGCAGCCAAAAGAACGTCGGTGGAGAAAAAATCGAAACCAAAATAAAAACCAACGATAGTGAAACCAAAAAAATACCAAATGAAGAAACCAAAGCTCTCAATACAAAATCAAAAGAAGATGACGTAACATGATATTATGGTATGGACTGTGGAGTATCGAATAAAATGAATTATTTTGAAGATATTTTGTTTTATTTTGTTAATTAATTGCTGTGTGATGTAAGATAAGGACGTGATAGATTGGTGCGAACAGCGATCAGATAAAAGATATTGATGCAGATAATATGGAAAGTCCAAGTCTTCAGTGCAAAATTTATTTTAAACTTAACAAATAATATACTAAAACCTTCCTCTTGAATCCTATCCTATCCTACCTACTAAAAGTTTTTTTAGTAATATTATAAATGCGAAAGTATGTGAGGATGGATGTATGTTTATTACTCTTTCACGCAAATACTGCTGAACCAATTACAATGACATTTAGCACACATATAGAGCGTAACTTGGATTAACACGTAGCCTGTAAGTTAGGTTTTAACCCGGTAAACCCACGGGAACGGTAACTATGCGGGATTTTCTTTAAAAACGCCGCGGGCGGAAAGCTAATGACTACAAATCTTTTAAAAAATCTTTTAAATAAAATAATTTATTAAAAATCTTTTAATAATCCCCTGAGTAGTTTTAAAGATTTAAGCATCCAGATAGGGACAGACAGCGGCGCGGCGACGACTTTCTTTTATACTATGTGATACCTACTCTGGAGTCTGGCATTACAATAAAATATTATAACATTGCTTCAAGTCCGCTCGTCATTGTAGAAACTGTTTTCGTGATAAATAATTTATTTCTGTATATTGACGATTCAGGAGCGCTTTTAATAAATGAAGCCAAAATTCGCAAAGAGCTGAAAAATTGGCAGAGAAGTTAAATGTGTTTGCATGTTTATAATTGAGAAAAGCGCTAGTCATTCAATCAAATAATAGCACTTCAACCGATGACTGCGACATAAGCAAAACCCTTTCGATCCTGCAATAAAAAAATTACATGGTTAGAATTTTGTATTTTTCTCGAAAACGGTAAATTTTATCGTAAAAATGAATCAGACAAAATTAGATAATGAAATTCTCTACAGAAACGGTTCCGACACTTTTTCTCCTATGATTCACCATTCGTAAGATATCATAGTTTTAATAATGACAAAATTCATATTTTCCATAATACTAAGATTTTCATTTACGAATATGCCATTTTTGGAGCAATTATATAAGCAAGAATGTGATATATAAATACATAAGTATTTTCTCCAATTTGCGTATGTACCTAATTCATAAAAAATAAATGCTCAATGCCGATAGCTGTTTGAGCACCTTGCTTCACAACAAGAGCAGGAAGAACAAAGACCTACATAGTTACAGCAAAACCATGAAATATCCAGTGTCAAGCGAACTTTATAAAACCGCGATATCTCACAAATAGAAATGGAATCATACGAAAAAAACCGTCTTGACCATTTCTGCAGAAAATTGTATAATCTACAACTTTTGTCTAAATATTTTCACGATAAAATTTACAGTTTTGGAGAAAAATCGAAACTTACATTTTTAACATTTTTTTAGAATTAGGAGCGAAAAGGATTTTTGGTATTTTAATTATAATATCGTATATAATATATTCAAAATTAAAATATCAAAAATCTGCCATTTTTTAGCTCTATGCTAATTTTCGCTAAGTCTAGTTTATGGTATATTTGACTTTCGTCTTAATAATGAAAAAGGTAATGGAAATAAGTAGTAGAACATTTTATCACACAGATTCATGCAAACAACACGTGATTACTCGTCTTTACACAAAAATAAAGTTCAAATTGAAAGATAAATTTAAAATATAGAGCAATAAATTTTCTGAATCTTGTATTTAATGTTTATAGACGTGCAATTGGTTTGATAGCAGCTATCCACTCTTTATAAGTGGCCATAAATTTGTTAGTTGAATGGTAGGTATTTCATTAGTACTTATTAAAAATATATTGATTAGGTATAGGTATGTATAAATCCATACTAATATTATAACTGTGAAAGTAACTCTGTCTGTCTGTCTGTTATTCAATTACGCCTTAACTACTGAACCAATTTGCATGAAATTAGGTATAGAGATATTTTGATACCCGAGAATGGACATAGGATAGGTTTTATCCCGGAAATCCCACGGGAACGGTAACTATGCGGGTTTTTCTTTGACTGCGCGGGCGATGCCGCGGGTGGAAAGCTACTAGGTAATAAAGCATCAATTCGTATATCTGTGTTAGTAACTAAAAAATGATTATACATGTCCAATATCCATGTTGTGTGTGACAAACATCTCCTCTCATAATGATCGTAGTGTGATGTAGCCTCAATTAATGGACTATCTAGGACAAAATAAACATACATATCGCCAAGAAAAGCTCTTCAGCTTTAAAATAAAAAAGAAAGTTCTATGTACTAATTGATCTTTCATTTTCAGTCCTGTAAATATACTCTTGCTTTATACAAGAATATTATGAGTTACTAATAGTAGAGAGAATAATATAATATTACGCACCATTGGTATATCCTGGTAGCTCTACCTTCTTAAATTTCATAACTATTACTGAATATCGCTTGTTTTCATTACGTAGCGTATTGCCTAATATAGTAAACAAATAAAACGTAAGTCACCTACTTACGTTTTATTTGTTTGTTTAGTTTTATCAAATTAAAAATCATTAGGCAATGCATCTATTGATCATAATCAAGTAAAAGTTTCCTTTTTCAACAAATTTTATCACATTAATGCAGAGGAAATGGTTTGTTCTTAGACGATAAAAACAATATCTATCTATTGCGTTGATCTTCAATAAAGTAATAATGTTTATTTTTAGAATGAACTGTAGGTATCTTGATTATTATGTTCTTAAAATAGAATTCAATCGAAATTAACCATCTGATAATGAATAATCCGATAAAGCTTCAATATAAATATTGCCGCCTAAGACAAATGCACACACTAATTAACTTGAATAACGCATTCACGAGTGAAAAGTGCTATTTTCTCTAAGCGTTTAAATCGCGTGTTATCAAAACATTCGTAAAGTAAGTATACATAATATTAAAGATTTAACTAATTATTTAACTAGTAATTTAATTTTCCTGAAGTAAAAGTAACTGATTCGACAAGCCAAATATTAGTGAATTGTTTTGGAAATAATATATAATTTAGATAAAGAAAAATCAATGCAGTGCTCTATCAAGTTTCTTGTTAACAATTAAGATTGGGGTTATTTGCAATCACTATATGCATTATAATTTATAAAATATATCGTGGATCTTTCCAGAATGCAGCGTCCAACAAACAACCCGATGGTTTCCGGACCTTTCTACAACGGACCGGTTGCTCCAAACCCTTGCTTTGGGCCCAGCAGGCACAACCTGAACCCTTGCTTCGGTCCCCCTTTGCCTCCACCACCACAACACATGAACAACTGCTTTGTCTCCGCGTCTTACCTTCGCAGAACATACCCTGCGCAAATGGGACCACAACCACGCTACGACCCCTGTTTCAAGTAATTTTCTTTGACCATAAAACCGTTGACATTGAATCTCGCCCTTTTATTCCATGGATTAAACAAGTTCGTTGCTTCGAGATGTAAATTTATTGCCTTTGAGTAATGAATGGTTAGGATAATTGATTATTTTAAGAATTTGTAAATGTGTCTCTCAATAAATGTATTTTTATATAGTTTATTGATTTAATTAGCCCCATTCCCTTCGATAACACACGGAGAATTAATATTTATTATTATCCAAATTAATGAAATAATATAAGCACTAAATTTTCTTTCTTGCACATTGCACGTCTATAAAATATGTTTGTGCGTGTAAATGCTGAAAAAATACCTAGGACACTTT
Source organism: Colias croceus (assembly GCF_905220415.1). NCBI lineage: Eukaryota > Metazoa > Arthropoda > Insecta > Lepidoptera > Pieridae > Colias > Colias croceus. The sequence goes on from NC_059546.1 coordinate 5,815,313, forward strand.
TGAAAAAAGAAATTTAAATAAAATAATTTTTACACGATCTGCAATATACATAATATGCATAGTCCGTTTTGAGAGCTTTTTGTTCGAATGCAAATAGGACGTTCAGTATCTTAACGACTCTACCTTTTTTGCATTGTTCCAAATTTCACTTTTGTCAATCATCTTAATTAGGCCGGGAGATACTGACACAAAATTTCGGGTCATTTGTAACAGGATGGCGGTTCTACAGGGGTCTTAATCTTAGTACGCAATGACAAAAAGAAAAATTATGGTCAGAACGCTGATACCGGCGGACTAGTTGCGTGGGCGTTGGTCGAACTCGTTGGATAAATAGCGAAAGTCAAACGATTTGTAACACAAAAATTTTAGAATTTACCGATAGCCCATAAAAAAGAGCTAGGCGGTAGTGTCATGCCATACTTTTCCGACATGGGCGTAGCTAGCCATGGGCTCAAGGTGGGGCAACAATAAAAAATAATATGTAACTAGCAACTGTATGTACCAAGTATGTACCCAAAGTTATATCAAGGCGGCTGTACCGCCGGCATTTCCTTAGGCACTCGCGAAGGCATTTGCGAAGGCATTTGCGAAGGCATTTGCGAAGGCATTCACGAAGGCATTCGCGAAGGCACTCGCGAAGGCATTCGCGATGGCATTCGCGAAGGCATTTGCGATGGCATTCGCGAAGGCATTCGCGAAGGCACTCGCGCAGGCATTCGCGAAGGCATTCGCGAAGGTATTCGCGAAGGCATTCGCGAAGGAATTTGCGATGGCATTCGCGAAGGCATTCGCGAAGGCATTTGCGAAGGCATTCGCGAAGGCATTCGCGAAGGCAATCGCGAAGGCATTCGCGATGGAATTCGCAAAGGCACTCGCGAAGGCATTCGCGAAGGCATTCGCGAAGGCATTCGCGAAGGCATTTGCGATGGCATTCGCGAAGGCATTGGCGAAGGCATTCGCGAAGGCATTTGCGAAGGCATTCGCGAAGGCATTCGCGAAGGCATTCGCGAAGGCATTTGCGAAGGCATTTGCGATGGCGAATAAGTGTAAAGTAAAAAGTATCAGTGAGTTGTAGAACGTGTAAAACAACAAAAGTGAAATTGGATAAGTTAGTGGGGTAACTAATTGGGGTATTATACTCATTTTTCTTACAGTTCATGTAACATAGAAACCTCAGCTATTTTCTTTTTTCGTGTGTAATTCGTTATTCGAATTATTCTTATTCAAAACACCTAATAAAGTGTTTTGAATAATTTTTGAACAATAGTTCACCTACCACACCACGAAATAGATCCAAAAATCTTCAGCCGTTTGGTCGCTGGGCGTATGACACTTGTTAGGTGTTAGTCAGTCAAAAGAGTTAGTAGATACTTACTTCAATTTTTAGATTTGGTTAGGTATCTACCTACCTTCCAGGTTAAAGCTAGAGTGGGGCAAGTGCCCCACCCTGCCCCACCGTGGCTACGCCCATGTTTTCCGATGTGACTTAAAACCCGCCATACCGACGCGAATGCGTTGATTTAAAAAAAACAATTCAACCATTTGTACCAGGCTAACTTTTGCACAGGTAACCATCGTCGTGCAGCAATTTACGCCATTCATTCATTCATTCATCGTCGTGCAGCCATTACGATTTTCTCACCGAACGATTTGATTTGTTTGCTTATGCCCAATCAAATTTCCCGATTCGTATTTTCTATAACGATCATATTATATTATTTTCTTCTTTTAATGGATGTCTATGAAGGTAACTATTTATTCTGAGGGTGAACGTTGATGCTTTCATAATTCATTAAAATAACCAATACATAGTTTTTCATCATATTTTTTATATAATTTTCACTAAAGACACACGGTCTGAAGAAAAATATTTCGCGAGTGTATGAATAATAATGAGAAATTAAATACAGCTACCACTTATCATATTATTATAAGATCAATATGTTTTTATTGAACAATGAAAGTTTTGATCTACATTGATAAAAGATGTATCTTGTCATAGCAAGTGGGTTTTCATATAAATCCAAATATCATCTAACGTAGAAAATTGGAAAACCCAAATATTCAATGAGAAACTTCGATCTCATGAGATAAACCGCAGAAATCTGTTATCGAAAATATTTATAAAGGGCACGGCCGCTTGTTTTACTAAGAGTCCAAGTCTATACATAACTGTGTTCTGTTGTGCTAATATATTTTCCTCCACTAAAATATTTAAAGGTAAGCATAACTGATTTTTTTTTATTAGAATTTAATTCTTAAATCGATATTAAACTTTTTTATTATTAATTTATTTAGTAAGTATTTATAAAATTATTAAGTGTTTTGATTGATTAATTTGTCATAATTATTATTTCTTCTAAGTTGCTTTTTTTATTAATTTTAAAGTCCTATTTATATTAAAACCAAAGTTAATTCTTAAAATACATTTTATGTAAAAATCATGGAAGGCCTAGTCTTCGTCACGACAAGGAAAGGGAGGTGAATTCGAATAACGCCTCATGATTTTTTGTTTTTCAAAATTTTTGAAATACCTATTTTTTAAGACCGGCCGCGGCGTAACTAATACTACTATAACCCATTGAGCCCCAAGTGGCCCGATCGACACAATAGATTTTCTATTGTGTCTGTGGTTCCGGGGCCTGAGTTAATAATGCGGGAAAAAGATATCTCAGTTAAATAAAAATAGATATCTCTTAAATTATTATTATACAGATACGTATAGGTAAAACGTAATAAAATAAAATACTCTAATACTTGTTTCAATTTTTACTTGTGTTGTTTGGTGGATCAGTGAATGTTATTGATCCACCAAACGTTGAAAATTTTCAAATGTAGGAAAAATACATTTCGAATCTTAAAGCGGGCGACAAAAAAGGTTTTTTTTTCTATTAGATTTGTCTATATAGTTTACATTTATTATATCAAATTACATTTATTTGCTACAGATGGCCGGTTCTGGTGACAGAGACAGGAAACCTTTCCGCCCTCCGCCCTACGAGCGACCCTACGGCCCTCCAGATGACATAAAGACGCCTCAGAAACCATGAATAATAAAGAATAATAACTCGTGGTTAGAAATAGCAAGATGTATTAGGATACCACGAATAAAACGATACATCAACTCATCTTTTTTATTAAGTTATGTGTACATAGTTTATTTATGAATTGTAAATATGTAAATATTCTTAAATTTAAGAAAAATTAGGTTAAATATATGCTTTCAGTAATAAAAAAACTCTTTTTATTTTATAAATATGTAAATTTTATAAGGCGCAGGGAAATTTTATTATTCCGTCGTTTACAAAAGTAAATTCTCGGCATATTACAATTTACAATATACATGCCGAGTGATGGACGCCGTTTCTAAACGGAAAAAATTTTACAGTTTGCCTGCGACATAATATACTTAAATACATTACCTACCTTTAAATATACCAAAAGTACATGAAATAAAACATTTTTGTTGTATTGCACATAAGATTTATTGTGAACCTTGGGAGTTTACAAAATTGTGATATCCATTTCAGAACATTGTTCTAATTAAAATACATATAACTATATTAAACATAACATTGTTATCGTCGTTTGTTACAATGTATCCTAGATAAGTTAAGTCTCAATTTGTAATTTTTAAGAGCAATAAAGTATTAATTAAATAAATAACACTTCTGAACCTTTATTCAAACCCAAGAAATTTTACCAGCTTACGTAGATATTACCTATGATATATAAACACATTTTTGGGGTCACTTTACAGAATTAACTCAAGTTCCATATTAAACATTACCTTAGCAGAGAAGACGTTGCGATCATAAATAATAATATATTAATACATATTATTATTTATATTAATATATTATTATTAACTATATTATTTATATTAACTACTCCTTGTTCTACATAATTCTTAGCCTAAAACAGTTGAATTACCATAATGCTGTAGGTAATGACACTAACAACTGTTCCCAACATCGAGGCATAGTTTAATCTGTAAAGATTCCCAGCTGTGAACTGTAGGCTATTTATACTAATCGCTTGCTTGAAAACATTAAGAACGTCTTTCGTATTTTGATCTGGAAAAAAATAAGAACAAGAATTAATAATTGTCATAAATCGTGGATAGAGCAATGAAAGCAATTTTAAGCCAAAGAGCCAACATAGAGCAAACTAATAATTGAGAGTGTATTTTCTAAAATTCATTTCCTATAAACTGTATAGGTACGTGTTTAGTTTTGTATGATTGGTAGGTATGTCTTAAAAATTTGGTCTATGATAATATAATCAATGCACACTGGCAAAGAAGGTACAATTTACCTAATCATTTAGTTTAAATTACAAACTCTTTAAATTTCTTTTGCAACATTTAATTTTCTTTTTTTCTATCTATATGCATAGATATAAATGTAGATTTTATCACTATCTCTGGAGATATTTATTGGATACTTCCAAATCTGCGTATTTCCCTAATGACGCTTATCTTATCTTATAGACAATTCTATTCTTCCCAGAGATCAAATCCTGTCAAATACGTGTCATGATAACGTTTAGCATCCAATAGTTTTATACACAGGTTTTATAAGAGGGGGAATTACCATATCGGAAGTCGATCAGATGTTTTATGATAATGAGGTCGGTGCGTTCCACCTCCTTGCGTATCTGGTCATCCAAGTAACATCCAATGCTGTACCAGATGAAAGGCAGGAGACCCTGCACGAAATCTAGCCACGGATGCTTCGTCTGAAATTTAAGAAATGAAAAAGAACATATATAATACTAGGTTTCCGCCCGCAGCTTCGCCCGCGCAGTCAAAGGAATGCGTCATTTTCCCGGGATAAATAGTAGCCTATGTCCTTTCTGGGGTATCAAAATATCTCCATACCAAATTTCATGCAAATTGGTTCAGTAGTCGTGATTGAGTAACAGACAGACAGACAGAGTTACTTTCGCATTTATAATATTAGTATGGATTAGTATGGATAAGTAAAAAATGTAAACTTGTTTAATAGTGGGAGGAGTTGTTGATTCTCCTGAAAACACACAAAAATCTTAATTTTAATACAATTTCTCCGATACAACGTGAAAGTAATAAACAAATAAATGCTCTTTCGCATTTGTAATGTTGTAGTAAATAAAATAGAAATGGTAAGGATTCGTCAAGGGTTTAAGTTAGAACTTTATTGAGAAAAGTAGAGTTGAAATCAGGAATCAGGAATAGAATGACTTAAGCGAAATTGTCAAGTGCATGTGGACAGAACCGCGGGGAGATAACTAGTACCTACTAAATAAAAGATAGTGATGTTAAAATAGTAGATCGTGTCATTTCTGTATCTTTTATTTCATCTTATAATTCTCTGTCAAAACAAATGGTATCTGTAGGTATATGACGCAGCGAAAATTTATCGATAAACGTGGTAATCTTCTTATTCTTCTAAAACTAATTTTTTATAGAGCTAAAATTTCCACCTTTGTTTATTAGTTTTTGGGGGATAATGTTGACACACACACTATGAAAAGTCTTATAATATCTACTACATAATTATATGAATTTAATAATAATTATAAAATATAAGTCGTAGAAAAAGTAAGTTGAGGAAGTGCTCTATTAACTATGTGCTGTTTGTGCGCTAACTAAACAATTCCCACGAGCAGCAGCAGTTAGCAGTCATAACATTCACCAATTTTTTTTGTCTTTATTCACTTTTTATTATTTCCACAAAAAGGCCTATTACTGATAGCCTTAGATTTATGTTTGAATTAGGCTGGTTGTAGAGCTTGACGCGTTTGCGCGAGTGCGTACGTCAGTCGCGCTTGTCATATGTATGGAAATTCATAAAACCGTTCATAGCTAGACCGACCATACGCACGCGTATTGTCATGCGCATTAGTGTCATAGTCATACAATTGTTGATGCGTATCGTCAGGACCGACGGTACGCACTGACGGTCGGTCAAGCTCTGCAACCAGCCTTAGTGTCATAGTCATACACATTGTTGATGCGTATCGTCAGGACCGACGGTACGCACGGTATAATATATTTTAATTCTGATGTTTATTTAATCATATTTTTAATCATATCAAAATAAATTAAATTACACAAAATATACAATTCTGAAGTGGAGAAAAGAGACCTAATGGCCTCTATGAGAAAAAACTTCTACAAAAGTCATGAACTACTGAAATGCAAATCTTTTTATCGAATTGTTATCTACACACACTTTTTTTTAATCGTCTGTTGTGAAACAAAAAGGAGTTAACAAATAATATATTAGAAAATATGTAATATAAATTTATATTAAGATACCTATAAGTACTATAACCTAAAAAATACAGGGCGTGCGCGATTATCAATTAAGTAAATGGCAAACATTTTTATCGACACATTAGGTATCTAAAACAAAATGCGCGTACAATATTTTTTGAAAATAGAAGAAAATAATTCAATTCACCTCACCTGTTCCGAACTGATCAAAGCTACTGCGCTCACTGCACTTGAAAACATTAACCATATTGTTATCATAATCTGAAATTAAACAGGAAAAGTAAATAAATATTTTATTTTGTGTTTACGTAAAACGTAAAAATACGTGATTGCTCAATCAAATTTATTTATTAAAAATAAAATAATAAAAGCACATCACATTAAATGTAATTCATAGATATTACTCACTTACCTGTAAGCTGTGTATTTTTTGTAACAATTGAGTACAAGAACAAAGATCGTCATACACCTTGCACAGGTATTTAAGATCAAAACTTACATTTTGCTTTACATCTATAAAACTTATATCGGAATCAATCGTATATTTAAATAAATTCTTGCTCCTAAAAGATTGTTCAAGCAAATAACTGTCTTCATTGTTTAATTTAAATATTTGAGACATATAAATATTAACGACTTTCAATATAGCGAGTAACAAACTCAGATGAATGTAAAGATGAAACAGGGACAAATATAAGGGTATCCTTATAACCAGGATAAATGGCGGATCGAGCAAAAGGATTTCTTCTAACGCTAATACCCCATAAATAAGAGTAAAAATAAATATCCATACATACAATTTAATAACAAAGAGTTTTATATTTCGGTTACTCAGCTTCAGTCCTGTTATATTTTTATTAATGATTGTATATAGATGTATGTAGGCGTCTCCTTTTGTAATATTAGTCAGCATGATGACTACACTGACGCAGAATTCATTGATATTTTGCGTTTGATCATTTTCTTTAATGTGAAAAGAAGCTTTAAAATTTATTGTCAATAAAGAAGAAGCAGCGATAGCCATTATGATACAAACAGACCATAACTTTGAAGCAATACTAATACTTGGTGTAGCATCAGTTTGGTAAAAGAAAGGCTTCCGTAAACCAAATATAGTACAAAAATTATTGAAAAATCGGAAATAATAGTAAAACATTAGGAAAGTTTCATAAGCTTATTCAAATGTAACCTACCGCCCTATAACGGATACAATAATATGTGACAATTGAAAATATTTTTCATTTATTCAATCTAATTTATTAGGAAAGTAGATTGGAAGGCCTGTTATTATTTTGACGTTATATGTCTATTAGATTTATCAAACATAAGTTAAACACATATTTATTGAAAGGCCTGTTATTATTTTACCGTTATATGTCTATTAGATTTATCAAACATAAGTTAAACACATATTTTATTCGAGCCCTGTGACACTAATTAGAAAGATTTTATCTTGTATAACAATATCGTCTTTCTCCGTATATTTACTTATTTTCTATACTTGTTCTAGATTATTTCATTTAATAATAAAATGACCACTCTTCTTTTTATAGATATTGATTTATCTTATCACAAGCCACCTTTGATAAGGGCTCGATATATTTTAATACAAGATAAACGTAGAACATTGTCGTTTTGAACAAAGACGGTGCATTTTCAGCCTGAAAAGTATAATTGCCTAGAAGGAATTTCCAGAATGTCTCATTGTAAGTCTATTTCTTTCCTTATTATCTATTTGGTGTTTATGGTATCTACCTATACTAATTTAAATGTCTAAATACAATTGCACTAATAATACAATTACAATACAATTACAATACAATTACAATTGCACTAATAATTACCAATATTAAGCCTCAATAATATTAATGAGTAGGACATTGTTTGTTTAATTACTTTGTTTATTAAAATTACAATCTATTTTGTTTTTACTGTATAAATTTTTAAAGAGGTCCCAAATGCTTTCGCTGCTGACTCTATAGTACAAACTTTAACTAAAATTTCAATTATTGTATTTTATTTGTAAAATCTCTGTTACAAAAACTATTGCCCCTTTCTACAAAAAGTAGAACAAATTAAAACACTGAAGTGTATTCGTAAGTGTCCACATTCTTCCGTTGAATAAATTTTATACTAAGTAATTTGATTTTCACAAAGCACAATATGGCAAATTCTCAAAATAATGATGACATACCTAAACAGATATTTTCGTCAGAGAAAGCAATCATTTATAAGCATTTACGACACTTAGATACCTTTCTGATAACTTGATAAGATACTGTATATTATTTACCTACGTAAATCCAATCGATAGGTTATATGTATCCAGATATAAACATAATCATTTCAAATATATGGATACTAGAATATGAACACATAAAAAAAAATATCAATTAATAATTTTATTTTATCATGATACCATGAATTATCACACTGATAATGAATAAAAAATAAACATATAGGATGCGCATATACCTACTTACTTATTTAGGTACAATATGATTGAGAATAGAACTTTTATTGAAATCAAAAAGGTACCTATAGGAAAACGAAATGGCACGTGAAATATCCACCTAGTTACGTTTTAAGTAAGAAGCCTGTTAAAGTTAATTGATTTAGGATAAAGCTTTATAGAATTATAGAATTGTCGACAGCAGACCTAATCGCACAACACATTCATAATATTCATAAGAATCGAATTCAAGTACTTATGTAATAATAATCTATAAAAAGCTTACGAAGAACAATACATTTTAATGTAATACGTCATTCTTATTTATTTTCAGATCCTCCCCACGGCGGTCCACCCCCCTACGTCGGCTACCCCCCGCCCCCCGGGGTTGCTTACGTGCCAGCGCCTGTGATGATGCCCGTGTACCCTCCCCCCGCGTTCCCTTACCCCCCCGCTTACCCGCAGCCACAGCCGCAGCCACCTCAGCCAGATCCCGTACAGGTTGTTGACAGTAAGTATCTAATTGTTACCTTGGATTGTTACGTTAGCATCTGTTATTACATATCATCATACACAAAGGTAAAATATACAAAATATTTTCATCTCTTAAATTATAATTAGCTTAATCCACGGCTTCAGTCGTTTATCAGGATTAAAAGTATCCTAACGAGTTACGAGTAACAAACATTAATTATTATCCATGACATGACCCATTCCTTAAATTTTATGAATTATCCTATTAACATTCATTTAAATATTATATTATTGTCTCTACATTTAAAGAAATTAACTATTCATCGTTCTCTATATGTTTATAGATGTACCACCGCCCCCCGTAGAACCAGAAATTGATTGGGTATCTACAACCACGCATGCTGCTGAATCATTAACCAACCGTGTATTTGTGACTGGTCGGGAGGGCTGGGACGGTAGCCCTCTGTGGACCATCAGAGCGCACCACAACGGGAACCTCGTGCCTGGCAAGCTGGCGGTCGTCCACAGAGCTGCGTATATACCATTTGCTGGACGGGAAATACGTGTTCATGATTTCGAGGTAAGTGTATCCTTTGCAAATGATCTAAGTTTGCAATAGGTTTTAACGTATCTTCTTCTTATATATAAAAATGAATCGCAAAATGTGTTGGTAGGCGCATAACTCGAGAACGGCTGAACCGATTTCGATAATTCTTTTTTTATTATATTCCTTGAAGTACGAGGATGGTTTTTATGTAGGGAAAACGTAAATTATGTACCACGGGCGAAGCCGGGGCGGACCGCTAGTCTATACTATAAAAATGAATCGCAAAATGTGTCGGTAAGCGCATAACTCGAGAACGGCTGAACCGATTTCGTTAATTCTTTTTTTATAATATTCCTTGAAGTACGAGGATGGTTCTTATGGAGAGAAAACGTAAACATGTACCACGGGCGAAGCCGGGGCGGACCGCTAGTTAACGATAAATAGTTTGGAAAATCCAAAAGTGCACGCCTCATAATCTCATCCTTTACAATAAAATTGATTATTTATACACTATAAATATAAAAAAGAAATGAAATAAAACAGTTGGAAAAGTAAAGAAAGCGGTACCGTAATAATTGAGCTATTTTTCTTGTGGCCCCACCTAGATGTGAAACTGCGCAGGTTTAAGGGACTGACTACCAACTTATTTTTTTAAACCTTGGCTTATAGTATAAAGAATCGAGTTTATAATGGTGAATTTTGAGTACACTATAAATATAAAAAAAAAATAAAGAATATATATAGATATACTAAAATTATGGAGAACAGTCGAAATTTTTTTTGTTTATTTAATAACAATTAAACCACATCGAATCAGACCCTGAAAAATGAAAGGGTTCTATTCCTGAGCATACTCAAGCGTAAGAGAAAAAAAAAGACTCGATTAGTAAAGTATTTCGGTCGCTATCGTGTTAACAAGAAAATCCTCCGCACATACAGACACACGGACGTCCAAGACAGAACTTTTTTAAACTGTTTTTTAACTAGTTTAAATAACAAAAATGACATCAATAAAATTAACTGCGTTAAAAACAACCGACTTCAAAAACGGAAAAGTAAAAAATAAAAAAGATTTGATAATATTAATTGCTACATATTATTTAGATGTGCTATTTATTAAATAGGTTTGATGTCGGTGCACGGGCTTAATACTAAGTGCTTAGTGTTTGGCCGATTTTATTTAATACTTTTTAGTGTAATTTTCAACACGAATCAAACGAGCCCAAACTCGATAAAGTTGAGTCAATATATTACTGAGTTCCTATGGCCACCTTCCGATTCCATCATCAAATCAGCTCTATGTCATGATAATGTTTCATCGCTATCCAATTTACACACTTATACAAAATTTCAGCTCAATCGGTTACCGGGAAGTGAATCAAAGTTACTTGCTACATTCCAATTAAGTCATCGAGTACAGACAAAAATGCTCATAAAATAAAAACTACTGGGCCTAGCCGAATAAAATTTTTATGGGACCAATTCGACACCATCCTGCATCGAACAAAAAAAGAATCACGTAAATCGGTTCAGAAACCTCGGAGTAATCGGTGTACATACATAAAAAAAAAAAAAAAAAAATATACCGGCCGAATTGATAACCTCCTCCTTTTTTTTGAAGTCGGTTAAAAATATCATGAATGTTAAAAATAGTGTTTTTTCTTAATATGTGTGTGTATGTATTATCTTACAAGTGCAGTGTATGATACATAAAGACATTTTAAGTTTGAAAAGTCAGATGTTTTGCGCGAAGTGACAGTAGTACCCACCTCAACGCTTCGCTTATGAGGCGTGCAAAAAGTATTTCCAAGTCTTTGTCAATAGCCAATTGAGTAGTAAAAATTTTTTAGATATGGTTTGTAATTTTTAATTAATATAGTTTTATAAAACATCTTAAGTACTAATTAAAACTTGCGTTCGTCAAAATGGTTTCATTGATCGTAGTTATGAGAAATGTCAACTAAACTTTTCGTTTTTTAATCTCGAAAATAATAATTAAAACAACAATAAATTTATAAATTTCAGGTTCTAGTCGCAAATCCAAACAAAGTCCGATGGATTCCAGCTAGCAATGGACAAGTCCCGTCCGGTGCGATCGTGGGTGGTAACACTCACACAGGGGAGCCTCTGTACATCGCGCGCGTGAGACATAGAGGTTCTATCACGCCTGGCAAGGTACGCATTATTATTAATACTCCTTATTAACGCTGATGCTTGCTTATTTGATGGTTTTGAATCCATCTCCGAAACCAATGGGGCGATAATTTTTTTTGTCGATCCCAACGATATTTCAAATTGAAAAATTCAATTCAATTGACACGACCATTAAAGAACTGCTATAGTCTAACTTCCTAATAGAATTCCATAATTACATGATATAGATATAGAGACTCATATCCCCCAATGTTTGTCTCATTTTGTAGATGCCATATTCATTAAGTATCGTCAAATGCTTAGGTCAAATGGATGTAGTCAAATTAGCACAATTCTTTTGCTAAACAAATATTTTTATAGAGCCGTGAGCTCTACATAATAATTTATATTTAACTACTGTTTCTATTAATAATATTTTTTTTTTACTTCGATACCTTATAGTACCTAAAGCGATTTATGTTTTTTTCTACTTTAACTTTTTATGTTTACTTTTAGTATATACAATTTTTCATTTTACAGGTTCATCCTAGTCATGGCTGTGCTTACATTTCTTTTGATGGATCCGAGATAAACTACAGAAATTACGAAGTCCTTTGTGAAGTTGGCAGCTATGGCGGAATAAGGCCATTATAAATGGACCCTTCGATCTTATGAAAATAATAATTGCACTTGATTGCAAACGTTGTTACCTACCAGATAAATGTATACAGAGTGACTGATAAGACGTCAGACGCATTTTGACAGGAGCTTCTTCTCATGAAACTGAACAACTTTTGTTCTACAACTTTGCTGAATTCGTAGAAAAAAATTTGGACTTTGTATGGAAATCGGTCAGCTGATTAGCGAAGTTTCCTTACAAAGTCCAATTTTTTTTTACGAATTCAGCAAAGTTTTAGAACAAAAGTTGTTCAGTTTCATGAGTAGAAGTTCCTGTCTAAATTCGTCTAACGTCTTACCTTTCACCTGGTATTGTTATGAATTGTAAATTTTTTATCGTATTGTAAATATTGACTATTTTTAAATTGTGAATTAATAACCGAATGTAAATTTTGAACTTTAATAAATACTTACGGATTTTTTTATTTTATAAATTCAAGTATTTTTTTATCATAAAATACATTACAATTACATTAATCTTTTTTTTGAGAAATTTATCCTTCTAGAGCTCAGTTCTTCTTCTTCATCATTTTTAATTGAATTGAAAAATACCGGTGCGTAGAGGTAATGTTCAAATGATTTGTTTTTGGTAGATACCTATTTATACATATATAAAGATAATGCACAAAATATAAATGACTGCCTTATCGCTAGGTTGCAATATCTTCCAGACTTTCATGTCTCCCTGTGTAGAGAGTCATATTATGGAAGTCTGACATTAAAAAAGGCGGAATAAATAAGTTCCAATATAATTAATTATAAACCCATAGACTATCCCGTCCGATTAGGGCCCTTCTGGCCTCCTCCACTTAAGCGACAGCCCAAGCCGAGGTTCGAGATCCCCGTCAAGGGGGGACGCCCTTGTGCATGTTGCTACCAGGATGAACCTTCAGTTCACCCCTGCGTCCGCGTTAAAATGTAGAAGCCCTTCTGGCTAACATTGAGAGACACCACACAAAAAAAAACCATAGACTATTTGAGACATAAAAATATAAACAACCTATACATTATCTGTGGTTTAGACTTTATGAAATTTCAACGAAGTCGGCTCTTAGAGCTAGCGCGCAAGAGCAACTTTTGTCTCCGCAACTATTTTGACTCTACCATCAACTCTATGGGCTAGTTGATGGGAGAGACAAAATAAAACTTTCTTACTTTATTAGTTACTTGACTTTTCTTTATTTCTCGTCTCATAGGTACATGTCATTTTAACATTAGGTAAGTTTTCAATGAATTCTACTTACAAAACATTGTCAAGGGCCTGGGTTTCGAAGTTTTTCGCAAGTACTTACCTAAAATAAAATTTATGATATTGCAAACTCGGGTGTAATAAATTTCAAACACCAAAGATTTACATACCTATTACCTACCACATTCATATTTATTTTTGGAATATCTAAGTATAATCTACACTATAGAACTTTTATTTCTACAAACTATCAATTAAAATAACTGTAACATGTGGTCGAATTATTCCTATTGAAGATACGTAAGTATTTAGAAGAAAACTTTAATGATTGTTAGGTACCTACACAGTCTAAATCTATTTGTCTTTATTTATGTATGTTTGTATTTTAACCACTGAAACTTTTAATTTTTAAAATAAACTTGTAAGTATAATCATAAAACATTTTTGGAATGCCATGTTATGGAGCTTATCATCGCTATAATCTATAGTTATATATGAGTCATGGAAAAATAATACACTATCTCACGTCTGGCTTAAAATATTTTAATAGCAAACTTAATCAAATAAATAGGATACCTAAGTATTTCTCAATACTGTAGACTATCTTCTCTGATAGTTTTGGGGTTGGTCGGTAACAGTAACCACGTCGTTGGGGGGATAGTAGCCCGGGTTGTTGTCGGCTACTTGCACTCCGTCTCCCGAGGGAGGCCTGGTATCGCAACATGAACTACATCCGGAACCCATGTCTATCTGTAAATGTTTAAAAATAAATAAATACTACGTTAAACAAGTATAGAGCTACTTCGAATTACATGTAGAACGCTGACGCATAAAAGCGGAACAAAATTAAACAAAAATAATTTTTATACTATTTAGGTACTTAATTATTGGAAAATATAACATCGTACTTAATATAAAAAAAAATACTTACGTTATACGAGTATATTCGGCGGTAAAATAGGAACTGTAATGACTATCTAAGGTTATTTCATTTAATATTTCGCAAATATAATATAAGTACCTAGGTTAAATACATGGAAACGTTCCTGATTAGATAGGTTAACTAATCAATGCGGACAATTTATCGATAAGTACCTCGAAATACGACTGATGAGTCTACCTTTGATTTAAAATGTTTTTAAAGAGTAATATACCATGGCCAATATTATGATAATGAATTCTCAAAAGTACTGATTAGCCGCTGACTAATTTCCAAATATTTTGTGATTAGTACCTATACCTACTTATGTAATAAAATACAGTCACTTCATGATATTATAGATTGCAAATTACAAGAACACATTTAAAATAATTAAATATAATTTGGGTGTAAAAAACTAGCTTATGCTTATGAATTGAACTTAATTATCACGATCCTTGATAAGTGTACAAAGTTAGAATTATGTAAATCTGCCCGTTTAATGTGGGCCAAAATCGGGTCTGAGGGGCTTTTCCAGCAGAAATGTGCTATGCATCTACAATACGAAATGGTGACAGCTGTGCTGTGAATCTATGTTACTGTTTCCACTGATACTAAGCTATGTAGCGGTGCGAGTAAGCATGTGCTATGAAGGTGCGCCGCCGCAAAATAGCTGTGCGAGGAAGATGCGCAGCTCCAGCCTCCAGCTATGTGATGTATAAACCCTGCTCTGCTCCTGCTCTGATACAATATGTTTATTATTCTGAAAGAGATAATGTATAGTGACAAAAAAACCTTTAAGTAGGTATTGCAATTTTAAATTAATTGAATTGTACGGTTATTTGCCGTTGAAATATTACATTGCGGTTGCATTTCTCAGAGGAAGCAGTTGGGGTGTTGTGATAGGCAGTTTCACACTTTATCTCCTAAACTAGAAAGTCTATAGGAATAGGAAGATTTCAAATATATTATTCGTTACAAATTAATATTTCCGAACCGATTACAATGATGTTATGTAGGTAGCTGAGGATCCAGGTTTTTCTTTGAGATCGCAGGCAGAGCTGCGGGCGGAAATCTAGTTTTCTTCATATACCTATCAAATAAAGTGACATCGGACCGATTAATAAACTCTATACTATGATTATACTAGTTATAGAGTTTATTAATCGATGATTATTCACTACATTATTTTATTAACTAATGAAGTAATGACCCCTTTGATGTGAAAAGTGCTAAGCCCCTTTTCCTTGAAATACTGAGACATGAAAAAAGATAACTAGATAAGTGAAGTATTTCGCTCTTTATCGTGACCATATTCAGTATCCGCACATCAGACACTCGTACACATTTTTTTATTATTTTAAACAACATAGTTAATGAGTGTACAAAATTGTGCTTTTTCTGTTTATATTTTTTACCTACAGGTGAAATATGAGAATAAAAAAGATATATTTAAAAAAATACTTGATTTTCGTAAAGCACCGTAAAGGTACCTCACGCACTTCGCATATGAGGCATATGTATAATTTTATAAAAATAATTTTAATCCAGTATTTTTTAATTGCAACATAATCACAAACTGCATCCATCACAGTTTGTTATTGTTAGGTAAAGATAAGAAATTAATCACAAACACGAAAATTTCCTTATGATTTTACAAATTTTTAATCTTTATAAACAAAGTTTTGTCAATATGCATAGAAAATCAATCGATCAACTTTCTTAGTTATACACAATTTTAACAATTTATTGTTATATTTATCATAGGTCTTCCATTGGAATGATTCTTGGAACACATTTCATTTGTATTTCGATGAGGCGTCGAAGCGGCAAACGATGTGAATAAATATCTGAAATGAAAAATTTATTCATTTTTCATTAAAAACATAATATTATCTAACAAAAATTTATGGAGAAACTTGATTAGCTTGATTAAAACAACATGAAACAACTAAATATTCTGAGGTACTAGGGTAGGTACCTATCTGGTTTTGCCCGTTATGCTTGCGTTCTAAATGTAAATTCTGAATCCAACTAAAAAAAATATCGGTTCAGTTGTTTAGAAGGAGTTCAGTGGCAAATAGGCACAGAAGAAAGACAAATGTTTATTGTCATTTGTCGTAGATATTGTATTTATTGTGCCTTTTGGGTAATCAAATACCGCACAAGCATCAAGTTTCTTTAAACCTACTGGTCACTCACCTAAAATATAATTTATAAGGCTTATCTCCTAACAGGATATCCCGGATAATCTCCCGGCGGAGGCGGGGGATACATAGGTGGTTGGTTGTCAATAACAACCGGCGGTTGCGCTATAACAACCGTTTGAGGCGGCTGCTGCTGCCCACACGCGTTCGGACAGAGACACGGCACACAGCATAGCGCGGTGAGAGCCATACAACAAGGGTTCACACAAACTTCACAGTCCCCGCAGTCAAAAGAAATACACAGCCCCATTTCGATACCACTTCTGAATCTATCTGAGCAAAGAGCATTATTTGTGACGAGCATATCTAGAGATTAGCTCTTATCTCCGATATTATTTTTGAGTGATATCCGAACTCACAGGTTGATTTTTGTTGACATCATGTAAACACGTAAATCTTACCAAATGGTCGATTTTATCTAGTTCGTAGAATCAAAATTTTGTAACTATTTAAATGAAATAAAAGTCAACGTGGTAAAAAATTGTTTATTTTTTTAGATTTAAAATTGTTTCAATCATAAACATTTTAATTTAATTGTTTTATTAAGCGGTTCATAATCTAAATAGAAAGATTACAAAGTTCACAATGATATGAAACAATAAATAATATATTTACACATTTATCGGTTACATAATAGGTTACATTAATTCCTAAAATAAAATATCCTATGCAAAAATACAACAAAAGCAACTAAATGCTATAAATTGTTACAAAGGAATGAGAAACAGAAATTTAAAATAAAAACATGAAATATATTATCTCCATACTAAAGATATTGGTAAAACAAAAATAACTAACAAAAATATTAACAACCCAATTCAACAAGCTAAATAACAAGCCAACAATTTTATTTCAATGATTGGCTCAGATGCTGCCAGTTGCCACATGAATAAAAATAAAAATTATTATTATCGTTTATTGGTACAATTTGAATAAATATTTAAAAACACTATTATTTCCTAACGATACCTAAATATAATATGCTGCTATCTTATTGATGGATGTAGATTGTAATGATTTGTAATTATTGAGCAATTTATTTTTTAATGCTTCAAACCTAATATTTATTAGTTTTGAAGTATTAAAAAATTATGTGTTTTTTTGTACGGAATTTAAATTAACACAAAATAAACTTCACACAATTTGTAGTCTTGTCTGGTATTTAAATTCGACCACCTTATAAGTATACCATGGAATAGCACAATCGCTATTTGGGGACGCAAATTATTAATACGGACGGTTTTTGACGCAGTTATCCAGCTCTATATAATCTAAGCTTCAAATTCGGTTGAGTTGTCTGCAAGAGACAAGAGTTGAAAAAGTTTATAAATATAAATGTTTTATCTGGTTTTGCATATTTTAAGTATCGTAAATAACTATCTATAAGGTGGTGGTGGTTCATGGCTAGGTCTTTGGCGGGGAGGCACTTGCACGACCGTGGTGGTGTGGTGCACCACAGTGCGGGGCGGCGGCTCGGAGCAGCAGTCGCAGCAGAGACAGGGGATGCAGCAGCAGCAGCACGGACGACATGATATGTTACAACCCATCCTGGAATTTGGGAATGCTGGTATTAGGTACAACATACACATAGATTTATTAACATTAATAGGCTGATCGACTCTAGGTAGAGAATTCTATATTTCTAAAGGCTGCAGGCAACTGCTTGAAAAACATTAATGAAAAAATGGTCAAGATTGTCTTCGGAAAAAAATTAGAGACGTAGAGACGACCTATATTTCATAAAAATAGAAAGGATCAGATTTAAAAAAATATATTCAAATATTACTAAGATTTTCTCGTTTGAAAACGTATTATCAATAAGCCTTCAATTTAGTCACGTAGCGTTAACTTCCATTCCATGGTCAAAAGTTTTTAAGTGTAATACATTTTTTTAATAATTTAAGATTGCTAAATAAATGAGTTAGTTCTTGACTAGCTTAGCCATATATATAGAATTAACTATTTAGTAAGCTTTACCTATATTTTTTATATTCCAAATATTCTTCGGGAATTTGACAGATATTTTATTGTATACTGTACTTGCCTGTTTGTTTGTTATACTTAAAATACATCGTAAAATCATAATGACTCAAAAGAAGCAGATTAGTTTGGCTTAACTGATAAATTTATTGATAAATTATATTTATCTTTACTAACGGTACAATTACCTTGATAACTTAACAATTATATGTAAGTATCTTATCGGAAATTTAATATGATAAGTAGCTTCTTTGTAGTTACGTTTATATATAATTTGTGCTGTATAACTATAAAATATAGAAAAATATCTCTAAAAACAAAAATGAGTTAAGAAGCACTCTTGAACTAATTTAAGTCGACATACTTTATGCGATACCTTATACCAGTACACTACGAGCAAAGAAATGGAAGTGTCAAGGTAAAACGATGACGTGGCCACGAAGTAAACACATAAAATGTATGGAGGCTTGCTAATATTTTGTTCTATGTATATGAAGAACATTATATTTTATCGGTACATGTAGGTTTATTGTTGTTATGAGCACAATATTAGCCATTCTCTAACAAAAATGACGTTGAGGTCTTTTGCATATTGGGTAGAATAAACAATAGTAATTCTATGTGGTATTCCGCATGGCACTATTCGTTCTAAAACAGGAAAATGACAGAAGATAATTTTAATCACGAATCAATATACGAACAGCCAACAGGTAGTTAAATTTTAAACTAATCGTTAAAGGGGAAACTGATGAGGCAATTGTTCTGCTTATCAGGTAGGTAAACGTAAGCAATATCCGCTTGGCATTATTATCAATTTTGTATTACTTATAGGTATACCTGTATGTTTAATGGAAACCAAACTTTTAGTTATAAATGTTAGTTCTATATATACCTAAGTGTTTTTCTAAATGTATGGCAAGCGTGAAAAATTAAGCGTTAGAAGTAGATACACATTTTGTGTGAAATGCGGTCGTCCACAGGTGCAAAACTTACCTTATCTATTTAATTGAGAATCAGTTCATCTATAGGAGGGGTAGCCGGGGTAACCTCCTTGTTGTGGTGGCGGTGGGTAGCCTCCTTGTGGGGGATAGCCCGGGTAGCCGGGATACCCGCCAGGCGGCGGCTGGTGGGGATAGGGCGGGTTGTCGATAACAACAGGTGGCTGCTGTATTATCACAGTCTGCGGTGGCTGCTGCTGCTGCTGACCACAAGCGTTCGGGCACAGGCACGGGATGCAGCAACACGCCGTCAAAGCCAAGCAGCAGGGATTCACACAGCCATCGCAACCATCACAATCCCCACAATCGAATGACAAGCACAGCCCCATGATATTACGTCGCGCCTTTAACTAAAACATATATATGTGTGTGACTAATGATATGCCTCGTGATATCAACTTATCACCTCGTACTAAGACTTGTTCGGTGTTTAGTGCATGCTTTATTGCCATACTATTACCAATTCTATTTGTAGCTGGGTAAATTCGAAAATCGCAATGTAGAGTCGTGTTGATACTGGGAATTATAACTACTTTACTTTTATCAAAAGCCAAATATGCTGTTATCTTTTGATAAAAGATAATGCCTATTTATTGTTTATGAGCTTCCTTTGCAAGCTTCAATATACTAACGAAGGCAGGTATATCTGTAGGTACGTAACACCTATGTAGTGAGCAGTGACTAGTGACTCATATTCAAATAAATTCTTACAAACATTATGAAGGTACTTAATCTTTATAAATATAAAGAAAAATCTAAATAGAATCTAATTGTTAGATAAGTTATGCATTTTATTTACTTTTATAGACGTTTATTTAACGTTCATAATAAAATATATTTAATTTTATAAATAATTCAATCAGCGACAATAACAAATTATAATTTAAGAAGATAAGTACCTAATAATCGATAATAATATTTCAAGAAATGTAGTTACGCCTATCTATAGTGGACGACCAATAATTATTGTGAGCTAAAGCATTAATATACATATATGAATGTATGTATTTCTTACCTTATCGAGTCAAAAGTAATATTCAATTTACAATATAATTAAAACAACAATGCACCTAGCGGCCGGAGAAAATATAATGTTTGTTAGCACTTGTTTGTCACACTGCGGGAAAAACTGTGATGCGGCCGCTTGCGCACAAGCCAATATTTTTCATTGACTAACCCTGCTCTTTCTAACCGAAGCACTCACGACATGAATGAAAAGGATAACTATAGCTCACGCAATGCAAGCGGAAAATGAATTCGTAACGACAACCTTGCTCCGATACGAACAATACTATAAGAATATTTTATTTAAAATACTTTACAAATTAACTTTAATAGCAACTCTCATTTCAAAGTAATTTAAATGCGTCATTATAACGTTATCTTAATTGTTAAACAATACCTTTGAAAATTGTACGATTAAAATTGTGTTTCAACTAGGTATGTGTACCTATAGTATGTGGGCTTTCATATGATTCATATTATTGTACATGAGTGTATTTCTGTTTAGCTAGGGTCATTGCGCCTGTTCGCGTCCACCTGCCTATTCGCGTCCATTTTGCGGATATCTTTTAGAAAATTCACGAAAATAAGTATACTTTATGTAAAATTGTAATAAGAAAAATTTCCGATAATAGCTCAACGTATAAGAGACATGCACACATATTCAAAATATGCCTGCGCACCGCCTATCCTATTAAAAAAATATATTTAATTTTGGCTATTAAACGAGAGAGCTAAAACGCGCGGGATTTTGAGAAAAAAATAGTGCGCAGCGTCGCGTTTGACGGTAAGTATCTTATTGTTAAATGTGAATTTTTGAATATGTAACTGTTTCTTTGCTTTGCTAACAAAACATGGAATAATATGGATTATAAATAAGCTTATTTCTTTTACAATTAATAGCTAAAATAAGGTGGACGCGAATTACTACACCGAATTTGTACAACTTCCATTTTGCGTCCACGGTGGGCGCAAACTATACCTGTAGTGCATAACAATAGAACATATTGCGTCCACATTGTTTTTCATTACGTAGCAATGAATTGTTTGTTAAAATATGTAATTTAAAATAGATTGTAAATTTTTGACTAAGACCACAAGTTGATAATTTAAATTTTCATTCAAATTAGCAAATTTTTATGCTATTTTTTCATTTTAAAATGGGTATTCTAAGAATGAGACCAGTATTTTTGAGAATGAGAGTCAATAAGTCTGTGGTTAAGAAAATAATATAAACAAAAAAGAAATTTAATTCATTAGAAACTAAAAAATAGGGTATTTAGGTAATCTTAATAGAACTGATTATTATTTATTTACATAACGTAACTTCGTTTTTTGTTAATTTTTGGTTCTAATAATGATGAGAACATAAATATAATTAAGTTTTTCCAGTTTCCTTACACAGTGAATTATATTAATAATAATGTTGATTTTAGGATTCCGAACCTCAAAAGGAAAAACCGGAATCCTTGTAGGGTCACTTTGATATCCGTCCGTCTGTATGTCCGTCTGCCGGTCTGTCTTTCTGTCAAGACCCTTTTTCTCAGTAACGCGTAGAGGTATAAAGCTGAAATTTATTTTGAATACTCAAGTCTACGGTCCCTTGAAGCAGTGAAAAAAATCAAACTTATAAGCCAAAGCAATCAAAAGATACAGCCGTTTATGCTGCAAATTTTCGCAAATTTCGACATTCGCAAGGGAATCAAAACCTACAGGGTACTTTACGTGAACACAGACACTTGTACGAAGCAACGTCTTATATTATAGCACAAATAAGGGAAACATTGAAAAAATAATCATTTACAGTTAAAACATATGAAAAAAAGACAGGTTAATACGGAACCCTCGGTATGCGAGTCCCACTCGCATTTGGCCGGTTTTTATTAAATAACTATATTCGTAAATAAATAATTTATTAAAATCTAATTTTTATTTGCATTTATCTGATAAAATATCACCCAATACACTCTTAATTCCTTTTCTAAGCTGGTGGACGCGAACTGGTCCACGGGTGGACGCAAAAAGGAATTTTTGGACGCAAACTGGGTAAAACGCCAAATTCTGCTATTTGTCTAGATAAATAAAAACCACATGATATTTCCAACACAATTGAAAGTAAATCTTAAAATAGACTATGTAATGAACACGTTACATAAATTTTGCGTTGAAATTTGTTCTGGAACATTTTTATTTTCTCCTTCAAACTTTCCAACTGCACTAAGTGGACGCGAACTGGCGCAATTACCCTACTTCGTAATGAGGAAATATTACCTACGCAGAACTGATGTAATTTTGACTACGCTGTATTTATTTATTTATTTATTTATTTATTTTACTCTTTAATACAACTAAACAGACTTACATACTAGAACATACAAAAATAAAAGCAAGGAGCAGTTTAGTGTATTTGGCGGCCTTATCACTTAGTAGTGATCTCTTCCAGGCAACCAGGGCAGAAGGTAATCAGCTCAATTAAGTTGTAAAGGTAGGTCGAGAGAAAAGAAAAAAAACAAAATTTTTAATGCTGTATTCAGTGATGTCCTTAAAATGTCACTTAAATTAAATTTTCAATAAACGGTAATACGGTAATCAATGGCTGTGTTGCAAAATACAATCTAATTCGTTATTGGAAGATACCTTTGTAATTTATTTCAACATTAAAGTGATGTTGCAATTAATTAACTAAGTAGGTATGGTGACAATTAAATTCTTAAATTTTACGCTTACTCCATAGTTACCTACTACTTACTCACAGAATGACCTTAGGAACAAAACAGGAAGGTATTGCAACCATATCACGGTTACTGAACACGAGGACAGCCTCGATTTTCTTTGGCGAAACCAATCAATAAGCAATAAAATGTAGAAGTTTCGGACTTACTAACGACAATATTTCGACACCTTCAATACTTTATTTAAAAACATAGATAAAGTAATTTTGCTTTTACTTTTATAAAGGCGTTTCGTTTTAATATTTAAAATCAACACTACATTTTATCAAAGACTACTAGATTCTTTAAATTAAAAGTACAAAACACAGAGTACATTGAATATATGGTACAAAATGAACTAACAAACGCTCGGTTCTTTCTAGTATCACGCGTACAATGAACTAAAGCAACAATAATAGAACTCACACAAAGGCAATAAACATACATATTACATACATATTACATATTTTTAAACATTATTTAAATTACTAACATACCGCGCCGTTTCATTTCCAAGGGGAATATTTTATGACAATTACGTTAATTAAAATTGAAAATTATTGATTATTATTTAAATGTGTTTAAGTGGTAATTTTATGAGTGCCGTCATATTATTTTAATAATAAATAGAAACTTCAACTTAACTAGTTCTGCGACCCAAACAGAGTCTTGGCTTCCGACACGAGTTCACGCCACTTTCCTCGAGGCTCGATCGCGCGCAGTTTCTTGCCAATTGACGGCCTCCAGATTGCGTAGATCGGCTACCGTTGCGTCGCTCCATCGATATCTGGGACGGCCCACGGGGCGTCGGCCAGTTGTAATGCCCAGATATGCCTTTTTCACGGCCCGATCATCCCCCATTCTTAAAACGTGACCGAGCCATCGGAGGCGATGCGCCTTTGCAAGTAGTTAGTAAATAATTTCATTTTTTTTTCTAGACTGTGACGCCTCTCACAATTATATTTCAGAATAGAAGTAGGTAGGTATTGTGAAATGCTTAATATAATCGTTATCTATAGACAAAAATCGGAGTTAGAAAATCTTTTTTTGCATTTGAATTCGTTTATTGTGGCTTCCCATGCTCAGACATTTTTAATTCCACGTTATTACTAATTGTGTAAGTACCTACCAAATTCTACAAATTTATAATACGTATGAATCGACTATCGTGACATAATACAGAAATAATATAGCGCATGCATTAGGTACTATTCGCTTTATCAAAATTGGTCCAGGCACTGAAGGCAACTGATGTTGGGAAGAACATACTAGTTCCAATCATGCAGTATATTGTTCAGCATCTAATAACATAATACATAATATATATTGTAATTAACTGTACATATAAAATAATGAACATCAGGATTTCTACATGTGTACAATAAATCAATACATTTATTACATGTTACAAATATTATATAAAATTGTATATAAAACACCCAAACAATGTGAGCAGAAAATCATAAAATTAATCAGTGTAATCCTGGTAATCTTATCGCGAGAGCGCGTCATACTCAATCAATGCCAAAATTAAAGAAGGATTTACTGTGGTGTGATACGCGAACACGGCGCGTAGCTGATACTCGAATTAAATAATACATCGCAATAAAAATGCGAAAACAAAGCGATGAGTGGTGAAGACTACGCTTTAATCGCTTTAGCAGAAACTACCAAAGACTGTGTTAAACCGTGTAAAGCTGAAAAAGTTACCCTATTGGAGCCTAAACCGAAACGTAGAAGAAATGAAAGAAGTCGTTCTTTTTTTTGGAAACTACCGACTTTACGCCTGGTGCCAAGTATGAGCCAAGTGCGACACAGGTTAAGGAAATTGAGCTGTGTAAGTAACGACGAAGATGAGGAACAAATGATTCCAGCTGATATGCCGAGACACAAAAGTATCGATATCGGCGTGGGGTTGGCTCGGCGAATGTCCCTTTTTATATTTACAAGACGATCGGTCTGCGTGCATCCCTATCATCCCTTCACGCCTAAACAAACAACGAGGAAGATTTATCTAAGATGTGACGATAAAAAATAGAAGAAAAAAACAGTATGTTATGTAATATCCGTCCATTTTAAGAACGTAATTACTAATTAATGATGATAATAATCAGAGAGGTGACGCTCAACTACCTTAAAGGAAACTGTGTGCAAGCAAGGAAAAGAAAAATAGTAGAACTTGAAGGAGATTCATTTTGTATTTTAATTGGTATTATCAACAAATTACATGAATGCCGTCGTGATGTCACTATACTTAAATGTCCTCTCAAATTTGATTGACTGGAAGAGATTGTTTTATAACTATAAGCCGCCTGTTGCAATTTGATCGCGTATTTTGCATATATATACTTGTGTTATCCTGGTTTGTACAATAAATAATAACTAATGTAAATACAATGATTGTTTAATGTTAACCAAAATATTTATTTTAGGATATTAAGTACCGAATTATGTAATTATATATTTTTAAAGTTTATAAATTATAGTACATCTAAAGTTACAACTTTTGAAGTATTATTTAAAACTAATACATAAATAAAATCATAAAATATATAGGTAGCTATTAACGTTCATCAGATCCAAGAAATTAATTAATTAATTATTAGATACATAATAAGGTAAGTAAATAGTCCTTAAATGATTATTAATTAATACCTAATTAATGGTTAAACTCGGGAGATTATGGCGATTCATTATTTAAAACTAACAACAAGCAAATGAAGCAAGTCATTCATATTTCGATAATTTCATTCTTGTACATACATGCTATTTCTATTTGAATTTGTTTTATCGAGCTAGGAATGTGCGAAGTCTTTTCTGTTTTTTATTGATAATACCAACATAAATTACCGTGTAATCTATTAATCTGATTACTAAAAAGGAAGTTTAATATTTATCTATTGAGTATTGAGTTCTAGTATGCAATGTAGATTGCGAGCCATAAGATTAGTGTTGCCCAAATGCAAGAACAAGACGAGACTTAGCCAGTCTTGGTCTTGGTCTTGCGCCAATACACCTGGTCTTGGTCTTGGTCTTGGTCTTGCGCTCCCAGTCTTGGTCTTGCGCTCCCAGTCTTGGTCTTGGCTATTTATTAAAGTTTACTTTAAATCTTAGAAAAACGTATTAGAATTGGAACATTATGAGCTTGAATTAACATAGCCATAGTAAAGATACTTGCGTGATCAGTATAATGTATTCATTTTCATTCTAAGCACTCTGAAACTTATTTATTCTTTGGAACACCTGTAGGTACTCTTAAAAAAATTCGAAATTATTTTGCATGAGTATACCTACGCCCTATGGCGGCAATCAAATAGTGTCAAATGTTATGATTTTGGCGTGGCGGCAACGATTGTTTTTCTTTGAGAAGTAAGTACAAAACCTTTGATGCCGCATTATCAAAGTGCCGATGGTTAAAACATAACTATGCATGCACTCAGTTTGATTTTAATAGATATTTTTTTAATCGCTATGTTTATGGTATTAGTCGTAATGCGCATAGGTCCAGTTTTTCATATTCTTTGATACATTTTTTTGCGTCTCATAGAATTCCTAAGCGTACCTACCTATACACCGAACTGTTACACCTAAATACTCAGTGAAATAGCGCTAAGTCCTAGCTGCAAGACGCAAGAGTCTTGCAGCTAGGACTTAGTCTTAGGTCTTGCTTAGTCTTAGGTCTTAGGTCTTGCTAAAAATAAGCGGTCTTGTTATTGGTCTTGGTCTTGAAAAAACGCAAGAACAAGACCAAGACTGCAAGACCAAGACTGAATTTGGGCAACACTACATAAGATACAAAAAAATCCACTACAAAATATTGTTTTTAATGCGTGTGTAATAATACCGCATTTGAGTAGTTAACTTAAAGTATAATAAATAAAATAAAAACTGATTTCAATAAAATTTTATTTAAATATTATCTAAATATTATTTTATGTACCTATATCCAAAGCCACTATTTTCATATTCTATACCGCCATATTTATTACACTTCTTACATATAATATTTTATTTTTAAACATTATTGTTTTGTGTTATTATTCCGCTTAAAATCCTAATATTCAAATTAAATTTAATGGGTGACAATGGTTCCTGTACGAACTACTGAGAATTAAAAAAGATAAGAACGACTGAGAATAAATCAAACGCAAGTTATGAGGTGCAAAGCACGTTACCAAATGTCTGTTAATTTTTCGTAAAGTAACATATTTAAAATTCAAAGTAAAAGTCTTTAAAAAAACAAACAAATATCTTAAGTTGTAAGTACGTGCAAGTCAGCACTTAGCTTACTTCAATTGATAAACATACAAATTGAAGTATGCTAAGGCATACGAGTTAAAAATACTGTTCACGAAAGAGAAACCGATCTTAGAAAATTTGTTTCCTCGGTTATCAATGTTTCTTTAGGTTTATTGATAGAAAAGGAAAGATATTTTCTGAGATTGGTTTCTCTTCTGTGAAAAATTGATTAATATCATACTTGATTCAAAGAATACTGATATTTATCTAGAATATTTTTTACTACAAAATAACTATGCTTACGTCTTACAGCAAAACAAAATTTTACCCGTATATTAAGCCATGGAAACAATCAATATTGATTATAAGAATTGAAATATTGTATTTCTTTAATATTTGTATAACCACATAAAAGAATATTAATGCAAATAATTTCAAAAGGCAATGAGTAGTGGAGTACTTGGTACTCGAAAATAATAAGATACAAATACAATACTGAGGTACTACCTAAATAAACTAAATATGTAGGTGTGTTCCTAAATAGGCAAACTAAATACATTCAATACTAACTACTTCAATACTTTTTTTTTGTGTCAGAGCAAGCAAAGGGGCAGGTGGGCCACCTGATGTTAAGTGGTCACCACTGCCCATAAACACTAGATATACTATGGCAAATGGGTGTGATTTTTTTCGAGTATTTGAATAATTTACTTATACTAATATAGCAACGGTACTTGTAATATTATGTGAATAATATATAATATATAAATAATAATTTTTACAATAATTTAGGATAACAAAACCATTAATCCCAACTACTTTTGAGTTTTTAACTGTGATGAGTACGATCTTATAAACTGTAAAATCACAAGGATTATTCGAAAATCTATTTAAAATTAGCGTGTTATGAAAGGACAATGTCTGTCTCTTCAACAAGCTTAAATAAAATAAAATAACTAATCTCATTAACGTCGGAGATTCATTTCATAATAAACTATACAGATTCATAATAAACTATATTTCTTCCTCCTTTAGCAATATAGTGGCATACCTTACATGAAGGTTGTGGAAACATTATTGAACTATTTGATTCTTTAACATATTTCTACATGATGTTTGCCTTTATCAATCGGATAACAAAATAAAGTGCATATTTAAAAAAATAATATTTGCACTCTTTTCTGATCGTGATACAAGAACCACTTGATCTTAATTGCAGGCCTTAACTACTAAGCCAAAATTTCTTTTATAGTCTGTAGTCTATACTGATATTAGTGCTTCAATAACAATGTGCTACTTAAAATAGACTGAAGGCTTTTTAAGCCATTTATAATTCCATTATAAATAAATATTTAGCAAACCCACAATATGATACATTCGAGTATTTTCAGTTTTACTTTTTACCCATTTCTAGAGTTCTATGAGTTGCAGCTTCCATTGCACTGATGAGTGTTGCCCTGAAAAAATATTTAATTATACATTTTTGTCCATTTAAAAAATGATCACAGAATATTATCTATAATCAAGCTTGTATATCTTTAATAATAATTATCAAGATTATGTTAAGTACGTAAATTATTTTTTTACACAAAACATACATGATTATTTTTAAATCATTTTTAAACAGTATTCTTGAAATTAAAGTCTTATCCAGTTTCAATTAATTAATTGCCACTTTACTAACACACTTCCATAAATATTTTTCACCCCTTAAAATGCGAAAACTTTAAATTTTTTTTTTTTAATAATCTTTCTAAAATCATACCTAAATTTCCCGTCTTCCAAAGCAGCTACACCAGCAATCGTAGAGCCTCCTGGAGAACACACCTCATCCTTCAACAAGCCGGGATGTTTGTTACTCTCAAGGACCATTTTCCCCGATCCCATAACCATTTGAGCTGCAAGCCGTATCGCTTGAGCTCTTGGCGCGCCTTGCTTCACTACAGCGTCGGCTAGAGCTTCTATTGCTATGTACATCTGAAATTCAAGAATAATAATATGTTTGTCAAATAATGTAGGTAATCAATATTATGTATGGAGATTTTGCAATGACACAGATAGATTTGGTACATTGGCATCAGAATAATGTAAAACATTTAATTAATGGTGTAACGTTACAGACAATAAACTTTTGTGCAGAATGTAGATCATGTGAGAAAAAATTTATCTATGTATGTAAAATACTATTTAAGTATTTCAAACTTTGAAATCTTAAGACTATTATATAATAATACTAGCTTACCGCCCGCGGCTTTGCTCGCTTTCTCTAAAACGATTTGAGCTTTAAACTATCTTATCTCTCAAGTTGGATCAAACTGCACATGGTGTGCGAATTTTATTATAATCGGTTAAGTGGTTTAGGAGTTCATTGAGGACAAACATTGTGACACGAGATTTATATATATTAAGATAATTAAATGTTTAACATGTCACGCATCAAAATGGGAATTGCAAGACTATAAATGTGGACATTACAATTTACACAAGTGTGTTAAAATTTACATGGTTTATTTGATTAAGTTTTAGAACAATATATTGTATGATTTCATTTTAGTTTAAATATTTAAATAACTTTTTTGAAAACTTCTTAGATAATAATAAAAAAAAAGTTGCAACAGTCCAATAATACTTGGTGAGTAGTAGATCAAAGTCCAGCTTATAACATATTATTCTTGTTAACATAAATATTAATTAATAATTTTCTAGAAAGTTTTTACAGAAAAGTACAACCACTATCATACAAACTTACAAAAGCAGGACCGCAGCCAGTAAGAGATCCCAAAGAGCTCAAATAATGTTCCGGAACCCTTTCACAGATTCCACATCCAGAAAGCAGATTCTGCAATTCTGCACATTGTTGTTCTGAAACTGTGCTATCTGGTGAGTATAAGCATGCACCAGCTCCGACAGACATAGGTGTGTTAGGCAATGTGCGAATCACTTGCTTCTCGCCTGGCAGAACACTTAAAACCTGAAATGAGTGGAAGGAATGTTTTATGAAACAGAATATTGGTTCCCATCACTGTTACCCCCATAGAAATAAGACTGAATTTGTTTCTAAAATATAAATTCTTAGGTTTATTTCTTAATGAAATGCTAAAGTATCATTAGGATGAGTTAAAAATAAACCCAAAATTGTTTAACCTTAATAAGCATATCTTACCTTATGTAAATGCTCAATTGTGATCCCTGCTAGAATCGAAACAACTAATACTTTTTTGGTGGCAATGTTATTGGGTATAGTGTTTGCACAATCATCTATTGCTTTTGTTAAAAATTGAGGTTTCACTCCCAAAAAGACAACATCGCAATTGCTGTACACCTCACCATTTTTATTTGTTATATTTGCACCACAATCTTTCCAGTGCTGAAGATTTTCTAAATGTGGTCCTGATACCCATATTTTAGAAGTTGGAAATTCACCTGTAAAAAAGCAACTATAATTTATTTATTATAAATTTAAAATTTATAATTTTACCTAAGTAACTAGTTACTTTGAAATTTTTTCTCTTCTAACAGCATAAATGAAAAAAAAATAGTTTTAAAATTTAGGTTTGTACCAACATTGTTTGATTCACAAGGTTCAGTAAATAAGAATAAATAATGTGAGACTTGGCCTTGTAGGCAATCTCAATTATGAATAATAATTTATATGGGGTTGCATTTAATGAAATGAATTGACATTCATTGCACACACTGATTTTATAAATGAAATATTCTCCACGGACATTGTTTGAATAATGATGTTATTGGTAAAACTGTACTTTACAGGATGTCTACTTCTTGAGCACTTCAATTTACATTATCACACAAATATTCGGCCTGGGTGGGAATCAAACCCACAACCACTGGCACAGGGTCACTACCAACTGAGCCAACCGGTCATTCAAGTATATATACTTTAAAAAAAATGACAAATTAATAAATAACATTAATTACTATTATAATTATTAAAGCTTTCAGTATTGTATAATATTACTTATACTTAGATATCATTTAACTTATTTAAAGACTTAAATAATATAATGTACCTTTGTTACCTTTTTTAATTATTCCTTGAAAAATTGATGAAGACATATTTCCTCCTCCAATAAAACCCAAGTTATAAGACATGATGACTAGATATTAAATTAATATTTTATGTGGTTTTTAGAAAAATTCTTTCCTCGATGTTTTTCGAAAACTAGATTCGAAACACAGATGTTTTGCTTTTATAGTTAATAGACGCGTGATTTCTTTATTCACTGCTCTGGAAAAAAACCACAACCTGTTTTATTTTGTCGGTTAACCAAAATCACATCACGATGATAGGATTTTTCATTACAACCACATTACAACTGGGTACCTACCTATATTTATAGGTAACGGAAAATATTCCCTAAATTGTACAAATACAATAGGTACAAAATTCTTACAAATTTATTTCTATATGTAAAATTTATTTCTCTAAGTTTATGACATAAGTAATATGTATATATATATTAGAGAAAATAAATCTTTTTTTTTTTCACGTTATTTTTTCTGGCAGAGATTTGGGCCACATTTGGGTTTTGGCAAGGGTTTTGGCCAGATTTTGCCTTTTGGACAATTTTGGATTTGACCACAGATTCGACTGTGGATTTGACATTTTAATTTAGTGAATAATCTGACATTTAAACGTCAATTTAACAGCGACATTGCCACATTCAAATTCAAATTCAAATTCAAATTTCATTTAATTACAACTCATTTATTGCTCTGAGAACAAGAATGTAGTTACAAAAAAGGTGTTGTTATAATATTAAGGCGCTAATACATTCTACCCACTATTTGGGTGTGCATTGCTCTGTGAACAGCGAGTAGCGTTTAAATTTACATCAAATTCAAAACTCAAACTCAAACATATAGTTATTCAAATAAACTGATTAGACTTCTTCTAGAAGCACTTTTGAAACGTCATTAGGTACATATGTATTTTTAACATTCTTTCTATAATAATTATTAACTACCTAATTGAGTTAAGTTTGATATGTAGACTAGTTAAAATATCTTCTTGTAATTCAAGTGAAATGTAAATGATGTAAACGCACAGATGTAGTAGATCTGTGCGTAAACGAATACATATTTATGTTTCCGTGTAGGAATAATTAGTAATTACAATAAAGAATTGGTATAAAACTTATAAAAATAATCATCTAATCAAAATTATTCATCTATGGGTAATTATTACTCATATTCTATTACCGCATGATGCGAATAGTGAAGCAAATAATGAAATGAAAGGGAATGAACGAATGGAATCGCATATTATATTCGGTTTTTCTGACTGTACTATGAAAATGTACTATGTAAACATGTCTTAAGAAACTCTTTTTCATAATATAAATATAAATTCATCTTTCATCATAATTCTCTTATCACGATATAGTATAATTATTAAGTACCTACATTTTGATCATAATTAAAATCTTCATTGGTTATTTGCACTTGAAGAATTATGGCAATATTTTGAATACTTACTTATTAAAATATTTTTAAGAAGTGGCAATACTGGTAGTTTGTGGCTTCATTTTTGAGGGTGAGGTGTTCTGAGTGTCACTTGGTGTTTTTTGATATCGTTATTTATATTTTAAAATGCTGAAGTAGTACAGCGATCGGGAAAGTGCTCAAATATGTGTCGTGATAGTGATTTATATAAGTATAGTTTCATTAAAGTGTAGTGTCCACCATGTTTCGATGTATACCTTTGTTCAAATGTAATCGTCAAGTGGAATGTGTAGACAAGCGGCACTGCTCGTTGCCAACAGTACCTGAAGACATTTTACGTTATTCTAGGAGTTTAGAGGAACTTTTTTTGGATGCTAATCATATAAGAGATTTACCGAAGGTAAGTTGATTTTGGGCATAAACTGATATGTATACGACGTGGGCGTTCACCTTATCACTATCGTAAATAATAAAAAAATCTAATTTTTAATCTGTGTTGATAGTGATCAAATGTAATATGTAGGTATAATAATTTTTCTATATAAATAACTTGACTATTTTCTTATTTCATGAAAAGAAGCAGTAATAATTTTGTTCAGAAATAAAGTTTCGTGAAAGCTAAAAGTTTTCATTTTGCAATCTTTGATATCAAAAGTCATAATGATAAATTTAAAATTTTCAAAGTATTCTGCTAAGAAGCAAATGATTTAGAAGATAATCATAGTTTAGATGTTGTATGCATTACTATATACATGTTTTTATGTATCTTTTTTAGACTACTTAAGTAAATGAGAATGTGTAAAGAAAAATTAGTAATGAATGCTTTGTGAGAAGGATTAAGTGTAATTCCAAAACTAAACAATTGCAATTTATCCAGTTTGGTTATCAGATTTATAGATAGTATCAATACACTATCTTTTCATAAAAGTTTATCTTACAATTCATTTTGCACTGTTTATATAGTAACAAACAAAATTGTCATGCTAATAATGAGTAAATGACATCTTATTAATAACAAGTGGTACTGGTCCACCCTGTTTTTGCCACTGGTACGTACATGTTTATAAGTTCAGCCGTTCTCTAGTTTTGCTCTAACCAACACATATAGCAATTCATTATTATTATAAGTAAGTATATAGATTAAATTTAGTAATAATGAGAATTTTAAGTTGCTAATTTAGTCATTAACAATGCTTTTTATTGTTAAAGTGTTCCCACTAACTTTCATGCAATAATATAAATTGCACTATTTTCTTTATATTTAAAAATCTGCTCGAATATTTATTTCAAACTGTTATATATTTCAAGAGTAATTTTTCAATCCTTGCTTAAAACCTATATCATGCATTAAACACCCATTCAAAATAATGTTTTCTGTTGCCGAACTTGACTGTTTATGTCTGTCATTTTTATATAATTACGTCATATTTTATCGGAATGTTTAAACCAAATAGTTCGAAATTAACTATAATTGCACTGCATTGAGGTCATTTGGAATGTAGTATAATTAAAAACATTTAAATGAGATCCACTTCTTATCATTGTTAAATAAAGAATCATTATTTACAAAAGATCTTTCGTAAATATTGTTCTAAGATCCTGAGTAACGTCAACCTGCATTCATAAGCTGTCTTCATTCTGTTAATGTTTAATATTTTTATCATTGTAAACACTGAATAAAATATTTTGATTTTATATGGCTATGTTGACTATTACAACATGCATAATAGTAGTTATTTTAAAAATTTTAAAAATGAAAATCAATATCACCATCATATATTAATGAAATTGCCCCACCATTCTTAATAGACTCAAAACACCTCTTTACCTGTTTGTAAGTTTTTAAATAATGGACACATTACATTTTAAACTTAAAAGTTAATGATATTTTCGTTACTCAGACAGATTGATAACCCTAAAAATATGTTACGTTCAACGAAGGTCTAAAGTCAATTAAGTTTTTATAAGTTATCCAAAACATGTTTTCGATGTGAAAAACAACTTTAAGCAATGGTACTTGGTGAAAAAATAATAAGTATGTATATTGTATAACTTAGTTGCTCATTTGTATGCCAATATGTAGTTTATATCACACTATAGATGCAGAACTAGTAAACAATTAAAATTGTTAAAAAAATCTTAACAAAACTTTAAAAACCAGAATAACTATCAATTATCATACAATAAAAATTAAATGAAATGGAACATACCATACAATTAGCCATAAATATCCAGTCACTAAAGAAACAAGACAGCTGATACAAAATTCAGTACCTATTATTTTCGTAAATATGTACTGTATGCAGTTTACATGTCACACATCACTGAACATGAAGTTATTAGAGGTGGCTAAATAAATCCTTGCATACAATATTGAAGGTTGTTTAATACAGAAATCATCTTCAATAATTTTTTATACCAATAAGTTAGCTAAAATATATTTCTCTTGTTACAGAATTTCTTTAGATTACATCGGTTACGACGATTAGGACTTAGCGATAATGAAATTCACAAGCTACCAGCAGACATACAGAACTTTGAAAACTTAGTGGAGCTAGATGTATCCCGAAATGGTAAGTGGTTTTGTAATGTGTACACACTATAAAGTTGATAAACTATACAGTTATAAAAAGTTTTGCCCGTGGCTTTTTTCGCGTTCGAATCGCAAGTTCAGACGACCTGAAGACTTATAAAAAAAAAAAAAAAATTTAAATTTAAAATCGGTCCAGCAGTTCAACAATTCGTTCAACAGAAAAAAATATACATAATATAATGAAGATGTTTACGTAGGTACGTTAAATATTTAATTCGTAAAATGACGCCAATTGCTACCTACTATGTTTTTTGTAAATACATATTACATACCTACCTTACTTTTAACTATATTATATTATGAAGGTTTCTATCCTCCATACTATATGAATATAAATTGAGTGTTTGTTTTAAAATGAAACGTGCTAACTGAAAATTCTAGCTTAGGACGTTTTTGAGTTAGCACAGCATTTGTATGTATTGTAGCATTAGTATGTTTAGTACTCTAACAAAATTTTATAAACCGGATGTCTAAATATTTGTGCAAATACCGTTACAGAAAAGGCATCGAACCTTTTAGAGTTTTATTATTAACTTTATTTGTATGCGTAACCATGATCACCCACACATAACTGCGCGTACGGACCAGGTGCGAAAAGTATTAAAAATGGCACTAAAATTATTGTCATCAAATTCAATTACATACTTACCTACTTATACGATACGAGATACGCTTATTAATTAAAAAAATCTATGACTTTTCATGAGACCAGCATGGTTATTTTGATTTGAAATAAGTTTTTACTCCAGGCATTAAACTGATCTGTTCAAGAATAATAGTGAAGAATAAGTAATATTTCATTTCGTGGTTAAATAAACATGCATACTTCAGGATAAAGCAAATCAGTCTAGTTTTAATATCTCACCTAGAACGGAACGAGCGTTGTTTACGATAGCGTGTTTACCTGATACTCACGTTCTAAAACGAAGGGTGCAGGCCAATAAATCTTTTCCATACTATCGTTATTATGTAATCAATAAAGTGGATATTATTTTATTGACTTTAAATTTAAATGTTCTTAAATCAATACATTTTTAAGTCTTTTTAGCTTTTGTTACCTCTCTATAAAGTATACACGCAAGTATTATTTACGTCTCAATTTGTTTATATATTTGCGATGTTGCGATAGCTACTTTGCAAAATGTGGTAGACGTACTACCTACTAATATGTACACAATATAATATATTTATTCACGAATGTAGCTAATTTGCATTAGAGCAGGTGTGGCGCGTTATGCCACAGGCCCTTTAGATTTGAGAACTGACCGTGTAAAGTTGAATTACATTATAAAAGCGATCAAAATTTTGTACCTACTTAAATATTTCCATGGCGATGTGATTTCTGATGCATAACAAATCACGTCACTATTGATTTTGGATTGTATTTGGTCGTTTAATGACTTGAAAAATCATTTAGAAACTGATATTACAACTTTATTCTAACGTATTAAAATGCTGGGTGGAAGCATTTTCTATGAAGAAACCACTTGTTCTAGATTTTCTCATAATTTACGAAAAATGGAGCAGTATTAAATTTCCAAACAATGTAATATAGATATAGAAACTTAAAATATTACACAACGTTCGTGTGCAAATATAGTATCAAATATCGGTTAGTTCATTAACAATCCCATCTGTTGACATACATTGTGAATAATATGACTGTGTACAATTTAGATTGAAGACATACCTAGGTGTGTCAAGAACATTGCTCTATTCTTTATTATACGAGTAGATATTGATGTTTGTAACATTATACATATATTGAACTACTTTACTATTAAGTGAAAGCGTGATAAATAATTAAAAATATTTAAATTATAGATGATTAAATATTTGAACATTTCAGTCTCATAAATGTTCAATCTCGGACTTCATCAAGTTTTCTTTCAAAGGTTAGTCCATAATTTATTGCTAGAGGCTTATTTGAAGAGGAACCGTATCCCGTGAAAACAAACTTGATGGCATTTAAAATTCGTTAGAAACAAGTAATTATTACGTCTGAGATTTGTAATTAGATTTAATTAAACGTTTCTATTTAGAAAATATGAGATATAATTTTATATAATAGTCGTAATTTTCAGAAAGTTATAAGTACATTAATAACCACTTTATTTATTATTTCTTTTTAAATGAGGAATTGTAACGAATGAATTCCACGAATGTGTGTATTTATAAAAGCCGCGGTATACTTTGTATGACGTTGTCCTGAGGTATTTATTTTCAAGCGTACATTATAATATTATTTGACGTGACATACCCTTACAATTTATATTCATTATTATATTATGTCTATCTTTATCATTATATTGTTTTCTAAAAAAATATTTTTTAATTCGCTCTTATTTTATTTTCGTTATATCAATAAATAGCGTTATTTACGCCTAAATTTTGGTCTAAACATATATGAAAGCATAATATAGTCAAGTATGTAAAGTAAACACAACCCTCTAGCATTTACATAATTATGAACGCTTGAGATAGCACACATTATATGCACAGACTTCAGATTCTGAATGGGATTATTGTGTTTTTTGGCCTTTGCATGAATATGTTAATGATAGTGTGGAACTAATTAACAAAATTTGAATATAGGTACGTAACATTACATATGTATTCAATTGAACCCGTCGATAAAACTTTAATTTCAATATTACCTCTTTAATTAAGTATCTAATTGTATAGCAAAGTGAAGAAAAAGTACCCTACTAGTTACTAACGTAACGGCACCGGTTTCCGACTAGCCTCCTCTATCCGACCATTTTGATTTTTATTTGATAAAACGTTTAAAATACGCGCGACAATCGTGAAACTGAAGGCTTTCGATCCAATCACTTATCGTACGTCATCTGTCCAAAATTGGGTTTCAAATTTTAACCGACATTTCGTCAATCCAAGAAAAGCTAGGCGAGGGTGTAGTTTGTATTGAATTGAATGCGAAAAAAACATAAAACGGTGAAAATAAACATTTGGATTTTTACGCTAAATACTCTGGTAAGTTTGTGGTTAATTTACTTTGAACGCTTTATTGGTGTTTTAAATTATTAATTTTAAAATATACATGCAAAGATATCGTGTTTTTATAGGTTTTTTTGGCCAAATAATTATGGACGGAATGAGGAGCTTTTCAAAATAACAACATTCCGAAATCCGACCGAATCGGTCGGTAAACGGAATTTCGCACTTTGTAAAAGAAGGTAATTATCTATTATGCATGTTGTTTTGTGGAGGTTTCGTAATAAGTTATTTATTCTAAACGCTATGCTTACATACTACACCTGTATGCGACCAATGCTAACTTTAATGGATTATTTGTAATATACGTTTTAACTGACACTCTTTTTTGATTTTTTTGTTATTCATTTACAAAGACCGGTCTGGTTTAAAAACCCTATATTTTACGTTTATGACACATAATTGCATAACTACGAAATTGTGAGATCTTTATAAGTGTACATACGAAATAGAAATGAACTAAAAATGAATATCAATTTCGGTTTAGAGGCTTTATTACGCAAATTTAGGTTTGGTCGGAATCTAGGTGCGATATATTTCCCTGTTTCCGTCCAACTTGGTTGCTTTTGCTTGCGCTGTGCTTGAGTGAAATTGCATGCGTTTATTTCAGGTCATCATCATGAGTGATAAAAAAGAGGCTGAAGTATTCTCATTAGCTGAAATAATACTTTTGGTGAAATGGATTTTAGAATTAGGCAAAGTAGTCAATGGGACATTCTAATTTAGTGTGGATGACCAGTGAGGCATTTTATGAGTTTGAGTTTGAGTAAATGTAATTTTAAACTACTACAGTCTAAAATAGAGTTAGTTTTTGTTATTATAATAAATGCTCAAATATTATCTAAAACTAGCGGTCCTCCCCGGCTTCGCCCGTGGTACATATTTAAAATATCTCTCCACAAGAACCATCCTCGTACTTCAGTAATATAATAAAAAAAGAATTATCGAAATCGGTCCACGCGTGATGCAGTGAAAAGACGAAACGGGTTTTTACGAATTTCCATTGTATTTCTATTATCATAAAGTTGATTTTAGTAGAAAATATTTGGCTGGTCGGAATCTAGCTACTCAGTGGTCGGAAACACGTGTATTTGTACTCAGTCGGTCGGAAAATGGTGCTTTCAGTTAATTTCCAGTCGTGACAGTTAAAATGCTAATTTAGGTAATAAAAAACCATTATGAAATACAATTATGTGCATATTTTAAAATATAAGTTCGTAATCTTTCATAATATCATTTTTTCTTATGACCTCTAGAGTATTTAATTTATCTTTTAAAGGATTCATTTAGCCGTATCCACACATACTTAGGTAATTTAAAATATGTAAGTATATCTTTGTAAAATAGAAATGAAATATGTAGAATGTATATTGCATATGTTTTGGTATGTATTTTATTACTCACATTGATCACCCCTTTCCAGATAACAGATAAAAATGTATGATAAGTGTAGATTTGAACTACTTTTACCTAACTAAAATATTATGTCGCCTTGTGTTTACAAATTATAATCGTTAACGCATACAAAGGTATGTTACCTGAGCAAGTTGCATAGAAGCCATAGAGGTGAATGTGATATTATGTGTAATTTTCATCGGAAACGCCAAGTTCACGGTGTGGTGCTCCAATAGCGGCGACCCGTGTTATATGGACATCGCTTCCGTTTGAAAGTAATAATAGAATAGTATGTAGTTATTTCATAATTTGTCTGAATCCTATATCTATAAAGTTTTAAAGGGGTTGTATCTAGTTTTGGCAGTATCTTATGGGTTTATGGACGATGCGATGTAGCAAGAGAAAGTTGGAAACTAATTTTTTTTTTCAATCTATCTCAATTTCACGGCTCGTATCGTTTTATTTAATGTCACAAAAGTAATTAAATTGAGAGTTAGAGATATAAAGATACTATAACTTAAATTATACGTACTTGTTAAAATTTATAATTAATTACCGGGCAGGTAAGGAATAAGCAGGATTTACCTTGTTTATTTATAATATTCCCTCAACAAATTCATAATACCTACATTAAATATAATTTCGTCATTAATACTTAGAAATACAACCAAATCAAACTTGGGAGTTAATCTGATTATTGTATTGAAATTTCCATTTCCAATTTAAAACGAATTTGTGGATGATAGACAGTGGTCCAATTATTCCTGCGATGTACATTGTACATATCATGTAGGAATATATATTATTTTTCCCTACGTAGTTGTATCCCGTATGTAGTTATTAGATTTATTGTTTTTCAATGATATTTGTAATCGTTGCTGGAATCATATTATTTTACTTTTTGTATGTACGTACCGACTTCTTAATGCTCTATAATATATATTAAAATGCGTACAAGATTAAAAGAGGGCCTTGAAAAGTATTTTCTTATGTTTATACAACTCACAATGATCTTATAACTGCGGTAATATGCGTTTACCTTGCATGTTCTCTTTTTTAAATTTATTTATATCTATAAATAACTACTCAATATATATATATTCACTTTATAAACTATCCGATAAGACATGTAAAAAATTTAAAGAATCTTTCCGGAAGGCTGTGTTTTTCATAATGTTTGATTTTAATCCCTTCCTGGATTCCTTCAGAATAGATAAGCATGGCTTGATAACGTATCTATCGACCTGAATAGGTTGCATAACTGATATCAAATAACGAGTTCAATTCTATTGCACATTACGTTAATTATTTGTAGATTAGATCCATTGAAGTATCAAGATAGCTCTTATTTTTAATTAAACCTTTCATTATTGCTTGCATAAGCAAGCTTCATATCACGCAAATATAAAGCAAGCTCACTGTTCCTATATATAGAATATAGAATCATTCATCTCATTCGCGTGTTAGTTGTCAATTAAATATGTATTATATTATAACAAAACAAACGGTTTCAGTTAACAATACCTATTTACATATCTTTTTTTCTTGTTAAATGTTAATAGAATGATAATGTGTAGGTTTATGAAAAACAAGTTTGTTGAACTTTTCGTTCTTATAGAAAAACTAAGTACCTAGGTATTCAAAAAGACGCAACATGCAAAGAGCAACTTGAGTTCATCGCGTTTTGCTAAAACTAGGTGTGTATAAGGAGGTTGGTAGGTATGTGTCTATAGCTTTACATAACGATTCATTCAGCCCGTGAGAAACAAATAAGAATTAACCGCCATTGTATTAGTTACAAATAAGAGTAAAATCTATTCGATACGCTCGGTACGTTTGTGTAAAAGTGGTTTCCTTTGAATGTAACTCGTTTGTGCGGTTCGATGCCTCTATGGCTTATTCGGCTATTGAACCTAACCGCATTGTCCCCAGCTCCCACGCCACGGCAGGCCATATCACTGCACATCTCTCCCATACTCTCGTTAATAATGAAAATTACATACTTTCGTGGATTAATGAAGAGCGACTCCACCTGCATTGTTATGGTGTATTGATGTGAAAGCTCGGCTCTAAATTCACTCGTGTAAAAATGTTGTTACATTGTACCTATGTACTACTTACAATAATAAGTATAGAGTAGTTAATGGTGAAAAATAATGGATCACAAACTTTGTGCCTATATGTTACTGCTTCCAATCACAATTTTTTCAACTCTGATATTGTTTCTATATAGAAGTACAAGTCAATAAAAGTTTTTCATAACTAACTATTGCCCTAAAAATAACGTCAAATTGTTTTCCATGGTGTTTGCTGCGATATTGTTTGTAAGATTTAGCCATTTTAGCAATTTATCATCCTGTCCCATCACGTAATATGCCAGACAGTGAGATCACGTTTTGAACCGGTTTAGTATTATTATTCAAAAGAATGGTTAAATGTTTAGGATGTAAATTTACGTTAAAGGGAGATGACTAAATTAATAATAACAGAACAGAAAAAAAAATACGTTCAAGTGAACAATTATTCAAAATTAATTTACTTTACCAATATATATTTATAAATTATAATGTATTATATTAGCACATTTTAGTTTTCCTGGCCTGTGTTATCGATCTAAAGCCCGTCAAAACAATCCTTATAACATTCGACAAAATAACAAGTTGTTGGGGAACTTGTTGAGAGGTAACAGATACATTGAATTAGGATGCGGTACATGATGCCTGAACTTTAACTCGTGAGGGCAAAACCTTTAACATAATAATATATTATATTAATTAAGGTTTGCTTAAGTAAAATGCAGCTGACAGTTTAATGATTCTCAAGTCTCAACGCATGGCTCGTACGGTTTTATGAGCTATAAAGGCTTTGCTAATGTCTACACTTGCGAGACATAATATGTATTCCTCTAAAATGTACTAAAATATATTGTGCACAGAAGCTCAAAAGCAAATTGAATATAATAGGTAACTTATAATGGTAAGGGACACACATAGTGCATAACTGCATATTGCGTATACCCTCGAAAATATGTTTGAGATAGCTCTAATTGAATTGTTTGTTTTTTAAGTTCTGCAACAAAGAGCATTTTAAAATATTGCGTAATTTCGCACACTTATTCTATTCGAAACAGTTTATGTAACATTATCCATGTCTGAACTTTTGAACAATAGCGTCTGACCTGCATAAAGTATACTTATAAAAGAACAGTTCGAGAATTCGAGAGCCTTTGCATCATCCTCAATAACTGGCGGATTTTATTGGTACTCGGTTGTGTATTTTTTATTTATATGTGATAATTTTCTTCTTGGGCTGAATATTCCTCAGCAACTCTATCAGTTTAGATGTAGGCATTCGGGCATCTTGAAATAAACGGTATTACAATCTCGTTCAGCCTGTCACGGGTATAATATAAAGCTGAATTATATGAAGTTGAATAGCGAGTGGTAATCGGCGTATAGCCGCGGTTTGCGTCATTACGTAAGCACTGTATTGCTCATGTGTATGAAAAGTTTGCGAATAGCATAGTTTGATTGTGTCCTGCTGTTCGCGACCGTCGTCCATTATCGTGGACGGCGGGTCGGCACAGTCCACTTGCGACGCTTTGTACTTCGCACAACTCAATAACGCTCTAATGGGATTCCAGTTGGAATGGAGTAAGCCAGCCGCGACCGCCCGACCCAGACTAAATAACTTTTATTTTAATTTTCTTTTTCCCTTTTCGCCGAGCTGCCATTGTTCGTAGATATCGTAAACAAAGCATCGCAATAACATTGGTGTGTGAGCGTAGACGGCTGTTTGTGTTCGTACCTAGATTGTGGGATTTTGGTTTGAGTACCTTATTTACGGTGGACGTTATTTTTTATGCTTTTGTTTACAAAACACGTTTGTTAATACATAATAATATTAATGTCTATGAGTAAATGCTTTTTAATCACAAACGTCCGACCTATCTTTTAGAGATGTGGAAAAATTCGTAATTAACTATTTACATTTAAATTGATTTTAAGGACATTAGTCGAAATGCACAAGTTATACAAATTGGGGACCTCACTTGGTATTAATTTCCCTCTGGTTTCCCACATAGGTCCCGGTCGTTCAGCGCTCGTGGCGGATATTGCGTCCCCGACTTGCACGCTGAGATTGTCAATCATCGAACAAACATCCCGCGTCCTTATTACCTTGTTATATTAACTATAAACAGGAAACGCAGAGCAACTGTTACTACATTGAACTGCATCCCTGCTTTTTGCACGTTTTTGCTGTCATGAAGTGTCCTTTGAAATTAATGTTATTGATGAAGCATTTATTTTAACGTTCAATAATAATACATTTTATATTTACTTGCCTTTTCAGATTTCGGTTTTTTTTAAACCTAACTCGATGATGTAACGTAACTTAGTAAAAGGTTTTAAATATGCAACACGCCAGACCGGTTTTATGGGACGTGGTTATGTGAGGCAACTTTATAAATTAGGTATACCCAGTACATTATATACTTTACTGAGGTGTGTGCTACACATTGGTTGGAACATAATCAAGTCTGTTTACGTTTCATGCGTACGTAATGTCTATAACTTCGAGAAA
Source organism: Colias croceus (assembly GCF_905220415.1). Taxonomy (NCBI): domain Eukaryota; kingdom Metazoa; phylum Arthropoda; class Insecta; order Lepidoptera; family Pieridae; genus Colias; species Colias croceus. The sequence goes on from NC_059546.1 coordinate 5,860,157, forward strand.
CCTTAAATAAGATGTTGTTTTCTATATGTCTCAATAAAGTAGGTACCGCTATGGCTTGAAATTGCTTTTTCAGTGTCAGTTTGTCTAAGTCTCTCAAGTCCAATAAATCCAAGATTTGATTAATTATAAAGTAATATTCAAATTAAAGTGACCTACTTTGCTACAATTGGTTTCATCATCGCATCTCCGTCAGACATTTGCGCCAATCACTTTTCGCTTGAATGAGCTTAATTACACTTTATGATGTCATTAAAATTTGCTCATTACCGATGTCTTTAGAAAAGGGATTGTAATGAATTTCAAACGAGCAAAGAATGTATGCTTCCTGATATTCAAAAAGAGAGAGCGGAAGTTTCAATGAACGTTTTAGATCGCTTCAAAGACGTTGGTGCGCGCCATTGCCGCAGGCTTCCTACATCTCTGAATAGCCATTCACCCTTCACATAAACATAGAGATGCACTTAAATACACACTCTTAGTAACCGGCATACCTTTCCTGAAATAGCCCACACTTGTTAAACGCTTACATTTCTACGTGTTCAGTTTAAAAATGACTTACATAAATAAACTAGCTATGCTAAACATTCTCCAGGTGAAATAAACATTTCATATAATCGAACTTATCTTTAATAATGCGTTACGTAAATATTTTTCGAGTACATAGGTAGTCGCTAAGCGAAGTTATCGGTACGGTGAATCGTGAAATTAACATGGTCAGGAAATGCCGGAGGGCGTTTAAACTTCGACCTAGTTAGTGTACATTGCGATCAATGTTCAGTGTACACCACGGTAACGGAAGTTGTATGGAATTTGCAATGAATCCATATATCATGGGAGGCGGGAATGCAGCTTGACAAAATGAGTGATGACAACACAGCAGACGGAACGCTCGTTTGCGAAACCGGAAACCAGAGCGCACTACCGTTACCATCGCGAAATTAGAAAACAAGCTGAGCCTAAATATTACAAATGATCCTATTAAACATTGATGTTATAAATATTTAATACATGAATGATGAGATGTTAAATGTTTTGACTGTAATAAATTATGAGAACAGAATGGAAAATAAATAAAGCTTTGCTTGCGATTATTCTTTATCCGTTACAATATGCACTGGCCTTATCGTTGCATAGTTTCCTGACTAACCTGCATATTATTCTATATGTACCTGCCGTATATAAAACCGAGTTACAGTTATGAATTGTTTGTATTTGCAACGGTAAATGCGCAGAAATAACCTGGATTTACGGTATTTTTGTTTGCTATACCTACATTACTTCTAAGTTCTAGTTTGATTTTATATAATTTTGCAAACATTTTCGTACGTTTTCATTTCAAATTAAATCAGAGTTACGAATTCGTGCTATTGAACATCATTAGTGGTTATTGTGGTTATCATTTTTAGACATTTTGTTGTTATCCGCAACTTTTTCAGGTATTGAGTTATGATGTGGAAGATTTGATTCAGGATTTAGAGCTTCAATTCTATCTGACCCTTCAAGCATTCTTTAATTCAATATCTACTGTGAAAGTACTTCCTAATGCAATTCGTATCGAAGCGTGACACCAATACCAAAGTTATTCGATCACAAATTCTACTATTGAACCGGCAGAACCGGTAGAGTATAGGAAATAGGATTGTTTAATATAAAAATATATTTGCCGTATGATTGTTTTGTATTTGCTTTAATAAAAAGTGACGAAATCTTAACGAGATGATTAACGCCTGCGAATCGACGGATGATAAATATTTACGGTTTCTTTACTTGAGCAATAAAACATTAATGTGTATCAAAGTGACGCGGGGCACGTTCGTTTAAATAGTTTTATTTTTATCTTTCACTTCATCCAATTGAAGCCAATGATTGTTATGGCAACGATGGCAATGATTTTTATCAAGGCTTCAGATTTTTTATTTGTGATTGGCATTTAAATTATACATTTCATTCATTGTTTCGTTTAATTTAATGATATGACATTGCTTTTAGCTTACTTTTTTCAATTGTATCATTCAGTAATTTATAACATTAGTGTAAGTGTATTGATGACTTATCATTTAAACTAAAATCCGCCTCAGAGTTAGATGAATGAACGATAACGTACGTAAATCTTTAATTAAGTGTTAGTATTCTACCACAGGTAAAGGTAACAATGGTATTGTTTAATATTAGATAACCATCGGGATATGAATGAATGTTTACTAAATAGTCTGGCCAGACCGACCTTGTCCCAATATTCTACAATGTTCCGCTCAACATCTTTAAACATTTATTATAACAATTGTAAATTACACCGAACTGTTTACGTGTCCGTGTGCCAATTAATACCGGTATCGACCTTCGGTGGCCCTTGCAGACCATTAGATCCTGACCGCTAAAAGCTTAGGCGAATACGATCCAATTTAGCATCACTAGGCGCGTTTAGATTGGGATACTCGAATTGAGTTTTCACTAAAATATTCCATTATATTTTACCGTTTCAATTTTCATTTTAGATTCTTTTTCGTCAAAGAGCCTTAGAGCTTCATTTTAAATTTAAATACCTACGCTATGGCAATCTCAGTAATGGGTATACCTGTAGATGGGGAATGATAAATTATAAATACTTTTAGGATTGAGTGAAACAGGGTTGTTATTTTATGTTAATGAAATAAAAAAAAACATTGAGATCGAGATTTTTATTAAAAGCATAAGTTTTTACAAATTTTATAACCTAAAGTGATCTATTAAGATAAAGTACGTTCCATGAAATATTGGTATTCAATAGTCGACTATAGAAATTATTCCAACCCATTTCGTAATCTCATTACCAGCAGGGATTTAAAGCTCTATTCATACTCGTAAAGTTCCAAAGGTTGTTCAATGACGCTTATGACGTCATTATTGTGTCCAAAACGTTAAGCATTGTCTCCATACATGGCCCTTGAATGCTTTCCATGTTATGAAATCATCAGTCGTCGCTGACCCACTAAATAAATGAGTACATTTGCAACTAGTTATTAAACTGTATAAATGATGTAATATGTACATGCAAGGGCCATGCATCTCTGTTGTACATTTAAATTATGAACTGACGCATTCATCATCACACATACATATGACTGTGACTTAATTTTTAAGCAAGATTTCCTTTTAGATAAAAGTTTAGTTACCTTTTAGTAAGGAAAATGTCAGGAAAATGGGCATAAACCAATATAATTTTCCGATATATTCCACGCAGAAAGTAATCATTCTTTTGTTATCATGGAGACACAAAATATGAATGTTTCTAATTAATGTTACCTAATTATATTATGTTCATAACTTATTTAAATGCACTATGCTTAAAGGCTTCACAATTTATAATTTACCTCACAGTTCGTACGATGAATGTATTTTTAATCTGGAAAAACACAGTAACAATGCAACTAAATGCTCAAACTATGTAATGACGGTGTGCGACACGAATCTCATTTGTATTGCATACCTACATTACTTCTAAGTTCTAGTTTGATTTTATATAATTTTGCAAACATTTTCGTACGTTTTCATTTCAAATTAAATCAGAGTTACGAATTCGTGCTATTGAACATCATTAGTGGTTATTGTGGTTATCATTTTTAGACATTTTGTTGTTATCCGCAACTTTTTCAGGTATTGAGTTATGATGTGGAAGATTTGATTCAGGATTTAGAGCTTCAATTCTATCTGACCCTTCAAGCATTCTTTAATTCAATATCTACTGTGAAAGTACTTCCTAATGCAATTCGTATCGAAGCGTGACACCAATACCAAAGTTATTCGATCACAAATTCTACTATTGAACCGGCAGAACCGGTAGAGTATAGGAAATAGGATTGTTTAATATAAAAATATATTTGCCGTATGATTGTTTTGTATTTGCTTTAATAAAAAGTGACGAAATCTTAACGAGATGATTAACGCCTGCGAATCGACGGATGATAAATATTTACGGTTTCTTTACTTGAGCAATAAAACATTAATGTGTATCAAAGTGACGCGGGGCACGTTCGTTTAAATAGTTTTATTTTTATCTTTCACTTCATCCAATTGAAGCCAATGATTGTTATGGCAACGATGGCAATGATTTTTATCAAGGCTTCAGATTTTTTATTTGTGATTGGCATTTAAATTATACATTTCATTCATTGTTTCGTTTAATTTAATGATATGACATTGCTTTTAGCTTACTTTTTTCAATTGTATCATTCAGTAATTTATAACATTAGTGTAAGTGTATTGATGACTTATCATTTAAACTAAAATCCGCCTCAGAGTTAGATGAATGAACGATAACGTACGTAAATCTTTAATTAAGTGTTAGTATTCTACCACAGGTAAAGGTAACAATGGTATTGTTTAATATTAGATAACCATCGGGATATGAATGAATGTTTACTAAATAGTCTGGCCAGACCGACCTTGTCCCAATATTCTACAATGTTCCGCTCAACATCTTTAAACATTTATTATAACAATTGTAAATTACACCGAACTGTTTACGTGTCCGTGTGCCAATTAATACCGGTATCGACCTTCGGTGGCCCTTGCAGACCATTAGATCCTGACCGCTAAAAGCTTAGGCGAATACGATCCAATTTAGCATCACTAGGCGCGTTTAGATTGGGATACTCGAATTGAGTTTTCACTAAAATATTCCATTATATTTTACCGTTTCAATTTTCATTTTAGATTCTTTTTCGTCAAAGAGCCTTAGAGCTTCATTTTAAATTTAAATACCTACGCTATGGCAATCTCAGTAATGGGTATACCTGTAGATGGGGAATGATAAATTATAAATACTTTTAGGATTGAGTGAAACAGGGTTGTTATTTTATGTTAATGAAATAAAAAAAAACATTGAGATCGAGATTTTTATTAAAAGCATAAGTTTTTACAAATTTTATAACCTAAAGTGATCTATTAAGATAAAGTACGTTCCATGAAATATTGGTATTCAATAGTCGACTATAGAAATTATTCCAACCCATTTCGTAATCTCATTACCAGCAGGGATTTAAAGCTCTATTCATACTCGTAAAGTTCCAAAGGTTGTTCAATGACGCTTATGACGTCATTATTGTGTCCAAAACGTTAAGCATTGTCTCCATACATGGCCCTTGAATGCTTTCCATGTTATGAAATCATCAGTCGTCGCTGACCCACTAAATAAATGAGTACATTTGCAACTAGTTATTAAACTGTATAAATGATGTAATATGTACATGCAAGGGCCATGCATCTCTGTTGTACATTTAAATTATGAACTGACGCATTCATCATCACACATACATATGACTGTGACTTAATTTTTAAGCAAGATTTCCTTTTAGATAAAAGTTTAGTTACCTTTTAGTAAGGAAAATGTCAGGAAAATGGGCATAAACCAATATAATTTTCCGATATATTCCTCGCAGAAAGTAATCATTCTTTTGTTATCATGGAGACACAAAATATGAATGTTTCTAATTAATGTTACCTAATTATATTATGTTCATAACTTATTTAAATGCACTATGCTTAAAGGCTTCACAATTTATAATTTACCTCACAGTTCGTACGATGAATGTATTTTTAATCTGGAAAAACACAGTAACAATGCAACTAAATGCTCAAACTATGTAATGACGGTGTGCGACACGAATCTCATTTGTATTATATTAAAGCGGTCGATCGCATTGAAAACAGGAAAATGAAAATACAACCATTGTTATAATCCCGTAATCTTTCTTCAACTCTGTAAAGCATCCCTAACGACGTTAAAACGGGCGCTTTTAGAAAATGTGATTGTTACGCCCGTGCCAAATGATTGTGGAATAAAACGACAATGTACATTCATATTATGAAGAATTAAAGAGAGTGGTGCACATAGAGTTCATGCAGAAAACGTTGGATGAGATTAAAAAAATCCATCACATCCTAATTTGTAAAAATAATAAATATCTAATAAAAACGATTATTTCTTTCTTTATATCTTAAAGTCATATAGAGTAATTATTGTTTACCGAGAAGTTAATAATAAGACGAAAGTTAATAATTCGCTTGTTAATTCCTGTATGAAATTTTATACTGTATCACGATTTTACACCTACACATTCCGGTGATCGCATTCTTGTTAAAACTAACATGCTATTCATGTTATGAAAAGAAACACTACACTTCCTTTCATTTCTCTTCATAATTTTTGACATGTAAAAATCGTTTGAAGGCGTATAGATTCTATTGAATTAGCGGCACATCTGGTTCCTTTGAGCTTTACGCTATTTATATTGTGAAGTAATTACATCTTACTTTATTCTAATTTTAGTTTTAATGTCTTATCTATACAAAATATATGCAGAGTAGGAAAACCGTAAATCATAAATATTGTATGAGATTTGAACGCACAAAGAACAATTTTGATTTTATTGCTATTCTAACTTTTGAATCTAAGTTTTCTGAAACAGCGGATTTATTTGTTAGATACAAATTTGATAAGACGCGCTGTCTCTAGCACCCTCAAAACATTGAATGTATCCCGCTATAATTCCAACCCATACCTTCCAGACATTCCCGACATACCAGAAGACATCAAGAAGCTGCGGGCGCTGCAGATCGCCGACTTCAGCAGCAACCCGATCCCGCGGCTGCCAGCCGGCTTCAGCCAGCTGCGCGCGCTCACCGTGCTCGGCCTCAACGACATGTCCCTCACCAGCTTACCGAGCGATTTCGGCAGGTGAGCATTAGCTTAAGTGTCTTTAGATGAGTTGGACATCGAGAAGCTGCGGGCGGCAGTATCGCAGACTTCAGCAGCAATCCAACTTCGCGCCTGCTGGTTCAACCATAGAGCCTATGAGAGAAAAATCTTATTGGTTCACGGTCGATGTACCCCCAATATTAGTATCAAAAATTATATTTTCGTCTAAGCACGCTTCTTGAGCATTAGTATCTTATTGAGCCACATGTTGTGTCGTAAATAACATATCACAATTATGTAGCCACAAGTGTTATTTTTGCGATCAATACGAGACATAAAGACGAATCTGGAATACCAGTTTGGATGTTTTTGAACATATCATGTTATATAATTATTGTGTTGCTATTCGGTGCTCAATACCTCATCTATAGACACGAGAACACGCGATTCAATTTGCGCGTTAACCACCTATTCGACAAGGTCTTACTCGTAATGTAATTAACTAGACAAACAAAGTTTACCGCACTGCATGTAAGTTCATACTTTCAACATCGTCAGTTTGGAGAGGAACTATATTTCATTTAATCATGACAGAGCCCATTGTAAAGCTCTACAAAGACTAATGAAAGCGAAAGTTTTGTGGAAAGTTACGGACGCGCCGCGGGCCACTCTGCTTAAAAGTTAGTGTACCGAACTCACGAATCGTTTTGTTATAATGGCAATATTTCATCGGTATTTTTATGAGTTACGAAACTGTTTTGTGTGATGAAGTTTTTATTCGCTTGCATTATGTAATATTGTTGACGATCGGTATTATTACATCGCTTAAAAATAACGGTATAAAACTATTGCAAATTGATGTAACTTAGTTTCTTTTTACGTATTTCATCGTCCCATTTAAAACGAGGTAACAAAATAAGATAATTTTGATTTTTGATTATTTTAAACTGTTAAACAAGATATTTAGGGTTCTATTAGTAGTTCATCCCATAAAAGTGCCAAGGTAAACTTCAAGTGGCAAGCGACCTTTACTCGATTTGGTAAAACGAGTATTGTCCAAACGGCTCGGACAACATGTTTAAATTGCAATGGAATTTAGGACACTTATGACATTGTTCCAGCTTTAATGCCCTATTAATTAAGTCCGTCAATTTAACATTTACCTTTCAATTTGAACCTTATACCTTCATTTATTAGGTTTAATTTTTGGTTCCATAAACATTAAATGGAATGCAATGTAGGTAAACTGACATGTGACAAATAATAGGGCGTACCTACTGCGAGGCTTATCAAGGTATCATGTTTTTATCTAACTTGTTACTTTAATAAATAACACTGTTATTGATAGTGAAATTATTGCCTTCCATTGTTTAGGTATATAATAAAAATACTAATGTTAAGGTATACCAATAAGCAGACTCTTCATTATTTAACCGTGGAAGTATTACTAACTGATAAATCTTGTATTGGACTTATACTGGAAATACGGTTGTAAACTATTTGTATTTATGAAGGTTTAATCAAATCAGACTCACCATGACTAATGAGCGTCGCTGCAGCGAGACGATAAACGCATTCTTATAAGTTACGACTAACTTCGTAATTAACAACAATAATAAACCTAATTTCTTATATCCGACAAGGTTTCTTTACGACATTGTGGTGTCTTATTAATGTTATGCGCGAGAAAAGTTTTATGACCACGTTAAAATCAGAAGCAGGTCATCAAAATAATTCGGAAAAGGGAACATTTAATAATTAATTTTAGTAATGTTTAGAGGTCTTCACCCTTTCAAAATAAATTTTGATCAAGGAATTTGGAGTGAAATTATCATTATTTATGGTGAGTGTACTATCCCAATTATTTATTTAAAAACAAAATAGAGTTAAAAGTAAAAACACAATGGTCTCGTTGTTCCATTTACATATTTTAATTTAACGGCGGTTTCATCTTAGTCATAAATTACTTTAATAAGTAACATAAACCTCAAAAACTAGTGCGGTAAGAACAAAAAATACTGCCTAATTCAGCTACAAATTTCCTCTAAGTTGGAAACGAAACCGTAACAGCCCGTTATAAACGGTAGTAAGTACGCGAGAGATCTTAAAATAGTTGTTTTTGAATAAAGCCTTACAACCGTGTCGTGAGTGATTCATCAATCGGTTTGTATATCGAATGTTGAGCTAAGTGCTTCGACATCTTGCTTAGGAATGCGACGTCAAGGTTCGGAGTATAAGTTGCGACCGCGTGCAGAATGTAAACAAAATCCTATTTACTGCGCTCGCTATATGCGCGATATTGTCACTACATCCACGATATAATAGTATAGGCGTATAGCGTAGCGTATCGTGGAATAATATTTATTTTACTATACTCAACTGCATTGTTCGAGACTACGAAATCTATAACCTGTGTATCGAATTGAATATCAAGATCTTTTTATTATTATAATGTAGTGACATTAAGGAGCTATTCTTGTTTTTTTAGCGTACATAATATACTAGTCATTGTAAATGATAAATATGCAACTCTACACCTATGACTAAGAAACTGGATTGAAATGTTTTTCCGGCTCTAATCGCATTCGATGTTCAACCGAATTATCCTTCAAAATATTCGCGTAATCCACTTGTCAACCTGCTATTAAATTCAGCACTTATCCATTTAGCCTCGCTTATGGCTGTAGTTCGAATAGTCACCGGATTAGTCATCCATTGTCTTAAGTCCCACGGCACCATTGTCATATAATATGAGGGAATTCGATACTTAAACTCGTCAATGACTTTCTTTTAGTGGAATACTTATGCAGGTATGAAATTAGCAGAACCAAGAGTCCGTGGAAATGAGTATTACTTATTCTATTCTTTTATTTCTACGTTTAAGGATATGTTACGGATGATTCATTCTTTAGAGATAAAGTATTGTGCAAAAACCATTGACCTAATGACAAATCCGTTTGTAAACAGCCTCTCAGATTATGATGTAAATTGCTTACGGACCAATTGCGTCGCGTAAAGAAAGGCCTGAAAAGAAACCTTACATGGTTTCGTCATTTATCTAATCATATTAAGTTTTGCTTACTTATTACTATATAATAGTTGTGGATATTTAATATTGACAAAACTGTGATATATATTTTGAAGAATATTCGAGACAATTAGATAGAGCGCCCCAAAAAAATTAAGTTTTGTTCTATAAAAAGTTGGAGGATGTGTTATCTAAGTAAACTGTAGCATACTAACCATAATGAATGCAAATAGATGCGGAGCAGGGGTTGCATCACAAACCTTATCATGATGTTTTTGCTTACTTTAGTTTTTCTAGGTCAAAGGAGTTGAGTTGCAGAGTTGTGGAGATAGTAAATAATATTTGTATGTAAAACATAGATTGCAACTTTTTCTATCTTTAGCTCGATATAATAATATGTACTCTTGTCTGTTTGTGTATGTACTCTTTTTCCTCATTACATATTATTTTTACGTGGCCGTTATTTTTACCAAAGAGATGTTGGACATAATGCATATCAATTTTAAATATGATCCCTGTGGGACAAAAATACATATTAAATTAAATATATGTTTTTATTTTCAGCTTGGTGTCTCTCCAATCACTGGAGCTAAGAGAAAATTTGTTGAAATCTCTACCAGAGTCGTTAAAAAACCTAATTAAGCTAGAACGGTTGGATCTCGGTGATAATGAAATTGAAGCACTGGTAAGATTTTTAATTATTTATATGTATTAAATTCTTCATAGCTGGCAATTTCCTTGCAGTGGGAAATTTTGTAGAGTGATGAAAAATATCTAAACTAACTACTATATATTTAATACTTGTTCAAAATATACGTACCTTTACATATTACTATTAACAAAAATTAATTTTAAAATATTTTGTTACTTTTAGCGAACTTACCATTATGGCGGGAAATTACCATTTCTGAAATTATTAAATTTAAGTTTGAAATTAGTTCTAGCCACCAAATTTCATTCTAACACGATTAATTTCGCTTAATTTTCAATGCTCATTGCCAATTTTAGCGGTAAACCTAGTTAAGTTGAAATTCGACTAATTTGATCGTGCAATAAACGTTTGATCATAAATGTATTTGAAATTCTAGGTATTAAAATCTTAAACCTAACATTGCAATTTACAATACTACAATTGATTCTTTGTAGAATTACTCTTATTTTCTTTATAGTGATGACGATAAAAAAAAAAAAAAAAAAATAGTGAATCTAATAAAAAAAAAATAGTTCATAATTTCTTACATTATACGATGTTTTAATAATATTTCCTATTGTTTTTTAGCCTGGGTTTATCGGTGAGCTGCCCGCATTACAAGAATTATGGCTCGATCACAACAAACTTCAGTATTTACCTTCGGAAATTGGCAACTTGAAAGCTTTAATTTGTTTGGACGTTAGTGAAAACAAGCTAGAGAAGATTCCAGAAGAAATCGGGGGTTTATGTTCCCTTACAGATCTGCATTTATCGCAGAATATGCTTGAAACAGTACCAAACGGTATTGGCGATCTGGGAAAATTAGCGATATTGAAATTGGACCAAAATAGATTACATACATTAAACGAGAACGTTGGAAGGTAACTATAATAATTTGTTGTACCATGAAGATGATGAATGTCTTTTGTTAACCTACATAACTGTTTACTCTTAGCAAATTAAATAAATAAGAGATTATATATAAAGTCCTTAAAATCTTCTTCTAAAAATACAAAATAATATTATCAGTCAGTCTTATCCCCAACAATTATTTGCAGGTGTACAAATCTACAAGAGCTTATATTGACGGAGAATTTTTTAATGGAACTGCCAAGATCGATTGGCAATCTAAACGAGTTGACGGTACTGAATGTGGATAGGAATTCCTTAGGCGATATACCGCAAGAGATCGGCAACATGACGCTGTTGGGCGTGCTCAGTTTGCGAGACAACAAGCTCACGAAGCTGCCAAATGAATTAGGAAACTGTAAATCCCTCCATGTGTTAGATGTAAGCGGCAATCGGTAAGTTGTTGTGTAGTTTTTATATGGTAAATTGTTGTTTTTAACATGGTTAATGCAGACACTGGTTTCTTAGGAAAATATGAAATTGCCAGTCATATTTAGTCGTAAATATACGAACATTTTTCATGTTCAATGGTCTAAATAATGTTTACATTATACAGGAGAGTAGAAATTATTGTACGAAGATATTAATGAAATGTTAACTTTAAATGTAAATTTTCATTTTATCCATTTGACATTATGAGTATGATTTACCTATGTTATATTAGTATATTTACAACATAAATTTTAAGTAAATTAAGTTGGGTGCAACCGGAAGATGATGATGATGAAGATGCAAAAAAAAAAAACAAATTTATTACCTACTTAAAAAGTATCTATTTAATTAAAATTATATTGACTAAATGACAGGTCATTGCTTGATATGTGACCAAAAGTATGTGTGTAACCAAAAGTGAACATCCCATGTTGACTATGATTAATTATGTAAATTATTCTCCCTTTACAGATTACAATATCTTCCATACACGCTAGTGAATCTGGAGTTAAAAGCGGTCTGGTTATCAGAGAACCAAGCTCAGCCATTACTCACCTTCCAAACAGACAGAGACGAGACAACCGGAGAGAATGTGCTAACTTGCTTCCTCCTGCCGCAGCTCAGCTATACACAACAGCCAGGTATCGAGTTTGTAGGGATGGTATACACTGGTATACGTTGCTTTGCTGTGATTTTAGTTATCATGAACGGTTAATATGCACTGTAATTAGATCACTTTTTAATGGTATAATATAATGAAATTGATAAATAATTAAAATAATGGGCTTTGACGGAAAGTATAGAAAATGAATTCATTCAAAGTATGTACTTTTAAAATTACATAAAAAAATTGTTTTATATAGATTAATAATTAGTTCTCAATGTTAAATTATATACTTAATTAAAATTTATATTATAAATTATAAAAGAAAAGATTAAGTACACAAATTTAAGAAGAGTGGAGTAGATTGTAGAGTGGAGGAGTAGACTTAATAACAAATCAATTACTAGTCAGCATAAATTCGAAAAATTCATGATAACTATGGAGTCTATGCTTTGGTTGCTTCATCTATATGCTTTTCTTTAATAAAACAGTTTTAAGAATGACTTCATCACAGTAATTCAAGGCAACACTGTCTGTACATAATAACAGTATAAATTATAATGTTTTAATAGGAATTCTCAAATCTTCCCGTTCTTAAGGCTGTTTATGTTAGATTTTATTTTTATACTATCACGTCACTAGCGTTATCTTGACGAGATACACACATTCTTAATGTTTTATACAATATGGTAATACAATGCAATGTATGCAAACGGTATTATCTGTTTTTTTTTTTTGCTTTTTGTGCTTCTCTTTAATTGTGCAAGTGTCTGTGTCTATACACTTTTAATGAGGTCTATTTTGGGTATTTTGCTCTATTAGTATCGTGAATGATATAAAAATACTTTATTTGTCTTCTGATTAGCAAAATTTAATAGAACCAGTTTTAGCAATACCATAATATTTCTGATATTTGCATATTCTTGAACAAGTCTTCATATTATTTATATTATTATATCAGGATAATGAAAATAATAGTGTATAGGCACCGACCGGTGTTTGTTTTGTTTTGCCGTGTAAATACTAAACGTCACTTTTGACACAAAACACAATATAGAGTTGGAACACACGTCAGAGGTCGGCAGTGGCACGTGGTTCAGGGAACACAGATTTAATTCTCAGTCACAAGAGCTTGATAGGATAAGAGGTAAGTTATGTACATAAATATTGATTTTTCAATATCGAAATTATACACCGCGCCGCTTTTTACACGTAGTTTAGATACCATAGATTTGATATACTAGGCAATTCCAGTATATTTATATAATAGAATAGAAAAAACCGGTAATTTGCTCTATTGAATTTATTATTATAGAGATTAGAGCTACACTGTTGGTTCTACCGCTCGTACCTGTAAGTGAATACACAATACACATGCCTACTATACAATGTTTTCCAGACAGTAGTGTTTGTCAATGTGTATTGTCCTGTTAAATGTGGTGTTGAACGCTTTATATGTTGTCTGATGTCCCGGTTTTACGTATGTTTAAGTCCTTAATAGTAAAGCTAAGCGTAATCCACTGTATTGTAATCCAGATCTCTGCTAATACAAATATTTAAATTTATTTTAATAATCAATTCATTTCAATTCTAAGATATAATTTCATGTAACAGAGTCGACATTTTCACGTGACCACGACTCTGACGACGATTGGGAGGAAAAAGAAGCGTCCCGCACTATTTCTGTGAAATTCACCGAAGACATGCCAGAAGCCAAAGAGGTGAGCAAATGCTGTTGTCCATTTCTTTACAACGGAAAAACGTTTCGTACCAAACGTCCACATAGAACTGTTGATAATGTGCCCCTGTACGTACATAATACTGGTTATGCAATCAGAAACCAGTATAGGAATGTTAGGAGTTGGTTTAGCAATAGAGTATTTTCTAGACAGAGAGCATATTTAGCGCTAAGTTCTATATTAGTTGCGTTGGAGTAATATTTTATTTTGTTTTATTTGAAAAACAGTATTATTTGTTAGCTTTATCCTTAGTTTAAGTTTGTATTCATTATTGGTTGTGTATATCCTGTGTTATTTTGTTTTAAATGTGTTCAAAGTATACTTTATTTTAAGCCTACATATTTATTTTTTGTCAAATAAAACTACGCAAATGTTTTGTATGTTTTATTTTAACAGCGTATTGTATAACTTAGATAAGTATATGTTTAGATTTAGAACCTTAAACTTGTATGTAACATAGCACAATGTATTATTTCCTTGAACCAAAATTATGTTCGAATTAGAAACTCAACTCCTCATCTCCTGCAGTTTTCCTTAAAAATTTACACAAACATCTCAAGCCATATAGAGAATATTTCTTTCAAAAGAAGCTTACACTGATAGTTATTTTTATATCATTATTGAAATATATCAATGTCAACAGAAAATTTAAGAGTAATTACCAGGGAATTTTAAATGCACTAAATCGCTATCTTTTAACTTTATCTACTATTTCTATAATATGTAATTTTAATCTTAAATCTCCATGATATACATAATGCCTTTGAAAGTCTGTTAATGTAATTTGATACGTTGTGAGGTATGCTTGCTAGTGACAAATATTTATTTACATATGCGTAAGTTATATTTGTTTTACCACTGTACAAAAAGACGAAAACACGACATTCAATCTAAATTCTGCTTTATAAATTCGCAGTCATCAAGCTTTTACTGTCATATGTACTTAACCCTCTAAGTAATGGGAGAGGTAATGAATAACACGAACACAAAATAAATGTTTTATTCAAGTTTTTGTAAAGATTTTATTATATAGTACACATTTGTACGCACCAATTGCGTGCGCGTACGTTGCGCGTGCGTTCATTTTTCGCCGAATAGTATTTGATTTGAAGGTGACGTCTATACAGGATGAGGATGAGGCGACCGATTCGTTCTTCAGCACGCAGATGTTAGGGCTGAGACGGCCTCTAAATGTAGTTCGCAAGCTAGTCACCACGCAGCGGAGGAGTTCGCTGCAGAGGCTATCTCTCTCTATAACTAACCTCGCTGAGGTACACCACGCTGGGTGCATTCACAAAAGTTTTGCCTTTAGTGGAGTTTTTTTAGAAATGTTTGTACAGGTCTTTGTAGCTTTTAGTTTAAAAGCTTTTAAGATTTTGTAATTTTTAAAACGCTTTATTAATTTGAAGTCTGTTTTATGATTTCACTAAAAATATTTTAAAGCCATTTAATTTGATATGTTGTTCAATAATTTACCAATGCTGGTTTCTCTGAAACATAAAAAGTACGATTATAATAATGCATATTTCATTGGAGACAACGTTATGATATCAAATGTGTGGTTCGTTATATTTGAACAGTACACTTTGAGGTCAAATGGATTAAGAGATATCCAATATCGTCGATTTGCAGTCGATACCAAATGACTTTGTGAATGCACTCGTATGCTGTATGCGCTGCCTCCACGATGCATTTAGATTTCAATTTATTAGATTTTGCTACCTAGAGAGATGCTGTAGGATAAAACAAATATTAGTATTGCCTCTTAAATAATTATATTTGAACATATTATAATTTTGCGGATGTTTTACTTAAGCACATGTTTTACAATGCTTTACTCATTTACATTGTAGATATTTAACTCCGTTATCAAATTTTAGATAATTTTATCGCATGCATTTACAACGTTTGTCTTATTCGTGATCATATTACACAATAATGCCGGAATATCAAACATCAAACATTTACATCGATATGGTTCATATTTATAAGATTAATTTACTTACATTAAAAAATTGTAAAAATCTACAAAGTAATGTAACTTTTTTTAAGTTATCGAAAATCAAAATTAATATCTTCGGTATATTAAATTGTAAATAGATTCTCATTTATAAAAATAAAAAAGTAAAAAAGGATACCCAAATCTTCATATAAATCACACAACCATAGAGCGTATCACTACGTGACATTCTAGATATTGCAAGAACACTGTTTGCACTGCACTTATGATGGATAATGTAGATCCCAAGACATCCCAACGTCGCAGCCGTACGAAGGTGGAGTGCTGTGTGATATCATATCCTGTGATTCACGCCTAGTTCTGTTCCACTTGATGAGCTTAATAGGCTAAACGGCAATTATACATTTTTGTGGGCATAAAGGTCACCTTACTAACCGTCATACTTGACCACTATTGAAATATGTATAGTTAACATGCACGTATGCATTTTATTATGTATCAACGAAAAACACTGTAAAATTTAAATACGACTTACTTTAGCAGCGCGCGGGATACAAATACATCTTTGTTAACTTTATGACATTGTGTGTGCGTCATTATCATTTTCACGTATACATTATGTTTACACAAAACTGTGTGCAAATATATTTTCTGTCGTGTTTCAAATAAAAGGAGATATTCATGCGCACATTGCATTTTCTGATTATAATATTGTAATTTGTAGCATTTATTTTTGTATTTTCTAGCTTCATTATAATTTTTAAAACTATTTACATCGGTAAAATGGAAAATGTTTTCTAAACTAAGTATGTAAAAAAAAAAAAAATGATTTGGTTTCTAAACACATACCATTGAATATGAGTATGATATTGAACTCAAATTCTTAGAATCTTCAATACAATAGAATAATTTTTCGCGCTTTGTTGTTTTAATAAGCGTTGCCTCGTTTGCTTTTGTTAGTGGTATGTGTGTAGGAACCATAACGCAGTCATCAAATGAACATTGTAATAACAGATATTTTTACATTATTCATAATTATAGCATGCGCATGTATTTTTTATACTTTAGGTTGTTCTTTAATTACGTATTCAATTTTATAGATTGATTTAATCATATTATTTTAACCTTTATCTTAGTATTTTTAATTACGTAAGGTTGCCACCTGACTAAAACAAGAATTCTTTCAGAACTATTTTCAAACTGAACCTTATTCAACACGCAAAATTAAAAATTACAGGTGGCGACTCCTAAGTGGCCAAGAGCTCAATTTTCAATGTATTTATATCATTTTTAATGTTCAATAGACCCCATTCGTGCGGCAAAACACACCTCACCCGAAGGAGTTGAAGGCGAAAGCCGTGAAACTGTTCACGAGGACACCGGAGGCGCCGGCGCAGACCAACGAAGTTCCGACCACCAATGGGATCGTCGCGTCGCCTGAGCCTGTGCAGACTGTTACGGAGATTATCGAAGTATGTTCATCAGCACATGCAATTTTAAAGAGACTAGCTAAGCAGATAGCTAGTTAAAAAAATAGGTTTTATCATTTATGGTACTCGATAAAGATGTAGCTTTCTCATGGTAAAAAATCTAAAAGTCTTTGAGTTATTTTGTAACCAATTATTATTGTAGTATAAATAATTCCTCTCCATAATTAGTAGTCAGAGAAAAAAAATTGTGGCTTTAAATTGTATTTTCTGCTATTGGAAAATATTTTTTTCTTGGTTCTTATTGTAATTTGTATTGACCCTGGAAAACAACTCTGGTCTTGAGACATAATATTTTAATCAACATAGAAGTTAAATATGTTTTTCAACAGCCACCGCAAATACAGCAAGCGCCAGTGGCACCGGAAGTTACGCAGGAGGAAGATAGCGACAGTGAAACGGCTGACGATAAAGAGTCTTCTGAAGGGGAAAATGACGACAACGACGATTCTGACGAATTGGAGGTACGGCATTTCGTATTTGCTGCATTTGACATTAATTAACCCACATTAAATGAAAATTTTATAGAACTTAGATTGTAGTTGGAAAGGCATTTTATGGTACACTATGGATTGATTACTGACAACCATCTACGGTATTTTAATGGGTAGCATTTAATTGTATTGATCTCCACCAATAGTGCATTTAATTAAGCGAGATAATAACTAACATATTTAACCGCTTCAGAACTAATTTTACTAAGATAGTCGAGGGAAAGTTGGGGCTCTAGGCTAGTTTATTAACGACGAATGGGGTCGGATTTACTTTCTAAATGATAAGTAATAATTAGGTAGACATTTTCTTCGACATCATCTTGCAATTATAATAAATAACATTTTCCTTTGAAAGTTGTCGATTGGATTTGCTTATAGTAATTAGTATTGATCACTGATGCTAAACGTTCTAGGCAATTTCATCATTATTTCAAAAGGATATGTTCCTAAATTAGAAAGGAAATTTAAGATACGCATACGAAGAACGTTGCTGTGTTTGTGTCAAACACATTTAGGTGCGTTATTAGCTGTTTTTTTTTAAATTTTACATTGATCAGTTATTAAGAAAGTTTTTCACAGTCAAAATAATAAAGACTATGTTACATGTTACATGGGCTTTATTTAATTTTATTTATGCATTAATAAAATGTTATAAAATATTTCAATAAAAATTATGTGCTCGCTTACATGAGATTTATGAATTTGGAGGGGACAAATTAGACGTTTCAGAATGTGAATTATGTACTTTACTTTTTAAATCTTAGCATACAATTTTTTTCAAGTTTATTTGTATGAAGAAAGGAAGAATAGGAACTTCAATGAGTTTCTGTTCAATCATTTACGATTTTGAAAATACGATTTACTTAGAAATCCTTTATGTATTTTAAAGCCATTTAATTTTCTTTCTATAAACGACTATTATGTCAAACTGTTGTGCACCCGGCGGCGGCACTCTGCGCGCCGTGTAAATGCGTTCATCATGCGTTTACCCCTTTTACATGGCGTACAAAATGTGTCCCAAAGAATTGTTCCCCTCCGTACACGTGTACCTATTGCTACAATTTACAAAGTAAGAGTAGCAAATGTCATATTCAGTACACGTAATACATGTCGCTTATACTAACCGCGGGGTATGGATGTGTCGCGTGGCGCGGGTTATCGGACCGGGTAGCACCGCCGCGACATCCCGCACCATCCGTAAAACAAAGCGAGTTCCCTTTTAAATCACAAACGTCTGTTCTGTTTCCCTACGTACCCCTGTAGCGGTTTTTGACGTGACAACGTCTTATAATTCGATAGAGCCGGATGCACGCACGAAAAAACATGACTCATGCGGCGTTACCTCGCTCTGAGGCGTTCCATGTGAAGTGCAAGCGAGAGCGCGTTGTCACGTTCTACTATCGTCAGTAAAGCGACTTTACAGACAACCAATTTTTTTCTACAAAGTATGCGTCCCAAACGTCATATTCCGTACACGTATCGCTTACTAACCGCGGGTATGGGTGTGTGGGCACAGCGGGGCGGGCGGCGGGTCGCGTGGCGCGGGGTGTCGGAGCGGGCGGCGGGCCCGGCGGGCCGGCTGCACCGCCGCGACACCCCGCACCATCTGAAGAACAAGCGCGTCAACCAGCTGGACTCGGCGCGCGCGAGGGAGATACTTGCGCAGGTGCTATGTGCATGCTTTGCTTGTTGAGGTCGCTAGCGGTGGTGTGATGTGCTGGTAGACTGGACCCAAAATAGTAATTGACGGAGGTGGAAGGGAAATCTGGATAGTAGAGCACCTCGATGTCTAATTGCGTAGTGGAGGGTAATGCGCGCAATCTCTATTAACAAGAGAGTAAGGCTAACAAAACAAGTAATCTTTCATAGAAAAAAAAAATAGATGAGTTGTAATTGTACTATTCAAGTTGTTAGATAGATAGAGTTAAAACACTGCCAAAAATTTGTCAATGTGGAAATACAAGCATTTTATTTTGAGTAGAATGCATACATTCTACTATAAGTTAAAATTGAACACCACTTCAGGGTCCTATCGGTCTACCAACATATTATTATTACCCCACTGCACATGTACTAACACTGATTGATTTTGCACATTATCTAATAAAAAGTAGAGATTTGTGTATGTTATTAGTGTAACTAGTTATAAAACGTGGTGTTTGTATTTGTTTTATGCACCCTACTTTGAACGGTGTATGGTATTTGATGGAAGTTTAACGAAATCAGTTTTTCTCTTCCAAGTATTTTGTTTAATCGAGAATTAACGAAGAGTAGCATAAGTTCTGATACTATTAGGTTTCGAACAAAAATAAACAAACTTTCTATATAAAAGTTAAGTTCTTTGTAAAAGTAAAAGGTCATTTATGTATCAATGAAAATACCATTTGAATTTATTGCCCATTGTAGCCAGAAAGCCAATAATCGATTTATCAGAGAAGATAAAAAATAATAGCTTGGGTGTGTCGAATTGTTGTTTATATTAAATTCTGTTATTCAGTGAAGAATAAACTTTCTATCGATCAAAGCGTTGCGTTGCATTGAAATTGCATTTTATTAAAAAAAATATCTATTTTGGCCTTTTCTATCTGGGTCAGTATGTTATTTTTTGACAGTAAATTTTCCACCGATTGAAAAAAGAAAATTGCAGCATGTAACGTTCCGTTCTTATAAGTACAGTTAATTACATTGTCGTAGATTGACGCTCACAAAGTAGATTGCAATCGTGGGCTTTTCATCATGATGGCTATCTACTAAACTAACGTATTTCGCTACGTACGCGGACTCGCGAAAGGGTAAAAGCTGTCTTTGAAATTTCTTACTCGTTCGAGAACAGCAAAAACAATAGAGTCGTGAGATCGCTATGCATATGATGGAGTATTGTGTGCGACACCACATGAGAAATTGCTCGTGTTTGTTTTTTAGATGCGCGTTTAAATTTGTGTAAAACAAAAAGAAGTCTTTGTCCAAAAAGTGGGTTAGATTATAGTGGAATAAACAATAAATCTTCCGGTGAATCGTTTCTGTGAGTGCGACTGAAGCGTGGGTAATTGTTGGAATACGGCTGTCACGGGCTGGTGCGCGGGCCCTCAAGCACATCGCTCACGGCAGACGTATACCCTCAGTGACGTTCGCAGAAACAGTCTTGCACACCGTCCGCAACATGCTCCTTTTACGATCGATCGATAAAACTTTCAAATGCAACTTAATTAAAACTTAGTTTAGTAAAATGAGGTGCTTGAAAGCGGCGGGAGGATGGCTAGCCCGGGTGAGATCCGTTAAAAGATAACGCGACATTTAAAACAAGATTTCAATTTAGATTCGGGCAGGTTTTGTTTGGCTTCGTACTGGCTTATTAGTTTTGATCGTGATCATTGTATTCCATCATGTTCACCGGAATTTTCTTGCATGCTGTAGCTTTAAAGTTCATACCTGGAAAGTGTACTGAGGAAAATGTATTAAAATAGTGCATTTTCGCAGGCAATTAAGAAACGGGAACAACCAGAAGAACATAAAACGGACAATGAAGAGGAAGTGGACGATGTACCTGATGGTAAGTGGCTTTTCTTTCTTTCTTTGTAAAACATGAGACGATTCTTGGATTAGAACTTCTAATTTTTATATTTATTTTCACCAAATGTACACATAAATAGCCGTGCGAATTGTTTAATAATGGAAATTTGGATAAATAATTTCCGAAAGCGATTGTGTGGTTTTGTTATTGCCTTATTCACTTTCAATGTTATTAAAGCTCGTATTCTTTATAAAAACAAATAAGCTTGAGAAATCACAGTTACGTTTGATACGTTAACATAGATATAAGATAATACCTATTTATCTAGCAAACGCATTTTGAGATGTATCTCTATTGAATTCTGTTATTGTGTGAAGAAGACCTTTAGCGCGTAGATATGAAAGTATCGCCGTGTATGGTGACATCGGTTGTGCACGATGCGCCGAGATAAATCGTTGCGACACTTCACGCGGTCGTGACCACATTTGTTCTGTGGGATCACGAGGATAAATTAACTTAGTACTTGCCTCTAGATACTGGTACATTTGTGCACGAAACATTAGCTTTTGTAAGCTCTTGATGTTTGTAAATGGAACCGTTTGTGACGGCCGTCCGCGTCGTATTAAGACATGTAGGAAATTGGTTGGAGATTTCGAAATTTAGTCTATATGAAATGCTATTCTCAAAGGTACAGTTTTTAAGAATTGTAGATTAATCGATGTAATTAAATAGTTAATATATTCTCTCGAATGTTTAATTCATTAAAATAAACAATATAACACTTTATAGTGAAATCGATTCCCATAAACAAATAAAATATAAATATCTGTGGAATGCAATCTCATCAATCAATAAATTAAACCTTATCGTAGATATACGGGTAAAAGATAAACGTTTTTTTTATTATTATTTATCAAGGTTGTACTTGTAAAGGACTTTTAGATCTAAAAATATTTGCCATGGATTGAATGAGGCAATGTTTTTCATTCGCAATGTTTTAGGGCATGTAATCAGTAGGTATCGTATCGTTATCAGCTTATCTAGCTCACTACGTGCCATATGCGCTACGTATGGCCAGTGTGTCGTTTACTTTTGCTAAGATCGCGCCGATTTCTGCGCTCATTAAAACGATTTAGTGTCCATTGCGTGTATCAAATAATGCATTAGAAAATTTAACCTTCGTGTGTGCTTCTAGCGACTCGTATGCGTGGGCCGTACGTCCGCGTCTCCATATTGTTTTGGTTGCATTCGCTCAAAAATAGTTCGTTCAGACGCATTCTCGCAATATCGAGTGACACGAATATATGCGAATAATATTTCATAATGTGATTTTAAATGTGATTTATTCAACACATGCGCATAAATACATAATTTGAATTACCAGTTGTTATACTACAATTAAAGTGTTTGTTTCAATAAGAATTATTCTTCGACGTCTATTGTATACACAGGGGTAATGTAGAGATGTATAATAAATAGATCATATGCATACGTAAATGTCGTTTAGTTTGCTCGAAACGTCGATCACTGAAGGCCAAGTGAAGCTATTGTTGTTGTAGTTGGTAAATATTGTCATGTGATTCATGTCTCCGTTGAGCTATACTTGTGTTCTACGGAAGTCGCGATCTGCTCTATTAATTGAATTGTTTGTTTGTAATCCGTTACTTTGCTGCTTTCTCTGTAATGTAAGGAACGCTAGTTTAATTTTTTGATATAGAAGACTGAATCATGTTTTGAGTTTTTGAACGATTTTAATTGAATATCTATATCAGAAAAACATGTCATGAACTAGATACTAATTGAATGTGTGTACTTATTCTTTGTTATGTAAGTAGATAATTAAATTTCACGTAAAGGAAAATATCATGCTAATTTACTATCGTGTATGGAATTGTAACATTTAATTTAATATCATTAACCTGACTAACAATGTTATTGAACTAACATTATCTTATCAGAGCTACACAAGCGATGCAAGTTCGAACAGTGGTCAAGATATCCTTTGCCAAGAAAGTCGTGTGCGAAATTTTTGCATAATTTCAAACTAAACATTACCCAAAGAATCGTATTGCACGACTTTCCCATAATTATTATTGTGAAAGTGTCCTAGAATAAAATCATTTTAATTATTATAGTTACTTAGACGTTGCACAAGTAGAAGCAAGTTATATTTAATTTAATGTACCTCGCAAGAAGCAAGTTAAATTTATTCCAGTAATAACTAACTCAACGTTGGTGCACGTGTTTCATGTTCATGGATCGACATCACGAATTTTCTCCTGTCATATTTGATTGTCTTCCATGTCGGGCCTCCATCTCGCTCGCAAAGAGAATTGACAGTACCTTTGTCTGGCGATTAGATGAGATGTTATGAACGAAGTTTTAACCTCAATTAACTCTGACAAAGCTAAGCTTGTTCTCAGTCTTGTGATCATTTACTTGTACATCATTATTCATTTTGCATAAAGAGCATCGCGGTCATTTACTTTCGTGCTACGATACACTATATTATACTTTGCTTAAACGCTACAATTAATCTGCTAATAGAAAGTGGCTTCAAAGTTGACAGATTCACACGGTAATATTTAAAAGTTCAAACAATTAAATAAGTAACGTTATACACGAGTATAGAAGCTATGAAAGATAAACGTTTGGAAGTGAAATTGAGTGTTAGGAGTGATGGTTCTTTGAGTCGGAATAGTACAAGAAGTAGTACAAGAAGTAATCGCAGCAATTTGAGCAACAGCAGTAGCGGGTTGCCCGTGAGTGAAATATTTGCGACAGACCGTTATGCGCCGCCACAGAATAGAGCTTTTGATATATTAGATAAGTACCGGAGACAGCCGCAAAAGTACGGATATGCGTATCCGGCGCACAGCCTGCAAGCTCTAAACCAGTATGAACAACCGAGAAATAGACATTTCCCGGATAGGAACAGCGCCTATGTCGAATACGCCTTACCGTTGAGAGATCACGGTTCGGAATACCCGCTCCGGGCGGTGTACCCGAGCTATCAGCCGGTGTACAATAACCCTTCTGCTCAAATATACGGCACACTACCACGCAATGGACATTACGTAGAAGATAACAACGCCCAAGCCCCTGCTCATTATACCTTACCGGCTAGATCGGCTCGACGGGTTCGCATAAGTGAACTGCAACCTACTGTACATGGATATGGTACGTTGAATTCTAGTTATGTAGAATTATCGCAATTAAGAGCCCATGATTTTGAAAGTTTAGGCATTTTAGGCGCTGAGACGGCTCGCGCCCGCGTTCCGCAGGAGCCGGCGCGACATGAACTCCGGTGACCTATGGAGACGGGCGAGCACGCCACAGTATAAATAAATCAGTAGTTCGATTTTATTTGCTATCGTAGGAATGTTGTTGATAAATAAATTTACTATTTATCCTATACCATTAAACGAGCAATATTTGCATATTTATATATTTGTTTGTATATATACAGTGTGGAAATTTTCGATGTGCCCTGAAAGGAAAGTACTTGAAATACTAGGGATAGCAAATTTTTCTGAAAGGAAACATTCCTTTTTCAAATTTTATTTTATTATTCAAATCGATAGAACAATATAAAAGATAATTTATTGTTAATTTCTCGTTTCTTATTGTAGCATCAACATCATCTAAACATAAAGAACGCTTCTGGTTTATTGGTCTTTAATTTTATAAATACATTTAAAGTTTAAAATGAAACTCTCGTTCTGGATACATCAATAATTTATTTTCTTCTGAAAATATTGGTAATAATAATTAAAAGTAAAACAAATAAAAAAGGCAAAATAATAATTGAATTTTGTAAATTGAAGTCTTGCACCGCAAACATGTTTAAGGACGTTGTCACATCTTAATATATGTATATCTTAATATCTTAATCCTACTAATATTATAAATGCGAAAGTTTGTATGGATGTATGTTACTCTTTCTTTTTATATGTTTGTTACTCTTTCACGTAAAAACTACTGAACCGATTACAATGAAATTTAGCACACATATAGAGGGTAACTTGGATTAACACATAGCATAGTTTTTATCCCGGAATTCCCACGGGAACGGGAACTGTGCCGGTTTTCCTTTACAAACGCGGGCGAAGCCGCGGGCGGAAATCTAGTACATATAATATCTGCGTTACTCAAATTTAGGTATCTAATAACGTCGCAACGTGGTGCGCGGGAACATCACGCTCACGTAAACATAGCACATTCCATTTTATAGACCATCTTCAAACTTGATATTATATTATTTTTATTGAAATTGATTCTAGAAGATTACTGGGAACTTTAAAAATTCATTTTGTCTTTTTTATTAGTAGGTACGATCCTGATAAGTATGTTAGTGTATTCAACCAACTTAAAAAAGTGTGACTATTTTACAACAATTTGAATAATAATCAATTAATGAATTGTATTATTGTATACAATATCGAAGCTTATTAAGAAATGTATAAAATACTTTTTTATGAATTATTAATTATTATCATACATCATAATATTATGTTACCGGTAATATATTAAACCCTTCTTAGAAAATGTTTGTTATTCCGAGAAACGGTCGGAATGAAATTTCAAATTATAATCGTCACATTACCTATGATATCTTTAAATCTGAACTTTTCCTAAGTAGCAAATGTGGGTGGTTTTTGGGGTAGCGATTAACCAATATGAAGTCAAAACTAAAATCCAAGATGGCGCCGACGAAAATTTTAAATGTTTTCGTCATGGGTGTCATTTTCAAAGAGTTGGAGTAGCTATTAATAAATATGAGGTCAAATCTAAAATCCAAAATGGCGCCGACGAAAATTTGACATCATTTCGTCACGGGTGTCATTTTCATGGTTTTTGGGCTAGATATTAACCAATATGAGGTCAAAATCAAAATCCAAGATGGCGCTGAGGAAAATTCGACATCTTTTCGTGATGAGTGTCTTTTTCATGGTTTTTGGGGTAGCTATTTACCAATGTGAGGTCAAAACTAAAATTCAAGATGGTGTCGACGAAAATTTTACATCTTTACGGCATGAGTGTCATTTTCAAGGTTTTTAAGACAGCTATTTACAAATCCCCAATGTTACCGTGGATAATTAGGTATATTTTTCTTACTCCTTTAAAGTAAACATAAATAAAATAACAAAAACGTTTACAACTACAGTTTTGTAGACAGTCTTAAAAACAATTTTAAAGAACATTGAAATGCATATTTAGTAATGTAATATATATGTTACCGGAAATGTATGAAATCAAGGAATTGTATACAATTCCTAGGAAATGTGTACAATTCCGATACCATTTAGGAAATGTATAAAATATTGTTTAAAAAACTATTTAATGCATGCATATCCTAGGAAATGTATAATCTTCCTAGGAATTGTATACAATTCCTTTATCGTATTTCCTAATACGAATGTGTAAAGTAAATGCTTTCTGTAATAAAACACGTTGTTATTTTTTTTATTATAGCTCTTATTGATACAATCGGGTAACAGTCATACCGTAAAATTGTAATGATATTATGTTCATATTATTATCTTCGATCGTTCGATCTTCGTTGACGGAGCCCCGCTTCGCGGGGCTCCTATGTCTGTGTAGTTTTTTTTTAACAAACCTAACTTAACCTAACCTAACTTTGAGGGCGAATATCTCGGCTATTTTTGATTTTAGAGAAAAGTTGTTCCTATAAAACATGCTTATATAAGCGTAATCTTTACGATAAAACAATAATAAATAGGTGTTATAATGATACCAACTCCATCAAAATTTTTTAAGTCCTGCGCCCCCTTTGCTTTAGTCCAACCCTTGCCTGCGACATATCAATATCTTAAATGTTTTACATTTCCGATAGCTATTTAGGAATTGTATAGATTTCCTAGGAAATGTGTATAAAATAATTTATTTCACACATTTCCTTACAATTTTAGGAATTGCATACATTTCCTAGGAATTGTATACAATGACGGATTACATACATTTCCTGTAACATATATAAAACGTAACTCTGTGGCAATCATGTTAATATTCTAACAAATATATTCGCTTAACTTTTTTTAAAATAAAGTTCATCTAAAACATTAAAACGAAGAGAATAAAATAATAAAGAGCGTGTGTGCCGAGATAACGTGTCAGAAGTGAAACTTCTTTGGCGAGATTTATAGATACCAAAATCACCGCCTTGCTCCATAACATGACAGTTGCAGTATTACCATGACGCGTTCTTGAAATTTTTACTCTCAATGCGTCTAAAGAAGTTTCACTTCAAAAGGCTATTATCTGTGTACAGTTCCACAGAATTTGAATTCTGCTCGAAAAATATGTAAACGGTTGTAAGAAAAATATACCAAATTATCGACGGTTACATTGGGGATTTGTTAATAGCTGTCTCAGAAACCTTGAAAATGACACCCATGCCGAAAACATATAAAATGTCCGTCAGCACCATCTTGGATTCTAGTTTTGACCTCATATTGGTTAATAGCTACACCAAAAACCATGAAAATGACACCCGTGACGAAAAGATGTAAAATTTTTGTCGGCGCCATCTTGGATTTTAGTTTTTACCTCATTTTGGTTAATAGCTACCCCAAAAACAATGAAAATGACACCCGTGACGAAAAGATGTAAAGTTTTCGTCCGCGCCATCTTGGATTATAGTTTTGACCTCATATTGGCTAATAGCTACCCCAAAAACCATGAAAATGACACCCATGACGAAAAGATGTAAAATTTTCATCGGCGCCCTCTTGGATTATAGTTTTGACCTCATATTCGTTAATAGCTACCCCAAAAACCATGAAAATAACACCCATCACGAAAATAAGTCAAATTTTTCGTCGGCGCCATCTTGGATTTTAGTTTTGACCTCATATTCGTTAATAGCTACCCCAAAAACCATGAAAATGACACCCATCACGAAAATAAGTCAAATTTTTCGTCGGCGCCATCTTGGATTTTAGTTTTGACCTCATATTCGTTAATAGCTACCCCAAAAACCATGAAAATGACACCCATCACGAAAAAAAGTCAAATTTTCGTCGGCGCCATCTTGGATTGTTGTTTCATAAAAATAATATTTGTCATACTCATACAGATCAACCAACATCATAATAGTCTTCCTACAGACTAGTACTTCAAAACTTTGCCGCTATTCCTATTCAACAACCCATAAAAAAGAGGGTCTCAGGCAAGGTAATTTTTAAAACATAATTTTAAATCTATACATATTATAATAAATCTGTAGAAGGGTCAATTCTGTACATTGAAAATATTGAAAAAAATTACTAGCAGGGGGTGTTACTGGATCGATACCAAACCCAAATATGTGATTAAAAAAAATTTTGTCTGTCTGTCTGTCTGTCTGTATGTGAAGACAATGAAGACATCACGTGAAAACTACCGGTTCGATTTCGATGAAACTTGGTATAATTATAACATTATTATCCTGGGCGTAAAATAGGATACTTTTGATCCTGGAAAAATACGTAGAAAAAAAATTGTTCTGTAGTAGGTACCGCGAACACACGTTGCGTATTATTATAGACCTAGCCGTATTTGGGTCCAATAGATATTTATAAGATGTCATTGTCCGAGTTACTCAAAATGGAGAAATAAACCATCCACGCAAAGACCGACATCCGCGCGGACAGAGTCGCGGGCGGAAGCTAGTTACAAATAATTGTAATATGAAACTTGTGTTGATTTGAAGAATAAAATAGAAAATTTTATTTTTTTACATTTTTAGTTCTTTCGATTCCCGGCCGAAGAAAATGAATTTTTGAAAATCTTTGAATGCAGGTCTATTTCTTTTTAAAAATAAAGGAATGTTTCGTTTCAGCAAAATTTGCTATCTCCAGTATTTCTAGTACTTTCACCCAGGGCACATCGAAAATTTCCACACTGTATTTACAAACAAATTTACAAACAAATATACATATATAAATATGCAAATATTGCTCGTTTAATAGTATAGATTAAGAAGTTAATTTATTTACACCAACAATAGGTAATAAAATTAAACTACTGATTTATTTATATTGTGGCGTGCTCGCCGTTGTACTTGCCGCTCGGTTCTAATTAAAACGAGCGGCGACTACAACGTGGTCGGGAGCAAAACTAGCACAGGTCCTCCCTCGATGACGTCCGGTTGGACTTTGGTGGCACTGGCGTGGTGCGCGCGAGTCGTAATTTACGTATTATATTTTATATAAAAAAAATAAGGGCTAAATTATATATCTATCCAAAAATTCTTCTGTAAAACCTGATTAGTAAATGAAATGTAAAATTTTCATAAAAATAGCGTTTCCCTAATTCGCATAAAACTGTATCTGCTTTCAAAATCGATGCAACTTCTGATTTTTTTTTTATCGAGTTAAATGTTTAATATTGTGTTTCTATCCAAAAATTCCACTAGATCAAACGTTTATCTGTACTATATATTTTTTTAGGATTTTAAATATGATGATTTCTTTGAAAAAAACATGATTTAGAAACATGAATTTCGTATCAAGGCCCCTTAATGGCTGTGTTAACTGTGTTACATAAGACTGTATGTCTCATATGTTTAATTTCGAAAACAATGTTATTGAATCGCGTTATTTATTACTTATAAGTTCTTTTTCTAAATTCAAATTAAATTGCACGATAAAATTCAAATATGACTACTTAATAAATTTCCATTGTTAAATAGACCTACAAATTCCAGTAGGATATCTTTGAAAGCGTTTAAGATATCAAGAATTTACTTCGAGGAGAAATTGGCCTTAGAAAGCTGCTTTGAATAGAAACTAATCTTGTCATCGACCTAAAGCTTTACCATATCTCATGAATTTATATAAAGATGCCATTTATAAAATCATAATAATGGATAGATAGAAGATAGCCTTTGACTTTTGCAAAGAATAACATAAATGGCGATTGCATTCCAAAATATGTTATTGTTTATCGAACTTCCTTGACAAGTAGAAGAAGAAAGAGCTCTCCTATTAGAGATTTTTTGTCTTTTCGCTGTAGTGTTAATAGCTCGCATTATGTATGTTACTTATCGCACATCACTTGATATTTAAATATCATATATAATTTTATATCAATGACGTCATAGCGAATCAGATGCACGATTCTGTTTGGTAGATAGATATTTCTGCGTGTTTGCATATATAGGACGAGATGAACCCTCTAGGGACGGACAACAATAGCAACAGGGCTCCCCGAGGCAGTGGTGCGCTCTAATGAGCCACAACAGGTGCAAACCGCCTTCGTCCCACAGTTCTTTATGAGCTTCTTTATGATACACTCATACACTTTCATTGCGTTCTTTGAGTGATATTTTTTTAATGAGTTTCATAAACATGGCCGTCACTAAGTCAGCTGTTCGCGGTATCATGTGTTCGCTTATGGAATTCACATTCAAAGCAAGTAAGAATTTGCCATTTGCAAAAAGCACTATTTTCTAAACAATCAAATCGATCTAATTTAAAACATGTTCCTAATAAATAAATTGCCGTTATACTTTTGTAGCCCTCGATTATTCTATATCAACATTTTGGTATGTGCATAGAGCATACCGGTTTTCGAAGGTCGATGGCAAAATAACATCATTTGTATTTTTGTTTGTGACGCCTACAGCTCTGTCACTTCCAACCATACATTGAACTTGCGTTGAACTTTTAAGTTTATTCACAAGAAAGGCTTCAACTACTTCGATATACACATAATTATACAATTATGGCACTCGCTTAACTAAATTGTGTTTATCTGTGTTCTAGATCGATCGGAACAGTATTGTTGCATAACATTTAATCTGTAACAACTTCCGTATAAGAAAAACTAAACTTAATCTTTTCCGTTCTAAAATATTATTATGTCGTTACTAACCTTATCAGATAGAAAGTACGGTAACTGTAGGTGGTCTTAGCGAGCTGCATGATTTACAAACATAAACAGAAATATGGATAATACAAATATTAAATTTGAAATTTGTACATTCAACTTTGTAACTTGTAACCCTAACGGTTCGTATTCGAAATTTTGTTCTGATGTTAAAGATCGACAAATAGCGGATATTATGCATTGTTCGGCCGAGCTTTTGAACGTGATCTCTTGCTATCTTGAATAACAATCGCATTGATAGCGATGCGACCGTTTAACCTATGCGGCGCTGAAAGTTGGTAACTGGCGTGGATGAATTTTATATCGTTTGATATTTGCATGTTCATGAACCTATAGAAGTTCAGACCGCCACCGCCGTTGGTGAACTTAGCTCGAAATAACGTTACCTCCCGATTTAATTTCAACTCAGGTTCATATTGCCTTCGGCTCTTTAAAGGTCGAACACGTAATGTCTCGTGAGGCTAAATGATTCCTTGCTATTATCTTAGTCGATGTGAATGCTATTGGAATATAATAACAGACTACAGAATTTAAATTTCTACACGCATTGCAATTTTTTATTTAATGG
The DNA here is from genome assembly GCF_905220415.1 of Colias croceus. NCBI lineage: Eukaryota > Metazoa > Arthropoda > Insecta > Lepidoptera > Pieridae > Colias > Colias croceus. The sequence continues at coordinate 5,892,150 of NC_059546.1, forward strand.
TATGTGAAAACTTTTACTAGGTAACCATTTTTGTATACGATTCTTGAAACAACTAATACTCAGTTGCATTAATCTACATAATATTACATTTAAACGATATGCTTTTTTAAAAAGATGTCTTACAAACACACCTTAAATTCTTATTCAAACTACATGGCATTTGGCATTTGGCATGCTCTTTCAAACGCTCTAATACTCGACTTATTAGTCGAGTGATATTAGTCTATTGAGTACGTGACAAAAATGTTTCCATTAACCATATAAGTACCTCGTCAATCATGTGACAGCATAGCAAATTACTAGATACATATTACTTTCCAAGTCATATGTTAATGTCAGAGATCGTAAATTGGGCTATATTCTGACGCATAAAAACTAAAAAAGCCTTTCGCTACAAAGTAATTACTGTAATATAACAATCTCGGACATTCCTAGTGCTTTACTAGATTGTTATGTTTGAAATAAAAACATCCGGTTTATTTTGTGGTTGTTTGAAATATTCTAACAATACTAATATGTTGTTTTAGAGATATTTTAGCAAATCATATTACTTATTATGTTAGGTCAATGTAGTTTACCACACGTGTATTTACTAATTTCTATATTATCCAAATAAGATTTAATCTTGTAACTAGTAATTACCCAACAACAAAAAATGTATTTATTGAAAATATCATTGGCCAAGTTATTTATAAAATATCTGGGTATTATGTTTATCTCCTGTAATATTTATCGTTTCGCATCGGTATGTTATCTGAAACTAATCTGAATACGTATTCACCGTCCACCTTTTGTGTCTGAATGTACCTTTCTCTATTTCATTCCATCCGTAGGTATATAAATCAATCTTGTGGTAACTGTGCCCTAGAGTTTCTCCCATTGCTCGGGCCCACTGCGGACCGGTAGCCAAACCGCATACGTTGTGAATAATCAAAGTGCGGACGCTGTGGGGTTAATGCGGTTAACACCCGCGCCTCGCTCGGATCTCGAAAGCGAACCTGTGAAATGAATTATTGAAGCGCAACCATTATCTGATACCCTGTAGTTAAACCGTGTAAATTGCACTATAATTCCATTGTAGATGAACGATAACCGCGTCATTTTGTACTAGACTTGGCGGGAATTCCACTGTATTGTTTTTATGTTTTTTTCATTGCGTCAATTTTCTTTGTTAGATATTTGTTAGATTCACTATAGATATATTTGGCTACTTTTTATTTAGATAATAGCGAAGCTGTTTGCTTAAACCAGTAATTGAACTATCGAAGAAAAACAATTGTTTTTAGTAAATAACAATACAGCTGAATAAATACTTTCTTTACAATGCAACACAATAGAGCCCTCAAAGCCTCACATACGTGTAACTTTTTACTACCTTATGATGGTGCAATAAATTTAAGATACGGTACACGAATACAGGATATCAGTTTCACATCACGTCCAGTTACGAAACAAAAGCGTCTCCAATCGTACGAAATTCCCAACGAACAACATCACCGATTGTCATACCGTTATGCGGAATATAAAAAAACCTTAAAAGAAAAGCATGTTCCTATGAGGTATTTTCCCATTTATAGCACGTCAATAGGTTCATGAGACCTGCGGATGTTTTGCTTCAATGATTAATTATGAATAAGGTACTTATAAGATTCTAGGAGAAAAACTCCTTAATTATTCATGCATTTAACGTTACGATTTGAATCGTAGAGTTACAAGTTAAAATATGGATATCACCGTCAATAACAATATATTCCAAAAGAATTCCAAAAGATTAAAAGTTAGTTTCTATTCGAATACAAATTACAATTAGTTAAGAAATATTCATATATTCAATATTCATGCGGAAGTATGTAGATCACTGCACGGTGAAAAGTTAAACCGTTAAGATCCTGCCTTCTAATAATAATCTCTTAAGCTATCCTGGTTGGTAGTTTCTAGTTTCACTTGTAAATTGTTAGGTCCGCTTGTTACCTGCCCACTTAACATAACGCGCATGTTAATTCTTAATGAGACGACTGTTAACATTATAATTAACGTTCAGTATTTGTTCAAAATTAATGATATGATTCATGTATTTAGGTGGATAGGATTTAATGAGAAGAAGTGAAAGGTATTAGGGCCGCATAACATAATTTAATAGGAAGTTAATATTTATGCTTTGTTTTAACGATTGACACTAATTTAACAAACTCAAACATTTAACATGTCAGGGACATATGGATTCAAGTGCCATTTTTTCCATTTTATCAATATCGACATTTCATCTTTACTTTTACTATAAATAATAATTATAAATTAATTTCCATCATGCTCGAAAGCAAAGCTCAAAAATAAAAGGCTACATTCGACACGTAGTCAATCGAAAGTATCGTAGCGCTGTTTTAATGATCTAATGGTGATAATAGGTAGGTAACGCAAGGGTAAAATAAAAGGAGTCGGTATGCAGCAGGTTGCTTTCTATTTTTAATCGAGGGGAGAGGTCGCGGGCGGACGCCGGCGCCACAGCCTCTCATCTCGGTGGTGCTATTGCGCGCATTCCGTCATCGTTTGCGCCCCGGGCTGCGCGCACACACGCGACCCGACGTATCATTGGTGCTACATTGTTTATACTTTTATCTGACGGACTATTTACTTCTCGCTTTTTGAGCTGCTCAATGAGTACGGGCCCATACTAATTATATAGTTTTGCGTGTTCGATGTTGGACAATGACCGAACCGGTATGCGTTAGAATAGCTGGCTGGTGCATAGCTGATTGATGTTAAGTCTTCTATATTAAGCGACGGATCCAGTCTAGACTCGTGCCTACGGCCGGGCCTTTTAAGGAAATTTAATAGTACTGGTTTTCAATAATAATCAAGAATATTATTGAAAACCAATAATCAGGAAATGGGTGTTATAAGGAGGAAGAAGCGTAAGTTGTTTGTTTATTTTGGTTTAATATGTGATTGATTACAGTAAATTTCTTTCATAATATCAGTGAATTCATCAATCTTTACCTTTTTTAATTCAACTTTTTGTATATAAAACTTAAACATGGAAGTTGTTAACATTTAAACTGAAAGTTTTTTTTTATTATATTAAAGCCAGTTAGGGACTAAGGAGTTTTCATATGCATCAGCATATATATCATATTCTTATCTTAGATATCTAGAGTATTATACCTTCATACAAAATTTGTATTTTCTACTTATATATTATTTATTATTCCTTAAAAGGACAGCTGTGTAATACTCATTTTCTTAAATTTACATTGTTTACAACGTTCTTGAAGGACAATCGATAGAAAAATATTCCAATCACTTAATTCGATATTATTTCTTATTTCACAACAAAGCTATAAGCCGCAGCTGTTAATAATGACATTCCAATGTGACAGGTGATCAAACTGATCTTATTTTAATTCATCTTAAAAAAAAAGTTAGGTTAAGATCTGTGTATTAAATAAAAGTACTTAATTGAATTTGTGAGTGATTTTCCACCCATTAACTATCATAATTTATAACTTCAAATCTATTGGATAACTATTAAAATCTTCACATTAACAATTATAGTGATAGAAATTCTATAGGCTCAATTTCTTAACTTAATTAATGTAAGTATATTTGATATTTTCAACCGTTCTCTTGCTTATTTATATCTCTATGAATATTTTATAGTTCATCTTATTTTATGGTGTACGTTATTTATGGTATTACCAATGCGGAGACTTGCGTAAGGTTCAAATGATATACGAGTCAGATAGGAGAATATATTATTGTTGTATAAACTGTGGAGCTCATGGATCGTGTAGATTGTGATGGTATATGGGATGGTCTGTCGCATCCATTCAATGGGGCACACGCGTAATAACAAATGTTTTTAGTAATTGTGGGACAGGTGTGAAGGTGAAACAGTAGTTACTCGCGATGCGGTCATCGCTCATACGTTTACACTTAAGGTTCTATTTCGTAACTGCGTAAAATATATTCGTTTGTTTTGATGATGTCATCGATGTGTGGATAAGCGAAGAAAATACGAATATTAACGCTTATACATAAATGTGTTAAGAATACGATAATTGAACCATTGTTGATATAATAAAATTCAAATACTTAGTTAATAAAAAGAACTTACGACATGTAAGGTATAATTTAAAAGCTCTATCTATATCCGATTTACTACAGCCGAAAATATCATGCACTACTAACGATAAGTAATTCAAGGGCAAAAAATGTAAGGCATGTTCAAATCGGTCGCGCAATTTCCGCTATATATTTTTTACCAATAACTCTTAATTACATAGAAATTTAAATTTTATCGATATCAATGTTCACACTTCCCTGTAATTTGATACAATTTAAATTAGATATATTCACTTTGCACCGGCTGAATGAATGTCATACGGCTTCGGAAACAGTAGATGATCGGATGGACTTCCTTGAAACTCTACCTTCGTTAAGTTTTGTATTAGCTTTCTAATTCTATTATAGCATTTATGTTATGTGTCTCCTTTTTAAGTCTTTTTATTATCTACATTCCATGTGTGTCTGTCTTATTTATTCAAAATTTCTCCTTAATGCTTATTTAAAACTTATGCTAAATAGGAATATGTAAATTTGCTCTATTGGCAATGAGTCAAGGTTAAAAAATTTGGTCAATGCAAAGTTATTGCTACGATGCGTGATAAGCACCTTAATCGTGTTATTTTACCATAGCGAAGTGAACTTCCTCAGAGTAGTTTGCCTTAAAATAAATGTCAGCAGAGAAAATATATTAATACTAGCTATTATAAATAACTGTATTCAATACTATTTACGCTGTCGTGATTGAAGTAAACGGTAGAAGCTCGAAACGTTTTGCCATTAGTTACAGCAATCTCCATTAGATCCAATCGCGCTGTTATTTGACTTAAACCATCGAATACTATATTTAAACTTAAACTATCTACACTTAACGCTGTAAAACTGCACTGTTCAATAATTTTCACTCATTAACAATCTTCAAAATTGCAACCGATTCGTTATTTGGCCTTTTGTTACATGATCGGTAATAGTGTAATTCTATTGACTTTCTCCTGTCTATTTCGTTTCGATTGGTACTAAATTACCATCATTCCTAGAGAAGTGTTTCCCAATGAAATAAGACTACCGACTGATAAACGATGGTCACGAATCCTTTTAAGCATCACGATTCAGCTGTGGGATACAATAGAGCGTTGTTATTCTGTTATATCTATCGGTGGGGTGAAAGTATATCGACTGATTGGCCATTGTAGGGACAGGACACAGACGTTGGTCTGGATCATGATTTCTCAACACCGCGTTCATTTATCTCGACGTTCGCTGATTGTCGTGCGAACAGCGTGCTCATTTGTTATTCAATTGAATTTGTTCTGCATTCAAGATGCGAGGGAAGAGAAATGTATCCGCGATACAAAATCTTTCTTTGAACTGTAAAAGCTTTCGTCTAGAAATAAAAGGTGTATTGTTGGGAAATTTGCATTGTTGTTTTGTGAGTTACATTGTAAGATAATTTCTTGAGTGTGCTATAAATTATGCGCGAAGGATCTGTAAAAACAAATGCATACAAAGTACCTACCTAGTTGTTTTTTAGACTATAATGTAGCTTAGGACGAAGATGACGAAGAAGTAGGACATAAATAAACATATGCAAAGCCTTATCTCATTATCTAAAGAACCGTATAAATAGCACTACAAAGTCAATGAGTGTTTAATATTTTTGCATTGTTGTCGTTTGAATAGGAATTTCTTTGGTCATTCTTCATTTCATGTTTCATTCGTGAGAATGGTTACCCATTGTGCTTAATGAAAAATTTGACCTTGTATTCTGCAGCATTCGCGGCATCCTTGAGTGCATTAGTTAACATGAATTATCGAGTGAACAGTAATGACTCTTGTAGCGTGCCCTTTGTAACACCCACGTTTAATTATCGAGGGGACAAGACCTTGTTCGCTAATTGCATACCTTCCTGGTAGTAGGGCAGGATTACGTTTGCGTTTGAGTACATAGCCTGCGCTCCATAGTCCATATAAACATAAAAATATACTAGGTACATACCTAGTTTTTAAAATCCACTCGTCTATATGTAAAATAATACCATCGTTTTTAAAGTTATGCAGGCATATGTTTATTAACACATGTATATGTGTAAAATAAATGTATGCCTTTAGGCATACATTTATTTTACACATATACATATACAATACTTTAGTATTTACATATATGTACGATACTTTTGTTATTCTACGGGTCGTTAATAACGTCCTCATTGTCTAACAGTTTCAACAATACAATATATTGAATGTCCTTCGATATTTAATTAATTTTTAAGAAACTATTGCTCTGCTATTTAAAATATTGCTCTATTGTTTAAATGAACATACATTACATAGTTATTACCGTGTACGTGACGTACTTAGTTTAAAATGAAATTATTTCCTGTAAAAATTTGGAAAAACAATTGAAGTACATTAAACCGATGATAATTGTATTTCGTTTATCTACTGGCTTTTATTTTATATTTACTTACTGGTAGCTCCTTGTACGCAACGCCGCAGGCGCATCGTGAATATTAATGGATGAATATAATATTGTTGTTTACATCTATGTGACAAGAAGCTGTCTGATTACATTGTTATAACATACCGCATAATAGAGTAAGCGATATTCTTATTACATGAATCATCTCAAGTTTTTCCCTATTTTTCATACTGTGGACAATTGTTAGTTTTTTTTTCAAAATTTCTTATTCTAGACAAACATATAAAGAGTTATGTTTTTACAGGTGAGTCAGTATCGGACCGTCCGGAGAGCGAAGCGCGTATAGTGAACGACCAGAAATGTATGGAAGTGCGGATAGCGCGGGCGGCGGGCGGGCTCGGGCTCAGCATAGCGGGCGGGAGGGGCTCCACTCCGTACATCGGCGACGATGAGGGCATCTTCATATCGCGGGTCACCCCCAATGGACCGGCTTATTTGGCTGGACTTAGGGTATGTACGCTGTCTGTTGTGAAATGTCTTTGAGTTTCGACACACTGGTCATATGTTTGAATTTACTTCTTTGTGAATATCTTCGTAGTCTTCTTTAAATGTGTGCGTATTTTCGCAAAGATTTACGATCAAATGATATTTGCTCAGTTTCTTTATGTAGAAATTGATAGTGGATACAATTTATTTTAATACCTAATTGATTATTGAAATTAATTTGTTGTTTATTCACTAAATTTTACACGCAAATATGTATGTGATGATTAGACATCGGATTATATGCACTAACAAAATGCCAAAATATGCATGCAAATATGCACTAAAAAAGGCCGAAATATGCACTAAAAACGACTGATATGCCTAAAATATGCACATATAAATAAAAAAAAAAAACCTTAGTATTTTTATATATTTAAATCAAAGATTGTACAAAAACATTGAAATTTTCTTGAAATTGAGTATTATAGTTTTTGTGCCAATATACAATTAAGCATTTTTACCAAATTTTCGAGCGCAAATTTGTGACGTTTGTCACCCGCGAGCCCAGTGTTGCCACCTTAGACCTTTCCGGGCTAAATCTAGCCCTTTTTTGGAATTCAACCCGTGTTTTACGTTTTTAGCCCCAAAAGGGTAATCTAACCCTATTTTGAATGGCTCAAAATTTACTTAAAATGGAGCCCATTTTGTAATTTTTTGCAATTTTACCATGCCAAAATAGGGTTTGTTTACTCGCTGAGCGTTCTGATTGGAGTCGACCAATCAAAACTCCCGCTACTTAACGATTTATGCACGAAATATGCACGATTGGGGAAAAAGGCTAAAATATGCACTAACGCCGTAATTAGAGAGTTTTATGCATTTGCATATGCAAATATGCAAATGCATATAATCCGATGTCTAGTGATGATATTAATAAAGCATAGCATTAATATAACTGGAACTATTCTGGTATGTGTTAACATATAACTGTTGATGCAATTAATTGCAGTGATAATCTTTCTGTGAGTAAACTAGAACATTAACTGGATTAATGGGAGACGATTGCTCATTTAATTAAGATTTCTATTACTTGTCAGCGTAGCTAGTCTTATACGTATTTAATTAATATATTTCATGTCTATAATACTTTAGTATAAGAAATGACTGCTATCTTTATTTCCTGTATAGATTTTTATCACTATCGAATGTACACAATAAACAAATGCGAATATTCTAGTTGTAAACGTAATTTACAGTCAAAACTCGTGCTATCACGATAAGAACATAATTGAACACGACAATTATGGTCATGATGTCATTATTTACTTAAATATGGGTATTATCGCAAATAATAATTATAAGTGTGAATTATCGAAACACATAGATAAGAGATGCCACACCTGGTATTTTAATTCAAGTGCTATATTTTGCATTTAATTCATAAAGAATGAAATCAACACGTACATTGTGCAAAAATTTTCTTACCTATTCACATATCTACTGAGAAATGGTTTCTGTCCCGCTTAAATGTCTTAAAGTTTTTCCTTTTAATCCTAATGTTCCTGTGGGAACATCATGTAAAAGTAGCCTAAGCTTCTCCATATTACATCAGTCATTTATCAGTGAAAGTAAGGTAGAAAAAAAATATACATATAATATTAAAAAAAATATATATTATATTTTGTTATATTTAGTAAGACGCGGTTATTTGTATATAAGAAACAAACAGTCCAATTTTATTATTGTAAGATATAGATTAAAGATGCTCCAGGTAATATTACGGTTGTTAGCACGTTGTAAAGGGCGCGTTCGTGACCGCATTTCACTTATTGCACTTTACAGGTCGGTGATAAAGTGTTGTCGGTGAACGGCACGTCGGTGGTAGATGTGGACCACTACTACGCGGTTGAGGTGCTTAAAGCTAGCGGCCAAACGCTCACTCTGGTCGTGACCAGGGAATCGCCCACGTCGACGAGGTAAGATTGGATCGGGTGATGGAAAATTATGGAAATAAAATCAATCTTAAAGTTGGCTTATAATTTCAAAGTAAAGAAAAATTCTGTTGGGAAATGTTTTGGGAGCAAAATCCTTTAAAGTTGACTGATCTGATGAATGGAAATACCTACTCCAATCTGTATTACTAATGTGGTTTTACTCATATCGTAATCAGAAGATAAGGAATAGTCAAACTTGTTGAAAAAGTCGAATACGCCAATCAAATGCTATTCCGCGAAGCACTAGACATTTTCCTTAGAATAGGAGATTGTTGTTTATAAGCAGATAAAGAATTCCTTTACCCGATAAAATAATGACTGTGTTGAATTTCAATTTGTCCTATCATAAATATTTTTTTATTTGTCGTGATCAAATTTATATTAACATTATGTGGACCTGGAAACCTAAAATTCAGATTATTTACCTACCTGCTTAAGGCACTTAATTATTAATACTGAAATAAATTAATGTCTTCATGGATACTGTTAATTGAAGTTGTGATACAAAAAACCTATTATTTATTTTTTTTCAATTAAAATGAATCAATTTGCAGAACACACAGCCGCGCGGCGAGCGGCGCTAGCCATCACTCAGTATCGACCGCTGATACGGTATCGACGCTCGAGAACGGACAGGTAATAACATTCCAGCGCTATCTGCTGCCCGCTATCCGCTATACGCTATCTGTGCTCGTGGATCGTGATGCAAGAACGCGGGAATGACGAGATCTAATCAATGTTTGGCTTTCTACTTTTTGTTGAAGATTGAATGTTGTACATATTCAAAATAATAGACTTTTCTGATTTGTTATTTAGAATACTGACATCCTGCATTTGAAATAGAATGTTTTTATAGAAATGGGCAATCGGTTCTTTGATATTACATTTGCGCATACATTTGCCCATTGAAAGAATAAAGGGCATTAATTAGCTGAGAAATTTTAAACGCTGTTCTAATTTAAACGATAGTTTAATTCAACAAAATATCCTTCATTGATGACATTGAAATGTAAATAGTCTTTATTTGGCATCATGTAACTTATAACTTACGTATTATCTTTCATAAAAAAAAAAATGTTGTGTGGTTTTATGAAACCACGGTAAAAGTGAAACTGTTCGAACGGTTCCGAACACTGCTTTGTGTAGCGCATGTCGCGTGCCGAGTAGGTATACCTACTCGGCAGCCGCGATACACGCGACATGCGCTATACAGACCAAAAAGTTTGAGACGATGTAATAAAAGTTTCACTTTAAAAAACAGTGATATAAAAATATGTTTGCTATTTACTTACAACATGCATAAATACTTTAGATCCAAACGGGTCGAGGCGTGCCCAAAGCGCTAATCATCAGCAACCCGTACGCGCAAGAGTTCGAGCCGGAGCAGAAGGAGCACGTGATACACACGATAGTGACGAACGTGTCGCCCGAGCCCGAGCCGCAGCCCGCGCACTACCAGCGGCTGCAGGCTTCGCCGCCGCCAGCTACGCAGCCTTATGTACCACCCGGTAAGATAAAATTGTATAATTACGCTATTTTGGAAACGGAAAATTACAATTACCAAGAGAAAACAGATACTAGATAACGTGCAGCAAACATTTTTAATTTCTCTTTCGCAACCGGCTATATTTTTGCTATGTCACAAGATACTATTAAATGTCTCATTTATTTGGGATTCAAAAACATGAAGACAGTTTGACATTGACTTTACAGAATTGAATAGAATGATTTTTAAAAATTTTGACCAATTTTGCAATATAGAGTGCATATTTTTAACCGATTTTGTACCAGTATGTTTCTTTTTATGTATGTACACCGATTACTCCGAGGTGTTTCTGAACCGATTTATGGGATTATTTTTTTGTTCGATGCGGAATGGTGTCGAATTAGTCCCATAAAAATTTTATCCGGATAGGCCCAGTAGTTTTTATTTCATGAGCATTTTTGTCTGTATTTGTAAATGTTGCAAGTGCATGTTTGAAGTCGGTTGTTTTTAACGCAGTTATCACTTGTCATGTGATGGCTATTAGGGTAGAAACCTATACGAAATTCTGTTTCACTTCAATGCACTTGCGTTCGTTTTTCTCTTGTTATTATTGTTATCCTGTTTTATGGTAATACGTGTTCACTTAAAAGTATTTATTTTGCAGCGTACCAGCAGAAGGTGCTGGTGCACACGACGCTGATCCGCGACGGCGCGGGGCTGGGGTTCAGCATCGCGGGCGGGCGCGGCTCGCCGCCGTACCGCGCCGACAGCCACGCGCTCTACGTGTCGCGCGTCTCGCCGCACGGCGCCGCCGCCAAGGACGGCAAGATGCTCGTCGGCGACCGCCTCGTCTCGGTGCGTACACACACACGTGCTGTGTGTACACGCACACACACTCAAACAGACGCACACTTACATAAACTGAAACATATAATGGCATTTCATACACGCATGTGTATACGATCACGCACGCACATGTGCGCGCTTACACAATATGCGTAAACACAAATACGTGTTTTATAATACAGATAAAAAATTAATAGTTATATTCTAATTCATGTTTTATTATTCATTTTGTTGGTTATTTTTCGGGGGTTTGTATTGTACACAATGGAAATAATTATTTTTAATATTGTAAGTCATCTCTACTTTACTTCTTCTTACAGATAAACGGCGTCGATATGGATAATGCAACACACGACCAAGCAGTAGCCATGCTCACGGGACACGAAAGATTTGTGAGGCTCGTCTTACAAAGAACCATCACGCCAGAACAAGGTTTGTATTTGAAGATAATCTTAATTTGAATAAAAACAAACCGTATTTTTGAAAATTTTCGAACTTATTTTTATTTATATATTAACAAATTTTCATCAGCATTATTTTCTATGTTATTTTTATTATATACTTAAGTTAACAAAAAATTTAAATCAGTTAATGTTAATAATTTCAGCGGAGATCCTATCGAGAAAGTCAACATCGGAAGAAGTGAGAGAGCACAAAACTAGCCAGCAAAACTTGAACGTCACTAACACCACGAAACCGATCTCGAATCACGTATCACCCACACCCGCACACAACCACACGATGCCGCGTGTAACTACTCAGATCGCACCGCAGGTTACACAGATACCGCCGAACCAACAAACACAAACGCTACCGAAACCGCAAACGCAACCGATAACGCAACCGCAACCACAACCGCAACCCAAGTACGCACCGAATGTCGCCCCGCCGCAACCCGCACCAAGAAAACTGAGTCAAACTAACGGAACGGTAAGGTTTTGGAGACGACACGATTCTGTGAATAGCTTTGTTTATTGCAGTAATTAGATAACCAACAAAAATTGGCAATTGTACCTACCATGTGATTTTATGGTTCTTTCTTTGTAACCATATTCTAACATAAAGAACCATCAATTCATTCCGAAACATCGACACTAAAATTGTAAATTTTTAATAAATGTTTCAGTCGGTTGAAAACATAGTTTAATGTAGTCGAATAGTGTAAATTTGTAGCAAATTGACAGTAGCGGCTTGCGAAGTCCGGCTTGCTTCGCGTCTTAATAATTGATTGTTGATCGCAGGCGGAAAGGAAATCAACTAACAGTGCGAGCACGCCTTTAACTCCTGGCGCGAATAAATTGCACGGCTCTAACGACGACGTATTCGACGACATTCAGGTGAGAACGCATTTCCCCCCCCCCCCCCACACGGTGAAGGTTACGGCTTAACACGTTCACATCCATGCTTACAATGTTCTAGCTTACACTGTATACGCGGCAATAGCACACCATATTATATGTACCTATGATTCGTTCAGACCGACGGTTTTCGAAGATGTCACATCCGTTTCGTCTTGAAATAAAGAGCTCATATTTCATGATGATAAGGTGCGATATCATTCGGGACCGTTTGGTTCTGCCACGATTCTTCATTGCATTTTGTGTAGATGTAGATCTTACGCTTGGATATCATGCAGCATATTACGAAACTATGTAAGTGTTTCAAATCCAAATATTATATTAATGACCATCATGTTTATGCCTCATTATAATCATTGTGTTTTAACATATCTATTGTGTATTTAAAAAAGCGCATATATCTAATATCTGGATTTGATAAATTACAGATACGTGTGAGTATGGAAAACTTCGTCGTCATATATGTAAATTTAGGATTAAATATTTCGTAGTCCAGTAAAAAAAATCGTGCTGAGATCTTTAGGCACTATACGTTCGCAATTCAAGTGATGTGACATGTTTATTTTTACAAACAAGATTTGTGAGTAAGAGTGGAAAAAAAACCATTGGCAAGTTTTTACATTTGAATCACAGAAAATTAAATGTGAAAAATTACCAATATTCAAATCATGTAGGCGTTTTACGAAAGAAGTCTCGCAGTCCCTAAAATTTCTTACCAGTAGATATGTAACGTAGACAAAATTTTATTAATTACTGATTTGTTACTTAGGTATTGTTTTGTTTAAATGTGAAAAACAAATAAGTAAAAAATATGAGTAAGGTTAACCTTGGTAATTGTGACTATTGATGAATAAAAATCACATCAAAAACCTAAAAGGATTTTGCGACAAAACATGATTATTTAATTATAGTGTTAATAAGTAAATAAAAAGTAAATTCATCATAAGCGATAATTAAGATAGTTAAGCCATCAGTAGTTAATTCACAACACTCATAAGCCGGGACTTCTTTCACAAAACGCGATCACTGATGCGATGTGAACGTGTACGCGCAGCCGTCTCGGCCAATCACGAGCGAGGAGTTCCAAGCGATGATCCCGGCGCACTTCCTGGGGGCCCCGCGCGCCGCGCCGGAGCCCCCGGAGCGCGGCGTGCGCATCACCGTGCAGAGGCCCGCGGGCCCCGCGCTGCCCCCGCCGGGGCCCCCCACACTCGGCCGCGTCACCGAGACCATCACCAAGTCCACCTTCACCGAGACCACGGTCACCAGGGTCACCGATAACCACCTCGTCGCGCCGCTCATTATTGAAGTAAGATGTTTGCTAGATCGCCTCACGGCTTACTGTGCCCTATGGGCCTATGGCGTCATAATATGCGTTGTTTATATACGATCAAGGTGTTTTATTTATTCATATGCTGTTACCAAGTATGTACGTATGTACTGTTACTGTTACCAAGTATATACGTAGCTCCTTACCCCCACACGTCAATCTCAGAATATTATGCTTTAGTCAGTTCTACCCAAAAATAAAATAATTACACTGCTTACAATAATTACAACATCCAAAAATAAAATATGTTTTAGGAATAAACTCTACATTGCTTTTTTACGGACACTCATTACATATTATTAAATATGTGAATCAAGGCCGTTCACGGTACTGATTCACATATGTGCAGTCACTTTAAACATTTTGATTTATTACATATTATTTTAATATCGTTATAAAACTTCCAAATATGTCAAATGGTCCATTGATCCAATAAAAAGGCTCTAGTCCAGATACATTTTCAGAAAATAGGAAAAACATTTGCCTTATAAATTAATCGAAGGAGTTGTACTTTTTTATATGTTGGTACATAAATATGCTGTAGTAACTCAGGCCCCGGAACCACAGACACAATAGAAAATCTATTGTGTCTGGGACCGATCGGGCCGCTTGTGGCTCACTGGGTTAAACCTGTAATGTTAATATAGAGTCTGTTCAGTAATGATGAATTGGAAATGGTAATTACAATAACTGCCCCAAGGAATTGTTTGTTTTCAGGACAATCAGTCAATCATTATTAAAGGATATTAAATCGGTTAATGGTGGAATAATAAATCGGTTAAAGGCGGAATGATAAATAATATTAAAATAACCACCTCCTCCTTTTTTGAAGTTGGTTCAAAATTAAAAAAGCTTTTAAAAAATACTATTGCTTACCTAATAATAATTCTGAAAATTTAAAAGGGCTTAATTTGATTTAATAAACTGATAATCTATGATTCTATTTACTTTTAGAAAAAACAAAAACTAATCGGTTCTCATAATCGTATATACCGATATAAATTATAAAAGGGAACCGCCAAAATTGGTTGGTCTAGACAAATCAGTAAAAAACGGACTAAGCAATGTTACCTGTAAATATAAAATTCAACAAGATGTTGAGGGGAGAGGGGTATAAGTTTTTGAAGCATTTTAATTCTATATTTGTATAGTTTCACCCAGTAACATTAAATAAATATACCTAAGACTACATTTGTCTCATCTACATTTTGTGTGCAGCTAATTCTGAAAAAAAAAATGAAGTGTTCGTGTCAGCTGCTAATATCATATTAAAGATTTTATGTATGCTAGTACTTAGCGTAACACAACTTTTATAAATAAAATATTTAATAATTATTGACACCAGAATAGTATTTTTGAGATAGTAATCGTTTTTATTGTCATATTATTGAAAAAGGTCTAGATTTTAGACTCATTCATGAAAACTTTAATAGTTACTGGAGTATATAAATAAAAATAGAAAATTAGTATGTATTGCGATTGAAAATGCTATCATGAAAACTTACAAGCCAGATTTAGTTCTATAAATGATTGAGATGCCCCAACTTGTGTTTTTTTTTTTATTTAAAATGCATTACGTATTCTGAAAATTTTAATGTATATTAAATATTGCAATAAAAAATTAGTATTGATTTTGAATAGGGTCGCAATCGCACAAAAGAAGTATCCCATATCGTGGATATATGGACGGATCTTAACGTCCTAAAAATGATTAATGAACGACTTCTGACAGTGAAACGACAGATAAAAAAAACGGGCCAAGCGCGAATCGGTCTCGCGACACAGACAGACAGACAGACAACAAAGTGATTTTTTTCTTTTGAGGTTCCGAACCGTAATACGTAAATTATTACATTTGAAGGTCTTAAAATCAGAATTCCATCAATTCAACATCAATATTGCATTGAGAGTTGAGCTTTTCATTAATATATACTATAGAAATAAAATGCCAATCGTAACTTCGTGGAAAATTGAGCTTCTTTCCGCGAAATTTCGATGAAACATTATTTTTTGAACACATAATATATTAATAACGTAATCATAGGTATTACATACATTTTATACACGAATGCAAACAGGAGTAGACCTAAGTGCAGGTAAAACGCTTTTATAGAAGTTAAACACGGCTTTGTCGATTGTTCTAGGATGTGACATTAGTTAAAGAAGGCGGCTCTCTAGGATTCAGTATAATCGGTGGAACGGATCATTCGTGTGTGCCATTCGGAGCCAAGGAACCTGGAATATTTATATCTCACGTAAGTGTATTAATTACTTAGTAAACTTAATTTAACATTTTATTTCTTTCTTAGAAATTTTAATAGTAATAATACATTAACAAATTGTCTCAAACTCAACTATACTTAAAAAGCTCACCTCATGGGAACAAAATCTTTTACTTCGGTAGAAAGAAGCCTATGTCACTCTTCCTAGCTTCCA
Source organism: Colias croceus (assembly GCF_905220415.1). Taxonomy (NCBI): domain Eukaryota; kingdom Metazoa; phylum Arthropoda; class Insecta; order Lepidoptera; family Pieridae; genus Colias; species Colias croceus. The sequence continues at coordinate 5,908,567 of NC_059546.1, forward strand.
GATATCATATTCAGATATCAGATTTCAGAACTTTCTTTCTAACCTTGCATTTATAAAATCGTATTAGTAAGGATAATGTAATTTCCCCAGATCGTTCCCGGCGGCGTGGCGGCTCGGTCCGGCAAGCTGCGCATGGGCGACCGTCTCGTCAAAGTGAACGGAACAGAACTGACAGGCTCCTCCCACCGCGACGCGGTACAGCTGCTGCTGCAACCGGGGGCCACGCTCACACTGACCGTGCGACACGACCCGCTGCCGCTCGGCTTCCAGGTCAGTGTGAACACGCCCGCCCCTGTGACACAGGATGCGCCAATGCGGATTGCGCACTTTTATATAAAATGTTTGGAAGTTTTGTATGAAATTGCGCAGTTCTTTCTTATATGGATAATGAAATAATAGTATTTATATTGCACGTGTAATATATACGAGTAAGACAGATATTAACTTAGGTAATGATTAAATTCTAGTAAGATTTTTTATGCATATTCTATATCATAGATACTTATATTGTTTGTAATATGCTGATATAATTACATTATAACGGTTTGTAAACAAAATATTAAGTCTAGCGAAACCAAGCATGACGTATGATATTAATAATCCCAGAAAAACTTACAACAGTATATTATTAATAGTAGCTAATAACGTATTTATTTTTCGACTTGGCGATCCTGTGTCATGGCAGTAAGTTTATGTATGTTTGAGATTTTAAATTGAGTGATAATAAGCTTTATGTTGTTTGAAATAATTATGTCGATTAACACATGCATTTCACTGTATAATTTACATGACATGAGAAGTGAATATGTTGATAACATCGATACACCCACACATATGCAAAATGGTCCATGTCTGCATGACTGCAAGTATATAATATTTATATGAACGAATATGCTACACGAAATTGAGTAGAGGAATTTGACGCTTCGTAGTATTGGCGGTTACGACAAATATGTATTACGCTTATAAACCGTATATAGATTGAAGCTATGACTGTGCTGAACTCTACGTACTTGCAGTGAATGTAAAAACATAATATGAAAGCCTTTAGAATGATAAGTATATATAAAAAAACAAAACATTTTGTTTCACACGTGCGTACGACGGCTGTTGCGACACAAATTCAGGGTCGCATTCAAGTTGAGATTGTTGACGTAACTGTAAGTGACTATTCACCCGAAAAGACATCTGTGTGTTTTTACTGATATGTCAGATAAATGTCCCCTTTCCCAAATGAAATTGGTGTGCTCAGCTATCACGATTTAAATGGTTCTATGTAACCTCGCTTTTTTCACATTTTAAATTCACAATTCCATAAATTAAAAGTTTTATGCAAATATCAAGTCCTTATATGTTGTCGTAGTTATATAGATGTTTAGAAAGTCGTTGTGAGTGCATTAAGACAATATGTTCCATAAATTATTACAAAACTCGATGTTAAATGCATGGCAACGTCTTTGCATGTAAATTGTGGCTGCTTGTGTAGTTGAAATTGCGTAAATTAAGAATTCGTTGCTTGTTATACTTATTGCATTGATAAATATTTTGATCTAGCTATTATTGTTATTCTAGTAAAATAAATATTTACAAAGTGATTTGTTTGGCAGGAGTTAACGATAATAAAGCAAGAGGGCGAGAAGCTTGGTATGCATATTAAGGGTGGATTGAACGGGCAACGCGGCAATCCGAATGATCCAAACGACGAAGGAGTGTTTATATCGAAAATTAACAGCGGTGGAGCGGCTAGAAGAGATGGAAGACTTAAAGTACGTATTTTTATTATTATTTACTAGTTAAATTACTGCAGAATAAGTGAAAAGAGCTAGCTAAGTTGTGTCGAATAGTTGACAAATGTAAGAACTTTGTTACTGGAAGTCATGATATTATAATATAAGTAACAAGGTCATTAGTGTTCCGGGAGTTGCAAGTTGATATGTTGCTAATTAAAAATCTGTCTGAATATTCTACTTCAAGTTGTCTCTGTTTTGCTCATGATAGTTGAAGCGTGCCATCTTATCTAGTCGCACACAACGTTAGTGTGCCGTTTTGGAAGATCAAATAGTGTGTTGGAAGTGTATAATAACTATGAACAAGCAATCAGCTAGATAAATCCATACTAATATTATAAATGCGAAAGTAACTCTGTCTGTCTGTCTGTTTTACTCAATCACGCCTAAAGTGCTGAACCAATTTGCATGAAATTTGGTATAGAGATATTTTGACACCCGAGAAAGGACATAGGCTACTTTATACCCCGGGAAATAGGATAGGTTTTATCCCGGATATCCCACGGGAACGGGAACTATGCGGATTTTTCTTTGGCTGCGCGGGCGAAGCTGCGGGTGGAAAGCTAGTATATAATAATTTAATGTGTACGTTACAGGTGGGCATGCGGCTGCTGGAAGTGAACGGCGTGTCCCTGCTGGGCGCGACGCACAACGAGGCGGTGAACGCACTGCGCTCGGCCACGCTCGCGCCGCTGCACCTCGTCGTGTGCCACGGGTACTCGCGCCCCGACAAGTTTACGGTGAGTTAGTAATTGTGTGTGACTACAATTAGTATAAGTCATCTATACATATAATAAATCTGTAGAAGGGTCAATTCTGTATATTGAAAATATTGAAAAAATAAATAGCACGGGGTGTTACTAGATCGATACCAAACCCAAATATGTGATACAAAAAAATTTTTGTCTGTATGTGAAGGCATCACGTGAAAACTAACGGTTCGATTTCGATGAAACTTTGTATTATTATACCTTATTATCCTGGGCGTAAAATAGGATACTTTTTATCCCGGAAAAATGCGTAAAAAAAATCTCAATTTTTCTTAATTTTTCCGCGCGGACGGAGTCGCGGGCGGAAGCTAGTAAGGAATATGTATCTAACATTGTAAAGCTAAACAGTTTATTAACTAGTGCACCGAATTCAAAAAAAACTTTCAAAAGATAGTTGTAAACTTTTATTTCAACGAATTAACATTACGAGATCTGCACAGATTGTTGCTAGTCGTAAATTAAAGAATTCTAGATGCATTATTAAACTAGATGCTTGTATGCGCTATATTATCACATAAATTTCACACTAAGTTTTAATTTTCATACACGACACGTTCTAGACTTTGTATACAGTACGAAAAAGCTAGTAATTAGAAATAAAATTCATAATTGAATTCACTTGGCTATTCTGCACAGTAATAAACGAAATAACTATTTTAAGCCGTAATTTTATTAATTTTATAGACAACATTCAGTACCTGTATATATCAAAATGAAACTTATTCCATTTCAAGCACTATTAAGTTACTTTTTCACGTTACTTCCTAACAGAATTAAATTTTTTGTCATTTCAATTTGTATTTAATAAGGAAAAATATTCTTCATAAATGGTAGTAATCAATTGATATATAAAGGTATTATGTAGTGTGTGAAATTAGTGCATGTTGCCACAGACGGGTAGCGAGAGCGGGACGGCCGAGACGGGCGGTTCGCTGTCTCACTCCACCTCCAGTCTCGATAGAGACGAAACGATGCATCAACAACAGGTTTGTTTGTTTTTATAGATAATAGAAAGTGTGTAAGCAAGGTAATGTTTTTGTATTGTTATTCTAGATACACAAAATTGAGTATTTGAATAAAAAAATTTTTTGTGCTAAATGGAAAGATTATATATTAGTTTTATAACAAAACTATTTTTTTAATTTTTTTTTTTTGCAATAATTCAAAAGTTATTTCAAAATAAAAATTAGTCTTTAAATCCAGTACCGAAAACACCCCGACAACTCCCGAAGCGTCACCCGGACGCGTGTGACGTCATAATGTTAGTTTTCACTCTTTGCAGTTGATATAAAAACGTATACAACTATAACATTTTGACGTCACATCTATGGTGACCAGCCATGGCGCGTTTATAGTCACGTGATTTTAATTTAAATTTCATCAATTTTTAATTGCTTATAATTAATTGAAAAACATTTTTTTTGAGTATTTTGCATTAAATATCAATATTATTAATAATAAAGTTTTAAAATACATGCAAAAAATAATTTTTTTTTTTTATTCAAATACTCAATTATGTTCACGACTTTGTTGTTTTGCTATATTATAAAGCACTGAGTTGCAATACATTTTTATCAATTATAATCGTTATAAAACCTTAAGGAAGTTCGAGTTTTTATCATGCTGTTTAATTTGCCATCAATGATATTCTTTTTCGTTTTAGGATCATAGCCCGCAGCAAGATATAGTTGAATTCGAACACGATAGGCAAGTTGCTGAAATGAGGGAAAAATCGACACCCGAAAAGGTATATAAAATATTGTATTTTTAAACCATTATAACGTATGTGCACTAATTATTTGAAATATAATCAAAAGATAGATTTTCTCTTGTTTTCTCATCATATGTATTTTATATTTTCTACACGTTTCGCCCTACCATACAAATAGTTATAGCTAGTTTTGATACTGTTGCATATTTTAATTATAAAACAGTTACCTACTGCGTATTAGGTTATTAAGAACCATTCATAATATTTATAAGACGCTTAATTCAGAAAGTAGAGTTGAAAAAAAGAATTTAAACATCCACACAACAAACACTTAACCCAACCCCACTAAATTGCAGGTGATGGACATAGTGCACGCAGTGGAAAGCATCGCCCTAGAGCCGGGTCCACCGTCCCCAGAGCCGCAACACAAGACGACCACAGTGGTGATGTCCAAACACACGCTGCAGCCTCAGGTCAGTGACACGCGCACGCACGCGCGACGCTAGCACCTAGTGAGGCGTACGTGTACGTGCTACTGCTAGCGGTAGGGGTAGGGGTAGGAGGACGTTCGAAGTATGCCTGAAAATCTTTAAGAAAAATAGTGGATTTTATTTAAAAGTTTTAAGAATTTGATTTTGGTTTTGAAGGTTAAATATTTAATGTGGACACGTTTGAAAATTTTATAAATGTGTTTTAGACTTACATGATTTGGATTTGCCATAAAAATATGGCAGATATAAAATATTCTACTACAACTATAAATGATAAAATCTATAAGTTGATAATAAAATAATAGTTTCAAATATGAACCTTCTTTTTGTTATAAATATTTAATATAGCATTAATTTTGAAACCGATTTTTACCATACTTTGGACGGACTTTTTAAATAAAATAGACAATTGTTATAAACAATTAGAAGCTAATTTAAGTAGTTAATTAAATAATAGTATTTAGTTAGTAATAAAATACGATAAATGTAGTATTCAATAAATTTGTAATTACAAAAGTATTTATAAACATGAATATTATTCACTATTTAAAATTTTTGTAATTTAAATTCAATGTAGTAAAATAATATTATAATCGCTCTACATATTTATTATTATATAGATAAATATACTAGAGAAGCTATTACGAAAATTCTCCTTTATATGATTATTATGTTCCTAATATTATGTATAGCATGGAGTTGATTTATGTAGTTTTGTATTATATTTTATATAAATATCTTCAATTAAAATATCCAGTATAATATTTGCACGGTGGATTTCCAAAAGATGGCATGCACCTTGTAGTTTATGGCTTGCATGAAAATAATATCCTTGTATTACGTGCTCTTTCAATTTATCTTCCAAAATAAATGTTGCAGTCTATGTTAATCCGTAGCTATTAATGTGACGGAGGTAATCGGTTATATTCTTTTATAGTATCACTGTCCGTTTGTTCTCTTTTATAGTTATTGTGATTTAGTTGGAATTGGTTGATATGTGTTATTGCATGTGTATAAAATTTCCGGGAAAGGATAAAATTCAAAGAAAACACTTATCAATGTCTTGTACCCGACTCTATAGATGTTGTATCGTGTTAGAATCATTGATGTTCAGCTTACTGACGATTACTTACGTCCGTTGCAGAATGCATACCCTCAAGGACAGGAGAGAGACAATTAGTAAGCAATAATATCTATAATATGTGCAGTCCAACACGATGTAAATATAGATAGTCCGTCGAATTGCGAGTTTTGTACTTGTAGGTTTTAATAGGCATCATTATTGTACACTATAATCTTATTCGCGCACTGACCCGTATGTAACTATGTATATTCCGATTTCATATTAAATAGCAAACATTGTCAACGTGTGTTATTTATTTTGCGCTCGCAATAACTTGATAGTGTTTTAAGTAACTTTAGTAGTCAGACCGTCTTGTTAAGGTTATTATGAACGGATGTGGCTGTGTATTTAAATCAAATTCATACAATATGGTTCATTCATTCAGCTGAAAAGGCCTGCTTACAAAATGTAACTGTGACTTAATATTATATTTTATATTTCGTCTGTTCGTATTGCTTCAGTATAATTGAACACTGTAAATTGTCTTGCAAAAGTATTGTTATTCGCAATTGTGTCTCATGATAAAATAGATAATATTTTTGGGAGAATATTTTTAATGTTTGCTATTCTGCATTTGTCTGTCAATATTGTTTTAATTGTTTACATGTAATACTTATTGTATACTGTGGTGAAAAAGTGTGTATGTGTTTTCAATATTCCGTACAAATATTGAACGGTTAATGTGGTGGTGTTTCAGTGTTAATGTATTTGATAAGAGCGTCTTTGAGGAATTTACAATAAACATTCTTCCAAATATACTTTCTATAACATATATTTTGGTGATGTATTCAAATTTTCTGAAGTGTAACCGCTTTTTGTGAACATTTATACCGTATTCGATTAATACCATATATTTTTACATGTATTGTTAGCTTTTACTGTATAACACCAATAGTGATGGGCGTGACTGCATTCTAAAACAAAATATACGGTAATGAACAATAACCAAAAGACCAATAAAGTAGTTTAAATATACCTCAATATTCTCGGTAGCTTGGAGTAGTTTCTGCAGCAATTTTGGATACGATTTTGTAATTACACTTGATAATACTCTCGATAATGTTCCAAAAAATTGTTCTAAAAAAGTAGTGTTAGAGGATCTTGGATATTTTGCAGTACAAGTTTTGTGTTGGACGAGTAAAAACTACACGTAAAATAAAAGGGATAGACGCGTTACAAAAACGTTTAATGTCCGTAACTCGCAAGAAAAACAAATAAAATTTCCAATATTCTCCAACACTATTGACAAATAGATTAGCTGATCGTCTCGATCACTTGCAGCCTTATCTATATTATACTAGTATAAACAGTTCCATGGTTTTACAATAGCTTTTATATCTTATTAAAACATCTAGAAACCTATATGTTCTTTTTAGATTTATGACGTGTTCCCAAAATTAAATTTTATATAAGCGTAGTTGTTGAATTATTCACTTTAATAGTATATTTCATGTTATTTGCAGTCGTTTATAGTATATTATGTTGTTTCGATAAAGTGTGTGCTCCCATATTGGATATCGAACACGAATAAAAGTTTAACATATCAAGCTTAAATTTTGGCCTTCAGAAAATTGTTGATGTTATTCGTTAAAATTCCATAAATTGTATTGCCAAAATATTGACTGCCAATTATTTCAATTGTGTTGATTGAAGTGACTTTATTATTAGAATAAAAATTTATGTTTCAATTTGTATACAAAATTATTGAAAATGGGAATTATATTTTAGTGTTGATCTTAAATACATAATGTTTCAGAAAATAGTGTTTTTCTCTTACTCTCTTTACAATTGTTAATTTAAGTTAGCGCCTTTAAATCATTTATTTTGGAAGATTTTTTGTTATTAGCTAAATTCTGTTTATTTTCTTCGAATTATTTACATTACGCGTTTTCGTGCAAGTCGCTTCGCCGCAGCCAGCAATCTATGGAATACTTATATCTATTATCTATTCAGTTCTCGCACTCTCAGCTTTCGGTCTACAATTGCTAAGTAACAATTTGAGTAAAGTGTATATTGTGTTGGTTCCGGTTAGTCGTCTAGCTCTCAAGCGGCGCCGCTATCGCCGCTGGCGGTGTTCACGGAACAGAAAGTGAAGACGCCGTCCCCCGCGCCCGGCGACGCGAGCCCGGCCCCACACCCGCACACGCAACACCCGCAACACCCGCCCAACCCACCCGCCAAACAGAAACCTCAAGTTCCCCGCAAACCGCAAATCAAGCGAGTTAGTTTCACGCCGGATTCCGACGACGTACATGAAATAATATCGCCCACGAAACGACCGACCTCGCTATCCGAATCGCATGAGTTGCATGACCGCGACCCGAGTGACCGCTCGAATACTAACGATGCATGCTCCGACAGTAGGCCATTACTAATCCGCCACCAAACTACAGTCGAGACACATGAACCGAAAAAGTTAACGCCCGTCGTTCGGCCGGAAGATTTTATAATTCCCCCTCCGCCATTATTCGCCACTAAAGTAAGTGAAAGTCAATTAGTTCACGACATCGTAAAAGGCGTAGACGTCCCGCTAATCGCTGTTGTCCCCGAACGCATCGTTCTGCCCGAGCCGACCGTGGCAGAGACGACCGTGCAGTCGTCTAACTCCACGAATTCCCCAGAAACTGAATTTCCACCCCCCGTAAATTATGAAGCTTTCCCGGCTTTTGAACCTACAAATAAACGTAGTGATGAATCATCACGATCTATTATATATTCCGATGTGCCTTCACCACAAGTCTTCCGTAGCGAACCTCCTTCATTAGAAAGTGATGAAATATATTATAATGAGCTATCAGTCAGTCCAGGTACGGCACCGGAACCGCCTGCGTTACTTCATGCTCAATATAAAACGCTTCCTACAGTCTCACACGTGCCTAATTCTCCCTGCTATTTACATCCAGACAGAAATTATTTCGATGATATGTCGAAGTCAAATGAGAGTCAATCATTGAAAGATTTAAGAGTTAAAAATATATCATCTACTATGGTACATTCGACGACGTATCCGCCCTACAATCCTTATCCTTCATTAACTACTGTAGCGGGAACATACAATCCTTATACGTGTGTAGTTCCTGAAAACACTCATAAACCTACATATTCAACCCAAAAATCTTTATCACCATCATTAGTAACTTCAGTAAGCAAGGACATAAACGCTAATCTTACACAACCTGGTCCGCTTGTGGGTAATCGACCTAAGAGTGCGCAGTCTGAGAGAAGAGTACGTTTTGGCGAAGTGACGAGTGCTTTTGAGTACGATATTTTGCCGAAAAGTTTGGAAACAATGAGAGAGGGGAGCTCCTCGCCTGCACCAACCCTCAAACCCGCATGGAGCAGCAAAACCAAATCCTTCGCCACCGGCGAGGTAATAATTGATGTTCGGCAATTTATCCACACACACCAACACTCAGCTTCTTATGATTGTGTTCGTCGACAACCCAGTTCGAGTATTTGACTAAAAACACACATGAATCAGTGTTCCCACTCCCATTTCCCCTCATTTTGTACGGATTTAACTTGCATTTTTTATACTTTGCATGCTTAAAATATATCCTAACACATCTTTATTTTATTCATTGTAGCAATTCATGTTTTCATTTCATATTAATTAACTGCATGGGTGTTTGCCTGGTGACGGGATCTCATTATTTGTATATATCATATGCTTCTTACCATTATTTAAACATTGTCACTTATTTGTAGTTGGTTTTTATTGTTTTATATTTTGATTAAAACCCTCGTTTCCCCAGGCTTCCCCACCTCATTCTGGTAAATTTGTGAAAGCATCTGTCAGCGATAAGAAAAAGTTTTTCGAAAACGCAATGGAAGAAAGCCACAAATCATCACCTAAACCAGGTAAATATATTTTTAAACAAATTCATACAGTTTTTATGTGGGTTATGATTTTCAGGTCTGTACTAAAATTATTTTATAATTTCAGAAAAAGTTTTCACATTCCTGTCGGCGGATGAGGTGGAGAAATTGAAGCAGGAAGAGGAAAGGAAAATGGCGTCGTTATCTCGCTCCGAGCTCAGGTCTTGGTCCCCGGGGGAGGACCGACACAGCGGAGACAGCGAGCATTCCGACGATGAGCCGTACGAGAACGGCCATAGGTAATGGATTACACTTAAATATTGTGTAGTATGATCTATTTACTGTTATTTGAAGTAGATGGATAAAATGTAGTATCAATTAAATATATATAATTTTGAAATAATACCAAGTATCTATATAGTTACGTTTCTGTTTTGTCGCTATTGCTTTTTAATATAATATTATTTTAACCGTCCAGGAGATAATTGAAAATTAATTGGAATCGGAGAGAATGCCATAGCGGGCCACGAAAACAAAATCATGTAGTGCTTTTTGTAAAATCGTGAGCGAAGAACACGACGTATTCCATGCATCTTTCTTTGTTTTAAACTATTTTCATCATTTGAGAAATCCAAAGTTAAGATTTGCATATTATATCGTATTATACATATATGTTTAATATTATTATTTAGTATCTACTGTATATTTTACGAACATTTCCCACACACTTCCAGCGTATCCCTGGGCGGCGTGAGTCCGTCAGCAAAATCTCAACGGCGGCGACAAGCTCGCTCGCCGTCCGAGCACGAGGACGAGCACGAGCGGGCCGCGAGGCGGGCTGCCTGGCGAGCCGCTAGACTGCGCTCGCTTGAACAGGTGCGTCGTTGTTGCACGGGGTACACACACACACACCTATAGAGGAAGAGAGATAGGCACACACGCACACACACACCTATAGAGGAAGAGAGATAGGCACACACGCACACACACACCTATAGAGGAAGAGAGATAGGCACACACGCACACACACACCTATAGAGGAAGAGAGATAGGCACACACGCACACACACACCTATAGAGGAAGAGAGATAGGCACACACGCACACACACAACTATAGAGGAAGAGAGATAGGCACACACGCACACACACACCTATAGAGGAAGAGAGATAGGCACACACGCACACACACACCTATAGAGGAAGAGAGATAGGCACACACGCACACACACACCTATAGAGGAAGAGAGATAGGCACACACGCACACACACACCTATAGAGGAAGAGAGATAGGCACACACGCACACACACACCTATAGAGGAAGAGAGATAGGCACACACGCACACACACACCTATAGAGGAAGAGAGATAGGCACACACGCACACACACACCTATAGAGGAAGAGAGATAGGCATACACGCGCACATAGATAAGCAGCAGATAAACACAAACGTGAAAAAGATGCGTACACACAAGCACTATAGAAGTGCTTACATCCAACACAAGTCAGACCATTTCAATTGAAACACTGCCTTACCTCGAGAACTTTCATCAACGTTCGACGTATTGGTCAGTTGAACGTTACCTTAAATATGATAATTTAGGTACACTAAGGAACTAATTTAGGTACTTAGGTACACTAAGAAAAGTGTGAAAATATCAAACTGTAGGGTTTATGATGATAAGGATCTATAAACTATTGACAAATTAGGTAATGTTTTAGAAATTAAAAACAAAACATTTCCTGTTCGAGTATATTATAGGGCAATAGCTTTCGAATAAAGAGGCTTGAATGATTAACATTTTAGGATGCAATTGAGTCACAAAAAGCAATTAAAAGCATGGTGGGCCCGGCGCATGACATCATAGGAGAAGTACCTCCGAGGGACAGATCTCCTTCAGAGGTAAATTTAACCTTTATTATGTGTCGACTGTCCTATTGATATTAACTAAAGCTATTTCCAGTGGAACGAACATTTATAATAAAATTGTTTTGTAATAATAAAGACAACGATGTCTTTCAAACTTTTAATTTAATATTCATCCATATTATTTTATGGTTTAAACTATTTATCATTTTATTAATTTTATGTTCATTCCACTTCTATGTCAGAATGTATGTGTTAATCCATTATCTAATACATGTTTTGTTGTCTTTAACATCATTGTCATTAACATTCAAATATCCTGGTGATGCATTTATCACGTATCATGGTATACGTGACTTCACTACTTCACACTGTATTTCTGCATTGAGAGTAAAAATTATAGCTTTCGAAACAGTGAGACAATGAACTAAACTAAACCAAATTGTTTAACTCGTATGTATCTGAGGTCGGGAGTATATGTCGCTTAGCTGGCGCATTGTGTACGTCTAATCGGGGTGTGTGTCACATTGGCTTTAAAAATTATAGAAATGGCCCCTGCCACGTATCGCGTTGCGTACAAAACCGGGGCCGATACTGGCCGTCAAGGAGAAGGAAAAATTATTAGACGAGAGAATAACGCTTCGCACGGAGGAATACGTGTGTCCCGCCACCGGCGAGACCAAAGTCCGAACTGTCGAGTACATTGAGAAAGTCATTGAGAAAGAGGTACTGCGATTGTAAATGCTAAAGTATACTAGAGGTCGCTGTACACAAGCAATGCCGTTTCGTGTGTGGTTTAATGTTGTTACATATGTGTGTATATTGATTGACGCTTAGCTTACTTAGGGACTGACTTGACTTTTTGACATATATTTCACTAGTGGGGCCTACACGCAAATAATTTCTACACTGTTGAAACACCGTTTAGTTAAGTGTAAATACAGCAGAATAGCAGCACATTGTCACGAATGTTCGTTATGGTGATGGTGGAAAACGATCAATTACTGTAGATATATTGATGTTTTATATAATTTAAATGTATATATTTATTTGTTTATTGCATGATATTTGAGCATGGCATGTTAAAGTTTGTTGTGCTTTTGTCAGACCATACCTGGGTTCTAGACATGGAATCTTCACAACAGGAGTAATGGTTCGTTGAGTTTATTTAATACACGTAATACATAACCGTACTTCAGTTTCTTATATTTTTTCATTGCTAAAACTGAAATACGGTTCATAGGACGATAATTGCTTAGCCTGATCGACGCTTTTTAGTTTTAGATAGTGCTATTTTACATTTAAGCATAACATGTGGCATGAAAATCATTCGAAAACATTAAAAGTCGAGTTCATTCGAACGCATTTCTAACGATACATAACCAGATCGTACCGAAAGTTCATTCATTCATCAATTAAACGATAACTTTCACATTTTTATTCAGGTAGAATCTTTCATTCTCTCTTTTTATTTTTACACCAATCACTGACAAGTGATATCTCTCCAGGTCGAAACGACGCAAGAGAAAATAATATCGTTGGAGCTGACGACGAGCCCCAGCAGCGAGACGGCGCCCACAGAGCTGGCGGGCGCGATGGGGCTGGGGGAGGGGGAGGGCGAGGGGGAGGGGGAGGGGGAGGGCAGCTCCCTCCAGCCTGACATCGTGCAGGTTGTCAACCCCCTGCTGGACGGCGGCGCGGGCCACGTCACCGCCATCCCCGTGGGGCCCGCGCACAGACTCACCGCCTACTCGGAGCACCAGTAGACCCCCCCACGCGCGAAACTAGAATATTTTTATTTTTCTTTCATAATTTTGCTTTGCCGTGCAAAATTCTTTTTAAAGAAACGCGTAAAAATAATTTATTAGTTGACGGCGCGAACGTCCCGGCCGGCCTCGTGAGCGCCAGAACGCGCGAGATACGTAGCAGCCGCGGCCCCGACTCGCTCCATCCGAGCGACGAACTCGTTTGTAGATTTCTTCAGAACAACGAACGTTTTAATGTTTCCATCTTCTGTATTATAACTGTGATAATAAAATAGAAATTCCACCGATGTATAGAGGCCCGTCGAAGAAATCCACCAACGACTTTTTTTTTATAAATCGTGCATTTTCTTATCACAATTGTTTTATTTTTTTACTATTATTTCGCGACGGAGATTCGTGTACGAGATGCGTATCTATTTTGATATTGTACTTTGAATACTTTACGTATTGTAATATTTTCATTCCGTGCAAGATTTTATTGTTTGACTGAATGCCGATGCAGTACTTGTGTACTTTAGGAGCGATAAGAATTCATCGGGTCGGTAGGCGAGATTACTTAAGTGTAGGTACAAACTATCAGTCACATGTTTTATCAGATAGACAGACTATATTTGGCATCACAGTCTTATTCGTTCGACACTTTGATCATTTTTAAGTACCTTTAACGTAGTTTATAATTTTTATTTTTGTATTGTCATCATTCGTACAGTATTTGTGTTTTAACTGGTGTATTATTTTAATTTAATAATTTTATTGTAACAATTATGTATGTGGTGCCTTAATTCTAAATGGATTAATTATTGTAAAATAGCGATTTTTAACAATGTCAACTCTATTCATAATGATAATAGATTCCAATTTAATTGTAATTATACAAATAGAATTTTTGCATTTGAACTTAGCGATGCTGTATTGTCTTTTTTAAATGTATAATTATTGTCTATTGACTAAATCTCAACAAATTGTATATTTCCGTTGATAAATGTTTTTTGGAAAAATAATTTAATAGACTCATGTTAGTATGTACCGCGTGTTGATTGAGAGAGTGGTGAATGTGTGTCCTTTGTATCTTTTTAAGACTCTTTAGCTACATGTGGATTGTAAACTAATGGAAATATTGGATGTTTGTCCTATAAATGGTTTAATATATATTTTAATAAAATGATTTGGTTGTTTTATTGTCTTTAACCCTGTATTTAAATTGGTAGTGATATAAGTAAATTAAACACATTACATCCAGTAAAACATTTAATATAGGTAATGGAAACAATAATAATAGGTATAACATAATTAAAATTAACTAAATATCTTATTATTAGTTATAAATTATAATAATCTTGACTACTTCTTTGGTGCAATGATGCCTTCCAGTTGCGCCTGAAATATAATGGATAATAAATTCATAATATTAATTGTAGTTACAATATTGTAAGAAAACCAATTTGCAACAATCTACTCTATTTTAACTTAAAATAAGGTTGAAAATATGCAATGAAATACTAAAAACGTACCTTCAATTGCGCATTAGTCTTCTTCAAAGCAAGTAGTTCTTCTTGATGACGCTTTTCTTCAGCGGCGCGTAGTTCTGCCGCTCGTCTCTCTAATTGTTCAGTTTTCTGTTTCAACTCAGTACATTGCTTCTCAAGAGCGGACCGCTCAGCTTCGAGCTTGGCCACTTGATCCATTAAATCCGATTTACCTTGTTCAGACTGCAATCAGTTATAGATTAGTTGGTTAGAAAAATATTGAGAACTGTGATGTGAAATTGCAGTAGGTTTTTTTACTTGATTTTTTTACTGTAGACATGGTACCTATGCAATTCAATTAAAAGTGCTGGAAGGAAAATTACTTTTAAGTGCTTGACACCTCGCAGTGAGGACGTGAGGACTTTTGACCATACTTCCCTACTTATTTATGTCTAAGAATACGTTCGCTTATTTCGAAACGGGATGCTGACTAACTTTGTATCCATTTAAAACATTTTTGTTTCATTATTATTATAACAACAAGTTTTAGGAAATTAAAATTAATTAACCTGTAATGCTTTTCGCATTCCAAATGCAATTGAACTACAATACAGGGTTTGGTATGCTTCCATAGTAATTCGAGCTTCATCACGCACACGCAACAGCAGTAATCCCCTCTCACCACAGTTTATTGTTACCTAAAAGTAAATAAGTTTTATGCCTTAGTAAGTTTTAATTTAATTTCATATGGTTATGAAAAGAATTGTAGGTAACATGATCAACGTCCCTATTCTAACCGGAAATAACAAACTATATCCAAAAAATTTTAATTGTTTGGCTTATCTAGAATTTTTATATTTTTACGTAATCAAAAACCCCAATAAACTTACTTGTCGTATCAACTCGTCGAAGCATTGTGTATAGAGTTGTCTACGAACGGGACAAATGCCCGTTTCACGGGCCTGCCTCTGTTGCAAACGAGTGTCTAACATTTCTTGCAGATTTATTACATCGAGTCTTGTGGCGGGAGTCGATGATATCTAAGTAAGTATTTTAAAAAAATAAATGAGGACGTATAGAAAAATTGTTGTAGTTGTTGTTGGATATTCCTAGTAGGTGGTAATAATTAAGATTACCTTCTGGGTCCATATTTGGCCATCTTCTTCCCATTCTTTAGGAGGTAAGATAGCGTTTAAAATTTCCTCTGTTTCGCGTTTGGCTTCTGTTGGTACACATGGCTGTGCCGCTGTGCTTATACTTGGCGGTTGCTGTAGTTTATTTAAATAAAAATGTAATTTGATTAATGATCATGTTTGTCTTTTTTTCTGCCTTAGAAGCTGAATCATCATTGGGTTGTAAATATTACCTACCGCTTTTTCCGGTTGTTTGGTCACTAAAACTGGATTATCATAACGAACTAGAGTATCCTCTGCAGAAACTGGTGCCCTTTCACCCATTTTTTATAATAAAAATATTTTATTGTAAACCGATTTGACTGTTTTTGAGTTGTTTATCAACAATAGTGGTAACTATAGCAACCACAACTTCATGAGATAGCTATGAAATCTTGTATGAAATATGAAATCCATAGTGGTCTAAAAAATTTTTAGTTGCAATAATTTTACCTACCTTCCTACGTTCTTCACCACCACTAATATCTTGAGCTATGCTATTCTCGAGAATAGCATAGCCACAGAATACTTCATAGTAGACATGACATAGCTCAAGCAAGATACTAGTGAATAATAATAAGATTAAAAGAAAAGATAATAATTTATTTTAGACATAGGTAATAATTATTGAGGGTGTGCGATTGGAGCCTATAAATTATGTTAGGGAGCATTTCTATGTAATGCAGGTAACGTTCGTGTGAATGTTCGACGCTCCTGTTCGTCATAATGCTTTTTAATTCAACCTTTTGCTATAGAAACAGTGTCAGTAAAATGTAAAGGTAATGCCTATAGGAGCACTTATTTTTAAAATCAAGTTATTCAAAACATAGAACCATCATGTTCGATAAAATTTGAAAATGGTTAATACATTTTCTGCTACCTACTGCTCTTATTTAAAACCCAGCCTTTAAATGAGCCTTCAGCCTTAAGGTTTCCTGCTTTTGATCAATAAAAAAAACCTATGGGTATACTCACTTATAGCTAAATTATAAGCTAAAGCTTATGATATTACGCCACACGGCTTAGGGTCAACTCACACCAAAAGAGCGGCGAAGCGCAGCGCAGCGCGGCGAAGCGCGGAGTAGCGGAGGCCCGCGACTTCTCGAGCATTCCAGCGACTTCTCGAGCAGTCGCGGGAATCCGCGCGCCTTCCCGCGAAATTCACGGGTCGCTCTGCGCAGTTCGAATGCTCGCGCGCACAGACGCGTGCGGGGAGCGGGCGCGAGGGGCGGGATATTGCCAGCGGCCGCTCGCGAATGCTCGAGCATTCTCTGGAATTCCCGCGACTTCTCGCGCAGTCGCACGGCTCCGTATGGAATTCCACGAAATTCCAGCGGCGCCGCGGGCATCCGCGCGACTCGTTCGAGCTTGTCATGCGATAATAAGTATTATAGTAATGAAGATAAAGTTAAAATTCATATGACACGGAAACTGCGCTCCGCTTCGCCGCGCTTCGACGCTCTTTTGGTGTGAGTTGACCCTTAAAAGTATAGCTGTTAGTAAGCGAGATAGTTCAATCTGTAATGCCTTTGCTGTTGGTAGTAATTACAGGTTATTTTAATAATCTTACTTGTTCTTAAATGATCGTTCGAAGTAATGTAAAAATTATAAAAAAATTATATTAAAAATTATATTAATTGAATAAGGATACAATTTCGCCAGTAGTTAATAAATTACACCATAATCTTATGTTATAATAAAATAAAATACATGTTTATGTAAAAAATGTTTTATTTCTCATAATTACGCCTACCATACTACATATTGTGTATCATCAATATACACAAACTGCACTTAACAAACATCCAATTACACGCATACACACTTAGCAACGGGTGCGACTTAAGCAAATAATTAATTTACAAATACTTTGAAACGCTTGAATATTTTCGATGATATGAATGGTAGATAAACAAAGGTTTGATGAAGTTATTGTTAAAAAAAGCTTATAAAATATTAGCAAATGTAATTATAAGTTTTTTTTTAACAATAGTTGATTTATATTTAGTTTAAATGATTAATTTACTTATTTATATTATTTTGTGTGTTTATTCAAGCTTAGGAAAGTACTTTGTGTAAAAATAGATTGGAATATACAAATATTTTATAGGATTATTGATAAGTTTAGTATCCTTTACTACTGAGGTATTTTCACGAATGAAGTTTTCATACAACATATTATTATAGAACTACTAAACTGTACAAGTTGATCAGGCAAATTAATTTCAAAGTAAAATAAATCCTTCTAAGTATATCTATTTTGAATAGGTAGGTAATTATAATATATTTTCTGGACAATTTTTTAACCGTCTTCAAAGTTGTGGATGTTACCAATTTCTCTGACAATTAGACCAATTTTCAAAAACTTTTTTAATACCTTGACATACACATTTTCAACGTTTAAACACGAAATTCCCATTCTTCATTCATAACCATTCACTCTACATCATTAACTATTGAGAATCGCTGCTGGAGCTCGAGCTCGAGTCCGTGGACATAACTTCGACGTCCTCTTGTGCGGGCGCATCTTTCCCGCGTCCGTCGATAGCGACCGAGTTCCCGCCGCCCACTGACATGTGTAACTCGCCTGACGGATGCCATGTGAATTGATTTGTGGCTGACGCAGGCACTGGAAGATAAATTTTTAATTTATAGATATTGGTATGGGAGTAGTATATTGTGGAATATTCCAACATAATTATATATTAAATGCGATTTGTTTTTCTTTAAAAACACTTTGGGCGGAAATCTAGTATTTTTCTCACTCCTAAACAAAGCTTTGTTTTATATTAAACTATCTGTTCTATATTATAAAAGTTGTAGTGGTATCTTACAAATAGTTTAAATACAAGATTTTTAAAACTATATTGGATCTATCAAGTAATAATGCTGGAAACAAAAATTAATATCTTTATTTTTTCTGATGAATTAAACATAATATGATATGCCTATTCCAACAGCAAGTTAATATCCAATTTTAAACCTAGCTAGCTTAGAGGTCTTCTTCCAAGTATAAATAAAATTCATCAAATACCAACATTACAATATGTTACAGGAAAATAATACATAACACAAAAATCCAAACAAAACAGATATCACTAATTAATACAACACTTAACGCTGTACAAATAAACAAGCTGATAGTAATATTAACATAACATACTTTCGTTCATAATTACTAATTAGGTGATAGGTCCTTACCTCCTCCTGTAGTGATTCTATGAAGATCGTTAAGAGTGGACGGTGCATGACCATTGAGAGGCAAATCACATAATCTTCCGAGCATTCCCAGTCGCATCTCTAGATCAGTTGGATAAGGCCTGCGAGGGTCTCCCGGCTGCCAGGACAGTGGCGCGCTGACTGCATTTGACGCACTTATCCTGTAATCATGAATAGTTTAACAGGAGGTAAGATATGTTGATTTTTTCTGCAAATAATTATTGATATTCATACTTAAGTTACTACAAGTTACTTCTTATATCCAGAAATAAGAGTCAAATTATTCAATTATTTAGGTTTTTGCTAAAATGCTTTTCTATCTCTTGCGGTAAAATGATACTTTATTGGACGTCGATTTGAGAGTCGTAAATTTTTTTGTGGATAGCTATTGTTATAACCATATAATAGCTATTGCTATTACCATGAAAAAAAACCCCTCTGAACTTGACATCCATAAAATAAAAGTACAGTTTAGCCCTTCTTGCTATCCAATAAATAAAATAGAACAAAGTCTTACCTATGCGCAAACTTAATCAATTCTTCTGATGGAACAGGCCTCTTTCTTGATTTCACAATTGATGCCAACTTCTGTCTAGCTTGATATAATGATGTAGCCAATATTTGTTCTGCATCTTTTAGTTGCCGTTGCAAATGATATATGTCTTGATCCTAAAATATGTGACATGTTATATCAATGAGTTAGAGTTATATCAAGGAATCTATCATAACAAATAAATACATAAAAAAAATGTTACCTTATTGTCTACTTCAGCTTTCAATTCATTCATTTTCTGTTGAATTTTTGCTTGCTCATCAGCTAATTCTAAAGTTTTCTTTAACTCTTGATCTTTAGAAAGTAGAAGATCAGTTAACTGTGCATGATCAGCCGCTGAGAGTTTCTGAGATTTAGGAGCAATTGCTACTTCTATCATTTCTCTGAAATAAAAACCAATGTTTTAATACTATCAGTTCAACATGGAACATTACAGAGATAACTGTAAATTTTGCTTTTCTAAGTTCAAATCCAAGTTTTCTCTAATTATTTAGGCTTTATTATATTTATCTAACATCTAACATATATTATAAAGGCGAAAGTTTGTAAGTATGGATGTATGGATGTTTGTTACTCTTTCACGTAAAAACTGCTGAACCGATTACAATGAAATTTAGCACACATATAGAGGGTAACTTGGATTAACACATAGGATAGTTTTTATCCCGGAAATCCCACGGGAACGGGAACTATGCGGGTTTTTCTTTGCAAACGCGGGCGAAGCCGCGGGCGGAAACCTAGTATAATATATATGCACAAAAACACTTACTTAGCTATTAGTTCTATATCATCGATCAGCGACAGCAATCTATCTCGGGTGCTCAAATGTGATGCCATAATGTACGCAAGTTAACGGCAGTTTGAAGGTTCTCTTTTAATTGTTTTCTGTATAAGTTGTTATTTCAGTGCAGTGTGCACAGTTATTTAACATTTTATAAGAATATTAAAAAATAAACAAGAACAGTGCATTCGCCTTTGCTTGATTTGACATTGACAGTATGTGACGCTGTTTATTTGACACACACCGTCATCATTCGAAATTAATGTTGCCATTTTCATAATAGAAAAATGCGTTCCATGTTTTTCATGTTTTTAAATTAAAACAATGGTTTTATGATTAACGTAAAAATTTATTAAAATGTCGCTTTTATTAGCTTCACCTGTATGTTTATATGTATTGTATTCCTTTAGACTCGATTTTGACCCACTTTAAGGCTGGTTGCAGAGCTTGACCGACCGTCAGTGCGTACCGTCGGTCCTGACGATACGCATCAACAATTGTATGACTATGAATTGCGCATGAATTGTCATGTGACCATACGCGTGCGTATGGTCGGTCTAGCTATGAACGTTTTTATGAATTTCCATACATATGACAAGCGCGACTGACGTACGCACTGATGGTCGGTCAAGCTCTGCAAACAGCCTAAACGCAATTATTTAATTCAAACTATGAGGATTGCCGAAATTCATTGTCACCTGACAATGAAATATATTTATTCCTTTTGTGAAATACTGAGTGTTGAGTTCACTGAGTGTCACCCATTTTTATTACGGTCTATTTAAATAATATAACTACAGCTTTATTTGAGTGCGTTTCTTTTAAGACGAAAACATGATAATGTCTTTTCTTCTGTTAGGTACCTATATTTGAACAGTATCGACTATAGTATAAAATATTTCTGAGAATAATAATTATTTCACAGCAAAATTATAGGGTTGGTTACAATAGCTTATTCCATTCTTCCACTAGCGTGACCGCTCCCTTCACGGCCTCCGGGGCCGTTCCCGTGGAATTTCCGGGATAAAATCTATCCTATGTGGTTATCCAAGTTAGTTAAGTTATATGTGCGTTAAATTTCAATGTAATCGGTTCAGTAGTATTTGCGTGAAAGAGTAACAAACAAATACATACACATACATCCATCCTCGGAAACTTTTGCATTTACTTAATAATAATATTTAAGTAAGTAGGATAGGTTAGGATAATATAACATTGATAAAATACAAAATAAACCATTTTTTAGGGTTCCGTAGCCAAAATGGCAAAAACGGAACCCTTATAGTTTCGTCATGTCCGTCTGTCCGTCTGTCCGTCTGTCCGTCTGTCACAGCCGATTTACTCGGAAACTATAAGTACTACAGTGATGAAATTTGATGGGAATATGTGTTGTATGAACCGCTACAAAAATATGACACTAAATAGTAAAAAAAAGAATTGGGGGTGGGGCCCCCCATACATGTAACTGAGGGATGAAATTTTTTTTTTCGATGTACATACCCGTGTGGGGTATCAATGGAAAGGTCTTTTAAAATGATATAAAGTTTTCTAAAAAACATTTTTCTTAAAGTGAACGGTTTTTGAGATATCAGCTCTCAAAGTCGTAAAAAGTATGTCCCCCCCCCTCTATTTTTATAACTACGGGGTATAAAATTCTAAAAAAAATAGAGGTGATGCATGCTAATTAACTCTTTCAACGATTTTTGGTTTGATCAAAGTATCTCTTATAGTTTTTGAGATAGGTTGATTTAACTGTAATTTTGGTTAAGTTATTGTGCTTACACTGAAAACGATGGCTGAACCTTATAAGATAGATCAAAAAATATACTACAGTATTGTACACCTTTAAAAATCCGCGATGATATAAAATCTTTATAATGTAGGTACTTTTTACGAGAAATATTAGCTTATTCAAGCAATACGCCATTAATATTAATATTCATACATAAAAGTACAAGGCAAAATATCGGGAGAGTTTAGGCTCCATTCACCAGGTGTATAAATTGACATAATAAGTTTATTATATTTGCTGCTACGGAACCCTTTGTGCGCGAGCCCGACTCGCACTTGGCCGGTTTTTATTACAATGATTCCATTATTTTTTTTTTTAATTTACCACGTTATCCTGTTTTCAAAGTTTTTGACCTTCCAAATTGTCGTAATAATGTTGGTAGAAACTCTCCAGTAACTCGCATATGTAGTACTTTTAATGACCTATGTAAGTCGCTGGGTGGTATAATAGACATAAATTTTGATTCAATTATAGTTTTTCGCAAAAAAATTACAAATTTCTTGTTTGGCACAAAAATTCAGTAGAAGAAATTATGTTGAACGATTTATTTTTTCTATTCTTTTAATTAATTTATTTAAGCACTTAAAACAACAGTAACGTAATTATATTATAAGTTTTCTTGTGCATACCTGTAATTGGTGTATACATCATATTAATATTCGATAGTTGTTTAGTTTTAATTGTGATAATTTTCATGTGTACTCTGTTGGTATGTCTAAATTAAATAAATAAAATAAATTATTTTTAATCAATATCATATGAATATTATAAAGTATTCTTAGGCTATTAGAATATATATTTGATTTCCCCACTATAAAAAAGGGTAATAGATATTTCCTAGTCCTAAAAAATGCAAGATTTTCAAAATCAAAATTGCTCCTTTCATAAAATAGGAGTAAAAAAGATTTTCCGAAAACTTTTGAGGTAAGGAACTTGATCCTTCAAGTTCCTCAAAAGTTTTACCAAACCAAACACACTATACTTTTTACTAGATGTTTATTAACTTGCAATGTACCTAACTATTTGAAGCAGATAATATCTGAAATTATTTTACACACATACACGTTCAATTTGTATGACTATTGTATGGCTATTATCCAAGTGATTCAAATGGCGGCATATCCAAGATGACGGACCAATTTTATTTTTTAATGCACTCCTCTTATATGGGTAAAAAGTGAAGTCCCGTGTCCCCGTAGTGGGGTAAGGGGCAGATGCATTATGCATACATCTGTTTCACTGATCGATTTTCTTTAGGGATAAGTAGGTGATCAGCCTTCTGTATCCTACCAGACCGAGACATTTTTTTTTTCTTCGTCTCCACCGGGAATCGAACCCATGACCCCTCGGTTCTACGCTCACGCGTCAACCACTGTACCAAGGAGGCAGTCAATATGGGTAGGTATAAAATAAAAAAGGGCTTGCTATAACTCAAACAAAATATATATTGTGATGTCGTTCTAAAACAATATAGCGGAGAAACTTAAATTAAAGCTTGTTTTTAAAATGACTTTTACCTCAAACTTATTTGCATTTTGCAAAATAATTAGGTTCCTATCTATAATATTATGTATCTTTAGGAAAGGCTTGTATGTTGTACTGTTTGTTTGTTGTTACCTACATCGAACGAAAGATCGGAATCAGTTATCAGATGCCTAGTGATTTCATCGAAGGAATTAGGTATACCTAGCCTGTATTAAGAAGGAGGAGGACTGAGGAGGTAAAATAAGTTTCCTCAAAGATCTTATTCATTCTTTATTGAAAGTAGGATAAAGATTGGCTCATTTATAACTACCTAGTTAGGTACGTAATATTATGTAATTTCAAAATTTTGTCAGTTATCTGCTTTTGTCAGACTCTAAGCAGATAACTGACAAAATTTTCTAAGCCTTAGAGCATTATAGTAAATAGTTATCTGAGTAATGAATGTTCTATGCCATTTTTTATATTTTTATAATATTATCTTCTGAACTATAAGAGTTAATAGGTATTTTCATAATATTATGATAAAATTCCAATTAAAGGTCAGTTATAAAAACTGTTTTTTCTGTTATAATTAAACTGTAAGACTGTAAAGCGAAAGTTCTCGCGATAGATTGTTGTTAAAAATTCCTTAGTAGTATTTCTACTTCGTACATGCAAGTAGGTACATCAAAATACCTATGACGTAAGTATGCAGTGCGTTAAAATGTACATTCTCTCCTCTACTTTTCGTTCGCAGGTAGGTAATAATAATGTTATAGTTGTGTAATGCATGAGTTAAGCGTTACCTATAGATCATTGACATAATATCCTTTCCATTTACGTGTTTTATACGAAGCGTCATCGTTTCATAGTCTGCACTTTGTATTTTAGGCTAGCCGCACACACGCAATATTATGGATCAATATTATTGTTGACTATATTGAACAATATTCAAAAAAAAAAGATGGATAAAAAAGTTGATGATGAAAAAACCTCAACTAAACCATTTAAATGTCATAAATGTTCTTTTTCATTGGCAGCTATACTTCCTTGAGTATTTTCTAGTGTCCGTCTCACAGGTCCGTCTGCCCAATCTTACTCTCAACTAAAATATTGACGCACACTCTGCACACGACAATATTATTGTCAATTTCCCTGCCTCCCCCCGATATTGACGAAAATATTTCAGGATTTCCGGAAATCCACAATAATATTGATCAATACATCAATATGGATAGCAAACGATCAATATTATTGACAATACGTAAATTATTGACAATATTATTGCGTGTGTGCGGCTAGCCATAGAACCGGCTCCGATCATGCAGCCTGTGCATGATAGTAAATAAAGGCCACCATACATTTGTAGCAAGGTCTGAAGTGGGGGGAGGGAAGCGCCGGCCACGCGGTGAGCATGCGCACACCACGTGCTGCTGAGCCGTTATTACTGTGCCAAATTTTTTTTTTTTAATCAATAAAATTGACATTTTTTTTGATTAAGTTAAATTTATGAATGTGAGTTGGTCACTAGGTACATGACTTTCGATATAAAAAAAATAATTTATGAGGCTTAAGATACATGGACAAGGACAATAATGCATTGAAGTACCTAAATGACGCTACGTATAAGTTACACACACTTTGTCGATCGTATTGTATCGTTTACAACTTTACAGTTTACTCCTCCTTTTTTTAAATCGGTTAACAAGGTATCATTTTTATACTGGTAGTGTTGTTATGCATTGACTTTTTTTATTTGCCAATTTATATTAATTATATTTGCCTAAAATATCGCAAAAGAAAAAATAGAGCAAAGCTTTAGTCAGTTTTAATGCATTTGTTATGGTGAACAGCTGTTATATGATACATTGGAATGAGCTCACTAATAACCGATCCCTGTCACAAAATGGACACAGAGCAAAAATATGCAGATACTAAGTGATTTCACATAACGTGAAACTTTGAAACAATTCTTCAAATTTGTTACTTTATGTATTCAACAATGTTATCCTATCGACCATTTAAGATTAATGTGTAAAAAGTAATAAAAATAACTCGTTTTGCGCCTTTGCATGTTGATTGTTATTGTGGTGTACCTACTGAGTATTGAGTTACTCTGTGGCCTGCATTCAAACGCGGGGGGGTGTGGGACGGAGGGGTCGAGAGCATTCGATCGCACGGCACGGTGAACGCGGCAAAGTTTCAGTGCAAGTTTGGCAGTAGAGGTGAAATTGGCATCTCTGCCAATCTAATGGAACATCGTTCCTTCGAGCAAGTTTCAGCCGCGGTAGTCCTACACAAGTCAAACATTCGCCACAAACGTGATAACTGTCGTAAACAACAAATCCTACTATTGCTATTATGTTGTTTAAACGGATCATCGAAGGAAAGTCGATGTTGAACGCTGATGTTAAGAAGGATAAGACTCCAGAGAAATGTTCTCGAAGGAAATCGGAATGCGACGGATGTGGAGAGCATTCCACGTAAGTCTCTAAACAATTTCTCAATCTCATCAAATAAATAAATTTTGATAAACCTGAAAAACGGATTTGCATTTTTTTGGCACTAGGTATAATAAAATTTCTATTCTGTAGTTTATAAGACAGAATTCATCCCCAACCCTGAAAGTTTATAATAAATATGTGGTACATACCGATACGAAACAATTGTTGCAAAACTGTGGATTCGTTGCGCATTCCATGTAGAGCTGAAACTATATAAATAAACATATAAAAACGTATAAGAACCTACCACAATATTTATCAATGAACTACATTTCGTTTCGCTTCGCTTCGGTGACAGAAAACCTTTATACAACCATTTACATAGTAGATATTATATTAAAAAATATATAAGGCAGATAATAAACTTTGGAAAGATTAGATACAAAATATACCTCCTTATTTTGGATATAAAAATATAGGTATAAATTATAAACGGCAATCCAATTAGTCTGCAATGTAGAGACAAACTTATTTACAGTTTTTTGCATTAATGGCAAAAGTTTACAAGGACAATTAGTATTGTGGCATATATAGTGGAAAAATAATTTTCAACCTTAAAGCCAGTAATTAAAATTTATAATTGAGCCGTCCATCGTTTTCCCTTTTAATAAATCGTATTGCCATTCGCGCATAATACCTAATTGTTATTGAAATTGAATGACTTTGTCTTTTATGGCATATCCTCTATTTGATAATAGCGAAGTACTTGACCTAAATATGAGCTAATAAATTGATTAAATCTAGTTTATTTACACGTATTTGCATACCTATTAGCAATGTTTATTCTTGGTGAAAGGATAATTGAAGAAATGGCGCCTCGGTTTACTTTCTTTATTTCATTTCCGACAATGACGATTAAGTATCAAAAAAAAAATATTGCAATATTAAATTTGAATTACATTATTATCAATAAGGAAATTTTAAATTCAAACATACCTTAAATGAGAGTTACTCTAGTTTTTCAGGACGCATCGGCCGACATTTCTGGAATGTTCTTCATCACGTTCAATTTTAGCCGTTAAGTATACATTACTTAGTCGATAAATAAAAAAATCATTAGGAAATAGGTAGTAGGTAGTACCTACCTACATACCTAACTAGTTGCCTTAATTTCTGATTATTTCTGCAAAACTTTCAATTAGCTGTGATAGCCTAAGAGCAACTGTTGATATTAATTGTAATTTTGTATAATACGTAACTACCTACCAAAACAATGAAAAGCGTGAAATATTTATCGAAGTAGGTTCAACAGCTAATTATAAGAAACTCAGCTGTTTCTAGAATGTCTGTTAAACACAAGGAAATGAAAACATAACACAGACAGCTCATGTTAACAATACCGTATAAATATCACAATGTTTAGTAACAATTGAAGAATCTGGAAGCAATTTAATATTTTTTCATTATTATGTCTGAAATAAAAAAATACTTTAACATAAAAAGTAGGTTCATCAATAATAATTCATGATGATAAACATTTGATTATCCAAGTAAAGAACAAATAAACTCTTAAATGTAATGAAAATATTATGATGGTGTAAGCATACCTACTTACCAGTTTTAACGTGTTCACAATCAGCAAATAAAAACTTAAATGTTCCTCGTTCTTTATCAATGTTCGTAAAATTCCTGAGTGGAAAACTCTTTCTTCGCCGCTTAAATACCTAACAAGTAGACAGCTAAATGATAACATTATTAATAACGAAGAATTCACATCCATGAATTATAAATATTTATCTTTATAATTTAATTACTTTCTTGTAAATTAACGGTAATAAGCTACAATGAAAATAAGCTACATATGGACCAATAATTTAATTAATTGTCTTGTTATTGTACTTTCTTAGTACCTAGACACTTAGTCATGTTGTTTTCAAGAGAAGATCCGGGGGCTCGTCTGCAAATTCCGATAGCAAAAAGATGCGTGACGATACTATTGACGCTTTAGGGTCAAAATAACAGAGGTCTCAGAGATACCCTCTTGAAATATGGTTCTTAATATAAATCATGTGCCGACAGAGTATTGCTCAGTTTTACTTTATTATTCAAGTCAGACGAATGGATTTTAATGATTCTGTTTAAAGATTGTCGAATGTTCGTTCATGTAATTTATATTCAGTCCGTGTATTCCTTTTGTATGTATTCAAACTTATTAAGCCGATAATCCGTTTGCAGTATTCTAGAGGAAATGATGAAGATGGTGCTACTAGGTGTTGTGTTGTGGGCAGGAGTGACTTTTGGGAGTCATGTCGCACCCTACCCGTTGAACCTGATCGTAACCACAGGTAGGTAACTATTAAAAAATTACATGTATACGTAGATTTATTTATTTATTATCCGGTATATAGGTACTAAATAAACTGTTTCTTGCAGAATTCATTCATCCACCTCCGATGTATGATTTTCCGTTTCCAAGCGCCGACAATTTGAAGAGATTGCCGCCTGTCACAGCAGTGCATACCAACAAGTCGATAAACTTCAGTAAAATGTCGATAGCGATGCTCGAGCGCTTGGAGGACAACTTAGAGGCGTCAGGAATCAAGCCTCAGCCAGGATCTGCTGCTCAAGGATTGGCCATCGCTGGTTTCCCGTGTAGTGACGCAATGAGATATGAAAAGTCATCAATGACCATTTCAAAAGCATCTCAAAATTTAGTGTGGACTCGTTGTACAAGGTTAGTGTTACAAATATGAAATACGTAAACAATTTGTATAGACGTACAAATTTTTTACGTTTTTTTTTTCAAGAATTAAGTAAACTAATGAAATGATGTGTGAGGTGGGGTCTTTAAACATATGTATTGTGATAAAGATTTGTTATCAGTGTTTTTGCACAGTGGGTGTTCCGATAATGGTCCTGACCTCGTATCCGAATCGGACTTTCTTGTATTGATTTATCAGACAGTCAATAATTTATAGATTCCTCTAATTTTTTGTAGAAAATTTATATTACATTTCCGTAACATGTCAATCATAGAAATCCAAATCACATTTTATAAAGCCACTACAAAAGGCCAACTCAAAAGATACAAAATCTCAGTATTAAGAAAAAATTCTCCATTTAGATACGGTTTGGCGCACGATGAGTGCGCGAGCTTCATAAGCACCCTGAATTTACGGGAAAGTGAATTTGGAGGAGAATGCGCGCAGTTAGAGAGGTTCACCTGTCGCACGAATAAGATGTCGTCCCGTTATCGCACCTTTGATGGTTCCTGTAACAACCCAGTGAGATCGTCCTGGGGCCAGGCGCTTACGGGATACAAGCGCCTCCTCCATCCTAGATATGCTGATGGTATTGAAGAGGTAAGGAGGATAATTTAATCTTTCGACTCTTCCTTAAAAAATCTTTCAATAATCTGAATTTCCTCATTTTTAACTTAAGTATTCTGTTGAAACTTTGTCATAATTATCTAGCTGAATTTGTTATTTTTGATAAAATTTTTATTTATTTTGCATCCGAATTTTTCAAAATTATTTCTTTAACATTTTTGGCTAATTATTATTTTCTGTTTGCAGCCACGTCGTGCCTTAAGCCACAAGGAGCTGCCTTCAGCTCGTCTCGTGAGCAACAAATTAGCCAGTAACTTGGATGTACCGAATGAAAAGAAGACCATCGCTTTGGCGGTGTGGAGTCAATTTGTTTATCATGACATGGTTCATACGCCTGTGAGGAAAACAAGTAAGTTTATGAATAATTTGTTTGGAGCATTTTGAACATATCTACCAAAATAATTATTTTGTATAATAATTTTATGGCATCTCATCTTGTTTTTAATTAAATTATGGCATTTAAACTTTTTCTTTGAAAAATTAGACAATGTTTACATTATTTTCGAAAAGTTTACGTTATATCCTTAACGAAAGATGATGCTATATTTAACAAGTTCATCATACGATGCTAAATTGATGATTAAACATATAGCCACTTGAATAAACACAGTTACGTAACGAGGCAATTTAAGACATTCTTTTTGCTAACAATAATTGGTTTTATTCCTTGGTTTTATTTGATAATTTGAAAAAAAAAGGAATTGTATTCATTCACCTAGAAACATCAAATGTAAAAAGAAAACTTGCGATATACTTTATTTATACTCTGATCGTACATATTAAAAAAGCAAACTTTTATGTGAACTGCATTCAAAACGTTCTAAGCTGCGCAAAATAACGCCTTACAAAAAAAATCACTTTTTCACCTACAATTTCAAAAAATATATACTTATCACAAATACAAAAAATATATATGTATATCAAAAAATTAAAAAAAACAACCTTTTTTTCCTAGTTCACACCGACCAAACAATCCGTTGCTGTGACACCACGGGGCTGGGTCTGACCCCACGGTACTTACATCCCAGTTGCATGCCAATCTCCGTACCAGATGAGGATCCGTTCTTCAAAAACAAATATGTCACTTGTATGGAGTACACGAGATCGGTCACTACGTACAGAGGGGACTGCACTTTCGGAGCTGCTGAACAGGTAAATATAGTAGTTAGTGGTAGTGAAAGTATTTGGTAGTAGTAAGTGGTAGTTCTACTTAGGACGCCCGTTTGTACATAGTGTAATTTGTATCAATAAATAGTACGTAGTGAATAGTTTCGCAGTTCGCATTTTTAGCCGAAAATTAGTGAATCGTCTGTTCGTTCAAATAATTTTACCTGCACGAGGATATAAATATACCTGCTGCATTTTAGTATCTTAATTATTAAATGCAGCAGGTTTTTAATAAAATCAAACATTCGGTAGGTTAATAAAAATCGACGATAACAGGTAGTGAGCATTTCCATGTTTGGAATAAAAATAAACCTTGAAACTATAATTTTGGTTCTCAATACGTGTTAGAACGATTATGTATTATTATTATGTGTCTATAAAAAAATCGACTATCTATCCAATACAATAAAATTACACATTACATACAATAATTATAATAATTATAAATTACATCTTATTCTGTAAAATAATATCAATTTAGGTAAAAAACTGTATCAAACTGCCGAAATATTCTTTAATAAAAACATTATTGTTTAACATGTCTATCCAATGTATTTATTTATAACGAGGTAAGTAGTGATAGATAAAGCCGTTTATGCTTATAATAACTAGTAATAGAAGTGTTAGTAATTATTTTTACTGGGGTCCTGATAAACGATGTTTGTCTGTACATTTATGGCTCATTTGACGTCACTGTGTTTACTATACATGAATAACCTTGTAATGGGATATTATGTAAAACTTAGGTCTGTGGTTCTAATAAACAATGCACACATTCTAACAATTATGTACTTGACACTTATTTGTTTGCCCATATACACAAAAG
Organism: Colias croceus; assembly: GCF_905220415.1. Taxonomy (NCBI): domain Eukaryota; kingdom Metazoa; phylum Arthropoda; class Insecta; order Lepidoptera; family Pieridae; genus Colias; species Colias croceus. Next base: position 5,940,176 of record NC_059546.1, read on the forward strand.
TAATCAGTTAAATGCAAGGTTGAAAATTGAAACAAAATAAACTCATCCCATATTCAATATTACTCATTTACGAAATTAGGTAGTTTTCTACTTTAAATTAAAATTACTCATCTTATTTATTTACACTTTGAACTCATCTAATAAATTACAAATGATAATAACAATTTATTGCGCATTGTTTATTCTTAATGATGATGATTTATTACTTTTCCTTGTCCTTTCTTGTCGATATATTTTTAATTACGACGCAATAACTGATAGATAATACATGTATATATTAAGAAAGTTAATAAAAAATTGGGAAAGGAAAGGAATATGATAAAACTGGCATCCCTATCATAACAAATATATTATACCTATATATTGCAACCCGCATTTGCCCGGTAATTGCGAAGGGAGAGAATAGAAATAGATGAGAGATCTGCCTGACGGAGTAAATTGTAAAATATTTATCTTGGTACCTAGTACTAAAATAGTATAACTGGGTAGGTAGTTGTAGGAACCAATATCGCGTGGTAAGTATGCACATTGCACACATAGCAATATCAGATGTAAACTAGAGACAAAATAAATAATAGACTATTTTCTATAGACTATCACAATACCACTTACGTACCTAGCTGAAAGTTGTTATGATTAACTAATAAGAAAGTATTGTTTGAAAACATTATCTACTACGTATTAAATAATAAAAGATTTGTTTATTCTCATATTATATGATTAGGTAAATGGTCATAACAACTTTTCATAAGAATCGATTTCACGACGGGTGTTTACAATAATATGATAAAAATATATTTTAAATACGGAGAACTTATTTCAAAGTTCATACTTATTTATTTCAATGGAAACAACAATGATTAATACCTAGCATAACACATTAATTGAGCGAGTTACCAATTTACTAGTCCAAAGATGAATCATCATTAATTACTAATGGATTGCTAGATTTATTACCTACAATGAATAGTTTGCTTAATCCCTTGTTAAAAGTTGTTATGTTTGTTTTAGGCATTGCATTGTTTTAGGCATTTTAGGCTTTGTTATAGGCATTGCAGATTATTATACAACCGTTGTCATCAGAATTACGTTTTTATGCAGTTTGTCGATAATAATAACGAACGTTTGAATAAAAGGTGTATCATCTGAACATTTCTAGACTGCATTCTAGATGTACCGGTTTATTCTATAAATAGATTCCCCTCTTTCCGCTCGTTACTGCATTCTACAATCATAATAGTAAGGTAATCGTTGTAGCATGCACTTAGCATGAACACAGCACGTGTTTTGAAGGTTACCATTTGATATCGATTAATCTAGGACGAACTACGATCAAAATAAAACAATCATAATCAATAGAAACAATTTTCTTGTTTACCGAGCTGTTGTTATCCACTCATACATATTTATATTGATAAATGAATAATCATTGCCCTATTGTAATGCTGTTAACTATGTTTGTACGTGTAAAATGAAATTAATACGGATTAAAATGTTTGAATGTGTTATAGGACTTATAGGTACTTTAACAAAAAAAAATGTTTACGTTTAAAATTAGAGATTGACAACCTTTTGACTTTAGCCGTTATTTGCTCAGAAATCATCAAAATCTGGTTTCCGTGAGATAACAAACATCAAAGTATATTGCAGAGCTAACTTTGGCATACTAAGCGTATTGGATTGTGTATTAAGAACTGAATATTTATAATCTTCAATCCTATGATATTAGTTCCAAAATTAATCAATAAACTAAATAATTTTCATTAACTTAGGTATTTGATTAAATCAGATTTAATCACACCCTATCTTTAACTGGAAAAGTGTGTCAGTGATGTCAGGAAAAATAAATTATTGAGAATATTATCAGAGCTACGTGACATCTTGTAAACATAGGTCATTTGTTTTTACCGAGCAATTGTTATTGAAAAGATCACAATATGTCTAACTACGTAATACATGAGAGGCTTAAACCTTTAGTGTACCTTCATGTAGGTACGGCTTATTTTTTAAGCCACATATCACTACCAATGCTTTATTGTTCTTTCTTAAGTATTTTAATTAAAAGCCGTGAAAGAAATAAATATTTGGTCTCTAGAATAATCTTATGTGAGTCAAAATACCTTATCTAAATGCGAACTTCTTACAGATGAACCAAGCCACCCATTTCCTTGATGGTTCCCACATTTACGGCACAAACAGTCGTGACGCAGCCGCTCTAAGGGAGAAGACTGGAGGCTTGTTGAAAACTTCCAATGTTGATGATGAAGAACTGTTGCCTTTGGTCTCCAACCCACTTGAAAAGTGCCTTGTCAATAGCAATGACGCTGCTTGTTTTAATGCTGGTAAGAATTTATGGAAAATATTAAAAATAAAAATGAAAAATGAAATAATTCCAAATCCATATATGTAGTATAATCGGTAAATGTAGACATTTTTGTTTCCATAATAAATAATACAACGTCTGAATTATACAGTACATTGACGTTTTTACATAATGCATTCTTATACATTCTTATTATTAAATCTATAAAAATGTTTATATTGTAAAATAATATAATATAATAAATAATTTACCAGGTGATGTCCGTGCAAATATGCACCCCTGGTTGACTGCTATCCACGCTTTATTCGTCCGAGAGCACAACAGAATCGCTAGGAGTCTAGCCGTTCTGAACCCAGGCTGGAATTCGGACAAACTGTACCATGAGGCTAGAAGAATTGTGGTTGCTGAAATGCAGCATATTACGTATAAATACTGGCTACCTGCTCTCACTGGTGAGTTAATTGTTCAGTTTTTATTCAGTATTGTTAAATATTTTATAAGGATTCCGTTAGTTCTAGGAATATCTGCACATTTTAAAGCTAATAATATATTCAGGTAGCTTTTACTATAAAACAATATAGGTAACGAATGTACAACGTATGAAACAAATATTTATTTATATTGTATAGATGTGGTATTTGAGTTTAATATTCAATTATCTTAAACGATATAAACAATATTTATAACTACCGAGTATATACTTATCTAATTGTTTTAAACGCAGGTACTTAAGTGATATATATGAATAAAATATGAATTAACTTTAAACAGATAAGCATCAGGCGTTTAGAACGTGATCGCATATACTATATTACCGACACGTGCCATACAAACATATCAATTGACTATATACTTATGTGAATCACGTGTAGTAGTTGAATGATGTTTACTACCATTTCAATCATCGGTCTTACAATGTTACATTTCTATGTATGAAGGGGTCAATAGGCAAATGACCCAATTGCCTGCAGAGGAAATATGATACCTATTTTTGTGTGACACTTTGTGGTACCAATTTGCAATTAAATATGACATTCAAATGCGCTTTTAAAATAAATCGACTTTAATCATTGATTTGGATAAATAAATGTTTAATTTTGTCATGTGACGCAAATAAAATCAAGGTGCAACGTTGAATGAGCTAGCTTGCGCAACGATGCAGCTGTTATAGTCTATACTAGCTTCCGCCCGCGACTCCGTCCGCGCGGATGTCGGTCTTCGCGTGGATGGTTTATTTCTCCATTTTGAGACCTCTGACAATAACATCTTATAAATATCTATTGGACCCAATTCCCAAATACGGTTAGGCCTATAATAATACGCAACGTGTGTTCGCGGTTCTACGGAACAACGTCTATGGATAAAACTGAAAAATTAAGATTAATTTTTTTCTACGTATTTTGCCAGGATAAAAAGTATCCTATTTTACGCCCAGGATAATAAGGTATAATTATACCAAGTTTCATCGAAATCGAACCGCTAGTTTTCACGTGATGCCTTCACATACAGACAGACAGACAGACAGACAAAAATTTTTTTAATCACATATTTGGGTTTGGTATCGATCCAGTAACACCCCCTGGTATTTATTTTTTCAATATTTTCAATGTACAGAATTGACCTTTCTACAGATTTATTATACCTATGTATAGATTTGCACGGGATTCGTGACCTAATTCTTCCGAATTTTTATATGCAACATCTTTATTTTTAGTTGACTGTTGCCTGTTATAAGTGTATGTGGGTTGATACCTATTATCTTCGCAAACGTCTTTTAGCGACTTTCACTTCTTAAAATATAGGTACCTACGATGAATAAATTACGAGAACGGGTTATGGTTTTGAATTCGGCGTATGATACCTATTTGATTTCTTTTTTTGATGACGTTGTAATTTGTAGTCGGAGTGCACGAAATTATTCATTATTTTACATCCATTCAAGCAATATATTTTATTATCGTTCTTCCAAATGGAACCGATGGAATTAATTTATTGTTTAAGCTGTATTGATCAGCCCAATTTAAAATTTATAGAATTCTTCAACGTCAAAATGTTATTAACTACGAACATTACTTCTTTTGCTTTAAATTTAAAAACAACGAAAGAACAAACATCTAACAAGACAATACTTAATCCACAGGCAAGTCATTCGACGAGCTATACGACAGCTACGACGTCGGCTACAACTCCGACATCGACCCGACAATCACCAACTCCTTTGCAACAGCGGCCTTCCATTTCGTCAACAGTCTCTTCGATCAGGACATTGAACTCGTGGACGATGATAATGTGACGTCATCACGGCTAGCTCTACACTATTTCAAGCCAGAGCTGGTGGCGAAAAAGGGTGGGATCGAAAAGTTACTACGCGGAATGACCAGTCAGATGTCGCAGGGATTGGACTTCAACTATGATGATGATGTGAGTACTAGAATTTTATATTTTACTTGATTTGGATAGCGAAAAATTAGCTCTGCTATGTGTCAATGGAAAGATATTAAAAGGAGTTTAGCATAGTTTAAGAAAGGTAATATTATAATTAGAATGAAATTAATATCAATAAAAGTTATATTGATAGGTACACAAGCAGAAATATAATAATAGTATTATCGCACCGAACGGAAATGTACTGAAAAGCATTACCACAACGTTGTAATACGTTTATTTAAAGACAAATACTCAAATATATGTACAGAGTACAAACACATAGACAATAAACATACTTATTTAAAAACATTTGAATGTCAAGCGTAGGTCGTTGGACTTATAAAATCTTATAAAATATTGCTTGCATTGTTTTGGGTTCACGCTTATGATTTAGGACCAAATCATTTGCGAATAATGATTTGGAATTATTAAGTATAGATGCAAAATAGATGCAAAATTAATATATATGAAATATTAATTATCTTTAGAACAACCAATTGAAGAGATTTTTACATTGAAAGTTCTTTATAATAATAATTAGTTAATCTAAAAAGTTTTTTTTAACATATCGCACATCCGGAGAAATAACGTCACAACTGCATTTTTTTCAAAAATGAGTTTTATGTCAAAAACGTTTCCTTTTATGGTTTAGTATTCAGGGAATTAATGTCATAATTTTAATTTTAATATCCTCCACGAGAGGTCGATTATGACGTCGCGGTTTTGACATGTTATTGGCCCATTCTGGCGGCACGATGTCTTATTAGTCAGTTGCGTCCGGCCATCCGAGCGGAGTAAATGTGTTTGGAGCTGCGTTGTCACATAAGGTAATTATGACATTTACTAAATAAGCTTTTGGTAGATAATTGTCACAACTGTATTTTTCTAAACAATTGTGACAAAAGCGCTCTCGATTTATTGATTAGTTATTTGATTCTATTGGCTATATATGTCATAACTGTACGGTATAAAACAATTATGACAATAACGCACCAAACTATTGGATATTCAGCTATGTGGCTTAATGTAATATTGTTATTTTATGTACAGTTGTGACAAAACCGTCCTAAAATTGGATGTTCAGCTATAGCTATAATATATTATATAATATATTATAACGATTTGAGTTATGACAGTTATACATACTACTTTTCAATACGTGTTATATAATTACATAATTTCGTTTTAATTTTTATTTACAATACTTTTAAAGGTGAGAGTACTCGCAGCGGGGATTTTTCGCCTGATAGTGACAGTGATGAACTACCTACTGAATCTTCAAGCTCTAGTTCCTCTAGAAGTTCAAGTTCTGATTCTTCTTCATCTAGCGAAGATTCAGAAGTAGAATCTACTGCAAACCCTGTCAATAGACCTTTTGTAGAATAAGTTGCAATTTCTGAAACTGTAAATAGTACAAGTGAGAAGGAAACCCCAAACAATCTTCGAAAAGAAACTACTTCGACACAGAAAAAAGGTAAAATAGTGCTCACCGTCGTACGATGTTTTCTATTTAACCTACGTGCTTTTAAGATATACCCAAAGCCCGCAGAGATTTCCAAATTGGCAACAAATTCCTGCGTAGAATGGTATGATGTCAGTGGGCACTCCTCTTACGTGAATAATTGTATAAGGGGATAATTGTGCTCAGGTTGTGCTGGGCCAATATTGAATGACCAATAAACACATTGGCATCTTCACCACTTAAAATTCGATAGCAACCCTATTGCGGCCTATTCTTAATGCAATCTGCAAATATTTTTGATGCCATTTCTTACAAGTAGTTGACCGATTTAGAAGGCCCGGATCGAGGTGCCTGATGTGGGGTTATTTTCTATCTTACTGCAATGTACAATGTAAGGTCCAGTCAGTTACAGAATACTGTCGAAAAGGGCCTTCTAGAAGGGGATGCTTATAAACGGTATCTATGTAAATAGAGTTAGGACAGTCGCTTAGAGAAGATTTCTTTGTCTTGCTTCTAATATCATCACCAACATCCTGGTCAAGATGACGGTTTGGCCTTGGACGGGGCACATCATCAATCATAGTCTCAGGAGGGGGAGGGGGATCAGGTGGATCAGGAGGTGATACCTCCACTATTTAAATAATATCTACTAGAAATTAAAACAAACTTCGCGTAAACCGTCACCAACACAAAAATATCAGGTTTGATAGACTTACACCAACGCCGTTATTCCAAATTAATTAAAATGTTACAATAAAGATGTTTTTCTCTGTAGAAGTGATATTTTTTTCATACCTACCTACTAAATTTGACATAATAGATTTAGTATACTTTGAATCCCAGGGCCATAATGTCATAAATGTAGTACCATCCTTAAAAAAAGTAAAATAAGTCTTATCTAGTTATTTCAGCCTCCCTGAAAATGCTATATATTCGAAGTTGAATATATTCACCAACATAATCAATTAAATAATTTTTCTTATGTATAAACTGGGCCCATGAATAACAAAGCAAACTTTTAAATCTCTGCCCTGTAAAAAGTGGTTTATGACATTTATGACGTTATTTCTCCGGATGTGCGATATCTTTAATTAGATATGTAAAAAACATAATATTACAAAAGTAATCTCTGTAATCTCTGTTTAAGAAAAATGTGTATTATCTCATTTATTTGGTTTTATATACCTTGAAAAGTCGTAAATATTTTACAAGGTAACTGAGACAACATACAGGCCTTGACCTTGTCGATAACATTTTTTCCGGGATTTTGGATTTGTATTTAGTAATCTAAAATACTATGACGTTATAAAAGTTTATATAGTCTTATATATCCAAAGATATGGCAGTGGTAATTCGTTTGCGTGCGGTCCTTACAAATTTCTAAATTGGTCTAACGACTCACTAGATGTCTCTGCATTATTTACCACCAAATTATGTACCTATAATCTATACTAATATTATAAAGCTGAAGAGTTTGTTTGATTGTTTGTTTGTTTGTTTGTTTGTTTGAACGCGCTAATCTCGGGAACTACTGGTCCGATTTGAAAAATTCTTTCGGTGTTAGATAGCTCATTTATCGAGGAAGGCTATAGGCTATATACCATCACGCTACGACCAACAAGAGAGGAGCCACGGGGGTGAAACCGCGCGGAGCGGCTAGTCTATAATAATATGTATTATAAATATGGAAAAATAAATAAATACTTTATGAACAGTTACGTAACGAATGGCTGGGCGGTCTCGACGTGTTAGCTGTGGACGTGCAGCGCGGCAGAGACCACGGGATCCCCGGGTACGCGCAGTTCCGATCGCTTTGCGGCTTGCCGGTGGCTACTGCGTTCTCACACCTGAATGATGTTATTCCGCAAGAGGTATGTATCTGAAATCTGTACTAATATAATAAAGCTGAAGAGTTTGTTTGTTTGTTTGAACGCGCTAATCTCAGGAACTACTCGTCCAATTTGAAAAATTATTTCGGTGCTAGATAGCCCATTTATCAAGGAAGGTTATATATCATCACCCTAAGACCAACAGAAGCGGGGCAATGCGGGTGAAACCGCAGGGCACAGCTAGTATTACATATAATTAGATGTTGAAAATCGTTAAACATATGAAGATGTAGGTATAACATAATAACTATGTTATATTTTTTAAATTCCAGACCATAGACAAGTTGTCAGCAGTATACGAGCAAGTTGGTGACATCGATCTAGTTGTAGGAATGATGGCGGAGACACCTCTCGCCGGCTCCTTGATAGGACCCACCGCCACTTACTTGATACGTAAGTATAATTTTTTCAACCGACTGCAATAAAAAGGGTTCTCAATTGGGTTGCTCTTTGGGTTTTTTGACTCAGAACTTTCGACTGAGTGCGCTGCTGACTGCGTGCGTGCTTGCGTGTACGCGTCGTTGTGTGTGCATGATTATTATTTATTCCATGATTTATATATATTCCATGTTTATTCCATGATTATTATTACTAAATTATATGTAGGTTATTGACTAAGGGCGTCAGTCAATAATATCCTTATTGACTGATTTTATCTGACAAAATCAGTTAATAGGGTTATTGACCTGTCGGTATTGTTTTACTTGCCCATTACAGAAAGATTTAAGTGTTAAAATCTATTCAGTACGTTGGTCAAAATCTATATTGACTGAATGTCTGCTCTTCAAATTGGCCAATAAAGTTATTGACTGAGGGTGTCGGTCAATATCCTTATTGACAGATTTTATCTGAAAAAATCAGTCAATAAGGATTTTGACCGACGCCCTTAGTCAATAACCTTATTGACTAATTTTACCGGTCAATAAGGTTATTGACTGGTCTAGGGTTTTGACTGTAACATATAATATACGAACTGACCTTTTATTACAGGCGAGCAGCTCTGGCGCACGCGTTCCGGCGACCGGTACTTCTACTCGCACACGCACGAGGCGGGCAGCTTCAGCAAGCGGCAGCTGGCCGAGCTGCGGCGCGGCTCGCTCGCGCGCCTGCTGTGCGACAACCTGCGCCTCGCTGCGGTCAGACGCGACGTGTTCCATGTGGGGTGAGATGTTGTTTGTGTCCCACGCTACTGCCACTCGCACACGCACGAGTTTATCAGATGCAATGAAAAAATAAATAGGAAAATAAAAGAAAAATAAACCTCTTGCTTCATTTTCAAGTGTCAAAGTAAACAATTTGTGTCATGTAAATTTATTTATGCTAAGAACTATTTTTTTGTTTACAGAAGCCCAATCGTCTCTTGCGACGAAATTAAGAAAGTGAATCTCGAAGCATGGCAAGACCCCGCACAGCAGCCGGACATTTTGACACGTACTAATAAATGGATCAAAAACAAAGTTGCCAGCTCCAATTCTACCAAGTAGACTGAATAGATTTAAAATATTATTATACTTACGTCAATAAAAGTAAAAATGACAGAAAATCTAAAATGTGTTCCGTAAATGCACTCATACTTTCGCCTCGATTTTGTCAACTAAAACCAACGACGATTAGAACCAAGATTAGAACCAATAATTCTTATGTCATATTTTGACAGCGACGCGACGTCCCGTTGTGTTAAACTATTCTTAGTTCATATTATAGTAACAGGAGTAAAGTTTTGTTATATTCAGTAGAAATACCGAATTTATTTTATAACTTATAAAACAGATCGATAAATTGGTTAAATATTGAAATAGTGTTGCAAATGTAAATTATTTAATTAAAAATTTAATCAAGCACAGATACCTAACTACATATTCTATAAAAACCACCACAGATAAAAATATATACCTACGCATTTAGATATTATAAGATTTTGGTTGTGTGAATGAGTTTTAAAATGACAATATGAGTAGCTTGATTCTTAAAAGTTATTATAGTACTTTAAAAGCATTTACACTCGTACCGGAATAAGTTGCAGTATTTTAGTTAGGTTATAATTAACCACGTTGATCGAACTTGGATCGAAATTATCCAAGTTTCTGTCCCTTGTGGACGCCATGGAAAGTGGCTGTGATAACGTGTGTAACATAGCAGTGTAGTTAAGACTAAGTTTTTCTAGATTCATATGTTAAAAGATCTAGAAAACTCAATGTATGCGTCTTCTACTACCTAGTTAGTGCTTTTTTACAGGGAACAAGATGTTCTCTCAGGGTTTAGAAAATAGACGAAATTGTTACATGGCAATACTTAGATTGTGAGAAATACATAATTATTGTAAACCAATTATCGCCCTATTTCTACTTCCTGGGATGTTTATTGTCGACAGTGGAGCATAGACAATTTTTTTTAATCGCAGATTCCTATTTTAAAACTTCATTTATTAATAATAATGTCTTTGCACAAAAAAATGTTACATGTTGAGATTTATTTTTAGCACAAAATTTCGTATCTTTTGAGACGCTATAAATTTATACTGAAAAAATGCTATGATATTTTGGCTGTGTTTGTGCGTTGTACGTTTAATCCGTTCTTTACGTATTATTATAATCTATTATCTTATTACCTTTTATTTACGTGTTACTTTTATTTCTAAAATAGAATTTGCTCGAATTACAAATAAAGACGTAAAAGTTTTTATAAAAAACAATAAAAAATTTGTACACATGAATTAAATTACATTTCAAGTGTATGTCGATTACCAAAGACTGTTTTAAAATTAATTAATATTATTTTGTAAGGAAATTTAATTATAAAAAGTTGAAGATAAACCAGTTTGATTTGATTGAATATTAATTTCCAATTTTTACATGTATTAATTAATAATATGTGGAGAATAGAGCGATAATTCCTCTTTCTTTTCTGTCTTTCCCTTTTATTTTGAATCTGTACTCTTAATCTTAAGATATTATGTTATATTGATTGAAGATTGAAAAAAAATGTACTCCCAAATGTAGGCAATAGAATTATAATTTATAATTTGAATGTTGTTTAAAAATGGAAGACGTTTTTTATGTAATCTCGTCCGTCTGAAATCAGGGTTTGTAATTTAATTTATTTCTTTTTGTATTTGACAATAAATCTTATTTATCAACAGCCACAATTGTTTATTATTTAAACTGAATGTATCTAACACATCTAACCTATGAACCTGTACTTACATCAAACACAATTTATTTATATTCTATAATAATATAATATTCAGTAAAACACATACATTACTATCAATAAAAATACGATCTTGCTGTTTTCCAATTGGTATCTAGGACTTTAAACAACTGTGACTGAAACTGAAGACTGAACACTGAACTGAAATAATGCTTACCTACCTACCGTTTATAACAGAATGAAATACATAAGTAATATTTAAAAATTCATTTCGTTCTTGCTAACTTTGATTCATTTGAATTTATATGTAGTCGGTACAATTTGTGTTTGTTATTTTTAATTATCATTCCGGCACCTTTTGAATCAGGCCGTAAACCTCAAACCCTTTTCATGGAAACAGAAAAACGATGTTGAGTTCCCATTATACAGGGAAAATGTACCTATATATAGGGCTTATGGCTGTAAAAATGAATTGTTGTGATTGTATATTATGATCCTTTTTTTAACGCGTCTTCCTATCTGCGGAAACATTTCGGTCGTAATAGATATTTAAAGGACCATATCACTGTTATCGTTCCATGAGCTGTAAACATGGACTTCAATATTTTTACATAATATGAATAATATCGATATTTTTGCTTGGTTGTTATCTGTCGATCTATCAATAAATAGGTAGTGATGGAGTTGCTTGCGTATAATAGTTAAAAATATATGAACATTTTTTTTGTAAAACAACGTTATTAAACACTTATTTAAATTACAATAAATTTCTTCTTTCTTTCTTTCCAATTTTTATCAAAAAATATGAATCTCCAACATGTATCTCTGTGTGTGAGTGTGTTAAAGATTTGATTACAAATTACACACAATACAAGGTAGGTAAGCAAGTAATGGATTTCAATAAAAATAAATCCGATTAACCTTCAACTAAATTTTATATTGTAAAAATAATCAAAGATTGTAAACAAAAACGGAAAAAAAAGTTACTATTCTCTCTTATTATTACAATTATTCAACCATTTTTCATAAGGAAAAGAAAGACCAAAGTAAATTTTATTCGTTTAATCAAAGGGAAAAAATTGTGGGCTTTTGTATTATCTATACGTATAGGTACCTAATATTCCTAATAGGTAGGTACCTAACTAAGTAACTTGATCAGGTACATATATGAAACTTAATAGCAAAGCCCTTAGGTCGTGAGAAGATAACCTTAATGTATTAGGTACCTACATTGTCTTAATAATATTATGTGGTAAGTTACCGTCATTATAAGTGAGTGGAAATCATTTCCTAATGCGTAAAATTGTAACGTAAATGTAGATAAAGTTTATAATATGTCCTATAAAGATTTTGTGCTTTAGTTTATACTAGTGGTCCGCCCCGGCTTCGCCCGTTGTACATATTTCGCAATGAAAGGTAGCCTATGTCCTTTCTCGGGTATCAAAATATCTCAATACCAAATTTCATGCAAATTGGTTTAGTAGTTTAGGCGTGATTGAGTAACAGACAGACAGACAGAGTTACTATCGCATTCGTTATGCCGCCCTGAATAAAAAGAAAGAAATCTACAAACTAAATTCTCAATAATAAACATATTATATTTATATCAATATGATAAATCACGTACTCACTTAGCCTTAGGGAAGTGGATTACGAAAGATTATAAATGAATAAATTTTAACATAGTTTTACGTTGACAAAAATAATTGTTAGAAAGGTTTGCAAGGTTTATGATTTTTCCTACACTTAGTAATATTATAATATTACGAGAAACTTATAAGATAAAAGTACTGATCATTATTAAATCGAAAGAGGAGTTTCTTCGTCCAATTTGTGCATAGTATACTTATTATTTTTATGAAGACATGTGAATTCACTGATTGCCCTACTTTTATTGGTCCAATTATTTAAATCCTATAATAATCTTGTTATAAGCCATAATAAACTCTTTGCACAACTCCAAATTAACTTGCGCAACACAGAAGGCAGTATCAATAGCCAGTATCTACTAATTGTACTTTAATGGGTAACCTGGCATTCGAATGTTCTCAAGGTGATAAAAGTTTTAACGTGATTAACCACATGGTGTATTTAATCACAGTATCGAAACAAAAAAATCAAATTATAATTTCACGTCATGGTCATGTTATTATGATAATGATCAGCTGCAAATGGTATCAGGATATTAAAACAGCGAAGTGTTACAATACGACTCTCAGTTCATTTGAATGGACAGTGCGAATACAATTGAAAAAGAAATATTTCTCCCAGCTATTTCTTTTCCGCGCTTTGTTTCCTTACAATAATTTAAATAAATTTTATAGCATCTAGTACAAATATTATTCTATAAACATTCTTGCCCAATTTGCGACGTCGGAGCCTAAAGGAGACCATTAAAAGTTTTCGACTGCGGTGATGTTAGGAAAGGATAGATTAGCAAGAGGCATTACACCATAATATGGTTTGTTCTTGTAGTTTTGTTAGTTATGTAATATTATGTATTCAGGGTACAGAAAAACATGATTGTTATATTCATTCGTTAATCAATATTTTCACCCGGATGGATCATAAAATCTACCCAGCAGCAAATATAATAATATGTATTTGATATTATTTTAAGGCCAAAATGTAAAGATGCAGGGATACAATTATTTGGTTTTACCGATAAATTATACGGGATATTAATCTTCTATTTTGTGATAAATATTTCCAATGTTTTCTTTTAGAAAATCGGCAGCAAAGTAAGGCCACCGTCCATTATAGGTGTTGACTGTTGACTGATCATGGAAATTAGTTATTAAACTATTAAAAAAATATTTTAAGGTAAGATCTTTGTTACTTGTAAGGTAAAGTTATAGTTAGGTATTTTAGACATAATAAATAAAACAGCAACAAAAGCTAATATTTTCATAAAAATGGCGCCTGAAAAGGATATTATTTCCCCCATCGTAAAATAAAGGACAAGAAATTCAATACTTGGACGTGACCCTTTATCGCTTCCTTTCAATTTAACTTGCGATATTTCAATTCAAAAGAAAATAGTCATGGAAACATAATTTATTGTGACGAGGCGATCGACCTTGGGCCTGTCCTATTGTATTGTAGGATTTGTAGGTATATATACACATACTATATCCTATATTTTCAAGTGTATTATCTCGTTCTTTTAGGAATAAAGTAATATTGAACTTTATGAGGTATATCTACACTAATATTATAAAGAGGAAAACTTTGTTTGTTTGTTTGACTATAATAAATAGGCTTATAAACTACTGGACCGCTTTAAAAATTTAAAAATTCTTTCACCATTCGAAAGCTACATTATCCAGGAGTAACATAGGCTAGGTTTTATCCCGGAAATCCCACGGGAACGGGAACTATGCGGGTTTTTCTTTGAAAACGCGGGCGAAGACGCAGGCGGAAAGCTAGTAATTAATAACCATAAACTTTCAAGGCGCTACTTTTTATCGTCTGAGTAGGTATCATACCAGAAAACTTTATGAAACCATTTAGAAAAGAAATCCATATTAAATGAATGAGCTTTAGTTAAGAAGAATTTTTTACTTATCCCATTTTTATATAAATTAAAAATCAAATCTCTTTAAAGTTATTAGAAATGCACACGCACGCAGTGTTAGGTGCCTATTATTTTATGTGGATTTCATTAAATATCTCTGCTCTTAAAATATTTACCTGGTTCTGTATATTTTATTATAGCCTTTATTACGGCAGGGTAAAATTATTTCTCATCTTACGAAAAATAAAAACTTCAAGTATGTATAATATTATGTATAACACACATATAACACATAACTGTGGGAAGGTTGTCGTAAATTTTTACTTTATTTTATGGTTTTCCATTTCTTTTTATTCTTATAACATTAAATGCTCATATAAATAAATAGGTTAATAAAAGCATCCCAGGTCAGAATCGAGTCCTTTTGTGGTGGGTTCCGCTTTGATATTTGGACTAGGTAATTTTGTACTTCGGGCGGTGGAACGGGGAATGTAATCCATCGTCCGGTGCGCTGAGGCGGCTTGAGTCGTGTTTCGCTCATGCCGCCAACGGGAGGGAAGAGCAGGCAAACCACTTTTCCTGTTCTTAGCTTGCGCCTGGCCTGGAGATGGGCTGCCGCCGAGGGGGTCGCGGAAGAATTCTAATCAATACCCGCGGCCCCATCATTAAAGCGGCTCGACGGAACACAGTGGGGTTTTAGTCGGTAAGAATCCGACATAACCCACGGCTCCTTCCCCGGGGGCCGTGGGTATCTTTGGAAGATTTCCCCACTATTAAAAAAAGGTAATTTTGTACTTGAATTTGCAATTAACATGTTTAATAATATGTACTGTAATTATTAGAGGGCATTACAATATAAAAATAATGTTAAAGGAATTAAATAACTTGGGCTCTTAAAGTGGGTGTGTTTGACTCATGTTTGACCACTATAACAATCAAATCAAAAAGTAAAAAATCGATATAAGTATCGATAATTTCGATATTATATAGATATGCGTGTAATTATAAAAGTAATACAGAACACAATTATATAATGTATAAAATACCTATTTGAAAAAATTTCAAACATTTATTTCCTTATTTATTTTAAAAACTACTGAACCTTGAAAAAGGTGAACCTATTATGATCTTTATCTAGTTCAGTTACCATATGATCTCCAAACAAATATTTTATTTCTGACGTCAGATAGATAGGTATATATTTTAGGCTGTTAAAATTTCTTTGTAGGTACCTATAATGATAAACGTTAATTAAACTGTTCCAATTTGATAATTAGTATGTATTTTATGAAAACGTATCTCTTTTATATTATTTTAAAGCCAAAATATAACATATTCAATTTAGATATTTGCTAACATTACTATAAACATGATAAGGGCAATAAACTCAAACTTAACATTTATTAATGCAACCGAACCTTCAGAAGCGCTTTTGAATCGTCCAAATAAAAAAAATGTTTCGTCTTTTAAATAAAATAACCGAGAGATGAGTGAAATAGAAATAGAAATTAATTCACATAGTTAATCTGGAACACGTTAATGCACTTAATATTATATAATTCAAAATCAAAATATATTTAAATGAGAAATCCTGAAGAAATGGATATATTTTTATTTTAGAAACTAACCTAACACAGTTGTGTCTTTAACCATGTTATCACAACATGCAGACAATGTAATAGCTCAGATAAAAAGTTGAGCAAATGCATGTAATGACATCCTTTTACTTAGAGACAGGCGACGAACTTTATCTTGCAAAGGAAATTAATTTAGAGTGTCATAAAATGCAGTGCTCTGGATATTCTGTTGTTACTTGTTAACAGACAAAACAACATCCAAACAGATCGTTCTAAATACCACTAACATTTTTTCATATTATAATATTAAAAATATGCATTTAGAAATTCGATTATATTATTCCTATAAGGTTTTCTGAATATATTAAATTTTGTGTTGTATTATTCATGCTGCTGATGCAGAAAAATTGGTTTATGGTACCTAATGTCTAGTGTACTGTGTAATCCTGCCGAACTGAAATAAGTTGGAAATATTTTTTTATAAAGCTCCAAATTGACTCCAGTATAGATTTACAATAATAAAATAACATCCCCAAAGTACCGAAAAGTAAATAGGTATGCAGACTATCTTCAAATCCCCATATTTACTCATTACTCGAGGAAAATTGAGTAGCGGAAGCGAGTTTCTCGTAAACTACATCCGTATTTTGACTTGTTTAGTATACATATTCATTATCGTTTTAGATAACGTTAAGGTTTTTTATCTTTGAAAAGATAGATCCGGCTAATGGATTTGGAAAATATAGTTATTATTATAATCGTTATAATATGAATGGATCATGTAACTTCTGTAAATTTGCGCAATAGATTAAAAGATAGCTATTTAGTTTCGTGTTATAATTATTTTACTCATTCATTTTTTATTATTTCAAGTAATTTCTCTGTATATAGGATTATTTTAAGTAAGTGTTTTATTGCCGTCTTGTTCATATTAAGCATTAGGGGAGATAAAACAAATTTTTAAAATTGATAGTTGATACATAATAATCAGTAGACTAACGAACTCCACAGTCGGGCCCGGAGGCCCTTAACACGTTAAAAATAACGTGGTAATTTTGCAAAGAGCATTATGAATATCTCACATTTCCACAAAATATAGCTAACAGAAATGGTTTCATTAAATGAAATCAAACGTTTCTTAATTCTCAGAATATCACGAAGAATCATCCGTATTTACGTTTAGTCTTCTTCGACTAAAAAGTCTGTTCTTGTTTGAATGACTATTAATTTTAAGAACATATACTTTCCCATCTGGCCTTTACCACCTATACATTTAAGTCGTATTTTACTCTATGAACAATATCATCCATAATATCTAGATTTATTAATCCGTGTAATGAATTTTTACAATCATGTGATAAAAATTATGGGTTATATAACATACCATGAAAAAGCGCTTGTTATAAACGAAACGCTCTGTTTTCTGAGTTCCGACCAACGTAAACATGGAGACCCTCGGAAAGACATCAGCCAAGAAATTTCATATGAATTTCGAACCGAACTCATGCGATAAAGCGGAGGTACGTTATATCGTTTATCTTTGTGCGATGTCACGATCCCTTTGGCCCTTATACCTTTCATCATTTACTCGAGTACGTGATCCACCCTCAACTTCCTATTATGATAATCTATCATGCATTTCCCTTTACTATTGACTCGTTATTTATTCACCAATTTGCGGTTGGTTTCTTACTTTTGCTCTTACATGAAATATCCAAACGGATAGCTGGAAAGTACGGCAATTGGCAATCCGCAATGCTATGAAGTGGATCATTGTTTTGTATAGGTAGGTCGGTACAAAACAATCCGTCTATACCTTGAAAAGCACCATCACTACTTTAAAAAGTGAATAATAAGGAAAATATCTCGTTTCAGCCGCGGGACGTCCACTGCTGGACAAAGGCCTCCCTCAGGGTTTTCCACTGCGACCGGTCACCGGCGGCCTGCATCCAGCGGCTGAAGTTTTATTTCTACATTCTGCTTCGTAAACAAGATTTTTATGGACATGTCATAATCTTAAAAAAAATAACGTTAGTGGGCACTATACCTACCTACATAAAAATGAGGCCTCGAATTGAGGGGCTTGCAAAATAAAAATTTCGAAAATTCTACATCTCAAATTGTGAACGATTTTTTTAGGCATATTTTCGGACTTTATTTTTATAAACTCACGACATTATTTTATGTAATACCTACAAAATTTGATAATTCTGTTTAAATTATGTATATTTATTCCTCGGGAGCACTTTCCATGACGTAATAATATATTATCATAATTATTCAGAATAGATTAAAAATAGGCTTTTAATTTTTAACCGAATTTTAGAAAGACCAATTCAGAGATTTAATTCTATAACTAACGAATGAATTATTTTCTTATTTCTAGCTCGTGTTCTTTATTGGCACATTTAGGAGTATCACAGGCTCACAGTCTCCGCAATCTCTGAATAAACTTGCGAAATAAATTCAATCTGCGGGTCTTATTTACCTGAATAAGTTGTCTGCGGATTTGTTCGGGCTTTCCCACAAATATTAGTTAGGAATACGTGAAAGCTGTATGATATAAATAACGAAATAAGCCTTAAATAGAAATGCTAATTCTTCTATTGGAATCGCTGCGAATTGAATAATGAATTGCTTTAAACGTTTTGCATAATATCATAGATTGATGATTTAATAATCGTGTGGATAGCTAACAAAAATAAAAAAAAACAGTAGTGATACTTTTTCCGTTACTACTTACTTACTTAATTTTCAATGTGATTAATTTTAATTTATTTCATACAGCACAAATTTAAAAATATCAATCAATAGTAGTGCTATTTTGCACTTTATGACCTTAAATAATATTTAAAACATAATGAATTTACCAGCATTATTTTATCATTAAATTACTTATGTGAACAGGTGCATTCCTTTCAATCATATTATTATTGGCGCCATATTTTTTTCAAACAAAAGAATAAATTAAAAGATTTCCATTAAGTATTAAAATATAAAGGCAAAAATTGAAATTCGATCAATGTATACCATTTCAAACTGAGTTATTCAAACATCCAATATTTAACATCAAACCATATATAATATTTTAAGTCTGTAATGCACCACCACCATAAATGTAATCCTCCTAAATTTTCGGGTTGTCTGGCAGAAATCGCTTAATACGACGATAAGACCGCCCTCTGTACATGTCATTACTTGTATAATGTATAGCTCTTAGTTTCTAATCCTGTATTTGTCTGTATGTGTGAGTGTGCAATAAAGAATTTTTCATTTCATTTTATTCATTTCATAATTTCAATTATTTTTTGCTTCATTATTTAATAATAAGTAAAATATATACAATTTAATTTGACGTTCTCTCCCAATCTCAATATTTGGTGTCTGCTTACGCCGTTAGTACACCGACGCATTCGCGTGCGGCAGCGAATCTCTGCGAAACTACTGCGTAGCGAAATATCTGCGGAACGTTAGTAAACAGCAATGTTTTCGCAACTTTTTCGCAATGCGTCTGTGTAATGGCCATTTCGCAGTTCCTTGCGAAACAATACTGACAAGGAAGCAACTATTTCATCTATCCATGTGCTAGAGTGAGACATATCATATGCGAAAACCTGCCATACTACTGACAGATTTTTCGTTGTTTCGCTACCCCTCGCGAATGCGTCGGTGTACTAACGGCGTTAAAGCTATTTGCCACAAATTTGGTTTTTGATCGAATTCCATAAAACATTTATTACACATTATAAAGTTAAATCATGGCTCTTCGCTACGGGAGACAAAATAAAAAACAAACGCTAAAACAGAAAACAATTTTGTTTTTTGTTTGTTTCCATAATGTCTAATACCAATATATAATGTGACACCTTATTCTTGTTTAAGATTTTATAACGACCAATATAACATTAAAAAACTAGATGTTAAACTGTTTATATACCTATGGATTTATTGAAATCTAGAATTAGCTTAGTTAGCTAGTCTTCTTGTGTTTTATAGTGCTAGTAATGTTATTTGCTTATTTGCTGCTAAATTAAAAGTAACATTGCAGACATGAATACTACTATTTTTTCATGTATTTGCTTTTCGTAAAACAATATAAAATGCTATATGGTATTTATTAAAAATTACATTAATAATTAAGTCTAATAAATCTATTCATTATTTATGAGATCTAATTTGTATTACTATTATTGAAGGTGTTAATTGGCCTACTTATAAGCAGAACAATAAAATTAATAACATAGCAACATATTCAAGAATGGGTAATCATGAATAAGAATCTCATAAACACTTAATTTTAGTTCAATTAGGTACATTATTGTTAGGTTCAATAAAGATATGAGAAATAAGTGTTGTACTAATTAGTTTAAGTATTGTATTAATCAGGTTAATATTTTGTAGTTGAATTGATGTTTTTTAAATACATTATAATTATCAGGTGTGCCTTTTATTTATTGTATTTGTTTGTTATCCCCGCTTGTTTGGTATAAAACAGAAATAAGGCCTTTCGCATAGTTTAGTGCAGTTCGGATACGCTATGTCAGTACTCTGTAGTTCGAGGTATAGTCGGTTGTAGGCGTTTATGTAAAAACAATTGAGTGAAACTGTGGACTTTGTTTTGTTTAAATTAATTTCATCTGGTGAGTCATTAATTGTAATTTTTTTTGGTTTTAATTTATTTTGTAATTAGATATAATTAAAAATTCTTAATAAATGGAGAAATACCAAAAAAAAAAATTACAATTTTTATTAATATTTTTGTACTTATAAATAATATTTATCTTATGGATTTACGAAATGTTAGAAATAATATAAATAGGGTACCTACATAAATAATAAAACGTGAAAAGTAAATGTGAGATTCTTTATTTACATTAAGTTTATTTCTTTTTTAATTATTAATTTAATTGAATAAGGCTCTTATTATCTATGTACCTATCTAATTATATTTATTATTTTTATAAGTCATAGTAATTCTAAAACTAATATTTAAACTTATAGGTACCTGGTCATAAAATCCATACTAATCTTATAAATGCGAAAGTAACTCTGTCTGTCTATTACTCTATCACGCCTTAACTACTGAACCAATTTGCATGAAATTTGGTATAGAGATATCAAATTGAAGAGAGACCCGAGAAAGGACAAAGGCTACTTTTTACCCCGGGACATAAAATAGGTTTTATCACGGAAATCCCTCGGGAACGGGAACAATGCCGGTTTTTCTTCGACTGCACGGGCAAAGCCGCAGGCGGAAAGCTAGTGTCAAATAAGACTAATATAATGGAACTGGCATTCATACTGACGTTGTATAATTTATTACAAACCAGCCATTTAGTACAAATTAATTAGGCGCTATGTATCCCTAATTTAGCTATAAGCTATTAATTTATCTACCCGACTCGACGTCCCGATAATGAATCCCGAAACACTAAATTTTACTAGACAATAATATATGGGAGTTTTACACTAGTCACTTCAATAAATACTAAGAAATTGAAGTGTTATTTGTTTTAAGGTTGATAAATCTCTGAACAGTTCTTGAGTCTAGACTCCAAATATCCTAGAAAAGTCAATACCGCATTTTCGATAATATATAGAAATTAGGAACAGGTGGAACGCTTTCAGCTCGAATTTTGGTTTTATTTTATTAATAGATAGACGAAAGAGTGAAAAGTCAACGTAATTTAATAAAGTGTATGAGTATGAATTACTGTAATATCTATATAACGAAAGTTATTCACCATTTCTTTATTAATTTAATGGGCCAATACTGAGTTAATCAATATTGTTTCTAGTAAATTTAAAAACATCAAGGCGATTGATCCAAAAGGTGTGGCATTTTTCTAATTATTTTAATTGATTGACGTTAATCGTGTACTACAAAAAAAGATCAAGGTGTAGTTAAAATTACAGTTAATTTTAACTGCTACTTGATTTATATATTATACCTACCCAGTTATGTTGGCTAAGCTACATAAATATATAGTTAAAGTACGAAACTATTTGTATAGGGTAAGAGAACCAACTGAGTACACTTCTAATACATAAATCCTAAAGATTACCATACTTTGCGTTTATTCAATCAATTTAAATTAACTATGTAATAAATATTAAATAGTTTACCTTATACCTATATAGTGAAGTTGTTTTAACTTAATTTTTCATTTTATTGATGTTGCGAAAATGATTACAGAGAGTACCTACTACACATAGTTTTAATGACACATGATATAACTTACTGTTAACCAAAAAACACTAACTGCAAAGCGCAATCTAAGCAATTTGATTCAATTGTAAATTTTACGCATTTCGAAAGTAGAGTAGGCAGTTACTTTGAGTTGACAAATTGTGGAGGTGTTCTAATAAATAATTATAGTACATACCATATTGAGTTAAATAATATGTGTGTAGACGCATGAGCGTTTTATTATAAGTGATATTATTTCCTAAAATATTTTATTCAATATTTCATTATTCGTTCTTTCGGTATCGTCTTGTAAAACATGTAGTAGTAGATAAATAGTTTATCTTGATTTTAAAATATGAACTGGGTTTACGGAAATAAGAAAAAAGAAAATAGAAAAGCGGTAAAAATAATGAGCACTAAAATGTATTTGTTTTATCTATGTGGGTCTGTTTCGTAGGTAAACAACAAGTGATAACTGCGTTAAAAACAACCGACTTCAAACTTGCACTTGCAAAATTTACAAATACCTACAGACAAAAATGCTCATAAAATAAAAACTACTGGGCCTATCCGAATAAAATTTTTATGGGACCAATTCGACACCATCCCGCATCGAACAAAAAAGAATCACGTAAATCGGTTCAGAAACCTCGGAGTAATCGGTGTACATACATAAAAAAAAAAAAAAAAAAAATATACCGGCCGAATTGATAACCTCCTCCTTTTTTTGAAGTCGGTTAAATAACTGCAACGCGTAGGTTTAGACACATAATACAATGTAATTTAAAGTGATAATTTCATTTAAGAATCATATTGTTATTAACAAATATACTAACAATTTGTTTTATTTATGAAAATTATAGGCGAAAATTATTAGAAGTTATTCGTGCCACATATTACAAAATTCGACATAAATGTCGAAATGTTAGAAATTTCTAACATAGTATCGAGCTCTGAATAACATGTTTATATTTGAACTTAATCTTAATCTTAATCATAATGCTGTAATTTGATGGGAAATAAAAAGGCTTAATGAATATTAATTAATTCGAACTCTATGCGACGGTGTTTTAGCAAACATTACGGTTAAAGGTAAAATCTATGTATTTTGGTTGATGACCAATGACCATGCACTATTAACACAAAAAAAATGTTTGCACTTCCGAAGTGACGGCTATTCGTTCTAAGCTGCATTGTCAATTATAAAGCGATACAGTAATGATCGAAAGATTGTTATAACAATGGCGTATTATTTTGAATGTTCGCACGTTTCTCCTCGACATGGTTACGGGTGATAGGAAATAATGTTGTGAAAGATCTTGCTACTGATTGAACTGCCAGCCTCCAGAGATGCAAATGAGTGGGTAACACGCAAATAAGTGTTGCATAAGATTTAGTGTAAATAATTAAGAGTAATGTGTTTTTTGAAGTGTGTAGAAAATTGGTTTTGGCAATGGCTAGCTGTGCGGTTTGAAAGATCGGAATTTGCATCGTTACAGTACCTACATGATGACTTGATACTTGATAAGTATCAAGTTTGATGAACTATGTAGCTTCCCTCATGGTATATGTATTTTTCTTACAATAATTATGAACATACTATCCAATTTTCCGATAATATTATTGAACAATATTTGCTTTGTTTGTTTACTTTAGTTTGAGATACCGATATTAGGACAAGTCGGCAGTTAAAATGTTTTTACATATTATCATTATTTATAGCAGTTTAATACAGCAGTATGGTATTATAATAATAATTATTATCTGTGCTAGTGCAAATAAATTCAATTCATTTGCCTACTTCTACTATCGAAAAGTAATCCTTCGCACGTGACTAATTTCTGAAGTTCAATAACTAAATGATTTTAAAATAATCTCCATAACAATTAGCATAATATCATAACCATTATTTTTTTCCATAAACATTGTTGTGAGTCAAGAACGGTGGTTAGTTTTAAATTTTATTAAACAAACTATATCAAAACAATTGAGTTTGCGTGTTTACAAATTGATTCAAGATCATTGTTATTCGATTGATGGACAAGGTGAGGTATTTATGGAAAAGTACTAAATTTATCGTTTGATGAAGTTTAAACCTTAATTCCCACGAAATAGATCATACAGTGTAGAGTATTCCATTGGGAGTTCCATGCATGTTCCATGTCTATTGTCTGTTTGATTTTCAAATCATATTTTTGGGCATTCAACTCATTCTAAGAACGTGTTTCCTAAAAATCAATGTGCGTATCTATAAGTGAAAACAATTTCCAATATTTCAAATTGAATGCTTTAAATATAAATTCACAACAATGAATAAATAAAAGCCCTACAAATCGTCAAGGTTTATTACTCTCCTAAGAAAACACTTTGCTTTTATATTATAAATAATAAATTATTTGATTTCCTATTATCAGAACGGCGAATGGGAGTATTATTGTTGACAATTTTTTAACGGTATCCCCAGAATTTACTTTTATTTGACACACTCTTGATGTCGCCTTTCAACACCAACAAGCAAATACCCACACTACCGCAACTATAATCTAAAATCTAAATCAACCTTATTATTACCGCAAAAACAGATTGTCATTAAATAAGGTTAGATGTAATTTAGTGAGTCTTTCAGATATTTTTGATTGCACGTGTTATAGCTGTTCACACGAGATGTAAATCGATTTACCTAGGTACTTGTTATTATGTTTCGCTGCTTATTTTATTATGGCGAAACGCCGAGACTTAATTCGGCATGTGTTTTTGTGAAGCTCATCGTCTTTTGGTATACGTTGTGGTTGTCTCTTAGCTGTAATGAGCAAGTGTTCTTTTTATTTAGTTTTAGCTTATGAAGGATGTCTGTTACTCAGTAGTCTATGTAGCTTTTATATTAATAATAATTAATTTTTGTTATCATTATTTTGAAATAGTTTAATATTCTGACAGCTAAAAATAAACATTTTATTAATGAAATTTTAACTGGAATTTTAAAGATCCTTGAGAAATAATGATACAATAATTAGCGTGAATGCATTATTTAATGTATTAAAATTAGTGTTTATTGCAAAAAAGTAAAAGTGCAATTTTGTTACACGTCATAGTTTTATTACGGCTTTACAATAAAAACTATTTATGTAATACTGTAATATCTACATTTAGAATAAGAAGATAATTCTTATTAACTGTTTTTTAAGAACTTAAATAGTGAAGATTATTTAATAGGTACATAACGGCGGGCGTACATAGCAATTTTTATATACCTACATATTTAAATAATTAATTTAATTCATAAGAAAAATGAGTACCCTGAATGTTAATTTATTTTATCTTACAATAAAATATTCTTTATTATATATTATACATATTTTATACCAGCCATTTGTTACGGTGCCTCCCGGTTTGACTGTAAGTACCAATCTTGTATCGTAGTACCTACCTCAAGTAATTTTACTTCAGGTTGTATTATGAACTTTTTTGTCACTCTTTTTTGTCAGAAAAAGCTAAACAATAAGCGGTTTAATAATTTCTAGAGTATGAATTGTTATTACGAATCACGATAATGTCTATAGTTCTATTACTTATACTATAATGGAAAAAATTGTACTTACCCCAATTATAGCTGTACGACGTACGTACGTAGTATGTTAGTCTTCTTCTTCTCTTTGTAAATGGTTTCCCTTCAATAGTGCCTCCGCAATTTCCATTTTCCTCGAAATATAAAACAAGAACACACGTGACTTTATAGGTACCTAGACATTTAAGAGGATTGATTGAAGGTAGAGTAAAAAAAGTAATTCTTCAACAATTTCGGTCAGTTACCTACCTATCTTAATTTACAGATTAGGTACTATAATATGTAGGTACTAACTTAAAAACGTTAGCGTCTTATTTTTACATTTAGTATTTGATATATTCACAACCTCCTTTGTGTTATGTTTCTTATTAAACTTTTTAAGTTAATTAATTAGAATATAAGCGAAATATATGCTTTCAATGCATTGAGATACAATGTTTCTATGGATATATAATTAGGTACTTACTGCTACCGCCGATCGCGATGTAATAGGCATCGGTTTTTATCATGAGATTATTGTTTTTTATTTAAATGTTTTACAATAAGACACAGACAGAATGCCGACGTTTTTCTTGGTTTTAACATAAATCTCACACTGCAACTGTAACAATAACTGAAATGAGTTAACGAGAACTGCGATGCCTTAAGGCTTAATACAATCAACGAATGACATAATAATAATATGTGAATTTGCCTTGGAATTTGCATTCGAATTTGAAATTCGAATTAAGTAAGTAGTCTGATATTATCTGTTCAAAAATTGCAGAAAAATAATTATTATTGGCAAAATTCGTCATCACTGAGATCGGGAGTTGCCACCATAGAAAAAGAATAAGAAAACAAATTCAAATTTAGAACTGTTATTTTTTTTATTTGTGGTGAAAGAAGTTAACACGTCAGGCGCGAACAATTTTCACATCTCTTTACGATTAGTAATGCTAGATAAAGATAAGGTTATGAGTTCAGGAAGAAATGCTTCATAAAACATTATGGCGTATCATTCCGGGTTCGATGGAGACGCTTATTTGAAGTGCTAAAAAACGAATGGAACTTAGATAGTTACAAAGTTTGAATTGAATGTTTCCTTTTTTTCGCTTTCTATGGATTTACTTTCTTTATTATTTTCATATAAATTTATAATTAGTGATTTAAGGTTCACGTTTTGAGTTCTTTGTGTTCATTTACTATTAACGGACATTTGAAGTATTCTTGTATTTAGTTTATATATGGCTATTATTTTCCTCTTTTCGATACCATCTTTATTTATCATGAACATACGTCATAATGTAAGTCGTAGTCGTAGTAAATAAACCTAAATTGGTTTGTTTTCTTAATCATAATTCTATAAGTTTGATTGTATTATTGCAGGTACCTACGTCCCTTATAAAATCCGCACAAAACATTGCACAAAACAAGAATTCTTATAAGAACGGATCCTTAGTTGTCTTCGGAAGTAAAATTGTAAGTATACTTAACGTTTATTTTGATCATAAATTTCATCAACGTTAATTGTGAGAATTGCACACAGTTTATATTTTTAGCGTTGTATTGTAATTAATTCTACAAAGCCGTTAGCTCTAGTTTATTCAATCAAATTAGATTAAATTTGAATAAACAAGGAGTGATTGTTACAACATTCTAACGGTTCAGTGAACAGGGACATAAAAGTTACGATACCTATAAAATAAATCGACAATACAAAACAATGAAAATACATTCATTGGTATTAATAATTAAACTTAATAACAATATTATAAAATACGTTATTATAGCTATTTTGGAGATTATAATACTTGCAATTTAATTAAAACGTTGGGTTTATTTTATTAAACTGAGTGATTATGATATATGTTAAATTATTTAAGTAGTATTATTAATTACGAATTTATCAAAATCGTATAAGTGAATTATTATGATAATAAAGGAGCAAACATGGAGCTAACGCTACACAGGTTAAAGAAAGCTCATTATTGTAAAAAACATTAGTTTTTGTATTAAAATTGCCTTTACAACGAAAGCCCATTCAAATAAAATGCAAAATTCATCAAACTTGAGCCTATTTATTACGAAGCGGCCTAGTTTTCACACAGTTTTTTCTACGTTATAAAGAAACTGTTAGAAAGATTGCGTGCTCATTACAAATTGAATAATCATTACATACTATAATGGATATTCTCGTTTCAATCAAGCTCACAATTATTCTGAATCGATATTGGTTTGCAACTTGCAACTTCGCTTCCGAAACCTTCCGCGTGCTTTCCCTTCTAATTTCACAACCATTATATCGTTAGTGTCAAACTTCGTTGATAGTTTAACATATTAATGAATATGATTATCATTAATGATAGACTGCAATGTGAATATATAATTGAATTTATACATTGACGGTTTACGGACATGTGTTTTAAGAGGTTGTCTACTAAACTTAGCGTCAAAGAAGAGGGTAGGTAGGGGACGTCGAAGCTTCAAAGTCTAAATAAAGACACCGCATTATGATATTTTGTAAATCTATTAGTAGTTTGTGTAGTAAATGTACTGTGCAATGAAGGACTGAGGTTAAAAAAATTTACCCATGTGTATGCGATTAATGAACCATTTTATAATACTTTTCTATTTGAAGGAATAGAAGGGATAGGATATTGAAGAACTAGGAAATTAGAGATACTTATTTACAAAGCAACGAAAATGTTTTCAGCACAACTCAATAAGAGATCGCTACCTAGCCATAAGGCCGTCCTTTGCTGTTTCTGTAGTCTTGTCTTTGTTATAATATGTGTTTATGTATTTCCAATGCAATAAAGTATAATAAATAAATAAATAAAATAATAATCGTATCTATAAAATATAACTATACCAGAAGACTTGATTCCCGAAATGTTTTGCTTTGAGCAATAACACATTCCGTGCCTACTCGTGACAAGAATAACTCTATTTCCAATATCACAGCTTTCTCCGTATAAAAGTGCCTCCAGGACTGTAATGTAGAAAATGTGACGCTAAAACGAGCAGCGGACGATGTTAAAGCATAAAAATAGTATGATATTACATCGTAGACCCTGAGTGTAGAGTGATCCTTAATTTTTATTAATACACGGCTTTATCTTGTTATGCTCGTACGAAACAAGCAGAAAAACGTTTGATGAATATTTATATATTGTTTAAAAGTCCCTAAATTTACATGTACCCCTTTAATATTATCAATCTGCATAAATTTTAGCCCATAACACTTCTATTCATTTGGATAAAACGTACTTAATCAAGATCAAAGTCCTATTAGTATGATGAATTGACGTAAAATTAAATTTTGATGTTAAAAATATTTTAAAGTTGGGCTGGTAAACAGGGTTTTGGTTCGTCTGATGAAAAGCGATCACCTCCTCCCATGCACATTTTCAAAGCTAAGACCTCTGCAAATGGGTTGCTATATAGCTTAGTTGCTAGTCTCTAATGGCAAAGGGATAAAGTCAGGATTGATGTCGAGAATAAAGGAAAGGATACGGGATCCAGATAGGTACAGCATAAAGGATACGTTACAAATATTACATTTTATATTTATAACTAAAATTGAACAACTTTATTTTATAAAACGTGCACATTTCATAAGCTAAATCACGTCACACTAACTGAAATTGCGAAATTATCAATTATGCTAATTTACAACAGTTGAACAGCTTTGTATGGGACATTAGCCAATGTCAGCTGTAATATCCGGCTTAAAGTAGTTGAGGGATATAGCATTCTATTGTCTATCAGAAATCCAATTTACGCAGTAAATAGACTGAAAATTAGGTTTCAGCCGATGAAAGACACTTGTTTACTAAACATTGTCATAATTTTGATCCAATTATACTAATAATCGTAGTTGAAATCGTAATCGTAAAATTTATAGATCAATATGAACGTTATTTATATGTAATATTCTGCTATTGTAATAATTTAACAATATCTTGACGATTGCCTAAATACATTATTAATGTGAAAATGTGTTTTCATAATATAGAATAAGATAAGTGACGAGACTGAATCTAGAACACTGAATAATGAAGTCTACATTCAAACGAATGAATAACGAAAGCGGTTTTTTAAAGAACCATCATAAATATTACAATCTTTATAGAAATGTATAAATTGTTTCATATGGAATGGTTTACTTTATCTTGCTACATATAAAGCACTAGCGGTCCGCCCCGGCTTCGCCCGTGGTACATATTTCGCAATAAAAAGAAGCCTATGTTCTTTCTCAGGGTCTAAAGATTGTTTGTGCCAAATTTCATCAAAATCGGTGCAGTGGTTTATGAGCCTATTCATTACAATCAATCAAACAAACAAACAAACAAAGTTTTCCTCTTTATAATATGAGATAGGTAATATTTAGAATTCCCTTCAATATTATCGAAGCAAAGCAATCTAAGTTTAAAGGTTGTATTTTGTATATTATGTTTGAAAACTATGTTGTATAATATAATATTATTATTGTATACTTATGTAACATAACCCTAGTTAATTAACTTTGTTCAAAACTTTATAGCATAAATTATTATGAACTAGCTTTCCACCCGCGGCATCGCTCGCGCAGTTAAAGAAAAACCCGCATAGTTCCCGTTCCCGTGGGATTTCCGGGATAAAACCTATCCTATGTCCTTTCACGGGTATCAAAATATCTCTATACAAATTTTCATGCACATTGGTTGAGTAGTTAAGGCGTGATTGAGTAACAGACAGACAGACAGACAGAGTTACTTTCGCATTTATAATATTAGTATGGAATGATGGATATAATGATTTTATATGTAGAAGTTTTCGTTGAAAACAATAGCATTAAATGTTATTATAGTTGATAATTCAATCAACTATAGTTGATTGAATTATTTGATAAGGCATCGATAAAGGTTTCAAATTTAAACATTACTGAAAGAAAATAACCGCTTTTAATTGTAATTATAATTGATGAAGCAGATGCAGATTTTTGTTAGAAATGACGGTTTGTTATGTTATTGTAGGTATAACATTTTAACACTCAGTTCTTCAAATGAAAATAAAAAAGTCTATTGTATCTATCTTGTCTATTACATACCCAAGATAGTTGAAAATATTTCGCAATTTCGGGCATGTAGTTAATGTTATTTTTTCGGTAAAAAACTGGCAACGTTGTGGTTACCAATAACTTGCTTGGACCGTGCTTGGACTTGGTTTATCTTATCATAAGATAAACCTTCTGCTTTATTATGTTAATATTATTAAATTTGTACGTAAAATCAGTATAATTTTAAAGCTAACAACTAACAAATTTAAAAAAAAGGATCATTAAGTAGTTGACGTCTGAAATCTTTCCCTTCATATTACATTTCTACGAGAAAAATGTATTTAAATTATTAAGTTACTTTTTGTTACTACCGAAATTTAGAATAAGGTATTTAATCTAGCTCATAGAAAACCAGACAATTTTAAATTGTTCGTAATATCTTGTCACGGTCAAAGGTGTTGAATGTTTATTGTGAAATAATAAATATTGACACGAAGGCTTTTTCATTCGATAAAAATATCGTCTAGATTCCAATACTACGTGTGCCCTGTGGTTTTACCCGCATTGCTCCGCTTCTGTTGGTCTTATAGCGTTATGATATATAGCCTTCCTCGATAAATGTAAATGGGCTATCTAATACCGAAATATTTTTTTCAAATCGGAGTAGTTCCTGAGATTAGCGCGTTCAAACAAACAAACAAACTCTTCAGCTTTATAATATTAGTATAGATAGAGAAAAAACGCCATTCTTGAAATGATTTACTGAATAATTCAGAAATTTAAGACCTAAGAAACGTGAACTTATATTTATAATTATTTTCTAGTCACAAAATATTCTGTGGATATGTTTAAATAGACAAGGATAAAGCTCTCTATTACGAGTTGGAGACGACACATTTCTTTAGGGATTTTATGCGAAGTGAATCTAAAAAACCGGCCAAGTGCGAGTCGGACTTGCGCACGAAGGGTTCCGTACTATCGTACCTTGTATTATATATTTTATTTATAGTATTTGTTGTTATAGCGGCAACGGAAATACATCATTTGTGATCAACGGAAATACATCAAATTTCAGCTTTCTAGCTATCACATTTTATGAGTTACAGACAGACAGACATGAAGTCTGAGTAATACGGTCCCGTTTTACGTTTTCGGTACGGAACCTTAAAAAGTAGACTTTCTGAAGATATTTTGTGAAAATGTCAAGTTGTGTGCTTATGATGTATGTCTTTTAAAGTATAAATAGGTTTTCGGATCACTGGACGTGTAAGAAATGGAAAACGTGACGACGCGAAATTCAAAGTGATTGTCGCGTTTCAGCGATAGCAATATTAAATGCTTCAAATTCAGATTTCCGATATTACATTATTAAGGGTTCCCATTATAAGTTTTTATTCCCACGGTGTAATCAAATATACATATTATTTATACAAAGAATTTAAATGTTGTAAAATTTATGATAGGTACATATTAAAAAAAAAAACTTAAAATGTTTTATGAAAGAATGCTGCTTGTATGGCCATAGAGTAATAAATAATAATTATATATTTCCAAACTTGGTACCAATTTCTATTCCTTTTAATTTGAAATATTTTTATCTTTAAAATTGAGTAACATCGGAAATACTATTTCTTAACCGCTACACATATCATATATGACATGTAACTTTTCAACTTTTTCTTGCCTAAGGGACCTATGACGTGTTTTAAATACTGACCTTGTAATGTCTTGTGGGATCAAAAACCAATCACGGTGAAATAAGGTCGTGACCATTATGTATTGCCCCAGTATCACGTAACTGGTGTTTTCTTACATAACATAGCGGTAAAAGTTATTGACATATCACAGTTCTAAATAGCGTATCGTAAGAATTTACGATTTTTAATTTATGCCTATGATAATTTATACGGATCTGTTTAAAAAATAGAAACACTGTTAGATTAACTTTCTATTTTTTATACTCTGTGTGAATATATAAATAATTAGGATAAGACTGCTAATTAGGAGCAGAATTAAACTGTGATTAAACTCTAATTTTTAAATAAATTTAGGTTGTACCCGACCACACTTTCAGGAACTGTCCTGAATCTAAACTGTTGTTACCAATTTTATTAAATTGATTAAAAAAGCGTAAATACTGTTTTTCTGTATGAGTCTCATTAAAGATTACTATAGATATTATAATAGAAATAGACCCTAGAATAAAACTGATACTGGCCGAGCAAAATCTAAGAGTATGATTGGATGGTCCGAACGTTCACAGTAGAGTATCAATCGATAACAAACAAGCGTGTAACGCAGCTGCTTTTCACAAGACTATATTTTACACTATAATCTCTTCCCTAGACGATAATTAATGGATTAGATCACGAGTCCTATTTGAGGTTAGTCTTATTCATGTAGCTTTATTACATACACTAGCTGTGCCCCGTGATTTTATCCACATTACACTGCTCCTGTCTTAGCGTGATGATAATATTATAGAGGTATAGCATTCCTCGATAAGTGGGCTAGGTATCTAACACTGAAAGAATTTTTCAAATCAAACCAGTAGTTTTTGAGGTTAGCTCGTTCAAACAAACAAATTCTTCAGCTTATAAGTAAAGATATAGATTGTGGATTCGTTTAATGACTATAACGTATAAAAACAATGGATTGCATCAAAAAAAACGTGCAACTTAACACAAATCCAAGAAATATATCGTGGAAATGAAACAAGGTTCATGTGGAGACATTGTAAAGAACGTCAATTGTAGAATATTACTGTAATGTTATAAGATACAGATACCTAAATAAGAAGAAATTTATTTATCTAATTAAAATTTAGAAATGTTATCGAATAACAGAATTTTCTAAAGATAAATAATAATTAATAATAAGATAATTACTTGTAAAAACCTATATTTCTATCCCATATTTTACTGACGAAAACTGATACCAGTAATTTTATAAGAACTATTTTTCTATTCGTTGAAAATTTTGTTTTGTCTCTGTAACTCCACTGCATCAGAACTAGGACAATTTTCAGCCGCATTAACTCTCATTTAAGTGACATTTATTTTATTAAACTTTGTTCGTTCGGCGAATGAAATAATCAATTCCCAATTGCCTACTGAATCGTTTGGCAAATTAGCACGAAAAAACACGCTGGAAAGTAATAACTATAAATTTTATCTCGAATTGAGAATATTATGAACATGTTTCGAAGTCAGCAGGGATGATAACCCTTAATTTATTATATCCGACTGTTCCTTGTAGGTGCAGCGATCAAAAACACACTTAACTTGGACACTCTCTTATACTCAATACTATTCTTCAGTAGTTCCAAGTACGTTATAGTCGGAATAATATAGAATGGATATGTGCAATGTAAGTACATGGTCCCCTTATTTCATAGGACTTAGTCATAATTATTGGCAACATGTGCATGGTTATAACCCCTTTGCGAATATGTGTAGATGTTAACAAGATTCGAACCTAACGAACCTTATTCTGTAATATCTTTTGACCCACCATTATGGTTATGTATGCTTCCGAGGGTTGTATTAATAACGAAACTTATAAGATAGGTATGTATTTCAAGTCGATCCTTCAATGTTTTGTGCGGCGAATATGTTAAAACGAATTACTTTATCTCATACTATTTTCTTTTATAAATAAAAGATATGAAATATCCAAAGAAAGTAGTAATTAATAAGTAATACGGTACCTAAATGTTATCGTCTGTCTGTTTTTCAGCCTGGAGGAAAGCAATTTATTAAAATTGAAACTGAGTAACCACATTCGCGTGATAACGAGATAATTAATACACGCGAGCGAACCCGCCGGCGGAAAGCTAGTAATTATATTATAAACTGAAATTTTGTCACACTATTTTTTCACGATTGCCCAAGCAAAAATACTATCAGTCAGGATTGTATAAGCCTACATTTCAAAGCTTTTAAAAAGCAAATAATAAAATCCTAAAAGCTTGAAGTCAATTAATTTTATAGCTTAATTTTATAACAATACCTAATGAAACATTATTTTGTGCATGAGTGTGAACTATAACTTGTTATTTACTATTTGTACACCTATTGTGTAGTAACTAAGAAGGTAGGGAACAATTCAACTTCTGTATTGACATACCTAATATTATGATTGCTTTGCACTTATGTAATTAAATAGTTATTGCTCATACATATTTTTATGGCAAATACAAACTTAACTGTATATATAGTATCAAAATACAGTTATGAGTTTCTGTTTATAGTGCGATTTATTACTAAATAGCTGTTCAGCCCGGCTTCGCCTGTGGATGTGGTATATATTTACGTTTTCCCTACATAAGAACCATCCTCTTACTTCAAGGAATATAATAAAAAAATAATTATCGAAATTGGTAAATCATTATTTCATTTCATTCATCCTTCTTTGTAAGGTTTTTTGATTTGCTGGAAATAAAGTATTTTCTTTCTGAAATAATAATTCCTATATTTATACATACTCAAAGTTGTTGTTGTTGCATACTCAAAATGTTTTAATGAGTAGCAGAGTGCGTAAGCAAATTTTCTTTGAATTAAATCACTTTTGTTACGGCACTGTAATTATATTTTAGGGGTACAGTGTGTGAGAAACACAAATTCTGGAGTTCCGGACTCATGAGTAGGTATCAATTTAATTTAAACGCCTGTATAATTATTATGTTATTCCGGGTAGAAGTGGCTCAGCAGTCAGCTATTATGACTTAAATAACGAAGGAGGAATTAACACACATAAACAGTACCGAGACTCCCTGAAAAACGTTCGAATCGTCGATGCAAGTCGATAAGTATGTTTGTGTGAGTGAGCCGTTTTAAACGGTTTGTAGCGAGTTTTGCTACTGTTCGTATTCTTTTTACTGTCATTGAAATTAGACGAGAACAGTAAACATTGAATTCATCTCTTTTGCTCCAATTGTTAAGAAAAACTGCATACTGTAAGAATAAAAAGATCGATGTCACATATACCAAGGAGCATTTAGACCGCAAAAATACGTGTTGATGATGTTGGTGATAATTGTTACTTATTTTATAATTGTAGACTGATATAAATCAATTGCTTATAAAGATATAACTTTGTTATGGAATTTAAATATGTATTTAGTTAACATAGCAGTCCGCCCCGCTTTGCCCGTGAAACGCCAACGAAAAAAATTGAATTCGGTCCAGTAGTTCCTGAGATTAGCGCTTTATCAATTTGATACTGTACTTTCTTTGTATCTAAAGTCGTTGTATAATAATTATTGTAATGAATTTATGGTTCATAACCAAGATAAGGATATATCTTCAATATCGTCCATAATCGGAAAGTACACTTACTTACTCGCTTATAAGTAAAGTTAATGGACAATATTGGTCAGTAATAATACTCTGATATTGTAAGAAGAATGAGATAAACAGGAAAAGTAACATAACAATTTATATATCTGCAATCTACATGATTATCCTTTCGAGATACGAGAAATATTTCATAAATAGTTCCTCTATTGCACATGCTATAGGGTATGTGTTTTGGTAGTAAATTATAATATATCTATAAATAGCATAGAAAATAATCATTAAACATAATCTAAGATTAAACAACAGACGATAGAGAATTCAACATAAATGGGCAAATAAATTATATTCGGTAGGTAAATAAATTCGCTGAAATTATGAAATACATCAATTTAATCTAAATGTAAAATAGAAGGAAAGCGTAATTTTACCTTGTCCCTGAAACTGACACTCATTATTCTATATCCATCTGATTTTCCTCAATTAGGCTCTGAAAAAATAGAAAATATTATTCTAAATTAACTTTATCTCCTTCATAAATATATTAATGAATAAATGTGGCAAAAAGGAATTTTAACTATTGAAATAAAAAAAAATGGTATAAGTATTTGAAATTACTTAATTAAAAAAAATTTAACTTTAAGAAACGAGTTGCGCTATTCTTTATTTCGGGATTTGCATTGTGTTTGAAAATACAGTCAGTATAATTTTTGGTTTTCTAATTACTAAGTATTTAAATTGTACATAGTCAGAAAGATTTATCGATTAGGTACGTGCAATATAAACTAAACGTGTTTCAACTATTTGTAAGTACATAGGTACCTAGCTTTAACCTAAAAACTGGAACCAAAACATGCTTTGATTAATGTATTAACATATTTTATAATTAAACGACTGGCACAATCTAAAACGCGTCTAAATCTAGAGTATTTAAATAAAAACCATATACCCAGCTGTTTTCAATTATTTCTATGTTTAACATTAAACTGTGGAGGAAAAGGATTTTATTATGAGCACTTTATGGCTCATAAGATATATGGTACATACGATTACAGAACCTTAGCTTCTGGGTAAATGTGTCACAGCCTGCTTTTCCCACGATCATGATAATATCAATTGAATTAAACACAATACTGTGAATGGCTTGCAATATCTACGTCATTATGTACTATTGAAAATTAATCATCTTTAAATTAATTAATTAATAAATGTTTCAATATTTGATTGTGACGATTCAATATTTTAATTACTGTGTGTAATTAAAAATATTGAACACTCTTATGTTCAAAAATTGGAATGAGATGTAATAAAATTTCAAATTTTCTACATTGTGAAAGAAAACTAAGGTAAACACTGAGGTTGTTACACATCGGTTCGTACATAGTTTAGGAATGGAGTCCGAAACTTGGCCTCTTTTGTAATTTTCTATGGTGCACAATAAAAATTTTTTTGTTGTTGTTTGTTGTTGTTGGCATATAAATGAGTACCTATCATCGGACTGAATAGTATGGCCCTGATATATTTATTTCCATCCAACCCAAACTCATTTTATAATATTTAAATAAAAAATTTTTATTTAAAAAATTTTTATGCGATAAGCTGCTCTTTGATTTTCGTATCCAGAAGCCACGACTACAACGAATAGCTCGGACCAAATAGCCATGCTTCTTAAAGGTTAACCTCGTGTATTATATTACAAAAGTGTACGATAAATAGTTTATTGTCCCGTTATTATATTAATATAATGTACTTTCTATATTCAGAATGAATTCAATTTGCTCACGGATAGTTGTGTTTTACTATTGTTAGAAGAAGGGTTGACCCGAAATAAAAATATAGCCTATGGCAATCCTGACTAGCATAGCTCTTTGCTAGTGAAACTATTTTCACCAAAGCACCAGTACTTTTTAAGATTACCCCTCTACAAACATACAAAGTTAGATACTTTACTTCTTTATAATTATTATACAATAGTATGTCAGTTTTATCTCATAAATGGTACCTATATTCAACTAGTAATGAATACGTTGCATAAAGTACTGGATTAAACAGAGAAGATGAATTATTATTCTGCTATTTAAGCCGGTGTTTGTCTGTGTATATGGCTAAGACAGGATAAAATTAAATTGTAAAGGAATGTCGCTTAAATTCTATACCTACATACCAATTACTGTTATTTTTTTCTTTAATCTAAGAAATTTCTTTGGGAAGTGTTTGCTTCATGATTAAATGACTCTGTTGATGGATGATCTTAACTGAAGATCTAATAAGGAATTGAGGAAATAGCCTTGAGGAGTGCGATAAAAACTTCAGGGATTGAAGATTACGCAAGTTTATATCTTAATGCAAGCAAATTAGGATAAAAATTGTCCAAATAAAGCCGAGGGAATTTGTTTTACAAAGTTTCAATTACTGATCGCAGCGCTCCGCTGAGACTGGGTCTTAAAGTTCTATTACATTCTTAGTCGGTATCTAATTACTTTATATGTACTTTCGGGAGTTTAATGCTTTTAACTGTACTATTATTGTACTGCAAATTTATTCGGAAAATTGTAATTGTATATTTTAAGGAAATTTATTTTCTTATTTAATTTAATATTTATTCCAGTTATTGCTTATTTATAGTTTCGGTATAATTATTTTAAATAATAATTTATCTGTACAATAAAATTATACAAAAATATGTTCCGCTCATTTTTTCATCCGTCTTCAAATAAAGTGTTGTATGAACTATTAAACACAAAGAATGCCACGATAGGTACGTAATACCTTACGTTACATATTGGGGTCACAAAGGAGAGTGGGTAACGTCAGATATCGAGATAAGCCCATAATAACGGTCGTGATAAATAAGATAATAGTGACGGTTTCCATAGTTTAAGTACGACCTTAAGTGGAGGGCGAGCTAAGACAAACACCAATTGTAATGATAACTAGGTCACGTCTTGCATTGACGTATTTTTACAAGTGACTCAATTGTATTTTGCAGGAAATAATTTCTTATGCTTGATGCTTTTAGTTTAATTTTCTTTCAGTTTAATATTGTTTATATAATGATAGTCGGTAATAAAAATAATCTAAAACTTTACTTTTGTAACTTGCTTTCCCAAGAGATTTGATATTACATGGACGAAGAGCAGATACAATACACAATTTCAATTTATTCAGTAATGATAAGATAAAATAAATTAAATTGTATATTATGTGATAGAATGATAAATAGAATAGTGAAGATTGACAATATTAATTATCCGATAATAGATTATTTACCTATTAGGCCGCCTAGTAATATCGGTGACAAGAAATAAAAGTACATATTTCCTTCCTTTCTGTTCTACTTTTTGTGTTTTTAGGGACATATTATTATTGTATTTAACTTTGTAAATAATTTATTTTTTTCATATATTGTCAGCCAGTTAAAACTTGACACTTGTTCATTATAAATATAATACCTACTTTTAGCCAGTTTCACATAATATGCATTCTACATGTGTTCTTCTTAGTTTATATAATATCTAGTAAAGTAAAAAAAAAATGTATGAAATTTTTGCTAAAAAAATTGTAAGGCTTTCCGTTACCTTATCGGCAAGAGAGCATCCAAATATCTTTGCTATAAAGACAGATTAAGCCATAATATTTACGCCAAAATCTAAATCCTTATCAATGATTTGATGTTCAATGATTATTATTCTAAGCGCCACCCGATCGTCGAGTATCGGAATCTTTATGGTACTTCCGCGAATAATGGATATTCAAATTGAGTAGATAGACCATTTTTTACAAAGAATTCTTTGGAGACTGAAGGGAATCTTAAATAACTCAAACGAGAAATGTTTAGGTTTTTGTTTACAAAAAAAAAAAAAACCGTTTACAGCTTGTTCATAATGACTAAATTAATTCCTAGACTCTTGACAGGTCTTAATTATAATTATTGACGATATTATATTACGAAATTTTCTTTTTATTTTTATTTTCTTCTTGTAATAATTGTATATTTTTTTAATTAAGTCTGGCAAGCATAGAATAACCTGCGAAAAATTAATTTATCTATGTCGCTAGCTAAAATATTAATGCTCGTAATGAAATTCCTATCATGCTCAACTTGAGATTAATGTCTACTTGATTCCTAAAAAAATAGGTAACTATTTAGATTTACCTTAATGGACGTTGTTTGGGATATTTCAAATTTATTAACGTTTTTAAGAGTAAAAATTATACTTTGAATTTTTAATGTATTACTAGATTACTAGGTATTAGTTAGGTAGATATAATGCGGTCAATAATGATTTAAACATTTAAGAGAGATTCATTTTCTATCTAAATTATTTCGTATATGAACCGACTAAATACGACTTTATTTATACTAAAGTAAATAAATCAAGACAAACTCCTCAAAAGAAATGTTAAAAAATCTGAAGTATTTTTCTAGCGCCACTCTATTTCATAATGTTTATTTTTTGTAACTGTATTAGTCTGAATTGTAATCAATTTATCATTCGAATTAAATGACAAGAATGTTATTCAGACGTGGGAAGTAAAGTAAATTAAAGTTTTGCAACAAAACATTCGAATTCTCCTCGTGTTTAAAGTAACTAGGAATAAAATTTAATCGGACTAGTCATCCAAGGTGTATGATAAATATAGTACAGCAGATTTCAGTTGATTAATTTCCATGTTTTTACAAACAATTTTAAATGATTTCTTAGTTTACATTAATTAATCTGCTAACAAATAATAACCATCATAAAAAATTGATACAAGGTAAATAAAAAAATAATAAGTTGTACGTGTGCTCTATGAAATCAAGCGTAATTGCAATATTTTTTCCTTTCAGTTATGATTATTAATTCAATTGTTGAATCTATAACCTTGTATTTTGTTTCAATACAAATTATTTTAGCAACTCAGGTGTGAAACAGATATACAATACTTCGATATGATTTCGCATTTATTAAATTTTAACTATCGACCCGCTCCGGCTTCGCACGACACACAATCATAATATAATCTTTCTTTTCAATAACTCTTTATGATTTTGGGTTGTTTTTCATACCCTAGCATACATAGAGACAGAACGAATGTGACAATAATGTGGTTGTGAACCAAAATTATTATAATCTCATGTCTCTTGCACATAACAGGCAACAGTCAGGAAGGCTTTTTGAATTTCGAACATTATAATATTAATTATTGTCATTTATTAATGTGTTTGTTCATTGTTGATTGGGTTAAATATATAAGGCCAATTATAAATATTTTAACGATGATTTCGACGAACGAAATAAATCAAGCATGAATACACATTTTAGTACCTATGAAGTGTAAACAAGAACTCTCAACTCTTGCATATATATTTTATAGATGTATAGCCAAATGTTAGTGATCTTGTTTGTTAAGTATAATGTTGATTTATGGATGCACCTCTATCTATAATGTTTTATGGTCTTTCGACGCAGCTTCGATTTCTATGCATTTCATATTGCGGCTCTAAAAATTCGGTATGAAATATTTATTTTGTACATGTGTTTGACACTACACTCCTTCTAAACGCTGTGTTTACGGCTGTGTAACGGGCAAAAGCCTATATATAGATATCTCTAAATATATAAAACTAGCTTTTCGCCCGCGGCTTCACCCTCGTTTTCAAAGAAAAACCCGCATAGTTTCCGATCCCGTGGGAATTCCGGGATAAAACCTATCCTATGTCCCGGGGCAAAAAGTAGCCTATGTCCTTTCTCGGGTATCAAAATATCTTCATACCAAATTTCATGCAAATTAGTTCAGTAGTTAAGGCGTGATTGAGTAACAGACAGACAGACAGAGTTACTTTCGCATTTATAATATTAGTATGGATTATCGTGTCAAAATATTTGCTATCGTACACTTCGAAGATTCGATATGATTAATGCAGAACAACGTTCGCCGGGACCGTTAGTATTTTAGAAAACCATAACTCATCTATTTGTCATATTACCACATTTTACTAAATAGTTATTACTACTACGAGTATAGGACATCAAATCAAATTATACGATCAACGATGCCCATTCATAATACCCATTCATGTGTCTTGCTGTTGCCTGTTTGCACGGTCTAATCGATAACTAAACCAACTAATAACCTCACTTAGTTAATAGTCATAGGGACTATAATTATATTATTATGTAATCAACAGACTACATCAGTTTAACTGTTTAGTAATCATAGTCCATAGCATAATATTATGTTTCTCTTAGAGGAAGGAGGTATTTCTTCTAATTATCAAAGATTATCGCGATAAAAAATAGGAATACCATTATTTATTTATTTATTTATAATAATTAAGCAATATTATTTCAGTAGATTGTAATCTCGTTTGCATGAAAAAGATAATTAAAAGCAAAATTATTGGGAATGTAAAATCTTTCAATCGTGATTGGAGCTTTAGAAGAATTAGTATTTATCAATGGAACAGGAATTCAATTAAAAAAGCCAAGCCAATGAATGTATAATACAATATGCATATAAGTATCAGGGAATTTAATTTTACAATAGAAAAAAATATATAAATGATGCCATACATGTTTAAATTACATCTTAGTCAATAGCCCTACAATAGTAGAGATATTTTACACTTTTATCCAACCCTTCCATTGTTCGTTAACACTCATTCTCATCTTTTTTTATATTACTGTAACCGTGCATTTTTTTCTAAATGTCTCCTACGCTTAAACGTTGTCACGATAGAAATGTGCAAAACATGACGGAGCCAAAAATAACATGTGATAGGTTCATAGCATTTACAAAAATCCTCTATTCAAATCCTTTACTGTATACATTCTTTAGAAACAATTACAAAGGAAGTGTATCATGGGAGAACAGGTTTTCTCGGAACTTATGTGAGTTCCCCGAGGGCTGATTTCTCTTTTAGTATCGAGAGAATTAAACTGTCTGAATGGTAAGCACAGGGCTAAATGCTGTCTTTACGCATGACGTTGTTTAAGGGACTTTGATTGAAACGCTTGAGTTCCTACTGTGTAATGTATGCCTGTTACAGAACATTTAACCAACCTTAACTTGCGTATTCATTCAATGCATTTTAGTATTCATATAGTAATCACATCGTCGGATGATCATTAAGCTTGTAGAGCGTCATAAAAACGTTTTTAATAAAACTATGAATAAGTATTAAAGTGTTTGATAAAACTTAAAAGTGACTCGTGTACACTCATCTTTTTCAAAGTTAAATAGAAGATGTTTAAATGTGTAGTGCAG
This sequence comes from Colias croceus, assembly GCF_905220415.1. Classification (NCBI taxonomy): domain Eukaryota; kingdom Metazoa; phylum Arthropoda; class Insecta; order Lepidoptera; family Pieridae; genus Colias; species Colias croceus. Next base: position 5,983,850 of record NC_059546.1, read on the forward strand.
CAATTTATTATTTAAGTTTCCTTTTCAAATAAACAAAGTAAAGATATTGAGTGCGTGCGTCGTGATCAATATCATTTGTCTTAAACCTTGACATCCTATTTTGTATTATCATTCTATTGGGTTTACGCAATTTTATAGGCAATTTGATTTTAATGTTCCAATATTGTAGCATTAAAAACGTAACCAAAACATTCAAACGTACTCGGAATTAGCTGGCGAGTTCTATAACTTTTAATTGGGTTATTAATTTGAGTGGAAACAAAACTCAACGGGGTCTGCAGGAGGTCATTTACATTTCATTTTTTTAATTGGTAAAAATATTTGTATGAAAACGTTGATTTTCCCTATGTTAGGTACCTGAGTTCATTGGAATCCCATAAAATTATCGAGTCATAAATTTAGTTTTGTTTATCACTCGGACCCCACCAACTACGGTACAAGAAAAATTTAATATTTATATGTTTACCTACTTGATAATTTTTTATTTAAAAGTACCCCAGCTGTGGACTTACACACATATAGCAAAAACAAATATGTTCGATGTATTTTGTTTACATACGAAATAGAAGCTATTTAGATCAATTTGGTATTCGTAAAACCCATTGTATATTGAATGTAAATCCTATTTGCGAGAAACAAAGTTATAAGTATTTGTATATATTTAATGTAAGAATATATATAAAGATTTTCTTCTCATGGTGGTTTTCGGGAAAATACTTTACTTTATAAAACATGTTAACCACAAATTATATTAAACAAGCTGTGCCTCGCGATTTTACCCACAGTACTCCGCCTATAATAGCCTTCCACAATAAATGGGCTATCTAACATAGAAAGAATTTTTCAAATCGGACCTTTTTCCTGAAAAAGAATTCCTGAGATTAGCGCGTTCAAACAAACAAACTTTTCAGCTTTATGTAGATAGTATTATAGATAACATATGTAAACTACAAACTACATATATATTAAATTATCTATAAACACAATGTTTGTACTGCATGGTGGGAAGTAATTGGTTATTGTAATACTGTTACGCAATAATTGTTCATGTGTGTGTAAAATTCAATGATTACACTCACTAAAATTTTATTGGGCTTGTGTTTATCGTCATACGCGGAGAAATAAGTATTAATATCTATTTGTCACAAGCACAGTTTTTATGCTTAACTGGAAATTTAAAGCAATTTTCCAAACGTTGTTTTTGTCTGATATTTATTGTTTTATAGAAGAACTCTTTCTATCGCTATCTGAAAAATTGAGAGAAGAGGTTATATGGAGGGTAGGTTTACAGGAGGGCCTTTTATAGATTCAAAAGTCTATAAAAGGTTCACTGCATTATAACATAAAAAATAAATATATGTAGAATTTAAAGAATTATACATTATACTTTAGTTGAATTTTAATGTAATTCCATTACTTCTCTTTTTTATGATGTAGGTTAACAACAGTTTTTCATTATAATTGTGTATTCATAAATTCCTGTCAATAACATAATAAATCAAAATAGTGTTTTAATATGTAATTAATCATACTATGTATATAATATGTATACTATGTACTTAGATTACAAAATAAAAGACAGATGGAGCGTTGCCGAACTAAACCGAATAATTTATCGTCATTTTCAATAAAGCTATGTGTGCTGTCATTTCGCCGCTGCACTGTACGTACACGGTGCTTCTGTGTGCGTGTAATGTTGCCAGATATTGAAAAAATTCCCAAATTTTTCCCCGACTACGCAAAAAAGAGGGTTATGTTTTTCGAGTTTATGGATGTATTTATAATATTTCTTTGACACGCCCTGCAGTATAAACCGTTGGACCGATTTTGAGTTGTGAGGTTTCATTGCAATGATCTGAATTATTATGTTAGTGGCGGTAGTGAGTTAGTGACGTAGGCTATATACATAAATGAGAAGTCAAGTTTTAATTTTTATTTAAATTCTTTTATTACATAAAGTACCTGCCTACTAAAGTTATATATGGACAAAAAAATTGTATTCAATTTTTTATTAAATAAATTACATAAAAAAGTTTCAATATTAACTATAATAATTATATTATTTTTTATTTTTCATAATATATGAATACGAATAGCGGTAGTTTTTAGAAGAAAATAAAGTGTCCCGTAGGACACTTTATTTTCATCATATCCATCATGGAGTTCACATAAATTAAATCGCTAGCGAAAACGACTATGACGTTTTTAAGATTTATAAAAGTGACAAAATAATGTATTATGCTTATTAAAATAATCTAATAATTATCATGAACCTTTAGTGCACTATACAAATAATCACATTCACGATCGAAAAATCCAACAGCATTACCCTGAAGATCCTTTAACCATTTTACCGTTTTACCAATAAAAATGGCAAATTCATTTTCAAAATACTGGCAACATACGTTGAAGTTTTGTATTCCTTCATATCTGTAAAATTATTATTCGTAATACAGAAATAAATCAGCCAAATAATCTACAGAAAACCTGTGAAACGATGTTTTATCTTTTTTTTTGTTTTCGGGTACAAATTTTACAGCGTTTTATTATCACAAGACGGCATTTTTTTACTAAAATTGCAAACCCTTTTTGACGTATTGCATGACACTATATTATGCGCTATAGCACTGGTGCAGCGACGTATTTGTTTTTGATTTCGTATTTTCTTTGACAAGGTCGACGGGCGGTTGTCATGCTCCATCTGTACTTTATTTTGTAATCTAAGACTATGTATATGTAATTCATTTATCAATTCTCTACGTTATTGCTGATACGATTAATTGGTATAATATTTTGTATAATACTCATTATGTTTATTTGAATGTAATTATAGAATAATTTTCATTTCCAAATGCTTATTATTTAACCACTCAACTTACCACATGGTTATTGTTTATTGTAATAAGCGAATAAATTCCAACAACGGCTTAAATTGTGGCTACAATATTATTGAATTGCCCTCTATTTAATGTGCATTGCAAATAATTTTCGAGGAATATAAATACAAACATTAAATTATTATTTTTCGAAATGATGTTAAAAAATTGAGATGTAGAACTTTTTCTTGTCTATTCGGTCATTAAATTTTATAAAATTCAAAGTTGTTATAACATCATAGCTAGCATGTATCTACTGATGAAACAATTTTTTAAATAGTTTCAGAAGTTTTTGATTTCAGTCGTTACAAACATAGGCTTACATTATGAATGCACTTTAAAATATAATGTATTTAAAAGTGCATTCATAATATATTATGTAGTCGGTTCGCTTAATAAAATAAATGAACAGACAAAATCTTTTGTTTGTTGTTTTGTTCATTGCGGAGGTGGTATTTGTTCGTATTCTGAAATAAATAATGATTTCTCCGAAGGAATTTCTTTCTTTTCAAGCTGCAAATTGCAATTAAAAGGTTTATTAACTTCGACGTGAACTCAAGGAAGTTATTTGTCGGTCTACAGCTTACAAATTTTCCAGCTTACGAACTTCGGCGGCATCCAAAAATGTTTCGTTAGGAATTCTGTATGATATAAAATAAAAACTTTCCCCGTTCTTAAAGTGAACTGAGTCAGCGTTTACAAGAATATTGTGTACCGAAATTCAATTTAATGTGTGCTACTTAATTCCATATAAGTCTTATTATCTTTTTTCCTGTTTTTGTTGGCGCAATATTTTAAAAGCGACGCGTGATGAAAATTTACTCAGAAGGAAACTGAATTTGTATTTCATTCTTAACTTTTTATGCGAGGTAACTTTTAAAATGTATTTTCTTATTTGTTAATATTTGGTGTATTATTAAAATTTGACGTCATGAATACCAACGAAGTAATTGGTACTATTATATATTCTATGGTAATAGTCATTAACTCATTAGTCTCGTAGTCTCTTTCTATAAGATATCTCGTTAGTAGCGTAATTTTTATTTTTAACATCCTTAATACAAACACTGTTGGAACTTTTAAACGTCCACGTTCGTAAAGAGTTTTCCAAGGAGTGTTATGTGTCACCAGAAAAAATACTTTCAAATTGTATAGAACTTTAGCAGTCCAAACAGGTACTAATAGACTACAATAAAAAGTCCACGTAGCGGGAAACTTTTAGCGCTTTACACTCGAAGTAACTGCAACATTAATAGCGATGTCAGAATTCAGAACTGTGAAATGTAGGTTAGAACTGAAGGTGTGAAGAGACTATTTTTGTTGTGATATTGATGTTGATATTTTAGAAGAGCTTGTATATTTTAGTAGAGAGTGCACTCTACTTCCAATCGACAACTAATCAATTATTATAGAGTTATTTTAATTTTCTTTACAAGTTGTATGTGGCACATTTGACTTTTTAATTTATAAAACTTTCCTTCTTTTCAGGTACTATGGCGAAGACACTGATTCTATTTTTGTCGGTGTGCATCATGGTCCAGGGAGATTACGACTTATTTACGAGTCCAGCAACGACTTTCTTCCAGGATTTAGCGGGATTTCAACTAGATAACAGAGTAACGGATCAAAATGGTGTACAGGCTGAAAGATTACCCGTTAATGGGTTTGGGTAAGGATTGGAATAAAGGTTAATTGAATGTTGAACGTGTCCTTGTATAAATCTTAGGTTAAATGAATGTTCGTAAATTAATGTTTTCTGAGTAATTAATCTGCAACTCTATGATATAACATAAATTTTCACTTAAGATTAAATTTGGCGTTCTAAAATTCCTTTCTTTTTCACTCTAAAAGTTTTGAATATACTCGTAATGTTTTAAAGTTTCTGATGTTCAATGTACCTCAGTCAAATGCAGGCATTGCTTTTAACTTAAGAGACATTTCTAAGTAGGTATGCCTACTCAAACTGTAAAGTACTCACAATATATTTTTTTCACAGAATTATTAGGAGCAGTATTCAATAAAATTTGAGCTTCTTTGAATACTTTATTTTAGTATTCCCACTCCACCTCTACTCTGTAACTGCTTTGAGAAGTTAATTTCACTTGAAGACTAGTGAATTGATCCTAGAATTATAAATTCAAGCTAGAAAGTAATTTATCTATTATATCCACATTTTCAATTAAAATTGCGCACTGCATGTATAATTGTTATTTCTTTATTTTTCTGTATTTTTAACAATTCCTATGAAACAATTTTCAATGTAAATTATAAATGTGTATTAAAATCTTCCTGATCTAATATTTGTTTAACCCATAATATTTCAAATTACATGTTGCATGTACTAATCCATAATATGATTGCACAATTTGTTAACAGAGACGTAAAGAATGTAATACCAGACGATGCCACCAGCCACCTAAGGTAAGAACATAAAAAATATATTGTGCTAAAGCATGTGTTACTAAAAATAATTAGGAGAGTTATAATTTATGAAATGTAATATTTGTTGACGTATTAATTGAATTATATTATTAATTAAAACATATTTGATAGATTTTTTTCATTTAAATGGTAGGCATAACAATACAAAAATAACTGCTACAGTACTATAAACAATATTGAAGGAATTTTATAGAATAAATATGAAAATCCGTTTTGTTTCACGTAAGCTGCGTTAACTATAAAATCTGTTATTCAAAATGACGAAGGACAATTTTTATTAAAAGCCTGTTATTTTAATTGCGTTAAGCTTTATAACCAAATTGATGGTGCTAATTGCCTTGCGGCCATTTCCTACCGCAACTTGGGTCAAATAGCGCCTAAATTATTCAATTTTCACAACTGCTTTTACTATGGATATATATCTATTACGTAACATGATTACTATAGTGTTAATTTAATAAATTAATTATTATCAGTTCCCGTTAACGTCGTTCATCGTTTGCGAATTCCAGGATTCATTGTAATACTAGGTAGTACTGCTTAATGTTTATGCTATGCTTTATTATGAAAAGTGAAATGACGTTATGCAAGTTTAAGATTTTTTTTTTGTATAAGTATTTACTCAGACTGGATAAACGGGAATATATTCATTTAAAACGGGCAACCTGTATTTTACTTATTTCTGAAATTTTCAGGTATTAACCTGTTCTTTTGCTTTTGCTCTTATAAGTCTGATTTAATAATAATTTTTAATAATTTTACTTACACGCGGGGACTCTTATTCTCCTTGTTGATTATACTAATCGTTTTTTCATGTGAACAGGTTTAGTAACCCCCCACCACCGCTCGGATCTTCACAAGACCCAGCAACAACTACATGTGGTCTGGCACCACCGTTCTGCACCAAATCCCGCTACAGATCTATCGATGGAACATGTAATAATCTACAGAAACCAAGCTTGGGAGCACCGCAGACGCCGTATAATCGACTTTTGCCTTTTAACTATGGAGATGGTAGGTTACCCTTGTTTAGTCCAAGTTATATTATTTCCATGTAAGGATGGTCATTTCGATGCTATGATAATATTGCCTACTCGTTTAGTAGTGTAATTGAGGAATATCTCTTATGGTTATGTAATAGCTGGTGATATCATGTCGTGTGTATCATAATATTTATGTCGAAGAAGTAACGTACTTTAATTAATAAAAATACCTATTGCATGCACTTGATCTAAAAAGAACAGACTTTTGATGTGAACTCATAAACTTGATGACCGTGGGGTTTAAACTCTTGGGAGGATTCTAACTTTTATATAAATAAAAAGGTTTAGTTTCATGATGATTCTTATTACATTTATATCAAACCATTTTTTTAATATAAGTAATGCAACAACAAGTATGAAATTTCTTCGAAATAGGTCATTGAATAAAGTGAAAAAGTATATAACATTGGAAAACGATTGATTGACATAAACGCAATTATATCAAATAAATCATCGTGCTACACAGGCAGAGTTATCTCTTTGACAGAATCGATTTTGCTGCTACCAGATTTGAACATTCAATATGATTCAATCAATTACGGAACCATTTTATATTTCACTGATCACATGTTTGTAATATTATTGACTTCCTAGAAATGGTCTCGGTTTCCATTAGCTTTCCAGACCATCAATACTTTGTTAAGGGTCATCTATACATATAATAAATCTGTAGAAGGGTCAATTCTGTACATTGAAAATATTGAAAAAATAAATACCAGGGGGTGTTACTGGATCGATACCAAACCCAAATATGTGATTAAAAAAATTTTTATCTGTCTGTCTGTCTGTCTGTCTGTCCGTCTGTCTGTCTGTCTGTATGTGAAGGCATCACGTGAAAACTAGCGGTTCGATTTCGATGAAACTTGGTATAATTATACCTTATTATCCTGGGCGTAAAATAGGATACTTTTTATCCTTTAAAAATACGTAGAAAAAAATTAATCTTAATTTTTCAGTTTTATCCATAGACGTTGTTCCGTAGAACCGCGAACACACGTTGCGTATTATTATAGGCCTAACCGTATTTGGGAATTGGGTCCAATAGATATTTATAAGATGTTATTGTCAGAGGTCTCAAAATGGAGAAATAAACCATCCACGCGAAGACCGACATCCGCGCGGACGGAGTCGCGGGCGGAAGCTAGTATTATATACTTTAGATAATCTCTTTGAAATTGCTTTGTCGTACAATAAATTGATCACTAGAAAAATGCTTTCTGTTACATTTTATGATCTGTTTATTCTAACTTAGATATAAAGGCAAATATTTTTTATCTTGTGTTTACCTTTTCAGTCTATTTTTTTTTTCATAAATAAAGCGCAAAACGCAGCTGAATAAATCACTTAAGTAAACAATGCTTATAGACATTTTCAAGGGTATTCCGTATTATGTATTACTTTCAGAAAGAAATGGCTACAACGGCCATATACGTTATTATAATTACCTATTTTGTTTACTGACTCTTAAAATCGACCATGACACTTATACACACGAAGTGAAACTTCTTTGGCAAGATTCAAAATCGTTACCTTACTCCATGACGTGACAGTATTGCCATGATGCGCCTAAAGAAGTTTAACTTGAAAAATTTAATATTAGGTATTCCCATGGATTATAATATTGTTATGACGATTAACAATTACAAGAATATAATACTTACAATATTTATTCCTCCAGGAATAAGTCAATTTCCGCGAGCAGTTGGCGGTGGGGTGCTACCAAACCCACGAGAGATTAGCTTAGCTGCGTTTCCAGACAAGCCTCTAGTAGATCCAGTGTGGAATCTGAATGCACAGCAATGGGGCCAAATTATCACCCACGATATGTCGCTTACAGCTGGTGTTGCTCAGAGTCGTAAGTACTTAAGTATTACTAGTATAGTATTAATGGTATTACAGTATCTGTGGTATTACTAAAAAAATATGTTATTTATTGCTAAAAAGGTCTATAACGATATGGGCACAGTAAGCTTTGTTTTCATAATATTATATACCTAGGCAATAAATACTTATAGGATTATGGTTGCATACCAATTTCAATTTTGGGTACCTAATAGTACAACAAGGATGTGTTGTACCTGTTTATACTTTGTTAATAGAATAATAACGATTTAGTTAAAGCACTAGATTTCATGTTTTAAACTGCGGCGATAATTTGTTATCAGGTGATTGGATTTACCATTTGCATGCTTTGTAACATTAATAAAAATTTTCATATTTGACTACGCTTGCAATTAAATTTATGTTGACTCACAAAAATTTTTAAGGCACGAACTTTTTTGTGATTGTCTAATGAAAATTGTGCAGCAGAATGTTTACGCTACATTGCATTTTCCAGAAAGCGGTCTTATCGCTTGCGCGGTTCACGTTGAGAATACAGAGAAAATTTTGTCAGGGTATTTCTCTTTTAATTTTTATAGGGAGTAATTCTACTTACTGTTCTTTCCAGAAAATTCAAAGGCCAACTCTCGACGTAAATATGGTGGTTCAATATTTTAATATTTCTAACTAGCTGCTCCGTGCGGTTTCACCCCCGTGGCTCCACTCCTGTTGGTCGTAGTGTGATGATATATAGACCTTTCTCAATAAATGGGCTATCTAACACCGAAAGAATTTTTCAAATCGGGCCAGTAGATCTCGAGATTAGCGCGTTCAAACAAACAAACAAACAAACAAACTCTTCAGCTTTATAATATTAGTATAGATTTAACTGACCAAACGCCTTAGAGGCTTATGCCGAGTTAGGTATACTGGCATAAAACCAAAAAATAAATAAACAAATAAGCTAATATTACTAAGGCATAACGCAGGTTTATTTGTAAAATAATTTACAAAGCAAAAAAATTTTAAAAGCATTCTTCGAGTTAATCAATTACAAACGAACAAACAATCCTAAAATCAATAATTTTTTCACTTGATAACAATAATTAGAGATGATAATTAAAAAAAAAAACTTTTTTCAGGTTCTTTCTTGTATGTCGTGTACGGTAAAGTATTGGTTTAGTTCCAAAGTTACTTTTAAGTTTTACTTATTGAATAGACAATACAAATTATAGTTACATTGTTTTGATTTTAATTCAAACGATACTTATTATTATTTTTTCCCAAGTAATGAACCAACTTTATTAAATACATAAATAACGTCACTCCAATTTATGAAATACGGCGACTGAGGCTTAAAAATATTAATACACTACGTACGAAGTTAAAAAACCATAGTATATTTTTTAGCGGCGTATTCTTGCATCGGTCTCAAACAAGACAACAGACTTCTCAATTAAACTTTTTGTGTTACAGAAAGCAAATTGCAGTGCCATTCTACTTGCACTACTAACTGTAGTGCTACGTTGATAAATAATTAATCTTCGATGTAGGACCATACCATGCTTCAATCAAGTCTTTTGTTTGCAGATCGCGATCCGCTCGTCTGTTGCGATGACAACGGGCAGCTTGCGGCAGATGCATTCACGAATCCTCAATGTGCGCCCATACTGATACCTCCCAATGATTTCATCCATGCTTCAGAGGGCACACAATGTATGAATTTTGTACGAACTGGCACGACGAGAGACAGAAATTGCACGCCGCGAAACGCACCTGCGCAACCTGTAAGTATATTATACTAGCTATCCACCCGCGGCTTCGCCCGCTTTGTCTAGACTCTAGAACTTAATAAATTATATTCTAAAACCTTCCCCTTGAATCACTCTATCTTTAAAAAACACCTCATCACAATCCGCTGCGTAGTTTTAAAGATTTAAGCATACATGGTGACAAAGGGACAGAAAAGAAGACTTTATACAAAGTCTATGTAGTGATGATTAGGGTTGTGCGACTACCTTAGACCTTTTCTTTAAGGACCAGATTTTGACGTATTCTAAATAATGTTTTAATTAAGCAGATAAGTACCCTTAGTTCTCAAAGGTTTCTTTTGAAAGTCAGTCTGTCAAAAAACAATGTCGTACAAAAAAGATCAATGAAATGCCTTGTCAAAGATCCCTTCAACCTTACTCAGTCATATTTTGGTCAAAGGACATTCAAATGTTTAATGTTTATTTGGTGACAGTTTTTTCACCTCGTTATCCTTTTTATAAAAGATGTGTTGGAATTCGATCTTTCCTCGATTCATCTTATGTTTTCACTGTGAATAAAACTTGTAAGGAACTGACTCATCATGGTCGAGATGTATGGCTTGAGATCCTTTTTCTAGTACTTTTATTACGTCGACAACGCTATCAAGTTAAGATCACTACCAGAAAAGACAAAGGAAATTGAACGCGGAAGTCCAGAATTATTACCCTTTTATATGTAATTCAATAAAACTAAATGTCTCTATTGTGCACGACATTTGAACGATTCTATTATTTTATACGACATTTGAACACCGGAACGTTTAGCAAATTGAGTGAATTCAATAATTGTATCTCATAAGTCATAAGCAACTTTGTATATTTTTATTTTTCACACTATATCAAATTTCATTACAAAAAAACATGTGAGTTTCACACAACCCAATTAAATTCAATTAGGAAAAAAAAACATAGGCTATCTTTCGTTTCTCATATACTTGTTACAACTACAAAAGAAACCTACAAGGATTTTCACTTCGACGGAGATCTTAAATCTTTCCAAAGTAATCGGCTCCGACTCTCCTCTTTGCGATTATGCGGAGACATTTCCCCTTTCTGAAAGCACGGTATTAATGATTTAGTCATTTATTTGAATTATTTTATAAATAGAAACCTTCTTTTATAAATCCAACATGATAGTACACAATATATCTGACAAGATTACAGGAGATTACAAAAAGAACCTTGCTCTTGAAAGACGTTTGGAATAATGGTTAGAATTCAATAGACTTTTGTTCTTCATTGAGTTTTGGGTACAAAAGTTATTTCCCGGTTGAAACCGGTCAAATTCTGTGGACTGTGTTGTTTTCACAATGAAAATAAGAAACGTTTCTGTATTTATTTTAGTCTCGGTTGAAGATTATACTTTTTCTTACGACTTACTCCAATTTTATAAGCATTATCTATAGATACACTTTCATAAATATTCATTTAATTATTCAAAATCATACCTTTACAACGCGAATAAAAAAAACACAGAAACAAACACACTTTAATATTTATCCTACTATAATATTATTATAAATGCGAAAGTTTGTGAGGATGTGTGTGTGTGTTTGTTACTCTTTCACACAAATTATACCGAACAGATTACAATGAAATTTCGCACAGATATTGAGGGTAACTTGTATTAACACATAGGATAGATTTTATCCCGGAAATCCCACGGGAATGGGAAATATGCGGGTTTTCCTTTGAAAACGCGGGCGAAGCCACGGGCGGAAATCTAGTTATATAACTAGTAATAGGTATAAGGATAGGGATAGAAAGTAGGAACGTGACGTAAAAACCTCAAAGAAAAGTGGAGTCACGTCGAAAATCGACGGACCAACAACGACCGATATGTATAAAGAAAGCACGATTTTTTTTTTATTTCTTTCATTTCCAATACTTTATGTACTTTGCAGCCATTTCAAGATATAGTGTCTTATTATGGTAATAGAAAACCATGTGACAGATTTATGTGGAGGACATATTTTCTCGTCTATTTCTAATAGGAGTTAATTTAATCTATTTCTTATTAGAGCTATATTTTATAAAATTTTTTGCGTAACAATAAAAAAACGCTTTTTTATCATATTATGACAGGATTTAAGCTGTTAAATCCTGTAAAAACACGGAACATGTTGATGCGATTATATTTAAAACCAGCAAAACCAGAAACTCTGTATTCAATTGAAAAACATGGAAACAAAAGAAATTACGTGACTTAACGTTTAAGCCACCGCAAACATTTGCGACTTTGTTTCATCACAATGGTTTGTTTTAAACATTTATTATAATTTTACACGAAAGTTTTTTCTTAGTAAAAAGCCGAATATTTAGATGATGTTATATTTTTTTCATATCCGTTCAATTGAAATTAACAGTTTACCCACCCACGTTTTTTGCTAAAAATAAGGATGACTAGGGAAAAGTGAAAGGGTAAAAAATTACAGTTCATACATTATTCATTATTACAAATAATAATTCAAGCTATATTTTATATTGCTTCTATTGACCTTTAATTACTATATAATATTTTAAAGAAAGTTTTATTAACCGACTTCAAAAAAAAGGAGGAGGTTATCAATTCGGCCGGTATGTTTTTTTTTTTTATGTATGTTCACCGATTACTCCGAGGTTTCTGAACCGATTTACGTGATTCTTTTTTTGTTCGATGCGGGATGGTGTCGAATTGGTCCCATAAAAATTTTATTCGGATAGGCCCAGTAGTTTTTATTTTATGAGCATTTTTGTCTGTAGGTATTTGTAAATTTTTCAAGTGCAAGTTTGAAGTCGGTTGTTTTTAACGCAGTTATCACTTGTCTACTCTATGATTATAGTTATGTGTATTGCCCTCACTAAAACGGATGCTATACGTTGCTATGGGTTACAAATGGGATACGTCGGAATTCCTTTATGGAAAGTAGCTACTATGTAGGTAATAGATACAGTATATAGGATATTGGAGCAAATCCGTTGCGGAATCTGCTTCAAATTCGGAATTAACATACAAACTACGGGGATAAAGTCATACTAAGTACAGTGCAGAGTGATGTTTGCTTAGATTGTGTCTCCAAGCTATGTTACAGTTTAATGTCAGTTTAAGGGAATTGATCGATCAATACTTTGATTTTCAATTTTATAGCAATAAGGGAATATTTCATTTACTATTTATTTATTTATGCATTATTTTATTACTATTATTTTGTGTTCGTATTGAATGTAATTTAAGTCTTATCTGACGTAGAAAAATTCGTATTTAAATAAAATATGACCTTACTTGGATACCGTATATTGGTGTATATATAAGTGTTATGTATAAAAATATTTTTTGTTATTTACCAATATCAAAAATATGTCATAATAGGAGGTCCACGCGGTTTGACCCGCGTACGAACTCGCGAAATCAAATATTTCTATAGATCATGTGTTATTCTGATTATATATTCTATATAATTGTAAAATTTGTTAAAATCCATACAGCAGATTTTTCTAGAAAGATTAACAAACGAAATTGAATGTATCCTCACATCTTTCCAATTTACAATAGGTACCTATTAATATATAATATAGGTATAACTTTTATTTCCATTTTTTCAGATATCCACAGTAACTGCGTACATGGATCTCTCCTTGGTGTATGGCAATAGTGAGGGTCAGGCTCGTCCTATCCGTGCCTTCCAGGGCGGGCGGTTGATCACTGTGCTACGGAATGGCCGTGAATGGCCCCCACAGGACCCCAACGTTACGCAGACTTGCGAGAGCGCGCAAAGCACTAACGAACCCTGTTATTTAACAGGTGAGAAATAAAACAAAAAAAAAAAATGAAAAGAAAAAGCTTCTGTGAATGTTATGTAATATAGCTTCTTAATCGATCGCGCATTGTAATGTCTTCGAACTTCCTAATTAGATATGTCACTTTGTGACTAATAGAGCCAGTATAGAGCTATGAAAAATAAGAAAAACTTTCTATCAATTAATTATCGTGTTGTGAATGTAATTTATTTACCCATAGATCTCATAGATAAGCGAAATATAACACCTTGTAAGTAGTGATGAAAGAAAGTATTCCTAAAGAAGAATTACTTTTTAACACTTTCGCATCTCGCGCATACAAAATAATCCAATAGTGAATAGATCAATACAGCTTTTGCATGTTTATTAAGATAATATAACAAACAAAAGATTTTTATGACGAAAGTTTATAAGACAGACTTGCTACTTTTTCTACCGATTGTATTCACCTGCCAAGAAAACTTATCGAGTTTTAAATATAGTAAGAATGCCATCGGGCTATAAAATTCTCATAAAATTTACTAGTTTTTTTGAAAATTTTGTTCAGTATCATTTAAAACTTATTATCCTACTGAATGTATATTTTAATAATAATTAATCAAAATAATCGAATAAAGAAATAACAGGGTCTCACATGTACCTATAAGTAAATAAAAGACGAAGCCATATTTAGTGAAATCGGTAAAACATAGTAGTACACTGTTCAAATTCAAATTAAAATTTTATTTATTTTTCATTATTAATTTTTTACATAATTTCACATACGTTTTAAATGCACTAGGAAAACTTGTGCGGTTTGGTTTACCCACTAGGAAAACCTGGTAGTCACACGTTGTAGTAGTGATGGTTTTCCTAACACTCACGTATTAAATCAATGTATTCTTAATTTTTTTTTCTATCAGGTGACGCGAGAGTAAACCAAAACCCTCAATTGACACTACTCCAAATAATATTACTGCGTGAACACAACCGTATCGCCGACGCACTAGCGGCCATGAACCCGTGGTGGAGCGACGAAACGATATTCCAAGAAGCCAGGAGAATCCATATCGCAGAAATACAACATATCAACTATTATGAATATCTGCCTATTTTCCTTGGTAAGTCAAACATTTCAAACATTAATCAAACAATATAACGACTAACTTTTGCCATTAAAAAACGAAGTCTAGTAAAAATGGGCCATTAAAATGAATGATGTATTTTGATTAGTAACACTTTATATTCTTAGCAATTTCAAAATCCATACGTTTCTATGTGAAAAAGGTTGTTTGCCTATCATAACGCTCCTTTGCATCAATCATTCTAAAGTAAATACGAAGGAAACCGAAATACAAAATATCTTGTTTACTCAAAAGACTGTATTTTTATAAAAATGTTTGGAAATTGTTTCAAGAATCCCAATTAAGTTTGTTTATCGACTTTCTTTGTTCGCAGAAGATATCTTTCGATTGAGTGCTTTAAATTCTAAGTATTTTATTTTAATGAAGAGGAAAAATAAAAATTTATTAGAATTTTTCACATTAGCCACTCTTCCACAACCATTGGTTAAATACAGCTTTAAAGGGGATTAATTTTGTTCTTTGATCCATTTTTGTACATTATTTAAACACCCTTAATTGAATAAAGGGTAACTTTTATTAAAATTTTGATAGATTAATTTATTGAGAATGTAATTGAAGAAGTTAATCTTATTACCATTTTAATATTCAGCATTTTTTTTATAAATTCGTGCGACAGTTATATAAAAAATATTTATGTCTATATATTTAAATTTTTTACATATATGCAGGTTTATAGGGCACTTATCACTCATAAACAGGCATCCTTAAAATGTGACTGATACTAGGTAAATCAAAACGAAAAGATTTAAAAAATTAAATGTTTTCCTAGTAAGTTTCCCTTCGGAATAAAAAAATTAACAATATGGAAAAGGACGAGATAGTTAATTCGAGAAAACAAGAAAAAAAATTTAAACCTATGTTTACAAAATTATTGATTAAACCAGGGCCTCGTGTTGCTTCTGCTACACAACTTTTCTTTAATTTTCTTATATTTGACTAAAGCAATTCATATACGTATATTACGTCTGTACTCTGTAACTAACATTTTTTCTTCTCAATATGCTTAACTTGACAAAGGAAGACAAAACATAATCCATACTAATATTATAAATGCGAAAGTAACTCTGTCTGTCTGTCTGTTATTCAATCACGCCTAAACTACTGAACCAATTTGCATGAAATTTGGTACGGAGATATTTTGATACCCGAGAAAGGACATAGGCTACTTTTTATTGCGAAAAATGTACCACGGGCGAAGCCGGGGCGGACCGCTAGTAAAAATTTAAACATAAAACTGTTTCCATAGGTTATGAAAACATGGTGAAAAACCACTTGATTTACCCGGGAGCACATGACTACGTGACCGACTACAACCCGCGCGTCGACCCGTCCGTACTCGACGAGCACGCGACAGCTGCATTCAGACATTTCCACACATTAATCAGAGGATTTTTGCAGTATGTGTTTGCAGATGTTTTTGCAGTTTTTGTAGTATCTTGGTTTATTATGTTCAAAGCTATGTATGTTGTATTTGCAATTTTTGCAGTATCTTGTTTTAATATAATGTTCCAAGTAAATGTGATGTAAATGGTATTTTTGCGACTATAGTTAAAGACATAGGTTAGATATAGACACAATAAATTTGGATTTCGCACTAAGTTTGGTTAAATCACACGAAGCTTTGAAGAAGTTGTGAAGTTATTGCTAAATATTTTCGAAATTTTCGATTAGATCAGTGAATTGTTACGCAACTTTAAACTCAACTATCTCTACAATAAATTATCTGAATACATGAATTTCGTAGACGTAGAGTCACACATATTATTACTTAGAACATAATAGGTATTTAGAAATGTGAACAGCTTTATTAATCTTTTTCTACCTACCCATATCTATAAATGTCAAACATTCCTTCTTTTTTTACCTACCAATATTATCTATAAATATTCCTTTATTTTTTCCATCAGCCTAGTAACAGAAAACAGGCAGTTAGCCGGCTACGCTCGTATCAGTGATTGGTTCAACAGGCCTCTGTTATTAGAAGTGGATGATATCTTTGACAAGTTGACGAGAGGTCTGACAACACAGCCGCAGTCATATAGCGATCAATTTTGGGATAGCGAAATGACGCAGTACTTATTCCGGTGAGTAATAAAAAGTATTGGAAACTTTTCTATTTAGATGGAAACATTACGACCGCCTCCTTGGTACAGTGCCTGACGCGTGAGAGTAACACCGAGGGGTCCTGGGTTCGATTCCCGGTGGAGACGAAGAAAAAAATGTCTCAGTCTGGTAGGACACAGAAGGCTGATCACCTACTTGTCCCTAAAGAAAATCGATCAGTGAAACAGATGTAATGCATCTGCCTGCCCCTTACCCCACGTCTAGGGGACGTGGGACTTCACATAGGAGATATTAAAGTATTTGGTTCTAAAATTATACTGGTAAAGACACGTGTAAGTACTTAAGTACTTTATTTAAATAAAGTCCATAATATATAAAATAGTTTGGAAAATCCAAAAGTGCACGCCTCATAATCTCATCCTTTACAATAAAATTGATTATTTATAGTATAGTACGTGACTATAAATATAAAAATGAAATAAAATAAAACATTTGGAAAAGTAAAGAAAGCGGTACCGTAATAATTGAGCTATTTTTCTTGTGGCCCCACCTAGATGTGAAACTGCGCCGGTTCAAGGGACTGACTACCAACTTATTTTTTTAAACCTTGGCTTATAGTATAAAGAATCGAGTTTATAATGGTGAATTTTGAGTACAGTATAAATATAAAAAATAAAAAAAAGTCGATATTTTTTTTTGTTTATTTAATAACAATTAAACCACATCGAATCAGACCCTGAAAAATGAAAGGGTTCTATTCCTGAGCATACTCAAGCGTCAGAGAAAAAAAAAGACTCGATTAGTAAAGTATTTCGGTCGCTATCGTGTTAACAAGAAAAAGGATCCGCACATACAGACACACGGACGTCCAAGACAGAACTTTTTTAAACTGTTTTTTAACTAGTTTAAATAACAAAAATGACATCAAAAATATCATGAACGTTAAAAATAGTGTTTTTTCTTAATATGTGTGTGTATGTATTATCTTACAAGTGCAATGTATGATACATAAAGACATTTTAAGTTTGAAAAATCAGATGTTTTGCGCGAAGTGACAGTAGTACCCACCTCAACGCTTCGCTTATGAGGCGTGCAATAAGTCGCTACTCATTAAAGTATGGGTAACGTGTTGTTCATAATTAATTAATTATAATTATATCCTAAGTCGTTATTTGTGTTATTCTGTATTTCTATTTTTAGATAAGCTTTTTTTTCCAATCGCCAGTAGAAGTAGAAATTGCAAAAAAAATCTTCCATTACCAATCTTATTGCTTATTGTTAATAGCAAAGCTAAGTAGACGCATCACGCAATTTAATTTGGTGACAGACGTTTGTCGGCGACGTTTGTATGAATTTTATGAAAATTTCTATAAATCAGATACAACTGTCCACCATTTTAGTATCATTCCCTGTGCTTTTGTACCCTGACTATATTATTTTGACTCTGATTCTTTTCAAAATGGCTTAATATCAATTTTAAGAAATTAATACTCAAATTACTCAAAAGACTGTATATATATGTCTATATCTTCAATATTTATATGGTAATGAGGCGGTTAATTATACAATTTAAGGGTTTCCTTACTGCGTTGAGAAGGGTCGTTAAGTGTCATTTGTATTAAACTTTTTAGCTAGCTCTCAAACTCAACATCGTTATTAAACATTTGATACTAGAATATTAATACGTAGTTAAAACTTTTTAATGAGGAAAATTTTAATATCATTGCTGAGTGTTATAATTTATAACTAATTAACTACCTGTAGTTATACAGGTATATTGTGATAAAATAAAAGCAAAAAATATAACGCCTACAGATTACCGAATTGAGATTTTTTTTTATTTTGACATAATAACTATTTTTAACGCTCATCGAGTTCGAGGCGTCCATTAAATGTTTATTTATTTCACAAACGGAACAAAAACAATTAGCATATTTAATTTGATTTTGAATGAACTCGATTCGTCCGAGTATAACGATTAACACGGAAAAGTTATTTAACCTCTATCTTATACATTTCAAATAGTACCGACTACACAAACTCAAAGGTGATTGACAATTCTTTATCGTAAAATATTAAAGATATTTCACAGCTTTTTCTTTTGAACTAACTTTTGAAATATCTACTTATAATTTTTAGGCATACTTAAATGACAAATTTTTGATATAGATGGTGAAAAAACTTATATTCTTCTCACAAACCTAATTCCACTGGTTCGTAACCTTTGTAACATAATTATGAATAAGAAAATGTATATGTATATATAGCAGTTATTTTATGGGTGTCTCAAAAAAAACCCAATTTACAGAGAAATGGAAAGAAACAGATGTCGCACATTTGAAGTTTGGAAACTTGAGTTTGGAATATTTCTGTATTATATCAGATATAGTTTGAATTCATGAAAGTCAGCAAAAGGTTTCTATCGATTGGTTCGGAATTCGGTCGTATTGGGACCATTACGGTTTGATTAGCCCGGACCTTAATCTTCTTTCAAGCCGAAACCATTATTATAGACTGTACGTATATCTTTTCTTTGACGACGTCTGAAAATGACTTTTTATTGTGATAATGCTTATGATAATGTATTTGCGTAGTAATCAACGAACATTACAGGTCTATATCAACAATGTTTTTGTCTGTGGTTTTCGGCTTAGGTTTTGTTTGAAAATATATTAATGTTTTCAATTCTTAGCATACCTACCAATGTTTCATAATTTACAATGTTTTTTTTTTATCAATAATTAATTATTTCCAATATTCTTACTTGCATATTTTCCAAATTCACATAATTTTATAATACTTCCATTCTATTGTACCGATACACATTTTCTAAAACGTATCAGTAATGTGATTCGATACATACTATCGTATCAGATACTTGCGAAGTTTGAGAGTGAATATACGAAACCAACAAAGGAACTTTCATAAACACAAATTGCCCAAGTTCAGCATTAAAGATATTATTTAATCTAACATATTGAGCTTACAAACTCCATGCCCGGAAAGAAGCTTCAAGTGATTGCAATATGTACAGAAGTTTCGAATAACACACATAAACTTTAGATGAACTCCATTGGAGTTCTAAAGCTAGATTTAAATCAATATTGAACTCTATTAAAGATTAGATACTGGTCAACGTATACAATAATTATATACTTATCTATACATATAATAAATCTGTAGAAGGGTCAATTCTTTACATTGAAAATATTGAAAAAATAAATACCAGGGGGTGTTACTGGATCAATATCAAACCCAAATATGTGATTAGATAAATTTTTGTCTGTCTGTCTGTCTGTCTTTCTGTCTGTCTGTCTGTCTATATGTGAAGGCATCACGTAAAAACTAACGGTTCGATTTCGATGAAACTTGGTATAATTATACCTTATTATCCTGGGCATAAAATAGGATACTTTTTATCCCGGAAAAAAATGTAGAAAAAAAATAAATCTTAATTTTTCTTAATTTCTCCGCGCGGACGGAGTCGCGGGCGGAAGCTAGTTGATAATAAAAGTTCTGCAACTAGTACACTGTTTAGTTTACCATTTGTTTTGATTCACTGTAAATAACGTAAATGCTTTTATTGAAGCGTTGATTAATCTATGTATGAAATAGATGGAAGTATCGAATATTAGTAGGTATCTACTTTTAGTCAGCTATGATGTCATTTATAACGTTCTACTATTATAAATGCGAAAGTTTGTGAGGATGTGTGTGTGTGTGTGTGTGTTTGTTACTCTTTCACGCAAATACCGAATTACGGATTACAATGAAATTTAGCACACATATAGAGGGTAACTTGGATTAACACATAGGATAAGTTTCATCCCGGAAATCCCACGGGAACGTGAACTATGCGGGTTTTTCTTTCAAAACGCGAGCGAAGCCGCGGGTGGAAAGCTAGTTTTATATAAGATCGTATAATCGGCTGAGCTACCAAAGACATACACGGTCAGCTATGTCACCCATTGACCACCGAGCGGCCCAATGAGACCACGACACAATAGATTTTCTATTGTGTCTGTGATTCCGGGGGCTGAGGCAGAGGCTGAGATGCTCAGTGACAATCAATGACAGTGTATTATTTTCTCATTGTCCCGAAATATTTACTTATTTATTTATTGTTTCTATAGACGAAACAAGACATACGGGGGTGACCTTCGAGCGACAGACATCCAACGTGGTCGTGATCATGGGCTGGCCAGCTACATTGACACTAGGGCGGCTTGTGGACTACCTGTTCCTAGGACCTTCAAGGATATGACCGACTTTATAGCGAAACCTGTAAGCTTTTTATTATTATAGATTTAAATGTTATATAGCTATATAATCTAATTGACTTATTTCGGGTGGTAAAATAATTGAAGTATCCATAAAACTAATATTTACTCCATGTTTATTTCTAAATATTAGGTACTCTTGTTATATCTTTCGTGTTTGTATACAGATGCATTTTACATTTTTCAATTTATTTCTTCCATTACAAGTTCCCATTTCTGAATAATGCACCAAATAACTTTAGTATTATAATGTTACTGTGAGTCACATTTAAATTTCCACTGTGAACAGAATATTTTTCAGTAAATCCAACATTCCGTATATAAGTTAAGAGCCAAAGTGGAAGATATTCTCGACAGTCTCTCATGAGACACGTTTCCTGATTCTTAAGAAGTTCATAAGTATTATACTAAAATTCTTAGCTGAGACTCCTATGGTGTCAAAATTAAACAAATGCGTTGTTCAATTCTTTAAGTATTAACTAACTATTATCTAAAATAAAGTATTGCATATTTTTATAACACAAAACAAGGACAAACACAACAGAGGAGGAAAAGGGTAATCGGAAACAATAACAAAAACAAAACACCACGCTTTCGCGAATTATAATAAAGCGTATTGTGATAAAAGATTTGACAAATAAAAAGAGAGCAGGTCGGTAGAGATACACAATTTATACATTTCTTTAAAAAAATGTTGATCATTTCATAATATCTGTTTCTTTAATGGACATTAAAATTTGTAGTTAACAAATGTCCATGTCATGTAAAGGGTGTGTAGTTAAGTTATAAGTACTTAATGACAAGGATTATCTCGAGGAATAATAAATACCCCACGATTAATAAAAACATTATAGGTATTTTGAACATGAAATAACACGACAAGTTTATTATTTATAAAATCAAAATGCAGACAGTGTCTCGCGGTTATCTTCATCGCTCGAAACAAAAGCAGGCATTGTTACTGTCATACTGTCTACACAGACCAATAAATAATACTGCTTGTTTTGCAAAGAAAGCGCAGTTTATCAATGCTTATAAATTCTCACAGACTGGAGTGTCAGTGGTAAATCCAATGTTGTAAGAGACTATTTCTTTTTTCGTAAAAGACAAAGCGCCTGATGCCGAGTCACATACTAATAGACGGCTACGGAAACACTTAGAATTCGAACGCCGAATGAATATATGCTCTTTGCTCGATTGCTCATTGAAACAAGCTTCAGGATATTTATTTTCATTACACGTACTGAGTACCAAATTTCTTAAACGTTTTCAATTCCTCACGCTGTTTTACTCGGGATTGCAATGGAATAACAAGGAAAGTTTCTCGTCGGATAGTTTAGTTAAACATTTGAAATTTGTGTTATTTTGTGTTTATTTTAACTGAAGAATTCATTTATGCTTGATTATTGTTTAAATTTTGCACGATTAATAAAATGTACATATAAATTAATCATGTCGTCGGTTTTTGTTGACTTTGTTTGTATGAAGTAAGGACAAAAAATTTCCTTGATCATTACTCATTTTTTGTCCCATTAATAAGGTTATTAATGTCAATATTTATCCTATAAATCACATACAAGTCACGTAGTTTCATATCCTCAAAGAATTAAACATTTGTTCCTCATAGGTATATACAGTCTGATATATTTGAGCCTATGCGGGTTCCTTATCTAATCTTCAGTCACCAGCAATGAAAGTTGTTCAATACTTTGACTTTTTCACAGAACATAGATATTTTAGACAACATTCTGTGTAGTAGTCAAGCGTAGAGTGAACTGGTACTTTCTAGGGAAGCCATCTTAGAACACATCTCAGCTTAACATCAGACGAGATTGTGGTCAAGCGCTTCCCTATCGAAAATAAAAAAAAAGTTGTTCAATACTTTGACTTTTTCACAGAACGTAGATATTTTAGAGGTCTTGTACAAAGATGTGCGGGACGTGGAAGTGGTGGTCGCCGGGTCTTTAGAGGAGAATGTACCGGGAACTCAAGTCGGTCCTACATTCCTCTGCATCCTCACGGAACAGTTCTTCAGGACGAGGGTCGGAGACAGATACTTCTATGAAAATGGCGACCCGGAAACTGCTTTTACTTTAAGTAAGGATAAAAATTTATTTTTGGGTAGGTACTAGAGTTTCGAATATTTAAATTATGTTTAATGTACCTAACCAGTTCCCAGTTATCAGTACTTTCCCTATTATCATCTATTATGCTTTCATATTATAAATGTGGTAACATATCTGATGAAATATTTTCAGAACATCTCTTTAAACAGTTAAAGATTTACACATGAAATAAAAGGAAAATGTATTTAGGTTTAAAATGTTTCTAGTTGTAAAAGAGATTTTCATTGAATATAGACTAAACATTGAAACTTTTCAACAGGTCAACTGAACGCCATACGTCAAGGAGCATCCATGGCCCGTATTCTGTGTGACAACGCCGATAACATCCATTACATGCAGCCGAAAGCCTTCCAACTCGTCTCAATCGGGTAATTACTTTATTTTCTTTAAAAAATCACAGACGTACTCATTAGGAATGTAATTCTTTGTATTTAAAAGGTAACATTTCTATCTCTTAATTTATAAAATACATTTAATTTTTCAGAAACAAGCCTGTTCCTTGTAACCGTTTGCCGGTCATTGACCTGAGTTTATGGCAAGATGGCGGAGGAAGCTATGGAAGATAATCAAGCGACGTTAATTTAGTTTTCTAATTTAAGGTTACTTGTATAAAACTGTCGGCTAGAAAGTAAAAGTAGCAAAATAAAGAACAATTTTTATGACTACTATATTTCCTACGTACAAATGCTGGTTTATTTTACAGTAATAAAACATTTTATGTAAGTAGGTACTATTATTGTTTATTACTATATTTAATGTCTTTTCATTAATTGTACTTACGTGTTAATTAAAAATAATTAAGATGATTGTAAATATTCTTATTAAATCTTTAAATACATTGAAAGCGTCAATAGACAGAAGATAATGTATTTGTTATAATTACAAAGACTATCACAATAAAGTATATAAGTATCCAAGTGACGTCATAGCTTCATATTTTAGTTACTCCTAAATGTAACTTTGAATAAAGAAATTATCTTATTGATAAAAAATGTTGTGTGGTTTTATGAAACCACGGTAAAAGTGAAACTGTTCGAACGGTTCCGAACACTGCTTTGTGTAGCGCATGTCGCGTGACGGTCGGCTGCCGAGTAGGTATACCTACTCGGCAGCCGCGATACACGCGACATGCGCTACACAGACCAAAAAGTTTGAGACGATGTAATAAAAGTTTCACTTTAATAATTATAATGAACTGTGTGTAATTATAATGTTAATAACCATAATTTTACACTGTAAATAAATGTTTTATGAAATACGATTTTTTATTTCTCCAATAAATAAGTCACTACTTCGATACAAATAATTTGATTGAAGAACGTGTCTCCATTACGATCGCGTCACGTTCCTAAATGCTATTGATCCTTTAGCCAGAATCATTTACTCGAGGGACAAAGGTGATTGATTAACTTTGTGTCCGTTTCGAACCCAATTTTACTACGATTTCCTGGACTAGAATTCCTTGCGCTGCGTAATAAGCAAGTAATAAGTGCTATTATTACGAATTCCTTTAACTAGCTTACATTTTATTTAATTCTTTGACTATCAAAAACTTAATAGGTACTTATTCACAGAAATCTACATTTTTAAGGTATGTTACCTCTAAACTTTTGACTAGCTAAACCGATTTTTATTTATCATTCATTTAAATTTTGTCTAGCTCTGACAATTAGAAAGCGGCTTAATCGTGTGTTAAAAATTAAATAAAAAAATATTCTTATTGCAACCAAGAATTCCTTGTATAGTGTTCCTTGTAGACTGTAGAGTTATCAAGACAATCAAATTACTGTGGCTTTGGTGGTCGTATCTTCAATTACTTCCATTTGTCTTTAAGAGACCGACAGGAAAACTATTACAACCCATTTACAAGTAGGTAAGAGCATGTCGTTTAAAATACATGCTTTTCGCAATTTAAGTGAATTTGCCTGGAAGAGATCACTCTTTAGTGATAAGGCCGCCCTCTGTGCTAGTTTAGCTATAAGTTTTAGTTTTAAGTAATTTGTATTATTAACTAGCATAGTAAAGTGTCATGAATAAAATAAAAATAAATAAATTACGATAACAAACTAAAATACATTAGCAAATAACACTGGTCTGCAAAGAAATCCTCCTTTGAATAAAAATATGATAAACATGTAGATCTTAACATGCTGAATCTAGATCTGCTTTCAGTTTTTTTGTATCACGTCTAAATTTTTTTTTATTGTCGTTTTTAAATACCTCAAAATTCTGTATTGTTTGGTAGTTTCTCTTGCAATAATGCTATTTTATTCGGTCTTTATGATATTTTTCATCACAAAAACGACTAGAATTTATAAAACTAGAACGATATCTACTGAAGACATTATTTTTACACTAATTTGTAGGGAATTTATGGGCTTCTGTAGTTCTCATCATGACTCCGCTGCGCTCAGTTCAAAGTAAAGTTTTAAGGTGACGGTTTATTTATTTTATTTTTAATTTGGTAAAATTTTTATATTGTACTGATATATTGATGAAAATTTGTATATAATTTCAACCATAAAGCAAAATTGAATCACGTGTTATGGATTTTTAAACGACGCAACATCGAAAGCGCGAGTCTTTAGTGGTCTGTAAAGGACTGCAAATGCGGGAGCTTAGATAAGATTTAAATTATGAAATTAAGCAGCCTAAAGCTGTAAAAAGAGTATCTGGTGACCACTATGAAACATTTCACCAGAAGTTTGATAGGAGATACGGAAAAGCTAACTGAAAATATAGTTAACCCTTAGCAGGTATCGTGGGTCAAATTTGACCCAGAAGCGAACATTTTCGGTTATAATTCTTTAAATATTTA
This sequence comes from Colias croceus, assembly GCF_905220415.1. Taxonomy (NCBI): domain Eukaryota; kingdom Metazoa; phylum Arthropoda; class Insecta; order Lepidoptera; family Pieridae; genus Colias; species Colias croceus. The sequence continues at coordinate 6,010,032 of NC_059546.1, forward strand.
TGCAACGACTGTGCGCTTCTAAGTATTCTCAGTGCGTCGCTAGCTGCAGCGGGGGGTGGATGTGCAGAACTGTGACTATCTTAGGAGCGGAGGTAAGTAGCTTTCTGGGTCACGTTCGACCCACGACACCAAATAAGTAACTTGTTTCACTGAGTATAATTACTTACTTTTTTGGTTTTATTGTTTATTTGTACTACATTGGAGGGCTTTTTGAACGACAGACAAATCGAGGAGTTGATGAACGACTTAAGTGATGATTTGTAATTGAAAAATGAAAGAATACCAAATGTAAACCAACTTTGTGACGACGAAATCATCAGCGATCGAGACAATCCCTAATCTGTTAGTTGCTTAGAAGACAGTGTATTTCGAGTAAGTTCTGACGACAGTGAAAACGAAGAGGAGATACGAGAATAATAGAAAATATACGAGGAACGAAAATACGAGAGATGAGAGTGAAGAAGATGAGGATGATAGTTGATGGTAGAAGTCATTTTGGTTTTGGTTGTCATTTTTTTATTTTATGCTGATTTCAGAAGCAATTTGTTTTTTTTGTTATAATAAAGATATGAGAAGTGCCATAAATATATTTTAGTTAAAGTTTTTCTAACATTTCTATTTTTTTTTTATGTTTTAAGTTCACATTAACCAAAAAGTACCAAAAAATAAGGTTATTTACAAATGTGTGTAAAACATGATATTTTTTATATATATTCTAAAATCAAATAAGGTTATTTTGTAAAACAATATTTTTTTATTTCTTATCTAACCATATTTTATACAAATAATAAAAAATCTACGTTCTACAACAGATTGTTTGGTATGGGTAGAATTTGACCCACGATACCGGAAGTGTTGCCAAAAAAGGCGATACCAGCTAAGGGTTAAATATAGATAATAAGTTGGCAGCAAAGCTTGCTGATTTTACTTGATTGATTCGTCACGAAACTCCTTATAAAATATTAAAAAGAAAAGAAAACTACTAATTGAAACAATGTTAATAATGTGTAATTATATTATCTTATAGTTTTTAATCGTTTTCTTGACATTATTTGTAAGTAATATTTAAACCTAATTTTAAAAATAACGATGTATTCTTAGAACAAAAAATGGGATTCTTTCAAATTAAACCACAAAAAATCTAGACGTGATACAAATTTTTTAAAACTTAATTTCTGTTCAGAAGTATCACTTCTATAATAATCTTGTGCAAAAATAAGAAGGAGCGCGAAAAAAAATTTTTTTGCAGACCAGTGTAATTGTTCAATTTCAAACACATATATCTGCACATTGCGAAATTTATTATAGGGAAAAAAAAAATAATTTCTATATCCTCTTCTTGTTTACAAAATATGAAAAAAGTAAATTTTTATACACTTGATTGTTTTCCTTTTGGAATCAATTTCAATGCGTTGATATATAGTTTTTTCATACTCATGCTGAAAGCAAAGTGTTCTAAACTACACTGAGTGATTGTTTATTCGAACATGAATATTTGTTTTATACTCTAGATTGCTATGAACCAACACAGTTTCAAAAATTAATTTAAACACATAAAATATACGTGTGTACAAAGCAAAGGATAAATATTATAATTTCAAGTGTAAAGGAATGTTAAATTGAACATTTAAATAAAACCCGGCTAGCGTGTAATTGCGTAGCATTTGGGATAGTTTATTAGCTTTTTATTACCCTATTAAGTGTGTAGAGGAAAGTTCCTATGTGTATTTCCAAATTATCATGTTGTTCGTAAACAAATGTTGCTCAAATTTGTTATTTAAGTTAAAGTTAATTATAGTTTTATTTAATCTGGCTTCGATAGAATCTAAAGGTGTGAAAATCGAATTAGATTCCCAAGATCTATTGAAGATAATCCGAGGGTTATTTGAGATAAAGGAATTTTCTCAAAATTATCCAGCACATAGAAGCGACAGTAGTTTTAGATATCGCAATCCTTATCACCCTGAAGATGGTACTGTTGATGAAGTACAAAAAAATTCCAATAAGAAATCGCAAATGCAAAACTTTACCTATAAACAAATGATTAAAAAAGAAGACAATTTGGAACAAAAAATTGAAGAGGATAATAACAAGTTCCTTAAAAATGCCAACAAAATAAGTGACGATGAACTCAGTGATGAAAATAGCATACAAAGTGACTATATGAAGATACATAAACGTAATCCTTTAGTGATGAAAGAAACAAAGTCTACAATGATTCACCAAAAACGACCAGATCAGACAAAAATGAATCACGACCGAAAAAACTTCACACCGTATCAAATACGCTTCGATTTTAAAAGGAGAAATTAAATAAGTCAGTTCAAATTGATGATTCTATTAATCAAAGGGTTTTTATTTATTAGTAAAATTCCATTGTTCAAAGAAAATGACAATAATTAATTTTACGAATAAAAACTATGATAGCGCGACGGCACAACAAAGGCTTTGTAAATGACCGAGCTTTAAAAATGTGAGAGCCAATTAAAACAGAAATAAAATAGTAGGACTTAATGATAATGAACATGACATTGTGATGAAATATTGTCTGTAAAGGTAAACCATTAGATGGTTTTGTAAATTTAGCCAATTTGAGAATTCATAATTTAATAAAGAACACTATTATAAATTATCGTATTACCAATAAAGAACTTTGCTACGATTTATTTAATGATTATAGTCTATCGATGCAATAATTTTACCTTGATATGTTATTTGTGGTGAACGCTCTAGGTTTTCTTGCTTTAAATAACAATAAAAACTTTGAACTTGGAGTATATGCGTGCATGCCGGGAAATATTGCTATGGTTGGTAATTGTCACTCGTGTACTTGTGTATACTTACAGACAATACTCATGTTAGTAGGAAGCTATTAAATCATAGAATAAATAGACTAAATATAATATAATAACGCCAAGTCTGTACAAAAAACATGTTTTATGGCATAAATGTTTTGTTGTTACTTTAATTATTGCATCGAAGCCAAGTTTGCAGTTACAATTTGTCAAGAAGAGTTCGAGGTGGAAGTATGTTAATGAACTGGCACTTTAATGAACTGGAACCATTACAACAATTTAAAGGGAATTAAATAATTTATTTACAAACTTCGACCTTAAGACCTTTGAAACATTATTTGGGCCAATACTCGTGTTAATGAAATACGCAATTTAATAATTTGAGTTTGTTCAAAATTAGTTTACATTTACAATATCCAGAATACTTCAATCTAACAAGACGTGCTTAACTAACTGACTAATTATAATTAATACATTAATTATATTAATCTGTATCTTCAAAAACCGATTTTATCTATAGGTTATACGATATTATAACTTACATTTTACTGAAAAATAAGTCTCTACATTTTAATCCTTAATCCTTATAGGTACATCAAGGTATAATATTATACGTATATATAGGTTGACATAATTTTGTAGACATTAGACAGATAATAAATAGTTTTATAATTATTAAAACACACCATTCATAACATAAATTTTAAAAAGGTTACTTATGTATATCGGTAAATATTATGTTATTTTATTATCAAAACATAATTTTAAGTAAGAGTTTGAAAACTATTTAAAAACTGTTTAGTTTCAGTTTTAATGAGAATTCTACATTGTTTTCCATTAGTATTATCAAATCACGGTTTAGTTTGTGGTCCTTTTGTTTTTGTTCACTTTACAAATTTGTAGTGAAACCACACATCGTCTGATTCATTCTGTATAGGTTCAGTGAGATGAGCTCTATCGATTCTACACATATGTATGTGTATTTTCTATTTTTATAATATGTATTTACCTACAAGTTCAACTCTCTAAAAGAAGAAAATATAGAATTTACGTGTAGAAATACTATACTAAAATTGCCTTTTTAGTATTTCTTCAAGTGGTGTTATTGTTTACATAAACAAGAGACAACGATAACACAAGTTACAAGTTGTCAGCCTATAATTTATTGTTGATTTATGTGACATGAAATCTATAAACTTGTCCAATGGGAAGCTTTGTAATTGTTAATGTGCCGTGAATTATGTGTGTATTTTGTCTACAAATCAACGTTATTTGTACGTCACCCATAAATAATAAATCATTATATTATGTGTAATATTAAAAAAAATATATTGACGTGTTATGTTAGCGACTATGGTGGGTAATAAATAATCACTACATAGTATAAAACAAAGTCGCTTTCTCTATCCCTATGTCCCTTTGTATGCTTAAATCTTTAAAACTACGCAACGGATTTTAATGCGGTTTTTTTAATAGATAGAATGATTCAAGAGGAAGGTTTTAGTATATAATTTATTAGGTTTTAGACAAAGCGGGCGAAGCCGCGGGTGGTAAGCTAGTAATCTATGATTTTAAAACTTAAAACATGCTTCTCACGCAGCGTGTCTCAATCAAAAGAGGGATAGTATATTTAGATATTTTAATTTCATATATGAAGGAATTTTATATTTATCTATGTGATTTGTATATTCATGTAACCTCTTAGTTATATATTAATGTTCCACGCAAGAGCTTGACACTTTCTGAGTTCCTTCATCGTATCATAAAAAATTGAATATCCGAGTATATGTTTAATAATTCACATGCTCTTATTTCAAGTCACCATCCATATTTTATCTGTGTCTCGGTAAAAACTAAATTTCCTGTGTATTTTCTTGGATACTAATCATATTACATATGTTATTTTTTTTATGAAATAATATTATTATATTATTATTTTGATTGTTAAAATGGGGCTGCCATGAACTTTCGTTCAAAAGAAAATTCTTTTGAAATAAATGTCTCTAAACCTAAAAGCCTTGAAATAAATGATTGAAAAAAAAAAGAAATAATATTAGATACCTCTATATAGATTTCACCAATCTTCTTAAAATAAAAATGAATCGCCAAATGTGTTGGTAAGCGTAAAACTCAAGAACGGCTGAACCGATTTCGTTGATTCTTTTTTTACAATATTCCTTGAAGTACGAGGATGGTTCTAATGGAGAGAAAACGTAAACGTGTACCACGGGCGAACTACGAAGCCGGGGCGGACCGCTAGTATTTTATAGATAATGACCCAATTTCATCATTAATATTTCAATTTCTATTGAATTAAGCTATATCTCAATTCTCAATAGGCATTAACATCGTTTCTACTAAAAACAATAGACGTGAAACTAGATAGCAATTGTTTTCAATATTAAAAATTTCTAATTATCTTCCACAACCTAAAATTGCTTTGAAAATAAATGGAGTTTCCGTAGACTATAGAGATAATAGCCATGCAATTAATATGCTAATGTTGCTTCTGAGTAGAGTCTAATACATTATGTCCGTGTAAAACATTTTTTACGCTAAAACTGCTTTATAAATTGATAAAGCACAATTATTAGAAGCTTGATATACTATATCATATATGCTTGAAAATTCAGAATTATATATACTCACTGTAAGAAAAATTATGATAAACTGTAAGCATTTATTAAAAATATAAGAACTTACAATAAATACCTTTCAGTAAAACACGCCTGACTCTAAATACATAGGTAATATACTTATCAATAATAATTATTATGACTATTAATACATATTCATAGATATTCAGTGTATTTGATTAAGAATTTATTTTTTATTCTCACAGCTTGTGCATTTTGTAACCTGATTCGATTGAAAATAATAATTTAATCAAAGCTCAAATTTCTCTCACCCACAGAAACCATAGAAATGAAAAGCTAAGATAATTTTAAATAAGTTTATAACTAGGCAATAAGCATGAATATATATTAAAATTTTGCAATACGCCAATTATTATTAGTAGGTACACATTGCAATATATTAATTTGTACGTAAACAATAAACATTTCAAGGGTTGTTGATCAACGAGTTATTCAAATATATAATTTATAGTTTATAGTTAAGGACTCAAGGCTTGTGCTCCGTTTTGCACCCTGCATTGTTCACATAAATAAGGAATTAGAAACGAATTTGTGAGCGAAAGCCTGTGTGTAATGTAAAATGTTTCAAAGTCGATTAATTGCAAATGTTTAGAAGTCATGTCAACCTCGATATAAATCAGGGCTGCCAGTCATATGTTATGGAAATAATAAAATAATTATTATTCAACAGTCCCGAATTTGATTTAAGTTCTCTGTGTATACGAGACTGAATACTATAAAGTGTAAAATATATAGATCAAATGTTTAATATGACGTGCAAATTTGTGATTTTACGTTAATTAAATAGTTAGGTATTCTATTTTGCAATTTAAGAGACTATGTAACAAAAATATTGGTCGGTGCATTTACATCAAACGATCGATAGCTCATACTAACCCCATTATGTCAAATTATTTTAGTGTAAATAGGCGTAGAACATTGTTTCGTTGTTCTTAGTGCGGAAAAGATTCTATGTAATGTTCTAATACTGGTTTTCATTTACCTACATTAAAAGATCACGAAGGAATGCTCTTGCTCTAGCTCTAGCTCTATGTTCATTTGATGTAAATGCACCGTTACACGTTGTTTCGCCAACCCTGTATTGCTTTGATAACTTACTTAAACCATACAAAAACACAATCACAATTCATGTTTGTTACGTGGACGTATTTTTTCTAAGAAATAAATTATAGATACAAATGTTTATAACAAATCTCATGTACCTATGAAAAATTCCTTAAATAAGGTCAGCCAACACCACTACTTTCACTTACATAATAAAATAACATAGGTAGATTTTCAAACACTGGAAAACACCTACATTAAACTTTGTTATTAAAACAAATTATCAAGGAGATGCAGCTACGACTAGACCATAACGCGTTCTTAATTAGTTTATGAACAGTTGCTACTGGAATCTCTTCAATGTACTTTTTCCATACCTTCCGAACTTACTTTCTTTTCTCTGGTATCTTTAATTGAACTCAGAGCTCTAGTGGAGGAGAAATATTGGTTTTCTGTACCAATTCTGTTGCAGGCTTATCCGTTCGGTTAGCACATGGTAAGCCACGCACACAGGAACATTGTCTATGGCAGTGTCGATATAAAATAAGATGGTTTAGGACGGCCATGGGGATAACACAGTGACGGCTATCAAGACTGAGTAGGGCTTTGCGCTTCTATTGAATTTGATCATTCATGTCGGCAAATATTTTTTGTATTAACTTCGTTCTGGTTATTTTTTAGCCGCATGGTAGAGCTTGTCGATAACATTATGTTTCATAAGTATAGTATTTATTTGAAGTTAACAAGATTTTTTTGAAAATAGCATTTCAATTAATTTAATATTTTATAGTTAGTTATAATATTAGAAAATATGTTTCAATATTTTTTTGTTATTCAAGTATGTTTTTATCACATTTAAATCTTTCAATACTTAAATATGACTAGACAAATCGCTTGTGTTCACTTATTTTGAATATTGCTGTACAAATGTAGACTCAAGGCAAATGATTGATATTCACGTTACACATGATTGATGTATTCGTTTCCTTTGAACAAATTCCAAAATGCTCACATTAAAAATATGTCAAACACGTATGTCTAACTGCAAGGTTATGAGTTCATATTAATGACATTTTTATTAGGGTTCATAGTGTTTAAAAATATAATATCGGTATTTACTTTGAAATTTATCAAAAGCCCTGCTGTGTCCCCTTTTGAAGTGCGATAGATGTATTACACAGAAAGTTCTTATTTGAATTTAATAGAGTTCTACGACCAACTAGGTTAAGACTTTTTTTTGGTGTACCTTGTGAGATAAGTGGGATTGAACCCAGAACCTTTGCTCTACCTGTCCCAAAGAATCATTGTGCGGAGGACGTGTAAATTATAATAATATTTATAATGAATTCAATTTCATTCAAAGAAAGACATCTGTAACTTTAGACGATATGTAATGTTGATATTTAACTAATATTGCTTAATGAAGCGTAAAAAGGTCTGAATTATCTTTTCCTTTGACGTAGTCAAATTGAATAAACGTAGGCAAATAAGCTTCCACATTACTGATAGCCGAAGGCATAATATTATATAGTCAGTTATAATTTGAATTAACAGTTGTCAAATATTCTAAGAATTATTTATTTCATTGCATTGACTTTGATCTTTTGTTTCGATATTCTTTTTAAATGTCAATATTTATGTTAAAAAAGACATGTTTTGATTTCCAATTTTTCTTGTTTTTTGTTTACTAACAAGAAATGAAGATGTTATTTATACATTTAAATAAAGGTCACCGATAAATGGGCTTGTACTACGTAAAATCAAATAAAAATTCAATCGGGTGTGTAGAAATCAGAAACTAATTAGCGATAGTGTGTGTTAACTAATTAGTGTTACAAGTGTTTATGGGCGGTGGTGACCTCTTAATATCAGGTGGCCCACCTGCTCCTTTGCTTGCTCTGACATAAAAAAGCGATATATATTTACTATTTCTGCATCTTGAATTAGTAAAACTTGACGAAAGATACCTTAACCTAATTAGAATTCAGCGTATTAACACATAAGTTATAAGTTAAAGTAAAGAGAACTTCATTCCCGAGCGCGTGTAACTTCCTCGGTGGTGAAAGTTGACGCTAGAGTCGGAATGGATCAACCTCATAAGGAAATTATTATCCAATACCTCGTTTTCTATAGAAAGCTGTAAAAAGATAATACTCTCAAATTCCTCATATTTATATTTTATTTCGTTTGAATACATCGAAATTAAAAAAAAAACGATGTCAGAAAAAAAAACATTTTGGAAATCACTTTGGAGTAAATGCTTAGATTAGGAGACCAATCCTTAATCTAAGAATAAATGTATAGAAAACTGTCTGTTTAGGTCGTGCGACACAAAAGTAGGAGGTATTTCTTACGCCTTTATAGAGCCATTTGGCCTCAAATAAAATAGAGATAGATACATAATGAACATTAACAAAAAGTCAATACATTTTTCCCTGAAAAATACCTTCGTTTCATATCAACCTTTCGGAATTTTATATTTTATAATTGCATGCGTTACTTTTAAATGTATAAAAAAGAATATATAAAACGGTTATTTATTAAGACAAATAAGCATCCTTCACATCCATAAATCGTCTGAAAACGAATCAATGTATGTAAATTACACTTCTGAAAGAAATACTATGTGTCCTTATACCCATTGTAACTGGATTTATACCCTATCCTGACTCGAAATTTTAAGCGTATCACACTCAACTTTTCAGTTACTTTTTTCCGAATAGTTTCGATCAATAAACGTTTTAGCTTCGAGACAAAATAAAGTATCTATCAACGTAGAAGCTGCGATCCGTGAAATGTGTATGTGTATCGTTTATCAAAATAATTTATGTGTTGGGGAACGAAATATCGGAAGAAATAATAGTTGGCGCTTTAGTAAGTATAAACATTTCCTATAAGAAAAGTGATAATTGCATAAAATATATTGACATTAATTATCTATTTCGTGCGTGTTTTTTGTTCTTCGTTATTTACGCTATTTAAAGTAATTTTCTCGAAGAAATTGTATTCTTTTTAATTTCTTTTAGTTATCTCTAAGTAGGAAATACTATAAATGTAAAAGTAATAATATGTACCAGTGAACCGATTTTGATGATATTTACTACAAGAGTTTTCTTTGCCACAGAAGATATGTATGAGGAGAGACTTCGCGCGAAAATGTGAAATTCAAGCGAGCGTAGCTGCGCACCCAAAGCTAGTTAGTTAGTAATAAAATACTTTTTAAGTTCAGTAGTTTCGTAAGCAAGAATTACTTTAGCGTAATCAATATTAGTCTAGGTACAGCTCTACATTTTAAATATCTTTGTAACAAAAAAATTCAATCAAAGAAATGGAATCTAAATGACTTGTACGTGAAACGGAATGTGTTAGGCGCCAGTTTCCTTCCAGTGTAAATTACATGGAATCCTTCGCATCCCTTTGCATATATTGCAGCCATAGTCATTTTGATTAAGGAGTACACGAATTTACATACGTTGAACCACTCAAGCAAAAGAGAAAAATTTAGCTTCAATGAATATGGTCGTATTTATATTTTGGTCGTCTTTACATTCTATCCCCTTAAATTTAACGGAAATGATTTAACTGTAAATACGTCCTTAGAGGGATGGGAATCATGATTTATGTTCAACTAGATTTCCGCCCGCGGCTTCGCCCGCGTTTACAAAGGAAAACCCGCATAGTTCCCGTTCCCGTGGGATTTCCGGGATAAAAACTATCCTATGTGTTAATCCAAGTTACCCTCTATATGTGTGCTAAATTTTATTGTAATCGGTTCAGTAGTTTTTACGTGAAAGAGTAACAAACATCCATACATCCATACTTACAAACTTTCGCCTTTTTAATATAATATTAAGATGTTCAATAAGATATGTAGCTGTAGCCTATAAGGGGTAGGTAATAAATAACAGTCGTATCGTATTCTTTATCCCGATTCAGCAAGGTTTTGTAATTAGGTCGTCGTTTCAGCCGTGGGACGTCCACTGCTGGACAAAGGCCTCCCTCAGGGTTTTCCACCACGACCGGTCACCGGCGGCCTGCATCCAGCGGCTCCCTGCCACTCGGACCAGGTCGTCTGTCCATCTTGTGGGTGGTCGTCCCACGCTTCGTCGTCCAGTACGTGGTCTCCATTCGAGAACCTTTCTGCCCCAACGGCCATCGGTTCTGCGGGCTATGTGCCCAGCCCATTGCCACTTCAGCGTGCTAATCCGGCGAGCTATGTCGGTGACACCGGTTCTCCTACGGATCTCCTCATTTCTGATTCGATCTCGTAGGGAAACTCCGAGCATAGCCCTTTCCATAGCACGTTGAGCGACGCTGAGTTTGTGCACAAGGCCCAGGGTTAGAGACCACGTTTCTGTACCGTATGTCATGTAATTAGGTAAACTAAGATAATTATAATTTATACGAATTAAGACTTACTCTTTATATTGTCTCGGTTACAAGGCAATATAAAAGAAAATTAACAGTGCTGAAAATTAATAGTACTACCTACATACATGTAATGAAAAAGTTTTACGACTCGTACAAGACCTTTCACATTGACTTTAAACACTATTAATAATAATACTACGTGGGTGTAAATTTTATCTATAAAATCCATTTTTACGAGTCTGTAATTTAGGTACTTATTCCTTTTCCTTTGTCTGAGAATTCTTAACTAATGATGGCGTAAGTTTTGGCTGTGATTTTATTTAATTGAATATAAAGATTGACAAATTAATCCAAAAATATGTTACAAGAAAGGCATAAAAAGAAATTTAATTTAGAAAACCAAACATAAACCAAAATACAATAGGTATCGAAAATCTATTTTACTTTTTTTATTTGGCTACAGCCAATTGCCAAATACAGTATTCAGATGTTGCCAAAATAAACGTGGCCTTGCACGATACGACAAATATTATATTATTTATTCCTGCTAAAGAAGAGTTGTAAATAATATTTCATTGTAAGAAATGTCAATTACAATTTTAACGATAGAAATTGTGAAAACGATTTTATGTTCCAAAAAAGGAATAATAAAAAGTATAAACTTTTAACAAGGTTCAAAGGTAACGACGCTCGTTATGATTATTCAAATTTACCTCAGATACTAATGTTAATTATAACTTTTGCTTTTGTAAACACGTCATCGTTCATCTCGATTAATTTATCATCAAAATATAGTAGAAGGGTTTATGAAAATTATAAATCCTTGTTTTTCCTAATTACTCTGTGATTTTAGCTTTAAATTGATGTCAGTTGTGACACATGAACATAATCGAATCTACTACAATATACGGTGAAAATCTTGGTTTCAGTAAGATTCCATGAACGACATCGTTGAGAATAGAACTAAATTCTTACCAACTTCAAGAACTTTATCATCCCTAGCTCAACTTGTCACGAATGAAATTAATTTTATTAATAGTTTAAAAGTATTTGATAACATGAAATGTTCTCAGATAAGATGAGGATAAAGATGGTCCTTCGAGAAATACAGCCTTTTTTATTTTAATGAAGATTTTCCCCTTGCCGAAAGCTCAGATTTTAATTCATATATTTATCTCTATGAATTGTTTAACTTTAAATGTTTTAGATTATTATTTTTTGTTTCTGAATAATTCTTTCACTGTATTTGACAACCAAACGTAGGTATAGTAGGATATACTAAAATAGTACTCACGGTAGGAAAATCAAACAGTATGTCCGCTGAGCTTTTATTGACAGATTTATAAATACATGCACTTCGATTGATTGATGGACGACACTACGTTTCACTGAACCAATCTAGTTGTATCAAGAGTTGTATCAAAATATTATGATGTGGGTATAGTAGAGAAAACTGTGATAACTCCAGAGTCTAGTAAGACCTATTCTTACGATATCAGAATTATAAAGCTTTATGAATAATTATAAAGCTAAAAGCTAAAATAATTAAATAGGGTTGATCTGGATCTAACTAAACTCAAGCAGCTATATTAAGCATAGACTCAAACTCAAAAATGATACAAGTTAAGTAATATACTTACCAACATTAATAATATATTATGTTTTTTACTTTAACTCTAAGGCATATCGTAAACAAAAGATCGTTTAATGCTATTAATTTAGCATGGAATAACACAGAAAGTCGCAAATAAAGCAAAATAGAAACATTAGTCACTGCGAGCAATGAACTCAAGGAATTGTTTGTAAATAAGTTTTTTGTTTACTTTCAATCTGTATGCGTGGTTGTAAGTATTGCGATGATAACAAATATTTCACTAGAATTGTATTATCTTAGACCTTTGCTGTATCAAAAATAAAAAATAATAGACATTAAATATTTGTAGTAGTACATAATTAAAATCATATTGGTATTTGTCTTCATAACTCAGGCCCCGGAATCACAGACACAATAGAAAATCTATTGTGTCGTGGACCGATCGGGCCGCTCGGGGCTCAATGGGTTCTATGACTTAGTTACCTTCTCCTATAATAAACATTATACTAAGTCTCTTATCTGCTGTAACTCTAACATACATTATCTATCAGCTGGACAAAATAAGTATATTTATTTGAAGGAAATGTTTTCTGGAAATTCAAAGCGACTGCCAGTAGGTTTCACTCTTGTAAATTTACGCTCTTATAATCGGTTTGAATGACCTTATTTTATTCTGATTCTTATTCAATAACACTCTTCAATTCTTACAACAACAACATCTTATTTGTTTCACGTTCTCAAAAATATGTTGTTGAAATTTATAAGTAACAGCGTCGGTTTTTTTTTGTTATTAAGTAAATAATTATTTGATTAACATGATGGGACCAAAAATTATTTCATAATTGCTTATTTTAACTATAAAGTATAATCAAAACAAACAGCTGAATACCTCTTATAATATAAATTAATATATTATTATAGTTATAATAAGTAACATCTAAGAATCTAAGTTAGATACACACATTAAAATTTTTAAGTAGACTTTAAAGTTTAAACATAAAAATGCAACTTGTGTTTGTCAATAAAGAAACTGATATGGCTTCTGAGAAACTCATACAATAGAAAATTTCCTTAGAAACGGAGAACTTAACAGATGCTGGAAACAAAAGACTTGAGACATATCTCATTAAAAGGAAATCTTAAATGTTCATTGGTAAACTTAAACTTTTTAAATAATAAAGAAGGTTTTTTTTTGAACTGGCACTGAGATTAACCTTTGAGACAGTAGTGAAGACGAAACCACAAATTTGAGACACATTTTAATATTATTCGTAGTTTTTTTTTATAAAATACATTTTTTTTAATAAGGCATATGGATAGAATATGAATATAGGCCTTAACAAAGACAGCCATTTAAATAAACATATGTACATTATACTTTTCAAAAATATTCTGTTTAATCAAAGTATTATTTTGTGTACTCATTATTTTCTCTTCAGAAAATATTATATTTTTAGAAAGGAAATTTAAAAATTGTTATATAAAGTTCATTTCCCTATCTTTCTATTCAGTTATATTTCCTATTCGTGATATATAGTAATAGATTATAAAAATATAATTACTGAAGAAAGATAAATATACGATCGATCTACCCGTTCCGGGAATATAGCATAGTATCATCCATCAATCAACAGTTATTTCTACCCACTATTTAATACAACAAGGCATTCATAAACTGCTATGGCATAACATACCTTTTGATGCATTCAAAATATATTCACAACCAAAATCACTAAGGCATTTGAATTCAAAAAGTTGTTGTAGAGTAAACTAGTCAAATATCAAGCTAATATTAACTCTATCTCTATGTACAAATTATAATATTGAACCTAACCTTCCTCTTCTGTATATTACAGCACGTGTAAATAATATGAGCTGCACCTGCGATCTTTAAATGTAGCTACGCGACACTAAATGTCCTAGAGGTATAATTATTATAGTATACAATATACTTAACTTTTTCTTCAGCTATTATTGTGAAAAAGATGCCGCACATAATATTCATTCACCCTCTACAAGTATTATATGAAGTACTAGAGCTATAGTAATATTAGAAGTGTATGTATAAATTCTATACTTTCAACAGAATACATAAAATATATTGTAACTATTATTATAGATATGCCATAAAGACAATATCCCACACGAATAATCTTGAAACGATAACACAAGTGGAAGTTAAAGACACATAGAAGACTTAATAATAGATTGTACAGCACGTAGCAAGCTTAGTGCTAACACTGCATTTCTTGGTGCATACAATAGCCGTTTCATAGTCGTCTACATCGTTTAAGCAAACAATTGTTACAATCTTATTGAACAAAACTACATTATGCTGGTTAAAGTTTTATGCATACCTGCATTCCATTTAGATCTAAAGCTTGCATCATGTGTCGAATAAATTAGCACCGAATCAGAATTCATTAAATAGTCTATAAATAGTACAGTTGTATCTCATACTCTCCTTTATATAATTACTACTTAGCTTGACGTCCGCGGCTTCGCCCGCGTTTTTAAAGAGTAAACCGCATAGTTCCCGTGGGATTTCCGGAATAAAACCTATCCTATGTGCTAATCCAAGCTATATGTGTGCTAAATTTCATTGTAATCGGTTCAGCAGTATTTGCATGAAAGAGTCCTCATCCTCACAAACTTTCGCATTTAAAATATTATTAGGATAGGATAACTTAACGGAATATAGTGGCCTTGACTTCTACCACATCTTTCGCCTCTTGTTTGACTTGCGCCTTCTCACGTTGAGATGCCATAATGGAAGATTTCCTTTGTTCAAGCAAAATTATTATCTACACTCGCATTTCGACGACATTATCCTTATTCCCTATCGAATATATTGAATCCGATTTTTTTTTGTCAGATATTTATTTTTGTTCTTTTTCTTCCGGCATTTCATAGAGTACGGTAACATAATATTAAAGTATCTAAATATTATAACAACATAAGTATCAATGTTTTATCTATATTAAAAATGGTGACTCGAAAGTATCTGAGTGTAAATTTATTTTGAACTAGCTTCCGCCCGCGACTCCGTCCGCGCGGATGTCGGTCTTTGCGTGGATGGTTTATTTCTCCATTTTGAGTAACTCGGACAATGACATCTTATAAATATCTATTGGACCCAAATACGGCTAGGTCTATAATAATGCGCAACGTGTGTTCGCGGTACCTACTACAGAACAACGTCTATGGATAACTGAAAAATTGAGATTTTTTTTTCTACCTATTTTTCCAGGATAAAAAGTATCCTATTTTACGCCCAGGATAATAAGGTATAATTATACCAAGTTTCATCGAAATCGAACCGGTAGTTTTCACGTGATGTCTTCACATACAGACAGACAGACAGACAGACAAAAAATTTTTTAATCACATATTTGGGTTTGGTATCGAACTCAAACTCAAACAAACTCAAACATTCATTTATTCAATTAGACTACTATTTAGTAGCACTTTCGAATCGTCATTACATAATTATTTTAACATTTACCACCGATTCGGAAAGCAGTGATCTATGGAGAAGAATCGGCAAGAAACATCCATAGTTGCTCTTTTAAAATCATGTAAATATTACAATATATGAAACTTATATCTAACTACAATCCGATTCCGTTTATATTTTAATTCCGTTTATATCTAACTACAGTCCGATTTGAATAATCGATCCAGTAACACCCCCTGCTAGTTATTTTTTCAATATTTTCAATGTACAGAATTGACCCTTCTACAGATTTATTATATTATGTATGTATAGATATAGATGATAATCTTTTCATACAAGCACAAACATTTTTTGTGCTAAACCTATACCTACCTATCTCTTGTTTTTCGCCACGAGTACACCCTATTACGAAAACATATGGTCAACATTGCCAAAAAATTCTGTGAGGGTTTTCGCACAACATTTAACTATTAAAGCTTTTTGCTATTGTTTTGCAGTTGTTGCTTTTTGTTTCAATATCTACGAACACAATTAAATAATTTTAATTTGAACAATTTTGGAAACAGACAAAATATGTCTTGTAAAATTCTGGTGTCACCGTGTAGCTACTTGCTATTAAACTACCCTGAAACTGCTTCACGTAGATATTGTCACAAATCTTTACTAATATTATAAAGCTGAAGAGTTTGTTTGTTTGTTTGAACGCGCTAATCTGGTCCGATTTGAAACTTACTTACCGATGAAAGTTATTCCTTTGCACTTTTCCGTATTATATGTGCAATATCGTAACACACACGAAGGCTTACTTTAAAACAAATAAAAAATGAGCGTGCAGTTACGCCATATGGCGTATGTTAAGCGGAACATAAGTGATGTAGGCGGTGTCGTCTCCATAATATGTATATCTCAATTCTCAATGTTATAATATTATATTCTGTGGCTCAACTGAGGCGATTCAGATGTCTGGTGTGGTTCCTGGTATCAAGTTAGTACCTAATATCTGATGATAAAGAGAATATCGCATTTGAAATGTAGGTACGAAAAAATTCTCATTTTGTTACTGAAATTCATTTTGAACTTTTTAAATTTCTTTAATAATAAAAGCCTGTAAAATTAGAAAGAATAGAAAATATTAACATAGATATACGACTGTTAAATCAAATTTTGGTGTCAATTATATCAGGCTTGTGATGAAACCGGCTCATGTATACTAGATGATTACCAACTGGTTCTAATTAAGCTTGTTCCATACAAGACTCACTACTTTAGAATATAATTAACAAGTTGTTCTTTTGTTAAAATGAACAAACAAGTTAAATCCAATGTTAGTGATTTATTTTTTGTATTGCGCGTGAAAATAAATACTAGTATATAATAAAATCTTAAAATAAAAGATAATAAATAGGTACCTATGTAAAATTACATATATGAGTTTGTAAGTTTTGTTGCTAATCAGACAACCCGCATGTTAGTCCGCTTGTATACCTTGTTTTGTTTGTTGTTTATGAACAAAGTTTGTCATATTATGTAAATTAAATTCTAGATTTATTATTATTAATTAAATATTAGTGAACTTATTCATTCATATAATACACAACTGAAACAGCACCATTTACACAATTTAAATATACTGATGAAATATATAAAAATAATAGATTTACTCCTAGTGAATACAAACTATGTAAATTTACTTATCTCAGTAATCAGTATCTAAAATTATAGTTGGTATTTGATCACGCTTTGCTCGTGTAACGAAGGAAGATTATTATAAGAACATAACCGTGAAGTTGCATAAATTTCCTAGTTCCTAGAAAATTGTTTTAATTTATGTTGTTAGTTTGTTTGCGTCTATAATATACATTATAAATATCATTTTTCTGAATTTTTCAATAAATCATGAAATACTGAGTATCTGGTTTATAGTTTAATTAGGTTTTGGGCGGGGCCAGTAGTGGATGAGACGAACGAACGAACGAAGTAAAGTAATATTCAAGCTTAAAATTAATATAAAATACCAGTCAGTATTAGCCGAATTCTTAGCCGAATTGTTCAACAAAATATTATTCCATGTTCTTTCTTGATTGTTCTAACATTTTATGATACTATAAATCTGATCTCGATAACTTAATTAGATAAACAAAACTCCGCCAGCACTGCCTTTCATAGCGTTGTTGGGATTATGGATTATTAATAAAATTCCATTCATTTTGATATCATAATCGGGTATCGGTATTTAGTAACTAGTATAAATTTACATTTCATATTATCTATGTAGTTTTTAAATTAGTTCACCAAATACAAATCAAGTCTCTGCGCATGTGTTAAAATCTAGAACCAACCTAACCTAACAATTTTATGCTTTCTTTATTTAGTTCTTAGCGGTAAAGAGAAAGCAAACAGTTTACTGTCTTTGACGTACCTTCTATTGTTAACACAAACGACCCCTACTTCAGATATGAATCTTACTTACCTTCGTAAAGCGTATGCTCCTTTGTCGCTTTTATTTTTTGCCACTCCAAAGTACAAAGTCGTATCTTCATTTATAGATTCGTCTATGTACTTCGGTACCTTTTTATCAAAAAGATTTTCACCTTCACGTTTTGCTTTGTAGCTGTTCATTAAGGTGGAATTATTCATCTCAATAATTGCTTAACCAATAACGGCCTAGCATTCTGTAAATAAAGTATAAGCAACATTTTTGTATCCAGCAGTCTCATTGTTATTTTCTGAACGTGCTTCGCGAACTTTAAGTGCTTTCAATGTTTATATAGTGTACCTACGTTTAATTTTTAACCGACTTCAAAAAAAAGGAGGAGGTTATCAATTCGGCCGGTATGTTTTTTTTATGTATGTACACCGATTACTCGGAGGTTTCTGAACCGATTTACGTGATTCTTTTTTTGTTCGATGCGGGATAGTGTGGAATTGGTCCCATAAAAATTTTATTCGGATAGGCCCAGTAGTTTTTATTTTATGAGCATTTTTGTCTGTATTTGTAAATGTTGCAAGTGCAAGTTTGAAGTCGGTTATTATTAACGCAGTTATTACTTGTTCATGTTGTTTTAAAACGATCATAAACAAAGGTATCTTCATGATTTTACTTAAACATTCTATCAGTGTATTGACGTGGGTGATGAAAGAATACAAATCCATACTAATATTATAAATGCGAAAGAAACTCTGTCTGTCTGTCTGTCTGTTACTCAATCACGCCTTAACTACTAAACCAATTTGCATGAAATTTGGTATAGAGATATTTTGAAACCCGAGAAAGGACATAGGCTACTTTTTTATAGGAACGGGAACTATGGTACGGTTTTTCTTTGAATGCGCGGGCGAAGCTGCAGGTGGAAAGCTAGTTGTATATAAAGCCTACAATGTTTGTCGAACTAATATTTTGAATAAATTTGAAATTCAAATCATAAAGCAATATTACGTCATAGGGCTGTTATCTCATGATGATAAAGACAGGAAAGTTGCAAGAACTGCCAATCAGAGCTCTTCCTTTTATTAGAAAGTATGTCACTGTATTGTATTGTTTTCCTAGGTATATACAAAATATTATGAAGTAAAGACTGTTAATTTATCTGACTACAGTTTAATGTAAATGAAATAATATAGCTATTTTTATGAATAGGTACTATTTTTAAATGTCGTATTTTTAGTGACCTATAAAATGATCGTGATTAAGTTCGTTCTTGCATGTTTTTTTTTATATAAGTAGTTATTTTACTACATAGTACTATTATATAGTATCCTTTTCCGTAAATAGCAATAAAGAGGTAGACTGTATTGAAAGTGATTCGAAACCTCGTACATAAATACATATAAGTAAAGGACTTTTTATTTAACGGATGATCAAATAGGTGGTCGATTTTCTATTTACACGAATAGATGATGAAATGTACAAAGAAATCTACGGCTTTTCCTGAAATCCCAAACGTATTGGTGCGTAACCCCTATACAAATACGGAGCTATTTCATAATATAGATTATACGAATATATTTTATCCCTAAAAGGTAATATAAGCGATTAGATAGTCGTGAAAAAAAAAGCTTAATAGAAAGATTTCTAATTTTTTTTCCACGATTAGATTTGATAAATTGTCTTGTTAAAAGTATTTAGTCATGCGAGCTTATTTCTTCCAAAACGAAAAAAAAAACACTATAGAAAAACCCTATCGGTAGGTAATATTTCGTGTTCATATTTTTCCAAAAACATATTTTAAAACCTGTGAGATTTATTTTCTTACCGTGAAAACGAATTGTCTAAAATATGCATTGAATAGGAAATCATATTACTTACTGTTATCCGTAGTCGAATAACAATCATTCTATAAATAGGGTTCCCAATGCCATATGTCTGAATAATATTCCGAGGGTCATTGAAAGGCGATCATTTACTCTATGCATTATTTATGACTATAATCTTGGGTTAAATGTCAGTATAACTTTTTATTAAAGTATGATTTAATACTATTCTATACCAAATGATACATATTTAGATCCTCAAAATGTGTTTATAATAGCTGCTTTCGGTTGTCGTTCAGTTGTTAAAATTTTCCTTTCAATTAGGTCTCGATTACTTTTGTTATCAAGTACAACAATCAACAATTAGAAGAATGACAAAAATATATCGTAGGTATAAAAATATTTTATGTAGGATATGTATTAATACTTAAATCAAAATAATCACCTTTTTACCAATTCTCTTGTGTATGAGTGTTAAATAAAGGATTTAAATAAATAAATAAATCACCTAAAACCAAGCAAGTTAGATACCAATCAACTGACTGATATCAATAAAAACTTTTAACTTCAATGCTCTAAAATGCAATAGTATAGGAACTCCTAGAAGCAGCTGTCCAGTTAAACATTTTCTTCACGATGCAACTGAAGCTAACTAATTAATTGTTAGTTTGGTATAACTGAATAGTTATATGAATAGTTAGCTGTTGCCATCTCGCTACAATTGTCATTGTTCAAGTACATTACGATAATTCGTCGTAGTTCGTTTAGTCGTAATCGACTATCGTAATTCTAATCCCTAAGCTAACTTTGTAGAAAGTATCGCTTTTAAAAATAATGTTAAAAAGGTCTTCTTGGCGGTTGCTCAAAAACCCAAAGTTTCAATGCCAAATTATTTTATGATCACTGAACACGATTCCAATTCCAGAAATTTAATGCTTTCTATTCAGTAATTTATATACTATAATATTCTTCTTAATATAAAAGAAGTCTTAAGACTGATTTCAAACTACAATAATAACTAAAACATAAGTTAAAGTAGGATCGCAACGATGGAAACTTTAAACGTATTGCGTAGTCACGATGAGAGTAGAGCTTTAAGGACTTAATCGTTAATTTTTCAATTTAATATATAAACTAATTTTGAGTAGCTTATTGTACATATGTATACGATGAATAAGTAAATACAAGGCTAAAATTACCGATATTTATAGAATTAATTTAAAATGCAGTTATACTATGTTGGAATATTCAAAGGAATCGATAAGTCTAGGTATTTTCTTATGTCACTCATTCCAATCGGTAATCTTTAATGATCTCACAGTTTTGGCTAAATCTCTTACTGGCGAGTAAGACTCGTGTTATAAGCAGTAACTAATTTACTTTTATCTCAAAGAATAATGGAATAAAGTTTCTTAGCCAGCGTTAGGCAGTAAATAACGAAATAAGCTGCAATATACAATACGTATAAAGAAGTTGTGCCAAGGAATAAGTAATGGGTGTCTCATATTTATTTTGTATGAGTGTAAAGAATAACTGGAAATATTAAAGTGTTTTAGTGAAATGGATAACAGTGACCATTATAAGGATAATAAAAGATTTTGTCTAGTAAGAGGCCACTCACTTAACTCTAAAAGTTTACCAGAGAGTCGGATGTGAAATCTTTTTTCCAAAAGTTACTCGAAAGACGTTAAATTTCACTTTTTACAAAGCTGAAATTAATTTAAATTGATATGTTCTAACAAGATTTAAACCAGATATTTAATTCGAAAGAACTGGACAATAGCATATTCTATTCATTTTAAAGATTTAATAAAAGTTGAAGAAAGCGATTTCTGATCTCGAGGAATCTTCGTGCAATGCATAATTCAGTTTTTCTTATTTTCATGGTCTGCAGGCTGCTCTAGTAAAGTCTTATTTTCTAAACTTATGTCACATGACTTTTGTTTTTTGCTCCGTGTTTCAGTTAATATTTTCTTTTAGTTTTAAGTTGAAAAGAAATAAGAACAAAGGACTGTAGAGGCGATAATGTTCAAGCCAGACTTTTATATTTATTACTTGGCTGCTTTCTATAAAACTTGTATCATGCTGTTATGAATAGTGCGTCACTGCTGTACGGAGATATGTTGTGCTGTAGAGAAACCAGTTAATAAACGTCAGTTAGGGAAATTATTTATTCTGTGTATAAATAAATTGTTAACTTTACACTCAATTTTTTTCCTCTTTCTTTATGGAACCATTTTTTAAGATTTTTTGCACATGTTAAATTGTGATCACTGTGTGAAAATTTTTCTTGGTTTCAATAGAGAATAGCTGCTGACTGTTCATAATGTGTAGTGTAGATAATGTTTATTACTGGTTCGTAGAGATCTTCATTTCGTATAGATACATAATATCTATTGAAATTAGACAGACCCAAAATTAATCTAAGTATAGATTGGATATTCGAAGTAAGATTTACTGCAACCGACAAACGTACAGCATTTTAAAATTCGATTTAATATAAACCATCCAAACAGCAATATGAACCACTAAGGGAATATTTAATTTTATCATAAAGGCATGATTCACTTATACGACATTAGTTCATTGAATATTCAGATTTCATAGCTGAGTTAATGTAAATAAGTGTCTCAGTATTCCATGGTATGGAAAATAACCGCGGCTTACGCAGAATTAAGTTCAAGGAATTATTTTTGAACATTGTTTACGCGCTTCGTCACCGTAGCGGTGGCCTCAAATTTATATTCATGCATTATGCTTGAATTTCGGTCGATGAATACTTTTAATATCCACTTAGCTACAGACACGTTAAGCATCGTCTGTATACCTAGTACCTACACAGTTTTCTAAGCTAATTTGGTAATATATCCCTGCCCCTTTTTAAAAATCTAAATGTGTTCATTCTTTTTCAACTTAATAACTCAGGTCTGATTTTATTTCTTTATTTGATGTTCTAAAGTGCAATTAATACTGCAAAACATATCTACTCACCTAACTTATCCACAATAATAGAATATCATATTCCATTCACATGGAACAACAATATTTTTCACAAATAATGTTTTCATGATCGATCTTTTGTCTTGCGTTTTTTTTACTATGGCCCTCTTTTTACTTTAAATTGATTGCCTTTCTTCCACTCGTTTGAGATGAATTTGTACTAAATAATATAAAGTTAAAAAACTAAAACCCAACTACGACAATAACCAGCGCTGAAAAAGTATAAAACAAGATTCCAGAATACTGAACTGAACAAAGTTGCTAATGTAGTTGCAAGTAAATGGACACAGTAGACTCAACCAAGATGCCTTCGTTGTAAATTGACAATAATGTCATACAATACTATTCTGAAGTATGCAATATTCCACTATGTAAAGATAAATTTTCATGTTTGGAAAGGCGTAGTCACACGTTACATACCTAATATACCTATCTACCGTAGCACTTCAACAACGTGTAAGTTGCGCTTTCCTTGTACATTTTGAATATATATATATATATATATATTCAAAATGTACAAGGAAAGCGCTTTCAAATGATACCAAACACGGGATATTTATCTTAACTTTATTTTTTTACTTTGTATGTTTTGTCCGATAGAGGACGCCACATTAGATTTTGTGAAACCCCATATAGCCTATAACCAGCGGACAATTAAGACGCTTCTAATGATATGTCATTTGTCAAATTCTGATAAGTAGTTTAGACGTTACGAGGGAACAGATGAACATACATACATACATACATACATAGCCTGTCAAAATCATAACCCTCCTTTTGCTTTGCCGTAGTCGGGTAATTACGATAACTTTCTTTCGCAAATTTTAAAGCCCTGTAATTTGCTTTCAAATTGCTATTTAATACTATAAAAAAAAATAGACTGAAAGTCGCCTCCACTCTTCAAAATTGTGTTATTTAGCCTTGCTACAAACTCAATATGGTCTAGATTAAGCTTATCCCTACACTATTTTTCTAAAATATATTTTCATAAATACATTCGCAAATAGGTATGTATGAAACAAACAATTGAATAATAATAGGATGTTTGCTGAAAGGGTTGGCCGCACTCACTCAAAACTTTATTATCAGTGACAACGGAGCACCTGAACTTAAATATAAATTACCTGCTTAAACCACTTAAAACTTTATAAGGCAAATATGTGTTAGATAACGTATGGGTTAATAAAGTTGATGCTTAATCTTATAAAATACTAGCGGTCCGCCCCGGCTTCGCCCGTGGTACATATTAACGTTTTCTCTACATAAGAACCATCCTCGTACTTCAAGGAATATAATAAAAAAAGAATTATCGAAATCGGTTCAGCCGTTCTCGAGTTATGGAATTACAACGAAAAGTGGCATTGATTTTTATATATTAGATTGTTCCGTTAAATCCCTATTTACATGACACCATTTTCCTGAACATTCTAGGGCAATAACTGAATGCAATACTTTAGGCGCAATAATCGACTTTCATTAATTGTAAGCAACTTACACGCGGAAAGAGAAAAGGGAATGAAAACACCAAGAAAATTCTTAAATCAAAAGTTGTATCAATAATGTTACGTTTTGTTAAGTCGTTTGTTTAGTTATTTATTGTTTCAATTTTAATGTAGGTATGCAACAGACAAGAAAGGAGAATGCCCATGAAAGTATGGACCACAGTATAGTGTTGCGTCAATGCCAGAGTGGTTTTGGGGGGTTCTTCGATATTCAAAAGATTTTTACCAATACATTTTTTTGTGATAAAAACAGGGGTTTTCAAGATAAGGTAAACGCAGGTATTAACGACCCCTCTAAGGCAATTTCAAAATCAACCATATTTTTTAAGTATACTGGTTCTTCTAAAGATTTATAATTTCATTTTATATGCTAGTGTTATGTATAAAAAAT
This sequence comes from Colias croceus, assembly GCF_905220415.1. Classification (NCBI taxonomy): domain Eukaryota; kingdom Metazoa; phylum Arthropoda; class Insecta; order Lepidoptera; family Pieridae; genus Colias; species Colias croceus. Next base: position 6,035,094 of record NC_059546.1, read on the forward strand.
GTATTTATTGAAGCAAATACATTCTAATAAAGGATTATCTTGTAAAAAATAATTCTCAATGTGACTTAGTCGATTGTTGCTATTACCGACCCATAAAAACGGCTGTGAAGCTATTAACGATTTTTATGCAGCTATTCCCGATCGTATGTGAGAGGAAGCCTTTTTCCAACAATGGAATGTATAGAAGCTAGTGATGATGATGATTACCGATCTTAATAAAATGAAATAAAAATGCAAATATATTCGTATTTTTTTGTTGTCAACATAATACTATTAATGTACATATATTCAATTAAGGATTTCAAACTCTAGGATATTTCGTTATGCTATTTGATTGATTGCTTCGGCGAGTTTGTTTTACTGAATACTTTTCGCCGCTTTCGTGGCTCCATATTTCTGGAAAAAATATACCTAATTATATGTTTTATGTTAATTTAACCTAAAAAAATATAATTTTTAATAGGCACCTATTATGTCATAAAAGTGATAAAAATATATTTTCACGCTCAATTACGAGCAGAATGTTTAAGGATCAATATTATCTGTATATACAAACATCTTTATTCTACATTCTGCAAATAAAGCAATTTGAATTTGTAGATGAGAAACTAAACAATCTATATTCGATCGGTAATAGCTTCCTATAGTTGCTATTGCCGACCCACATGGGTCGGTATTAAAGTATGTAAGTATAAACCTAAATTGTATTACCGACCCTTAAAAAAATGGTTATTTTAATTCATTTGACCATCAGACTATTAATTAGATTATAATTGATTAATGTCATACAAAATATGAACAAATGCATATTGTTTAAACAAAAAAAAAACAATGATTTACTACTGTAACTATTCGATAGGGATCCTCGAAAATATCATAACTTTGTATAAATTGACAACGCTAAAAGACACAACACTAGACAAAAAAGTTTAGTCGCTAATAGATTTTTATGAAGACTCATAGCTTAGATTTAAACTGGTCCTTATAACCACTTGTGTTAGTGTGATATAATAACATAAAAGAAAATAAAACAAAAAGTTACGTTGCTGCCATTGCCGACTTACGGGTCGTTGATACCTGCCACGACTTAAACTGGTGAAGCTAACACCGTCCCATTTTAATTTTAAGTTTTATCGTTTCAAATTACTTTTTATTAATAAAATATTGTAAGAAATGAAAAGTTGACACTTAAATGCATTGAAATTTAGTAATATAAATTAAAGTATAGATGTCATTTGTTTGTAAATGTCTTAAAAAGATACTCACAGTACTTACCCGAAGGAACAACGGAACAGTACGACACGTCCTGCTTCCACGCTACCCCGCAGCAACTTACGCATTTTAACTCTTTTTTGCTCAGTTACTCACTCTAACGTTAAAGTATACGATGCTCAAGTAATACATTCGTATATAACTTTGCCTACCTATAGCTAGAATAGTTCTGGAAACGTTTAAATTTCGAATTACTTTTATAGGTCGGTAATACCATCAGATTTTCGATGGGTCGTTGATAGCTGCGTTTACCCTATTGAGAAAAATGTGAATTAACCTCAAAACTTAAATAAACCCGATTTAGTTAGGTTTATGTGTGATTTAGGTAGTATTTTATTGTCTGAAAGCTATTTTTCGTTAAACATAATATTTAATCTATGCGTAGAGCTTATGCTTTCAGACAAAGTCTATCTGTTCATCGGCTAGTGTCTTCTATAAATCTTCCGGGACGGATTTCAAGAAAACCTAAATATATATTTAAAAAATGCCAATAGAGTTTTTATTCGGTTTGCATATTGTTGTTGTTGTTTGAATCATTTTTTCACTACATATTCGAAGAAAGAAACAAATAAGAAATAACTGGTTACCTTCCAAGCTATCTTACAAGCTATGTCATAATAATATTTTCTTATATATATTTATATTATTTTACTTCACTATATATTATGTTAAAACAACCTACAGTGTATTTAAAACAATACCTTACAGAGTGATTTTATGTTAATTGATTTTTTGTAATTCAATGAAAATAATATTAGCTATTTACCATAGTAAATGTCATAGTTACCGCTTGGTTACCGTGGTAACCAGTAATGGATACTAAATCTATGGTAACGGATCTAAACAATTACATGTCTTATTAGATTTTACAAAACATTCCCTGGTCAAAATATATTTTCCGATAGTAAGAAGGCCTCTAAATTGCCGAGATTTTTTTTAATAGTATTTTTATCTTGATGCATGAGAAAAAACCTGTAGAAAAAATGTAAACAGTAATGGACACTAAATCTATAATAACGGATCTAAACAATTACATGTCTTATTAGATTTTACAAAACATTCCCTGTTCAAAATATATTTTCCGATGGTAAGAAGGCCTCTAAATTGCCGAGATTTTTTTTAATATATTGTTGTCTTGATGCATGAGAAAAACCAGTACCAAAAATGGGCATTCTCCTTTGCGTCGTGTAAAAAGCCTGTTTACTTATAGGTAAGTACGCTTGTCATTCGTAGCGTCGTAGCACGCTACGTGCGTGCTACGTAGCACGCTACTTGTTTGCTTTCACTTAACCTAAAAATAAAAATCGGAATTTTATATGACATTAGGAAATATTTTCTATAGTATAAGAGACAATATTCTTTGCAAATAAAAATAAAAATCGGAATTTTATATGACATTAGGAAATATTTTCTATAGTATAAGAGACAATATTCTTTGCAAATAAATCTTTTCTTGTGGAAGACCGGGTTGGGTGTTCATTCTCATAAATATTTATTATGATCCACATCATAAACTTTCGGTCCTTAAATGAACTTTGTGGAGTTTGTATGTTAAAGGTAAGAGCTATTTTCTAAGTTTGTCGTGAGTTTTAGCCTAAAAATATAAGAAATCCAATAACGTCATATTATATATTATATAGGATAGTTTGGAACATTCCTACCTGTAGTCAAATAATATTATTATCTACTTTGATCAAATCATGTCATAGCAGACAGCAAAGAGTATTCAAATGAACGTCGTAAAAATCGTTTCATAATATAATTTTTTAGTGTAAGTCAAGTCTAATACTAATATTGAACCTTATTTGTAGTGACTTTCGAAAGTTAAAATGTATGAAATGTACTTTTATTCTCGCACATATTTTGTAAACAATATATGAACTGCTTGCAATTTATAGCAAACAATCGCGCACCATAACTTACAGGTATACGCAATTTATATGTCCTTTTATCTTGTTTATTTTGTAAAATACCAATGTTGGAAATGTTTCGACAATACGAAGTTATTCACTTGAAAACACACAAACAATATATTAGGTAAAATAGTGATTTGGAATCTGATACAAATTAAACTAAGTGAAAGCAAATCATGTTTGTAATAAGCAAAGCTTAGAAATAATTAATTTACTGATATTTTTTCAGTAATCGTGCAAGGGTACTTTCAATTTTATTTATATTTTCCTATTAGATGTGAAGAAAAAGGAACTCCGAACTTTTTAATTTGTTGTGCGAGTGAAAACTAATTTAAAAAGCGCTATTAAAAGAAGTAAACTTTTAACACTGGAACTTTTGTTAATCATTACCAAGAAAAATGACTCAGAGACAAAAATGAGAAATAACAAATAAAGGAAACTGAGCATTATATATAGAACAGGGACTGGAGTGAAAATTCCTAAGAAATGAAATATCTTGGGTTTAATAAAAAGTGTAGGTAATGTTTTTTTATTCACACGAATTCTTATGCATATAAAACACAAGTGTTTCCCGTCAACGACCCTCTATGATGCATCATAGAGGGTCGTCAGTCGGTCATCTATAAAAAGCTTTTTATTCTCGTATGTAAAATATTTTGTAAGTAGTTTTTTTTTTTTTTTGTAACATAAATATCTAGATGAGGCATCTTACTGACATAATACAAGAATTATTATATAAATTTAAATTATGGGACTTTTTGTATCTTATTTGCACCGTATAAAATGTACAATAATAAATGTTTAGCTAATAATTCATGAAAGTTTTCACTTGTAAAGTAAAGAGATCAGACATCAGCCGCATTGTGTTGTGGGGCAGCCTTTGTTTCGAGATTTAATGAAAGATGCGAACGAGCTCACAATGCTTATTCAAAAATTCCTGTATTAGTCATCTCTTTAGTAAATCTGAATTACTTTAACATAATAGGATTCTGGTACAGGTTGAAGCTATGTATGAAAATACTTATTTATATATTGCGATCATAATTACCTGTATAATAAAGCCAATATTTTTTTGTAATTGTTCATCGCAGATACAAATAACCTCATGATTTAACTGAATAATTGAATTATTTATCGATTTTCTGTGATTGACGCAAAGTTACTCTTGACTGGTTATATGTGAGGTTCACGAATGTAGGTACCATTTACTTTATATTCCAAACAATTGCTTTGTTAAAGCAAATGTTGTTCAACCTAATGTATATTATAATATACACGTTAATAATGATTAACGGAATACGATTTTGAACTTTGTATAATGTATATATAATTTAAGAACACGTGTACAATATTCAGTTACTGATCGATGTTTTTGTAGAAAACAGATTGTGTTTCTTACCTTTGAATTAGACATTGTTACCAAATCAACTTAGTTGTATTCTAAATAATCATCATGTTAATACCGAACTGTTAGCTTGATATTCGGCGAATGGTTATTCTAATAACAGTATACGAATATAGAACATAATAATTGTGTATTAAATAACAAAGGTTAATCAGGCAAAGGTCAATAATATGAGCCAATTAGATTTAAGTTACTGTAGAGCGATTAATCGAATACATCCACACTTTCCTAGAGGTGTGATTTCGGTCAAATGTAGGTAGACTAATAACTTGTTAAATTTTATGGTTCATCGAGCCTAAGAATGTCCTAGGAGATTATCTAACGAGCCTCAGTAAGTGGTCCTTAGGGGGACGAGACGGACAAAGATTCCTAACTAATAATGAGCCCACATAGAATTGTAAAATATTTAGCTATATTTGAAAAAACTATTATCAAAATCAAAACCCATCTCCTTCACACTTATATTTTCCTTACATACTTACCGTATGAGTGATAATTTTACTAACTAATATTTATTTAACAGTGCATACAAACATCACGTACCTACATGAACTTTTAAAACGTAGATCATTAATTATTATAAAATTAAAAAATGTTTGTTTACCATTCTAAATATATTTCCTAAACATAATATACCTACTGTTACATAAAACAAAGCGTGTTCCTAATTTCTTATTTAAAAATTATTTATGGAGGTATTTTTACGACAAAATTGTTCAGTTATACTTAAGTGTCTCATAATATGTTATACACGATAACTTAAATTATATACTGCCAGCTTTTCCCAGGGACATAGTCAGAGCAAAGTTATTATTTTACCCGGGAGACCTGTTTTGCTCAAATTTCATTCATATTTGAAGGCATAATTAAAAATTCCGCCCATATTCTTGAAGAGAGTAGCGTAGGTAATAAATCTATAATTCTAAACAATTTAATTACGAATTTGATATCTATTGGATTCTTGGCATATATTATATTATGTATTTATGTAGAAGTTAGCGGATACTAAAAGTTGTATGGATAATGTAAGCTTGAATAGCTAAATACATGGCAAATAAATATTTCGTATGACTCAATAATAAATTAATAAAGCAACTTATACGACGATGAACCATCCCGATTCGTAGTTTAAGGTAAAATCTCAAAAGTAGTAGGTAAAGATTAAAAGATATTGAGTATTTAGGAAAGTAACCACAATACAAGGTAAAACAAAAATGTGTGTGAGATGAGAAAGAAACCTAGAAATGTCAATCAACTTTAATCAACTCCAATTAGAATTAATTGCAATACGAAATGAGTCGGAGGTTGAATTATATATTATACTTTCTTTTATAATTCGAACGAAAATGTGTAAATAACTTAATTAATATTCTTTTTGTCTCTGACTATTGTCAGAGCATATTATTTAATAGGTATATGAATTTATGGTAAGCATCGGAAAGAAACAAATTAAATTTTTTGAGAATAAAATTAAAAAAAATAAAAATTTTCAGGAAGATAAAATGTTTTATCTTGAGTAAACGAATATCGCGAAGACCATTTATCAATCTCCATTGACGCAACGAGAAGGATAAAAATGAGAATCTTGTACAAAATACCTTGTGTATCGTATTTATATTTAATCACATAAATTTTATCGAAAATTAAAGAGTTAACACTTTACATTATAAAACAATTAACGTATTATTTCAAATATTTATTCTTCAAATAAAGGCTCAGGAATATCAGATTTTAACAAAAGTTCTTAAGGGAAGAATAATAACACAAAATCTACTAAACTACAAAATTAATAGAGTGTGAAGCTGTTTTTACAGCTAAACAACAGTGTAAAAGGTAAAGGTTAATAAAATAACAATTATTGGAAATACTCCAATGTACTTTTAAAAATACAGGAGGCGAATTTAAACATAACGTTGGTAAGTATAATATTATATTGTATGACCTTCCTTGAAATTAGGATTTCCTAATAGCCTATTGCGTGTTCTTAAACAATATTATCAATATTTAAGACAAAAATAAAGACTATATTTAATGAATTCCCAAATTTTTTATCGTAGCGCGGCATTTTCACTGTTCTGTTCTTACCATTATATTTCTACCTCTTATTACGGCACCAAACCCAACAACACAATTGAAAAAACATGTCACATCTCTAGATATCTTCACAAAAGCCATAATATTTAATTATGCTATTCATGAAAAGGACGCCGGAAATAACATACCAGTTTGTACGAGAAATTAAATAGACTATGCTTTTGTTGTAAAATCATTTCTATTAAAAATAATTGACTTTAATTTCTTGGCTCTTTCCAAGCTATATTTGTGTATTGTTAACTTTAATATGCGGAATGATTCATAGAAGTTCATCTTTAAAACAACATTTCAAAAACTTGGTACTTATCCAATATTATGTCAAAAACGTATCATCTTATATTTTTGCTATAAAACTCTTGAATCTGGATGGATCCATTTGAGTACATTAATTAATGAATTTGAACGAAAAGAATAGGTATACTTATTTTCCATATTCTTACATATTTATTTTCATCTAATAGTATTAGAACGTTCAATGTTCATAATATATAACATAATATTACTAGCGACTAACACAGGAATTCAATTTTTACATATCTACGAAGTTCATCAAATTTATTGGCAATATAATATGAATAAATATGAGCTGCTGTCACAACAGTATGATTTGAGAATAAATCCATTAGGAAATGAAACAATAGATTCAATGAATTGTGACTAAATAAAAATTATTTTATTTCATACCATTTTTGTTTAGAAAGGGTATGATTAACAATAATTGTTTCTATATTTTTTTTACAGAAAACTGGTGCTGGTAAACGTAGTTACCTATAATCTTATCTCATTTTTAAGATAAGTTCGTTTCTATAAAATATTGAGTAAAGTGATATGAAACGAATAGGGTAGACTGGGTACGATTGAAACAAAGGACGGTTGAAACAACACGAATATCTCGCAAACCGTTGGTGGGGGGGTTAGGGGTCCAAGGGGAAAATGAAGCGCACAACTGTTCTAAACACGAACCACAATGTTGCGTCGATCTCCGCGCGCTTCAGCTGATTTTATAAGACCCTATTGTGTTTTTATGACCAAAAGTATTTTTGCTTTGAGATTTTTCCAATTATTGGCGTTTCTATTTTAGTGACAGTATTAAGTGTGCGTTTTTGTTTGAAGTGAATCTTGTATGACATTGTGACTAGTTTTTGTGTATCATTGTTGTAACAATTACTATAACTGTATTTTACCTAAAGTAGGAGTTGGGGACGGTTGAAACATTTTTTTTGGGTACGGTTGAAACATTGTTTTAATTATTTTTTGTATTTTTAAATGCCGATAGTACGTGTAAGAGAGATTTCGGGAAGATAAATAGACTAATCAAAGTACAAAGACGCATATGAGGAAGTGAAAACCGGAGATCATTGCGAAAAGTGGCAGAGAAGCACAATTATTCGCTTCTAAGGTAAATTCGAATGCGAGATGACTCTGGCGAGCAAGAAAATAAAAAAATGGGATATAATAGAGGATATAACAATAGAAGGTACAATAATAGAGGGCGAAAACTTAGGAAATCTACTATTTACACTGACACACAAGATAAGGAAGAGATAAGAAAAAAGCAAGAATTAATATTGAAACGAACTAGAGCTAAGCAAGTGAAGAAGCGATCGGATAGAGGAAAAAGAAAGAAATTTGATGGAGGAAAATGTAAAAGTAACACCGAAGAAGCAAAAAATAAATAAAATACAAGAAGAGATATCATAAGAAGATGAGGAGTAGTTACTTATGTCTTGTTTCTATGTAACCATATTTAAAGAGCAGACCTTATTGTAAAAGAGTTACTTAATTATTGTTAGATTTAAAATAAACAATCAATAAAACATATTTTAATGCTATATTTTGTATTATTCGCATATTTTTCAACTGACCCCAATCACTGTTTCAACCGTCCCTGGTATGGGGACGGTTGAAACAAATCGGATTTATTTTTTTAATTTGATCTATTTTAAAAAATAATACACATGGAACTAAAATCATAGCGCCTATTAGTAGACAGATACATGCTCTTTTATTTAACGTATATTTTTCATCGCTCGGTTTATAAACAGCAAAGTTATGGTCGTTTTAAGTGAAATTGTTTCAACCGTACCCAGTCTACCCTACCGATGAAATTCATTACTTTCGTTTGTCTTCTGTTTCAAAGCTACAGTTGTTTTGAAAACCACTTAAAGGCATATTCTAGTTGTAACATTAGTGCTATAAAAATATTTAAATTAACAATAGAAGCCTCATATTATTTTCTCTGGTGACAAGGCCAGTGACTTAATAAAATATTTGTCGATCCCTATTGTTGGAACATTCGAGCTAACAAAAACTATTTGTCCACCTACGCATTCTGACACGTTTTCGACACTATTTGGAAAAGAATTACAGAGTTTTAGAGAATCACAATTTAATGTATTAGCTATGTTTAAATTGAATTATTTTATTAAAAACCTGTCAAACTAAGTACTTTCTGTATCTAAAATAATGTACCTATATAATGTCTGAAAGTTAACTGAATCCCTAATTTGGACGAAACCGAACCCAAATGTATTTCAATTTCATTTGACGATTGTTAGAGATTTTCAACGTTCCACCCGACTTATGATCGTTTTCATGTTATTATTCTAATTAAACGATTACTTTATAGCTAATCATATTCAGCCAAAAATATTGAGAGAGAAGGTGAAGAAGGTGTTGATCATTTTGTTAAAAGATTACTAATTGGTTTCGTTTCATTTATGAAAATTTACCACCAATTTGAAAAGATAAATTTGTATATAATAATAATAAATTTGTCTATATGTTCACCGATGAAGACACGGCTAGATTGGTTTATTTTAGCTACTTTCATAGCATTATGTCCTACGGAATTCTGCTATGGGGCAGGGCTGCAGATATAGAAACTATATTTATATTACAGAAAAGAGCCATACGCTCTATATATAATTTACGTGCTAGGGACTCACTAAGAGATCTCTTTAAGAATACTGGTATCCTCACAGTACCATCACAGTATATATTTAATAATATTTTATATGTACACAAAAACACAGACTTACACACAAGAGTAGGAGATAGACACCGTTATGGCACAAGGAACCGAAATAAAATTGAAATGCCATTTTACCGGTTAGCTAAAGTTAAAAATTCATTTATGGGCCAAGGTATACTTTTTTACAACAGAATTCCTCATAGTATTAAAGAGTTTAGTAGTGCTAAATTTAAAAATTATGTAAAAAACGTATTAGTTCAGAGAGCCTATTACAGCATTAAGGAATATATGGAAGATAAAAACCCATGGAGGGTTGTCGCGTAAAAACCACAGGACAGTTCTTTGGCATATTATGATATATACGTACAGTTACTTACATATTTTGTAAAATTAAATTGTAATACTGAAATGATTTAAAAGAGCAACTATGGAGTTTCTTGCCGATTCTTCTCCATAGATACTGCTTTCCGAATCGGTGGTAAATGTTAAAAATATGTATTGACGTTTCAAAAGTGCTTCTCGAAGAAGTCTAATTGAATAAATAAATGTTTGAGTTTGAGTTTGAGTTTATATTGTATACAAATAAAATTTGCTTGACAACACGTATCACGAATTTAATTATGCTGCAAAAACCTTGTGCGTATTATAAAAACAAAGAGCAACACAAACCGTTTGATATCTATCAGCATTAGGATTCGTAGCACGTTCGTAGCTGGATCAATGGTATTAATGAGACTCTCGTAAATGTACTCTGATTTATTTTTTAAAGGGTTTCCGTAAATAATAAAACACGATTGCAAACATTAACACTTTATTCAATTTTTCATAATATATTGCATAAAATAAATTACACAATTAACTGTAATGAGGGTAGAGAATGCGTATTGTCGTAATGAGAAACCGGTTCTATAAAAATATTATGTACATACATCTATGTAGTAGATATTCACATAAAAATAGTGTTTTTTTACAATATTAAAGTTGAGGTTTTGAGAAGTATACAATAGTCATATTTAAGGCTGAATTAGAAAAATTATATATAAAATTAGAGTCTATCATCACACACGTAGTTTTCCACTTCTTCGCCGCCGGGATGCGTTTTTATTGTTTTCCCATTTGTTAACACCGATGTGGCGTTTGATTCTGGTAAAAAAATAAGAACGAGTTTAAAATAATAAATTATAATTCTTAATATCACAGCCATTCTAACAAATTATCAAAGTGGTTGCTTCAAAAAAGTAACTAATCTGTTTCCAAATACAGCTTTAATATTCAAGTAAAAAGAAACATCTAAACGTATTCATCTATTTTTATCTTTTGAAGAATTGCTTTAATAATTAAGATTAAAACCCCACAATGATCACGAATGTTATTTTTTTCTATAAATATTATTGTCAAATTGGATACTAATATTTCGGCAAATTATTTTCCCAGATGCTAATAATTTTCTCAGAAAAGCAAGAATAGAGCAACATTACGCAATTTCTTAGGGATGTCAGCGGCAAATTAAATCGGTATTAAATAACCTTGATTGTGACATTCAAAATAAACTTACCATTAGGGGTCATGGAGCGGGAAATATTGCTCCGTTTACGCGAGTGTCAAGCCCTTGTAAATGAAGACGCTTCCCGGTAATGTTTGTGGCTTCCTGTAACATACAATTGTTATAGTCTCCAGGGAAAAGGTTATATTTATCAGGTCGTGTGTACTGTATATATTACTGGCTATAGTCCGGGACTTCTTGCGTTGTCTTTCTTATAGTCAAGGTCAGTGTCGGTGAACTCTTTGCCTTATAAATGTTTTATATCTGAAAACCTTTCTATATATAAAAAAAAATTTATACGGCTTAGTAACGTTCTCATTTATATATTACTACGTGGAACCCGCGGCTTCTGGCGGTTAGTACTATGAGTGTAAGAAAGCATAATATAACATCTTTCACTATAGATAATCTATGTCTATATCAATTTTCATACAGATCGAATCAGCTGTTTTTTGCGTAAAGTAGTAACAGACGCAAATTTGTCTTTAATGGTAATAAATAAAGCTAGTCTTTCAGTAAGTTCAGCGTTTCGAGTTTAAATAAAGTAAAGCCAAGCCAACCATTTGCTAAGCGATAAAGCCTACGTTATATACAATGCCTCCTTTGTGGTTGAATTAGAATGAGCTATTCAGATAATGTGATTGTCAGCGTAAATACAATAGTACATGTTCAAGTATAATAAATCACTTAAACTAAATATGATACCACTGAGACTGAGACCCATTTATTTAAATACCTATATAGGTACCCATTTCAAATCTTTTGAAACAAAAATAAATTGAAATCCTTTTGAAAATCAATAAATGATTTAAAAAGCATAGCGATATAAATTTGAAATATTTAAATTCATAGAAACCTGTATACATATAAATTTATAACCTGTATACAATTAACACGTTTGTGTATTTTACGTTAATTAAAATCGCAATGTACTAATGTGTAGTTACTAATAACAGCTGCAACAATTCCAACAGTAGCTAATGAAAATGCTACTATGCAATTTGTATTTCATAATTCAATTTTCCTTTGAATCGTAAACAATGCACAAATAGGGTTAATGCACTAGTAATGTTTGTCTAAATAATATTGTTATTTAAACATTAAATTATTTTTTGGCACGAAATTGTTTGCAGAAAAAATTCATTACTGAGGGAAGGCATTCAATTGATAAATAATGCATAACTGTCTTACCACAAAAAACTTTAGACAGTGTTTAACTTTAAGCGCGGGTTCTCTTTAACCTGGTTTTGTCGTATTACACATAGACAACTATTGAAATAACAGATCCCTGGTTTAAAGTTAGACTGTGTTTAAATTGTTTTGTGGTAAGACCATGAGTGTTTGTTTAAAAAATCCATGTCAAAAAATTTAAAGTATCTTTACTCGAAAATGTAAAGCACTATCAAGAACTTTAAAAGTCAGTTCAATGACTCAAACTCAAACACATTCTTACATCGAAAGGTGTATTTGAATAACAATCCGCACAAATCCGCACAACCATAAAATGTGTTAACGGGAATTTCAACGAGGAAAGAATTTGAATAAAACTTTGTTGTTTGTATTTGCGCTATCCTTTAACTTTTTTTGGCATATTTGAGTGAGGAATGTTGATATAAACACCCACATCTTCTTTACCTATAAGTTATTCAATCCATCATATTTCAACGAAACTATTTTCCAATTTTGCAATACATTATAATTCGATAATATAAAGACACACAATAACATGATTATTTATATGTGCTATATTTCAGCAATTCAGTTTTTCATTACTGAAATTACAATTAATATAGATAGGCTTCCTTGTTTTAAATAATTGAGTGAACTCAGAACTTGTTTACTCACCAGAATACGACTTGTTCATTTCTAATTGCTTCTTAAAATCATTAGGTGTGTTCGTTTTCACCGAGCGACACCAACAGAGAACTAAGCGAAAGTATATCCGAAACCTGTTGAAAGATATAAAAGGCAAAACTGTAGTAAGTAGGAAGTTAGAATAATAGGTATACCTATTCATTTTAAACGATTCTTAATAATTTAATGTTATATAATAAAATGCCTGTTTATTATTATTATATTAGATACAAACACTGAAAAAAGTAAAAAGCATTGCAAAAATAACAACACAAAATGTATAAAAAAAGATCTACCATTTACATATTTTGTATCTAATTAGGTTAAGTTTTATTATATTCTATCAGAATGTAATTTCTTAACACAATTATCAAATTCTCTTATATTCAGCAAAAGAATTCTCCTACTCCAATCGGCTCCTACAGGGATGTTAATGATTAGCCAAGAATAATAAACGAAGAAACCGAAATCAAATCAGTTGGTAGCGAAACATGTTCCACAGAAATGTATTCAAAGTATTCTGTATGTATTTAAATGTATTCAAGATTCCGTTCGGTTTCTAAGATTATTTAAACGTGTTGTTGAATGAAAAACAAATAAATAAACTGGAAACAATCTTCCAAGTCTTCAATACATTATTGGCTAATTTAATAAAAGATATAGTGGAACAAAACAGTATAGGCTTTTATTAATTTTATATTCAACTAGCCGCTTTGCTCCGCTCCTATTGCTTTAAAAGTGATGACTGATGATGTATTATTTCCTAGATCAATGGGCTATATAACGCTGAAACAGTTTTTCAAATCGGACCCGTAGATTCTAAAATTAGCGCGTTCATCGAACAAAACATGGAAAAGCTTTCAAAATAAGTAATTTATAGATAGTTTAGAAGTATATAACTCTATAAATACTCACTTATTACTCATCCAATAATAAATCAGCGGATTGAACATCGAGTTGGCCATGGCCAGCCAGTAGAAGGCCAGGTATATGTGCTGTGCGAATGGCGCAGAAGCGAGCGCCTGGTGATGGTATACCAGCACGAAGTACGCGTGGTACGGGAGCCAGCAGAGCGCAAATACCATCACCACGAGGACAAACATGCGTACCACCTGAGAGAAGTATCTTCACATTAGAAACTGATGTGCACCCCGCCGTCGCCTTTGGTACACATTCGACCAAAGAAATCTTCATCGTCTCAAGCATAACACTTTGCTGATGATCAGCACATGGTTAAAAACAGAGGTTACAATTATATAAAAGATATACAGAAACATTATGCATAATATTTTATAAAAAGTTTATTTACGTATGATAAAAAATACCTACTTTTTACTGGAAATACTTTTTTGTTACAAAATAGTACTTAGTATATTATCGATAGGAAAAATTTGCATGTGTATTTTGAATGGAAGGAATTTCTTCGGCATTTGAAATTTGAATAGGAAGTGGTTTCCATCATAATGAACTTTGAAGGAATTTTTCATCTATAAAAGTAAGGTTATATGTGAAGAACCTTAAAAGTGAAGATCTATTATTATACTACATAAAATTCTTATAGAGAAATTACCTGTTTAATAAAAAAAGTGTATATCATGTTTAGCTTCGTCATCAACTTGAATAAAGGTAAAAACATATTATGTACTCATGTTATCATAAAACATCACAACGTTCCCTAAAAAATTGTGTAGTACCTACCTAGCTAGTAAAATAACAACCAAGGTGAGATTTTATTACCTTCTTGTGTCATCTTATTACGTACGTCCTTGACTCTATACTCTACATAATATTTATTATATTTTTAAATACTAGCTTTCCGCCCGCGGCTTCGCCCGCGTTTTCAAAGAAAAACCCGCATAATTCCCGATCCCGTGAGATTACCGGTATAAAACCTATTTTATGTGTTAATTCAAGTTACCCTCTATACGTGTGCTAAATTTCATTGTTATCGGTTAAGTAGTACTTGCGTAAAAGAGTAACAAACATACATACACATACATCCATCTTCACAAACTTTCGCATTTATAATATTAGTAGAATGTAGGATTTTAAGTTATCTCCTGTGATTACCTGAATGTGTGAAACTTATATGAAATAATCGTCTTTAATAGTGTTTCCCTGCTATATGTATATCTCACATAATAAATCAGCAAAGTAAGAACAAATAAACTTTCTATACACGTGTTGCTCTCGGCAAATTCTATATAAGTTTCATAAGCTTCCTTAAGAGCTACAATAAAATTTTCTACTACTCCCCTTTACTGCTTCATTTCTATTCTATTGTTTATCGACTAGTTAAAACGCCCTTTCTTAAAGCAGTTTGATTTTAAAAGGGTGATTTTACTCTATATGTAGAGTTTTATATTTTTCTCCGTTTTTATTGAAAATACCCCATTTTCCTGGCATTTTGGTATTTTGGCACGTCATCAAAGTTTAAGATGACATCGCAGATACACGAATATGGTAAAATTACTTAAGCACACACATTAAATAATAAATGCTCCATACTGTTCACGTTAGACTAATTTTAACTAAACTAATTCCACGAGACGCCATTATACTCTCCTATTTCTATGAGAACTGTTAATACCTGAGCAACCTTTATGTGATAAGCTCATTGCATTAATAGTGATTGCCTGTCTATTACAATTATTGTGTGTTAATGTTTAGTGTACTATCATTTAAAAATGTAAACATTGAATATAAGTATCACTACATTTTGAAAAAGCAATGCATGACTTCCAATTTAGTTAAATATATCAACTTCTCACTTATACCCATATAGACCAATAAGTTACAAAAACGTATAAACATTTAACGTACCCAAAATAAACATCATTCGTTTGATCCCTCAGCTAAGTCGATATAAAAATAAAAATGTTTACCTTTCTCTTAGCTCGAACGACTTGCATCTGGTGATATGTACACTCTCCTATAGTCCTGCCCCGTAGCGCCTCGCTCATGCGGGCATATGCCCACACCATGACCGACATCGGCAGGACATACGTCACACCCAAGAATACCAAGTTGTAACTAGAAGTAACCATAAAAGTGAGAAAGAATGTTTAATGGACACTTCCATAGTGTATAGCGTATGTAAATTCTTAGAGGTGAACGTAAAGAGTCGTATTTGTAAAATTCTAAAGCAACTACCAATGTCCATTATAATATATAGATACCCAAAATATATAAAACTTAAGTTCAAAGAATGACTCTATACTCTCTATCTACAAATAATATAAATAAGGGAGCAAATTAAATTGAAATACTTCACAGCTGCAGTTATACGTGTTTCGGTTCATTTTTAAAAAAGAAAGAAAATGAAACAATTGTATATAAATACAATATAATATTATGGTACGCTTGAAAACATAGAAAGGAGTGGAGAGAAATATAAATGTATGTATATAGTACAAACAAATTCAAACATTTTTGTATTCAAAGGAGACCCGTTTGAAGTAACTTTAAATTTGAAAGCGTTGGAACTTTTAATTTAAAGTGAATGTTACTACGTTTGTTCGAAGGACCAACCGTTTTGAAATGTAATAAAGGATAACAATAAAAATTGTTTTCCTTTTGCTGAGTATTTTTTTTTTTCCTTAATAATGTTGCCTATAAAGAGTAAACTATTAATTATTATTTATAACTGCTAATGTTATTTTAACAGATACGTATTCTTAATATTCAGCGAAAAACGTAGGTAGATACTTATATTTATTTATGAAAAAATAAAAATAAAGTGGTTCATAAATAAGCTTTTGCAAACAAAATTCTACTACATTACCAGCAGGATCAATGTTATCAAGAGTTATTTATGGTCGAGTTCAAATTATACCCTTTTTCTATGAAAATAAATCGAGGCATACGTTTCTGAAAAGAACGCTAGTAATGGTCATAAAAATCAAACTCAAATGGACATAGAGATTCGGCAATGTGCGTTGAAGATTTATTTATTTTAAATGAACCAGAGAATTTATTGCTAGCCTGTTATAAGAGATTGGAAGTCGCCCACGAGGCCTCCGATATCGGTTAACGATTTCCGTCAAAAATGTTACATGAAACCGCGCAATTTAATACCTTCTCAAACTCAACCTACCTATTTATTCAATTAGACTTCTTAAGCATGAATTTCTGCGAAAAGAATCACTAAATTACCTAAATCTTATCTGTTATCATACAAAATTTGAGAAGTTGATATAGTTAAAAGGGTTGTATTATTATTTTCTCCATAAACATAAATATTATCATACCAGTAGTCTGTCTTTGATGTGGGGTAACTTCCATCCGGCCATTTCATGAAACATATTTCACGCTCGCCGTTAATGTACCTTAGAAAAAACAAACCTTTATTAGAAATTTTAAAATACATGATAGAAAATAACATATTATTCATACTTAAATTATTTATATCTAGTCTTATTACTAACGCAGACATGAAAGTGATAATGCAGTTCTTTATTAAATCTTATATAAGTGTTAAGAGATATTAATTAAAGTTGATTGATATCTTAAAAAAGTAAAGTAAAAGTTATATAACAAGATTAACAAATATCAACTCGTTAACTAAATCCCCTGACACGAAAGGGCTTTATAAGAAAAAGAAGATTTGTTTGTTAGACTTTTAAATCCATGTCACTTTCGTGGAAGACGAACAAATCTTAATTAAATTTTCATCTTTTAGGCAGTTTGTCAGGTGTTTTATAAAAAGGTGTCCTTGAAAAATATTTAACAAATTTTACGTAAAAATTTTAACCAAGCCAAAATATTTCATTAAAAATTTAAATCTTATTGGAATGTCCCATCAGTCAAAAATAAAGCGTAATAATGATTTTGTTAAATTTTGTGTTAAAGGTTGTTAGAATTTGGTTAACGATCAGATTAACATAACTTATAAGGAAAATAATTTCAAATCATAATCAGTTCTATGCTTAAAATTAATTAAGGAAATATCTTCTGATTTTACAGAAATCCAATGCAAGGTGAAACATAATATAAGATAATGTAATAACATTGAAAATTTCAGAATAAAGTCTAGCCCCTTATATGGCTCTTTGTTACTCGTTATAAAGATTCACTTTATAATGGTTAAATATTTTTTAAGATTAGTTTTGAATTACATCATAAAAAGAAATAAATTATTACTAGATACATAAGACTGCGCTTATATTTAAACAAGCGATTTGGAGACGATAAAATGTTGAAAGATATACTGTGAAACTCGGTTTCCTTTCAACATCGAATTTAGCGATCTTTTAGTTTTTAACCGACTTCAAAAAAAAGGAGGAGGTTATCAATTCGGCCGGTATATATATTTTTTTTTTTTTTGTATGTATGTACACCGATTACTCCGAGGTTTCTGAACCGATTTACGTGATTCTTTTTTTGTTCGATGCGGGATGGTGTCGAATTGGTCCCATAAAAATTTTATTCGGATAGGCCCAGTAGTTTTTATTTTATGAGCATTTTTGTCTGTAGGTATTTGTAAATTTTGCAAGTGCAAGTTTGAAGTCGGTTGTTTTTAACGCAGTTATCACTTGTGTATGCTTCAAAACCACAAAAGTGATGACGTCATTTTATAACATAGAAAAAAAGTCTCCTCATGTAATGTTTAAGCCAAGTTGAAGGAATGCCATAAACCGAGGATCATTTCCTTGTTTTATACAATCTTTTTACAACCAATTGCAAAAAAAGTCCATATAACCTTGAGTGCAATGATATAAAAATAGTATTAATTTAGATGTGAGTTAATAAAATTATTTTATGACATTTTCATAGCTCTTGGGAACTGTAATGTATTAATTATATTATTTTTACAATTTGCCTTTCTAACAAGCTTTGAATAAATATTTTGAGTAATATACAATGTGAATCTTCAGTATGAAAGTAAATAAAATACAAACAAGTAAAATATCTACAATAAATAACTCTTACTGCTCTACTATTTAAACAATAAATTCATACTTCATATAAATATTCGCCTTTAAATATCATGAAAATAATAAACTAAATACACTTCACTTTACAAAATACTCACTTTTTCTTATACGTGTCAGAATACAAAAGGCTCGGAAGGGCCAGTAAGGCGCTTGCGAACCAAACAGTTAACAACACCGCGCGAGCCATGCGACGACTTAATCTGTGCTGCAGAGGTTTCACAATCGCGACGTATCTGGGCAAAAATGAATAAATTATTAAACCTTTTTAAAGCTGCAAAAAATGCACTCGAAAATATCCTACTAATCCTACTAATATTATAAATGCCAAAGTTTGTATGGATGTTTGTTACTCTTTCACGTAAAAACTACTGAACCGATTACAATAAAAATTTAGCACACATATAATAGAGGGTAACTTGGATTAACACATAGGATAGTTTTTATCCCGGAAATCCCACGGGAACGGGAACTATGCGGGTTTCCCTTTGCAAACGGCTATGGGATATGGGCTTACGGGATGCTGGCGGAAATCTAGTCAGAAATAAAATCATAGGTCAAAAGTTCAAAAGTCAAAACTTCTTTAGGTGCGTCATGGAGTAAGGCGACGATTTTGGTATCTTTGAATCTTCAATCTTGCTATAGAAGTTTCAATTCTGACACATATGCTCGGCACATATGCTCGTTTTTTATTTTATTATTGCAAAAACTCTTAATATATAGAATAATACACTTAAAATACTTACAAGTAGATACCTACATTTATAAACACAGCTAATTATGTACAATGGTGAATTCATTAGGTTCAAAGTTGCTAAATGCCCTTAATCGTATGACTTTAATACTAATGTGTTAACTGCACGCGTCTGACACAAGTTAACTTATAACTATTAGTTTTACTGCTTACCCATGGGAAATTACACCAAATTACACGAATATTCCTTTGTATAGCAAATTGGTCTTTAGAATATGGAAACTTTTTATTTCTAAAAATAAACATTTTTATAAAAGTTCATTAATAAATAATAGTTTTAAGAACTAGTTTTATATTCTAAATTCTACTTCTACTTTAAGTACCTAGGTGTAATTAGTAAGTGTATTGTATTGTTGTTTTTGTCTATTTTTCATGTTTTCAATATCGATTGACTTTGATTGAGATTGATTTGTATCGACAAATATTGATAATATTTGTATCGATTGAAAACATACAAATATTATCAACTAGCTTCCGCCCGCGACTCCGTCCGCGCGGATGTCGTTCTTTGCGTGGATGGTTTATTTCTCCATTTTGAGTAAGTGCTGATTTACACAGGGTCAGTAACTGACTACAAATTCGAGGCAAATCAGTGCTGACCCGAAAAAAACCCTGTGTAAACAGATTTGAAGTCAGTACAGAGGCTTGAAGTCTATGTAAACAGTTAAAGTCAGTAGCGGCGCCGATTTTCGGCGCCGCGACTGACTTGTCTACTGACCCTGTGTAAATCAGCACTAACTCGGACAATGACATCTTATAAATATCTATTGGACCCAAATACGGCTAGGTCTATAATAATACGCAACGTGTGTTCGCGGTACCTACTACAGAACAACGTCTATGGATAACTGAAAAATTGAGATTAATTTTTTTTCTACTTATTTTTCCAGGATAAAAAGTATCCTATTTTACGCCCAGGATAATAAGGTATAATTATACCAAGTTTTATCGAAATCGAACCGGTAGTTTTCACGTGATGTCTTCACATACAGACAGACAGACAGACAGACAGACAGACAGACAAAAATTTTTTTAATCACATATTTGGGTTTGGTATCGATCCAGTAACACCCCCTGCTAGTTATTTTTTCAATATTTTCAATGTACAGAATTGACCCTTCTACAGATTTATTATATGTATAGATATTTATAACCTGTAAAGTGAGAGGCAATCAAGACATGATAATTACAAAATTAATGTTCAAAATGAGCCTTATGAGTGTCACGTACAAAACCAATATTTATACAAAACGTATTTCCTTGAGGGAAATTGAATTAAAATCATGTTAATTAAACATCTTTACATTACAGTAATTAGCTCATTTGGGTGGTTCTCTTTTTTATAAATTAAACCAATAAAACTGTAAAAAATTTATAATTTAAAAAATAAATTAATCCAACATATAACATGTTGTTATGCACTGCAAACTTTATCAATTAACCAACAAAAGATTCTAAATAATAAATAATGTCCGCGTAAAATTGGGCAGTAAAAAGTAATAGTGATCTTAATTAACCGACTTCAAAAAAAAAAGGAGGAGGTTATCAATTCGGCCGGTATATTTTTTTTTTTTTTTTTTTTTTTTTATGTATGTACACCGATTACTCCGAGGTTTCTGAACCGATTTACGTGATTCTTTTTTTGTTCGATGCGGGATGGTGTCGAATTGGTCCCATAAAAATTTTATTCGGCTAGGCCTAGTAGTTTTTATTTTATGAGCATTTTTGTCTGTACTCGATGACTTAATTTCAATGTAGCAAGTAACTTTGATTCACTTCCCGGTAACCGACAGCTGAAATTTTGTATACGAATGTAAATTGGATAGCGATGAAACATTATCATGACATGGAGCTGATCTGATGATGGAATCGGAAGGTGGCCATAGGAACTCAGTAATATATTGACTCAACTTTATCGAGTTTGGGCTCGTTTGATTCGTGTTGAAAAATACACTAAAAAGTATTAAATAAAAATAACTGCGTTAAAAACAACCGACTTCAAAAACGGAAAAGTAAGAAATAAAAAAGATTTGATATTATTAATTACTACATATTATTTTTATGTGCTATTTATTAAATAGGTTTGAAGTCGGTGCCAAACACTAAGCACTTAGTATTAAGCCCATGCACCGACATCAAACCTTTTTAGTAAATAGCACATAAAAATAATATAATATGTAGTAATTAATAATATCAAATCTTTTTTATTTCTTACTTTTCCGTTTTTGAAGTCGGTTGTTTTTAACGCAGTTATTTTGGAGGTTAATTTGCGAATCAACCACACCTGTTCGCTAGTAACATCTGGTTTCTTGAAAAACATCGAATAAAACAATCATAATGAGGAAATCAAACCTAAGTTTCTATTAAGGGTACGAGATGGATATTTTAGCATAGAGGTGATGATTTATTAATGGGATAGCATCAATTAATGGTTTTATAATGACGTGTTAATTGCTATTTGAAACGTGGTTAAAGTACTACAGCAAGTATTAATAACAAGAAAAATTTTGAAGTAAATATTTCATTAGATTAAGGGTAGATATAACAAATTATAATAATATTAATTTCAGAATCTCAAAGCTTAAATTGATCGCTCAATTGTGAAATTATTCTGTATTAAGTTATAATCCGTAGTAAATTAACATTATACCTGCTATAAAATACGATACTATGAAAGTTATAATAAATGTGTATATAAAACATAAATGCATACTTTCTAGAAAGCAGTATCATTAGCAATCTAGTTCTCATATTATATTGCCCATATTTGACGTAGTTTAAGTACCAAAGCTCTTGTTTCAGAACTTATACAAGAGTTTCAGACCCAACATTACCTACTTGTACTATTTTTAGAAATAATACTGTACCATCAAATTGAAGAAGGTCAGGCCGGGGTTTTTTCCTTATTTTATAAGGATTTAAGTCATACAAAAACAACACCATAAAATTGTGAACAATGTTGACATTTTGATGTTCTTATCATATTGGTTGTACAGCTAGAGTATTCTCATAATAAACATTAGGTAGAAAATGTTATGTAGGTTGCTATGAACGTAGTAATATTACTATATTACCGCGAGACGTAGTAATTAGTGGAATTGTTGCAGAATGTTCAACAATCTTCAAGATCGTTTTGCGGTCGTACTGTTACTTAATATGTCGTACCTACTATTCGTAAGACAATTTATCAGTTCAATTCTAATTGAAAGTACGTTTCAATAAACTTAAATATCAACATCAAACATACAATTTTCATATTAGTTACACCTTATACATATCTGTAAAGTGTAGAGTATAATTATTATGTAGCACTTTTGATGTATTTAACCTTACCAAAAGAGTATAATTTCGATGTTATATGAAAAAATAATTCGTTATTCAACTGTGAATATTTTAAAAAATGTATCTTAATTGTCTTACCTGTCTACAGTAATTGCGACGAGAGTGAACACCCCGGCGGAAACAGTCAGATTTGCAGTAAAATTGCTCGCCGTGCATGTCACAGATCCAAACGGCCAATTTGCTGTGACCAGGAAAACGAAGTTTGGTGCTCCATTTAGTGATGCCATGAGAAGATCTGCTACAGCCAAGTTCACGAGAAAACAGTTGGTAACTGTCCTCATCCGACGGTGTGCTACGAAAATTTTAAATGTTCATAGAATGTATCAACTTTTAGTACTAAGTAATTATAAAGAAGCAACCACATACGATTAGATTTTTG
Organism: Colias croceus; assembly: GCF_905220415.1. NCBI lineage: Eukaryota > Metazoa > Arthropoda > Insecta > Lepidoptera > Pieridae > Colias > Colias croceus. The sequence goes on from NC_059546.1 coordinate 6,058,557, forward strand.
TATATGATACCTATTATATAAATTAAATACGTTAAAAAATAATTGGGACCTAGTCTTTTTATTGTCCTGAGCATTAAAAGAAATAATAAAATATGCCTCCATATTATATACAATGAGTACCTCTCAGTACTTAAACAATACAAGTAAAATCGATTATTGAAGACTATGAATACCTAAATATTCCGCGAATTAAACGCTGTATCGTAATTATTTTCTGACTTGCTGAGGTTGAAAATTGATTTCCTGAACCTGCCGAGAGGTTCAAATACCTTCATATTTCAATACGAACACTCGAACAATACGACAAGCATTAGCAATTCATAAATACATAGAATTAATTAGATAAAACGCATTCGCGATTCAGCAGAAATGAAATGAATTCCGGGAATCTATAAATTTATTTGTTTGTACATTGTTGGAGTTTATTGAACCAATTGATATTTTACACTCAAAATTGTTAATTTTACAACATAATATTATAATACCATAATAAGGAAAAGTAAATAAATGGAATATTGATACCTAAGTATAGTACCTACTTACCTACCATATCATTTATTTAATTGATTGTTCCAAAAATTTAATGATTTAGACAACTACCTATTCAGAAGCATATTATGCGTTTTTCATAATTCATATTACGCAATTCGTATCCAAGATACCATTACGGTTATAATTTTCAACTGTAGCTTCCCTTTAATTGTATTATTATCATTTTGCTATGTGAATCCCATTTCCTCCTAATCAATGGCACGCAAAGCTCATAAAGTCAATTTTATTGCATTCCGTATTTGTCTTTTATCAAGTTAACATAATGTTATACTTTCTTTGGCAGTAAACAATTCCCTTCCTTACCACTTATCTTAGAATAACATTAGGTCTAAGAGCATTTCTTGATATTTTCATTTCATTTACAATAATGTACATGTAAAGATTTACATATAGAAACTGTCAAAAAGATTTACATATAGAAACTGTCAAACAGCCAAAAACGTATAATAAGATTTTAATTATGATTGCCATACATAACGTAATTGTCACGGTGCTTCAGTTCACAATGGTACTGAGGCATAAATAGGCTTAAATGTGCTGAAGTACTCACCCAGTACAATCCAAATGACGAGAGTATTTCCCAACACAGCCAGGAGCAGCATTACAGCAAACACGACGAACCAGGCTAATTGCCCCCACCACGGCGGGACGTATGGCCTCTTCCCCAAGCCCATACAATTACTGAGAGTCACCCTAAAATATGAGGTTCATTACAAAGACATATTAATACAAATTTAAAATAAAAATCCTACGTTGTTGCAAAGCTCAGCCATATTTTCAAATTTCAGTAATTAATTTTGTTGGAATAATTAAAAATCGGGAGTAGACATTTTTTTAGATAAAAGGAGCACATAGAGAACGGTATGATTTATATTGATATCGTTTTAAATAATATATCCGTTTAAATCACAGATCACAGAATCTAAAGGGTTTAAATGCTACCAATTACCATACAACTGATATACCTACACTCAAGCATAACATATTTTATCTACCATCACTATCTACTGTCTATAATACTATCTACCACTTCATCTTTTTTGCATCGGGGATTGAAGTACAATTGAATATCACATTCATCCAAACGAAACGTTAAAACAGCGTTTATATCTGTCCATGGAAAACAAAGAAAATTAATTAGGCCTATTTCCTTCCGAAGAAAAGAACAGACATAACTTGGCCGTACCCACCCTTATCGTAAGCGTGTCACAAAATGTCATCTATCTTTTGTACAAACAAAAATTAATACTCGTTGTAGGTAAAGTCAAGAATAAAATGTATAAATAACTGAGTAATTTCCCGCGCACAGGTGTTCTAGTAAAAATGATAAATGACTTAAGTTTTAGGCATATCTTTTATCAATCAACAAAAGTAGGTAAGACATGTACTTAAACTTTCAGAAAAAAATTACTTTTGCAATAAATTTGCACTTATTTCCATTGGCTTTCTATTTTCCTTGTGAACAAAGGTTGTTTCAGATTTGTTTCAGTAAATTACAAAGAGCGCGAACGTTTAGAGAGCTTGCAACAAATAAATGAAGTTAACTACGTCTCATAAAATATAAGATTTCCACACAATTTTTAAACCCCATAGTGAAGTAAATAAAACCTCTATTTAGAGATTCGGATTTCGCACCCTCGAAATGACCTTGGGGATTCTTTGTGTAACTTTAACGTTTCCGGCAACGAATTTATTTGGGCATGAGACTATAAAATTCTGCAAGATATAAAAGTGTTACAAGTCATTTGTTTCGTGGGTAACAACAGTTTAGATCCGATATGGCGACACATAGACGTTTTGTAAATCTCGCTAGAGTTTAAAATATTTTGACTGAATTTCCTCTAGTCTTACTATCTTTATGATACTTATTTATATGAAATTTATATAAATAATCTATAATTCATTAATTGAGAAGCTTTAAGACCCCAAATATACAAAAAAATTCTAGACTATTTCTAAGGCATTTCAATAATGCAATTGCGTATGATTGCGAAGGTTAATATCAAATAATAAACATAAAATAGAATTAGAAACAACGTAGGTAGGTATAATGTTCTATTTTCTATGTGTTTATATGTATTAAGAAAGGCGATGCGTGTAACCTAGCCATTTAATTGCGTGTAGAATGAATTTGAGGCCTGACCTGTGGAAGTAATTTATGTTTGACCTAAGCGATAAAACCGAATTATTGTTTAATGTTTCAGTTATATGAGTAAAATAAATTGAATTGTAGATCTTCCAGAATATTGCTTCTTTCATAGGTTCTCATACGTGTAGGTACTTGGCTAGTTCACATATCTATCATACCTATGTAACATATCGTTATTTCTTTTTATTTGTATACGCATGTAAATGCAAACACATTTCAATCATATGTCATCATAATATCGCCTGTAATCGCTTGCCAGTAACATATTATCTACATTGCTTTTGATATATTTAGTGATGACATAATATAAGCACAAAATTGAGTGTATAAATTCTCGTCTATCTAATTTAGTACGGTCTATTAGGTTAGCACAAAATATAATTGCGAAATTCCAACATTATCCGTCGATACAGACATCATGCTTATTAGGAATCCAATTAAAATTCTTGCTGCCAAATAACTTTATGTACATAAGTACCTATTTGTAATGTGTATATTGTATGTAGTGTTATAATGTGTATATTGAGTATTGAGGGTAAACCACTTCAGAGGATCATTTTATTGTATAGCATAATAACAATAGTATTAATATCAATTTAAACTATCACTAGGCTACGGTAACTCTTAAGTGAAATATATTACGGTTTCATCTTATCTTATCATCTGTAATTACAATTACTTCTAGGAAAAATATAACATTCATAATATAGATATCACAGTAAATATAAAATATTGTTACAGTATATCAATATATCACAGTAAATATGTAAGCTACCTACTGATTGTTTATTGCGTAATAACATAAAGTAATGCTGAGAGGAAGCATTTCCTTGATTTGGTCGTCACTTAAATGTACAGTACGCGTCACGTAAAAAGAACGCTGGATGAAAGTGATGGGGTGTGTTTGCACATGGATCGAGTTTTGCACGTAAGCTATGTGCTGATTATTTTATTTTTGATCTAGGCTCGCGAATCGTGGCTTCACAACTACCTATTTTTTATTCTTATACTACCTCATAACACCAAATAGACCGATAAATCGCCAATGCGCAGCTTAACCGTCAGCGTTCTTTTTACTTGACGCGACCAATAGTCAGTGCTTTCATATTTTATTCTTTATTATTTTGTATAGCTATGAATTTTAAAGTTCACGGTTATGTAGGTTCTTTGATCAATAGTAAAAACTATAATTTATTCAAACATCAAACATTAGATTTTAGTGTAAGTGAAAATGCTGAAAAGTTATAATCGTGTGTTAAAAATAAATAGCTTTTATGAATAATGCTGATAAAAGCTCTAGAAGGTTTCTGTCAAACTTTTGATGGCACAATTTACATAAAGCAGAATAATACGTGTAAATATAGAAAGGCTTGTTTAAAATCGATTATGATATTTTATGATATTTATAATGTTTTCAAAAACAATATTCTTCTTCTTAATATTTTAATTTCAGTAAAATTCAATAGTGAAGCCATTCCTATGTCTAACAAAATTCGCGATGGACGTAGGTTGTTTATCAACAAATTTGAAATGGTCCGCCATTTTATCATGATTGACAACTGAAATCCTCTACCCCAATTAATTAACGAAATTAATTGCAATGTACGTACGTACATTCAGTCTGTCAGTCTGCTGTCGCTTCCATAACGTTTATTTATGGCACGTTTACACTAATTATTATGATTAAATTTTTATTTTTAAACTTGACAATTAAAAGTTTATATCAATGCATCATTCAAGCTGAATTGAAACAAAGTTGTAGGTATATATTGAAAGAAGTTAAACCTAGGAGTTACATTTACGCTCTAGCATTTATTACAAATTAAAATGAACAATTTTCATTATTCTGAACTCCAACGACTTTAAATAAACCTGGCTTATTTCAAATAACCATAATCGTTTCCTTTAGAGAATAATGGGTCCTCCGTGCTGTTGAAGAGGGATTTTGATTACCTTGTAGGAAATATCCTTACCTATTACAATATTCCTCTGACAATTTAAGCAATTATTTTGAGAGAAAAAGAAAGAAAAGACAATTAATTATGAGTGTTATAAGGAAAAATATTTTTATGGTATACAGAATGTTTTCAAGAAGATATTACGGACAGAAGGCGGGGACGGCAGAGCTTTGCAACTTTGACCCTATCAATTGCCAAACTGTATATCAATTTATCTTCTATTGTTATCATTAAGGTCTATTTCATTAAATACATCGTATAGGTATAGATACTTACTTATCTAGATTTATTGATATAAAAATATAGGCATATATCTCATACTTACTTTAAGGAAATATCCTCATGTAATTGTTTGGGCAGCAAATCCAGAATTTGCGTCACGTTCAAATTTTCCCATGACAAATCCCGTCCGAGAATCTGCTGCGTGCAGTTCAAAAACGTTTGTATGTGCTCTTCTGAATCCATTGTACACTACTATATAACACACATAACAGAGACACTATTGTACACAATAACTATCTTGATTCACTAAAACACACGACTCGCATGTTACATTAGGGAAATAATTTATTTTGATATATTCCATTCCTCGTAGCACTACGACTTGATGAAATCTTTTTGGAATAGGGTTAGGAAATTGAATCAGTTTTCGGTTAATCTACGTGCTTCCTACAAAAATAACTTTTATTGTTACTGTTTAACTAGTACTGATATGTTTGCGAATTTTGCTCGTAAAATCGGCTAATTTAGATTTTTATGTAATAGCGAAAATGTTATTTATAGCTCTCTTATTTTTCTTAAAACGTTCGTCTCATATAGACCATCACTTTTTAAAAGGTTATGATATATATTTTCCATGAATTATTGTTTTCCATCTTAATAATCAATATTGCCTTTATAGTGTTACTCTAAATTACACACAGTAACTGATTAACATTGCTGGTAATTAAACGTTTATTGCAGTAGCACTGTAAGTTGTTATTACGACGTGAGAGGGGGGGATTGGGGTGTATTTAGGTATTTACGACAGTTACTTTGCTTGACAATATAAAGCAACGTGTAAACCGACAAGGGTGCTAAAGTTACGCAATTAAGGATTTGTTATTTTGTAGTAAGGCTCTTACATAGAGCGGAAAGATTTGTTTCGACTTTCGGCAACATTTATTAGACCCAGGCGTGGACTATCTAGATATGTAGGTACTATGAGAATACTTAGAAATAACAGGCATCACTGTTGTTTGAAAAACAAATAGGTAACTTAAGCAGTTCGTAATATATTGCACGACTCAAAATACGAAGCATTAGAGAGTGCTCTATAATCGAAAAAAATATTTTGCCTTGGTTCCGCAACTTTTAATTAATTACACGATTCAATCCACGTAATCTCCATAATCTGCGCACCATTTTATATCAATAAATTAATGGAGATTAATACTGTCTAAAATAAATATTTTTTTTAATAGAACAAGAAAAATTCCCGTCAATCAACACTTTTTTTCGTTTGAAACACGATAAAATTAATTAATTTAATCTTATTTTAGTTGGCTTTATACCTATAATGCGAAGATTGGTATTTAAAATGATTATATCGTTTAGGGTAATTTACTAGTTATTAACGAAAAACTAAAATCATTTTCTTCTCTTCTCTTAGCGTTATGTCGAATCGTGCACTTTTGGATTATCCAACTTTTTCTCTTTTCAATTATTTTATGGTTACCTACAATAATAAAACTTCGATCATGAGATGGAGCTCCGTAATGAAGTTTTTATAGATACTTTCAAAGATTTTTAGTTAGTAAAAATAACCTTAATGTTCATTAAAAAATACTAAAAATGATTTACAGTGAGCACTTCATCTTGTTTAAGTGCCTATTATTTCTAATTTCTAAAGAGACAATAATTAATAGGTCTATTGCGGATTACTCTGGTTCTAACGACGTTTTGTGAATGACGCAAGATTCTATTATATTCAATTTTAGTGTCGAATAACACGAGCCGGTTAAATCGAAATGCTTTATATGTCTAAACTATTGCTAGCATCTATAATATCTGTTCATTATTTTGGTAGGATAGTTAATTATTTTTGATATACTTATGAAACCGTAATTCTATTTGCAGCCTTTTATCTCTATATTTATTTATTTATTTAAATAGTAGGTTTCCGCCCGCGCAGTCAAAGAAAAATCCGCATAGTTCCCGTTTCCGTGGGATTTCCGGGATTGCGTCATTTTCCCGGGATAAAAAGTAGCCTATGTCCTTTCTCGGGTATCAAAATATCTCCATACCAAATTTCATGAAAATTGGTTCAGTAGCTTAGGCGTGATTGAGTAACAGACAGACAGACAGAGTTACTTTCGCATTTATAATATTAGTATGGATAATATCTCTATATTTTTTTACTCTAACTGGTGTACCTATGTATTATATCTATCAGTATAATAATTGATTTGGAATATTTGGATTTATCGCTGTCTATCTAATTTATGACGACAAAAACGATGAAAATATAAGTCAAATAATTTATATAAATTTTCCTAAATATTTACAGTAATATAGGTGTGTACCTATAGAGTAAACTTATAGTAACTTTTATGTTTCATTTGGATTAAGGTTTCTGGTAGGATAGTAAAGACAATATGAAGGGAAAGTTACATAATTTTATTTCTTACGCACGCAATATGATCAAAATATAATTTTAAAGTATCCGTTATGCAGATGCCTTATTTGCTATAATTTAAACAATAATTAAATTGCAACATGGAATTAAAAACATTAAATCAAGGAATTGCAACTTCACTAAGAAGCGGTAAGCTTTAATATCCGTTATTAACAATACCGGAAAGTGAACTTAAAAACTTTTAATTAACTTCACAAACTGTTTCCATAGTATTAAATATTTATATCACTTTCTATTGCACTAGTACTACATTTTATCATACTGTATTTAGTTTTGCACGACCCGACCGAGAAACTAAATTCCGATAGGGACCCGTGGCGTCCTATCGCAACGGCGCATTAAGTTCGACTGACAAAGCTTTTCAAAGGGAAGCATCCTTATCATTAGATATATAATTGCATTAAACAATTAATTATAGTGAATAATTCTTTTTTTAAAGCTTTCATGTGCCTACAAACCTAGAAGTAAGATAATGGTGACATTTTTTGACGTGACGCCGTTTTGGTTCTAAAAATTTTCCTCTTTTATTTTTATTTTATTTATTTATTTGGTTAACCAACATTTGTTTACAATGATTCTTTAATATAATTATTATTACATAACATATAGTTCTTGCGATAAAGTAACAAACAATTAGAGGTTAACACAGCATGCGCCAATTATACAGAGCTATTTCTTAAGAGTACAATACAAAATTATTTTTACAAAGTTATTTTTATTATTAAAAGAATAATAATTTTTAATTAATAGATGATAGATGATGATGACAACAATTTAAGGTATCAATTTTTGTATATCCTTCACTATAGAACGGAGCTTGTTGGGTGTATGGAAGAAGATGTCGATTTTATCACTGTATTTATAGATTATTTTAACTTGCTATTGACCGAATGAGCAAAAAATTATAGACCTCACGAGATTCTTTTAAAAACATCCTGTCCATTCATATTAAGTGTGACTAAGAGGTGTAGACTCAATCTTTAAAGCTTCATTTAAGTATTCTAAACGTCAAAAGTTATCAACGTTGAACGTTGATGGAAATAAACTGTCCCTACATATTAAAAAGTTACTTTTCCTTTGAAAGCTTTGTGTAAAAAATAATAACCAAGACTATAAATAAATACAAATCTCAATTAACACCAAGTCTGACGATTTATAGAAAGCCGTAAAGGAATATTTTAGTACCCGTTAAATCTAATTATTATATTCCTAGACCGAAGCATACATTATAAAACGATATGACATAATTTCTAATACATAGGTACCCGTAATTGCCTTATTAAAATTAAAATTATAGTATATATTAAAATATTTATTTATTTAAATATTTAATATTTATTTTTTATAGTATTTAATATATACTATACTAGTATTTAATTAAAAAAAATATGATTTAAAACACAAGACAAATTAAACATATTATAACGAAACCCTCACGTATGCATCGAATTAAAAGCTTTTACGGGTGGTTGTAAGTTTGTTTAGAGTTTTGAGCGTTTGAATTGTACGGACTATGTGTGGAAATTGTACATACATATATGATTCATCTACAGCAAATTCGTGTTAAGTCAAAACTTTTTCACAAATGTATTATGTAGACATGGTACTAAGTAGGTTTATTAATTAAAAACGCGAAAAGGATTCAATTTAATTTTTTTAAGTTGATTCATCATTACTCATTGAATTAAAAATACATAGGAATGATATTGTCTATATTCATTAATTTAAAATGCCAGATGTACTACAAGTATAACAATCCAATAATAATCTTATACTTATTAATATTTCAACTTATATGTCTCCTATCACTTTGTAAACGTAAAGAGTAAAAATTATAATATACTAGCTTACCGCCCGCGACTTCGCCCGCTTTAACGATTTGAGATTTAAACTATCCTATCTCTCAAGTTGGATCGAACTGCACATGGTGTGCGAATTTTATTATAATCGGTTAAGTGGTTTAGGAGTCCATTGAAGACAAACATTGTGACACGAGATTTATATATATTAAAAGAAGAAGATAGACGTTTTGGACAAAATAATAATCTAATTGAAAAAAACGTGAACTTTTTAATCGAAATATGTACCTACTTTAAAAATAAATCTTAATGTAACTACAATGGTTCAATCAAAGAATCGCCTAGAAGCCATACAGGATACAAGAACTACAATATATTCATCAAATTATTATTAAATAATGAGACTATGACGAAATCTTGGCACTTACCAATCCATTGCGTCTTAAATTATTCGTAACTCGACTCAGACACCTTATAAACAGGAATATTACTGTGCCGTATTGCTTCTAGAATACCTACCTAACGAATTTGTTGCTCTAACCAAAACCATTTATTAAAAAGTTGTATTGTGAAAATTACAATAATTTATGTAAAGTTGTACTTACTGACATTAAAAATACGCTTCTAAATTATTCTGTAAGTTTCGTTGTACCCCGCATAATGATCCACGCTATCTATTTAAATTATTGGACAGATTTACGACTAAGCTATAAATTGTATTAAGGATAAAAAAAAATGAAAAAAGCTTTAAGGTTTCTTATTAAGCTTAATTCGTGAAAATATTATGTGAAGCAAAGTTTAGTCAACATGGCTTTTTGTAGATGTTTGAAACTTTCTATATTTTTATAAAAAACTATTTATGATATGCATTTAATGTGTAACGTTTTTAATAAGTACTAAAATATTTTAAGTAGGTTAGTAAAAGTTTAGACAGTTTTAAGCGCGTCACACACGGTGAAGATACTATAATATTTTATGTTATGATACTCTAATATAAAACGTTATAGTATCTTAAGGTATCCGGTATCAGCGTTCTGACCATCATTTTTCTTTTTGTCATTGCGTACTAAGACCCCTGTAGAATCGCCATCCTGTTGCAAATGACCCACCATCGTTTTTCTTTTTGTCATTGCGTACTAAGACCCCTGTAGAATCGCCATCCTGTTACAAATGACCCACAAAATTTCGGGTCATTTGTAACAGTATGGCGGTTCTACAGGGGTCCTTAGTACGCAATGACAAAAGAAAAATGATGGTCAGAACGCTGATACCGGATACCTTAAGATACTATAACGTTTTATATTAGAGTATCTTAACATAAAACGCTTTAAGATAGCTTCTTAATTGTAGTAATATTTAGACTGTGGCACTTTTTAACCCTCCAGTGATGAAAACTTTGCGACAGGATCTCCGTTGAGAAGTGTGAACCAAAAAAAAACATAAAGAATAGAGACAGTTCTATGTAAGGTAATGGAGTATAATTACAATGCATGATTTTTTTTAATATTTAGCGACTTACATACTGCTCTCACATATACATATAGATACCTAAGATCGTATTGTCATCAAACAACTCAAAAAAATATTTTTCGCCTCAGTTACATAATGTTTTCACAGGCGCAGCGGGCTAAATTTTTTTAGTATCTTTATGCCAGTATCTACACGCTCAGCGGTCAGAATAAATAATGGTAAGGGTTCGTAGAATCAACCTTTTAAATTACATTAATTACAACGGATGTGTTCATCAAAATGTACTTACGATAACATACAAATGGGATCATAATGATCAAATTTATTATAACCAAAGAACTAAAAAACTTGAATATTTAGAAGCGCAGAGTAGAGTTTCTAAGCAATATTAAATGTAACAAAGCAGGACAACGGCTATATTATATAGTATAATATAGTACCTATTTCTTAGCAATGTGTCTTCGTGATCAAAGTAAGGTCTTTATTGAATCTGAGACCTCTTTGTGACACTAGACTAAAATGTATTTCGCCCATAAGCTGATATAAAAAGCGCACTATCCAAGAATAGCTGGAATAGCAAAAATCTTGGAATTTTAGTTTGGTTAAAATAATGTATAACCAGCATCGTACATGTCCTTTATTTTTATGGTTGCCTGGAAGAGATTGCTTTAAGCAATAAGGCCGCCTATTGTGCATTATTACTGGTACTGTACAATAAAGTGTAATAAATAAATAAATTAATAAATGTTTATTCTGTAGTATACAATACCGTTGATGGTTCACCATAAAATAATAGGTTTGTATACAGAATTCCATTATTTTCGCTTCGATGCGATTTTGTTACCAAAGTCTTTGTCTGTATCGACATTCGACATACCTCCATTCGACATACCTAAGAATTAAAGAAAGAAAGGTAGGGCAAAAGTCTTTCTTTTGTATAGGTAACTAGGTCTTTGTACTCCGAGCGGGCGAATTTTTTTTTTTTCTTAGAAATATTTTCCTTGACGACTAAGAGCTATTGAGATCTACTTATAAACATGATAAATAATGAATTTCACAGAAATAAATTTTAAAACAAAATAGCATGGATTAAGGCTCATCAAACAAAGACACATCAAATTGAATTGATGAGAGTAGGTTCTCGATGCAAGAAATATGCGCATCTTCTTTTCCCATTGAAATTCAAATGCCTTATTAATGATTTTTTGAGAATAGAGCATCACGAGTGGCTGAGAAGCTAGGCTTTGCCAGTTGCCACGGTACGGCGAAGGGTTCGAATCCCCCCTCGTGATCAAAAATTTTTATTCTTCAGAAAAATATCAAGTTTATTTATTGTATGAATTTTAATTTCGTTTTAATTTATTCTGACAAGTTCTGTCTGGATAAAATAATTAATTGATGGCAAGTATATGTAATCCTAATGTTTATTTGAAAATGAGAAGTATTGTACCTAGGTATTAAATGCACCAATTGAAAAACTTACAATAATACGTAAATTAATATTTATCCACGAAAAAACAAAAATAAGGACGAATAATAGATTGAAGCTTTTAAGTAAATATTTGGCGCTCAACTTTTACGATTTCAGACAGGCCTTTTAAATATTGTTTGATTTGTAAGTATGTATTTAATAACTTCTTGTTGTTGTTGTTTATTTATAAAAGTATCTCGATTAATTGCAAGATAAAATATTTCGTCATCGGTATAAGTTCATTATTTTTATTAAGTAACTAAGTACCTACCTGCCTACTTACTTACTTGAAATTTGTATTTAAAAATAAAAATAAAATCGTTAAAAATTTAAAATTTGTAAACCTTGTAAAGTATGGATTTTTGAAACAAACATTAGTAAAATAAGTTATTATTTTAATGTTCAACCTGTTCTACACATTAAGTTGAACATTATTATTTTGCCAACATTATAGGTAATATCATTTTATAAAACCACTGGAAGGCTTCAAAGCGATTATGTGTACGAACCTGCGTTTGGCGGATCGCTATTCGTATAATTTTAACATTTTTACAAAATAAATTCTACTAGAGGCATTTGTCTTGGGTAAAAATAATAGGGTTTTATGCCTACTACAATAATACCTATCTATTACAAAAGAAAAAGGACCAAATACTCAAACGTCAAGTAAAGTTTAAGATATCGTACTATGTTGTTTATGATTGTAGATATTAAATCAGTTGACTCGAAAATCTAGCTTACTAACTAGCTGTCGATAACAAAGAGTTTAGATAAAGATAAATGAAGTCGATTCATCGCATTCTTCTGTAAATGGTGAAAGCTCTCCTGCGACTCCCGACACGAACAACTGTCAATTGTATATTTCTATTTTCCACGGCAACTTACTAGTTTTGTAGTACATACTTACCATAGATCATATAATACTGGTAGTAGCACTATTTTGTCCACACATGCATTTCTACAGTCCCAAGAGTTGTAAGTAAATAATAGGTGAAGCTGAGCGTAAAAACATCGCGTGGACATGACTCACAATGCAGGATTTACTATAATAAATCATCGTCATCATCATCGGTCACTTTCTCACCCATCTATTTTTTTTCTATATCTATATTTGCAACAATAACATAGGTACGTACCATTTGAAAAACATCTTACCTACATTAATTACGATCGCAAACACGCTAATGAGGGTCGGTTGGGAGTTTAAACCGTATGCTAATATGTCTGCAGAGACTAAATTAATGCTCATTTAATTAGGCGCAACGAAAGAAATTAAATGATAGAGAACCAGAAGAAATTAAAGCACACAGAATCCATAGCAAAATTTAAGAAATACTTTGATTGTTTCAATCGAATTACCCCTATTTACGTCCATTTTAATTGACTGATATTTAACATTAATCCTATTGGTAATGCTATTAAACAGGTGAAATTAGAAATTTGAACGCATGAAAGATCTAGGTAAGTAAATATGAGTATTAATAATGAAAAACATCAATAACTTATCCTTATTCCCTTTCAAAGTTATAGCCGAAAATGACACGAACCATTCAATTCTTGGTTTTCTAAAAATGTTGACCTCTACCACGGAATATGGATACGGGAAATTCGTAATTTCAGAAGATTAGGTACGACAAATATTAGATACTACTTAATATAAGTGTAACATATGTTACTTTTAGATGTGAGTGATAGTGAAATAGTACCTACCTATAAATATTATACCTACTATAGAGAGAATAGTTTGGTAATTGCATATTTAAAACACAGATATTAGAGGTATAATACAATACCTAACTACCTACCTAGGTACTAGTTTAAAGGAAGATACTAAGTAGGTATACTGTATAGGGTAAAAGCCGGATAGTTGCGCCACTTTTCAAAAAAGCTATATTATGAATAATTATGTACTTAACAAGAATAATGCAACATGTATATCAAAACATAGGTCTTTGAACCATCATATTAGCCTATTTTATTAAACATAATTATTAAAGGTTTTGAGTAAATCCTGTTTTATTTGACCTCTCAAATGAAGGATAGTTGCCTAACCTAGCGGATAGTTGCCTATCGTAAATAATACTTCAGAGGATACTTGCCTCGTGAGGGGATAGACGCCTCACAATATTTTTTTAAATAAAAACAAATTTATATCAATTCACTTAATTAGTCTTTATTATTTCATATTTGTTTTGCTTTTTAATTAAGAACTAATCAACATTGTACATTTTTTTGCTATAAAACTTATAACAATTTAACAAAAATAGCATCAAAATTAGTTATAATCACATATTAGTAAAATTTTTGATATTTATCTTAAAGATAGAAGAAGAATAATCAAATCTGGCAATCAACTTTGGCGTTAATCATCAGAAGCGAAGGATTTCATCTTTCCACATCGCATGCAATAATTTGCAAATTTTGTACCAGTTTCATGTAACCACATTTGACACATTTCACATTGAATCCAATCTGATTTCGATTTAGTTAAATTATAATTCTCAAAACATTCTACGCAATAATCATTAAAACAGAAACATTTTTATTTTTAATTTTTGAATTAGCATTTTTAACTTCTAATATCTTTTCAGTATATTTTGTCGATTTTATTGGTAGTCCATCAGTGGCTTTTCCTTTGAATGCTTTCGGACTTACATATATATTTTCTTCATTTTCACTGTCAGAACTGTAATATTGTATTCTTCTCTTTCTTAAAGGGAATTGACCAAAGGAAGAGCCTTTGGTCAATTTAATATAATCTGTGTCGGGTTTTTGATTAACGGCTCTTGCACCTTTCTTGGCTAATACTTTACCAGGTTTATTATTGAGTTGGATCCCAGTTTCATCCATATTAAATATTCTTCCTAAGCTTTCTTCTGTCCAGCTTATGTGGCGTGGTACCACGCCTGTTTTACCAACGTAAATATCAACATATTTTCGAGGCATTTTGCTCACCTAAAACTGTTAACAATTTATTTGATTTTACATGGATGAGCCTTGGACCTATAATCAGAATACTTATTTTATGCAAGCTAAGTTATAGCCACAATGAGTAAAAACAACACAAACAGAAAATATCTGCCTTTGCTAGTGAAAGAATTTATAGTTGCGGATAGTTGCCCCGAGAGCAACTATCCGCACAAGTTTCAAAGGCGACTATCCTTTTTGATACGGATACTTGCCCTTTTTATTTGCGAAATAAATCAACAATATTTTGCAATAAAATGTAATTAATAGTATAATTTAAGGTCTAATGCACGCAAAGAAACATAAACTATATTGAAATCACAATTAGTAACAAAAATATTCAATACAAATGACTTACCAATATAGTTTCAACGCCTATCGAAGTGTCACCGCGGAACAATTTCGCTTGCACGGATGAAACGCTTGCGTCTACACTAATGATTGACGTGGCACTGAGGTCTGTGGGAGGGGTACTTACAATTATAGTAAGGCGTTATTGCCACTAATGTCCGTAACATAGTGTATTCAACACTGCGGCAAGTATCCCACTGGCGCAACT
Organism: Colias croceus; assembly: GCF_905220415.1. Classification (NCBI taxonomy): domain Eukaryota; kingdom Metazoa; phylum Arthropoda; class Insecta; order Lepidoptera; family Pieridae; genus Colias; species Colias croceus. The sequence continues at coordinate 6,074,159 of NC_059546.1, forward strand.
ATCCGGCTTTTACCCTACTTAAAAGAGGACCGGCCCGTTTTCGTCGATACTCTGTTAAAATTGTCTATAAATTATATCGTTTGTTATATGGGATCAATGTAACTTGAACACTCCTTAATCCCATGTCCTTCGTTAGTTCAAAATTTATAACGGTACGCCGCGCCGTACGCATCAGGCTCCATTCGATTTAGTACACAATTACCCAATGTACCTACGTAATAGATTCCAAATCAATAAATTCCTACATTAAGTATTGGGCCTATAATTTCTTAAATCTCGTATAGGTATTATAAGTATTATTAATTAGGTATGTAGATTATAATATTATACCCCACATTAAATGAAATGTTGTCATTGCATGGGTACCAAGTTTAGTTTTTTGTAGTTATATAGTACATACCTACCTAAGTAATTAAATGGTTCAGACTGAAGTAGGTACGCAGTAGTTAACTATTTAGTAGATAATGTTATTATGTGCTAAATACAATCGATATTATTTCGAGGAAGGTTGATTACGAATACCACAAGATATTATTTCCTCCATCAGAATAATGAGGAAACTATTGCACCATGTGTAAATGCCGAAATAACAAAAGATAATAATTTTAGGTCCCCGAGGACAGCGAATCCCACTGGGCGATAAAATCGTCAAAGACGTTCGCCGAACCAAAAAACAATTTTGTCCGTTTTCCTTACGACCGCAGTGTTATGAAGGTTCTGATCCTTTGGTCACTATTGTTTTTCATCTTACGCGGTAGGTCTTTGTGTATAGCAAGATTTCATCACTATTTATTTTTATTAAGGCGCCCTAAATGGGGTCACACAATTCGTACTTAAACTCATAAGGATGGAAATAAATTTCTATAAGCTCATGTTTATTGACCATAGAGCGAATTGGTTTCAGTATATTATAAAAATACTAAGTAATATCAGACTACTACATCTACTTACATACATCAGTATAACATCTACAATTAAATTCAAATTTGCTTGGCATTATATATGACACAAATAAACTCCCGATATTTTCATTATAATACGAGAGGGTGCTATGGCCCAGGGCGACAAATTCTTGAGGGCGCCAAGGTCTGAAGTTGGAGTCTCTTGCCTTTCCTGATGCAAACCCTCAGAACTGTGCTCTACGCTCTGTGCATATGCATATTATTATTTTTTTATAAAGATTTTTTTAGATGGATTTTTTGAGGGTTTGTGGTTGAGGAGCGACTCTAACGATATCGTAAGAGTCGCTCTTATATTAATATATAATTTTACTTGGGATCGGCAAAAAACTAACACTTGATATTGCTTCCCTCAAGTGGGCGCCACGATATTTTCGCCCGGGGTGTCCCTTACGCAGGCACTGGCTTTGAGTGACATCTAGTACTCCATACGTAAATTGCTTTGACGAATAGAGTTTAGCAAACAACCGTTATGATAAAATAATACGGTTCTGTCCTTACTATACTACACATTTTTATATTCTCGACCTTCTTGTAAGTAACTACTATCATAATTTTCAGAATTATGTTTTTGTATTCTAAAGAAAGACTGTGGAAAGATCTCACGACAACGTGTTCTTTTTATTTATACCGACCACAGTTAATTTAAAACAATATTAGCTACGGCATTTGAATTAAATTTATATTCTACTTTTTTCCGAATTTTAAATTAATGGTGTAGCAAAGTCACATCTAAATAAATATCAAATTTGTTTATGGCAATATTCCATTTTTTTTTAATAACGTAGGTAAATAAAAAATAAGATAACCAGAAAAAAGTTGAAGGGCTTAGGTATGACATGGTTATACATCATCAAGTGACATCTAAGTATTCTAGTTGGAAACAAAATCTCATCACTATACTTCTTCCATGTTTTGTTACTGTATACAAGAGGGCGCTAAAGCAGTTGCTAACAATGTTCACTGTAATACTTTCAACTTTACACTTGATAAATTCACTCAAAGGCGAAGACCAAAGCACCCTACCATTTAGGATTGTCCCGTGTCCGTCGACCTAGTTCGCGAGATCTCGAGTAGAGGGCGCCAAATAGAAACAAAAACGTCAACCCATTGCGGATATATATTTGGATGACTTTATCGCGCTTTACAAGCAATGATATTATATATAGAAACAAGAGGTAGATACGTTACCAACGCACCAAAACGTAAACCGTGAATTGGTCCTAATTGGGACCAGTGGAATCAGTCAGATTGTGACTTGTGACAGCGAACGCACATGCTGATATAAACGTTAAAATTATCAATAATGCCTTCTTGTGTGTTCAGAAAGTGCACAAATTACGATAGTAAAATAAAGAAAGATAGAGGAATATCATATCACAGGTAAATGTATTAAAATAGTATAATTTTATAGCAAAAATAACAATTTGCAATTATTTATGAATGACACTTGCTTGACACTTGTATTGAAATAATGAAAGGGATAAAACATTGCTTCAATCACTAGTGTGACAAAGCTAGCGCACACTGTGTTCAAAGATTATCATGTAGATACGATTATTGAAAATAGAACGGTTATTTTATTTATTTCGATTTGGGTAAATACTTGATTATTTTTATATTTAAATCCACACAGTGCATGTAATTAACAAATATATCTATTTATTATATACCATGAAATCGTGATGGCAAAAATGTTTGTTTGCAAAAATGATGTTGAATATACGTATACATTAAAGAAAAGATTATCGCTACTGACGAAAAATGCTATTTGCTTTTCTGTAAATAGCTACTGAACATACATTTTATTTGTGTTTTAGATAAAAAAGGCTTATACTTCATCCTTTCTTTTATTTCATACTTTTTTTTCATCTAGGCACCACTATTATTATATCCTACAAGTTGGAGTGATGACCTTGTACGGGTTCCGGGAACTGCCTTGAAACGAATAGCTTAAGATCGGTCCGTATGGAGTTCTATAAGGAGGACTATGCTCAGCAGTGGGTGTTTATCGGGTGAAATGATGATGACCGAAAACGAACACCACAGCTAGTAATAAATGCTTAATACAGTTATATCTCCAAAAAAGTTTTTTTCATTTTAATACAACTTCATAATAATAATTAAATAGTAAATGAAATTGTCACATTTGTTTACGTGTGCAGGAAACGTAATATCTATAACATTGAACCTTCTGTGTCGTTAGTCTATGCCAATTGCCATGGCAACTATTTGTTTAGGGGCCATCCATAAAGTACGTCACACGTAAAGAGGGGGGGAGGGGGTCGACAAAGTGTGACATGGTGTGACAAGGGGTGGGAGGGGTCCTAAGTTTCGTGACATCACATTTCAAAATCTAGAGGTACTAATCGCGTAATTTGAAATATAAATTAAACTAAAAAATATGTCCAACTCTATCTTTAGGGCAATACGGTTTAAATTGTTTTGTGGACAATTTAAGTATATTTATTCATTAGTTTATTTTTTTTTTATTGTTTCAAATATTTGATATTATGTTGATTTCATAAAAAAGTACTTAATTTAAATGGAAATAAAACTATTTTGAAACTGCTGTTTTAATTTAATAATTTTTCGATGTTAAATTGCAAAACATGTGACGTCACACTAGGGAGGGGGGGGTCTTAGAAATGTGACCACCTGTGACAAGGACGGGGGGGTGCTCAAAAACTCATGAAATTAGTGTGACGTACTTTATGGATGGCCCCTTATTTATATTTAATTGGTGAATTCTTATGACTTTTGCTTACACCTGCGCGGAAGTGACAAACTATCTTTGTCTTTTTTGTTTATATCATTTTATTAGAGCCATCTCTCTTATACAGTCTGTCAATGTAATAAATTAAGTAAAATGAAACTTGTATTTGTGTGTGCCTGACACTGCATATGAAGCATTTTTTTGGATATATTGTGAGTATATAACGTATCTATACATAAAATATCATTGTTTACAAGTCATAAATATGCAGCGTACTAAAACCATTTAGTAATGCCACAATAATGCTGAGTATAGTATTATATTATCTGTGGTAATGCTTGTGCTTGATTTGTCTTCTGCGGCAATCTTGGCGGCACACTTGGCGGCAATCAATAATCTCACCTTTGATTGACTTTTTGGTTTCAGTACTATATTATCTGTGACTTATGTTATTTATTCTCCTTTTAATAACGCAGTTCGACGTCGTCTATATCGTGCAGTTAGGTAGGTAGTACAAAATAAACACAACCTCTGCGTTGAGACAAACGGCTATGAGAATTCCGAAAGAAAAGAAAGTTTCGAGTTCTACACACACTAACACACCTACATACATAATAGATTTTTTTTTCTACTTGCGAAAAAACAATGAGTCTTGAAGCTTAATTATTAATATAAATTTATAAAGAAACAAACAAAATATATTCGAATCTTTATTGTGAATAGAAGTACAAATAGGTAGAAACATAAAATAATATACTTAATGTCGCTTTAAGCTCTAATTTACACTAAAAATATAATTTTGAAATGAACTAAATCTAAACTGGACACTAAAAGTAAAAAATACTAAGCAAAGAAATCCTTAATATTATACCTATATCTATGGCTACTTGTATTTTAAAATAATTTTGAACAGCATCTACTAATAAATAATTAACGAACTATTAAAAATGTAAATATTATTTACTCTAATACTAGAGCAATAAATTTACAGAAAGGAAGTTTATTTCCACATTAACATTTGCTACATCAAACATTAATAAAGAAATATCAGAACTGGGATATCTTTTTTAATTTTAACTTATTATTAAAATGAAAACTACAGAGATCTACATCATCCTAAATTTTGTTCAAAATCATAAAAAAATAATAATTTCATAAATACCAAAATCACACAACAATAGTTATATATCAAGTATAAAAATGAAAATGTTTATTAATAACCATTACTATAATATATTGTACTTTTTTGTTTCGTACTAATTCTTTGTCAAGAGATAGTTGATAATATCGTAAATTTCAATTCGTAAGATGGACTGTATTAAGTTACATGTAATGTAAAAAGGATATAAGACTAGAAAGATACAGTTCAAAAATTTGTTGCGTTATACCAAACAAGACTGTTCCACAGACATACAATTTGTTTCATCACATAAATAATCAATATATACCTAATCCTAAATTATAAATAATAGTACAGTGGCCAATTTAATAAATATAATATCTAGACGGTTTAAAAACCCATTGCGAAAGCACAAACCACGTCACTTTACTACGTCAAAACACAACTGTAATTTGTAAAAAAAAAATATCCGACAATCACAAAATATGTATGGACAATATACGCACCTCATCATTAATGTATGCTCCTCAATAGTAACCAAGTCATGCTACTAATTCATAATGTGTATGAGAAAGGAATACTGCATAGTATACAATTATTAAATTTCCAGATTCTGGCTGTAAGACTGTGAATATGAATACATTTAGTATATAATTTTGCTGGGCGGTGCTGTGCTGCTGGCGCTCATGGCTTGTTCGAGGGTATCCAACCGTTTGTAGGCGTGGCCTCGGCTGTTTCTTCTGCGATTTGATTGCCGACCTTCCACTATCAAGCCCAAAATCTGTAAAAATATAAATAAATTATGATACACTTGATTTTCTACTTCAATACATAATGAATCACTTCATAGTATAAAAAGAAAAACTATGCAACGGATTGATGCAGTTTTTTTAATAGTGATCCTCCAGGAAGGTTTTAGACAAAGCGGGCGAAGCCGTAAGAGGAAAGCTATAATATAATAAAAATTATTAAACAATTTGTTTTCTGCTATCTGTCCGTCCCTATCTATGCTTAGACTTTTAAAAGTATGCAATGGATTTTTTTCCTTTTTTTTAAAGATAGAGTTATGCAAGACCAAGAGGAAGGTTTAAGAATATAATTTGTTATGTTGTCAACGCGGGTAAATCGCGAGTGTAAAGCTAGTATAAGGGTGCATTTCCACTAATAATGTGCGAGGATGAGTAGCAAGGAATATGGTTGTAAATAACCAATAGTATCACTTCAAACGCTAAACACTTCAAACTTAAAACTAAATGATGCAATATGATTTGTTCTTTACAAACATATTCCTCACACATTATTGTGCGTGTTGGTGGAAAAGCACCCTTACACACTTCCAATTATATTTCTAAAAGAAAAATAAAACATTATTTTGTTTCAGTTTTCCTAAAAAAATACTCACCACTTTTGTGACTTTACTCTTGTTATGGTATAAAACATACAAGAGGCCGACAAGAACAATTGTTGTCAAGAAGAATGGGAAGAAGTGGTCGTCCTCTTCTACAAATGTGTCTTGAATTGTGTTGGGAAATACCATTTCTGTAAACAAATTTGTACACGTTTTAATAGTTATTTGGTATATTTAGTTTTAATATATATGGAATATATGGAAGATAAAAACCCATGGAGGGTTGTCGCGTAAAAACCACAGGACAGTTCTTTGGCATATTATGATAATATATACGTACAGTTACTTACATATTTTGTAAAATTAAATTGTAATACTGAAATGATTTAAAAGAGCAACTATGGAGTTTCTTGCCGATTCTTCTCCATAGATACTGCTTTCCGAATCGGTGGTAAATGTTAAAATATGTATGTTGACGTTTCAAAAGTGCTTCTTGAAGAAGTCTTATTGAATAAATAAATGTTTGAGTTTGAGTTTGAGTTTGAATAATACCTTATTATTTAATTATTTAGATGATTTTTAGACATAATATTTAAATGCCAAATATATTTCTATTACTATCTATCTTTCTGTAGTAGTAAGTATAGCTTTGCATAGCTTTTATCTCAGACTTTGAGCGCGGCGACCGAATGTATGAATTCCGTAACGAAAAAAACCTAACACCTCCAACCGGCACAGCGATGCGATGCTATGCAATAACTTTAACGCAGCAGTCCTTGAGTGCCACACGTATTTTTTTAGTATATCTTATTAAACAGGTACAATTAAAAAAATTGTCATTGTAAGAAAGTGATAAAATGTAATTAATGACAAAATAATTGAATAATATGTACCTAGTTCAGGTCAGTAAGAAAAAATGTTCATAAATTAAAAAATATTGTATTCAGATTATATTCAAATAGTACTTACACATTATTAGACTAAAAAAATGTCATAGTCATATTTTCATAACTTCTTAATAATATATGAATACATAATATTTTACACTGTAAAAATATTGTTACTATCATAAATGGTCAAAATAGTTATTATATTTGCACTGTTATTGAAAGCAAGGTTACAATCTCACTTGTTCAAACATTGATTTTAATTATTTGAGTTTCAGCCATATTTGCATTTTTTCGTATTAACTATATTATGTTCTACTTACGCAAGAAAAATTTATCAAGATTGTTAAGTTGGATAAATTCTGTTTTGATTTTATTGATGACTAATATCAAGATTACAATCTTCATGTAAAATAATGAATTAACAAACATTATGATTAGATTAAAAAGAAGATAAAATGGCATATGTAAAGAATACAACTAAATTTTACATGATAGAAGCAAATAAAAATTAATGTGGTGTCCTTTTTAGTCTGGAACTTGGAAGGATTCAACACGCAAGATAATACATTTTACAAGTTTTTCTACAACAACAAGTTACAAGTTTTTTTTTTAACTATCTATTCATTCTCTAGAAAAAATATTGATATACTGACACTTGTAAAATTTGTGACCGTTATAATGGGGAACCATACAATATGCATGCCAATATTATATTATTTGGTTTCAAATAAATATCAAGATAGAACATACCTCGTTGTCCGACATCAACATTAAATGATGTAAGGGGAAGCTTATTAATGTTTTCATTTTCTTTTGATTTTTGTGTTTCAATTTTAGGGTCTGCATTCATTTCCTCGTCCATGTTTTCTTGATCAGAAAAAGGTTCACCAGGTCCTGAAATTTAAAAATTATTATACACATTCATATACATTAAAAGCTCAGTTTATCTAAAATTTAAAGTTTTTGAAAATGCATTTTAACTAGTTGCTACTTAGATATAAGGTAAACAAATCCTGCTAATATTATAAATGTGAATGTTTGTGAGGATGGATGTATGTGTATATATGTATGTTTGTTACTCTTTCACACAAATAAATTTAAAGAGGGTAACTTGGATTAACTCATAGGATAGGTTTTATCCTGGAAATCCCACGGGAACGGGAAGTATGCTAGGAAAGCTAGTAATTAAGATATTAAATATATCTACAGTCAAATTAAAGTCAACATAGTTTCTGTTCCCAGGGGATGTCTGGTATTAAACCTATCCTAAGTCCATTATCAGATCTCAAACTATCTTTGTACAATAAAAATATTATTTAAAAAGTATTTACCAAAGTCATTTTCCATATCATTGTCAGCTTCGTCCAAAAGATCATGAGGTGCATTTGGTTTGGGATTTTCTATAACAGGTTTCTGTTGATTTTCCTGTTCTGGAGCTGATTTCAAGGCAGGTTCTTCTAAAGGTTTTTGAAATTCACTCTTAGATGAAGGAGGTACCAAATTATCATTATTGTCTTCGCTAACTTCGGGTTTTTGTAATGCTGACATATCCTTTGATACTTCTGGGGCCACATGTTCATTGTGTACATCGCTTTTTAATACTGTAGCTGATTTTGTTGATTGCTCAGGCTGTTTCATTTCTTTCACTTGTTGTTCTATGTTGCTATTCTCAGAGCTTACTGCATTATTTGTTGTTTCAGAAACTACTGGCTTTGCTTCATATTTACTGTCGCCGTTTGTTGGAGCGACAGCACTACTTGAAAGTGTTGCAGTGTTTGCATGGCTTAATAATATCTCTGAACCCCATTTATAGTACTTACAGAAGAAGTTTGAATCTTCACTAACCATGCCATCAACATTGCAAACTTGCAAACATAATGATAACTTATTGAATAAATTTTCCAACTCCTGTTTGTAATCTGTTGTAGGTTTCCACGTTTTCGCATCCTCACATATTGTTTCAATGTTCTGAGTGATACTCATTTTAGAATTAAAATTTCCTTTTAGATCTACTTCCGATCGTTCGAATGTGGTACATAACTGATTGTTTATATCATAAAACATTTTACATTCGTAATCTGTTTTTGTTGAATTTTTACTTATTAATTTACAGTTTTCCATCTTGTTTTTTATCATTTCTACTAAAAACAAGTTTTCACAGCTATTCGCCAAATTAAGTACATCATTCTCAATACCCGAAATAGCTTGTGTGTGGTTAGTATTACCCACAGGAAGTCCTAGTCCATTATAGAATATACTTACCAGAATCAAAACAATGCCGTGTGAAGACATATTTTAGTAAAATTTGTTACTCCGTTGTACCTAATGTAAGACCCTTCGAAACGTACAGTTCACTTAACACCAGTATCGTTACCTACATAAATAATTTACATCAAGAAATGGTTGCGTTTGATAGATGAAAACGAATAGTCAATCTAGTTCTTGATATAATACACTCTTTGTATAAAATATTGCATGCATGCACAAGTCACATCACAACCCAGAAAGTCAGAAACCGGAATCAAAAATCAAAATTCCAACCTTATGACATTTGACAGCTGTTGCCTGTTGACAGTGAAAAAAGTGTAGAGATACTAGTATTTTCGGTATTTACACGTGGCAAGGCCAAAGATGTTTTATTGTTTTTCTTGGCTTTTACCTACGAATAACAGCAATATGCACTCATCAAATTGTTAAAAAATAAATTAGATTTACCGTAGTTCCACCATATTGCATCGAATTTTAAAGAAGTTTATACTTTGTGCGTAGCAAAGACACCACACGCACTATCTAATTATATTAAAAGATTTTTGTATCGAATAGTAAGTATACAAATTCTAGTTAAGTACCTATTTCGTTTAATAAATGCCATATTCAAGAAGCTTATGATATAAGCTTCTTGGCCATATTGTAAAAAAAAACTGTATATAGATTACAACATAACTCGCGCGATTGCCATCTGATGGAAAATTGTTATTCTTCTCTTTGCGAAATAATTGATATCGCATGACGTATTATTCCGAGAATTTGCTTTTCCAACAAATATAATTTATTATTAATTGTAATAGAATAACTAGGTAAGTATGTACCTACGAAAAGTGCGAAATTGGTATTTAGGTAGCATTTAGCCACGCTATTAAAAAAAATTACATATAAAACTGGCCAACGAGACGAGGTACCACAAGATAGAGGATATAAGCTTCTTGGGTACCACCTAGTTACACCTAGTTAGTTACTCGGTTTTTTTTATTAAAAAAAATAATCTGTAAATGCGTTTTTTCTAAATAAATTGTGTAGTGTGTACCCTTAGTGTGTACCTATTTTAGACAGTTAATATAGGTCATTAATTTTCATACTTTTATTTTATTAATTAATAAAAATATCGTCTGATATGCGTGAAGTAAATAAAAAAAAAATCAAAGTTTTTTCAATACAAAATAGAAGTTTTATTAAGTACATATCATTAATAGTTTTGTCGCCTTCTATCTCTATAGTGATTAAAGTCAAAAGTACATACCTACAAGGTAGGTACAATATTTTTTTTTAAAAGAAAGTTACAAAGAGTTTCTAAAAATCTTTATTTAAGTAGGTATTAGTTATATGAAAATTTAGAAATAACTAGCGGTCCGCCCCGGCTTCGCCCGTGGTACATATTAACGTTTTCTCTACATAAGAACCATCCTCGTACTTCAAGGAATATAATAAAAAAAGAATTATCGAAATCGGTTCAGCCGTTCTCGAGTTATGGAATTACAACGAAAAGTGGCATTGATTTTTATATATTAGAATATTTGCTATGACCGTATAAAGCCACCAGCTATGTAGATTGTAGATATTAAAGTAATGATAGCGCTTTGTAGTGGTTTGATGGCGGAAACCTCAAATTTCTGAGATAGAAACTGAACAATTTTGAAGCGTATCATCCGATTACAGTTACCGAAAACCAATTTGCATTATAGTTTATTGATGGAGGAGCTTAGAATACAATTAACTGTGCGTTTTATACTGTGCTATATAGGATGTTGATGAAGCCACTTTATTCATAAGTTATTTGTATACCTACTTACTTTAAATATTTTAGATAACTACTTGGTCTTTAAATTACAATAGAAACATTTACACATAAAATTGCCGACATTATAAAAATAAGTTGGTATATAGTATATACCAACATAAATAACTTTTTTTTACCTACTTAAAAAAATTACCTACACCGTAAATATTTTTTAAATGAAACGAAAATAAGAGATAGGTATTGATCAGATTCTTGGATGAGATAAGTATTTGGTGAGGGGAATGGATATAAAATGTATTTCTTAATAGTAATTTAAGATAGGAAAACTCTAATGTCTAATGTTTAATTAGTTATATAATTTTGAGGAATAGCTTTGGTGGAAACCCCCACACATTTTAACAGCACAGCTAGACTTGCCTTTCCCTCGCTCATTATTAATTCGCAATATTTTAATAATATTTAAATAATTTACAAACACATTCCTTGCTACTCATCCTCGCAAATTATAGGTGGAAAAGCACCTATCTTAAACAGGAGCTAATATCAATGTCACTAGAATTTTATTATGAATCTTATAATAAAATTCACGACTACCCTCAATAGTTAAAAATATAATTTGTTTTTTTCGAATATGATGCTAAACCTAAATAGTAGCCTTACCTTATTATAGGTAGGTACTACAACTAGCAAGTTCGAGGCTCCTTTTTCCTTATTTAATCGGGTCAGTTAGTGTCAATATTTACGAGGAATACCTACGTGCACCTATACTCTTAGTTAGGTAGGAACCTACATGGTTTTGGTCGGTAGGAATCCGACATAACCCACGGCCTCTTCCCCGGAGGCCGTGGTGGGTATCAGTAGGAACCTACATTCCTTAATTCGATGTTCTGAAAAAGATAGTCTCTAGTGAGGTACCTATTAATGAAACTGTACCTACATTCGTAGTGTAGGTAACTCTTGATCTTTTTTTTGTATCTGAAAACTTGTGTAAGCTCCTTCCAGCTTAAAGTGTATCTATATTGTTTCATGTTTGAGTTACTCTTATAAACTTTTTTACGATAAATAAAAGACAAGAAATTAATTGATGTAAAATTGTAATATTTTAAATTGATGTGCAGTCGTGTTAATACCACTGCATTGTAGTATTTGAAGTCTGTAATACATATTCTGATGTTACTTTAATATTTCTGTACACAGCAACGCAACGGATTGAACGGATTTTTGCGCCGAATTAGCGTGCGAATAGAGAACAAATCTGAGATTTTAAACTACTACACTATAAATTAATCTGCTTTGACGACAGCACCGGAATAATACTTAATCAATTATCAATCAAGTAGAAACCTATTCACTAGTGCTTTTCAAGAGAGCATAAAAGCTATAAGAGCTTTTCACGACCTGTAAATAGATAATTAATTCAAGTAAGTATATAATATAAACATAATTACATAACAATAAATACTTAATAGCAACTATTGATTTTAGCTGCTTTAGCATTAAAAGTTTTTTATAGAGTTTACATACATCAGAATTAAAGTATAATGCATAGGTACATATAGTTTCTTAAGAGCAAAGGCGGACAATAATTAATATAAGTAGAATATAATAATATTTTATGTACGATAAGAAATTGCCGTATTTTTTTATTATAATTAATTATTTCATTACACAGGTAATTACTACTATTATAACAATTATAGGTACTTACTGAAATAAAAGTGTCATTAGAAAGTGGTATGATGTGGCCTGCCATAGTGCGTATCGGCCGTTTGATTCCTTCCATAAAAATAATTAAGCTTTTTCGGATTTCTACCGGCATATCTACCCAATCCATACAATATGCCGCATCTGTTAGTTTAATGCTCTAAAGAAATGAGAATTAATTTAGTACTTAATCTCGCTCTGACTAGAATGTTTAATTCAGCTAAATGTTTTTTATATTTCTAAAAGATTTCTAACGCAGTTTTTTTTTTAAATTCTTGCTACGTGAAGTTCTAAGAAATATCTGCGAATATTACTACTTCTCTGTAATTAATAAAAAACTATAATGGCGATTTTGGAAGTAGATATCCAATATTATGTACGACTATGTACCTACGTAACAAATTGGGTGACGTTCACAGTGTACCTAGAGGAAAACACGCACTTACAGTAGTATAGGTTTAAGTTGTACCTACTAATAAGTGAGAAGGTTGATATCCCCAATCTATAACATTTCCTCCTTAGTCTTTCCTCGTACAATTCCAAATCCAAATGCCATTTTAGCTTGGCAATAAATTCGTAACGTTGCTAATGTTTATTGCAGTTACCTTTCATTATATTGTGCCTTTGAAACTAAGCGGCTTACCTCATAAGTAACCTCACTTCCATAATAACAACAAATGAACATTTCAAACATAATACACGTAATGTAAGTCAGCATGGAAAAAAATTGCAAAGAACCAAATTCAATCTGTAAGTAAATATATTATAGTACATATAACGAACTAAGACAATGATTTCAATTCTTATTTTATTATTAAAATTAATGGATATATAGTATAATATAAATAAACATACATCAACTAATCTATAGACTGACGCGCAGATAATCCAACCCCCAATAAGGAATTGATAAGCCAAGACATTTCCGAATATATTCTCAATGCTTTTTGTAAACCTACAAAAGATATATTATGATTACATCATTAATTTATTCGAGCAAAGCAAATCTAATATTTTAATTTCAGTACTTTACGATTTCCATGTGATGTAGTAAAATATCTTTAAAGCGCCTTTGTAGAATTGTGCTGAGTGATTCATTTATGCGAGAACTTTCTTCTTTACTTTGCTCTACAATAGTGGAGAGATTATAGCTGCAAGTCAAAAAAGCATTCGAAGATTCAACGGTACGTTTTAATTTATTACAGAAAATTTCTTTGAATATCTGCAATTCATCATTAACACTGCTTTTCCAACAAATTTCTTTGTAGTTTCTATTGTAGTCGCTGATTAATTTATAGGAAATAAAACTATACCCACCATAGAATAGACAATTGAGCTTTAGATTGAGAGAGTAAAGTCGATATCGTCACATCCATAGTCGTATTGCTAAATGCAAGCCAAGTTGTTGTTATCCAAACATATAAAGACGTAATGTAGAAACTAGAAAATTACATAGAAAAATAATAAAAAATAACAAAAAACTTTATTTACGAAAAAAACAGAGCATTACGAACATTACATACCTATAGAGCAAAATTTTACTAAAATAAGCAATCTAACGTAAACTTCTTAAATGATACAATATTCAATGTAATCAAAAATCTTTATAAGGTAATCAAAACGTTACATAACTTACTTAGGATCCTTATTTTCATCGTAAGGAAGCCATATGGCAAATTCAATATGGTTTCCTTTTAAATGTAAGTATATGGGATACACAAACCAAAGAAAGCATGTAGATATTGCTAAACCATTGTCGCAATACAGCAGAAGTTTTGCGTATCGAGCAGTATTAAGAAGAAATCCTTCATGTTCTTTCTTGCATTGATTAAAACGAGGTCCTGGTGTTAAAATAAAAATTCATTGTTTACAAAATTAAATACATCGGGTGAACAGTGAACTTTATATTTAACTTTGAAAAGAGTTATAACTTTGTATTCCTTCTTCTTCTGTTTCTACTTTATTCCTATATGATTAAATAGTCATGTTAGTATACTACCTTTCATTATAGCAATAAGATTCTCAATTTCCCCCTGCTGAACCCACAAGAGGATTTGTTTATAAATCGCATCTGTATGTGTTAAAAATAAAAACATCGTTCCCATTACTTGGCCCAAATTCTCTCGCACCTACAACATTATTAACAATGTATAGGGGACCCTCGAAGTCCTACATTTATCTTGAATCTAAATTACGTGTCTGCACTTATGTATACCTACCTCGTATACTTTTAAAGCTTGTTGTATAGTATAAATAATCATAAGAGATAAAACGAAACCCATGTAAATTCTGTGAATAAATCTTTTCATTCTCGAAGATTGAATATCGATTTGATAATAGCCGGCTACGCGCAAATTTAAGAAGTGTGGCGCAACACTGTGGTATGATAATTTCGTTTCCATTGTCTAGAAGCAATTTCCCAAATGCCGAAAGTTTTACAAGAATGCGAAACCGCCGATACAATAGCGAGAGGAAATTAAATTTCGCTTATTCAACAGCCAACTAAAGGTCTTAACTATCTTCGCCGTAGTTTTATTATGTGCCTATGAGACTTAACTCAATTTTACATAACGATTTTGTTGTCACTCATGTAGCAAAGCGCAGTAATTAAACAGTATTTAATTGTGAATTTTATATGGGTTGAGTAGTGAAGTACGTAATTTTGCTAATTATTCGCAGTTGTTTATTTTGCTGATTAGTGTAATTATACTTAAATATGTAAATTGTGGAAGGTTTGCAATCGATGTTATGTTAAAAAAAACGTCGTATTGTATTTTAATCAAATATGAGTAAAAAATTAATGTAACTAAATCAGTTTTTTTGTTTTATGCGTAGGTAGGTGTGGGTATATTAGCTACAAGGTACCTACTTGATAAAGTCTAACAAGTTTATTTGTACCTGAAGTTTGTAAAGCAGCTACAGTGAAGCATAAACGAAGATGATATTAATATCAAGCCATTGGAAGTTTAATACGTGGTAGTACTGATTTAATATCATCAAATTTAAAATACACACGATCATAACATATAGGTACCAATCTAGCTTATTTCACAGAATAAAAATAAAAGCACTTGCAAGTTTTTCATTGTACGCCATGCTTGCTTTTTAAAGGAAATAGAATATAATTCGTTTAATTTACAAGAGGCATTATGTTTCTTACAAACACATAAAATGTTATTTATGAGAGAAAAATCTGTGTGAAATAATTACAGCAGTGAATGTTCGGGCTTGTTCACTTTAAACATTTTACGGTAACAAGAGTCCTTGGCAGCAATATTTCTTCAACATTATTGCTCTCGACTTAAATTAACATAAACGTACTGCTTCTAAGAAAAATAATGTACAAAATTGTCTGAATTTTTAAGCATACTATGATAAACGATGAATTCAACATAATTTTCTGCTTTTGAATTTATTTGCAGCATTAAGGAAATATAAAAAAAAAACCAATGAAGTGCCTAAGTACATATCTAATTATATAATCATTTATGAATTTTAGAATTGTTTTATTCATCGAATAAAATGATAGGTAGTAATTAAAAGTAAGTACAGGTATAATAACCTATTTGCTATATATGTATGAAAAGATAGAACTTTTCGAGCTAGGCACACTTTACCTTAATAAAGGTCGTACCGCTAACGGCTATTTATAAATATTTATTATTGTGTTTCACAGAATAATCCGGGAATCTTTAGAATCTTTTATTCCCACCCCTAATAAACCCATATTTATATAATTTATATAATTATGTTTAATCTCTTATTCGGCTAGCAATTTTTCTAATGAATAGTTGCATTATAACATATAATCAGCAGTCTTCATCAATCTGCTGAGGAAATATTATCCCCAAAAAATTGTTCTACATTCTGAATAATAAAACCATGATACATTATTCAACAAGACATTTTCATGTTTCATATTGATATGAATATTAATTGGTTCGAGATATAGGTACTTACAGAGAAATGAATAGCATGAGTAGGTAAATACGTAGGCAGCTTTCTCTGTTTCCACAAAATGATGGCACAAAAGTTAGTTATCATAAAACAACAATGTCTATACATTGCTATATTAAAAATAAAGAAAAAATGTATTTTTCCTTTCTATGAAAAGCAATATATTATAATATTTTCATTTAACTTTAAACCTCATGTTTCATAGAAACATTTACCTACAGCTCACTTACTGCAGGGAACTGACTGATTCATAATTATGTAGTTAAAAATTAATAATGTAGGCTAGTTTTATTTTTTAAACCATTTGATTGCCGTACTGCGATCTTGTTTTTTTAATTGTTTAGTTAGTTTTCTTGTCACTTAAATTATCTCGTAATTATATGATTTCATTTGATTTTTATTAGATTAAGTATAAATTAATTATTGCTGTCCATGCAGTAATAAATCATTTAGCGATTACAGTTAGCAATAAAAATTATTTTAATTGCAACATAAATATTAGATATTTTACGCAAATATTAGGTTTCATAAACTGTAATAGCTGTTGATATTTATGCGAATCGAAGTTTACGTAATGCGTAGTCGGTAAATAAGCATACCTAATGGCAACGATACGCCAAAGTATTCTGTGCGTCGGTATTTAACACTTTCTTGAAATAAGCTTTTCCATTTTATTTAAAGTCGACTAGACGCTGTCGCTATGAGAACGCATTGAATGAATACCAGAATACGTGAAGGTTGAACCTTCGTAGATGACACGGAATTCTCTGCGAACACCATTGTGATCGCTGCGTGAATTACGCAGGTAATGGGCCGCATTTACAGCGTACGTGCCTCGACATTCATTAAACTGGCTAATTAAACCGACGAGATTCCGACGAATGCCTACCTGGATGACACCGCCCCTTCATAATTCTTTTGAGAAAATTGTAAGTAGAACGCTCGGCGCTACTTAAACGGCGAATTTAATTTAGGAATGTTGCTTAATGTTTTTAGAATTATTAACAGACGTAAATATGTTTACAGAATGCTTTAGCTCCTTTCATTGGACTTAAGTGGCTATCGTTTATTTGTTCTGTATTTTGAAATTAAGTTGCTTATTTAATTGTTTCGAGGGAATTCAGAAAACGGAGGCTCGCTTTAGTTAAAAGGTATTTTCTATCGTGTCAAACATTTTCTTAATTATGCAGTGTTTTTGAGATTCAATATTCTGTTATTTATAACATCTTTTCAAAAAACATTTTTTTTACGATTGCATAAGCTCTAACTCGCTTAATAGGTACTAAAGCATAGATATGCTATTGTGATTTGCTTGTGCTTGTGTGAGAGAAGATATCACGAATACCTGACCCATTCCTTCATACTTACCTTCCATACAATCCATATAGAGGTATGATAGTTATGTGAATGCGGTCCTGCTTATTAGAGAAGTCTCTCAGACAGCTAAGGTATAAATATTGCGATTTCTTTGTGTAGTATAAGTAATAATAATAAATAATGTTATGAGGTTATTAATTAGTGCAATTAATTTTTATCCAAGACGTCACGATACTTGATTATTAAAATTTGATATCGGTCTGAGCTTTTACGATATAAAGAGCAACTTTGGGCGAGTCGATTAAATTTCCATTTATTTATACCAAACTTGAATATTTTTTTTAAAGTTAATGCCGTTATAAGAAGCTTAAACCCTACGTCTTAGAGCAGTCACAAATAAACAACATCTGAAACGGAATTCAAAATAATTCAGCTTACATTGAGGTTTGTTTCCATTACTGCAACAAAAATAATGAAATGAAAGCAGCTCGAATATCCCAGAAGGATCAAATGTACCTAAACAAAGCAGAGCCTGTCATTTGTTGCCCTCAAATTAAAGTCAGTCGCAATATACGTTTTGCTACAGGCAAATAGAAATACGTGTTAATGTGAATTGCGAACAAAGAAGCTTTACACAGTTGAGGTAATCTTATTTTGGTATAGTTTTTTTTTAAAAGCAGTAGGTACCTATTTCAAATTAAAGGAACTTTATTTATAATATTACAAAAAATGTCTAAATATACTTAAAAATTCGATTGTTACGACGTTATCTATCCGTAACTGTATCAATTATTTTTACCTAGGTATTTATGAAGTTACCACAAACGTCAGTCCGTCACAGATAAACAAACATTCACCGTGCTCTATTTACGCAACAGATTAAAAAAAATCTAGTCGTTTACTTTATTCCTTTCTTTATTTTAGTTATTTATTTGATATGATCCTCGGAAAGGGACTAGTTGCAAATAAAAGTTGGTAAGAGCGGCCCACATTCACTCCCGCTGTTTACTTCATAAATAGTACGAGGACGATGAAAAGAGAAAATAAAAATTACCAGGAATTGCGGACTCTAAAAATAGAGTTGGATTACGAGAATTTGTGTAACATTTAAAACATATTTAATTGTCCATTGACCATACCTATATAAAAGCACAGATGCAGTATTTTATTCATAAAATCAATAACCACAACTTAGGCTTGGATGACTTTCAATATTTGTGAAAGTCATACAATATGGCACCATTCCCTCTATGAAGGATTTGCATCAAACAAGTATTGTATTACAATAGCGAGTGATATATGTGTAGGTTCAAAGATATTGTTAGAAATTTGACGTATAAAGTGATTTTAAAATTTAAGGGAGTATTTAGAATATGCCTAATTTTAGTGAATTTATTAAATAGATAAACTTATTATTTTTATCTTTTTTCTACCAGATAATATACCTGTTAGTCAAATAACGTATGAATAACGTTTGTTTTTGCAACACCAACGTATACCGTGGTTTGTTAACTCGCCTCTCACATGATAAAAACTGCAATAATGGAGCTTTCATTCGGTCAACAATCGAAGAGAATTTCCAATTGTGGCTTAACACGCATAGATTTAGCACAAACAAATTTCGAAATTGGCCTGAATTGGGTGCAGACCGCGGTTAATAATTTTGCGAATGATTAAATGAGAGCAGTAAATAACGGTCTATATTATGCGGTGACATCGGAGCACTCGATACGGCTTGAATGGCTCTATGTAGACTGTAGATGTTTCCGACGTGTGCTGTCTGTGTTTATTTCAAGCTAATTAGCTTTTGAAAGGCAAATTATTTCATACTAATTTATGTGATACGCTGTTTTAGTTAGGTAATTGGTAATAACAATCGAATGCATCGGTTCTGGAAGGTCATTATGGTATATAGCATGTAGGTACTGACAAAGGCTCACATTCGATAATTGATATGGATAATTGAAAACTCGTAGTACTTAGGTAATAAATATTATTACTTATAATGTTGAAGCTGTACTAAGCTGTGGTACTAAGTTCTCCAAATAATAAACTAATTAGGCCTAGGTTCTGATACTAGAAATGCTGGTGTATGTCACCCTTAAAGCAAGTTTTATCCTTTTCAGTAATGTAAAAATTCTTTGAAACTTACCTTTCGTCACGAAAAAAACTTCCAGTTCCAACGCATGTTGCTTTTTATGTGCGTAAATTATAATTCTCTTAAAAATTCTGCCTCCACCGGATGTTAAAACAGTTATTTATTAATATGTCCATAGACTCGTATCCGTTTGTTTACAACATATTCCTAATTATGACTAAGATGATCAAAATAATAATGTATAAAAAAGAAAATCAATTAAAGTACACAAATAAAATTACTTTTTCTGAATTAAATGGTTAATATATTTTCTTACGTATTTTGAAATATAAAGATTATTAGTGCAAATTCATTTCTGAGTAATTAAATTTTGAAACCGCCTTTCTTAGTTTTCTTAATATTCAGAGTTCTTCTGTAAACTTTAGTCTTCATTTAAAGAACAACTTACAAGACTTCTAAGTTTTATACAAAAATAAAATGTCGTGTGTTTTTTAAAGAGACTTTGGCCTAAGATTAAATTAATATTTTATCTTTGTATCAACAAATTTTAACACCCTATAATTATAAATTTATAAACTACTAGCTTACCGCCCGCGGCTTCGCCCGCTTTCTCTTAAGCGATTTGAAATTTAAACTATCCTATCTCTCAAGTTGGATCGAACTGCACATAGTGTGCGAATTTCATTATAATCGGTTATGTGGTTTAGGAGTCAATTGAAGACAAACATTGTGACACGAGATTTATATATATCTATACATATAATAAATCTGTAGAAGGGTCAATTCTGTACATTGAAAATATTGAAAAAATAAATAGCAGGGGGTGTTACTGGATCGATACCAAACCCAAATATGTGATTAAAAAAATTTTTGTCTGTCTGTCTGTCTGTCTGTCTGTCTGTCTGTCTGGATGTGAAGGCATCACGTGAAAACTAGCGGTTCGATTTCGATGAAACTTGGTATAATTATACCTTATTATCCTGGACGTAAAATAGGATACTTTTTATCCTGGAAAAATACGTAGAAAAAAAATAATCTTAATTTTTCAGTTTTATCCATAGACGTTGTTCCGTAGAACCGCGAACACACGTTGCGTATTATTATAGGCCTAGCCGTATTTGGGAATTTCGTCCAATAGATATTTATAAGATTTTATTGTCAGTACCTACTCAAAATGGAGAAATAAACCATCCACGCGAAGACCGACATCCGCGCGGACGGAGTCGCGGGCGGAAGCTAGTTAGATAATAAATTTAAACACTATTATTTCTAACGTTAAACTAAAAGCAATTCGTTCGATACACATCGATTAAATAGGTAATGTAATTAAAATGAATATAAAAGCGTTTTCAAGAAGGAGAATAATTATTCTAGGAAATGAAATTATTAAAAAGCTAATTTTATTGTGAACCTTAAATTTCATTTTTCATTCTCTGTAATTATTGTGTGTTCACAAATTATTTCTTACCTTCCCTATCATATCCTTACTAATATTAAAATAAATAGTTATTAATAAGACCGTCTGGCCGCACAGTGTATTTATTTTCAATAAAATGTTCAGACAACAATCGAGAAATAATCAGATTGTCACGGAATGTCACGTTTCGTTGTGCCCGAGGAGTGAAGTGGAAAATTGTAGTGAGCAGTGATATTGTATCTATAACAATGTACTGGTGAATGTATTTTTGATATCAGTTTCCAGTATTTTCTCATAAACGAGAATCTTTTACTTGTTTTATTAAGATGCATCGTATTTACATTTGATGGGAACATTACATTATAACTACACGATAAGAATACCTACCCTCTAAGTTTTAAATAAAGTTTAATAATTTTTAATTCGAATGTAACTATTCAATAGATAGCTGAGAGGGAATTCATTTCATTTAATTAAATGAAGATAAATTCAGGAAGAAACCTTTCTACAATTACAGTAAACCTGTCTCACGAAAACTAATAAACTTCCGGAGTGGCATATGTCCAAAATCTGACCTATTCAAAGGGATAAAAGGCATCCCTATTTGCACCACTTATTGTGTATCCTAATTATAATATTTGCAATGCACTGGTTTATTTTACTGTGATTTTAAATTTAACAAAATGTCAAGTAACTAGATTCATCACGCAGGTTCACGTCACAGATCTTATTTAGATAAGTCCTGGACGCTGTCACGCGCCCAGCTTAGCCCTTGACTGATTACTGCTAATGAATGACCCGTTTTATTTAAAATTAAAATGTAGGCTTTACAAAAATAAAGTGCGCATTTAAATATACTCTCTTGTCTCTTGTATGAATTTTATTTAATTTGATACATTTTTATGCAGTATATATAACTTTGGTAATTCTTTAGGTAATAATTTAAAGATTTGTTTTAAAACAAATACAATTATCGATCGACAGTATTGACTAACAGAAATCGGATTATAACTTTGACGAACAAAGAGAATATTTGATAATAATTGGGTGAAGCTACTGAAGAGAAACCGTGCGTTCATATTAGGAGTATTATGTCAGTTTCACCGATAGTTATCCAGTCTCTATTTGCTAAAATCTATTGTCAATCAGTTAGGTTCAGTTTTTTGTTTTAATTAAAAATATAAACTCAGAAGAAAGCGTAGGTAGATAATAAAAAGAATCACTTGACGTAAATCTATTTTTTTTTAATTATCTACTGCAAAATACATTTTTCAGCGATATTTTCTTAACAAATAACATGATTGAATTGTTGCTAAAATATAAAAGTATCTGAAAACATCTTTATAATAAGCCAATTTGAACGGGGCGTAGTGAAACAAGTTTACAAAGACGTTAAATTGCACTAGAATATTCACATAATATATTATAACGAAAACATAATAAATCGTGATACCTAAGTCACGATAATTTCCAAGAATTGTTTAAAGTTTCGCAGCAATATCTCAACATTTAAATTTTAAGGTAATGTAAAGTGCGCTTATCTAATGCTCATTAGTAGCAGTTCTGACTTTTATTATACTCAGGTACCTTTTATTTCAAACGTAGGTAAATAGATTTAATTTACTAAAACATCATACATACAGCTTAAAGTATCTACTGTGTAAGGAAAATTTAGATTAAACGTGACTACCAGAGACCCCTACGAAGTGGTACAGTGTGGTCTTCTCACATTAACTGGATACACAAACATTAATCAATTATGAAATTGCTTTAAGTTTTTAATGTTCTTGGTTATTTGTTTAATAGCCAATTGCAATTATTGCTTTTGATTGTAATATTTTTACGGTATGATTACGAATTACTACACTAGCAAAATTGTTGTGTTAATGTACCTATGCAAAATATAAATAAGCAAAATACTAATTCTATACAAAACAAAAACTCATTTTAGCTTTTCAATAAAACAATTTATTTTTACATTCTACGTGATAAAATGTACTTACAGTAATATTTATTACAAAATTTATACATACATGCCATACATGCCTATGATAAACGAAACGAAAAAAAATATGTTTTGTTCAAATACTTTCATTGTTTCTAAGTCATAGAAAAAATATGGTAAATAAAGTGAATGAATAATATCAGTCAATAAGAAGAGTCCACTTTTAGTAATTCGCAATAACATAGCGCTAATGACCCAGCATTCACAAGGGAGAATTCTCAGCTAACTGCGACATTAAGACCTTCTTATTTGGCTATTTCACTTCGTTATGGGACCTTTGTGGGAGTCTCAGAAAAGTATACAATTTACACAAGCCATAAAGTCGACTTTTGGGTATTCGGCAGCTTGTTGCGAATATAATATTTATACTCTATAACTGGTAAGGGTCCCTTTTTTGCTGTCCACCTCGGTTGCTTGTTAGAAAACTTTGATATCTACAAATATTTGTGTTCACCCCGTATCGTGGACTTTGAGATATTTCGTGTACTATAAATGCCCAAGGTCAAAACAAAAGAAAGGGCTTAACGTACTTTAATGTAATTTATTTGTAGGTGAGGGTTATTTCAGTTATTATTAACTTGTTGAATTAAATTTATTTTTATGAGTTTTGTTATGCACGCATTGTACCAAGCTGACATCCGTTTCAGAAAAGGTTTCCACTCTCCCAAAAGAACAGGCCTTCGTAAACGGTGCCGAAGGCCCGCACACTTTTCTACACTCTCAGTCCTTTCCCTATCCCTCCCCCTCATAAAAATGCCCGCAAAACGTTGCAAGTACAAATTCTCATATAACTACAAACATGTTCTTTTCATTATAAAATAAAAATTAATCATATTAAAAGTTTTTTTTTATAACCACTCTCTCATTAGAGCTCTCATTAGACCTTTATATTAAATGTTTGTTTATGACAATATATTTTTTTCATAATATTAATCCTTTGTAAAAAACACCTTTAAAGTTTAGTCTAGGCATTACTAAGCTTGCTTTGTTGTTAATGTATGTCATGAAATAATATTCGTTTAATTTACATTGAAAGCGCTTTTTATGAATTAAGTATTATCAAATATATTTTCATATTCACTTTAATTTACGTAGTAACTATTTAATAAACTGTGATTTTTATTTAATTGGGTCAAATGTAAGTAACGTTCTGTTATTACCTTAGAATGTGATCGTTGGGCCATGGTCCAAGAACACGTGTTATAACATTGGTGATAATTGGTATCATTCATGCATTTGTTAATATAGTATATTTTAATACTGTTATTGATTAGTATTTCTTATCGGATAAATTAGCAAAACGAAACATACAGACCTCCTTTATTATTGTAATTAATAACATAACGTAAAATTTGAAATAAAATACTTCTATTTCAATTTTACTATAAGTACAACTTGCTAATAACGTTGAATAAATTATAATTGTAATACAAGAGTAAATTGTAGCATTTATAGAACAAGAAGCTTTTAGTTCAGTTCAGAAATTAAACAATGTATATTGTTATGCACTTCACTGTATATTGTATCGCTAGTTTCAATGCAATATTAATCAATTGCAGACCGAAGTCTAAGTATAGTTCATTCAATGAACTTATACATTAATATCGGAACACACTGAATCTTTCAAGATACAGATGATAAGTGGTTCTTATAAAAATGTATTCAATGACTTTATATGAATTTCATAAAATTTGAAACAGCATGCCTTTCTGTTTAGCCGTTTGACCATTTTGATACAACGGACACACAGCTTGGTCAATCATTATGACTTCATCGTGATGCATTTATGATACATCCTTCACCACACATTGCACACTCCTTTATATTAAGATACCTTTTTTTCACACCACAGCAACTGCTTTCTCCTACGCTATTGTGCCTGCCCTATAAGATAGAAATAAATAACAACTACAAACTAATGACATCTTTCTTTTTCATCGAAGACTAAAAATCACTAAAAATAGATGTTTCAAGGGTCTGTAAAGAATTGTGTCTATGAAATAAATGGCAACGTAAGGACTGATCGTTTGCCAATTTAATGAGGTCGTTTCCAAAATATATCTTTTACTAGCAGCACAGAATACATAATAGTAGCTAAACGCTACAGAACGGACACTCTCCGCCTCCCGCCAAAATTAAACACTTACCTCACCCCGCACGATCAGACATGTTATGGTACCCATTTCCCCGCAAGGACGATACCAACGACGTCTTTAGACGAAACGCAACGAAGATTGACAACATTAATCAAATTGACTTAAAGCAATTTTATTATTTTGGATTTGTGATTATCGTTTTTCGTAGAAAATGGTTAGATATTGTGCTGTTTACGGATGTATTTCATCAGAAAAACGCGAATTTTTTTTTACGCTAGTCACAAATGTGCCAACCATAAAGAGTTTACACACACATTTGCAGTCTCTACAGTGTGACTGTCAAAACTATAATTTTGTATGGAGTGTCCGGGGTGTGCTAGCAGTCCGCCCTGACCGCTATGGTATATACTTTACAGTAGTATATTATACCGTAATGGTCGTATATTTTATATAGAAAAACTGAAGGAATGTAAGGTGCGTATAAACTTACAAAATATGTAAACTTTCGTTCGTAGATTCAAGAGATCATGAATAACTTTTGTGAAAATTGTCAAAGCCTTTGTGATTTTTAAAATTAAAAATTAAGTACATTATTAAATTTAAATCTTAATCTGATAAAAATAATATTTTGCTCATTAGACCGTCATAGATTAATCCAATGTTTGTCGATTCAGGTGATACTTAAAACACAGGTAAATTGTAGAGTTGAAGACTAAATTGTATGAATTTAATATTCATCCGTGTTTTCACGATAAACATTTTCGTTCTGAATTATTAAGTGTAGTAATATATAAATTCTATTGGGATTCATTTAAATGATATATTTTATTTATAATAACATCATGTTCAATCTCGTTAATTACGAAGTTCGATATAAAACATGACGTAGGTAATAAATAAATGAATTAATATAACTAACGTATACAGATTTCCGAGGCGTGTTAATCGCATTTACAACGAAAAGCTGTTTCCCATTACAGGTAGAATTTTGCCTTAGCTTAGTTGGTACTGAATTGAAAAGGAGTACCTACTTTACTTAATTACCCACGCCTTTTACTCGAACAAAGTTGGTACTTATTTTTCTATTTTTGTTTTGTTTGCTAGTTTTTCATGTTGAAATTACCGAGTAAAATACAGAGATTAAGTTAATTTATAGTTTGCTCTTTGATTTGAATATTTTCTATTTAAAAATGAATGTATTATTAGGTACTTAAAAAGAATTTGGAAAATTTTGTGATATTTTAACATTTTGTAACATTTCCTATTCAAATGCAAATTATTTCATCAACTATAGAATAGTAAGAGTACACAATTCGATTAATAATACCTAATTCTACTCTACACATGTAGATCCTACCAATTCCAATTACACGCATGGCATTTCAAGATATGTTAGGACGCATTAAACTGCATCCCATGTCCCATTCTTTATGGCGTAAGGATTGGATTACGTAACGGCCTGTATTGGCACCCAATTACTGTGATATATTTAATGAATAGAACCGACATTGTACGATACCCTCTGACACGGATTCAATTATATGGAAGTGTGCATGTAACCCATAGCTGCCGTGTGAGCGCTTGCGGCTTCCTGCACCCGCACCACTTAGAGCTATGGCAACTAAATCTTGGTGTAAAATGTACGATCCAGCGTAAGTGATGATTTTTAATTTAAATTACATATTATAGTTAAAATAAACTCAATTTTAATTAAAAAAAAATTAAGTCAAAAATGTATTTCATTCAAGGTTAATTTTTGTTGATATGAACATTATTTATTTGAATTGTTTTGAATAACACTGTTTTGATTGACAGGAAAAGTAAACAATAAACAGTTTTGTACAGTGCTAAATTATAAAATATCAAACAGTTTGTATTCTTATAACGCAATGAAACAAAATTGTCTGTATTTTAATAACTGATAATTCAACATGATTTTTGCTTCTTGGGATAAAACACCTCGTTAGTATGATTACAAAATAAACTGATTATATCGTTGAAAACATCAGATTGTCTCATTAAATTTCCAAGATAATAAGTAAATCTTTTCCTTCATCAGTCACTCATCATTTCTAGGAAGACAAATAGATAAAAAAAGATAAAAAAATGTGTAGGTACTTCTTCAGTAAAGACTTCATCTGATTGTACCATACCCTATACATATTATAGAAAAGGCTCTTATATCATATCATTTAAAATATAGCGCTTTCGCTTATCATTCACGCGAGTAGTCGCCAAATTACCTGACTGATACAGTACTACGTTCTATTCTGTTAATAGTATCTGCCACTAGCATTAGTATAATATTATTAAGGTATACATACATTTTGTTAACGTATCTAAGTACATTTCAGAATTTCAGAAATAATTCCAAGTTGAATGAAAATAAGTTTTTATTAATGCTCTAGATTTAATAAAAAATAATGCAAGAGGCAAAATATTTTTAACCGGATGATATTAATAGATAGATACGCCTCCTCCATAATTTGCTTAAGACCTTCAATAACCTCCTGAGACCCAGGACCCCAAAAGTTATAGTATCTTCGTGATTTTTGGAATAGTGGTTGATATTGATGTGGAGACTACGGGAAAAATATTTAAAAAAATCCCCTCCTCCCACAAACCCCAGAATAGGGGGTATCACAGGTGACACTATGGGATCATAATAGTATTAAAAGGCATTAAAATTTATTGAATGTTTTTTTAATCAGACTTTTAATCAACCTTAAACATTAATCAACGAACCTTAAAAATTAATCATGTTTGGTATGAAATTCAAGAAAACAATTGCGGATTACATTGAAACATAATAAAATGTTACAAGTAGAACATTTTACGAATGTTGATTGGCTGCATTTATCGAGTCTACATTTAGATTAGCCATTAGGATTAGCTTGTATAAATACTTTAATCCTTTCAGAGTTAGGCTTTCCCTTGACAACCTGTTTCATTTGGCATTTTCCCGTGAATGGGAGGTATAATTTGCTCATCAATGGCCACATTTTGGCATCGTTCATTTTCTCGACAACCTTTCTCTATCGTAGATACAATGGGGCGAATATTCCAAAACCTGTCGACTTCTTTCATTTTTGGAGTGACTAACTGATCATCAACAACTTTAATTTTAGATCTCAACTGAAAAAATAGGTTGCGAGTCATAGCATTGGCTACCAATGTCACTCTGGTTTCAGCAGCCCAGAACATACGGATTCGAGGGAGCCCTAAAATGCCAATTGCCATAGAAACCCCTATAAATGTTTTTATTTCTTCAGCATCTGTATTAAGAGACCTTCCTGTTCTCCGGACACTATTTATATTGGTGCAGTGTGCTATAGTTTCAAAAAAAACGTGGATCAATATACCTGGAGAAATATTCATGAGTGGGTTTCAATGTGACTGGATCAACGAGTGGTGGATCATCATATAGGTCTCTAGATGAATTTCCAAAATTGTTGGTATGATCCCATCTCAAAGGACGGTTTCTTGACCTTCTCGTAGCATTAGCACGTGCAATTGAAAAAAGCGGCTCATCGTCAGAAGAATCCCAATCACTTTCGTCTAAAGGCCGAGGTACTACTTCCTCGGAGATATCTTCTTGCTCTAAATTTAGATCTTCCTCGTCTTCTTCATCTATATCTTCACACTCTGATTCATCTAAATTCATTAAATTCTGAATAATTTCACCATCCCGCAACCCTGAAAATGATACGATTTTTAGGCGCGAGTGCCCAAAGTATCACCTATGATACCGAAAGAAATGTGCCAAAATAATGTATTTAATTGCATAATCTATACAGTATAACTTCGTGAACGTTTAGTGTAATGACGATTCTAAATAGTTACAACAAAAAACACACGCAAAAACAATATAAAATAATACTTACTTCTGCTCAAATTCGCCATTTCGGTTTTTCTGCGTACCTTCAATTTCAAATTATGATATGCAAGACCCAGACCAACCAAAACGAGCCGTAGCCACCTAGTAGCATAGCCTAATAACTGTTTCAAGTGATTTTGATAATGATTCAAACAAACCGCGACAGACGGCGTTGCAAAAAAATTATTTTCCCGAGTATCATAGGTGACACCGAGGGTCTCAGGAGGATAAATATCAAAACAACAAATATAATCGACTTGATAATTCTTATTTTTAGGTACTTATGGTTATTTTCGGATAAAAATTTGTTTTTCTACGAAATGTGAATATAAATAACTACCTACGAAATACCTAATCTACGTCATTGAAGACGCAAATTTCATGCATACTTTTGACCGCGCAAATTGTGAGCATGTATTTATTCCTCGGTATAACCCATTACATGCAATGTGCAACTAAGATACTAGATACTGTTAGCATGTCTGTATCTTATTCAATTTCTCAAGCCAGTGTAACAGGATTAAAGATCGTCTCCCAAGCGTTACTTCCTTGAAAACTAATTTTGGTAACCGGCAGACACTGAACAAATTCGTAACAGGTTTTACAAGATAATGCGAACTAAGTCAAATTCTCTTTAGGGAGTAGGTTTATATTCAAACTCAAACATTCATTTATTCAATTAGACTACTATTTAGTAGCACTTTCGGATCGTCATTACATAAGTATTTTTAACATTTACCACCGATTCCGAAAGCAGTATCTATGGAGAAGAATCGGCAAGAAACTCCATAGTTGCTCTTTTAAAATCATGTCAATATTACATAATATGTAACTTATATCTAACTTAAACATAATATATCATAATATGCCAAAGAACTGTCCTGTGGTTTTTACGCGACAACCCTCCATGGGTCTTCATCGTCCATATATTCCTGAATACTGTAGTACGCTCTCTGAACTAGTACATTTTTTATATAAGTTTTAAATTTAGAACTACTAAACTCTTTAATATTGAGAGGAATTCTATTGTATAAGCGTATACCTTGACCCATAAATGAATTTTTAACTTTAGCTAATCGGAAAAATGGCATTTCAATTCTATTCCTGTTCCTTGTGCCATAATCGTGTCTATCTCCTACTCTTGCGTGTAAGTCGGCGTTTTTGTGAACATGCAAAATATTATTAAATATATACTGTGATGGTACAGTAAGGATACCAGTATTCTTAAAATGATCTCTTAGTGAGTCCCGAGCACGTAAATTATATATAGAGCGAATGGCTCTTTTCTGTAAGATAAATATAGTTTCTATATCTGCAGCCTTGCCCCACAGTAGAATTCCATAGGACATAATGCTATGAAAGTAGCTGAAATAAACCAATCTAGCCGTATCTTCATCGGTGAGATGCCTTATTTTTCGGACTGCATATGCAGCTGAACTGAGCTTACCTGCAGCGGTGTTGACATGGGCTCCCCACTGTAGTTTCTCATCCAATGTTAACCCTAGAAATACAGTAGACTCAGTAGGATGCAATACCTCCCCGTTCAAGGTAATATCTCTGTTCAACTTTTTTACATTAGGAAGTAAAAATTCAACACAAGTGGTTTTTTTGGCATTTAATAATAAATTATTGGCAGTAAACCATTCAGATATGTGTTTTAGACAGTAATTACAAAAGTCCTAGTAGCTAGAACTTGACGAGACCTTTTGACCTTTGGTTGCCAAAAGTTACCGCAAGATGAACAGAAACGTAGAACATTAATTAAGCTATTGATTAATTTAATAAATTATGTTCTACTGAGAACGTAATATTTTTAGTTATTTATCTTAGGATAAAGACATTTTTCTTCTATAAATTCTTTTGTTTTCCTTTGCTTTATAGCTTTTTATTATGCTAATAATGAAGTCTTTTATTATTCATTATCCATCATCTAACAATAGTTTGTTTTTTATTATTTTTAATAATAGCAAATCGATCGATGAAAGTTTGAGAATATGAAAGGTTGATGTTATAAATTGTCGTGTTTGCAAGAATTTAATGAAAGAAATGATTTCATCATTTCATTCATCGTTAGGTTATAACATAATATTGTGGTAAAATATAAATTTGTTATGCTGGTTTGGCATATACATTTTGTATTAAAGAGTGTATTGTCTGTGAAAACATTTTTTTATGAAGCAATGAATGTAATAAGATACCGGCGTATACGCTAAAATCAGCTAAACATCTAGTGCTCATAATAGAGCGTTATCAAACTCTACCTCACGTTCTTCATTTATCTCCAATTTTATAACTCGTATATAACATTCGTCGCTCAGATAATATGAAGATTTAGTGCATATAATTCAAACTATACTACTATCTATTCATGAAACCGATATAGTAATTAATAGCGTAATAATTCGTGAGACATTACCGATAGTTGTGTACGAAAAGCCATAACGTAAATCTACGCGGAGGCTTTTAGCGCATTAAGCGCTTTGTTTAATAACAAAAGATAAAGGGGAAGGTTAGTTTCAAGGTCCTTTGTTTGTTAATGCAGCGTCATACCGTTTTCTTGACTTAAGTTTATTAACAGTAAGACTAGGTTGGCATCCATTTGCGTTACTATCAATTTGTTTGAGCGAGCCTTTGTTCTAATAGACAGAGGTTTACTTAGGAAAATTTTATATCGTTACACTTTAGATATTTGCTTCTATTTCTGTCAATACAATCATTATGATTTCTTGTCATAGCTAAGGATTGAAAGAAAGTTAAAACGATAGACTGTATTTATTTAGTTGAATCTTTCATATCTATACATATAATAAATCTGTAGAAGGGTCAATTCTGTACATTGAAAATATTGAAAAAATAAATAGCAGGGGGTGTTACTGGATCGATACCAAACCCAAATATGTGATTAAAAAAATTTTTGTCTGTCTGTCTGTCTGTCTGTCTGTATGTTCAGGCATCACGCGAAAACTAACGGTTCGATTTCGATGAAACTTGGTATAATTAATTATACCTTATTATCCTGGGCATAAAATAGGAATACTTTTTATCCCGGAAAAATACGTAGAAAAAAATAAATCTTAATTTTTCCGCGCGGACGGAGTCGCGGGCGGAAGCTAGTTTTATATAAGATTAGCTTCCGCCCACGACTTTGTACGTGCATCCCCGTTTTTCCCCGTTCCCGTAAGAATATCGGGAAATCCTTTCTTAGGGGACGCCTACGTTATGACATCTACCTGCAGGCCAAATTTCAGCCCGATACGTCCAGTGGTTTGGACTGTGCGTTGATAGACCATTATATCAGTCACCTTTGAGTTTTGTATATATAGATAAATCTTTCATATTTTATATAAGACTAGCTTCCGCCCACGACTTTGTACGTGCATCCCCGTTTTCCCCGTTCCCGTAAGAATATCGGGAAATCCTTTCTTAGGGGACGCCTACGTTATGACATCTACCTGCATGCCAAATTTCAGCCCGATACGTCCAGTGGTTTGGACTGTGCGTTGATAGATCACTATATCAGTCACCTTTGAGTTTTATATATAATATATAGATTAGAAGCATGTGGTAGAAACAATACATTAAAACAAGAGTCCTCTGCAAGTTTGACGTAAAGTTTGGCTTGCAATATGCTAAAATTACAGAATCCAGTATTCCTACATACATGTCAAAATTCCAATCCCAACCAGATTAACCGCAAACTAGCTTGCAACGTGCCGATTTTGTGCAGTGCGTTTACCCTCCAAGTGATAGCAAGTCTAGTTAGATGGGTTTTTCATCGATCAACGCCGTAAGTAGGTGCGCGGCTAATTGTTTCTGTGTCGACCAGCAAACACCGACAATTAACAGGAGGCCAATGTGGGCGGCGCGGTCGGAGCTCGCGCCAAGTTCTCTACTAGACCGACGGCAATTTCCGTTCAACGACGCCTGTTAACAACACCTGTGTTCGCTTAAAATATACAAACTTGCAAAATACAATTTTTATATAACGCCCATTTGATGATTCTGCGGCAGATGGAACTGGGGCGTAACGCGATCGCTCTGATGCGCACTTGTACCGTAATGCTTATTATTCTCGCCGTGTGTTGATAATTGCGCCAATTTGAATATACCTCTAGAAATTGCTGTTTTCATATACTGTAGCTGTAGTAGACAGTTAATAATGTTTACATTGATTGCAATTGTAACCAGAAAATTATACAACTGTCCTCACGAACTGGTTTTTAGTTAAAAAAAAATGTTATCATTTTTAAACTAAGAGGCGATGCTTTATAGAAATTTTCTTGCGGAAATATAACGTTTCATACTTTCCCCAACAAAGTAAAGAGCAATATAAAAACTCTAAGCAATGGTCATATTGACGCTAGAATGTTCAGCTACTATTCTGTACAATCGCGAAAGTTTTTCAAGAAGTTGGCAAGACATAGCTTTTATCTATTACTGACACAAGCACCTGGGTTCCACAATGCATAACTTTATGCCACAGATATTACTTTACCACTTTTCACTTAAGCAGATCGTAATAGCCCGTGATGGCTTTGTGCTCAGGCCGTTTGAGCGCAAATGACGTCAAAGATGTCTGAATATTAAATTCTAAATTTGTGTGAACGGATTCGTTTTCGGCATGGATATAAACAATTATTTCCGGAAAATATCTATATGATATCGCCATGTTTATGCCAAACATAGTGTTACATAATAATTTTTATTGTAAATTACTGTAGCAGGAATAAGTATGATATTTAATTATTTTCAAGAATCACTGGTTTAAAATTATTGATTTCAAATTACCGTGTATTTAAATAACAATGCACACACACAAAAGAAGATCTCTTTAGTGTTTCAGTTCAGTTATCTGAATCTGCCTTTACAGTTTACAGGCAGATAATATCTATAATTACTATTTTTATATTTAAGCTTTATTTAATGGATACATTTGTGATGGAATCGATATTTTAACGCTGGCAAATATAATTATATTTTATTTTAAAATCGAATGTTTAAATAGGGTCAGCGATTTGATATTATTTTAAATTATAGCTCACAAAATCAGTAAATTAAGATCACAGTTCGAAATGTTATGGCGCCTGAGGCAGACAAGTAGGCTTCAAATTTGTTACAAGGAGAACTACAAAGGATTAATTAATATTAAACAAATCGAATAAATTTAATGAAATATCATAAGAAAGTTCAATGATTTTTAAAATTTGTGACCTCACTAATAAGTGTGTTCTAACATATATTTTTTGATAATTTCCAAAATAGTTATTTCGAAGATATTGCGGAATTTAATTTAATAAAATATCAGTCCAATGAACATGTAAGATTTGTTGAAGCTTTTTTCACATCTGAATAAGAACAAATACATTGTCAAGAACATCGGAACGCTCAGAATTCTTCCAATACATTAATTCGGTATAAAATGGCAAAAGTAAGTCTAAACGGAAAATTTATTCAATAATATAGAGACAGGATTAACTGAGCTTGATAACGCTCCACTTGAGCCGAACTCATCTGCGAAGCTATTGCTTTTTTGAGCCTACGAATTTCATATACCAACAGACTTTTCCTTCGATTTAAGGGGTTCTATTTTTGCCATTTGTGGCCAGAGAAATTATTGCGGAAGGAAAAGATAGAAATGGTTACTTCACTGTTCAAACATTTGGATTTCACACGGAGGATTTGGGGAATGACGGTTGTGTGAAACTCCGTGTGGAATAAGTACAGGATTCCACCGCCATATCTGAACTAACACGAAACTAAACTAAAACGAGGATTACAGTATTATCGTAGTTACTAGCGTACTATATTATATTCCGAGTTTTTGACCGCAACTTCATTTCAGTAGTAACTCCGTGTTTCGCTACACGGGGATGCTTTAAAACCCTTTCGCTCAAATACGTGTGTAGGTATAATATAATTCTATACGGAATAATCTATTTGCTTGTTGTTAATTTTCGATGTTTCAGCCTAAATTCCTTTCCTAACACATATTGAAGTTTTACCTGACGCTGATGTATTGAAATAAGTCAGTGTTACAAAAATATTTTATTCAAGTTTTATTAGTACGACTAGACATACTACTAACTACATGATTTCACAAGAAAGATGCAGAAATCCTGATGCAGTGTCTACTTTATTTCTGTTAAATATACAAAAATACATGTACATGTATTTTGTGAATACAAGAGACAATAAGATATTGTTGTATTTATAAAGGACACGAGTTAGTTACATCGGAGCGTTGTTTGTTGCACTCGTGAGCTCAGTTACGTGGCTTGTTTGTTCTTTAAATTACACAGGGCCTTCCAGAGGTAGATTGTTGTTCATTACATCACTCCTCGTCCAAGTTTCGATCGTGTTTGCGTTTCGCCGCCACACACCGCATACGATTTTGTTTTATACGTTAACTCGGGTAAAACACGTCGAAAAGTTCTCAGGCTACACTTCAAAAGTAGAACGCGAAACTATAAACGGAAACGCTGAATTACCGCATGAATTCTCTCAACTTAGAGTTAAGCAGTCGATTGAAAAAGAAGGAATATGAATATTTAACGGGCATAAATAGTTTATTCGTTGGCTACTATAAAATTTACTTCGCGCAACAATGTCTCGATATATTTAACGCGTCTATCGCGCCGGATCTGTTGAATAAACAATGTAAGGCGACTGATAGCTATATCGGATACAAAGTAAAGAAATAAAGTGCACAGGCGATCATAGAGCCCAGTGTAAAATGCAGATAGCCGATCCACTGAACGACCGTTGTAGGAGAAAATTTTATTGGCTCCCTTATTTTCACAACTGAAACGGAATAGCTCAATATTGTTTTGATACGTCCCGGAAACGTTTTATTATTGGGAGCGCGTATAAGTTTATGGTATTTTATTTTATAAGAATTTTATTTATCTTTGGATAAGTAGGCAATAATGATAGAATAATAAATGTGGAATATTTTGAAATTTGTATGCACTCGTTCGTACTTTATGTTCGCAATGTTTTACAATAAATAAGAAAGATATGAATTGTGTTATTTTTAAACTTTCATAACAAGGCTTCAAACAAAAGGCGGAACGTATTAGTCAAGTTAATTTTATATATGACACTAATATCCACTTATCACGAGCCAAGCTTCTTTGTGATAAGGAGCGTATAAGTTAGAGAAGTTAGGGAAAGTGGGTAATGTCCGTTATCCCCCGGGAGAGTTTTGGAGACATTCCCATAAATGGACACTTCTGTCAAGACATAACTTGATTGATGGATCTACTACGTGGAGACCGAGTTTCTTCGCAAGAAAACGTTCAATACATTTATAATTCATAGGTAATGTAAGAGTTTTTTTTTAAATGCTATATTCGTATTCAAATGAATAGTTAATACCGAATAAAATATGCGAATATCAACCACATTTATCATGCTTATGCTATTTCAATATAGTGAATCATGTAATCGTATAAATGTACTAAATGCAGCAGTCATGATCCTGAATTGCATAATCCTTCCTACTAATATTATAAATACGAAAGTTTGTGAGGATGTGTGAGTATTTTACGCAAATACTACTGAACCGATTACAATGAAATTTAGCACACATATAGAGGAAATCCCACGGGAACAGGAACTATGCGGGTTTTTCTTTGAAACGCGGGCGAAGCCGCGGGCGGAAAGCTAGTTATGTATTTTTATGAAGTGTTGTAATAGAAAATTTGTTTTTAAAGGGTAAGAGCTTGACCCAGAAAATTACTATATGGCACACTGGCACAGTCTTGTTGTAGTAAGCTTGTATGTTTTTAGTAAGTACATCTATATTATATTTATCATACTTATATATTGTCCGATATGTAGGAGTAATGAGCCAGACGTCGAAGAAATTCGTCACGATAGATACATCATCCTTTTCTGTAATCCAATTTTTTCGTTAAATCCTCCTGATTATGTAGCACACTTAGAATGATAATTGTTGTTTCCACTAAATAAGAGATTTGTTCAATCAATTTTCCCAAAAGTGGAACTACGTTACATTGTGCCGGAGGTTTTTTAAACTAGTAACCCTGTGGGAGGGATGGAGACCTTAGAAAAATACCTAAGACGTTTAGCCTTTAAAAAATTTCATTAGAAAGAGTATAAAATACTATAGGACATAGGTAGGTAGGTTTATTAAATAGGTATAAAAGTTTTACATGTCAACTATTCACAATTAAATAATGAAGAAATGGAGCTATTTTTTCCTTTTTACAAACGTAGGTCATTCTCGTTAATCAATTTCACAGATACACAAACACTAAACGATACCTATAGGTACACAAATACGATACGAAAACGATATAAACGAACAACAAAAAATTTTCATTAGCGCGCAGCTAAGAATACGAGTACAAAAGAACAATTCTCAATAGAGCGCTTGCAAGGTAAAAATGCAGTCTAGAATTTAAATGTACGTTTATGCGTCAATCGAAACAGCTTACGAAACAAAGAACGCTGACCTGCGATTCCAGTTTGCAAACTATTTTCCATAATAACAGGTTGTGGTGCAAGTAGATGCCGGGGTGCAATTATATTTCAATACGAAATCACTTCCTTGCCTCGTTAAGTAGCCACTTGAAATTTTCAGCGAGCAACTTTCGCATGGTACGACGATAGTACAATTTCATATTTATTTTATGTGAACGAAATATGTATATTAAATACGTATTAGATGTTTGTGGTTTCTAGTGGTGGACCTAATTAGGTTTCTAGTTCACGATATCGTCAAATAATTTTAAAATATCTAGTTCTCAATACATATAGATAATACAAGTTAAATAAATGGTGCTTGATGGTAAAATTGAATTGTTTGTGTATTTTTTTATGTATTTGAAATTTAAAAATGATATCTTTAATTGAACAGAAAGGATTAGCGGGTCAGGGGTCTAGGGTAAGCAAGAGAGAAAGCTCTCGATCGAACTTTTGTTTTAATATCCATTGCAGGACTCATTGCAGGAACGTCGCGTACGTCGATATCACTGCAACATAATTGATACCCAATATCAAGAAGTTTATCGAAGAAGAAGACAAAAACCTCGGAAAATTTCCAGAAAATATCCATCAAGTTAAGTCTTCAACGACAACAAACCTTCGTTATACGAGGATAATATAACAAAGGATTTTTGTATTAGATTAAGTAAAAGGTGCAGACAGAGTGGGACATAGTAAACTGTTCCCACCTTTACATCTTATTGTATACTTCGGTCCAACGACAATATAAAGACGAACGACAATTAATTAAATGTATTAAAATACGTAAGCTTGCTGAATAAATCCATTAAAGTACCGTATTGTGTTTTCTTAAAAAAACATATCAAACCTATACCTTTTTTATTACTAACAAATAACAAACCTGGTTTACATCATCAAACATAATATGAGGTACAATAACAATTCTACCTTTTCGATTAGCTAATTATATTCGATTCTTAAATAAATTCGTACATATTTCGTACCTCTGTATCACATACTTTTGATGTTTTGATTTGTGTAATCATTTAGCATTTGAAGTTTGCTTATTTACTAAACTTATTTATATTAATTGATAGATTTAGAGCATTAGATCTTAGATAATGTCTACATTAATATATTATGTAAGACAAGTTATAATTACAAACATCAATTTACGCTATTTCCTATAAAGCACTTCACCGATAACATAACGTAAATCAAACGCTTTGCATAATTCACATCGTAATCTGTAAATCTCCGAATAATGGATCCGCACTACAACATACTAATTTCATACTGTAAACACTACTTAACTATATCAACGACTAAATCGCTCGTATATTTAAATAATACAATGTAACTTAGAAAATTGAATTTTTCGCTCACTTTAAAACCGGAGTTAATAGACGTTGCTTCGAAAAATACGTTAAAAATTCAGGAAATTTCAAATACCACTAATAAAAAAAAGGTTTAAAAAATCCAATTTGAGGTCAATTCGAAATCTGGACGGGGTAGAGGCAGTAGTAAATGAAAGTTCGTAGTCGTTTTTGTGCGGTCCGTGCACACGTTCGGCCTCTCTAAGGCTAATCATCGAGATTGGTTTTCTAACACGATCGGGTACTTTGACCCTTGGAATTCGTATACTACCCCTCTTTCTTTTAGTTTACTGATATTGACTTCATAAAATATATCGGAAGGATATTGGAGAGTTTTAAAATTTTTCACAACTCAATAAAAATCAACGTGTAACACAATAACCTGGAATGTAATTGCATTGATATAAAAGGAGCTTACTCTTTTAGCATTTACAAAAAAAGGAGTTGAAAGTGTCTGTCTGTAGTGTCGGATACATTAGACACTTTAAAAAAGAAAATAAGGAGAGCGATAAATTGCAAACAGGCTGACCGGGCAAGCGACTAAAATGTACCAGGCATATAACGACCCATAAAAATTGTTAAGGATTTATTACCATGGGCTATCTCCACTTCTCATACTTTTATTTCGAGCCTGATAGTTATAATAATTATTTATGACAAATTAATATAAAAAGCTTGCTGATAGGTACAAGTAAATACAAGTACCGCATTAAAAGTTTTAAATCAAATCCATATTATGTACAAGCCAAATAATTGACAAGTTAGATCAACACACTTAATTTGAAGGGTTAGGTACAGAGCAGGCACACGGGGGAATAACGCTTGAACGTGACGTATTCCGCTGAAAACGCACGTAGACAATTAACCTTCAGCTGACGTTTCTGTGATACATGTTGCCTCGCAATACTCCAAATAAACATGTCTGTATTTTCTTTAGTAAAACGACAACCTCGCCGCTGATTAAAACATTGCGAATGATGAATGGTTCTGCCCATCGGAAGTCCCTTTTGCGATATCACTTCGATGCTAATTAAGCAAACGTGTGTTTGGCATTTCATCGTTGTTAAACATTCTTCCGTCATAATTTGTGAGTTATTTGCTTTACTTCATAATCCCTTGGTTATGCTGTTTTATATGATAGGTAGGTACTATATATACTATTGCTATTGTAAACTCTATTACAGCGTTACTTTAAACTTGACGCATCTTTATAACAATCTTAATATTATATATAAATCTCGTGTCACAATGTTTGTCCTCAATGGACTCCTAAAAACTTAACCGATTATAATAAATTCGCACACCATGTGCAGTTCGATCCAACTTGAGAGATATAATAGTTTAAATCTCAAATCGTTTTAGAGAAAGCGGGCGAAGCCGCGGGTGGTAAGCTAGTAAATATATAAATAAATCTCAATTAACAATGAATGATTAAAGATTAGTAATTTTTTGCCTACAAACCTATAAACTGACATTCTCATATGACAAATTTATTACGATGAAAATTTGCATACATAATTCTTAAACCTCTTCGTAAAAAGGCAGCATTAATTTGAGACGGCTTTCAAAAGGCACACATACTGTGCCAAAAAAATCTAATTTTTTTAGTAAGTGCCGCTACATAAATCTTACGAGCGTCTAATTACGTACATCGTGCTCTTATAAGAAAACTTATGAAGGCTATATGTCATGGTGATGTAATGAAAAACGCCAAGTTTAACTCCCACAAAAATTGAGGAAATATAACAGGAATTTTCGGATGAAAAAATTCTAACTGAGCCATTTTGGAAAGCGATTGAGTGCGCTGTATTGGGACGCTTGAAATATGAAAAAATTATATGTGTATTCAAAACGTAAATTTCAATGTTGAAAAAGTAAAGTAGTATTTACGTCACAATTTTATATTAACTTTGCCTTGCGTAGGCTGCGGAGTGTGGAGCGAGGCGGATCTCTCGAACGGAGATTGTGTGTTCAACCCGACGGTACCTACTTGTATTCGCAGAAAAATCAACTGAGCAAATATTAGCCGCAAGCAACAGAGAAAAGAATTATACACCACTGTTTGATAAACGAAATTGTCAAATAATAAACAAAATACATAATTCATCTTGTACCAAATATTCGACGTCTTCATTTCGTAAATAAACCAATATAATATTATAAAAGTAGCACTCTGTATTTCGGCATAATATTATTACAACGCCGAAAATCGCTTCAACGCCCAACTAAGCCGCTCACTCGCCGGCATTCCTTGTAACAATTGCGAAAAACTCCATTCAATAAATCTCCTTTATCCGATATCATAGCCAGTCCGGGCACTAGAGGATATGATTACACTGAATATTCGAGACGAGTAGTTTTGAATGGCGTGACAGAATAAGGGTCAGTCATATTGAGCTAGCCAATTGATGGGGGGTGGGGGCCCGGGCGCTCCGGGTGACTGCGAAGCGACGTGCGACGTGCCTTTGAATAGCCCCCGCTCTTTTGTGAACTCTACATCTGTGGAATTTGCCTTTGCACTGCGAAAAATTTAAATGTTTATCTGTGAGTCGTGAATGGGCCAATTTGAGTGCCTTTCTTGTTTTAATCCCTCATATTATGTTTACATAACTACAATTCCAATGTAAACCATATTGCAAGAATGAATTAAAACATCTATTCTAATGTCCACCGCGTGTCAGTACATATATCAAGCTTTTTATTATTTCATCATGGGATGTTCTCGCTTATAGGTATTTGTCTAAAATTTGTGGGAGTTCAATGGTATTACGAAACAATTTGCAAAAAAATTATACAATCTGAATGTACATTGTACATCCAATATTCAAACCCAGTTTAAACTACCTACCTAAACATAATTAATAATTATAATATGCATAAAATATTGATGATAATTAATCATCAATTATAATTAATAACAATAATGTTATAAAGCTTATAAAAGCCACAATGCCAATTAGCTGTGTGGCTAATCAGTGAAACGGCAACTAAGTAAGCTAGTTTTCAATAAATTAAAACCAACTTAATTATTCATAACGTAAAAAATAAATTTTATTGAAGACTACAGTCAAGGATACATTAAACTAATAAAATTAATGATGAGCTTAAATGTAACAAAGTTTTTTAAGTATCCATTAAAATACGTATCTGTATAATTAATCATTCACAACTGTAATTTTAAAATAAATAAAGTTAAATCTCATCCTATTACATCTCTATTGTATTGGTTTGTTAATTCATCTCGTCTGTTTAAAGTGAAGTCACGTACTCGAACTGAATTAGATTTTCGTCGAGTCAATTTTCATAAGATCGCCAACGAAGCATCGCACCCTACGAAGCGTAGTGGTATTTCCACGCGTGGCGTGATATTATAACATTATTAACCTAATAACATGTATTGCATTCCAAATTATCCCTTTCAAAACTCTATTCGAAAATAATTTGGTAATCAACGCTTTGTATTTTTCTATTTTATACAACGCTTATGAAATATGTACGTTAAATATAAATTACATAATATACGCTGTAGCTTCAGTGTCTCTAGTCAGATCTGTGGAAGCATAAAAAGTTCTGTTAAACTATATTCATATAAAGTTATGTACAATATTTTTAATCCTTAATTACAATATCAGTACATATAAAATCAAAAAAGATAAACCACTTCATGTATCCACAATGAATATAAATAGTAAAAACAATAAATCTGCCTCCTGAGATAGCGGGACATAAAAAGGCATTCGAAGTGTCAGTTACAATCACTATTGTCACATTCAATCATTGCGAGGAACGTATCCTGGAAATAAAACCGTAAGTATAAGCCGGGTTCATACAGTAAAAACAAGCGGATCACATCCAATTTTGCATTCAATCTACGACCACGAAAATTGCGTCTTGCGAGATGACCCTGTGTCCACTCCCCTAAAGCAATGACCTAATCAGGTTTATTCGATTTAGTTCCCTGAATTCGGACAACTTTAACATAAGGTACGATGATTTTCTATCGGATGTAAATATTTGTTTAATTCTTATTTATACTTACAATCAAAACTGCTTTGTATAAAAAGTTTATTCAATCCTAAAGTCCAGTCTGAAATGTAGGAAAATAAACATTATAAAGTAAAGAGTCAATAAATGATAGGGTAGTTAATAACTTCAAAAAATTTCCGATTTTCAATTTACAATTTAATATTAATTTATTTTTCTCTTCATCGATCGCGATAGTCGGTAAGATTGATGAGTAATATAGTAAACATATAGATTTTACATTATGGATACTTAAAAAGAACCTCGTATGTTTTTATGAACGTTAGTTAGTTCACAAGGAGATTCTCAGTTAGATTTATTTTTTAAATCCAATACAGATATATTACACTGAAATTTTTAACAACAAAAAGTTCTTTATACAAATATAAATATTTCCTCATCACGGTTTATATTACATTTTTTTAATATGTTAGTCGAAAACCTATTTTATTATCAAGTTCAATTAACGGTTAATTATTATTCGCCTAATTTA
This sequence comes from Colias croceus, assembly GCF_905220415.1. Lineage (NCBI taxonomy): Eukaryota > Metazoa > Arthropoda > Insecta > Lepidoptera > Pieridae > Colias > Colias croceus. The sequence continues at coordinate 6,118,042 of NC_059546.1, forward strand.
AACTCCAGATGTCTAATAGGTACCTATGCTTACAGCATAAATCAATTAATTTCCTATATTGATTCGTGCCAAAAAATTAATAGAGCACATTAAAATATTCACGCGTTCATATTTCATACAAAATTAGACCTATAACTGTTATTTAATTAAACCCAGTTTCGATTTAAACATTAATTAATCATTGCAAATATTTTCAAAATTTATGAACCAAAATAATGGATACGGAGTGTGCCAATTTTCGTTTTAATAGATATTTATGTTGTTATTAAATACTAAATAATAGTCAAATGAGCATGAAGAGCTGACTGCACTCTTTATTTGTTTAATACTTACATATATATTATTTCGATTTGATTTAATTTATTATGATTATTAACCACTAATATTGAATTTCACACAATGAGTAAAGTTGGAGATTTCATATTAAAATCTATGAAATGAAAATGCTTCGTCATGAATTGCTTGCATCAAGGTTATCATAGCCTCTCAGCCGATTGAACTCACAGTGAACATACGGCACCTTTAAACTATTCTCAGTGCGGTGAAATTTAGAAGAAGGAGAATTTGGAAATTAAATCCATGAAAGTAGAACAATGAAATACCTATATTAAAGAGAGTTTTATAATATAGTTAAAACTGTTTGGGAGGAATATCGAAAACTTTTTGTTTATCTCTGAAAGAACGGAATATTGCAAATTCAATCCATACTAATATTATAAATGCGAAAGTAACTCTGTCTGTCTGTCTGTTACTCAATCACGCCTAAACTACTGAACCAATTTTCATGAAATTTGGTATGGAGATATTTTGATGCCCGAGAAAGGACATACCTAGGCAACTTTTTATCCCGGGAAAATGACGCAATCCCGGAAATCCCACAGGAACGGGAACTATGCGGGTTTTTCTTTGACTGCGCGGGCGAAGCCGCGGGCAGAAACCTAGTATTTTATAAGTATACCCGCTGCTGAGCCAAGGTCGACCCGGTCAAAAAATTAGCCTCTGATGAAATAAAGCTTTCAAATGATAAAATAATTTTCAAAACCAGTAAGTCCCATAGATCAAGAGATACTCCTACAAAACCTCTCTCACAAACTTTACCTTTCTACACTAATTTTATAAAGATACTAGCGGTCCGCCCCGGCTTCGCCCGTGGTACATGTTTACGTTTTCTCTACATAAGAATCATCCTCGTACTGTAAGGAATATAATAAAAAAAGAATTATCGAAATCGGTTCAGCCGTTCTCGAGTTATGCGCTTACCAACACATTTTGAGATTCATTTTTATATATAAGAAGATAATAATATTTGGATTTTAGTGAAGATAACAACATTCTCTTATATTATGGTACATATTATGAAACTATATTACAGCATAGTTGAAATAACAAATTAGGGAGTTCATCTTAATAGGGTGTATGATATTGTTTTCAGTTTAAACTTAAAACTTGACTAGCTTTGAAGTGCAGTGTAGTTGAAATGACAGGCTTTGACTTTACAAAATTAACGTACCGTTAGATAAACTTTGAAGGGAACAGAAATCAGTGCCTTATGGAATTAATCTTACATTAAATATTTGTTACTTTCTCTTTTATGATATAAATATGTGTAAATGATCTTGGGCATATTTGTTTATAAATTATATTTCATAAAAAATACGTCTCAGCTGGTTATCGGAGTAGTGAAGATCTCTCTCCCATGGTCTCCCCTGCTATAATGGTATGACTTAAGACATTCCCTGAACAATAAAAAGAACACAATAATAAACGTTCCAACTTACAAGCTGTATAGGCACTAAAGGAGTTATTAAAACTCTAAAATTGTAAACAAGAGCAACGGAGGCTCGTGATTAATTGGAAAAAACACTTTCCGACCACAAATGGCTTGTCTAAAAGTTTATTGCAGTAAAAAGCCCCAGTTTGCGGCGAGAGAATGACGCGAGGCTTATTATAATGACCTCTAAACTTTTGCCCATTAAAACAAACATTTTTACCCGACAATAATATTTATAGAGAATATTTGTCTGCACAATTCTTGAATGCCGCGTGATGAATGTCGTTGGTATTGTATACGAATATAATAATATTCCGCTTCACGATAACTGACGCTTACAGAAACGCGCTTTGTTGCTCCGTGACATGTCTACACGTTATATGCGTGAGGGATTTAAGCAAACATTAAGTAATTCATAGAAATTATATGATGAGATTGTAATCAACTTGGAAACTTCGGATAAACTGAGAAAGGGAACGTAAACTCACGAACTAGTTTGAATGGAAAGAGTGTGTTTGAAACTGCTTGGCTCTTAAATGTAAGTTGGAAATTTAAAATAATCAAATCTGGGAATTAAATTAATCATATACAATATTGTCTGTTTGCATTAACATAATTATAACATTTTAGGTAGGTAAGAATTTTCTAATAAAAAATACAGTCCCTCACAGTTCCTTAATAATTTTAAATAGACAATAATGTCTGAATCAAATGTTCGTGAAACTATTGTGCAAACTTCGAATGATGCCTAGAAACAAAAATAAATTGAAAAAACAAACATAAAATAACATTCAATATTCTATCGCTAAGAATTAGTGATAAAGGTCGAGCAATTGAAATAAAAACAATGGGAAACAAACAATATGCAGGTGAGTAAAGAAATATTATCAAACATTTTCGCAATAAACCCCACCTCGTGTGACAAATGTTGCCATAAAGATATATTATAACGTCGCCAGTGGAACATTTTGTGTGATAAATACGCACGGGAATATATCTATTTGAAATCTTGAGCCTGTAAAATAAATAAATATGCAGGTAATTTTTGCTCTTTATTTTTCCCTAAGCCCCACTTTTACAATAATTTACTAGAACATTCCAGAAATTTGGATATAAACGTAAAAATTAGAGTGTACATAGCGCCAATGGTTGTCTGGTAACTTCAAGACGAGATTTAATGAGGAAGTGCTTCCAGGTCAACCAATAGAAAGCTCCAATTTGCATTTTATCGGGGTGTGGACAGAAGGTCGCGTGACACTGCGACCGAATTAACATAAGAATGGATCAACAAGGTGAATGTTTTGTTTAAGATTTCGAAGTTTCATTGTTCAAAATTTTGCAAACTCATTTACGCCAACGTTTAACTGCTACGGCGAAATTAAGAAATAATAGGATTTGTTTTGAAAAAGGCAGAAAGAGAATGTAGTTAAATTATTATAATTCTCATTCAGAATGTTTTATAAAATACACTTACACTTATAACATTCCGTTTTTAATCCTTTCACTTCTAAATAACTTTTTGTTTCTAACTCTTCAATAAAAGTGAACTTTCTACTCGTACCTCACCTAATAGATACATACAAGCATCCACTTTAATTAATAACGGATTTGTTGCCAACTTTGAGGGAGAAACCAGGTGCAAGGTTTTCTAAATAGAAAGATAAAGGGTTAGGGTCTTTGTATCCCAACTTACTCATAAATATGGTAACATTCCCAACTACAAATTTTCAAACCTTGGATGATGTTATTTATAAACTTACCTTTTATGCAGTATCATAAAAATTCACCTCTATTAAATTATTTTCATATCATAAAGTACAATATTATTACAAAATGTTAATACGATTAAACGCCTGAAAACGTAGAAGCCGGTGGCCTTAATCCCTCTGATTTTAGTTTTCAATCTCAAAACAGCAAGAGAAACTAAAAATGCATTTTGCATTATTCGATTTTCAGTTTATGCCGCCTTGATAACTATTTCATTATTTCCCTTAAAAAGTCCTAGGTATTCCCATTGTACTGCACATTAAATAATTAAAAAATCTAAAAGGTCTTTTCATTAATTCCTGTAAATGTTTATATGGCAGGTTCCACAGAATTGGATTTGGGTCATCGCAATCCGAGCTTAAATTTTTGGCGTGATATTTTTATTTATATGAAAAACGTCCAAGAATTACTAATACCCGATGGGCATTTTCCCAAAGCTTTGTCATAGTGTCACAAACTAGCCAGTTTTATTGTTGCATGATCTGCGGCAGTTTCCTGTCGACTGAAATTTAGGGTCTATAAAATTGATGAACAGACTTTTAATAGCGCTTTCTTGCTCGATAGTTGATTTCAAGAATTACGGTCTTTGGCGTGCTAATAGTTTCTTTTCTATTAAGGAAATTTACTTTCGAGTTTTTCGCCCTTAATGGTAAGGATTATTTGGGGAACTTTTACAACGTTAGAATTTCTGTAATTTTTCAAAGAATTCGTGTATTGAAATGGATTATAATGTGACCTATAACAACGAATTTAAAATAATGAAAAAAAGGTTCACGGAAAAGATAATAGAAATAATTATTGACTACATTAAATTTAAATACGATTGCTTACTTCAAATACAAAATACTTATATCGCCAGAAAATTGAAAGTAAATAACTAAAAATGTACTAAGCAATCATCTCTTCCCTAATAGAAACAAGTCATCCAAAGTGAATAGTTCTTCCTCGCTCTATAAAGCAAAGCTAATAATATCGTTCGTAGAGGAAAGTCAATTTAGTCAAAAAACCATTTACTACGGGCGCGAGTGCAGAAGGAACAATATTTGCAGCGGAGGCTATATTCGAAACGGTGTTATTGGAATTTGCGGTTGAATGAAAGAAATCGAAGAAACGCTACGAGCGTTTCAGACTAATCTATGAACTCTCCTTTCATATTTGATGAGCTGAGTACTGGGAAATCTAATTTAAATAACACCAACTTCATTCACTCTGTTTGCTTTATTATTGCGTCTAAATAAGTTAAACCAGCTTTCTATATTCAATTTACTTTATTTTGTCTGTATTGAAACATGTATTCATCGCTATTTGGGAATCAAGATAAAGACATATTGTTATATCTTTTTGATAGGTTGAGTCTGATAAAATAAGAAACGAATTAAATAAAATTTAAGATTAAGTAAAATAAATATACAAACACCCAAATAAAAAAAGATTAAAAAAAATTATACAAACAGAACTTGCTTACTGCGTAAAACCGAGCTTTAAATCAATTAAAATTACATTAATTTCGTCAGATGACACCTATAATATTAATTCAAAACCGCAATCCAATTAACTATACATATTTCTACACATTCGGATGATGTATTATTTATAAGTACACTGACAACTGTGAAATAGTAAACTACTATGTATTTATTAACTTGTAAATATATTTCTTTAGTGGTATTATGGATGCACTCATTTTTTTATGACAGTTATTAAGTTTCTTCGTAGTAAAAATTTACTTAAATATTTCTGAGAAACTTTTTTCAATTACGAATGGTTGAGCTTTCCATTTTTAACCGAGCTTCAGAATTCATAGCGTATATTTATTTAACAACTGGCCATAGAATTGGTTCCATAGATCTAAAATAAAATCAAGTGTCACGCGATCCCTTTGCTTCATTTGCATCAAATTGTATTCAAAAGGTTACCAGATCCGTTTATTAACTTTGAAATGTCCTCCTCAATGGAAGGTATCAAAAGTCCTGGCTTATTCACAATAGAATATAAACCATGTGTAAATTCATTTGTGTTTTATTCATATTGATAATAATATATCAAAACCTTATTTTCCATGCGGGTGAACTCCATTGGTTCTCAGGAAATGTGACGGAAATTTCAAACATATATTTGTATCACATAAAGACATATATTTACTTAGTAAACTAATTACTCCGGTCATGAGTTATTGATAGGTAACTTATTTACTTTGCTTGTAATATATTTTACAAGAAAATTAAAGATCTTTGAATTTTAAAATGATCTCTTCATTTTACTAATTTTAGCATCAAATAAATATTGCCATTATTATAAAATAAACATCTCAGTTAAATACATTGTAATTATAAGGTAAGTAAATCCTCGGCTTTACAAATCCCAACTCTTAAAGAAACCGCAAAATTTTTCACGAAAAATTAAATGTATTTTACAGAAAAAAGCTAAGAAGTGTAAAACGAAATCGGTTAATTTCGCAATGTCGGCTTCTTTTCGACTGCCGCTCGTTTTGCTACTGTAAGCAAATTTTAATAATGTTCATTGCGGTGGGCCGCCATTTAACACCATTGAATACTTAACTCTGACTAAAATGAAACCAATAAAAATATGACATAATTTTATTTGTGAAAATACAAACGTTATACAAATTATTGTGAAGGCAGGATACATCATGCTCGCTTTACTTAAAATTTATTCAAATTTATACGGATAAAAACTTTCGTATGTTTATTGGATGTAAATCATGTGAATGACGTCAGTATAAGTAATATTTAAAAAAAATTGAAAAAAATCTTCACGACCAGGGTGCGCGAAGCCGCTAGACGTAAGCTGCTGATGATCGGCCGTTCTGGAAGTCTTTTTGGGACGCTCTTGCCCAGCTGTGGTCGTCCTATGGCTGAAACATTGATTGAAATGTTTAAAATTCAATAAAAGTTCTTAAAAGAATATTCTATTAAAATACGCAAACCGATTTAAAAGCCTACTTTGTAACTGCGCGTGTCAAGTCTACGATTCTATATATAAATTAGGTTATCGAGTTTATAAAATTTTGGTACTCTTTCGAAAAGATTATTACTTATTTCATAACACTACCTATTTTACAATGCCCATTTTACATACAGTATGAATGTTTTAATAAATAACCACTATTACCCAACTCTATGTGTAAAGTCAATTATAGTCAGTTTCGATTTGAATGAAACATTATTGTATTATTCCAATGTGATTGAAAACTTTTTAAATAATATCATAGTCACACATTCAATCTACATTTCCATTACTTTACCAAACTTTCCAACTTAAAATTCAAAGGAACAATGTGCATTTTTATAAAAGACTGTAAAGCGAATCATAAATATCTTAAAATTGCAAATATTTTCTGCTTTCTTGGAGCACAAAGACGTTAGTAAGCGTAAGTAACAGCCTCAGACTTAGCCAAAAATATAACATTGTTTTATATCATAGCGCATTTAGGACTATAAATTACTGTTGTTACGAAATTTTGAAACATTATAGATTTCGTGAAAGGGTTAAAAGTGTCGTGAAAATAACGATGTTGAAGGAATAATCGGCTTCCAACGGCAATCTTTAAGTAATTTTCAAAAAAGTTTCATAATACTTTTATAAATTAAGAATGAATGCGAATAAGCTCAAATTCATATTTATAGTTAAATTTTTATTGAGTCTTTTTTATTAAATGCCCTATTCCGGAAAGTAGCCATTGCATTTAATCAGAAAACCTAGAAAGCGAAGTCGTATATTTTAGGATACAATTTCAGTTTTTACGTTAAAGAGACAGATGGACAGTTTAAATACCATAAATACGAAACTGAATTTTGTTCCATTCATTTTACTTTATGGATAGCAATTGAATATGTCATTACATCCTTTGTGATGATTAATACTTTGTATCAATACTATAACGTGTATCATATTATTTATAAATTTCCCATATTGGTGATGTATACTTTTCTTTATGATAAATATCTAAGTCAACCATACAGAAACATTCAACGCCCATGTTACCAAATAGTATTATCTACGTAATATTACCATTAACGTCAATCTTATTCGTTTTATCAATAAAGGGAAATGTGTCGTGTGAACTATCATAGCTCACGTATAAACCGTAATGGAATGATATTACATGACTAGATACTATCGATTTATGTAAATTTAGTTCGAAATTAGTAACGTTTGATGTTGTTGTTGTTATTTTAGTGTTGAATCTACATCGCTATCGGATTAATCGTCTGTCTTGTATTATTAAAGAATCCTTTTAAAATATATACTTTTATCTTAAGCAATACAAGACTTATTTTGAGAGACAATATTACGATACATAATTGAATAAGTGAAATCTATATTTTCTATGTTAACCCATTGCTCTGCACTAGTTGAGAAGGTTAAAATTGTAGTAGAGGGGTAGTAATGTAGATTGCTATCAATATTATGTTTAATTTGGTTTATTTTATAACTTGTTTGGCTTGAAACATAGGTCCATAAAATATAAATCACGCAAGTATTTGATACATTTATTTCATTTCAAACGCATACATATTAGATTAGTATACCTTTTTTTTTTTTTTATAGTGGGGAAATCTTCTTAGATACCCCGGCTCCCGGGGATGGAGCCGTGGTTATGTCGGATTTTTACCGACTAAAACCCCACTCTGTTCCATCGCGCTGCTTTGGACGGAACTGCGGGAACGGTTACGACTCTACCGCGTGTCCCGCCCAGCAGATGCCCGTTTCCAGGCCCACCACTAGAACCCCCCTCGCTGGCGGCTGCTGGAACGAAGGCTTACGCCACCAACGCGCAGACAATGGATCTTTCCCCGCTCCATTATCCACGTTCCCCCAAACCCCCGACCCCAACACCGTCCGGCCGGAGGGTTCACGCCGGAAGGTCCTCCGATGTGTGAAATTCACGTCGGGGGACTCTCCGGCGCACTTTTATAGAGATTACCTCGCAGCCCCCACCTCACCAGAGGTGGCGGCCCTCGGTCCGGCCCCACGGACCGGATTACGAGTTGGCAGACGGCCGTTTTACAGCGGCCGCCGCCCCACACCTCTCTGCAGGAGTCTCCGCGCGTCATCACAATGACGCGTCGGGATCCCGCCCTCCGCTGCACGGCGTGGCTTGCTAAACCAGCGAGCCCGTCGCGCCGCGACCTCTGGCCGCCATCCACCGCCGCATAAGAGCCGGCTCCTCTCTGGTCCACAAACAGGACCTCTGCCGTCGGGTCAGTCGAGGCCTCGCAACCCCGACTGCCGTTCAGCGCCACCTTTGCCTAGTGGGCACGGGGTCCGCCAAGCCACGACCTCTGGTCGCCATCCCACGCCGCACACAGCGGCCGCTGGGCCACACCTAGCCCTGGCCGTCGGGCCGGTCGAATCTCCCCGACTCTAGACCAGCCGTTCAGCCCCTCGCTGGTCCAATTTCGCTTCACTCAGAGGGCCATAACTCTGAGCTACTGAGCCCCTCCGCCGCGACAAGGCCTGGACCGTTGGGGGGAGATTAGTATACCTAATAATCCGAGATAAAAAGAAAATAATATGATAATAATATGGCAATTGACACTGAAATAACGCCGTAAAATTATTTTAAAATCGATTATGTAACTAGATCCATTGTTTACCCCCCACAAGTTACAATGTCCCAAACGCGCTCTTTATAATATACCTACGTAGGGAATTTTTATATATTTTTCTGTTTATATAAATTGAGATGTCCCTTACCTCTTTAGAATTTGAACTTTATCAAATGAAATTTACTGTTCATGTTTTTAAATAAAATAGCATTTGTATGAGTTATTTTTGAATATATTGTGTTTAACATTGGAATGTTTTCATAAATAGGCGATTGAATCTAAAATAAAATACAATGAAATATTTCATATGCATACCTTAGATAATTATCATGAACACGTTCTTCAAGTTATTTTAAAACAACTACAACAACTAAACGAGTGCACATATACCTTCTAGGGAATCGCGCTCTATCTAAGGCCATATCTACCCTTCATTATTTATACTAATGAATACACCGTAACAAATTTATTTGTAGTATAGTTATGTACAGTCCTCCCTCATCAGTGTTGTATTAACTGTCCCGTGTCAACGAGATTTCAAACCAAAATCTGATCCATTATTTCGTAGCTACATAATATCATAGATGTTTAGGTACGCAGTTAAGCTGATTATCATTTAAGTTATTTGTCATCTTCGTACCCTAAATTTGCATTTATGTAATGTTTATGAGGTGCCTTGTATATCACAGAAGTTAGTTCAAAGTATTAGGTATGTAATATTCTACATACTTTAACTTTAGCTCAAAATCTACTTCATATTTGACATTATATAGCTTAATTTCAGCATTTAAAAAAGTTTAATTGTTAATTTTATGTACCTGAGTAGACTCTTCAATAATCGCTGCATCTAAAACTTACTTTATACAAATGACCGAAATATTCAACAATGAATGTCCTTCCAGAGCGTAGAAAACATGACAGTAGAAAGCTTGAGTTATACAAGTAAATCATTAATTTATTTATGAAAAAAGCCCTATGTCACATAAAAAATCCTTAAAAATCATATTAAGTATAAATCATTGCGTTGCGTCCTGAAAGAAAAACAAACACACTGCACTTTGCATTTAAAATATTACTTAGGATTAGTAGAACTAAGGATATTAGGGAGTGAATTATTTAAAGAAAAAATATCATTAATGTAAGTTTTTATTGGAGTGTTTAGACACGTGTCTATGGCTACGAAACAGATTACATGGGAATCTCAAGTGCAGTATATCGCAAGTCAGTGGTCCCGGTGATTTGTTCGCCGCTTCCTGTTTATTCATGCAGTTCCTAGACGATTACCTCCTCGCGCTGCTCATGAATATATTTGAATAATTTCCAACTCAGGTGTAAATGATGCAAGTTTTTGCATTTAAACTTTAATAATCGCTTCAATATTCTTTGTCTCAGTTTTATTGTGTCAAAACGCAGTGTCTTTTGGCGGTTATTTTACAAAACCGCTTGTGTAATTTCCATAATTTGTTGTTAAGCTAAATCCAGTTATGTAATGAATCAATTATGCTTCATAGCCCAGCAACGTAAGTGACGTAACCAGTATGTTTATCGACATTATTAGGTTGGAATTTGCCGTACTGACAAAATGTTCATGTCGGCTGTATGACAGTGATGTGAATGACTGATTTCCTCTCATCGGCTTTCAACAGAATTAACTAACAAATCTGAGATAGCAAGCTGCTTTTAATAAGCTAATGTAGTCTGCATATAGCCAGAAATTGAAGACAGCATTCGGTTAATATTAAAGGTACAAGCCGTGAATATTTATCGTACGGACTGAGAACAAGGTTCTTGAACTACGGTATTATAAGCTATTCAGTACTAGAATAGGCTTAATTAAGATGTTTACAAATAATTTAAAAAAGACAACCAATCATAATAAAACTGTGTTTAAATGTAGTAATTGCCTTGGTTTTACTAGAAACAATTTTTAATTACATTTAATTAAAAAATTTTTCTAGTATTATATCATAATGTATAATTTTTTTTCGGTTTTATTGACTATGTTCCATCAATGATAGACCAAATGCCGTGCCATGAATATTTTGTGCAATTTGTACCGTCATTGCGTTTTTGAGACACGTAATTAAGCGGTCAATGAAATGGGTGGCGGTCACTGCGGTCGCTGTCAAACAGTAAACAGGCGTTCTGATGGGTTAATTAGTGTTATGTTTTATATTTAAGAATAAAATCCTTCTCGGGATCGTGTTCACGAATTATTTATCAAAATTGCTAGAAAAACCTATTTTCTTTTTCTGCTAACTGAATTAGAAAGGTTCAATTGAAATTATAATTTAAATGTATGATGAAAATCAAAAAGGATAACTTAAAGTCATCCATGACAAACAAACATGTTCATTAACATTTACAGTGTATCTAATCATGCATAAACACAGACGACGTCTGCAGCTAGACTATAAATTTTCATATCATATCTATTTTTCTAGCTGCTCATCAATTCATATTATGAAATTATAATATAAAAAGTTTTATCTCTCATACATTTAAAAAATAAAGAGGTAGAAAACAATTTTTATTATTCATTCCAATTTTTTTCTTTACAGCAAACGTAGTCAAGGTGATCAGATATTACAGGAGATCTTTCATGATTTAGAGAATAAATCGCCTTTTAAATCCGCTAATAGGATTAAATGCTTATTTGGTAATTGCCAATAGAAAACATTACGTTTAGAAATTTTCCAGGAAACTTTTAAATCAGATTTCAGAACATAAATTGATTGTAAATTCTTTGTTTACAGACCATCGCATTATTGATGTGAAGCCTATTATAATGCGATTTAAGCGCTGCTTTATGCGTAAACCGTTCAATGGATATTGGATATACACGTTAGCGATAACTGACAACGAGAAATGAATTTATGCTGGTTATGTCCAATCAATGCAACACCGACGTTCATCATATTCGAATTTTCCTGGCTTAGCATTTATAATAATAATTACACTTTATTCATACCGCACATACTTATATTGAAAAACTATTATTCTAGAAGGAACGTCAATTTTCTATAGGTACTAAATTTTAGAAAACTCCGTCTTTGTTAAATAAAACCGGCGTTCCTTGCAAACTATGCTGACTCACCTCCGAACATAGAGATAATATTATGTACTACGTACTAGAGAGGCCATCGCTACTACACTCTCTCCAACACGAGCTAGAGGCAAAAGTCACAAGTCTCATTAGTCTGTGCCGGACGCTTGCCGCGTCAACACGTGTTATTGCTCTGTTCAAAATGCCTTCGTGTGTGCTAAGATATTGTTTTAACAGTTCCTATAATACAAACAAAGCCCGAGGAGTGACTTTTCACCAGTAAGTTTCCTTATTATGAGTGAGTCATGCATTTTACTAATATTGTTATCATTTTGCGAAAAATCACCACGCGTTCTGCGTTTCGCGCCATTTTTCATCGACTAACAGCACAGACGTGACACTATCGATGAGTCTGTTAAAAAAATGTAACTGGATTTTTTAACTATGAATATACAATATATACCTACTAGGAAAGATTACCGTGGTGTAGTACCTTAATATTTATACTTTTACCCGACTACGCAAAGTAAAACGGTAAGTTATATTAAGTAATATTTATTTATTTACCTATTGTTATTTATTAAAAAAAGACAGCTGTCGTTCCAATAGGATTTATAAATTATTATGCACAACAATTACAAATAAACACAACATTCACAGAAACTAATACAGTAAAAGTTCCTTAATCGCGCTTCCTTTATTCGCGTTTTCACTATTCGCGGATTAAAAAAATGCGACCCAATTTCTATATTCGCGACTAAATTTTTTTTATTTACAGATTTAATAAGTACATACATAATAATAAAATTATTCCAATAGGTATCTTACCCAATATCCTTGTCAAATGGACTAAAGCGCGTCACCCACGGTGAAGATACTATAATATTTTATGTTAAGATACTCTAATATAAAACGTTATAGTATCTTAAGGTATCCGGTATCAGCGTTCTGACCATCATTTTTCTTTTTGTCATTGCTTACTAAATTAGCTTACTAAATTGATATTATTAAAAGGAAATTAAAATACATAGTTTAATATAAAATCCTCTTTTTATTAATTCCCTAGTATCAGTACCACCAGAAAGTACCGAGTAAACAGATTGCACAATGTGTCACATCTGCGCGCATTGCTTAATCTTTGAACTTGAAGCCACGGCCCGCTCGTTCCACACGTACCCCACCACATCGGCCGCGCGCTGAATATTTTTGTTTGGAATAGCCACTCTAGTACGTAGTACATATTATCTCTATGCCTCCGAAAGCACAAACGTCATTTGATTTTACATTTAATTTATACTGAACTTTAAAGCGCTTTTCAGTTTATTTTTCGTTTACTTTCTTCTCTTGTAAAGTATTATTTAATGCGTGTATTAGTTATAAGCTTCTTGTTTAATGCATATAATTTCATACTGACATAGAGATGTTTTACAGGTTTTGAGAGAGGATATTAATTATCGTTGTGTCTCAATGCTATGTTAACTTAATATAAAACGACAAAAGAAAAGTGATGAAGAAATATTTAAAAGACGTTTTAACAAAAATCACGTAATGAGCTTTTTGAACTATCATATTTGGATTAATTAATAATAGATGAATAATTAAAGATGCAATTAGTCAATTACTTTATCAAGAAATACTTCTAAACAGTTTTAACACTAAAACGATCTATGATACCCAATAAGACTCGCAATATTTTTAATGAAAATACGAATTATACGCAAGATGTTCTCAAAACCACCACGTTTCCAAAAAACAATATTTTTCCAGTTTCTCCTCCCTTGAAATTTGGTTTATCTACGGATATCCTTTTTGCTGAACGTAAACAAAAGTTTATAAAAGCTTGGTAACTCGCAAACTAGGTTACAAACAATTCTGACTTGTATCTCGAATGCTGGTGCTATCTGTTTAATTAACTTTAAAAATAAACTAAGCTGAAATTGTTTCAGCTCAATCATTTCAACGTAATTTCAAGGAAATAGACCGAATATGACATGAATATTCATCGATTATTATATTAGTTGTATTTCGGGAAAGAGCTTTTAAATTTGTGTTATGTATTTATTATAATTGTTTAAAAGTTTGACCTAGTTTCTTTGCGTGAAAATATTAAATAAACAATCGTTTTTATCTTCTTCCCCCTGTACCTTATCTACAAAAGCTTTTCGAAGGCATCGGCGCTAATTATTATTATTATTCGTAGGTTGTTAGTTTTTTGTATCTATTTATAGTTTTGTTCTCTCTCCTATTATAGAAAGGATTTAGTTTGCTGCATTTAGTTTAATTCGTGTCCAATAAAATAACTATAGTTGTTTTCAGTAAAATAAAAAATATGTACAAAAAACGGAAACAGCTTCAAAAATTTAAGCTTTTTTTGTGTAAGCACGTGCTACTTGTAAAACTATAATATGTACCTACATAATTCCAAAGAAATCCGTACACGTTTTTACCGGGAACTTCGTGACATTAAAACTTTATAAAGCTCGAACCTATTTAGGCTAAAGTATATACTTAGCCCACAACGGACAACGTGCCGGTAGATATTGGATTCTATAGACTTTCGGGAAAGACGAGCATTACAAAATGGCTTCTATGTCAATCCACACTATTATTACGGTATCTTCTGTATCGAGATCCTTTTATAATCATTCAAGTAACATCCTTTCTATAAATTGTCTTCAAATTACCATCTAGGTTACAGTAATCAAAATGCAAAATGAATGCATATATTTTTTTAATTATTTTCTTCACAACTTGAAATTAACACATGGACACAATAAAATAGAATGAAATACATTCACGGTGTAATTTCTTAAATTGGTGAACACAATATGCACTAATTACAAAGCTAATTCTTATTATTAACATTACAATGATGGACACTTGAACAGTCGGCTCAGCAATGCGTGAAGCGGTACATGTATAAGTAGATAACTCGTGTAACGGACACGCGACATCCAACCCGACAGGACATGTCACGCCGGGATTTATTGCCGCCATTTAGTTGCACGTCATACGTAACCACTATTCGATAAACGATTTTAATGTAATAATAATAATTCTCCATTTTACACCACGCTATTGTCACGTCGCGTTCGTTGACATCCAATATAGTAAAAAAAAAATTATGTTAATAAAGGGATGTGATATTGGACGTAATTATTAATTAACATAGAATATAAAGTACATTTAATAACATGGAATAAAGAAATCATTTTCCATAAAAATTTATAAGCACACACAATTAAAAAAGCCACCACGTACATAGTAAAAATGGATGGCTTCGTAAAAGGCAGTAAATATTCAATCAGTTTAAAAGTAAACAACGTACTCGATATTGCAAACACTCTGTATCAGGAGCGTAAAAACGCTCTTTTTAATGAAAGCTAAAAACCTCGGTTTGTTGGCTCGTGGCCCCCAAGGGATCAACTCATTTGTACCTATGTGCGACAAATTTACGCGATCCAATATAATTCGGGCACGCACGTCCGAGATTGCGACGTTTTCTAGTTGAAAGCCAATTGCTTTAATTTCGGACGTTAGTTAGCCGACGGCGATAGAACTCCAATCGGCACAATGCGAACTTCAATAAGAAACAGTTTCTTGTTATTAATTTCAATAGTTTAATATTAAATTTAAACCCTTATCAATAGCGAGTATTGGAACTTTTCACCCCGAAATCCCCGAAGGCACAACTGTTTATCTGATAAGTATTTATTGAAACGATCGCTTGACCGGCTTTCCAACTAAGTAGTGAATAACGTTTCGAAATAAATTTCGTACCCCAAATATTGATAGAATTTGCAATATTAATCGCACGTCTGGTGTGTAAGTTTTCCATTTATTTATCATGTGAAAGATTATGCTATCTACTATCTATAATGATTAACTTCTGCTATTAATCAAATACTTACTAATTTTCGTTATTATGTAATTGTTACTTGAAATTACAAATGAATATTTTCAGTCAAAATATAAGTACCTACGTAATGCATCGCAACTTATCAAGCAAAAACATTAACCACAAATAAATAAAGTTATAACTAAATTCAATATCATATGAAAATCATGAACATCTTTTACAGAAGGTCTTTTAACATATTATAAATTCCCGGTTCTAAAGCCTGTCTCCACGTTTACGGGCTTTTTAAAACGCATCCGCACTCGACAGAGAAATAAAACGTAGTATCGAGGTGAAGGTGAGCTTTCAAATAGCTGTCTTTACGCACTATTAACTTGCGTCGGAGTGTGTAATGAGAGAGCGATTTGCCTCAGCGTTTCCGCCGCGAGACGAGACGCGAATTGCTCGGAAGTTGCACCCGCGTAATATAATGTGCAAACGTTTCGCGTGAGCCCTGGATTATATTCTCTTAAATAAACGTGTTATGTATGTAGGGCAATTTCACATTAAACTTTATTGTAGACTTCCTTGATGTTTTGTTTTTAATTTTTAATAACCCCTTTTTTTCTTAGGAAATATACTCAGTAGTATACTACGATTAATGAATATGATACAGAGTAGCGAATCATTCATTTCGCAAAATACTGATGACCTAAAAATACTGATTCCAATAGCAAAAACAGATTACATACAGTTTAGATAAATCATTGTAATTTACTCGATAAAGAAGAATCTAGTTTGCGACATAAACATTTACTTTCCTCATTTTATTATTCAACAAGGATAACGATACAACAAAAATAATAGTAGCTAACAAAGCATTGTATTAAATAAAAGCTTTTAATAGGTACAATCATCCCACCGTTTTGTTATTCGAGGAGATGAGAAATTTTAATTAAAACCCAGGTTACTTTATGACAGTCGTGTAATTATTAATACAAATTAAAAAATATGGGTAAATTAAACGTCACATTTGTTTCAGGGCTGGCGTAAGTTGGCGTTGGCAAATTCATTTTCGACGCGAGATAAGGAAAGCAATTCTGTTATCGCCACAGGATCAGGCGCTCGTTTTTAACCGAATATGAACAGAATGGCATATCGCGAGCCCCCGAGGCCCCTTGACCCAAGATATTGGGCTAGGGTTAAGCGAATAGCGGTGATCAAAGTAATAGTATGATCAGATATCAAGGGTTAGATCTTAAAAACGGTCACGTGCGTAGCAGAATTAATTTTTAACGAAAGACCAAATCAATTTGTGTCTGATGCTGAAAATGGTCAAAATTTACGTATGTGGTTTGCGATTCTAAAAAGGGTATAATATAGTCAAATGTTCATTTTTATGTATAGACTAGCTGACCCGACAGACGTTGTTTTGTCTTAAGTTACGAACTTGAGTTACGAATATGAACAGTCAACCGCGTAAAAAATTAACTATTAAATAGAACCATCTATTACATACTTACTCAATCCAGACCACAGGTGTTGCCAAATGTAAGAATGGTTTAGAGATCTTATCTATACATATAATAAATCTGTAGAAGGGTCAATTCTGTACATTGAAAATATTGAAAAAATAAATAGCAGGGGGTGTTACTGGATCGATACCAAACCCAAATATGTGATTAAAAAAAATTTTGTCTGTCTGTCTGTCTGTCTGTCTGTCTGTCTGTCTGTCTGTATGTGAAGGCATCACGTGAAAACTATCGGTTCGATTTCGATGAAACTTGGTATAACTAAACCTTATTATCCTGGGCGTAAAATAGGATACTTTTTATCCTGGAAAAATACGTAGAAAAAAAATAATCTTAATTTTTCAGTTTTATCCATAGACGTTGTTCCGTAGAACCGCGAACACACGTTGCGTATTATTATAGGCCTAGCCGTATTTGGGAATTGGGTCCAATAGATATTTATAAGATGTTATTGTCAGAGGTACTCAAAATGGATAAATAAACCATCCACGCGAAGACCGACATCCGCGCGGACGGAGTCGCGGGCGGAAGCTAGTCTCTAATATAATAATTATTGTGACTGTCAAATAATAATTTTTATAAACTATAAACTGAAATGTAACCTATCCTATCTTTCAAGTTAGATCAAACATCACAAGGGCTGTAAATCTAATTTAAAATCGTTTCAGTGGTTTTGGAGTCCATCGCGGACAAACAAAGTGACACGTACTTTTTATATACAAAGATTATATGGGAAATCCTATTTATGACATCTTTTAAAACATTCTACGATAATAAAAATTGTAAATAATAATAAAAAAAAACATGCGATGCATACTGTCCATTTAATTCAGCCCAAGGATATTTCCCAAATAAAATATACAAATAAGGGCTTCTTACATGTAAAATTATTTAGACAACAAAACATTTCGCTTCCTTTTTGTGGTCGTAATTATATTAACATAGTGGATTACCTGAGAGAAGGGTGAGCTAATCAACTTGCTTTACTACTCAAGTAACCTTTTTACTTGATTTGAAAGTGATATCTCGTCTATACAAATAAGATTTCAAGCAGTCGTTGAATAAAGAAAATAATTCGACTATTACTTTTTCCAAGAAGGCGTTACGATACTATAAGAAAGAAATTCAATAAATAAATATTTAACAACGAAAAATTTTAGATTGGGAGATATTGATAACATTTTGAGAAAAATGTCCATATAATTTATACACCAAATTAAATGTTGAAACTTATAAAAATAAAAGAAATAATAAATTTTTGTACGAGAGAAATTAACTAACCCCCAGTTACGAATTTCAAAACAACTTCATCATTAATTGAACAAAAAACTCGTCAATAAACAGTCGAACAATATTGTTTCAAAAGCAAACATTACATATTAATGAACACCACTAAATTCATTGAAACATTACGTTGTACGGAACAGTATCAAGTAACACAGTTAGGCGAGAATTTCGATCACACACAGTAATTAAACGCAAACAAACCATGTCCAGAGGCGATCGAGATAGTTCAGTTTATTTTTGATATCGCATCGTAATTAAAAATCGATTGAATACCGGATATTCACTATTGCTTATTTTGATGACTATTAAATGAGCAACTATTTTTTATTATAAGCTATTCATTTTGCATTCAGTTCAATTTATAGGGCGGAATTGGTTGTGGTTATTCGATACATTATACGGATAAGAATTGCAATAATTTTAATGTTTCGTATCAATGTTTTTTAAAAACAATTTTGTAACTTTAAGTAATTATTCTTCAATACAATTTGTCTGTTACATGTATAATGTTTACTTATGCAACTGAAAACACCAACATAAAAGATAATATTTACAAACTATTGCTATATTCATATTTTCATATACACATTTAGCTTACACTAAACCGTAAATCTGGATCAAACCCTTTAATCTGGATTCTAAGGATATAAATCTAGATTATAGCGAATTTTGCTTACTCTACAGTTCCTTTATAAATACGGGTATGAGTAAAATAGATATTTACAGTATTTCAAACATTAATTACACGTAGGGTCAATGGTATAACCTTTTTACGTCATTAAAAAATATATAGGTAATGTAATAAAAGACGTATATCTGCATGTAAGTTTATGAACATGTGGTTAATGAAGATTGCTGTACTGTCTGGTAACCCGGAGTATATTAAAACAATAACGCAGACCAAGTGACGTAATTAAATAAGTATTTGGCAACGAATGTGGCTGAAAACATTGCGTCCAATTGTCATCGTCCAGCTTATTACATTTTACTGCGACAATTACAGCCCGCTGTGACGTCACTACCTTTATCGAAATAACCTAATAAGCCTTAATACCAACCCGTGTAATTTGGTTACATATTGTTTTACCTACGTAATTATTGTGTTTGTTGCACATCCAAATTGAGATATGATATATCTGAGATTATATTATATTACCGGAAAGCAAACTTCATAATTATACCTATCTAATATCTATGTCATGTGGTATAGGATTAAAATGTATTTGCAATGGTTTTAAAAATTAGGCAAATCATATGCCTTATTTTCTCTATATTTTTCATTAATTTAAAAGTATTTCGTTAACGGAATATTAAATAATAATGTTCAAAATGGACTTATAGTTTCATATATAAATTCAAAAATATTGGTTTCTTTGATATAAAACAGGTAAAGAGAATCTCACAAAAATTTCCTGTTACCGAGTTCAACAAATTAAAATGTCCGGCGATTTTATGAAAGTAAACGCGTACCTGCCTGATTAATATGGCTCATACAAAGAGTAACAACCTCATGAGTTTTTCTTTTTACACATTAATAATTTTAATATCACATCTAACGTTCTTTTTTGTCCTTCAAAATCTTTTAAGTATTGTTCACGTTTCGTAAAATTTCTTTGCTCGCTATTTCGTAAATACATGTATAATTAAAGGGATATTGTCATGGAGCTGTTTTAAAATAAATATCTATTTTTAGTATGACTTTCCAGAAGTTCAAATACAATATATTTTATAGAAGTCTAGCTTATTGTTATGGAAATCTGATGCATTTAATACTATATTAGTTACTATCAACTTCTGAATTAGAATATTGAATAATTAAAATACATTGTAGTTGAATATAGCGCTCAAATTTCAAGCTAATTTCTAACAATGCTAATTGTATCGAAATACAGAAAATTAGAGGAAATCAGGCTGAAGCTCTGATCACTGAATAATTTTGAATTTCAATGAAACCTATTTCTATTTTTGGTATACACTAGCGGATTAAGGCAGCCTGGAAAGATCGGAATGTGATATTTTAATACAAATCTTCTTTTTCATAGATCATAATATAATTGATACAAATTTATATAAATTTCTCTTATCAACGTCTTAAATGTTAATATTCAATAATTTCATGACGAAATAAGTAAATATCTTCGACCGAAGTAAAATCAGTGTTTATTTAAACTATAAAACAATCAACTTTCGTAGACGTTTCCTCGTTTTCTTCGTTTATTGTGTTTTAAATAATAATTATTCGAGTAAACTGTCGTTGTACATTCATATCTGTAGGTAGAATAATTGTTAAAAAAACTAACATAAATTTCTACCAGTCAATAACTAATCAATGTTTTAAAAATCATTTTTAGTGTTTGCTATTAAAGCTTTCCCTAATGCACTAGTACTTAACGCTTCCATATCAGATGAAATTTGACTAGTTCCAGTTTGCCAGACTGTAATAATATCATAAGAGCTAAAGGCTCATTTGGAAAACAGGTTTCCCACGAGAATATTCCAGTATCTAACTGAGTTTGAAAGCTACGTCATGAATTTTGAACTAGATTACAATTTTTGCATTTGCTTTTCCTAGAACAAATATCGATCATATGTTTATTTGATTAAATTGACCTATGAAGCAAATTAAAAAATATTTCATTCTTAGAATCATCAAAATTATTTACAATTGGAATATTTTCTAAGAAATATTGTTATTCAAATAATTGAAACGTATAATTTTATAGTCAAAATTTTTAAAACAACATTCACTACTAATAACATTAACAAACATACCTTGTAAAAAAATATGATTTAAAACAAAAATGAAGCATTAAAATGTTATCTACGCAAACTAATATGTACAAGCTAGATGAATTAGACGAGTCGCTGATAGGGAAACCGCCGTAGGGCCGGCCGCTCGGAGACAAAGGGCGTAGTTTGTTTCACCGAAACACAAAAGAGCTGCGAAAACACAAACATGTTTCTTTACAAATTAAAACGGAGCCCGTATCTTTTTTGTGGAAGTCAAACTAGAAGCTTGTTTTGTAAAAAATCCGCTTTAGGCTGTAGTATTTTTTAGATCATTTTCTCCATGTATCTGATGTACTTTTGATAAAAGTCTTCTGGTTTTTGTAATTTTATTTGCTATGCTTAATTTTTGTTTGAGACAAAAATAAAGGAAACAATTTCAAAACACGAAATTGTTCTGAGAGAATTACATCTTCATGTTTTCAAATGTTTAAAATTACTCCTTATTTTTTGTGTTTCTAATCAATTAAAATCAATAGAGACTTTACAAGATAAATAATTGCAGATTTATATCTACATTAAGAATCAGTATTAAATGCCTTTAAAATATAATTTTACAAGATCAAGAAAAGTCTTATTTATTTGAGAAGCATACCTACTGTATCAACAAACAAAACATTTCATCCGATATCCAATTTAATGTCACTCAAATTCGCCAGAAAAACAGTAACAAACTCGTAAATTGTACGAAAGTTTAATTGAAGTGGAAATATTCAATGAATAATAGTTAGAAGTGAATTTAAAGCAAACAGGAGAAAATACTTCGCTTGACCGCATCTTCTCTGTTAAACGCCAGCTGCCGAGACCAGTCTTCACAAACAATCAGAATTCAGAACAAGCTTCCAGTAGCTTCAAACTCATAACAAACTACAAGCAAACACAATGAAGTATATTTTGAGGATGTAATATATTTATATATTACAGGAAGTTTAATTATTTTAAAGCGTGGCGCTTTTGTTACCTTCCTTCTGTTGTATTATATTATAATGAAACCTTTGGAATACGTATCGAAATGTATGTGGCTAAATACAATAGACGTAATTTATGTTGTGAATAATAAGAGGCATACATATTTTCGAAATAATTGTCTGTAATTTTATCGTCAAAATTCATGTTATTACAGAACGCTTTTTTACATACCTACATGAAATCGAATGTAATATTCAGTATCCATGTATAATGTTTTTATATTAGAAAAATGTATCCAACATTAATGTTGTGCAATTTTTGTCGTCTTCAATTTTGTTGAATTAAAGAATTCATAGAAACTAATTTTGTTTTATTATTTACTACGTTCTTCATTTAATACATGTTTACGTTCGTCAAAAAACAACGCAATATTAAGTCTGTGAAACGGCATATAAATTATAAAGCTCAACATTTAATTCTAAGAAATGTTCGTGTACACGTGTATTTACACACGTTTTCATTTAAACAATCAAATATAGTGCAAATGTCTCATTTGTAACTAAAACATTAATTTTCAATTCTTAAATACATTTATTATACTCTTTAAGGGTTGTAGTAAATACTTCAAAGTGTTCTGTACGTAACGTTCACGTCAGTTAAATCAAAGTTTAAGCCACGTTAGTTCAGTATCTGGGGAATTCAGATCCGTCCGTGGTAGCGCATGTGCACCATTTAGAAAGTTTAAGTATACCGTACGCGCGAACACAGTCGCGTCTACGGTCTTCGTAGCACTACACGTAGCTCGGTTACGAGGCTGCCGGCTACGAACTTCCAACGCTACGATTTTACCTACAAGTAATAATGACAGAGTGAACTTTTAACAATTATTATCAATTAGTGCGATGTGAACTAATGATGTTGTTGGGAAAACTTTTGTTTTATGTACATTTCGGACTTGTCTTCCATGTTGTGATTTGTTTTAAGGACACAGTTGGTAAGATATGGTTAAAAATAATTGTTTTTATTGCCATATATGGTTCTCTTTTTTATCAAATTAGACAATAGTGCAAGTAAAATACTAGAATGAAGTAAATAAATTATTGTGAAACCGGATTAAAATAAAAGTACACATGAAAGACAAACCCTGATATCCGGAGACACACAAAAAGTAAAATAAAGTGTCTATCTACTGATTGATTCTGAATACAAGTAAAAAAAATTAAAGTTTTAGCCGTAGGGAGTGGAACAAACTACTTTTGATATGTGGCCGAAGTTTGTCGTTTACCTTGGTTAAAGTGATATAAAACAGAAGAAACTCTTGAACACTAAGCACGTATTTTTGCATGACTTTTGATACATTGCCCACTTGAGATAAAATGTGTTATGGAAAGAACATTGGATAGTTGTGAATAGTAAACAGCTATTTTAAGATAAATTACAATTGTTTTAGTGAACTATTAAGCTTTAATAATTTTATACTATTAATGACTGTTTGCTTTTTCTACCCCATTTTATGTATTTATATTAAAAATGGCATGTCAAATAAATAAATAGTAGGCAATTATTACCATTTATACAGACCAATTCAATAAATTAATTTGAGTTTAAATTCATGTTTATAATAAAGTCAAAATTAACTCCGAAACAGAGGACGATTAATAATAATAATACCCTTTGATAATATTCGAAGTAGTCCTAATGAATCGTTTGCCGTTTCGTTTCGCGGGTCATTCTATTTCTAAATTGAAAAAGCTATAATAGAATGTCCGTATCAGAAATACATTTTGTAAATTTTTATAACCCAAATAATGTTTATTATGCATTCATAAATAAGTAAGAAGAGTTACTTTATTACCCGCAAACTGCCTCTTTCACTACTAATGAATTCTTTATTGCATATAAAACAAAATAAGTGCCAATGTATCTTCAAAAGAAAATGGATAGTATACAGGGTTACTTGTAAAACACCAGCAACCTTGCAGGACAAGATAGCAAACATCATAAGTAACAACATTTGTTCTACGGCTTTTGGCATAACGCAATTAATTATTTTTAAATGATTTTTTAAACTTTTATTGTACTCTCCTAATATTTGTCTATGTTCATTTGTGTATGTTCTATTCATTATCGGATGGACGACGCGACACCCCCTTGCCCTTCTCGTTCGCTTCTTGTTAATGTAATTTTTGGGAGGCGTAGAGTTTATAATATTCAACCTGAAAATTAAATGAATATTTATTTTTGTATGAAAATAAAATCTAACAAATTATCAAAAGTCGTAGAACAAATGTTGTTGCTTATGATGTTAGCTATCTTGTCCTGCGAGGTTGCCGGTGTTTTACAACTAACCCTGTATAATGTGCATATAATGAGCGTAATTTAGTTGTAAAAACTTTATAAATATAGGCATTAGGTACATGTTTAAAGGCCAATTATACTATTATATCGAAACCACGGTTACTTCTATCTCGAATAATTGACATTTAAATTCTAGATACCAGAGTGAGCAAGAAATTCGTAAAATCTTAAATAACCCTAAAAGCTTTTAGACAGATTTCTTGATTAAGACTCTGCATATTCGCATGTATCTGTCGTGGTCATATCGTAGATTTGATCATTTCATGATATGACTGGCCATTTCACGAAATGGTCGCATATCGTGAAATGGCCAACATAGTTCGATCAGATCGTTAAATCGTCAACGTTTCACGATTTGGTCATCCACATTTGGCCAGATCGTATAAAATATAAAGAGTCCATAAAATATTAAAAAAATTCAGAATAACTATATTCTAAAAACTTGTTTAATGTCATTTAAGTTAGTGCCGCGGCAGCGGCCGGCAAATGCCAGAAGCGAATCGTTTTTGCAATAGAAAACAGTTTGGTTAGGTTAGGTTAGACTTTGATAAACAACGCACGAGCCGAGCGAGCAAAGCGAGCGTGCCGCGGCAGCGGCCGGCGAGTGCCAGAAGCGGATCGCTTTTTAAAAAACAAACAATTATAATAATATAGTAGTAGTTTCTTAAATTATTTTATTTAAGTCGCATTTTTTCTTAAATACATATAAGATATCCACATTTTCCATAGTACTCGTACCTCTTCGTCGTAAATTCTTTGCTATGACTTTCTTCATAATATTGTTCTTAAACGAATTATGAAGTTTTTAACTGCGAATAATTTAATTTTCGCCAGCGGCCGCCATCTTATCACATAAACACAGAGCTTGCAGCGCCTCTACCAACGATTAATGTAACTATTTTACGATATGATCAAATAATTTTGATCATTTCATGAAAAAACCGTGCGTTAATTGGCCATATCGTGAAACGATTTCTTATCATTGATCTGCCCAAACCACATCATGATGTGGCCAAACTAAATTGGCCATTTCACGATATGCGACCATTTCGTGAAATGGCCACTCATATCATGAAATGATCAAATCTACGATATGACCACGACATATCTATTCCGGGCGAAGCAGGAATAGATACATGCGAATGTTGCGATAATTCAAATGAATTATCACGTATTTATTAAGATCACGTATGCCTTCTGCCCTTTGAATACAATGTTTACTTGATGGTTGTTTTTTATTATTTCTTCCAAAGGAAACTTGATAAAAACAAAGAGAAACAAAATAACAAGCTCCATAATACTTAATAATTGTTTTTATCCACTTATATTAATTTATGTATTCTACTTATATTGTACGAATCTCATAATTGTGTATAATAAAATTTCAAAACATAATAACTGTATGAATTTAAGGCTTATATCGGTACAAATTAATTAAAAGACCCACAGTTATTATTACTTCTAGTGTTTACTTATACAACAATGGAATCTGTATTTACTCACAATCAAAACATTGTTTTTGTTACCCATTAATTAGGAATAGCGATCGAAAATGCTTTATATATCTTAATTTTAACCTAAGTACTTACCCTCACAAAAAAAAACAAGAACTTGCTTAAAGTACCGCTTTCGCCAACTTTATCCATGTAATAGATAAAAGAAGCACTAAATGCTACAAACTTAAGTTATCAAGCCGACTGCAGCAACCGTAATTTCACGGTACGACGTACGTCACGTTGCACGGTACGCTAACAGTAAATGTATTTAAGGCAAACTCATTTGCGCAAAGCGTTCTGCTCCTAATCCATACATGCTTTGTATTACAAACAAATGTATGCGCGATAATTCAAGACTGATTACATCGCTCAAGGAAGATAACTTAAAAAGCAAATCTTGTAAGCGAGTGACTGAATGTATATTCATACCTATTTACTCGCACGCTTGACGCGTCTAAATAAATGAGGGTACATTTTTGCTTTATATTTTTGTTGTCTTTGTTGATCGTGCCGGCTGTTCAAAAGGTTATGATATCATATTTTACGAACGTTACATTTAGATATAAAAACTAATATGGTTCTGTATACAAATGTATATGTTTTGGGAATATGGTATGTTATTAGTGTAATATATCAATTTGTTAGTGCTCTGTGAAAATAACCTTTATTGTGTTCGTCCTTTGAAACCAAAAACATTTATATAATAAAAAAAAACTCGTTAAATTAACAACTTTTTGAGTTACTTTTTTACTGTTTTAGTAGACGATCCAATCAAGCCAAAGTACCGGCAAACAATCATCTAAAAATCTGTTTTAACAAAGGAATACTATAGACGCTTCGTGAGGGCTTTTATCTAACGACGATCTTAACGGAGAATCAATCATAACAAACATACGAAACCTGCAAAAGTGATTGTTGTTTCGCATAAGCCGAAGATCTAAGCCGGCTTAGTGGCGTCAAGCCCTCGATGTCTCTCTCACTTACCCGGCCAATTTAGAAGATCCGCTAACTAAAAACATACTCTCTATTAATCAGGTTAAGCTGATTGGTTCCTTGAGTGAAGAATAGTTTCATCTAGTTTGTGAACGCAGTCGAAAAAGTTTGGAAACCCATTTGTCTTGCTATCTGTAATGCAATATTCACGGACTACTTACTACATACATTTTAGTTTAAGTAATACAAATATAAATTTCTTATAACCATTAAATATTAGTTAACCTTTAGCGTTAGTGCAATTATATGCAAATCTTTTATTTTCAGAAATATTGTACCTAAAACTTTTATTAGTGGTTCGAGGGCAAATTCATTGTGTCTTAAAAATAAAACTACAAAACATTTCAAAGTAATGTAATTAGAAGTCAATATAATCAAACAGATCAAAGAATAAATTATTCATACAAACGATATTAAAACATACATTATTACGCAGCATAAGGACAAGTCTAAGAACTACAAAACTGATTTACGTAGGTATGCAACAATTGTTGAATACATTGAACAATTTTCATTACAATAACCTTCCGGGGAGAGTCATGTTGTGGCCAGCTGCCGACAAACTTCGCTTGCTAGGTCCGCTACTACAGTAGAACACTCTCATAGGAATGCGAATAATAGTCTTATATTAAGCTAAACGATTGCTCTACATACTGCACCTAAATTAAAAGGTAATGTAATTCAAATATAACTAAAATTCTATAGATATGTATACAATACATTCTTGTGTATTTTTAGTATAGAGTCTGCAATTAACATCTCTTCCGTCTCATCTACCGTGGCCAAAATCCATCTAAAGAAACTAACAAAATGAAAACGCTTGTAACGTCGTGTCGATATATTTTAGCCACTTACGTGGATGGTATGTACTCTTACAGAATAAAGTTTGTTTTAAAGTTCATACATTTTGCAAGAGAACCTAGCCAAGATCACCGGATTTTTTATTTATTTATGTAAAAACTGCTCTTTTTTCTTGCCAAATTTATACTAGGTATATGAAATAGAATTTTTTTTATTCAGATCGTTAATAAAAATAGATATTAATTATACTGAAGGTATTAAAAATCTTATAATTCACAAATTCATCAAAAAGATAGGTATTCGTCAACAAATACCTACCTTCCTTTTCCTCCTCCCTTAAACTCATAACATTAATATAAAAATAATGTTTCGAAATTTTATCTTAAATAGAATTAGCGTATGTTAATTTTCCGCAAGCCTCGGGTTACAACAAATAAGTGTCGTCTGTTTCAACAGTCTTTATTACCTCATAAAGCCACTCAGGAAAACTTATACACACTAATTAGCGTTCGTTAGCTGCATCAAACATACATATTTTGGTATTTTCACATTAAATATGAGATAATCCTTTTCATTTCTGTTTCAATTTATAGTATAGGATTCATAGTGTCTTGTTTGTATAAAATTGTCAATGCTTAAACTATAACTAGTACTTATACTATATAGTTTAACTAATTAATAAAAGTTGCAGTAAAATAGACTACGTAAATATAAATAGCACATTGGAACAGACCTTTATTACATTATGTGTTGATACTGATAGTACTGATATTATGTGTCCGTTATTACAGCATCGCGCTTATAATTGGGCAATAACTGTTTTAAGGCGTCTCCATCCTATCACGTCCGGGCAACTTCGCACGAGCCATGAAATTAAGAACAACTGAACTTCATTTATCTCGGCTTGTTACTTCTCGGACGATAAGGTTTGGAAACACGGCTGGAAACTTCCCAAAACTTACAAGCAACTTGGTCAAAAGTTGTCGAATCACGCCGATCGTTCACAAATTTGTTAGATACTCGCGCTATGTTTTAAAATAATCTATGCGTCAATTCTTATCTGAAAAGTTAGATGATTTGTTGCCGAGACTTTCCACATTTCATTGAAATAACGAAGTTTCGTCAAACAAAATTTTTCCTACGAAGAAAATTAATATGTTTTTTGTCGTTCCAATAAACAACTATGACATTCCTACGAATTGATGATTGTTATTGTTTTAAATTTTTTTCCTTATGATATTATTTTTTATCAACGATGGAATAATCATTTTGTATAACTGTTGTATAATTTTGTAATTTAGATCAAGAAATGGTCTTTGTACAAAACAATTTGTAATGCTGAGTTTACACCTACGTTCAATCTTCTCTAGTAGTGAGCGGATTGTAATTTATCTTTAGCTAATGGATTACTATTGGTCGCCTACACAAGGTCTATTTAAAGTGGAATAAACTTCTTACATTAAGATGGTTGCGTGACGCCTGAAGTTAGTAAATTTGGCACGGTAGAGCGGCATGGCGAAGCCGCGGTTGGATACTCAAATATACCTATTACCATCAACCTCAAAGCGAGACATGGCTTGAAAGCATTGTCTTGTTCGTAAATAGAAAATATTTATTGACAAACATTATTGCAGAGTCACGATACATTGCACCGATTAAATACTGATCGTAAATTGAGATTAGACAATGCTAACAAATGCGTAGTTCTTAGAAATTGTTAGATTAGAAATCGTATAATTTGTTCCACTATTGTACCGTTGATATAACATTTATTTAACCCGACAATACAATATATCGCAGTGTTTCCTGTGGTTCTGCTGTTTGCGGTCTTTAAGGTTCATATTTAAACTAAAACCGCTGACATTGATGTAGAGCAATTTACGTAGAAAATCCAGGTTGAAATGGTAGAAAATGTATATAAAAATAGTTTTTCAGTACAAATATTTCAATGCACAATTTACGAGCCCACTCTGTAAAACATTCTTTGGATATCAATAATCGTGTTCTCGTTTCTTTCAATGCATTCCACCAATTTTGATCTTACACGAAAAAAGGTCCTGGAAAATCTTCGAATACATTATTTTAGCATGACTATCTGACTATGACCTGAAACATACACAATATTACAAACCAACAGATCTAAGCTGATTGCATTACATCCTCTTTGAAACAAAACAACTATACCCAAGTTTTAAGAATATCCACACGATAGTAGTAGGGGAGCAAAATAAATAAACAAGTATACAGAAGTCCTAATTAAATTCTTTGGTTCTTTAAATAAATGCGCTAGTTTCGACGTATAGTTCCTTTTAATTAATAATTAATTTAATTTAATTGCGTATTAATAAAGGCCATTTTTGGAAACTATAGACAATGATTAAATGCAAAACATTTCGTGTTAAAAAACGAATAAAAAAAAAACATAAAACAAAGGTCCCGTGCGTCGTCCCGTGTTATGAAATAGTCGACTTGGTATTGCAATATACGTCGTTTTCATGAAATGACTGAAGCATAGTTTCCGTCTATATTATTTATTATATTTGGTGTGTCTTTCATTTTTAGTCAAGGCTTAACAAGAGTGAGTAGATACTGCAGAATTTTGGCAATAAAATTTTGCAAATATGTAGATAACTGTACTTATAGTAACGAATAATCTACAAAGGATAAGAAATCAGAAATCAATAGCCTTAAAATACACCAACTTTTAGAGAGTAAGATATGAGAATGATTCTAAGAATAAAACCGAACCTTCTTTAAAACAATAAATCTTTGCGTTCGACTGGTCATAAATATCAAAGTCAAAAAGGGATTATTGTGCCTGGCAATTATTTTATAACAATTTTTCCTTAGGCCAGAAAAAGTTGCCATTTTTTCACGCAATACCATTCCACTCGATCTTAGAGCACGTTTTATTTCGCTCCAATATTTTCAACTTGCCGGATGCAACGGCACTTCGCTGAGAGTATGTTCAGTTTTGGTAGTTTAGTTGGAGTTTTTAATTCTAAGTTAGTAAGAAACCATGAACATTGGGCAGTTTTAGCATGACGCAGACCATTAGTGGAACGAGGTATTTTATAGAGCGAATATTCCCCCTGTTGCTTGCCCCTACAAACAATATCACTCACAAGGGAAGCCGAAAATAAAACAAGCTTTAAGGGCCACAATAACAGACAGTGTGTACTGTGTAGTCGCTAATCCTACTCAAAATTATTTTTTAATTATGAACACCGTTAAAATGTTTACAAAAATATATACTATATATTTTCTCTTTCTTAAGTTCTAATGTAACCAAATTAAAATAATTGTCTACCCTAGCAATGATGAAAGTCGCTTAAGCAAGAAAAATATTACCAATAACATGGGATTTATTTTCTTCCAATTTATTTTATCTGTGGATCGCAATCGCAACTGGTGGATATTTTCCAATCTCCACGCTCATCTTCCTCAAATATCTTTATTCGTTGGACACGTAGTTTATTTTAATGTTATTTTTAAAATCGCAGATTTGATTCTTGGTTATGTATCTTTTATGAAAGTATAATATTAACTAATTATAATATAATTTTATATTATAATTTTTTAATACCCACATAATAATTTTCACAATTCAACCCAATAATATTTATTACGCGATCTTTCTTTATTTTAATTGTATTAAACTAATGACATAGTCATATTTCATTCATCACTCTATTTTAACGAACTAGCTTAAATTCACCACAATTTATTACCATTTCCTTGACATTTTATTGTCAATTAAAATGGTTAGGGAGCCAGGTGCAAATTTGGTTAATTATTTCCTCTCAAGAGATAATTCGTCAGACGCATCAGAGTATAATATTATAAAGCCTCGTGAACGTCAGCTGGCGCTCGGTTGGGGGGATGAGCGGTTGTAGCCTCCCACGCACGTAGGAAAAAAAAATACATTCATTCATTTCCTCTCAGCTAAAAATTTGTCAAATTGTAGCTAACCCAATATCTCAACGAAAAAAAATAATCAGCTGGTTACAACATGGTGTATTATACGTCAGCTGGTGTCTCGAACATGAAAAAAATAAAATTATTTTCCGTGATTTCCTCTCAAAAAAAATTTACCTGATGATAGCTTATATGTAACTGTGGATATATATATATAGGTCAGCTGGCTGTATCTTGGTGGAAAAACCGTCAGCTGATACTTTGAAAGTTATTACATAGGAGTTAGACAGAAGCATCTGTTGCCAATTTATATGCATCAACTGACTAGGTTTTCCTCGAATTATTACTAGCAGATTTTTTTTATTTATCGCATCAGTATATTAACAATCAGCTCACAAATTTTCATCTGAGATGAAATGACGTATCTTTAATTATTATCGTTATTTTTAAAAATTCAAGCAACACACGCTAGCATAATATAGACAGTAATAAGTAGATAGGGAGGCGAGGTAGCTAAATGGCGTAATTCAACGGCGTCGTCGAGACTTCATCAAAATAGAAAGATAAAATAATTTCGAAAAGAAAAGCTTCTATGGTAAAAACCATTTTAGCGGTGGGTTTGGCGTGTACGGATTTTCAAAAATGTAAAAAAAAACAGTTACTTGGGCATTCTCGAGCGCGTCAGATATTCATACTACGTATGCCCCAAGTGCCTCTGATAACAACGGTATACTAATCTGCCGGTTTGCGTGGTGGGGCTAGGCATATAAATTCGTCAAAAATGCACAAAAAAAAAAATTTACTCGAGCGCGTCAGATTTTCGGATGGGGTGTTAATTAGGCCCCAAGAAAGCTCCCCTTAAAAAAACTGACGATTACGGCATGACGATAAGTTACGATGAATTTTTGAAAATGCAGAAAAAAAAAGTCCTTTTGAAATAGATTTTATCTTTTGAGTCAGATTTTCATAGGGGAGGTTTATCTAGGTATCCTGAAAGCATATTTTCTTAATCTGATAAAAATGTTGGTGGGTTCTCTTAATCTGACCGAAAAAGGTTTGTGGGTTTCTTTTTTTTAATCATCGTTTTTTCATATCAATTTTTCTTACCACCCTCAGTTTTCGAGATATACTCAAAAAACCGGGAGTTTGAGTTTTTATGATGCTTCAAGTAAAAAAAAATTAAACTTTGGACAAA
Organism: Colias croceus; assembly: GCF_905220415.1. Taxonomy (NCBI): domain Eukaryota; kingdom Metazoa; phylum Arthropoda; class Insecta; order Lepidoptera; family Pieridae; genus Colias; species Colias croceus. The sequence continues at coordinate 6,151,313 of NC_059546.1, forward strand.
AATGAAAAGAGACCTTTTTTTGTAAAATAAAATTACCTTTTTTGCTTATTTAAACTTTTTTTGTTGAAAAAGTAAAGTTCGCGACTTATATACTGCAACGCGTTTTTCGGAAGATGAAATGGCTCCTCCAGACTTCCGGTCATGCGGAAACCGGCAGATTTTGTGTTTTTGGTAAGTTTTAGATTATATTCTTCAAAATTAAAATAAAAAAAATCGCGCTCGAGAATGCCGGGTTAACGTTTTTTTTTTACAAGTTTGCGACCCTATAACTCGGCGGCGTCAAGGACTTATGGTCAGATTAATTAAATTTAGTCTTAAAACACTAAAATCAACCCCCAATATCTTAATCTGACGCGCTCGAGTATTTCAGACTATCGATTTTTTTTTACTAATCTGATCGTCTATCCTAGGCGCGCGTCACTACATATAGAGCTAAATAGTGAAAAAGTTTGTTCTATTAGGTCTAAGGTATCTCTCATATCTTAAACTGCCACGCTCGAGTATTGCAGAAAATTCTCCTCTTCGCCTCCCTATCTAAAGGTACGCTTGGAGGTGGTTAGTTGTGCGCATGATCGGGGTACTACGTACATTCAGCCACATCGGTAAACATGTTTTTACAAATATTATAAACTGCATTTAAAAATAACTATCATATCATCAAATTCACATAATTACCTAAAAGTGTAACAAATATGAAATAACCCACTAAAAACATTAGTTAACTATAATTATTAAAAAAATAATAGTTAATATATAATTAATAAAGTTATTACTTATCTTTTACGGGGACTTATGTTGATGGAATTCCACGTACCTCGATGATTTTGTTAATGTCTCATTATATTCGAGACACCAGCTGACGTATAATACACCATGCTGTAACCAGCTGATTATTATTTTTCGTTGAGATATTGGGTTAGCTACAATTTGACAAATTTTTAGCTGAGAGGAAATGAATGAATATACTTCTATGCTGAATGCTACAACCGCTCACCCCCCCAACCGAGCTCCAGCTGACGTTCACGAGGCTTCATAATACTATACTTTGATGCATTTTACTAATTACCGCTTGAGAGGAACTTGGTCATAAAATCTGCTTCTGGCTCCCGGACCAAAAGGCTTACTTTGTAATTTCATTTCGTATAAGCTTTACTAATAACTTTGACATTTTTCAAACAATGAAACTTAGGGGAGAGCGCTGATAGAAATCTCGCGTACCGCACAAAATTTTATCACTTTGTAAAGAATATTTAATTTTGCGAAGCTACATAAATGCTACAAAAACATCAAACAAGAATTGTCATTATTAACACATTCAAAATACATAACATTTGTACATGGGTTTAATAAAAGAAAATTCGATATTTACGCGCTCGCTATATTGTATTTGCAGTATTGACTTTGTATAGGGAAAAACGTTCATTATCGACTTACGCAGACAAATAAAACAATATAGCTCCCCGAGGCCCGCTTTGTTGGATATTGCGTCCCGCAAGCAAATTTGCCCAAGGCACAATAAATGCTTAGGACTGTACGTGTGAGAATACAAGCCGACAACGATTATGTTTGTACATTGTACGTACACAAATATATGGACGTAGATAAAATGAGGCTAGTTATAGCCAAGAGTGACCCCGAGGCTCGCTAGTGGAGGAGCCTTGTTAGTTCACGCGATATACTCGTACGTTCAAATTGTTAGGGATGCACATATAGATGAGCGGATGATAACGATATTGTTCAATATTTAGGTATAGTAATTATTTGTTGTATAAGATAAAGTGTTTATGAAATATGCTATGGCCATACTGCCATACTATAACATCTTTAAAATCAAATCGAATTTAGATGTAGCTGTAAATAATTTTTTTCTAATTATAATTACTTTAATCATGTATTTTGTGCAAATAAATAGATACTACTTCAATTTTAAATAACGATTTCCTCAAATTTTTAACATTTTTTATAAAACCATTAAATCGTAAGTAATTTCTTAAAACGAACTGCATTTTATCAAATCAGTTAACCCATATCTTCATTAGCTCAGAATTTACCTTTCTTTGCAGTTAAAGAACTTTGCGAGAACAATAGAATTATATTGAAAGCAACAGAAAGTTTCTTCACTTTTTCCTTTCAAGTATAATTAAGCGTCTTACTTCAAAGTAGAAGGCTTTAATATAATTACTTTTATATTTATTTCGCGTAAAAAATATCGATTATTTTTTCTTTAATTAATTATGGTCTCCTAAGTTTGACTTAGAAAGTTTTATAAAAACTGCTCTTAGAAAGTATGTACTTGGTTCTTTTTTCGCAGAATTTTATGAAGTAAATTACTCTGCCGCTATTAAATTAATTGTACATATTTTATTATTCAGACTAATATAATGAACTCTACATTTATTATCTCATAGACTCTTATAGATTAATTTTCGGGATATTTTTATTATAAAAACGCTTACTTGTAACCCCTTACATGTATTTAAATAAAATAATTTATTTATTTATAATCTTAATTGCACACAAAACAAAATACAAATTTCACACACACAGACAGGACATTTGATGCAAAGGGCGGCTTTATTGCTTCAAGCAATTTCTTCCAAGCAACCCTAGCAACCAATGTTTTGAAAAAAAAATGAAAATTAGATTAAATAATCAAAGTGTTAGTAATTGTTAGTAAAAATAAAAGTGTTAGTTGCATAAACTAAATTCATAATGCAAGGGGATTATGAGTGTTCACATTTAAAAACGAAGATGATCGATCTCTATATTATTCTTGATCAATTTGTACGTTCCTTCTGTTATGAATATATATCAATTTACAGCAGATCTAAACAAGACAGGCCGACTGCTAAATCGCTAGAGCTCAATTGAGACAATTCAAATTTCTATTTACTTTCATTTGAGAATTGGATAACTGTCCAAAATAACGCCAGTCCGGGAAATAGGACAATAGTCACTGGGTGTATTCGAGATCAGCTTGTCCAATAAATGTCACGATATGAATTAATGTTTCTGAAATGAAAAACGAAGGTTATACGTGCTTTCCTTTGTGACGGACTTTGTAAAAAACTTATCCTCAATTGTATTAAATCTTTTCGTCGGCACGATCAAACAAAATCTTATTTTATTTACAATAATTGTATCGTTGACTATTCATTTGCGCCGGCTTCGCTCGGCTTTTTTATAATATCGCTTTAGATAATAATACTGTTCAAGTTACAGCACAATTAATTTATATCGAAGATGTCACACATCCTCCTAAAAAAATATTTATTCAGATCAATATGAGATGAGGTCTAATGATATAAATTATCAATAATAAAAATAATAAATTTATGTTTATTTATTTTTTTAATCTATTCATGCAAACTATTTAACTATTTCTGCACGATTCAGTAATAAACATCAAAGGAAATCTAAGTAAATTTATAATATATTTGTTCTTTATAAAACCTCTTCACAAATTTCATATAGAAACATTCCATTTATCTCTATTAAAAATAATAGAAAAGAAACTGAGTGCAATGTGTGTAATTCTCAGAATGACGTGTAGCCTCAAGAGTACGTGTTCAGCATAACATAGGAACTGGAAATCTGTTGCAAAATGTAATCAAGTGTAATCTCTTTAACTAAATGCGATAAATTTGTGCATTGTTTGACGATAATAAGAACAAGTGATAACTGCGTTAAAAACAACCGACTTCAAACTTGCACTTGCAAAAATGCCCATAAAATAAAAACTAAGTACTGGGTCTATCCGAATAAAATTTTTATGGGACCAATTCGACACCATCTCGCAACGAACAAAAAAAGAATCACGTAAATCGGTTCAGAAACCTCGGAGTAATCAGTGTACATACATAAAAAAAAACATACCGGCCGAATTGATAACCTCCTCCTTTTTAAAAACAGAAACATACAGTTTATAGTGACGTAAATATTTTAACATACAGGTACAACACAATCGAAATCAAAGGAATTGTTAATATATTTGTTTGCAAAGTCAATACGAATTATTATTTCGTAATAAAGAAACATGAATAAGGTCGTCCAAACGAAATTAATTAACACGGAATATTGACATTATCCTGTAACGATTTTTGCAATACTAATGATAATATTTCTCAATGTTGATATTTCATACAGATTTAACCAATTGAACTGTAGACTGATTTGTATTTGAAGATTTAAATGAACACTTTTATTTCTAAATAATTTTTATTATGGTTTTTATATAAACGTTTTCATGCTTGGGATTTGGTAAAAAGAATCCTCTATAATTGTTGTATTTTAATTTATATCGAATAAATAAAATTATCGTGTCACAGTTTTCGTTGCCATACTCCTCCGAAACGGCTGGACCGATTCTCGTGAAATTTTCTGTGTATATTAGGTAAGTCTGAGAATCGGCCAACATATATTTTTCATATGTAGGTACCACGGGTGAAGCCGGGGCGGACCGCTAGTATGTTTTCATACGAACTCTACAACTATTAAGTAGTAGTAATGGGTAATTATGAGGTGTTAGCAACACAACAATTTTGGGAAGGACGAGAAATCTTGCGTGAGATGGACTCATAAAGAGTTTGGCAGTTTAAACATAACTGCTCGAACTCGTACTCTGTTCCATATTTACCGAACCATACTCTACATTATACAACTAATACAGATATTTTCAATTGATTTAAAGTTGAAATGAAACGAAAACATTTCTTTAACTAATAATTAGCAAACAAGCAGTCATCCGACCGTTCTCCGCTATATCGTTTCAAATTTATAACTGGGCTTGGGTAGACCCATTTGTTAGACACTGTTTACTTTTATTTCGAGCCTCAGATAATTAAAATCTCCTTCCACTTCACTGTTTTCATAAATTCAAATATCATTCAATGTCGTACAATAAAAGTACAAATTCTATTTTATGATGAGTATAATTTTATTATAAAACTATTTTATTAATAAACTAAAAATACCGTTCTTATTTTTATTGATAAAATTATACCTCTCCTAATTCTCTAGTGGTCTCCTTGAAAATAAAGTTTTCATCATAGTTTGGATTATTTTAATGGTAATAATAATAAATTCAATAAATGTTGTAGTAAAAATCTTCCAAAAAGTTTTTCAAAATATGTTTAGTTTACCTTGCTGGTCTTGTTTCATATGATAAGTTGTATGCCGGAGGCTCTTACCCATGTTTAACTCATCCCACAATCCCATGGAGAACCCCATCGTATTAAAGAAGGGTATAAATGTAGAGGAAACGCAGCAAATTTGGAATACTGCACGTAAATTGGAATACCTTGGATACTCAATAATTATAAGCGCCATCTGTGTTTTCTTCTTTCAAGATTATCGTCATATCCCATACGGATCTAATGAGTACTAAAAACAGACCACCATCTTGACATTTCGGCTGCCAGCCTCGTAGAAGCGAAACGTCAATATTCAAATTTTTTTCGGTAAGAAAGCAATCAGTGACAATCATTTACTATTATATTATGTAAAATCTTTATTGTTATTATTTAAACTATTAAGCGACCTTTTTAGTTTATGATTTTACTTTTATTTTGTTAGTTAATATTTCTGAAATAAAAAATGTGATATGAAATTTTAGGTTTGGATGTCATGTTGTTAATTTGGAATACCGAAAGTGAATATAATTTGGAATATTCCAAATTTTGTGCAAATTTTTGTAAGAAGATATCCAATCTTGTTTTTTTTTAGAAATGTCTGCATCCCATAAGTACAGCAAGAGAAAGAAGTGGGACAACGTGTCCGCGGCGATTATCGCTGTTCGAGAAAAGAGAATGAGATACTTGAAGGCAGCTAAACACTTTAACATTCCCAGGTCAACCCTCTTTCGATTTTTTAATAATGACTCCTCGATTGAATCTATAAAGAATAAAGCCATTGGTCGAAGGCCAGTTTTGGGTACAGATATTGAAAACATGCTGGTTGAGTACATATTAAGTAACTATGGAGAATAAATTTTATGGGCTGACCAGAATGGACGTTTGCGTCGGTTGGCATATCGATTAGCTATAAAAAATATTCAAAACGCTTTTAAGGATGAATTTGCTGGAAGATACTGGCTAAAGGAAATCCGGTATTTATATTATATGTGATTACTGCAAGAATTAATGACTAATAAATATAGTAATTTTAGTTCCTAATTTAACACTGATCTGTGATTATTGTGACTGATTATTACATAATAATTGTATTAGTGTAAGCTATTTTGTTATAAAAATGATTATCAAGAGAACTGAAAACTGTTAAACTGTTATAAGTAAAAATAAGATTTTTTTTAGATATGAAGGAAAAGTGTAAGCAATATCAAAGAAAAAAAGGTGATCATAATTTGGAATACTATATTCCAAATTATCTGCACCATAAGTCAAATGATGCTTTTGGAGTTAATTTGTTTCATTAATATTTTGATATTGTTCTTAGTTTTCGATTTGTTTTATTCTTTCTATTATTAAAGTTTATTAATTTTCTGACCATTTGATGTATTTTTTATTGGGCTAAGCCATTTTATTTTCTACTTATTCCCAAAAAACAAACCGGTATTCCAAATTTGCTGCAGTTCCTCTATCTCCATTTCATATTATGCACGCCCCTTCTTTACATATTTATTTACACTTAAATGGATTGGAACTTTTCATCGAAAATATTCATAACTGATAATCTCGTCTCTATTTTAAAATATTATGTTAATTAAATATAGAAAGTGTTAGATTTGTTTAATAATTCACTGTAGTTGACTAGAATCAATTATCTTTAGAACTTTAAGCTGCATATGCATATATCCATATTGTATACATCACGAGATTGGCGTGTTTTAGAACCGAAGTTAATGTAAAATAGCACTTGACTAGAAAGCGGAATCATGACCTAAACTACCAAGTTTATCTTCATAAAGACATTAAGTATAGGTATTAAGTATATTATATTCTTTTATTAAAAATAATAAGATAATATTTCAAATGATTTAATTGAATTCTATACTACTATAAAAAACGACCTACATACGACTAGTTCATTAAAATTTTTAAATACCATTTATGAGATAAAATTTTCAGTGGCATAATTAAATAAAACTTATTTCCTGACATGTTTGAAGATTGTGAAGAGTTTTCAACTAAAGCTCTGAGAGCTTTGCATGTCATGTTTAGCTTTTCAAGGTCAGTTACGAACACTTACTGAACTTAGAAACATTTTAATTCATTTTATTTTTAATTCATGTTTAATCATGTGACTTACTATAAAACTTTTATGTTTACCAATTATTAAGGTCAGTACAGCATTCATTGAATAAACAACGTAACTGTTAAAATTTTCTTTGTTAGTATGTCTACAATCGTACAGTAGATATAAATAAATTCGTTTTATACGTTTACATTAGAGCCGATTAAAAGTAAATTTATTTAGAGAACTAGTATGAACACTTGGTTTTACAATTATTGATTTTGCATTATTGATTTTGTATTATTTTAGAACGCTTATAAAACTATAATATTTTACCATTCAACATGAAAATGATATCGATTTTGTAAGACAACATAATGATACGCTCAGGTATGGAAACCGACCATTTAGATTTTAACATAACACGCCGCTGGGTGAACGCTATCGAATAACATATTTGTAGACGCGTTTCAACGGTCTAATTATTAGTTAAGCTTAACTTGGGCTTCGTTAATACAAGCTTTGCTCTTACCTTGTTAGTCGTATTAGAGCACTCATCCCTCACAATTCGTACACAAATAGCACAAAGCACTTAGCATACAGCACCAATTATAAAATCCACGAGCATGGGTAACGTCGATGCTTGCTTTAAAATAAATTGAGGCAACAAATTGCAATCTCGCTCAATTAGGCACGCGTGTTGCATGGATATAAAATCAGCAATTTAATCAGTCGTATTAAGTGTATTGTAACTGTAAATAAAATTTATTAATCACACTTATTTGCAGTAAGCTCCAATAATGAAGCGTTATGATTTTGAGACCCAATCAACTGAGTGTTTACTTGGAAAATATCGTTTATTATTCACTTGATATTCATGCAATAGAGAAAGAAATATAAAAAAATATAAATATTGTTAAAAATTTTAACATTGGAATCTTTTGACAAATGAATACTATAATATACAAATATTTTTTGCTCAAGCTTATCCTAAATAAATCATCGACGTTTTTGAAATTGTTCATGAGAAAAAAGGGTAAAAGGCAAAAAAAATAAATTAATTGGAGATTTGCACAATCAAATCTGTAATCTGCTCTTTCGTTTTAAGCTTATAATCGGCCCCTTGTTTTATTTGTCAACAACTTTTTGTTATTTGTTAATTCCATTCTATGTGTACATCTTTATGAACGTTAAAGTTTTATCTTTTTAGTATACTAACAGCTAGTATATTATTATATTATCTGTGCTAACAGTTACCAAATTACCAATGGCTAAGTCCGCCTAAAACTTTACGTACTGCTTAAAAACTAATGATAAAAAATTAAATGTTGTTAAGAGATAGCATATAATATGTATGTAGCATAGATAGAGACAATATATGCGCACCTTAATTACTACGATGACTTGTTGTATTTACTTTAAAATGATAATAAATTATAACTCTCTCTTAAAATACATGTTTGGCCCGATTTACTTTAATAGACAAAGAGAGAGAGAGAGCGAGACCTTTGGCAAGCAGCTCGTAGATGCTTTTATAAAAAAGTGATTCTACTTCTAATTTATAGATTATCCTGATCCTTGTAGTACATTTTTATACGGAATGAGTAGAAATCGTTTTATGTACGATGCTAGAAACAAAAAAAACATGTTAATTAAAGTGTATTATTTACTCCACTATGTCATAATTTACCTGGAAGAAGGTTTAAATTTTATAATCTTGAATACTGCCATCCGTGTTTCCCGATAGATACAATTTGGATCTATTCAAGGCCAAAGTGAATAGGCTTTACCTTACTGATCAGGCATGCTAACCTGAAAGACCGCATCTTCACTTACCATCAGGTGAGATGGCGGTCAAATGCCTGAGCAGTGTGTTCAAAAAAAAAAAATACTTTATGATATTTAGTTATTATGTAAGTATAGTTAATCGACTTATATACACCTCCAGAGTGAGTCTCTACATTATAACAAGCTTTACGAAGATAAAGTGTACTTAGAAGAAAGCTCTTTAGTACTTAAGTGCGTACAAAGTTTAAAAATTGTTACATTATGTGAATATTTCATATTATTTAGTCCGTATATGAGTTTGCACGCGTTTACTCGAACCATTCAATTTGCCAACAGTGTAAGTTTGTTAAGGCCAGGTTTATATTACATATTTCTCAACACTGCAATACTAGAACGTTTGGAATCATTTGCATCAAAACTTTAAATTGGCTTTTTAAAACTTCGCGCAATTTGTACTCCAAAGCAAAATAGAATGTAATAACATGAGCAAAATTCTATGGAATTTTGTATGAAAGAATGGTCATTATGTTTATGATTTAATCTGATAAGTATGGTGAAAAAAAGGACAGCAAAAAATTCTTTATAGAACATTTTGTTGCAGAAGTACCTCGTTTTGAAGACAGCCTTAACAATTTGACTGTATCATTAGGAAGAGAAGCGGTCTTTACCTGTGTAGTCAATGATCTGGGTTCCTACAGGGTAAGTGGTTTTCTCAATATATTACAATTAACGTTATGAAACGAGTCTTTGATAGAACAACTCTTACCTAATGTTGTTTACCTTGGGTAAATAGAAAAGCTTCTGTTTTAATATGATATTAACATAACAGATGTATGTTAATATACAGAATTATATTTGTATATCAAAAATGTATATATACAGTTATTTATATCTATTTTTTATTATCTTGTATCTATATTATTACATTATATATTTTTTTATTATTTGAGAACATTAAAACGCTATAATATAATGTATAAGGTATATTCTGAGTATATTTTTACTCGTGCCAGTGTCACTGCTCATTGAGCATCTTATCATAATGGCATACCGTTTATCAGGTTCCACCCGAATATTTCCGCAAATATTCAATGAAGTGTTAATATCAGGTGGCGTGGCTACGCGTGGACACGCAGACGATCCTGACAATAGCAACCCACGTGATCACCAAGAATCACCGAATTGCCGTCAACCACAGTGATCGGCGCGTCTGGTTCCTTCACATTCACGACGTACGACAGAGTGACCGTGGCTGGTACATGTGTCAGCTCAACACAGACCCTATGAAGAGCCAAACGGCATATCTAGATGTTGTTGGTGAGTTCAAGGAAAAACTCTAAACGATTATGCCCTTTTTATAACAACATAAACAACATAACACGATCGACCGCTTTTTAAAACTTTTACACATTTTACTAATTAACCTCCTTCATCAACAGGCCCCGTTAATTTGAACATTATGTAATCCGAAAGCGGAAAATATAAAATAATATTTGATGATAAACTCCAATGTACGATTTAATAAAGCACTATTTATACACAACTGTAAATTTTGTTAAGCCGCACTCGATTTTGTGTACATTCGTTACTCGCAGTTCATTTCCACACGTTAAAATTATTATTTTTTAATCCCTTGAGACCGTAGTGCAGGCTCTCGATATAACGCCAGACTTATTTCAATTTTCATAGCAAATGAAGAAATCTACTAACAGATTTTCCATATCCGACTAAACGGAAAATTGATTTCAAGTGTTCGTTCCCAACTTGCTACAGTCAGCGTACTTTTATTTTATTCCATGTAAGAAATAACATTATCAAAAACGAGAAATAATCAAACCTATCTGGAATTGCAAATTTATATATATTTATTAATATCTAAGATTAATATTATATATTTTTTACGCGCTAATCTATGACATATCAGGAAATATTAGCAATCTTCATCATTTAACACCAATCTAAATAAAAACAAAAGACATCTTCGGCGAAATTAAAACATTTTTCTTGTATAGATAGAATACATTTTTTTATATTTAATTGTATTCTTTGACATGAGCTTACACAAAACAAATATTTTCCAGAGCTTTTCCGTAATACTCCTGATGTCAATGTTTTAAGACTTGTTAAATTAGATTACGTTATGTTGTCATTATAATAAAGTACGACTCCCTTAGGATTTCCTCAGCATCGACTAAAAATTATAAAAAAATATGCCATTAATGAGTATCATCTGGTGTCTATCAAAACTAAAATCGTCTTTTTTAAAAAGACCACAAATCATTACATGTGTTGTAAACTTCGTAAACATCGATGATTATAAAATGCTATATTTTCAGTTCCACCAGACATCCTAGACTATCCCACGAGCAGTGACCAGGTGGCAAGAGAAGGTGCCAACGTAACGCTAAGATGTGCAGCCCATGGCGTCCCCACACCCACGGTAGTGTGGCGGAAGGAGGCCGGAGATTTGCTCCCCACAGCAAACTTCAGCGACGCACAAAGTGAGGAACATTTCAATTAAAGAAACGTTGTCTTTATCCGCTGAAAATTTCTATCAAACATTTAATGGAACCAGCAAAATCATTCACGACGTTGTTGAATTTTTCATAAATATTATTCTCCTTTTCGGCAAATGTAAATAATTTGTAAAGACTGCTTTATTTGTTACGAGGTTAATATTTTGTCTAGATGAGGTTGACTGATAACGATCCATAAAATACCCCATCGTTGTTCAATGAAAAAAGAGAAATCTGTCTATTAATACTGTAACTTACTAACTACGTTTACCAAAATGTAAGTGCTCAAGAGTAGGTCAAGCCCTCACAATACTACAGTTTATTACCACAAATAAAAACTGCGATTCCTGATAAAAATAATTTGCGCGATAAAGACGAAGTTTGAGATTTATTTAAGTTCTACGTTTACCGCAGGTACGCACGTCATTATGAAACTCCTGAACACCCCGAGTGAAAGAAATTCATGACTTTTGCTTTCTAATTTCATATCTTAGATCCTGCCTCTAGATAACTGTAGCTATAAAGGTTGCCGTTGTCTGAATGATGTCAGTATAATATTGAGGTCGGCAAAGCCTTCAAAATTAGTGAGCTTTCCTTGAAGGTTATATTAAAATGCTTTAATTATAAATTTAACCGCAATATTGCGTAATATCGTCTCCTAAAATCAATTCAACAAACTGATGTTTACATAATTTAAAAAATATAAATTCCCATCATAATCTACTCACTATGTTATATCAAAACAAACAAACCATGAAGGCGAAAAAGAAATTCAAGCTTATATTTTTAAAAGATTATCCTCGATAAAGAAGTACTAAAGAACGCTATGACAATCGGCAACAAAAGAGCAAATAGAGGAACGAATAAAGCTGTAAAACAGTCCACACAAACGGCTAACGCCGGCTATATTTCGCAGACACTTCGGTGAACGGCGCGGTGCTGCACCTAGTCAAAGTGTCGCGGCTGCATATGGGGGCGTATCTCTGCATAGCCAGCAATGGAGTCCCGCCCTCCGTGAGCAAACGGGTCATGCTTGTCGTGCACTGTGAGTACACCACGCGATAGTTCAACATTTAGCGATAACTTATAGTGATAAATTGTTCGACGATTTTTAAACTGCTATGGTGTTTTAAATCATTTTGAACGTGTATTTTTAAAATCTTTGTGAATAAATTTGATATACATTGTTGATGTCAACTTTGTTTGTGTCATATTAAAGTTGTTAGAAAGTGAAATATTAGTGACTAGTTCTCCAGATTTTATTATTTTTTATACAATAGAAGATCTATTTAAAAATAAAGCCTATGCTGAAATAATTATTTTTTTCTAAATTAATTGATTGACTATGACTACAGCTTCTTATTACATTATTTAACTACAGTTATAAGTTTTTTACAGTGACCTCAACAGTCCAGAAAACAAGTCTGTATTTCAATATAATTGGGAATCCACTAGACTCAAATTTACAAAGATAATTAGTGAGATAATAAAAATCAAAAATTGAATTGATTAACAAGTGGAAAACTTGAGTGAAAATTAAGCGAGTCACGAATTAACCACCTTTGTTGCGAAGCCTTTGTTACTCCGATCGTATAATAATACAATAGACAAGAAATTCAGTTACTGTTTTAGTTCTGCGAAAATTCCCAATTACTTACGAACATTTTAAACGTTCTTAGAGCTTTTAACTGAGCACTGATCACTTGTTATGATTTGTTGCAGTTCCTCCAATAATGACAATACAAAACCAATTAGTGGGAGCCAAGGAAGGCGATACTGTGTATTTAGACTGTCATTCCGAAGCCTTCCCGAGGTCGATAAACTATTGGACGATAAACGATCAAATAATATCACAGAGTAAGTTTCATTGTAAAGTGTTGACAACAAGAAAATAGGGCAATCTATTTAGTGCTAAACTCTCCAACGAAAACTATTTAGTATTAATGTGGTATTAATAATTATTATTATGTCAAGTATATTATTAAGACAGTTTTGGATTGTATAAGATATTATTATTTATATTAGATAATATGAAAATGCTTAAAAAAATTCTCATCCATTAAAAGTAAATCACTGAACACAAATAATATTGCTTGAATTATTTTAGAATAATACAAATCTAAAAGCGATCTTAGCTAACTTTCTTTTGATAAAAATAATCGTGTTTTGGTAATCGAATTATTCGAATTCTAGCTGACAAAAGATTTGAGATTACGGCCGTCGAGAGAGGCTACGAAGTGGATATGAAATTAAAAATAAAGAAAGTTGGCAGAAGTACTTTTGGGACGTACAGCTGTATATCAAAAAACTCCTTAGGAGACACTGATGGAACTATAAAACTTTACTGTAAGTATTCCTTTATCCATTTTGACATTCAAACTGTTAATCTATGATAAACTATACAAATTAAATGTTACAATTATATTAAATATTGTACAAAAGGTGACCTTTAGATTAATTAAAATATGAATAATGTATCACCATTCAGCTCACAATGAAAATAGCTAGACTACAACGAAAATTATGATAAATTAGAAACCTGAAACTTTGTAATTTTTTAGGTTCTTTTCAACTTTTTATATATAATTTCAAGTTCAGAGCGAGACTAGTTCTCTTAGCTCTCTCTTTATATCTAAATCAATACCTAAAAAACCCTGTAATACGCGAGAAAGATGCTAAAATAAATATCAAAAGTTGTTCCTTAAAATCATTAGCCATTCAAAACTAAACTTTCATTAAGAATCGAATGTATAAATTCAGTTTGAATGAAATATTAAATCAATCTAATGGACAATTCGTGTAACGCGATGCCATTGAATTGCAAACTCGCAAATGAATGGATTCTTCAAGCAGTAACAGACAGGCATTTGCTTGAATAGTATTCCTGTAAAGCCCTAGTTACCATGTTCATTTATCCATGAAACACTTCGTTTACATATCTCGCTACGTAATATTTCACTGCTTGTTCCTTGTAGATAGGGATATCTAGCCCCTAGTGGGTAGCATTGGCTTCACGGTTTATCAGCCAAAACGTATTTTCTTTAATAAAAATATAAAATCGTGTCATTTATTATTTATCTTAAACTTTTTTTTTAACAAGAAGCATAACTTCTCCCTTTTACCTAGAAGGTTATATTATTCAGAACATTCAAGTTTGTTAAAAAATTGGATATTTTTTTTTTACTTTTCATCTCAAAATATTAATTGTTCTCAATAATACGGAGGAATATTGTTGAAAGTTGTAAATATTACCCTCATTTAAATGCGGGTCGATTATAATACTCGTATCTATTGCGTGTCAACAATTAATAACATACAGAACCCCCTTCATAAATTGATTTTGAGTTCAGTAAATTATGGATACAATTGAATAAAAGTTTAGTAATTATTATAAAGGAATTTATATCGTCGACAATTTAGATTTTACCAAATTTCTCTAAAAAATGTAAATCTTTATGATTGTATTCTTTAAAATTGCTCAAATTATTCAGAGCTATAAAATGAAATATTTAATTTTATTCAATTACTTGTCTTGTTATGAAATATATATATTATATATATATATTATATAACCCGAAATTGTCAAGTATGAAATAGCTACACGATATTTTTAGAATTTATTCCAATAATGTAGGCGTAATTAAACTTTATATAATTTTATATTTTATTAACATTTATTTATAATTCCTAACTAAATATGGATAACTCAGTTATAACTGTCAATATCTCAAAGGCAGCTGTGTGCGTGGGAGGACATGGCCAACGTGTAGTTTTATTGACACACCTAAATCAGATTGTCGCAGTCCGTTCGGTTCATTAATTCGACCGTGCAGTTAATTCTAATTTGCAATCAAATTCAATATACGTGAGATAACAGATCACAATTAATATTTACAGCTCTCTCGGGGAAATTTGAAGAGATGCAGTACAATGAAGTAGATTTCGAAGAAACGCCTGACGTGAGTGAACTGGAGGCGCTCAAACGGAGCCGTGGATATAGTCATAGATTTCATGTGCTATTATTAATAGTTCTACTTGCCATATCATAATGCTATTTGTATATAAATTATATTGTTACATTAAACTTTTCGATGAAGTGTTTTTATTTTTAGATCCTTTCAAATACAATTTATTTCCATTTATAGCTACACTCTCCATGATCTGTACGCTCTCAAGTGATCGTTGAGAAGTAAAAATGCAAGTTTTATACAAAATACTAGAGTCAATTAGGATATAATTGGCCATAATTGTGGTTTTATCCAGAATTTCAAGAGATCCAGCGTTTCAGCTACGTATCGGTGAAACTCGCTTTGATCCACTTACGGGCTTTGCGGTAAAGCTGATAAGAAAGCGGTTTCCTACTAACATTTAGTATGTACATTAACGATCTCGAATTGCTAGGCTAGTTTTTCCTTTTATATTCTTCAAATGCTTTTAGTTTCTCAGCATGTATTGAACTTAATGATTCTGTGAGCATGAATAAAAAATGCGGTACCAACTACACTTATATTGTATACTCTCTAAGAATTGCATTTCACAACTATCAATCTGGATAAAATAAACGTACTTATATTATATAGACTATGTTTATACAAGAATAATGCATGTTTGTTGGAGATATAGGTAATTATGGTAATATTTGACTAATTCGTTAAAGTAAGCTGGCGTTTTAATGCTTATTACTTCGACGACATCTACGTTACGGATATGGGGTAACAGAAAGGTAAGATTTTGGTACACAAATTGGTTTAATACGAGCATTACCTTTAACTATGTAATAGATGCCTTAATTTAATGTGAAAGGTTTAAATCTGTTGGGGTGTATTTAAATTTAATTTCTACAAGACTATTGAAAAACATACAATAAAATATCCAGACCAGAACTATAATATTATTGGATTGGATTGGATTGGATATTCTACAGCAATTAATACCTATGTACGAACATAAAGGTATGTATACAGAATTTTATCAAGTTTTCCGTTTAAAAGTTCAATACAATATATATATCTGGACTATATAATTTTATTTTATATAAAAATAATTAATAATGACTTGCCATCTAGAAAATAAGCTTAAAGTAGTAGTTACCTAACAAGAAAATACTTATGTCGATTTCATAAGGTTCAGAGTATAAAAAATACAAACTGTAAAAAGAGCCAGAAAGCTCATTTACGTAGCTTTAATTAATTAATGAGAGATTTCATGTTGTTACCACGCAGAGCTTATTAAATCTTTCTTTTATCTATGTTTTTCATAATAATCTAATAATCTCGCAGTGCAGTTGCGGAAATGTAGAGGAAATTTAAATAATCCAAAATTAAAATAAAGCGGAGAGCATCTAAAGCTGCATTTATAAGTGTTTAAAAACCTCTTATTCCGCAGTGAAACTTTAATGGGCCGCTTTACTTGTGCAAATTACCTTCACGTTTAATTTCTTAACAAACACTTCATCCTCACTTACCTTTGTCTACTTTTATATTTAACTTTTAAAAGTACCTTAAACTTTCAATGGTGCTACTTAATGATGTGTTAAAACGAAAAGTTTTAATGGTATTTTATGATACATAAAGAAAAACTTTTAATTGACGATAATATTCATTAGTAAATAGGGGTAATTTTTTGGTGCCTCGAAGACGGCTATTATTCATTTTCCTATGAAATAATTTTATTTATTGTATAAACAAGTGATTTTTCCTAAAAATATCTACGTAGACTCAATGAACGAATAGAGAAAATAATGATCACATTATGATTTTTTAAGGACCAATCCAAACCTTAAAATGTTTGTTATAGATTTCAGATATCAATACTTTCCTTCAAAAGTTTAAAATCAAAGCATATTTTAAGAAGATTAACGTGAGTCTACAAATATATTGTTTCAAAGATCCGTGATATATCATGCACGTCGCGTTCTCAGCAATCTATATTTCATGTTTGTCCGTACGAGGCCTAGCACCTGCGCTACCAACTATATTCGCGGATTCGCCTCCAGAATGTAAATTTGTCACACGAGACGTCCAAACGTTGCACGTGACGACTGTTATCTTAGTTATGGCCGATCCTTACGTAGTACTTGCGAAATGGACTCGTCCTGAATAGTAACTTCATCAGAATTCGTGGTGCGACGTAAACGTTGCGTTCGTTATTTCTGTTTGTGCTCAATTAAGTCTCTATTGCGGTGGCCATTTTGTTCAATGTAATTTTCTGGACCGTGTTAGTCACGTATTTCACGGTATTCGCCTATTGATAAAGAAATTTGGAACGAAAATAATGGCAGTTCTTGAACTTATTTGGGTCGATTATTTTTATATTACCGAATGAGGAAGAGGGTGCTTTGTTCAGAGGATAACTGCTTATAATTCGAATTATGAAATAAAGGTAGCTTTATACGAAGAAAATTCTTCAATTCTCCTTGCCATCTCACCCAACTCTTTTGTATTGTTTTGTTCAATATCTTTTATCCGCTAGTCGTACAAAAAAATAATTTGTTAGCAATTAAGAGTTTATTCATACATCCAAAATTAGTTGAAACCTAAAATTATCATATGGCTACAGATTTAGACAATAACTCTATGTAGGTAATACAATTAAACATCCCAAAGTGGCTACACAATTGCTACAATTAAAAGATAATTCATACTGTAGTCCAAACAAATTAGAAAGTAAGTAAGTATATTAAATTAAATCTTTGTACGAATGCACTCGTGCTCCGGTAATTCGCTTTAAACTTGTACACGGCCACCCCAACCTAATTTCATGAGCCAACCGGTTAATGCACAAGGTTGCTGACGCAAACATGACATTCATTTAAATCTCGCTATGTAAAGCTGTTATAAATACTTGCCTTATTTCGAGAATTATCCATATGAAAGTTGGTACAAATTATAGCAAATGATTACTATCAAAGAACAAACTAACTATTAAATCATCCGCTTTCAAGCCAAACGTTTCTCATTAATCTCATATGTTTCAACTTATATGCCTACAAACAATGTATACACACCTAATTAGAAATACGTTATACAATTATAACATAATTATCTTCTGTAGATTCTATTGCCACGGAAGATTTACACAGCGGCGTCACAGTTTAGGAATTAACGTTATTGTCCGTAAGCCAGGCGCGAGTTTCATCAATCATTTCCTCTCGGGTGATAATTCGTAAAATGCTTTGTGTTAATAACATCAGCAGCCTCTTTGGGTTGGCAAGGGTGACCTCTTACACACTTGGTTATGAAAGTTTGTTCCATTTCTGTATAAAAATGACGTCGTCTAATCAAAATTTAGAATTCGGTAGAGCACCAATAACATACTGTTTAATATTGCATAACTAGTAAAATGGAATAATATGTGCATAGTTAAATCATCAGTTAGTGGATGATGGTAATTGGGATGAGTCCATAACAAACAATTGTGTAAATAATAAAGTAGTCGATAATTTGAATTTATTTAACAGACAAAGATTTAGTTTCAAACCCGCTCACTAATTGTATAGTTTCAACAAAGTTTCAACCTATACATACTCGTTTTAAATATAAATCGCTTTTGTAAATAGTATCGAGTAACAAAAGTCAGTTTTCTAAGATGTATTAAATGAAGCTACTTCCAATTAAACGAGCAATTCCATTACACCTATTGTAGCGTGACTCTTGACATACAAGGAAAGCGTTAAAATCTAATGAGATTCTTAAAGCTTGTATAGATTTTCTCAAGCAGCAAAGAAACGACAATCGCTCCCAAAGGGCCTGAGTCTCGACTCCGGATGCCTTACTCGAGCACGACTGAAGCAATTTACTTTAAATCTGACACAGGACTACTTCGTGATCTGAAACTGTAGTGAAATGTAGCGATGTATCGCACTTTGGTATCGATTTTCATTGTCCATGGTGTGACTTTGTTATGTAGAGTAATAACTACACTATTATATTATAATTTACCATTTCAATACATGTTTCAAATGGAAATAAAGTTATGAAATATATGTATATATCTATACTTACATTTGTAATGTTATTGTCCGAATAACATTACAGATATATACAATTTTTCTTCTACATATTAGAAAAATATTTAAAAGTGAAGCTAAAACAGAAATAATCATATTCTAGAAACGTATTTCTATTTCATTAAGGATCGCCTGGAGGAAGGTAAAAATAGAATACCTTATGGTGAGAGAATATATTTTATAACAATTTGTACTCTGCTCAATAATAATAAAATATAAAGGAGTACATTCGAACCAGTATAACGCTTGATATTCTTCGTCTATGTAATTAATTTTATATAAATATTACTTTAATATCGAAATTCTACAAAAAATATGAATAAAATTGAATTAAGTTACAGAGGATCGGAATGTAATTAAAGATATAAGGAAATGACACCTAATAGAAAAATAACACTTTTCAATATTCATAGAACACAGAAATAGATATGTAAAACTATTCTCTCTATGGAACAAGGAATGAAAGAATAGGTATAATTAATAAAATTTTGTTTAATACTCTTCCCTCTTTTTACGTTCTTTACACGTAAGTAATAAATCAACTTAACCAAGAATTATTTTTATCACCCGATCCAAGTGTGGAAAGTACACTTTTAAAACGTGTTTCTATAATCGTCCTTAATAACGGTCAATCAAAAATAAACTGCCGCTAACAAATGGGTGATTTTTTAATTATTATTATTGATCTGACTGCGATACCATCCGAACTCGTTAAAAGCACGATTTCAATTTAACGAACAACTGGCACGTGTTAAAATAACGGCCAAACCTTCAGTTTTGTTACTGAATGTAACAATTTAAGCAATATTATTAGCCTCTCGCACTTATTTTGAGCACGCACGATCGTTTAGGTCTGAAACAGAGTCAGGTGACCTACAACGGACACTTATTACTGAAATACCAGGGTAATGAATAAATAAAATTGGAACAATTAACTAGTTACAATATTGGCTGGAATATACAATAGCGTATTCACAGTATTACAATATCCCTACTAATATTATAAATGCGAAAGTAACTCTGTCTGTCTGTCTGTTACTTAATCACGCCTAAACTACTGAACCAATTTGCATGAAATTTGGTATGGAGATATTTTGATACCCGAGAAAGGACATAGGCTACTTTTCATTGCGAAATATGTACCAGGGGCGAAGCCGGGGCGGACCGCTAGTAGGAAATATATTGTAATACTGTGGCGTATTTTATTATTCTCTATGACTTGTACTCTTGTACTTAAAGTAATGATCCTAGTGTTGCACCTGTGCTGTATTCAAATTATTGTTGATTCAACCAAATAGGTGTAATATCTAACGGAATAGAGCCTAAAAGAATTTATATTATATTATTTTCGTCGGCTTAAGTTTATTTCTAAATATACTTATCAATAGGTTAAACAGATAGAAGGAAATTCACGTTCGATCGAAAATGGTAAAAAAAAGGTAAAAGTACCTACACAAAATTTCAATAGTAAGGTCATAATATCTGCTTCACTTCAAACATAAAAAGTAAACTGCAAACATTGTAAAAACCAACAAACTACTTACTTCACCAAACCTTTTAGCACCAGAAGTGTTGTTAGTGTTGCCAGAAAGGTTGTTAAGAAATAATCTTACAAAGCTTTGTGTACACGGTACCATTTTTAGTTCCACCTTACGTTCCCTGTAAAGCACGTCGTGTGTGCAACACCTAAACCATTACCGTAACAATTCACCGAAAGTGGGCTTGCGGGAACATAAACGGATTTGCAAGTGCCGTTTACGAGAACCGAGCCTACATTACATTCCCTCTTGTAATGTTCGCCCTAACTGTTTTACAAAATTAATTAAGAGATAAGATAACTTTAATCGTTATGGCAGATAACGGTAACTATAATTATGCATATTGGGAACTATGCCTAATTGAACTGTAGATACTCTCAGAACAGAAATAGTGGATATGTATTCGTTATACGTAACTATTCCGATTAAATATTTAGGTCTGTATTTACAAAATTATAGGCACAGGCATAAAATTACAAATATTTCTCCAGGTTATTTATGGATAACATCTTATAATAATACAATATAACTGGCAATTGAAATGTCTGATATTTATTTATATAATCATTACTAGCTTCCACCCGCGACTCCGTCCGCGCGGAAAAATTAAGATTTTTTTTTGCTACGTATTTTTCCGGGATAAAAAGTATGCTATTTTATGCCCAGGATAATAAGGTATAATTATACCAAGTTTCATCGAAATCGGACCGTTAGTTTTTACGTGATGCCTTCACATACAGACAGACAGACAGACAGACAAAAAAATATTTAATCACATATTTGGGTTTGGTGTCGATCCAGTAACAGCCCCTGGTATTTATTTTTTCAATATTTTCAATGTACAGAATTGACCCTTCCACAGATTTATTATATGTATAGATTTATGATCGTTGAATGTTTATTGATTTATTAATTAGATACTATTCTGATCTGATGATGAATTCCGTTTAAACTAAGATTGTCCATAATTCAGCACTTATAAAGTTTCAAACAATAACCATATGCAGTGAGTGAAAAAATATAAGTTACACTAAAGTTTTCCTCAAAGTTTACGTAACTTTCAACTTTCACATTGGCCTCATGAACTAAAGTCACTAGCTAGATTATACGTTATTAAAACTTTATATTAAAAACTAGGCAAGTTTACATTACCTTTAGGCTGTATGTTCTAGGATTTCATACAACTACATTAAATATATAAATCACATTTTATAGCGTTGGAGGGTCGCCTATTTGTTGGTTGTTTTAAAGCTGCTAAGCCCCAACAAAGACTTTTCTCAAGTCTGGATTAAATATTTACATATTTATTTATCCTTCATCATAAAACCCGACCCTCGACGTATGGATTATTTTAATATTAATCGACCCTACAAGTCTTACACGCGCGAAAAACTTCAAGTGATTCATATGATTGCTAAATTCTAGGAAGAATATTTATTATACGTAGGTAGATTTTTATATGGCGGAAAAATTTCATCGTTTGTATAGGTTCTTGAATGAAGAAACTGAAGAACTGAAGACTGTAGATCACTGATCAACGGTGATGAAACCTGCTCTAATTGGGTCAACAAAATAAATAACATCCTAATAAACCAAACTGAAGTTGTAATGTACCGAAATAGCTATTTACGTTATCACTAGGCATGTTATTAGGCGAACTTCCGTGGCCACATAATTATAGTACATGTGAAAACGAAGTTGAGTTATTAAGGCGCTATATCACCCACATGTGTACACAATAGGCGTAATAAACATAACGAGAAATATAGCTCAGTATATTATGTACAGCAATTTAGATACAAATCATATTTACAACTTCCAAGTAAACGTTTAGATTTAAACGTTCTTTCAGAGTTAGATTTGAATAAACGATGAAAATATATCTTGAAAAAAATATAACCATGAAAAGGTTTTAATTTAAATAAAAACGAGTGCTTTACACGTTACTTAATTTATACCTTCCATTTAAAATACCGTATCATGAACTATTTTTTTTTTGATCCCGCCTGCCCAAAAATACCAATCAATCTTTAAGTTCTAAATTTTACTCTTTTAATAGAACGTTCTCTCTCAAATATCGGAAATAGTTTAATAGTATGGTGCATTGCTTGTTGTTTATAAAAAGCTACTGATTTTTTTATAAAAACATTGGGTTAATTCTTAGCAGCCCTAACAAAATATACATTTTTCAATAAAGGTGAGCCTATAACTAATTAGACAGAGGTAACTAATTGATAAAATCGCAGAATAAGCTACTTTTCCGCATATTTAATTATTCAAAACGATATCGTTTCCAAAAAGATTTTATCGAAAGAAATGTCTCTAAGAGGATTTACTCAATTAAAGCAAAGAAGGTTAGTCGGACTAAAGAAAAATTTATATTCGTTTTAAATGAGGGTGTTGATAAAAATGTATTTACGACTTCAAAATTAAAATCATTTCACCGTCTTTTTGCGATAAGTTACTTAAGTGTATAATTATTGCTTTCGTGTGAAGGAACAAATCTTATTACAGGAATTATAATAAATGGACACTTAAAAAATATATCTTTTATCAAAACAAATATTTATTTTTCGTTTATTTCGGTCCTATTATCGTGTGCTTTATATAATTTATTCTTTCATCATATCAATAACATTTAAATTTAAATACTTTATAATTATGCTCCTTTATTTCAAATGCACAGGACAACAGCTAGAGCCATCGTATCGAAATTTACCGCTCCTTTCATTACATTGCATTCATAAAACAAACATTTCATCGTGATTAATATTCTTGATTCTATCATAGTTTTAGCACAGGCATCAGTACGTATGTAGGTATAACATAGTATTTTATTATCTGTGCTAATACTATGCTGTTAGTGGTGTGTGTTTAATATCGAGTTATCTTAGTATTTCCGTGCAAGAATTTCCCGCCATCAAGATTTTACACTCTCTTATCCAGCTGTTTCATCTACATTTTCTCTCACCGGAATTTTCTACATACGAAAGAGAGCATTAAAAAGAGCATGTTTAGTGCACTGCAGATGCAATGGCATTCAAAGGACTCCAATGGCTAATAAAATAGGCATCAAGAGAGCTACGTGCTTAAGATAAGACGACTTGTACGTGATAACTTCGTTGTGTGCATTTAACCCGAGCGAAGCGAATTAAAAAGGAAAGAAAATATTACCCCTCAGTCAAGAGTGCTCGACTATATCTTACAGTTCACTTTTAGTTTAAATAACTTCAGATTCATTTGTTCAATGTCAGAATGCAAGGTATACTCTTCAATGGTAAACTTTCATATTGTAAGTAACCTTTCTCAGAATTGAAATAGAAGAAAAAATCAACGGATGCTTTTATAGACCACCAGTTCTTCATGCGTCTCTTTTAATTCCAGGAATTAAAAAAAATATTGATTAAGTAATAATTTTCTACAGAAATAGAGCAAGGGAAAGATATAATAAGTGCAAGTCTAAAAGCCAACAGCGATTGCACGGGTACTCATTATTGTAAAATGTTGAAGAAATATAAAATAGTTTTCGCATTTCCCTTCCTTTGTTCTTTCGTCTTATAAATACGCTTGGGGAAAGTTATTTTAATTTTCTTCCGTTTAATAATGTGTTTTATCAATTATATTATAGGGAATCAATTCGTTAATGGAAATAGCCGTGTATGAATACTAAAAAGTTTTGAACTAATCAAATGTTTGTTTTATATCCGGATATCCGCCCGCATGCGAAGCTGTAAGGTAAATACTCTCTCGACCTACAAAGTTTGCAGCTGTCTATTCATCCGCCAATCCACTATGAGTAGTGCAATGTTTTCAACGCAAATTTTTTTGATGCCCAACTTTTATATTGAGGACGTAATTTTCACCGACGTATGAAATGAAAAAATATCCGTTTAATCTTCTCTCAGAAATAATTTGTCATACTTTGATTGTGGAAATCCTTTCAGAAATAATACTTGTAGAATGTAGGTGTATCATCCATCAATATACTCTGGAAATTCAAACTTCTGTTGTTTCGTGTCATTAGTTGTTTAGGATGGGCGTTGGTGTGTTTGTTCGTAAATTGCCTTAACATTATTATCAAAACACAATAATAGGTACAAAAGTTTATAACTATGCTCCAATTATTTACCCTGCCTAAACTACACTTTTATTTTGACAAGGAAGTCTCATATTACCTGTTACGATATGTCTATATCAATGTTTATGTGTCAGCATATTCAATCAGACGAGGTCCGGCAATAAACTGCACACGTACGTGTCCTATTCGTGACAAACTACTCATGTTCCTCAGCTAACCGAATAGTCTAAGTAAATTTGCATCCTACATCATACATGAAGTTGGGATGATTTTCTCGTGAAAAGCATGGGTAAGTTTAATGCATATATACTGATTTAATTTATATAATTAAAGACATCTGAAATGAGATTTTCAGTGTTAAAATATTATATTTAAGGTGTAACTTTTTTTTTTATTTATAAACATTATCATCACCATTATTTATTCGGATATTTAAAAGTTAAAGAAAAACTAATTTAATATATTACTACCGAACAAATAAAAAGGTAACTACCATATAAAAATATTTTTTACCATTCAACAGGTGATACTGTGAGTGTGTACACCCTATAAGTGTGATAATATAATAGAATTTATAATTACATGCTAGATAATGATTCTTAATTAATAGTTTGGTATCATTACTGATAATTTACACTAATGTAAAGATTAAAAAATAGATTCCGTAATTACAGCAATTAAACTACGGACGGTAATCGGTCTAGAATACGATATTATTGTTTGATGATGATTTTACATTGTTTTATGGATTTGTCCTAGTATATTTTTTAATCAAGGCTATTCTAATTTCTAATACGATTCTGAGAATTCAAAATTCCACGTAGTTTCAGGTAGTTTCCTCGTGTACCGGGACTAACATTAATATCTCCTATTTTATTATGCATATACAGGGTTACTTGTAAAGCACCAGCAACCTTGCAGGACAAGATAGCTAACATCATAAGTAACAACATTTGTTCTACGACTATTGGCATAACGCAATAAATTATTTTTAAATGATTTTTTAAGCTTTTATTTTACTGTCCTAATATTTGTTAGTAGGTTCTATTCATCGAAAGGACGACGCGACGCCCACGCACGCTTCTTCCCCCTCTTTTTCGCTTCTTGTTTGCGTAATTTTTGGGATGCGCGTAGGTTTTATAATATTATTCAAACGGAAATTTAAATGAATATTTATTTTTGTATGAAAATAAAATCTAACAAATTATCAATAGTCGTAGAACAAATGTCGTTACTTATGATGTTAGCTATCTTGTCCTGCGAGGTTGCTGGTGTTTTACAAGTAACCCTGTATAATATTCGTTAATAGATGAGATTTCGCAAAACTTTAGATTATATACGAGCTTTAAGAAATAAAAACTTTTAATTAACATAGCTTTGAAAACTATTCCAGTGAATATAAACACGGATGTAATCCATAGCATTCGAATAAAAGATCTGAAAGCCGTCTACGATCCAACTTACATTCTTTAAAAATAATCAAGTTCGTTTTAATAATACAATGCTAAAAAGTATAATAAACATATTTATATATTATTTAAAGATATTTCTTTCTTTCAGACCTCTAGGTATCCTTTTTTAGTGTTCAGAATAAAATGTTTCCTTTGAGGATTAACCTCGGGAACTATAAGTTACCTGGGTTTTCTAAAAAAGTTAAGAATTCCTAAAAATGTATTTTTATTTATATTTACGTTGGTGCGATGTTTCATCTGACTTTCAAATGAATTTGTTATTTTTCGAGCCCACTTACTAAAAGAAACTAGAATTTTTGCATTACTTATATAATTTGATTTGTATAAATTGCATCTTTAATAAAATAAAAATAATACGTTCCAACGTTTTCACTGTAGTTATTAGTGAGTATTTAAATTAAAAAGAGCTCAGCAAAAAAGCAGCATAAACATTTTGTTGAAAATACTTCTTTGTGAGAGTATATACTTTGGAATGATATCATATAATTAGCTGCGCACCCCGACTTCATCTGGGCTCAGTGGGAACGTGGAACAATATTGCAATCTTCTCTCTCTAAATTGGTTCAGTAATTCCAGGAATTACTACTCCTATATTCTAACAAACACACGTTCACACTTTTGCTCTGTAGGTACTGTATTATTATGAAAGAATAATACTTAGTTACACAACAGAATCTTACAAAGCCTCGGATAAATGTTTTTTTATTAACTTTAATAATACTCAAGTATCATATCAACGTAAAATTTATCATCTATATCCAGTGTCTTAAACTGAACTCCAACCAAAATACCAAAACTTTATCGAAGCAACATAAACGATATAGGTAATAACATACAAAGCGGAATGAGCCAATCGCCTCGTCCAGTACACAAACACGCCACTAAACATAAATAAAGATAAATGAAAGTTTCATTCTGAAGTCGATTAAGCAGGATCAATGTTTATTCACGCATCCATGTTGCCAATCAAAGAGTGCGATAGTGCCGTCGTAGCAATAAACTGCCCATCACGTCCGTACCTTCGTGACAAAGTATAGTTGCTGCTCTATCACACCGATTAACTGCAACGTAGGGTACAGGATAGTGGCATGTGTATTTGTTCCATTTTTTTACTCTCCTGCGAGTGAAAATAGAAAACTGGCGCTAGTAGTTTGAATACATTGAAGTAGTTACACAACTTTTCTAGTGTATATACTCGTAGTATCTTTAAATAGTATGATTAAAGATTATTGTAATAAAAATTTGTCAATCAAGATGGTTGTGTATTTAAGTTTTTAAAGCGTTCATACAATGGGGTTGACTAAAAAATTATAAATGAACACTATTAGTACCTAACCTAAAGATAATAGAAAATTCAATTCACTATAGAAAAAAAATCAACTCATAAGGATACAATTTCAAAAAGGAACAATGTAATACGTATCCGCTAATTACACGCGGTACAAAGATAAATAAATAGATATTTCATCACTAGATCTGTTGTGTATCTGCATTTTGTAGTCTGTAACACTATTACTGGAACGAGCACGGCACGCTCGCTGCACTCGCTGATCGACGAATTTAGATTTATCACACTCTTCGTGTTTGCTTCACCCCATTACGTGACACAGTATGTGATTGACGTTCACTCATATATTGTCTTGACGAAGTAGTATTTTTTACAAACCAGCTTTTAACTTCAACTGTATGTTTGGTTGTAATGGACTCCTTTGACTACATCATGACTTTTTAAGGTTCGATTATGAAACGATTTAATGACAAATTTGTTCACTTTCCGACGATCGTTGACAATGCAAACAATTTAAAAGTTTATCAAATTAAAAGCATATTCTTCTTTCAGATTTCTAAAGTAAACCTTCCCTTAAGTTTATTATAATCATTAATCAAGTAATCAATAAGTTGATTACAAATATTTTCTATTAGTTTTTTATTGACTTTTAAAATAATAACGAAATATTATGTTCTATTAGAAAATATCTGCAACCATTAAAAAATCTTAGATAGAGACAAGACCAACAGTTTTATAGCTTCTCGTAGCTTATTTCGTAGCACTTCACTCCAAGCTACTTTGATTATTTAGAACAAATTAGTTAACATCAAACACGTATCGAAAAAAAATGTTAACAATATTTTACATTTTTCCAAATTCCATGATTAAGAATAGTCTCATATTGTATTATATCACTCCAGCCCAGCGTAAACATTGCACTTGGAGGAGCTTTCAGGGTATTTAAAAATAAACACGATCTTCTTCACAAAAATCAACATGACATTTTATAATATAAAATCAACATTTATCATTCGATTAAAGTAAACACTAACCAATACCTTTTAACCCTTCCTAAAACAACGACATTTGCCTCAGTTAAAACAATAAATGGAAACACTTGTAGCATAAATATTTTTAGCAGTTTTGTTATTCTGGCGCAATACTACTGGTACTACTAATACCACATCGGTACTTTTAGTTAATGAGGAAATTTGTTTTTTCTGTATAAACTAACAATATTATATACATTGCTGTTTCCATGCGCTGTAGCCAATTCAGTACATGCTCAGGCGTTCGGGCTTATGATGAGCAACAATAAGCTCATACGGGCAGTATTTAATTGCAGATTCGTTATCATTCTCAAAAGGGATTGTCAACGAGCGTTTAGAAAGGAATAGAGTAAGAAGACCAGAGGGGAGGTGTGAATCTCCAGTTACCCTCAATCACCGTAGGAAACGCGACAGACTTCATTATTCTTCCACTGTAGGTAATAACTCTTTTAGGGTATGTCATCCATATTAATATTTATGCTTTTATGTTACATGGTAATTCACGTTCATCAAAAATATTAATTTAAACAATATATTCTACTTTATTCGCGTCTGGAATCTAAAAAGAATTTCATCAAATATTGCTATTTTCTAGAATTTATTAACGCAAATTTCATAAAGACATTCAAAGTCAGACAATCAAGTTATATTTTTCATAGCCATAGTTAAAGAACAGATTTTGTTTTTCTAATTGTTATAAATTCTTATCTTCAGAATATTCATTCTGAAGGAAAAATTCATTTTTCAGAGCCATTTTTAGTACCTACTCACGTCTTAATAAAGTTATGTATCTGTTTTATTGTGTATAAGAACGCTGCGTGCATCGTGCATTCGCGCGTTTATAAGCGGCTACTACACTCGGCGTTATCAAGTGGTGGACAAACGCTGCAATAGCACGCGGCAATAAAACGCGCCGTTTTTTAGGTCAAGAATTGAACTTTATAAAGGCGAAACAAACAGACGGTGAAAGCTGCATGAATCTCACAAATTCATTCAACATCACTCAATGCATGCTTTATGCAGGCCCTACTGCAGAGCAGCATTAGAGTAGATATTAATAAATGATAAATAATTATAGATAAAAAACGAATATCCACTAACTTACTTACAAATGATACTTCAATAAAACAATCCACAAAAACATTTCGTTGTTTGTTTTCTAAAATAATCATCAAATTAAAAGTACAACGTAAGGGTCATAAATACAGAAAAGTACGCGATGGAAGCTGATCCACAAGGACTTGTTGACCCTTACATTGACGTTTCCGCCATAAAATATCAATAAAGTTTTATTTTACTAGGCAGCGATACGATTCTGAATGTCTACATCACAAGGATATGAGGGTAAGATGCGATAAAGGCTTCATTTTTACGACATATAAAATGCCTATACTTAATCGATCTTCATTGCTGTTGTCGTGGTTTATTTTTAGGAATTCTATTAAATATTTAAACAAATTTAACAAACTCATCATCATCATCATCATCATCAGCCCATATACGTTCCCACTGCTGGGACACGGGCCTCCTATGAGGGTACAGGCCATAATCCACCACGCTGGCCAAGTGCGGGTTGGCGGATGACACATGTCGTCGAACTTTTTTAATGCTTCGACATGTCGGTTTGCTACAGATGATTTCCTTCACCGTTCGAGCAGTGGTGATGTTACAACATGCGCAGATAAATTGAAAAATCAATTTATTTCCTGCGCGCTCGCCTGGTCTCGAACCACGGACTTATCGATTCGAAGTCCGAGGTCTCACCACTGAGCCACCACTGCTCTAACACTTGCTTAACAAACTACGTAGTCACAAATATTGTAAGTTGTAACTAAACGCTTAGAATATAAATAACTGTTTCAACCAATATAAATATATACATCATATTATAGAAGGCAATTAATATAACAAGTCGCTGGTTATTAACATATCTAAAATTACACATAAATTATCACTTCATTTACACAAATTAATCATAAATGCGATATTTATTAATTACAGCAATTTAGAGGCGCGGTGTTACGTACAAAATTTATCGCTTGCGATTTACATTTATAACTATGAAATAGCACTTAACATAGTTGCATAAGTATAAAATTAAGTGAGCGTGTAATTTGAATAAGACGTGTAGCAGGAGTAATGGTAACGGTGGTCAGGAAACGGAAAAACAGTACGGCGCAGTATTTACGGCTTGCACGTCCGCTCAGTGGGCTTCATTAACACACGCGGTGGGCGAAATGCCTTCACAATTTGCATACTCAAACTGCACTCATAAAACAGGCTATATATAAAAGATCTCGAACTTTCTATCCTTCTTTCCGTATACAATTTGAACCAGACCACTTTTTATACAAACTCAATATAATATGTTCCTGTAAGATAACTTTCGATGGTTCTTAACCGTTTACAAGTTGAACTGTGTTCAATGTTTTGGTTCTCATATTCCTATAGTTTACTAACATTAACTCGTAGCTTCGTAGGTAGGTACTGTGTTGTAAAACTTTGTCTGCAAACTACGAAATCACGCAAATACAGCTAAATTGATTTTATCGTACGATTCGTCAATATTCCTCAATGAAAATAGTTTATATAAAATCTATTTAACATAAACAGGAATATAATTACTAATAATATACCCAGTACTATTAATATATTTTGATATAAAATAATTGTAACGAATATAATATTATGTTAATAATTATTATATCCAAATATTTATGCGCTTACCAGGAGTCCGTTTCAACGGGATCACCCGTTCCACAAATTTCAATATTATTTAAATACCCTTTAATTGGCTTAGACTGGAAATTGTTATTATTGGCTTGCTTATTGTTCAAGAAATTTATCTAATTTCAGCAACAATTATCATTTACTGAATATTCATTGTTTGCTTTTCGTAATCATATACATTTTATTGAATGCGAGGTTCTACTTTGCGCACCACCATGTTTCTTTGACTTCGTTGTTCCCTCATACAAAATTCGTGTTGCTAATTGTAATTACTACTAAATGCTCGCCGACTAACATTTAAAGTACAATTAAAAATCGAACCATTTTTGCATAATTCTTACTTTTCTTAAATCTTAAAACCACATACAATTCGGTCAACGAAGATCTCAGGAAAAAATAAGCTTTATTTGTTGTCAAAGATTATATAAAATCTAGTATAGTTAGCAAATAAAAATCAAATGCTTTGGCTTTGTGACAAAGCGAAACATCGTGAAGATATTGAGCGCGTTTGCTACACAGTGCCTCCTACATACTCAAGAGATTGTTCTTGAAGTATAACAGTAACGTTATACGTTCCAGTTAAGTACGGAAAGTTATTAGAATATCGTTGTTTAACGTCAGTATAAAAAGGTTATTGAGTTTTAAAAATAAACTGGAGGTATGTATTTCTCTTGCTCACTAAAAGGTTGTGTTGCTCATTTAATACTTACAATCTGTACATTTTTCATTATAAGGGTTTGGTTTTGCTACAGTTTCTTTGATTTATGTTATACACAATATAAATAACAATACGTAAATGTTATTTTTATCTTGAAGGCAAAGTTAAAAAAATAATTAGTTTCTACTTAAATAAATAGTCTTCACGGCTACTGAGAATTGATTAATTTAGTTTCCGTTGAAAAGCAATGGATCTTAGAAGTTAGAACGTACAATGCTTAGACTTGAGGAGACGTATATTTTTATCTCCAACGCAAACAAAGTGTTATTTAATTATGATGTTTAAATATTATTATCATGAAATTCAAACTCCTCTGCCATATCATATTAAGATTTCAACGTACAATATATCGAATCTCGCTACTCTACAATACAACCTAGCGGTTAAACTATCTATAAATAGAGGCTATTTCAGAAATTTAAGCACGCATCGACTTCACCTCTGGCTAGCACCTCACAATGGCTAATTATCCAGCTACAAGATAAATGTCTGCAATCACGAACGCCCGTCTCACTTACCACAACCCTTCTACCACTTACCTCCCACATCGTACATTTAACAACAAATTACTAACAAACTAGCTCCTTGCGTTACGAAACTTCACTGTATGAGATTTGAATCTCATATTACATCAAAACTTAAATAAATTAGTCAGATGATAGAAAGTTTTCCGTCTGTTTTTGTAGCCTTGATATTCCCAATTTCAACATAAAAACAAATATTTATATACAACTTACTTTTATATTATATACTTTGTGGTTGTAATGTAAAATTATTTGAATTTTTTTTTCAATCTCATTATAAGTAACCATAAATAAAACGTTTCAAAATCTACAACCACTGTTTGTTTACTTAAAAATGAACATGTAAATCGATTTTGTAGCAATTTAAAGCAATCTTCTCTAAATTACCACCAATTTATATGAAGGTCGGATTTCAAAACGGCTATAATAGCAAATAATAGTGTCATTCAAGAGAATGTCAATCGGTGAACTTTTAAGGTTTTAATGGTAAGGGTTGTCCTTGTTGAACCGAGTCACTATATCCATTGATTTATTATTTTACAGGAAAGGTTACGTATGTTTAAGTTCATCGTATTCCCTTATTCTCCTATAAATATTTTGAGTGTTAAAGATATATTATTTTACTCTATGGTTAAAGCCTGTACCATAGATTAAAATAATATTGGTATTGGACAAAATGTATAAAAAAAAGAAATTGATGAATATAAGGATGACGTTCCTATTTTTTTAATAATACTTAATGTTTAGTTTTCGAACAATATCGTCATTTAAATAAATATAAAAATATAACAAAGCTTCGAATCAAAAGAGTATTATATTTCATAGATTCCATGAAAACATTTGATGTTTATATAATAACCAAGCAGTCAATCAAAAAGTTTTGTGTACCTACTAAAATTAACACTACACTCTTATTTAAATACATAATAGTATATTATTTCTATTAATTATCTTTGCTACTTTAAAAATGAATTCATAAATTGATATTGCTGTGTTCAAAGAAAAGGATAAGATTATTAAATAAAAGGTAGATTCTCAGTTTTTTTTCTAATTCTATTAAATATCTTCACTTTTTTTAAGCATTTATTTGATTCCATTCTAGTACAGAATTGAGCTCTTATTTCAAGCAACGTAGGTGTCAAATAAAAATCCGTTTCAAATCAGGTACACAAAAAGCAAGTCACCTTTTCGAATTGGCTAATTATCTTAGTAAGGGCTTTACACGAAGGTTCAAATGGACACACAAAATAGAACACGCGAGCCGGAGTGATTACAATAATATATGGCGGCACCGTAGGCCCATTCAATCTCGATGGTAAATTTTAATTTAGAAAGGTTGCTTTGTCTAAATAAACGTTGAATATTGTATTGTTCATGTTATTTTGTGCAAACCAATTAATAACGAAGGTATTGTCAACTGTTTTAACACATGTAATATTATCTAAAGTTTTATATGAAAGTTTGTAAAGCTCGTCTTTAACGCTCTACAAGTAAACAATGAAATAAAGTCATGTTACTTGAAGTCAGAAAAATATAAGCGATTATTTCAAAAAGTGTGCCTTTAGGCGGGGAAATAAAGGATGGAAACTTGTATTTATAGAACAACTTTCACGCGATAACGTGATTGAACAGTGTTATGTAATAATGATTTATAAGTTTATTTTTGCGACCATATTTCTGTTTTAACTTCTTTTATTTACATGGTCCTTTGCCATAATAATGGCTAGATTACATCCTTGAATATATCATAAACATTTTATAATCAACTTAACATTCAATTTATAGTATAACAATATGCTACATGGGTACTTCAGAGAATTTGGAATTAGTACTTGCAGCAGTTCAATAGCAGGCCCGAAAATTTTGAATACACATGTAAAAAGTACAGTTGTTTTCATAAAATCGCTACCTAAATATAACTTAACTAATAAATTTTGTTAATTAGGAAATTAACATACTCATCTGAGCGTGTATTTCACGAATCATCTAAAACATCAACATAGCTAAGTGAAAACTTCAAACATAACTACTTTGAAATCCGTTCCGAAAAGTTTTCGCTTTGTAGATGTTTATCTCTCCGCTATTTCAGCTTGTTTCATCAAATATTCATTTCATTAATGACATTAAAACTCTTGAAACAACCCACTTTATAATCTACACCAGTTTCTAGCCAACTAAAAGCTAAAGTGTTTAATAAAAATAATATTCTTTGGATAAAATCATTTGAGAACTAAATAGTGTACAGTATGTTTTGATTTCCTTAAACAAATCTGTTGTTTTTATTTGAAATACAAAGGCATTTATCACAGCATACATTATTAAATTATAACTTTCTAAATAAATCATCTTCGCATTGTTTATTTTGGAAGCTAATATTAGATACAGCTAATGACGAAACCGATATGATAGCGATATGATGTGATTATGATTTTCAATATCTATCGTACAATATGCAAAATTTCGTGAGCTATACATACCAAGCGTAAGATAAACAATCAATTATACGAAATTGCTTAAAGAAACAAAAAGAGCTACTGCAATAGACGCAATATGAATCATGTACAACGGTCGGGTTAGATAGCCGTGGGTCAGTCAAAATATACCCACAATACAACGTACGGCCCTTTATTTATGTGCCCAACGTATCGCGCCGACTTCGTTCTGATATCGCATAGAATTTTTTACGATCACAACTTTGAGAAATGGCTGACAATTTTATCTCTTGCATCGTTAACATCGGCTATATAACTTTTAGACATTAGCATTCTGTTCCCGATCAAGTTTCAGTAAGATCGTAAAATTATACTGCGTTTATTGTATTGCAATTGTTTTTAAAACTCTATTTAAATAGTCAAAAACAAAACCCCAATCTAATGGATTAAAATGTTCAAACAAAATGTTATCTTGCTTGATCCCAAATATGAGCTGAAACATTTTCTGACAATGAAGATGAAGAATATAACTTTATTAAAACGATTGCGAAAGTACTGAAGTCGTCACAGCTCAGTCCGGTGCATAATGGCAAAGATAATGATGTCAAGAGGCGGAAGAAGCAATTACGATCTCGACCCGTCTGCAATCACGTCATGATATTTCTACAACAGCTACAAGGTAATTTTAAGATTATGCCGTCAGAAAATTATTGTGGAGAGGTTCTTGGCGGTCGCCCTAAATACTTTTGCTTTGCCATTTTAATTTATAATAAATTGAATCGGCTTTGAACAACAGCTCGTACCTATATAAATAAACAATGCAAATGCTATCATGTGTGTCTCGTGTCAAATTCTGTAAGTTCAACATATTGCTGCTCTAAAATCGGACTGGCGAGATTTATACATTGTTGTTTATCTGCTGTATTGTGGTTTATGTAAGCATAAAAGCCAAAAATGCGAATGGAACATATAATTCTATCGTATAAAACCATCTGCTTGTTTAATGTGATAATATCCTTTGAGATTATCATCTTATATTATATGGGTATTACATAATATACATATGTGTAGACAATCTAATGCAAGTATGGAAGATACATTTGATATTCAATATTGTTAAAAGAAAACCCTCTTTTGTTATTACAATTTTGTTCAAAAAACATCATAACAACATCATAGTAAAGAAAAATAGTTCATCAATAGATGAATCTACCATATAACTCGAAACTCGTTTCCTGAATGCTTTTGTGAAAGTAAAAAGTTTAAAAATGTTACACTTCTTCAAATTTTTCAGTAGATACTAGGAAGACAATAACAATGATGTTAAAAACAAATGTTTATTGTGTGGTAACGTAATATCAAATTGTCACCTCACGCGTACACACTTATAATGAAAACCTCTTAACGTGTTCGCATTTTCACAAATAAAGGGTGAATTAAGATCCTAAGTAATTTGTATTATTTCGCTTGATGTTCTGCTTAATTATTCGCTACATTTAGACAGCCAGGTGCGACGAATCTGTATTTATTTGCGTTAAAAATATATTCACCAAGAGACTTGCGTTATTCGGGATTATCATTCAACAGCTGCGCTCGACAAATTCACGAATTCGGATTATATTTTAATTTCGCTATTAACTTGATAAATAATACCTATAACAGCGCATGAATTACAGACGTGGAACTTGAATACGTTGAATAAAAGTTTAAAACTGTTGCGGAAACATTAAACTGGAGAAGTGCCAAGATATCGATGAGAAGAATATGCGACTTAATATTAAACTATCATTCTTTAAAATTAAAATCTCTCCGGAATAATGCCTTGATATTAAACAAAAGATATGCATACTTTACATGACGATACTAAGCGCTGTAGATTCTACACCGTGATTGTTTTGAGTTGCAAATTGTTACTATGAAAAAAGTTGTTAGAAAAATACTAGATGCATTCGGCAATAATTGCAAATATGACTTCCGCACAATAGGCGTCATTAAATATGCCAGAGGCCTGGGCAGTATCGTCATTGTTTCGAGCGGGTCAAATAAAAAATGTTTTTAGAGCCTTTGTTTGTTGGAGGTATATAACGTACGTTCTTGATCGTGAAACGAATCGTGGTATATGCCTGGGGTTACATGTCGTTGGGCATTGCGATCTCTAACAAAGAGCTGCCATCGCCAAACAAAAACGTGATTTAGGAGCGTAAGGAATGAAGGTGTACCTGTGGTGTAATTATGAGGCTATGACAATAATGCATTGTTTTGCCTGTTATTTGTCGTTTCGCTAAAATATAAGTTATACTCATATAACTTGCCGTATTAATATTTCCATTTCATTGTTTGTTGATTACTCGTTCTTTTCGAATATCGTAATTGAGTTGGAAGCTTCCTTGCTTATTTATGAAACAAATACTCCTTTCTATAAATAGGCAACTTAAAACAGGCTTTTGTGTTACAATACCAGCGCTTCAATTAAACGGAAATGTACAAGATTTAATGCTTTATTGTAGTGCAATAAATTCTAAACGTTATTAATAATTTCATACAAAACAATCGCACACATAATAAATTATAGATATAATGAGCAATTTATAGTGATTATTTTTTAATTTGATTGATCTCATTGATGATGATTTATGTTTAATGAATCTCATTCGAATTGCAATCATTTATTTTATTATCCTTACGTTTAATGGTTAATGATTTAATTACGTTAAAAACTCTACGTGTTAATTTCAGTCGATTAACCTGAAAAGAATTTACCGTTAGATCTTTGGCAGACAGTGCTTGTTTCAGACCATATCGTCGTTCCAGATCATTTACCTTACCGCTTTTTACGACTAAACAAACATACGTTTCCTTTTCTTTTTCCAAGATGTATGAAACAGACGCCCTAATAAATACAAAATTAAATGCGTGTTCAATGTATCGTTACTAAATAATGTTATTGCATCTGAATACTTAAATTACGTATAAATTATAAAATGAACTCGTCGGACGTAATATTTATTAACCAGGGAGTTATATATTTCATCAATGCGCTCGAAATCAAAGCCTGAATAATGAATAGGCGATATGGCGAGTGGATAAACACTTTATTGTTTGTAATCCCTGTACGTTTCATTTCACAAAACATTTCTCATGAACATGAACGTGAAATTGACGGAACTCGCACAATGTGCTCGATGTACACTTTTCAGGTTTTTAACTCAGGAAATTCTAGTATGTGTACCGTCGTATTTTCACTGACGTGAATGCAACAGCGCTTTTCAAATGAAAACCGCGTGTAAATATCATAATAGGCGTGAGATAGACAAGCAGTTTATTTCGGTAAATTATGCAATTCACTTTTGAAATTTGCGTGAAAATTTTTCGCTTGAATTTTTTTTATTTTAATTGTCCATTTATGCTTCGCAAGCTCTTATTTTTATTGAAAACGTTAAACAAGTACTTGTGTTATTTTGAAAATGTTCTAATAACAATAAGTTCATTCTAAACATAAAAATGTTATGATCAAATAATTTCTGTAACGCTATAATTGTTTTTTACCGATGATGCCTTAGATTATCCAAAAAAAAAAAATTGACATTAAAACAAAAAGGAATATTACGAAGATTTGTCAACAAAACGTTCACTTAATGACTCCGGATCTTTTTCGTTTCTATTTATATTTCCGTTTGTTCTCTTTTACGTATTTTGTTTCACTCATCGTAAAAGGGTTTTAGAAAAAGGATTTTTACGCTTCTCCGAGCACGTTCAGTTGTAAGTAAGTATGAGTGCGTGAGAAAGAAACAACTTGCCGGTATACGCATTACGCTCCATCGGTTCACATATAACTATTACAACTTTCATTTGTCTAATACACAAACTTGTCTAAGTACCGTTATCAACATTTATGTCACTAGCAGCCGAAGCGATGTCCCTTTCGGAGTATGTTGTTCACGAAATAAGCAAGAAACTAAGAATTTCCTGAACAGTATGTGCTAACGCTCACTGCTCCATTTATTATAAGGATCGTCGATTTAAGATCAGTAATTGCGACCTTTATCTAGAGGGACCTCGGAAATTGTTAAAGATTTTTTTGCTTTTATTTTCGCGTGCCTTTGTATACGTTTTCGTCCCTATCGCTTTAAATTAATTTCATGGCAACACGGTCGTTTGTATTTCTTTTGTTTCGAAGGTGGGAACGCTTTTGTCACTTAAAGATATATTTGACCCGTTAGCAAGTTGCGACGATTTTGAAGGCAGCTATTTATTTACTTGTCTCAATAGACGCCACGGCTCGTATTTCAGATTTAATCAAGTCTGACAGGGTGATTAACGTCAACGGTTCGTATTCGTGGAGGTATCAATGGGGCAAGCTGGCACCCTCATTTAAACTCCATTAGTGTACTGATTTAAATAATTACTACTTCACGGATAGTTTGGAAGTTTCTCGTTGAAAATACGTCTTTGTTTTTATCAATTTGAACTTACCTAATTTGGAAAGTATTAATTGAAAGCTTTTTTTTTCTATTTATTTCATATTCGAGGACATCCATCAAATAAAAAGATCCTTTATTACTATTATAATTCCCTCAATCAAACCATAGTTTCTGAAATAATATATTTAAAAAAAGTGCTCTTTATTTCAGTTACAAAAATCCAAGCACATTTAAACTCAGAACCTTTTTATTGATGCAAACTTTTAGAAATGTTTCTGAATAGTCAATCGTAGTCATAATCGTTTTTTAACTACCATCAAAATATGTTGTTCCCAATGAACATTTGACGTTTAATAAATATTTGGAAAAGCTAAGAATCTATTCATAAAGGTTAGAAGCACAAATAAATTCTCAACGTTTAGCAATATATTAGTTTCCAAATTAATAAAATCATCTCATCTGATTCCCACGTGATAAGGAAGAAGTAATAATATTTGGCAATATCGTGGTTATATCTCGATCGCAACTGACTTATGGGCCAAACTTGCACCACTGTGGCTTTGCTTTTGACACTTAGCAGTAATTAGCTGCTAATTTATAGCACACACCTACATAACCTAGTCTTCACTGCAACTAAATCATAGTAACAATTCTGCTCAAAATTAACACGGGATTTAAGAAGAGATAATAAGCCACAAACTGCTGATTAACATGCGATAGCGTAAAATTTTCAAACTAAAATGATTTCATTTATTTCATTATATGTGTTTACGACCTACCGTCACTTTATTTTATATTTTTGTTCATGCGAATTGTAATATGCATTGTCAGTGTGTCATCTTAGCGTCTGAGTATTGAACACATCTAATATTAAAATTTGTGTTGTAATTAATATAAACCTGTGCTAAAGAAAGTAATGTGTTACTTAAATTATTGCTCATTGTGCATTGTGTCATCTTAACGTTTGTTGGAAAGAAATAAACTCAAAGCGATACATAAAATGGGAGTTTTTGTTCATGGTCCTTACGATTGCCGGATATAAGATATAAGATATAATATATAACGATTCTGGAGAATACTGGCTTTGGAGTTACGACAATATCGATGTAATTGTTGGTGGATTACGACTAATAATACGTGACATCGAGTTGGGTGTTCTATCATCGTGTTTCGTGTCTTCACATCTGCATCTGGAGGTTATTTTGTGTATAAGTGCTGTGAGTGAGTAAATAAGTGGACAAACCGTGAGTACATTCGCAATATCGTAATAATTGGACTTTAATATTGTATTGGGACTTTAAGTGTAAATCGTATATAAAATTTGCTAATTGCTATAACCAAATAATTGATTTGTAATTTAAAGATTGATGTAATGTGAACTTGTTATATATAGTTCAAGGTTACGTGTTTAGCTGAATCTTAAAACAATTATCTAAGTATAGTTAAATAACTACCTATAAGTACTTACATAAGTATTATAATCTGTGAATAAGTAATTGTCACTTTATGAACATTGAATTTATAAATCTATTTCGGATTTTCTATAGTAAATAATATATTTGATTTATTAGATTACATATTTCAAATAGGTATTTCACGTTGAGATTTTTATAAAGTTTTTTATATATTAATTTTATTTATTGTTAAAGATGGAATCTTATATTAAAGTGCAAAACAATATATATGATCGAATTACAAAAGCTAGATCTAATTTTAAGAAATCGCCTAAAGAACGTTTAGCGAATGATGCGTATTTATCGACAAGATTGGATGCGCTTGAGGAACTTTGGTCTCAGTTTTTGCAAACTCACACGCAAATTATTCAAGTTTCGGAAAGTGATAAATTGAATGCTACTACTTATGTCAAAGCTGATACATATGGCAATTGTGAAGAACAATATATCGATTATAAGTATGAGTTGCGGGAAGCTCGAGCTAATTTAACTGTTAAATCAACCTATGTACATCATGCGCCAGATGGCAGCACCACAGCTACAGATTCGAATCAACAAGGTTTTAAATTACCAAAGATTGCTATCCCACATTTCTCCGGGAAATATGCAGAATGGACGAGCTTTCGAGACCTGTTTTTGTCACTGGTACATAGTAACCCTACATTGGATGACGTTCAACGCTTACATTATTTAAAATGTCAACTCACTGGAGAAGCGGAACAGTTCTTGCGACACATACCAATAACTGCAGAAAATTATAAGTTATGTTGGAAACAGCTTGAGGATCGGTACAGCAACAAAAAGTATCTTGCCAATTGTATCTTAAAGAAATTTATGAATCAAAAAACTGTAACAACTGAATCAGCTACAGCGTTACGCGAAATATTAGATACTACTAATGAATGTATGTTTGCACTTAAAAATTTGTCAATAGATGTAAGTACTTGGGACACTATTGTTATTTATGTTGTAAGTTTAAAATTAGATTCCGAATCCCGTAAGCAGTGGGAACTGCAAAGTAGTAAAAATTGTAATTTATTACCAACATATAAGGAATTTATAGAATTTTTAGAAATCCGTTCACGTTCATTAGAATTTATTGATCCTAAGGTAGCTAAACATAATAGTCAACAATATAGAACTAATGCTACATCGAAAGCGTTTCATATTTCAAATTTAAAATGTATTTATTGTTCTGACGATCATCATATTTTGCGAAATTGTAAAAGTTTTTCAAGAGAAATAA
This sequence comes from Colias croceus, assembly GCF_905220415.1. NCBI lineage: Eukaryota > Metazoa > Arthropoda > Insecta > Lepidoptera > Pieridae > Colias > Colias croceus. The sequence goes on from NC_059546.1 coordinate 6,193,748, forward strand.
CTGATACTCGACGGAATTTTGTCCAATCACAAAATCTTTGTTTTAATTGTCTTGGTGCAGGTCACAATGTATATTCGTGTCGCCAGTCTTCCAGGTGTCGTATTTGCAAGAAGAAACATCATTCTTTACTACATCCCAAAAATGTATCGCTCCCATCGGTGCCTCAAATGAGTGAGGCAGAACCAGATGCTAAGGAAGCAACAGCATCTACATCAACACAGGTAAAAAATATTAATAATATCAGAGCCTGCTTTTCGCGTTTCAGTGGACAAGTTTTACTTGCCACCGCATTAGTTAATGCCAGGTCACACACAGGCTCATTGATCACGTTAAGATGTCTCATTGATCAAGGATCACAGGCTTCATTTTTGACTGAAGCCGCTGCTCAACTTCTTGGGCTAAGAAAGATTCCACACAAAAGCTCCATTATTGGTTTGGGTAGTGACCACTCAAGTTCTGTTGCCTCTAAAGCGAGGGTAGAAATTGAGATTGAATCACGCCATTGCAACTTTAAAATTTGCGTCCAAGCTTTTGTGCTCAATAAGCTCACCTCAGTACTTCCGGAAAAGAATGCTGTTGTTAATCTTAGTCCTGAAGTATCTAAATTAGTTTTAGCAGATCCTTTATTTACAACACCAAATAAAATTGACATGCTCCTTGGAGCAGATGTTTATGGTCAGATTTTGCTTGAAGGTCTGATCAAGAATTCACCCAGTTCATTAATCGCGCAAAATACACAGCTGGGTTGGATTCTATCGGGTCCAATTCAATCCAGATCGAGCTCCAGCACTATTTGGTGCAATCATATTCATCAAAATGATGAATACGAACTTATGAAGAAGTTTTGGGAGCTTGAATCGGATCAATTTGCCTCTGATAAATCACTTCTTACGGAGGAAGAAATTAAATGTGAGAATATATACTCATCAACTACTAGGAGAGATAGTTCAGGACGCTATATAGTACATTTACCATTTCGAACCGATGATCCAAATTGCAAATATGGTAATTCAAAGGCTATTGCAATAAAACAATTTAATCGGCTTGAGAATCGTTTATTAAAAAATCCTAAGCTTAAGGCTGAGTATGCTGCTGTCATAGAAGAATATAAAAATTTAGGTCACGTGGAAACTGTGCCATCACATGAAGAAGATTTGGCTGATGCTGTATACTTACCTCACCATGCAGTGATCCGAGAGGATAAGGATACTACTAAAGTCCGAGTTGTCTTCAACGCTTCTTGTCCAGGAACCAATGGCATCACATTGAATGACGAACTTATGGTAGGCCCATCACTACAACCTGACTTACGTCACATTATAATGCGTTGGCGTCAATATCCAATTTGTCTTGTCGCTGACATTATAAAAATGTATAGACAGGTGAAAATATCTGAATTACATACAAATTTTCAACGTTTTGTGTGGCGTGAAGATCCAGATCAAAGACTGCAGCATCTGCGCCTCTTACGAGTTACTTTTGGTACGGCTTCAGCACCTTATCTCGCTGTGAAATCATTACAGCAAGTTGCACACGACGATGGAGTAAAGTATCCGCTGGCTGCTGAAAGAGTACTTCGTGAATTTTATATGGACGATTTTATGTCGGGTTGCTTTTCTGTGGAAGAAGGTAAGCAAATTTATAAGGAAATAACACAACTTCTACAAGGAGGTGGATTTGTCTTGCAAAAATGGAGCAGTAATAGCGAAGAAATAATTAAAGAAATTAACGAAGATGTTGAAGATCAAGCAGAAAACCTGAAACTAAAAATAGATGAAATCATGAAAATTTTAGGACTTACCTGGAACAGAAGAACCGATGAATTTGAATACGTAGTAAAACTTCCACAACTCTCTCCTCCTGTAACAAAAAGAAAGGTTATTTCAGAAATTTCTCGATTATTTGATCCTGTTGGTTGGCTTGCGCCAGTAATAATTTCAGCCAAAGTTTTTATACAGAAATTATGGCTCTCGGGAATTGAGTGGGATGATGAACTTCCTCCACAATTACTGAAGGACTGGCTCAAGTATAGAAGTGAATTAGATACACTTACCAAATTTAGTATCCCACGCTGGATCAACATCAATAATGATGATAAAGTTCGCGAATTGCATGGCTTCTGCGATGCTTCAAATGTTGCATTTGCGGCAGTTGTGTACTTGCGAGTAGTTAATTCCAATGGGGAAGTTAATGTTGCATTAATCGCTTCCAAAACAAAGGTAGCGCCCATTAAACAAGTTTCGATTCCGAGATTGGAGCTTTGTGGAGCTGTACTACTCACAAGACTGCTACTTGAAGTGTCTCAAGTCATGGGTTTGGAGAAATCTTCTATTCATGCGTGGACCGACTCACAAATTGTGCTCGCTTGGCTTCAAGGACAACCTAGTCGTTGGAAAACCTTTGTCGCCAACCGAGTGTCGGAGATTATTACTTCGTTGGAACCGCAGCAATGGCAACACGTATCTACCAAGGATAATCCTGCAGATTGTGCATCGCGTGGCAGTACGCAATGGGATGTTCAACTCTGGAAGGAAGGGCCAAAGTGGCTGCAAGAAAAGTTATATAAATTTTACAAGAGGTCAAATAGAAGATACAGATCTAGAAGAAAGAAAAATAAAAATTTGTTTAATTAATACTCACAGTGATGAAGCAGATCTTGAAGAAGAAATATACTCACGCTTTTCATCTTTGAGAAGACTGCTCCGCGTTACTGCACTCTGTAAAAGACTAATTAAAAGAATGAGAAAAAAGGAAGTAGAGGATCAGAAGGATTGGATAACAAGTTTTGAAATAAGAGAAAGTTTAAAAATATGCGTTAAAAGATGCCAAGAAAAACATTTCGGTGAAGAGCTTGCAGATTTAAGAAATAAAAAAGAAATAAATAAAAAAAGTAAACTTACCTCACTCAATCCAATAGTTGACGAAGACGGTATCCTACGAGTAGGTGGCAGACTGCAGCAGGCAATCCTTAGTGATGAGAGAAAACATCCTATCATTCTTCCTCGTAAATCACAGTTTACAACTTTGATTATTGCGGATGCTCATGAGAGAACATTTCACGGCGGTCCCCAATTGATGCAAATTGGTCAAATGAATATTTGACTCAGTTTTACCATCGTTATAAATGGAATAATATTTTTCCTGAACCTAAAATTGGAGATTTAGTATTAGTAGTAGAGGATGGTCTTCCACCTGGAAGATGGTTATATGGTATTATAGTTGAAAAACATCCCGGATTGGACGGAATTACGCGAGTTGTCAGTTTAAAATGTAAAAACAATGTAATTAAACGCCCTGTTTCTAAATTGTGTTTTTTGCCAGTTACCAACTAATGTTGATTTTTTTTCTGTTGTCTGTCTTAAGCCTTATATTATGTTCGGTTTAGTAATTTGTTACTAGTTATGTATGTGGTAATATTTTATTTTGTATTTTTGGTTTTGGTGTTAAATTCGCTAAGATGTTCGTTGGTATTTACGTTTTGTATGGTATAGTTGTATTAAGGAAAATTGTGAAAATTTGTCCTTGGTGGGCTGTATGTTTACGACCTACCGTCACTTTATTTTATATTTTTGTTCATGCGAATTGTAATATGCATTGTCAGTGTGTCATCTTAGCGTCTGAGTATTGAACACATCTAATATTAAAATTTGTGTTGTAATTAATATAAACCTGTGCTAAAGAAAGTAATGTGTTACTTAAATTATTGCTCATTGTGCATTGTGTCATCTTAACGTTTGTTGGAAAGAAATAAACTCAAAGCGATACATAAAATGGGAGTTTTTGTTCAATATGGTTAAGCTTATTTATAATTTCGTATCGTAAAATATGTATATAAAAAAGGGTATAAACGTATCTCAAAGCAATATTACAGTTATTAATTAATACAAAGGCAAAAATACTAAAAATACATTGTAAATTGGGAACGCGAATACACCAACGAAGAAATGGAACATGGAAAAACTAAAATTGGTTTAATTAGGCGGAGTGCACACCTGGTGACCACTAACATTCGGAAATTCAAAACAATCCATAAAACTGTCCTCTATTTAATCCATTGCGTCATCCAAAAAGCCAAGTAATTTAAATTTTGGTCGCAAAAATGTTAGTGAAAAGTAACTCCATTACCGTAATGGAAAACACTGGGCTCTCACGTTGCTAGATTTTTTTTATTTCTAGCATACTATTGCCGCACTGCAGTTACATATACATGTATCAAAGCACTCTTTCATTTGGATATTCTCCCATCTACGGAGCAGGAAAATCGACCCCTATTAACATTAAACTCGACCACAATAGATGAATCGAACCTTTGATGCGAGTATCATAAATGCTCGATGAGGTATTAATTGGAAATGCACGCTCACTATTGATAGGTTTTTTTAATGATACGCCAGCTTCACTGCCTTTAGGAATAACTGTTTATAAAAATAAACTGACTAACCGTGTTTAACGTGCAACGCAGAGTTAACAAATTTATTTGTGATATTTATCTATACATATAATAAATCTGTAGAAGGGTCAATTCTGTACATTGAAAATATTGAAAAAATAAATAGCAGGGGGTGTTACTGGATCGATACCAAACCCAAATATGTGATTAAAAAAATTTTTGTCTGTCTGTCTGTCTGTCTGTCTGTCTGTCTGTATGTGAAGGCATCACGTGAAAACTAGCGGTTCGATTTCGATGAAACTTGGTATAATTATACCTTATTATCCTGGGCGTAAAATAGGATACTTTTTATCCTGGAAAAATACGTAGAAAAAAAATAATTTTAATTTTTCAGTTTTATCCATAGACGTTGTTCCGTAGAACCGCGAACACACGTTGCGTATTATTATAGGCCTAGCCGTATTTGGGAATTGGGTCCAATAGATATTTATAAGATGTTATTGACAGAGGTACTCAAAATGGAGAAATAGCCATCCACGCGAAGACCGACATCCGCGCGGACGGAGTCGCGGGCGGAAGCTAGTGTGAAATAAACGTACAATATTTAAATTAACATATAAAAATAAATAAATTACTGAGTACAGAGATCCATATGAATAAATTATGGCTCTTTATATTAATCATTACAAAAATAATGAAGTTTTAATGAATATTAAACACTGAAAAATCAATCACTTTCCTCTTTGCTACGCGCACGAAACGTTGACAAAATTGAAACGCTACAATATAAGCCGGTAAAAAGTTAATCACCATTTAATATTTGGAGCTTCCTTTATCGCGAATGGAAGTGAATTTTTCGAAACATTTCCTTTGTTCATAAATTTTCAGAATAGATTTATCGATCATCAACAGCGCCGTTTGCTTTGTTCCAAACCCATACAGAAACAATTAATTTTCGTTGTTTTGTATTTTTCTCGCTTGAAAGAAAAATATTTAGCCGTCTAGAAAATTGAAAGAACGCTTCTAATTTCTAAATCTTCAAAGATTTCGTTTTGTTCATCAGTTTTGACAGATTTTCGACAAAATTTTTAACACGTTTAATCGTCTGACATAATTACACGGAGGGTTGTCAAAATGCATTACAAAGAGATATTAGATAAATCATTTTGTTTATATTTTTAGGTACCGATATCTATTATATCCTAATAGTGGGTTCTTTCAATTAGTTGAAAATCAAGTTCAAAAACAAAACAAAGTTTGTTTTAAGTTGGTAATTCAACCAAAGTAAGCTTTAAGTAATCAAATACAAGAGATACCTCTAACGTAGTTTATCAATAGAAGTTTCTTTATTTTATTGAGAAACTTTTTAATAATAATTCTATTCCAACATCCATTTATGTAAGGCATAAGTGCGCCCAAAGCTCCAATAAACAGGGCAATGTCAAAACTGTTTTATTTTGTAAGCATGGTTCTGTGAATTTTTGTGTTTTATACATATAATTATCAATCCTTTCATTTATATGGTCTTCTATTTCTTAAAGAAATCCAGTCATAAAAGGAGGCAAAATTGTTTGGTAATAGGCCAGTTGTCTCTGAAATGGTTGGGCAAGATTTATTAGAGCATTTTGGGTGGTAATTTCCATAGTAGTAAATAACGGAACTGTCAGTTCTTCTTCACTTATTTATCCGCTATGTAAGGTTTACTCTGTATACAGACTCGCTGATTTATTTTTTACTATATAAAATAATTCTTTTCATTCCAATTTATAGACCAGTACAGTTTGATTAAGTCCATTCTGAATGAATGAAAAAATATTGTAATCATAAAGTTAAGGAATTACGCATTGTTTGTTTCAGTAATTTGCTCTACTACTGAAATGCAATACTAGGAATTCGTCATCAGCATAATGACAAATGAAGCCAAAATTACAATAATGATACTCATACTACTACTACACTTTACTAAATAGTAAATAATTAATACTTAATCACTACTATCTACTACTTGACCAATATATTACTCTTAGTTTTTGAAACAGTCAACAATATGTTTGTTCCAAATATGGAATGCAAACTGTGTATAATAAAACTTAAAATACATAAACATACCACTTCACACACCGTTAAAAGTAAATTATTAGAAGGGTTTATGCTCGCAACGCATCTGTGTAGTGTATATTCTAGACCATAATAAAACTAAAACTCTGGCCACATGAGAATATGCTAGGAAATTATGTACGAGAGTACTTTGGGTTAAATTACTTTTTCTTATTACAACAAGGGGCAACACTTGTTCCAAATGCGTTTCTCTTTCATAATAATATCTTATCATGTGTACTTATTTTTATGCTTTATTTACCTAGATAGTAACCGTAAGTTGATATATATACCATTATTGGTTAAAAGCCCATTCAACCCGAACCTATAATGCTATCGATTCGCAATTATCGTAAGTCAAAATTAATAAAACTTTAAAAGCAAATAAAATTACGGTAATATTATGTTAACAGATTTAATCAGATTAAAATATTGCGTAGTGTACTGTTGTGTAAACTTCACGCGTGAAAATTGTGGAAATAATATGACACACCTGGCATTTTATAATTCATAAAATATGAATAAACAAATTGATAGAAACATGGGAAAGCTCGTATAATTACATTTTGTTTCCATTACGGCGTGGTTTTCATTCATGGCCGGATGTTTGGTTGTTTGCTTTGCCCCGACCTGCACTGAATCGCAGTGAACGTGCAATTTCCCATGATTGAGGATTGTTTAAACTTGTTATACCGAGTTGATTAATTGGGTGCACTTCGATTACGCGCTACGCTTAACGTTGCTACCTACGTTTGACGTTGTTTAGCTCCTCGAGTACGTACCACTTTTTCAATGTTTTCAGCTTTATGAAAAAAGTTTAATATAATTGCTGGTGGTAACCGTCAGGTAATTGGCGGAAATAATAAGTACTTAAGTTATTTTTTTCGCTTGTTTGTCGCATTGTAACCTAAGAATTAGCTCATATTTAGATAAATTATACTGTAGAGCATGATTGAAAATTCGAAGCTTCTAGTAAACTCCTGAAATATGAAGTACCTATAACTACAGGTGGTAAACAATTCAGAATTTAGTCGTAGTAGTAGTTAGTTAGTGTAAATTATTGAATAGCCAAACAACTTTGACAATTCTATGTACACGGAATACCTAAACAATTCTATAAACTAGACCATTCAATGTTTATCCCTCGAACGATTTTAGGTACTAATCAGTTGAACTAGTGGAAACTATCTGGAATTACAACGTCGGCAACATTGTTTTCTTGTAGGAAAATCTATTTGTACCTTTATTTTTTGTTGAATGTATCACAGTAATAAAATAAAAAAGAAGGTATATTTATTTATAGAATGATTATACCACGTTGTTTCTTCACAGGCATTTTATATCTAGATAAGTTATGGAAGATGTTTTAAAATAATCATATACTTCAAATACAATAAACCAAATCATAAAAAAATATCTAAGTATGCCCTTTTCAAGGAAAAATTACTTACAAGTTACAACTAACAACCGTAACAAAATTTACGAACCCGCTCTCCATTAACATGACAAGTGAAAACTGCGTTAAAAATAACCGACTTCAAACTTGCACTTGCAACATTTACAAATACAGACAAAAATGCTCATAAAATAAAAACTACTGGGCATAACCGAATAAATTTTTTATGGGACCAATTCGACACCATCCCGCATCGAATAAAAAAAAGAATCACGTAAATCGGTTGAGAAACCTCGGAGTAATCGGTGTACATAAATAAAAAAACATATTTATTTATTATTTATTTTACACTTAATTAATTGTACAAATAGGAAACCTTAGAGGCTTAGAATTAATTACATCTAAAAAAAACCGGCGAGTCGGACTCGCGCACCGAGGGTTCCGTACAAACCTGCAAGGTTTACAATTTAAAAAAAATATATTATGTGATGTAACAAAAAATTTATGGTTTTCGTAATTTTTCCTTTATCTATGCTGTAAGACGTTGCTTCGTACCAAATTTCAAGATTCTGAGTTCACGGGAAGCACCTTGTAGGTTTTGATTCCCTTGCAAGTGTCGAAAATTTGCGGCATAAACGGCTGTATCTTTTGATTGCGTTGGCTTAGAAGTTTGATTTTTTCACAGCTTCAAGGGACAGTAGACTTGAGTAATTGATATAAATTTCAGCTTCATACCTTCACGCGTTCCTGAGAAAAAGGGTCTTGACAGACGGACGGACGGACGGACGGACAGACGGACAACAAAGTGATCCTATAAGGGTTCCGTTTTTTCCTTTTGAGGTACGGAACCCTAACAGAGTACAATTAACTTGGCGGCCTTATCACTAAGTAGTGATCTCTACCAGGCAACCACGGTAAAAGGTAACAAGCAAAGAGGTCACTAAAATGGCGGGACGAGAACAGAGAAAAAAAAATAATATTAATAATAGTACTTAGCAAGAAAAACAGAAAAATAAAGACGTTTCATCATTCAAACATGTAAAAAACATATTATAATATATATCTACATAAAATAATACATAAATATATACATATCTACATACCGGCCGAATTGATAACCTCCTCCTTTTTTTTGAAGTCGGTTAAAAACTACCTTCAATCAGACAACTTAGAACATACACAAATAACTAATTACTTACTTACTATCTGGCGCAGTGACCCCAAAGTGGGTCTTGGCCTCCGACAACAAAAGACGCCACTTGTCCCGGCACAGTGCGATGTTTTGCCAGTCTCTTCTGCGCAGTGCCACGAGATCGTTATTCACTTGGTCCGCCCAGCGATACTTAGGACGGCCAACCGGCCGTCGGCCTGAGGGACGCCCCAAGTAAACCCGCTTAGCAGCCCGATCATCTCCCATCCGCAGAACGTGGCCCAACCATCGTAGCCTATGCGCTTTAATCTCGCCTAAGATGTTTGGTGCAGCAAAAAGTTCCTCCAGCTCCTTATTGGTTCTGATTCTCCAGCTACCGTCGTTTAAGGGTATCGGGCCCAATATTTTACGGAGTATTTTGCGTTCCGTTACGAGAAGCTTCTTTTCTTCTTTTTGGGTGAGCGTCCAGGTTTCACAGCCGTACATAAGAATCGGCCTTATCACGGTTTTATAGATTCGAAACTTTGTACGTCTGCTCAATAATTTGGACCCAAGTATCTTATGAAGGCCTGCGTTACACCGAAGAGTGTTTAATAATGCGTTATTAGTTATTTGTGTTTTTCACAAATAACTAATAACGCATTAAATCGATATCAACCAACAGCTTAGCAAGTTTGACAGACATGGCGAGATCTCATCAATAAATCACGGTTTCCACTGCATTTTATCTGTCACTTGTCTTCTCGGGACTTAACGATAAGGAGTTCTTACTAAGTGTCGTTAGTTCTCGAAAAACAGGCACATTAGACAGAAATGATGGAGACATTCGCCGAGCTCGGGTTACAAATTTGAATAAGATTTTACTATTTAAAAGGCTACTAAATAAAGAATGTCTGGAATCTTTTTCTTTCGTATATTTCTAAATTGATTATGTGCTACAATTGTCTAAGCTTCAATTATTGATATTTGGCATCGCATGACTTTTTGTCACTGTTAATTTCAATATAATCAGAATTAGTGTCGTAAGGATAATACTAAAAGATTTTGCATTATTTAATTTTCAATTACTTTAGAATTGCAATGTTTTAGTTGGACTGTAAGTGCATAGTAAAAACTTGAATTGTTCAATGCTTCGTATCGGAAAATCCTTTAAAAGCTGGAGTTTCTCTCTATAAGAGAAACGTTAAACGCGAAAAAGATATCCCAGTTTAACTTTATAAGTAAAAAGGACTGTGTTTCCTTTGAATATAATTTCCTTCTTTTATATACAGATATATTATACGTTATTAAAAAGTTTATGTTTTCTTAATTAATAATTTTCAAATCTATAAAATATGAATCTATTTATGCCAAATTGATAATAAGTAATACCACCAAACAAGTCCAATAAATTCAGGGATACCACAGAATGTTTTATTGTGCTTAAAATAAAAAATCTATTTAAACATTCCGCAATGATGTAAGATTTTATGAAAGAGGCCATTCACATTACGAGCTTAACAAACTTGTAAACAACTTTTGGAATAACATTGAAAAAATTGAGTAGGTACCTAATAATTGTTCAACCCACTGTTTTTAATTCTTTATAAATGTATATCGTAGACACGTGTATACTCAAAAATACCTTCTCAATACTTTTAATAATAACTGTTCTATTAGCTGATCCTATATTCTAATCTTAGTAAGTACTCATTTAGAAATCTTTATAAGACACAGATTTCCAGTATGTTTGACCTTTTGAAAGACACTAATTGAACAGTTTCATTTGTTAGTATGTATAAAACAAATTAAAACTGGCTTTGCGTAAACATCTTCGATATATTTAGATCAGATCATCTTTTTAGTGTTAAATCTCAGTGAAAATGTCTGAAATGTAGAAAAGAAAGTCTGCAATGTTTATATTTATTTAATTATTCCAACTTAAGTTGACCCCATGTTGACTCACGTTCATAAAAGAAAAAATGCTGCGGAAAATCCGGAAACAATTTTTAACGACTTAAGCTAAAATTAACAAGTTATGAAGTAACTCCGTCTACACAAACATCTTTCGTTCGCGTATTTGGAGATAAAGTTTATGAATTAATTTGCTAAATAACGTAGAAACACGAGATTTAAACTTAGCACCTAACTTCGCTTGTTAAATGTTAATTGTTACCAAATAAACTTTTATTGTTTAATATACATATAATAACGAAGTATGAACGTTTCTTTACGTAGTCAGTAAGTATTTAACAGACGTGTTACATAAATTGATAGTTTTCAATGTTAAATTACATTGAGTTTGAAACATTTGCGTTTAAATTTAGACGATTAGCTATTTGACATATTTATCCGCGTTAAACATTTCAGGTCAAATATTAGTGCAGTCAGACAATGCAATGCAGTTAATAACACGTAAAGAAAAAGAATCAAACCTAACCTTGTCAGCTTACAGTAAAAAAGCGGTGTTATAAAAAACATAATATTATACTAGTGATGATGACGAATATTAGCCGCCCCACTAAAGCGAACAAGAAGTGAATACAGTCAAGTGATAATTTATCATCGTATGTCACATTAGTAGTCACTTCCGGATGTCATTATGTTAAGATACGCCAGTGCTGTACCATCCATCTATAATGTGTTATACTGTGTAATAGAGTAATATTATATTATAAAAGTGACTTACAATCATAATGCACGCATGCATAATTTTTTTACATGAAATGGCCGGAACGGTTCCACCCGCGTGGCTCCGCTCCTGTTGGTCTTAGCGTGTTGATAATAATATATTATAGTCTAATAGCCTTCCTCGATAAATACCACCGAAAGATTTTTTCAACCAGTAGCTCCTGAGATTAGCGCGTTCAAACAAACAAACTCTTCAGCTTTATTATATAGATGATGATTCAAACTCTACAATTAATATTGAAAACTATTAGTCATAAAATTTAGCTGAGTTAAGTATAATAATATATATGACAACGAAGGACGCTGAGGCAAACAAATTCGTATACATGATCCAAGGTATATTTATTGTTTATAATACCGTAACAATAAACAGGTTAATAATTTACACAAACATTAGTGCGTAATGCATGGGCTAGGTAAAGAGCGAATAGGTAGTAAATCCTAAACAAACGAGCACTTCTATCACGGCGGTGATAACAATCGCTCCCGGCACATCACACTATGTACGCGGTATGTACAAAGAGGCTTAACCGATTAACCAGTAACGGCACTTGTGTTCAAAGACAAATGATACTGTACCGAATATGTTACGATGTTAATCATATTCAGCGTTTCAGGGATATAAAGCTAAGTGTCACCTTTATACAAAGCTAGGCTCGTTCTTGGGCATGAATAATGTTTTGACGTGAACAATACAGCAATACTTTTGTATTCAATTTACCATGTAACAACCAAGCATGTATTGTATGCTTTACATGAAAACCAACTAACGTAATTTATACCAAAGTCTTTACCCTGATCCCCGGGGATTTATAATTAATAATAATTAACAAAAAATTAGTTTAGAACAATATTGCACAAATTGAGGATTCAACGTTGATACGATTTCTGTGCAGTCACGATTTCAGAGGCTGCGCTTCTTAAATTAGTCGAAACCGGCGAGCAGCTAGCATAAGTTACTCAAACTGTATTTAGTTATGAAAGAAAATTAAAAATAACAAAAAGAATAAACCAAAGTTTATACAAGAAAGTGAACGTATATAGCTGAAGTAATAAGCAACGGAAATTGTTACTAACAATGTACCCATTGAAACAATTAAAATTTTGTTTTGGTTCAATTCTTTGGTAATGAGGTCTGTGATTAAATCAAATAAAACAAATTTAATATAACGAATCCATGAAAACGCATTACTTTCGTAGGAAATGGAATGTCATCGATTTATTTTAACCGCCTGGATTGTTCCGAACCATTAACTTTTTCAATCTCAAGGGTGAGCATAAAGTGGTATTGATAAGAGAATTATAATTCTGTGCTATGATATTCACAGATTGAAATATGAACGGGAGCTTTTACTTAATTCCGTAGAACATTAATTCACATTTCGCAGAACCTATACACTTAAGGAGCAAAAACTTCAGTGAATAGTTTCAATGTATTGAGAAGGGTCGCGAAAACAGTTTAAGTAGAAAGGATAAGTGTGTTTTCGTAGCATGTGTAGAGAAACCCGACACCCATTCCACTATTTACTTGTGATGGTGCGATAAGCATTTTCTCTTTCAATGCCATCAAAGAAACTGGCCGACTATTCAGAGCTTCGTCGGACAAAATGTACGCTGTATAAGGAATAAGGATATTGCAATACACTCTTACCACCAATATTTGAAAACATAAATATACCTTAAAAGAATGGTTTGTTTTAGTGTTCATTTATTTTTTTTATTGAAGGTCGCGAAATATAATCTGTGCTCGCTCTGCCTTGATGAAGCCCATCAAATCATTTGTCGGCATGGCAACATGAAACTCAGAATATTATTCCGGTCGGTTTACTTAAGCAAAAGTATTCTTAATTCGTAGTCTGAGATTTCAAGTAATCATTATTTTCTATGACTTTTCTGATAAAACGCCCGATGAGCGATAAACTTTTGTTCTTCTTTTCTTTTTATTTACTTTTTGTGTTGAATATTAAGTGATCAAAATAATTGTATTTAAATATTTTCTTACATAGGAATCAAGTAACAGTAGCTTACGATGTTTTACATAGAATGAAATTTATGAAATGGAAATTGTACGTTAAATCTTACTAGGTAATATTATAATATTTTAGCGCGGTGAAACATCTAATTTTCATGAGAATTTCCGGAGAAGCCGCGAGTGAAAAGCTAGTCTTAATTAATTTTAAAATTGTCTAATAAGTCCACAAATAAAGCAAATTTAATAAGTACTTCAAAAAACTATGTATTTATTACAAACTCAGAATCTCGTTGCTTATTTTTAGTCCCACCACGACTTAATTTGCTTTATCTTATAATTAGCAAAGATATAAATAAAACAATACATATAGAATGGATATTATCCCTAAAGCGTATACACCTACACAACACATTGTTGGGGATAGAAATCGTCAAATAAAATAATACCAACAAACAATTTCTTACATGTAAAACAGGTCAAACCCAATAAACAAAATGTAAGCGGTAACTTGGGTAATAAAGTTCTTTGTGTACATTCCTCAGGAGGATCTGGCAGGCAGGAGGTTATTCCAGCGGTTTTCCCAGAGGTGGAAACTCCAGGCTTTGCATCTTGGAATGGTCCTGAAGTTATCAGAAACTAGTTTTACGTCGAATTTTAAATAAAATCAGAGCGCAAACCTTGCTCTAGATAAACACTATTCTTGCTTGAAATATGTAAATCCTTATAAATCATTGTGACATTTATATTTATGCTCATAGAATTATATAAATCGAACTACCATATAATGAGACGTTTTGCTTTGTAAACGTTTCTGCTCATAACTTAATAGTTATGAGCCTTTTATGAGCAGAATAAGATAATAGTTATAATCAATTTATATAAGTTATACATATAAGTTATAATTTTTCCTAAAACGACAGATACGATTGGCAAAATGACTTCGCTGATTTTTATTTTGATATTGATCTATTTTATTTTAAAAAACACTTTTAACCATGTTACAATGGTGACAATATAAAAATACTTTTTCAAATTTCACAATTTTACTTTTAAAACTGTTCAATATTTTAAACATTTACTGACGAATAGATTCATTCATTATTTTTCGCTACGTTATCAATTTTGTTCTCATTTTTAAGGGTTCTGAATTCTTAAAAATATAGAGGGATATAATATTCAGTCTTCAAAATACATAAAGAATTAAAAATAATGCTAAAAATATCACATATCTACTTTTTGATTTCGATTGGAGTATATTTTGAGAAATTTAATCAACGTTGAGGTTTATATGAGGTACCTATTAAGTTGAATTAAAAAAAAATTGACAGATAATTGAAAAAACAGATAGAACAATTCTCATAAGAAAACTATTTCTATACTATGTCTCTACGTAGGTATGTTTCCTAACTAAAACCTATGAATATGAATATGAATATTTAAAAAGAAACATAGAAAGATAAAAAAAAATATTTGTAGGTAAATATGCGGAATTTTTTCAATAACCAAACATTACAAAAATGTGATACTTTAAACTTAAACATGTATCATTAATCATTATTATGATTTATATAAGTGCTTATATAGATACAACAGCTAGATTGTATATTTCAAAACATATATTTTCATAAAAATACACCGGTAAAATGGAACTCGAAATATAAAAGTCAATACCTTGCATTAGTACTCAATCATAACAATAGATGTGTAACTATATTTACATTTGGAATAGAACAATCAAAATCAAAGCTTATTTCAACGTAAGCGAGATAGAGGGACGAGCGGCGATGGACAAAGTAAACTCCAAACTGTTTACTTTCAATTAACCTCTTGTCAACAACCAGCTCCATACAATCCATACACTTTTCATGAACAATTTTACTGCACTTAATGTACTCTATGTTTGCTTACATGTACGCCACTCGTAAATTATCCGTTGACAACGCAATTTGATTGGAAAAACGATAATCCTCTTTGTGGTTTTATTATCATTACGTTCTATGCCGTAACAATTGAGGGTTTAAATACGTTAAATATTGTGGTATTTATGTTAAAGAGATTTTATTATTAATATCTCTCTAATAATTTATTGAGTAAGTATATCACCGTTTAAAACATAACTACGCTTCGGAAGAAGGATGAAACTGGTACCGATCATTTGAATGGATGTAAAATAATACAGAACAAAGACTTCGTTAAAAATGTTAACAAAAAGGTAACAGTCTCAGCGTTGGACAATTATTAACGGGCATCGCTCAGAGCACCACGCTGCGTTTAATTAAAAACACTATTCATAATACCTTTAAAAGTTCTGTGTTTTAATATCATATTCAGCGATGTGAATATCTTTGATGTACCTTTTTGTAAACTTTGCAAAGGTCGGCAAAGTATGAGAGATATACAAAATTAAGGAAGGCTAGAACCCTTTGGTATGAAGAAAACTTTAAGTACTTGCGTAATATTAATATATATTAACTCATCAAAACTTTAAGCTTACAACATTAAGGTACTAATACTCAAATATACTTAACAGTTAACACTCTTGTTATCAGAAACTAACAACAATTTTCTATGTAAACTTATCCTGAAAATAGTTAAGAACATCAAACAAGATAGTTCTTGAGTATTTAACAAAAGATATTGCTCGTTAACAATACCTGAAAACGTCCTAACTATCTTAATCGTCTTATCGTTTTAAAATACCCACATTCTATTCGAGAAACTAAATAATAACACAATCCTTATTTTATCGGCTTAGCAGCAACGGACGCCTTTCGGACTGTCTGGTCTTAGGGGATTAAAGGCGAGTAACCTTACTTGAGGAAAATACACTTTTAAATGATATACCTACATATTATACAGAAATAAGTATAGTTCACTATAATATTACCTGTCCCTACAATTTAATACCGCCAGTCAAACAAAATTTGTTGAAATTTTTCTATCTTTATAAATTTGCCAAAAAATAGAAAATTACATTAAATTTCGAGTTTAATATTTACAGTCTAATTATATTCAATAAAATAAATATGTAACAATGAACTATCAAACAGTGTGTTTTTAATTAACATTCTTTATATCAAAGCTGTATTAAAACAAGTCTGAATGTGTTGATGAAATTAATTATAAATTTATTTTAGCATAAATTATTTAATTACAGCTCGAATTATGTTTAAATTATCTTAATTAATATTCTATTCGCATACAAACACGTGATAATATGTGAAAATGACGAATAAAGCAAAAATAATGATTGTGTCTTGTGATTGATTTGATGAAAAATTATTAAATTATCTGCAAATAGCAAATATCGCCACTTATGGCAGCTTACAGACTCTAGACACTTATTTAAAAAAATATAGACCTAGTTTCAGCTTTGAACAGGTGGATGATATCTGCATAGTATACGAAAGTTGTTAGTTTAATCTAAAGCATGTTAAACCGAAATAAATATACGAGAAAATAAAATATGACCATTTAATTTTGAATGAAGTAGTTACCTGAAGGCTGAAATATACAAAGTATAAGTGCGAACTATTTTAATCAACATTGGATAGTGCAAGTACAACTTTCTCGCGTTAAACTACTACTACTACTACATGTACATGTCAACAAACTATTCCACTAAAATACATTAATATGATACGAGAAACTACATACACGTGCTTGGCACGCGTATTATTGCCCTGTATACAAATAGTGTTTATTCATGATCATTAAAACTTTTCCTATTTTACCAAACCATTTATTAATTTTCTAATTAAAATATTTTGCCTAGACAACAAATTACAGTAACCCTAGTACAACATGAAAACAATTTACGCAACAATTAGAAGCCTTAATGTAAGCTCACATCTGTCATAAATGATAAAGTACACTCTATATTATGCTATGAAATGTGTATAATCTTCTAACTATGTCACATGTGGGAAGACAAACACAAATAAGAGTTTTTGTAACACTCGGGTATAAAATGTCTCAAAGATAAAAGATTCTTTGATCGTGTAGTTACTCGCATAGCGTAACAAACTTATAGTGACATAGAAGGTGCTATGTAGAGCGAAAATTGTCTTTATTCACTTCCTATTTTTATTTTTATAGTCGCTATTATGGGTATAGTGAAGTTGCCTTATAATCATACTTTTAAAAGTTTTATCTTTCACTATATTATGTAGATACAATATGTAAATAGTAATGTGTATTATTGTAAAAATTAGCTCTGTACCCGCAACTTCGCCAGCTTAATACTGCCGCTTACTATATTTTTGCTTTTCTAGTATAAAGAATTCGAGAAACCTTTGAATGAATCTGTAGATAATTTTATAAATATTGAATAGAAATGTAAAATAATTATTCCGCACTTTTAGGTATGAATATATAAAAATAGATAAGACTGTACTTAAAAAAAATAATTGTTATTTCAAATCCAATCAAATAATATCAAAATATTTATTGCAACCATTTTTGAAACATATACTATATTATACTTAAAGTGTTTTCAGGGATATAATAAACACTACTACGTACATTGACCCAGTAAATTAGAGGTAAGTAGGCAACAATTTTGCTAAACAGAAAATACAGCAATCGTAAAGTACAAGCAGATAAATTAGAGTCTTGTTGACCGGAGTTAATGAAATGCAAACAATCCGAAGTAAATACTGCATCGCAAATCTGCTACAAGTTACAAGTAACTTGCACGACAGTTCTTTAGCAATTTTTAAAGTTTCTGTCTCAGTCGGAGAAGTTGTAAAAAATTCTTAACAACTACCTTCTTTAACATTTATCATCTATTTAACTTGATAGAAGTTTAAAAACTAAATTAAAAGTACGTATTTGTTATTAACGTTACGTTATAGAAAGTTCATATTTAATTCAGTCTTTGTGAACTTACTAGGTATCCGCCCGCGGCTTCGTCCGCGCAGTCAAAGGAAAACCCGTATATAGTACCCGTAAATAGTTCCCGTTCCCGTGGGATTTCCGGGATTGCGTCATTTTCCCGGGATAAAAAGTAGCCTATGTCTTTTCTCGGGTATCAAAATATATCCATACCAAATTTCATGCAAATTGGTTCAGTCGTTTAGGCGTGATTGAGTAACAGACAGACAGACAGAGTTACTTTCGCATTTATAATATTAAGTATGGATTGTTGAATTGGTTTATATTGCGTCAACGGCGTGCAAATTTTGAAATAATGGCTAGATTCACAAATCCTTGATATATTCCGGTTAGCTTATCTGTCAGTTTAGATGACAAATAATGTACAAAAACTCAAGTCAACAAGTCGTGATACTGGCTATCAGCCTCGTAAAAAAAGACTACGTTCAACGCGGCTGAAATAAACTTTTAGGTACTACCTGTAAGAATAAATGTATATTTTTACAATTTATTGGTTATTTATTTTCCGTTGTAGTGTTAAACTAATTTAAATGATATGGAAACACAGAAATTGCCTTTGTTGAGGTCGTTACAGACAATAATTCTGTAAGGGCATAATTGGCTAACATAAACTGTTCCACATTAGTTTTGACTTTAATGTATTATCGAGGAAAAATAACACACGCGATCGCCGTGTTTGCTTTCTGCCAACATGTATAAGCTTTCAATGTATCCATGGACATATTACTTATCTTCTTTATTAATATATATATAAATCTCGTGTCACAATGTTTGTCCTCAATGGACTCCTAAACCACTTAACCGATTACAATAAAATTCGCACACCATGTGCAGTTCGATCCAACTTGAGAGATAGGATAGGTTTTATCCCGGAAATCCCACGGGAAAGGGAACTATGCGGGGTTTTCTCTGAAAACGCGGGCGAAGCCGTGGGCGGAAAGCTAGTGTCTTTATAAAAAAGCATATTTACTTTTATATATTATTATACACCAATTGTTATTGTCGAAATATATTTTAAATTTTCTAACCTTAAATTTATCCCGTGAATCAAAAATACAATTTTAATTAATCAATTTGAACTCGAATGAACCTTCAAAGAGGTGATTATTACATTCTCATAGTTTTCTTATGATATTGGGAAAATATTTAAAGTGTTTCATATAATCGTTCATTCAAAAAAGTACATCACCTTACTATCAACCCTTACAATCTTAATTCTCTATTAAATGCGTCCACAAAAAGACATCTATGTATATCTATGTAAATTTCCCTTTATCTAAGCAAAAATTATCCATTACCATTGCACACGCGTGCTCGAACCACGCCACAATAAATCCCTTACGAGTAACTGTTATGGCCAGCGACAAACTGCATATTTGGTTCCTGTGATAACAGACGATGATAAGAATTACACAGCCAATAATTTATACCCATTCCTTTTCTTCTAATACGCTTTGTAAAGACCGTCGCACATGACCAATATTCATGATGTACTTTAAAAAGTAAATGTACGGACATAATCATTAGCCTTATTTTATTCCTACAACAGACCTTTTATGAGGGTCATGTATTGTTCTTACCATGTTTCTGACGTTTATTGCAAACAATCAACAACCTCCAATGGTAATAAACTATGCAAATATTATAAGAAACTAAATAGGTAGATTCAGGAGGATATTATATAAAATACTTATATGTGCACGTTTACTTAAACTGATTCGACCTCGAAATAATAACTTTAAGTGCAGCTATCATCATGTGAAATATAATATACCTATTTTTTTAACCAACAAAATTAAAAACCATAACAATCACAATTATTATCTGCAGTAACATCACCTCGATTTGCGGCAATATTAATGGAGGGAAATCTCTCCTTTCAGTACTCCTTTTGTCTCGAAAGTCTCATTAAATGCAATATTCTCAGTAGATACTTAAATTTATAGTAATTAATACTTAATAGTTGCATAATTAATGTAATTTAATAAAGGTTTACTTTATTTTTGTCTGGTGTGCTATAAAAAGTTCTAATCTCTATATGTGTAAAATTCTCGTGTCACTGCTAGTTACCATACACCTTCAAAACGGCTGGGCCGATTTTCATGAAATTTTTATGCCTATGGGTAGGGCTTTGAATCGGCCAATCTATTTTTCATACTCCTAAATAAAAGGAAAGAGTTAGGTAGAACAACGTTTGTCGGTCAGCAACTATAGAATTAAGTACATACGTACCCTAAATCAGGATATTATAATTCTCATGAGAACTAAGTTGCTTTCCTGTATTATCCAGGGTTCCGCTTTTTCAGTTTCCCTACCATGGATTCTAGTATTAGCTATATTATACTTATGTAATAGTTTAAAACATATTGTGATATTATTGTATGCAAAAAGCAACTATAAAAATTACACTTAAAAATGCGAACATCAAAATAGTGATAAAATTTTATTTTATCTTCCCGTATCAACCAAAATGCATAGAGCCAGGCGATTTAAGGTGCACGTTTACATTGTTAGTGGATGGGGCGGCACAACACGATTCGTTTGCAATCACGGGCACGGTCGAAATCTGATTTACCTCTGATTTGTGGTCGGCACCGACCGTCTGCTGTCTTGTGCATGATTTTACAGCGTATAGTTTTACATTTTGTAGTGCACATCTTTCGAATTCTACATTGTGTTAGGACGAAATAAAACGCTGCTTTTTTCTACTTTCTCTTTATTTCTTACCCCCTCAACTATCATCAACATATTATTATAATTTTACTTATAAATCAATTTAAAGTTAAATCTTCATAAATTAAGCTTTTAGACGTTTACTTCTACACTCAAAACCTTTTATTCTATAAACTTTTTAAGTCTTTATTTTTAATTTATCTCAGTTCTGTTTAATCGTACCTTTATCGTAGACACTGAGGTAGGAAACGGATTTAAAGTTAATGACTCTCGCCGCCCATAAGTACCTGCACGGTTACGCCGCAAATGCGTTGCGAGCAATAGGAAAATGTAAGCTTTTATATTAAACAATAATATGGCAATATTGCTTGAAATGTTAAAAGTGGTTATATAACGCTATATAACATGTACTCAAACTATTGATCTAGTTTTTAATGCCTGATTTACCTATTGTATAATTGTGCATGTTCTGGAACAGATCCTGTGAAGGTTATACTAAGTAGTTACAATATATCTATATTAAAACATGTATCTACATGTTTTTGTAGTTTTGTCGTCCAATCTCACGTCCACATCTTCATACCTAGAAAATTCATTATGTATAAGGCGCTCAAGTGTATATGTATCTACTCAACGTAGAATAATAAAGACATTAAGTACGTTTGTTTTAGAGTTTTCAAAAACTATCTACACAAGCACCATTTAATAAGAATATACAATTCAAATTCGTTTACTATCATGACGTAAAAATAACAATTTTCATTTCATACAAACAAACAGCGCTTTTCAAGTAACAAATTGACTGCTACACATGTCCCCGTAACTGCATACTTTGTAGATTTAAATTTAAGTTACCGTCAAACTGTAAATGGTACACAACAAAGCCATTACCAGTGAATGCAAGGCCCAATCTTATTTCACAAGTTTAGGGCGGCGCTGAAAGTTGCCCGGTCACCCAGGGTTGTTAATCTTACTAAGGTATTTATTCATTTTTAAACGAAATAAATCTATCTAGACTTTTCTGTAAAATCTAAAGAAAGCTATATCATATTAAATGATTATATATTTTTAAAGAAGCAAGAGAACTAAATAAATCTTTAAAAGATGTTAATCCAACCGAAACCCACAACCCGCTCGCTCGCTCCTAATTGCTGTTGTTAGATTAAATTTTATATAATTAATTTTATAATTATTTAAATTAATTAAATAGAATTTAATTATTAGAATTTAATTATTTTTAATTTTATAATTAATTAAATAGAATTCAGTTATTCATTTAAGATTTATTCCAGATTTCGTCTTTAATATTTTCAAAGAATCGCTTAACTTATTTAATATTAATAGTAGAATAGATTGAACTAACATATGAAAAATAACAACGCAACCCTTGTCTAAAAACTTAGTCATATTATACTCAAGAGTCTTGAGTCAAGACAATTGAATTTTACTTTAACTTCAAAAATATACTATTACCTGCTTCTTTATAACATAGAAAATATTAATTTCTCTTGCGTCGATTTCTTTAACTTTCTCAGAATTAACTTCGCAATTTTAATCAATTTAATAAAAACATTTCTGGAGGGATGAATTGATTGATCTAGTGAGTTTACATGAAAAGCCCATTGAGTAAGTAGATGTTTCAGCTTCAATTATGAGATATCTACTCTACGGAGGTTGGCTGGTTAAAATGTCTATTAAAAATAACACTCTTGTGTGTGCTTGAATAAAATACAATACTAAAAGAACTGTTAACTTGAAAAAATTAATAGATATGTCGAATTTATCTAATTTATGGTATAAATCTCAAAGATGTCTAAAATAAGTACTAGTGATGCAACGAATACGAATAAGAATATTCGTATTCGCCGAATAGTAGACATTTACCGAATATTCGTATTCGGCGAATATACAAATATTTAAAAACGAATATTTTTGTACGCAACTCTATTTACTACAGATTTAAAAATCGCGCGTAAAAATATGACGTGTGCAGAGGCCCTTAACCGCAACAACCGTTTTCCAAGTCTTAAAAATATTGTTCACTGAAGCCATGTACAGTCTCTTCGGAAAAACTTTTTTCAACGGCTGGAAACATCCAGACTGAAAAAAAAATCGCCTAAAACCAGAATATCTACGAATTTTATGTTTTTTAAATAAAAATTAGCCTATTGTAAACATTTATTAAATAAATAAGTCTTTTATTGCCAAGGCGAGATATTCGTATTCGTATTCGTATTCGCCGAATAGTAGATTTAATATTCGTATTCGTATTCGTAAAAGTAGTATTCGTTGCATCACTAATAAGTACCTATTAAAAAATGTTTCTGCATTATCGATAAACTTAAACTTTATTTACATTCTATTCTTATTTAAGTATTATTAATACCTTTATGAGTCTTTGTGATTGTCTGTTTAAAATAATATAAATTAATTATTTTATAATTAGTTTGATAGAAAAAACAATTTTTAAAAGTCTGTATTGGATTGAAAGATATAAACGGAACTGAAATAAAATCACAAAGCCTTTATGACAATGGATGATAATTAAATTTCAGAACGCAATAAAAACTGGGAAAATATCCCCGGGTGAATAGTGGAAAATATTAATAAACAGGGAATATTTGAAATCAATAACGACATTGTGATTCGGGCTGATTGAACGTATTATCTGATACCTTCCATCGCGCTAATGTTGGAGAATTTAATCAGTGAGCGGGCGTGGAAGCGGAAGAGCCTCGCTCGTCTGAATTTACGAGCGAAAAAGCTTCCGCTTTCGAGGTTCGCGCAGTACTGCACCGATTCCGTACATAACAATTTAAAAACATAAAACGAAATTGTGAATGTATTGGTTTTATAACACCCCACTATAAATTACGTGTACAGTTTAAACATAAAAAAATTGTATTGTTTGTTGTGGCTATTGTTTTCTGAACCAAGAGCCAAGCTAGATTGCAACGTTTCGTGGAAGCCCTTTAAAAGCTAGCCAGCAGCATTTACGGTACAAAATATCAATAACACCGTACGAGTAGGTACAAGTTACATGACTTTAGCATCGCCTTTGAAGCATGTAGCTACCTACGTATTATTTACGTAGTAACTATTTAGTGATCTGTGGTATTATACTTCTTCATACATTTCAAATATCACTATAGAATATAACTTCCAAGAATATTACAAGCGTTAATTTCCCGGAAAACTTGCATGTACCTACATATAAATTGAGATTAAGTAGATTCTACCACAAAGCTTTATACATTTATATTTGCTTAAAAATAAATATGAACATATTAGATTGCTTTATATAAACATATTATAGTTTATTTTCTGAGTTCCATGAACTCTGACTCCTTTCTGCACCATTCATAAAATTCGTAGAAGCTACCTGTGCTAAGTGACGTAGAGCAATCAAAATATAAATGCTACCAGCATTGTGTGCCGGACGAAGTCTGTGCCCTGTTTCATATTCAACTTGATTTACCACAATAACCGTAAAAGCATACGTTGTATGGTGAATATTAGCATATTCGTAGGTACTATTTCTCATAAACTCTATTCGCTAATGCGAATGCTTGATTGTTCCATAAATACTAATGTATTTATGAAACCGTATTTCAATACTTTTAAAGATACGCTTGATTAGTAGCGCACGTAACTGAATGGTTTGTTAAAGATATTTTTAGTCAACAGGCACATTAAATGACAAGATGGGAAACGCTAATGTAATATATCGTAAAATAAGATTAACTCATTACATCAGCTTTCCTTGATGTCAGTCGTTATGTTTGAAATTAAAGTTAAGTTGCAAGTAAATACCGTCTTATTCTCAGTAATGCCAGCTTAAATAATAAAAAACAGGAGCTCTCGCTATGAAAACTCTGATTGTATTTTTGGCCCTGGGGCATAAACTGAGGGTATTATTTTATAAAGCATTATAAATATATGTATACATAAAAGCACTTGTCTAGCAATAGTAACAAAGGTACATCCGTATAGGTATATTATATTTCACCTACTTTTAAAATATAAATATTTTACAATATGGTCTAATGCGATTTAATTTCTAAGATTTTACAATGTAATAACGTCGTATCTTGAGAAGGCATTTATGGAAATTTAATTATTTTCTTAAAATTACTTTGATGTTTATAATATTATATTCCTTAATATTTCTTTCTGAAAATAAATCTCTCAGATTACGTATGTGATAGAATTCATTGTTTAGGAGTTCCTTTCGTATCATATTATCATTACATTTAATATTATCGTGTGCACTACCTACGTAGAGCAAGCTAATGTGCAAATCGTGTCTATGACGCGATGCACAATCCATTAGGGCCCTGTTATTACTTTCCCGACACAAACACTTCACCATTGGATACCCTTCATATTCTCGCCTGTAAAAGCCCGAAAGATTAAAGCAACATCATGCTTTTTACGCAAGCGACGTAATGTGTTTAGTACTTCTGCTATTTGAAGTCTGCTTACGTAATTACTGATATCAGTCTTAAATACTGATACACCATTAGTATTAAAGTTACAATTTTATTATTTTCTAGAACCCTTTATTATCTTTCTTTCAGGGTAGGATAATCTAGTAAGTACAAATCTGAGACAACAAAATTTCTGTTATATATATTGATGCCCTTTATTAAGTTATATTAATCATTGTAGGTAAAACTAAATTTTCCTCTATTACCTATACCACTATTATATCAGAAATTACTAAGAATTGTTCTTACATATTAATTTACTGAACTGGTTTTTTTATAACCAGATCGACGATACGTACCTGCATGAATTTTATGCAACCAGAAAGCCATAATCACTGATATCTATGCACAATATGTACAATTCTTAGAAATCCGTTATTCATACATACACAAATCCACAGCATACACAAATACGAAAATGTAGAACAGATTTATTGTATGGTCACTGAAAGCCGCTATTATTTGCAACAATGAGAAAACTACGGAAGGTTTATACTTCTAAATGTATTTTATAGGGATAGAATTTTCAAGAGTATCAAACACAAAGATATTTATTGTGCATCGGGGGTTTAATGTTTAAATCGTGGAAACTTTGGTCTTTGGATTGCAGACGTTGCGACGACTAAATTTCTACACCCAGATAAGGAATACCGTCAGACTGAAACAATCTTAAACAATTTATGGCATAAGATTAGAAGCGTTTGTATTATTTCAACTTAATTTTTGATAAAATAATGAATTATTCATTCATAAATAATAGCAATTTTCAAATATTTACTACAAACAAAAATGTAAAATAGTAATCTAAATAACATTTACTACAGACATAGATATGAGCGCAGTAAGTGGTTTTGTTGCAAATCAAATTACAACTTTTGCATCGCAGGCTTCTCAAAACGTTCCATACAACTCCAGAGAGCTTTTGTAAAAATTGTACGGACTGTAATAAATTTATTTCACTCAACATATTATATGATGTGGCTAACTTTTGAGCAGTATTTTTAAAGGTAAAACAATAGTTCATTATTTCATTATAATACGAAACAATGTAAGAAAACATTTGTTTCCATTTATAGGAAACACTCGTGAGAATTTAGGATTTATTACTAGGTAATTAGGTATTCTTAATTCTTACCAATATTTACTTAAATTATTAGTTTAAACACTTCTTCCTCCATTGTAGAAAGAAGGCTTGCAAAGCGACAGATTTCTGGGATTATTGATGGATCGTCGGTACATTCTTCTTACTTCGGTAAGTAAATATGCTTACTAGAATGCAACACTGAAATCCTGATAGAATACTCTGAATTCTTTGTATTAAACTCACATTTCAAATAATTTCTACATATTTAATAAATTTATAATTTATTGTGTATCAACAATAACATGTTATTAGGAAATGCACTTATAGATTATAAATGTTATTATCTTGTATAAATTATATACAAATTTATATATAGGTATGATTGATAAAATGTTTTTGATAATATCACATAACATTTAAAGTGGTTAAAGTGTATATATTGCCATTCGTATCAACTTTCCGCAAAAATATGTTAATTTATGACAAATTATAAATAATTCTCACATAATTACATAGATTTCTCACATGAATTCAAATATGATACAGCATTTCAAAACCATAGAGGTGTAACCAGAATTGTGTGTCGATTATTAAATTCTATTACAATAATATACAAACACCGACCATGCTTGAATTGGAGTAGGCTTGAATGTCGGCTATGTTCGGAGACAATAACATGCAACCAGTAACAGTGATGTCCACGTCCATTATCAAATTGATGATGAATTCTGGGCGATAACCATAATCTATTCCTAAACACATTTAAACAAAAACATGATCTTTGATATAAATTACGAGTCCCGCCTCGTGAATTTTTTATATTCTTTATGGATTTATAATGAATAAATAGTCAAAACTATAAATAACGCAGTGCTCAAAAAATATTTAATTTATATCTTACTAGCTGTGTCGCGTGGTTTCACCCGCGTGGCTCCGTTCCTGTTGGTCTTAGCGTGATAATACATAGCCTATATTTCTCGTGGATAATGTAGCTTTCGAATGGTGAAAGAATTTTAAAAACGGTCCAATATTTTATGAGCCTATTCATTACAATCAAACAAACAAAGTTTTCCTCTTTATAATATTATTGTAGATAATTCAGTTAAAAGCATCAAATTGACGATTCGGACAGTCATTGTTATCCTCAAGAGACTTAATGAAATAAATACTGAGGTGCTATTCAATGAAAGTTTGGAACAGTTGACTGACGGTCACGGGACAATACAGCGGCGACAAAGACCGCTCTAACGATCTCGAATTTATCCTGACTTCCCACTAATACCCCCATTCAACAACCCTTTGTTTTTAGGCTTTGATAAAAACCCTCTGCACCACCTCGGGGATCCTAATTTTTATCTTACACTACAATGAAAGCAAATACCTTTTTTTAACTGTGACTGCGAATTTTCAGCTATTGTTTTCGTTTGTCAAACGTAGATAAAGGCCTTCAAACATACTTATGGATAATAAAAACGTATACAATAGAGGTGCTTTAATTTGGACTACATAATTTCAAGTTTATTCATAGGTACATATTTACATGAAAAACAAAATTAACCCTGAAATAAAAAAAAATATTGAGCTGTTTCAAAATATTTCATGCTTGGTACTAGTTGCTTGGAAGTAATTGCTATTTAGCAATAAAGCCGCCAATTGCTTCTGATATCCTTGTATTGTAAAATTAAAAATTGTGTGCAATAAAGAATATATAACTATAACTAACTATAACTATAGTTATGAATGCCTGGAGTGACCTGCAATATAATGTTTTCTATTATACTTTTATATTTTATACATTGATTTCAGTTGAATGGGTTGGTCGTTGATTTATAGATTTATATCATCAATATGAATGTAAAAGCTTATAAATAATTATAAGCTAATTATAAGGGACTTTCCTTGAACAGAAACATTGAACATCTGTTTCACTGATCGATGCTCCACGGGCCAGTAACTAGCTACCTGCCAGACCGAGACTTTTTTATTTCCGTTGGCTTGTCGAGAATCATTTTTAACCTCGCCCACGCCACAAACCAATTCGGGAATCATAAATGAACATATTATATACAAAGTAGTATGGTACCGTGCAGAGAGGAACTCAAAGCTCTTTCAATGAACAGTTATAATAATCAATACTGCATCAACAAAGTACTATCTAGAAACTATGTAAACTTCATAAATGCTGCAAACTTGAATTTACCTGCGTCCTTTCTGTACTAAATATTAATGGAGTAGAAGCTTAATTAACCCATTGACCACCGAGCGGCCCAATGAGACCGAGACACAATAGATTTTCTATTGTGTCTGTGATTCCGGGGGCTGAGGGCAATTATTTTTGTTAAATGAATTTTATTTCATTTCATCGACTGTTGATAAACACCGCTTTTGATACGAATGGATTATTATATCTGAGATATAAATTTTATTTACTATCTAATATTAAGTTACCTAATTATTGCTAAAAATATTCTAGCGACTACAGTCAACAAGGTAAGAGAAAAGACAGATTTAAAAAATACTAAAGAACAGATATGATGACAATTTATTTTTTTTGGTCTCCTAAATACAAGTTAATTAACAATTTATTCGTATTTCCCACAAAAGTAGATACACTTACTAGAAGCAACTTTTATTCAGTGGTTCTATACGACTAATTCAAGAGTCACATCTGCTCTCACGAGGTACTTTACATATTACTGTGATATATCTTCGGTAAGGAATTGGTTGTGCCTGCAGCTCAACTATTTTTATTTATTTTACGAATTCATAGATAGCATGATAGGAAAAAAATAAATATGAATAAGTACGCATATTTATCATTGTTTTGAATTTCAGGTTTGGGCACGTGGAATTTGATAAATATCGTGAAGGTGGACCTAAATAGTGAACTGTAAATACAACAAATGTGAACAAAGATTCCAATTATCCGAAAATACATTTATTGTGAGGCAAACAATTTGTGTAGCCGCAATGCTGTGTAACATGGAAAGGTTTTCCATGTTTCAACGGAGATTTATTAAAACATTATACAATGCTCTATTTTGCTTTCAGCTTACAAATGCGTAGCCGAAAAGCAATAATTTTAATAACTCCAAGCTTCACCCTTGAGTACCGAAGTCTATTTGCTGATGATCCAAGAGTGTCTTTGAAGCGTTTATTGAATATTTTTCGAAGTAGATTAAATCGTGGCCGATCGCTTTAACGGAGCAAACGTTCATTAATCGGTCGCTTCGCAATAAGTATTCATTTCTTCGCCGCCGACGAGAGACGCTTGCAATGAAAATCTGATTGTGCTTTCTTCGTTTTATGAATATCTATCGCTAGCTACCAATTTCCTTTCAGATGAAACCTTCCTTTATTACTGATTTAATAACGTGTATATTTAAAGTTTTTTTCTGTAAAAAAATAAGGACAAAGACGCCGTCCAGCTGGACAAACACTATCACGAAGAAAAAGATGATGAAGAATAAAATAGCATAATTTTTTGTGATGTAGTTTACTTATATTACAAAATGAAAACAAAATATTCATTCATTCAACATACATTCTGAGACTCTCAAGAATAACGTTTTCATTAATCTCCAACCAAGTCGTAAATGTGTTTCTACCTTTAATTTATAACCAATTATCCTTACCTTTACACATTATTTTCGTAGGTCGACAATCCAGACCTTTTTATAAAAATATTGAAAATTATTAGCAGTCATAAATCATAACAAGGAAATTAAATTGGTCATACTTACATTACCGATGTTTTATTTCAGACCATTAGGTTTCACAGTCGCGAACTCCATAAGTGGAAAAGTAAATTACTTATTTGTAAAGCGCTTATAATAGCGACGAACGTAATAATTAATTATGGAATTTTGCTCGCAATTAAATACCTATCTATCTGTCTGGTACTATGTGTTCTATTAATATTATAATACCTAATTAAATTTATAAACAAAGGCATTGTTTGTAATTTTAGGATCTTAATAAAAATCAAAATAATTAATTTTATGCTCTATAAACCTTTACAATAATTAAGAGAACCAATTAGCATTTTAATAAGTACTGTATAAATCAACAATGGAGCCTCTTTGTCAATAAGTTCAGGAAACAAATTGGAATAAAGGAGAAACTCCCGGCTTTTGCAATTACGTTTAGAATTAGAAATGTGTTTTAGATAGAGTAATATTCTCTTAGTGGCCTGTTTTACGGAATACTAAGTGACTATTTCTTGTGACTACCTCATTACTTAGAGGACCCTGAACCTATTTTTATAGCTAATCTGTAGACCATTCCATTTTAATTACCCCTAGTAAATAAATATTCTTTTCTACTTTTCTTATTCTACTTATTCAGAGAGTTCTTACAAAAACCTTGGTGATCTCTACAAATGCAAAAAAGAAGATTATAGGATCATAACATCTTGATAGATATACAATAGAATTTTCCTGCGAAGAATGTGATTTCGTTTATGTAGCGTCTGAATATAGAGCAGTGTTCTGGTCCTGATATAAATTAATGGGACTTTTAATCTTTTATATTTTTTAAAACTTATTTACAGTTTCGAATCATTGCTTTTTTAATTTATAGTGTCCTATTATTTAATTATAATTAGATATAACATCTCAAACAAACTAGCAATAACTTTAGATCTTTATACCTACGTAACGTTAAAAGGATTTAGTTTAATACGTAGGTATCTGTATAATATTAATATTACCTACCTACTCGTAATCCGCAAAACGGTAGGTGAGGAGTATGTGCAGTGATGTGATAAAGTAAAATACTCCGATAACTTCGTAGAAAGGACTTATGGTGATTATAAATGGAAATTCAAAGTTGAACTAGAGTCAAGAGGCAATTCCGGAGTAGTTTTCGCTTTGACATTAATTCAGCCAGCTATACGGGCCGTTTGTTTTTGAATAAACGTCTGAAATCTGAACTGTAACAGAGACGCTGATTATTATTAAACAATATTGAGTTTTGTTGATGATATTTTGTAGGTATTGCTTTAGAATTCATAGCATGGGCGTATCATCTATTTATTTAATTTTATGAGCTAAATTGTATTTGTTTGCATTTGTAACTTCCTACATTCTGAGAAATTAGAAGCAAATTGTTAAACATATTTTAATTAATATAATACTTACGTAAAATAAGAAATAATAGCAAACATAATTACTTTTAATTTATCTATGAATCGTGTTAAATTGGACACACTATTAAATCTAGGAGAAGTAATTATTAATTATTCAGTTAACAAAGCCACGGTTTAAGCAAAGGAAGATGGTGTGTTCTTCGTCAGATTTTTTAATTAAATTTAATTTTAAATAATATTACAAATTTAAAACAAATAATGAATACACGTATCTACGTCATAATACAACGCACCCACACGCTGGTTGTGTGGGTGTTGAAACTTCGGCGCGCTATATCTATCGCATTTCGGGCCATGGGCGAGGTTTGATCCTTTCATATCTAATAATTACATACATAAATAAATATTAATATTTTTATAGATAGTTATTTATGAACAAAGATTCACTTAGTACATGCAATCCTCTGCGGCAGAAGTACAGAAAGTTCAAAATCAAAACAAACCTTTTCACACTAACTCAATGTATTATGCAAGTTGATACTGACTACTGCTCCACTTAAATCCCTTTTATACATTATCACCCCATTAATGGGTCTGATAATATTCAAATTACCTGGAGATATGCAGGAAACCCTCCAAAAATAAGGCTTCGTCATGACCATTCAAAGATAAAATCACTCTGTAGGTATTTTTTTATTTAATTTTGACTATTTAATCAAATATACTAAATATCGTCTCTAGAAAGTGAAGAAGACTAAACTAGCAATTATTTGGTAGTAAACTATAAGGTTCACTTCATGGTAGTCTTAATCTCTACATCCTTGCACATTTTTAGCGAGAGAAATGAATATATGAAATATACAAAATGGGAAATAGATTCAGATACCGCCATTGGCAGTCCTTTTCATTTGTCGCATGTAGCTAAAAACAAACCTTTTAGCAAATCACCCTTGCACCATAACCTGAATAAAATATTCGTACTGAAATGGACGACTTTAAAAGGGTTGTAGGTATTCTGCTTTTTGTAATTAGCATACCGCTGATGAAACCTTTTTCTTTTCGATTTACAAGGGACCGCTGTGATTAATTCTATGTACTTTCATCAAGGTTCGCTAAGGGTCATGCGATAAAATTAAATTTAGAAAATATGTGTTTCACGTTTAATAATGTGATCATTTTTGCCTTGAACTTCCGCAGATGACACCACATTTTTATTTTATTTTAAGTACACATCATGGTTTAGATTACGCTGACGATCTGTGCCTTCTCAGTCATACTAGAGCGAATATGCAAGCAAAGCTAGATGACTTACGCAAAGAAGCCGCAAAATCAGGTTTAAGGGTGAACACACAAAAGACCCAGGAGATGAGATGCGGAACAACAAGTTCTTCTCCGTTACTGATATCTACAGACACCGTTAAACGCGTCCACTCGTTTATTTACCTCGGAAGTGTAGTGTCGGAAAATGGAGGATCAGAAGAAGATGTCGCCTCTAGGATTTCGAAGGCCCGAGGAACCTTTGCACAGCTCCGAAATATATGGCAATCACGAAAACTTACACGCAAAATAAAACTAAAGATATTTCGATCCAATGTCAAGACCGTGTTGCTGTATGCCTGCGAGACGTGGAAGGTGACAAAGAACATCTCTTCGCAAATCCAGGTTTTCCTGAACCGCTGCCTTCGTCAAATCCTCGGTATCTACTGGCCCGAGACGATATCCAATGACCAGCTTTGGGTACGCTGTGGTGAGATCGCGATTGACCAACAAATTAAACGCCGCAAGTGGAACTGGATTGGCCACACGCTCCGAAGGGAAACTGAACATATTCCAAGGCAAGCCTTAGACTGGAACCCCCAAGGAAAGCGTAAGCGTGGTCGTCCTAAACAAACCTGGCGGCGGACAGTCATAGACGAAGCCAAGAAAATCGGGAAAACCTGGAGCGAAATCAAAAGGGAAGCTCTCGACAGAAACGCCTGGCGGAGCACTGTGGATGCCCTCTGCCCCAGCTAGGGGACACAGGAACATAAGTCAAGTCAAGTAAGTCATGGTTTAGACATACTAGGTTGAATTCTAGGTAAATTAAGGGATATAATATATATTTGCGGTGAAATTACAGCTTTCACAATAATATCTATATAAATATACGAACAAGGATCAGGAAAGCGACAAGAAGTGTAAATATATTAGTTACACCGATCCTAAGTAATTGCAATCCCCATTTCATTTCTCTCATTTACCGTCAGGCTAGAGTACAAGCGATAGCCCTCAAACCGCATCCATTTGGTGATTAAGTTCAGCATCTACTATGAAGATACATGACTCATAAGAGATTTTCAGCCTTTTGCGACCTACATTCACTTATAGCAATCCATTTTTACATATTTCCTTTGCCGATTTTCCAGTTCAATGTAGGTTAATCTTAGTCTTATTCTGCCTTCGACCAAGTGGCACATGGGCATGCTCTAATTAATAAAATATGAAATAATTAATTAACAAAGATACTTAATGAAGAATAGAAAGCGGATTATATTGTGTCGGAATCGTAATATTCGTAATACAATAAGGATTTACGTGGATAAATAATTTATTAGAAATGAGATGAAACAGATTTTTATTAATAATACGTTATACGCGCTATTTCTAGGAAATTTGAAAGCCTACTATTTTGCAACATCACAATAGGCTAGTCTAAAACTATTTTACTCTTTCATTATGAAATTCTTTGGTACGGATATCATGATATAGATTAAATTCGAAATGTACGTACTCGAAGTAGTAAAAAGAGCGTTAATAGCGTTCACTTGTATAACGTCAACATCGTTTCAATGTTGGTTTCAATGCTGTAACTTGACCATCACAAATGTTGTACATTAAAATAGATTTTACCTCAGTTGGTACAGAATTTGGTACCTATTGGTACCTACCTATAATTGCTATAAGGAAACCAATCGTTGCATTTATAAAACTCTCAATACTTAATATAGGTAAATTTATATTTTATAAAGATTAAAATCCTCTTCCTTTTAATTCTCTACATCTCATATTTTTACCATTTTCGTGAACGTAATAACAGTCAACTGCCTCTTTCATTGTATGCCAAAAATAACCCGAATTTTACGTACGATAATATCCAACGTTTTCGTATAAATGTATGAATCGCGATGTATTGCAATGGCGTTTAATTATCGACGTGGTAATCCCAATCCACACGGTAAGTCACCGAAACAACGAAATCAAATTGTAACTGAATGCATTGACCGCAACGAGCGAAGGCGCGCTATTTGGGCCATCCTATTTGAACTTTCGATACATATTTACATATCTACCTACTTAAAATTATATTATTATTTATGGATTGAAGGAAAATGAACATTTTACTGGATGATCCAGTATCCACATCCTGCTTACATCGCCCACATAAATTGGAGAGGATTGAATGGAGAGGTAAACCTATTTTTAGCATTCGGAAAAATGTTGTTACAATGCCTATTCCTGCATACCTGGGGCTGTCGGAGAAAGAGCCTTGTGCAATGTTAGCCTCCTACTTCCCAAAAACCTGTAGCTACCAACTCAGTTCGAATGTGTTGCATCGTGATGCTTATGTAATGAGTACAACACTTAGCGCGTTGAAATGTAATCTGTAGGTACATTTCATGTATCTGGGAGAAAGCCACCCCTTCATTTCAAATTGTCAATGATCAATGTGTCTTTGATTTTGTATAAGAAATTTTAAGAAATTTTTATACTATTATTGAAAGAAGTGGGTAAAATATTACCTACCTATATATATTAAGAAATTAAAATACAATAAAAATAACTGTTTCATTACGTGACCCAAAACGGGACAGGCTGCAGCTAAGTTGTAAATTGTTATTAAATTAATTCATACCTAAAAAGTAGGTACTGCATGGAACACAGTTGTCCTCAATTCGGTACAAAGTTGTCAAAGTTTGATAAGAATTCAAGGAATCTTCAGAAGAATTTTATTAAGGTTAATTATAAGTAAATAAAGGAAATATTTCAGAATAAATATTATTACTAAGTGCGTATTAAGAAAATAATTTAATCTACATCCACATTTTTAGTACAAGACTAAGTAGTAAGTACCAGATGAGCAGCTGTAGCTCAGTGGTTAAGGTTCTGGCAATAGTACATATTATATTATCTGTTGTCCTAAACAAGAAGCATAATATCATCATCATCATCATCATCATCAGCCCATATACGTTCCCACTGCTGGGACACGGGCCTCCTATGAGGGTACAGGCCATAATCCACCACGCTGGCCAAGTGCGGGTTGGCGGATGACACATGTCGTCGAACTTTTTTTTTTTTAATTCTTCGACATGTCGGTTTCCTCACGATGTTTTCCTTCACCGTTCGAGCAGTGGTGATGTTACAACATGCGCAGATAAATTGAAAAATCAATTTATTTCCTGCGCGCTCGCCTGGTCTCGAACCACGGACTTATCGATTCGAAGTCCGAGGTCTCACCACTGAGCCACCACTGCCTTTAATTAATTATTTAGAAGCATAATATGCGTCAAAATAATTAATTAAAGGACAAGTCAAATCTGAAGTTCACGAACTTGGCCAGCGCGAGCGTAGCAGATTATGGCTTATGGACGACAACCACCGCAGGTGTCTCTATCCTGGGAACAAATATTCCAGAATCAAAGTAAATTATAAAAAAGATTTATTTTCCAATCTCATAAAACAAAAAACAAACCTATATTAATCACGTTATTGAGATGCATGATTATTTTTAAATAATATGACTTAATATAAACTTTCCTAAGAAAGCATGATAAATTCAAGCTCCACCAAGTATTCAAGTCAATTGATAATTAAAATATGGCTCTCGTGATCATAAAGCAGTAAGTAATCTTTATTTCTAAAGTTTTAAGTGCCAATTTGTATAAACAGCAGCTATGGCAATGCGGGTGAAAAAACACTCGCAATGGGCCGGGCGCACTCTTTGTTCTTCTAATCCCGACTTTTCTTTCAGGCGGCACGGCGTTCAGTCAGCTCTTAAATTAAGAATTTATTTCACAACTTCATACTTTTCTGCTCCTCTTTGTGCTGCATACAATGAAAATTATTATCAATTGGAAAACTTTCTCTCCACAATTTCCAGAAAGTATTGTTTTTATTTTATAAATACGGTACCTTACTTACCTACACTCCTTTGTGAATATCAACGATAACCGTAAGTACTCATTTCACAAAAGCTTCATGTTGTTTAAATAAAATTTTATTACAGCCAAAGTCCATCTTAAAGATTTGAATCAAAGATATTAAAATTTGTGGTCGAGTAAACCTAAGCTTTGATCCTGCTACTAACATAACATTATCTACCTGACTTTAATCATTTTCAAAAAAAATCTTAAGTAGGTATCATTTAGAAAACGTAAACAATGACACAAAATAAACGTTAAATCATAAAATTTACTTTGCGAGGTTAAATTGGGATCGTTGAAAAACACGACGTAGCACAATTTTCCACACATAATATGTTGTTTAAAGTTGTCCCCGGTAACAACAATACGTCGGAATGTCGGCGATATAATCTAACAACACCGACGCGACGGGGTACGGGAAAGTTTTAAGTGCGAAAAGTCTTAGAAGTTAATGTGTTGAATGAATCTAGAAAGCCGCGTAATGCAAAAGTTGTGATTTGATTTGCAATAGCAACCACTACCGTCTGACATTTAAACTAACTAACTACTTTATGGATTTTTCATTTTCATTCTCACTGCAAAAGTTGTTGTTGATTGTGTATTGTTCAAAAAATTTTTAAAATTCAAAAGATTTGACTTCTTTGCAACTCTTTTTTTACAAATTCCTAAGGATGGTAAAAAATTGCAAATGAAAAACAATTCGAATATAAAAAAAAATAAAACTTTTACTCATGCGGTCTGATAAGTAAGTAGGTACCTTGTAGGTACCTACTATTCCGATATTTCTTACTTTGAATATTATATTTTCTTCATCTATTTTCACTATAAAACCTTCATAGTTCAGACCAAAATGAGATTTCAAGATAGTTTGAAATGTTGCCAGATATCTGTTTCGATTGTATGCAATAACGTAGCACGTTAATGGATTGCGCATAGCACAACTGAAACGATCTAGAACCTAGATGCTGACACGTACTATGAACTACCATTCTAGACATCTAAGGATAGACAATTGCATGATTTCATTTAACTATCATTGTATGTACCTACCCAAAAAACCAAGTCGCTTTCAGCCGAGTGTGTGTCTGTATGATTAATTCTTTAAAACTACGCAACGGATTTTCATGCGGTTTTTTTAATAAATTCTATTAGAAGAAGTAGAAGAAGGATTCTAGAGGAAGGTTATTGTTGTTTACAATAACCTTCTTCTAATAATTGTATTTAATAATAATTAGGTTGTAGACGCGTACCTAGCTTATAGCTCATTATAATATAGGTATGTTTATTTTGCGTTACTTTTTTACGTTACTACATTTTTGCAATTTTAAAAAACGTCGCAGGCAATAGCTAATTTTTGGAAATACGTATCAGTGAACAAGTAATTAAAAGCTGCGCTCTACTCTCTACCTCCTTTAAAGCTCATGGGTGTACATACTTAGTTTGCTATTTGACGTAAATCCAATATTCATACCTGATTATCCTGATAACTTGATACACGTAGCTGTGCTCGGAATACAAATGCCTACGAACCGGTGAATTTTACTAAGATACCACGTTCGCACCTTTAATTAATAAAGGAGGCCGACGCTCTTCGGTATATGTGAATTTTACACTAAACTGACGATAATCTTAATATTCAAAGCGTCGGGTATATGTTGAGAATGTTAAACTCTATTTCTACCGAAGTTTTGCTTAAATACACGAATATAGATCACTTTGTTATAACTTGTGATAGAAAGAATAACTCGAAAGTTGTGCAGCTAACAAAACAGTTCTTTAACTTTACTGTTCCATTTCTAGTAAATAGCTAATATGTCTATA
Source organism: Colias croceus (assembly GCF_905220415.1). Classification (NCBI taxonomy): domain Eukaryota; kingdom Metazoa; phylum Arthropoda; class Insecta; order Lepidoptera; family Pieridae; genus Colias; species Colias croceus. Next base: position 6,232,659 of record NC_059546.1, read on the forward strand.
ACTAATAATATCGGAAATGAACTTGCATTTTAAAATAGATTTTTAAATTAAACTACATTCTCCTAGGAAATCCCAATTGACAGCAATACCTGTAAAAAGTTAATGAGGTAAAAAACTTCATTAAGAAACTCCGCTAGAATCCGATCAGGGGCAGGTAATTTCATTTTATTGTTATTCGAAATAAAAGCCACATTATCTATAATCTAAACGATGCAACAACGGGTCTAAAATGCTTTTTATTTAAGTAGGTAGGTACCTATTCACTAAGTTTTTTTAAATAAGCATATTCCTATTCTTCTTACGCCTGCTTTAGAAACCTACAATACTTACCTATTAATGAATTATGAATTATTATTATAAAATTATTAATTGTTGTGTTGCTCTTAGCTGTTGCTCTACTGTAAAAACTCAGTTTCTCTATCATCATTGTACCTAAAATTGTACTTCTTATATTAATTATCGTGCAAGTAGTTACATGTATTTTGCAGGGAAAACCTTGTTTCTATATTATATACCTAACTAGCGGTCCGCCCCGGCTTCGCCCGTGGTACATATTAACGTTTTCTCTACATAAGAACCATCCTCGTACTTCAAGGAATATAATAAAAAAAGAATTATCGAAATCGGTTCAGCCGTTCTCGAGTTATGGAATTACAACGAAAAGTGGCATTGATTTTTATATATTAGATATCATTGGGGAAAACTGAATTCAAAAAATGTTCTATTATTTTACTTTTCTTGTGTGTACATAACAGCGCAGCGTTATCGAAACTATTATTTGTTTTGTAAAGGTTTTTGCATATTTAGAAATAACGTAATGTACCTACACTGTGATCATCTGTAGGTACCTAATACCGAAACTAAACACGGTTATCATACGAAACGGAATAATGCAAACGATTTACTTGTAGGATATTTATCCAGTTATCCTACAAGTAGATCCGATCCGATTTCGTTAATTCATTTTTTATTATAATCCTTGAAGTACGAGGTTGGTATATAAGGAGAGAAAACGTAAACATGTATGTGACTGATATAGTGATCTATCAACGCACAGCCCAAACCACTGGACGTATTGGACTGAAATTTGGCATGCAGGTAGATTTTAGGACGTAGGCATCCGCTAAGAAAGGATTTCCCGAAATTCTTGCGGGAACGGGGAAAAATGGGGATGCACGTACAAAGTCGTGGGCGGAAGCTAGTCTATAATACATATAATAAATCTGTAGAAGGGTCAATTCTGTACATTGAAAATATTGAAAAAATAAATAGCAGGAGGTGTCCCTGGATCGATACCAAACCCAAATATGTGATTAAAAAATTTTTTGTCTGTCTGTCTGTCCGTCTGTCTGTCTGTCTATCTGTCTGTATGTGAAGGCATCACGTGAAAACTTACGGTTCGATTTCGATGAAATTGGTACAATTATACCTTATTATCCTGGGCATAAAATAGGATACTTTTTATCCCGGAAAAATATGTAGAAAAAAAATTAATCTTAATTTTTCCGCGTAGACGGAGTCGCGGGCGGAAGCTAGTATTTAATAAATTTAGCTATCAGTCATGTATATTTTTGTTCATTGAAGATATTTAGAAGAAGAAAAACTACAATCCATATGTACTGAACCCAAAATTGCAAATTGCTGATAAATTTTAACACAATATTTAAAAGGGCATTTTGATCCAATGAACCAAAAGTTAAGCAAGCCGCAGTCTGATTTAATGAATAATCTGACCTAATTATTTCTGAAAGATTCTTCTCACTCGAAATCGTACTTTCGAGTTTCGATTATTCTCTTCGTAATAAAAAAAGTATATCTTATGTGACTTGATTTAACAGGAAAATAAAACTTAAAAATTTAATTATAAATTCAATTCATTTCTTTTAATGCCTTTACAACACATATATTATACAGCAAACTATTTTGCAACCGTGACCACGCCGCCGCTGACGATTCCTCCACTGATTGCAATTCTCTTATTAGTTCCTTGTTCTGTGATAAAATTTTCGTATGCGTCTTCAAAAATAGACCCAAATACGCTTGACCCAGCTCGAAATCTTTATTGCTTTTTAAAATTATATCGATCATGGTGAGAAATTGTTTCATGACATCTATTGAACCGCCAACTTCGGGAGACATGCTTGACACTTCTGCCTCTATGGCTGCGGGAGACATCTCTTTTAGCTTCATAATGCACACTTCGTAATCACTTTCACTTTCACACCCGTTTAACTTCTTGGCAAACGGTGTTAATGTTGACAAAGAATCTGGCATGAGAAGCTTTTTGTTTGTGTTTTTATCCTTTTCAAGATCGAATTCTAAGCCAAGACTTGGTATAGTCGGTAGGAAGAACGGTGCAGATTTTGGTACTGTTAGTGGCGTTTTCGGTGCGTTTCTCTTTTTTACAATATCTAGATTTAATAAATTAAGCCACCTGGAAGTAGACTCTCCCGAGAGAGTAAGCAACTCACTGCTTATTTGTTCTGGTGATTTATATTCAATTTCACCTAAGTCAATTGTTCCTATATCTTCTATACTTGGCTTTTCAGGTGCTGTTGTGGGTAGTTCTGAAAAAATTTTTAGTTTCAATAACTGATAATGAAAGCTGATATTTAAGCAAAACACGCACACACACAAATTTAGATACATCTATAGAGACAAAAACTTTATAATATATAAGCCACCTGGAAGTAGACTGTAATATCCAGTTATACTTACTCAATTTCGGAATATTTGCCTCCGTTCTCTCTACAGGTTTTAGGAATATTCTTTCATATAAATGTTTGTTTGCCCAAAGAAAAATTCCCAATTCACCGACATGAGTTGTCGCCAAGAAATCGCCCGTAGGCGACATACTTAACGAAGTACATGGGTCCTCAACCTAAAATAAGATTTTATTAAAATTCAACTACTTTTCTAATTATTAAAATATTTTTAAATTAACGAAACAACATTCCAACATTTTTATAAAACGTAACAACCTTCGAATTTAATAAATTTTCTTAATATTTAAAACAATTAAGTAGGTAGTATTAACATTACATTGCCACAATATTTCACAAAATGTTAATTTCAGAAAGTTTAAAAAAAACACTGTTCAAATTACGACCTTCTATTATTACGAAAATAGGTATTGAACTCACCGAAAATATGTCGACTAATTTTCCACTAGGTATATCCCAAGTACACACTGTTGAGTCCATTGAAGCACTTACAAGCCATCTGTAAATTATTCATCAATTAAATTTTTGATAAGAATCAATTAATTATTATATGTATATTATTATTACATTCAGTTATATTTTTTTTTTATTAATTTTCAAGTGCTGCTTCTTGCTATTTATTCATACTGGTACAAATAAAATGTATTGGCTCCCATTCCAACTCAATTTTATAGGAATTTTATGATAATGGGAGTTTTAAAAGACATTATTTGGGTGAAATATTGATATGAAATCATAATATTTTACCTGCTTTGAGCATCAAAGTCAATATCGTTAATTTTTGCAATGTGTCCCTCAAATTTCCTAACAATGTTCATAGTATCTATATCAACTATAGTTATACTGAAGTCTTCATTAGCCAATGCTAGCAATCCACTTTCTCTATGACACTTAGTGTGTGATACTGATTCTTCTAGCCTTAATACATGGTATGGCGTTGCCGCTGTAAAAAATACGGTTTTTTTAAAGGAGCATATTAAAATAAATACTATACAGTATACATCCTAAGCGAATGGTGAACCATTCAACAAAATACGAAAAATTCAGACTTTTTTTCTTGAATAGCAATTTAGTTTTTAACCAAAGCTGTTTTAAAGTTGATTTTTTTTTTAACAAGATTAATACTTACTTGATTTAAAGTACCAAAACTTTAATTTTTCATCAGCGCCCACTGTTATGACTCTCTGATTGCAAATGTCAGTTTCGACACCTCTAACTCCGCCTTTATGTGCAATTTTTTTCTCATTGCCATAATGTCCTCTGTAAATACCAGACTGCATGTTGAATTTGTGTACTTCACCATTGCTGTAACCTAGAAAAGTTCATGTAATTTATGCCTGTAATCTTACAATATTCATTTTATGTGCCCTTAAGTGATTGATATCTTCTACATACAAGTTTAAGTTTAATGTTGTACACATGTACATTCTATTGTACATGTAAGCTAAATTGAATTAAATTAAAAATAAAATACAACTAATATAGTTGAATATACCAAGTAACTATAACATTTTGAAACAACTACTTATGAGCTATAAAGTTAATTAACCTATAAAAACACACAGCTAGTCAAATAAACAAAATCTACTTCAAAAAGTATTAAAAACAAAATCCACAACAAAAACTTACCAATAATTACAAAATTCCCACAATGTGTGACTGTAAGGCATGTTGCTTGCACACCCTTCACTAAATCTGGTGGTAACAGTTTATGCTTTCCTTGCCGCATCTTATTATAAGACCATGTTGTTACCAGCCGCATGTTTCTATGCAGGGACGCAATACTGTCCCATTGTTTATCTCGCTGCATACAAGAACTAAGATTTGATATTGGCGCTAGTATTTTAGTGTCCACTTCTAATCTCTCTGTAAATGAATAAATCACATCAATTTATGTATTATTTATTGAATAACTCCTGTATTCATATTTCATTTATTTGTAATTTGCAGTCCAAAAGTCCAAAATTGTGATGATTGAACCTTGATTTGCTTTAAAACGCGTCTGCTTGTTTGCTATCCAATAGCAAAAAAAAATTAATTTTAAATATTTTATTAGGTTTAAGTTCATTTCAAGAAGCTATTTCCTGAACCAAATGGATTGTTTTAATAGAGAAGGTACTTATAATATAACAGGTTACTAACTTTTCCTCTTTGAACTATTTCTGTTGTAAGATGCTTTCCCCAAGTTTTTGTTGAATGTTTCTGTAACAGTATTCATAATGTGTAGAGTACTGTCTCCACCTGCTGCTAGTAGATTCTCTCCTGAGGGCTCACAATATCTCACTAGATGAGGAGGCTTAGCATGACCTTCTCTGTAAGAAAATTTATATCATTAGCTGGATAATTTATACATCAGATTTATCAGAGGATATAAATCAAATTAACTTGGTCTAGTGATTTATATGCATAAAGCACATCAAAACTCTAGAAATAAATTATAGTTAATATAAAAGATCAAGAATAATTATTTAAAAAACATAATTAAAATAACCTTTTCTTCAAAAGTCTTGCTCCACCATCAGGCATGTCAAAAATCCACATTTTCAATGAGTTGTCTTCAGAATTTGTAATCATTAATGGTTCAGACATTAAACACTGTAGTCCTGCTATTTTTCCCAAATGAGCTGATTTTATTTGAGATACAACTGTCTTCTCTTCCAAATCCCACATCACAATGTGACCATATTTACTTCCTGTGACCATCATTGGTACACCGTCCATCCTAAATGATAAAGAAGTAACTTTTCCCCAATCATGTTGAAATTCCATAACTGTTTCATCATACCTCAAGTTGTGTAGATATATCTTTCCATTGTTTAATGCTATAGCAACAATATCAACAGCAGGAGCTGGTTCAGTAACCACAACTGCAGATTTCCATTTATTAAAAGTATGAATGAGTTTTGATGTTCTAATATTCCATAACTGTAACTCTCCTTGCTTACTACCAAGCAAGATCTTATTTAGATAGGTTGGAGGGTGACAAATTGTAGTAACTGTGAAATTTTCACCGAACTTGAGTTCCAAGAACTCAGATTCATCTTTTATGTCAAACAGTTTCAAAACATTTTCTCTGTCTATAGAAATCAAGTGAACACCAAATGGTAACAACAAGTGAATATCGGCATTATGGCCTTTGTAGACATGCTTTAGTTCACAGCCTCGTCGCCATGCGTAAATGTTATTTCCACTGGCTGTATATACATGAAAACCGTCTCCACTCATACATGTTATAGGTCCCGGATGCTCACCGCTCACACTTAGTAATCGAAATTTATTACATCCATAAGTATGAAACCACCTCCCGACGCTTGTACATAATAATGTTTCTCCTCTTCTTTTAATAAATCTTGCAACAAATGGAACATGTGTACTAACATAACCTAAAACTCTTGCACCGGCGAATATTTGACTACTTGATTTCTCTTCTGCCATCGTTAATGTTTCGGAGGCTTGTGCATAACTTTATTCTTGAAAGCAGACAATTAATTAAGATTACAAAAGTTAAATTATTTTTGTAAATAACCATCCGCTGATACGCGTGTTATTGACACTGACAAGACGTGACAACATGACATCTTGACAAATGTGAAATGACCGGAAATGACCAAGGAAATGACAATAACACTGACCACAGAGGAAGAAATATAAAGTGACATGCTAAAGATGATAAAAAAAGTCACGACATTGGGCGTATTCAGAAAGAAAGCTTGAAACTTATAAGCGCTTATAAGCGCTTATCGGCGCTTATCAGCGCTGGTAACCCGCGTTGGAAAATATATGAACATGCGCCGATAAGCGCTGATCGGCGCCGACAAGTTCCAACAAGTTTCAACAAACTTGTCGGCGCCGATCAGCGCTTATCGGCGCATGTTCATATATTTTCCTGCGCGGGTTACCAGCGCCGATAAGCGCCGATAAGCGCTTATAAGCGCTTATAAGTTTCAAGCTTTCTTTCTGAATACGCCCATTGGAGCAAATAGCGAGATGAAAAGGTTAAAGAGGATGAATTATTAGTTGGTTTATGGTTCATAGTACTATACAATAAATAATAATAATGTGGTGTGTATTATATATATAATAAAAAAGTAATAATAATACAATCCTTGATACAATCAAAGAATTTGTTAAGTTGTCGTTTGCGCCATATAGTCGATTCTGTCGGTTGCTTACTCCTTCTTACTCAGTCAATCTAATGCGTCCTCCACACTACTCGCGAAGTTGAACGAGGTTAGACGAATAGAATAGTGTAGAGGGGCACTTCGGCTTACTTCGTCCAACTTTACCTCGCCTCGGTCGACTTCCATTTGTTGTCGGTTTTTGCGCCCGAGTCAAAGGGCGCGAAGTTACCCGAAGTGCGTTCTCGAAGTGCCTCTCTACACTACTCGGCCGACTTCAGTACGACTACGCGTCAAGACGTCGCGGTCGTTTTGAATTCACGTGTTTTTCGTTGATATGCGAGACTATTATGAGCGGCATACAGTGGTCACAGGAGCAAACTATGTTGTTTCTTGAAAAACTTCAAGCAGAGCCTTTTATTTGGGACCCCAGTGAGAAAAGTCATAAGGACAAGAATTTTAATAAACGTCCGCAGGGTACCGGTAACGCTACACAAATGCGCTCCTCGCGAAGTTGAACGAGTGTGTAGTGTAGCACCGCGGACTTCAGTCAACTTCGGCCGAGTACTTCGCCGAGGAACTTCGCGAGTAGTGTGTCTTATGCCTCCTCCACACTACTCGCGAAGTTCCTCGGCGAAGTACTCGGCCGAAGTTGACTGAAGTCCGCGGTGCTACACTACACACTCGTTCAACTTCGCGAGGAGCGCATACGTTCATATTCAGAAAGAACTTCGGGTAACTTCATGCCCTTTGACTCGGGCGCAAAAACCGACAACAAACGGAAGTCGGCCGAGTCACCTCCGTCCGTAGGAGTATACCCAGAACTCTGAATCCCTACACGTGGCCCCTGGGTGGTGCTAAACAGGTGACATGGTGGGAGACATTTGTCGCGGCTATAATGACCACCCATCAGCTGAAGACGTGGCGCCAAGCGTCCGTGTTCCGGCACGAAGAAGCTGATGTAGCCTTAGTGAAGACGGGTCGAATCAGTTGCGCTTTTACAATCAGGACGATCTGACGCTCACTGTCGTTGCTGCTTCCGGTGGCTAGTCATGGAGGGTAGCGGGATCCGAGGCACGGTGCACCGCTGGCCGACCGCTGGTCAGTAGGGGGCCCAAGTAGCGTGCTAGCCACATGTGAAAGGCTGCCCCGCCAACCAGCGAAAAATCCCAAGTTGCGCCATAGTGCCGGTTGGCGACCGGATGAGAGGGCCCTATGGACAACTTGGGGGGGCTCGGGCGTCCCCGCAGTCTCCAGACTAGTCCCCGTCATTGCGGCTTCTAAGTGTGTGTCTCAGGTCCAGATGTAAAGCGCCTCGATTCACTGCCGTCTTCACACCTACTTCACTCTCCAAACAAATTATGAAAAAAGCAAGATACAGGAACACAGTTGTACAGCGGCAGCACTCCCTCTCGCTGAAAGTAGACCTTACTAACATCAGAGGTCTACACTCCAACCTCGCTTCAGTCCACTTCCACCTAGAGACTAGCAATCCTTGTATCTTGTTCCTCACGGAGACGCAGATAAGGTGTCCGTCTGATCTGGCGTACCTGACTTACCCCGGCTACACACTGGAGCAAAATTTTAAAGCTCGATCAGGTGTGTGCGCGTACGTCCGAGACGACATCTGCTGTCGGCGTCTCCGTTTTCTTGAAGACCCCCATTTCTCTGTACTTTGGATGCTGGTGGACACAGGCTTAGAGAAGCTTGTCTATGCTTGTGTCTACCGAGCGCACAGCGGAGACCAGGAGACTATCAGGCTCACAGAGTACCTAAGTGAGGCGGCGGATGCTGCTCAACACAAATTCCCTTCCGCTCAGCTAGTGCTACTGGGGGATTTCAATGCCCACCACCAGGAGTGGCTATTCCCGTACCAGAGCACTGATCTCGCTGGGAGAGAGACGCGTAAGCTCGCTATAGCGTTAAATCTCACCCAGCTGGTCCAAGGAGCGACGCGGGTTCCTGATGTTGAGAGCCATACAGCCAATTGCTTGGACCTTCTGCTGACAACAGATCCGGACCGTTACTCGGTTGCGATTTCTGCGCCGCTTGGCAGCTCCGATCACTGTCTGGTGAAGTCTGTATCTGTCTACTCGCCGCCCGATCCCAGTCCCAGGGGCTCTCGGCGCGTGTGGCGATACAAGTCAGCAGATTGGGACGAGATGCGTTCCTTCTTTGCGTCTTATCCCTGGCGGTCTGTTTGCTTTTCTTCCGAAGACCCTTCGACCTGTGCGGATGCTGTGACAGATGTGCTGCGGCAGGGAATGGAGTACTATATTCCATTCTCCGATGTAGCCACGTCCAGTAAAGCTCAGCCCTGGTTCAGAGCCGAGTGCAAACGCGCTGAAGCGCTTAAGCATGAGGCATATCTGGCTTGGACTGATGCTCGACACCGCAAGGCCAAGGACGTATCAGAGAAGAAGAAAGCCTTTAACCGGGCCGCCAAGTCCTGCAAGAAAGCTCTACGGAAAGCTCGATTTGACCACGTTAGCCGTATAGGGAACAAACTGGCTTCTTACCCCTCCGGTAGTAAAGCGTTTTGGTCCCTGGCAAAGTCGGTTGAATCGAATTTCTGCCGCCCCTCACTTCCTCCACTGCTGAGACCGGATGGGACGCTAGCTCACACTGCCGCAGAGAAAGCGAACCTATTTGCTACTCTGTTCGCAGAAAATTCGCGTCTGGATCCTGCAAGCGCCATACCTCCCAGTCTACCTGGTTGCGAGGCGAATATGCCGGAAATTCGCATCCGTCAGACTGAGGTTCTTAAAACGCTGCGGAATCTTGATGTGAATAAAGCTAGTGGCCCTGATGGTATTCCAGCCATAGTACTAAAAACCTGTGCGCCTGAGCTCGCTCCTGTTCTGACACGCCTCTTTCGCCTTTCGATGACGACTGGAAAAGTACCGAAATCGTGGAAGCTTGCTAATGTGCAGCCTGTGCCCAAAAAAGGCAGTCGTGCCGACCCCTCCAATTATAGGCCAATTTCAGTCACGTCCATACTCTGCAAGACTATGGAACGTGTACTGAACAGCAGGCTTATGGCACACCTAGAAGCGAACGATCTACTCAGTGACCGCCAATACGGATTTCGCCGAAATCGGTCCACTGGGGATCTTCTAGCGTGTGCTACCTATATCTGGAGCGAGGCCATAGAGAATCATGGGGAAGCACTTGCTGTCTCCCTTGATATCTCGAAAGCCTTCGACAAGGTCTGGCATGATAGCCTTATTGGCAAGCTTCCATCGTACGGTCTGCCTGCTGGTTTCTGCGCATGGATCACAGATTTTCTGAGAGACCGGTCGATACGAGTAGTCGTCGACGGCTGCTCGTCCGACCAATTGGCTATAAACGCCGGGGTCCCTCAGGGATCAGTTCTCTCCGCAACACTATTCCTGCTACACATTAACGATCTGCTGAAACCCGGTATCTATGGGTACGCAGACGATAGCACTGTTGTGGAGAGATACGTATCCAACGCGCGTGCTAGTACGGCACAAATCCAGTCTCTGCGGGAGGCGATGGTCGATCGCTTGAACTTGTCCTTACAGGCAGTCTCCGATTGGGGCGAGGCCAATCTGGTCAAGTTCAATGCGACTAAGACCCAGGCGTGTCTATTTTCCGCTAAACGGAGTCCTTTCAACCTGACTCCGTTTTTCCAAGGTGTATCTGTGCCGATAACTGACCACCTCGAGCTTCTTGGTATCACCTTAACGCCTACTCTTAATTTTGGTTCATACATCGAATCAAAAGCCCAAGTAGCCTCAAAAAAGCTTGGTATTCTGGCGAAGGTGAGACAGTATTTCAGTCCGGGACAGTTGCTCAATCTCTATCAAGCACAAGTCCGTTCGTGCATTGAATACTGTTCTCACCTCTGGGATGGATCAGCCAAGTACCAGCTGGAGGCGCTTGAGGCGATAGAGAGGCGTGCCAAGAGGCTAATAAACGACGATGAGCTAGTAGGCAAAAAACTCCAGAGCCTCGCCCATCGTCGCAGAGTGGCAAGTTTATCGGTATTTTATCGGATACACTTTGGTGAGTGCGCTGCGGAATTGCACGATCTAATTCCGCCATCCCCGTTTTTCCATCGTTCGTCGAGGCGCACAGACTCTAGGCACCGCCATATGGTGGACGTTCCATGTACCCGGACAAAGCGGTTCGGATCGACATTCTTCATTCGAACCGCGAGGGACTGGAACATGCTTCCTGAGTCTGTGTTCCCCGACGAGTACAATATGGAGGTCTTCAAGAAAAGAGTGAACAGGTACCTTCTAGGAAAGCGCGCTCCATCTTAGGCCACATCTCAGCTTTCCATCAGGCGAGATAGTGGTCAAGCGCTTTCCTATCAAATAATAAAAAAAAAAAAAAAAAAAAAAGGCGAAGTAAAGTTGGACGAAGTAAGCCGAAGTGCCTCTCTACATTATTCTATTTGTCTAATCTCGTTCAACTTCGTGAGTAATGTGGAGGAGGCATAACGTTCGTTCGTTGCTTCCCTGTTGCTTCGCTTTATTATCGCAAAATCTTTGATAGCGTGGTATTTTACGTACCTACCTACTCTGTGTTTGGTATCATTTTATCTGTTGTCTGTTGTTCAGTCAACTGTCGTCACTTATCAATTCACAATTGTCAATGTCAATCATGTAATGACATTTCCAAATTCCAAGCTACCTATATCGTGTTTGGGTTGCGTCATGCGTGCATGCATTTTTAATTCGTAAACTCGAATTTGAATTTAGGGAATTGAACTTACAGTATAAGCTTAACATAGTTAGACAAAAATAATAGGTAGCTGTATTCGTTTTTACCAAAAATGGAAACAATATTAGAACAACAACGAAGTTATCATGAAGAAAGGGAGCGGACGATGGATGCTATGGTTAAAGAGGTTTTGCACAAGAAAACTGGAGTAAGTATTATTTCTTTTTATTAAGTAAGTTTCTGTGAAAATAACTGCAATATGTAACTCAATTAAATAAATCAAAAATATCTATTACCTAACTCGCGATGTTCATAAACAATTTTGTATTTTTACATTTTCAGCACAGAGAAACAATAAACAGTGATCATCGAATGAAAAATTTACATGATGTAAGTATTAATAAACATACTTAGTTAATAGCATAATTTTTTATGTGATATTCATTCACCCTCTATTTTAGAGATATATTGAGTCCTCCATAAGGCTTAAAGAATTGTACGAAGATAAAGACGGTTTAAGAAAAGAGGAAATTGCTGCACTATCGGGACCAAATGAATTTTCAGAATTCTATGCTAGACTCAAACAGATCAAGGAGTTTCATCGTAAACATCCTAATGAGGTACAAACTTATTTCTATTGTGGTAACTTGCAACGTGTTCGTTTTTGATGTGAAACTTCTTTAGGCAAGTTGAGAGTGCAATTTCAAGGTTGCGTCATGGCAATAATATGGCTATATATAATTTACGTGCTAGGGACTCACTAAGAGATCTCTTTAAGAATACTGGTATCCTCACAGTACCATCACAGTATATATTTAATAATATTTTATATGTACACAAAAACGCAGACTTACACACAAGAGTAGGAGATAGACACCGTTATGGCACAAGGAACCGAAATAAAATTGAAATGCCATTTTACCGGTTAGCTAAAGTTAAAAATTCATTTATGGGCCAAGGTATACTTTTTTACAACAGAATTCCTCATAGTATTAAAGAGTTTAGTAGTGCTAAATTTAAAAATTATGTAAAAAACGTATTAGTTCAGAGAGCCTATTACAGCATTAAGGAATATATGGAAGATAAAAACCCATGGAGGGTTGTCGCGTAAAAACCACAGGACAGTTCTTTGGCATATTATGATATATACGTACAGTTACTTACATATTTTGTAAAATTAAATTGTAATACTGAAATGATTTAAAAGAGCAACTATGGAGTTTCTTGCCGATTCTTCTCCATAGATACTGCTTTCCGAATCGGTGGTAAATGTTAAAAATATGTATTGACGTTTCAAAAGTGCTTCTCGAAGAAGTCTAATTGAATAAATAAATGTTTGAGTTTGAGTTTGAGTTTGAATACAATCATGTCATGGTGAAAGGTAACAATTTTGGTTCTTTGAATCTTGTCAAATAAGTTTCACTTCTGTCACCCATGCTCCTTTTTATTCAAATAGGTGGTAAATTAATTACATATTATGTGTATTTTTCTAGATATGTGTTCCTATGTCTGTTGAGTTTGAAGAAATGGCAAAAATAAGAGAAAATCCTTCTGAAGACTACACAAGTAAATATGTATTCAAATTATGATTATATTATTAATAATTCATATATAAAACAATTATTCTAATTATATTAAATTATGTATTTCAGCCCCTGTGGAATTTACTGATGAAGAGGGTTACGGAAAATATTTAGATTTACATGAATGTTATGATAAATATATCAATTTGAAGGGTATTGAGGTAAATATTACTAATCTTTTAAACAAGCCCCTATATACAATGATACAAATTAAAATAATATTTATTTTTCATTTTAGAAAGTTGACTACATAACATATCTCAGTATCTTTGATCATCTCTTTGACATACCAAGAGAGCGTAAGAATAGTGAATATAGGAACTACATCCGTGCACTTCTCACATATTTGAAAGACTTTGTGAGCAGAGTCAAGCCTCTGCTTGATCAGGCACAAGAGATGGCAGCAGCTCATCAGGATTTTGTTAAGCAATGGGAAGCTGGCTCCTTTCCTGGATGGCCTGTATGTATTGTTTTATCTTGTCACATGCTGTTATAAAAATTGGTGTTAATATAATATGTAATGTAAAATTGATAAATAGCTAGTTGTAGTCTTAATCCATACTAATATTATAAATGCAAAAGTAACTCTGTCTGTCTGTCTGTTACTCAATCACGCCTTAACTACTGAACCAATTTGCAAGAAATTTGGTATAGAGATACTTTGATACCCGAGAAAGGACATAGGCTACTTTTTACCCCGGGAAATAGGATAGGTTTTATCCCGGAAATCCCACGGGAACGGGAACTATGCGGGTATGCTTTGACTGCGCGGGCGAAGCTGCGGTTGGAAAGCTAGTATAATATATATGATTATGATTTCGTTTTGTCATCTGTATCTATAGTAAATTTCGAATAAAGGTTATTTTCGGATAATAATATAAATTAATCATGCAAATTTGTTTACATGCATCTTTCTCCTTCTAATTAGTATTATTTTATCAGAAATAAAATAATTTATTTTTATCATTATTAGAAAGAAACAGGTGGCGCTCTGACCAATGTGGGTGCTCATCTTGATCTATCTGCATTTTCATCTTGGGAGGAGCTAGCATCTCTAGGGCTTGATAGATTGAAGTCTGCTCTGATGGCCTTAGGTTTGAAATGTGGCGGCACTTTGGAGGAAAGAGCACAAAGGTATCTAAACTCGTAATTATAAGTATAATCGTTTAATATACTAAAGTGATAAATATACTAAAGTTTTTTGATAAAGCATGAATAGTTTGATCTATTATGTTTACATAAAAGTCTGTAAAATTCAATTCTGACGAATAAATTTTCATTTCATTTCAATAAAAAAAGTATTTTGTACAAATTCTCAGTAATTTTAATGTTATAAGAATATTTACCATAGTATATACTTATCAAAGCAATTAGCATATGGATTAATATTTTATAACTCGATTATTTTTAGATTGTTCAGCACAAAAGGACAAACCGCGCTAGACAAGTCTTTGGTGGCTAAAAAGGGAGGAAATAAGGCAAAAGCTTCAACACAGCAAAGGCACAAAGATATTGGCGCCATTGAAGCACAAGTTTACAGGTAATTTTTCTTTAGAAATTCATAATAGGTGTATGTATTTAAAAAAATTGTTTTAAGTATACATTTGTCTAATTTTTTTATTTACCCAAAACTCCACACTATAAATGATGTAGCTCCCATGTTATTAATAATGGTCATAACTTCTATCATCTTGCAGTTTATAATGCTCTTAATTATCTAATTAAGATACATATTATGAAAATTGAAAACTTATTAATTCAAATAATCAATTTTATCACATTAATTTATTCATACCACACAAATTTATTTTTTCATTCGACCATAAACAACACTTACCAATTTACCATTTACAGATTCGCGGGCATTGTGAGCAGTACGCGCGCAGCGACCATAGAGAACGTGACACGACGCGCGGCGCGCGCTGCCGGCGAGCGTAGAGACGAGAGCGATGATGAGAGTGACACCTCTGTGGCTGCGGACCTTGATTCCGATGATGATGAAGTGCCGTACAACCCTAAGAACTTGCCGCTGGGATGGGACGGCAAGGTAAGTTGTCTGACCCATAGAGAACAAAAGAACATTGGTAGTATTGCAAAAATTAAGGTTAATATTGCAACATTGGACCAACGTTATTCACCGT
This sequence comes from Colias croceus, assembly GCF_905220415.1. Lineage (NCBI taxonomy): Eukaryota > Metazoa > Arthropoda > Insecta > Lepidoptera > Pieridae > Colias > Colias croceus. Next base: position 6,247,919 of record NC_059546.1, read on the forward strand.
GAGTGTAAAGATGAGAGCGATACCTCCGATGTTCTCCTTATTATTTGTGTCGGCTGACTCCTGCTCCTTACGCCCGCGCCAGGGACTGAACAAACAGTTTTTTTTTTCTTTCGCGTTTATATGGTTACATTTTTCTATAAATAAATAAATAATGATAGAAATATCATCACAATCCGTACGGTGGTTTTCGCGTGAAAGAGTAACAAATATTACCTTAGATTTATACACTTTAACTCTAACTAATACCTATTCTTAGATATAACGCACATGTGCATTTGTTGTTTCATTGATCTACATTCTACATAGCTACATATTCTTGAGACGTACATGTTGAGAACGTTATTCCGTTCTTATTAATTGTAACTACGCTTTTATATAAAGGCCAATAATATTCTTATTTCCAATCTTGGAATACGCATAATTAAATAATTATTGTGATAATTATACTGTTATTCATAAATACACAATAATAAGGAAATTGATGCAATTTATCGTTATTGTTACTTATATCAGTTCTCCCGATGATAAAAATACGATCTTAAGTTATTATCTTATTGTTTAAGATGAAAGTTCGTTATGATAACATTTTGACTGCAAAATATCTGCATCAATAAATCAAGGAATAGAGAATTTATGTGCTTTTGAAACTTATTTCCCAGGGCTGATTATATTTAAGTATATAAGATACTTCTTGCTTATACAAGTCCACCAAAAGCATTGTCTTTCCGGATTTAAAAATCAAAGAGAACTCTGGATTATAAATTAACGAAACCCGCCCAATCTGAAGGTGCAACTATACGCGCATATCTAGCTTATCTTTCAACCACCAAGTGTCTGTTTACTATATTTTATCAAATATAACATAATATGCAAACAAATATTTTATCACTTTCGCTATTAAAATTAATACTTAATAGGTCAGTGCATTTGTTCCATATTATGATAAAACCTTTGTATAGCGTTAACAACCGAGATATCTTGGGTACATTCCCGAAATATCTAATAGAAGCAAATTTAAACAAGAGAACATAATTATAGGCGGCACTGTTTGATACGCTAGAGACCTTTTTTTTCTATGTTTTATTTATATTATTTTCATATTCACAGCCGATCCCGTACTGGCTATACAAGCTCCACGGATTGAACATAAGTTATTCGTGCGAGATTTGCGGCAACTACACGTATAAGGGGCCGAAAGCGTTCCAACGTCACTTCGCCGAGTGGCGGCACGCACACGGCATGAGGTGCCTGGGCATACCGAATACGGCGCATTTTGCTAATGTCACACAAATTGAAGATGCCTTAGCCCGTAAGTAAAACCCCATTCACAATACAAAATAGTGTGTGTGCCCAGCACACGTGTCAGAAATGAAACTTCTTTGGTAAAATTCAAAGATACCAAAATCGTCGCCTTACTCCATGACGTGACGGTTAGCCATGATGCGACCGCGAAATTTTACTCTCAACGCGCCTAAAGTTTCACTTCAAAAAAATTTACTGAACAAAAACATAATTTTGAAATATAATAGGTAACTCCACTTCAATCAAATCAATATGTAGGTTCGTAGAACTTTATTCTACATACCTACACTAAATTACACTTATATAAACTGTATTATTACATTGTGAATCGAGTGGGAACATCAATCGAACACCTATTTGCATGTCTATAAAACCATAGTAGTGAAGCCATAGTAGCTTTTATACTTACCTCATTCTTTTATATTAATAAACATATAGATAATTTTAATTGAAGATTTTTTCTCGTTTCTCTTTTGAAATTGATTATTGCACATTTTTGTTTCAGTATGGGAAAAAATTAAAAACCAGAAAGAAGGTGAGAGATTCGTTGCTGAGAATGATGAGGAATTTGAAGATTCTCAAGGAAATGTTGTCAATCGCAAGACCTATGAAGATTTGAAACGCCAAGGCTTACTTTAAGATGTCAATAACTATATATTATGCTTAAAATATAATAATAAATGTCTAAAAATGTGACTTTTAATTGGCTATAGAAATGTTCATAAAACCTTCTTATTTTCTAAGACATAATATAATAGTCAATTGGCAATAGGAGTATTAAATCAAACAATCATCATAATAATTTAAAACAATTTATTGATCACTAAATTTACAACTTTTGTTCTTTCTTTGATTTCCTAAAAAATACTAAATTGTCTAATACAGCCTTATATCCAGGGAATGTGAAAAATAAGAAAATTGGCAGCTTCAATAGTCACACCTATTTCATTGTATTGTTTTATACATTTAATAAGGCTAATTTAATAATTTGATATCATTTAATAATAAACATGTGATGTTAAAAACAAAACATGCACTGAGAATAATAGTGAGCATCACTTCATTATCTTGTATGCCTGTCTCCTTTCTTTATCACAAAACCACTTGAACTACATGTTAAACCATCAGTCTTTATTATAGATATAGATTATTATTAACGTAAATACATTTTAACCAAAATGAAATGCAATTTCTTATTATTTAATGGATTTATTTTCTATAGAAAAATAAAATATTTCGGATAGTAAATTGTTTTGTAAATAGTATGAAAAACAAGAGATGGCCTATGAATCAAATAGGTCTTGGAAATCTCATAAAAACATTATCTGTAGTAATAAATAACTGGAATATATAAACAAATGCAGCTCGGCTGTATGAATCACTTTACCTTATTGAAAAAAGAAAACTAAAATGATACTAAAAACTAAAGTGGTATCACCCAGAGGCTATTTTTAAAATGACAATGTTACAACTCGTCATGTGATTCTTTTTGTTGTTGTTGTTTTAAGTAGTGAGAATCGTCACATGCAACTGGAGCAGATAGTTCTATTTTATATTCACAACGGTATGGCTCTGTCACAGACAACAATTTTGTTTCTAGTCCACAAGAGATATGAACAATTGTCATTCTGCTAGGGCCATTCCAACATGTCACTCCGTTAGTATATTTCATGATAGAGTATTTGTTATCACCTTCGCCAGCCCACTCTCCCCAGTTTCCGAGCCCAACCTCAGCACCACCAGATTTAGATTTTTGAGTAACCTTTTCAAATAAACATAGTTTATAAACATATTCTTTGTCTTCATATTCAAGACACTGCCCATCTAATGTTGCATATTCTTGATTCAGACCATAATCCTTTTCTAAGTTTTGCTGAATGCTTCTTATATTAGACTCAATTTCCCGGACAGCACGCTCTGCATCCGTGAACTGTTTCCTGGCTTCAGTTGCTTCTTCTATTAACTTTTTAGTCTCATCATCATACTCTGTTGTATGATCTTGTTCTGGTTCTTGATCATGGTCATCTATGTTTAAATCTTCATGATGATCAATATCTTCTGTTTCTTCCTCGCCTTCACCCTCCATATCATGAGCTTCTTCATGTGGAATATCAGTATCATCTGTCTCAGCTTCTTCTGGTTCAGCAGGACGGAACATACCTTCCTCCATCATAAGCAACGGCTTTAGTAATGACCAAGTGGATGTAATGAATGAATCCTTATCCATACTTTCATTATCTCCAAAGAAATACTGAATTTCATCCTGATCAACTTCTCCATCCTTATTCTTATCAAAAACATTTACAACTTTAATTTCAGCAACAGTTAGTATACCATCCTTATCAGAATCAAATCTGTTAAACTGTTCTGTTGCTTCTTTAACAAGCTGTTCCTTTTCTATTTCTGCTTTCTTTTGTTTTTCTTTCTCCTCAGCCTCTCTATAAACTTGGAGTGCTTCATTTTCTTTAGCTTCTAACTCATTCTTTAAAGCTTCCTTCTCTTCCTTAATTTTTAAAGCATCTACTTTATCTTTCTCTAATTGTGACAATTGCTCCGCCATTTCACTTCGTTTCTTATTTCCCTTTTCGATTAATTCTAATCTTATAGAGTTACCTGCTTTATGAAGCTCAGCGGTCTGTTGTGCCTGTGCTCTAGCTTCCCGACCGAGTTCTTCGCAAATATTGGAACACGTATCTGGTGCGGCATATTCATCTGTTCCATCGCAGCAGTCACAAATTCCATCGTTTACTCTAGAACTTGGAATGTTTTGTGGTCGGTGTCCTGCATTTGTACAATGGAACACGCTGTTTAAACAGGCTGATGTTCCAGGCTCATCGCTTCCATCAAAACAGTCGCAATAATCATCATTTACGTAACTAAAGGGAATTGTATTTGTACCATCAAAACATGTAAAATCTTTAGTTGGTGAATATAGCGATGCTTTTGATAATGAAACACCGCGAGGCCTCGGAACATCGGAAAGAACGAATATTACAAGCGAAGATGATATTAAAATAAAAGATTGCAACTTGCTCAAGCAAGTTGAATACACCATGATTAATATCTTATACCGGCAACTGAAATAATGTGAAATAACACTCGATAAATAGAACGTGTAGAAAACGACAGCCGACCGCTGACGATTTGACAATGACGGAACTTATTTTCTCTGTGACCTGTCTCTTAAAAATAATGACGTATCCTGCACGTATCCTGTTTGTGGGTTCTTGGGAATTTGGATCATTCATTTTCTCTAAAAATAAATATCTAATAAAATTTCAATTATATATTATTGTTAGAGACCCTAGAGACTTACCGTTGTATACTTAGGTCAAGGTTGTTTAGGGTAATATTTGCAGTTATTTTACCAGTGGCAATCAATAGAGAGACGAAAAAAAGCAGAAATCAGAAATGTCAAAACACAGCTGACTGCTGACTGTAAATTATAATTTTTAAGGTTATGTTGTTATTTATTTTTAAATAAATATCATACAGAAGTAATTTGATAAATTATAATTAACCGTATTGTGATTTGTGTGTTGAGAACGCAATAAATTAATTTTAATTCATTGTTCATACGTCCTTCGGAAATAAGAGTAATTCTTACGAAATAAGATTCAGCATAAGAATGCTGAAGTTATACTAGTGGTTTGCTAATTTAAAATCATCAAAAAGATGAACGTTGACGACATTATATGTCGCTCCACTTTTTCAATGCTTGAAGGAAAGATTGACAGCAGAATCATTAGTTCTATAGGTAAAATGGGATTTGATAAACCTACTGCAATTCAAGCGAAAGTGTTACCTCACATGTTACTTGGATTGGACGTTATAGCAGCGGCTAAAACTGGAAGTGGTAAAACTCTAGCATTTCTTATTCCTCTGATCAATAGTTTACTGAAATGCAATTTTAACAAAAAACTTGGTAAGTACTTAATTTAAACCAACATTCAAAGTTGTACGAGGTAAATATTACTTCATAATAAAATAAATATGACGTTTAAACTATTGTTCTAGGAACAGGATGTTTCATTATTTCACCAACAAGGGAGCTAGCATTGCAGACACATAAAATTTTGGAAAAGTTATTAGTCAATATTAATTTATCACATGCATTGATTGTTGGTGGTGTTAAGAAAAATAAAGAATTATTATCTCTGCAACAAGGTATGGTTAGCACTATATATTATTTAAATTATTTGTATCTTGAATCAGGAAATAAATGGATTATTTTAATATTTTAGGTGTAAATATAGTAGTAGGAACACCAGGCAGAATATTGGATCATTTGGAAAATACAAAAGAGTTTAATTGCAAAAACCTAAAATGCTTGATTTTGGATGAAGCTGACAAATTACTTGAAGCTGGATTTGAGAAACATATTAAAGGAATAATAAAACTGTTGCCAAGTAAGCTATCTGTGCTATTGAAGTATGATACAAATATAAAACAATGTCAACTGAATAGGTATTGTAATAGAAATGTAATCAGGCAATGTATGAAGCTGCACTTGTAGCTAATTTCTAACACAGAATTCTGCAAAATTTGCCAAAGCAAAACAATCGCATGATTATTATAAATAATCTTAGTATTTTTAGACTAATGATAGGCTGTTGAATTGCTTAAAACTACATCTTATTTTATCTTGAATCTGTTGCATATTAGGTCAGCTAATGTTATATTTTATCTTCCTAGGAAAAAGGCAGACAGGGCTCTTCAGTGCAACCATAGATGATAGAGTAAGAAATTTGGCATCTTTAGTGTTGAGAGAAAATCCAATTTTAATATCAGTCACAGATGAAAAACAGTCCACAGTAACGGGGCTTCAACAAGGGTAATAATTTAATATAAAATGTATAAGTATAAATCAATACATACAAATGATTACTATCTAAAGATTTATCATTTAACAATCAATACTTTTAAACAATGAAATACCTATTTAATTATCGAAATGTATATATTTTATGTAAACTTTAAAATAGGTTTTAAATGTGATAATTTTTTTTTGCAAATAATTTTTTGATTATGGAAATGCAAAATGTTAAAAATATAAAATAAAATTGATCAATTTTTTTGTTTTCAGCTATTTCATATGCCCTGTCGAAAAGAGAATACCATGGCTATTCAAAATGTTAAAAAAGGCGAAAAAGTTGAAATTATTAGTGTTCTTCTCATCATGTAAATCAGTGGACTTTCATTATGAATTCTTCAGAGTACACTGCAAAGCTCCTGTCTTGAGTATCCATGTGAGTTACATATTATATAAAATTTATATAGCCTCATAAACATCAAACTAATATTATAACTAACATCCATACTAATATTATAAATGCGATAGTAACTCAATCACGCCTTAACTACTGAACCAATTAATAAATATATTAATAATATTTTGACACCCGAGAAAGGACATAGGCTACTTTTTACCCTGGGACATAGGATAGGTTTTATCCCGGAAATCCCACGGGAACGAGAACTATGCGGGTTTTTCTTTGACTGCGCGGGCGAAGCCGAGGGTGGAAAGCTAGTTATTAATAAAATTGTGAATTTTATTTTTTGTAAAAATAAAAATTTCTATCATAGACATCTATTCATAAATTGTAAAAAAAAAAAAATAATAATCAAAAGATATATTTTAATTTTTAGGGCAAGTTAAGTCAATCTAAAAGAAAAGAAGCATTCCAAAATTTTGTAGAAGCTAAAAGTGGAGTCCTATTTTGTACTAATGTAGCTGCAAGAGGTTTAGACATTCCAGCAGTTGATTGGGTTGTGCAGTTTGATCCACCAACAGATGTCAAGGTAATTTATTATAAGAACTTATTATTTTTGAAAGTTAGTATTCTCTAGGGTTTGATTTTACGCGAGTATTATACATTTAGAAATTAAAGACTTTTTAACGTGTCACGTTCCCGTGGTCACGGGGAGACTCCCCGTGACCACGCTCGCTGTAAAGTGCTCGAAACGTCGGGAAAATAATATAATGATTAAATCGCGTTTAAAATCCGTTAAAAAGTCTATAATTTTTGAAAGTTGTTTGAAAACTGATACTTAGATCATTGAGATAATTACTACGTATGGAGGAGACACCACAAACAAAATCTGTATAAAAATTATTATCTAGTTAGGTAACTACTTACCGATGAAAGTTATTTCTTTGCACTTTTTCGTTTATTTGTGCAATATCGTAACACACACGAAGGCATATTTGATGCGTTTCACTTTAAAACAAATAAAAAATGAGCGTGCAGTTACACCATATGGCGTATGTTGAGCGGAACATAAGTGATGTAGGCGGCCGGCGTCGTCTCCATAATATCTCAATGACTTAGAATTTAGATCAACAAAGATTTGTGATCAGCAATATTTTATTGTTATATGAACTTGAAACAATTGTGATTAAAGTCAATGGTCTACACTCTATGTCTACAGTATCCTACAAAAATTCATCTTATCATGTTTGTAGTGTAGTTGTAGTTTTTATTATTTTATATTTAAATAATAATTTGTTTATTTTTAGGAATATATCCATAGGGTAGGACGAACAGCACGTGGTTTAAATAATACTGGTAATGCTGTTATTGTATTGAGACCTGAAGAGGAAAACTTTGTTGAATTTCTAAAGAAAGAAAAAGTTTATTTAGATAAATATACGTTTGACTCACCTCAAGAGGATGTACAGGAAATGGCTAGTAAAAAGATGATGCTAATTCGTTATTCTATTATATTATAATTGATTTATATTACTTAAGTATGTTTTTTTAATTTTTACAGCTAGAAGACTTAATACAAAATAATGGTGTTATAAGACTCTTAGCTCGAAAAGCTTATTTGTCGTTCCTAAGATGCTACAAGAAACACCCTCTAAGTAAAGTTTTTAACATCAACAATTTGGATTTAAAATTAGCAGCTAAATCCTTTGGATTTTTAGAACAGCCACATGTTGATTTTTGTATCCTTTTTGAAAGTTTTATTTTAGGTTTATTATACGTTTTTTAAACTTCACTGCCACTTATACTTTCCTTAACACACATTTCAGTAAATAATAAACCCAAAAAGGCCCGATGACACCTGAAGAAATATGTTCTCTTAGTTGTTTAAATAAAAATAAAAAATATTTATGAAAAATTTGTTTTATTTATCATATGGGACATGGAGTTACATTGTAGGTATCATTTCATAACAATATAAGAATGGTAAATTCTCGGCTAGTTTTTAATGCTGCTTAATATAAAATAGTACATTTTACAACAATATTAACATACAAATGTATTTATCATTGTAATCATTGCTTATACAACATTAGTAACAATTCAGCTAGAAATAAACTGCTTTTAAACTAAAAATTATAAATAGTCACAAATGTGAACCAATTTAGCTTCAGCTAACTGGCCTTTTATTGTTGCCCTTTTGTCTGTAAATTTTCGTTTTAGCGTCTTTCTTTTGTCCTGGATTATTTAAACTCTTGAAGTATCCAAATCCGCCACCACCCTTACGTTTCTGTGTAGGGCCTTTAGAAGTCACCTTCAATTCTACTGCAGGTGGAACAGTGAAACCAAATGATTTTGATACTTTAGCCATGTCAATTGTATCAATATCGAATATTGTTTTCAAATGGTGCGAGTCGTAAGCGCGTAGATAACTCTTGAAGGCCTCTTTTGCTGATTGATTGAGGAAGTAGTTTCTGGATATTAACTTCTCCAGCTAAAAATATGGAAAATTGATTTACAGTCAAGAATAAAATAAAAACTATTGATAAATTAGGCTCAATGTTTTCTATTGGTATACAAATATCACAGACTACATCTAAAAAAAATAGTAAAAATATATTTCTTTATTATTATGTAAGTACATTACCTGTAACTGAATATCAGCAACTTTATTCCAAGAAAATTCAAACTCATTGAGTGTAACTTTAGATTGTTTCAAATATCTAAGGAATCCCAGCTCCTCTGGTCGCAAGAACAGTAACGCATGTCCACTGGTGCCTAAACCTCTGGCTGTTCTGCCCACTCGGTGAATGTATTCCTATAAATCCATACAATATAAATTATTTACTTTAAAAAAAAACACAATAATTCTAGCAAGGTCATCTCATGAGAATTTAACGTTGTAACAACTAAACCATTCTAATTCTATTCAAACCTTTCCTTTTATCCAATAAACAAATAAAATAATTTTATTTGGATCATTTGGAAGCTATATAAATATATACAACAAAAATTTCAATGTCTATTTCAGTTGATTATTATAAAATGGTATATAATTATAAATTATTCCACATTATAATATATTTAAATTTACCTTAGGATCATCTGGAGGATCATACTGAACTATCCAATCGACAGCAGGAATGTCGAGACCTCTCGCGGCGACATCAGTACACAGTAAAATTCCACTCTCTGCATTGCAAAATTGGAAGAAAGTTGTTGTGCGCTTTGCTTGTTGTTGTTTTCCCTGAATGAAATATTAAATGATATTATTTATAAGTGAAAAAAAAAAAATTGTGTCACTGTGTGGTGTTTAACACTTTTTCAGATGAAGCTCTCATAGAGGGAAAATATGTTGGAGATTTTAAAGGAATATAATGATTTGTATATTTAGAAAAAATGTGAGCCTTAACGGAACACCAGGCTAATGTGAAACATCGACATAATTTTGTAAAAGTAGTAAGCAGAAAAGAACAGATCACTTTATATGCGACTCGACTATCGTTTCAGATCAATAAAATGGGTAATTTTTAGTGAAAAACTTACATGTATAGACATAACTGGTAAATCAATGTAATTGAACAATTCATGATGATACTTGACAGACATGCAGGTAGAGAAGAATACCATCACTTTCTTCTTTCTATTCTTCTTGAGGAATGTGAAAAGAACCATCATGCGTCTTTCTGATGGACATACTATGTACCTAAAAATATACATAATTAATTAAAATTACATTCTTAATTATATGATATATTATAACATCTTGAAATATGAGTTTTTACCTAGTCAGTGTCAGAGAATTCATTACTACAAAAAATTGTCAATAATTTTATCTCAATATCAAATCAAAAAATTTATAAAAAGGATATTCACCACAAGGATTTAGTAAAGCTTGTTTTTTTTTTTAATTTTAAACTCTAGACAAAGCTATTGACAGACATATTTTTTTATAATATCCAACACTTAAAACACAGTTAATTATTCAGATTCTTACCCTTGTTCCAATGAGTCAACTGTTGCTTGTTCCCTGTGATCATCCACTCCTACATACACTGGTTCATGTTTCACAGCTAAAGCCGTTAAAGATTCTGTCTTCTTTGTTTGAGTGGCACTGAACAACATGGTTTGCCGCCGTTCTAAAAAGGAGATTAGTCTTGAATAAAAGTATATTCTCACAGGAATAAAAGTAAGTTCTGAATTATAAACTATGCTGTACACCATAAAGTAGCAACATGGATATATTTTTTTACAAAAAAGTTTGGCTAGGATGTTAGCAAGCAAATGTTTAGTTAGGTACTGTTTATTCAATCATTTAATTATTTATTTAACCCATTGAGCCCCAAGCGCCCCAATCGGTCCCAGACACAATAGATTTTCTATTGTGTCTGTGGTTCCGGGGCCTGCCCCCCTAGCCAAGTGGCTTTCTGTTAGCGTAGCGTTCAATAGAATAGACTACTAATGTATGAGATTGATGTAAGCTGTAGATAAAAGTTATCTACAGCTTACGTCAATAGAATAGACTACGAATGTATGAGATTGATGTAAGCTGTAGATAAACGTTATCTACAGCTTACGTCAATAGAATAGACTACGAATGTATGAGAGTGATGTAAGCTGTAGATAAACGTTATCTACAGCTTACGTCAATCTCATACATTCGTAGTCTATTCTATTGAACGCTATGCTAACAGAAAGCCACTTGGCTAGGGGGGCTGAGTTATTATGAAAAGGTAAATTTCACAGCAGGCAATATATAAAAGTGGTTAATTACACTTACTTGGTAATAACTTAATAATTTGTTTGACTTCCTCTTCAAACCCAATTTCCAATATTCTATCAGCTTCATCTATTACCAAGCACTGCAAGTTTTTGTACAAGAAGTCTGGAGTGTTCTGCAAATGATCCAGTAACCTTCCTGGTGTAGCTACTAGTATGTTTATTCCTGTAAAATCACTACATAATAAAAAACAAAGTCGCTTTCTCTGTCCCTATGTCCCTTTGTATGCTTAAATCTATAAAACTTTGCAACGGATTTTGATGCGGTTTTTTTTAAATAGATAGAGTGATTCAAGAGGTAGGTTTAAGTATATAATTTATTAGGTTTTAGACAAAGCGGGCGAAGCCGCGGGCGGTAAGTTAGTTAACAATAAAATGATGCTTTTTCTACTTCATTTTGTCCTAAAACAAAATTATTTTATTTATTTTTGTGTTACTTATTTCATTTAATTTATTTATTCATCTTCATACCTATGTACCTACATAAACATACTTACAATTGAAGCAGGTCAACATCAAACAAATTACGATCTAATCATACAAAAAAATTAACATTTGAGGATTATTTTAGAATTTACAAAAAAAAATATTTGAATAGATTACCTTTAGAAAGTTTCTGTGCTTCAGTACTTCTGTTAGCACCTCCCATCACTAATCCATAAGTATGATGATGGTATTTCATGAGCTCCATCAGTACTCCAAATGTTTGCATAGACAACTCCCTTGTTGGTGATAAGATTATAACACCAGTACCTTGAACAAAATTTATTAAACTGTAATATTGATATTTTTATTATGTATTTTTGTTAATTTAAATTGAAACATCAGATATCCATTCTTCGTTCATGAAATGAGTGTGACATGTATTTTCAGTTTATTAAAATAATAACAAATGTGCCTCGACAGTTTTCACCGGAGACTCAATTTATTTTCATTTTAATAAACTGATTATCTTCATGTGGAGTTCAATTTTCACATTCGCCTTTTTTGTCATCATGTTAATCATTGCATAATTTTCAATATTTGTTAACCCAATTGACCACCGAGCGGCCCAATGAGACCACGACACAATAGATTTTCTATTGTGTCTGTGATTCCGGGGGCTGAGGCATTAAATTTAATGAGTCTCAGTAATTTATTAGTTACAAAACTTACTTACCATTTCTAGGTTTAAACTTCAATTTGTATATCAATTCAATAGCAGGTATGAGGAATGCTAATGTTTTTCCGGAGCCTGTTCGAGCTGCGCCCACCAAGTCTCTTCCCTCTAACAAGGGTGGAATTGCCTTAGCCTGAATTTCTGTCATAGTCGTGAAACCCATATCTTTAATACCCATTAATGTAGCTTCACATACTTTTCCATCCAAACATGAAAACTTCTGGTCTGATAATATTCCTAAGCACAGACTGGATCCAGGTACTGAAATAAATAACATTAAAAATATATGAATCGCAAAATGTGTTGGTAAGCACATAACTCTAGAACGGCTGAACCGATTTCGTTAATTCTTTTTTTATAATATTCCTTGAAGTACGAGGATGGTTCTTTAATGGAGAGAAAACGTAAACATGTACCATGGGCGAAGCCGGGGCGGACCGCTAGTTTTAAATAAACTCACATAAAATATATAATAACATGTTACCAGGAATTTAACCTACTCCAACCGAAGTAAAGATATATTATATCACAAAATTCAAAGGAATATACAAAAAAATGTTTGTTATAAAATTAGTGTAATTTACAAAATCTTGTATTTATTATCTTCTAAATTTCAAGACTAGAACTTACATTGACTTTCATCATTTTTCTTATCATCATCTTGGCTAGCATCATCATCTGAGTTTTCCACTGGCTCTTCTTTTATTTCTGTTTCTTCCACCACTGACTCTGATTTTGGCTTCTTCTTCTTTTTTTCTGATAATATTACACAATTCTTTATTATGAATACCATCAACTCTAAACGTTCATATATTTTCAACAAATGCTTTTATACCAAACAGCGAAAATACGGCAAAAATAATATAAAGCAAACAAGTTACATAAATCAAGTTAAATTTTCACACATTTTGTTGAGGCGCATGAGTTTTTTTTCTAAATAATATTTTTAAACATTCTTATTCTTAATATAAATCATAACAAGCTACTTACTTTTTGGAACTACCTCAGTATTGTTTTCAATATTTTCAGACGCTCTCTTCGTTGATACAACGGACGGTACGTTATCTTGATTGTTTTCTAAAATTTAAAAATAGAGATGTTCAAAACTGTTCTTACAACTCTCGTGTATTTTAAGAGATGTACGAACAGACACTTAAATTGTGTAACTTTGATTAAGAATTTTATGCAAGAATGCAATTTACACAACGTGAAAGAAATAATAATAGGTTACCTTCTTCATTTTCTCCGGCACTTTTCTTTGCGATCAATTTCAACTTTTTCTTCTCCCGCTTTTTAATTTTTCGCATTAATATCTTGTCTGGCATGGGCATTTTGAAGAGTTAAAATTGAAACTTTTTCATTTAATAACACGCGCTAATTAAATTTACACCGAACTTTATCAAAGTTTCACGTGGGGTACTGGAATAAATTATTGTCAATGTCAGTTCAGCTCAATGACTAATGTGATTCCTTAAAAGGCCCTACTCACGGTTCAACACAACCAACAATCTGCTGAAACAATTTGTTGCAGTCGCGATTGAGCGTTCTCTACTCACGATTCATCCAACCCTCAATCTGATGACCAGTGTTGCCAACTCAGTGGAATTTCCACTAGATCTGGGTGGTTTAGCTCCCCCATTTAGCGGACAAATATTGGTTTTAGTGGCTGGTGGATTTTCCTAGTGGTTTAGATGAGTTCAATTAGTGGTAAGGTACGACATTCAACCACTAGGAAGATTTATTTTGTGTCATGTTGTTTCAACGAACATTCGGGAATTCTCCGTTGTTTGTCTATTTCTTGAATATTTTTGATTATAAACTTTATTACTATTGATATAAAGTATGATTTGATGATTCAAAAGGTTATATGTTTATTCTGTATTTGTGTACAAAAACAATAATTGTCAGTAGGTACCTACGTATTGGCAACGCTTTACGCTGCGGCCGCGGCGGGTAGCTTCTAGCTTGACGTATTTTAATTAATTTTGTGAAGTAATATGGTTTTACATTAAATATGCCCAAACCACAATACACACCAAAATTTCTATCACAGAAATTTATTCTTCACATAGGTACTGAAACTCTAGAAGAAGCAGATTTTTCTAGATGATCTTTAAATGTAACAAAAATAAAAATAATTGGTTGCCTGTAAAGTCGGTATACGGGCGAAAGTTTTATGTGACAACGACTTTTTATGTCTGTCTCTCTCGCTCTTAGGCGGGCTAACCATGCCCGCGTGCCTCTTTCGGTGACTCATCGTAACGTTACCGAGCGTTACACTTTTTCATAAGTGACTCCCAGCCGCAACGCGGCTGCGCGATTGAGCCGAGATTGCACGGTTCCCAACTTAGGGGTTTTCCCCCCAGATTTAGGGGGTAAATAAGTGAGACAGGAATTTTTTAGGGGTCTGAAATTTTTAGGGGTATTTTTAGGGATTTTTTTTTGACTGTTTAATATTTTTAAATTGATAATTACATAACTAGTTTTAATATTTATTTCTTGACCTAGCGACTCATAGCGACATCCAGTACGTAATTAAATAAAATTTTGCAAAGCATCATGATGGTCCGATTTACATTAAATCGAAATGGTGGATCTTGTACAACATATTTTAATCCATCCAATAAAATGTTAAATTTATTCAACATGTATGATTTCAAAAACGCTGAATCTTCAGATGAAGACGAAATATTTTATGTATTAAATAACTTGTAATAAAAAGACTTTTGAAACATATTACAGCATATTATTTCTAAATCATCATGAATTTATATTTGTATGTTTTTTTAGGGGGACAACTGAATAATTTAGGCGTTTTTAGGAGTTTTTGACACAAACTTTAGGGATAAATATTTTTGAGAGTTGGTAACACTGCGAGATTGGAGCAATCACAATACTCACGTTCCAACACGCACACAATCTGCTGAGACAATTTGTCGGGTTGCTTCCGCGCCGATCCAATACACAACATGTTGGGTTACGCCCCCAACGTGCCCTCAACTATACTATTCACGACACAATCTGTCAGCTCACTGCAGATTGTGTCAGCAGATTGTTACTGAAATTGAATCGTGAGTAGGCTACTTTATCAATATTCATTGGTTCAGCTAAAGTTTAAGTAGCCTACTCACGATTCAATTTCAGTAACAATCTGCTGACACAATCTGCAGTGAGCTGACAGATTGTGTCGTGAATAGTATAGTTGAGGGCACGTTGGGGGCGTAACCCAACATGTTGTGTATTGGATCGGCGCGGAAGCAACCCGACAAATTGTCTCAGCAGATTGTGTGCGTGTTGAAACGTGAGTATTGTGATTGCTCCAATCTCGGCTCAATCGCGCTGCGCAGTAATCGCAAAATGGCGGTTTTGAGCTAAACGCGGGAAAGACATTTTTACATATTTGAGGAAGATGTTTATATTTTATAGCCGTTTATACTTTATAGCCCTTGAAATCTATCAATAAAATTGGAAAAAATACAAGCTTTACAAAGATAATTATCTTATATTTCATAAATTAGTATATCCATTAATAATGCGTATTATTGCGTTGAGGTTTAGCATCAGGCCAGGCATCAACGTGACGTGCACACGTTGTGGCAAGCAATCGCGGAATGAAATTGTATCAGCAGATTGAGGGTTGGATGAATCGTGAGTAGAGAACGCTCAATCGCGACTTCAACAAATTGTGTCAGCAGATTGTGGGTTGTGTTGAACCGTGAGTAGGGCCTTTAAGTTTGCCGTCAATTATGTCAATACAAAACTTAAAGGCCCTACTCACGGTTCAACACAACCCACAATCTGCTGACACAATTTGTTGAAGTCGCGATTGAGCGTTCTCTACTCACGATTCATCCAACCCTCAATCTGCTGATACAATTTCATTCCGCGATTGCTTGCCACAACGTGTGCACGTCACGTTGATGTCTGGCCCTTGGTCTGGCCTGATGCTAAACCTCAACGCAATAATACGCATTATTAATGGATATACTAATTTATGAAATATAAGATAATTATCTTTGTAAAGCTTGTATTTTTTCCAATTTTATTGATAGATTTCAAGGGCTATAAAGTATAAACGGCTATATAATATAAACATCTTCCTCAAATATGTAAAAATGTCTTTCCCGCGTTTATCTCAAAACCGCCATTTTGCGATTACTGCGCAGCGCGATTGAGCCGAGATTGGAGCAATCACAATACTCACGTTTCAACACGCACACAATCTGCTGAGACAATTTGTCGGGTTGCTTCCGCGCCGATCCAATACACAACATGTTGGGTTACGCCCCCAACGTGCCCTCAACTATACTATTCACGACACAATCTGTCAGCTCACTGCAGATTGTGTCAGCAGATTGTTACTGAAATTGAATCGTGAGTAGGCTACTTTAGAGTCTCAGAGCAATAAACCTTATTGCTCTGAGCTTAGAGTTGACTTAGAGCCATAGATGATCAATGAATAAGGAATCACATCATTTGAAAGAATAATTATCACTGATGCGGTACTGTGCCGGAACTGTGGGCTCACTGATATGTGTGAATCGACCATTATGCAGCAATGCGCTAACATGGATAATGATCTAAGACGGCCGCGGCCACACGACGATCGCAAATTCGCAATACGAGCGGCTAACACGATGATTTAATTTCAAAAAAAGGTACAGGAAGTAAATCACATGGTGGCTCCGTGTACATTCGTCACGCATTATACCAGCTCTAATATATAATGTGGACTACGCATATTTCCTTCCCAACTCTAGAAGCGAATCACGCGCATCATTATTGAAATGAAACTCCTGTGAAAACTAATAAACTGTGTAAGCTTCTTTTGACTCACCCTCACCAATGGCCGCACATTCATTTTTTCGTAGGTAGTACAGACTAAGTACCTAGTATTTCTACTATGTATTTGCTAAGTCAAACTAAATTCGTAATTTTATTTCAATAAAATGTACGACGAGCCTGAAGATGAGTAAGAAGTAGGAATAGAGGATGCGATACAATATATCGCAGGCTTAATATACGTCGTTTTGATTAA
This sequence comes from Colias croceus, assembly GCF_905220415.1. Taxonomy (NCBI): domain Eukaryota; kingdom Metazoa; phylum Arthropoda; class Insecta; order Lepidoptera; family Pieridae; genus Colias; species Colias croceus. The sequence goes on from NC_059546.1 coordinate 6,265,407, forward strand.
AATTCTTAAATTATTAAAGCAGAAACATAAGAAACCCAGAAGAATATTATAATAAATGACAAATACATAATCAAATAATATCTCCGTTCTGATATTATAGTTCAAAGATTTCCTCAATTAATTCCTTAACTTTTGCTCACAATATGTTATTTAAATGTATTCCTAAGTTTTATTGTAACCACAGATTGTAACATTCTCAGAATAATAAAGAATAAATAAATATATATTGTGTATATATTGCACTTTCATAATATCCGAGTTACATAACTGGCTGTGAATATTTAAAAAGACGCTGCAAAATTACGCCAACCAGTACACCGTACTTATTTCACTATAGTAGAGCCATTTTAATAGGCAACATTTGACAGTTCAACAAAATTCAACAACGTAACCTAGTAACGACGACATAGAATAACATGATATTTCGTTTTGTTAGAACTGCACATTTGCTTAACTTATTTCAATTACGATTACATATTTATAATAATAATGACCGATACAAGTAATTTTAAGATTTCATTTTACTGATAAACCATCCTAAACATAAGAGCGTTTTCACATTGTCCGGTCCGATATCGGATATCGGGCGCCGATAGCCGATATCCGATATCGGAGGCTAAGTAAAATGTATGATTTAGGTACCTGTCTTTCACATTGTCCGGTCCGATATCGGATATCGGAGCCAACACCGATATTCCCGTGAACTATCGGACGATAATGTTCAGTGTTACCAACTCAATTTTCGAAAAGATAGTATACCAACAGCAAAAAAAGCACTAGTTTGTGTATTTTCAGTCATTTCTAGGCGCTGAATGTAAAAAAAAAAATCCTTTCATTTACTTTAAACCTTTTTATTAAGAAAACATTCATTTAAGTATTTAAAGGCATTAAAAATACTATTTTTACGGGAGCTATTTTAATACCGTCCTATAATATACGGCAATTGGCTGAACTGAAGTAAACAAAAATATCTATATCTTTTTTTACGTCTCAAATATAATAAATACAACAAATAAAGTTTTTTATTATAGTTTGCCATGATGACCAGTGTTGCTAGACCTTATGATTTTTCGGGTGATCTACTGATTTTTCAAATAGGTACTAGCTTGGAAAGAAAGGGGTAGTTATAATATTTGTTAAATACTACCCAGAATATTTTAAGAAAGGAAAAGTAAATTTGCATATTATGTTAACGAGGTATCAAAATATACTGCACTTTCCAACATGTACAATAAATCAACAAAAATAGTATGACATATTTTAGAAGAAACTGACGAAATAGTTATTGGAGAAACAATTTTATGACATTCAAGAATTTATTACATTGCGGAATCTGTGACAACGAAGAATTAGTTTAGTTTAATTTATTTCGTTAAATATTTGCACACCCAGATAATAGGTAGAATGATGTACATTCTACCTATTATTTATAGGTATAATATATATATATTATTATTAGCACTATAAAATTGTAATAACAGCACCTACATTTGTAAATGTAATTTGAATTTATATTTGCCAGTTTCGTCGCTTTAATACTGAGTTGAATTTTATTTTATTTTATTTGTTTATGAACATAACAGTCGTAACTACATGATTTAATATAAAAAAGTTCTAAAATTCACTACGACCACACAACATGTTTAAAATAATGGTACGCGATTATTATCATTCTTCTTGTCGTTCTTAATAGGTAATCTATTTTGTATTATATATCTTTATCGCTTTATATATTTATTAACATATTTTTATGGCCTTTATTTATTCCTTCCTATACCTACTATTGTGAATATAATATATTGTATTTCTCGATAATCTCATAGTTACATATTAATAATTATATTCTTACTTATTATATTTATGCTCTGCCCTATTCCTCTCCTCAAACTAACTTCCTTCCGTACGTCTGGTTGTCTGGAAGAAATCGCTAATTAGCGATAAGACCGCCATTTGTTTAAATTTATAATTAGATTAAGTTCCTAGTTAAGTTAAGTCAGAGCAATAAAGTATGAATAAATAAATAAATAAATAAATAAACATGTTCTATTATTAAAAAAAGAAAAACAGCATATAAAAAAAACAAGCCTCACAATGAAATTGAATATTGAAACTAGATTCTGACTCTGCAGAGGGTACAAATCCAAACTCCGCAGTCAGCAGATTAAACCGGTTTGAAAAACATAGTTTATTTACTACTATTTATTTTATTTAAAATAAAGTTTATTTTTTGTAACATAAATGCATCCACTGTTTTTTTTAATTCTCCATATATCTACTTTTCCAGTTTCTGGCAACACTCATGATATCGGGACGATATTATCGGATAATGTGAAAGGGCAAATTGTGTCCGATATCGGATATCGGCTATCGGCTTCCGATATCCGATATCGGACCGGACAATGTGAAAACGCTCTAATAATCAATTTCTGAATTGAAGAACTGACGTCGCTACAATTTTGTGTCAATAAACCTTTTTTTTTTTAAATACTAGAGACGTTACTCTAAAAATCGAAATCTGACATCTAGAATCGAATGCATTGATTACAGTGCGACATAAAAGAGATGAAATTAATTAATTTGGAACTAATTTTTTTTTTCATTATCTGGCAACCCTGAATTATCAATGCAGCTGTCAAGTTGAATAAAAATTTATTGTTTATTTGGTGAAGTTGAGATAAAATTGTTATTTTAAACAAGAAATTTACTCAAAAAAGGAGAAATCATGAAAAAGGTTAAACGTAGCGGTGTCCGTGATGCCATATATAAAGTTTTCATTCGGTGTTTCTCATAATTTCAAGCTGAAAAACGAGAAAAATATTTGGAAAACGTTTACAGACGTACAGCAGATTATACCGGTGAGATTCCATTTATTTTTGCTCAGTACTACGTAAAATAGTATATTCCATTAGTGACGAGTGTTTAATGTACGTATCTATGGCGATTATAACGTTTTTGAAATTTAATTTGAGGTTATTTGTATGTAAACAAAAACTAGTTTTTATAGTGCGACCAGCACAATTTGAGTCAAGAAGTTATATCCAATCCAACCAGCCTTAAATAGTATAGTGATAACTATTTTCATACCTATGAATCCTTACTTATATCCTTATTACTTATATCCTTATTACTTATATCCTTATTACTTATATCCTTAGCTATCTATGAATCCTTACTTGCTACTTACTAGAGTGGACGCAGGGATCCAAAGTGAGTCTTGGCCTCCGACATAAAAAAAAATAGTTTTAAGCTACTAAATAAATATGTTAAATGTACTATTTGATTTTATTCATCTTAATTCGTTTGTTATAGGGGTTTCTGAAAGCACAGTACGCAGGATAGTGGAGCAAGGGAGTAAAAATGAAGGAGAATATCTACTAAAAATAAATAAAAATATGTAGTTTTCAAATCACCTTGTTTTTTTTACTTGACGGACCCAGAAGGAGCATAATGTGTTTGAGCCTTAGGTTTGAGCTGTATGTATGTATGTTTGTTTGTTCGTATGTTTGATTCTATGTGCGCCTCTGCAGTCTAAATGGCTTGACCGATTTCTATAAACTAATTCCAAATACATTTAAGTAAAATTTGACCTAGGTAGGGCATTTAAAATACTAATGTATTTTTGTCTTAAATTTACACGATGATGAATGAAACAACTTTAAATCGCGGTATTTATTACTTTTTATTTTTTTGATTTTTATTCTATAGTATCAAGATTGCTTGCGTCGCAGTATCAGTGTTGCTATATGAGCGACGGTGGCGCCCTCATTTTTTGTCATCTCTTTTGTGTCGCACTGTAATTGTGAATAAAAATCATCATAAATTAATAAATTCGATTGACAAATGTTTCAAATCCGTATCGATTAATACACTTTAATCGATGTTTTTAAGCAGGTTACCTCTCTTCGAAGATAAAATTGATAGACGTCAAATGTTGCCTATTAAATTGGCTCGACTATAATTTCTTGTTTCGTATTTCATTGGTAAGACGGCTTTACGTTGCGTTCATGGTCCCGCGTTTCAGTTTGAACGAAGCTTAAAAGCCCAAATACCTAGCCTCCTCGTCATAGAAAATAAAAAGTCACTGACCACTGTCACTGTCAATATCACGCTTGTTGAACTTGAAGCAATGTTGAAGCAACTTGAAGTGAACATGTGAAAATTATATTGTGATAAACAAATCTTCCAATTTTGTATTTTAATATTTTATTGAATTGAAAATTAAATTAATAGCTAATTTATTTAGTTTTAAGAATGAGTTCAGAAAATAAAAATCCAAAATTTAGAGAATTACGTGTGTCAAAATCAACATTGAAAGCGATCAAAAGCATGGGTTTTAAGTACATGACTGATATCCAATCTGAAGTGTTGCCCAAAGCCCTAGATGGGTATGATATTGTGGCTACAGCAAAAACAGGTTCAGGGAAAACTCTATCGTTTTTAATACCTGTTGTAGAATTGGTCAAAAAAGTAATGGATACAGAAACATCAGGTCAGAATTTACCTGGTTCATATACATTATAAACCCTTAATTATATTTTCGGTAGTTTCAAAAATTTCTTATTTTCAGCTACCCGTTGCATTATTGTATCACCTACGAGAGAATTAGCAATACAAACCAACACAGTACTTCAAGACTTAATTTCATTCCATGATGGAATGACTTCTGCATTGGTTATTGGAGGGGAGAGTAGAAAAGGACAGAGCAATTTATTAGCGCAAGGTAGACACTTTTTAAATATTTGTGACCAAATTAAGAAGTTATTTTTGTAAAACAAGATTAGCAGATCTTATATCTAAGACCAGAAGTGTAGCGTGCCTTGGCGGAGCCCCGTATAAAAATTTGTTTGGGGGCCCTTAGGAAGGGTAAAGATTCCTCACAAAAGCGCATGTTGGGGCCCCCTTGGTGCGGGGGCCCCGTATAATTGATACGGCAGATACGGCGGTAGCTACGCCCCTGTCTAAGACATAAATTATTTTTTACAGATGTTCATATAGTAGTTGCAACACCAGGAAGACTTTTTGACCACATGAGGACCAAGGAGTTTAATTATAAACATGTATGTTGTCTTGTATTGGATGAAGCTGATAAAATATTTCAGTATGGTTTTGAGGAAGATTTGAAACAAATAATCAATAGACTTCCGAGTAAGTTCTAGTTTAGTAATCTATATCTTTGTGAAGTATTTGCATTAATATTCATATAAACTTTTTCTATGTATGTTTCCATAATTTATTTTATTTATTTAATATAGGAGGATATATAATGTTTCATGCTAACTTCATGTATTAATAACATGATAATTTTTTGTGGCTATATGATGTTATTACGAGTATGATGTATATTATACCAATTATCTCAACAGCTTGTGCGATAATTGATGTCATTAGACTTCAGTGAATGAATGAACTTTGAAAATTTTCAGAGAATAGACAGACAATGTTATTTAGTGCAACTCATTCTGAAATAACAGAAGCATTGATAAAATCAGCAATGAAAGATGATTTCCACACAATAAATACTAATGAAGATAACGACAGAGCAACTGTAGAAGGACTTAAACAAGGGTATTTTATATATATATATATTTTTATAATGGCATTCTTGTTCTTTTTGTCACTTCTAATAGTATTCTATAATTGATTTATTGATTACAGATATGTTATATGTGAAACAGAATACAGACTATTTTGGCTACATAAACTGCTGAAAAAAACTCAAAATCAAAAAGTGATGGTATTTTTTTCAAGCTGTAAATCAGTTATATTTCATCATGAGTTCCTATCGAAATATTGCAATATGCCAGTGCTTTGCATTCATGTAAGCTACATTACATTTATTTAAACATTGTTAAACCACATATTACAAAACCTTGTGAATTATTGGTAAAAATAGAAATGTTTATTTAATTAAAACCTTGATAGATTACACCTTTTGTAATAACTCAGGCCCCGGGATCACAGACACAATAGAAAATCTATTGTGGCGTTTTCTATTGTTGGCGTGGACCGATCGGGCCGCTTGGGGCTCAATGGGTTAATATAATATCTACAAATTTAAACTTTAAAGTATCATATTTATATAAAAATTAAAATCCATATTAATATTATAAATGCGAAAGTAACTCTGTCTGTCTGTCTGTTACTCAATCACGCCTAAACTACTGAGCCAATTTCCATGAAAATTGTTATGGAGATATTTTGATACCCGAAAAAGGACATAGGCTACCTTTTAATGCGAAATATGTACCACGGGCGAAGCCGGGGCGGACCCCTAGTCATTTATAGATTGCAAATCAATAAACATAATTAATACTTATTTAATTTTTGTATTTAAAATTGTGACTAATTCACAGATCATAATCCTTATAGGGCAAGTTGAACCAGGCAGATAGAACAAATGTAATGACAAGCTTTTATAATGCGGATAAAATGGCACTGTTCTGTACCGATTTAGCTGCAAGGGGATTGGATATTCCAGCTGTTGATTGGATAGTGCAGTTTGATCCACCTTCTGATACAAATGTGAGTTTTATTACTATCCATAATTATTTTAAGAAGAAACTAAAAATTATTATACAACTAACTACCTAAGTACCCTCAATTTTTTTTTGTTGATGACCACATGCTCTATGCTTAATAATTGGTATATTAAATAAAAAAAATATATGTATAATTTTATCACCTAAATTATATTTATTGTATAAATACTTACCAAATTTTAAAATTAAAAAAAAAAAACTTGAACATTCATTTTTACAGGAATATATTCATAGAGTAGGAAGAACAGCAAGAGGTCTAGGGGCCGAAGGCTGTGCTGTACTATTGTTGAGACCAGAGGAAAAGGAGTTTGTCAACTACTTGAATGAAGCAAAAATTTTCTTAGACAAGTACGAGACATGGGATAAATATAATAATTTACAACCAAAAGTAAGATTTCATGTTTATCAATGTCAATAGTAAATATCATGTGTTATAATGTGAATAAAAGAAATATTTTTTTTAGTTAGATGCTGCAATGGAAGACCCAAAGTTTCATAAAATGGCTGTTGAAGCATTTGAGGGTTACATAAGAGCATTTGAAGTGAAAAAATTGAAACATGTATTTAATTTGCTCAACATGGACATGGATATTGTTGCTAAATCTTTTGGCCTAAAAGGAAAACCTGATGTTGATATAAGTAAGAGTTATACATTACTTAAAATATAACTGAACTAATTTGATAGTAAAAATGCAAGGTATATGGAATTGTTTCATGTACCTTATACTATTCAAAAACTATTATTTCAGTAAAACAATTTAGAATTTTAATGAGGATAGGAAATTAGTCTATTTTAACTTGATAAATTGAGCCTTTTTGTTAATCTCCATCAGAATTCAAACCTTTACTATAATACCAACATAGACAGCTGTTTACGTTAAATACATGTAAAGAATTAATTTGAATTTACATAGCGCTTCTAGATTGACATGCACATAGTCTGTGGATATTACATTATAATATACAAAATGTTAAAATTTTCTTTTATTATTGTTTTAGGGGTTGGCTTCAGTAAAAAGCACAGGCCCAGAAAAAGGAAGGCAGCAATGTGGACTTCTAAACCAATGCCAGATAAAATCTCCAAGTCATAGTTGATAATATTAATATGTACATATTCTTGTAAATGGATGTAAATAAAACATTTTTTGGTTATAATCCAGTTGTATCATTACATACACAGTACACACCCTCATAATCATAAGTACAATAAAATAATATATGAATAAAAATATACAGAGATTTTGTGACTAGATAAAAATAAAATATTTTTTGCAGAATGTATGCACTCACGAATATATATATCGAGTTTAAGTCATAGAAGGGTCATACAAAATCCAATATAAGTATCAAATACTTCAAAATATTTTCAGAAACTATAATAATGAGTACAATACTATTATTTACATTTTTACTTATTAACACTGTTACCCTAATATTAATACATGTATTTACAGTTTCTTATATAAAGTAGGAACTTTACACTTTTATATATTTACGTAAGCACTGTACACTCATATAATAGTCAAGATATCGGATCAATCTATAGCCCTTTGGTGCAGAAGATTTGTTTTGAATTGTTTTTACAAGACATGCAGGATCACAATATGATGTTTTTAAAATTAAATCATTTTTACAATATAGGTAAGTCATTTAACTTTTCATGATAATTATCAAGTTCTTGAATTTTAGTTATTTAGAGGAATTATCCATTTCATAGATATTATTTCTTACAAGTTTTTCATAACAGTCTTCATGGTTATGTTGATGATTGACAGCATATATCATTGAGTCTATCGTTTCGACAGTAGCAGGGCATCTATTGAGTGAAAAATATTGCACACATCTCCATGAAGTTTTGCCATGAGTTGTTGAGTGTTTTGTATAAACAAAATTCATATGGACTAATTGCTTGTGTCCTTTTCGGCTGTATATATACTTATATCTCACTGGAATCTGGCTGTCAGATGATCCATTAATAACAAGGGATAATGCACCTGCAAAAAACATACAACACACTGGTCATATTAAATAAATAGTACAGTATAATATAAGTTTGTTGGTTTATTTTAATATGTAAAGATTATGATTATATAGATGTGGTGAAATAAAATGAAGATAATATTTTTTTATAATTTTATTTTATTTATTAAATTTAAATATGGATATAAAACGCATTTGTATAAACCTTAGATAATAATCACACAATACAAAATTTTAATCACTTCAAAAGTACTCATAATTATAAAAATTGGATTTTATATAATAATCCACATTCATAATGGAATGTAAAATTTAGTTTTTTTCTTCATATTACTAAGAAAAGTCACATATTATGAAGAAAGTTTAAATTTGGAGATCAATAATACAAAAACACTGGGTTACAAAACACACTTAAGATTAGATATAGAATACTTCCAAAAAGAGAAAATGTTCCAAAGTAAAAATTGCATTTACTCACAGATATTATACAAAAATAAAGACTAGAACATGAGCAAAAAAGTCTTGAAAATATGGCAGAAGAATAATGGCACCAAAAATGTATGCATAATACTGCATTCTAAAAATAGATATTGGCACGCAAAAGCCGAGTTTATATCACAGCTTATATGAAGAAATTGTAATGGTACATTATATGCATTATAAAATATATAAAATAGGTATATTATTATGTGTATAACGGTATATTATCTTTTATTTTTTTGAAATGCAGTACAATCATGCTAAAGCAACTCTCATTAAGTCTTAAAAATACAATGAGCATTATACTTCTTAACAGAATAAGATTTATAAAACATATTTTAAAATATTATTTTCCCTGCAACTTTTTAGAGCTTTGCACAATTGTACTGTTATTTGAAAATTATGTTTTTAAAAATATATATTTTTATTTGTGGCATAATTTGGTCCCAAATTTATTGAATCTTTGATTCTTTTGTGTATTTTATCATATCACTTATTTTTGTATCTCTATAATATAAATTTCCTCTTGAGAGGAAAAAAAATTAGCTTAAAAGACTAATTAGCGTAGTAATCTCCTTGGAGGTGCGACACTTTAAACACGTCGTTAAAATGAACTTCAAAGCATGGCGATTTGCAAAATGGTAATTCACAAGCACTACACATAAATCTAGTATCGCGACGTTTCCCTATTCGCCAGCAAAGCCGACACGATCTCTGCGGATACTTCTTTTTCCCATCCTCTTTCTGTGGTATGGTGACGAGGCGATGGTCTAAAGCGGGTCTCGTGTATTCTTCATTACTAGGTCTTATTGCTTTATTTGATATCTTTCCATTTACTAAATTTTTCAGATCCAAAAAAAGAGTACTCAACCCGGTACAATCTGAAATCACGATGGGCATTTTCAATTACATTTATTAACAACAGAACAGTTATATGATGATGTTGAAAATGCCATCGTGTTTTCAATGAATGAAAGATTTGTAAAGGAAAAGTATGCAAAATATGATTGATGAAAACTAATTAATGATTGCATTTTCAACACAATCTAAACTGCTAGATACAGAAGCCATAGAAGCAAACAAAATGAAAATAATAAGAAAAAATAAGTATAAAAAACACAGTTTTATTAAATCGGGATGCACAGAAGTAACACTAAATCAATTAATAATAGAAAATGCATTTGATTTCATTATAATACAGGTTTTATTATAAGTAAGCAAATAGTTTATTCAGAATCACTGGAATATTTAAAAATCTATAGAACAAAAAAATTTCAACAATTTTGTCAAAATCCTACATTATGTTCAAAATGTTAAATTTTCTCATGATTCTGATTAAACAGAATATATTCTATAGAGAAAATAAAATGGTACATATTACAAACAAGCAAAACAACTGTACCCCAATATATCAATTATACTAGAGTGAATTAAGTTCACTTGAAATGAAAAATAGCATAAATTAGTGTTAAAAACATTCTAAACAATAACATATACATATCAAATATACTCACTATCTTGTGTTGTTTGCAGATCTAACGGCATCATCAAGCTTTTCTTTCCTTCTGATTGTGTATCGTGAGTTGTGCACACGGCTGGGTCTGTTACAATAATATCACTATCATCACATTCAGTTTTAAGTTCAATCGGAGTGTCTGGCCCTATTTGACTCATATTATTTTCATTGGTATTTTTACTGGGACTCTGAATTGGATTCAAAGAAGTTGTTATATCTACAGGATTTTCGTCATATATTTTCTTCAAGTTCTCATATGCACTATGTACAGAATGGTTAGATTGTTTATTGTAGTTAAATTTTTCATTGAACTTTTGCCTCTTCTCTGCGTTGAGTAAATCTGTATAAAAGTTTTTTTTAAGAAATTCTTCTGATTTTCTTTTGAGTGTGCTGATCTGTTGAAGCTTTTCAATGAATTGCCTTTGTTTAAATATATCAATGTCGTTTGTTTCTTGAGTTTCATTTGGTGAGGTATCATATGTATCAGAGGCACAGGATTCAGTGTTAGGATTATCATTATGAGTTTCTAAGTTTTGTTGAGGTTCCTTTTCAGTCTCACAACATTCTTCTTCAGTCTGAAATAAATTACTAAATAGTTGAACAAGATCATATACCTAGATGATTTAATATTGAGTAGGTACTTATAAATTAAAACGATTAACTACAACAAATGATAAAATAAAATAATTATTGATAAAACTCACCTCTTTATTTGTTAATCCCTTTATTTGCAAAACTTCAGCTGTACCTATAAAACTAGTGAGATCTTCTCTTTTAACACTAACTTCGCCGTGATACATAAATTGTAACAAATCCCTCATAGCTTTGTGAGAGACATCTCTGAGTACAACTGTAAAAAAAAAACAGTTTAAAATTACCAACAAACGTGACAAATAAATAAATTATTATTAATTTTTGGTTTGGTAGCAGAAAGGTTATAAAATAATTACCAATAGGATGCTGACAGGGATTCAATTGGAACATTTTCTTGAAGTACGGCGAACATATTGAAAGTATAACTTTGTGTGCTTGGAGCAAGTGGCCTTCTACAGCAATCGTTACATCGACAAATTCACCATTGCCTAATAAGCCAGCGAAACCTTTGCTAAGATTCCCGTGAAAATTGTTCCAAGACAATGAAAATTGTTGGTCCATTTCTGTTTACTAATGAACAGTTTGGTATGGAGTATTACATGGTACCTATGCCTTATTATTATTTAGAGTATTTTTTTCAGATTTCCATAGGTATAACTTTTTATTTAATTCTACTACACCGTTGTCCTTGTAAATAAATAAAAACGTATTAATTTTATAAACTTTTAGAACTCACAAAATGTATGAATGAATTAATGTAGTCACAGATTGTAGTAATTAATTTGACGTAATTTGTGACAGGTCGCAAAAGTCAAAATCAAAAGAGCGTCCCATAATGTTACCATTTGTAAATAAAAAGAATTCATACTATTATTGGTATATCTGTGGGTATATCTATAACTTAGATCAATGGATAACACTCGCAGGCGTTTCCCCTTTTGCAGAGGTATAAGATTATTCGAGTCGAAAAATCTTATGCTTTCATAAAAACTACTTGCGTAATCGATTACAAATACTCTGCGTATTCGTAAAACATCGAAAGGACGTCTGCGAGTGCTCCGCTAAAAATTCCGTTTTGCACTGTCAAATCTTGCAGAAGCAATTCAAACATGTCGAATATTAAAAAAGATGGAATAACCCTTCATTTGTGTATATATTTTTAATTTTTTAACGTACATTTCTAATTAAATGCAATTTCTAATAATCGTCGATGTATCGTTTAGCGATATGATCAAGACAAATAATCGAGTCATGTTTACTCGTTCATTGATGCGGCCCCACGAGACTATCATGGAAAGAAAATATACAAATTTAATCTTTATGAACTAAGAGATAAAGTTAAATTTAAAACGCGATAATGAACCGCATTCCTAACGAGACTATCTTTTAAAGAAATACAAATTTAATCTTTATGACCTAAGCTATAAAGTTGAATTTAGAACGCGATATTGAACCGCACTCCCCACAAGACAACTTGGAATGAAATACAAATTTAATCTTTATGAGTATAGAGTTAAATTTAAACTCGTCGCTTAAAAGGTCGTAAATTTTTACGACTTTCGTGACACAAATTATTTTTGTGAATGTGTGATGGTTTTTCAATAGTGTGAGTTACCCTCACGCACCAAAATCAGCAGAAAGTTTAGTTAGAACATTTGCCAGCGTACTCCATCCATTACTTAATGATCTAAGATCTATAAGCTAAGGCTTTATGGTTTTATAAATATTGAAATTCACTATACATAATTTTATTATATAATTTGGTACTGTTCTATTACTCTATAACTCTAATGTGTAGGTTTTGAAAAAGCAAACCACTATAATATTATTATCTATGCACTATATTGTCAGAAGCAGACTGTACTATATTACTTGCTCTGTGGTTACTAACGTTAAGAGCCAGCGCGCACGAGCAACTTTGTCTCCGCAACTATTTTTTCTCTCCCATCAAATGGGGAGTTGCGTCGCTACGTGCGCGCACTTTCATACTAGCCCATAGGTGGGAGAGACAAAATAGTTGCGGAGACAAAGTTGCTCGTGCGCGCTAGCTCTTAACGCATAGGTAGTATGTAGGAGAAGAAATATAGTAAATACTATCTTTCCGAACTAACACATTTAGCTACAGAAGGGAGCAATGTGGCACAGTTAAGCTGAATATTACTATTATTTAAACCGATAATTTGTTTGTCGAAACTGCTTTATCGGGGTTGGAAAAAAATTTAGTGTAACATTTTTTCGTTACGCGTGACATTTTTCCGTTACGCGCCATCTTTTTCTTATCCCTACCACGCGTGATTCGACGTATTTCTGTAAAGTTGCATATATAGTAAACTAGCTTTCCACCCGCGGCCACACCCCGGACACTCCATACAAAATTATAGTTTTGACAGTCACACTGTAGAGACTGCAAATGTGTGTGTAAACTCTTTATGGTTGGCACATTTGTGACTAGCGTAAAAAAAATTCGCGTTTTTCTGATGAAATACATCCGTAAACAGCACAATATCTAACCATTTTCTACGAAAAACGATAATCACAAATCCAAAATAATAAAATTGCTTTAAGTCAATTTGATTAATGTTGTCAATCTTCGTTGCGTTTCGTCTAAAGACGTCGTTGGTATCGTCCTTGCGGGGAAATGGGTACCATAACATGTCTGATCGTGCGGGGTGAGGTAAGTGTTTAATTTTGGCGGGAGGCGGAGAGTGTCCGTTCTGTAGCGTTTAGCTACTATTATGTATTCTGTGCCGCGGCTTCGCACGCGCAGTCAAAGAAAAACCCGCGTAGTTCCCGTTCCCGTGGGATTTGCGGGATAAAACCTATCCTATGTCCCGGGGTAAAAAGTAGCCTATGTCCTTTCTCGGATATCAAAATATCTCTATACCAAATTTCATGCAAATTGGTTCAGTAGTTAAGGCGTGATTGAGTAACAGACAGACAGACAGACAGAGTTACTTTTGCATTTATAATATTAGTATGGATTATTTATTGAAAAATAAGGTCATAAAGAAGTTTCACTTCTTACGTGTGTACAGTACACGCACACATTTTTATTTTTACTATGTGTATGTACGTTTCTTACTTTTTCATGTAAAAACCACTGAACGGGCAAAATATAATACCTACCCCCCGGATTTATCCGCCAATAAAATGCCGAGCGGCACAGCAAAAAATTATAATTTCAAAAGTGTATATTTGTCTTTCTTCCACGTTGCTTTCACGACAGATCGATTTCACGGTTTGATGATGAATAATTGTGGTTGATGATAGTTCGGATTCTACAGAGCGCTACCTACTTTATACCGCGGAGGAACATTTTATTCCAATGGGAATTTTCTATGTCCGCGTTGGTTAATGCCGTGGGCGAACCGCTAGTAAATAAATATATTACTTGTACTGTTTTTACTTTTTATATTCGCAGGCTTTTAAAATATTTTTTTATTTTTTACAGCGACCGAAATCAAGATTGAAGACCGCCTCCATGGTACAGTGGTTGACGCGTGAGCGTAGAACTGAGGGTTCTTGGTTTTGATTCCCGGTGGAGACGAAGAAATCTCGGTCTGGCGGGACACAGAAGGCTGATCACCTACCTACTTGTCCCTAAAGAAAAATCGGTGAGTGAAACAGATGCAGGATATATGCATAATACATGTGCCCCTTACCCCACTAGGGGACACAGGACTTCACTACTAAAATGAAGATTATTGTTTTTTTGGTAAAATATAATTTTAGAATTTCGTTGAATTAATAAGATTGAAATCAACCAATTTTTTCGTTGACATAATAGGTAGGTACTAATTCCAGTTTCACCTACCACGGTAAGAGAAATAAATAAAGTGTTATCTGATGTAGGTACATACTTATAATGTGACAAATGCTTAAACCAAATATAAATTATGTTATATCGTATAGACTATAGGATAAATTAGGATAGGATTAAGTTTCTCACAACAAATTAATAATAAAAAAAGAGAGAGCTGTTTTTTACTTAAATCATAACAAACTAACGAATAAAAATACTTAATAATTTATGTAGGACATAAAAATCTGTTTTATACCATGTAAAAATTGTAATTATAATTCTTAAAAAAAATCTTCATACTAACCCACCATCCAGTCATTGTCAAATGATTCAATTTAGAAGTCAACGCAAGTGATAAACGCAGTTTAAATAAAACCTCCCTATAGATGGTTCCTATAAAAGATGTCCATCTGTGCCGAAACGCCAATTAATTAAGCTTTATAAGAGCGCAGTCACCCTGTTTCCTAAGATAGCCGAACCATGACAGGGCACTTTTAATTTTCTGGTGTCACGAGTTATTGCGATAAGGCGTCCCTTTCACCCCTCAGAACGAAAAGAATGCAGTGAATAGCCTTCTTAATAAAAAGCGTAGAACTTTAATCATCAAGTCGGAAAAAAAGAATTGGACTTTCATAACAGCTTTGAAAATGCATAATATTTTACTTGCTGTAATATTATCATATTATAATATGTATGTGAGTATTTGATTGTGGTTTGATTATAGTCTGAACGAATAGAAAGAATATGAAAAATAAATTAGAACTATTATAGGGAACTTCTACTTATGCTTGTACTTGTATATGACTGGTAGATACCTACATGTAAAGCGAATAAAAATATGTTAGAAAAAAAAAATAGCATAAGAACATGGTTATTAATTATGTAGATATACATAGTATGTCTACAACGCGCATTCATTTATGTACAAGTGTTGAGAATTTTCCTGACACTATTTTTTACTATTATCCATAATTGTCATTCAACATTTAACTCATCAATCAATGTACAGGCCATGTCGAGAAAAAAAGAGAAACTAGCTGAATGAAAGTTTAAAAACGGACTGAAAAAAATATTTTCAAGCCAAATATAACTCGTAGGCGGCATGAGAAATATTTATATTACTTAGAATTGTAAAAATCTTAAAGCTCTTTTTTGAATACCTTGTGTATATTCAAACCTTTGTTATTTGGCTTAAGTGAAGTCCCATGTCCCCGTAGTGGGGTAAGGGGCAGATGCATTATGCATATCTACATCTGTTTCACTGATCGATTTTTCTTTAGGGACAAGTAGGTGATCAGCCTTCTGTGTAAATTTATGTAAATTTGTAAATTTGGCTTAAGATATATTTAAGATTTTATAAAAGGAACATTTTCTCAAAACTGTAATATTATTATTATTGTTATCAGTGTCAATTAAGAACATCCTGTTGTATCGCCATTCGCAAATAATATTATATGTATTAAAGCTGGTATTGGCCGGTCCCAACGGATATGATGCTACGGTCATTCAGGGGCTGTCGTTGACAGGTAATCGATGTGGTTTGCTAGTTTATTTGGCTATCGATATCGGTTTAGTTTTGGACATGTGTATCTACTCGATATAATCGATGTCCACCCGAAATCGATGTGATTGTGAATCAGGGCGTAATGTTGGTTAAAATTATTTTGGTTGTGTTATGTTGGTTTTACTTAGATTAATATAATTATGTGTAAAAACTATTTTTGATCTGAACTTACTATATGAACTAAATCTATGTATTAAATAACTATTCATATAATAATATATTTTTTTCTAAAAAAGGTTTATATAACTGAGTATGAGAGTTCAACCACTAACATCTGCTGCGTAAAGCGGTGGACAATTATTAAACCATAAGACCTGCAGGCTCTTCAATGTTTAAAGTTTAAATTATACTCCGCCTTTATAATTTTTATGAAGCTTAGACTCTGCCATTTGGATTTCTCTTTTTTTAAATGGATAGTGTGGCTTGCCGATACTGTTGCAAATATAATTTCTTAAAAGATTTAGTAAACTAAATCTTACTTATAAGAAATTGCATGGTGCATGCATCAGTGTTAAAACGTACCTCCAATTATAACGTATTTTATGTCAATATTAAGTTAAATTGGAACTTGTAGCCGACCTATTTACAGGGGAACATTGGAATAGAGTGCTATACACTAACTTTGTGCTTGCTCTATCTTGGAGATTTAGCAGATACTTTGACTACGAGCATGTACGAAGTACCAAGTTCTTACCTTGCAAATAACGTGATGTAAATTGCGATTCGATACGAAGTATCACGTCTATATCGACTCAGTGTATGCAGATGTTTCGGTCAACTTTGTGTTGGCTATCAATTGGAAACGAATAAAAAGTAATTTTGATTAATGACTTAGCTATGATTTCTAAAAATCGATTTCGTAATAAAAAATAAATTTATATGGGAAGTTATCAATAACATTCTACGTCTGATATTAATACGCTTTTATTAAAGTAGAGATTACAGTTAAGTATTAGTTTATTAAGAATTGTTAATCATTTGCAAATAAATTAAGGTAAGATTTATATTCTAACGGAAAGAGGGAAAGCATCTTTCTTCTTAAATTCACAACTTCATGAACATAAATATTTTAAACGTATTTCTGTACCCATGCTTGTGTAAACATGGCAAAGATTGTTGAAAATGCATGTAAAGTGCGCTAGACGTCAGTCTATTACACTACATTAAGCTAGTTTATCTCGGTGTCTTTCTTGCCAAGGATTTCTGCATATTTTTTGTTTTCCCTGTAAAAACAACAATTGAAACTGACCCATTTAAAGCACTTTAATTTGACTCTAATATTATCTACATCGACAAAAGTGACACTTCAATCAATTAATTTTGTAATTTCAATTTGTGACAAGGAATGTGAGGGCGTTTTGTTCTAAAAATAATTTTTCACAAAAAACGGAATGACAAATAAATGATAACAATTGATCTATTTATCCCGTTTCTTAAATCATAGTTTGTAACAACCTTTGGAACAAACCAACTACGTTTCAACTCGGAAGTACAAGGACGTGCCTCTAGGGGTGTTGGAAGTTGGCACCGTGATTGGCCCCATTGTGAACTCAATACCACGTCTTCAGACTACTAACATAAGCCTTTCATAGACGACATAGCAGACTTGCTTTTAACCGCCATATGCAATTCAATGAGATGACTTCTTGTTTTTGATTATTTGGCGATTGATTTGGAAACTTAATAAAGTTATAAATAAAGTTCTTTAAATGAATAAAGTAAGTCGGATTGAGGTACATAACTCCGGCAATGTCAGAACGAATTCTCCAATTGAAGAAAATGTAGATTAAACTCGTATTTCTCAATATTTCACTAAAATTGAAATGACCTACTCCATTGATACCAATATCTGCTTTGAATGGGTTCCAATTAAAGGGCACGAGCATAAATCTCTGGGCTATAAAGCTAAATCACTTTCAATAATAGAAGAAAAAAACAAATTGAAAAATAAATGATCATCACCCTCTAATATTTTGCTAAGGAAATAATTTATGTTGACAATTTTACCCGCAATATTCTACGATACATATAGATTAAAAAATAAATTATTATATGCTTGAAATTGTTTCTATACGTATCTATTTTTAGTATTTATATTATTCGTACTTTAATGTATTTGGTGTGCGAGCTAAGGGTTATTTCTATGTATGTTTTCCAATACAGGTAAAAAGTCTAGATTAGAGTGCTGTTTTGGAAAACATCCATGGCAGTCATTGCAGTCATTCTCACAGCGCTATAAAGCACGTACGTTTTGTTTTAATCACAAAAGTCTGTCCATTCTTAATATTAAACAGGAACATATTTTCAATACGGGCTTGTTACAGGCAGTGGCTATCAATCTACACGAGACAATGGCAAGCTTTTAAGGGATTGAACCAAAATATAAGCACTCATAATGAATATGTCCGGTTGAATATATCTTAATTTATGTTCCTTTTAATTACTATTTCCAACAGATATACATTTTCCTTTCCACAATAAATTAAAAGTTGCGCATGAAATATATTTACGAGTTACATTTAGTGTGAAGATTTGTTTGGTAATAAAATCTGACTTTTCCTTTTTGATAACAGAAAGTAAATGATTGGATATCGCATATTGTGGATTTTTACTAATAAAGAGGTCATTTCAAATACATATTTTTTGTTACTCACAAAATGTTGTATATAAAATAATTTAATAGAGTAATGTTGTAGAACACTCCTTGTGTACAAAAAAACTCAGTACATTTTTTGCTACATGCTTTTAAAATAAAATGTATTTCTAAACTACAAATAATGTAGCAGACTAGAATAAACAAGAATCATTTTTGTACTCAGTATTTTGCTGTCCACTCGTCTCGTACAGCACTTGTAGAATGTTGATATCTAAGCTTAGTGTCTTGGCGTAAAAAGTACATTCAATAGTGTGAGACAGGAACACTCTGCAGGTGCTTACGTCGGGTTGAAGCTAGTAAGATAATACCCCTTCACTCTCTCCCATACCGAGGATTATTCCCTGCAGCCAGTCTATTTAACGTCACTTGCCATTCTGAAATCTTAGTTAAAATTCACCGTTTTTGCCAGTCTTTCTGCAGGATAAACTTATCTCATCAAATAGTGTTCTGTATTTAACGGACGAATTAAGTTTTGAATTTGTTAGTGTAATTTAGAATTTGTAAATGATGAAATGTAAAAGATAAGTGAATATTGTGAATACCTATATTGTGTTATTATATTATCTATAATTTTGTTTTCATTACGAAGAAATAGTTTATAAATCGAATACCTCTAATATTATATTTTAGAGATAAAGATATGATTGATGATGAGACTTAAAAATTTATTATTGACGTGATGATTTTAACAAAACGCGTCTAAATCCCATTAAAATAACGGCGTTTAAGCGTTATTTTTAGAAATGTTGGGAAAGTATCTCTTTAAGTGTAAAGTGAAGTCTAAAAGCGTTAGAATAAGAGCATGACAATGCATTGGCTCGGGTTCGCTAATGCCTCTCTGGGAGAGGATTAGTTCATGAAATGGTCGCGTTTAGACTCAGTGTGAAAGCTGCCGGTGATTCTCAGCCAGATTCAACAATACAATCAACCGTTTCCAGGTTTGAGACATACTTAGCTCGGACTGATTACGAAATAGAACGGCTTTGAATATACGGCTTTACTCCGAGAATCCGAAGCCGTTGATGTAGGCCGTAGACAAAGTAACAATTCAAAAACGATAACGAAGTTAGAAAAGGCAAAAATGTATGGTATTGACATACGCCGCGTTAGATCACGTGGTCTATCTAATGTCAATCCCATACATTTTTGCGATTTCTAACTTCGTTATCGTTTTGTAATTGTTACTTTGTCTAAGGCCCTACACTAAGGATATACATACATAAGGATCTGATATTTGAAGGGAATTTATGGAAATATAGGCTTCACAAATGTATTTGGTATCCTGAATTAACAAAAAATAAAAATTATGCTGTGCACGGCTAAACTTTTCAGATATAAGGAGATTTTAAACTCCCATTATAACGTAACTGAAAATGTTTTCCTTGTTCATTTTTATTCAACAAGAAGTTGAGTTTAGTTGACTTAAAGTTTGGAAACTTTTTGTTTTCGATAGTCTTATTGACTTCGTACGGAATTTTATAGAGTGAAAATGGAATCCATGAACTGAATAATTGATTTAAGTAAAAATGAAAAGTTAAAGAAGTTGATTCTGCTATCATTTTAATTTCAAGATTACACTTATATTTTATGACACACGTATTTTGTTTTGTAAATGCTTTTTGAGTACCTATCTACGAAACTATAAAAATATTTATAATTACATCTAATCAAATAATAAGAAAATATAATAGTGCTCACTAGAAATAAATAACCCTTTCAAGTTTGAAGTTACGCGTTTCCTATTAAGTTTTTGCTGGGGCTTTTTGATGAAATGCAATTTATTCAAATAATTTATTAACTACTCAGCAAACGCTAATTTAAAGTAAATATTATATAGCTTTAAATATATTTCCAAGAATACTGTGAAGTTGTTTGTCTTTCAAGAGCTTATTTCTCCATCAACTTGCAAGATGGAAAATGTAGAGCGTTGTCGAATCCTGGATTTCCAATACTCCAACACAATTACTTTTTACATTCACATTTTAAATTGCCAATTTTCTTTCTTAGCGTGTTTATTGCATGAACATTTTTTTCAATAAATCGCAAATGTATTTGTTATTGTGTTATAATTTAACCTGAAAGAAACCGGGATGAGCCTTATGTGCTCTTCTAATATTATAAAGAATGTTTCATATTATGTATGCGTATCGCATAAAATTATATGATTTAATAAGTAGGTACCAAAATTACTAATGATTATTAACAGAGAATTAAAAATAAGAATATTATCTACATATTTGAGTTTCACCCTTGTATCACCCTTGTATTAAAAAGCTTTAAAAAATAAACGACTTGATATTACATTATAGTAGAAATGCTACTTTATTTGTGTATTAACTGAAAAGCGTTATCACGGTAGAGGTAGCGATTCCTGTGATCTCTCGTAAGCCGAGATTAGGTCGGATTTGGACGAGGCAACGGTATTCACTCAGTGTATGGAGATGCAGATCTATGATTTAGTTTGCTATTGCTACTACATATTTGTTATTTACTATTCGTTTCTATAGCAATATATAATTGCATTCATGGTAATTATTTATGTTTTTACATATTTACGTAACGAACTGTTAAGTATTGGAAATTTTGAAATGATTTGCAATATAATATGTAGATGTTATCTTACTCAAGTATTTGTTTCAAATAAATCACATCTGAATATTTAATGAATAGTTTGAAAATAAATGAATTACGTCCTCAGCAGATAATGAAGTTTTAAACTCTCGTTCTAATCTCCTAGTCCAGTTTAAATAAACTTTATATAGCTAGGTATTATATACGTTCACTAACGAAGCACTAAATAAAGCCATTATGTGAGTAACACATCGTGAGAGTTTATTTGGCTCTTTATCCCGAATGATTTAAGAGGGCTTGTTTAGAATTAGTGGTTAACTCTTACCCACGAATATAGCGAAACATAGTTTTGAAAAGGCTTGCAAGCGCGCCCGGGGCGATTCGCTTGGAATATAATAATAGTCGTCGGGTACCGAGGAATATCATCTCGGTACATTGTGAGACGCGGAAGCTCATTAGATGACGCCTGAGGCCGTCACCGCTCAGCTACCTTCTATACCAGGCACTCTTATCCTCAGTCCTCGGCCAAATTAGTTTTATTATGCCTCTCTAATATGCTTAGCTATGTAAGCTAGACAGCTTGCAATAAAACGGTATAAGATTTAATGAATTAATTGGATTTACTTATTTAGATTATAATTATTTCCATGTGTATATAATTTTACATTGTAATTTCAATGCACGGGACGGGTAATAAATTGTAAAGTGTTTAGTTAGTTTTTCTTTTAATTTTATATGTTATTAAAATAAACTATACAAAAATTTTGGCGATTAAAGAGAATTTTAACAATTCTGTGAGTGTGCGACAAGAAGCAGCTAAATTAATTGCTACAATGCATGTTCAAATATAATGTCATCAGTAAATAATGATTTGTACATACATAGAACTTACATTAATATGTTTTACTCTACATAGGTACTTACTCCAAATGTGATACACGTCTTGTAAAGTCCTATTTTTATCTTGTTAAATATCAAGTAAAAGACCACTATAACAACTGTATTATACAGTGTTATAAAAGTTAGCGTTTCAAAGCTGAGTATTGTGCGATACAATAGGAATAGCAAGAATTATTATTATTTACACAGCGTCTCGTTCGACTCCACTATCGTAATATAACTTTAATACAAAGTGTCTGTAACTATGTCAGTAGGATATCTGCAGTAGTTTCTGTAGCCGATGTAATATTTTAATCTTATCATTCGAGTCAAGTTTCGTGTCCCACGAGTAAACTTTGATCCGCGGTTTAACTTTCAAGACGAGCAACTTTCATCGAGAGCTTCCAAAGATGTACGCGTGAGTAGCTATATAAAAATAATCGTGATGACATTATTGATAAGTCAATTTGTAAGATAGGGCATGTAATTTTGTTTGGCTTCATTGTTGTTGTCCATAATAGTTACTATATATGATTTAAGCTTTATGATACACAATAATGACGCAATTTTTACTAATTGGTAAGACTTCTGTTTTATATCTAATAAATCATTAATAAAATGTTATACTAAGGAAAGTCTGTAGATAAAAATGACAGCAATGGTATTTTTACGTGGTAACACGATAACGCGGCTAATTGTTCCCGTGCTCATCGAAAGTTATCTTTTGTTCCGTGGCGGTGACTAAGCAGCCTCACTGAAGGCTTGTTGGGACGCTTCCGATATTTGTAAAGCTCGTGTCAGTTTTAAGACGGCGGCCAGGGATAATTAATGTGTAGAACCTCTTTCAAACTGTAAGTAATTAAGCGAACTTATAATTAAATATCGGAGAGATAATATTTATTCAAAGTTATAGGATTGTGTCAAACTTCTAAGATTTAAACTTAAATGTAGCTATTATCTTAACGCTACTTGTCCGTTTATTATTTTAGATGCTTTATGCTTTTAATTTGTGTACGATTTAAACAATTATCATATTTCATATGTAATAGGCACATCGTATTAATCTGACGTTAACAAAATAACTTTACGATAAAGTGTAAAATGTATAAAGTTAGTTTTAATACAGAGTTCCTTTGGGAACGGTTCAGGGCAATTAACTATTAAATGTAACGTCCACTAGACTGATTTAATTTATTTTATGTTAAATGTTAAAAGGTATCCTCATGATTTATACGAATAAATTAAATATTAATATTAGAAAAAATGAAAAGGGATGTTTTTTCCTCCTATTTCTAACATATTATTTTAAAGGTAAATATTGCGGCTCATAAAAGATGGAATTAATGCCTTATTTATTTTTCTACGTTTACAAATATACTTCTAGGAACTGAAAATGTGTGATGCGTTACATTTCGAAAAAAAAAAAGAAACGTGCAGTAAGTACTACGTACATACCATAAAACGTGTTAACACACCAAATAGGTTATTGCATTTTTTTCGTCCAGTGTGTATGACGAGACCTGGACCAAAAAGTCACCCAGGTTCAGATGTAGGGTATGACACTGCTTGGGACATTGCACTTACTTGTATACTTTTTATTACGAAATCGTAGGAAATCGTATTATTAAAATGTTGGGAATGAGATAAAAATGGAATTGGCATTTTCATGGATCAAGCTCAGAAGAACTAGACAAAAAGAGAAAAAATAAGCATCAACATCGCGGCGCTTACTTAACGGATTGAGACAAAACAAAGTGAAGTTTTTATTCTTGAAATTTGTATAATAACACTGGCAAGCTTTTGTTGTACGAAACTTCGGTATAAAACTATTACAACTTTATCCTTTATTTTCTGAGATTTATATTAAAATATTTAATTTAGACTTTCGTAACTTTTTCTATTTTGTAAGATTGGTAATGGGGCTCTGTAACAGCGTTATTATAAATAAAAGGTTTCAAAAATTGTAAAAAGTAATTAAAAGTTGTTTTGAAAAGGAGGAGACTTACATTAATTAATGAATAATAAAGCTAAATAGATTGTAATGATAGTGCAGTGAGCTTAGCCAGCAATCTCACAACATTTAGAGTCATTTGAGGTAACGAGACAGTAACTAGTCTCGTCTGTAGACTAATCCCACTCACGAAACTCCACAGATGTAGATACGCAATGGAAACGCGATTAGAAGGCTTTGTTTAGTTTGATTGGAGTCCCTAAAGCCTGCATTACTGGGAGATAGCACGATTTCTTCGCGTCCGTGGTTGATAACTCCAATTCTGCAGCCGAGATCAGTTAATCTTTAAGCTGCAAGATTTACACGATACCGATCTAAATGTGATGTTGTCTGTCTTGCTTAGGACGAGGAGAGGGTTAATGACACGGAAATTATTTGGGTTAAATTCCTACGGGCTCGGATTGAAAGATAAGGGGCCAGAGATTTGTTGGTGTCAGTTTCTGTGGTTGTTTTATCGGGATTGCCTCAGCTAGAAGCCCTAGGATAAGTTCGGCGATATATTAGTGTCTCGGGTTCGGCCAGCGATTTAAACTTGATGTGTCGGAAAGTTTCTAACACGTCTCGTGGTTGAAGTTTAAGAGATAAAACTTGATAAGTACTTATTTATACAATTTGTATAGTAGAGTACGAGAGTGGAATTAAGCAGTTTGAAACTTTGTAACTTTTTTTATTATTCAACTTTACTTGGGGCTCTGTGTATATTATGAGTTATTGTTGTTATTATTAGTCTTGGCGTCTTAATACTTAATTTATTCGAGCTCACAATGACTTTGGCCATGTTAACCACAAGTTTAAAAGGCTGATAATGCTATAATACTGAATTACATAGTTGTGTGAAGCGTTCTTTATAATAAGATTTAGGCATAATATGTACTTAACACTTATATTGTCTGCTATTCAGTGTAAGATTTCTTACAAATCACGAATTAAAATGTGTCATAATATTAAGATAGTCATAACTATATACGAGCCAGATTTCCGAGCCATTTATCTGTTCCATCATAGTTCCGTTGCAGCCGGATGCAGCCGGTCAACGGATAATTGATTATCCGCCAGTTAACCGGTTAAAGCTACCGCTACCTTGGGTGTGCCTTTCATCTTACTCAAACGATGTTAGGTTAGTAGGAAAATTGTCTGGTCGCTGTAATAAGGTTTACGTAGATAATTGTCAGGAACGACGTCCTGTGTAGCAGCTGAACTAATTTGTTTTTCTTATGCTGTGTATTTAGAGCAGGCTCCAAGAAGATGTTCGTTTGCAAAAATAGCGGACCTAAATCTGACTTCTGATATATATTGTATAGATCCCAGACATCCTATAGACAGATGTTGCCAACCAGTTTTGTGGTCCCTCTCTCCCCACCCCGGTAATTAAATATGGCATTCAAAGAAAAAAATAAAAATTTCCAAAACACATCGTGTGTGGTATCAAATGAAAGAGCTTATTGAGTAGATCACGAATATATAGCATACTATAACATTTCTTACACTTTCTCTAAGATTTTTTAGAAAATTTACGAAAATGCTCCATTTTTGAGTTAACTTTAAACCACTATAGATTGAAAACTCATGAATATATTTTTTAAATTTTTATTTTAAATAATTAACAATAGTCCACGGCATGTTTTGGAAATTTTTATTTTTTTCTTTGTGTGCCATATTTAATTACCGGGATGGGGGGAGGGGGACCACAAAACTGGTTGGCAACATCTGTCTATAGGATGTCTGGGATCTATACAATATATATCAGAAGTCAGATTTAGGTCCGCTATTTTTGCAAACAAAACTCCACTGAGAGTCCGGTCTAATTAGATTACAAATAAATTGAAGTACCTAGTCAGAATTGACAGAAAATAAATATTCTTAGAACTTAAATAAATATTCTTCTCTGAACATTAATAGTTCTCAATTATTTAGCATTTCCCAAACGATAGAACAAAAGATCACAAACTACGCATGTCACAAGTGTGGTGAATGGTTATAGATATAATATGGTTGTGTTCAAACTATTTGTAGTTACGTATATTATGGTTAAAATAAAACATTCGCAATAAATACTGTGTTTAATATTGTAACTGCTAGATGATAAAATAATTTATTCGTCAAGTCTAAGAGTAATAATAAGGTGTTATCAAAGACTTGACAGTAGGCCTTCGACCGCGAGGCATCTTGATAATTGACGCTCGGGAAATTACATGTCAGGCCGCAGACAGTTGTTGATGACGTCACGAGACTTGATTATAAACGATTTATGCTACAAATGACGCACAATGCCAGTTACAGATATTGAATTTTTGAATGTATATTTTAGAGGATATAACGAATCTATAGGCATACGAACGCTATTCAAACAGCGTGGTTTAGTAAACTTGCATACGGGTGCTCAGTGCTCACGTATCCAAACACGCTTTGTTACGTGCTGTAGAAAAGTAACGCATGCAGAAATGTACTAGACTGTGATGAATGTAGACCCGTGATGGTTGTGGTTAAAGTGATTTATTATTAGTCACTCACGATTGTGTAGGACCCCGTTTTATATGCCTGGCATGTATCTTCTATCGTCTATGGTTCATTAAACAGAGTAAATAATGAAAGTGAGCACAAAAGAGCAGAGCAAAAATCAGTAATTACACATTTAGTTGTATTCATGATTACTATAGAAATGATTAAGTTACCTTAAATAGTACCATTTAATATTTAAACTTATTTAAAATATCATTTGTAACATAACGATAAAAATTCTTTATTTTATTTTTAGATTGAATAAATAATAAATATAATTAGTCTGTCAATTTTATAATCTACTACATCGGTTCTATAGTCATCAAGAATAATTAATCTTATATCTAAATCCAAACTGAAATGTTTAAGGAAAACTAATCGTTTCTTGTTTGCAGAAATAGGAGCGAGAAGTGTTGTAGCCGCGTAGCTGCGTAGACATGGCGTAGACCAAGCTGACGCTTTCAATATTAGCATGTTTGTTTTTGAGTGTCGGTTGCGTTCGCAAATAAAAATATGAAAAACCAATAGCTATTCTTTATAACTGCAAATAAAGAGGCAAATAACCTATTTTCATGACACGTTATCGCTGTTAAGTTATTTATTACGCAACATCGAAAATATGAATAATACCTTCGATTTCGCCGTAAAATTGTCTGTTTATTATTATAATTCCTATAGTATAAGCAAAATTTATAGGTACAGCGTATAGGTATAACGTAATGTCAGAGTATATCATAGTAGTAATAACAGTTTTTAATTCGATAAATTATGATGCATCACAAGTGCATCGTAAAAGATTAACCGTGCATAGTGAATTTTCGTCACACATAAATATGAAAATAGCAAATTGATAATAGCGTTCTCCTCCATTATAAGCAGTCGGGCTGTGGCACCATACGGTTAAGTGGCCGGGTAATTAATGTGCCGCCAAACGAGTGGCCCGGATATTCCGGATGCACCCGGCTATCACAAAACATACACTTCGTTGCTATTCTATTTTATGTGAATTTTTCTTGGCCGTTTTTTTATTGGTGTTATTAGGTACCTATGTGTTATTTGTAGATATTGCTACTATTAGAATTTATAATAACTTTAGCATTTGAAATAGAAAGGCTTTTATTTTATAACATCTTAACATTTGGTAAATCAGAGCGATATTGACCAATCAGTGAACGGTCCCCTAAGCAGTTGTACGAACTGATTAAGAACTAATTATTTGTTCATAACAAATTAATCTGTACATAAGCTATATAAAATAACATATTGAATTTCTGTTAAATCCAACATTGTTATTCACCCCAGTACAATTAAATCCAGTTTTATTTCAACCAGCTATTTATCCAGCACAGATTCTTGGAACTTTAGTATTGTCCCTTTAAATAATGACCGAATAGAGGCGTAGCGTGATGTCGCACACTGAAACGGAACATCGGAATTCAATAGTGGCGCGAGTAATAAAAGTGGTGGCCTGTTGACAGCATTCGTTCAGTTGAGACTTCATTTCGGTCGGTAAATTTGTTGAGCGGTGGTCCGAAATTGCGAGCTTATTGCGTCCACCGCTTGTTTGTCCGGCCGGTCAAAGCTTTGTAAGCGGCAAGGTGCGCCGACAATCAAATAAATGTTCAGAAATTACGCAGACACTTGTTCACGGTTTTGATAGTTTACGCCGCTATTGTACGGGCATTCGATTGACATGTGCGATTCAATTTTATATCGATTTTATAATTCTGTGATTTCAATGTTGAATTAAGATTTAACATTGACCGTGATGATATACCTACCGTGATGACGGGATTGTATGCCTATTCTAATAATAATATCTATCCACTGTAATTTAAACACAATGTGTAAATAAATCAAAACTAAAACATCGAAAGGCAAAATTATTATTATGTAAACTTTCTGTACACAGCGAACGCACAATCCCCGCATTATGATATCTCCAGGAGTTACTTAAGTTTTAAACTATAAAATTATATAGAAAATAATCCATTAATCCGCATCTCGACTCGAATAGCGCAGGCACTTGGCACAAGTTTAATGTACTGTAAACAAGGTATAGTTATCGTAGCGCACTGAGCCACTAAATCAACTACGGCTGCGTTCCGCGACCGTTTCTCATGTCACCTACTGGAATCGTAAGTGACAAATAGCGAATCATCAACGGTTTTTTGTTACTGGCTGAGGACAGTGACGCTGTATTTGTCTTAATTAAACTGGGCTTGTGGTATGCCTGTTAGCTATTCGACCAGCTGTGTGGTATGAAATCTTAATATTCTTTATTCCGCTTTGTTTACGGCTGTATATACGATCATATTATTAAAGTAAATAAAGGAGAATGACCACGGGTGGTATCGGTAAAATTTGAGTTGTGCCACGTATTCGTGATATTGTTAATTCCTATTTGTATTTATAATGATCATATGTATCACTATTAAGTCTTAATTATACCGGATAAATTGAAATAATATTAAAAGTTTGTGTTTTGAAACATATATGACCACGTATGGAATCGGTAAAATACTAATTGTGTCACGTGTTCGTGATATTGTTCATTCCTATTTGTATTTATAATGATCATATTTATCACTTTTAAGTCGTAATTATACCAAATAAATAGAATAAAAGTAAAAGTTTTTGTTTTGACACATATATCTATCTCTCTTGCAAGCGTCCTGCGTCTTATGTCATAGTTTCTATTTGAAATGAATCTTGAATGAATGTGTTCGACGCAATGTTCGACGTAATTTATTTTGAAATAGGTAATGTTTATTACGATTTACTTTTCACATTTGTCTTGTAAATTAAAATATTACCTATGTAATAAATGTAAAACTTAACGTTCAT
Organism: Colias croceus; assembly: GCF_905220415.1. Lineage (NCBI taxonomy): Eukaryota > Metazoa > Arthropoda > Insecta > Lepidoptera > Pieridae > Colias > Colias croceus. The sequence goes on from NC_059546.1 coordinate 6,295,345, forward strand.
CGTTAGTTTAAACTCGATAAAGTATTTTTTTGAAGTGTTGAGTTTATTGTCGCGAACTGCGGCTTATTTATATAAAAACTTTAATCGTTTCTAAAAGTACTAACATCAAGCTTTAAATTGAGCTATATTTCATCTTGACACAATAAGTTTGATTGCGATACCAAGTGCCATAGTCACTTGGGCAATCTCCTTTAAACAGTAAATATTCAAACTGTTGAAATTATGACATGAAATATTATTCCAAATGAATAGAGTTAGTACGAACAAATGGTGGTACTGTATAATCTTCTTACCATGATCAGGTCCTCCATGTTACTAGTGAACTATAGAGCTTCACTATCACTACATAGTATAAAACAAAGTCGCTTTCTCTGTCCCTATGTCCCTTTGTATGCTTTAATCTTTAAAACTACGCAACAGATTTTGATGCAGTTTTTTTTAATAGATAGAGTGATTTAAGAGGAAGGTTTTAGTATATAATTTATTAGGTTGTAGACCAAGCGGGCGAAGCCGCGGGTGGTAAGCTAATCTATACTAATATTATAAAGCTGAAGAGTTTGTTTGTTTGTTTGAACGCGCTAATCTCGGAAACTACTGGGCCGATTTTAAAAATTCGTTCAGTGTTAGATAGCTCATATATCGAGGAAGGCTATAGGCTATATATCATCACGATATGACCAACAGGAGTAGAGCCACAGGGGTGAAACCGCGCGGAGCAGCTAGTAATGTATAAAATGTTCTCAGTTATGCCAAACTTTTCTACGCGCTCATGTATGATGCGTTAAGCCTGATTATCCGCTCCGGCTTAACGAGAACTAGAACAAAATCAGCTCAACTTAACACAATGTATGTTTACTTACTTCAGAGAGATAACTTTATTTATACGCTTGCGTTCCACGATTATACTCATTTCAAAAGGATTGATTTTAATTACTTTGATTATGAAATATTTTTACAATGAAAACATTATTCTAGAGTTGTTTTCGATGTTTTGAATTCAGTATTTATTCAAAATTTTATGGTACGTCTAATAAGCATACCTAGTAGAATTTTTGTAGAATTTTTACGCAGAAATTAATCCATTTAATATGATCTCGGACATAAATGGAAAAGCAAAGTTTATAACTAATTATCGTTAGCACAGTGCACTGAGTTTGAAATTTGATGAAATTTCATTGTTATGAAATGATTTAAATTGAAGAGTTATTATTTAACAGGAATAGTATGAATAAAAGGAATTAAAAATTAAAACACATTTGTTTAGCTGGTTCTTTTTAATTTTTTTTCTGCCGTTGGCTATGTGATAACATCTCTGAATCAACTGGCATAAGTTGATCAAGAATATAAACTTCAATGATTAGTAAACAGGCCATTTAGAAATTAAAGGAAAGTTTCGGCACGGCTGCTCTTTTATGACGAGTTCTTATCTCCAGCTCGCGTGTGGCGCGAGGCTCTTACTATGTGCCCACGTTAGGTGAACGTTCATAAAACAAAACTAAGTTATTCTCTCCCTTAAATGCTAACACTTAAGGTTGATTATAAGTAAAATGTTAATAATGAGTGCATGTGGAATGGTTCACATTACAAGTGGTGGTATTGTGGCGGAGCGCTTTGTTTGAGAGTGTCGCCGATATATCTCGAAAGTTGTGCGGCGCAGCGACATGTGATGCAACGGCGAGTAACAAAGGAATAATGTTTTAATTGCTCACTAAAAGAACATTTCATTTATCTGGCAATTTTTTTCGTAAAGTGGACAGCGTTTTTCCCTCAGTAGGGACTAGGGACACATACAACAGGAGGTCAATACGATGATTTTAGTACCTAATATGTAAATTGATTCGTTTCTGTGGCATGCTCGTGATTACCTATATGCGATACAGTTTTATACGTTATAAGTTTTCCTTAAATAATAATGAAATAATAACTTTAGTTTTAATCCAAACTAATTATATTCTAAATTAGTTACTAAGTATAACTGGATAAGCCTGATTTAATCCTTGTTTATCCTAAGAACATTGGAGGTATCTACAAATCCTATCACAGGTTTTAATTTATAAAATTTAAGCGCAAATTGTTCGTATAAACGATGTAAGGTTAGCTTTCAGTTGTAAGGTTTTAGTAAATCTCTACCATTGTGAAAGGCTTCACAACAAACCGACATGAAATATTATTTCAATGGAACTTAAATGAAAAAATTCTGGTTTGTACAGTCAAAAGAGGCAACATGATCCACGGTTCGGACAGGCCGAATTCCTTTTAATACGTATCTGTTCGGCTGGGAGATTGCAATGTTTGTTTCAATTTCCTCTGCCGGCCCACTGCACGCGTTTTCTATTTGGAAATCCTCGTGATTTTCATTTACATAGATAGCCCACGTTTTGAGTACAGAGCATTTAAAAAATTTGGCCAGATTCAATTTAAAGTACTAATGATGTTTTGGGAAAGAAGATAATCCAACGTGAAACATAAATAAAAAATGTCTTATCTGTATAGATGTTACAGTCAAAACCCTGAACCAGTCAATAACGTTATTGACCGGTAAAATCAGTTAATAAGGATATTGACTAAGGGCGTCGGTTAATATCCTTATTAACTGATTTTATCTGATTAAACCATTTAATAACGTTATTGACTAAGGGCATCGGTCAATATCCTTATTAACTGATTTTAAGTCGAGACATCTAGTCAATATAGGTTTTAACCGACGTGCCCAGTCAAAACTCATAAAAAGTTAAGGACGTTAGTGAAATTATACAAGAAAATCATTTAAAAAGGTTCATAAAACTTTTTAAAGTGCAATATTTTGAGTTTTATGTTTTATTAATTAATTCGGGGTATTGTTTGTAAACTACAACCGCGCGAGAATACGTGCCCAAAAATATTTTTGAAGATGGCAATTGTCTTTTAATAACAACTAGGTTTCCGCCCGCAGCTTCGCCCGTGCAGTCAAAGAAAACCGCATAGTTCCCTACCCGTGGGATTTCCGGGATTGCGTTAGTTTCTGATTTGATGGAGTGACCTGCAGGTGTACTTCGAAGACTGCTACTGGATCTAAAAGACGAGTAGAGCTAGGAATGCCGAGTTTGGGCTCGTTTTGTTAGTTATGTCGAGACCTTACCTCCGGACTTGATGGAGTGACCTGCAGGTGTACTTCTAAGACTACTACTGGAACTACTATACGAGTAGAGCCAGGTGTGCCGAGTTTGGGCTCGTTTTGTTAGTTATGTCGAGACCTTACCTCCGGACTTGATGGAATGACCTGCAGGTGTACTTCGAAGACTGCTACTGGAACTATTATACGAGTAGAGCTAGGTGTGCCGAGTTTGGGCTCGTTTTGTTAGTTATGTTGAGACCTTACCTCTGGACTTGATGGAGTGACCTGCAGGTGTACTTCGAAGACTGCTACTGGAACTAATAGATGAGTAGAGCTAGGTGTGCTGAGTTTGGGCTTGTTTTGTTAGTTACGTTGAGACCTTACCTCCTGACTTGATGGAGTGACCTGCAGGTGTACTTCGAAGACTGCTACTGGAACTAATAGAAGAGTAGAGCTATGTGTGCCGAGTTTGGGCTCGTTTTGTTAGTTACGTTGAGACCTTACCTCCGGAATTGATGGAATGATCTGCAGGTGTACTTCGAAGTCTGCTACTGGAACTATTATACGAGTAGAGCTAGGTGTGCCGAGTTTAGGCTCGTTTTGTTAATACCTGCTGGTCACTGCATCAAGTCCGGAGGTAAGGTCTCAACATAACTAACAAAACGAGCCCAAACTCGGCACACCTAGCTTTACTCGTATAATAGTTCCAGTAGCAGTCTTCGAAGTACACCTGCAGGTCACTCCATCAAGTCCGGAGGTAAGGTCTCAACGTAACTAACAAAACGAGCCCAAACTCGGCACACCTTGCTCTACTCGTCTATTAGTTCCAGTAGCAATCTTCGAAGTACACCTGCAGGTCATTCCATCAAGTCCGGAGGTAAGGTCTCGACATAACTAACAAAACGTGCCCAAACTCGGCATTCCTAGCTCTACTCGTCTATTAGATCCAGTAGCAGTCTTCGAAGTACACCTGCAGGTCACTCCATCAAATCAGAAACTAACGCAATCCCGGAAATCCCACGGGAACGGGAACTATGCGGTTTTTCTTTGACTACGCGGGCGAAGCTGCGGGCGGAAACCTAGTTGTTATTAAAACACAATTGCCATCTTCAAAAATATTTTGGGGCACGTATTCTCGCGCGGTTGCAGTTTACAAACAATACCCCGAATTAATTAATAAAACATAAAACTCAAAATATTGCACTTTAAAAAGTTTTATGAACCTTTTTAAATGATTTTCTTGTATAATTTCACTAACGTCCTTAACTTTTTATGAGTTTTGACTGGGCACGTCGGTTAAAACCTATATTGACTAGATGTCTCGACTTAAAATCAGTTAATAAGGATATTGACCGATGCCCTTAGTCAATAACGTTATTAACTGGTTTAATCAGATAAAATCAGTTAATAAGGATATTAACCGACGCCCTTAGTCAATATCCTTATTAACTGATTTTACCGGTCAATAACGTTATTGACTGGTTCAGGGTTTTGACTGTAACATAGATAAGCAATAAAACGTTACATGTTATCATTTGTATTTATTTATATGAGCAAAAGTGAAGAGTCAAAGTCTCCTAGAAAAGTATCAGTAGGAGGTTTTAAACAGGGGCTTCTCTGATAAATTATTTAATTAAACGAGCTTATTTCCAATTAACCTCTTATTGTATTTGGGTGGCCGTAGAACTTCAGCTTGCTAACAAAATAAAAATACTTTCATATTAATAACAGACGTTGCAATGAAAGCTGTAAAACTTGTGATGTTATTTAATCCGAGTAAGGTAGAACAATTTTGTAGTAATATTTGAAATAACATTGGAAAGTTGTGAGCGTTGAACGTAGTGAGCTACAAATTGGAATGTACTGAGCAGCTCACGTCAATGCGTTTGTGTAGAATAATGTTTTATTTTGAAGACTTCCAGAATTTATATATGTAGTGTAAAACTAGTGGTTTTTATAGCATATTACTGACTAGAATATTTTGGAGATAAACTGTATTTTAAAGAGTGTATGCTCTCCAAAATTTGCTGAATATGATATTTAACGGATCTCATTTTTGTCACTTCCACACTATCGAGATTACCTAATAGTTGTAAGTACATAAAGGTGAGTATACCACAAACATGTAAATGAAATAAATATATTGATTTTATAATTTATCGCACAACAATCAATTAATTAACACAGTTAAATAGCACACGTTTAAATAAGAAGCAATACAAATGTTCGGCATTAATCCTAATTTATAATACGAATTCGGATACAACTTGTTCATTTCAACTCTACCGGCCACGCAGTGCTGCAACTATTTTCATTATACTAGGTGCCCATTTATTTGTTCAGTAAGCTGTACAGTGCTTATTTTGAATAATACGCGATATCTCGTCTAACATACATCCACGCATTCAATGTACTTCAACAATGGAATGGGGAAACGAACTTTTGTCATTTACCTTTAAAATATAAGCTTTGTTTCCTGGATGTAGATGTATTCGATTATAATATGAGCATTTCATATTTATATTATTCAATATGAACGTTCTTCCAATATATTGAAAATAGTCGAGAAATAATATATTTTACATTTGTTTACTTTCAGCGAAGGAATGTAGTCTTCTGAAGAGAAATATAATAATGTTTCAATGCTCGTACACGTAGAAATTGTTTCTAGCTAATACTTGTTCTAAAATACTACTGAAAATTAGGACTTCACATTCAGTCATTAAACGCGAGGGTAACTACTCAATGCAAAAGCTATTGCTTAACTTTATATGAATTGCATGTCATAATACAGGTAAGGAATCCATATTAGAACTAAACTTACTCCGGACATGTTTCAGACACATAATATCTAAATTCGAAACTGGTATTTCTACAGAGAAGGGCTTAATAACTGCATTTCTCGTGTAGCGTGTATTAGTGCTGTGCTACGCTTAATATATTGAAGTAAGATAATCAATATCTACCGCAAAGTTTCGGGTTGTTTGCGAACTTTATATGAGTTCCACTATTACTACGATCATCAATAGAGTGTTTAAAATAATTGTAATATTATGTTATTTAAGCAAAATAACATCATTCGAGACAGATGATACATTCATTTTCTAGCGAACGGCGACGATGTGGCGTTATCGCAATTTGTGAATGATGTGGAAGGCTTTTATTAGGACAATAATATGTCATAGTATGCGCACGAAGCTAAAGAAGTGAATGATCTTAAAAGAAATGTTCTCAGAGCAAAACGCACATTTACACATTATTCTTGCATGCATCTAGTGGTACGTCGCATCGCGTTACCGAGCCGCCGTAAACGTTAATGGTCTCTCGCCTACCTGTCAGATGAGTGTCGCCGAGTTCCGAAAGGATTTCAGACTGACACAGATTTCAAGAGCAACGCCACTTTTCAACTTTATGATGTAACTTTGTACTTGAACTTGTGTACCGGGAAAATGTTATGGCGGTGTTGAGATGACGCTTTTTCTTTGCGGAAATGAGGAGTTATGTCATGCATTGGCGTGGATAACATTATAAGTTATAACAATGTTATAACGTTTTCATCATTATATCTACAAGAATACAAGATCATAGATAAAATCCAATAAGCTCTAGTTTATTTTTTTTTTTACTATTATACCTCTACATGAATACCTCTACAAATAATCATGTTTACTACTGTAAATAACAAAAGCACAGAAATATAGTTTAATTTTAATATTTATAAAGATAACATTGGAATTAATCTAAAGTAGGGCTATAATTGTAAAGAAAAGTTTTGAGAGAAACATTAATTCTTCAAACAAAAACATGTTACGGAATACCAGAATTTCAATAAACATAAAACTCGGCAGTAGCGAAACAATTCGTTTACACTTTTTAGAAGGAAATTTCATTTCAAATTAGATATTCTTTGAGTTGATATTTAAGAATTGTTTTCAAATTTCAATCAGGGATTAAAGCGAGCCGGATCCCTCGAATAGAGTTACCTCGAACAAACAAGCGTCAAGTTATTTTCATGGAAGTTTTTAGTTAGATTTCCACGGTCTGCGTCCGTTCACAGTTCAATGGAACCCTGATGCCTCTGCCAGCTCTGCCGAGGCGCATGTAACAGTAATTAGTTTTATAACGATACTATATGTTACGTTATTACGTGTATTTTGATAAGATTTTAACTTTAATTAATGCCTATAGCTGATGGCTTTATCATTGCGAATAAATGGAGTAATTGCAACTTTAGAACGGGTATTTAAACGCTGAAATTGTATTTGGAGTATGATTTAAGCGCTGTAGTAAAAACAGCTGTTTCTCACGAAATTTTTAGTAAATTCTGTCGCAATGTTGTTTGTATAAACAAAAAAATCCCTCACATTCTTCTTATATTATTTTAGTTATGTTGTACTTCCACTAATCTTTATTTATTACAATATGGTTACTGAAATATACATAATTATTGAAAATTAAATTATGTGAATACCATCATACGATATTTACGTCTACATTACATGAAACACTAATCTTTATCTTAACTTTAATACGAACAGGGACATCATAAGCATAATTATTATTAATTTAAGTTCTAGCTTGTCATATTTGGGAGCGCATCGCCACATTTCGTATTCAAACAAGGAATCTGCTCTCAATATATAAGTTAGTCACCCTCGAGGCTCATCATCTCAGTTTCAAGATAGTGTAGAACTTGGCAACTCACGAAGTTCAACGCATGTTTACTTTTTGTTAATTTGACATGACCTTGCTTTGGCTTGCAAACTGTGCATTGTAACAATGTACATATGTACTATTGAAGTTGGTGTACAGACAGTTTGATATTACGTGGTAAATGTTGCCTAAATTAAACAGATGTGGAAGTACGTTTTACACTATGTCGTCAATCCTCATCAACATAGGTACTATGTTAAACAACCAATGAAATTTTAAATTACAACTAGATATTCCAGTAAACATGCTATTTATACTAAATAGGTATGAAAGTATATCTCACAATTAAAACACAACAGAAAATAATTTAAAACACTGTGGACTCTTCAGCAGCTTGTTGTATTACCATTAAGGATTTACCAATACAGCCACCGATTTAATATTTAATTTCATGAAAAATCTCTTTGCTTTTAAGCTTAAATAATAATAATAGGGATTCAGTTGAACAATATCCATTCGTTATATAACGCAGGTGTCTTTTATACGACATGGCGTGACTTTAATACTCGCGAACATATTTGATGTTGTACTTTCCGTACTGATAATATTGAAATTACGCTTTTTCCCATACCTACCTTTTAGGATTTCACTCGAATAAGATTTTCTTCTATATAATATGTTATGTTTTCAATAAAAAAAAACTTGTAATGGAAGCATGTAAATAGTAATGGATTTTTATTATATTATTTGTTTAAAGTTTCCTATAGATATGAATTGAATAGATATTGTAGTTGAAATTAATAGTTTTGGTTTTATGGAATTCAAATGCTTTTATAGATATAAATTTATAAATAAGGTCAGGAGTGGCCGAGTTGGTCAGGCATCCCCTCGGAATGGCGCGAAAGGATGCGGGTTCGAGTCCCGCCTCGTGATCGAATTTTTTCTATTCTTTATAAATTTATATAGATATTGTAGTTGCTAGTATGTAATAGCCAAAGCTATTATAGTTTTCAATTTATGTTTGAAATTTATAATTGCTATTAAAATTTACAATTGTATTTAGAGTTGCATAAGATGATTTTGCATCTTATAGCGTCTGTTGTAATTGCTATTAGGCTGGGCTTGGCGTAGCTGATTAATTTAGTTTTATTTAAAGCAAAAATCATTATGTTTATAACCGCACAAAGTAATACAATATAGTTAGAACCCTTTTTTACGGGTCAATAGTAATATATTCTTCTCTATATATTCTTGTAGGCAGCTAGAGCAGATACAGTTCTCAAAACTTTTTATGTTTATTGTACTTATTCCCATACCTAGATCATAAAAAGCCTGGACGAAATACTTACATCCCATATTTTATGATCGTAGGTTGGCAGCACATATTGGTTACAATTGCTTGTTATGGTATCGAGTTTCTTGTTTTGTTTTCTTTCTACGTAGGTATCGGATGTCCATTATTTCCAACAAGCTAACCTTACAATTTTTGCGAGCAAGTAATTCGGTCCCGACCCATTCGTGGCATTTCACTGGCTCGAATAAAACATTTGTACATTGATATAGAGCAAGTAGAAGATACTTCCCAAGTGAAAAGCATTATTTCTTTACGGAAGTATGACATTTCCTTATAAAATTAGGATGAAAATGTAATACTGATGATATAGGTAAAGAGGTTTTCAAGTGGTACAATTTTTTAAAATTGCGGGCAAAACACAACGTTGTGAAAGATGTAACCTTCAATACATTGATCAAGGATTGTTCTGTCAAATCTAATCACAAGCTATACCCGTGCAACTGTCTATGAAATGCAGAATGTATGTTCCTTCTAGACACATATATGCAGTGATTTCGCGCCAACTCCCTCGGTCACGTGCCGAAGTGCGGAGCGATGTAGCGCGCAACCGCCACTCTACAGTAAAAAGACCCGCTAGAACGGATTTGAATAATATATAGTAACTCTTTAATTCTTTACTGTACATGAGAAAGGTGCGTTGTTTGCTTAATGTATTTCCATCAATTGGATTCTTATTAAACTTTGTTTTGGTTATATATGTTTGAGCTACATTCTTTCCTACAGAACTCCTGAAAGTTATAACTAAGCATGGTTATAATATAATATTATCACAAAGGGCTATATGCACAAAAAAGCTTCAATTCAATACGCGTAATAAAACGTAAGCAAGGTAAAAATTCTTGATTTACCTAGAATACGACTTCGAATCGAAAAAAAAAAATATCTAATGGAAATTGAATTTTTTCAGTGTAAAAGCATTAAAAGATGTCTATGAATTAATATTCAAAACCAACACTTGACAATACGTCTGGTATATTAGACAATAAAAAGAATTCCAAGATATGAAAGAGTGCCATAAATAAAAGGCTTGAGTATAAAAGTATTCTTTATGAAGTGTCGCCGCAGCCGAGGCCGGTCGGCTGATACCTATTTGAAACTCCTGTAATATCGAGTAGTGATGTTACGTCAACGATAGTGATGCCTTTACTTCAGTCGTATGTTTATTTGTTTAAGCAATATGTATTTTTAACTAATTTTAAATTTCTTAATTTAATTTTATATTGAATTAGTTTTTATACAAAATAGTGTAAAATTACATGATTAATGATGATAATGATACACCACTGAACAGTGTGAGCTGATAGTCAACTTGACTCTTCAACAAGCTTCGGGATTTAATTAATAAACACGGAAATTACGGCGCAGAATAACTGAAATATTACATTCTAATACTTACTTTTCTTTCAAGACTTAGTAAAACGGGTTGCATTTGAAGACAATTTTTTCCGTACAATTTGGGAACTATCAAATGAATTTTGAAATATTCAGCCAATGTCTGAAATAACACCGATATTGCGAGTGAATGTCGATACACGGAAGAAAGAACACATCACTGCGGAGATCGGCCGGGACCGACAACAGAGGGTCGAAGTTGGCGAGGGAGAGTCTAATAAAATATGTAGATTTGATGACTTGTCACATTTTTTGCGACAAATCCGAGATTCAATGTTTTTAGCCTTTTACAGACATTTCACGCTTTTTATTAAGACCTTAATAACGAGTTCCGTTCTGCGATATTAGAAATCTTCGGCATAATCAATTGCATTGTATATTTTTTGTTGTACTTTGTTCTGTAATTTTTCTTTATGTAGGTATTATTTATATTATGAAAGTATTAGTTGTTCCGCGCTCGGTGAATTCAAATGATACACAGTTCTTTTTCCACATTAAAGCAAAACCGTGTAGGCAATGGAAGTGTGGGTACATATTTCTACATTAGAGTGGTCTGTGAATCAATAGTTCAATCTGAGGCAAGTGGCTGGCCATTCTATCAGCGATTAGTTTTGGTCTAGTGACCACATGCCCATTCCTTGCCTTTTACTTATGTGTATAAGTGCACTATTATCACGTAACACAGTATTTTATGAACTTTTCTATGTAATAGTTCTTGCTTGAATTTTTTCTTTTCTTTTCTATTAGTACATTACACAACTTGTTTTATCTTGTTTTTCCTTTTAATAAGGGTAAGTTAGATATCTCAGTAGTTTTGATTTTACTATACACGTCTTAGCAAAATGTCGCATTTTGCACCTGTAGTTACTAATTATGGTCTGTGAAATTTTACCTAAATTTCCGGGCTCAAAATTTGCACAATGGTAAAGATAAGCGTATCATTAAGCATGATGACGAATAATGAAGCTTAGTGGGTTGAACAGTGGTGATCTCAAGCACATAATATTTTGTTTTTAGAGTGATTCAGTCATTTTAGAGTTAAAGCGTTTAGAGAGATTTACATTTCTTTATTCATCTTTGACTTACAGTACAAAACATACCAACACGCACAAAGATAACAATTATTACAAAGTTTGACTTAAAAATAAGGTACAATTAGAGACAAACGATACAATATTAACATTAAACAGGTCCACTTCAGATTTAGCACGCAAGAATTTATTTAACAAATTGAGTGCATGATGCGTGGGTGCACTCCAAGCGGCTCGCGTCCGGAGCAGGCTCTCCGCGAACAGCGGACGCGAGCGCCACTGCACGGAGCATTGCACTGCATTTGTTGTCTTTATGAAAGAACTTACATATCTAACTATAGTCCAACTATAAAACTACACGTCTTATGTTTTATCTGTTAAGTCTAGTCTGTTTCTCTGCAAGTATGTAAACTCATAAGCTTATTAAAGAGATTTAAAAAAGTTACCTAGTAAAGTTATAAATGCAACCCTGGGAAAGTTACAAGATAGTTATATACTGAATGAACTTCGATTTCGCAGAAAAGATAAATTTAACCAATTTAATGGTTAGAATTCGTAAATGTCTGCACCTGAATGAGTCTGCGAATTTAGATGACTTTTGATAGGTACAAAGATAGATCCTAAGAATAAATCCTAAGATAATTGTAATAAGAAGAGCTAAAATTGGGGTTGAAACATAATATTTTTATAGACACAGTTAAATAGCATTGAAATGCAGTCGAAAACAAAACAAAGCTCTGTATATAGATACATTATCTCAAAACTCAAGCTTTAAAATAAATTGCTCAATAACTTTATCAATCACAATTTTCGCAGCTGTTAAAACAACTCGTTTATAAAACTTTTATGTGTATTGCATTAGATCATGTTCTTTCAAACAAAGTATATTACGAAGCTACAGTTGCACAGCGGAATAGAAAGCAGCGTGTTATCATATTGGATTCAGGAGTAGATATCAATTACGATAAAACCACTGCACATTCCAGTCTATTACGTTTGGGAAGTCACAGTAGGGTGGAATAGAATGGAAATATACGGTATTGGTGAAGGCAAGTCACCTCTAAATACATCTTTTCTTGTAATGAAATTATACTTGTTCTATTAAAGATAATGAAAAAGGAGTTCATAGTTTATGATGCATAGAGTTTCAAGTGTGTGTGTGTGGAGCGTATGGGAGATATATTCACGTTCTTTTTATACATATGAATAGTATTTCATGTGTATTTTCATTCATTTTATAAAAATATAAAAATATTTTTCGAACTAGTTGTAGTTCTAGTTCAAATCCCCGGTGTCTAAAATATTGCTACAATATTAATTCTGTATCCAATTACGTAAGACCTGTTGCAGAGATTTAAAGCATAGCTTGTTACGAAGCGAGAGGATAAAACAATCTAAACAAAAATGCAATTCGCATTTAAATGTCCGCTCCAATCTATCTACGACTCGCCAGTGAAGAATCGGCCGAGGTCCATTATGATAATGAAAGTGACTCCCGTTTGTCTTAAAGTCGTAGCTCAATTTGCAAGGCGAGAGATAAACGCTGTTAAACTGTCGAAGTTCGTGACAAAGCCTGAATAATGCAGATTACACTGAGAAAAATACGGCCACAGTCAAATCTGCATATTTTATTGGTCCCTTTTCCGCATCCTTTATTCACATCGCTCGCGTCGTCCAAACGATTCGCGGTAGACGTGGATTTATAAAGTCGTGATCTCTCCCTAGGTATTCATTAGTAAAGAGATAGTTGGTGTCTACTAAATTCCATAATTTTTAAGAAGGATGCTCGTATCGTAAGTGTGACATATAAGAACAGAATATAGATTTAAGATTTTGAAATGTGTTTTTATTGCTATATAAATGCAAAATACATTTATTTGTGAATCTTATAGGTAAATAAACTATCATGTTTCATAAGTTATTTTAGAATAACTCCGAAATCTTAGATTTACAGTACAGTCATTTTTATTCATTGAGATAATATTACTACGTATGGAGGAGACACCACGAACAAAATCTGTGAGCCATTTTTTTGCTCTAACTAAATTTTAAAAAATTATTATCTAGTTAGGTACTTACCGATGAAAGTTATTCCTTTGCACTTTTCCGTATTATTTGTGCAATATCGTAACACACACGAAGGCATATTTGATGCGTGTCACTTTAAAACAAATAAAAAATGAGCGTGCAGTTACGCCATATGGCGTATGTTGAGCGGAACATAAGTGATGTAGGCGGTGTCGTCTCCATATGGAGACGACTCCATATGGATACATATGTATATCTCAATGTTTTTATTACGTTTCTTTTTTATCATCTTTTGGTAGTTTTCTTATAAATAAGTAGGTAATGGGTCTCGATATTTGAATGTTTATATCTGAAATATTCACTGAAGCAGATTTACGCTATCAGAAATATTTAAAGGATATGGGCATATAATAAAGGGAAAGATTCCCTTTCAAATCTTTGAGGACCCTGGATTATTCGTATTTTCGACTTGTGATCGTTACTGAGGAATTTCGCTTGTGAACTTTAAGGGCAAAGGATTTATCGTGCTTCGGTTATAAGTAAACCAATTCTGTTTGCGGTCAATAAGTAAAATAAGCGTAGGTTATATTACCTATACATATTTTCTGAAAATTATGTGTTATGTATTTTATGAGTCACATTTAAAATGACTTTTACAGTTGACTGCGTTTAAATCTTGTCTTATTATAACGCGTCCAAAGTTTTATTTTAATCCTGCATTTAAGTTAATTTGTGCACACTTGTGTGTGCGGAAATTAATCTAGAAGTAACTAATGTCTATAATTTTATTATAATCTTTGAATATATTCGGTACAATGCAATGTTTGCCTGGTAATACGTTAGGTGTATCTTCTAAGTTTTATACTATAACTAGGTAGGTATGTCGTTTAGAAAAACGAATAAAACATATAGCGAGGTCTGTGTTCGTACCTTTATGTCTCAGTTATTAAAATGAAATCTTCACACTCTATGCGAATATAATTTCAAAAGAATCCTTTTGAACGGATTTTTGGCGGTATCGTTCTTTTACGCGCCTCTTCTGTCTACGTTTTTCTTTATCTCTGAAATCTTCTCTCAAAGGACGAGTCTGAACGCTCAAGGGCATTATTTATCTGATTATTTCTTTTATACAGCATTCGGAGCTTACCATTAAGATTTAAGACCAAAGTAAGAAAGCACAAAAAGATCTTCCTTCATTGTTAACTAAATCATATTTTTAAATATTTAGAGTAAATACAATGTAATTGTGTAAAAAATAAGAATATTGTTTAACTCGATCGACTTACGGACGACCTTTTCGGGATGGATGCAATTTTGTATAGATACTCTCTATACCTCTCCATATACTAGTAAAATCGGTAAATCATTTTATATTGGAGAGATTAAAAAAGGATTATTGACGTCAAAATGTTTATTTTAAATTTTCTTCGTGAGCGATACAGTTTTATATCGATTAGGCTTGAACCGTTTCATGTTCAGTGAAGCTCGCCTCGGGGTTTTAGGTGCTATTAGCCCTGTATAAATAATGTCCGACGTATTTCCAAGGATTACGATTTAGCTTGTACGGCTGATGAAGGTTCAGCCGCCCAGAGATTTTATATTATTTAATTAAGTAATCTTTGATAAAATAAATCTTTTGGCTTATTGTCCGATTCTTTATTTTATTGGCTTTTTCTAATATCGTTAATTTATTATTTTTCGACTAAATCTAACTTCGAATAAATATCAGAGATCAACCGTAAATAAAAAAAAAACGCTACGTGAAAGAAGTTCCAAGATTCCCATAAAACCCATCCATCCAAGCGAAATTAATCGTCCGTGTTAAATTAAAATTTGTTCCGAGTTTGACGTTTCAAGGTCTGCTCAAGTCTGGCCGCGTAGATCACGATTGTCATCAGATTTCGACGATTAAGCGTATTCATGGCGTTTACGTTGATGTCGGCTTCAGATGTGTTCAGATGCAACAGGAGCGCGATTGGAGGCGGCGGACGCATGCGCCGCGAGGTCAGAGGGACGCGGGCGGCACACAGTCTCCACGCTCCTTGTTAATGAATCGGCGGTACCCGTGCCTCGCGCTGCGTTCAAACATTCGCGCGCCCTAAAAACTTACTCCCGTCTCTCTCGCGCCCTCTCCCGAGCAACCGCGGGTGCCGTGGTCGCTGTCAATGTGAGGTAAGTGCATTTATCACTAACTTTCTTTTGTTTTCATAATAAATCACTTAACTCTTACAAACTTCGGACAACTTGTAACTAAATTTAGACGTTCGCGACACGTGAAAACAAAGTTGTAGTGCCGTTATTTCAAGAGATACCGCGTCTTTTACAGACAAATGATGCGGATTATTTTGTAAAAAGGATTGAAAGTAATTGAAATACTTCATTCTGAATCCAAGGCAAATTGAAAGGTGTTTTAATTTGGATTTTACGTGATACTGTTTTTATTGTTCGTGGCCACAAAGAACCTGTCAGTGTTAAAGCTGAGATGAATGAAGTGTCGATGAATAAAAACTCTTGGTTGACGTTCAACGTAAAAAATAATCGACAATAGTCGCCGTGACAACGTTTTGATGTAGGTCTACTTCACACTGCCTATTGTGGCCAATAATAACTTTTCCTCATTTCTCTGACCTAGTTATAAAACCAACACTATAAAACATTACAATAATAACTGGCTAGCCATTGCGATATTAAAATTTGAAATTAATATAGAAGATATTACTAGAAAATGTTGTGTTGTACAGCCATAATTCAAAATATTTGATGTAATTGTATCTCCAATTTAAAATGTAGGTACCTATGTTTCTTGGTATGTGTGCTCATATTGGATGGCACTCGCAGGAGTATTCGTGTCGCATGAAGTAGTGTGAATTTTATTAAGGCTAGTTGTCAATCTAACAACCATATTGATATGAGAATATCCAAATTATTTACGATAAATTTTAAACGTAACAATTTGAGAACCATTATTTTGTTTGTATTTACACGTTATGTTATTATCCAACGATCGATTTAATTTATATGAGCCACTTCTCTATTTGAGTAGTTATTGCATAAATAAGTTATATTTACACCAACACAATTTACTATTGTGGTTACACAAATTCCCAGGAAGTACATTTTTAGCGTTAGCTTTTGCAGTCTTATTTTTATAGTAATAATTTGTTAATTTGTCAAACAATTAACAAATAATAATAACTGATTGATAAACAGCTTTTACGTAGTATCAACGAGGGAGTCTTAATCTTAGAATTTTAATTTAACATACTGAAATATCTTATTCAGTTTCAGTATGTTGAAAAATTCTATTAAAATGCTTATTACATGTCATTGCGCGAATATTATCGTTATGGAAAATTGTTATTGTTGCTTAGTAAATCTGTTGGTAATCTTCGAGGTCAGCTTCCAGTAATTTTAGTAAAGTAATTATTTAACGTTATTTTGATTGAGTTCCTTCCAGGGTTTTGGAATCTTAATATTAATTAAAATAGTTTAACAAAAATGCCTTTTCTCATTTGCGTGGAATTTTATTCAGGAAGACACGGCCGTACTGTATATTTACTTAAAATGGTAGAGCAAAAGGCTTGAATTTTACGCTACAGACAATAAATAACTTTTTGACTTATGATGTAGACACTCGGGCCAGTATTTGAATCTATATGTAGTAACATTTTGTATACCTCTTGTCTCTTTTAGAAGCTGTAATACAGAAATATTATGTTGATCATTACAAATTATTGTCTTTTATTACATGCCTCATTTCTTATTTTCCAAATCTAAATTGTTTAATTAAAATCTTATATTTAACTGATTTTAGTTTATTCAATAACGAAACATCCGCACAGATTGTTGTTGTGTGTGTTATATGTAATTACAAATTATATAGAGAAAAATTAAAATAAATAAACTCCTTTGAGCGGATTGCGTAAGCCATTTCACAACTAGTTAGAATGTTATGACTTTGCTTTCATTATTCTTTATTATTTATGACCTTGTGGCATTACTAGTAGATATTTAAAGCGTCATTGTTATTTATTTGGTTTAACAAAACAATTGCAGTCGGGTTGCATGAGAGTGAATAATCAGAAAGTATATATTATTCATTAATCGAGATATTATTCATCTCCGAAATACTATAGGAACTTTTATTTCCCTCCGTGCTGATGAAAAGTCACCATTCTCCTGGATTTCATTCAAAAGACGTATATTAATAGTACCTTTCAATTTTACGATGGTTCTGTACAATGTTCAGAAATCCTGTTTTAATAGGCAAAGTGCATCCACCTGGATTATACACGTACAATATATGTATAAAATATTAGTATGGGGAGGGAAAATTGCCGGTAATAAAAACGCATTAACCGGCTACAAAGCCCTATGAGCTATCATTATCAGCCTTTTAATGATCCTACTATAAGGACTTAGGCTTCCTATGACGGTGTTTTTAATCCTCGATGCTCATGCAATAAAAAGCTTTTGTTCTAAAGCGAGCGTAACGTTTAATAGTAATATTTAATTCACTAATATGTACGCACATATTTTAACCAACGTTTATATTATAGTTACAAAATTATATCTTTTTAAGTTGGCTATTAACGTAAGTCGATTCTGGGGATTTTATTCTGAATTTGATAGTTGCTGCTGTATCCACATTATATTTTTTACCTTTAATGGACATCAATAAAAAGCAAAAAAACGGGGAAAATTTTCGAAAGTTGTACGCACAGTTCGACGTCCGGCATTCAGAGCTTTTGGGAAAGAAACTTGCAAGTCATTCAGTTTTATTACACCCTACGGACAGAATAACGTTGATTTTTATTTAACTATTTTACTATGAAGTATAAATTATGTGTCAAAATCGTTCCGAAAGAATATTTTTGATGTTAAAATACACAAATATATGAGACTTAATAAATTATATGAGATGTAATAATTGCAGTTAATATAACGAATATATAACTTTTGTAATATTAGCAGCATATTTTGAATGAACACAATGTTTTTACGTAAATAAAAATACCATTATCTATTGTTTGTGGTAAAACTAGTTCAATAGCAATTAGCAACAAACGGCTTTGCATATAATATATTATGTAAGTAACTTATAGTGAGAAGTATAGTATAAGCTATAGTTAAGCTAGAAGAAGAATAATTCCAAGTTTATAGGACACTAAAATATATGCTCAGTTATCTATCTTCATAAATCTCCTCAACCAATTAACCATTATTAAAACAACAATAACTCAGAAGTAGAGAAACATTCTACACATTATTTATTTATAATTTAATGATATATCTTTAACACATATATTTTTTGGTAATTAATGTCCTTTGAGACTGAAGCCGTTCGTTGACTAATATTGATATTATCTTGATGGATTCTCGAGCAAATATTTTACTTTGTGGTATGGGGTAAGGCGTGTTAGGTTTGATGTAAATTATCTTTCAAGCAAATAAAGAGATAACGTCACAGATTTTAAAAACAAATTATTTAATCTTGATATTTGTATATATCACCTGTTTCAGAAATATAAGCATCTCGTAGAAGGATCTCTAATAATTTGGGTTTCGTTTTAACTAACCAATGGCGAGCCCATATATATATTTCACATTATGGAATTTAAAATAGTGTACGCGAGCTTTTCATAAGAAGATTAAGTTTTTATTTCGTCCTCGCCATTGAAGTTTAGCGAAGTAGCAGCTGGCCTGTTAACCCGTTTAGAGCTAACAAAAAAATGTTGAACAATGTGAAATGTATGCAGCACTTAGTTGTACTCTGAACAAAAACATTTCGTTGAATACTCACTGAAAATACTTAGCTACTTGAAGATCTTTAAAGAATCGTTTTTTGCATTGCTATTGAGATATGTAATATCCTTTTTGTGTTTAGTCTTCAAAGAATTCGTTTCAAGCATAGGCTTTAGATGAGATTTCTATAATATCTTGTTATTGTGTTTGATTGACGTGAGTCTTTTTAACAACGAAATTTACACGTAACTGCGAGCATGGTCGCGGGGAGACTGAGATATTGCGTGACTTGAAGGTGATACAAAAATTGTTAATTTTGAACTATGTACCTGCATATATTTCTCCGTAGTTTGTATTTTTAATGTTTTGCTGAATGTTGGCAGTATCTATGGTAGTAGTCAGCCACACTAGAAGAACACTATGAGCTTATATCGACTGGTAATAAAAAGCCTTATTAATAATTAAAAATACTTTAAAAGTAAATTCCTAAAAAATAAGTACGTACGTTAAAAATATTTAAACTAATATAATATAGAAAATAATAAAAATTTCTGTTAGTGTTTTTTTTGTTACCAGAAATGGTGAAATTAATAGTACCTATGACTCATTAGGTTTCATCTGAAGTTCTAGAAAGGTTTTTATGCATGAGATAAAAGATATTCGTCGGAGGATAAATCACACGTTTCAAGTTAACATACATTTCATTTGTACATCTGGCGTAAAACAGAAATTCAAGTCTAAAACATACTTAACGTCTAACTGTCTTCACGGAACAAATCCAGTCTATTTTCACTCTGTGTAAATTGAATCAAAAGATTAAACACGAATTCTATTGCTATAAAATTTTATCTATATTAAATTCATTGAATTTAATCTATAACTCGGAGACGTGGATTAAATATTAAGCCGGTGGTCGATCTTTAATCTATGAAGAAAGCCTGTCAACAGTTACTTGGATGTACCACGATTAATGTTTTGCGGCAACACGACCTCAATGTTTTAATATTCAAGCTGAATTTTATTGTTCTCTGGTGATATCTGGGGTTCTTTTTAATGAAATTCGGGAATACTAGGACACGAAGGCGTATTGTATAGTATATTTCATTCTAACGCAAATATTATGAGACGCGAATTGTCTTCAGGTCTCATTTACTGCTACATGAGCAGTGTCATGGAATGATGATAGATAAATAGGTTTGCATTTGACGCGGTGTCCAAAAAACCCTCCACTTTACAACAATGAAAAGAAACTGAAAAATATTATTAATAAATTGATATCTTATGTACGTGTAAAAATCCCTTTATAAACCAGGGAATTATTTATATTCATTAAAACAAACTTACGATTGAGTAAATGTACGTCTGATTACTTAGAAGGCTGTATTTTATTTTATTATTAAGAACCGTTAGAACCAAGTTGGTCCATAAAAGTTGTTCTTGGAAACGATCATTAATTATAAGCATAATTTGTAAATGAAAACAGTTATCTACCATCTGCATAAATAATGGAAGATAAAGAAAATTGCTTATGAACATTTCGCATTAAAATGTAGTTTATTTTGAAATAATGCATAAAAATAACGTGCCTGATAGCGATTGTTATGGAACGATGATAATCTTTTATTAAATTTTCTTAGCAGTTTTGATTTAAAAGGAAAGGGTCTCAAGGGTCATCTTTCTGCAATTCGTTGATGGATAAATGTTAATATAAATGGATGCATGTATTTTACAATAAACACAGTATTGACATCAATAATTAATGTAAGAATATATTGGATCAATCTGGTCCTAATAAGTTAACCTATAAGGGTATTTGGGTATTACAGACTAAATTAATAACATGGTATATTGGTTTTATTCAATATCTACTGATTTAATATCACAAATCTTCCAATAGCATCTCATTTTATATCAAACTCCTTTAACAAGTAAGTTCTAAGATTTAAGAATTACTATTGAAAGAATAATATATCTAATTATATAAAGATACTAGTTATGAGAATAATACGAAAATGTAAAAATACCACAAAGAAACTTCATTCGTGTCGATCATAATAAAATTCAAAATCCAATCATAATAAAGATACAATACAGCGATTAGAAATACAATGTAGCTCAAAGCATAATATTGTGAGATTTTGATTGTGCTATTTCATTCTGGTTTATGCAAATATTAGTATCTATCGGGTTTGGCGGGAACAGAATCATTTTGATAAAACGTTGCACAATTTCCGGCCGTGGTCACGCCTAGAAGCGTTGATTACAATGATAAAGTGCCTACCATTCAATATAGATTTTACGTCCTTTGTCAAGCTTTTCGTGATTTTGATAGTCACACTGTTTTACTTCAATTAGGATAATACCCGATTGGGGGCGAAATTTGCATGTCATGTTTGTATCGAGGTTTGTTCTTGAAATTGTATAAGAGTATGAGACACAACATTTTATATTCAGTGTACCTAAGTTGTGTCTTGTATTTTTTAGTGGCGATATTTGTTTATGAGACATAAATTATATCTATATGGTAATACTCTCTATTAATACTCTTTATTAAATAACTTTAAAGTAGCAGAATAACAAAATCTTTATGGAGAACATTCCTTTGAAGCCTACAAATATATTTATCCATAAAATAAAGCTTTTGTTGAAGACGCGTTCCCTAATGTATAATCTGAACGTTCAAAGATGTTTTGTTTAAGACTTTACGAGCGAGCATAGAATATTATAAACGCGGAATAATAAATTTTCGCCTCGAAACGATTTTCACGTAAGGCAATTGAGGTATAACATTATGATACATACGAATTACAACGCGATAGGCATTAACGTGAATTTCCGTCGCGTAAATAATAACATAAAGATTTTCCAATACATGTACCAAATAACAGACCCTCGGGCGTGCGCCCGACACCGGGTAATTCCACCAAATACGACCTCCGTTTCTCCCAGTTCACTGGAAAAATATGATGCACACACATTATTACATTTTGTACGTTCAATAGGCTCGTTATTATGTGATAGCAAAACGTGGCTTCGTTCTCTTTTGCCGTTTATATTTGAGCACCTTCGTAGTAAATTGAAATAAGAAATTTATATTGTAACGCTATTATTAGCACTGACAAAGATTGACTAATTACGTATTAAAACAAAGATCCTATCAATAATTTTCGGAATAGCGCGCCGTAGGCTTTGTAAATATTATTTATTATTATTTTAATAGATTTTAATTACATATTAGTTATAATGAAGATTGGTAATTATTTTTTTTTATATATAATAATTGGTACGGTGCATAGAATTTTATGTGGGAAGATGACAAAACAGGGATCTGTATCCAGTAAATGGTATCCATAAAATGTAATATACTCGCCTCCTTATAATATCATAAGATTTCTTCAATGTACGTAATTGAGGAATGCTCAAAATTGCTTTAAGGGAAGCGATTATATTATTATGATTTTAGGAAAGCGCCGATGGCGAAACTGGAAAAAAACATCATTGCTCCCGCTGCAGGCAATAAATTTTTCCCATGTCGAAGCTCATAATGGAAAACAGAGTCTATTAATGAATGCCAATGAAATTCCATTTTGAGAAATGATTTATTGCGTGCTCTATTTATTGGATTAGATTAATTAGGTGTTTTTGGTTTTAGGCAAATGTAGTATTTGTGTAAGGAAACATAAGAACTAAGAAGGCTTACAAAATAATAGTGGGTAATGTATAAATCATTTCCAAGTATATCTAATTCAAAATATGAAATGTTAATTAAAACGAAACATGATAACTTATATTGTTCGTCGTGTGTTGTGTCTTTACAAAAGGTAATTAATAAATAATTGGTTCACGAAGGTTGTTATAATGTACATATAGAGGACGCTGGGTTTATATTATGTTACGATTCTTGGAAATATTTACTTAATACTACTACATATTTACTTTAACATTGCATTTATTTTAGAAATAATTGTAAACTTAAAAGATCTACTATATCAAATGAAATATCGGATAAATATTTTTCTTAATGCCTGAACTGAATCTATTGGCATCAAATAACATATATTATACCTATATCAGTTTCAACTTTCAATCTAATACGATCTTCTTGAATAATAAATCAATAGGTAATAATTCACGACAATAATTCAGGGTGAATAATAATTAACTAGATTACCAGTATAGCCCGTTGTTATAATTCTCTCACCTGCGTTTCAATGCATGTTTCGCAAGAAAACAAACATTGGGCAAATTGACATTGAATCTATATACTTGGCACTCTTAAAATGTTCGTAAAAGAGCAACTATGGAGCTTCTTGCCAGTTCTTCTCCAATAGAATCCGAATCGGTGGTAAATTGTAAAACTGATATGACGATTCAAAAGTGCTACTAGAAGTCTAATTGAATAAATGGATGTATGAGTTTGAGTACTGAAGACGAATAGTAATTATTATTTATACGCAATTGGCGTATTGATTCATAATTCTTACTATACGAAGGGTAGGAATACAATTCGTTGATTCCACGCTCACACTCAAGTGCAAGTTTTCGCAATAAAATCCAATTGGTACATATATACATTTGTGACATTGTGCAGTAAAACGATGATTGTTTTATTACACATATGGATCACCCTGGATCAAGTGGCGGTCCAATATTTGGGCAGCACTTGGCCACCAGTGAGTGATGACCGAGACTTTCCGATAAATGAAATTTCGCTTCATCCATTTTGATATATCCACGACCTTCATAAATGTAAGCGTGTTTTATGAATATACGTTTGTGGTAAGATTTTTTTAGATACTCAGTAAAGAGAAGTACATACCTACACCGATGGATTCACTCGCCAAACAACACACATCATTCTCCTATATTTGTGTATTTGAGATAAGACCATCTTTTGATAGAGTCTAGCATAATAACCACCATACCATGAGTTCGTTGTATTTGATATTATGATAGGGACATATTATTATTTATCAATTTGCTTTGCGGACTAAAATTTAATTCTGATTTTATGGAAATATAAGATTTATTTTTAATACATAGTGCATTTACATTCCAAGAATTGGATTTGAAATAAGCTCCGTTTTACGCAATAGTGAGGCCAACACTCATAAACCTATGGTCGAAATTATCTGACCAAAATATGTGAAATAATAAATTGTATCCATTTAGTCCCTTTCGTATGCGGATGACAGATCGCTAGTTCTTTTTCAAAACTTTTGTAAAGGGATTCACTTAATTGAATGAGAATTTAAGGGAATTGTCGGTTAACGAGCGAAGTTCTCACCGCAATGGATGTAATTAATTGAGAACTTTTTTAACTTTGTCACAGTTTGCGACTTAGTTGAATTCCAAATACCTTTTTATTTTCTCTAATACCTACCTGCGTCGTGAATGCTAAATCAAAATGATATTTTTTAATATCAAATAATTTTATTATATTTCCATTTGCTGAATATTATCATGAAACAGTAAGTAGATTCAGAAATAATAAAAGTTCTTAAAAATGTTCAAAGTTATTTAATTTAAAATTGTTTCAGTAAATTTTCGCTTGGCTGGTGTTAAACTATTATGTTTGTAATTTTTAAAATAAAATAAAAGTTAAATATAGTATTTGAATGAAAATCCATACAACCCGATTATCCTTCATCTGCCCTTCAGACGCACAAAGACAGACAGATAAGCTAATTACTTATTACGATTAAGCGGTTGGTACTTGCGTAGAATTTTTACGAAAATGTTCCCAGACTGCCATTCTGAATAATGGGTATACGTCCACCACAATGGCAGTAATTAAACAGACAATTTAACTTTTTAATTGTGAATTAAGAAAGCTCGAGTTCAAAGAACATGCGCTATGCAATTAATTATATGGAAAGGTTATTGTCCCAATGCTCCCGACTGCAATTCGAATACCTGTGATTTTGTATAGCGATGATTTATTTTTATTACATTCCTTTCGTAATGTATTTAAATGTTAATGTAAAGAAAATAATCTGTGTTAATAATTCAATTAACACAAACAAATTATTTGGACCTAAAAATTAATTTCTAGATAATAATAAATGTCTATATTTAAAACAAGAGTCTAGAGAGAGGCCTACTTAAGAGACTTAATTACATTAAATTTAATAGAAACAATGTCTGAAATCGAAGTATTCGTGAGTTTCCTACCTTAAAATATCTCCCCAAAATAAACCATAGGTAGCAACAATATCGGAAATAACAATAACAGTACCTATCAATTATTCCAATTAGCTATAATTTGTTATTAGTATTAGCTTCTCTTGTGATATACCTACGTTCTACACGCTCTGTAAAGGAAATTGGTAGGGATGTACAGTGTACACCTACCTACGTATCTTATAAAATTTACACGTGAAAATATTTGAGGAATTTTCGTATCGTATATAAATGATATTTACGACGCCATCGATCCCCTAAACCAGTGAAGGTTTTAAAGTTATTTCTAGCTGAAGTGTGTAGTATTAACGTTACCTTGGCGTCTGGCCAGGCTAGGCTTTAGGCCCCCTCTAAATTTGAGCCGATATTTAATTTTCGTGAATTGCGATATCGCTGTCATTCTCAGCTTTCGCATTTGAACGAATTCGTGCATGAGAATAATAAATAAGGAACTAAAAGTTGTACAAAACTTCCTTGAAAATTTTGAATTAATTTTTAAAGAAATATTTTTTTTCATAAATAAAGATTTTTGTCGGATGAAAATGTATTCTCGTGTTAAAAACATAAATCAATTACAAACGGATATAAATATCTTATTAGAGATACATCTCTCTCTAGTTATTTATATTAATTACTTCTTGATTGTGTTAGCTCAGTATGTTTTGCAGTATCATGAATAACAATAGTTTCAAATGTATTACTGTTACTTAATATAATCAGAATTCGAGGATGAACATAGACAATGTAAATACGACAATAGGACGCGGAGTGGAGGCTGGTTAGACTCGTATCAGTGGCGTGGCACTCGCGAGATAACCGAACACGCCGTCTTTGTATACAAATGTAAAATTATTAATCTTCTGGGTGACTTCCTGCTACACCATCAAACGAACGCTACAAAAATACATATAGCGCATTCCATGTCATCAATTTATATTCATTTTGAACCTCATGTTGTCAATAAATCCTATCCTATTGATTTCAGTCCGTCCACATCGTTTCTTCTGTTCACTCCAAAACATTTATTTTACACTCGTTCATTTTTATTAATGTCTGCGTTAAACGTTCATTCGCCCATTTTTTGCTGGCAAATTTTTCGTGCATATTTCAAGGGGAATTAAATTGTTCGAAACTTTGTTGGACAGTTTGTCGAATGAGAGTAATCGAATGACAGTTCGCGTTAGAGTTTTATAGAAGACACGAAGCAGTGAATGTAAATCGTGTTTTAAAAGCGACAGAATAAAGTTACCGTGTGGTATACGGAGCATTGAATTTTATAGGGAAGAATAGGCGCCCTTCGGAAAGCCCGAAAGGCAATCCCGTAAATCTCTATTTGTCGCAACTAAAACAGGTCACGGTGGAAGGCTATTACGTTCCCTAAATGCTGCCGAACTCCCTGTAGAGCGCTCTAATCCACTCCGAACGGGCTGGTGTCAAACGCAGGGTAGGGTTGTTTATATTGTTTATTGTCGCGACGCCCGTTCCTATGGCAAAGACACTGCCGTCGCATGTTACCAGAGTGAACGCGTTTCAATCGATTGTGCCAAGTGGCATATCCTGTAAACGATCATTCTATGTGAAGTGATTTATTGTGTTATTCGGTCTCCGCAATTCTGCATCCAATATTTTATATATTTAGGTATATGGATGTGTAATGCAGGGACAATTATTATAAAATGTGATATTTGCAACGAAAGGAGAGATTTTAAATTAAGTGGTTACATATTATTTAGTTGATTCTGA
Organism: Colias croceus; assembly: GCF_905220415.1. NCBI lineage: Eukaryota > Metazoa > Arthropoda > Insecta > Lepidoptera > Pieridae > Colias > Colias croceus. The sequence goes on from NC_059546.1 coordinate 6,322,568, forward strand.
TTAATTGTGCTTGAAAGAATTGAGTGTATATTATAATATATTTTCATCATGAATTGTTGAAATTATCTAATACTTACAATTGAGAAATTATTTTATGATGAGCAGGATGATCTTTGAAATCATGAGATACTTGTTGATTAACTCGTGATTAACTTGTTATAGATAATTTATGATTTTAAACCTAATTTGCAGGGGCTACACTTACATAATATATAAAAATAAGCGATATTAATATGAGACAGTAACGTAAGGATTATCGATACAATATCAACTATGCGATTGTTTTAACTGCTGTTTTACTGTATCCTTTTTACAAAGATATGATGAATCAAAGGGAACAAACAAACACTCGAAACAATATAGTAACAGAACGGCAATCATTCGTGTTTTATCTGAGTTTGTTCACGCTACGCGCGGAAACTGCTGTAATAAAAAACTAACTACAGAGCCCATGTAACGTTTTATCCACATCGCATATAATGTGTACCTACTTGTGAAGCTTGTTGTATTCATTATTCTGTTTAGTATGAATAAATGGTTAGAACTGTTCTTCGGGTGTTTTATTAGCTTTTATGAAAGCTTTTGAAAATAATTGTTACGGATGTTACACGTTTCTTTTTATTGTATATGAGAGTATTGTTTTAAGTGTTTCTGGATTATTATTATTGATGTACCTACCACACAATGTTATAATGATAAGATTTGTGTGATTTAGCAGATTTGTCCAGATAAAGGAAGTTGGTATCCGTTTGGTCAGAATGCATACAAAATTTGAATATGTATCCTCAATGATTCCTATTTAGTAAATATCGGCATTGACTTAATCTAATATGAAAATAAGTTATTATCATGGCAGAAACTGGTTACATATGCTTAATATATTGTAGATAGGTATATTATATAAACTGAGAGCAATTTAATCCAATTTTGGTGTGCGCGGGAATACAGTCGGACTTAGTTGAATAGTAAAAAGAAATACTATTGAAAAGATAAATCAGGTTCATTTTAAACAGCGCTTTTGCTACAAATGTAAGACATATATTAGGATAACTCGCTTTAAGTGAAGGTATAAGCAGACCATCTACATTTCCGAGTAAAGTAATAGTTTTTTAAATAAGCTACGGCACAGTTGAAATATGTAAGTTCGTAATTAAGTACTGAAAAAATAGTAATTTCTCACCGATGACCGAATGGTAAGAAAAAGAAACAGAACAAAAGAACTCGACTCAATTACGACTTATACAACCAACGAGTGCTAGCAATTATCGTTTCTTTATCAATAGTAACTAGATACTGTTTCTATTTGAACAAAATTTTTGATATTCTGCTAATTGAAACAAATAGAAAATTCATAAAAAATGTCATGCTGCAATATACGACAAAAAATATACCTAAGTAAATATAAAAAAGTTGCATTAATAATATGTACAAGTATTGATAAAAATCAATTAAGATATGTTGTGATGTTTTGTTTTTAAATAATTGTTTTCTTTGTTTCAGATGTGACGGAAATCACAGATACCATTGTAACATGACAATAAGAAACAAAACATAGAATAGCGTTGTAAAAATATTTGCTATGCACATAGAAGCGAAGACAATAAAATTTTAATTTCCCGAAGAGTATAATGGTATTATAACGGGCGAAATGTGAGATAGAGCCGGTTGGAAATCAAATGTCTGTTGACATTATGGCTGCGGAGGTACCGAGGCGTTCGCGAGCCGTTACCATGGAAACCGGAGGGCTCCCGCTAGTTTCTACATTTGCGCTTCTTACTATTGTGGCTGGTAAGTTTTAAAGTTGTTTCTTTATAACTAATTTTCTGCTTTTCTTGGTCAACATTTTGCTTTAATTTTTTATAGTTTAAGTTAATTTAAATCCTGTATACAATTTACCAGTGTTTATTACATATTGCTGGTAAGCCACAGCTGGTAAGTAATGGATATAAAAACATAACATGCTTATTTATATTTAATTTAAATATTAATTATTAGATTGGTAAAATCTTTTTAATCAATGAAGATAGGTAATAAATAATGCAGACATTCCGAAGGCCCGTTTGATTTGGCGCAGCTAGTAACTTTGGTCTAAACGAACCATAAAAGCAAGCCTGATGAAAGGCTTAATATCCTGTCCAGTACCTCCTTACGCCTCTCTGAAAACATTAATTTTCTCTTCCTGCCACCGAATAAATTAATGTGAGTGCCACTAAATCTTCCCTCGAAAGTCACCGGCCAATGTTCATTTTCATCGTTCGCAGCATCTTATAAAACTGCGCTTTAATTTAAAAATGACTGTAGCAATTTAATTTTCTGTCTTTAAAGCGACACTTTTTATTACTTTTGCTTAATTGTAATTACGTGATGGAGGTATTAGACAAGATATTAATGTGATATTAATGTCTTATAGAAATCTGTGCAAATAAATATGCTGCACGTCTAGACATTGTAAGCGATGCTGTGGAACCGTAAAACTAACCCCTACATGGGATCGAACAAATTGTTGCGCTTTAATGACTGTCTACGCTAGCTGCAGTTTAGAAGCAATGCCGACCCAGATTCTCTCACGTTGTCGGCACGCTTACTCTGACGTTAGAACGTTGCCTTAGCAGATTCCAAGTTTAATTGAAAACACTCTAAACAACCCTTCTTTTAATTGCTTTACGCTTTTAACTCATCTCTGCAGTGGCCATGGTGGATTTCTTTATGTAAACTGTAATGAATTCTACCAGCGGTCAGAACAACGAAAGACGGAGCGGTTTTCGAAACAATAAAATTAACACTTGATAAGAGCTAATCATTGCATTATCCGTATGGAAATTACGGACGCGTGGTGAATTTAATGCAATTCTATCAGAATGTAATTATAGACGTCGATGGGCGCAAAATACTGAATAATTGGAATACGAAATCGGATGGAGCTGCGAAATTCGAAATGCGTACAAATATGATTTATATTATGTTCAAAGTTTTGATTAGGTGTAAATCAAGATTAATGGAACAAATCTGTAGATTTATAAACATTAGAAGGATCAATAGTAGGTAGATATTAATTAATGAACAGTATCTACCACCGTTCTTTGAAAATTTAAATTTGGATCGACCATTTGAAAGCGTTCTTCTATGCGTGAATAATTTACATGAATAAAAATTGGCAGCCCCTTTTATATATTTATTATTTCTACTAAATAACCACAGAATGTTTCGCAAATATCATCAAATTATATATTTCAAGTCGTAAAGTGATATCAAGATAAACGGCATCGTCGTTAAAGTTAGTGGCCGATGGGCGATGCTACAGTTATTAATTTTCATTCGGTGTGAAACTCGCTTATATGAAAAAACTTTGATGCGACATTTTTGACACGGGCCAGATTAACTGCCGCTATCGTTGAAACTACGAATGAACTAAAATACAACTTGCTTTTATTTTATAAATTTATAAAAAACATAATAAAAATATATTTTAAAGATAAGTGTAGGTATTCGGTATGCTTGATTGGTCATAAATTTCAATAAAGTTGCTGCAATACATGGAAAAATGTAGTGAAATAGAAGAGAGAACTTAATTAAATATTTATCATAAACTTACCGACATAACGTCTTATTAAATATTGTAGCGTAGCTTTATTTCGTTTGTTTCCATATTATCCTAACTTTTGCACTTAAAATAATATGAAATATCTATAATATAAAAATGAATCCCAAAATGTGTTGGTAAGAGCATAACTTGAGAACGGCTGAACCGATTTCGTTAATCCTTTTTTTATTATATTTCTTGAAGTACGAGGATGGTTCTTATGTAGAGAAAACGTAAATATGTACCACGGGCGAAGCCGGGGCGGACTGCTAGTATTCTTATATATCTACTATGGTTATAGCAAAACATGATAACTATAAGGCTTATCGTACATACCCTTATTTTTTAACCGACTTCAAAAAAAAGGAGGAGGTTATCAATTCGGCCGGTATATTTTTTTTTTTTTTTTTTATGTATGTACACCGATTACTCCGAGGTTTCTGAACCGATTTACGTGATTCTTTTTTTGTTCGATGCGGGATGGTGTCGAATTGGTCCCATAAAAATTTTATTCGGATAGGCCCAGTAGTTTTTATTTTATGAGCATTTTTGTCTGTAGGTATTTGTAAATTTTTCAAGTGCAAGTTTGAAGTCGGTTGTTTTTAACGCAGTTATCACTTGTTATATTCTTACATCTTTAAATAAATCAATTTTACGTAGATTTAATTTAAGCTCATATCAACCAGCAGTCCGGAAACTCATTAACTGGCAGTGAGTTGACACAATTTTTATTTTATATTCATTTTACGATTCACTACTTCATTGAAATTATAATAATAAAGTGGACAGTGATATTTACGTTGTTATCCGTTCTATGTAACTTTTGAACCGATCTAGATATTATTTTTGTTTCATGTTAGCATAAATTCAATGTTTTGAACCGTGTATGAAATATAGGTTTGTAGTTTGCTCGTGTTTGTGAATCTATTTTTGATTCACGAGCTATGAAAATTTGTGATTTATATCTATAACGTAAGTATATTTTTCAAAAATTAAAAAGACACACCAAATATGATAATTATTATAACACCAGTCTTGTTAAATAGTTTATACACCATAACATCTACTGGGTAAATCTTAGTTCAGACAATCGGAAAGGGGACAGCTTGTCCAAGTGGAATTTGTGTCAGAGTAGCACATTGTAGGAATAACTGGCAGATAGTATATTAGCTCGGATCTAAAGTTCTATAACTCGCAAACGAGATTGTTATACAGAACACTTTTAATAGTTTGAATAAGGAGCTTGGATGCGCTTTGCGCAAGCTATTATAAAGATTGATTCTGTTGTTGTTTATATTATGTATTGTTTTATTTTTTTTAATAGATGGACTTGTAATTACCCCCACTGTGTTTTCTTCGTTTGTAGCTTTTAATTATTGGTCTTTTCAGTTTCTTAATCTAATGGTTAAGAATGAACATCAGTGATAATCACGTGATAATTCACTGATGTTAAAATCTTCAATCAATTTTTCCAAACATCATAAATGTGTCATAAAAGCAATGTGCACATTGAAAACAATATCACATTGCTTCCATTGAAATCATTTAACTCAATTTCACATGATTTAACGTGGTAAATGATACATAGAAAGGCGGAAACCAACGCATAGTTGCATAGGGATTAATTGATGCGGGCTCAATAATTATGCCGTGATCACTACTCTGCTCGTATCCTGGTAATTTGACGGTCCAGATAAAGCGTTATTTAATCGACGTCATTTTACAACCGATCCTATTGTACACGATGCACCGATCGTATAGACAACCGGGCTGAAATTAATAAGCCTTTGTTTTATTTTGTCGGTATGAGCTGACTGTATTTGTGCTGTCAATAATTGCTTGAATTTATTGGACTGCAGTGATATCTTTAAGATAACGGATGTTGTCCCTTGTTTGTAACGAACGGTTTATTTTCATCCATTGTTACAATTATTGAAATTAATTTTATATCTGCAGTTTAATAAACGACTTTTCTTCAAAATATTTTAAAACTAAATTTTATTTTAATTTCGTCTATATGAACGTGCCTTTATCTTTAACGTATGTTAAAATTAATGTCCCTCGAAATTATAACGAATATAAACGGAGTAGGTAAGCAATATATCATTCGTGATGAAATACCGCAATCAGGTCACTGCGAAGCGTAAAAAAACATTGAATTAGAATTTTGCATTAGTCGAATTGGACGAAAATATTCGGCTATCCGAAATTCTGCCACAAAGCCATTAATCGTTTTGATGTCACAGTATGGGACATTTAGTGTGACCCTTTTAGAGCGGTAACCTTCTCAATACTTGTCCCTAATCACTGGACGCCAAAAACCGACTGCTGGAGACCAAAACCGAATTATGAATAACGCTTGACCGCATTCAAATGGCCTATACTAATTGCAACCAGTTCATTATGGAGGGAACTGTACTATACTGTTTACTGGGCGTGTTATGAATATGTTAGATATACGCAGATAGAAATGTAAATGAAGACTGATAATTATGTGACGTTGTTTACGCACCCGTAATAGTTATTTGCAAACCACAGCGTGCTGATACTGATAGCTATCAATATCAAGACTGCCAGTTAAGCAATATTCACTTTATGAATAGAATTACAGACAAAATAAATTACACTTAATAAGAGAAAAACAGTCTTTTGATAAATAATAGTGCCTTATCTTCTGTTAAAGAATTTAAACGCTTAAACTATTAGTCAAGTATAGATTTCAATACAGCGACTTTTAATTAGATTATACAGATAATTAATTTTATTGATAGCAAACATCAGAAAAAATTCTACAAATTAATATACTCAGTGCATTTTTAATCTGTAGTCTTTTTCTACTAGATTTATAAAGTAGCGAGTAAGAATATTTCAAAATGTTAAATTTTTGTTCATATTTTTAGTAAGTTGATCGATCTTTTTTGTGTGAGAGTTTTTTTACAGCAAGTAATAATTAATCGTTATATTGTTTTAAAAATCTAGAAAAATTGAGTTGGGTCTTTGTATACATGGTCATATAGTGTAAATTTCATTATTGTATAGTCAATTCAAGCTTCATTTACATTTATTCCCATTCAAATTTAGTTGGAATTTGTTCAAAGATTTTACAGTTCAGTACCTACAGTGCAATTATCCTGAAAAACGTTTTATTTTAACGATCTGTAAATATTAATTTTAATAAAAATCAACGATGTTAGCAATATGATACTTTTGTTTGCTGAATCCGAATCCCATTTCAAACGAGTCCAAAAGTCAATTCAATCTGTAACTTTTGATTCAATTTAGCTACAGTGAAAATCTGATTCGAAGGCTATTTTTGTACAGGTATTTTCATATTTATCAATTTATTTTCAACAAATTCCGATATTATATTATATTTAATTATTGAGATTCATCCGTATTACTACGTGCATTACCACCGCAAAAATAACAACGAAATGGAAATTGGTGTTTCCATCGCTTTTGTTAATCTTTAAAATAATGAGGAATCGTAATTAAACCTCATAATTCGATAGCGCAAGCATATTGCAGTACGATCGCGTTCACAAAACAGTTACAATTGAACGCATTAATAGTGAGTTTATTGGAACGCTCTCTGATATTAAAGTGATAACTTAGTCGGTATTGCAGGTCAGCTGCAGGGCCCGGGGTACGGCGAGCAGGAGCCGGAGTTTCTCGCCCCTCTCGAGAACATTACGGTTGCATTGGGCAGGGATGTGCATTTTACGTGCACTGTCAATCATCTCGGCGGGTATAAGGTAATTTGAGCTATCATGCAGTGAAACAATCTTTTTATGTCTTTATGTAAAGGTTTTAAATTTTTTTCGAAATAAATGAGAGTAAATATAGCGGCTACTAATATCATTGTTATTTTATCTTTTATTTTTCGGATTATTGTAGATTTGTAGTTGGCAACTACAACTTTAAATAGAAAGTTGTTTAACGTAGAACCCTCTACGCGTTTTCAATTACGTTTTTATTTTAGACTTAAAAAAATAGTGGAGTTTACTGAAACTGAGCTACAAAACGACTTATTCATTAACCAGCTCCTAAATGCTGGTTTTATTCGTGATTTTCTGATTTCCCATGGGACAATACGAAATCTTTACAAATGCCTAGGTAGAGTAAACCATATAGCATAAAAATAGATACCGTACTTTTTGGGACAACTGTTATTTAAAATGCGCGTTTTATCTAGCAATGTTTATATTATAATAATATGTTAAATAGATATGCAAACTACGAAATTTTGGGACTCGCAACATAGTTCCAAAATGTTTTATAACTGATATTATTAATATATACTTTTGTTTTTAAATCACGAAAAGTAATATGAAATCTAATATCATCTCACGAGTCACGTCTGCAAAAGTGCTAATATTATTTTATTTTTAGGTGGCATGGATAAAATCGGACACCAAAACGATTCTAGCGATACACACACACATGGTCAACATAAATCCAAGGCTGTCGGTTACACACAACGGCCACAACACTTGGAAGCTGTACATCAGCAGCGTGGAGCCCAAAGACTCCGGGACCTACATGTGCCAGATTAACACTGATCCTATGAAGAGTCAGGTAAGATAACGCTTTACAGGCAACCGCACTACGGCATATCTATACATGTATATTAATACGTGAAAAGAAAACTTTGCTCTCCTTTTAAGCATATTGTGCGCTATGTGGGTTAGAGCATTGTTGAAGTTTATATAAAAAGGAGTGCAGAAATCGAAATGGGTTAAAAAAGAAAATATTATTTGCTACTACTACTGTTTGCTATAGTAATGTTAACAAATAATGATTAATTCAAACCGTCCTGAGTTTATTTTGTACTGCACATTTTGTCTCTGTTTATTTGAATTACCTTATACTCGCGATAGTGAATATTTTTCTAGATCGATAGATTTTTGAAGTGAAAACTTCTTTAGCGGCGTTGGGTATAAAATCTTAAACTCGCGTCAGGACACGTGGCCTGATCGAAAAAGCGTAAGACGGACTTTTTTTTTTAGCCCTTATATTCCATGCGTAAGACGGATACCTACCATTCCAAAATATCAAACAGTCTGAACGTTAATAATCAAGTTTTCACTTCTGCCGGCACTCCCGGAGTGCAACCCGTCTTTTTTTTTCTAGATTCTATATAAATAATTCTGTTTCGGGATGCAATTACAATTCCGCTGACTATAACCTAATAACTCTTCTATGCTCTATTTAAAGTTAAGTTTATGCAGTTCTTTAGAAACCATCTCAGCTTTTCAATACAGAATTCTCTAAAGCATAGCATACTCTATCAATATACTTACTATAGAGAACAGTATTTGCAGGAACTTGCCAAACGACGAAATTCGTAGAGTTGATTTTGAAAAGCGGATTACATATGTTGCATATGAAACCGTCGGTATAATACGTCTGTGTGTCATTTTGATGGATTCTTTACGCGAATGTCGACGTTAAATAACGGTTTCTAATGAAAAATTCCTTAACGATTGATGTATAGATACATGTAAGCTGAAAGTTGGGAATTAAGTCTTGTTTACTTAAAGCTACATCATGTTATACATTGTTACATAGAAGTTCATCAATGTTGAAGATTTAGAACAGTTGTTTACGTTGTATGGATGAATTTATACATCCTTCAAATTAATGAGATTTATAATTAAATGAAGCATGCATTTTACTTTGAAACTACGATGTATTGTTTATTTAATTGAGCAGGTGATGAATTCTGAGTTTGCACTAATTTAGTTTTTTAAATTCTGTTTTTATTTTACAACGGACACAACATCCTATTTAATATGTTTTCTCTTAAATCGAAGCAGAAAGCACTTTCATGAATATATAATTAGTAATATATTGTCTTCCGAAATAAATTGGATGAAGTTTACTTTTAGGTCGAATATTATACGTTTATTTAAGCTATATTTTAGATAAGATTATCTTCATGTAAAAAAAAACAGTATCTTTTATATAGTACTCAAGTCAACTAGAAACCTCTTCTCAATTCAATTTAAGGATTGTAGATTCTATCAAAGACGGCTTTTTATAAAATTCTTACTGTGTGCTAATGCAATTGTTCGTTGGTGAGGTAGCAGACAATTGCCAATGCCACTTTCAATGATTGTCGATTCTTTTAACATTATTTTAATGATTTACTAGAGCTCTTTCTTTTAACATCTAATTAGATTTTAGATTTTAAATTTATAGGGTTAAGATTTTTATTTAATTTCAGAGATTTTACTTTATTTTTAGATTTAGAATGAATAGGATGAAATTCTTTAAATAAATCAATTTATTATAAGCGTAATAGCGTAAATAACTAATGATTTGTAAACTTTACTTGCATAGTAATTAATCATGTTCTAATAGTCTCTAAATTTATAACATCCATACTAATATTATAAATGCGAAAGTAACTCTGTCTGTCTGTCTGTCTGTTACTCAATCACGCCTTAACTATACTGAACCAATTTGCATGAAATTTGGTACCTATAGAGATATTTTGATACCCGAGAAAGGACATAGGCTACTTTTTACCCCGGGAAATAGGATAAGTTTTATCCCGGAAACCCCACGGGAACGGGAACTATGCGGGTTTTTCTTTGACTGCGCGGGCGAAGCCGCGGGCGGAAAGCTAGTTGTTTATAAAGGAAAAAAATAATTTCATCTTTTCATTGAATTGATCCGACGTAATAAAATAAAATTTCTCGTCTATCAGCATTGGAGTTATTATAATTAGTGCACACCTCATTGCACAGCACGAACTTCCAATAATTCTTATATTTATGAAATTCTTAGCATTCCTTTTACAATGATCGCTTAGCTCCAATATTTTATAATGATAAAAGAGTTTTCAAATCAAATCAATCCGTTTATGAAGAGAATGCAAGCGATTTTAATATTTGCATTAAATCGTCTTTATTAGGTTCATATCGAATTTTCTGATCATAACTTATATATATTAAATACATTTATTTATTGAAAGAATCTCAAACTCTAATAATATGTAGTACGCATGTAACGACCTTTTGTGATCCTTAAATGTTGAAGATTAATAAAAATAGATTTTATTATCATGCATATATTATGCTCTTTCAAAAGTAAGTCTAAATACAAAAATGTGCTCAAAGCGAACATGGCGGCAAAGGCACGTCTCGCTAAACAATATTTCAATAGTTAAATGTACTAACTTTATTGTAAGCACTTTAAACCGGGCACTTCAACAATATTACGACAAAAAGTTCATTTTACACAAATCTCATGCTAAAATTCGAGCATCAAAAAGTTTCACTTGATGTTTTCGTGCAGAATAGTACTTTGATATCACTTTACATTTAAACGACAGCGTACATGTACAAAGAAACGTGCATTTTATACGACTTGCTATTTAGAAATTTCGAATGTAGGACAAAAACTGAATTGCGAGCCCTGAAAAATCTTTTCTATGTTACCTCCAATATACGATTACTTTATCCGGTGCCTTGTCATTTGAAATGGAAGGCTAAATTAAAAATATGTACGAATATTAAACTAGCTCGTTTCATTCATTTCTAATTTAAATATCATTTGAATAGGTATACGAGTTTATTATGGACAAATGTATTTTTCTTTTGAACGATTCCTCTAGGTTTTTGTAAGGAGAGACATTTTAACATTAATATAGAAAGTTATCTTACTAAAGTAAAAATATGTTACGTACGTACATACTCAATGGTTATCAATAATTAAAATCAGTCAACTCATGAATACACCTACTCCGATACAATGCTATACTATTTACTTTGCACCCATTGAAGTTAGCCAAAGTTCTTAAACTAGAACTTGGTTTACGGCGCATACAACTGTGCCGTATATTCGAGAATCTATTTCAATTAAGAATTTATGAATATGTACAATCATTATATGAATCTGGTATATTTTTGAATCGAAAGCCAATACATTATCCAAACTCAAAAATTTTTTTTTATAAAAATTGATAAGACCAACAAAATTTACTAATACTTTTGTTTCGATATTTGTATCATACAAAAAATCACTACAATTAATATTTACTAGGTCAAAAATTGTTCAAATATGAAAAACGGGTGCGTATTTTTTGCGGTGAATGATTTATGACGTAATTATTTTTACATTTTCTTCGAGCGTAAAAACAATTTATGTCGGTAATACAGCGCCCCAATATAGGCAAATACAAACAAAAATTAATGAATCAGTGACGATGACGTAGAAAAGCAAAATGAGTTCACTAGCAATTACAAAGAGTGACCTTTGAAGTTATACAAGTGACCTCCGGGAGAATAGGCTTGACATTTATTAAGTTATTTACCTTTGCGGTGTAACATTGTGACAATAGCAAGGCACGGGTCTGTGGAGGAATTTCGTTGAGGAATGCAAGCATTTGCAAAGGGGCGGAATGTGACCACGACATCTTCATGCGAAACTTTCAAGCCGGTAACGTGTGCTCGTTTGCGGGAACGACGCGATTAACGTACGTGTTTTAGCATTCATTTTAATGTGGTAATTGCGATTGTGCTATTGGCACGCTTGCCGCTTAGCAAAGTCTTGTCATTTTAAATGTCTACTTGTATTGTGGTTTTGTATATTGTAACATCTTTCAGGAGTGAAAATAATCCAACAATATTTTTTATCTTTTGAAGAATTGCAATAATTAAATATAATACTTTCATATTATCATCCTTCTTTACCCGATAACAACGCGTAAGGCTTACAAATGTTTCTTTGTACAATTACAACGTTAAATATATATTATTTGTATTGAGTAAATTTGGAGGGCCAAATTGTTCGTCTTACTCACCCGCTCCATATTTGCTTAGGTTGAGTAACAACGAGGCGTTGAAAAAGGCCTTTTTTATATTTGCCCTCGCGGGATTCCAACATTTGTTAAGTGTAAAAGCAAATTTGAGAGTACCCGCACAATTACACAAGTATTTGGAGTAAAAAGATGTTGGGAAAGCGGAAACTTGAATGTATAAATGCTATTTCCTTTTTTAAATAACTTATGTTACCGACTCCACTCGCGAAAACGAGCAGGTTTTTGTTAAAGAGAAAGAACACAATTAACATTCTTTCGGTGCAAGCGAAAATTGTTTCAAAAGTTTTTGTTTGGCCGACAAAAACAGGATACGATGTTTTAATTCATTTATTTACTTGTGAATTGTTTGTGAGGCGGAAATTGGTGCGTAGATGTGATCTTGTTTTGTGATATGCTGTGATATATACAAGGCAAACAACATCATAATTGAATGAAATGTTTTAAGATTTTCATTAAAGAAGGTACTATGGGCATCTGAATTACTTGTCAATTTCTGAACTATGATTAATCTTATTACTAAGTCGCACATCCCTTCTATGAAATTCAAACTTTAAATATGTAAAAATTTGTGTATTAGTATCACATTGACTCAAATATAAACATAATTATTTTTTCAATCCATGATACAAATATTAAAGTCACTATCCAATCAACGAGCGCAATCAAATAAATATTAACCTACTAATTGTTTTTGCGGCATTGACAGCGAACCCTGTTGACAGAGGCTGTGATAGACGATCTTTTTCCAACCCTTTTTCTCGTTTGGTACGCTCATGGCCACGCATTGTAAATATGCCAATACATCAAACTTTTTAACCAAGCTCCATGGATCGGCCATATTTAAATATTATTTAACCCTAACGAGACTTTGATACCGTACTTTCTTTTGTGAGCCAACTGCGGGGCTTTAGATGTCACAAAGTGTTTGGAACCTTTCGGTGAATATCTACAGGAAAGTCCTAATGTATTTGTGTACCGATATCCATTACAGTTTGAAAGGAAAGATACAAGAAAGAGATAAATAACTTGCGAATATTTTATTAAAATAAAATTGTGTATATTATAAGTAAGTCCAATTAAAATTCCAAAAGTTTAATTTTCTTTTAATATTAAAAGGAGATAGCTTGGATAGTGTTAATTATTTATTCTTTATTTACTTACTCTTACATACATCTGTTATAATGTAAATACTCCTATATTAAAGCCGAGTGTATAGTTAAACGTTATCAGTTTTTAGAATTCCAATTAGCTCCGAACACACAAGGTATTTCCAACCAATTTTAATCGCAAATATTTTGAAGAGTCAACTCAAATACAAGCAACTTATTGCAAATCGATACGCAAATTTAAATGTATCGGACTGTAACGATAAGGAGTGTATATTTAGCGGATCGGCGAGGTTTCGGAATTTAATGTAAGTAGTTACTTAGATGTATAAGGGTAGATACACGCGGTGCGTCTCTATATAATATAAGGGTTTATTTAAATAAGCCTTTAGCCGGCTGTTAGCGATGAAGGGTATTTTCAATATGGGTAATTTCGCCTGAAACACAAATACTTTAGAAGCTTTATTGCATACTCGAGGATTAACTGGGTATGAGCGTTGAAAAACGAGAGCTAGCTTCGGATGCGTATAAAACTCATGGCATTTTATCTTAATTACTTCGAAATCTTTGTGCGAGAAAATCTCTACCCTTATGTTGTCCATCGTCGCGTAACTTTATGTGAGGATTACTTTTATGACCAGGATTAAGGTCCGTTTGCGAATGTTTACGGCCGAAATCGGAGCCCATCTGTACGATAGATGCTCGATTTAATATCACTAAGACTTATTTTATTTCCCGCGGGTAAGTGCCTTTTAATAAAACAAATAAATCGTGTTTAGGACTGTATTGCCTAAACGTGTTCGACGGAAAAACGAGTACGTAACTACCATCTTGTACACTTTCTAATTCAAAACGTGTAGAAAACTTTATTATTTTGTGCTATAATTTGGTTGGAAGGTTCTTATTGTCGTATTCAATAAAATATGTGAAGACCTATTTTCTAAAGGAAGTGAGCGATGAAGATAGAATACCGATCACGTAGCTTACTCTACAAGTTATTGCTCGTACTTGGAAGAATTTTTCAAATAAATATGTAACTTATAAAATTAAGTCTGCATATAGTTTTAAGGAAGTTATTGTGAAATATTTTATTTAGATAATATGATTTATGTGATAAGTGTAAGTTTATATTTGAAATTAAGTCAGACTTTTTAATTTATCTATTAGTAAAAGAGTAAATAAATTCATTAGCAAAGTCTGAAAGGCACCTTCCCAACGTGAGAAAGGCATGCCTTAATTCCTGGCACTATAAACACATTCTTCGACACATAGTTGTCTCGTGATGTAATATTAACGTCGGACTAAACTCTTGAGCTAAGGAACCCAAAGAATTTGCCCGAATAGTCGATGGAATTCGCCTTACATTGGCCTCATTTATGATATAATTTGGCATTAATATAATAATAAAGCTCGACAAAGCAGCTAGCTGCTTGGAATTCTAACGTTGCTAAATCGCGGGAAGGCTTAAGGTTTATACAAGATTTACGATATAAGTTCCGAGCTTGTATCACGAATTAATTATATCTATTTGCGATATACTGAGGATATATTATATTATTTAGCCGTTGTTATGAGCTATAAATTATTGGCTATTGAGACACAGTTACGTACGTTAGTACCTAGTTAGTACGTTGTTATTGGTTGTAACCTAGTATAAAGAATATTCGACTGAATGATAAATAATCAAAATAATATCTATAATTCATAACTTTTTACCTTTATATTCGTAAAGTACACACAGGCTTTTGTTAACGGGGACAGGTGCGTTTTTAGAAAAGTATTTGCTTTTTCATAAGACGGCTTGATGCCCCAAAATGCCGTAAACCTTCAGATTTTTATATTGTGTGCAAAACACTTTTATATGTTTCGATTTAATGTAAAGAGTATTCGAAATAAGATCAAGCAGATTTATATTCGTAATAAATTTTTCTTAACGTGTTTTATTACGTGCTACGTACGCGCTATTCTCACACGAGTATGATATATAAGAAAAATCTCGAATACTGGAATAATTTTACGAACCTCTATTTCGGTATTAGATTTTATTATATTATATTACTAGCTTTCCGATCGCGGCTTCTTTCGCATTTAAAGAAAACTCGCATATATATCGCATCGCATTGACAGACAGAGTTAATTTCGCATTTATTATATTAGTAGGGATAAGAAATGTTTTCAATTGATCCATAATAATATATGATACAATAAAAGCAAGCAGTATTTCAACGTAGTTGATTTCCAAAACGTTAAATTATTAATTTATTTTATTTTCTATTCGTAACTATTTTTTTTCTTGTTAAATGAAAACGAAATACATTTTAATAAAATTCTATAAAGTAAGACATCAGAAGGACGAATGTGGTTAGCTCCTAACTGAATGTAGAACGTTTTTGCTTTTAAACAAGTTAAGCTCTACAAAGTCTAAAATGATCCATAGCCCGTAGCACTAACGGCATAGAATGTTCAAAGTATGTTTCGTTTTAGTTAAGCTTGAGTGATGAGTTAAAAATATCTCCACACGTCCGACTTGCTTCTCCCTCACGTCATTGCGTACGCCGGGAGAAATGTTTTACGAGTAGAAATAAATGACTCACTTACCTGTTGATGCCTATTCAGAGTACCGTAACTCAAGGTAACGTGACACCACATATCATTTATCGGTTATCATAGCTTTTTGTAGGTTTGTGTTGCTGTTAGATAACAACATCAAAAGTTAAATATCATGATGGGTGTAACAATAACACGTACTTTCATTGTAAAAACTCAACAACAGAGAAGCAATTCCGTTACGTCCACATAGGTCTGTGGACGTAACGGAAATGGATGCAAAATAGGTGATTCTAGATGTATGAAAAACACGGTGCTCACAATAATAATTGATTAGCAATATTATAGAGAATAATTAATTCGTAGCCTGTATACCAAACTGTACTTTTGCTAAAATCCTTTGTTCAGTTGAAAATTTAGTACTTGCGTTTGTTAGCGATTTGTTATCGACTTATTCCACACAGAACCCGGCCATAAAGATTTGAATAATAGCATAAGTTTCACTTTAATGAATCGGTTCGTGATACATAAACTGTTGAGTTACTTTGTCTACTCGTATTTTATTTTATTGTGTTTAAGCGAACATTGTCACATCGCGATTCAGTCGCAGTCTGCACTAGGAATTTGCATAATTCATGCGATGCAAGCTGTCTGCAGACGTAAAAACTGGCAAAGTGAGACTTGGATTTTAATATTGGTGCTGAACTTTATTATGAAATATTTTTACTCCGTTATTCATTAGTATTGACCTACATGCTTTGAATTTTACAGCGTGTGGTCGCCAGCTATAAATTGTTTGAAATGACCGCAATGGTTAAATTGAATATAGGGTACCATTAAAATTATTATGTAAGAGAATTGTTCGATAGTTTTTATGTATAATAAATAGAACCTACGTTGAGTACCTACAAAGTTCATCGTAACTTTTATTTTATATTTTATACCTTGCTTTCCTACCATTTTAGCGCTAATTACTTATTTAAACGAAATATTTCTAATTAAACATCATTCAAAATGTAAAGAATTCCTCAATAAAATCTTATATAACATTCCACAACAGAACATAATGTTACAGCTTTATTGCTTTAACTTCAACAGTAAGACATGTTGAATAACAATATAGACTAAAATTTGAATTTTGTTTACGAAGAGAGAGACATCGCTTAACTGGCATGTCTTATAACACAACTTATCATTGTACAAAATATCATTTTGGTATTGTAAACACATTTTGGTTTAGAAAACATACATATACTTAAATAAATTTATAAAAAATGATTTCATTGTAAGCAGGAAAGGTTCTTGTTTAATTGGAATTTCGGATAGCAAATAAAATAACTTACATAAAACAAAAAAGTCAAAGGCAAAATAAAACACCGCCTTGATTAAACTTTAACTTGAATTTTTCGTTGCATCAATTCACAGCTCATAACTATATGTTAAAAGAATGCGTCGGTAAAAGGAATAGAGAGTGTAATTAAAATTTCCTGTAGCTGCGAAATTTAGTATGGAAACACAAAGTTGAACGGAGTTAGGTATGAAATGTCGCTAAAATTATAACTTGTGCATATTTGGAGAGGGAATGTGACCCATTGAATGGGGCCCGGGCTCGCTGCGCTACGCTCGCGAGGAATTTTATCAAAGCACGACCAGTTACGTGTATTCTGTGATTTTCTACGAAAAATAGTCAAAGGAGATGTTTGCATTGTAGCCGTTTACAAGTTGAGACGGTTAACAAACTTTAAAATATGACAGGATACATTACTTTTGTTAAATATTTAATGTTGCATGTTTCAAATTTGTAATTATTAATTGCTCGTGGAGCTATCTATGAGTTAAAGAAGATATTCAAGTGAAATTTAAAAAATTGTTATAGCTATTGCACAATGAGATCATAATAAAATTTCTACCTGGACATGTAATGTCTAGAAAATATTCCAACAAGTCGAAGGAATTTTGTTAGTCTCGCTCACGCGTGCCTTCACATTTGGGCCATATTTCATTCACAGACTCGTCTATGCATTGGAATGCATGTTACTTATTCTTCTTCACAATATAACCTATTGAAACTTTGATATAAGTTCAAATGCTTTGAATAATTTAAGCACTTATTGAATGTCATGAGTTACGAAAAAATAATCTTTCTAGTAATAAAATACGCAAAAAAACTTTTCTTATATTTTTATCAGAGACTCTTTAATTATATATATTTGCAAAATAAAGCAAAATATAATTATTATAACTTAAATGGATTCGAAGATTATTAGATTCAGACTCATCCACGGCAATATAAATGAAGTTCGGTGGAAATCGATTGATGTTATAGTAGGTAATTGAAAAATAAGTGTTTTATAGCCGCTATTTATTCTCTATCCTCCCCGTTTCATCACTGCTAAATTTTGATACTAACAATTTATATTGTTAATACCATGTCCGGCAAAATAAATAATGATAGTTAGGCACTTTATATCGCGACACATCAGTTTGAACGATATAAGTACAACTAACCACTAACAGACAAATTGTATTTGAAATTGTAATATACAGGATCGATTTACTATGTAAGCTGTTTACTCTCAGTCAAACATTCCTATTTACATTTAATTAAGATTTGGTAGGACTTTCCCTCATGTCATCACAAGTTTTTCTGATGTATTGATAGACGTTTTTAAAGCCCATTCATTTGATTTCTTTAAATCGTTTAAATATATTTATCTCCTAATATATAAAGCGACTATCTAGTACTAGGGCTGGTTAAAATCAAGTGAAACTCTCAGAGATTTGCTGCCTCAGAGTGGTTTAATGTGATCCGTATCATTTCACGCGCGAGCGGCACGAGCTAATGTAACCAACTGATCTTTGATCGTGTTTCTCTTCACTATTTACTGGAGCGGCTTGCTTATATTTATTTTCTTTTACGTTCTTTGAGCACTGACGGAAAACTTAATTTGTCGAGTCAATAAATGCGCTATTGATGAAGCTTTTTATTACACCAGTGGGCAGTTCCTTTCACGTATTAGGTACATCTTATACTAACATATTATCGTGTGCTACTTTGTGTTTAATATTAAGCACATACGTGGGCCACACTGAAAGTTTTGCGTAACTAATAAATAAAATAATTTATTTGTCTGATAATATATCTAATACTCTTTAAAGTATTCTCTGTTACATTTAAATCACTTTTTCATCCATTCAAACCATTTCTGGAAACATGAGGAGCATTGGTCTGAGGGTATGTTTTCAGCGTGCTGTTTGAAAGCATCACGGCCTCTTCTGGCCACGTAAATGTCGAACCACTCATAATCATAGATTTTTGGGAAAAGGAAGAAATCGCAAGGTGCTAGGTTGTACTAGGGACAAGTGATTCCCGCCAAATTTTTTTTCCTCAACTCATGAGATATTATATCATATTATGTTAAAAAAATATAACATTCGAAATTCAAACATTTATGGGTGGCCAGAAATGCAAAACTTTTAGTGTGCACTAGGTACCTAGGTCGGATATAATCTGTTCTGTGGATATAATAATGCCAGTTTATTGGATCATCTCGAGTTATAACATCATATTTTACTTTATTCTTTGCACTAGAATCTAAGCTAGCGGAAGGTGAATCATTTTCATACACTTTTATATGAATATTGTTCTTGTTTTTAAATTGAGTAGTAGCTGAATATTAACTGATTACTAAATAGTTATGGTGGTAGGAATTAGGAAGTACGTACCTATAAATGACTAATTTTAAGGAAGCAAAACAAATGAACTACATCAAACTAATAATGGAAATGTTATGATCGAATAAGGAGCTTCTCAGAAAGCAGTATTAAGCGCTGAGTTAGCTAGTTCCCGCGGGAACGTACGATAATTACTGATTTCCTTTTGTTTTCAACTAAACTCTATTCATTCCGAAACTTCGACGAGTAGGTACCTATTAAGAGAAATATTGATTTACTTTGTATTGGATTTAATGGACTGCGCATTGTTCAAATATTAATGCAGCTTGCATTGCTTTGCATTATTTGAATGCCAAAAATGGAAAATTAAGCGAATACAATCGATGTCACACGTGATATTCATTTGGTGTTGAATAATAGGGTTTCACTATAAATCATTACGCTGTTTACTATATTTAACGCTACTACATTTCACTATGTTGCAATGTACATAGTAATTATTGGGTAATCTGTGATAATGTTCAATGATGATATAATTTTGATGCCTAAATTTTATGTTATTTCGAATTCTATTTATCTTAACCCTCCTACAAGGTATCTGTAATGGTTTAAAAATTATTGCTTTTTACCCGCTGTGAACAGCATGGAAAATAAAAAGATGTATTATTACGTAGTAGTTGGTATGTTTATTCTATTTCTCATCTTCCTTAAAAATTCTCTTATAAGTCTTCGAAAACAAACAGTTTACAAAATGTGATTTTAATATACCGATTTAATAAAACCAATTTTCCTCCAAATAAAACAACATTTATACGATTAAGCGTAGAATATGTATAGGATAAATCTTCCCTTCAAGTACAAAGCATTGACAAAACGGAATGGCTGTATCAATCTTTGTCAATGTCGTCTGCCGAATAACGGCATTTACCGCCATATATGTTGTATAGAAAACAGTAAACACTTAGATTCATCAACCTCAGCTACATATTGTTTACGCTAAGGGACAAATTCAGATATCATAGCTATTATTTAATGATTAAAAGTATAGTGGCTCTTTGATTATCTGTGTAGGTGTCTTTTATGTCCTACTTAAATTAAAAAAAAGCGCGTGTGTGCAGAGCACACGTGTCAGAAGTGAAACTTCTTTGGCAAATTATAAAGATACCAAAAATATCGCCTTACTCCATGACGGTATTGCCATGACGCGACCTTAAAATTTTACTCTCAACGTGTCTTAAGGAGTTTCACTTTAAAAAAAAGTAAAATCTATACTAATATTATAAAGCTAAAGAGTTTGTTTGTTTGTTTGTTTGAACGCGCTAATCTCGGGAACTACTGGTCCGATTTGAAAAATTCTCTCGGTGTTAGATAGCTCATTTATCGAGGAAGGCTATAGGCCTTATATCATCACGCTACGTCCAACGGGAGAGGAGTTACGGGGGTGAAACCGCGGGGAGCAGCTAGTATTTAATAATATTCAGATGAATTTATATTCAATATAGAACAAAGTAATGCAGGATAATGTTAGAAACAAAATAATATAATAACTTTCACAACGATGTATTATGTTATAAAAGTTATGAAACTCCCTTTTTAATTAAACAATTAACAACGTGGGTTTCGTTTAATTGTATTCCGTTGGGTCATTTGCTGCTTGCAAAATGATACATAATAAAAATCTATTACATTGTGGCCATCCGTTCTATAGAATTTTAATGAATTCTAACAAGTATAAATGTATTTATTTTGATTTTTCATGATCAATTCTTTTTAATTATGTTTTCATTTTGTTTTTGTTGGTTGAAAACCTATGCGTTCTCCTCATTAATTGACTTCATTTTATTTATTGTTTTTTTATTAGCCAGTATTAGCGTTTCACTTTAAAACAATATTGTTTCGAGATATTCACGATGGATATCTATAATCTAGAATATTTCCAACATACAATCAAAACCATTTTATTCTACGAAAAGGTGCTAAGGTGCAAAACCCGGTCGAGTTAAAGCGACCGTAAAATAATTGCTAAGGAGAAAAGTAAAATAAGTTCCCATTTGCTGGTTTAGCACTTAATTCCCTTACCTAAGCTAAAATATATTTATGCTGAGAGTGGTTTACCAGGAATTATCTAAACCAGAAGCCTTAATATAACGCGTTTTCATTCTCTAGAGAATCTCTCAGAATATTATTATTTCAATATAGTTGGCAATATGATATGTATCAGTAAGCTTAGTTAATTCATTTTCTTTTATATGTTGAATAAGCTAAAGTATTCGTTGGCTTTTATTATAAAATGCCATTCGCCTGATTACGCATTTATTTTATGTTGTGTCATTTGTAATTTTGTAGTATTTTGATTATTTATAGAATCAATACAAGACCTTTTGAATTCAATAATTTTCTATATATAAACTGATATTTTTAACTATATATCATTCAGTAAAAATATTCCAAATAAATCAAATAACGATTGGTGATACAAAATCAGTTTCTTATTTAACTTAACACAGTAAATTAAAAAAAAAAAAACAGTAAATTTTGTACCTCTTTTTCATTTACACTAGTACCTACCTACATAATATTATCTTTGTAAATAAAATATTTCATAATAATAAATTAGAAACGGTTTCTGGGTTTGCTTGTAACTTGTGTATATGCCTAGTAACTTCTAATAGTAACTAACTAACAATACTAATATTTCCATAGATGGGTCATCTATCAGTGGTGATACCGCCAGACATCGCAGACAGCGACGGGTCGGAAGCTAGTGCCCCTGAAGGTGGTTCCATAGAACTGAGGTGCACAGCCAACGGAGTGCCCGAACCCACTATATCATGGAAAAGACAAGGAGGCCGCAACATAGTGTTTCGTGATGAAAATGGCAACGAAGAAAAAGGTAACATTTCATAACACAAAACACAGCTTCAAATTAAACGTTTCCAAAAGTGTTGAGCTTAATTAAAACGCTTCAAAAATAGTTTTAATGAACGTACCAAAATTACGAACGCAGTAAAAGATTAACGCTTCCAAATCGTTAACTCCGCTTTCCAAAAATGGTTTTATTCATTTCATCTACATGCAAATTCAGACGTCATGAACATTCAAATACACGAAGATTTTCAACGTGTTGCTCAATTGTCTTTTATTTTTAATCTT
Organism: Colias croceus; assembly: GCF_905220415.1. Classification (NCBI taxonomy): domain Eukaryota; kingdom Metazoa; phylum Arthropoda; class Insecta; order Lepidoptera; family Pieridae; genus Colias; species Colias croceus. The sequence continues at coordinate 6,345,459 of NC_059546.1, forward strand.
AATAGGTGCTCATTTTATCTTATAAAAATGTAAGGCGTAATGAATACGTAGTGAAGTGTAAAAGATCAAAAATATTATTCCAAGGGACTATTCTTCACTTGTCTGTAAGTAGAGGTATTAAATCACGTAAAATTACGTATTTTTTTATACAGAAATCGTTCCAAAATATGCCGTACACGTCCCATTCAATATATCATTCAGTTTTTTGCTTCTTTCACGAATTTTCTTATTCAATTTCATTGCGAACGATAATAATAGTCGTTCATATTAAAAGCAGGACATAAAACGTCAATTTTCTTTTGAATTCTATTCACATTGAGGAGATCCAACTAAGTGGTAAAAAAGAAACAAGACTAATTTTGCATTCAAAGCCCGCCTGAAGCGGGCGCAGGTGCCCGCGCGGTTAAAACATTGGAGTTTTATGGGATTTATTAAGATATCGCCTTAAGATATTGGAACGAATATTCGAAACAGTATAAGTGTAGCGACCTAAAAATTTTATTGAATAATCGTCAAGTGGAGCAACACAAAGATAACATGTAATGTACGGCTCGTATTAGGGGTTTCGCTTCGACCTAGGCTTTACGAAGGATAATGTCAAGTATTAATAAGATCAAAGGATTCTCTGTACAAATACGAAACTTTTACCTTTTTCATTCGAAAAAATACGGCCAATATTTCTTAATTTACAAAAGTAAGTGGTCGTCAAGCCCGTGACTGAGATTCATTTCCTTTAAAAAGATCGTTTTGAAAGAACTCGATTACTGTTTAAACAATATGATGTGGCAATCCGAGATTCGGTCAGGAAATTAAATGAGAGGCGGACTGGAGGGACGCTGACAAAGCCGTTATCTCATAGTTGTTACCATCCCACGTCCTACGCACTAGCGTGAAGACAGGAGTTAGGGCGATAATGGTCAGGTTGTTTTAACATACGCTTTTGTCCGTCTAATCGCTTGTAATTCCGTATCTAAATTTATACCTTAATAATATTGTTTTAAGTATACAGTCACCAGTCCCTTCGCCCTTTTTAATGCCTTTTCGGTACTGTGTTTTACGAATTTGACCCGTTTTATTTAAGCCATTAAGCGTAAACAAAAGACTGTCGGCTGCGGGTAAACAGGGGGCGGTGGTAATAGTTACGGCGCGGTGGAGCCAAGCCTTTGTATTAATTGGACATGTTATACACGCTTCAACAAATAAGAATTGTCGTTTGAGTGGGTGATTTCTTTTCTTTTTCTTTTTACTAACATGTAGAGGCGTCTGCTTGTGACATATCGTCAAATTTACAGAAATACTTAGCTCGCTGCGTTTGGGGGAGGATTGTTGGATTATTTTGTACTTTTATTAATACGAATCGCATTTAAAGTATAATTTGAAAACGATTGACTTAGTAAACATTTATTTATATTCTATGCTTATAAACAGGTCATTTCAAAATATTGCTTCAGTGATTATTTAAATCATGTACACTCCACGTATTTACGTAACTTGCATTAACCATAGGGTGCGTCCACAATGCTACAATATGCATATTTTTCTCGCAAATTATTATTTATAACGTCTCAAATTCCTAATACAATCAAGTAGGCGAATATGTGATTAGTTAATTACTTATCCCTTGACATGAAGTGAACGCGACGACGCGGCGCGGAGCGACCCTGTCGAGTTAATTAAGTCACTTATTACAAAACATCGCTTAAGATCACTAAGTTGCTTCAAACTTTATTCATACCTACGCTGTATTTACATGTTGGAGATTTTGTTGAATTTAAACTCTTTGTTTGGGACTTTGTATTTCTGTAAAATTGTAGATGAGTGTTAGATGTTTCGTACATGATCATGTAAAGATTTCACTACTAATCTATAATATTATAATGTAAGCTCTTTTATTGAGCATCATACTATGGGTAATTGTAATTGAAAAGTATGTTTCTTTGTTTATTATGAACATTTATTTACATTTATCAGATAATTTTATTTTACACATTACATCTTCATCGCATAACATATTAATTAAGTTTTTTTATCTGAAGTAAATGCAGGTCAAGTCGGGTAGAGCGTCTAGTAAAATGATAAATACTTTAATATGTTTACTTTTTCGTCATAATGAAAATATAAATATTAATTGTATTGCAAATATTTTCATGATTCATAATCCTTTTCATGGCACTAATTAATGTAATTTAAAGATATTGACGTTAATCAGTTTAATTAACTCCTATTTAATAAAAAGCGTCATTTGTGCGCCCCTTGTAACGGAAAAGTATTTCGAAGAAAACAGTCGAGTTTCATATAATTGAATCGGGAAACAATTAGCTTTCGGGCAATAATAACGTTGAATTGAGGGGCGAGTGAGTAACAAGTTGCCAACGACATGTACCAGGCCAACTTTATATCCCGTTAATAAAACACAATTTCACACAGGCCTGCTTTGATGTTGCCCGCTTTAGGGATAGTTTACACGGAGTGCAATCGCATTTTTGCTATTTAAGAGCATAGTTGTATGTAATTCTTCTGTAAAAATTAAAAGAAGGTTTTAGAGTTTAACGTATAAATTTTTTAGTTGTTCGGCTAAAAATATACATTCTTGCTTAATTATTTATCAACTTAATCGTCAAAATCAAATATTAATTTACTTTCATATAAAAAGTTAAAAGTTCAGATGCGTGCATACCTTTCTACTACATAGAATTTTAACAATATCAAAATTATATTATCATTTTTATAAATGAATGTGAGAAAAATGTTTTATTATAAGTAGAAGCAGTGAGCAATCACCTTTACATAGTCGTAGTATTTACGTTCACCCGTGAGATTAAGGATCGGTCGTATACCATAATAAAGTTATAAATTGTTTCCATTTAAATTTAATTTGACAGCGAGTGTTAAACGGTGAATTGGCTGCGCAATGTTTTGATTAAAGCGTGCCGAGATTAGCGATCCTGACTTAATTACTGACTTAAGTTCTGACGGAATGCGAACGGGGACTATTTTAACACTGAAATCGTTCCTGAGTTGGCTAATAACACGATTATCGTTTGTGAATAATTATACTATAAATATAGAATCAGATTTTTGTGTCAGTAATACGTAATTTAATTGTATGTTTATTTACACGTACCGCTACGTATTAAAGGTAGATTTATATTCAAGAGCGAGAAGCCAAAACATTTATATGCGAATAACGTAAACATTTATGGCGTATTTGAAGGCTTTTAAAATAATTCCGTAGCATTCGCGGGACGTTAATATAAGCGACATTTTTATCATACTGCAGTGTCGTTCCAAGTTATGAAAGGGCTCTTATAGCTGAATCACCCGGACACTGATAGTTTACATATGGCGGACATCGGTTTGGCAACGCATCCCACCTTTGTTGGCGATTTTGCGAGCCAACGCGGTTTTTCATTTATGGAAGCCAGTAAATACACTCGCGATACTCCGTTTGCGCATTTATCAAAGTTTTATCAATAAACTGTCCACGAAATATTAGAGCGTATACCAAATTATACTTTCGTTTAAAAATTTCGACCAAATCCCTACTACAATATTACCTCTATAAATGCGAAAGTAACTCTGCTGTCTGTCTGTTACGCTTTCCCGCTTAAACCTCTCAACTGATTTTAATGAAATTTGGTATAGACAATCTTTAGACCCTGAGAAAGAACATAGGCTACCTTTTATTGTGAAATATGTACCACGGGCAAAGCCGGGGCGGACCGCTAGTATATTTATATGATTGTATTGGATTTCGAAAGCTTTTAAACAGCTTATCGCGTTTGTTCATTAAAATGTACGGGATTCATTGGCGTACTTTTACGGTTTGTTTGTTTAAGGCGCCGGTCAGTTGGACGTTGATTACGAGTATTATTTTAATTTTAAAGCTCTTACAATCATATTATATGATTGACCTCTGTGCTCAATGGTCATTCCTATATCTATTCACAGACTTTTAAGTGTACATAAAATGTTGTTTTGTAAACATTATGCTGTAAAACATGAATTAGTTCTTAACTTCCTCATCATCATCATCATCAGCCCATATACGTTCCCACTGTTGGGACACGGGCCTCCTATGAGGGTACAGGCCATAATCCACCACGCTGGCCAAGTGCGGGTTGGCGGATGACACATGTCGTCGAACTTTTTATAATTCTTCGACATGTCGGTTTCCTCACGATGTTTTCCTTCACCGTTCGAGCAGTGGTGATGTAACAACATGCGCAGATAAATTGAAAAATCAATTTATTTTCTGCGCGCTCGCCTGGTCTCGAACCCCGGACTTATCGATTCGAAGTCCGAGGTCTCACCACTGAGCCACCACTGCTTAACTTAACTTCCTACCTGTATGTATATTTTTACTTATAAGTTCCTTTTAATAATATGATGCCGCATATAAACAACCTGAAACATGTACCATTCCTACAAGATACTGAAAACTAACAGGCGTTATATTTTCCTCAGTGGTGGACAGTTACGTGGGTCCAACGTTGTCGCTGAAAGGCCTCAGACGGACGGATATGGGCAATTATTTGTGTATAGCTGCGAACGGTGTGCCGCCCACCCAGAGTCGGAAATATGAGGTCACTGTGCTTTGTGAGTATTCAACATATATATAAGCTATTTATGTTATGAATTACATGAATTAACTGATAATAGTTTATAAAGCGGCTAGTTTATAATGTATTATTTTATTTCATAAAATTTACATTTATGGGCCTTAATTCTTTAATATACAATACTATATATATAGAACAAAGAAAGGTCATATTATTGTTTAATATTCGAATGTTTTGTAATCAAATACTGTATGTGGGTTTGTGATTACAAAAATGAGTGAAGCCGTCAAGCTTAAGGACTTTTTAATTTTGATACCAACCTGGCAAAATGTGTAGAAAAAATTAAGCCATTTGCGTGATGATAGAAAGTTTTCTCATATTGAAAAGACCTAATTTCCATACTAGAAAGCCGGTATCGTTTAAGTTTGTTGACGTTAAAGCCATTTTACACCTCATAACTGGCGATGGATAATGGTTCTATCTTTTGATGAAATTAGCGTAGAAGGACTCTCTTTTTTTAAAAAAAAATCTATAATCATTAGAATATTTACCGATAGTTATGAAGCTTTGTATATTAATGTAGTTACAATAAATTGAATCAGTTTAATTGACATAGCGACATTAATAATGAGTTTGTCAGTAGGTATTTCAAATAAGGAAAAAAGAAGTCGTTTTGAAAAAAAAATAGTCGTAGTTTTTTGAACGAAATTATACTCACCCTGTTATTAGAAGAAACCTTTATTTATTTTTCGGATGTATGTAGGTATTATTATTCTTAAGATTTTAACTAATACTAAAACACTAATTTTAATTCTTAATCCAACACATACCTACACAAGTTCCATCAAATTATAATTACGCAAATCAAATTACATTACTCTGGTAATTTATTAGCGTATTATATCTAATCGTAACCAGAAATGTTAATATTCTAACATTATTAACACTATAGTGATAGCATAACATACCTATAAGATTAATTAAATTATAATATGTGTTTGTTTTAAGAAATAACGACTTTTTACTTTAAAATGAGATTTATTCCTCACGTACGTCATGCGTACATCTCTCTAAAATCTTCGTAAAAATAACTAATAAATCATGTTTATTACATACATACTCTATCTAGCAACTCTTCCGTATAACACTTTAGTTTTACAACGAATAAATCGCGTTTTAAATACGTTAAATTGTCTTCGTCTCAATTAACAATCCGTGTCCAGTCCCACCAATAGTGCGTGTGGCGAGTCTGGTCGTGTGGCGAATGGCAGACATGCAAGTGACGCTGCAATGCTACGTGGAGGCGTCACCGAAGTCGCTCACAGTGTGGCAGAGGGGCAAATCGCACTCAGGTACTCATGAAATTCAAATGAGCATGAATATTAAAGCAAATGTTTACAACGCTTAATTGTTTGTGTAGTTCTTATCACGCGCGGCCGTGAGTGAAATGTTTTTGCTTGGGATTGTGTTTAATTCGTTTTGGAGAGTAGATGTTGTGTTAAATTGAAGTAATATCTACTAAATGAATTTTATATTTTGTTTCTGAAGAATTACTTGATACATCATAAAAAAGTAAGCATATTGAAAAGAACACGTTATTTTGAAAATGTCAGTAATTAAATTCTAGAACAAAAATTCTTGACTAATTCTTGGTTTTAACATATTTGATCTTTGTCTGTGTATTTAACCATATTTTTCTTTTATTTATAGGTGCGAAGCTTTTGAACAGTTCGAAATACGTGATCGCTGAGGACAATTTGAACAAATACGCAGTCCGTATGAATATAACCATCAACCGGCTGAAAAAGAATGACTTCGGCGAATACACATGTTCCGCGGCGAACGCGTACGGCAGAGCCAACGCTACTATCACGTTAAAAGGTATGTATTAATAATCTGTATTTCTAGAAATATTGGAAATATTTTCATTGGAATTTTTTCATTTAGATTATTTGCGCAGACTGTGTGATATGTTTTTCGTAGATGTATGTCTACGAATTTCGTAGCACTTGAGTTTTAGTATGTTAAAATATTTTGAGATTCATATTAACATAATAAGAGCCAGGACAGTTTAAAAATTATGTTTAATATGTAAATCTATTTTTATTCTTGATTATTTTTATCTTAAACTTAATCTTAAAAACGTATTTTTAATTTCGCATTTATATCATTTTATGTAAATTCATGGCACTAACCAAATCCAACTATTATTTACAGAAACGCCGCAAAAGACGACGACAACAACAACAACCACCACGTCAACAACAACACCGCGCCCCACAACAACACTGCGCACGACAACGCGCCCGCCCAAGCGTCACCTCAAGAAACAACAGAACCAAAACGCCCTCGACATGGAGCTCAATCACATCGGCGTTAACAACGCGCTAAACTTTTACAACATAAACACATACGGCACACAAAACAACACACCAACACACACGCAAGTACACACACAAAACGAATATAGCCAAAGAGTCGAACGACAAAAAGTTCGACCGTCCGGCCCTCCGCGACATTACGTCGTCTACAACAGAGGTGTACAACACAAACACACCATTTCACTATTTATACTCGTCAAATTAATATTTATATAAATAACACATTTTTGTGTTTAACGATGGCTGTTGAATTTTGAGCATTGTTGTAAGTATTAAATACGTTTGAAAGTTGTTAACTTACGAATATGTAGATATCAGCTTTAATGTAAGCTAGCGTAGTAAACAATTATTCGTTGTTTATTTAGGAAACATCTTGTTTGACCAAAACCTTAGAGGTTTTTCGAAATTTTTACATACTATACTGGATCGTTTGGAAATTAATATCATAGATGGCATATCAAGTGTAAAGAAAAATAACAGTTTTGAATAACGAAGCAACTTCATGTATTGTACTTTGAAAATAAATACGTAGGTATATCCAATACAATGTTGAAAAAGGAAACTTAATAAATAAAGAAATTTGTCTTTGAATATCCAATTTCTCTTTAAATAAAGTTCTATCTATATTGTATTCACATAAATGTAACAAAAACTGAATTCAAAAATTAAGATGTTGTCCTCAAATCTATTCTTTATAAAATTGTAGATCATGTTCCGAAATGTCATGTTATAAATTTGTGACTAAGATTATTAATTGTTTCAGGAAAATATGTTAACAAAAATAAAATACGAAATCATAATAAAATTGACTACGTATCGATATAATTCATTAACAAGTTGAAGTTAACAGTCATCAGTCATATATAGAATCGACCCTATATATTATAACCATTTTTATTATGTACTTAAGTTACATTTAGAAAGTAGGCATATTTTGTATATGACAATATATTATGCAAAGACAATAATAGTGACCAAAAATTAAATTAACTATATTTGTGTAACGTGTACTTTACACTTATATGAATTGTAACAGTACAATAATATTAAGAAAATAAATATTATAATAGTTTGAATAAAAATGTTAACTAACTCTTGTCGTTTTAGAGTTAAATGCAGGGCCTAGTAAAGGTGACAATACTTATCTTTAACAATAAATAATTATTAATAATTAGTAAATAACCGAGTAAATAGGTTGTTATCGAAATTATCCTACAAATAGCATATTTAAAATGATTAATTTTTACAGGCCTAAGCAATAAATATATCGTCGTATACCGCCGTTTTAAATTAGCGTTAAAAATCTCGATCCTTACAATATTTTTTAAAACTAGAGTTATAGCTTATTTGGCAAACAAAACATACCTAAGTAGGTACATAAATTTGATATACAACTTTATATAATTAACAAAGCAAAATTATAGATAACAATCGTATTATTATTATAAATAATAAATTTGTCTTCCGAATAGATGTAAAATGTTAATTCGGCTTTTACATTTTGATAAGTTTTAATTCCGAATAGTTGTTTTGTTTATAGGCTATTTGTATGTGAGGAACGGAAAAGAATTTTTTATTTCTAGATATTAGAATCTGATAGTGAACACTGCAAAAAGGACAATTCAAAGAGGCAGTTCATATTAATTATCTTTCTTACGGTTTTTATGATTTAATATTATTAATATTAACATATCAATTATTATGTTATCGTATTTAAGTGGTTTATTTAAGTAATGCAAGTAAGTGGTTTGTGTAAATTATCTACTTAATATGGTTTTTGAATTGTATTGTTTTAAAATTTAAAAACATTGTTATATATACTGTTTTAAAGTTATATGTTCGAAAAATTAGTATTAATTTTTATAGGATTTTTAGTGATATTATATTACGTGACTCTTTAATAATATTTTATATGCGTTTATTTTAAAATACATAATCAAGAGCAATTTAGTGTAATAAAGTTTACATATTTTCCATGTAATTATTTTAATAAGTGACAATAATAATCGACGATAATAATCTTTAGAATAATGTTGTATATATTAATATAATATAATAAGCTCATTTATTAGCATGACTGTATTTTATCAATGTTACCATTAAGATGTTGATATCATTTTATCATATTTTAAAATAAAATATATTATGAAATCGTGTTATTTTCTTAATTGAGTTTTTAATTATAACTCGATATTATCCTTGTATTAAGTAGTTTTAGAAATATTCATAGAAATAATAAGGAGGAAAGGATTGTTTATTAAAAAGTCTATTCTTTCATTAATAACGTGTAGGTGAAAGCAGATATCTTAATAAAATTTGTGTATCAATGCTCTTTCATTTAAACGGAGTTGTATCAATAGATAAATAATAATATAAAACTCAGGTTATCTAGAAGTCAAAAGGAAAATTCATAAAGACAAAGTTAAGTATATAAGCATCTAATAAAGTACTGAAGGTTAATTAAATCAATTAGTTTATGAGTTTTGTGTGATTTGAATGCATTTTGGATGCATGGCAATAATTCCATCATAAAGTTTATCTTCTAACATCTTTTGGCTTTTATTTCATTTTATTCAATCTAAACGAAGATTACAAGTTCGTATTGTAATTTTTCACAATGAGTATAGATGGCGCCGAGGCATTCAAAAATTCAGACTTTATAATAAGATGTGCGAAACTTTTGGAGTTATCTGCTTCTACTATCTGCTGAAATCTCAAGTTATAAGGCATTCTTAGGCGTACCAAAGACAGAGCTAGGAAATTATGCATATTTAAAATAATAAAAAATAGTATGTATTTCATAATTTGTAAGTAGAGTTTACTATTTGAATAGTTAACAATTTAAATTAGGAATTCGATCCATATTGTATTTAGTGGTAAATCTGACTAGATAATATTTAACATTAACTGAAATTTCGTGTTACGCTTTTAAAATATGTCCAAAACGCCCCCGGGTATTATAGTACAGAACAGATAAAAAAGGTGCAGACCTAGTGTTTTGTTTTAATGTGTTTTCAATTTCCTAAGGATTTTCTTTCAATTTTCTGTGTATTTGTGTTATTGTTGCTTGACTTATAAAATATATAAAAGAGTTTAGTAAATGTTGTACAAAAATTTGAAAAAATAGTAGGTAAATTATGTGGAGATAAATAAAACGATTGAGTACTGAAGCGAAAATAAAATAGTACGTTTTTTTTTAAGAATGAGCTTAGAATTTTTTTTTATGGTTATATTATGAATCACAATGAATTTTAATTTTTAACATAAACATCACAATAAAGTAACCTGGTTTCGTCAATAAGGCAATCGTGTATATTGAGAAGTATATCAAAAATACATTTCCATATCTAAAGCTGAAGGATATAAATAAGTGTCTCATCTTGACTTCGATATACCTGAAAATATTCGCATCCACAACAAAGCGTATAAATAAATTATCAGTTCCATTGTCACGGATCCGTACGTGAGTGTATCATATATGTAAGTTCAGCAGATTTATTTGAAAGTAATTTTCAGTTCGCATCTGGCGCTGCGGTATGAGAGATTCAGCTGATCAATATTCGGCAAGTCGGAAGAACTGTGAAATATGCCACTCTTAGTCCATATGACTTCAAGTTATTTTCCGTATAATGCTGTGCCATCGTATTCTGAACTTGGAGTTATATGAAGTTTTCTTATATGCTGGTGACGGTCAACTGTTTTCGGTTAAAGTTTTAGAAGGCTTTACTACTAACCAGCTTTTGTTTTGTCAATAGTTTAGAGGTGTTATTTGTAACCACAGTTTGTAACTATATTGATTTTCAAATCCAATTATATACGATGATAAAAATATCGTTGTAGTTGTCGTTTATGTTCGGTTAGGTTCGGTATAAATGTTTCGGTTTAAATAAATTATAATTTTATTTGCTTCTTCCTGAATTATTATCTGCTCTTATGACTGGATGATATCAAAGACGTAGCAAAAGCCCAAAATAACTTCTTGCTTCTTTTTGATCATCGCTTGCCTGAAAAAATACATAAATAACTTATACAATGAATACTTAAACTTTTAAACCACTGGTTGCTTAAAAGATGATTTAGGATAACATGCTACTTTGTGTGATGTTCTTATGACACCAACTTGATGATAATATATAAATCACGAGGTCAATTATCTTTACTAGTAATAATACAAAGCTGAAGAGTTTGTTTGTTTGTTTGTTGGCACGCGTTAATCTCAGGAACTACTGGTCCGATTTGAAAAAAAAAAAATTCAGTGTTAGATAGCCCATTTATCGAGGAAGGCTATATGCTGTATATCACCACGGTAATACCAAAAGGAGCGGAGCAATGCGGGTTAAACTGCGGGGCACAGCTAGTTAGGATATATTATGATAGTTATCCTGAAATATCTTTAATCATAGTTAGGTAGAGTACGCTAGCTAGTTTAGAAGATCTTGCGTTGAATCGAATTAAACTTAATTGAAGTGGGTAATTATTTCAGTTTAATGACTAGCAATAAGTAAAATTCACTTTTAAAGTAGTTCTATAAAATAATCTCATTATAATTATAAATAATACCTATGCTAAATTTGGATGCCTTGTTTAAGTTGTTAGAAACTTAAATATTAGCACAAACGCGAAATTTCAATCTTCACAATTTCTATTAGTTATCATATCAGGTTATATCGCAAATTCAATCAGTAATTACTGATCTGTTATTTACTAAATAAATTGCTTTCAATCCTGGGATTAAGGCGAGATAAACATAAATAGAAGATATCTTATTAAGATTAGTCGGATTCTTATTTAATTACCTCCAATACGCGCCCGAGTCTCAACCTTAAACCTACGTACTATTTTACTATGAGAAAGCTGTGAATATTTAGTGTTCTATGAATTTGGTACAATTAAATTACCCGAATACGAAAAGGGATGAATGAAAATTCAATGATTGACAAATTGATTGATAAACAATTATTGATGATTATTTTAAGCCATTCTAAAGGAGTACAATAAAATTCAAATGAATACGTTCCCTATTTTCATCACTATTCCTGTAATTGTTTTGCTTTCAAAGGTTAATAATCTCACTACTTTTTACTACCTAGTAATCTATAATATAAAAATGAATCGCAAAATGTGTTGGTAAGCGCATAACTCGAGAGTGGCTGAACCAATTTCGTTAATTCTTTTTTTATAATATTCCTTGAAGAACGAGGATGGTTCTTATGGAGAGAAAACATAAACATGTACCACGGGCGAAGCCGGGGCGGACCGCTAGTAGTTAATATAAATAAAGGGAATAAAGCATTAAGTATCTTAGCTAAGTTTATGTGTTAACGGTTTTTAGAAACCAATAAAAGATCCCGAGAACTTTCAAATATATGTAAAAAAAAAAGTAGAGATTTTTTTTGCCAATATAAACTCACAATATAAATCTTGTAACAATTTATATTCAAGTATGTATCAATATTTAAATATAATCTGTAAGAGCGATAAAAATAGAGTCGCGATAAAAATGAAAGGTTTGACAAAGTAACGAATTTTATTGATTCTTCTTTTAAGAATCCTTTAAGTGCTATTACATAAAGAGACACGTGTGAAACTGGATTCTTACAGATTTTCGAGAGTTTACGTATTAATAGAACGTATATAATATTATTACACTTCAGCAATATTCTTTACATGTAAATATTTCTTTGTACTTTCATGTTATTAAAATTTGTGTATATTCTGATTATTGAGTAATTTTAACACCGTAGACATTTTCTGGGGCTGTTTGAATAAATTTATCTATTAATCCCTAATTACATGTTTTATGTTATTACTGAAATTCAATTCAATTGATACGATAAACGCTTTAAATTTTCAAACTAACACCTTTTTTATTTGACCAAACATCAAATGAGAAATAAAGAACTGCACTGAAAGACAAACTACAAAAATGTCCATAATCATTAAAAAGGCGGATTTCCATTCTATATTTTTTACGTGGTTAATTATTTAAAAGTGCTAAAAGTTTCCAAACGCAGACGGCTACGGCGTTGCTTTTAATTTAAAAGTCCCTGAATGGAAATGGTTTTATCTTATGTCATTATGTCATCTCTCTACTCGTCTTCATTTTATAACCCGACAGTCACGTCAGAGCATTCGATTTTTTTAGTCTTTATTTTAATTCACATCCATTCTTAGTTACGAGTAGTTTCAATGTGCTTATACCATATTAAAGCTAACTTTTTTTAGGGAAATAATGTGCATTAGTTAAAAATATGAATGTATATTTCGATGTTTACATAGGTGAATAATATATAGAAGACTTAGTTTAAGTTGATGTTGGTACCTTAATTCCATATTCCGTGTAGCTATAAATTATTTACAATCAAATCCCAGACTATAATCTAGTAAGCTACAGGCTACTCGTCAAAATTCGTATAGCATACAACACTGAATTATCAACGAGAACCTAACACACTATTGTTTATTCAATATCGAAGTCGGAATATTAATCCTTTATAAAGACTTTATCTACATATGAGCTGTATTATTAAGTAGACACACCGGCCGCAGACATGAAATATAACACACTTTACTTCGTAATATTACGTTCCTCTTGCAATATGAAAATTTATTGCAATGTATGGCTGTAGGAATACTCGTTTAATGTAGAAAAATGTGTATCAACTAATAACAAAGGCATTTCTTTGTTTTTTTAACAAGTTAGTTATTGCTACGTTAAAATACGGAAACGTTTATGACCTAACTACTATTAGAACTAACTGCATAGCGCTAACAATAAATTAGTTTTTAAATTGAAACTAGTTTGAGTTGAATCTCGGCGTTATTATAAAAGACGTCTATTTGATGTTGTAGTAATTTATGTACTCGTAATTTTTATGTGCAGCAAATTTGCACAGAAATACTTTATAAGATTTTTTTCACAAAACTATTTTCGTACACGATGACAAACATATTATAGGGATTTGCTGGAATCTTGGTCAGTGGGAAGGTGCAAAATGGTAAGTACTTGAGTGGGTACTAGATAACGTAGCTTCGGGACACAATATGGCGCAGATAAGACGCTTACGAGCCCGGATTTGTCTTATATACTTTACTTTTTATATTGCCTTCTATCTGATTTTAGTATTTTTCCTCGAGTTAAAATATTGCGTTAGGAGCAAGGTGCGGCGATAATACACCTGTACCATACAATGTATGTAAAGAAAAGATTTGTCACTGCAAATAACATTTTTAATTATTTTATACATATGATACGACAATAAAAACTGTGTTTATGTATAATTTTTTTAAAATTATTTTTGTATTAATTTAGCTCTAGGTTAATTTTAGCAGATGTTAAACACACATATTTAAACACTGTTGATTAAAAAAAATACTTACTCATAAAGTCTATTAAATGGATAGATACTTAGGTAACCGATTAATCTTTCGAATAGAATTGTGTTTTTGAAAGGTGATGAAGTTTTAAATGACGAAGTTGCCTTCGAAGCTTAAACAAAGGGATAAATTGAATCCTTTACTGGTCACATCAAGTACAGCAAACAATTACATTATGATAAACAGGACGCAAGTAACATGAATCACTAGCGCTTCCAGCTAGTCTTTGTATTCAGTTTGGCGGATGACGATAACCTTAATGTAAGCGCCGACACGGCTGGTGGTCCCAAGAAGGATTGCCTTTGTCGTGGTCCCTTCCGTGCCCTATTCTTTTCACTTCATACCGTTTCTCACTTGAGTAATTCGAGGACAATAAACATTTATTGTGCTAGTCTATTTGACAGACGATGGAGAAATATCGAATGAGTGAGTCCATATTTAGACCTCCGTTTATCTCGCGAAAAGAAAATAGTGTGTTTCCAAAAAGATGACAGTCATCACAAAACTAAACGTGAATTCGCAAAATGTAAAAACTGTTACAGTTCCACCGGAGACGGTTCGCTCGAGACGCTCGCATTCGTTTTTGCGACTCCCATTTTACTAAAGAAAAGGATTTCGAGGCTTCCTCTTTTAATAATTAACTTTTAGCCTCGTATATTTTAAATGAGATTTGATGCTTGCGAAGTGCAGTTAATAATGGAGTCTTGGAAGTTATTTTACTCCGTTTAATTTTCTTTTAGCGACGCATTTTATAGCTAGTGTTCGTATTTCTTTGTAAATAAACGCTGACATAAAAGTTGTAAACATGACGTTCCAATTTGTTTCTAGATATACTCGTATGAAAAATAAAACGCAATCGTTTTATACAAACATAAGTTTAAAAGTAGGTTATGGCACTCTTCAGAGACCGAAAAGAAATATTAAGGTCGTCAAAAGTCATGTCCGTAAGAGCTGAGGGATCCTGCATTTTGTATTCAGTATGGCAGTCAACGATAACTTTAATCCGGGTAAAGTGTCACCTTGAGTGGCTTACATAGAAAGAGCTTTTGTCTGGAGGGGGAGCGTGACCTTTTTCCGCCAGGTTTTCCTGCTATTGTCGGCGAAGTAATGTAAAATACATCTACTTATTGGGTAAATGGGTAAGATTTTCGTCATATTGCTGAGAACCTAGGTTAACGCGGCGCTCGACTCGGCTGATGGATTGTGATCGAAAACCTCGTTGATCATATAGCACGTACTTGGTCATTTAGTTCTACGATTGATCGTCGCTACAACAACTTTGAAGTAGTTTATTTTGTATTAAAAATAAAAC
The DNA here is from genome assembly GCF_905220415.1 of Colias croceus. NCBI lineage: Eukaryota > Metazoa > Arthropoda > Insecta > Lepidoptera > Pieridae > Colias > Colias croceus. The sequence goes on from NC_059546.1 coordinate 6,361,091, forward strand.
GTTTTGATCGTTTATCGTTATGTACTTTTATCGTTAACATATATAGCATTTATTTAGGTAGGCGTAAGAAGTCTGATTTATTGTAATTATTTGCTTAATTAATTTTCATTATAAATAGTTTCATTTAATTTATTCTATAGAACTATTCAGTCAAATTTTATTTTCTTATCTAACGCAGGAAACACATAGCATTGGTGCTAACAAATAACTGTTTTTCATGTATCCCATTGAATCCTAAACACAAAGTATAAAGTAAGTTATTACCCATAAAGTAAGAGACACTAAAGGACCTGATTACGTCAATTGTAACCATAGATAAAATCATAAGATTCGATGAGATGATAAGGTTCCTTTGTAAAAGTTGCAGAGTACGTGACAAATCTTCTAGTTTCCAAGTTTCGGATTGAAAACTACGATAGACTCGGGGACGACGTGCTCTGAATCTGTTATTAGTATCTTATTTAGGTGCACAGCTTTCGGAGGTGTTGTATTACAGATAAAACTGAATTGATGTAAAGTTATTTGGATCCAAAGAGACTTTATGGCATACTTTATTTTATCCGTCTCGGAGTTAACAGCCCAATTCGTGCGGTGTGCACCCGGAATAAACTCGAGGATTATTGCTGTGTTCTGTTCTAATTATAAATGAACTGCAAGCAAAAAATGTCTGAAAATAGGTGTTTTATACGCAGCACAGTCTTTGATAACGATACCACACATAAGTGTTCCTTATATTACTGATTTACTATGTAATTTAAAAGCCTACTTTTTCCTGTAAAATTGCGAAAATTCCGTTAAGGATGTTCAATAACATCAACAAAATATCATTCTACTCTAATGCACAATTAATACATGTCATAGACACGGAAACTATACACTTTATATTACATGCCAATCAATCACACATATCACGAATCATATTCCTGTAATACTAAACTAACATTCCCATAATATAGTGTCGAGATTCGCGTAGAATTAATATCCGTTGTACACCATCTCTTGTTCTCGGACAATGCAGACTGACAATCAGATATCTGAATTAACATGATTAGCCCGAGCAGTGAGGCGTGCCTAACCGAATACTTGTTCATTGAATGCATTCAATTTTATAATCATTTCTCGTTTTATTAGCTTTCTATTATGCTAGGATTAATTAATAACTTTCGAATGTTCAGATTTAGTTTCTATTTTGTTTGGCTTCAGTCTTTCCTATTACATAGATATATAGGCGGCAGCGAATACCTTTTCATAAATTACTTATTAGTAGTATAACGTAATCTTCGAGTACAAAAATAGTCTCGACTATCGCACTAATAAGATAACGAGACTAAAACTACTTGTTGTTTAAAGTTCATAAGAGATAATTCGCTGTCTTACAAGGATTAACAAGCAAAAACTACTCTGTATTAGAACATCACTATTGTGTTTATTCTTAAATACCTATCGTATTTGAAGGAAATTGACAAACGAATGAACACGAGATGAAATAGTTTTTTACGGTATAAGTGTGTCGGTGATGCGTAAACCGCCAAACACACTAGTCCTTTGAAAAAATATAAGCTGATTTACTGTAGTTGGCCAGTCCCACGTCCACTCGGCTGGAAAATAAAGGCGACCAGACAAACGCTTACAAATTGACTCCATGTTTTTCGAAGCATAAAGGTAGTGCATGTATTACCTTCTTGGATAATTCGAGGATGAGATAAATGCTTTATTAAGTGTTAGTTTTTTGTGACGGTTTCAGTATTTTGTTTGGCTTTTTACCGTTTCAACAAAGAAGAGCCGGCAAGAAACTCTTTCTTTGTTTACACTTACTATAGTTTTATCTAAAATATATTTGTTAGCTCTATACAGCGTATTCTATTTAATTATAAATTCCAAGAAATTAAAGCATCCACGAATAAATGAAAAAAATATGATGGCACCGAAAGATACCACAAAACGCAATTACTAAAACTTCATTGTCATTGAGGGATACTTAAACCGTATGTACAATAAAAAGGACTCAGAAAACCTCTTCATTACCGAGCTTTAAGGCATTAAGATGCTACAACGAGCAAATAAAGCTAAGATTACAAGTTAACCTCATGTTAGTCGAAACCCCCAATGATAAAGCGTCTCAGGAAAATCGAGCCGAGGAGGGTACACTAATCCCTCTTTAGCAAAAACGTTCCGTTCCAAAAAGTGATGGGTGGCTTCTGAAGGACGGGGTCTTCATTATCTAACCGTGTTTGCTGTTAAGCTAAGGACCTGGAGATTAGTTACCGCTTTAAATTAAAAATCACGAGTACTGACCTTTAGGATAATTCCGCATTTTTGTCCGGAAAAGATTTGAGCAACTCTTCCAGATATTTTTTGTTAAATATTTTGTTTGTCTACACTAATATTATAAAGAGGAAAACTTTGTTTGTTTGTTTGTTTGATTGTAATGAATAGGCTCATAAACTACTGGACCGATTTTGATGAAATTTGGCCCAGACAATCTTTAGACCCTGAGAGAGAACATAGGCTACCTTTTATTGCGAAATATGTACCACGGGCGAAGCCGGGGCGGACCGCTAGTTGAAAATAAAATATGGGAAATATAATAATTGTGAATGTTATCATAACAGTCGTCATTTTCATTAATACCTGCAGAAGCTTTTGTTTGAGTCTAGAGCAACAGATAGCACTTACATTCAATCCTTGGAGATAAATAAAAAATTAGTCTTTTATATACTGGTTACAAAAAAAAACAACTAGTGAAACAGGTATTAAATACTGTTATGTACCGTGTAAACGCTGTTTTGTATACTGTGAAAAATATAGAGTTATTTTTAATTAACCAATGTTCATGGTATAAAATATGAAATGATCCTGAAAAACAATTTAATATAAATCCTTTGAACGTGTCACTGTACCTAAACGGTAATGGACAGTTTGTTGAAATTTTCTAGTTCCCTACAACTTTATAGATTATCCGCCAAATACAGTTGCCATTTAGGTTTCCCAAAGAATATATTAATAGCGAAAGTTATATGAACAGAACCCGAATTCACACAGAATTCAATTCCAAATATTATAGTACTATTATGATAATTGGCTCCGTTCCCCTTTCGCTCAAGCACCCAGACCGGCACTTTGATATCGCTTTTCCATACAATCGCGTCATAAAAAGATTCACAGCCATACCTTTTGCGTATTTACCTTTGGAAATTTATACTCCCGCTGGGATCATGACCGAAACCGACCTTGTGATACAATGGCTTCTTGAATTATCATATTATTATATGCCGTAATATTTGTATGTGCAATAATGCTTTATCAATAAATATGACTATTCCTTGGTTTTTCTTCATTGTTATCTGCTTTTGTTTCTAGTCTCTTAACGTCAAAATCTAAATATTAGATCATATTTTTATAAAGGCTTTTAGAGGTTTATCATTTAATTTAGGGACTTTTAATGCATTTTTAATACATGTTCATAGAAGCGAAGCGACTTCATTTAATTATTTGAAATAAATAAATACGACATTTACTTTAATTTTCCTATTTGCAAAAACTCTTGTTATGTATCATCAAAGTAGGTTCATTAACTCATAAAGTTTATCAAGAAAACATTATTAACTACTTATATATTAACAAGAAAAGAAAGCAAATTAACTTGTTTTTATTAATAACACTACAATTAGCTAGCTTGTTGAAGAGCCATTCAACTTATAACGGCTGTGGATGATGTAATATTGAGTTTATTAAACTACTAAAATTGTATTCTAGATATGATGTTATTGTTCGTGGAAAATATCAAATCAGGCGATTATTATTGAATGGCTTTAATGTTGATATTATTAATATTAGTAATAGATTAGCACTTATTATTCTGTGGTCTGTGTTTTGCGGACTTAAACTGACTGTAAATAATATCTAAGGTTTTTTTGTGAGGAAATCATTTATGATGGTTCTGATGTAGGTAATTATTTATTGACTTACGTACTATTTTACAATAAAAGTTATTCACTAATTCTTATTCAATTAGTGCCAAATTATCAGAGTTTGTCAACTTTTTAAAAACTTGTGATGCATTTCTTTTTCAACATAGTTACCGCAATGTAATATTCAAAGAAGATTCACATCGGTAACAAATATAGTAATGATACAAGCAAAACATCCGTTGAAGTCGTTCAAAAAGATTTATAGTTGTTTCTGGTAGAGCGATAATCGGGCGGTACTCAAAATATTGCTGAACGCGAAAGCCGCGATGAAAGTACTTTATACAGAGTAAATAAGAAATCTCGCAAAAGGCCAGGGTAACCTGTACTCCGCTCCACTGATCAAAACTGCGAGATATGTCAAACGCAGATTGCTTCCGAATAAGACTTATGTCCTATACCTCCTTTTCACCACGAAATAAGACACAAAACTTTAACGATAACCATTCTTTTCTGTATTTAATCGCTCAGTTTTAGTGCGACGCTTGTAACCCAAACGTTTACGGGAGCCGGGTAATTAAAAAACTTTTCCGTTTCAAGAGCTTTAGTGTAAAAATGCAGCATATATTCTTGTTGTTCCTTTGCACCTTGCTCTTTTTCACCAATTAAATTCAGTTGTTTTCATTCTCTTTACAGTTTTTCAGTAAATAAATTCCTTTGATCCGACTCATATTTACTAACAAATATGTTTGTTACCTGCAACATTAGGAAATTAATGACAGACCCAAAGAAGTGTATATTTTTTGTGGAATGAACCTATTAAAACATAAAATACATTAGCTACCATAAATAAAATTTCATGATTATGATATTGGTAGAAATAAACTGACACAAATTTATTTCAACCTTTGAATAATGAAGGTATTAGTTTTCTTAATGCAAAAAAATTATATAACTTTGTTGTTAGAGTCGAAAGAATTCAGGGAGAGTGCCAATTATTTTAATTTTCCTGTCCTTTAAGCTTTTCTTTTGAAAGGTAACAAATGTATCCCTTTATTGTTTCTCCTTCATAATTGGTAGGAAAATAAAGCAGAATGCTTTGCGTTATATTCACGATAAATCACGCGTTCACCCTTGAATACTCGACAAAATTAAATAAACTCGACACTGTCAATGGGGATTTTTTCTCTCAACTCATTGTGAGCAATTTCTATGCCACTTTGCTTGTAATGGAATAAGACAATTGCTAGCAACGGGATCGATGGAAAATTTAATAACGGACTGTAGAAGTGACAGCGAAGTCGCGCGCTAAACTACGTATGTCGCACGCAGGCGGTAATTTGAAATCACATTGCAATGGATCTGGATTCTTTCAGTGGAATTCTAGAATGTTCTATGATTCTTTTTCCTCTTGAGTGAAAAATTACATACTCAAGATCAAAATCTTTTGTTTCTAGATTATAAATTGATAACTTATAAATAAACATTTACTTTATCTGTCAGTTAAATAAAATAAAACACGAGATCTTATGTCATAATAATGTTTGTTAAACTAAGCTTATTTACAAATAATATTGCTAAAATAAAAAATTAATTGTAAGAAGAAAACGTGTATAATTTATCAGAAATAACGTGTCAATTAATTTTATCATAACTAGCGTCAAAATAGTTTTCCAATAGCGAATATCACCCAATTAACATTGTTCCAAGACGCAGCACAGTCCTGTGGTTGATCGTGTCGGGAGCAGGTGTCATCCCATTATCAAATACACGACTATCGTCTCCTATCTTCCCGCTGACACTTAAGCAGATTTACGACGCTCTGTGACCCTACATTGTATTGTGACATTCACCTATAATATGACTTGCTTTTTCCGATTGCGTATCTGAGAACACGAATTTTTATGATAGACGGAACTTAACATTTAATAGTTTTATTAATGGAGCAACATTTAATGGAAACGATTCGAGACTTTGTTTTGAATTGAGTGTATTAGGTATAATAATTGTATAAAGATAATGATGTGTTTGAAAAAAATAAATTACAATTCTATTTTTTTCCATGATATTATTTTTTTATTGGAATTTATAAGTTTCACGTCCTCAAATATTAATGTATCTATATTCCTAGAGAATTATTGTACTACAAAATTACCAAACTATTCTTTTATAACTTATCTGGAAGTAATATATTTATTTAAGTGTAACAGATTAACAAACATTAATTATATAACTAACAAGTCAAGTGAATTTGAAATTGCTAACGGAATCAGTATTATTGTATTACTGCGTAATTGGAAATCAGGATCTAATAGAATTGATACACATAATAATATTATGTTTATCGAACTCTATCTATTAATTGGCTTGGCGATTATCGTAATTTATTCATTATTTTAATAAAAATATCTATTTGTCGATCGTTATATTAACTGTTTGTTTTTGTTATGTTTTGTGCGTAAGTTTTTCTGTAAAAATCACACTATTGCTTTGGTTTCTGTTTTAAAGCGTGTTGTTACGTTGACCTGAAACATAATTTGTGTGTAAATCTTCATCTTCTAAAGAAGATTAAAAAATATTCTTAAACTTCTTTAAAAGATTAGTTATTATTTATTAGTTTTTTATTTTATTTCAGACTTTTTTCAAAAATCAATATTGGTTTTTATACATTAAATGCTTAAACTTTCATCGATAAAGATACAATACGATACGGTTACTTTGCCCTTATTACGAAAGGGTGGAATTGATTGAATAACTTAGATAATCCCATATACGACATCACTTGATCCTGCTGCAAAGGGAACCCGCCAAAATTATTTTAGGGTTCCCTCTCATTGGTAAGTTGGAACTCTATGTATCTAAATATACAGGGTAAGTTGTAAAACACCGGCAACCTCGCAGGACAAGATAGCTAACATCATAAGCAACAACATTTGTTCTACGACTTTTGATAATTTGTTAGATTTTATTTTCATAGAAAAATAAATATTCATTTAATTTTCCGTTTGAATATTATAAACTCTACGCCTCCCAAAAATTACGTAAACAAGAAGCGATCGAGAGTGGGAAGGGAACGTCGCGTCGTCCATCCGATAATGAATAGAACATACACAAATGAACATAGACAAATATTAGGAGAGTACAATAAAAGTTTAAAAAATCATTTAAAAACAATTAATTGCGTTATGCCAAAAGTCGTAGAACAAATGTTGTTACTTATGATGTTAGCTATCTTGTCCTGAGAGGTTGCTGGTGTTTTACAAGTAACCCTGTATAATTTTATACAAATGTATGTAAAAGTTGTGTTTGTTGCATCACTTTGCAAAGAACGACATAACAGATTAGAATAACAACTCGATGTGAAATTATTTCTTAATATTTAGCATAGCTTTAAAAATCAAACTTAAAACACCTACACGCCTGTAACAAAAAAATATGAGCTTTCAAATTTTAATACGTAATATTCTTTGAGAGGTTTAAATGATCACAAAACAATGTAGATAGACCGAAAAGTAATATAAATCACTAATTAGTCGTAAAAATATTGTCTATGAGAACAGAAACCGCTAATACATATTTAATTTGTATAAAATTATAGCTTACTAGCGGTCCGCCCCGGCTTCGCCCGTGGTACATTTTTACATTTTCTCTCCATAAGAACCATCCTCGTACTTCAAGAAATGTAATAAGAAAAGAATTAACGAAATCAGTTCAGTTGTTCTCGAGTTATGCGCTTACCAACACATTTTGGGATTCATTTTTATATTATAAGATTATTAAGAAATTGTTAATATAAACCACATTAACCTGTTCAAACTTAAAAAACATATTGCCACTGAACGCCAATCCTAATCCACTGTGAATTTTTCGTAGCATTATAGGATATGAGATCGTATAAAACAGTCACGTATTTTTTAGTATTAGCGGGTGAGCGGTGCTCTTTAACAATATCATAACCAGCCTGCTGAGGCTATCGATGAAAGGTTGCCGCAGTTGCTTATTGAATTTTATTGTGAAAGGGTTCCGCTTTTCACCCCTGACCGCGATGGGGAAGTGTATTTATGTGCGCGTCTATCATTTTTAAATGGCTTTAAGTCTACGGACATATTTTCTTCCTTGCTTGTTGTTTTTTCACAAAATACCTATATTGTGTGTATGTTTATTTTATGTAATTATCGTTTTAACGGCGCTTATTTATATTTCAGTATACTGTTTCTTAAGAAAGGTTAACCTAATTAGCGAAATTGTATCAGTTGATACGCGGAACTTTCTTTATTTCTAGGAATAGCACACCTAGCCAGGATTTATAATAATTGTAATATTCTTGTAATAACCGAGTTCAAATAAAAGTTCGAAGGGTACTTAATAAATTAATAGACTGATACAACCAAGCCGAAATACTTCTACGCAATCCCCACTAAAGAAGCATTTTATTATATAGTGGTAAGGCTCAACAATGATTCGGTCTAATCATTACAATGTCTCAATAGAAAGGTCTTATACCCAACTTCAATCACAAATAAATGAAAAGATGTAATTCCAAACTTAACTTTTGTATTTTCTAAATTATATTTCGAAGGGAAATAAAATATCGCAAAATAAACGTTCCGTGCCGAGCTCGGTATTAATTTACTTAAGTCAAGTTAACCTTTACTTTGAACGCACAAATTTTACAGATCGTCATAATTGTTGTTTCTATTATTTAGAAACTTGGGAGTTGCGAGTTTGAGCCCCTTCACATTGTTTAAACACTCAGCATCAAAAACATCAACTATTTATAACTTGGCAACAGTTTATACAGCAGACATTTAGCAGGAGAGACATTTGTTAGGGAATTTTTAAATTTCTCTAAGCATTTTAGAATCCACAGGAATTTGAAGAGGGATGATAACAAGCATTAAAGTCTACGTTTTAAAGTTGCATATTTAATTTTTAATTTTATGGAGATTAGATTAACACCGCGTTCGATTCATTATCATTAACATTTTATAAATGAAAAGAACATATAAAATACGATTTCGTTATGTTCATGTTCTCATAGCAAATTATACGATATAAGTGTTCTAAAAATAGAGAAAAAAACTCTATGATACTGTTCATAAAATAAATTAATGTACTCTCTCTTTAAACTGTATGTATAAAATACCTACAATAATTCTTAACACATTTTCTGCAATCAGTAAATCTATGTTGTAATGTCCTCAACTTCAAATAAATTCAACAAACTTGGTGCAGTTGGTATCGGAGAATTTTCTAGTTTGTACAGTTCCACTGGATGTAATTGATTTTAATTTCACGAGCAGTATGTTCAGACGCATCCGAGCGTTAATGGAAAATAATTTTCTCATTCGAAGTTGTAAGAAGTAGCTGGCATCTCGGACTGCAGCTCACAGAAATTATATCAATTAAGCATTCCCTTTCCTATAGCGTGTAATAGACTTGTGAATTCACTACCCTCATAATTTAACACTTCACCAATTCCGTAAATTGTGAGTAATATAAAAGAAATTGAGGCTTTAGTTTAGCGCGCTGCCGCGTGGCCTGAAATGGCAGACTTCAATTTGTGAATAGAATTCATAATAAAAGCAAAATTTAAGTTTCAAATAACCGATATTCTCGAATTCCATGTTGGGTAGCGAAAATGGATAGATTTTTTTAAATATCCGCTGCATTTTTATATACCTCTATATGAAAAATGTTTCTGTTGATTTTAGAATTAATTCATTTATCTATATAGTATATTTTTATCTAGCAATAAAATTAACCCTTTAAATACTAATATATAATACAGTAGGCCAGCAACCGCGGCTTGTTCAGTAAAGGTCTCCCTAAAAAGATGGGAGCGCCGTAAATTATTTCGTCAGACAGGTTAAATTTGTTTCAAGATCGGATTTTTAGAGTGTTATTTAAGTCTTAAGGTCCTAATAGATTGATGGATTGGCTGACAACGTCATTAGGTCCGCCGGTCCGTTTTTCTCGACCGCGCCGAAGATAATTGGAGTGAATGTTTTCGTCCGCCCCTTAATGACTGGCAGTTTTGTTTAGTAACGGGACATACCGCCTTTTATTGAGCCGTTTGCGCTTAGCCCCTAAATGTTTGGACCGGTTGCGACTGGTTTTTCATTTAAGAGACTCCTTTTTAAGGATAATTTATTTTCTGGCTGCGCTGTCGTAAAATTGCGAGGTTTTTATTCGATCGATGAGCTTTTAAAAAAAGGGATAGATAATGTTAAGGTTTGCAAAATTGTTTTAGATTCAAGCATGGAATGTTTTAACATTTTATTAATATGAATCAATCAATGCATGTCTAATAATAAATTCTTGTACACAATATTTTTAATTGTCGTTAATAAAAATAGTACATGAATTCGTGTGTTAAGTTTCTTTAAACATATTCAATGGTAGACATGAACACGTATCAAACAGACAGACTGAGTTAATATCTCATGTATACTGATTTTGTATGGAATGTGCTAAATTAAGCCCTTCATTTCGTAACCATTTATTTGCACAGAGAACAAAACACTTTCCAAGAAATAAATTTTAATATGGGATTTTAGATCCGCACAAGGGTGACGTACTAAACTATACCTTATATAACCTGTAACTAGAATACGCAAAATACCTAGACAACGTAGCTAGAGAGCTAATGTTTACAGTTAAGAAATTTAATGTAAAGCTCTTTATAAGGACACACCAGAACATATACAACTTATCCCTATCTACCCTGTCTATCTCTTTGAAATATTTGACGATACTAAAAATGTCTATGGCTGTCCATAAAATACAGAGCTTCAAAGTTTATAAAATATATCAATACCAAAGCCATCAGGGTGCCAAAACAAACATCATTTCTTTCCACTAAGTTGAGCGCATTACATGTTTATCTAAAATCTTATTTTGCGTGGAGACCATCGATATTTTGGCTGTCCATACGTCACCCCGGAGTGGTAGATTGATCACCGTTCCAATTGACATGCCTTTCCGCCCTCACGTCCTCTGAAGCCCACCGTATCTGGGACGACCTACGTGAAAAAAATATTCAAAGCAATAGTGTGTGAGAAAATTACACCCATACCAAATTATAGCATCCTTCTTTATTTTTTTGCGTCAGAAAAACGTTTTAAATGTGTTGCTTTTCAAAGCGGACGCCTTTTATTGACGATCCTTAATTGACTGCGATTCTGTTAGGGGATTCTAATATTAGAATCACCTTCCCTTTAAGTGCAAACGACTAAAATAGATCGTTTAATGCTATAATAAAGAATCAATCCTTTAATGACATTTATCATGATAAAAGAATAAGCTTGTATACCGAAATAGAAATAGGTACATAAATTATAAGTCTTGAAAATGTCGATGGTAAGAAAACCTAATCTAGGCAGCGTTTATGAATTTTTTTTCGATTCCATGTAAAATGTCAAAGAATGCAGGTGACAAAGTCTTAACCACTTCTAAAAGTGATTTAGACACAAAGACAGCTGAGTGCAAGTGATGAGCAAATCCGGTTTCCTAGTGAAAAAGCTGTCATGAACGTTTTCAAAGAATTACGCCGCATGACAGCCCGCCACTGTGGTACAATGTGCATACGAATGTAACGAATACCGCACATAACAATCGTTTCGTTTGTTTTTTCGGCTTTGTGCGAGATTTATTGGCTGGGAATCGTGAGTGTTCGTGACTGTGCGCACTTGTGCATTGCCATAGATTTTATTATTTATCGCTGAATTGTTGAAATCTAAATGTGCTAGTGCTAGGTGATTTTAATATTATTATATTATGATATTATTGTCTTCTTTTCGGCTCTTGATATTTGATTAAATTTATGAAGTATATATCAAAATATCACCCAGGATATTCCCAATAATATTACTCTCTTTTGTATACAAAACCCAGTCATGCGAGTCTATTGTATATTGATCTTATCTTACATAATATAATACAGTTCTTAGGTATACTTGCACGACCTCTGCTCTATTATATTATTAAACTCCAGCGCATCTCTGCTGAAGTGACGCCAAAAACGTGACTGCGTTGCGAAATCAAAGTTTTCGATAAAATTCAGAAGATCCACTAAGAAAAAATAACGACATCGTCCGGGAAACTTTATTGAGATTCTGCATAAATTATATTGATGAAACCTTTGTTCATTGAACGTGCGTAGTTAAAAATTTGTTTTATTTAGATATTGTTTCTAATGTAAACTTACTTAATAAGCTAATATTTATTTGAAATCATGGGTACATGAAATTTAATATGAATTATTGTCATGAAGAAAAATTAATCAAAGTCCAGTGTAAAATTTATAAACATTTTTCAGTTATAAAAATTAAATTTTATCAACTTAGATAGCAGTCAAAAATACTTTTTTAATCATTTTGCTTTATCATCACATTTAATTCTCATTTTCAATTAAACTTGGATTCTTATTGAATGTAAAATACTTTCGCAAATCGTATGACAACGAAATTTATGAAGTTATTGTCTGACCCCAGAAAAGTAATATCAAGCTGAATCTGTCCTCAAGGTAGACTGTATCAGCACCTTATGAATTTATGCTGCGTCCCTTAAACTTCGAGACAGTGGTAACCATTCTTTATTAAATCTACTTCATAATATAGTCAGTATTAATTTATCAGAGGTAATAAAGCATTGTGAAAAAATATCCGATTTTATTCGTACAAAACGTGAAAAGTTTATCGGTAATTTGTAGCGACTGATCCGGAAAGTAAATTGCTATCTTCAGCCAAACACAGCTCGAACGTGTCACGAATACCGACGGTCGATCCGTGAATATAAGTATTCTCATTAAACCTACCATTTAGCTTGACTTGTTACTGGCTTCCTCTCGGAATACTAAGGATACCTAACCATGTTTACTTCTTCCCTAATTACGCACATTTGTGAACAAGGTATTTTTTTCATTGATCATAAAATAATAAGTTAATGATTTATGATACGTTGCGGAGTTTTTCTCGTTAAAACATAAAAGAGATTTAACATCAACATATCAATAATTCTAAATATAAACTTAATTAATTACATTTATACCTGGTATTATTATCCCATTGAATGTTAATTATAGTCCAATATAAATATAAATGTTCGTGCAATATTTGCCAAAGGTAATCCTAACGTAATATTTGTTTAATTAAGTACGATAAATTGAGCGCTAGAATAATCCGGATTTAAAGATTAAAATCCCAAAATTGTACCATACGCTCGTAAAGTGTAACCATAGTTTGAGCTCAATTTACCCACTTAAAGTAAAAGGATGACGCATTAATTCAAGTGCAACACGAAAAATGCATTAGTCGCAAGTGGCCGCCATTCATCATTGTCCTGCGTTTCTTCGTAGCGTCGTTTAACGAAATGTTACAGCATATTGACACTCAATTTATAGCGAAACTTTTAAACTATGTACAATTATTATATTTTAAACTGTATTTCGATTGTTGCTTACTGCTTGTATAGAAATCGATCAGTAAAACTGATGTCAATGCATTGACCTAATACCTCAATCCCGGAAATAAATTCCATTTATAATGTTTCGATTCCATTGTCTATGCGAATTCTTAATGGAACTTTTAAAATAAAATGGTCTGTTTTAATTAACTTAAGAAAGAAGATAGAGATTCTAAATTTAATTAAATTAACTCAGAGTCACTTGCTATGAATTAGTCTGCAGTATTATTTTCTTGTTTGGCGAATTTCTTATGAAATGGCATATTTATGTTTCGTAATTTGCTTACAGTAGTTTAACTTGATGTAGTAATGAAATTTTCTTGGACGTAGGTGAATAGACATTGAATAAGCCTTTAAAAGTTGCGGTTGGACTTTTCATTTTTACGTTTTCCTTTTTAAATATAGCAGGTCAAGGATGCACAGTTGAGCACATATTACTGCGCTGTATTTTATTACAAAATATGCTTAGGTTTGTGTAGAAGAGAAAAGTAGCTTCCGTATATGCTGATTAATTTAGTTTTACTATTGTGTTGTTTTTGGTGCCAATTATAATAGTATCCGTTAACCTGTTAATCGCCATACGCCGTACGAAAAAGCCGTAATCATGTTAACGTACAATGAAAAAAAAATATTAAAAATCGTCATTTTAATATTTACATAATCCTGCTTCCTTAGTAAATTTGTATGCGAGTTCATTGAATTAAACTCTCAGTTACTTCGGTGTATTGAATCAAGTCGGAATTTATTTACTACTTAAGGTCTAGTGTACATTTATTTACTTTTAACTCACAGACATTTAACGATAATTTTACCCTTGCCAATATTTAAAAGTTCTTTCTCAGAGGCAGTTAACATTTCATTAATGTTTTAAAGTTTATATTACGATAACTTTTAATTAGAACGGAATTATGAACTCTTTTGACTATTGAGTGTGGAAATTAAATAGGTAGGTATCTTGGGTTAAACCAGACAAAAGTTAAAATAATTTTCCGTTTTGATGCCAAAATAAATATTAGATCCTAATTTTGAGTTCTTTTTTAGGATAAGAGGATCAGTGATCGAATCATAGATTTGTAATCTTTTTTCCTATTATAATATCAAAAATATATATTAGTAATTCTTCTTATGTTGCCAACTTATAATACACTTAGGTAAAATATAAAGGTAAGGTAAATAAATGAAACGACATATTTTTTTGGACATTTATTTATTTAGTTTACACAAGTAAAATTTATAAATTACACATTTATTGTCAAAGTCAACGTAATATATAAGAACATGATTCAAGTTATGAACATTCGGAAATATTGTTTACATTATCATTTTCTAACGCTACTTAAGCTAATTTTCTCAGATAACATTCATCAAAAATGTATGAGATTTATGAAACAACAAAATCTTTTGATAATAAATTACATTTTATTAACTTATAACAATATAAGGTACATAAAAGGAAATTTATGTAGCCATGGTTTTACAAATAAGCGGAAGAGATGACCAATATTTTTATTTATTTATGCCACAAGTTTTTTTAATTCAATTTACTGTATTTTTCTACACAATGATTCGAACATAAATATTATCAACTAAAAATTAGAAAATTAATTTAATTGGATTAGAGAATCAGAATATGGTATTATGTTCATATATACAATCATAATGTAATAGATGAGCATAAAATATAGATATGATTTATTAAAATTATACTTTTAAACATAACAATTATTATTATCGCTACTTACAAGTGTATATTTCATACATACATTCTTATTATATCACATTTCTATATATTCGAGATCAATATTAATTATATTTAAATACTGTAAATAAAAACCCACAAATGTAGAGCACAATCTTCTGTATCTTTATGGAAGTATTTCTATGAATTCATATGAATTCAACTTTATGTAAAGTATACACAGACTTTTCTTTATGCAGACTTTTTCAAGTATAGTAAATGCATTGAAATGCCATTACTTCAAGGTAATAAACAATCAGTAGCCTAGTGGCAGTGAAAATAGGACAAAATATTCTTCACGGCTTAACGATCAGGCATACGTACTTACAGTTAGTTATATACATATCGGAGAATAGTAATTAGTATGGCTTGTATTTGCGTGAGGTGTTGAGTTATGTAGTAGGAAGTCGCTCGCGCTCGTGCGGGTAAGTTCCTCGCTCGCTGCCACGCCGCGCCCGACACCATAGGTACGTCCGCTGGGCTTAGGTTTACATCTATTTCTATTCGAAGAAATATAAACTTTCAGTGTTTATCCACTTAATATCAGATAGCTGTACAATGTACATATTGACATTGCAGATCGAATGGTATATTAAATGTATGTAAATATTGCTGTTAACTGAGTGGAAAATAATACAAGAAATATTATAGAAGCTTTCGATTAAATTTCTGAGAATATCTTGTTGTAAAGAGAACTATTTTATGTATAATAGCTATGTTTTGTAATAAATCTACGATTCAATTGGCAGAATGTATACGATGTTAAAATAAATTAATACCCAAACAATTTTTCAAACAAAAATTTAAAAGACCAAACATTCAACCTACTATATTCATATCTCGTATCCCAGCACAGAAAAGCGACAAATTTCAAAATTCAAATAATGTAACTCACTATGTAAGCTAACTTGGCTTTCCATCTTGCCCAGCGCGTTGACGGAGGCACACACGTAAGTCCCGAAATCGTTGAGAGCCAGCGACTTTATAGTCAGGTTCATCCATAAAGAATACTCGTTCACCGAGCGCTCCGTTATACGGAACTTTGGATTCTCTAGCAGTTTATCGCTCACCAGCGCTGTGAAATGTTAAATCTCATTCAATACACATTGCCTTTTATTTCTAGAGGGTTTTAGGATAACGTTGTTATTGGCGTGAATTGTTTAACTGTTAGTGTGTGTGCGTACTTTTAATATTTTTATAATTGAGCTAATAAGTGAAAAAATAAAGATTTTATGTATACCGTAAATGATCATTACGGTATTGCAATATACAATTAAGGTTATTGATTCAACGTTATTCTCAAGCTACTACCTAGCGACCTACCAGTGTTTAATTAATATTATATGAACAAATGATCGTAAAATATACATATATTCAAAGAGATCTTTGAAGTAGTCCGTAGTAATTTCAATTATATCAATTTTTATAAGTAAGATAACGATATTCAATCATATATTATCGTTATTTTTCTCATTAAAATATATATTGTATTTTATAGAAATATGTATTGTATATAATAATATGTAAACTTATTGTAAACGCGATGAGAAATATTTTAATAAAGAATCCGTTAAATAAGATTGGTGCCACAGAACCACTTCCTTTTTACTACAAAATGTTATTATTACCTTAGATCCCACATTTAAACGAAAACATAGCCTTTTTTAAAGTATAAATAAATAAATAAATAGAAAAAAATCGATCACGATGCGGGATTCGAACCCGCGTGTTCCGCCTTTTATATTTATAAACCAATCGAATGCTATAGAAACTAAAATAATAGCTGAAATCATAGCCTTTCAAAACTTGAAACAAAGAGTGAAGCAATTCACTAAGTAATATGCGGAAGATCAGATGAAATCTGTCTTCAGTGAACTCCGATTCGTACTACATAATGCGATCGAGATGTCAAAGTTCTCGATAGAACAGACATTAGTCTCCAGTAATTTGTCTCTCAATTGTCTGGCGGATTTCCAACTGCTAGATAACCTAATGTTAATTGACCCCACGCGTGGTTGGCAGAAATGCTGTTTTAACATTTTTGATGATACCTGTCTAGATTAGTCTTTTACGCGTTGTAAATAGAACACAAGATATTGTATTAATTGTTTTTTTTACATGAGTTATCGTGAATAGTGAACAACAAAAAGCTAAGTATAAAAACTGTGTTGTAAATAGTTTCTTAATTTCTTATTCATATACTTTACTCAGTACAATTATCAAATCGAAAACATCTTAACATCTCAAAATACCTCGAAAAGTGATACTATATTAATGTTTTTATATAGTATATCAATAAAAACAAAAGTGTACCTTCTCTTCATAATCTAAATCTCATTTAAACTCTTGGGCGTTGGTGTACTCATGGCACGATCGTTATTACGTGCGTAAAATAACTTTTTTACTAGCAAACTTTAAGATTTTCCTTGTCAAAAGTCGAAATCTAAAATATGTCTCGAGGGATCACTTTTAAGTTATCCCTTTTATTCGAAAGAAACATGTTTAAATATTAATAACGTGGTAAACTTTTATCGCGCAGTAATACGGAAGGATTTTAAGAGGCATACAAATAATATTATATTTTTCATAATTATTATAATAGAAAATACTTACAGTTACCATCCTCCCGGTACCAGGAGTTCATAGCTTTCGGAGAGGCTTCTATGTAGCACTGCAGTTCTACGTCACTGCCGAGCGGCGCCCCCACTAATTGTAGCGCGGCTTTTACTTGTGGTATAACTGGATTAACATAAGAAAACATGAGATTGTTTGTCGGAATTTCTTACTCTAATTAGTATAATGAAGTTAAATTCTTATAAATCCCATGTTAATGTTGTTTTACTTTTAATTAAAGACACAATTTAACGTTTTCTACATACTCATGACTCACGGAAACAAGTTTAAGACAATAGCTAAATTGAGTAGGTACACTAGGTACCTTACTTTAATGGTTGGTATATTAAAGTTTAAAATTTTCGAAGTGGTCATATAAAACAAAGCCACGTTTTATACGAATCTTCGAATTCCCTGCTAACTTTCGGTTGCAATTCATGAGCGGTACAAGTTGTGACACCTGATGACTTACAATGCACTTGCACGTGATACCGGCGACTGACGGTGGGCGGCACGCCGTTGCTCGCAATGCAGTAATATGCGCCCATGTCAGCCCGCTGCACGTGAGACAACTCGAGACTCTCGCCTTTAAAGTTATCTAGCACTGAAAGAAATTGGTCGAGAGGTGATTTATAACGACACTCCCAAGTAACAGTTATATGATATTGGGACCGATTTTTCAATCGCCAGACAATTTTTATCGGAGGATTTATTTTGACGTTATAGAGATAATGAATGAGACGTATAAATTGCTGGTTTTAATAATGTTCTGATCGGATAGAGATTATTATATACCAGATGTTCCTATTTGATTTGGCTTTTCAAATATAATTGGAAAAGACTCAATTTTATGGTCCTTTTATAAAAAAAAAAATAATTTCTTAAAACAAAATGAGAATTTTCTTCTTCCTATAACAGGCTCTGATGAAGGCTTTAGTTACCTTTATTTGTTATTGAAATATTAACCTTAATTGGTTCCAACCATCATTCATTAAACCGCCAAAAATTTAGAATTCTCAATATAAATGTAGCTGTTGCTTACATAATATTATGATCGACATTTTTCGGAAACTTACATGTTTCATAAAATTGTACGTTTCTTTTTTTATAGAGCTTTTAATGTTATGCTGTTCTCTTGATCGAGCACATTCAAATAGAAATAAATATTTATGTTTGGTTACAAAAAATAGCAGAGAGAAGGCAGAGAGCGAACAAATTTAAATGCAAGCAAAATATGGGTTAGATATAATATAATACTATGCGAATGTATGCTTGTGGGTAAGAGTGACACATGACAAACCCAACGCTAAAATATTCAGTTTAGCATTCTCGACCAGAATGCTATACAAAAATAAACAATACAGATTTTTTTGCCAGTAAATGGAACTTTTATTGTTTATATTTTTTGGGAGAGTGAAAAAGGATGTTCTGGGAGTCTCTAGAAAGAAGTGTGATTATTCTAGTGATCTATTACGGAATTATAACCTCATATTTAATATAATTATTAGGGTCTGTAGCTGCATCACCTAAACTTTGTCACATAGTTTAATAGTGTAATAATTAGTATTCCACACTTAAAAGCTACAACAACTTCCGATATGATACATTTTAATACAATTTAAGTTTTTAATTTGCAAACAAGATAACGATAAATACGATATAGTCTTGTAAAACGTCCACTTTAAATTTAATATTTTCACAACATTCTTCACAGTATTTGTTATCAGCTATCTCTTGTGATGAAAGAAATTCTTAATAGAATGTTTTCGTTTATTGAATTCCTTCGCGTATTAACGTATTATTTCCCAGTTTATTTCACTTATTGCTTTTCTTCGTATATGAAGTTTCTGGAGCGCGAAAACACATACGATATAAAGCACAAACAAGGCAATCACGGGTGAAAAGTTTCACCGTTTCTTTAAATCAAATTTCGTTTTGAAATCGTTTTTACTAATAATAATTTCTCTACATAAAATCTTTTATCATGCGAATACGGTTCATTTAACGCGGTATTAAGTGAATTTGTCGAACGACGTATTTAAAAATGAACGAGCAAAGAGTTGTGGAATGATAAAAGCAGAAAGAATTATTGGAACCTACGATGAGTGGTTTTGTATTTGAATATTCTTTATAATATCAATGGGTTCGTTCATACGAATGGAAAACAATTCACTTGGAATTTTTAAGGTAGTCTGACATTTAAAGAAAGATTTTATCGTATTTTCACTTGGTTTCTTTATTTTTTCAGTGTAAAATTTTACTGAAATAATAATTTGAAGCACAGAATATCTCCGTTCAAAGTTGCATATAGCTTTGATGTTATAAGTCATTGTCGTAGTAAAACTTCTTTCTTTCGCTTAAGAATTTATTCGAAAGTTTGCAAGAATAAAGAATATACGGCTAATGCGCAAATCCAATTCTGTAGTGGTGAAACAACAACACAAGTGGTAAAGAAAAACATCACAAGGAAGCAAGAACTACTAAAATCAAAAGTTAGGCGTCCTGAGAGCTTTGCTTAAAATTAGCTTAAAGTTTTACATATAATTAAGTATTCAAAGGAGAAAATCTTTCCATAGATTTTAGCTTTATATAAATAAGAGAATAAGAGAATAATTACAATGTTATCTATTAAATAGACCGCCTATAGTCGAGCCAATTTAATAGGCAACATTTGACGTCTATCAATTTTATCTTCGAAGAGAGGTAACCTGCTTAAAAACATCGATTAAAGTGAATTAATCGATACGGATTTGAAACATTTGTCAATCGAATTTATTAATTTATGATGATTTTTATGCACAAGTAATCAATGCATTCGATTCTAGATGTCAGATTTCGATTTTTAGAGTAACGTCTCTAGTATTTAAAAAGAAAAAAGGTTTATTGACACAAAATTGTAGCGACGTCAGTTCTTCAATTCAGAAATTGTTTATTATGTTTAGTATATGGTTTATCAGTAAAATGAAATCTTAAAATTACTTGTATCGGTCATTATTATTATAAATATGTAATCGTAATTGAAAAAAAGTTAAGCAAATGTGCAGTTCTAACAAAACGAAATATCATGTTATTCTATGTCGTCGTTACTAGGTTACGTTGTTGAATTTTGATGAACTGTCAAATGTTGCCTATTAAAATGGCTCTACTATAGATATAATCAGACATCAGTAGTTTTATTTCTGTTTCAATTAATCAATGAAACAGAAATAAAACGAATCTACCCGGCAATCGGAACGTCACTTTTGAAGGTAACATATTAATATCTTTATTCTATAATTAAAAATATATTTACGCGAAAACGCGAAATGCTCACGGTTCACGCAATAAAAATCAAAAAGGATGAAAAGGAATTTGTTTTGTATTATACATGGAATTAAATTACCATACCATATTTCTAATATTAAAAACGGCAAACGTGGAATTAGCTCAACGGTCATACGAGCTCTCTGAAACATGACGTCTGCTGTAAATTTTGAATTTAGCTAGCAAATTAATATTTGCAAAACTTGTCTATGTACCACGAAAGCACATTCACAGAGAAGTAATTACCTACTGTGACGTGTATCTATAATTCACGTTAGAGGAGCGAATGAAATCAAATGGGTTTATTTTGTCCAGTTTTCCACGCTGTAATTAACACACAGATTTGAATGCAAAGGGAACATTAACCAACTACGCGCTATTTCAGCGGGACGGCAATCGAACGTTGAAATTAGACACATCCCAACCGTGAAAATGGGCATTATTGCAATGACAGCGTACATAGTAGACTAATGATTCGCTTACTTACAAATATGACCCATATGTAGCCGGGACAGTTCATTCTGTTTTATTTTTCTTGTAATAGAGATTGGAAATTATTGCTGTAATTAACGAGCATGTACTGAGTATTTCTTGACCATGACCTTTCAGCTTATCAAATCGTTAAAACGTATTATATCTTATTACGTATCTTTTTATTATAAGAAAATAATTGATACTATCAATTGCAAAACAATAAGACTGCAAATTAATTAAATTAAAGTATTTAAAAAAAGTTAAAGCAACTATAACTGAATGCTCGACTCGAATTTCAATTTGCTATTTTATCGTCATTTTATATTCCATCAAAGTTAAGAAGTAATTAAAACCGTTCACTGTTCGAAATTTAATGAATTTAAGGATAACAAACCCGTCTATTAGAGAATAAAAAAAAACAAAAGAACATTAAGCGTTCATTCGTATATTATCTTGGAAGTAGTCTATATCTTGGAAGTATCTATTTGTATGTTACAGATAGGCGTGTAACTGGGTAAAAATATATGTAATCATATATTATTCACCATACATTGATATATGCGACAGTGCCATATATACTTGTTATGGAGCACGATCTCTTTTACGAAGGTCATACGAGAATAAAAGCTCACACCTAAAGAAAATTATTGTCGTGAATCCGAGACGTAATGTACACTTGATATTATCACGCGAGGTTATGGCATTATTAAACTAGACCGTATGTATCCAGTGACGCAAAAAATATACGTGACTCTTTTACACAATTTTTCGCCGTTGAAAAACCACCCTCCACAAATTCAAGACCCGTACTGACAGCCGCGAATAAATTATGTTAATGAAGCATTTCAAAGCGCATCCGTTGATTCGTCCGATAACGTGCCGCTTTTTCTTCAATTTGCATAGCTTTTACCTGTTATTATAACTATAACTATTCATTTTAGTCCGTAATAATCGCAAGAATTTCTGCAGTCACGATGAAATGATAGAGAATTATTGTAGCAATTTGTAGGTCAAATAAATGTTATTATTATCAGCTCTGATTTGTCCAATCAGTTGATAAATGAGAAATTCTACGTAATATTACAATTAATGTCGTTTATTAACAGAATGCAGCACAGAATTATATTGCTTATAATTATATATTGAATATTCTAATCTATATCTATATTATATATATATAAAACTCAAAGGTGACTGATATAGTGATCTATCAACGCACAGCCCGAACCACTGGACGTATCGGGCTGAAATTTGGAATGCAGATAGATGTCATAACGTAGGCGTCCCCTAAGAAAGGATTTTAGAAAATTCGTCCCCTAAAGGGGTAAAATAGGGGATAGAAGTTTGTATGAACTTTTTATTCCTTGGATGTATTTGCATGAAATTGGGCATGTAGATAGATCATATGACGTAGACGTTCTGTTAAGATTTTTTTTTTTAATTCATCCCCTAAAGGTGTAAAATAGGCAATAGAAATTTGTAGGAAACTTTTTATTCCTTTGATGTATTTGCATGAAATTGGGCATGTAGATAGATCTTATGACACGTAGGCGTCCGGTAAGAAAAGATTTTCGAAAATTCATACCCTAGCTTTGCCCTGCGGTTTCAGTCAGTAATCTATATATATAAAACTCAAAGGTGACTGATATAGTGATCTATCAACGCACAGCCCAAACCACTGGACGTATCGGGCTGAAATTTGGCATGCAGGTAGGTATCCCCTAAGAAAGGATTTGGATCAATTCTACCCCCAAGGGGATTAAATAAGGGATGAAAGTTTGTATGAAACTATGTAAATTTTATACCGATCGGGCTTAGACTTTGCATGCATAAAGCTACTATGACGTAGGCATTCCCTAAGTAAGAATTTTGTCAAATTCCACCTCAAAGGGGATAAAATATGTGATTAAAGTTTTGTAGTTTTGTAGGCCCTAAGTTTTTACATACGCTTAAAAAATGTACCAAAGCCGCAAAAAATATACCTAATTAATATTAATACTTCTTAACGCGAGCGAAGCCGCGGGTAAAAGCTAGTATCAAATATGATTCGTTTCTAAATTAGACAGGAATTTCAAATTACCAAAGCACCTTTTAAATATATTGGCATATATTTTTGAATATCCTAAGAAACGGAATAAAAATTTAAAAGAAACTTTACTATTAGCTAAGCTCAACACAAATCGAATATTTCTTGCCGCAAGCGTCTAATGAACTTAGCGCGGATACAAATGCAGATTTTGCATAGGATCGCGACGAAATTGTAAATTTATTTCTAAGAATTACTAACAGACCTCATTTTCCTGGTACGAGAAGGAACATAAATGCAATTTACAAGCTAAATCCATTAGAGTTGTTTTTGTAAGTGTGTTACCATGTAGGTGCCGCGAAAAAAAAAACTTTTCTTCGTTTTAACAAAGTCTTCAGAAGTTTTGTGCTGTTGGTATTTTAAGCTAAATGTCACGTTGAGGAAAAGATACCGTCTACATTATGCTAAATACGATTTATTCATACATGGAACCGTAGGTACCGTAGGTAGGACTTTACAATTACAAAATATACTAAATTTGCATATTAAATACTTTTGTATTAATTAAAGAAAGCTTAAAATTTTGACTAAGTTGAATAATTAGGTACTCTTATGTAAATACGTATTAATTATAATCTATGTAGTTATGTACTATGTATTTTCAGCTTGTTCTGGTATGATGTACCTACGTAAAACTATAATTAAAGTCGAAACATGATACGTTTTGCTCACACAGGCCGTCGATAAATTGTTGCACATTTTAGGAGATTATTAAAATACATTTAACGATATAATTTCACCACGTTCGGTAAGCAATAATGAACCGCGTTCAATTTCGTTCGTTAATAATAATTAGCATTTAATTAAACGGAATTAACAGTAGTGATATCGCAAACATAATTTTATCAATATTGGAATTATGGGTATCATGAAAATTGTTGATAAAAGATGCTTTGAATGTTATGTTTGAAAGTCATGTATTTATTTGAAATATTTTCCATTTCATTATTGTCAGGATCATAAATAAGAGTATTTAGTGATATGGAATAGAAAGTGACGAATACCGATAATAACGAAGAGAGAGATGTAGAGCTTCATTTAAATAAATAATGAACTGTAAAACAATTTTTTTTTTCATTAATCATCATAGTATACCTGCCTTGCTTGTATTCAATATACAAATCCTACTTTTTAAAGTGTGTTTTTTTCTTTGATTAAACGTGACGGTTGCAATATTGCGCTGTAGAATTTTTAGGTTCGGTCTATTTAGTTTCAAATACAATGTCATACTCTATTCTTAGTTTAATTACACACAACCGATATGTTTCGGAATATTTCCTTGTAAATTTATCTCGTAAAAGCCAGTAAATCGTGACAGACATATTCTCATCAGATATTATTAAATGTGTGGCGTTAGGCTTGCATATTATACATTATTACATTCCTGTCACGTAAATATATATGAGCTTATCAAATTCACGGCCGGCGTATTATTGTATATGTTCAATTTAGATTTGACACTGATTTTACGCGAACTAATCATATTGCCGTTGAGCCACAATTGCCTGAAATTAATTGCTTAGATTACGTCAAGGTGATAATTGCGTATTACAGAACTAAATGGGGACTACATTTAATGTAATACCGATTCGGATGAGACGCTCATTTTACGTGGTTTCTAGACTAGTTTTGGGAAATATTATTAATATAATGGAAATTTTAAAACTACGTAAAGAGTAAGAGAAAAGAAAAATATATTTTAAATACACAATACTCATTATAATTTTTTTTTTAAATGTTTCTTGGTATTGGAATAAAATGTCATCCTATTTTATTATTTAAATAAACACATCTACTGTATAATTTTCTTTAGTGAAAAGACTTAGATGTTTATAAACTGTTAGCAGAAAACAACTCTTAATTACATCTTATGAAGTAGAGACCTCGGGGCACAAACAAGAGACATTTTTAAATAAGTCCAGTGCTCTCAGATACCTCCTACAAACTTTCTTACATTGTAATATTAGTGTAGAGCAGCTGAAATAGTTTTAATTAGTTTTTTCTGCGAGCTTATTAAAAGTATTATCTCAGTTTCCAACAACGTTACCTTGTTTGGTTTAACGGGCCCGAGAGCGAGCGGGATGCGAATTCATTATTTACCTTAATCGGATAATAGTATCAAAAATGAATAAATTAAATACACTGTCACTGTCTGGGGCGAATATTTTAGTTAATTCGTAAACTTAATACTATTTCCCTCGCCGGCAACGAGTTAAGACGTTAATTAAAACACTTTGCCTAACTTTTAGTACTGAATTTCTGAAGTACGGTAAGTAATCAGCTTAATGGATCAATCGGAGATCAAAATAAAGCCATGATTGTAAATAACATTGCCAGATGCTACAAACTGTGTTTTGCTTCATTGCAATAATGATTTATTTGAATATTATCGCTTGAAGGCTCTTCAGCTATTCAAAATGTGTGTAAACACGTCAAAATGTTATAATAAATATGGTTAAACGAATATTAAAGCATGTTTACCATCAAAGTTAATATGATAAGCCAAATTAAAAACAAACAAATGACTACAAAGTTTGCGTTCTAAATCAGAACCAATGCTGAATTAACTCTATTTGAATCTCAATAATATGCAATACCTTGTATAATTAATGTTTTTAATGTAAGAAATATCTTTTACACGACAGTTCCCGTAACATATCTAATAACACATACATTTCATAATTAATGGTATCTAAGATATATTATCGCCTGGCTTGTACTAGTTTTTACGATGTTGTGTTCATCGTTAATTGTCGTTTGTTGATGAACCTTTTTTAATAAATAAATAAATAACAACATTGCTTTAATAACATGACGGTAACGGCAAAGTATTCACTTTAAAATGAAATGTTTATAATGCTGTAATTAAATATGGAAGAATATGCATTCCTATAGTTATTGTACAAAAGAAATTCGTGTTTGAAAAATATCAAACTTATTATAGTTGAGTTAACTTATAATAATGCACAATGTAAAAAGTTTTAGGACAATAGTGGGCTTGTAGCAGCACGGGGTGCTTTATTTGCAATCTCGTAAACGAGTCACAGTAGTGAATGTTATTGTAAGCTGTATAATAAAAGTTTGTCACGTTATGTTGGAATAATCTTGATACTTGACATTGATTTTATATTGTAGATAATCATATAGTATATATTATTATAATATAATATAGTTTTATAATATTAGTAGTTTATTTAAATTGTGATGTATGTAAAATATAACAGAGATTCTTAAAGACTTAGTTATGTTTGATTAAGAACTCTGATTAAATTTGTTTCACTGTTAATGTACAAACAATAAATACGCATAAAAACAACCAAAATAATAAAAAAAATAATTTAATATTACCTACAAATTTAATAATATCATCTAATAAACTAAAATATATCCACGCAACTCGCAAAGAAACAACACAACAGCATCTACTAAGTTTCACAGCACACCTTATGAAAATGGCAACATTTATAATCATAACACGCTAAGAAATTATGAAACATAAGACGTGTGTAAAATTCTAGATGTTAGTTCAGCGAAGGAATGCCACTATATCAGAATTAGCAGCGGAGTGAATGAAGACAACGGGTCTTTTCAGCGGGAAATTGCAATTACCGTTATTGCGGTAATTTCGGAGCTCTACTTGCCTTCGTGCACTGCAAATGGTTAACTATTTACTATTTAATACCCGGTGCAGCTGAGAATTACATAATAACTATCCGGAATTAATTACGAATTGTT
This sequence comes from Colias croceus, assembly GCF_905220415.1. Classification (NCBI taxonomy): domain Eukaryota; kingdom Metazoa; phylum Arthropoda; class Insecta; order Lepidoptera; family Pieridae; genus Colias; species Colias croceus. Next base: position 6,388,413 of record NC_059546.1, read on the forward strand.
GTTTGTTCATGTTCATGTTACACAGGTGTTTCGTGATTGTTTCATCTAAGGATTGCAAAAAAAATGTATTAAGGGGGTTATATTTGGTATGTGCTTAGGTTACTATGTTCCTAAACGATTAAGACATGCCTTGATTACCTTTTGAATTGTGAAATGAAGATTAAAGTAGAGTGATTCTTTGTTTCAATTTCACTTTTTAAGGTCCTTGATAGACTCTGATTGTATTATTGTTCTCCGCTGAGCATCCAGGAGCTTTCGGCTGTTACTCTCCCGCGAACATCGTTATACCAAGAAAACTGTCCAACACAAATGAACTATAAATATTTAACACAAAACCTTCATTATCACGTAATATAACGCTCTCGCACAATTGTTATCCATTAATTTATATTTATTAACTTTCGGGTAGTTCAACACAAAGCACAATAAATCCAGCTAACCAAGTTACGGCTGATAGAATAAGAGTCCTATCCATTACACGATTATTACTAAGTAATCCAGTTCAGCTAAGCATTTAGTTTGAAAGCGTTAATGAGATTAAGCGATTTTAGCAGTATTTGCAATAATTAAATCCGACACACTCTTGAAATTGTGTTACTCCGCTGGAGTAATGGCTGAAGTTTCATTGCGAGCTTTTATTTAATTTATTTTTATTGTTATACGTCGCACTTTATGTTCCATTTTACGCCTCTTGCAGTGGCTTACATCTTTTAATTTTATATTCGCCAGAAATCATAATGTTAATAATGTACTACTTGAAATTGTGAGTATCATTAATAAGTGGATTGTTTTTATTTATGAAATTTATGAACATTATAAAAAATAGTATCAGTCATAAAAGTTTAAGTTATATCCTTAATACCCATTACATACAAATCAATTGTTTCTTTTAATGATGGTATTATTTTATTTTAACGTTGATTTTTTCGAAAACAATTGTTATTTCCCTTTCCTTTTTATACTGATATCTAATAACTTATTCATTTTATTATCAAATCATTTAAACATTGACTATGTGTATTAAGTGCTACTAAATAGTAGTCTAATTGAATAAATGAATGTTTGAGTTTGAGTTTATGTAGAAAACTGTAGGTACATTGTATGTAGTCGTTTGCCAACTCGACCGCTATCTACCTGCGTGATTCAAACTATAGTTATAAATACTATAAGCCAAAGGTCTATCTGTCGGTTTACGCCTCGCCATTCACGCTTCAACAACTTAACTTGAGAATTAATTGAATACAAGCCTAGAGAAGGACATGGACAAGGGCGTTTCGAGGTAATCTATTGTAAAATATCATTTATTTGCTGTCAAGAAAACTACCAAATCAACATTTTTAAAATTGTTTATACAGTTTTTTTATACTTAGATAAGTAAATTATTTAATAAGATATTTTTCGATGCAAAAGAAAAAAAAAATCAATATCAAGTTATTTGTTATTTTTTAATATAATTAAATAATTTTCTAATCAACATTTTTTATGTTACGCATGTTCTTATAAAGCAGAACCAATATTCCATCTAACATCCACTGAGCGCATCATTGTTGACAATTGTCTGAAGCGATTTAATTTTTTTAAATTGAAAATTCCAAGACTCCGTGCTCTTTCCTTTATTTCTAGCTCGGAAAACTATATTGCGTTTTTATTAAAAATACGGAGTGTTCCAACGAGGGGTAAACGGCCACTAAAAGGTTATGGTTACTGCGGTGACATTCGCACGGATACCTAACTTATAAAATTGGTAATTCTCAACGCTTTAAGACCTATTTCCCCGCCAAAAATTATATGTAATTGCATTGTACCACAATAAACAGAACTAATGTTACGGGAGATTCAGCTGACGGCAAACATTTACTGTGCCCCTATTATGCTTAGCTTTATGTATCACCGCGCTATTTTCTACTAAACGTTATTTTAATACTTTATAGGACACGTTCAAATTTGCAATTACGCTTCTGCTGCTTTAAGATGCTTGTTTTATAGAATCAGGCTAATAAAAAGAAACAAGAATCGTTCACCGTGTTTAATTAAAGGTACAAATTTAATCCACGTACAAATAAATGCCGGGTGTTCAAACGAAAACAAACAAGCAATTTAGAATTACGTACACACGTAGCGAAACACCACATTTACATTAAGGCAACCAATAGTATCCCAGGCTGGAGTTACGTGAAATTTCCATTTGGTATATGCCAGTTTGTTGAGCGAAAATTATTAGTCAATTGTTTGGTTAGCGCGCTATTGTTTAAAGAACCTAGTTATGTGTGTATTGACAAGATAACGAGTTTGGCACACAAATTGTTACAGTAAGCGAGTGACGGCAATCGACGCTCATGTACGTACCTGGAGGTGACAAATAAATGTCCCGAGAACAATGGGGGAAGCTCGATTAGGCTGAAATAATGTCTATTAAAATCGATAGGTAGTTTAGTCTGTGGACGCCATGGGTTGTAAAACGCTATTGGCTGTATTTTGAAGCCGGGTTTTATTAAACTTTCCAACTAGAAACAATGATATTTTTCCGTTATTGTTGTTATTCAGAGTTTTAAACATCAATCAAAGGAAATGTTTTGTGAATAAAAAGAAATTTCATTAGCAAGTTTCCATGAAATACAGCCTTACAAAAACCAGTACAGGGACTCCGCCATTACTCCAGTTGCCCGCGGTGCTGTAACTTTACGTTCAGTCTTAAAAGAGCAAACAAAAAATTCATAAAAATTCAGTTCAAAGAGAGCAGTTGTCCTTTTTTGGTCCCTACTTGCCAACGGCTCGATGTAGAAGTCTGACAGAAAGTTGTTTGAAGAAGTCGATTTAAGTTACATAGACGAGAGTGTCTAAATTACATTTCATAAATGATGTTTTAAAAACTTGTTGTGCGCCTACTTTTATGGACATTCAAAGTTGATAAATAAGTTTGGAGTCTGATATGGGAAAAGTAAATAGTTGAAAAGCATTACATCTTATTGAGAAGCTTTGAATTTTTTTAATTTATAAATAATGATTTCACTTCTTAAATATGAAATAAATCGTTCCAATTAGTAGGTAAAAGAAAACGAAAATCTTCCGCTAATTTACTTTAAATATAACACAAATAAAACAATGACATTTTCCATGCTTTTTAAACAAAACACTTCGTGAATAAAAATCCGACAATAAACATAAAGTCCGCAAATTATTCGATTCATTTCAAAGGAATCCCACTAAAAGGAACGGAGAGTAACTCAAAGCTTTTATATCTCGTTGCGAGGCGTCTTATTGTCTTCGGCGATATATGTATTAAGGCTTGCTTTCTCTTGCGTAAATAAAACCCATTGAATAAAAGTGTTTGGGAGCAAGTGCAAGGGGTTGGGTGGTGATGGGTCTAGGTGTAATGCCTCATGCGAGTATCGACAATGCAAAGTAGATTGAATTGGAAAGTCTCTTCGGTGGAGCGCGCTTTTACCCCCGGGAAAAGGGAAACTCTATAAAGGGTTAAAATAAGAACAATGTCCACATGGCGCTTCCCAAATGTGAAATTGCACTCTAATATACAGATGATTTTGCTTCTTGTTTTGTTCACGGCTATTTTTAATGGAGACGCGAGTTCTTTGTTAAGTCACATTTTCTATTTTGAGTTTTTTTAATTAACACAAAATCTGTTGATTTGTTCACTTTAACTGAAAACAATTGTTAGTAGAAAATTGATAAATGAACAATATGCAAATTAGCATATTGTTATTGATATAACATTGTACATACACATCCAATTAAATTCAATTAGATAATATGTAGATATTAACGAAATTACATAAACTCAAACAGATTATAATATTCCAAATAACTATATTTCAACAATAATTTGTTATAGCTCAGTGATTAATCAGTATTTGCTGTGTAATGGAATAGAAATATTCTAGGAACTCAGAAGTAGAATTCATTTCCAAATAGTTTTAGTATCCATTGTCATGAAATTCCACGTCCTTTGAATAATCCAAGCGTTTGGAAGCATTAAGCCTGTAATTCGATGAAGTGTAGGTGAGAAATTTTGAAAATTTTCATTTCAATGTTTCGTAATTTGCACTGCATATTTTATGTAATTGCATTTCTTATGACTGTTATAACATTTTCATAATTTTAATATTATAATAATTTATAAAGCTGAAGAGTTTGTTTGTTTAAACGCGCTAATCTCAGGAACTACTGATTCTACTGAAAAAAATTATTTTGGTGTTAGATAGCCCATTTATCGAGAAAGCTATAATATATCATCACACTAAGATTAACAGGAGCGGAACAATTTGGGTAAAACCGCGGGACACAGCTAGTCTTAAAAATAAATTGTTGTCTAGTTCTCTTTTAGTATACTTCAAAATGCAAAAAAATACAATCAAACATGTATTCTTTTTTGATTCTCCCTAATTCACTGTTAACATAAAAGTGCACAACTGCTGTGAAACTCACAAATTTGAAAATATTCTGCAATAGAAGGGTGAAATGAAAAATTCTTCAGTACAAAGGAAAGTACGAGGAGAACAATATCTATTCTGGGGTGTTTAAAAGTATTTGCTTTATGCGAATCCTGGATCTAACGAGCTAGCAGGATATCCTGACTGGAAAAAGCTCTCGCAATTAATTCAACGCTTTCAAGATTCATGAAAATTTCTTATGTTAATATAATTTATATATTTTGAATATATTCGCGATTGTTAAATGCAGATTTGTGTTAAAAGGTTTAAAGTTGTTTTTTGTAGCGCTGTAAAAGTAAAATAGTTCAGATAAAAAAGAATTGTTATCGTGCTGAATTATTTAATTATAAATTATAATGTTAAGATTTTTTTTAATCAATGAATATCAGAATATTACATTATAGTAAAACATTTGTATCAAATGTTTACCAAATCTACAAGCAATAAAATATCCTGAAAGAATCCTTGATAACATTTTTAAGAACTCTATCCAACAAATTACCAAGAAACTATACCGTAATCAGTACGTAGAATTAGCTTTGTGTAACTTTGTAATATTATTCTGCATAAATGTTTAAATAGATATAATAGGTTGTTCCACGGATAGAGTTGAAATAGTTACCTTTCAAACAATATTTGAAATTAATATTAGAATTTGAAATATCTAACCAATAACACTGTAACAAGCTTAATCCTTTCATTCTGTCTCTAATTTTGATTCGCAACAAAAATATATGTCAGCACAGAACAGTGTATCCGTACCGGGCAGTTTCAAATCAATGTCCAATTGAGGCAACTCGAAAACAAGGAAATGTAACAATCCACGATATTTTCCGAGCTATTACGTCCGCCGCTAGACGTGCTCGCAGTCATTGTACAACGGTACAAATTGTTGGCTACTTTTATTCAGGTGGATTCTCGACGTTTCACGTTTTCAGCGGAGGTGGTTTTAAGAAATAGCCAGAGCTATTGCCGCTTCAAGTTAAAATGGGACAGCATTAAATAATTTAAATTTCACGAGGGAATGTTATTATGCAATGCGATGCAAATTTATTTAATGATTGTGTTTTAAGCTTCATTTATTATAACGAAATGTAAAATATGAAATCAGTGGAATCGCTTTAGCTTTTAAAGTTATAATGGATTGAGATTTATGACAATAGAGTTTTAGTTTTTTGATCATATTATGAAATGTGTTTACTGTTTATGTCTACATTTGCGGCTAAAGTATGGACACATATAAGTAAACAACAAACATTTCATAATTTTGATAATTGGTGCACAGTGTCTGTCTGACTGTTTGCGATAAACTCAAGAACTATTTCAAATTTTCATTTCGTTTTCAAAAATTGATAGAGTTGTTCTCAAATTATAAAACCTTATAATTTGTTAAGGTTTAAACATCGGGCGAAGACGCAGATAGAAAGCTATACAAATGTAACAAAGCATACCCTTCTTCTCCCTGCCACCATCATGCCTGAACACGATAGGCTGGTGATTTTCCCGTCTCCACAGGACCGTGGGCGCGGGGACTCCGGTGGCGGTGCAGGTCAGCCGGATACTCCCGCCCTCCCGGGCTGAACTGCCCTCTGTAGCTGTGTCCACTATGTCAGGCGGTATGAGCACTGATAGATGACCCATCTGTGTAAAAAAATTGTTGAAAACGTTTTTCGTATACAAAAACCAACGTTCGCTATAATATAATTAAGATAAGAAAGTTCGTCATTCTTGGAACATTAGTTAAAATAATTCCATTATTTATTAGATACAATAAAAACAAGGACATCTTACAAAATACATATAAGACACTAAACAGATCAATACAGCCTGCAGGTATTTATCTCAAATATATAAAAAAAACAAAGTAAACGTATTATATTATTATCTTCAGATACATAAAAAAATAACAAAGATAAACGATAGCTCCGATAGTATTATGATAGTGATTTACGTAATTCAGTATCTCTAATTCTCTATATAAATATATAAATTTAACAAGAAAAATAATTGCAATTAAGTAACCATATGGATCTTGAATGAAAGTGGTAATCTGTTTGATGGCATTGCGTCAGGAACGTGACCCATTCTATAATTATACCAAATGTATCAAATACTCGTCTTTACACACAATGTAATGGGCGTATACGGTGTATACAATCTTTTACGATCCTATTATTTTTAATTGGGTGTTGAACTAATTTCTCTGAGAACAGTTTGAAAGTAATAATAAATTTTTATTTATAGAAACAACAATCGACGTAAATAAATGTTATAAGAAACCTTGTTATATTAATTTTATCTAATCCACAAGATACTTTGTGAAGAATCATTCATTAAAATATAAATTGTTTAATAAATTAACGCTTAAATTTCATGGAAGTGTGTTTAAGTTGAAATTTATAATTCAATCAATCAGATTGTCAGTCACCATTACATCGTATGGATAAGCTTATAATGTTTTTGTCGTTAATTAATCTAAAGAAACTCCTTTATTGTGAACTGATTCCCTAACAACTCGTGAACTTCTTATCCCATTTACTCTATAAGGGTTTTCACGGAGATAGAATAAATATTCATTGCGGAAGTATTTGTACAATACTCTATTTTAGTAAGACAACATTATTGTTTCGTCTTGTTCTCTGTTACTATGGTGTACAATAATAATATTATGATAACCTTCTGCTGTGCTCCGGAATTTATGACGTCACTATTGCTTGTGCAGAGTTTGTATACTTGTCGACGCGTTATTACAATAAATACGAATCTATCTTGTTACATAGAGTGTTCTCTTGATTATAATATTTGAATCGTATAGCTATTGTAAAACCACATTACCTACATGCCATACCATTATTGGTAATATAATTTATACTTTATATTGTTACCTCTTGATGGAACTGCTTTAAGTATATTTAATAGATTTACTATCGGAAAATAAATATACCTGTAAAAGTATAAGGTTCGTCACTCACCTGACTTTTCATAGGGTCAGTGTTCACTTGGCACATGTATGTGCCGGAGTCGCTCGCTTGCACATTGCTGACGTGCAGCTTCCACGTGTTGTCGTTGTCGTATGTGACTGAGAGCCGAGGATTCAAGGATAAAGTTCGTCACTCACCTGACTCTTCATAGGGTCAGTGTTCACTTGACACATGTAAGTGCCGGAGTCGCTCGCTTGCACATTGCTGACGTGCAGCTTCCAAGTGTTGTGGTTGTTGTAAGTGACTGAGAGCCGAGGGTTTAGCGCCACCATGTTCGTGTGGATGGCCAGGATCGCTTTTGAGTCGGATTTTATCCACGCCACCTATGGAAAAAGGTAATGTTGTTGAAATGGTACTTTATATTATATCGTAAGTTATAGTTTGGGTTCGTTAGTTAATGGGTTTATTGGAATTATACACTATTACTGATAAAAGAACATTTATTAATATTAAAAAAACACAAAATACTACAAGGATCAGATCAAAACCGTTACAATGAATAATTTTAAAAGCGCAGAGACATGGCTGGACGCTGGCGAGATTGTAACTAACTAACTTTCTCTTTTAAATACCTCTACGACGCATCCCGATATCTAACGGGCGGTCGACGAGTCCTTTAGGCGCGCGGGGTTGCCACATTGCTTGGCGCTATATCCTCCCCCTCCAAGTCAGTAGCAATATCTGGTGCTGGCTTGGGACCTTGTTTCTTCTTTGGTCTACCTCTTTTACGACCATGAACAATTGGGGTGGAAACACCGGTATAAGGGGTCAGAAGACTGACATGGTACTTGCCTCGGAAGGTATTGTTATTGTCCACGACTTCATAGGTCGTGGAAGATACGCATTTGGAAATTTTGTATGGACCTTCGCGTTTGGGAGCAAATTTACTGGTGAATCCCCTAAAAGCTTTATTTGGGCGATGGGTCTCCACGAGTACGAGAGCACCCTCCTTATAGGTAGGCCTTAGACGACGGTCTTTATCAGCAGCACGCTCTCTAAAATCCTGTGGATGATCAATTCGCCCTTTTACTTGAAGGTAGGGCGTTTTATTGGGCAAATAATTTGTATCAGAGATTATTGCCCCCGAACGACCCGTTCCTTGATTAGGTTCAATCTTATTCACAGCGATGGAAGTAGGTCCTCCCCCTGAACTGAAGATACCACTATTATCTTCTAGTATAGTTGTTAATTTATTCTTATCAACATCTGTTAAGAGAGTTGTCTCGCACTCGCGGAGAACCATAGCAGAACGAGCCACAACGTGGTCGTCTCGTTCGTATTTGAGTTCAAAAAAAGTGGTGGAGCGCATTGAATATTTGTTGTTAAAAAAATCTAGTACCATGCCAGCGTCCCGGATAAAATTCATCCCCAATAATGAATCGGTGGCGCCTGGTAAAACTATAAAAAGCGTAGTTATGGCAACTCCGTGAACCTTTACATTGACTAAAGCGGTTTCTACTATTTCTACGCGCCTAGTACCATCGGCAAATTTCAATTCGGTTTCTATGGATTTGAACACTTGCCCATTGGCACGCAAACATCTCGTTAAACTGACACTAGCAACGGATTGTTTAGCACCGGTATCCAATAAAGCGGTACCGATGGTATTGTACACTTCCACATTGAAAATTGGTCGCACACACGGTTTAAATACTGAAATGTCAGCTACTATTGATTGAAATGAAGATGTGGGAGGCATAGGTGCGCTTCGTCTTTCTTTACACACTTCACAATTTGATCGAACCACCCCCGGTGCACCACATCCAAAACAAGTGATTGCCGGGCGCGGTTCCAATAACTCTGGTGAAAGTGTGGTTTCCTTTTTTACAGGTTCTGAAGCGAGTCTCCTTTGCGATAACTTCCTACAGTCGCCTATATTATGTCCATAAGTTTTGCAATATGAGCACCTCAATCTTTGTCTATTGTTAGGTGGTGTATTGCTAGACGAAGGTATCGATGTAGAGGTAGAAGGTGTTTGTATTAACGGAGATTGTACAACAAGTGCCGGTGTAACGGGTATATAAGTATTTTCCTTGACGGGCGCGGTAGCGCGCACTTCATCAAAAATATCTTCCACCACTCGGGCGTGTTGTAACAACTCGGAGAACGACGCAAATATAGTTCTCGGTACTCTTTCACGAATCCTTCTATGAAGCAGGCCGTAAACCATGTCAAGCTGCACTGGATTTTCTGGCAGTGTATTTGGTGGGAGTTGTGCAAACAACGATCGTATTCGACACACAAATACATCTGTTTTTTCATCTGTTTGTTCGCGGCTGAACACTTCTCTATATACTTTATGTGGTGGCAAGCGCGGTCCAAATGTCTGACGCAATAGATGTAAAGCCTCATCCCAACTAGAAATGGAGTGCTTCACGCCTTGCCACCATGTGGCAGCAAAACCTTGTAGTAGCATCGGTAATCCTCTCAACGCCATGTCATTGTTGACTCCTAAGCAGTCCTTGTATATTTGAACAGCGTCTATGAATGCCATTATGTCTCCTTCGCCGTTAAATCTTGATGAGCAATTTGAAAGATTACTTACAGTTGATGACGGCGGCGGCGCGGCCTGGTAAGGCGGCTGCCGTAATGCTTGAAGTAAGTATACAAACTGCTGATCTGATAAAAGCACAGGTGCTGAAGCCGGCGGCTGAGGTGAGGCGACAGGCGGAGCACGCCCGTGCTGCGATCGCGGTAAGTAGTCGGGCGACTCACGCCCGTATAGCGGCGGAGGTGATGGGGCCGAGACGCCGGCGGACATAGGTCCAGCCAGCGGCGGTGTCGATGTACGAACATCGACAGGTACGGCGCTGCCATGTGAAGTAGACGGTAACGAACCGTCATACTGCTCCGCAACAACAGGGTGTGTGTTAGGTCGCTGTTCACTGTGTCCGATACTATTCGCACGTGACCGAGTAAGCACCATGATTAATAATAAAAGTTATGCAAACACAAATGTTCTAAGTAAAGTGTAAATTATAAAAAGTCTAACGTATATAAAAACCCAATCTATAACAATAGTCATTCATAATATGTAGTATCTATTGTAATAATTAACACTTATTATTCACAAGTCTTTCAAATATCTATCCTTTAAACTTACAATTAAAACGTTCACTATAAGTTTAATACGACGTTCACTATTCACTTATGTTCAAAACACACGATAATATTCATAATATTATACAAAAGTTTTTAATACTTGCTAAACTGTCTTTTAAACTTAAATACTGCACAGCCTAACGTTGGGACGCCACATATAGTTTGGGTTCGTTAGTTAATGGGTTTATTGGAATTATACACTATTACTGATAAAAGAACATTTATTAATATTAAAAAAACACAAAATACTACAAGGATCAGATCAAAACCGTTACAATGAATAATTTTAAAAGCGCAGAGACATGGCTGGACGCTGGCGAGATTGTAACTAACTAACTTTCTCTTTTAAATACCTCTACGACGCATCCCGATATCTAACGGGCGGTCGACGAGTCCTTTAGGCGCGCGGGGTTGCCACATTGCTTGGCGCTATAAAGTACTATTTTATGATGCGATCGACATATTCTATTGTAAAGTATCACAAATTCTACTAAAAAAGGTTTAAGCTCAACGATTTTAGATCTTTTTGATGTTCCTAAGAAAATTCGTTTTTTTTTGTATTTGATTTTATTACGTTGTTATGGAATAAAGAACGTTTACAATTTCTATGATCTAAAAACAAAAATAGTTCATCTTTCTACGGTTTAAAGGCAAAAACAAAATATAACTACGTATACCTAAACATAAACTATAAAGAAACTTTATATTATCTTCCTTGGCTAGAACGATAAACGACCACACGTCATAAGATAAAAATCGCGTTCTATTACCGCCAAGGATCCGGTGTGTAATTTAAGAATTAAATGAGAACGATTAAGTATATTACGAAACAAAACATTTAGTCGGGATTGCATACGAGGGTGAATTTTCCCTTAATGTGTAGGATTAATGTCATAAATTGCACGCAATTTCCCCAGTTCTCCAAGTTTTAAATCGTTTGTATTGTTCGCTGGCGGAGACGAAACTTAATGTGACTTAAACAGTGTTACCGCGAATGTAGGTAAAACTGAGGATGCTATAAGTAAAATTGTTTGTCTCCAGGAATGTACGGCGTCTCATCCGCACTGTTGCCGCGCATTTTTCATGTGACATCCCGCTTTGTTGCGGTTGGAAAATAAATTAGTAACAATTTCATTGTTTGTGAGAATTATTTCCGACGAGAGCTAGCGCAACTCCCGTGCAGGCTACGTTATTATTAACGTATTGTTTCTAACGATATAGCTGCGGTATGACTCATAGCGAGTTACGTTCTCAGTCTTCATAATTTCTGTGTGCCGGCTCCAATTGAAGTATACAGATTAAAACAACGTTGGGTAATTGGGTTAGATATCGAATAAATCGTTCGTGTTTATACAATTTGTGATTATTAACGATATAAACAATTTTAAATTAGTTTGTGCGTATTACTAAATATTTTATTCGGACGTGGAGTAAATTAAAATATGCAATGCTATATTTTCCAGTGATTCACATACCTATATCCAGGAATTTGTTACAGTATGTGTGAATATAAAAATGCGGATGTAAATATTTTTTCATGTTTTTCCTTTTTGTATGTTGATTGTATTGCACAGTTATAGGAAAATTTTAATTATAATGTTTACATATCGTGTTCACATTTTTCCAAGTAATAGTTTTTATTTCAGTTTTATTACGTTTTCTGTTGTTTACCGTTAACATGTGAAATCTTTGAAATAATATAACTTTTCAACCTATTGTAATATTTTAGAGTGAATTTATCAACATGAATAAAATAAATGTATATCAAGTAGAGAATAACTACTTGATGTACATTTATTTTATCCCTGCATACAAAAATAAGAAAATATACGTGCGGTATGAAAATGCAATTCGATATCATAATATATCGCGGGCAACACGCTCCCGCCATACTGCGCCGTATATAGTTCGTAATGACCGACGACGTTGGCAGCGACTGAGATGTAATTACGCTGCTCTGGCTGTTTATTTTCCATTATTATCCAATTTGTACACCAGATCCGCTTAAATGTTAAGGGAGTCTTGTTCTGCATCAACCGTTGGTATAAGTAAATACGTTTGATTTAATTATTAAAAGCATTACCCTGCATCGAGCAGTTTAAAACCCCCATCTTTATCGAAGCGTAAATGTAAAATTAATTGTACGCTTGAATAACTACTTACTTTTCATGCACGTTCTGATTTATCTCACGAATCTCCGCTTTATGTTACCGATTTTTATGAAGCGATGCCCATTGTCCGTTTTAATTAATATTAATTCATAACAAAGGGAAAATAAGGAAAATAAATTCAAACGCACGTAATTAAGTAAGAAAGTATGAAAATTAGGTTATAACTCTAAGTAATTTTCCTTTATCTTTTATTATTCTGAAAGGACAATAAACAAATATTTTATTTTCAGTTTTTCAACGACGGGACGTAGAACGACAATACGCCGAGGTCGTTTTATTATGGCGGAGAGATAAATTACTCTACATTAATAAGTTTATGACTCTTGTCTCGGTGAAAAAGCTCGTAATTAACGTGACACGAAATAAACTTCAACCTTTTACCTTTTAAAAGTAGAATTATGATTTCAAAGTCACCTCGAAGTCCATTAGGAACAATTCAAAATTCGTTTCTAAATAATACGAATATTTTTTAGAAGTTAAATGTCCCAGTTGGAAGTTTGTCGAGTATCTCTGAAATTCACGCAAGTTGACTTATGGATGCCGGTTCTACGTAGCTTATCCTCTTTCAATGAGTATTTTCCGTAGTGTTTATAAAGCGTAGGTTTGTAACTGGTAGTTCGTAGGAAGATTATTGTGAGTGGATGTAAATATTTAAACAGTTTTATAAATATAAGTTCGATTTATAATTTAATTCATTCATTGACCTTAATCAATTTATAGACAACAATGGGATTATCTTATATTGAACACACAATTTAAATTAATTCTAATTAATAAAATCTTTTGTCATATTTATTGAAGCATTTAAAGGTTAACAAGTTACAAAAACAAGGCATGTCCACATACATAAACAACATACGTTTTACAAAGAAAACCTACACCTTTCATCGACGAACTGAATTTAATTATGAGCAACTTGCTTTCGGCTTTATAAGTTTTCCGGTCAATAAATATCACCAAACACTTTATATAAGTACAATATATTTGTGGATCAAATGTACGATATAGAAATAAACTCACCCTATAATTTGACAGGTGATTGACAACACATGTGAAGTGCACGTCCCTTCCCTGTGTGACTGTGTGGTTTTCCAGGGCTTGTAAAAATTCCGGCTCCACCTCTGCTTGGATTGGCATTTCTCCTAAAATAAAAACGTTCCTGTTAGCTCTGTAACACATTTTTAAATTATCAAGCTTTAGTTTCTCCAGTTGTATTATTTGTACTATTTCAAAAGTTCAATTAAAATTTTTATTATAAAAAAATAAAGAAATAAAATTATATAGGTATGTTTATGGGAAAGCCGTCAACTGCATACGCATGAAGTAATGTACTTTTACGTCGATTTGCGCAAATGTTTAATTGATGTATGGATTGATTGTATTTTAAATACTACCTACTTTCGTTCTAGCCTTCATAGATACCCAAAAATTAAAAGTTGATAGTCTATTACGTAGGTAGTTTTTTGACGGTTGTCCTCCGTAGAATTTGCTTTCCGAATCGGTGGTAAATGGCTATACTTACTCCTAGTCCGAGTTAGGTATATGTACTTAATTTACCACAATAAATAAAAAAGATATCTATAACGTATAGCCAACTTGGCAGTCAGCAACAAATAGATAATAATATATATAATATATAATAAAGAAAATTTCGCATTTACGAGATATAATATTTGAATATTACTTTCCATATTATATCAATATCATAAAACGTAGGCTTAAAAAAAATCTCACATTATAAATATATAAATGGAGCTAAATGGTTTGAGCAGATAACGTCGTTTTTCCTTTTCTATTCAATATGACCTGAATTATTAAAGCACCCGCCGAACCGAAATATCCAGTTCCAAGAGATTTTCCAACAAATTAATATTCAATTTTCCTTAGAAAAGACGGAGTCTTAACTTGTCGATGTCGTGAATTGTAAAATGATTAGCGGAATATTTACTTCAAGTTTTTCAGGAGCTATGCATTTTCATAATGGCCATGGTTTAACGATTATTCCTATAACAAACGCCACAAGCTTTTAGCCGCGGTTGAGGAAATTTTTAGGGTGATTTAATTGTACGCAAATATATTTATTCGAATGTTTGTTATCTTATTATGTGAATGTTTGTTAGAATACAGGTAAATATATGCGACAAAAATCTTTGAAAAATAATTATTTAAATTCAAAACTTATTTGTTCGTAAGCAAACATAACGTATTATGACCACTAGAAAATTTTAAATAAAATATCATTCCATACCAGAGATTTAACATTCCATATTCCTTGCTGAATAATTCAAAGCAATATTAAATGTGAGGAATGACGCCAGACTGAAAGTATTTTGCCACTTCAAAGTTCAAGAATATAAACACCCCCTTGTTCTTGTTCTTGCAATCCTTATATCCTGGTATTCTGATCATAAACTAGTAGCAAACTGATTTTATGAATAGATTTTAGAATGAATCACGAATACTAAAGTGGGATACGGCCCTACCCCTATCTAGGATTTAGTGTAATAATCATAAGGAATTATAAAAAAAAGAACTAAATATTTTTATGTCAACTATTAATCCCTTTCCTATTTAACAGTTTTTAAGTAATTTACCCAAGAGACACAAACATTATTGTTTTCTATAGTTAATAATATTATTATGTTACAATGATACCTGTAACAAAAACGCTTAGGAATGTCGCCAGCCAGCAGGCCGCCTTCGTCGACGGAGAGTACATGTGTTTCTCGATCATCAGGCTGTAACAATAGAAATAACTATAATTAATAAATATAATTTTTTTATCTTATCTAAGAGCATGCACCCGAGCTTATGTGGTCCGCGTTAATTTTTTTGTGTGGTGTTTCTCGATGTTAGCCAGAAGGGCTTCTATATCTCAATGCGAATGCTTGTGGTCCGCGTAAGCGCCCATTAAGAGGTCATATAGGGAAATGGTTAACAATAGAACTAAAAGAACTTACTAGGAATGGAGAAGAGAAGGAAAAAAGTATACTAAAAAATACTATTGCATATTGTAGAGATTTCACAGAGTTTTTCACATTGATCATCCGTGGGATGTTTTACCTTTGTGATGTTTCTCGCCTCCCACATTCACAACATCAAGCAATTCTCAAGACTAGAATAAAGAATTCATAAAACACTTTATTCAATTTTCCTAAATAAATCTATCAACAGGTCTATAATACATAACATTCCACGATATTGTTTAGGAATTAGGATGCTTAAGATTTTATGAAGAAAATTTTTTTTTCATGTAGGTAGCATACTAAAAGCTATTAGATTTAAGAACATAAAGGATATATTGTAATGATATAATATCATAATATATTATAAATAGGTACAATTTTTGACTTAAGGTACTGATGAATAGCTTTCCACCCGCGGCATCGCCCGCGCAGTCAATGAAAAACCCGCATAGTTCCCGTTCTCGTGGGATTTCCGGAATAAAACCTATCCTAAATCCCGGGGTAAAAAGTAGCCTATGTCCTTTCTCGGGTATCAAAATATCTCTATACCAAATTTCATGCAAATTGGTTCAGTAGTTAAGGCGTGATTGAGTAATAGACAGACAGACAGAGCTACTTTCGCATTAATAATAATATTAAGTATGAATTTCATGTGTTTCTTTTTTCATAAAATTATTGTTTAAAAAATTACAAATGAAACAGTCCTCAGAAGTTCTTCTTTTTTAACATTTCACGAAAACAAAACTACTGCTAACTTGTTCATAAAAGTAGATGAAACATATTTAATTTGTCTTTATTATAAATCTACGTCATGCAATAATATTATTCTAGTTTAGAATAAAATACTTATAATAATAAAATATCATTGTCACCGTCAATGCTATAAATCATTATGTCTAGGTATGTATTATTTGTACCTAATTCCCAATTAAGGTGGATAATGCATCTGATACATGGTGTCATTAAGATATGCCCCGTAGATATACACATCGTAATTGGCAGATGGTGCCGCTAATAAACATTTTTCATCTCTAATTAGTAATTACATTTATACGACATAATATATTTCTTGCTTGCTTGCGACATAGGAAAAAGATTCGTTGTTAAACGTATTTTGTGAAAAACTCTTACGTTTAAACTTCATAGTTATCTGTTTAGATATAATAATTGTTCTGATTTCGATATTATCTTTATAAATAGATAAAAAAATATATATAATATATAGTAACGTAGGCAGCGTTAATTAGTTTAATTTTATTAAATAAGTATTCATGTGAATATTTGCGTTAAAATAACTTCTTTATATCTGTCTTTATAAAAATATTTATCAAAAAGTATAAATGTCACAAGAATGAGTTTCCAATAAAAATCACGAGAGATTTTTCAATCAATTAGTTTGATATCGTTATTAAAGTAAGTATAAACATGAATGAGTTCGGTAAATTTAATTTACATTTTGAGCGTATTTAAATAAAACCCTCATTATGTCAAGTCACGGCTCTTTTGAAAGTCTAAATAAGGTAATAAAGAAGAAAATGATCGGTTAAGTTTAAGCCATTGAAATACTGAAAGGGACACATTTTTTGTATGAAAAACATAATTTATGTAGAGATATAGTTACATAAAATAATTAATAATTTTTTATTGCTAATTTTATAAGATAATGGCGCGTGATCCGTGGATTTAAATAATTAATATTCCAGTCTTGTAGCGATAAGTTACAAAACCCTTTTCATGCTCAAGTTTGCTTGATACTCTTTCTGAATAAATAAGATTCATACAAGACCCTTAATTTTATTAATATTAAGAAAAAAGCTAAATAAAAATGATGTTCAAATCGACAATTTTCTTAGAAATCCAATTATTTTTTCTGATTGTAACCTAAACCGTCTATGATCATTAGCGAATTGGATTAAAAATTTCTTTATTTTTAAAGTATTATTTTCTGAGTAACGTTACTACTTATATTATAATTACTACATATTTTTAACACGATTTATTATAAAAAATTTGAGACTTTATGTTTGTTTCTATATTAGTCGAGTTAATAGCACGACCTCGTGATATATTGCCAGTTATACATGATCGAGTTTCTATATTTAATCGAGATAGATAAGATCCTATAGGTACCTTACTCATCCTATCCTAAAATTCGATTTCAATCCAATCCCTTTCCCTTTATTTTCATCCGTCCTATTTTTATTAAATCCGGCAATTTATGCAAGCTAATGTGAAATTTTCTTGACATTTATTGTTTACCATTAGCGTCGTGTTACATTGCTCGTTTAAATATATTTTATACCCATATTCAATTGCTTGAGAAAGCTAAGATTCATCATATACAAAAGTTACAGAAAAAAAAACCACAATTGCCGAAGAATTGCCGAATTGATTCACGTCAATCAAGATCCATATTAATTAAAAACAATAAAAGCTTAATATGTGAAAGCCGTATTCTTTGATCTTAATGTTCTTCATGAGTTTTTCGAGTTCAGTCACGCGATGATAGAAGCTTTAAAAGTCGAATCAAGTTACTAATAACAATACTTAACCTCCTGAGACCCAGGATTTTTTTTTCTTTCTTTTTTAATAAAAATTAGCTGTATCTGTTCTAATGCAATTATAGATATTAAAAAAAATGGAAAAAAAAATCTTTCGTGGAAAACTTGGATTTTCTTTATGTCATTTATATATTACAGGGGGTCCCAGTTCCAAGTGTAATAAGTTTATGAAAATGAAGAAAAACTACTTGTTTTTTTAGTTATTATATATTTTTAAACTTGAAACCTAATATTTATTATTCTATCTATTGTTCTGTATCTATTTTTTGTAACTTGGTTCAAAGATAGGTATTTTTAAGGGTGAGAAATAACCAGTTCAATTATTTTGCACCGGCGCGGCGGTGTATTTATATTGTCACGTCCACCCATAGGTCTTATTTCTAATCCATCCTCTTGGTCAGCCTCCTCTAATTCTTGGTCCACGTCATGTGCGTCCCCGAAATGGTCTGCCAACAACTGAAGATGACATATATAGTGACGATTCTGTACTGACGTGACTCATACTCATTGGACGAATGGAAGAAGACTCATTTTCTGGTGTTTGGGCGGCTTCATCGGTATCATTTGGGGGATTATCTTCATCTCAAACATTTATTTATTAAATTAGACTTCTTCTAAAAGCACTTTTGAATCGTCATAACAGTATTAACATTTACCACCGAATCGGAAAGCAGTATCTATGGAGAAGAACCGGCAAGAAACTCCATAGGTCCATCATATAGGTCAATATTTGACTCATCCAGGTGTTGGTAGATCTCAGTATCTTATAATCCTTGAAAATTATAATAAAATCTGTAACATAAACTAAATAATGTCATATAGGTAATACATGGGGCCCTTGTAACCAATACCAATTTGGCAAGAATTGAGACCAAATGTCTTACCAGTATGACATAAAAGAAAACATTCATATTTTTCACAAGTTTTAGATTTATCTTACAAAATAACTATTGCGGTTGCAGAAATAATATCTATTATAATTAGATATACAAAGATATACTGCAATATACTAATGGTTCCACTAAAAATGTAAGATTACTGACCACGTGTTTGCCGTCGCACAGCCACCGTCAACTTCGAAATGAGAATACTTCAAATCACTGTCACTTATAAAACCAAAAACCGTTTAATAAAGCGGATGACATACCACTACATCGATTTGAGGTATTATTCCCGCATATACGCAAAAGATGGCGTTGAAATATTTTTTTATTGTTTATGTAATATATATATGACCGCAGGCCCCAGGAGGTTAAGACCACTCAGGCTTGTTCAAAACTTATTTTACGTATAATTTTTTAAGTTTTTAGCAAATTCAATATATACTATAACTGGAATTCGTTAAAAGTTTTGCGCCACTTCGCAAGAGTTAATTAGGCGTGAACCTTTTGTTTCATTCATACGCTGTGGTTCCTTTTTATTTGAACATGTAAATGTGTAGCAAATATTAATTCAGAAAATGTACTCGTACAATTTTATATGTTTGATAAAATTATGATAAGCGCGACGCATAAATGCTTGTTAATTTTACGAGTAAAAATGCATGTGACGAATTTTAAGAAGCTTTTAATTTAAAAAATCTAAGTTTAGTTAGATTTGAATATAAATAAACTTACAAATCTGTGCCTCCAGTGAATAAGGGAGTAAGACGAGTTATTCCCTTTGGTTTTTATTGCACCATTGGATTCAGCTCGTCAAAATACACAACATATCAAAAGGTCATATCTCTAGCTGCATCCTAACCCAGTTTTTCGAATGACCCAAACGGTATAAGTAGGGTGTGATAAACGGTATAAGTTACCTTATCCATCATTTTAGGCAATCGCAAAGGAACTATTCGTCTCGAGTCAAAATAACCCACGAACACAAAGACATATGTGTAGTTATACTTTTTGAATAAAGACTTAATTCATTTTGTTCCATCCGTGCTAACACTATTTTAGTATAAACGCAGTTGTGTCATTTTTCTAACATGAGCATAAAGGAACAACTCTTAGTGTCATTGGTTCAAGTGACGACATGAGACAGTTTTGCATTAATGCCGTGTTACTATTGGTCTATTTGAATACTGCACGGAAACAACGGACACTATTCCTTTTTGCTTAATAATATTTTTCAATCTTTTTTTATTTATCAGTTAACTTGGGATACTAATAATATTTCTATGGAAATTAACTATTTTTTGCAATAGTATCTATTAAAAATACAGTTTTAATTAACACATTAAGTGCTAATATTATACTCCTTGTTTATATAAATACAGAACGATAATTGAATCATCTAAAAAAAGCCAACAAAAATGTTAAACTTATAATATTTTCTTCTTATATTTGGGTAAGTTTTATAAAAAATAACTAGTTTTTAATCTTTTTTTTTTATTTAATCTAACTACTTACAATAATACTATAATTATAGACGCATAGAAAAAAAAATTTATAACCAGTCTTGACAATTATGAATATTGTGTTCTCTCTCATATAGCGTTTTAGCCACTGTAATTTGCCTTTTTATAGGAAAAAAATCCGCAATATCGAAACTATTTTGGTCCTGCATTATCGTAAACATATTATGGATACTCTGGTACCATATATTTTGAAAAAATTTGGATATTGTCACGTAGAGTCTCTTCAAGTCGTATTTGCATCCAAGGCACATTCAAATCTGTGCTTAATTTTTTCATAAAATCTTTGCGGCTCATTGTTTTTTCTTTATTTATCTATATTATTTTGATATTATAAGATATAGAAATTGTTAAAATTCCATATCATGCCGTAAAATATTGCCACTGACCACCTATAACTTTCCCTGTAAGGTAACTGAACATACCTACAGGAATATGGTTTTCGAGCTTCTCTTATCTCTTAATAGTGCTTGTATCCTCAATGTATAACCACCATGATATATTCGGTTTTTCTCCGGACAACATCTTCAGCCACCCAATCCTCTTGCTTGGAGTCCAAATCCAGCGGAGGACAATAATCGTCATTTACTAAAATTGAAGGATTTTCGTCCTAGTGTTAAAGTTTTCTGGATCCTATTTTATACTCAATATATAGTATATAATACTATATCATGTGAAACGTGACTTGGAATAAAAATATTCAAATAAATCAACACAAAATATTTTTTAAACAATCGTAAAAGTTACGAAAAGCCCAATTATACGTCAAAATGACGTACAACATCCTCTTTACTACAAAATAGCGGAATTTACCGGGAAGAGCCAACTATGTACTGCTAGGTCTCGACGACTAATGAGTTGTTTCTGGATTTCGAAGCGATTCGATGGTAAATATAGAAAAGACAAAGTTATTTCGCCGCGGTGTACATTAAATTTACGTAGATTGGACTTCTAGGGTTAAATGCATAAACACCTACATGTTGTTTTATTTTTATTATATCTAATAACGATAAAAAATCCGTTGATTTTATTCGTTTTTCAAACTACATGCATGGTTGTTCCACTAAAAGGCCTCAATTGAGTCGTAAAGTACACAAATTTCAAGCATAATAAGTCGCATCATTTCTATAAAACCAAAACTGGCAATAATTTAAGTCGTGTTATGCGACTATGAACATAGTGCATTAGGGCATAAGTTGTTATATTGCAAAGAGCAAAAAAAACCTTATGTGAATACATTGAGTTATTCCATGAAGTACTCGTTCATAAGGGCACAACTACAAAAAAACACGAAAAAAGTATATTTATGGGGTTGTTACAATATCTGTTTATATGTAAAACTAAAGTCTAACATCATATCTTACCCATACAAGCTTAAAAATTTGAAGTTATAAAGATTTAGTGTTGATATATAGTTTTTTGTCTCTCCTGAAAAGTGCTGTTTTTGAGTTATTCCCTTATTCACTGGAGGCACAGAAATATTAACCTTTTTATAAATAAAAAAAAACATGCTTACAGTATTCAGGTCAACTACAGTAAGTTAATCCGTAAAGCGTCGTAAAAATTTATGTAACCTAAATCAGTATTTGTAACGTTAAGGAAAGCGAAATAATATATAAATAAACACAAACACATCTGGGGTAATTCGTTTCAATGGGGTGTTATTCTGAAGTTGGAAATAAAATCAAAAATCAAATGTCAAACAAAGGGGATGATACCGACCCTCCAAACAAAAGTGCCTGTGGTATAAGCACATCGGAAGCCTCTGAATTGATTCTATAGTAATTTAAATTCGCAACTTATTGGAAGTAACTTGAATCTGCGCATTGGGGTTTGCTGATTATTGCAGAATAATTAAGACGGGTTGCGGCCCGAGCCGAAATAACTGTCTCGTTTTGCCTATAATTGTTTCATCTTAATGGTTTAGGATTAATAAAACATGACAATATTCCTTAATAGACATTTGTTATTCAGAATAACAAAGCATTTTAATGAAATCAATTTAGAAATGAAGCACGAAATGTACATGAAATGTAATTGGAATTGAAGTAAAATTTATATTATTAATTTGAATATCTTATTTTCAAATCAACGTAATTATTGTTCTTCACAGAGATAAATTGAAAATGATATTTAAATATTTCATCACTCCAAGATTTAATAATGTAATTTAAAGATTTAAATTACAGTATTCATATTTGATATTTCATTATAGATGTTTTTTTTGTGTCTATTTTATCGGATAAATGGACACAAACTAACTATCACTAAACGTTGAATTATATGGACATAATATACCTAGATACTTATAAACAATTGCTAACTAGTGGTAGATTAAAGTACTTGCTATCTTAAATAACGCTATTCGTAGAGGTAGAGCAGAAAAAAATAACGTATCATGTGCCATAGTTTATATCAAGATATAACTTCTAGATAAAGTCCTTCTTTGCTCCGCTATCGCAAAAACGGTTAGTTTTTTTGTAAGTTTTTCATGTGCTTATTGTGGGGAATAATATAATTTGAGTTTGAGAGTATGATATGACCGAAATTAACATTTCGGTCATATGTTATTATTTTATAATTTCGGTCATTATTTTATAACTAAAATGTATCTATTCTATTTTACTTATAAATGCGTAATTTTTAATATAAATAAATTTCCATGATTTTTTAAATAAATTTAGAGCATTTTTACCATTATTTTATTCCACGGATTAGTACATGTAATATTTTATGCAATATAAGCTACTTACTGAAGTTCGCTAAATCTTGAATAGTACTTGACCTATAAACGTGGATTTTGGTAGGGAGATAGTTAGAAGGTAGGCCGTCGGCTTAGAAAGGATTATAGGATACCGTCGGTTTAAGGAAGGTTATGGGCATTTACAAGTTTGTTAGAAATTCCTTGGTTTTTTAAGCGCCTCCGCTAAAACTTGAATGAATTATTATTGTGACAAAGCTTTGACATTACAATATAAAAAGAAACCCAAAAATGTACCCTTATTTGACACATTATTTTGGTACAATAGAAGAAAGGGATCGACCGTTTGAAATAAGTATTTTCGTTTTAACCCACGTAATATGTAGGTATGTGGAAAATATCTGTGTTATTTATACCCAGAACAGTAGAAACTTTCCACTTGAATACACATATTAGCTGATAAAATACAGAAAAATATTACCATTATTAGATAAATCATTAATCAACCCCAATACTGAAAATCGCGACACACGTAATGAATATTTTATAAATTGCTTATAAAACAAACTCCTGTCATTAAGGTATAAATATGTTTGGGACAGCCCTGGAACTAATTGCAGCCCTATCTATATTGATGGCACACTAACAAAGTGGGATCAATGTAAATTATCTATCCCTGATCCGCAAACGCGATTATCGTATATCACTTGTGTATGTTAATTTATGCATTAAGTATTTATGTTATGGGATTGGCCAAATTTAATTACGTCAAATTTCGAAGATCATTCAATTAAATTAAAGTTAATTTTGACAATTATCGTTAACCACAATTTTGTATCATAGCGTTTAAATGTGTAGGTTTTTAGGTTAGGTAAGCTTTTAATTTGCTGGTAAATGCGGTAATGTATGGCTTTTTTAAATTTATTGTCTTTATATATCTATCGAAAAAAATAATGTATTGTAACCTATATGGTACATAACAATAGGTAAGTGGTTGCATATCTATTATTGTAACATATATTTTGTTTTTCTTTTTTATAGTAGGTATTGTTAGTGACAGTGTAGTTAAACTTAAACTTCTCTTGGTATTATATTAACTGAATAAAATACAAATAAATTGGACGTACAATCAAGGTACAGAATTTCGATAACCTGAAGGTAAATACTCTTGGTCCCTTTGAAAGAAAAGATGCAGTTTGCAATAAGTCTTACGAAGGGTATTCGCAAGTCGCTTCGCCTTAAGTAGGTATATAGCATCACACAGAATTGTAAAAACCCCTTCTATGAAAGCATCTCTATACATGCAACGTAATGTACTGTTACTAGTCTTTTATGCGCTCCAAGCTAGTTTCTGTTACTACGAACTGAAAAATAATTTTTACTACGTTCTGCGGCAGTAAAATGGTCATTTTGCACGAATTTGCCGCCCGCTACCGTCGAGACGAACTCGGCTCTATAAAACATATTCTCAAAAAGAACTTACGAAATGTATGGTAAAAAAATCTTTCATTAGACAAAGTTTAGTATTTGGTTTTTATCCTAATTCAGATATATATGACACATTTAGATTTAACACTAAATTGATTACCTACTTCAATTATACGTTTCGTAGTATGAATACGTGTGTTCGTTTTGTAATTTAATTGATTAACTAAATTATAGCGTTGCTTTATTTGATTCACTTCTAAGATGAAAAAACTTTTATTAGACTATAAGTAAGTATAAAGGTAATATGTATGCAATATTATTCATTAATCATTATAATTCAAATTTATCAAGCTCTTGTGTAGTTTTTATTCCTACAAAGGTCATCAGAGTCGGTTTGGAAATAGCAAAGCTTAACATTATTAAACTTAATAGAATATTCAACAATTAATTGTTTCAAAACAATTGACAAAGAACAAAGCATTGCTAACGAGACTATTAAATTTTGTTCTACAGACAGGTCTGCTGCTTCTTCGCTACGAAGCCCAATAAATTGTTACAAAGCTAACCTTAATAAATCCGCTTCGAGTCAGATTCTGTAGCTGCCATAAATTGTTAAATAAATTGAGCGGGGACACTTTCAGTGTTTCTCTTTTACCATATTCAAAAACTTTTCTTTAAAACGCTTTGACAGAATTAAGCGAGTAATTGATGGGGAATTATTTTAGAAATATTTATGCGGTTTATTCCATGGAATAAGTACTCAAGTTTCGTGAAATCTGCAATTTTTTGAGTACCTAAGATTTAAACTAAAAAACATAATTAATGTTATCAAATACGTTTATTTGAATAAAGAGAAACTATGCAATGGTACTCATTTAATAAGTTTTTGTGTACACACAATATTATCATTCTTATCACACATCTAAGCACCAAAAAAATTCCTTATGAAGCTGCACTCAATGTTGCAACACTACACAAACTAGGCCTGTACAATATATTATTGTCTATTGATATAAGTACATAATATATTACACATATATTATTTCAAACCAGCCTGAAATAGCTACCAAGGTATAATAAGTAATAGCCCTTTTAAAGTTTTCTTTATCTACGATACAAAAAATAACCAGAAACAGTTCTCCTGGGTCTACCACATCTTTCGTCCATCTGTTGACACGATGTCAGCCCGCATCATTTTTCACGGCTACAATTTTCCATATGTCACCAACAGTCCTACATTAATGATAAATATTTGTTTCCTTCACATTTCATCTCACGAATACGCGTACTATATTGCTATCAAAAGACATATGACACTATATTATATAGAAACAACTTAGCGTGAATTGATGTAATAATAATTGTTGGAATATGTTAAAATAGGTATCACTGTTTACATTTCACATTGGTCAATTTTTCATTTCATACGAACTACCTACTACATTGAATGGCCAGGGTTCGTGTGTCCACTGTCCAGTGGGCAGTAATGATTCAAATGTCATCTACCTATTTAAATCAGATAAATAAACATCTACAAGAAATTAAGTATTACACGGAATTTAAAGAATATATAGTAAAAAATAACTTGCTTTTTCATTTGGAAATAGCATGTTAACATGATATAATATGTCAGAGTTAAATAAAATAGTTCCGTTCAAACTCGCAGTGAAATCGTTTATTAATACTGCTTTCAACTAAAATTGGTATTATTTGCCTATTTAGAATCACAAAGAGTCATGACGAAAGATAATTAAGGGTGTATTTAAATTCTGATCGGTTCTTTCATGCTTATGGATAATTTAATTATCGTAATGAAAATAGACGTTCGGGCAAATATCGGATCGACGGATCGATTGAATGCTTCCATTTCCCTTGTTTCTCGAATAATCAAATATGCAATTGTCCGAATGTAATTAGTATTTAATGTGAGGTTTAGACTGCGGTTGGGATTCCCATAATTAATGATCATTTGCGTTGCAAATTGTTGGACACTTTGATTTGAAAATGTTCCTTTGGATTTCGATTGAGTTCAAGTATACACCTGTCTGCTAAGTATCAAATAAATTAATACAATGTGGTGTACAATTGTTTTACGCTTTTGGGGAATAAGATACGAGACATTATACATATAAGGGTAACTTGTAACTGAGGGGTTAGCTCGTTTAACGTTCAGTCCATTGGTAGTTTTATTTTTTAGTCGTACATGTAGAGTCATACGTCATGTTAATTAAATTGCCTCAGTAATTTTAAAAAGAAAATAAAAATATTTAAGTTTGTCAGTCGAGTTTATTTTAGGAATAACTCATAAATGTTTTTATTTACTTCGATATTTTAAAAACGAGCAGTGTTTGCTGAGACGACGAAGCTTTTATTAAATTTATAATAATCTAAATCAAAAGAAGTAAAGTGAATTGTGTATTTCTTCAAAAATCTAAACGTAAAAAAAATCTTAAGTCTGAAATCTAAAGCATAGGTTGAGCTTAAACTTTTACTCACAAATATAATTCAGCAAACATTTTAGAAACAAATTTGACTGTTCCAAAACGTACTACTTAAGTCGCATTTGCGAAGATTTATTTCATTATTAATTAATTTCGTTTTAAGTTATAAATAACGAAAAAATAATTTTTGACTGATTTCATAAAATAGCCTCCAAATAGATCTCATTAAGCTAATTTTAATGCGAACGTTATAAGTAGAGCTTAATACACTTTAGAAGGAAATTTTACCATTAATAAATTCCAAATTGTGTAATATTTTTAGAATTTGTTGATTCAAATCAACTAAGTTTTAACTGTTATTTAATTTTCCACCCTTACAGCAGGATGAAGGACAGTGCGTATGTAACATTCAAGAATCTAATTCTCTTACTAATTAGGCTAATGGCCAGTATTTTTAAATCTGGATATAATCTAAATACTTAAGCCTGTCAGTGTTAATGACCAATAAAAGATAATACAAAACTTTATGAGTATATCGGGTGTTAGTTAAGTTCCAGTGCCTAGGTATCCTACTTCTAAAAAAAAAAAGAAATCTAATTGCAAGTTGATTAAAACATTAATCATGAAAAAAAGCAATCGGATAGTGTTTAGTTGCAAACCTATTTACGTTTCAACCATGAGTAAACGGCAAGTATTTATTTTATATCCAAAACACAATCCAATATAATATGGCAAGGAGCAAATCAACAAGAAAATTACAACACCTCAGCGGGTAGGCTTTAATTAAGGGAATAACAAACAAGATGAATGAACTGTCAGTCGCTAATGTGTTGGTTGGATAAGAACTGACATGCCCTTAACGTGTGGACGGTTGTAGATAAGCGTACTTTTGTCTCATTTGAAATGAATTTTAAAGAATTATAATTGTTTGTGCCGAATGTTACTGCTTTCTATAGGTAACTAGCTTTTACCCGCGGCTTCGCTCGCGTTAAGAAGTATTAATATTAATTAGGTATATTTTTTGCGGCTTTGGTACATTTTTTTAGCGTATGTAAAAACTTAGGGCCTACAAAACTACAAAACTTTAATCACATATTTTATCCCTTTAGAGGTGGAATTTTACAAAATCCTTACTTAGGGAATGCCTACGTCATAGTAGCTATTATGCATGCAAAGTCTAAGCCCGATCGGTATAAAATTGATATAGTTTCATACAAACTTTCATCCCTTATTTAATCCCCTTGGGGGTAGAATTGATCCAAATCCTTTCTTAGGGGATACCTACCTGCATGCCAAATTTCAGCCCGATACGTCCAGTGGTTTGGGCTGTGCGTTGATAGATCACTATATCAGTCACCTTTGAGTTTTATATATATAGATTACTGAATGAAACCGCAGGGCAAAGCTAGGGTATGAATTTTCGAAAATCTTTTCTTACCGGACGCCTACGTGTCATAAGATCTATCTACATGCCCAATTTCATGCAAATACATCAAAGGAATAAAAAGTTTCCTACAAATTTCTATTGCCTATTTTACACCTTTAGGGGATGAATTAAAAAAAAAATCTTAACAGAACGTCTACGTCCTAAGATCTATCTACATGCCCAATTTCATGCAAATACACAAGGAATAAAAAAGTTTCATACAAACTTCTATCCCCTATTTTACCCCTTTAGGGGACGAATTTTCTAAAATCCTTTCTTAGGGGACGCCTACGTTATGACATCTATCTGCATGCCAAATTATAGCCCGATACGTCCAGTGGTTTGGGCTGTGCGTTGATAGATCACTATATCAGTCACCTTTGAGTTTTATACCTATATATAGATTAGATTTGGAAATTTGATATTTTTTCTCGTGCTAAAAAATGGCATAGGAAGACTTGTTTGAGTACATATTTTACATTTCACTAGCTGTTCCCCGCGGTTTCACCTGCATTGATCCGCTCCTGTTGGTCTTAGCGTGATGATATATAGCCTATAGCCTTCCTCGATAAATGGGCTGTCTAACACCGAAATAATTTTTCAAATCGGACCAGTAAGTAGTTCCTGAGACGCGAGACTTTATAATATTAGTATAGATTGGACAATAATTTATTCTAATATTTTTTTTCTAAATCATATTAATAATGTATAGTCCTATATCATATCATAATATGAATTATGATATAGGAATATATATCATCATCAATGTATAAGTAGTTGTGATACGCCGGTTCTGGCGCTTACGTATTGGCGAACCCACAAATCAGTGGCACCCATCCTAAAAAAAAAAAAAAAAAGTTTGGACTCTTTTCCCACTAAAGCGACCAAAAAAAAAAAAGTTTGGACTCTTTTCCCACTAAAGCGACCACGCTGAGTCGATAGCACTCACTCCCAAAGCGATAGGATGCACGGTTTCGAAGATGTGCAGATCGATTAACTCATATCTAATTGATATCCGGTGGGTCATTAGCGTCCCATTGTTCACCTTTTCCTATTAGCTAATTACACCGTCCGGCGTTCTTATCTATTACTCATTGTGCACCTCGCTTATCACTGCTTTTGTATTAAACTTCTTTGTTATGACCTACCTCACTATTCTAACCAAACGATGTATTATTATATTCAAGAAAAAATACGTCTAAAATCCTATAACTATATTTATATATTATCGTACTATATTATTATAATTGCTGTTTTTTTAAAAAGCGATTCGCTTCTGACGTTGTTTATCAAAGTCTTTTTTTTTTTTTTTTTTTTTTTTTTTAACGTGAGGAAATTCTCATGAATACCGGCTGCTTCGGGGGCAGCAGCACGGTTATGTCAGACTCATACTGACTAAAACCTCACGGTGGCCTACTTCCGCGCAAGTAAAGAGGGGATCCCGGGATCTCCGGTGGGAACGCTCACGGTACCCCTCGCGCGCCTGCCATTGGCAATCTACTCGTATGTAGTCGCGGACTACCCTACGCGCATGCCTAGCACTACGACAGACTGCAGCCACAACAGTCTGTCGCCCTCCTCGCGTTGCCTATTGAATGAGCGCAGCCCCCGCCGCACACACTCTGCAACGATAAAGGCAGGAGCTCGTCGGGTCTACTAAGTGACCCGACGTCCCCTGCGGCGTGCTCTGCGACGCACGGGATTCCTACGCTCCCGGTCACGCTCAGCACTTTCTTTCTGTGACATCACTGCATCACAGAAAGACAGCACTGCCATCCACACGTCCTCTCTTTCGCACATGGCACCAACTACGATCGGAAGTGAGAGGTCAGATCCAACCATAGGACGTAGTGCATCGCGTTCTGCTGTCCACGCTGGACACGACTCTAAGGTTTGTTTATCAAAGTCTAACCTAACCTAACCTAATTGTTGTTTTTTTAAAAAGCGATTCGCTTCTGGCGTTGTTTATCAAAATCTAACCTAACCTAACCTAACCTAATTATTTTTCCGGGTAATCTGATGTATCGAACTTTGTTGCGAGCTACCTCGCTATTCTGAATCATCAATAAAACACATTCATTTTACTGCCATTTTTATTTCCAAAATGTTGTTGCTTATTATCTACTGCTTTGTGTATTTAGCGACCATTTGTCCATTTTGCTATATAAAAATAATTATTGATGAACATTTGAATTGTAGCCTTATCTACTTATAAAATAGGAGCGAAACATCTCATCCACTAAAATATCGTTGTACAGTGTGTTCCCTGTAAATATGCTCGTAAAACTATGCATTGAATATCCCTGAAACTTATATAGCAAATACATTAAGCAATATTCACCACAAACTGAAGTCCAATCATTCTGAATCCTATCAACATTCCAGTCCCATCTCTTACAATTCCTTTTCAAAAACTGGAGATGATATCGCTCAGGTGTTCGTCCATATGAATCAAAATATTGACCGATGCCATTCGTATCGATATGTACAGCTACCCAGTGTGAACCTGGTTTATCATCCGCATCCAAATTGCATATTATATACGTTGGCACATGGGTATACATAGGCAGTCTATTAGCAGCATAAACATTATTTTCTAGACTAGGATGAATCTTTTTCATATGTTTTTGTAATTCTAGTGTATCCATGATATTACTGTTATTAGCAGATTATTACAGTACCAATCTATTCAATGGTTGTCATAGGAATGTTCAATTATAGTGTTTTGTACAATCTGATAAAGGTACAGAATTTAACGCCACATTTTCATTTTTAGAGTTCTTTGAAATCGTTCAACAATACTAGCCTTAATATCAGGATTGTTAGTGGTATAGTAATTTATCTTTTTGGATTTAAAGTATTTTTGTACATCTTTTGAAACAAATTCTGTACCTTTATCAGATTGTACAAAACACTATAATTGAACATTCCTATGACAACCATTGAATAGATTGGTACTGTAATAATCTGCTAATAACAGTAATATCATGGATACACTAGAATTACAAAAACATATGAAAAAGATTCATCCTAGTCTAGAAAATAATGTTTATGCTGCTAATAGACTGCCTATGTATACCCATGTACCAACGTATATAATATGCAATTTGGATGCGGATGATAAACCAGGTTCACACTGGGTAGCTGTACATATCGATACGAATGGCATCGGTCAATATTTTGATTCATATGGACGAACACCTGAGCGATATCATCTCCAGTTTTTGAAAAGGAATTGTAAGAGATGGGACTGGAATGTTGATAGGATTCAGAATGATTGGACTTCAGTTTGTGGTGAATATTGCTTAATGTATTTGCTATATAAGTTTCAGGGATATTCAATGCATAGTTTTACGAGCATATTTACAGGGAACACACTGTACAACGATATTTTAGTGGATGAGATGTTTCGCTCCTATTTTATAAGTAGATAAGGCTACAATTCAAATGTTCATCAATAATTATTTTTATATAGCAAAATGGACAAATGGTCGCTAAATACACAAAGCAGTAGATAATAAGCAACAACATTTTGGAAATAAAAATGGCAGTAAAATGAATGTGTTTTATTGATGATTCAGAATAGCGAGGTAGCTCGCAACAAAGTTCGATACATCAGATTACCCGGAAAAATAATTAGGTTAGGTTAGGTTAGGTTAGATTTTGATAAACAACGCCAGAAGCGAATCGCTTTTTAAAAAAACAACAATTAGGTTAGGTTAGGTTAGACTTTGATAAACAACGTCAGAAGCGAATCGCTTTTTAAAAAAACAGGAATTATAATAATATAGTACGATAATATATAAATATAGTTATAGGATTTTAGACGTATTTTTTCTTGAATATAATAATACATCGTTTGGTTAGAATAGTGAGGTAGGTCATAACAAAGAAGTTTAATACAAAAGCAGTGATAAGCGAGGTGCACAATGAGTAATAGATAAGAACGCCGGACGGTGTAATTAGCTAATAGGAAAAGGTGAACAATGGGACGCTAATGACCCACCGGATATCAATTAGATATGAGTTAATCGATCTGCACATCTTCGAAACCGTGCATCCTATCGCTTTGGGAGTGAGTGCTATCGACTCAGCGTGGTCGCTTTAGTGGGAAAAGAGTCCAATTTTTTTTTTTTTTTTTTTTTTTTTTTTTTTTTGTTTTTTTTTTTTTTTTTAGGATGGGTGCCACTGATTTGTGGGTTCGCCAATACGTGTACACAACTACTTGTATAAAAGACTGGCACATTAAAAAGACTAGGAGAACCCAATAAAAATACTGTACAATATATGAGAATAAAATAACTTAGCGCAAAATAAAGGGCTTTTTATTTAAACGAAAACAATATCTTTTTGCTCTTGATTAATGCATTCAAAATCCCAAAGAGAGTATAACAGGCTACTGTCGTTTTTCTGTACTCAAGTAACTTGTGCTTTAAGTGGCAACTTAATTGGAGTAAGGTCTTTATACTTCATTCAAAGGACGTTGAAGCATTCCTTTACACTTTCCTTCCATCGGAATCTTTGTAAACATCTCAACCTAGCATGTTATAAAAAATGTATTTGTAAACTTAAAACAAAGTAACAAAAAGATGTTGCTTAGCATTTTTTTTTTTCACCAAATTCTCAGCGTTATTTATTTTGTTACGATTTTAAAAGTTTATTTTTAGGACAACATAAATAAGAAAACAAATTGTTATAAATTGAAGCTAAAATTAAAAAAAATATAACATTTCAATAATACATCATTTTAATGAACGAAGTAGAGTTGTCGTTATTTACTAAAACACTGGACCAAGATATAACAAAAATATCAGATTCCTTGGGTATTGTTCGTTGCGAATATAACATCGTTTTACAAGCTGGAAATCAGATATTTTAGCAGAGATTTGATGATATTATAGAACATGTTGTTATTATTTTAGTCCAGAGTGCTTAAAATAACTTTGACTGTATTAATGTGTGGCTTTCTATCTCATTAATTGAAGAATTAAAAGATTCTGGAGGTAACATTGTATAAAAAAAAAGAAATTGCGTGTAATTAAAAACGATAATTATCACAGAACCCTTCACTTTATTTTATAACATTTGATAATATCTTTTACAGTTTCACCTATAGTAACGAGCATACAAATATTTTACATCATTTAAGACTATAGTTCGGATATAATGACAATGATGTAATGATAGCTCATCTTAACAAAGGGCTCTGTATTGGTTTGTAACAATGACCCAGTAATAAGACTCTCTGACAAAGGACTCATAGCATAGCAGAATAGTTATTATTGTGTAACGAGTGCCTATAACATGGTTTATGCAATAAGGGCCATTGTATTCTCCATTTCCGAGTACCTAATGTAGGTTCAGTATTATATTATGGTAATATGTTTATTTCACATATTTAAACTCAAACATTTATTATTTCAATAAGACTTATTCTAGATGCACTATTGATTCGTCATACAAAGATTTAGGTACCATTTACCACGCGTAGAGAGAAGTTTCATTAATGTAATATATAAATAAATATAATACATCTCTAACTTTAAACCGCAAAAATTTTCAGATTAAACATATCAAAAATGTGAACAAATTATTAAGAACCCTTCTCAATTTTCAGCCAGTAAAATCAATTCTAATGTTGTAAATTCGCAAGAACCCTTTGCTGTGTTGTTTGTTACCTTTCGGTAAACTGATTTTCTGAAAGGTGGGAGATAGCTTTCACTTTATAGTATAGAACATAGATCATCTGAAAGGTCTCAAGGAAAACTACTGCTATGCCAGTTTAAAAATTAATATTTGACAACACAAAAATTAAATCTATATCTAACATTATTTTTTTATTAAAGTAAAATTGAACAAATAAGAAAAAATAAAGAAAAGAAAAAAGCTTGAACTTTTCTTGGAAAAATAAATAAGGTCGAAAAACTCAGCGTCATGAGCTACCTACAACTAATTACTGTTACATGAGTCTTGTAATCATTTTAATATAATATTATATTTGAAAGCAACCTTATCTTTCGACCCTTGATCCAATTGTAATGTTGTATGGAGAAATTATAATTATGGATGAAAATTATGATACTCTTAGAATGTACCTATTATATATCTTAAATAAGAACATTTCATATAGTTAACTCATTCAGTTTATTAATAAAAAGCGATTCTTTAATAATTTATTTATTTTTATTGCCTTCAGTCATGCGTTTACGCAATACCTACTTTATAGATTTAAGTGTAGCTGCTTATTCGTAGACTACTTTATTATGCTAAATTGAAGACATATTTCAATGAAATGGCGGTGGATATGACGCTATAATGTAATAACTATTTCTATCCGCTAAACTTCCGGACCAATAAATATAAATCTAGAAGGAATCCTTATTAAATTTAACCATGCAGTATATCCTAAATGAAATTGAACTGTCTTTGATATTGAATTACCTTTATATTATTATTAGTATTTTTAATGCTTACAAAACTAGAATAAACAATTGAAAGATTTAAAAGTTTGTATCTGATGACTTCAAAAACATGCAGACAGTATTATTCCAGTCAAAAACTTTAGAGAAAGATTATATTTATATTGTGTTAAAAATTAATGCTACTTAAGGATACCTTTAAACAACAGTTCAATCGAAATAACACCATCATCCCTCAACCAAAATGTATAATTTCTCCTCTCGTTCTTACATAGTAGAACAACTATTACCTTCTTTGTTACCTAGCTTCTAAATTCCCATTACAATCGGCTAGCTCTGAGGCGTTTAATACATTCACAAGTTGCTGTTGAACGTAAATCGGCTTTCGATGTTACTTTATCGCTTCCAATTCCATTTCATTTTGTTTGATACATTATTGAAGTAGACGTAGGCTGTTATACTAAAACATAATTACGTTAAATTTATTAATTCAAGTGTACTTATACTTGATATTGCTGTTTCGCTAGTCTAAACAACGCTATATTTGGCGAGGTTTTATTAAAAAGCAAGTTTGTACCAATTAGAGCAGCCTCGGGCGTCGTACAGTCAGACGTCGAAGGATATTAAACAATTTTTGTTCGCATTCCGGTTAAACAAATCTAAATCCGTTTCCTTCGCATCTTGTCGGCGTTTATTTGAATTTTCCTTTCCGAGTCGCATCGCTTCAAACGGATCCGCACGCCACACCGCACAATCGTATTGCTTTTTCATATGATAGCGTTCGAATATAATAAATCTTTTGTCGGTTATAATAACATGGATTAAGGATTATTTTCTGGTGTTAAATTTCAGCGTATTATTATATTAATATGTACATAATGTCGTTGGATGTATTTATTATTTTTTAGAGCAAAATGAACTTAGAGTAATTCTATAATTTTAAAAAGTCATTAAGCCTGTATATTTTGTAAGTACTCATCAATATAATGGATTTAAATAAACAAAAACCAAGCGATTTCGTTATATAAATAAAATTCAAAATCAAAACTACTAAATGCAATTAAAATAATCATCCATTCACCTGTCGGATATTCGGAATAAAATCCATAGTCTAGTTGAAACGAATTTGAAACAAACTTTTCAATAGAGCTCTACCATTATACGCTGTGAGTAAATCTTGACCTGAATCGTATTGGTTTTATTTCGGCTGTTATTGTGGTCGTTAGGATTTATTTGAATTTCACTAGAAGTGCCGACTGCCTGACGAGAAGCAAATACCCTTTGTGTCGTTACTTTGTACCTACTACCTAGCCGCATATTTCGTTTGATTTTCCATTGTTGTATTAAACTCCTATGTGTACGTAGTTTGTTTATGAAAACTATCAAGCTCGTACATTCTTACATTTTAAATTGCGTGTAAAATGTTGCCCACCTTTATATTAAAACTTTTATAAAAAAATGATACGTCTCTATAATTATCTCATTTTTAGCTAGTAAATTTTGTAAAGGCTCTATGAAATGTTTAAAATTATAATATTTTATTTAAGTAAAATTACTCTAATTTAATAATTTAATGAGAATTCTATACTGATATACCTAGGTCTAGTGAACAGCCTAGGTACAAATCCCTTTCATATGTTAAGTGCTTAGTCTGGCCTGGCTACTTTGTCAGTGGTCGGCCATAATCTAGATGATCATGTAAACAGGGGTGCCAATTCCTATACGATAAACTTACACGTGTAGTTGTCGCTTTGATGAACCAAATAAAAGTTGGAATAAATCGTGCAATGTAACAGTTGAAGCTCTTGTTTGTTAAAACTAGATGTAACTAGGGAAAACGCGTTAAACACTAGAGTACCTATACCTACAGTTTACTATATTTATATATTTAAAAAAAAGCCTTTTTGAATATAACTTATTAATATATTTTTTATTTCATTTATTTAAGGTTAGTGATGAGCCAAGAGACGTGCGTGTTAAGTTTAGTCTGGTCTATCGCAGGAGCAAGCGAAGCGAGCGTGCCGCGATAGCGTCCAGCAAGACCCAGAATCGACTTAAAAACCAAAAGAAAACGAACAGACAACGGGTTCAAACTGTAATCTATATAAATTATGATCCCTTTGATATTATTTGCTAAGAAATTAATGTAACGCCAAATGTTCCGTTTGTGGATTTGTTTGGCGAACAATAGCAATATTGATCTCGATTAATGCTTAGTGCGCTTGCTGGACTGCACAGTTTCCTGATTTTAATTAAATGAATCAATTCATGAATTGAGCAGAATAGAAATGCTGTAAATGTAGAACAATCTATTAATAAGCAAATAGGTTTAGTAAGTGGTAGGATAATTATTATGAAAATAAATGTTATATTATGTTATTGTTTATAAATTATCTTATATACAATTGGATAAAAATTGTATTAAAAGCATGGTCAATGGTCATTGTAAGAAATAAAAAAAAAAAAGTTTAATTGTTTTATTTAATTTGTACTCTTATAACAAAATGTTAAAACCATGTCAAAACCTTATCTTGGATGGAAAGTATTCAAGCACTAGTTTGAAAATAGTGTGGTATGAAGGAATTTATCTGACGTCACACATGGTTGTATTTTATGCCAATAAATATTTAAGGGCCCTTTACAAGGTAGCGGGTTAACGTGGTTATTTTCTATAAACTTTCGTTTGAAATAAATAATGTTATTCTCCCTAAAAACTGTTTATCTACCATAGTAAAGCAGGATCTTATTAATCTTACTGTAGCTATTTTACTTCAAAAATACACGATATAGAAATGCCGCTTAAGTTGAATTTAAGATCGAGATCTTAAATAGAGTGGACACATTTATTGACTACGAAATCTCAAAGTATTAGTAATGATCACTTCAGGGTTTGTATAAAAATTCTATTTCAAAGTATCATTAATGCGGATGTCGGAGGCGTCGGCCAAGGATCTTTATTTGTTTGAAACGCCTTTGTGTAAAAAAAATATCGATACATAGAAATATCAACTAGGATTTCTCGCTTGAAGTAACAAATCGCTTCCTTTGTGACCGTTCCCGCAGGGCCTACGCTTTTAATTCGACTCTGGCTAACGCAATATCAGAATGATTGATGAGAGGCCAGTGGATCCTGACCATAGCTTTGTGCACATATTTAATACACTGTGTGAGTTAAGGGTAAATGACCGAGAAGAAATCGTATGCAGAAAAATGCTAACAAGAGGTTATGTAAATATTTCTGCGGGGTGAGTCAGCTTTGATATTTCAGCTCTCTCTTTATGCTTAAAATTAATTGTTGTTGTTGGCGATTGTACTTACATTGAAATATTGAATCACATGCTATTTTTAATATTGTGTTATTAATTAGATAATGTTATTACTCGCATTATGTACATTAATCGTTGTGTAAAGTCAACATATTGACAATGATTAAATAAACAGAATAGAATTTGTATTTGGTGTCTAAACAATTTCCAGTTGTGACGAATTCGAACCACTGCATACAAAAGTTGACCAAATTGTTTGTTTAATATCCTTGGCAAATCATTCACAGAGCACTACCTCAATTCCAATACAAAAACAACGCAATAGAGCATTTTTTAAACAAAACGTATTCTGAAAATCGCGAATGGTTCATATCAAAAAAGCAGAGCGCCCATTAAAAAACCGTTCCAGTAAATAGAAAAATAATACCGACGTGGCTTGGACGGACTGTGTATTTTAGGTAAAAAATATATATGTATAAATAAACCGGTGTGTCACGCAATATCGTGATGATAGATGTGCGCCAATAGCGGCTCAGAAAATTTGCATTCAGAACTGATATGCACTCGGATGATGAATACAAAAAGATTCGCCATCTGATATGATCGAAAAATGTGCAACTGCATAAACGAGCAATAAAACACGGCTTCGATTAGTTGTATAGATTTACCTTCCATTATAACAACGTTGTCAGTTTTGTAGCGTATGTAAAAGCTGTTTTTTTGACAAAATAACTAAAAATTGTTGGCTATTTTTGATTGGAGAATGCGCAAACTTGACAAAACAACGTGAGCGAATCTTTCTTACTCAAATTCGTTACTTTTGCTATAGGATTCTGAGTCTAAAGTTAAACTTTGCTTTGTATTAATTTGTTTCTACGTGAACAGTACTCTGAATGCAGAACGTATAAGAACATTCGAAGTAAATTAACAACAATCAGAAAACCCCCTTTTCCAACCGTAAAACAGCAAGCGTATTCCAACGCAACTTGTTACGGTTCACTATTTCAAACAGCATTCTACATGGTCCATTGAGAAAAAACCACAGCGCCCGCCAGCAAATAAGCCAAGAAAGGGAAAAGTCGACAATGTACATAGAGTAAATGAAACGAGACAATGCGTCAGAATACAATTGCAGTGAAAAGACGCGGTCCGTATGTCCCAGTTCCAAACGCGAATGGTTCTGTCGCAGGTGCACAATACATCGGCAACAATGCACCGTCTATTGCCAACACCGCGATTGCACATCACTTGACGTGAGTGCTGAATTCTCATCGCAGATGACGACTCCTAATTGTTCCCAGCGACGTTCTAGAATGTCATGGAATGAAGGATTAGGTTAGGGCTAGTTTTGCTGCTTGCTTATTTTGTACTGCGCTTGAAGCGTACACAACACATTCATTGTATGATTCATTATAATTTAGACGTAGGGTACGTTTATTATAGCACGTGCATTATGTTCTATTTGTAATAACTGTTTGTAAA
The DNA here is from genome assembly GCF_905220415.1 of Colias croceus. Lineage (NCBI taxonomy): Eukaryota > Metazoa > Arthropoda > Insecta > Lepidoptera > Pieridae > Colias > Colias croceus. The sequence goes on from NC_059546.1 coordinate 6,428,206, forward strand.
TTTATTTTTATATTTTTCTCATAGAAGTCTTTTTAACAAAGTATTTTACTTATATTGCTTAACATTTACAATGTGGTTATCATGTTATGGCTTGCATATTACACACAGTGTAAGTGAAGTGAAGTCCCATGTCCCCTAGTGGGGTAAGGGGCAGATTATACATCTGTTTCACTGATCGATTTTCTTTAGGGACAAATAGGTGATCAGCCTTCTGTGTCCTACCAGAGACTTTTTTTTCGTCGTCTCCACCGGGAATCGAACCCAGGACGCCTCGGTGCTAGGCTCACGCGTCAACCACTGTACCTAGGAGGCGGTCTATTTTATAATATTATTAAGTTTATATTATACACAGTAACATGATATAATGTTGTTTAGAGCTAATTCAATATTACTATCTTGTAACAACGAGAGATGTGTCTCTAGAGTAAATGTCACGCGTCAGTGTGCTAGACGTTTCCTAACGTGGGAAATGCGAAAATGAGCTTTTGTCGGTAACGTTGCTTTGCAGGAATATTAAACATTTACACGATTACCAACTAGTTTAAAACGTTTACTTTGTTACTGAATGTATAATGAGTGTTACTTAATAAGTGCATTGTTTCTTATAAACGAAAAAAAATGTACGCGTTTGAATAATGAACAATTATTAAAATGAACTTTTTTGATTATCTAAAGCTGTATGTATACATCTAAATACATCGAGTCTATCTAAAAAAAGTTGGAGTAAAATCAACCAATGACGACAACAAGTTTAAAAATTAGAGCGCGTTTTCGCGAAATCTTTTAGTTTAGTTTTCCGAGAAAACCAATAAAGTTTTCGAAATGAATATAATACGTATAAAAAGACATTAGAGTGGCTTAGAAATAACTTAAATCTTCCATTCACGGTTGGAAAGCTGTCGTGATTATTTTATAAATAATGGTTCTAAAATCACCTTACGAGCCAATATAAATAAATGATAAACGATCGTTTGTATGTTTTGATTGTATGCAAATATAATCTTCTGAATGCTAATAGCGCAGAGGGTGGCGGCAACTTGAAAATCAATCAAGGCGATAACCAAACTTGTTACTGTGAGTTCAATAAATACGGGGTCTTCGGGTGTTGCATAAATAGGGTTAAATTGGACTCCTCCAAATCTCGCCACATACTGACGTTGGCGACGATGTCCTTCGGGACGGGCGGCGGGAGGCGGGGGACAAAGTTAGAAACTTCAGAGTTTGCATTGTTGGCCCCGACCACTATGACCGGACCGAATTCACATCGGAATTAAATTGGACATGATGTTTGTGCTATGCGCAAAATTAAATTGCCCAAATTTGAGTCCACGATTCAGCAGTTGCAATTTAAAACTTTCATTGAGTCGAACTTTTGAAATTCATTTAGATATTTTCAACTCAGTCCGATCGCAGTACCGGAGGCCTGAAAAGCTTTTTGTTCCGATATAAAACGTTTTTGACCTTTGACTGCATTCTCTTTTTTACGTGTACCTTTGTAACGTTAAAATTAGCTCAAATATATTATTAGTGTGTAATGTTAAATTCATCTAACAGAATGAAAAGTTCAGTTATCGAACTGAAAATAAATACCACGTTACCCGATCTACTATGAAAATATATAATTTCAACAATATTTTAATACATTAAAATTATAAGTAGGAATAACTCTCACTTGCGATAGCTAACAGGGTTTAAGCTTTTATTTCTTTCAACATAAGTAAATTCAAAATTACAAATCTTTTCCTATATAACTACTCTCAGGTGTATAAAATATTAAACCGCATTACGTGGTAATTAATAGACCTTATTAGGTTTAAAGTCACTACACTTTACGGAACAGTGTAAACTGTAACTGTGTGGTTTCTGCAGATGTTAAGCGGATCGGATTTAATTTACATTTATTAATCATTTATCAGCGCAACAATATTTCAAAGAGCTTCTGGAAATAAGGTGCATTATGGGAACGCTCCAATAAGTAAGTTTACGTGTTCCTCCGATAGGAAAATATACGAGCTGAATTTATTAAATGCGATTCAAGAGAATTTTCCACAAAGGTTTTTCAAGACCAGTAAATAAAAGGACAATATATTTCCGAGTCCACTTCCCGTGGCTCAAGCGGAAGATTTTTAAATTAACTTTAAGTTCTCTTAATAGACGATACATGCAAATTCTTGGATAGTTTTAAAAAGTTTCTCGTCTTTAAGGAACAGGTGGCTACAATTTTTAAACTGTTCGCCTACAATTTTAGATTGCGCTCCGCCAAGACGAACTTTATCTAACAGCTGATTGCGACGCTTTCTTTCGAAAAGTATCGTTAGATCTTTCTTTAGTTTTCTTGTTATCTCGCAGCGCAACTTATATCTTACTAGATACAACTCAACTTTGAAATACCTCGCTTGGTTTATTTAATTTCAATTCAATAAATAACAACATCGTAACGAAATAAATCGGATTTGTCTTTGTACAATTTAGCTTTGAATAACATTGCAATTCTCCCAAATATCTTCAAGTAGTTGAATTTTGTTTTAACAATCTTAATTACAATTATAATAGAACGAAAGGACAGTATTGTTCTACATTCCGATAGTTAGTCTGTTGACTCGTAAATTAAAGCGTCACATTGTTTGCACGTATAAACCAAAATTGTAATCTGAATACTCTCCGTTAAATTAGATATACATTGCTGGTACAGAGCTGGTGGAACAACAAGCGTGTACTCTTTTGTTTCTTGGACAAAAGCATTCCTGCTTATGCTGTTACTCAAATGCAATGGTTGCAAATGACATTTTTGTTAGCGACTGTTTTCAACTGTCACGCTTTACTGTTTAAATGACAACGTTAACTTATGGAATAAAATAACGTGCTATTATTCTGTAGCAACTATTTAAAATAGAATTTGCTTTGGTCAAATGTATGACTGTTATATTAAAAGAAGCGTTATAATGTGTGTCGTAGCAATAAAAATAGGTTAGGGGCCATATAACTGTCCAGAGACACAGACACAGATTCTATATTATTGTTCATTTGAAATATGCTAACACAAATTAATTATTTATCTGACTGTGTCATTAAGTAAAGTAACAAAACACATAAAAATGATTTCAATAGAAAATGCCGTTTATTTGCATTTATAGTTCTTTCGTTTCTATTCTTTCCCTAGCCGCCGTTCGCGGCTTTGTCCGGGTTCACCAGGAATATAATGTAATATAATATACAAAGATGTATATAAAGTATATAAAGAATAAGTAAATAAAGATGTACTTATTCAGGGTAAAATTTTTCTTTTTAATCAATCGAAAAGTTCAACAAACCAACAATAACATAGATAATATTTTCTCTTTATATTATTAGTACAGATAACTCGCAACACAGTAACTTATTCAAACCAATTTTCGTTTCAACTTCTACGACACGTATTTTCTGCTTCGTAGTGTTAAAGTTAGAATGGAAGAAACATACAAACCAATAGAAGGAGGTTTTATTTGAATGTTTTTGAGTACATGTCCTTCTAAATTTCAAATTTATTTTTTTAACAATTTGGATGAAATTTGAAATTAATGAAATTTTAAAATTAAAAAAAAATCATTGATATAGATCTGTTGTAGTAGGGGATGAAAGTTAATGTTTGGTAAAAACCGCGTCACACAATTATTACAATAAACGACTTACAAAAAATAATATTGCACGCCACACAACTCGAAGCGTGCGTCGTTCTACTCTCGAACATAAAATTAAAAAAAAACTTCGAATATAAAATAAAAAATTCAATGTAGGTACTAAATATCGATATCATATCATTTCCACATAATAGTATATAAGGAATGTTGATTTCGAAAATTACGCTTTAAACATTTTTTTTATTTCCAATAAAAATTCAAATATTATGAAAACTCTTTTTAATGAGCAGCAAGGAAGTGCTCTGCCATGATAGCTTAGCTTGCTGGTCAGTGAAGATGGATGATACATGAACAATGAAGTAGGTAGATAATTTAAGCTTATCACAAAGAGCCTTGTATCTAATTTTAAAATAATAACTTGATGAATATATTACAACATGATTTTTAAATTTAATATGATTTTTTTTTTTATTTTTTATTTGCCGTTTCCTACGTCTCATCAAAGTCAGAGTATTTATTGAATAAACACTGACTACATAAACGATTTTTGAAATGGAAAATTAAACATGATGATTCGAAATAAATCATTTTAATGTTTATTTAGGTAGTAAAATTTTGCGAAGGCAGATCAGGGCGATTGATGAAGGGTGTAATCGAAATATCAGATTTTTTTTTAAGAAAATAAAGTTCGCATTTTTACACGTAGGTTTTTTATTTTTACAAAACCTTCTTAAAGATGATAAAAAAATACGTGTGGCACTCGAGGAGTGCCGCAGTAAAGCTGTGCCGGTTGGAGTGGGGGGTGTTAGGTTTTGAAGTCCTTTTCTTTATCGGGGTTGGAAAAAAATTTAGTGTAACATTTTTTCGTTACGCGTGACATTTTTCCGTTACGCGCCATCTTTTTCTTATCCCTACCACGCGTGATTCGACGTATTTCTGTAAAGTTGCATAAAGTAAATTATTTTTTTAAAAATAAGGTCATAAAGAAGTTTCGCTTCGTACTTGTGTACACTAGTACACGCACACATTTTTTTTCGTTACGGAATTTTTACATTCGGTCGCCGCGCTCAGTCTGAGATAAATTAAGTTAAGCAATAGCTTAAAAAATAAACTTTTCCTAAAAAAGAAACGTGTAACGTGTAAATTGGTGATAGAGCCCATAAGAAACTTGAATTTAACTTAATATAATTTAAATGCTTATACATATTATTATATCATGCGCACGCGTCGTTTAATTTCATACGTATACGTAATACGATGAGTATATTGAATAATATTAACACACTAACTAATAGGTATACCTACCTAAGATGGCAAGTAGCTTCCTACTATAACAAATTAAGCTTTTCCCTAGTCCCTCAACTGGCTTAATGAAAGAGTAAAGCCTGTCCCAGACAGACGCGGTCTGCGGTGGCGATCTGCTGTTGCCTTCTTGCTTGACCGTGATAACAATATACTGCCGCGGCCGCGGTGGCGGTCATTCTAACCTACAGCGGCACATTAGCTCTCGAGTCTCACCTGCAAGTGGACGTTAGTAATGGCCAATCGTACGAAGTTTTATTGCTTTTATTGCCCATATTTTGTCTTTAATTCTTTTGTTTTTTTAGTCTTTATGTGATGTATCATACAAAACTGGGTAATTTTGCACTGTTTGAATAAACAACTCAGTGTTTATAGGCATAATTTCACGCGGTACACGCGGCCTGTTGCAAAAATTTACAACTGATCGCGTAATGACCGCCTCATGTCCGCGCGCTTATTCACACAGAAGCGGTGGCGGAGAGGGCGGGGCTTGCGGCCGCGGTAAGCCGCGCTGTGACCGCGTCCAGGCCGCGTCTGTCTATGTCGTTCCTAGAACTTTCAAGTCATCCAACTTACCGCCACCGCCACCGCCACCGCAGGCCGCGTCTGTCTGGGACACGCTTTAACAAAGAGAAGAAGGGGTTTTTTATGGAATACAAATAAAATAACTTATTGTTTTCAAGGGGTTTTAAGCACAGGTTTATCTATAGTTTTGTATAAATTGTAACTTAAGACAGTTATGTTTTTGTCAAGTGCATTATTTATTTATTTATTTAATGCTTGAATAGTTGTACATAATTGTATGTATCAATACATGTTGTTAGGATAGATTTCAAGTAATTTGGCGACCTTAACACTACAGTGATCTCTTCTAGGCAACCACGTAAAAAGGTAACGAGCAAAAAGATTTTATTTTATATTCAGTTGTCAACAGCATCAGTCATTAAAAGAAAAAGAGTTTGAGGGTCAATAGAAAAATTAACAAAACATCTATAAAATATAAAGCAACTATATAAATAACTAGCGGTCCGCCCCGGCTTCGCCCGTGGTACATACACGTTCACGTTTTCTCTACATTCAGTCACGTTTTCTCTACATAAGAACCATCCTCGTACTTCAAGGAATATAATAAAAAAAGAATTAAAGAAATCGGTTCAGCTGTTCTAAAGTTATGCGCTTACCAACACATTTTGGGATTCATTTTTATATTATAGATGATCACGGTAGAATTTAAAAAATAATCTTCATCAAATATGCTCAAATATCCAATATCTAGTAAAATTAATTTAATAAAAAGTTTTATGTAATTTTTCATTCAATAATTTAGTTTCATTCAAAAATACTTTTTGTGAAAGGAATTTTAAATTCAAGTAAGCATTTAAAATATAACAAGGTCGTTTAGAGCTTTATTCAAAATATTCTGAACAATTCCATAGCGCTACAAGTGGCTTTCATTAAACCGTTTCGAATAACCTAATTATATTATTTGCTCAATATTAAGTTTAAATGGGTAATAAGCGAAAGTGCTGCTGTGTCAAGAAATACATCATCAGTAACGCACGCAAATAGAAAAGGGTTAATAATTTTATCTAAATTATTAATTGTATATCTATTATATATTTTGTATTATATACTGTCCTGACATTTTAAATATAGAGCTTATAAGCAAATATAAATTATTATTTAAAACATATAACTTTAAATACCTCAATCGTTGGATAAGGAGTTTCTGTGTATCATAAGTTAACGTTTAAAATTATTTTATTGATTGTAAGAAAATTACGTTCCCCCAAAGAAAAATGGTAATCAATTTTTTGGTTATTTAATAAATTCATAATTTAATTAAAACGATTATAATAAAAAAGCCTTTCAATTCCTCCATTCCTTAAAAATATCAGTAGCTATTTTTTTCATAATGCTAAAAGTTTCAATAAATAAACTTACTTTTCCAACAATAGAAGCCAAAATCACAACACGATCATAAGAAAATTAATCGTCTTTAGTGATATACACGGTATCATTTTATCACAGCAGTCTAAATAATGTAAATCGAGTTAAAATTCATTCATTTTCCGCATCATTAGCAATCAACCACGTGGGGATAAGCGCGGGAAATCGGAAAAACGGCGCCAAAATGAGCCTCCCGCGAGACCACCATCCCTCCCTGAATCCCAGATTACACTGACAACTGTCACCGGCCGCTGGCCCGGCGTTTTGCTTGCTTTCACTACAAACGCTTTTCCTTTGCCCTATCTGGCTTACGCGAAATGTACAGAGTACTTACACATACAAAAACACCTACGAACTTCGAACGATGTCGCACATAAATGTCACGTCTATGTGTGCTATTGTATGTGTTTTGTGTAAGACGCATCCCAGACAGTTTCTCTGTATGCACACAAAAATTTTCACATTCATATCAATGAATATTGTAGTCGAATAAAATAAGGTTGGTTTTCCATTGTCGTTACTTTCAACTTAAGTTCGTTCAGAGATACCCATAACATCTTAAATGCGCATGTCCGTTTCTATCTTTTGTCAGATGAACTAAGAAAACTATTGCTATCCTTATTCTTTCAAGTTCCAATATAAGTGTTTAAAAAGTAAAATAGAATAGTGGATTGCAGCTTTCTACCATAAACATTGTATTCCAGGAAAGCTCATTTAATAATCGCTGAAGAACATAAGGATCTAAAATCGCATTTATGGGAAATTGTTTCATTATTTTTCTATTTTTAAGTACGTTACAAGATCTGTGTTATGAATAGTATATATTGATGAATCGTTTTATTATTTCTTAAATTATCAAAAGGTTATACTTTTAAATTTTAACCCTATATTTCTTTGCCTTACTTTGTGTATCAAAATATATTCTAACCCTTCCATAAATTTAAAAGTATTCACGTAGCGTATACTATTATCCCATGATGCAAAATTTTACGCTTATCCTTTTTACAACATTTACGTGATGAAATAAGAAATTGTTTCAAAGTGCTTTTGACTACGTTATGATCAAAGATATATAAAATAATACATGATTGGGCTTACCTGTGAGCCTCGCTTCCCTTCGATAACGGGAACCAGGTGTGAATTATGCTGATGAAAGAAATATATTTTGCACACTTACAAAGGACTACGTAAACCAATGGATAGACAAATTGCAAAGCGCTCCAATTATTTATTATCTGTTTCAAGTTCCAATGAACGAGCGACATAAATTCTTTATAGTCGAGCCAATTTAATAGGCAACATTTGACGTCTATCAATTTTATCTTCGAAGAGAGGTAACCTGCTTAAAAACATCGATTGAAGTGTATTAATCGATACGGATTTGAAACATTTGTCAATCGAATTTATTAATTTATGATGATTTTTATTCACAAGTAATCAAGAAGCTTATATCTTATACACTGGAGATTTCGGTATGAACATTTGACGTGTAACAAGAAAATTGTTGTGTTTTATCACTTTCACACCTAACTTGGTATTGCCACTGTTAATACGAAGTTTTCCCAAGGCTACTATGTATGCCGTAATATTCTGTGCAAAAGGTTAGTTTTTGTACATGAGTTTGTTGATAAATTGCCAACAACGTCATTCAGAAGCATTGTTGGATGAGACAATTATTATTTATGCTAAATAAAATAAGTATCTGGACCAATTATTAAAAAGCGATACTCCCTGATTATGGGTAGTTACCATAATAAAATTGTAGCAACTCTCACTTTGACAATATGGCATAAGTGTCAAAAAAATTGCGTCGCTTCGAATATTTAAGTTAATATTGTTGCGTATTTAATAAATATTTTCCGAATATAAATAATGTATTGCATTGTGAAAAATTGCAGAAGTGTTTGGACACCAAATTCTGGCATAGAATTTCACAGGCAAGTGTATATTTACGTTATTTACAATATTCCTCAATACTCCTGCATTTACCTGTTTAGAATCATTTCAATGGCAAAAATTGTAAAATTTTGCATCATTTTAGAAAGCAGTCATGTTAAATTTGTTATTTTCCTAATACTTTATCATTTTTCAACAAGTTTTCAATAAACAAAATTAACAAGTAAGGTAACCATGATGACAAGTTTTTATGGATAGTGAAGAGAATATATTGTAATAACAATATTATGATGAAATTTAGAACACCATTTTCAAGATTTTTACTAGTAATGAAACAACACTCGACATCGGTATTGCACTCACATGTAGTTATAAGATTGTTCGTTTTTACATTGAAATTTATACTTTTTTAACTTACCTCATTTTTTGTTTTAGGTATTTCAGCTTTCCAAAAAGTAAAATAAAAAGAAATATATGTGCCCATCAATGGTAAAATTACTGAGGATTACGACCCAGAAAAAAATACCTTTTGAAAAATAAACTTTGTAAAGTTAGCTGAAATTTGTGCAAGGCGTTTATTATAAACAGTTTTTCTTTGATGATTTTGGCTTGAAATTGACCCGTCGAAGCAACGCGTTTAAAAAGAAGATCTGAGTAGCTTACAATTTGGTAAACAGCATCGGATGCAAAACACAACTTTCCTCTATTTACAAAGGATATTAATGCTATATATCGGTTCATATCCAGGCTTTGTAGCCAAGAGTTATTTAAAATTATCATTCTATACCAATTAAAATTGTATGTACCTATAAAGTATGGCCAGTAATATTATAATATAATTAATACTGTTAAAAATATATGTCGTTATTATTTATAGACCATGATTTTTAGTTTTTTCTATTTCGAAAAATCCTGAATATACAAACCAGTGTGGTCACCCACAGAAAGAGACAAAAAACAACACTGACGTCATTCAAGGTTATATTTTCTTGTGACAAGTCAATGGTCATAGTGCAATCTCCAGTTTATTAGATATAAGCTTCTTGCAAGTAATCAATGCCTTCGATTCTAGATGTCAGATTTCGATTTTTAGAGTAACGTCTCTAGTATTTAAAAAGAAAAAAGGTTTATTGACACAAAATTGTAGCGACGTCAGTTCTTCAATTCAGAAATTGTTTATTATGTTTAGGATGGTTTATCAGTAAAATGAAATCTTAAAATTACTTATATCGGTCATTATTATTATAAATATGTAATTGTAATTGAAAAAAGTTAAGCAAATGTGCAGTTCTAACAAAACGAAATATCATATTATTCTATGTCGTCGTTACTAGGTTACGTTGTTGAATTTTGTTGAACTGTCAAATGTTGCCTATTAAAATGGCTCTACTATAATTTGTTATCATTAAAACAAAATGAAACAATTGAAACGGATAATGAAGGATTTAACTAAGTGGAAATTTAAACTTCATTCTCCTTTCTGAAAAATCTTTATGATCTTTTATTGAAAGGATTTAAGGGTTCAAAGTAAATACGAGGTACCTTTCACAAATTTCGCAGAATGTCAAAATGATTCTAATTGCGATTCGCGACATTTAATATATCGATGTTTTTGTCATTAGTTTACGAAGTTATTTGGATATATTCGTTTATATTGAAGCTATGTTGTAGTGTAGTGAACCATTGTCGGACATTCTGGTGGTGTAGCATCACAAGTCACATAAAAGCTTTCAAATTTTCCTGCTGCAAACATCCGAAACATAGATTATAATAATATAATCTAACAAGAGTATAAAAATACGCTTATTACGTTTAAATACAATCTAGGACTCTTACTTTTACAGTAGTTATTCCGTACTAAACAATTTTATTTTATATTTCAAATAAACGCTTGTTTAATTCATAGATTTGGCGTATAAATTAAATAGAAAAATAACAATGAAAAGAGAACTAGACTTTTCCACGAAAATTGGATGGCTCCCTAGAATATCATAAAGTACATCGCTTCACTCAAGAAACAGGCATCAACAATCAGACAGCTGAAACAAAAGAAAGTTGCCCGAGAAATAATTCACTTACGTAGAAATGATATTAAGCAAGATAAGAGTATGGTGAAGCACTTTTCGGAACCGTTTATACAAAGCTATGAATAACAATTTAGCAAAGAGCCGGGAGCGCAAACACTTGAGCGTAGAAGTTTGTTTTCAAGTGCCTAAACTCACGAACAATAGCCTAACGTGGAGCGAAATCGGTATAACAGAGTACTCAATATGTATTGTATTATCCTTAAGAATAAACAGTGTAAGGAATTATTCCTCGACTTAATGAAGACTTGCCGAGACTAATTGGCTATTGCACTCTGTTTTATGTTTGTGACGTAACGTTTGAAGATATTTAATTGAAATAAAATTGTGTATTATGTGATTGTTTTATTTATAAAAGCATGTTATTACGTTTTGTGAATAGCAAGCTATGCCTTTGTGCGATTTCATGCACTCATTCATACAATTTTGTATGAAATAGCGTACTAGTGAGCCACGAAAACGAGCTTTGAGTATCTACATCTAATGTATATTAACACCATTTGAATTTATTGATTTACATGAGAAAAATATTACATATACACTTTTGGTAAAATAAAAGACAGTTTATAAAAAATAAATTAATTAATTTGTAAATGTACAAGGTAAATATGATTAATTATTTTTATATTACTCGAGCTTATCAAAAAGAAAATATTTTAACTTCTGGATAAGCTAAGTCCCGTGTCCCCTAGTGGGGTAAGGGGCAGATGTATAATACTTACATCTGTTTCACTGATCGATTTTCTTGAGGGACATGTAGGTGAGTGATCAGCCGTCTGTGTCCTGCCAGACCGAGACATTTTTTTTTCTTCGTCTCCACCGACAATCGAACCCAGGAACCGTCGGTTCTACGCTCACGCATCAACCACTGTACCAAGGAGGCGGTCTGGATAAGCTAAATAAGTAATAATATATTAACGTGAAACGATTTATATTGATATAAGTGAAGCCTCAGGCAAGAGAAGTTCAACCGTGGTGTCAGTGGAAAACTTGCAAAAGTCCCACCGCTTCAAAAAGAGTTATGAAAACATCAACTTTTGGGGTCTCTACAAAAAAACCGCTTGATAAAGTTTGCCTTCAACAAGCTATTATAAATAAAAACTCAACGCAAATCACAAGAAAGTAACTTTTATATTTATTAATCATTATAACTTTTATATTTATTTATTATTTATTAAGTAACTTTTATATTATTTTCGTTATGAAATAGGATACAGCGAAATAAGTTGATATAGAGGATAAAAACGAGGATAAGATAAATTAATGTTTATCGAGTAATAAATTGCAATTTTCCGTGATAAAAAAGTTTTAATAAACGAGCGGATCTCAATAACTGAACCCATTCTATCATTCAATTAGACAACGCTTTTCTTCCCGTTCATTGCAACTTCGTTACTTTTAAACTTAAGCTAATTATATTAGAGTAGTAATGAAATTATTTACTTTGCTTTCACTTCTTAGTAAAATTAATATTATAGGTAACTCATTTATAGAGAAGTCAGATGAATATTTAAACAATATTGAAATTAGTTCTTAAACTCGTTAAACATTCTATATTTTTCAATTTCAGACTACAAACTAGACTACCTAATAGATGATGATAATATAAGCAACTCACTATGCCTGTGTTATATTTCGCACCTGATCTCTCTCCGCTCGTATCGGATTTCTTACCCTTAATATGAGAGTAGGGGATAAAGAGTGCATCTAATTTCGCAGTTCTTAACAATGTACTACAGTATAATGTATCTTGTAGTCTGTGGAGATTAGCCGTTGTAACCGAAATCCGGTCAGGAAGGCATTATTAATAGCCAACGATATCTATTCTCGTATACGATTCTATCTACGTGGTTTCAGCTAAGACTGGTAAGCCTTCTTAGACTAGTTTGGAATCTGACCTACATTAGTGTTATTATATTTAATCAAATTAGCAAATCCATACTAATATTATAAATGCCAAAGCAACTCTGTCTGTCTGTCTGTTACTCAATCACGCCTAAGCTACTGAACCAAATTGTATGAAATTTGGTATGGAGATATTTTGATACCCGAGAAAGGACAGGCTACTTTTTACCCCGGGAAATAGGATAGGTTTTATCCCGGAAATCCCACGGGAACGGGAACTATGCGGGTTTTTCTTTGACTGCGCGGGCGAAGCTGCGGGTGGAAAGCTAGTATAAAATATTACTAATCTTAACATTAGATTATGAGTAAATGCTCTACCTAGTATACTAAAATAATAAACAGTGAGAGAATTATACATACAGTATAGTCTAAACAAAAATTAACTTTACACGTATGTAATTGTTAAAAGTTTAAACTCCACACTTGATTTTAGATATCCTCGCTTTGCACAGATTTTGTTACACTAAAAATGAAACATGAATAAAAAGACATGTACGTATAAAACTTTAAATTAAAACAATAATAAATAATTATCTACAACATCTTGCTCTTGTTAATAGTTCAATGGCATGTAAACAAATTGAGAAAAGAGTATTTATTAAATGAAAGATTGCAGAAAATCTTTCGACCAGAATTCCGTTACAATGCGATGAAACGTAGGAATAATTATATTATGATAACTATATTCATTTCACACGAGCACTAATCTATCGGTTCTTACTTTGTAGGACGCTATTTCTAGTTAAAACATAGTATGCCTTTTCGTCAACTTATATTGCTCTACCAATCCAGCGATGCCATCAAGCCAAGCCTAATTAAGTGCAAAATATACCCTCATTTTCCTGCTGTGATTTTGATCTCAGCTTTATTAATAATAATAGAAGAGTTGCCTGTAAATATACGCGCAAACCGCGCTCGATGTCGCTCGAGTGTGTTTAATATGTGCTAGTAGCTCTTAATAGTTCACTACAAATTTTACACTGTACAAAGAGCTTTTATTAACCTATTTTTCATACGCTGTTGGAAATACATTTAAAATGTTTGTGATGTAATCGTTCCAACTTACTGTGACTGTTGCTGAATTTATTATTTATACATTTGCAATTTGCAGTCATGAAAATTGCATATTCCTCACACGTCTGAAATTTTTTAGGGTGTAAATTGAATTGACCGCCTCCTTGGTACAGTGGTTGACGCGTGAGCGTAGAACCGAGGGGTCCTGGGTTCGATTCCCGGTGGAGACGAAGAAAAAAAATGTCTCGGTCTGGCAGGACACAGTAGGCTGATCACCTACTTGTCCCTAAAGGAAGTGGATCAGTGAAACAGATGTATGCATAATGCATCTGCCCCTTACCCCACTAGGGGACACGGGACTTCACTTTTATTAAATTGAATAAAATTGTTTATATTTTTGCTTTGTAAAACATACACATATATTTTGTTAATACGCAACTTCACCTTTTTCATATGGTCTTAAAATAAAACGGTAGATATGTACAGGATAGTTAAGTAGTCGTAATTAATAGATATTATTTACGAGAACTAGCTTTATCTTAACGTTGTTAACAAATAACATACAAACGAGATACAAACTAGCACACTACATAAAGACCATTATTTAGTAGAAATATAATTAGCGAGAAAGCACAGTAAAGTAAGAGTGAAGAGGGCTTTTATGGCCGTGTGTACCCTCTGGTATTATGAGGAGTTATTTGCGAGAAGCTCGTTAGTATGACATCCTCATATTGTAATGATATGCACCGAGATCCTCGTCTTATTAGCTTACAGGATTTGTTTTATTTAATACTGTTTGTAAGACATAAGGAATATGAATGCAGATAACAGAGATAATTCCGTTCTCAAAAATTTCACTATGTATTACCAAATTCATGTAATGGAGAATGCTTTAATTGTATTTTCGCTTGTTCACAAAATAATAAATTATTATGTTTATTGATTATTACAATAATTATTTATTTTTTTACTCCACAAATTTTTTTATTTGTTTACTGAATTTGCAATTCTGTTTGCTCTACGTTTGAAAATTATAACCCGCACACAAATAAAATTTAACATTAAAACAACTGCAGATAAAAATGCAAATTGAACAGATAAGAAAGATGAACTCCCAACTAATCGAGTCAGACGTAACCTGCATTTGTTTGCTCGTAGACTCCGAAATTCAATTTAAATATGATGGCGGGAACAAACATGGGGTCAGCAAAATTAAATGACGTACGCCATTTGTCGGGTTCCACGCGATTCTGCCACGGTAGCCGGCCAATTCGCAAATTAATTGCTTTCCAATACTATTTTTTGTAAAGCTCGATCTAAAGTAGGTATAATGGATGGATTAATAAATTATGGGCCTGAAATAAATTTGCAGTGTTTTTACACCCTGCATTTTTATGGTAGTTTGCTTTATGGCGTTCGTTTATAAGGATATGGGATGTGATACTTTTTTTAGTGAGTGTTATGTACATTGCTTTACTTATATCATTTTTTTGATTCATTTCTCATTCCATCATATATTATTTATATTAACCCTTAGCAGGTATCGTGGGTCAAATTTGACCCAGAAGCGAACATTTTCGGTTATAATTCTTTAAATATTTTATGCAACGACTGTGCGCTTCTAAGTATTCTCAGTGCGTCGCTAGCTGCAGCGGGGTGTTGATGTGCAGAACTGTGACTATCTTAGGAGCGGAGGTAAGTAGCTTTCTGGGTCACGTTCGACCCACGATACCAAATAAGTAACTTTTTTCACTGAGTGTAATTACTTACTTTTTTGGTTTTATTGTTTATTTGTACTACATTGGAGGGCTTTTTGAACGACAGACAAATCGAGGAGTTGATGAACGACTTAAGTGATGATTTGGAATTGAAAAATGAAAGAATACCAAATGTAAACCAACTTTGTGACGACGAAATCATCAGCGATCGAGACAATCCCTAATCTGTTAGTTGCTTAGAAGACAGTGTATTTGGAGTAAGTTCTGACGACAGTGAAAACGAAGAGGAGATACGAGAATAATAGAAAATATACGAGGAACGAAAATACGAGAGATGAGAGTGAAGAAGATGAGGATGATAGTTGATGGTAGAAGTCATTTTGGTTTTGGTTGTCATTTTCTTTATTTTATGCTGATTTCAGAAGCAATTTGTTTTTTTGTTATAATAAAGATATTAGAAGTGCCATAAATATATTTTAGTTAAAGTTTTTCTAACATTTCAATTTTTTTTTTATGTTTTAAGTTCACATTAACCAAAAAGTGCCAAAAAATAAGGTTATTTACAAATGTGTGTAAAACATGATATTTTTTTTTATATTCTAATATTAAATAAGGTTATTTTGTAAAAAAATATTTTTTTATTTCTTTTCTAACCATATTTTATACAAATAATAAAAAATCTACGTTCTACAACAGATTGTTTGGTATGGGTAGAATTTGACCCACGATACCGGTAGTGTTGCCAAAAAAGGCGATACCAGCTAAGGGTTAAGATAATAATGCCTTTAAAAATAAATACATTTTCAAAATATTCTCCTGTTTGATTCTGTTTTTTCCATTTAATCAACAACTTATAACTTTATGTCAAATAGTAAAATTAAAACAGTTTTAAACTTTATGTTAGAACGTGAATTTTCTTAGCCGTGCAGAAAACTTTGCCACGGGAATTTTAAAACCCAATAAAATTATATATAAGATTTGTTATTTTTAGGCTTGTGTCTGACAAATATTATAGCGTTTAAAGAGAACTAGAGTTGTTGTTGTACAGAAATTCTTCCGCATCACTTCAATTTAGAATATTGTAAGTAATGTTATCCGCACAGCTTACAAAATACAATTTTCTTGAGAAGCAAACTATTCCTTCGCCGCTTTAAAAATCTCCACTAACAAATCTTAAGATGAACGCTGTAAATCCGCTGTTAGCAGCTTTACAGTCACAATAAATATATTTCTTGACGGTATTTACACATTTTTCACATGAACTACGAAAAATATCGTTTTGAATTACGAGTTTGGAAGTAACATTTTAAATACTGTAACTGGACTCTAAATTTTATATTTAAAATAGTTGTCTGTTGTAACTGATTCAGCTAAAAAATCCTTCTTGTCATAAAAATTATAATAATTATTTGTAAGAACCAATTACTATAGCCGTTATTTTAATATAATTTTCGAGAAAACAAGGTCGCTACAAAAATATCGCTATTCGAGACAATTGAAAGTAGCGTTCTGGCGTTGAAAGAACTATTTTATGATGTATTTTTATATTTCTTTCACAATGTTTTCTTTTCAATGAAGATAAAAATACAAAGCCGTCTATATCATACCACCCTTTCATGTTTAACTGTCTTAAAAATCTTATGTAGAACAGAAACTTGTACTTATAAAATAATATTTAAATCATATTTTAAAACTAGCTGAGCCATGTGGCTCTACCCGCAGTGTTCCACTCCTGTTGGTCTTAGCGTGGTGATATATAGTATAGAGGAAGGCTATACCTTCCTCGAAAAATTGACTATCTAGCACCGAAATAATTTTTCAAATGGGACCAGTATTTCCTGAGATTCAAACTCAAACTCAAACTCAAACATTTATTTATTCAATTAGACTACTTTTAGTAGCACTTTCGAATCGTCATTACATATATTTTTAACATTTACCACCGATTCGGAAAGCAGTATCTATGGAGAAGAACCGGCAAGAAACTCCATAGTTGCTCTTTTAAAATCATGTCATTTAGCGCGTTCAAACAAATAAACTTCAGCTTATTTTTATTATTATTAGTATAGATAAAATCTGTTTAGGTATCATTATATAAACATTAAAATTATCATTTAAAAGCACAAAGGGTAGCTTAGTTCATACCATCTCAGAAGCAAATAACAATCAGCAAATGCAGTAGCATTAAGCAGATTCAGTAATATCATGAACAGTTCCAAGTATTGCAATGGACACTTCTTCGAGCGAGGAAGGAATTTGAAATGTGACGTCACATGTCTCCAAACCGCTAACTTGTCCGCAGACTGCTACAAAGCTGTGTCATTACGCCGCTATACTTGGACCTTGTTCGAAATGTCCGTATTACCGTAACATGACCATTTAGTTCAACCATTCCCTGAACTGAGATAAGGGCTACATGTACCGGTACGAGTATGATGATTATAACTTGTGTCGTAGTTTTTGTATTGAGCTTTATTCTGATAAGATAATTCTTTCGAAGAATAGTTACGAAGCATTGTGAATCCTTATGTAAGAGAAAGCGTCAAACAAAATTATTAAAAAAATCCACGTTAACTCAGAAGAAAAATAATTCGACAATGTATTTAATTTGTAATTTGGGATTTACTATAGATATTTTATTTTTAAAATTTCATCAATCTCCTGCTTCAATTGATTACCTACTTCTTGCATCGCTGAAGAATGTTTCAAGTAAATTTTAGTTTAATTCATTAAATTATTACACGAGGAAAAGATCGTGAAGTAATACTCAAAGTAACAGATAGAAATAAAAATAAATTTAAAGTAAATGAGAATGTTGAACAACTTCCTGTTTGTGAGATGTTGCATAAAAGACGTTAGACTGAATATCAAATAAAACTGTTTATTTTTTTCTTCAATAGCTAGAAATTATTCTCCACTAGCTTTCCGCCCACGGCTTCGCCCGCATTTTCGAAGATAAATCTGTATAGTTCCCGTTTTTGTAGAATTTCCGGGATATAACCTATCCTATGTGTAAATCCAAGTTATCCTCTATGTATGTGCCAAATTTCTTTATTATCGGTTCAGTAGTATTTGTTTGAAAGTTAACATACTCACAAATTTTTGCATTTATAATATTCTATTAGCATTTAGTATGGTGATATATTTATCATAATAATATCAAACTAAACATAAGAATCTTCAATTTTTCCCGTTTATTATGTCCAGTACTGGTCATATTTCGAAATTTACCTTAGTGACCAGCTACAGTACTGAAGTAAAAACCTTCAAACACACTGCAGCAGAACTTTTCAACGATTAAATTGAAATTAAAGTTAAACTTAAATGACTATCAGTCGTAGGTGGTCGTGAACGAGTTTAATATGTCGAGGTGTGTACATTATATAATATACTTATTCTTTCGAACTTATAAATTCTTACAGTTAACAATTTTGAGTAATAATTCAGACTCTCTCAGGAAAAGGAAGCACTAACCCTTTTTGTGTTTATTTCAATAAAATAAATATAATGTTATTGTGGATAGTTGATCCCATGTCAAATTGATATAGGAAGGCATTCCACGTGTATAATTGTCTACAAAACAAATTTTATTTATATTCAAAATAGCTTAAAGGTTTAGCTTCGCCCGGGTGGAATTGTTTATGTTTAAGTATATTATATTACGTATTTATGTTTTGTTAAAATAAAATATATTATATGAATTGAGAGATTTCCAATTAATATCGTGTAAAATTGATAATAATTATCACAAATAAATGATTTTATTGATCGACTATTTACTTAAAATACAACAAATATAGAGTCTTGTATTCAATGACATTTTTAATCGATAGAGTTCGGGAATAATACTAACATATTATTTTTACAATTGGTACCTTTAAAAAAAAGAAAAGTTTATTGTTGTATTCAAGGTACGAATTAAATAGCATCTGCCACTCGTCTAGACGTTTCTTATCCGACTAATCCTGAGTCTCAAGTCTGACAGTACTCGAGAAGAGTACTCCACATTAGCGCTGCCTGTGACAGGTTTAATTAAGTTCCCCACTACCGTTATCATCGCTTATCTCTATTGGTACGTCACTAGTTTCGGTAGTGATTTATGATGACGTTTCGGTAAATATATTATATGAATACGCTCCTATTACGCTGCGGATGTAGGCGCAGTATACCGGATTTAAAATAAAGGCGATAAATCTATTGAGCAATATTTATATAAAACTGTTTACCGATCATAGTGCTAAAATAGCAGTGAATGAAAAAGGTTTAAAAATCAGAAACATTTATCCTTTTGTGCTTAACAATTACGACAATTGTATGGATTAATATGACTGAAACATTCGCTGTAAGCTGCTATGACATTTATCTTTGTTCATTATTAATTCCCGAGCGAAAAGTGAATAAGTAAAGCATTGACTTTGCACTACCAAGTCTACATATTACAATTTGCATTTCGATTCTCCCAAGAATCGCAGTTAAATAAAACCAGTGTTACGTATATTCTTCGCGCCGAGCGGTACAATCGTATTAATGAGACAGTTATTGTCAGTAAAAATATAACGTTATATCAGGAAAATTGCAAGCGCTATTCCCAACTCGGCAGTTTTCACGTTCTGTCGATTTAATACCATTATGCGTTTAATATAACGCTCGTAAATTATGCTTGATTTTATTTTCACTTACGGCATTTCATTTTAATGACGTTTACGTTTTATAATTTATTTTAAATGATCGATAATGCGCTCGTCGCTATGCAGTTACAGCCGCATTGAGATAAATGATGCTCCATTTGTAATGTACTTTTGTAAATCTGGGCTGAAATTTATAGGAAGGTAAGGAAGTGGTTAAAGTATATTATCTGAAAATGAAGATAAAATGGGCAAGGCTAAAAAAGAATAGGTAATATTAACGAATCCGATTTGTAATTATACAATTTGGTTAAATTGCAAAAACCGCATATTAGTTATAAGGAAAGTAATTTTGAACTTAAAAAAATATTTTTGTAATGTATATTTTTGGATTAGTTAACAAGTAGAATATTGAGATGAAGATGTACATTTGATAATAATAATTTACAATCGATAGGTGCTCATTTCATTGTAGACCGACTCATTACTATGAGAGCGGATAAAAACATACAGCATGCTCATAAATAAAACAAGGTCGAAGTAAATAATCAACGAAATACCGTTTATAAGAATAAGGGCTGATTTTTCAATCGTTGGTTAAAACTTATTCATCGAATAATGTATTAAACTACCATTTCAAAAATGTATTCTAATCTAAGGGCCGATTTTTCAATGCTTACTTAGATAAAACTTATTCGTCGAATAATGTATAAAACTACCATTTTAAAATTTTTTATTCTAATTGCCCGTATTTGACAGTTTGAGTGACATTTTAAAATGTTCGTGTTATTTTATTGGACGGATAAATTTTAACCAAGGATTGAAAAATCGGCCCTAAAAGTAAAAAATATTATACAGTACAAGAAAAACAATAACGCATACCTACCTGTGACATGATCCTACTGATGTCATAACAATACACGAGCGGCATTTTAACTAGCAGCCAATATTGCACAAAGCAAATTGACGATATAAATTATTAAACTGGTAAAGTTTGATGAAAATATATTTAACGTTGGTGACAGTAGTATCGCCCTAGGGCACAGATAACGCAACGTTTGCCTTTGTGTGCCCCAACACAGGTGATTTACAAAACCTTTTTCCAACTCCGAAATTTTCAACTGGGAATATCAAATTGAGTGCTCGCTGAATAAAATTTTAAAGTTACAAGGGAGCTTCCTCTTTCTGTATATACATTATTTATGTGAATTCGATATTCGGTTTGCGGATTGATTTCTTTGTTTAATTTCATACTTTTTTGAGCGAAATTATAAATGAGATAAAATTATTGGTTACCATAATTATTATTGTTATATCATTTTATTAAGCCAACACATAATGCTTTCATATAGGCATTGTGGTCGCTATTTATTTTAATGTATTCTTTATGAGTATTGAATAAATGATTTTACATTCAATCAGACTTCTCTTAATGTAAAATGGTTGGCCTTATTATAACCAGTAAGCAGTTCTGTATAATATCCAACTGAGATAATAGGCTTTTGTTATCACTACATAGTATAAAACAATGTCGCTTTCTCTGTCCCTATGTCCCTTTGTATGCTTAAATCTTTAAAACTACGCAACGGATTTTGATGCGGTTTTTTTAATAGATAGAGTGATTCAAGCGGAAGGTTTAAGTATATAATTTATTAGGTTTTAGACAAAGCGGGCGAAGCCGCGGTCGGTAAGCTAGTTATGTATAAATTTATGTTTCTAAAATAATCTTATCTATCTTCCTTTTCATCATAAAAAAAATCAAAAAAGTAAAATTACGTCTCACTTTATTTCGACGTCTCTAGATTGAATTAATTACAACATGAATTATGTCTTAATGAAAACGAATCCTAAAATCAGCACAAGAAATGATTAAGCCTACCTTACATTTGTTGCCAAAGGTATCGCACGGCAAGCTGGTAACCCCAAACTATTAGGTGTTCATTTGATCAAATGAGCATAATGGCTACGTGATCAGTGTACAAAGTGTTTTAATCAAAACAGTCATTTGACGCGGTTCCTGAATTCATTTAGCAGTATTTGGCACGTTTTGTAAGCCATGTGCGTGAAGATTTAGTCATTTAGAGAGAGGAAACACCAATGTGTGTATAAGTTATTGAACGATTTCTTGATTAAATTTTTATAGAGGTTATAATAATAATTTTTGAACAAAAATATAATCACTTTCAACTTTTCACAACTAGACAAATAATGTATAGCCTACTAGATAGCGCAAGCAATTCTAATAAAAAAATTATATATGAAAAATGGGTGGAAAGTTCTGAGGTAAAAAAAAAAAAACAAAAAGAAACCAGTCGCATTAATAACCTCTTCCTTTCTTCGAAGTCAATTGAAAATGCTACCTATCAAACTGTATGAGCAAACACCGACTTACAAAATTCTTACACGGCTATAAATAACTTCAAAGGTATTTTTTGTTTGTTAAACGTTGGAATAATGCTAAGAAAGAAAAAAGTCAAACACAAAATATTCATATCAAAGCTAAGAAGCGGAAACCTTACACGTAAAAATGACAGAAAAAAGCTCATTTCAATAAAAAAGCAAATTGTACAAACACACTAATAATATTTTTTAATTTGAATCCATATCACGTGAATAATTCATAAACAGTCCTTTATAAATGCCTATTTCGCGACGCTTTGATTTCATAAACATGAATATGAAAGCCTTAATCTTTTGAGGTTATCAGAGTTCATTTGCGAGATAAAAACACTTCACCTTAATATGCTTAAAATGTTTATATGATATATCTTTAATGAGTAATTTAATTAATTAATTACGTTATTATTATTAACCTATACACATGCGGATGTAATTAATGATTTCGCCGTTTGTTTATCAGTAAATAAGTTGTTGTAATAAGACGAAATAAACGTTTACCGTTCGGCCACTCGAGTTAATCCAATTAGTGCGAATTCATTATCTGCCATCGGAACGTGTTTCTCTGGCAATAGTGATCTGTCGAAAGAACCCTCAGAATCTTCTAAAGAGGCACTCGTAAGCGATTAGAGATGGAGTACTCTTAACCCTCCTTGAACGGGTGCCGTCGGTTTAGCCCCGCTCTCTGTTCGTGCGTGGCTTTTAAGAGTCCCTATTATTGGCTAATAGATGAACTTACAGATTTTATATTACCTTTGAATTTCACCTTATTACCTCTCAAGTCTTTGCTGATTAAATGCTGAGTTGTATATCTATATAAATATAAAACTCAAAGGTGACTGATATAGTGATCTATTTCAACGCACAGCCCAAACCACTGGACGTATCGGGCTGAAATTTGGCATGCAGGTAGATGTCATAACGTAGGCGTCCCGTAAGAAAGAAAATTCATCCCCTAAAGGGGCAAAATAGGGGATGAAAACTTATACCATGAAAATTTATCTTTTCCACGCAAGCGAAGCTGCGGGCATCAGCTAGTATATGATAACGCTTTTTCTGAATGACTCGCCATTAGTTAAAGAAATATAGGTAATAGAAAAGTGTGACAAATATAAATTAGACAAAACATATTCCAGTAAACCCATATATAACAAATCCTTTTAAAGAGGGTGTGTTTATCCTCATAAAATAGTGCTACAAAATATAAATCTGAAAGCGTGTAAAGGCGTTTAGCTTTTTTGATCGATCCTCGATAATGTTCCGAGATGATAGCGAACTTCAATGCAGTAGTTACTGTTTCAAAGGCCAGAGCTGGCTTGTTTATCCACTTTTATTCAAATTCGAGGCACAAATCATGTCCTGGTTAAACTTTTGCGACTTTACTTTGAGCGAATTTTACTCGAAAATAGCAGTGATATTATCTACTTACGTTAAGGTTTACTACAATATAGATGAAGCAATTATAATTTATATACTAGCGGTCAGCCCCGGCTTCGCCCGTGGTATATATTTACGTTTTCTCTGCATAAGAACCATCCTCGTACTTCAAGGAATATAATAAAAAAGTCCCCCCGTTCATGCGTGATGCTGTGACAACGCGAAACGGGTTCAATTTATATATTATTGTAGGTTTAATATTGAAAAAATGTGAAATCTATTCAAGGTAGAGCTGGGTGTAGTAAAAAAATTAAAAGAGTAATCGCAATATAAATCCAAATTTTTGTCGTAATCGGTTCTAGAGTAAACAACCATATTACAATTCTAAAACAAAAGTAAATACATACTATTCATATTATTCAACATTCATATCACTATACAAACATTCAACAATATACCATTGTGTGAAACATCGGTAGTGTAAAGTGTTCCAACAGAACCGTAAAGCTTCTGAAGTTAGTTCAACGTTTAATATTTTGTAATAAACATTTTAGCCACAACATTTTTCACTCCCGCGATGGCAAAACGGCTCTTAACAAGTACGAGCGGTGCGTCACGGTTTTACGTTATTCCCTTTGACGCTTGCACTGAAGGCATGCAAAATTACAAGCAAAGAAGTAATTCGAATGCAGCTCACGATTTGCAAGCATAATGGGGCAATTTCCTAGTCATTTCCTGGTGGCTGCGATTCGACATCTTGTGGCATTATAGGCGCTTTTCGTTCAAGATATTTCGTCAATGTCTTTTGTCTTTGACGCTTGTGAGTTCTTTGGGGTATAATAGACGCTATAATACTTTATTGTGGCTTTAATGAAACCATATAAAATCCATCCATCCACTATAAAATTGAATAAATTTGAGCTATGCAATAATAACTTATTTGAATATTTTTGGTCAATAAATTACTTTAAAATTCATTCAACCAAAAAAATTTGAATATATTTACTTAAAATCCTCAACCGCTATTGAATAAAACTATTTCGTTACACTAATAACATTTTACAAGTCGTCCAAACAATTTTCCAATTAAAAACTGTAATGCAATAAAATTAAACAGAGGCAAAGTTTTAATTCGCGACCGTCGATCAATTGAAGTGAAAGATCAAAATTTATTCACTAGTACCTACAATAACTTCTTAGAAGCATTGCTGGCGAGAACATTGGAAAGTTTTCTTGTTAAAAGTTCTCTATTGTGGAATGAGAATAATAATTCTTGAAATCACTTCCGCATTATAGACCCACTTTTAATTTTTGGTACATTGGTTCCTAATCGCTTCTAAATCAGCAGGTTATAAACATTTTAATTGCTTTAAAACACCTATGGATGTATCACTAAACATTAATATGTTCATTATGTTGATTAAAAACATTATTACAACCAAATTTATCAAATGATGAAAACCTCTATCATTATAAAAAATGTGAACATTTAACAAGAACAAAAGATAGCTACATGTATTAAACGAATCGTATCTACTAATCAAGATAAATTGTGCGAATTAAACAATTTGTATTTACGTACAATAAAGACTAAAACTAATTTTGTCTAATTACAACGAGTTCAGGCAGCAAGAAGACCGTTCCGTATCTTTCCTTAACGTCTACGAAGACCGATAATAAGCAATTTATAAGAGCCATTACGGAATCAGCAAGCAGTTAAGATAAAGTTAAACATAATGGCGATTACACGCCTACAAAATTACGCTAAGATTCAAATTATCCCGTCCTTGTTTGTGTGATACAAAATCGTTCGGCGTAAATGAAAAAGTGCCACTATCATCTATCAACTGAATTTTGTAACGCTCCTGTCACATTTTCCTCGGGCTCGACGCTCCATCCGCCTCAAGACCTCGCGAAGACAGGCAGAAAATTAGAAAATAAACATTGACTTCCTACACTTTTTATACGCGTACAAGAAATATTACCCATAGAACACAATAACAAATGTGAAACAATCTGTTTCGGGATAATTATATGGAAATAATGATGCGGAGGTTATATTCAATTAAAGTAGACGAATTACCGCAGGCGTTTCGAGTATACACCCGAGGGCTTAGGAGACAAATTTCTCTGAAAACAAATGCGATTCAAATTCAGACAAATAGTCCCCGCGCGGAAAAAGCAGTTTACCAGGAAATTTGTCCATCACTCTTGAGGCCGGCAAAATGTTTTGCTGTTTCCTTAGTTGGCCTCTTTCGCGGCCAAGTCTGAGTAAATAACATTAAACATCTGTCGCGTCCGTAGATGGAACAACTTGTGAATACTACATGCAAAAGCTTTTTATTTCTTTAAAAAAGTTTACGTTAAAAACTCTGATAATATTTTCTTCATAAGGTACTTTTATATAATTTTATAAAATTAAATTCATGGTTATCATTAATCACTCTTCATCATTTAATTAATTCGATTCGGTCATGTTGCATGAGCGTGGACATTAATGTGACAAATAAGTAGCAATAAAAGTCCCTTGTAAAGTAAATTGAATACATGTTTTATTAAAAAAATCTTATCTTATACCCGAAAATAAATTAATCACATAATATGCTCATTCGGAAATAATAAGGAATACAAGATTTTTTTTTAAATTTCAATCATAAGAAGATCGGACTAACAACAGAAAATATCTCACGCACATAACTTTCACTGTATGGGCTTCGCAAACAAAATATGTAGTGAAATAAATAAGATTTATCAGTCAAACGTCAAGAGGTGTCGTGACTACAAAACATTTTGCGATTGCCTGAATTCTGGGCCAGACAAATAGATCTCGGTCCCTAATGCTCGAGCGCACAGGATGAAAGAACAAGTCAGTGTGTGACTGCTTTGCATTATTTTACTAGGGATTTTTTGTTAGCGGGCAAACATCACGAGCGATTTAGTTTTAGTGAAAGGAGGAGATATACCTACACTCTTATAATAGGTACCTATAACTACAAGGCCCGTTGTACAGATCTTTATTTTTATGTTGTGTTACTGTAGGTAGGTATATGTTATGTTAATTGTTTTAAGGAAAGGGTTTCAAAATCCATTTCCAAATTAGTATTAAGTTAGGTGTTTTGTTAGCTTTGGTAACGTTATACTAGGAAAAAGGTGCCCATAGGCATGTTTTTTCCGGTCATTGTCTGCATACAAATTTTCGGACCAATTCACTCAGTTCGTTTATATAATACCGAGAAAAAACAACAATCATACTAAAATGTTAAAAGGTTCAAATTTATAATAATAAAAGGATTTTTCCTAAGTTTCTATTTCAGGAAATTTCATTCAATTATAATATTATATATCTCAGCTGAAAATATAGCAGAAGATCATGATAAAATATTTTCGTTTATAATT
Source organism: Colias croceus (assembly GCF_905220415.1). Lineage (NCBI taxonomy): Eukaryota > Metazoa > Arthropoda > Insecta > Lepidoptera > Pieridae > Colias > Colias croceus. The sequence continues at coordinate 6,455,487 of NC_059546.1, forward strand.
TTTTTGATGGTTTAACATAACAGGAAAATATATCTTTGCTTAACATTTTATTACTCTAATGTAACTACTGTTTATTAATTTTCCACCAGCGGTTACAAACTCTTAAAAATAATCTTCTGCACCGAGTTGAGTGGTTTGTGAAAACGGAATAGACGAACAGACAGACAAAACAAGAAACCCAAAAAACACTAATTTCAGAAACAGTCTCCTGGATTTTTTTTTAAACATTCATAATTTCGTTCACCTAATATAATAATGTATGTATAAAAAATCATTCATAGGCTAAAATCAACCATCAGATCTATCTATCTCCAGATTACACAACAGGTTTAGGTAAACAGTATATTTTTTATGATATATCATCCTGTATTAAAAACAATGCAAACAAAAATAAACGTACAGTTATAATTTTCTAAATACCACAATTTGCTTAGCACTTGTTTCACATAACATAAAGTGTTTCACAGCACTATTCAACGGAATTCCTCGTCTATGACTAGTGCGGATTATTATGAAACTATTTAAATATTGCTACATAGGAAAATGCTCTTGTCGGTAAATACGGCGTATTTTCATTCAAACCTCAACTTTAGTAAGCGCAAAGCTACTTAAAACGTCCGTTGTATTGAATTTAATGTTGCAGTTTACTTTATGCAAAATATTATTGCAAGGAAACATTATACATACGTTATAACTAAAAACAATGTAATGCGAATTTAAAATTTTTAATTTTATTCAACACTAGATTATCGCCGGCGCGGGCGGCTTAGCTGGCTGCCTTTTTGCGTGATTTTAAAAATAAATAATTATAATGTGCAACATAAAAGAAGATATTACGCTAAAATTAAAAGGTCGAGAATAAAATATTATCTACACGTAGCCAATGTGTGATGCGAAGATTATGCTTGCAATTATTGAACACTGGCAATAAATATGAAAATGATGATGATGATGAAGATATGCTTGACTCAATATTAAATTAAATGATGTCAGAAATCCATACTATTCAGTGTGCCCATAAAAGAAATAAATCAAGGGTCATTGTATTAATGTGATGTGTTATTTTTGGTTAATTTTATTAGATTGTTTGTTTTCAGTAACAGAGTAGGTACATACATTTTATTTAATGTCCAACGCAAGGGTGTCTAAACCTTTGTATGAGTTGTGGAGTCCCTACGAGTGATTTGTTTTTGTTTTAAAATTATTAATTCCACGATCTTCACTGTAACTGGATTATATTTATACCACACAAACACGCTGTATAAACTAGATAAATGTTATGTATAATCCATTTAAAATTAAGTGGTCACCTGAATTTACTTTATCGAGGATTATATGGGGTGTTCTACTCTGATAAAATATTTAAAACATCTGAAATATTATGAAACAATGTGTGAGAATGTTTATTATAAAAGTGTTATTGTTTAAATAAATTCGTTTTTTGCCTTTAAGACAATGGATCCCTGGATTTAAATAATATAACAAGGAGTAACTCTTCTTTATATTTATATTAAAAGTCCTTGGGAATTCTGATCCGATTTAGATTTTTACGCTAACATTATTGCTATATTATTCCTGAGTGCTCGAGGCTATTTTTGATCCTTAATAACAAGAATGAAATCGCGATTACCAGCAAGTTATTTATATAATCATACTAAGTAATTCTTCTCGTTTGTTGTTCGTAATTTCGTTATTGCCTGTATAGTGTATACTTAAATATTTTTTATTATCTCATAATATTTTTTAACCTAGTCCGGCTATAGATAATCTCAAACGAATAGTCTTGGAAAATGTTAAAAAAAAACAATGACAGCTTCGTAAACATAGGTCCTTGTAAATCGCAATTGCCAAACAAAGTTTTTCTACTTCTCACGCATGAAGTAAGAGCATAATGCTGTTATTATTTAATAATTTCCCTTCAAAGTTCCGGCAATCCGCAGTCCGAATCATCACAAACAAGGCGTAAAATAAATAACCGAGTGGGTGGCAGTGATAGCGGTGCCTTCAACAAACAAGCATATTGCTTGCGGATAATCCTCGCAGTGAGCACACTCCCGCGTCGCAGACAGATAGCGGATTCAAGAAACATTTTACCGAAATACTTTTGTTTATTCGATTTAACGCTCTACTATTTATACAGCATGATTGATTATGGAGTGACGCTATCGCGTTGCCAGAATGTTTGCGAAATTATAAACCGTGTCTCATTGGATATCGAAAATAGACTTGTGTTCTAATAACGATCGTGAACCCAAAAGTTTGAGTTACAAGTTTTTAGTTGGAAGTTTATTTAGATATTCACGATGTTTAAAATAGATATTTTATTATTTTAATACACACATATTTAATAAACCTTTATTTTAGCATTTTAGAATAGATATTAAACTAGAAGAGGTCACAAGTCAAACAATAAATAGGGTTGCATTCACTATAAAGCACGTAGAACTCAGCAAAGTTTGAAGCTTTGATAACAAAAGGACAATCTCGACTCGTATAAAATAGATTTGTATCATATAACATACACGTGTCACTATGACCACATAGAATATGCGGGCGATTCTAAAAACGTGCCAAAGTTTTCCAGCAATCCTTAAAAAGGATAATGCATTCATCTGTGAATTGCCATTATTAAATACAATAATGAATGTGATTACACAATTCGCTATAATAAACAGATGAATGCTTTCATTGATGTAACAAAGGGCCGTGTATAGATATAACACCCCCAACCAAGCCAATGACATTTAATGCTTCCCGCATTTACACTTCACGCACGTTATTTTCATCTGATGAGATTTTATAATTGAATTCAGTAAAATTTAAATTTTATTTCATCGCACAAAATGCGAGTTATTTTAATAAGCGTAGATTGTTCATAATAAGCGCTCGAGTTTTGACGATCGAGCGTTTAATAATTATTTAATGTTACATTTTAACGAATAACGTAGCAATAATGAGAAAATATGTAATTTTGTGAATTCTATAAGCATAGTTGTGGGAATGTTTTACTGTCCAATACTATGTTAAATATTATATATTTACAGGAATCATTTAATTAATTTTCAATTTCTAGTTAACGATTGTTTTATAAGGTTTCTTTTACTATATTTTGGACAGAGGATATTGTACGATTTTTAAATACCGTGCAAAAAATTCTTTAAAAATCATATAGCTACATACAGATTGTACGTAACTTTGCGATAATGAGATCCCATAATTATGACAATTTAGAAATAACTCACAAACGTTGCAAACGAAACGTTAATTTTATGCAAATGAATTGTCACAATTAGCCAAACACATAAACACGTAGAACAGATATTATTTTATTAATTTGTTTTGATCTTTATGTAGGTATGCTTTGCAAGTTTGTTTGTCTACGGATTTTTTGCATCCAACTCCGACGAACTTAACCCGTGCTTGTAAATTGTAATTAATAAAACTTTGAAAAATCTTAAGAATTTTCTTTTTTTTAAGTATGCATTACGTCATTATTTGCTGCATTGATTGCTATTTTATTTTGTTTTTAATAATATTAGTAGAGACAATTTTTCTGCTTTTTTTGTAGCTACTAGAATAATGAATTGGTGTGTGACATGCAGCTTTTCGTAGCGCTTCGTAGACGCTTCATAAATTCATAAGACGGAGAGGTAATATATTATATAACATAAATACAGTTTAAATTTATAATTTTACGCTATCAAATTCTAAAATAAGAAAATTCGGTATCTTATCTTACCTCCGGTGGCGCCATAATTGAGTTAAACAACCTTCCATATTATCTCATTATCTCACTTGATTCGACAACCAACACTTTTTGTCCTGGAAGGTCTGATTCTATTCAAAGCAATAACCACAATGGATATAATACTGCGTGGGATAATGTTAACCTTTATGTCCACAATCGTGGAAACACGTATAACGTCATTAATGGTTATGATTATGGGTAATTAAGTTTCTGTAGATTTGTATTAGCACACATAAGATAATCATACAAAGGCTATTTATCTGCAAAGTGCTTTAATTGTATTTAGTGTGTGTTATAAGATAGCGTTATAGTATTTTTGTTGAATTTCTTCGCTCTCCAATGGTTTACATTTTGAACATAATTTTCGTATGTCTTGTGAATGAAAGTGAAATGAAAAATGAAAGTGATTTTATACGATAAGTGAATTATTATTTGTCTCTAAAAAGTAACATTATATAAAATTTCCTTCATAATCTAATTACGCAAAGTAAATTGTGCAAAGCGTTTCAAGTTGCATAACGTGTTGTTTTAATTTAAAAGCATGTTCATATAAGTGAAAACGATGTAGCCTTCTTCACTACTTTATAGCTAATGCAGCGACATGTAACATAAACCATTTGTCTTCATCCTTCCGTGGCGCACGTGCATTATTCTTACATTCTGTTATTATTAACAAACTACAACCACATGTACTATATATAGAAAGGATATTCAGTTACAATACGGCTCAGAAACTTCCACTAGAGCAAATAGTAAACCACTTAAAATTTACATTTGATGTTCGATCGGGCTTAGTAAAGAAGTTCCAAGACGTCCCAGCGACCCCAAACATTTTGATAACCACAAATACGTGTTTCATTTTACAAGGGTACGGCCTCCGAACCGCGAAACAATGACAGCGATATCCTCACTTCGGAAACTTTGTATCTTCACCTTCGTCTGCTTTTAGCGTAATGCGCTTACAATACAATAGGGATTCAATACATATTTAACTCTAGAAGAATTCCATTCCGTATTCTATAAAGGATTGTTTTTTAAAACTGTGTGCGTCATGTTTGAACTGTGGTTCCAAAACGGCAGTTTCTATTTTGGTTTGTATTTTATATTGTCGCTGCCTAGAAGTTTAAAACTGAGCCACATCTGTCGGTACACACATCGCTTGTATACAGTCAATATGTCGGTTTTCAAAGTACCTATAATAATTAAGTACGTTTGTATGTATGTAAGGGGAAAAATGAGAAAAAGATAAATAAGATTTTGCATTGATGTTATGATTGTAAACTGAAACAAACAGTCCATTATAAATATAAGGTATATATAAAGCTTTTTAGTACAAGCAAACAATCTGAACTTTAACCGAAAACTGCACATACACAAAGTTCACTCTATAAAACAAGCAATTAGCTATTGTGAGGAATTATGAATTTGCGCAAGCTGTGCACGGAAAATCATTATTATGCAATTTATCGCACTCGTGCGTTAATGCATTCGCTGATTAATTTATAAGGGACCACAGCTTTGCGAAATTGATAGCTACCACTCCATGAACATTATTACCGTTTTACATTCATGTTACATGCTATTTCGCAGGTATATTTGAAACGTTTGTGCCAACAATAAATAATCATTTGAATATTCATACAAATTTGGAATAACGGTATAATTGTAGAACGATTTTCATGTCTTGCTACGTGGCCGTTTTAAAATGTTTGTAGCTTTTTATATTTTGTACAGAAATAAACTGAAACATTGTTCGTGTTTAATCTTACAGACTAACGTCTGATTCCTCTTAACAGTATTTTAATCTTTTTCCAGAACAACTAAGGCAAAATGCTTTCTGATATTTATTTAAATATTCTAGAATGCCATCTACAGTTAAACAGTTTAAAACGAAATTAATTATCATAATTATAGTTCATTTGATTGATGTTAAAATTTTCAAACACGCCTCAGAGTCGAGTTAATTTGAATAATGGAAAACATACACACACACACTCGTATTCGAGAAGAGAAGATATATGTAGTCTCTAGTGTGTAACTAAATCTAGTATTAACATTGCGCCTACCAAAATAGCTAATTCAATTGAGATAATATATAGTTTAGACTTATACCGTACATTATTTCTCACAACATGGCATGAAGCGTGTGTATTATTTCAAAATCTCCACAATCTTCGTTCACAGAATGAAACTCCATTACTAACAAAAAGAAATAGAAGAAAATTGCGACACAAGTTTCAAGTACCTGTGAGAGCAGACACGATTGTTTTGGGATTAGATAAAGTATTATTTATGGCAATTCTTTTATTACTAAAGCTGGACAATTGTTATCAATGTACCTAAGTTTGTTAAAAATATTTGCATATGAAAAGTTATTCCACTTTTTCTCAACTTATCTTTATTAAAAATTAAATTCTCTTCTATATACATAAAATTAATAATAACTTCTCTATCAGTCTGTTAATTAAATGCGTTTTTATTATTAAGTTTATAAATAAATACGTTTTAATTAGACAGTCGGACAAATATATAAACTATTAAGGGCCGATTTTTCAATCATTGGTTAAAATTTATTCGTCCAATAAAGTATCTGTCAAATAAGGACAATTAGAATACATTTTTGAAATGGTAGTTATTCGATGAATAAGTTTTAACCAACGATTGAAAAATCAGCCCTAAATCGATATTCATGAATATCATTATCAAATGAATAAAACCTTTCTATATTTGAAATACCATACGTTGAAATAAATATTTCAGTTGTACAAACAAACCTTTAAACTACTTTTTATAACGCTTTTACAAACAACACCGTATGAAATTGAATAAAAGTCATAACAGTGCCAGGCATAGGTTGGGTAAACTAAATCAATTTACCAACGAGCTCTGTTCACTAATTGATTTACTTTGCAACAAGATACCTACCTCAATTAAAAACCATACCAACTAATTGACAATAACTGACAATAGAAAATGGATAGTGTACATTTTAGGTTCTTTTAAAATGCCTTTTGTTAGACGTGTAATATAAGAGCTTTCATACTTTGGTGACCAGTGTGGCATTTTATATTATGTTTTGTATGGATATTGCAGATTATATACTACATATTTACAGAGTAAAGATTGTTTTAAGTAAGTATACTATATTGAATTAATGTATTTTTTTTATTTGCATATTAAACGAAATTTATTGAATTTTATTAACAAAAGTTGTCGATCCTTTTAAGGATATTTTATTCTAATATATAATGAATTAATTAATCAGTCCTCAACACTAAAATACTAATGTTATATATGTGTATCATTTACAAACAAACTTACCTATCCTCTTAGCCAGCTAAAACTAACCAAAAGCTCTTATAAGAAAAACAAGCACTAACCGAAAAATTACCTTTAATTATTTCCAATACGTAGCTACTGTTATGCATTACCGCCTGTAACAAATCGTTGAACGAAACAAATACACTAGTGTATTTTTCTCAGAACGAGTTCTACATTCCTTTTCCAATGTAATTTTAAACCCGATTTAAGTAATTCCTTAATTAACTAGATACGAAGCTTTTAGTTATTGAAGTTTTATTAATGAGATAATGGTCATTAAGACTACAATTTATCTTATCGCAGAGCATCTGTTTGTAAAGAGATAAATAGAGAGGAACAATGTTTCCTTATAAATTGGTAAAGTGACGATGATTGCCAAGTGAGAAGAGAAACTCTATCAATTGGCTCTATCAATTCGGTGATTTTTTTTCGTACGTTCCTTCCCAGCTTCTACGTGCTCTGCTGCTATAATATATTTTTTAAAATATATATTTAGCTCGAAAGCTTAAATACTATACACATTGAAAAGAAAAATCAATTTCAAACTTCTTATTCCCCATCGAAAAAACCTTACATCGTATTTATTATCCCGTCAATAAAATAAACATATTTGCTACAAATTGGCCATCATCGCGAAGCGTGTATCAATGGACTGCACCCGCGGGTCTTGAAGCCAAGTGCTCGATCTCACCACAATTCATTTCTCATTTCCGTAACGTTCACACAAACCGTTTCAGGCCGGGGGGAATACTCAACATGATACTGTTTTAAAGATTTGCAGTTATCGTATTTTTCTGTTTATACTAATATTATAAAGCTCTTCAGCTTTATAGTTTGTTTTCTTGTTTGTTTGAACGCGCTAATCTCAGAAACTATACTGGTTCGATTTGAAAAATTCTTTCGGTGTTAGAGCTAAGACAGGAGCGGAGCGGGTGAAACCGCGAAGCGCAGCTAGTAATAAATATAGCGTGTAAGAGACATAATTATTACTTTAATTGTGTAGCTAATTCATGATCATATACTTGTTAAGTTTAATTCTGAGATTAATTTACGATGTTCGTAGTATAATAAGTTATATAATGAAGAGCGTAAAGTAAAGTTAAGAAGATAATGAGATCTTGCTTGAACATTAATCGTATTACATACTTATTAGTAAAGTTTGATGCCGGCTCTCATTGATGATCGTATTTAGATTCTTATTTTTATAAGACATCTTTTTAATATATTTGTAATATATTAATTTTTAGTTTTCAATGTATGGGATGTTTATTTTTTAATAAATTTAAAATTTAAATAATAATTGCTGTGGAACAAGTTAAAGAAAAATAATAGCAAGAACAAATCAAAATAGTTGAATAACCGTGAAAAAATAACTAACATCAAAATCGGATCAACGCTTTAAATCGTTGTAAGTATTTCCTAACTTAATACAAAGCCTCAGCGTTGCCCATAAGGCGTAAAAGTTAAAAACTTAGTAACTTTGTCAATATTTGATGTAAGACCACAAAGTTCTCGAAGAAAGGGTAGCCTTTGAGGCTGAATTTCACGTAGTTTTGTAACTGTTGCTAAGTTTATGACATTATGTGGTTATTTTGGCAACTTTGGCCCGGGATACAGGGATGCGTAAATTATTCATAACTGCTTAAATTGAGAATGAAACGCTTTAACAATTGTTTACCGTAATCTGTTTCTATATGTTAATGTTTCTATGATGTGACAGACTGACACACGAGATACAATCTACGCTGGAACGTAGTTGCTAAGGATGTATTTAAGGACCTTCCAATAATTAAGAAAGTATATTATGTATAGTTATTTTAGTTTTCATACCCTGATAGAAAATGAGATTGTAAATATTAATCTATTATTTTCTTGTAAAGACTATGAAATCATAATTATTATAAAGTGCAAAGTTATGATATTATTGTATAATAATAATCGGACTTGATACTTTGTTGAAATTTCCAGTAGGTACTATCCGACGTTTCGAAGCGAAAATCACGGTCTAAGTTTCTGTTTACATAGATAGACTTAGTGCTATTGAAAGCGTATAACAAGCCTACCTATTTTACGTGAAAATAACAGTTACTTATTGTTTCTTCCTCACTTAGAAATATAAATTTGTTACTAATAAGGGATAACTTTTAATACTCAAATCTTCAAAACTTAGGCTAGCCTAGCCCTACGCGAAACTAATGAATAAAAAATAATGATAGTTTATAATTTACGTTTCTTTCAATTTTGAACAAAGTTGCTATTTGATTTGTTAAAATTTTACTACCCTTACGTGACGATTTAACATATTACGTGAGCCATTTATTAAAAATGCATGACATAAAATGTTTGTGTACGAAACAACAAAACAGCGTCGAGTGGCGATACCAAATTGATGGGCTATGACTGTGAAGAGGCTCTTTTTATTGAATTTGAGTACGCTGGCATCAGCTCAAACACTACGTTAGCAGAATTAAATTATGGTTGCGCCAATTACAGCCGTTTTTGAACCACACGATGGCCGATCGCCAATTTATGCTCTCATATCGCCCATTTCAGTTTTAACATAACGATTCGTAAGCTTGATCGTTTTCATTAAATAATTTGTTGTATCATTATGTTCCGACGGTAATCCCCTATAACCATTTAGTTATTTTGCGAAATCTATGATGCTAATTTAAATTAGGTCCATTGTATGTTTGTTTAATATAATAACGTGGATGATTCGAAAACATGATGATAGCAAATAGGTTTCGGGGCATATTATACTCTGGTTATTAATTTTAATTACTAATATTTAATATTATGTTATTGAATTTATTGTTGATTCGCTTTTGTGCTTTTTGTTGCTGCTGAATTGTAACAGAATTATTTTATTATGTAGATGGAAGTGTAATATAGAACTCTGTATAATAAAAACAAATATGTAGTCGTATAGTTATATAAAATAAATCATTTCGTTAAAACTGAAATGCATTCATTTATGGACCAACTCCATTTATGAACTAAAGTTGGATTTTTCCGAAAATAATATTTGTATATTTATGAGTTGGAAAATGTGAAATTTATATCAGAATAGTATTCAAAATAATGGATCACAGAATGCTCTCCAAAGTCAACGAAATGAAAATTTCAGTAGTATAGTTTCTCCTTTGTTACATTTAATTTAAAGTTCAGAAAACAACTATTCATGAACACGGAGAGTGCGACGCAGGTACCAAGTAATTTTCCGCTCTAAAAGCAACTATATATGGAAATATGAAATGAAGAAAATATTTTCAATCTTAACTGCATCTGGAAAGGTTCAAATTAAAATGCTATTGTCTCAAAAATAGTTTTATTGCTGTTCTGAAATTAATGATAAGGAACTAATTTTGTCTAGTTTAAAATAAGTATTATAAATAAAATACTGTTACTATTAACATCATAGGTCTACGTAATAAACTGTAGTCTATATTTTGTAAGACAAACTCATTTTCAACACTACATAGCAAATACATAACTTATAAATTTATAATTTATAATTTTTTAGAATTTTTTCTATTCTTTATAAATTTATATTTATAAAGCATTTGAATGCCATAAAAACCAAAAAATATAAATTCAAAATACATAACTTTTTTCATGCGTAATACGAAATTCTTTTTAATTATTTCGTAGTCTTCGTCATTGAGTCCGTTTTGGAATAATAAAGTATGCTATTCCGAGACTCAGGTCTCGATACTGTCCATTATCGATCTAGGTAACTGCCAAGAATGTAATCAGCCTTCTGTGCTACCATAATGGGACATTACTTTCTTTTAACTTTAGTTTTCTGCAAACATCGAGTTAATGTTATTTTTCATTCACTAGAGTCAGTGTAAATTATTATCTAAATAGTGAGGTTATGTTATTGCTCTACATTCTTTACTTTTTGATAAATTTTTGGTTTTAAATGTCTTTGTGACCCAAATTACATGTTGGAAATTTCAAATCTTTACTTAAGTAGTACCTACTCCTACTAAAGTAAAGAAAAGATTTTAAAATTTCCAACATGTAATAAGTGCATTTATTTCCGCATGTAGATATATTCTCCATATTATTCAGATTTAAACTTTATTTTTTGTTTTAAAATTGTAATATAACGTGACGTTAAGATCAAGTTGTTTTAAAATTGTAGAATAACATACCGTATAATATAATACTTATAACATATTAAGATACTAGAACTAGGTAATTTTACAACGTTTATCTCAAAAAAACAAACATGCATCATACATCACAAACAAGAGGTGACTAATTAATTTTGGTCAAGGACAAGCCCACACGAATATTTCACAGTACACTCAATAAATAATGAATCCAAGTGTTTAATGGCCCATCAAACAATGCCAAGACTAAGGGATTCCGACAGAAAAATATTACCGACTTACTGATAATTTTCCTCAAACGTTTTTTTCTCTCAGACTCAATGAAGTTGATAACAGGAACAATTTGTCAGGGTGTTCTAGTTGCCATGTTATTTATTGCTATTGAATCCAGTTGTATAATGTTTCCGATTTAAAATAAGATTTCTGTATCGGTTTATTTAACCAGATCTGATTATTTAATTCGTGGTAAATTCATAAGTCCGTCAATTTGTAAGAGATTTTAAATTGTGCTCATGATGTAAATCAAATTTATATTGGTCAATATCCTTACAATTACTCTTTTACGCTTTTACGCTTAGGTTCTAATTTCATAAGATAAAACAAAATTTCGAATATCCTTTTTATAAACGTTTTCTCCAAGACTTCAAAGTTTTAGCTTATCTTTAAAATAAAGACTATAATATTTTTATAATGTTTAAAACATGCACGTATTAAACTAGCATCATTCGCATTCTCTTAAGTTGAGATTAGCGTGGTAAGGTTTATGCCGCGTGCATTTACGAAATACTTGGCCTTAGTATTCTGTAGCGAACAACTGGTAAACCAACATTCGCGTAGCAAATACCTACTTAGCTGCATAGCCTGGAGGGGATTCTCCGTACCACAACCTCTGAGACGACATTCTGCCAGAAATTTCGACTATGTACGTTATCTGTGAACTCTGTGAGCGTAAATTATTGACACCGAGTGATGTTTCAAGAATTTCATGAATGAAATAGTGCCGGTTACATTTTGTGTGCGAATATTTTGATATGGTATGTCAGTTTACATGCTATAACTAAACATGTACATAAGACATGGGGTTTATATATATTATTAAGTATAAAAACGTTATAATGATTCGGGTCTCCCAGATTTAGTGGTTACCCCGTTAAGGCATATATTATTTTACGAATATTATATTTAAAGTAATAGCATGAAAGCTAAAACAACAAACCCATGTCAAACATGCCAATATATTCACTTTGTTTATTTAATAAATTTGAAACTTATATAATTCATGAGTTAATGTACACACTCGAAACACAAAGTCATTGTTATCATTTAATAACTTTTATAAATCAATATTCATTTTAATCAATTCTAAAAAACATGTTTTTTTATAAAGCCTGTAGGAATATGCCATCTGATTTCGGGTGTTTTGGGTTCAAATTATCAGGTAAATAATAATAAATAAATCCGGTTATATTTAATATATAAATAATTGGTCTCGTTATGTGTTTTGGCATTAGGTTGCTTGTTGAATTGAACCTAAGAGGCGATTTAGCACAAGTTTTATGCGCCTAAATGGCAAACCGCCAACATTTGGCTTGATATCATCAGCTCTAGATATACTGTAATTTCAGGTTTGACAGCGCCTTATGAGTATTAATATAAATTCCAAACATGTTTTCTCTAATATTGTAAAGAAAATGTGATAGAAACTTATTATTTTTTATAGTAAATAAATTCTTGCATTTACTCTACGTTTAGAAAATATTAATGTCACACCTAGGTTTATCATTCTATGTTTGATATTTTTAACTTTCTATGTAGATATTTTTTTTTTTATAAGCAATTATGAATAATCACGAACTTTCTGAATCATACACGTTTTAATTAATGTTTTCCTACTAGTTCAGGATACATCGCCCATTTTTGCAAGTGACTACTATCAAGCTGATTTTCCGTTTGTAGCTTTATTTTGATGAGACACCGAATAATTTCTCTCTCTCTTCTAACTCTCGATTGTGGTAGCTAACAGAGATAACAAGGATAAAATTTTTTGATTTGATGGTTCTCAAATATTTATTACGCAATTTGTAGGACAATATGTCTTTTGAATTATATAAACATTAACTAAGTGAAAACAAAAAAATCAGCTTGTTAGTAATCATTTATGATTACCTCGTTATCGATACACTTTGGAAAGGGGGACTCTTTGAACAAACCATAGATTTTGTAGGACAAATATTTTTTCGAATAATTTAGGTAATTATCTTGAGATTGAACAAAAAAAAAATTCATTCAGTTAGTAATAAATATTTGAGAACCATCAAATCAAAAATTTTTATCCTTGTTATCTCTGTTAGCTACCACAATCGAGACTTTCGTACACGAAATTATTGGGCGTCTCATCAAAATAAAGCTACAAACGGAAAATTAGCTTGATAGTAGTCACTTGCAAAAATGGGCGATGTATCATGTATCCTGAACTATACTGGCTAACTTATTTAAAAACATTAATTGTTTTAACAATAAGGAAATCTGTGCAAACATTTGCACATATTCTTTTAACCTAAAGTATGTATGCTCACGCCTCGACTGCTTCATGACAAACCATGTCAACTCGTCTATGATTGACGAACGGCCGTCTTGCTGAGATAACTTACGATATTGGTTCAGCTCTCGATTGAATTTGTTCTGTTGTATTTATGACTTTGAAAAGGCTTATTTTCAAGTGCATTGCAACTTTAAATTTTTTTTAATTGCACTTTTTTAAAAGTAGTAATTTGATAACCTTAGCCAAAGACTGACATTTTTCATTTGTGTTTAAGATACAGGATAAATACTAATAAATGATTTATTTTGAAAAAAAAGTAATAATGGCATAGTAATGAAAACAAACTCGTTTGCTCGGTATGTTAATGTAACCGGCTGAGCTCTTAAAAAGCTTTTTTATACATATAATAAGCAAATCTATTTAACTGTATCCATATTCCATACATATAATTTTTTATGTTCGAAATTTAATTCGAATATAATATCTATACACTAAATAATAACTTTAAAATTTTTACTAATTGTTTTAACGCCAAGAAAAGTGCTTCTAATTAAAATTAGTGCTAGAGCTTTTATACAAGGTAGGTACGCGAAAATAAGCGTACAAAATTCACCTTTATTTAGGTCTGTACTCTACACAGTCAAGCGTTATTAATTTTTGCACTAGTTAAAGAATATAACAGAGCTCATGTGCATTTGTAACAGGATAAAAACAACAACCTTGACTTCTTTATTTGTTTTAATTTCGGTATATAAAACACGACACGCTTAATCTATAATAATATCTATATAGGGTAATAAATGAAATGAAAAAAATGAATGCAATTTTGTACGAAAAAAAGTACACCAAAAATTAACAAATTATCCTCGTAATTTACAACAAAAGTGGTTGGATGCTTGGATCGTTGATTTTTTAAGGTTCATTAATTCCGCGTTGGGTTTAAAATTTATTATTCCAAGCGAAAATTCACAGTAATCTTTCACTACACGTAAAATTAAATCGCGCGCGCTGTGTTCCTCCCAACGGACTTTGTTGTTGGTGAAAATACAATAATTCGTTTAAAGATAAACACATTGCAGTTATTATTAAAAGGATATTATTATAGCTTCCTTGAACTCATTTGTTTTGCATATGAAACTAAGCGAAAACGTCAATTAGGTAAAGAGAAATTAATCGTTAACTTTTTATCTACGCAGTAATTTGTCAAAGATAATTTATTTCAGCCGATATTATTTGGGTAATTGGGTCAAATTGTTCTTGTTTACGAAATTTTATTTAGCAGAAATGAATCCTTTTAATGAATTCTAGTTGATTATTTTGTAAATAACGGGTGTTCTTTATTTATGATTTTAAATTGCATCTGGAGTGACGATTTTAATTGTATTTGCGATGCCTTTAGTTTAGGTACATCGCAAACATTACAATAAATATCTTTTAATCTTTCTTTTTTTAATTTATAAGGTATCTTGTATATTATAATAAATAATAATTAAAAGATTACATAATACATTCCTGCTTTAATTATTTTGTATTTTACTTGAAAGCATTAGCGGTTTTAAAACGAAACTTTTTAAATAACAGTGTCACAATAAAACAGACCTTTTATTTACATTAAACAAAGAGATAACCAAAGCTACATGCAAAGTTACCAAAAATCTTCGGATTAGCCTTATACACTTTGTTGTAAAACTTTTATTATGAGAGTAATTAATTTGAAAGAATGCTAATTTTTCTTTTAATCGCTTCTTTAGCGCCGCAACTTTTATCTACTTTGTTTGAATTACTTTCGCCCGAGCAGTTCCTGGCAACTTTAAAAGATTTTTATAAATTACGATACTTTCATTGTGATGCAAACCACTGTTTTTGAAAAAATATGATATCAATAACCTTTAAGTACTATGTTGAAATTTTAAGTGTACCTAGGTATATTTAAACCTTACACGATGAAGACGTCTTGAAACAGACTACGTGACCATTTTGGATGAGAGTTGCAAGGGACAGAATCCATTGGAAGGAATTAGAGGAGGAATATGCCAAAAGGCACATGAAACTTAGGGACCTCTTGTTAACCTATGTTTAAGAATAAAAGGCTATATTATTATTATATTTAAACCTAAGTATGTATATAACAGATGTAGGTATATTTCTTAATCATTCATTTATTAATTAAATAACAAAACACAACTAAAAGTTGTCTTCAATGTAACATTCAGCGAGAACTAGTTCTACCAAAGCGCTCGATTTTAGAACCATTTATACGGTTCGTACGTTGTGTTTGTTGTTTTTTATTCTTACTGGGAATTCGAAACAGAATTTATAATAGGCTTTTATGGACTGGCTCGATACGGCTACAAAGCAATGATGAACCGAATTATTTTACAAAGTTATCCGGCATAAAATCATATCAGTACATCGCAGGCATTCTAGAATACGCGGTATTTTTGATTCCTCGTTTAAATGGTACCTACAATATGATTTGTCGGTTAATACTGCTATAGTATTAAATCAATTGCTCTTGGTAATAATGAAAATAATTTATTGAACTATCTGAAATAAGCAAACCTTACACGACTAATTTATATGGGAGAGTATGGGAGCATATTATCCGAGTAAATTAAATATGAATTACCGATTTGATGTTGATATCAACAGAAATCTGAAAACTACTTTAATATTATTGTGGTAAACGCAGAGTAATGTGAGTGAAAAATATAAACAGTAGAGCTTGCAGATATAAAATATACTAGGTATACATAATAGCATTATTTAATATACCTTCAATATAACAAACATTATAATATATATGTTTGTTATATGCATTCCTTGTGTATTCGATAGGTATCACAATAAATCGTACCTAAACGAAATTACCCGGTCAACAAAAGCTGATAATCCAAATACTTCTGAAAATACAGAATAAGGGATGCCAAACACATCCATTCAGTATACCTTCCATACCACGTCAAAGCGATCATTAAAATATTTTCTACAAGAGGCAGCCGGAAAATAATAAAAAAAAATTATTTAGAATGCATCTTTAGCAGTCGATGATACTAAAGTGAAAATTTCATACAATGCTATCACAGTGAACAGCGGGACAAAGCGGCCGTGAAATTATTCTGTACTCAAAGCTATTCCAGTATGCAAACGTGGAAAGAAATTAAATCGGATGGAAACTAAAGTTTGTGGCAGATCTAATTTTTTCCTCGTTTTAAGTATGTCGTTTTATAAACAAGTTACGGATTTGCGGAACTCTTTTTAACGTGAATCTTTATCACAATCAATAACAAAGACGAGGTGAATAACATTAGATGGAATAGAATAAAGATGTTAGAACTCAATAAAATAGGAGAAGTGCGTTCAAAGAAATAGTAAGAAAGGATCAACTTCAAATATAAAATAGGAACAGTAAAAATATCTAACATTTCTTGTAAAATTACTATTTATTTTCCTGCAACTGGTATTAGTAACAACATAATATAATGCTCAAGAAATGTCAGTATAAAATAGATAGGGAGGCGAAGAGGGGAATTTTCTGCAATACTCGAGCGTGGCAGTTTAAGATATGAGAGATACCTTAGACCTAATAGAACAACCTTGTTAACTATTTAGCTCTTTAAGTAGTGACGCGCGCCCAGGATAGACGATCAGATTAGTAAAAAAAAATCGATAGTCTGAAATACTCGAGCGCGTCAGATTAAGATATTGGGGGTTGATTTTAGTGTTTTAAGACTAAATTTAACTAATCTGACGATAAGTCCTTGACGCCGCCAAGTTATAGGGTCGCGAACTTGTAAAAAAAAAACGTTAATCCGGCATTCTCGAGCGCGATTGTTTTTATTTTTATTTTGAAGAATATAATCTAAAACTTACTAAAAATACAAAATCTGCCGGTTTCCGCGTGACCGGAAGTCTGGAGGAGCCATTTCGTCTTCCGAAAAACGCGTTGCAGTATATAAGTCGCGAACGATACATTTTACAAAAAAAAAGTTTGAATAAACAAAAAAGGTAATTTTATTTTACACAAAAAAATGTCTCTTTACATTTTTGTCCAAAGTTAAAACTTTTTGACTTGAAGCATCATAAAAACTCAAACTCCCGGTTTTTTGAGTATATCTCGAAAACTAAGGGTGTTATGAAAAATTGATATGAAATAACGATGATTAAAAAAAAGAAACTCTCAAACCTTTTTCGGTCAGATTAAGAGAACCCACCAACATTTTTGTCAGATTAAGAAAATATGCTTTCAGGAGACCGAGATAAACCTCCCCTATGAAAATCTGACGCGCTCGAGTATTTCAAGAGGACTTTTTTTTTCTGCATTTTCAAAAATTCATCGTAACTTATTGTCACGCCGAAATCGTCAGTTTTTTTAAGGGGAGCTTCCTTGGGGCCTACTTAACACCCCATCCGAAAATCTGACGCGCTCGAGTAAATTTTTTTTTTGTGCATTTTTGACGAATTAATATGCCTAGCCCCACCACGCAAACCGGCAGATTAGTATACCGTTGTTATCAGAGGCACTTGGGGCATACGTAGTATGAATATCTGACGCGCTCGAGAATGCCCAAGTAACTATTTTTTTTTACATTTTTGAAAATCCGTACACGCCAAACCCACCGCTAAAATGGTTTTTACCATAGAAGCTTTTCTTTTCGAAATTATTTTATCTATCGATTTTGATAAGTCTCGACGGCGCCGTTTAATTACGCCATTTAGCTACCTCGCCTCCCTATCTAAAAACATAAATCAGTGTAAAATGATAGCCATTACAATATGAGTCTATCTAGCGACTACCATTAGCCGGCTATCCCTGAACCAATTAACCAAAAACAAATTTTCGTTTTTCTGCTAAAACTCAACGTTCCGAAACTTAATTAACACACTTCTAGAAAATGAAAGCAAATTCGTATAATTAAACGGTTGAATTGCACGCAATTGAAACGGAAATATAAATTGAAATGTTTTGAGGCGAAATGTAGATGAGGCCAATGTTTTCGTTTGCTTTTTAATGTCGTAAATATTAGGACCAATTATGATACTATCGTCTTCTTCTTCAATCTTCATCTTGATCAAAATAACGATTACTCTAGATTGCATTAAATAATAAGTAGGTAGGTATATAATATAAATATTATTTTTCTGATAAATTACATGCCTTTATGATAAATATACTTAAATGTCAATCACATCTTCAAAAAAGTATTCAAAATAAAATGCTTTGCTAAAATGATAATAAGTACGTATCTAATATGCCAAATACAGAATTAGTTTTAAATGATTCAATTTCAAATTCGTTTGTTCATTCAAATAATTAACCTAACCTTAGACTTAAATACATTTAGGCGGTAACTGTAAAATGATAGGTATTTAATATTAACACATAAATCGTTAACTTAGACTCAATTTCGAGCCGACGCTATGAGGGTTTCCTAAACTTTTAATGGACTGCATTCAGTTAGCTTTAAGCTAAACGACCTACTTCTGTGCTAGTATCTGGCCATTATACCTTCTTGAACTAAATCTTATTCCAAGTTAAATTCAAGTAACAGAACCTTTGCGTTGCTGTTATTTCATCTAGCTTGATCTTTGAACAAGATTCCGTTTCAAAAAGCCATTTAAGTAATGCTACGACATTAACTGACGCGTAACTCTATCCAAACTAAATTCCACAATCGATACATTTAATTAACGAAATAGAAGCGAGACTTACAAAACAGCTAAACGTGTTTATAAATTAAAAAGCTAATCAAGTCCTGTTTGTTAAAAATGCTACGATATCCAGCTACGGAATTAGAATTGCTTTTCTTAATCGGTTGAGGTGAGCGGCAACCTCGTAGCACTCAATGTCGCTTCCGACGCGGCTGTTTTCAATACACCTCCAAATTGCTCCATTAAAAGTTCCTCAACTGCCTTCAACTCGAATTGTTAACAGTTCACGAGTACCGAATATTGAACAATAACAAGAATACTACATAGCTGTTACGTAACAAGGTAACAATGCTCTGTAAAATTGTAAAGATCGCAGTAATCTACCCGTGGAAGGTGTTATGTAAACGAATATTGTATCGACGTAACTGGCTGATACTGCGCTTATTATGGCTTTAAAATATTGAGAGTCATCGCTGGCTAGCCATGACTTGCTTATAAACTAGCTGATAATATTTTTTAAATTTATTATCGTATACTTTCATACATTATAGCTAGAACATACCTCATCAGTATTCATACTCACCATAAATCTACAATTACAAAGTTACCCAATTAAAAATTATATTACATTTTATCAAGTACCTACTACTACTATTTAAGATATTATGCTATTTTTTTTAAATACCAATTGTTAAGTTTTTGTAAATTTTTTGATACGACTATCAGGTAATTGGGATTGGCAAGAAACAAAAATTACTAAGAATTAAAAACTTCTAACGTACCCAAGTTTTTACTTGAACAAAAATGAAAAAAGAAAACTGAGAGAAAAAACAGTTATTTGAGTATTTTAAAATAATATTTATGATAGCAATCTAAGCTTAAATCTAACTATCTGCATCTTCCTCTCTTTAAAAAATTACTAATTACATTTATTTTAAAAACATCAACCGCTAAACTTTCGATTCTAGTATTAACTAATTGCAGTCGACGTAAAAGCTTCCAACTCCTTACTTAATAAGTTTTCTAAACTACCTTTCAAAAGATTTTTAAGCGGCGTAGTGTAATCATCTAGCGGTAGCGGTAAACTTTAACTACAATTTGGCACACTTTCAAACTTCCCCACGGTACATGGTTATTTCTTCTCTTTGTAGTTCGATTAAAACATGCAGTTGCTCCATCCAGTCTATTCACATGTTCAGAATAGTTTTCATAGAGGGCACGCGGAAAATATTTTTCGCGCGCACTCATTTTTTATTGCTATCCTTTGAAAGCGTAACTTTCGAATAAATAGAGGTGCATTTATTTTAAATTCCTCTTTATTTGTGGACAGGTACTGTCTCTGTAGCGCTTTGCTTCTGAATTTCGTAGTGCTTTTTGTCATTAGGTTAGATTTTTTGCAACGAAGACATAATATACTATTGCAACCTTGATTGCAACTATAATAATTTAAGTCAAAATATAATTATAACCCTAAATGTATGTTAAGTCGACTCTACCTTAGATAAACTAATGAAAAAATCGGGGTATTATTAATAATTAATTTGTTTTTAAGAATATAAATACATATTACAAATGTTAAAGAGATAATATAGTCCTAAAAAAACCTTTTGATCAAGAGCCATAAATAAATTCAATTGTTATTTTAGAGTTTAAGCAACGAAATATTTTGCACTAATGTTTGTATAAATCCTGCTTACCTGCCTCACATACGTTAGGTGTTTTGAATGCGAAGCCAAATTGACTCCATTAAAAGTTTTGAAAGCGCTCCGTAGCTTAGATAATTTACGGAACGAGTTATGCCTTCTATTAAAAGCATGCGTGGGTACTGAAAACTAATGAATTTATTCCCATATTCATATTTCGACGCTAATTCCTGAGAATGTAATGAATGGGCGCTCCTTATTTTAGGTTTAATGGAGCATTGGAGGTACCTAAGTACTTTATATCGCTTTGTATGGCTATAAAATGCTGAAATTTAGACGGGAATTTAATGAAATTACCAACTCATATTGTAGACTATGAACACATCTTGTAATGAAAATAATAACCGTTGTAAAGCTTTCAAAATCTTGACTGTACAAAATACAAACAATCTTCAACTACAATAACTTTTTATAAATATTTCACTTCCATTGGGCCCTTGTCTGTAAATTTACTTAACTTGTATACTGATTGGAGTATGACTGTTATTTTCATGCCATAATAAACCGAAAAGTAGACCGTAGGTAATTAAAAAATTTAAAATAAACTACTTATGCGAAACTTTTAAACAGTAAAAAATATGTTTTAAAGTTGGCTAATTTCTTTACAAAATATTAACACTAGCCTAGATATTTTAATTATTATTTAATTTCCAAACCATTTTAACTAATAATAAACACAAATTTTGAGTCTATTTTACAGCTCTTATTCTACGGTTTTCAAAAGTTCAGACGGAAAAAACTTTACAAGACTACATAAAACTGCGTTGTTCATAGCTTTTCTTTAATTTTGGTACGAAACTTTTCCAGGAGTGGAAAACCTTATTCATTATTGTGACTCTTGAATTTCTTTTACCAGTTGCCTTCCCAACTTATTTATTATCAACGTTTTGAGAAGCCATGGAGAGTATAACGCGACGAACTTATTTTTCAATTATTTGTAAGGCGATACCGTGGTCCGTGAGTTACCAAGATGTAAGTACATTAATGTTCACATTTTTTCCAAGTTCTGGTAAAGTGAACAGTAACGAAGTGAAATTGGAGATAGATCACGTAATATTATATAAGCTGTATGTAATTAAGTGTGTACATTTTTAGGAATTAGGTAGAAAATATATTCGATAATACAGCATCTATGTTCTGAACAAATGCCGCAGTCTTCCCAATTAGATGATAAATTAGTTACATTGTATATACTCATAATATAAAGTTTGCCGCCTGAAATAGGTGGATGCGGTCGTGCGGAGTCAAAGTCCTATAATTGATAAGAGAACCTTGCTCGGGACACAGGACGCAACAATTAGGGTACGGAGCAGTAATTAGGTCCCCAATAGAACCATACTTGTGTAGAAGTTGTGTGTTCAATTTTGCT
Organism: Colias croceus; assembly: GCF_905220415.1. Taxonomy (NCBI): domain Eukaryota; kingdom Metazoa; phylum Arthropoda; class Insecta; order Lepidoptera; family Pieridae; genus Colias; species Colias croceus. The sequence goes on from NC_059546.1 coordinate 6,477,946, forward strand.
ATCGTATACACTATAGGTACCTATGTACTATAGTTAGGTTATATTTTGTAGGAAGCGGGCAAAATTTTAGATTATATGAAATTAAACTATAGACTTCAATATTATGGCAGTGTGCAGCTGTTGTTGCATCTTAATAAAAAATTTCAATATTAGATAGACTATTGTAGTTAACATAGCTATAGTAAAACGGGTAGGTATTTACCTACCTTGCGTAGGTATAAAACAAATTTAAAGAGGTTAAGAAGCTTTCATATGAAATCTAATAATTTACTACTAAACTAGTAGTTTATTAAAATAACTGGATATTTTTCTTTTGAAGTTTTTATTATCCATTGTTTTAAGAATTATCATGAAATAAATAAAAAGCCATTCATTGACGATAAATACCTAGGATATAATTATCACTATATTTTAGTCTGTGCGTTACTTCCTAGAAATGCTTTGGTAGAGGCTAAAGTTACTTTATAACAAAACTTTGTTGACATTTAAAAGTTAGTGATATTATAAGTTCGTTTCAACCGAGATTCCGAACCGATGTTAAAGTAAACAATTTGACGATTCAAAAGTTTACTTTGTAAAGTCAATTTTGTGTTTGAGTATGTTTCTATGTTGGTTATCTACCAACACAATCTACCAAGACAGCTATAAATACAAAAATAATTGTTACCATTCAAATCCAAGAGAACCTACATTTTACAACATAAAATAATAATATGTATTGCTCTGGCTCCAAAGTATCAGTATCGTAAATATTTCAAATTAGTTGTAATTTTGGATGTTGGCGTATTATTATTGTTAAAAAGCAACAATTTAAAAGAAAAGAAGCTATCACAAACACGATCGCAATTAAAACGGTCCGTGTAATTGAGCACCGCAGTCGATCGCCAGTGACATTCGGAAAAATGTGGTTTAGAAAAGTCTTTTTAAAGAAAATATCGGAGTCCTAATTTAGTTGCTAAGCTTTTGATATTGTTTAGTAAACTATTAAAACTAAATAGTTTGACAAATTAAGCATAAATTAGTTTCCCAGAACACATCGATTTTTCGTGAGATTCGATGGTAGGTACCTACCTACTAGGTAGCTATTATTTGTTGTTATGTATTTATCAAGACTGTGACTAGTTTTTATGTAAAGGGTAAAAGCACAATAGCACCAAACCTTTCTTCCGTTACTATTTTGGTACCTACCTAGTTATGTAGGTATGTAATATCAAATGCTCTTTGAAATGTAAGATCCATTAGTATATTATGATGGCACTTTTATATTATGAAGACATACTAGATAGATTATGTTATACATAAGTAAATATTTAATATCATTGCAGGTCAAGAAACGGTAAGAGTTGAAATATCCCGCTCTTATCCCGCTATTCCATAGTTTACGTTAGCAGTGGCCGCCCAAGGCTTTAGAGAGTTCAGAGGAACCTCGGCAAACCAAATTTCTAAGCCTTAACATATCACATATACTTAATAGTTATATAACAGTAGCATTTATAATATTAGTAGGATAGGATAGGATAGTTACTAAGTAATGTCTACTACTTACCTCCGTGACGCATATCATCTTCCATATAATATCTATTACTAGGTTTCCGCCCGCGGCTTCGCCCGCGCAGTCAAAGAAAAACCCGCATAGTTCCCGTTCCCGTGGGATTTCCGGGATTACGTCATTTTCCGGGATAATAATAAGCCCTTGTCCTTTCTCGGGTATTAATATTTTAAATTTTAATAGATATTTCTCCATACCAAATTTCATGAAAATTGGTTCAGGAGTTTAGGCGTGATTGAGTAACTGACAGACAGATAGAGTTATTTTCGCATTTATAATATTAATAATATATAATATAATAAGTATGGATGTACAATTATTGTATTATTTAAAAAAAATAGAATAATAATATTATTCTAAATAATAATATGTATTTTAATATTAATCTTACGTTTCATTTTATTACAACGCTACCTTCCGGTACCTGCATACACAATTACATACTTCATGTTGGTCAACTTTCTAGAAAATTTATGAGGTAAATTATAGATGGCGCTATAACTACAATAATTTAATCGTATAATTTTTTTGTGGGTAAAATGAAATCAAGTATAATGTTTATATATATCTGGAAATCGAAACCATATTAGTTATATTATTTTTATATGATAATTTTTTTTAATTACTACTGTCATATAATCGCTATACCTACCTAGGTACTAGGTACCTACGTATGTACTTGTAATAATTACAAAGATAAATTATTTATCTTTGTTGATATCACTCATGGCTGACATTTGACAAGTGACAGCTGTCTTATGTCTATATTTTTTTTATGAACGCCGCGGCCGCCGGTTTTTTACTGGATTTTATTTTATCCCAACTCCCAAGTGAGATAAAAAAGTTAACAAAATAAGAAAAACAGTGGAATTTAATAATGGTAACCACAGAATACGGTGATCTTCATCGTTATTTATTAAGAACAGTGGCTAGTTTGGGAGTGATATCACTAAATGAAGCGGAAAAACTTCTAACGGATTTGTATGGTTTGTATTAAAATGTAATTTTAATTGCATTTGAACATTTCTTGCCTATTTCTACTGTCTCAATTTTAATTATAAATTATTTATATTTCAGCCGATCAAACTTTTTCTATCGCAGATTTAGTTAAACAGATAAACGAACAAATAAAGCCTTTGAAGCAATCTATTAAAATAACAAATGACGAATATACTTCAGAAGAAGTGATAATATTCTTATCTTTGGGCTATGATGAAGCCACAAAATCGCAAAACTTATTTTCTCAATCTGAACTTGAGTATTTTAGAATTCTTTTAGAACAAATAATGAATACTGAAGGAAGACAAATTACGGGAATACATGCTCTTAATTTAGTTGGAAGTATGAAATCGTCTTACACCAAGACAGATGCACAAGTGAGTATGCACATTCTCAAATAAAAAGTTATTTAGTTGTTCCTAGATGATATGCAACATGACATGCGTTTTAAGATGTATTGCAGGAATGATTGTTTAGATAGATTATTGAAATGAATGACATGCAAACTAGGTACCTACATGCTGGCAACTGATTGATGAACCTTTCCATTTTCTATCCTGAAAGTCACATTATTCAATAGCACATCAACGAAAATATTTTTTTTTAATTCCGAGACCAGTAGTTTTTGAGATTAGTATGTTCAAACATGCAATAAAGTAAACCTATCAGCTTTAGTAGTATTACAATAGATTGTTTACCTAGATATAAGAAAATATACACTATGTTTTCAGAAATTGCTAGACACTTGGTGCCGCATGCGATACCTTGATAAAGAAGAAAACAACTATGCTTTAGGCGTGAGAACTATTCATGAGTTTGAAGGCTATTTCAGAGAGAATATGCCAGATACTATTGAAGAATGTTGCTTGTGCAAGCAAATTGTATTCAGAGTAAGTGTTGACAAATAATAAAAGCTATTACAAAATTTAAAACAATTTAAGACTCAAAATTGAGAATCACTTTTTCTTTCAATGCATAAACAATTATTTCCACTATCTAAAAAATATAATCCAGACCTGCTACACATTTTATTTGAAAATATATTGTGTTATGCGATGCGATGTCCTAGAAATTACACTTCATCACATCCATTATTTTTTCAAAATGAACTCACTCTTTCTACTGTGAGCCTCCCACCAAAAAAAAAAAAAAAAATTAAACACAAGTCATTAGAACATAGTTTTATTTGTATTAATTTTCTTGAATATGTTGTTTATAATTTCAGGGTTACAACTGTATAGGATGTGCTAAAGCGGTACACACTCGTTGCCTCAATAAATATCTAGAAAAAGTGTCAAAATGGCCATGCTGTAAGATTGATTTCAGTCCAGAGCACTTGGAAAGGCTTGTTTGTCAGAGGTATAGTTAAACTTAAAAAAATTGATTCAAAATTCTGTTTATTTATAAAAGGCACATTTTTTTTTTGCTTTATGTTTGTGTGTTATTGACTAATTTAGGCAAGATTTTGAACTGCTTTAAGATTATGATTCTGGACCGATTTAATTCAAGGTTTGGTTAAAATAACAATAATTTCATGTGTTCAAGATAAACTAAGTAAATTAAGGCTTGTAAAAAAACAGACAGAATTTGTTCATTAAAGGCCTAGCCGTTGCTTAGTCATAAAATAAGAATGTTGATCAATTGGCTATAAAAATGTTCTGTAAAAAATTATATATTATTGATGTTTTCTCTTCGTGTTGCTTTAAATTTAAGAGGTAGCGCGCACAAGCAACTTTGTCTCCGCAACTATTTTGTCTCTCCCACCCATGGGCTAGTATGAAAGTGCGCGCACGTAGCGACACAACTCCCCATACAATTGATGGGAGAGACAAAATAGTTGCGGAGACAAAGTTGCTCGTGCGCGCTGGCTCTTAAAGTACATATATGGTTTTTCTAAAACATTATTTTATCCAGTTCCAGATTTACCCAGAGCCAAAGATCAACAGAACATGAAGCTGAGGTATCTACAGAGGCTGCAGATAAATCGGACGAATTGACACAAGAAATATCGAGCCAAGATATTATACCGGAAATATCTCAGCGGATAACAAGGAAACGTAAGAGGCATAATGAATAGTATTTTGTATGTAGTTAATTTGTTTTTTGGTTCTATGATTAAAAGTCATTACTTTATATATATTTATTTTTTATTTAATTTTTCCCAAGCCGGATATTACTTAATTTTGTTGAGATTGTAACACACTATTTAGAAAGGTTAAAAGCTTTTGAGTGCTTTTATTCTTTACATACTTATCTATGAGTATTAAATTTTTAAATACAGAGATAAATTATGCTATCTAATTATGGTAAATTCGATTAAAATACATTATGAATGTTTAAGACTAAAATTCTTTAAAATATATTTTGACTTTGATTTCAATTGAAGATCACCTCCAAATATTCTTTAAAAAAATATTAAATGTACAGTTTCTACTTCCTTACGATTTCATTATAATATGTATAGACTATAGACATTACATGCGTTACATTTTAAAGGTAGTTCTAAATAGGTTACAAGTAATCAAACTTGCATGTGATTTAGAAAAGTACAAATTGTTTGATTATTGTTTTTTGTGTGTAGTGTAGTTAGTGTGTTTTTTGTTCTTATGTAATTTTAGATTTTTATGTAGCTTAGTGGTTCTTTTTTGTGTGTATTTATTCAAATACATGTAACATATTATGTATATCTATGTATATCTATGTTATATAAAAGTGCAAATAGTAAATACAATATAATATCATAGTTAGTATATTCATAAAACTAGATTGTCAATGCTTAACAAAAAATGCAAAATTAGGTTTAAATGAAAATTATTTTAATAAAATTAAACATTAAAATAATAAAATATTAAAATAAAATTAAATTGCTAGATATACATTTTCTACTTTTCTTTGTACTAATTTTGCAGATTTAGGATAGAAATCTAGTAAATACTTCCATTCGTCTAATTTTAAATAGACAATGTCGACGATAGTTCTTGCTCGAAAAGAGAAATGATGTGAAACACCAACAAATAGGCCCTGAAAAGTAGCGTATCAGTTAATTAGTAACTCAGCCCCCGGAATCACAGACACAATAGAAAATCTATTGTGTCGTGGACCGATCGGGCCGCTGGGGGCTCAATGGGTTAGTGAATATTGAACTTATGTGAGTAAAAGATAATGTAAGACTCATGGCTTATTAGGAATTAATAACCAAACAAGTGATAACTGCGTTAAAAACAACCGACTTCAAACTTGCACTTGCAAAATTCACAAATACCTACAGACAAAAATGCTCATAAAATAAAAACTACTGGGCCTATTCGAATAAAATTTTTATGGGACCAATTCGACACCATCCCGCATCGAACAAAAAAAGAATCACGTAAATCGGTTCAGAAACCTCGGAGTAATCGGTGTACATACATAAAAAAAAAAAAATATATATATACCGGCCGAATTGATAACCTCCTCCTTTTTTTTTTTGAAGTCGGTTAAATATTCAAGTAAATCAAATGAAGAAAAGAGAGTATTTTTTTTTTCAGTTATGTTAGTTTAACTAGCTGTATTGATTTTTAGCATAATTACTTAGGAATGGAAATCATATCTATCACCATTTTTATTAATAATAGTAAATATTTTTTCCTTTATTCCTTCCTTCCGAATTTGCCCTTAAACGCAATCAAGGGGAATATTAGAGGCAATTTAGTATATAAATTATAATACCTGAGCAACACCAAAACTGTCTTCGGGGCCAAGAATATCGTAGATGGATTCAGTCATATTTGGATGTACAGTTAACACTTCAACCTTAAAATAAAACCATTTATTTAGAATACGCATATAACATTATCCAGTTTATGTAACTGTAATCGCATCATATAAGCATAGTTTAAGATTCTGTTGTTCTGTCTATGGAACTCTTGATAAGAACGCATGTAGGCTACTTTTTACCCGGAAACCTTGTATTAATCATAGGGTCCAGGTAGTATTATGTATAACATTATTTTAGCTGTACCAATTAAGCATAATCAGATAAGGAATAAGATTGCATGAATACTATTGAAAAGTACCTCTCCCCTATGTATAAAGTAAATGCACTGATCAGCATCTCCACATTGGACAATATAGTTCCCAGGGAAGAATACACAGTGCCTCAGCCACATACACAGCATTCGTTTGAAATCATCGTCAGTCTTACTGAATATGACGGATTCTCGAATGTGGCTCCCATAAACAGCTTGCATTACTTGACAGCGTAGGCGGAATGGAAGCTTCGAGACTAATTTCGGCATCTGAGAAATATTAGTCATTATTACTGAGAATTATCCCATAAAGACCGATATTATTTGTCCGAAATACATAAGAGATTATTTCCATTTTGCTATGTTGTGGTTTACTTTGTTTTTGATTCTCATTAGAGGATGAAAAGTTAAACATATACCTAGCTAAATATTAATTGTGCCCCAAAATACATAGTATAGTATTGATCTTTTAATTACCTGTCTTCCTTGTTGCCTGCTCCACAGTTCACGGACATAGTCCCACATTTTGTTCATTTGATGGTCACTCAAATCGGTATCTCTAAGACCATCTCGTAATTCGTTTATGCCCTCATCATAAGCGATACGGGAGGACGAATGTGCGGTTATAAGTGCTGACATTTCGGATATCAGGAGTCCTATAATAATTATAAAGGTATCAATAACATGTATACATGCGTTACAATTATTTAATACTAGCGGTCCGCCCCGGCTTCGCCCGTGGTACATATTTCGTAATAAAAAGTGTCCTTTCTCGGGTATCAAAATATCTCTATACCAAATATCATGCAAATTGGTTCAGTAGTTAAGGCGTGATTGAGTAACAGACAGACAGACAGAGTTACTTTCGCATTTATAATATTAGTATGGATAATACTTCGTTACTGAGAATTAGTATGGATGAAGAAATTCTCAGTAACGAAGTAGTAGAAAAATAAAGCAGCGAAGGTGCTGTGTAATCGTATTGCGTGTGATTCCATATCTTGATCTCATTATAAACACTGATCACATTCCTCCTCAATACGACATAGATAAATAATAATCAACTGAACCATCTCAGAGATGGCCTACAGCTTCAATAAAAAGGAGAAGGTTCGATTCTAAAGCGCAAAGAGTAAAAGTTGATTTTTAAAATCTGCATTTGAATTTAATTGAAGAACTGAAAAACCTTAACCTGTGCAGAACTTTATAACAATGGTTATAATGACGGTCTCGATGACTTCGAAATCATTTTGGGAGGACACGTCTCCGGTGCCAGTGATTGTAAGCAAATTTATTATGTACCATAGTGAAGCTACGTAGAGAGGGAAAAAGTTTTTCTGCAATAACAATAAAATGGATTAGTTTATAAGTTCCTTTACATTGTGAAATTCGCTATTAAAGCACCTATCTTCATGTACTGAGTAGGATATTTGCAATTGATTCTTGCAATATTATGAGCTATAAAATTTTCGATACGAATGTCGATGTCGATACGATGTCAAAGTTAACTTATTTTTTGAATGATGGTAGATCTATAACTTGCGAAATCGATTTACCTCTGCATATTTAGCACGTAGATTTAATTCAGGCTTCGACATCCAGTTAGCGGACGTGCAGTGGACAGGTGTGAGGCAAGACAATTTGAAAAACAAACACGCGTTTATGTGAGATAGTATCGATGCCCATATAGCGATTGTCCTAGCAGGAAAATGTTATGTAAATTGCGATGGGAAAAGATTGCGTCGATAGTATGTACCTTGATGGATATATATACATATATCTATTAGTAGATAGGTAAAGTCTATGATTTGTGCTAAGAACGCTAGGAAATTTAATTCTCCTGTGAAACAACAACTTCGCGTAACATTTCTAAACGAGATAATTTTTTTAACAAAGGTCTAACTTCTTTTTTATTATCGGTTGTATTCAATCAATACAACCGATACTTAACTTATGTTTCAAAATAGGTAAGTAGATATTTAATAGGTATCTTTTTATAATAGCTACACCTACTTTATTCATTCCAATCAGTACTGAAGCTATTGCGCACGATTAGTTATAGTACTTTTGTAATACTTATTTAATTTACTTGTGCCTTATATGTATTTGCATAATGTGACTCAACCGAAAGCGATTCGTATCGCCGTGTGGGCAGGTCTTATTTGTCAATATTTTTATTTCTATCTGTAAATAAGGGGTACACTCACGCAAGTTTTAATAATAAATTGGCCGATCCAACATTTATTTTTCTATGTTGACGATAAGTGAACAAATACGTTATTCGGAAGAGCTGTGGTGTCCTGAGGTAGCAGAATAAAGCATTTTGCATCGTCGGAGAAAGGTTCATTGCAAATGCCAAATATGATAGAGGCAGGTTGGCTAGAAAATCTCGTCGACGGAGATATATCTTGGAAAAATACCTTAAAATTAAATGTTTAATACATTATGTATTATAAAAGCATATATGTATTAATAACTCGAACATAAATAAAATGTAACGGCAGTGTAAACATAGCTACTTACATGTGTCTTACTTTTCTGGGATTCAAAACATATTCGCCGTATCTATTCATATAACCGCTATGAACATCAAGGAATGATTTGTAAATAAATATTACATCAAACACTACGCAAATGTAGAAAAAGTACGAGTTTGATAAAAACGCCATTTGATAAACTAAAATCATGAAGTCTGCATACGCCATTGCTAGAATAAGATAATCTGAAAGTTTAAACTTTAAATTATTTCATAATTTATTTCCGTAATAAAGCGAATCTTTTAATGTGTAATAAAATTCTTAATAGATATTGCACTGGCAATTTGTAATAACTAATTACATTGTTTACATCAGTATTTAAAAATATCCAATAAAATACTATAATTTACCAACGAATGTAACCCATTTACTATCCGGAATTATACTGCTTCGAAACCACCTTAGGAGAGAGAATTTAGTCATGAATATATTTCATTGTGTATTTGTGTCTTTACTAACGGATGACGATAACAAAAGAGAGTCCAAAGAAAAATCAGATACAATATGAGCTGAATACGTCACTTACCTATGAGGCATAAGTATTAACGTAATAGCTGAAATATAATCCGCATTGTATCCGGAAGCTATCGATCTTGAACCATGAGATTCAGCAATACTTTTATCTGGACTCTGTCAAAATATGAGATCTAATTGTACGTAACTGATCCTACTATATGTACAAACATTAATAAGTAAGTAGTTTACTTCTAAAAATATATTCGGTTCTATTTCATCATCCTCGTCTTCATCCGCCTCATACGTCAACGGATACGACTCAAGCTGAAACGAATATAGAAATAATTTGCGATATGTCTTGCGCAATTAATGTATTTCATATGGATGTAGGCGGTTAACTTACTTCCAAACTTGTTCTCTCCGATAACATTGTTGGCAAAACGTAATCTTTAGGCGCAGAATCGACGGAATATTTCACTTTTCTTAATACTGAAGGATAACTCTGAAAAAGGAATGTTGTAAAGTTATGGTCTTATGAAAAGGGGAATATTAACTCAGCCCCCGGAATCACAGACACAATAGAAAATCTATTGTGTCGTGGTCGCCGCCGTGGTGGCCGCTCGGCTCGGGGCTCAATGGGATATAGGGGAATTATGACATAGATATATAAGATATAGGTAGATAAATCATAAAAAGATAGATAATAATTCTTATTTATCAAACCTTTAGAAGTGTAAAAAATTCATGTCCTTCGATATATAATAAATCTAAATTTCTTGACGCTAGTATATTTGACTTGGTTAAATATTTTGATAATCCTCGAATATTGCCAAATATACCACCAGGACCCATACAGGCTTCCACCTCATTATCGTCTGTTATTATGTCTACCTGTTTATACAAAATAAAAATGTCAAGCAGAACGCATTACTATAATTATGCCGCCGCTGCACAAAGTATGTATTTTAGTTTGTTACCTTGCCGCGATAAATGATGTACATATTTCTGATGACCTCATTAGATCTGATTATCATGTATCCTTTTTGGAAATACCGCTCCTTAAGTTTCTTTGCGAAAGCTCTGAAGAATGAATACTCGACATCTTCAAATAACGGTATTTCACGCAGCGTCTTTTCATACATGTATAAAACTGCGTCTTCATTTAAGTTGGCATGCAGTTTACCCAATATTTTTTGATGCTAAATAAGGATAACGAGTTACACATAAGTTTTTTTCGTTGTAATTGCCGAAATGATACCGGTTGTTAATGTCGCCGCATATTAAGCTTATATTACATTTTGACATACCGACCAACCGCCTGTCCTTTTCCATTGATATTTCCAATAGTCAATGATCGTTTTTTTCAAGACAAATGGAACCTTTTCTCTGTTAAGAAATAAATCTAAATGCTTGAGATCCTCTTGAAATTTTGTTATAACTTGATCAGCCATTGCTTTTAAAGAGGCTATGCGGGCGTAAACGTATCTGAAAGAGTTATAAATAAAAATGAATATAAACAGATTTGTGAATATTAATGCTATATTATGGAGACAGCCGTCGTATGCTATGTCCAATAAAGGAGAAACAAGAAGTGGCAGATAATAAAATCAACCCACCCGAAAAACAAAACGCCATGTACGTTGATGCAAATGGACAGGACCATGTGGGCGGTATCTTGAGCAGTGATGTCACCGAAGCCGGCGCCGGTGAAACTTGTGGCCGACCAATAGTAACTCAAGAGGTATACTTTGGTCGGCGTTAGGTATTTGTCTTTGAAAATCTTTGCGCTGTCTATCCAAGAACCTTTAAATGATTCAATATTTTGATCACTTTAAAAAAATGATTATTACTGTTGTAAGTACTGTAAGTCAAAATAATTATTTAATACAACCACATTCGAATCGATTACTTTCGTGATCAATGTTATAAAAAGTTCTGACTTTTTTACTGCTGATAATTACTACCTGTTGATAAATTTTTGTGTCGTGTAATTTGTATATTTTATATAAATAAATCCGTCTTTCAATACCCACTCATTAATTTCAACGTAAGAAGTATCAGTAGGCATAATTACATTCCAATGAACATCGATAGTTTCGTTTACATAATGATTACCTAATTGACAAACCATATTTCCCCCAGGATTAAAAACTGTGTCCATGAAAGGTCCTGTAACTGTATGGTTATTCAAACGCCTAATAAAGTCTTCTTGGTCGTAAGCGACTATAAATCGACAGGACATTGTTATGAGGATGGAAGCGAAGAGATTCAGAAAGAATAACGTCAATAGAAGAAACTGAACCACGCTCATAAGATAAGCCTGAAAATATAGATAGATAAAATGAAATCAACGAAGTAGAAAAAAAATATCCGGAACGGAATATAATGTCGTTCCTCTTTGTGTAAACATTCAAATCATCATATTATAAAATAAAAGAAAATATATCGGCTATGTCCCCAATTCGTAAATTATAAAAAAACAGCAGATAGTTACCCGCTTTAAAGCGCCAATTGATTCTGCCCAAAAAACTACATAAAGTTTATAAATTTGCAAAATGTTAATCATCCTCAGAATACAGTGATATAGATGGGGATTCAGTGCGTGATCTTCTTCAGTATGCATTTCATTGTGTTTCGGGATAAATAGCTTCCAAAGCAAATACCATGGAAAGCAAGTCAAAATGTCAATCACGAATGATTTCTGAAAAATTGTGAACGTTACTGCAAATATTCCGTTTGTAAAAACAACAAAATATGTGTTTGACAAAATATATGATTCGGAACACTAAATTCGTAAACAAAAAACATATCGGAACATATCGGAATTGATCAGCGTCACTGAAAAGGACAAAAAATTATTAATTATTGTGAAAAGTAGTGCCTATAAAGCAAACCAATTTCCTTTATTTTCTACTAGGTTTCCGCCCGCGGCTTCGCCCGCGCAGTCAAAGAAAAAATACCCGCATAGTTCCCGTTCCCGTGGGATTTCCGGGATTGCGTCATTTTCCCGGGATAAAAAGTAGCCTATGTCCTTTCTCGGGTATCAAAATATCTCCATACCAAATTTCGTGAAAATTGGTTCAGTAGTTTAGGCGTGATTGAGTAACAGACAGACAGACAGAGTTACTTTCGCATTTATAATATTAGTATGGATTATTAATTATTTTCAAGCGTATAATATTCTGTCCCTTCTACTATACGACAAGATTTGAATACTATCATTATATGGAGTTTTATCAAAAATGTTTATATTCAGCAGCTTTCTCAGAGATATAAAATATTAAAATAATACGTACACATAAATAATTTTTCGCAGTCAAATAAGGGTGGTAGATTAGTTGATTCTTTGAGCCGTAGTAAGCTACATGAAGCATTAGGTAGATATCAATGTAACAAATGGTTTCCAGTACCACTATTGTTATATTGAAGTTGCCACAAGTTGGGGCCATTGATACAACTATCTAGAAAAGGGAAGCAGTGAGAAATATTCGAGTAGCTACTAATTTGTAAAAGTTTAACAATATAGGAAGATGTCTAATAACGAAAACTTAAATTGTGCTTGTGTAAGTATTACAAGACAATAATGCGATTATACGAATAATATTCCATAACCAACTGTTGGTAACAATAATGATCATAAAAATATAAAACTTACTGGAATTAGTAAACATAGAAGGTAGGCCGTTATGACTCTTACAAAAGCCCATACTTTAAGAAAAATACCATCAGGCTTAATTACAATCGGCATTAACAAGTACGGAGATATATTATTCAAAATGTCAAACTGTTGAAACGATTTGCAATAACTTTCATCGCGTTTTTTATAATATTCTTTGACATTTATAAACGAATCTGAAATAATTTACATATTTTTTAAAGTAAGTAAGTATACTAATTAATAGTATTTGAAGAATGTTACAGAATAGTTATTTTCTTGGAAAATTACATAAGCTACGATATACAATTCAAAAAGCACACATACATATACGGAGGAGCTGAAAAGATCTCAGCAAAATCGTTAATGTCTAATAGGTATCATATCAGACTTATTTTATGTCTTGGTATTAAAAATTCTAATAACTACCTAACTCACCATTAAAAAAGTCATGTAAGACACTAGTTATTCTGCTAGTGAGCCTTTTTCCAATTAGTATGTTATAATGCTTCAAGTAGGCTTCGGTATTTTGCGACTTCGCTTGCTGTTCAATACTTAGAAGTTCTTCAGGGGTTAATAAACCTTCATGTTCTTTCATGTCAGGGAATAAGTTAAGCGCTGATGTATACGCGAAGTGACTGATGCTAATAAGCTGAAATTTTAACCGGGTAATGTTAATTGCTTAACTGTAAAATTGGTAGGTCACACGGTGTTTACTGAACACCACTTTCGTATACTATTCCTAGTATAGGTTCATTTCAACCATATAGATTGAACTTAAACGTGATATTATGTATATTTAAATCTATTTTAATAGTCATTCATTTCAAAAGTATAAAATTGGCATCGTAAAATACATAAACATGCCAATAATTTTTAACTTCTCAAAGTGTGATAAACATCATTCATGCGTATATTATATTGATCATACACAATCGCGGTACGTCAAGTAATAAAAAAAAAATAAAAAAAAATTAAACGCTTTTAAAATATTGTGTGAAGTATAAACAATAGCTTTAAGCTATACAATGCTTACTTTGCAATGTGTTAAAGTGATCACAGTGCTAACAGCGGGAACGCCGTACAACAGTACCAGCAGGCCCAGATGGTTCCCCGGGCCAATGACACGCTCTCTCCTTGTTTCTCGCATCTCCTTAGATGTGACGAGACAGTAACCGCTTTCGATTATATACAGCTCCCGCGTAACTGTACCTCCGTAGTACACTATTTCACCCGGCGGCAGTATTATGTCCCTTGCACCTAGAGAACAAAGATTTAAACGCTTTTATAGTGATTGTAAGAAAATGTTAGGAAATCGTGAAGTCATGAATCTATGTATGATTGTTAGAGTAAGGATATTGAGATAATCTTGCACGTAAAATACGTATATAATTACATTTAGTCCTCATTATTTAAAGCAAGCGTAGTAAGATAAATAACCATCTAGGTAGGACGTATCCAGCCTATTCCAAGAAAATGATTATGTACTTATGTTTCCTAGTTGCAGTAGTTTCTAATAGTACGGGAGCTAGCAACGTTAAAAAAAAAGTCATTTTAGTATAGTTGGGTTTTTTATATACTGTTTCTCTTGCTATTTCGGTTAGAGTCCGGGCTGTCTGGCTGGCCGCAGTGGTTGCGTTTATTAGTGCGCATCTTATCTGCACAGGAAAATATCCTTAATTTAAAGTCATTTTTAACGCGTAATTTTTAATCTTTTGCCTTTAGATAGATCCATCAGACAATTTTTTTATTGCAAGACGTTTCTTTCGTTGTAAAATAGGTGCCATACGCAATTTTTATTTCAAAATAACTAAAATGTCATCGAAATAAGTGAAATTACATCAACATGAGTCCGCTTAAAAGGTAAGTAATAACTTTATTATTTATATTATATTATCCTTTTTTAATACTTATATTGAATAATTAGTAAACTAATATTTTTAATAGATGGTTTCATATTTATTACACTTTTGGGTATAAATATGAATTTGATGATATTTGTATTTTCTAGTGCTTGATTTTACGCGAGTATTATACATTTTGAAATTAAAGACTTGGGAAAATAATACAATGAATAAATCGCGTTTAAAATCCGTTAAAAAGTCTTTAATTTCTTGATGATATTTGGTTTTTATCAAGTTTACATTAACGTCCTATTTGAGGTTCGTTGGGAAAAAGGAGGCGATATGGTAGATTGTTGCAATAAAACTGTAAATAGTAAAATGAATATTATATATAGTATAAGTAACACAGTGATTACTTATCCTTCACTGGGACTCATGTTGATGGAATTTCACTTATTTCGATGATATTTTAATTATTTTGAAATAAAAATTGCGTCTGGCACCTATTTAACAACGAAAAAAACGTCTTGCAATAAAAAATGTATGTCTAATGGATCTATCTAAAGGCAAACGATTAAAAATTACGCGTTAAAAAATGACTTTAAATTAAGGATATTTTCCTGTGCAGATAAGATGCGCACTATTAAACGCAACCACTGCGGCCAGCCAGACAGCCCGGACTGTAACCGAAATAGCAAGAGGAACAGCATATCAAAGAACCAACTATACTAAAATGCTCACTTGTCAACGTTGCTACCTCCTAGTGTATAAGTAGCAATATGGAGAGTTCAACAAATATATATTGTTTATTATCCAAATAATCGTACAGTAAAATAAATAAGTGAGACAGATGTGCATTTACGCGAGGGACACATTCGAAATTGCTTCACAGAATCTTACACGGTTTGCAACAAAAATAAATGAATGGGCTAACTGACAACGCTGTCATAGCTCGTTTTGTTATTCTAATTAATATAAAATCAGTACCAGCAAACATCTTGCTTTCAACGTTAGTTTTTGAATCATACACCAGTCGGTAATTAGCTGGCGGCGTGCGCATAATTGACACAAATAGGTCGAGCGTGTGAAGCGTGTTACACCCCAATGATTGGTTGTCCTAGCCAAGGCGATATACGCATTGAGTGTTCACATCTTGGACATTTGAAATAATGCCCTTTTTGTATGCAGTTCTCAGTGTCTAAACATTTCCATTACAACAAAGGAAACGTAAACGACTTTCGCACGACGCAACGAAGATAGATTTGGTCATTAATCTTTGATTTATGCTTTAAACCTAAATAGATGCTAAAACTATTATGGTTTGAGGATGATCGTATTATTGTTTAATGTCTTTAAGTAGATACAATTCATGGCAAAAATTTAAACGTATACATACTTTACGTTAACTTCTTACATAATTCAGTCAAAATTTAATAGACAATTTAGTAAAGTTAATTCATAATTAATTTATAAAATATACGCAGTATACAGTCTAAGTCAATAAACTACTTAGACTTTAAAAAATATTTCTAAGAAAACATACCAAGAATGATCGCTTCATGTGTAAAAGACCTAATACAAATATATCTTCCATTCATAAATACTAACTTTCTGTTAACGTATGAATGTAAGCTTTATTTTTGACTTGAAAGAATCTAATTGAAGTTAGCGTCTTGAACCGCGCTTGATGAAGCACTTTCTTTCTCAACTCTGAAGGCACTACTGTGTTCTTTAACCAGCTTTCGTCTGTTAATTCCACTCCCTATGATAAAAAATTTGATATAATTAAATTCTTCGAAAACACTACCGCGAACAATGACATTTTTTTTTAAATTTTGTCCATTTTATACCTACAAGCGTATAAAAATTAGATGTTTGCAAAAGTGTTTTTGGAAAGCTTGGATAAAATTTGGAATTTATGGAAAGCTATAGTTACTTCTTCCTTACTTTTATTTTATAATAATATTTACCGAATTATATTGCCACTGCAGTTCATAAAATGCCATTATTCTCGACTTTATTGCCTGATGCATATTATTTTCCTTCATAAACCTGTCAATTGTGATAATCACTTCTAAAAACGCTGTTTTCGTTCTGTAAAAAAAAATCATTTGCATTTATTTAAATAAGATCCGCAAAAGTATTGTTCCTTTGTTTTATTAAACCAAGGAAATAATTTCTACACCGTACACCGTTCTGTTTAAAATACTGTCACTGTCAAAACGAAAAACTTCCAAGGTTAATGCCACGATATTGCCAATATGGTTATTACCTCGACCAATGTGTGACTACCGCCGAAAACTCGGAAACACAATATCCAGTCAACAATACTCCAAAGAGACTTAGAAATGCAACAAAGCCCATATCGTGTTCGTCTCCGGGTGTGAAATCTCCATAACCAACAGACAAAATAATGGTAGTTGCGAAATAAATTGACGTAAGAACGTGATATTTGGTTCTGAAACAAAACATGGAACTTATTAAATATAATTTAGTAATACTTAATTATTTAATTCATCATTAAATTTCTGATATCTCTAAATGTCTTGATTTAATTTGCCATAATTGCCATTGTACTTATATAAATATTTAACATTAAAATATGGGATGCGAAAACGAAAGTTTGTGTAACAATAGATATCGGTATAGATTAAAGAAATTGTCTGCTTTAAAATTCAAATTTTAAATACCCCCAATTAATTTCCCAAAAGCAAATATTGAATCAAGTTTTTATTAAATTGTTTTTATAATATCCAATCTCGCAAATTGAATTGCTAGAACAACATGTGAAATTTCAGAACGCATACTTGGTAGACGTTACGCCACTTCTTTGATCTTCCCAAATCAAAGCCCTAGCGAACCACGAATGTTGCGAGCATCTATTCACGAAGCAAGATTCCATATACAAGATTACCCCCGACCAATAGCATAACAAACCGATGTAGACACAATATTTTGCAATCTGAAAACGTAGTGATAACAATAATATTTACAGCAACTTTTTGTTTATCTTTATGA
Source organism: Colias croceus (assembly GCF_905220415.1). Taxonomy (NCBI): domain Eukaryota; kingdom Metazoa; phylum Arthropoda; class Insecta; order Lepidoptera; family Pieridae; genus Colias; species Colias croceus. The sequence continues at coordinate 6,496,011 of NC_059546.1, forward strand.
AACATTTGAGATATTATAAGCAAATTGAAGAAGCAATAAACTCCAAAAATAAACATGGCGCGTGTTTTTTTTTTTTATATCAAGGATTTTAACTTAACGATTAATACCTTAACAATAATTGAATTAGTCGACACTTTTTTCTCCAGCTCTTCAAAGAAACTTGATATTCTCCAAACGAGACACAGTTTGATGCCTTTACACAAGTAAAATAAATGATTTCTGTAAGTGTCCATGTATCCAACAGTCGAATGTATCATGACAACGAATTCAAAAGGTATCAACGCAACTAAATCCATGTAGAACCCGAGTGTATTCATACGGTAATTCAATATCGAAACAAAGTTTTTTATGTATTTTTTCTTAGTTTTTACTGCAGTCACGACTGACATGATTACATTTAACATCAATGATATCGTTATACATATCTCGGTGTAAAAAAACATGCCAGATGGAAATTCTCTTTTAAATCCAATGAAGAATGGGTAGACGAGGCAAATGTAGAATACTATGAAAAGCATGTATAATTGCCAATATTTTACAAGATGACAGTCTGCTTCCAATATCCAAGGAAATTTAGCACCGACACAGGTGAATCGTGACGTTCGTTTTTTTACATGTTCAGAAAGAATATAGAGGTCTAAACAGTTCTCGTCAAGCTCGTCACCGTCTTGGAGACTATTTATTTCTGTAAAACCTGCAAATGTCGAGTCATAAACGCTATCGTTGTTTAAAGTTTCAATAACATGAGTAATGTTTGTAATTTTCCAAGCACACCCAATAGCATTGTATATTAAATCAATATTTAATATTGATTGCTAATAATTGATTCTGTAATTTGTTGTTATTAATTCCTTTTTATCTTATTTATATTATATTTGATACCGATTTTTATTTGCTAGGTACCTCATTTTTCTTTGTCTACTTATACATTACAACTATTTTATAGGTACTTAAATATTAAGTTTTCCAATTAATTTTACACATTAGTACAACTCAAACATATTTCTGTTTATTTTTATATCTAATATGAACCATAAATTGCGTTTGGATTGAGCATTCCCAAAAAAACTTACCTTGCATGTATCTCAACTTATCTTTCAAACATTTAATGCTGCTCTTCTTCAAATCTTTCGATGCGTATACATTTAAACTTAAAGCAGTATTGGAACACTGCCTTTGTTTCCTAGAATGACTTCTGTTAATTCGTTCACAAATTTCGCTTCGAATTTGTAATATCAAATCTGGATATGTAATCATGATTCTGATGAAATCAGTGTGATTAAGTACTTGGCACTCTACATACGTCGCTGCCTTAACGGTGCATCTTGCTGTAAGAAAAGGAAGGAAATGTCTCCGTTATACTTTTAGTACTTAATAATATAGCTTGTAAAAAGCTAAGTTGTTTATGGTTATAAAATCATTTTTTTTCCTAGTAGGGGGACATTTTGACAAGTCTAAGAAAATGGTCAGTATGAAGGTATACTGATAATTAATTTACTTTGAAGAAGGTATACTTCCTGATATTTAATTTATTTTGTTCTTCGTACAGAGTGCAGACTGTAAAATAAAAAAAAAAAATTGTTTTTTTTTCTAACGTCGAAGAATTTTAAATTCGATAGAGTGGTTTTTGGATTTAATTTTTACATACAAAAACAGATAGGTACAAATCTTTCTCTCTTCAATATTAGTATAGATATATATTAATTAATTGACCTGGGATATTGAAAACTAATGAAATTTCTCCTATACATGTTCCCTTGGCAAATGAAATCATGGGGCTTTCATCGTCCTCATCCGATAGTAATTCCAGAACTCCATTCGTTATGCAAATCTAAAGGATAAGTTAATATTAATTATTTATTTTTTAAAATCGAACGTATTAAGTTAATTTAATTTACCATGAAGCTTTTATTTTGGTTGTGATTGTAGACAATATCACCAGGTAGGTAGAATTGATGTGACATTGCCAAAGAAAGTCTCCTCAAGAAAGGTTCTGGTAGTTTCCGAAATATAAGGGAACTGTACAAGGGTACAGCATTGAGGTCATAACAAATTTCCATCAGCAAGGGAGCGGGTAATAATTTCAGAAGTTTTGGCTTGAATACACCTGATTTTTGATACCACAAATCTTCATAGTACCTACAATATTGGAATAATTCGTTTGCAAGCTATCTTGATTGGATAGAACACAAATGTTTTAAAGTAAACAATATTTGCAATTTAAATGTTTTATTATGTATAAACATACCTTATAACTCGTTTTGTAGTTTCAGCATCCATATTTATCAGTCGTAGATGATTTTGTATTTTTTTCAATTTGCGCACGTACTTCGCACGCCTGGTAGTTATTGTAATAAATTGCGATGTTAATGATCCAACAAAAACAATAGTTGTTAGAAAAAAACCCAATAGAATCGCAAACGTAGCTGTAATTCTTTCTAAAGTCGACACTGGGTAAAGATCTCCTAGGGAATTAGTCGTTAAAATCATGACTGACCAATAAACGCATACAAAATGCCAATCCAAAATAGTTTCAGTTGGAAGATATACTGCTCCACTTGCCCAAGATGTACGGATCTTGTGTACATCAAAAGATCTATACGAAAACAGAAACCATACACATGTCCACGTGTGCACTGCCAGTAAAAATAGGATTAAATATTGAGCTAGGAATGTTGTCCATTGATTAGTACCGGCCTGTGATGATTTTAGATACGAGTACTCTATAATCCTATAGATACGTACGGTTGCCATTATTGGAGAAATTGCGTAAAACTCAAAAGGTAAAAAATCCGATTGTATCAAATAAACACAAGGATAAGGTATTGCTAAAATTATATCGAATACGACTCTTTCGGTACTAGGTTCCACTAAGTTTAAAGTTTTTCGCCATTGTTGAAAAAACTTCAACCCGAAAATAACGCTTACGTCAAGAGTAAATATCAAGTTAAGGCAAATTAACAACATTGCAATCCAAAAGGGTCTCTCGGTCGGTTTATGAAAAGTATAAAGACACGTGTCGAACATGTATGATATAAATAGTACGGATAGAATAAAAATATTCCAAATCGGGTTGGAGTAAATTAGAAGAAAATAACGTAATCGATTGCTAGTCATATCTGATTTAGGTTCTTGCAAAATGGCATATCTCCTTTGCCGTTTCTGCTCATCGACTTCAATTAAAATGTTTTGAGATGCATCTTCAGAATATCGTCCCATAACAAGAGGATTCATAAAAACTCCATGTTTTTCCTTGCCACGTCTGTACTTGTAAATGTCTAGGCTTGATCCGTTTCCACTATCACTATTAGCTATTTAAGAGAAAGATATATTATTTTCTTATTGCTGCTATAAACACGTATGAACATGTTCTGACTTGTAATGGCCAAATGCCAAAATGTAGGTAAATGACTAGCACTCCATACTTACGCATTATAAGTGCAAAATGTTGTTTAAAAATATTCTTGTAATGAAACCCTAATAGTCGCAAGAATAATGATTTTTGACAGCTGTAGTAACCATAATCATGGGTTAGAAATCTAGTTGGTTAGTCCTATAGAATTAACTATACCGGTAGGCTCCGCTCCGTATACATTCGCTGCCCATTTTCATACAATAAAGTTTCGAAGCCATCGAAAGTCAGCACACATGATGTCATGTTTTTCTCAGATTGTAGGTTGCCGGACACAAGACGCATGATGTGCACACGGCACTCCAACCTACATAAACCAACATAAAAAATAATAGATGTTATTTTCATTTCTTATTGTTCGTAATTACAGTTTCTTAATTCTTTCGTCATAATTCGGTTAAAACAATCGTGAAAGTATGAAATGTAAGGGATTTTTTAAATGTTGGAAGTAATGTACGGCGTACGTACAAAAGATATACCTAGGTTGTTTTTTTTTTACTTATTCGAGCTTTAGGTAAGCTCGATTAAGTAAAAAAAAACAACATTATAAAATATGAATGCAATACAATAATGCAAATAAGTTATTACAGGTAACTTTGTTTGTATCATGATTATAAAAACTAGAAACAACAAGGACCAAACAATCATTATAGCTTAATAATTACATCATCAAGGAAAAGTTAGTTTTAAATTACGAACTAGGTATTTCAGCGGACAAGGCTACATCAACCTCATGTCAGGTCCACGAGCGTTTTTCTCAATAACAGCTATTAGTGAAAGTTTGTTCTTAGTATTCACTGGACTGGAGGTTTTTGCTTACCAGGACACATTTGCGGCACCATTTTATTGCCATCTTCGTAAATTCAAGTTTTAAAACGCTTAGATAATTAGCTCCGAGCGAGTTGCCGTAGGCGGCACGAGGTCGCATAATGATGTTGCGTTTATGGAAATCCAGAATGTAATAGTGAAAAATGTTGTCATAAAACGATTTTATTGGTATTGGCTTTTCGCAGTGACTTTGTTCGAAATCTGAAAGTAAAATTACGTAGGCCAGTCAGTGCCAGCGTGGGTTAACTTTACAATTGCTAACTACTGCAGGCTTTTAGAGTGAGCTCTTCATCTTTAATGTTTATACAGTGTTTAACTGAGACCATTTGATTTTCGATTAAATAACAATACCTTTCTAAATTTTTCATGGCTGTGTCGAATGCTTTCCTAAGAGATTATATTTTGTTACGTTATTAACAACACTTTATTAATTTGATTGATTTTCAATTTACGGCGACATTTTAAAGAATTAGATACGCTCAAGTGATGATTACTGAGTTACCTAGAAGAATATTTCGATAAATGTGTTTACGTCTTTAATGCTTAAGTATAAATAGAGATATTCATATTTATAGTCCAAAATTAAATAAGTTGATACTTTTTTAATTCAAGGACTAACTGCAGATTTATTTTTATTATTAACCTACTGATAGTGATGCAAATATGCCAAAGATTGAAATTTTTATATATGTAATTACGTGTTATGGTGTTCATGAAACATAAAAATCAGCCACTGCCAGTCAGGCCATAACTCACATCTATAAAGTAATGTATAGTGATTATTATCAGCTCATGCCTGAAATAATTTAATATGTATTTCACATTTAGCTCTATATTTTATAATTATGGTTCTATTAAGGTTTTGTTCGTCAAAATACACAATTAAGAAGAATATAAAGTGTAGGTACTCTACTAAAAATTTGCTTATTCGTAAAGGAATAAATACAATAATTGAAAAAAATAAAAATAGTGAGGACATATGAAACATATTTGCTTGTTTCCCAGTTTTTGGATTGTGACTCGAAGTCAGTAATATTTCGCTTTGTATTTGAAAAACAACTTCAAAGCAATATTAAGTACCTAAGCTTTGTCTTGATCATTTCCTTCGGTAAGCAAATAATAGGGCTACATCATTTTCAATCTTCTTCTTCCTTCCTTATTTATCAAATGTTTCAGAAATTGATGTAATGCTTTTTTAACAGGGCAGTAGACTGGATCAATTAAAATCACCCAAGTTGGTTACGTTTTATCAATTTCGTTAAAAGGATAAATGGATAATTGACCCCTATCCGATGTTCTTGGATCTATTGAATTAGACGGATTAAAAGTTTCCACGGTCTATATCTGAAATGGTTATTTAAGTAATTTAATCAAACTGCTATCTAAATTTGGAGCTGGGGGTATTATTGAAAAAGATATCCTATAGATTGGTAGCACGTAGCACTAGTAAACCCTGGGCCTTAGCTCTTGGTATAAGGTTTTATTCTTTGAGTAAAGTGGCTTGCTATGAATTATGTTTTACCTATCGGCTAATCTTGCTAATGAAGTAATATTTTGACCCCAAAGATTATTTTTGCTAGAAATGCTCAGATATATTTTTATAATTTATGTTTATCACCAAAGTCCCTTTACAATCTTATAAGGTGTAACAAAATTCCCTAGTTTGGTAGACCTTAGATCCAAGACAAGGTTAGTCAGTCGTGTGCTAATTATTGTTATCCGCTTGGTAAGTATCGATTAACACAAAAATAAAAATATTATCATAGAAAAGAAGGATTATATTTCAAAACATAATGTCTTTGAATGTCTACTATGATGAAGCAGTAAAAAGTTCTTATATTTTCGTATAGGTACCACTTCAACCCTTCATAGGCTTGCAAAAGACAATTCTTTTACCATAAGATTAATGGAATCGTTATTTTCATTAATTTTAAATTTATTTATATCATAAAAAGTATAAGTACTTACCTACTTTAATACCCATAAGAACACTATCGAAAAACCTTGACGTAGTCTTGTAAAAATGATACTAATTTTAGTTTCTTGGAGCGAATGAAAACGTGTTGTTGCACTATTATTGATTATTTGCGGACAATATTAAAAAGTACCCACATAAATAATACTGAAATACATTACAATAAATAAGACAAAAACATTGTAAGTGATAACTAATGAAGTGATTTTTAATCAAACTAATTAAACACCTACTAGGTATCAGTAATTATGTTTAATTACTTTGCGGACACCTTTAATCATTTTCTCATAAAATGATTATTATTGAAGAATTATATATCTACTATGAAAATAACTAACTACCGAAATATGATCATTTAGTATAATTTAACGATATAAGTAGGTACCTACCTACCATACTTATATATTATTATAATATACCCATTACCCAATGTAACAGTGATTATTGCTATATTATTACATAATGGCCGGTGTCCTTATAATATAGGTAATTAAAATTATAAATTACGTAAAAGATACATCTGTGTGTAATAATTCTTATTCTAGGGAATAATGTATAATTTTTGCTATGTCCCTGTACGGGATTTGCATAGAACGTAGTTTGCACATCGAAACAAGTTTATCAAATTTTAGATAACAATTAGGTACTTAGGTACAATTTAGATCTCTGAAGTCATAATGTCACAGTCCACAGATTTAATTCGTCATCAATTTAATGACCAGTTGTGTTAGTTGTAACTAGGTTAACTAGATGGCGCTCTTGCCGGTCGTCACCGCGTGCAAGAAAGAGACGGGCGCTCCAACCCCGTTAGAGCAAGCGAGACCACTATATGTTATTTTTACGCCTACACTGAAGATAGAAGTCGCACGCGCTCACAAAAAATCTATTCGACAAGAGCGCAGGCGCAGCTATATTCACCCACAACTTCACTTCAGTTAACTTCGTCAATCGTCATTTAGTGGTGACCGAAACTTCGATGTGTGTGGTAGTGAAGTTAACTTTTCTAACATAGTATTTCACAAAATAACACATAATTAACTACTAAAGTACAATAACGTATCGACCGTGATAATAGAAACATTCAACGTGTCTTTAGTTTTTTGAATAGTATTCAAAATGTGTGATAATAACAATCCTTCGACGCAAAGTATAGCGGACTACTTAGCTCAGTTGCTCAAAGACAGGAAGCAACTGGCTGCGTTCCCGAATGTTTTCATGCACATGGAACGACTTTTGGATGAAGGTAAGTCAACAGGAAAAGATACGTGAAACGCCATATTAATGACCTCGCAGTTCTCTGTAAATTCAGTGGTGATTTTGTCACCCGGTCGATCATAAATTGAATGCGCCGACAAACGCACATGATATTAAGTTTATTTTTGTCTTCGCCCGTCGAGTTATGGTCCAGTGAAGTTTGTAATGCGATCCTTCGTTTCGAAAAGTGAAGTAAAGCAGAACGTCTCCGTTCAAGTTGCGACCGACAATCGTGAATGTCGAAAGAGATCCGATAAACTAGTTTTGTGATTAGCGTTAATTGAAGTACTTGCCATTCTTCAAATGATTCTAATTAGTAGTGAATGTCTTAAAATGAGGGCGCGTAGAGCGAAGGATCGTATGTCCTGCGGGGATAACCTGTTCGTAGGGCCGTGGTACATTCCGCGTGAGTTAATGGTATGTCGCCACATCGCGTAGGTACCGTAGGCGCCGTTTTCAGCCATACGAGATTTGTACGCAACAACGCAAGCGCAGGGTTTTGACCGCTATCACCTCGATATTCGATTTATTACTGCTTGAATTTGTTCCGTGCGTAGAATGTACCTAGAGTCCTTATCTTGAACCACTGCTTGGAAATTGGAATATAGACAAGTGATTTAGGAATGTTTGTTTAAGATTACTGTTCATTTTAATACCTTAATAGTAAGCAAGTTTGTATGGCAATGTTATCGTGATTGTAATTTTGTTGTAATAAATTTGTGAGCATATTTGATAAGAAAAATTTTTTCTACATCACATGATATTAGAAATATTAATGATATCTTCTTGCATTAATTTGTTTTAATTTAGATACCTTCACGTTGAATGAAAAATGGCTTCAATTTTACTAAGAAGCAAACTTGTTCGGTAAATATTTGCGACACACCTGACTAAATATTATATTTAATTAAACTACCTATTTAGTATTTACCTAACCAAAACATTATCGAGTAGGTAGTTAGCCTATGAAATCTTGATCATGATCAGTCCATAAAAAATTACTGTGGATAAATGAGAAATCGGCTGATAAGAATAAATGTGCACTGTAACAAGTTATAGAAAATGTGTTGATTCTTCTTCAATTTACATAATATTACTACCCCATAAAAACAATATAACATTCTGTTTGCTTTGTCATAGGTATTTACTAAATTTAACAACAACGCGACTGGATACATGTTCCGTTTATTTGTAAAGTAAATTTCAGGGGAATTGATTCTCTAAAAAAATTTAGCTCAGTGTACTGCATGCCTAACGCGAAGTTATCACATTTTTTATCTTTATATTTTATTCTAATTAATTTTTAGGTGCGACATCAGCGTTCTGCATTGATTTTAACCTTCTATTAACCTTACTAAGTATCTATATAAGATTAATATAAGCTTTCTACGATATACTTAGACAAAGTAAAACTTCGCAAAGGATCTAGTCCTACAATTATAAACTCAAGTCACGTCTCGCCCAAGGCCCGGCTGACACCTCCATACAACTTGTCATAATACCGTAACGATTCACACTGCTTTGGCAGTAAATGAGAATTTTTAATTTGTTTGCTTTCAAAATACTTTTTGACACCTAAAACAAGGCATTAAAGCTCAAAATCGAGTACAAATCATATTTAATCTTCAAGAACCCGATACTAATGCGTACTAGTTATTAAGAAAACATTTGTAATGGCTTAATGTGTACTATGAATACTTTTTAACTGCTTTAGATCAATGACGTCATTCGTACATATGCCACAAATGTTTGCTTCACAGCAGTATTTTATTGTATTTGAATAAAGCACTTTAATACATGTCAGTAGCACGAAGCTAATATGATTTGTTTCGGCATTTCTCTTTAGCTTAAAAATAATAGATATGTTCATTTAGCTATTACGAAAATTTTCCAAATGTCTGATACATTTGGAAATTTTGGATAAGAATAGGTACAACATTTTAAGATTAGTTCACATGTTGGACATGATGATAATGTTCCTTTTTTATTGTTATTACCTGAAATGAACACCCCATATTTCATTCGTTAATATTAAACTTGCATCACACGAGAACTCGTTGATTTAACATTTGCCTTAAAAAGCAAGAGCTCTCAAGCCAACGAATGGGTCTGTTATTTAATTTAATTTTGATAAGTCTGAACTCGGATAGGGGATTGAGTCATAAGTATATTGAGAAATATGTAGTGCTTACTGAAAGAGACTTAATCGTTATTTCGTATGCACAGTGCAAGCTCTTAAATATAGGGCGAGCGTGTAGACGTTTCAGGAACCATTAAATACAATTTTATTATTTCAAGATCTACCGTTGACAAGAAAGAAACATCACAAATTGACAAAACAACAAGCTGAACAATATCTATTTTAGATTTTCTTGAATTAGCTACTCGAATGACCATGAAAATTTCAACCTTACTTGAATGTTTTATTTTACACATTATTGGTCTGGCGGGAGATTTAAAGACTTGACGAAAATATCGATGGCAGGTTGACAGTAAATTGGCGTCGCATATCGAGTTACGCTGAAACAAGACACTGGGAAACATCTATTTTTATCGTGTATAAAAACTAGAACATGATTGCTTAGTCCGGTCTATTTAAGCCTAAAATCAGGAGGAAGCTTACATAAATTCCCATAAAGCTGAATATTGGCATAGTTGTTCAAAACATCATTATAAAGAAAATCTCAAAAGTCCTCATCGTTCCGAGGTGTGCTAAAAATTTGGCACGGGGTCAAAGGTCAAAAAAATGAGTTTTTTGCGATTTTTAGCGAAACGGTGAGTTTTTTCGCAAAATTACCCCAGTACAAAATTGTAGATCACAAAATTCTCTACAAAAAATATATCAATAATTTTTTTCCTAAAAGCCACCATTTTGGAGATATAACGTTCCGAAAAGTTGGATCAGTCGTAATCCCTCTATTTTGCACACGTACGCCACATATGAAAGTCACTAAAGGTGTAATAGAACTAAAATAAGTTCGCTATTATTTATTGTAACTTGCTTATGTAAAATATAAGTTAAACTAAAAAGCCCAAAATCAATCGAAAATATATTCATCAAACAGTTTATCCAATTTTCCTAAATGTCAAAATCATGTATTGTTTCTACACGCAATAACTGGCTGCGATACGACATCTGCTTTTTACAGGAGAGGAAAAACAACAGTTTTCAAAATGTTTGAAAAAAAAGATTTACTACAATGTGCTGAAGTTTTTAAAAATAGTAATTCAACTCAACAACATGTTATCACCAACGGAGTTCAATTTCTTCTTGCTATGTACGGAGCCCCCAAAAAAACCACTTGCTTAGATAAGTTGCGATACACATCTTTCGTGAAAAATACGCGTAATAAAAAACAAGTCAACTTAGCTTCTCTTCCTCCAACCTCAGTAGCTGCTCATCAACATCTGTTTCGGGTATATTACCAAGTTCAAGTGTGGCTTGGTAATCAGCTGGACCCTAAAGACTGGGGTTGGAAGTTGATCGACAATACACTAGAGCCAGTTCAAACTTTACTTCCACCAGCACCTGAGAAACTTCTCAACACAATATTTTGCAACTGCAAGAAAGGGTGTAGTGCAAAATGTGGTTGCAGAAAAGTTGGACTGTTTTGTTCCCTGGCATGCACACACTGTCAAGGCCGATCATGCTCGAATGTTGAGTCACCAACTCTTGAAGATTCGTTTGATACCGATCAGGAATCGCTATTGGGGCAGTTTACGTGTGAAATAGAACAAGAAGAAGAAGAAGAACAAGAGGATGAACAGGAAGAAGAAGGAGAAGAAGATCAAGAAGAAGAAGAAACAGAAATCTTGGACAGTTATGAATCAGACGACTAACTTTTTATTTTAAGTATTTTATTTAATTACACCGCCGTTGTTTTTGCCCACTATAATATATAATATTATTTTGAAATAGTTTTAAAACATATAAAATCTCAGCAGACCCGTGGAATAGGCCTACTGGGGAAACCACGTTAAAAAAACGCGCTTTGTACACTACCTCATAGGTGGCGTGGAAACGTGTGCAAAATAGAGGGATTACGACTGATCCAACTTTTCGGAACGTTATATCTCCAAAATGGTGGCTTTTAGGAAAAAAATTATTGATATATTTTTTGTAGAGAATTTTGTGATCTACAATTTTGTACTGGGGTAATTTTGCGAAAAAACTCACCGTTTCGCTAAAAATCGCAAAAAACTCATTTTTTTGACCTTTGACCCCGTGCCAAATTTTTAGCACACCTCGGAACGATGAGGACTTTTGAGATTTTCTTTATAATGATGTTTTGAACAACTATGCCAATATTCAGCTTTATGGGAATTTATGTAAACTTGAATGTGTAAATAGACCGGACTACTGTGCTTGTCCAGGATTATGAATATGTTTTATCAATTACAGAAACTTTTAAGCCGCCCCAAATCGAATTTGGTCCAAATGTTTTGAATCTACGCCAAATATATATTTGTCTGTTCCGGTTGCGGTGTCGAAGGGATCAGATCCATTCATTTGCTCGAAATAAACATCGATTGTGTAATAACTGTTAAACGATTCCTTTACGCATCGACCATACCAAACCTTGTAGTTTGTGTAGCTTTTTCTTGGAATACATTTTTACAGTAGGTAATTATACATTGGTGTACAATACATTTTCCTCTAGTGAAGGTATGTAAACATGTTTAGATTTTTGTTAATTGGATTTTGTCAAGAATTTGTTTATCGTTACTCTGAGATTGAAATACCGTTCCGTTTGAACGGATTCCTACCTTCGGACTTAAATTTTATGTAGGTACGAGCGTCGAGCAGTATTGTTTAGAAGAGAGTACAAAGAGAATCATGTTTAACATATCCATGCAAACTGTTTACATTCTATGTATTAATCATAGTTTGTTTCGAAAACAATCACTGCCGTAACAAAATAACAATCTGCCGGCAATGTAAATAAATAGAAAATTGATCAATCATAACAAATGCATATTTACAATCAATATTGATAAAATATGACACAGATTGACCAATTTAGATAATAATAATATATCAATGAACTATCATTTTTGTGTAAAGCACTTGATATGAACAATAGAGTGGCTAATAACATACCAGATTTAGTGATAGCTTATCTAACGTTACACGCACTTGACTCGCAGATTAAGCCCTGATAAGAGATAAAAGTGAGTTTAATAGCCTTCCAGCGTGTTCCTTACTGGAAAACATAGGTTTTAAATAAACTATAAATTATATACCTACTCTTAATGGTTACATATAAATCACGGACTGTGAAGTTTTATCACTTATTAGGAACGTTAATTCATAGTAAGTATATGCTATAACCTTGCTTACCTTGTTTAAAATCAAATCAAGCTCGACAAACTGGGATCAGAATAATATTATCGCAATTATTGCATATTGATGTGTAGGCGCAACCTACCTTTTATACTGATGGTTCCGCAACCCTCGAGCAAAAGCGACTCTGCTGGTTTGTTATAAGGTTGTTTAGTTGTTTAGGTGTTAGCGCCCACAGCGATGACCAAATGAGGGTAGTCGTGGGCAGCATGGAGGTGTGGAAGCCAAGGTTGCCTGAGTTGTTTTCAAGCGTATCATGTGGGCTGACTAATTAATATAAATTAAAATAATCAACTGTTGACATTTTTTATCGCATTTAAACAAAGATTATTTATTTATTCCTTGTTAGGAAAGATTGATGGATCGAAACAGGATGGGGTACGCCGCGTGAAGTCTTTAGGTTTTTGGGTTCAGAATTTTACAATAAGTCTGCTTTGTTTTGTCGGCTGGTGGGGAAAAGTAAGACATTTTTTTCGAGTACCTAGGTATCTACCGGTCTTCCGTCACTGATCTTAAATCATTGACAAGTAATTCATAATCCTCGACCTCGATAAGGCTACATCTTGTAGAAAACTGGTTCATACTACACCTATTCTTTGTCCGTTCCCACGACAGTGCAAGTATATCTATGGTTAATCTTACGCGACGTGCGCGTTCATTTAATGAGAGATCGGTTTTCTACGGATGCAGGTATAATATCTATGAATTAATGATATTAAATAGGTTGCGAAAGTAGACTAGTTTACAACTTCTCCCATGTTCTCTTTGGAAAAGTATTATGGTTGTATTTTGGATGCAAAATCAAAATCAATTAGGGTACAATCCTCACCATGATTGCAATATTTTATTAGGTTCTGTAGCAGGTATAGATATTACTATCAACTCTATTTGATATCTGTTCAAGAAACATAAGTATGTTTTTATTCATATTGCCTTTTCATTGTTACGATTTTTGTGGCGCACACTTAACTTTATTAGAAGGTGACAGAAATTGTGATGACAAAAGGACCATAATAGCTCATAATCAAGTTTGGTCATATGACAAGCCTCTGTAAACTAAACTAAATGAAAGTTGACAATTGCTAGTCGTACTTGAACGAAGAATGCGTTCGGAAGGGACGCGTGGGCAGTGCTTTGAAATGAAAATCGACCGCTTCAGAGCGTCAGGGAACCTGTCCTGTGGGTGTGAGCCTACGCTTGCTTAGACCTACCATGCGTTTACGCATTTCAATGCCGTAATTTTTGGTCACCTACGCAAATGTTATGATTTATCGTTTTTACTTTCGCCTCATGTTGTAACCATTTATCTGTATTGTTTTTGGAAGATACTAAATTGCTATTCTGAGAATACATTTATCTCATTTGGTACATTACTGTTTCTTTGTATCTTATATATACAAAATTTAATCATAGATATTTAGAAGTATTTCTATCAACTTATTTTAGATTTCAATCTCGGTCAGGAATTCATATCTATCTACTATTTTAAACCCTGACAATTCAATGCGTTGACATTTGAGAGTATCACATATAAATCTAGTTGTTTGCTAAGGAAAGATCTAAGTTACAATAACAGGTTTAATATATACAATAATAATATAAATCTAGTAGTTAATTGTTGCGAGTCTTACAAACAACTCTATTTGCATTGTTGAATACTTAATTATTCTTGGAAATCACCCATTGTTAACATGGAAAGCTTGACCTAAAGCGTGGGATTTAGAAGCTCGAGCCTACGGATATGTGATTTGATGCCCTCCCTTGTAATTACAGAACTGGCTCTCATTATTTCAAATAACTCAAAAAATATGTTCTTAGAATTCTTGTGCTTGATTGGAAGTTATTTGTTCGAAGTCGAACTGCAATTAGTTCCTATGTCAATGATTTGCTGATTTTATCTGAATCGGGTATTTTGTTTTTAACATCCATCATGTTATTTAGTGACATGAATTAATTATATGATCCTTTGTCATTACCAGTAAAATTATGTTGAGTAGATAAAAAAATTGGATGCCTGATTCTTGGCTTAATCCACAATATTATTTTTTAATTTTACTATGTCAAGTCCTACATTTCGCTCATTTGGCGGATGGAAACCAGCGGATGTCGTGTTTATCTTCCTTACAAGTCATCTTGGGTGCGTTTAACGGACGTTGCGAGGTTAGGAACATATTAAGGAAAGGCGACCTCTATTGTATTTTTTGTTGCTGAAACTGTTTACAAGGAAATGTTACTGTATGCACTTATCTTGCAGTTAAGCTGCGTAGATAATCGATTTCATTTTAATTTTCATAAAATGAATAAATACTTGTTTAAGTAGCCTCAGAATTAGGTCAAAATTATAATAAATTAGCGGTTTAAGTACAGAAAATATGTTCAAACATCAAGGTGCTCTTGTAGTGTTACCACATTTTGTATCTTTTGCTGCAAAACGTAGTTGTAACTAATTATTCTATATCCGCCTTGGTCCAAAAATGAATTATACAAACCAACGACGATCTTCTACTGACATTTTCAAGTATTTTTTTTTATAAAGTTTGGATGTTCCAAAGTACCTATGCCATTACTAATACAAACTATAAAAAATATTAACTAGGTACCTACCTATTTGCTTGACATACTCCGTTTCGAGCCGACTAAAGCGATTAAAAATCTAATCATAGATTTTCGTCACATTTAAAAATGTAGGTATGCAGCACTAAAAATGTATTTATTTTTTATTCAAGCAAAGAAAATGAATTCTAAGATCACACTGGAATCGGGCGTTGCTATTTCAAATGTAAACAGACGATGTAAAACTGTTGACCCACATAGCACAATAGGTGAATAAATCTTTGCGTTTGGACCAAAAAGGTTTTATTTTATTCCGACGCCAACGCACTTCATTGATATCACTGACTCTTGACAGATAGATTTACGTCTGCAACCTTCATGTGACATGGGCTTAGGTTACACGTATAAAATTTTACTAACCGTAACTTAGATTTTACATTTGTTTTGCCTCATACATATTATATTATACAGTTTATGTATGGAAATATTCACACGGGAACGGGGTTTTGGGCTATGAATCACTTTTTATGAGAGCAATATATCTCTTATAGTTTTCCATAAATGCAAGTTCAATTTTTTGTCGGCAAATACCTGTTTTGATAACTGTAAAAAACTAAAGCATTTATAATAATTAAAGAACAATTTTTCAGATGACATTTCATTTTCTGTGTCGTTTAACCTTATAAATCAATGCTTATCTTTGATACAATCATTACGAGGCAATAAAAACTTATGAATATGTAGAATGCGCCGTATCTTGTGCCTAGTTCCTTGCCTTTGTTGCAAGCCCACGAAGAGATTATAATAAAAATATGTACAATGTATGCAGATATGGATTGTTATGGTATCATGTAGTCGAGCTTGCGTAATTTCTGACTAATTAAGTGATTGACACGACACTCGTGTTCCATACAAGCCTACATAATTTGTTATGATATCTTATTAATTAAAACCAACCTATCGACGTTTTCAGTTTTAACTCCATTGTAAACTAATTACATAACATTATTGTTCGTTCTATTCCTGCGGTAGTTTTATAGTAAACCCATTACAATTTATAAAGTAGGGCGGGCTTGTCAAATAATTTCCTATCATTTTACGAGAATTAAGAGTTGATAAAATAGCGTATAAAATTTATTGCTCAGTATAACTATGTCATTGCTGGAATATAATAGAAATTGCTTTATTTACATTATTTGCCCATTGTGCTGACTATTTGGCCTTCACGCTTAGCATCCAGCGATTCAGTGCGCTACCTGTTATGTTTACGTACTATTCATTAAATAAGAAAAGGTTTTGTTAGCTATTAACTAAATGGGAGTTTACAGTCCATGTTTCGTTACAAAATGAATTAAATTAAAATGTTTTTATTTAAGAATGTGTAGACACATAACTGTCAAAAGTTAACGACGAGTAGATTAAAAAAAATAATGTTAAGTGTCGTGAACAAAATAACTAATGAGAGGAGATGAGAAATTTAAAATTTCATTTAGGTAAGTACCTAATTATGTTATGCTATGCTTGTTATCTTTGTCCCGTTATAAATATAATTTTGATAAGAGTTGAAGAATTTAGAGTTCCGTGCTGAATTTGATTCATAAAGAACTGGTTTGAAAATTGGAAAATAGTATTTTATTATGAATTTTCAATGCTCTACCATTTTGAGAGACTATTCATTTAAATCGAAAAATGTACCTATGTTAAATGTCTCATATAAAACCATGTGGTAACTTGGAATATGGTCATATTATTAATCTGTAGCGACGTCTAAATCATTACCTACGACCACTCACGCACTTTCAAATTAAATAGAAATTTCCCTAAAAAACAAAATGCAGAAAAATAAAAGACCCACGAGTTAACAATAAGAAACTTTCGGCGTTTATTGCATCCGAGTTCCGAGTGAAAACCAAAACAGTGTGATTGTAAATGATGTCATGAATAACACGATTCGACTGAACGGTCTAGTTTTTCAACTTTCTCAGAGCATAATGTAGGCGACATCCAAAATGATCTCGATGCGTGGTACGAACTTTTCACCAGCCAATGACTCTATATGGAATCGTTAGTTATTGAGAACTGTTTAATAAATACTTTGGTATCAGATATATTATAAGTACATTATTTAATTAAATGTCATTAAATTGTAATTTGAATGCTATTAATTCCATAATCTTCCTATGGTAGGTAATTAAGTAAATTAAAAAAACAATATCAGTTACGTTTTTAGAGTAATTATCTAAATAGTGTCTACTATTATACCTAGCTGTTATGCTCGGTAGTATAAAATATCAATTGAATTAAACAAAATTTCTATATCACCCAAATTATTAAAATGCACGTCCCACGTATAATATTCGTACAACGCAGATATGAATGTTTCTAAATTCGATATTCACCTCGATCGATAGGTCGGATGTTACTAATGAGCTTCACAAACAGTTAAATGTTGAAAGTGCTTCCATTGCGAAACACGTGGGATGCGCCTGCGTCGATCCGGCGCCGGTACCCGTAAAGGGTCCCATTCATTTCGCGTTAGGCAATTTCGTAAACCAATGTTTACCTAAGAGCAATTAACCTATAGAGTTCTTATATTAAGACAGAACAAAATACATATTTTCTAATCTACTTACTCTTAGTCAATAACAGCATAAGCCAGATTGAGATAGCGATAGAGTATCTGCACTGTCTTCAAACGTAGCGCGCCGGCAGTCAGTTTGTTTTCCAACCAGCTGGTGGGCTCAGTGCGTCAAGTGTTTTTAACGAAATATTTAGAAAATATAAAGTGTACAGTGTTTCTTTTTATTTGTCAGTGTGCTAAAATAACTATTGTATGTTTAGCAACCGGCTATCACTAGTCGAATGGGAGTTTTGGATAAAAACAATGTAAAAATATCTTTCCATCGGTAAGTGATTTTCAGCAAATTGATAAATATTTATGTTTTAAACCTATTTGAAGGTTTTATCAAGCGCTTTTTTGTAATTTTATGTTGTAACTGTAACATTTACCCACTTTATGGGGTTGTGGAATATAAAATAATGAAATAATTTTTAAAAAACGTCACAATAATATCACGTTTGGCATTTTGTTTACCACCGTAGTGTTGTAACACATCTAGCGTATAT
Organism: Colias croceus; assembly: GCF_905220415.1. Classification (NCBI taxonomy): domain Eukaryota; kingdom Metazoa; phylum Arthropoda; class Insecta; order Lepidoptera; family Pieridae; genus Colias; species Colias croceus. The sequence continues at coordinate 6,514,503 of NC_059546.1, forward strand.
TATCGATTTATGACAAAAAATCTATTTCATATTAACGTTGATTTATTTATTTTGTTTCATAAATCAGATTTATATGTACTTAGTTGTTGTTGCAAATAATAGATGTAAATTTTTTACCGCAGGAAAATAAAACATACCACGTGGTTGTTTTATTTGCCCTATGTGTTTTAGTTTTCGTTTGTTGTTTATTAATTTCTCTTTCAGATTATTAATAAATTCATTTTGTTTTAGATTTCCAGAGCTAAATAAAAAATGGGTATAAAACGTGAGACATGAGTTGATTGGACGCCGCCACAATTTGCAATATTGTGTTCACTGCATTTCGAGCCTACGTGTTATCAAGATGGATACTCTAGAAGAATTGTGCAATCTTACGCTGACGTTTTTTTTTTGTTCCTGTAGATAATAAATACATTTGATTAAAGAGAGTGAATTTTTATTTTGAAATTTTTTACACATAAGTTACCTACTTTAAATGTGTAACTATGTGAAAATTAAACGGTTGATTAAATGACAGTTCTCATAGATGAGAAACTACTATTGAAATACATACTTAATATACATGCGTTTTTAAAGAAAAACCCGCATAGTTCCCATTCCTGTTGGATTTACGGGATCAAAAGTAATTTTTCCAAATTTCATTGTAATCGGTTTAGTAGTATTCGCGTGAAAGAGTAACAAACAACCATCCTCACAAACTTTCGATTTATTAGTAGGATGTTAGGAAAATGTTTTCATTAAGACTGTCCTTTTATTAACTTGTTAAAATGCTGCATGATTCCTTCATGCTGACTGTGCCTTTCTCCTCACTCCCTTAACTTTATCATCATTTCCTTCTTTATTTTAAATTACATTTCAAGTTTTAAAATTTCTTTTATAATGTACTACTTTTCCGCCCGCGTTTTTAAAGAAAATCCTGCACAGTTCCCGTTCACGTGGGATTTCCGGGATAAAACCTAACCTATGTGTGTATGTACAAAATTTCATTGTAATCGGTTCCGCAGTGAAAGAGTAACATCCCTTCTCACATAATTTCGCATTTATTATATACGTAGGATTAAACAAATAATGTATTCAACTGAAATTAATTATAAGTTTTGTTTTTTTATTATTTATTATTTCACGAAACCGTAAATGCAAAATACATTCACGATTTTATCGATTGAAGCACATCCCATCACTATCACCTTCTATCTATCTAAATACGTACCTATAGTAAAAATGGTGCCATGACTATGTTGAAACGTAGCTTGTTGTCTATAGCTGTCTCATTCTTTCATACGACGTTTTCTTTAGATAGAGAGAAACAAATATATGTAAATTGTATACGCTCGATACAAGTACTCTATAGGTTAATTGCTCTTAGATGTTTACAGATTCATTCATGTAGTTGTGTAACTGAACTGACACTCGTTTCCATGATTAGGGGTCAGGCAAAGTAAACAGTGATGTCATGTGCGTTTTGGATTATTTTATCATTTGCTTTAAATAAGTAGGTAGGTAGGTACCTAATATTGAACGTGGAGGCTCCAATTACAAGAATATATATATGCTACTTTATTTTAGACTAGTCAAAATTTTAGCTACTGAATTTATAGGTAGGTATATTGAACGTTTTGTTGCAATATGTATGGTGAATCAATGATTTGAGAATGTTCTATTTGTTTGGTAATTGACCAGCCGTAACTTAACCAATGGTTAAGGACCTATTTCATTTGTTTAGTATAACGATGGACTGTGTTTAACCATTCATTCGTGCTATTGTGTAAAGCTTGAATGCTTTCGTTGGCTAATAACTTTTAACCTATTATGTAGCTACTTTGAAATGTATACGAATACTCTTACATCGTTGTAAAGTGTTTTTGTAATCCGGTTAATGATGGATTAGTTATTTTATGAAGTTATTTATTATTGAACTTTTAATTTATAGAGAATATGTTATATTATATCGTTTGATGATAAACAAAAATATCAAAATTTATATTCAAAATATCATTTTGTCGAGATTAATTTTAGACAACCTATTACGCAATTTATATGATAAAAAAAAATATAATAACATTCCTTATAAATTAAAATATTTGATAAATCTTATTTTATTCTAATAATACAAATCAGTAATATAGGTATAATCGAATCAATGATTATTCAGATTAACTCCAAAATATTTGGTTGTCACTTCGTCACTAATTTGTATTCTAATGCGCCCGCTATAATAAATGTCCTATTCTGGACCATGACCAAAATGCTATACAATGACTCACCAGTCACCACACAGAAGTTGGCTGAGTGTCTTTGCTTTATAATGCTGATAAATTATAACCCTCTCGTTCTTTCTTGCCTCTTTCATATATCGGCATCTCTCTTTAACAGCAAAAGTGCGTTTGCGCGCCCACGACGGTGCTACGTCATGTGTTAATTTAATTATTTCTACATGCTTATGTACACGAAAAAATATGAATTTTACGGTACTTAAATTATGTTTGTATTTCATTATAATTATTATGTATTTCCATATTTTAATTTTTAGTCGCCTTAAATAAGCGATAACTTGATAAATAATACCTATTATATTAGAAATGACAAGTCAATTACCAAATCTACGTCGTACTTATTGTAAATAACAGAATGCAATGTAACTCTAGGCAAAAATTTTAGTGCTGTAGGTAATCTAGAAAACTAGCTAAATAGATATGTACAACTGGATCCTTGCCAGTGTATAATTGGGTCGTTTATATTGCACATTCTTATACATCGTGTAGTTTATATATATTAAATGTTGCCATTAAAATAATTTAAATACTTGCAAGAGTTGACATTACACCAGCAGTTAACTAATTTATACACTTAAATGTTTCTAAAATGTTAAAATTTTTGAATTTTCCAAAAATTTATCGTCATGTTTACTTTTTGGTTGGTGCATATTGTTTAAAAGTTTAAAAACTAAACGTTTTATCAATGATCGTAAAATATTTAAAGTCCTATTTATGAGCTAAATATAAACGTGAGCATTGAACGTGTTAAATAATGTTCTCACAAAAAACCAAATATGTAGTTCAACATCAAATACTAATGCTAATCTATACAAATATTATAAAGAGGAAAGGTTTGATTTTTTGTTTGTTTGTTTGTATGAATTGAATAGGCTCCGAAACTACCTGGCAGATTTGAAAAATTCTTTCACCATTCGAAAGCTACATTATCCACGAGTAACATAGGCTAGGTTTTATCCCTGAAATCCCACGGGAACGGGAACTATGCGGGTTTTTCTTTGAAAACGCGGGCGAAGCCGCGGGCGGATAGCTAGTCAATAATAATAGCTTTCTTCAGTGTATTGTCTATAAAAACATCATGTTTTTTTTTTCACTTTCTATTCCATAGAGTATAGACTATAGTATTAACTACAGACTACAGTACAGTCTCACAATCACTGGGACCCGCATAATATCGACCTCTCCTGCATTTATTTGTTAACGGTACGGGTACCATTGAATTATGTGTGAACGATACGCTCCCTGTTTATAACTGCTTTGCAATTACAATTAGCAATTACTTCATTGACTTTTATTAATAAAAGTTTCCCTACGTTTATTACTGCCGATAGTATAGTTAGGTACTTGCGATAATCCGCGCAATAAGGAGTTATTTTAAAATCAAACTGATTTCGATTTTGCAATTTAATTTTAAACAATACAACCTTAGCAGAATATTTTTTTTGTCTTGAAATTATATTACGTTAGTGAATATGTATTAAAATGTACCACATAAAAAACTCGAAAATTACAGAAACCAAGTAAAATTTACAAGTTACGCTTTCTCAATTAAGATTTAATTATACCGGTTTTATATACTTTCGTATATTAATAAAGTATCCTTGAACCATAGTATGATGAATAGTTTTTTTTTATAGGGGAGCGGGGGGCACGTTGTTACAATTTTTAGATAATTATTAATATCACAAAATCTATCAAATAATGTATACATTTGATTACTTTTACCATTAGTGTGTTTATTCAGCTACTAGAATAGCATTGGAAAAATATTAAAATTTACGTAATTTTTCCCATAATAGAGAATTATTGAAATAAGTCGATTGGAACAACTTACCCCTGACTTGGGGCTAGTTGTTACAGCTTCGGGACATGATGTTACAGTAGGTAAATAAACAAAATGAACAATAATAAATCATTTATTTTTTATTATTTCAAAACGTTACGAATAAAAGAGACTATTTTGAACGGTCTTATAACATTTATAAGCAATTATAATATCTATATCGTAATTTTCCAACTTTTTAACAGAATAATCACATAACTTTGGCAGGAACTTTCTTAAATCTTATATAAAACACTTTTTCATTACTGAATTAGAAAACTTCGTCAGTAAATACCAACTTGTTATAAATTATTTATACTTTTTAACTTGGCACTTCAGTCAAACTAAAATCTCATTCTAAAAAAAAAAAACTTGGATTATTTAGAATTAAAAAATAGTTGAAAGATGAACCATTGTTTTAAAAAGCAAGAATGCGCCCGTCGGAACGAAAGCTTCAATTTCTTTCCATTTATTCTAATTTTTAAGTACAACGTAGTAATTTCTAAATGATACTGAAGCAAGTCTTTACATGTAACAACCTACCCCGAAAAATTGTAACAACCTGCCCCATGGTATGTTTTTTAACTAAAATTAAAGCCGCCATGAATGGATATCAATAGCAGAATAAAACGCTATTACAAATTAAAACTCGATACATTATGAACGTTCGAGGTGAAAAGAATTTAGAGAATAACAAATATAGACAGCAGGAATCAAAAATTTCGTAAAAGATTTTGTTACTTTCTTGATGGAAATCGAGACACGTTCACATAACCTAACAGTTTGCCGCTCAGCGGATCACTGATTGTTTTTTTGCAACGCACGATGTTATAAGGAAACAAATGAGTCCACTTACGTCTACCAAAGAGTTTAAAATCCCGGTAAAAAATGCGTGTAACTTCTTACCCCTGTAACAACGTGCCCCCCGCTCCCCTATTGGCGCCCTTTGATAGAGATCTAAAAGTGTGTGAATCCTGATTACATTTGTAGCGTAACGAGGGGATAGGCCGGAACTACGAGTATGCGCCTACCTGTTACCAGAAAACATTATGAATATGTTTAGAAATACCTTCTTGATTGTGTATGATTGAGTCAACATTTAGGATATTTTAAGTATCATCACTCGCGTCAAAAGTTCTTTATACTACGTTTAATCATATTATCATCCTATTTACACATAGCTATTATAATTTTAACTTTAAAAAAGCATCATCTAAATTTAATGTTCATTTTTGAATGTGTGAATGCATTCGTCGTATAAAAATATCAAACGTCCGACGAATTTCGTAACGAGCTGTACAGGCGTCGTTTTAATATCCCTGAAAATGGATATCGTGGTAAAGCAAAAGTAGAACGTAACTATTTGAAATTAAGGTTTACTATTCTTTATAGCTTTCTTTCTTTCATTAGTCGCCGTAAATAGGTCTTAATTAAAACGAAAACGATGTTAACTGTTCCTTCTTATAATCTAAGGTTCCTGATGCAAGATAGGTATGTCTTAGAATAAACAAACAATTAAAACAATTTATTTTGTTTTCAGGTACGTTGCAGAATATATTCGCTCATCAATGTATTTCCTGAACACGTGAGTTATTTAAACGCAAGACAATCTTTGGTTTGTGATCTATTAATGTTCCTCTTTTTAAGAAACTCATAGGTAGGTATACTAGAGGTGCTGATGTAGGTATCTACGCCTGTAGTAAGATTTAATTTATGAGACAAAAGATCTGATGGTAATTGATACGTCAGTAGCAGAAATTAACCAATTGTAGAATAAAGAATTCAAATGCAAATAGTCATCAATATAAAATTTGATAGAGTTATTAAATTTAAATAACATGCATATTAAACATTTACTTTGTTCTTCATTAGAGAATTTGCCTTCTGATATCTGCATGGTATGTGGCACTATCTTTGTTTTTCTGCCCATATTCCAATGGAAATTAATTTCCGTAAACGTCAAAGTATTCCACAGTAATTGCGTGTGGCTTACTTATGCGTTATGACTGAATACAATATGGAAATGGCGCCATGTAGATTATATATAGTCTGTGAGATAAATTACAATCAGTGGCGTGCCTAGGGTGTAAGGACTGGGCAAGCCCAAATTTTTCGAAGTGTTTGCTGGGTACCTATGTTCGTTATAAAACTTATAAAAAATGTGAACATACCGAATCAAATCTTCTAAATCTTCACGCGCGCCCGCAAACAGTTGAGTCAAACGTTTACCATTACAATCATATTAAAATCTATATCTATAAATTATATAAAACTGTATGACATTATATTATTATAAAATATTGTACAGATCATTTATATTCTAATTCAAAACGCCGATCTTTCTGAAGGAAATATTTTATAACATCGGAATAGAAGTAGGTACTTAGGTGATTGTTTTAATTCAATTAACAGCTCTTTCTCAATGACAGTCATTGTTAATTCAGAAAGGCGTTCTTGGCCTTGTGTATTTCTTAAAATATACGTACCTACCTACCTATGAATTCGATTTAACGCTGAGAAAGCACGCTCCGTGGAAGAACTACCTAGGTACCTACTAGCAAGAATCGTAAATACCAAAATATGTGCAAGTTTCATCAGAAGGCTTCTTCTAACCAATTCTCATTCATTAAATCGATTAATTCGTAAACATTACAATTAAAATTTGGTTTATGTGACTTAATGCACAAATCGGGAGTTGGTTTTGATGAAGAAATTTATTGTTGTTTTACAGTAAAGTTTAATGATTTTACCTTTCCCCGCTGAGCACAAAGCAAACCATCACAATTTACAATACAATCTGTGTCGCGACACTTATTTTATCACAAAATTCGAAAAACTTAACCTAAATTACACCGGTATAATCACGCGCTAAACTATACTAACAATAATATTCACGACGTTCGTTCGCGCGACGCGCAATCGTAACTATCTTCACACTGTTAAAGCCCGGCTTTGTTGGCCATAGATTTTGCTATAGAATTCTATAGATAGGTATGTAGCTACTTCAACGAAATTTCATACGTTAGAAGAGATAAGCGCAAAGCCCGGTAAAAGCCCACGAGTGCAAGCGAGAAAACTATATGTCACTCAAGAAGGACACCGCACTGTTTATACAAAGTACGACCTTATTTAGATAGCAAGAAGGATGAAATTAAAAAGTTTGACTCGAATTCGACATTGTTTGTAGGTGAGTTTTCATTGAATTTCGGAGCAAATTTTGAATTGCTCGTTGCGCGCGAATATTCAAAAGTGAATTTGGGTATTTTCCTGTCTCGTAGCGAATTCCTTAGGCAAGCCGGGCTTTTCGGCTTGTATGAACGTACCGCCACTGATTACAATCTATATTTATCTGCGTAATATGGAACTCCAATTAAACGTTCTTAGCATTCCATTTGGTCAATCGGCTATTGTTTCTTGATAGGCGTTTAATGATCCTCAAAATATATCAATTATGGGCAGGCACATTGTACCAAAAGCAGCATGCACAAGTTTTAGATTCGTTTAGTTGTAAATTTCATTTTGTAAGTTCAGTTGTCTTTCCAAATATACATGAGATATATTTTTTGACTGGTTTTGTTTAATTTGACGATAAAATGTCAAACTTTTTGTTAAGAGTTTTAACATTATTCAGTATGTACATATTGTACAAGTTTGTGAATAGTCGAGTGTTATTATGTTATAAAGCTGATTTGTTTGCACATTACAGTAATTTTGAATGGTTATTTTCTTCGATTTTAAGTACTTACTAAACGTAAGGTCCAAGCCCATTAACATCGTGGTGGTAACGAGGTATTTATGGTCATTAAAATGTGACAACAATGTAAGGCGCGGCCATTGTGTAATAAAAAATGCCAAGATACACAGGATGGGTGTGCCTAATAGCTCCTAGTGCTTGATGAACCAAAAAATATTATATTAGAAAATATATCCATCCGGTATATTAACAAAGGGCCTTTAAATGAGCCGAATTATTTTCATTGAATCGTATGGATCACAATGGACAAATCGATTTTGACAATCAAAACTAGAAACATTTTCATTCAAACGCATTGTCTACGTATAGAAATAAATTTTGCCAAGAATCCAACATTTCAATCATTGCTCATAAATTATAACAGTAAATAGCAGCACATTGTATCGCGATGATTAATTAGTATCCAAATATAATTTGATTCTAGGGCGTAAAATCTGCCAAATGAAAGCCCTTGTTATACACTTGTCAGTATTAATTAATTTTGATTTTCACAGCTCAGCTCATTACAAATTATTTTATGAGAGGTGTCCCTTGCATTATGCAACCCGGCTATTTCTTAGGTAAATAGTTATTTTGCTTTTTGGTTCGTACTTTTAATGCACCTTCATGAATTTGAACAATAACTTCTTCAAAAACAAACATTTTGGAGCATCAAACATTTTACAAAATTAAAGTGGGAGTCCCCACAATGAGCGCATCTTTCGCTTTACGCAACACTTTTAATTGGCCAGCACTTTCTAATGAGTTACAAATCTGATTATCCGTGTGTCTCTTGACAAAAATCTTCCGGTTACAAATGTTATATAAACTGCGGTCGCCAATGACGCGGGATTCCGGCAAACTTCCGCCGCGCCCATGCGGTCGCCGGCGCGTAAACAAATGCCATGCCATCACCCCTTTTAGACGTCGCTCGCTCTGGGAACAAGCGGATTCATCTTGAGTTTCGATTGCACGCTTTTGATTTTGGATGCGAATATGTGGATAGAAGAAAAAATATATAGTAAAAATATAATAGTAAAATTGATGGTTCTTGCCGGGGTATTAGTAGATAAACTACATTACCTTCGTTCGGAAAAAAAAATCAAAATTCGTCGTTATTTTTAACTTTTTTTCAGTTAGGTTTAGGTATATTATTAAATAAAATGATCTCTACTATCCGTTCTTCATTCATTCATGATTCATTCATTACAACGTACCGTTTTGCAAGAAAAATGTATTATCTACCTACCTCAGTCGACCTTAAATGGTGCGACTCAATGAATCTACTTTGCATGTTTCTCATCTTCATTTCCTCTATTTGGTACCTGCAGTATAGGAAATTCTTTATTTAACTTGATTTAAAAGTACAAAACTGTAAAATCAGATAACGATTTATCTATGTAAATAGCGTCTTGTTTTTCCTATAAAAATAGAACACACGTTTTATAGTTTACAAATATTGATTTTTACGATCTTCAATATTTTATGCCACTATTTTTAACATGATCTTGCAGTTTTAGTACAATTTTACTGACGATTTAAATCATCTAGGTACTTTTGACGAAAAATTCCATTCTCCACTTAATAATATGTAGTTGTAACGTCATAATATTAATGATAATGGTGATACGTTTTGCATAAAAAATGCCGAGGAACCGTGACGGAATCGTAATTAATATATATACTTGCGGCTAATGACAAAAGTCTGATTACAAGCAATTAGCCCGTCCGATTAGGGCCCTTCTGGCCTCCTCCACTCAAGCGACAGCTCAAGCCGAGGTTCGTGGTCCCCGTCAAGGGGGGACGCCCTTGTGCATGTCGCTACCAGGGTGAACCTTCAGTTCACCCCCGCGTCCGCGTTAAAATGTAGAAGCCCTTCTGGCTAACATTGAGAAACACCTTAATAAAGAGTACAAGCAATTAGGTACTGCGGTATCAACGTGTTTCTCAAAATGTTGATCCAGATTGCATAACACAAATGCGTCGGCTCAAAATTTCGTCACCGCGGAAAACGCGCTGGCCCATTAAATTGTTTTATTATGAACCCGACGCCATTTTGTTTATTTTTGGCCGATGTTTAGGTGTTTATCTGTTGGGACTGCGTCCAAAGAGTAATTAGTAAGCTTAGATTTATTTTCGCTGTCCTTTCTTTACGAGATTTAGTACACCTTAGACGACTTTTTCTTTTCAGAAAATTACATCCGCTTACATGTTTTTGGACGTGTGACAACACAAGCTTAATATTATTCAAATTCAAATTCAAATATCTTTATTTGCTCGTATATTGTTCATAAGGTGTAACATAAATTTTTTTTATCGCATATACTGACATTTTAAATGGCGTGCAAAAATTTACAAATTAATACATTCAATAAATACAGTCAAATTATAAAATACATTAATAGACAATTACAAAATTACACATTAAATACATTAATAAACATTGACAAAAATTATGTACCTACACATAAAATTACAATTAAATTAAGATTCATATATTAATGAATGAAATAAATGATTCATATGTTAATAGATCACTATGAATTGAAAAATTCATAGTGATCTACTAACTTTTTGCTGATGCAAAACAAAATCTTTTAGGGAACATACCTTTATTATTTTATTAACTGACGAGTTAGTGACTTATATAGGTAGACTGTCCCTTACGGCAAGAGTACACCGGACTTAAATTTAGCTAAAAATTCAATTACAAATTTCTTTTTGAATATGAATGATCGTAGTTCTAAAGGCGTAGGTAGGTACCTATCTCGCCTACGTCTCCAATTTTTCATTCGTGTTGACAAATGTTATTTTTAACACAGATTTTAGTCTTTCGCTTTACGATGAAATTCGTGGACACGAAAACAAAAGTCACAGTTATAAATTATAGTTGTTAACATTCCCTAAGAGAAAAATTTTCCATTTACTATACAAAGATAGTTATATTTCACGTTTTTTACCTATTCATTCAAACCTTAATGTTACATTAGGAGGAAATTTCTCGATGAACTTAAAAATAAATCTATAACCTACATTTAAAGTATTCGACACTAGGATAGTAAAATGCTGTTACGTACCGATTTCCATAATAGGCAGCGCACGATCTGTCGTTATATTATTAACAAGCCCACTTACCTGACTTCCATTTATACATTTTTATTAAAACATTGTACAAATTTGTAAAACACCATTTTTAAGTTTACATATAGGGATAAAATATATACAATTAACCAACTGTGTACAACTATGTACTTACGTAAAATAGTGTAAGAGCATACCTGGTGTGTACACACATTAGGTACCTAGAAGCCAATTCGATAGCAAAATTGGTCTTATATATGCGTATTAATATCTAATATTGCATAATTGTATTAACGACTCGATTTTTACCTAATAATTCAACCTTTTATCCCGTTTATTTTTAACATCTCGTCAACCTTGATATGTCAACAAGTATGTTGCTTTAATTAATATGATAATTAAATTAAAGCGTATATAAATTATCTACAGGAAATGCAATATTATCGTCAGATTCGTTTATTGCGTCAAGAGAAGATCCTATTTCAAGGCGGATTTCCCGTACCCATTGATTGGAATTGCGTTCTTATGATCTGACGTTATGTCAGAATATTAAAAAAAATATTGTTAAATCAAGCTCTTTACAAAATTCTTACATGTCAAAAAAATAATAGGTAATAAGAGAACGTTCACAAGAATTGGTTCATAAATACTCAGTTACAGATAAAATCAACAAAGTTATTGTTTATCTCTCATAATGATTTGCTCTAATATTTGTATCAACAATTCTAAACTCGTTTTAGTGCAATCCATTCACTTTTTAGTATTCCGCTGCCACCAAAGTGACGCATGATATTGTTTTTCTAGTTTAGATCAGTGTGAGATAGCGGTGGCCTTAATGCAAAAGGATGATTTATAAAGTAACAAATTGTGTGACAAAACGTGTTATTCATGTTCTACACGTTCAATGTTTTAAGAAAACGTAACTGTTTCGGATTATTTATAAATGCAGAAACTTTAAATTAGATTGTTTTGTTGTTTCATCTTTGATGTATGAAACAACAGAAATCAGAATAAGAAACAATAATTATTAAACGCACTACCAATTAAAAAGTAAAAGCCAGAGCCCACGTGTCCGCTGTCATCTCAGTGTTCTAATTCTAAAATTAATAATCGACTTAATAAAATGGTAACTTCACACTCGGTTCCACATATTTTCACTAGCAACACCGAGATCGGCGTGGGAGACAAGCACATCGACCCCGCAGCTAAAAATACCCTGGAACCACGCATTTTGGATCTCCCTATGCTAGTCTTAGATGTCTTTTAAATAGTGCATTTATTGAAGGGACCATTTGCAATACACAGGACACACTCAAGGAACAGATTTTGTTGGACGAGAAGAAATTAATTCAACTCATCGATATGTTAATTTTCATGCTAATAATGCATGCTTTAAGTTTGAAAATACAGATTCTTAGTGCTTCATATAATGTTATATAATAATGTAGATATATTTTAATGATCTCGGCGATAATCATATCTGTATTTCTTGTTTTATGGATGCTATATAAACATCTTCTACCGTGTTTATAGCTCGAGAATTTAATAGGTCTTAATCAGAATGCATGAATGACATTTTAATTGCAAAATTTGTGAACGAGAAATATAGGTCAATGATAGTATTATTTATATCTTCCAAGAAACAATTTATGAGAAAATGGCAATATACTTATTATTTCGGGTAAAGTCATTATCTGTCCCAATAAAAACAAAATTTTATGAGGATCTGTGGAACGTATTGGTTTTTTGACAACATACACTCTACAAGCGACCCCCCGCGATTTTGTCCACATGCTTGGAGGTAAAGAAAGCTTTTTGTCTATAACCTATGGCTTGCAGCTAACATTGGCCGTTTGAACATTTGTTTCAGTAATTTTATTTAAAAACAAAATAAGATTACTGATTATTGATTACCCACGTTTTAATTTGAATTTCGAATGTTTGTAACACCAATTCGAAGTGTAAATAAAGGCCAATGTCATTTAAACAGTGATAGCAATTGAATAAGTTCCACTTGCAACGAATCAACGTTCATTAGCGATGATAAAGAATGATAATTACACTATCTCGTGTCCATATATAATTGCCAAATAGATCAAGTGATTGAACCAAACTGACAAACTGTATAGGAAATGACAAAGAATCGATTTAAATCAAATTGAGAAATGTGTTTCGAAAAGAAAGTTCGCCGTTGGAAGTGTAGGTTGCGTTGGTATTGGAAAAGATGAAAAAAAAAAAAAAAAACAATACCTATGTAAACAACAGCAAATATTAAGCGTTAGAATAAGAGATAACAATCGAATATTATAAATTCCCACTTGCGAATTAACATTCATTAAGAACAGCAGCCAATGATAATGACACCGCTATCTCGATTCCTGTTATCCTCGTAAAACGTTCATAACGACGTCCTGTTCTATTCCATTGTATGACATCAGCTTGGATTTGTTCGCGATTTTATCGCATTTTCATGACCCGTGACGTGAGTGCAATCCTTATTCTTATAAGTAGGCTACCTATAAAGTTCAATTTCAAACTCATTCTAGATCTCAAGTTTTCTAATCAGTGTTAAACCAGTCAAGAGATGAACCTATGTCTGAAGTGACTGCAATAGTAAGCAACATTATAAATAATAATACTTTAAAAGTGGGACAAAAGGAAATACTAACATCATTTACCTCTTATAAATAATGTAAACCAAGCAGTATTGAAGAACTAAATGTAAAAATTACGGTTGCACGTGGAAGATGTTGAATATGTAGGTAATTTTGGAATTTGATCAAAATTATGAGTACTGGGCAATATGCAGTTGAGAATATAATTTAGGAAGAGATAAAGTTGAGGGTGATCACATGGGTACCTTATTGAGTTCAGGCCTTAGCGGAACTCGGCCGGCTGATAACTTTCCCGACACTAGGTCAGTTCAGCGCGTCTCACTTAACGGTACAATCAGGTTGTTGCCGTCCGCTACCACGTAACAATTTGTGATTGCAGTTTTGAAACGTTTATTGTAGCGATAAAGGGACAAGCGATCGAATTCGGACTTTATGACACAAGAATAAGATCAAAGTTTCTTTGTCCCTTCATTCGATTTTGCCTTGAACTTGCGATCGACGAAGCGTGTTCATATAGTTTTATTGTATATCTTTAATTCAACTTTTTCCATTACGGATCGGTTCCGGAATATCATCATAACTGTAGTGTGATGGAGGTTGATTTTCTTAGTATTCTTTTGTTTCCAGGTCCGGTGGAATGTTGTAATTATTTACTAGAATTGTTAATGCTATGGCAGATTAGGTTTCTTGCTGCAGTTGTAATTATATAACTGACAACAGAACTATAATTAACTCAACATGCATGCCCAGGAGTTTTATTGAATGAATTATTGAACAGATTTTGGATTATGCACGTCTACTAATGAGTAGAACGCACAAAAATGTTCGTATAAAATGTTTTCTTTTTCTTATGAAGAGGATGCGTCGTCATACATATTAAAAGAAAATAAATTATGCTAGAGATGTATTCAAAAGCCAAATAAAAAATACAGCTGCCTCTTATTTAAATCCGTTTGTTAAATAGGTTTCGCATAAAATTGGTCAATGATGATGTCATTAGTGATAATAGATTAGTAATAAAGTAAACATGACAGAATTGCCTTAACTGCTTACTTGTAGGTGTACACGATGGTTCAATTTTTTTGCATTGAGATTATTATGAAATCTGACTTTTGGAGATCTGCGTTTTTACTTTTTTTGATATCTGCAATCGTTTTCTAGCATCAAAGTCGAACTATGTTTTAATATTTTTTGTAATGTATATCTACAAAAAATGTTAGCTAGCGTAAAACATAATTATTCGCTTTAACGACGTGCCTATGATTTTAAAAGGCATTTCTTTAAACTTTTATAAACGATTCAGACTTTCACAACCGCCGATGGCCAGTAATGGTGATTAACTGACACGTTTTGTATTTCTTGTTATTGCACCGACTTAATCATAGTGTTCTCAAAGTGATAAAGTAGTTAAAAAATGTAATTTATTAAAAAATATATCAAGAAAAGCAAGAATAATAATTAATGAAAATGTTAAAAGTAATCTGATAAGATCAACTGGGTAGTTAATCATAAATCACTTTCACAAGGATTACTTCTTTCTATATTATTATTCTACAGAAGTTCTAATAAAAACGATTTCAATTACATAGTTACACGTTGAAATGAGTAAATAATGTACAAGTCGTGAGGGTTCATATAAGCTATTGTTTTTTGTTACGTCTCGCCTATAATAATCTACATAATATCTACTGATTTTTTTATAAGAATGTTGAGGAGAATGTATCCACTTCTGTTAACATTGTTTGTCAATTTTGCACTTACTACCAATTATAAAAATATTTAGCAAGATTTTATTTCCAAGCTCTAAGTACATATACTCTCAAAATCCATATATGAACCTATTCTTATACCAAACATTGAGGTTAACACTTACTAATTTTCAAATCCTAGTACGATATCTATTCGTTTAAAATCAAATGAGGCGTCTATTTAACATAACAAAACAGTTTGTTATTCTGTAGCGGCTCAACAGGTGTTTAATACCGTATACCTGGAATTTAGCCCGGCTTTGTATTCAATAGTGTGTTAGATTTTGTCGTAGATTCGGGATATAAATAATTAATATATTTTAAAGCTTGGTATTACTTGTTAAATAAGTGTATATTTATCGGTGTCTTGGATTAAATTAAAAATTATAAACACTACTAAAATTACATACCCATTAACGAACCCTTTATATTCACTCATACCATAGTATAAAGAGAACTATGCTATACTATGTTTATACGGTACAATAATTGTATGTAGTAGGTAAATACACGTGAACATGAATTAAAGTTGCTATAAAAATAATTGATGTAAACTGTGATGTAAACGAAATAGGTACGTAATAGGTTAACAAAACATGATAGAAACACCAATTATGGAAATGCTGTAATAATGAGGTAATCTCAAACCTTTTTTTTTCGTAAACTTTGAAGATAACATGAATCATAACATCAATTGAATTGCTTTATTTATTAACGAGATGACTGTAACAATTGGAGAACCCAAATAATGTGCTCGTTTATTCTCAGTTTAGTCATAAAGTTAAAAAAAAGCATCGTGAAAAGACGGATGTTTAATTCTTTGATGTATCTATTGATTGGTAAAATACTGTTTGCTTCTTAAAATAATATGTAGATAGTGTTTCAGTATGAACTACATTAAATAATTTTTATTCATTTAGAAAATGTATAAAGATATCATCCTTTTCCAGTATTCACTTTATCATAAAAGACGACTTTTCATGCTATTCATTTTCGCTAGATGTATCATACATTTTAATAAACACGTGACTATCATCATTCTCAAGTAGGTATTTATGAATGTGTATTTGTAAACATAAAATGTTTAATAACAATAAATAATTGTCGATAAGATAATAAATTCTCGTAGGTTATATTGTATTTTAATCTTTATCGCTAAATTAATTAAGATATTGATGTGATTTTCATCGTAAAATTATTAAGTATCTAATTTTGATCTCTGATTACCTACAATGTGGAAGCTTTTGAAAAACTGTAAATCTTATCATATTAATATAATATGTTTCTAGTTATTAATAAGGCACTACTATCCTATAATTTATTTTCAGCAAGCGGTATATTATAATAAAGGGTGCGCCCTCGTTCATGAAGGGATCTCAAGTTACAAAGAGCATCGTTTGTGCCCTACCAATGCCCTACCGACTAGCAAATTGACTGCAGATGTTAATGCAGATTATATTACGGCATTTCTTCATTCTATTGTTTTATGTATTTCCTACTTAACTGGTAGGAAAATTATTAACATTCGAAGGATAGGTATTGTAAATCGACTTTCAATAACATTACATTTTTTTGTTATTTATTGACACTACATTACAATAATAACTTTGGAAATAGATATTACCTTACTTACTTACTTACTTACTTACTCCTGCGCTGAAACCCCGAAGTGGGTCTTGGCCTCCGAAACGAGAAATCTCCACCTTCCCCGGTCTTGAGCGGTCACTTGCCAATTGTCACTGGCTCGATATTATACCTTGTTAAAAGTTATCTAACTGACAAATATATTATTTAGGAAAGCTCTTTTGAAACTATAAAGTAGATAATAGTTTTCACATTATCACATAAGGTGCAGAATATCTGCAAAACGTGACCTTCCGTCCACTTATCCCTTTATCGCCGTGACATAATCTGTGAGGTATTTTGTTCTAAACGATACAGCCAGCAAAATCACCTTTTATAGTTAACAGGGTTATAAAGACAAAGATCAGATGATCAAATGGAAGGACCATTAGGTATTTATAACAATTTTATTGTTCAAGGTATATTGTCGACTGCATGCAATTACTGCTTCCTTAGGGCTTAGTATTGTGTCATATAATACGTTTGTTACATTGTGGGTTATATTAAAAGTTCTATACAATAATAGTAGTATAATAAAGTATATTGTTTAATAGTTCTGCAGGATTAGTCTGTTTTAATTTAACATAAATTTTGTGCAACTTTTAGGAATTTTGACTTACGCAAATTCTCATAATTCAATTTAACCAGAATAGACTCATAAAAGTTATGATTTGTTTCAACTGTGCTAAATTAAATTTGGTTCTGTATCACGTTTGTACCTACTGCGTATATTTTATCGTCTTAACCCAAATACTGCAGCGGCCCTAACTGTAAGTATCGCTATGCAAATTGAGTTCCATACAATGTATTATTTGTCATCAAGAAATGTAGACTGAGGTTTCGTAATTTGTCACAAGCCTCACAATGGTCCATTCGTGTGAATTACAGCCTGTGGTTAGAACTATCAGTCGTTCATGTGTTGTGTCTGATTGTACCATTATAAATATTATATATGTGGGAAAGTAACGGGAAAACTATTTTACTGTCTACTAGGAGAATAGCAAGCCACGATCCTACTCGAATGTGCATTATTATGATTCATTTTATTCCTTAATCAAGATTTATATAAAAGCAAGATTTAGGGATTCGACTGCTGTGTGGTCTGCTGCTAGTTAGAGAAGAAGAAGAATTTTTTGGGTGATTTGTATACTTCATAAAATAAACACTTTGGTCATAATTTTGTTAATACACTTTCAAATTAATAGGTTAACTATTAATACTGTGAATTGAATAAGAACCAATTTCATGAACAAATTAACCAATTACTATTAATTGACATTTTCTATGACAAAGTCCACTTAATTGGCAGACGTATATGAACGTTCGTTAGCAAAATCAGTTGTTCAATAAATATTAAATCATAAACACATTCATCAAATTAGTTATTAAATTATTATACTTCACTCGTATGTATGTGCAAAGGTTTAAATTGGCTTTATTAGGAAAGGGATGTATGCAATGACCTATCTGAAAGCCTCCATTAAGTTTTACAATTCTTGCCTTGTTATCACACGTTTCATTTATAGATAATATTTCCATTGTTCTAAAAGCTAAGATCTCAGCCTTACTAAATACTTCTATTATATTATGGATCTTGATAAAGGCTCTAATGATCGGCTGCTTCTTTAAACAAACCGCGGTACCTATATCTTTTAAACATATTACATAACTCAAAGTTATTTTTAGATAAGATAGAGCATTATTGATTTTTAAGTTCCCTACTATTTGATGTGTAGATAAACGGTACACATGAGGGTTCTTAACTTCTAATTGCTCAATACTTCAAGCGATACTTGTAAAAATATAGTCGAGAAAAGATATAAAAAAATCATTCATGTCTTCTGTATTATGTGTGTAGGTACTTTTTGTGGGTTGGTTGCCCCATAAAAATTTAAAATTTAGGACAGCAACGAAAAGGACAACGTGTAGTAAATAGGAAAAAATCGCCATCACAGGATTCATTTATATTTATATATTGTAACATAAACAATTCATCAACACAACAATTATTCATGACATATTCCATATCAATTACCTAATTAACAACAACTTCAACATTTGTTACATAAATAAACATGCTCTTAATGGGCATCTGAAACAAACCACTTCAGAGTCCACATTACATAATTGAGACATGCACTACGCGCAGAATTAGATTCCCTTATAAGGGTAGGGGCCGTGTCTTCCACCCACACTGCATCAACCAAATGTCCATATTGGTCATGGCTGACTAAGACAAGAGCGAATCGGCTACTTTGTTACAGCTAGTGAACCGTGGGCGATCAATTCACCTTCGATATTGAGATAATCTATCGTAGGCGGATACTTATTCTAGAACTCGAGGAAGAGTGATTGGGTTTTGCAATTAAGTACGTGTAGGTTGATATTGAGTACTCTTACAAGGCGCTTGCATAATAGTCCAGTATGTAACACATGTTGACATGCACATGTGATCAGAAAGGGATGATAAATACGTAACATGTATGGCCTGAATGTCACATAGAAAGTGTTTTTATATTATAAAAATAAAAACACTTATAATATAATATAACAATGTTTTTATATAAAGCATTGTTATATTATAAACTAACTTACCGCCCGCGGCTTCGCCCCCTTTGTCTAAAACCTAATAAATTATATACTAAAACCTTCCTCTTGAATCACTCTATCTATTAAAAAAACCGCATCAAAATCCGTTGCGTAGTTTTAAAGATTTAAGCATACAAAGGGCCATAGGTACAGAGAAAGCGACTTTGTTTTATACTATGTAGTGATAGTGATAACTCAATTGACACAAGATTTATTTCCATAATTCGATTGTTAGCCATTTCTTATATTATACTCTGCCCTTCTTAGACATGATAATTTATAAACGCAGCTGTTGAAATTTTGTCTACCTTATTATACTCTACCTATAACGTACGTATATTAGCTTTTAGGTATATTATGGTGTTCCAATTTTCCTTAAACTATAGGTATGATAAGCCAAGCATAATGTAGGTTATTTCCTTAATTACCCGGTTTTAACAGTCCATTTCTACCCAATATGTTTCGGCTAGATACAAGCATGGTTTTATGTCTTGACCAGTGTCTCTTACTGTTTAAACATTAGAGAACAAAACAGCAGTTTACTCAAACATAGTATTAAGCCCACGAATATAAAGCCCTTTATGTAGGTACAATCGAGCCGCCAGCTACCGTCGGCATTGCCTTTAAATAACTAATTACATCTCAGCCAACCGAATCAATTGAAGGCGAACCTAACCCCACAGTTATTTTAATTACCATTTCTTAACTTGAGTGTTTTATGCATTTTGGTCTGAGAACTTCTGTTGAAATTATGTAAGTTGAAGGGTTATTGGTTTTTTTTTCATAATATGATGACTAATTGGAATAGCTCTTTTGAAATAAGTGCAATCTTAATAGATGGAAAAAATTATCTTATATATAAAATTCTCGTGTCACAATGTTAGTCTGCATACTCCTCCGAAACGGCTTGACCGATTCTCATGAAATTTTCTGTGCATATCGGGTAAGTCTGAGAATCGGCCAACATCTATTTTTCATATGTACCACGGGCAAAGCCGGGGCGGACCGCTAGTATTATGTAAATGTAAAATGGATTATGAAAAAGTACCTAATTAATTTAACTTCATAAATTCAAAAAATATCAATAGGTACATGATTACACTAATATTAGACACTGGTATTCCGATTACATCATGACATTTTTTTTTTTTTTTTTTTTCCATTTTTATTTATTTATTTATTTTATTAAAAACTTTTGGTACACATACAGTAAAAATCTTACAAAATTACAATGCAATTTATCTTTCTTAATGCCTTATACATGGTTATATATATTATAAAACGTCTTTTTTAATGATTTATACAGGAAAAATTCTTTTTTTGGAGATTACATTAAAACAGATTTTTTTTTTTATCAATTATCTACCTATGACATTATTAACAAAAGATGTAATTAGAAAATATTAGACATATCCATTTTAATGATGATGATTTCTAGCAAATACATTACTGAGATAACATTTGATGACCTTAAATTAAACATTATATCCTTTTGCTAATGACACGAATATTAAAATCATAAATCCATCCTTGAATCATAATATATTAAATTTTGTAATAAGTCACTCCGGAAACATTATACTAAGGGAACCTCGTATAAAAAATAACCGGCGATACATTTAGTGCGATTAGTAGTAAAATCAATTCCTTTTGAATAATCGTGTGCGATAAATTTGTTTAGTAATACAAATGACTTATAAAATATATTGCAAAATAAGGATAAATTGATTAATGTTATTTCATGCAATATATTTGCGATTAAAGACAACGGTCATCTTCGTGGCACAACGGATTAAAATCCCATCGTTTATACATTATATCGATTAGTTTTGAACATTTTATTAGCGGCATAGAATAATGGACATAATGCATGACGAATGTGACAAAAAAAATGTTGATTGACGTGTAATCGAAGGACCTTTGAACTTTTTGTGATGTGGACAAGCGCCGTAATCAATTAGTGAGTGCTAGGCCCACGGGAGGTCCGTGTACCTCTGCCCTATGATTAATTTACGGACCTTTAGTGACCATGTTTTGACGTCTTGACTTACAACATACAAAGCGCTGAGTACTCCCATACATGGCTGAAAGCAACATTGAAGTTGACTTAATAGTTTATATAACGTCACTATTGACTGATGGACTGTATAAAAAAACATAGCTGTCACTTTGATGTCGCAGTGTCTTTGTTATAACAAGTCTATTATGCGGGTTTACCTGAAAATTAAATAATAATTAACAATCCGTATGATAACAATATTTTATATTCATTTAATGGTGAAAACGATAAAGGCAATCTATATGCAAAAGTAAAATTGATTTAACATTACAATGGTCACATTTATATATAGGAAAATATTAAATAAATTCTTAGATTTTCTTATAACAATGAAGTAATAAAATTAAATAAGATAATTGATTTAGAGATTATGCATCATTTTGTCAGCTTTAGTATTTGTCACGATGATGTAATCTGTTCGAATCGAAATAACATTGCAATACCTGCTGGGTACAAGGAATAGGTACCTACATGGAAAAAATTATATATTTGAAACCTTTAAGAATACTAAAAAAAACCCGGGCAATTTCAAGCAATAGAAAACACGACATATCATTTAAGTAACGAATACAACAATCCTTGGGATATATACCTATGAACATACGTAAAAACTCATGCGTCCATTTTACTTATAAGGTTCCTCTATATAGGTAATAAGTCTTTTATTTAAGTATGATTTAAATTGTGGTTAGGGGTACCTACATAACGTCTTTGTTTATCAACATGTAATCGCTTAAACTTGTTCCACCTGTGTAAAATGTCGCCTTAGCACATCATGAATTCTCATAGAGAATATTGCTGCCAAGGATAACGTTTACATTAAAATAATACTGCTTCATTGCCATTAAGCAAATGAAGCCTGGCATTATAATGCATAAAACGGAATAATTTCTCAAATGTGGCTATTTCAATAATAACTGGGAACCTCGCCAACCTAACTTGTTGGTATTTGCTAGGAAAATTTCCATAAATAAAGTTTAAAATTCCAACAAATCGTTAAATAAATCTCGTAAATACTTTTTAATAGCTACAACGAAATACTTGCACTGTGTCTCAATTTCTTATAAGATTAGCGAAGATTTACGAGTCATCAATTTTGCTCCAAAAACGATGTTTGTACACAATGTTACTAATAAAATCTTTCTAGAATTATTTAGAGAGATAAACAATCATAATAATTACATTATCCAAACTTGTAGTAGAAGTATTGTTATTGTAAATAATATAGTTGAAGAAAATCTTGAAGCGAAATCCTATGATATATAAAAAAGCTAGATACGTTACCCGCTCTCTATTTTTGGCAAGAAAAAACTCAGCTAAGTGCCCGAGTTTCACTTAGTCACGCACCATTCAGCGTCGTGGCTGGACGTTCTTTTTATATTTTAATCGGCAGTTGTTATTACGAAGTACATGAGTGAGACATGTATATCTCTCGTGCGTGAGAGTGAAAGAGAGAACAACTGTATTGGTGATAATGCGTAAGTAAGTAGGTATGTATTAATTACGCTGTTTTTTAGTGCAATGATGTTGGCGTATGCCCCGTCTACTAGTATAATAGGTCATTGGCGAAATCCATCAGATTTGGAAAAACAAACGCATTTCATCTTAATTTATTATATTACCACTGTATTTCATTTTATGTTTACAAGAAATCGTAAGAATCTACTTTATTTTAGGAGCTGAAAATATGTTATCTGTTGTGTAAATATAACATGATTTGTAATTCAATATTGCAAGTGGAAAAAATAGTTTATTAATATTCAATAGTTACATTTGCAAATGTCTTGTACACGTAAGCATTTATTTCGCAATTTAAGAAGTCTGCTACTTATAGTTTAAGTGTTTTCTATAAATATTTATTCAGCTTGCGAGTGTTTGAGGCTAGTGATATAATATTGTGCAAAATTTTATGTTTCTGATACGTAACTTATTAGTTTACAGAGACGAGAAAGTAAAAGCTCGTTGATGCTGCTATTAACATAAGGATTTATGGTAGATAAATATAATATCATCTGATAGATATCATAAATGAGTGGAAAAGTAATCTATTAACTACCATTTGTATCGTTGATCGAATAACTGCTTTCTTCGCAATACCTAATACCTACCTACATAGATTTTTAAGAAAGTAATAATTAGAAATTATTGACTTGCATTTTTCGTGAAATCGCGTCGCGAAAAATGCGTGCTCGCGTTGTCTCTGACAGCCTGTTAGTTTTATTCTATCCATACTAATGTAATATTATAAATGCGAAAGTAACTCTGTATGTCTGTCTGTTACTCAATCACGCCTTTACTACCGAACTAATTTGCATGAAATTTGGTATAGAGATATTTTGGTACATGAGAAAGGACATAGGGTAGTTTTTATCCAGGAAATACCACGGGAACGGGAACTATGCGGGTCTTTCTTTGACTGCGCGGGTGAAGTCGCGGGTGGAAAGCTAGTATCTTAATAAATGATTAATTTGCGTGTAACAAAAACTTAAAGTAGGTACGTATACAAAGCTTCGATTGGATTTATAAATAGATTTATTGGTAACATAATCAATTTCATTCAATTTAACTAATCGTACCGCTTAATTACCATAACATGGTCAAATTCACGTCTCAATGCTTTAAATGACACATCAGCACCTGGTACAGTCATGGTATGGCGTGGGCGGAATCTGATAGATATCAACTACCGACACCTCATTATTATGTATTCGTCAAAATCGAAACTGACGTGACGTGAAGGGTAAATAAAACCTTTGAAGTGTAGGTGATAAATGGATTGTTATTGTGAGCGACTATAGAATATTTGTATATAAAAATGTTACTTGTATAACTTTTACCTACCAACTTTACACCAATATGCTCTATTTGTAAAGTAAGTAAGCTCAATTTAAATGGTCTTATAGGTAGGTACTATAAAGTTCAAAAATAAATATATAATAGTAATTTAGGTACTATAAATATCAAAAACGCATTTACATTTTACACTAACCATAGATTTAAATGTGAATATTTTCTGACTGTATTACCTACCACAAGATGTAGTGTTATTAATGATTAGGTTGACAAGCGTTTTATTACCTGTACCATGCCTGTACCTGCCAAGTGCCCGAATTATCTATTGTCTCGATGTCAAAGTTCCATTATGTATTAAATATTATTGCGGGCGGTAAGATTTATGAGCCGGTGCTCGAAAATGTATTATTTCATTCAGAATAGCTCGTTTTATTAGCTAATTTTGATCCAATATGGATAATGCTAGTCATATTTTATTTAGCATTCTATTATATAGCAAATAGTTTCGCTGTTTATAGTAAATGGTTCTATAACTAGTTTAAACTTAAAATTACTAGCGATATGAGTTAACGGGTTATAGTCATATTTTATAATTAGATAAACATTTTAAAAATTATACGTAAATCTGATGATAGGTATTTAACTTTTTTGAGACATACGTTATTAATTATTAAAGGACATAATAAATCAATTTAAAAAAATACCAAGAATTTCTGTCGTATATTTTTTATTATTTCCTTATTTTTTCCGCTCTAAATTCTTTGACACAGTTCGGATCAATCGCAGTTTATAATTAATTAGCGTTTAACACCGGACGTTATAAACTATTAATTATCCATAGAATCAATGTTTACATAAAATCATACGACGAAAAAACATCACACTAACAAAAGTTTATTACGAAACTTTAACGCGACTTTGGCAGCGCGTTGAATAGTTTTCGCCACCATAAACGCGTTCTATTTACACCGTTTTACAAGTAAACCGTGAAAAATAAATATTAGACGTTAAATCAGTTAACTGTTGGTTTACTTCAGCGATTTTATAGCTATAATAAAAGAACCGTCAACCGCGCACCGTTCATGCTACAGCTGGATCCTAAAATTGTAGGTCGTTGTATCCAGAGCAACTGTCTTGATTCTTGGTATTCGACGTATAGGTTACCTACTTGTAGATATATAAAATTATCGTAAGGATAGAAGGCCAGTTTAAACTTGGATTTATTTAAGACTCAGTGATAAATTATGTCTTAAACTTATAAGTTACAAACAAAGGAATATACTTACATCAGCTGCGTAGACGGTTGTAATAAAATTATTAATACTCAATAATAAATGCTTTCTATAAACATAATACAAAATTAACAGTGACAGAGCCATAACATCCGTGTCTCCGGCATTCGGCTGTAAACCTCGCTATTTTAACACATTCGTCAAATACGCATAAATTTTCACGTACTAAGTACCTACATTAAAGTGGAAGCATTTCGCAAGCTCTCTTGAATATCGCTTGCCAAATACGCAATTGAAACATTACACTGTTCAATTTTCTTACGGAAACGTTAAACACACTCAATATTACAAACATACTTACCTAATAAATACCACGATTTGTACCTGTGTCAGATAAATTACAAGCAAACAACGAACTGATTTAGAAGGTACTACAATAATTCTCGACAAGACTCAATAATAATCTGCAACTTTACAAATAATGCAGAATTGTAAATGATCACAATTAATTCCTTTAACGACATCTAAAACGTATGTACGTATATATTTTTTGCTTCGCCTCGTGTCCTTAACATGTGGTCATTGAGAAATGACTCACAATCAATCTTATTTCGTCACCATTCTGAGAGGAATCAATGTCATCCCACACATTGTGGTGATGAATAAGTTTTCGGAATAGAGTATCAATTTTGAAAACTTGTGAGATGTGAATAGAATTAACAGAATTCAATTAAGTTATTTATTGTTTCATTTCAAAGAATTAATAGAATTAGGTTGCTACGGAGTCAATATTTGTCAAAATGAAGCTTTTTAATATGGTTTGCCTATTAATCTCTTTATTAGAAACTAGCGGTCCGCCCCGGCTTCGCCCGTGGTACATGTTTACGTTTTCTCTACATAAGATCCATCCTCGTACTTCAAGAAATATAATAAAAAAAGAATTATCAAAATCGGTTCAGTCGTTTTCGAGTTATGCGCTTACCAACACATTTTGCGATTCATTTTTATATATAAGAAGATTACGACTTTATTAGAATTATTATTTATTAGAAAGTACTTTGTTGTATTACCTGTTAATCTGTTGTATGCTAACGCAGAGCGATTGCCTCTCAAAGACGCGTTTCGGGATCGTAATCTCAAAAGCTATGAAAACCAATCAGTTGTGATTTAGTCTAGTTCATTAGAAATTTTATATTAAATACTACAAAAAATATTTGTTTCGGCTATTTTCTGTTTTCTTATAAATGTTTTGTTTGAAAATTTGTAATGAGTCAATGCGTCATTACGTTTGACCGTATCGAAATTATCGTATTGTAACGAAATATAACAGAAACATGTGACGTCATGTAACAAATAACAAAATACAATAGCTCAGTTTAAAATAAATGTACAAACATATTTGGAAGGAGGATAAGGATAGGATGGAAGTACTGACTAATAGGCGGTAGAATTTCCTTCCTTTCTATAAATTTCTTGTTAGCGTGATGACAGAATTATTTCAGTGACTTATTCTGGTATTTCACAAAATAACAAACTATAGCGATAAACACAAAATATGCTCTTGTATTGTCCTGTAAGTTTCTTCTCACTACGTGATTGATTGAAGAAGTAATTAAAAAGTACTCTTAACATAACTAACTACATTCTCATAGTTTCTAGATTCATAAAATATATGAATCTAGAAACAAGATACATACGGACTTTTACTTCTAAAGCAGCAAATATTAATTGAATCATAACGAAGATAAAATATCTCCAGTTAGCGTACACGATACTTACACGTAATTTAAATAAATGATATTTAAATGTAAAGTTAAATGATGTCTTATTTAATGTAGTCGGCTTCCTAGTCACAACCGTTTGAATATACATAAGGCATAAACATAACAACATGAGCACTTGACATAGTCAGCAGGAAGTATGTTCTTCTATTGACTGAAAGTGACCGGCCTGTTTAAATAACATGCTTAAATGTTCTTGAAACAACATTTACCTAGAGTGGTTCCTTAAATGAGTGCTGTAATAGCATCTAAATTATATTTGATCTTACATTTTGCGTTCGTACTCGTTTTTTGTGAATCATCGTCGAAAACAGGAATATCATTGTTTATTTATGCTATGCTTTATGATTCCGTGGCTACCATAAATCCGTTATAGCAAATTTCTATGCCAGTGCAATTTGTTGCAAGGAAATATTGTTGTGATAATGTTGTGCAGATACGGGCATGGGCATGGCATACGTCAATATGAGTATCTGTATACTGTTCTATTTATGGCGGTAAGATATTATGGATATTAATATTTGTTTCCCGGTTGATTTTAATAAGAAAATGGTTAAAATGTTCGTTCTTTATTGAAGTTGTACAATGTAATAAAAATAATACGAGTGTATCTATCCGAAAGTTTATATTCTTTGTGTGCTTAATACTGCTTAGTTATTTGTTAGTGTAAAGATCACAATCTTACTTCATGTTAACAAAAAATCTGAAAATAATTAAATACGCATAGTATCTACCACTTTATCCAATACACTTGCGTGATACAAGTCATGTGCCAATGGAAGCAAGCTCGCCGGCTCTTTACGCATCGCTACTCCACGTGTGAAAATTCCCGTTCATTTTACATTGTTCTCATTTCTTTCCTCATTTGTATTGCCGGCTTTCAAAACCTTTTACATGCTAGCTACATTAAGG
The DNA here is from genome assembly GCF_905220415.1 of Colias croceus. Lineage (NCBI taxonomy): Eukaryota > Metazoa > Arthropoda > Insecta > Lepidoptera > Pieridae > Colias > Colias croceus. The sequence goes on from NC_059546.1 coordinate 6,542,764, forward strand.
CTTACAACTATTGTACCCTGAAAGTAGAGTAAAATAAATGTATTCAATTTTATGAGGGTAATTAAAGGGTTACCCATGTTATTGAAACGTTTTCTTTTACATGTTTAAGATTTTTTATCTGTCCCACTATCTGGGCACACGTCTGTAGCATCTATTGTCTATAAAATACATATACCTATAGAAAGTATTGCAAAAAAGGAAATCTACTTTCATGTGTAAGTCGTGACAGTGTCGTTGATAAAACTAACATTGTTATCTGTTATTAGTATACTTACTGTTGATTTTTCACTGCACTACGGGTATTCACCCTAGTATAGGTATATAATGCAAAATGTATGAAATCGTATGTATTTCTTATTTTCAAAACAGACAATCCATAAAAAACCGGATTTTGAAAATACAACAACGGAACTTCTATTACGACGTTTAGTATAACAACTCAAAAAATTACCAGAATGATTTTAGGTACATTAATTAGTTCGCTTTTGTATTCTATTCTTATTCTAAAATACAACTTAGTAATGTAGCTGGCTATAATTGTAAACTAGATTTAAGGAATGTTCCTCAAGGTTTGCGCAAGGAACGAAATTCTTCCATGACACTACACACCAACGCTTCAAATACATATCTTATAATAATCAATTAAATTTCTAGGCACTTACACTTTTATTAAGTGTGTAAATATGTTTTTTATTTTACCTATGATAACAATAAACATCATCTACTTTGGAACAACGAGTCTCAAACAAATTAGAGAGTCATATTTATATTTCAATTAAGGCGTATTCTGTTATGAGCTAAAAACTTGTGGCGGTATTTTATCATTATGACATGCGCTACAATGCATCTTGCTTACCTGCTCCAATTGTACTTGTCTTGTATAATTAACGCACCATGTAATTCCAACGTCTAGACGCTAGCTTTTACTCTTCACTACCACGTTTCGTTGATTTATAAAGCGAGAGCTATTATTTAATTAATGTGATTTAATTTTCCGCGAGTCGACGGCAAAAATGAAAGTGATCCTGAGACTGAGTTAATAGCCGCGTATTGATTAATTATAATTGCAAGACACTGTGACGTAAATAGATAATAGATTTTGCGATACCAGTGAAGGTATTGTGCGAAATGCCAGTGCTATTTTTTTTAAGAATTCGGGTAAAAGCCCGAAAAATGTTTCAAATGGTGAAAAAGCAGAAAAACAACTAACGTTGCATACTTCTCTAGAGATGTTTACATGTCTTTTTTATATAGTTTTATTTCCTTCTTAGAACTTTAACCATGGGTTTACGTATTCTTGACTGCTGCACTATTTACTTTTATTTCATTTTCTATTATGTACCCATTTAGCCAATCCAGTAAAAATGTGACTTTTTGTTAAACTGATTTATGTATTTGAGTGTGATAAATCATTATGAGATAAATGTTTTTAGTTTAATTAAATTATTTATGCTGTGTGCGTGAGTCATAAATGACTATTGTCTTATTGTAATAAAATATATGCACTATATATAAATATATAAATAAAAAGGCTACCAAAACAATTATTTATACAAGCCAATGTTTCCCTAGCTAGGTTACTGGGCAACCTGTGTTTAGGAGAAACAGCTTGCCTCTAAAATAAATACACAAAAAGCCTCTTAGCAAGTACTTAATTATTATAAATTAAAATTGGTTACAATAGGGAGTAAGAGAAAAAAAAAATATGTGTAAAATTTAAGGTGTATAAGAGAATGCGGGTGTGGCGAATGAAACTGTACTGCACTAACGATGTATATGCATAATATTATAAACGATATAATTATTTCAATTCAAGTGTAGATCTAAGTATAAAAGTTAAACTTACAAAAACATATTATCATATTTATATTAATTTTTAAAAGATATTACCTGCCTAAAAATAGAATCTCTATGAATATTTTGTATTAATGAGCGGTAAATTTCCCTCAAAGTCATGAATAAAATATACAATGCATTTAAATTCATAAATATTCATTCTTCGAGAGATATAGAACATATTAGGTAAATAATAGGTTCGACTACTGGAATTACAAGCATCCTATTATGATATACTTGCGGTTGCCTACCAACCACCTAGTTATTTTTGTGGTCGCAATTGGTTTGTCATTTTAGAAGATAACTAAATACTTGTTTTTTTTATTTATAATGATATTTTTCATTTGATTCATTTATGTATATTGTATGTAAACGTTAAAATGATAAATGTACTCATCTTTATCTTATTATCTTTCGAGTTAATATCATTGAACAAATAAATGAAAACTGGGAGGAAAACCCTAGACAATGCTATCAGATATGAATCATTATGTGAAGAGAACGTTTACCTTTGAATATTTTTTATTTAACCAATAAATCGCTTTATCTCTGTTTGTTTCTATTGCATAACATTAACTATATTACTGGGTTAATAATCATTCTTTACCATATCTAAATCATAAAAATGTAACTATTTCAAATCAAACGTTGAATGAACAGCACGTCTTTAAACGTTCCACATTCATACAAGTTTCAAAGACGCGTTGTGAGTTGTGACATAACTTCAAAGTGACAATATGAGCTACGTTGTATCATGTATGAATACATTAATCATAAATTTGAATGCATTAATCATAGAGCGTGTAATGATGGACGGAAAACCTCAAGATCACCTGCGTCAACAAAGCCTTTTATATATGGTGCTGGCATAGATATGCTGAGGAGCGTCTAGCGGATAATACTTGTGAATCTTGTAAAATTAAACGTTTATTGCAATTTTGGTACCTACTATTTTGGTTCTTACCTACTGACGAATGCTAAAATCGAGAAATTGTGTATAAAATATATTTGCCCATTTTACAAATCCTCTATATTCTATCGCATGAGAGAATACATCGATTTCTTCCGAGCTGGAAGAACTTAATCATTTCTAAATTTGAACGAAACCTTTAAATTTACGGTTTATTAATGAAAAATCGCCTTTTACAGTATTATCTCATGCATGGCCTCATCTGTTTGACATCTCTTTAAACTTGACGTTTGTATTGTTAAGTTGTCCGGTCCGTTTTGACACTCGTCAACGTCACGTTTCAAACTTACGACTTTAAGTGATTTGCCAAGTTCGCCTTGTAATGTCTGTAAACGTTTTAACATTGGATTTAACCAAGATTTAACCATATTGGATATACAGAAGCTTTATTTCTGATTTTTTTTATAATCAACTGTTATAAGTGTAGGTTTTGATGTATGTACCTAAGGCCAAATATTTTTACACAAGAAATGAGCACAGGATATTGAAACAAATTAGAATTATCATCATATATCATATTATGCTCACAAATAAACAAATTTAATAGGTAGATACTAACAAAATTTCCATTCATTTTTTGCATAAAAAGAAACATGCAAAGCAATGGCGAAATCATGCCTTTAAAAAGTGACATCGTTATGTGCGAAGGTAGCAATTAAATATATAATCCGATGATCAAACGAACTCCGTTGCGGGTTAATGGCTTGTTTACTCTCTTCTCAACCCTTATATGGCGTGAAAGCCTCCACATTGTCGTCAGACCTCAATGGGCTCCGTATGGACACTCGAACATGTATCGTTTGATACCATGTGAACCAAAAACAGCTCATACATTCAACAAAGAATTCAGCTTGGCTTCACCGTACCATATGCCATTTGAATATATCAATTCAGATGCATTAATGTGCTCTGTAGTAATTAAATCACGTTAGAATTATCTAGATATATAGATATATAGATTCTATATAGATATCTGCGTGTAGGTTGTTTAATGTGCAGTTGCAACGAACCAAGATCTGACACACTTTTTATGCATGAGATGTTACAAAAACAGATGGTCGTACAATTATGTAGGTACTCCGGATACTAAGCGATGACTCATCACTTATTTATCTGGATAAGGAAGATATTGAAATTCAATGTTTATACAACGGTTCCCTTCATGTGAGATCGTTAAAATTCTTGATGGAACCATTTACTTTGACCGTTAATTGTGAGCTGTGTAATGTATAAACGCGGAAAAAAATTATACGTTTGGCGTGAAATAAAAACAATTAATTTACAGTACCTATAATCTTATTTAGTTCATGCCATTATGTGATTGTTGAATAATTCTTTCTAATAGCTGACCTACTAACGTTTTGTTTGTATAACTCTGTACTCTTTGTGTTTAATTCTGTCTGTATTCCTGGAGACGTAATAGAGAACTCATAAATGCAAATTTTCAGCGCTCCATTAAATTTTATAATTTCCAGTGAACATTTGGGCGGACGTCTTAAATTATCGTCACTAATACTGAATTTTATTGCTCTAATTTATAGACCCAGATGTCGCATAACAATTCCATTACTAATAAACTAATATTTCTTTTCAGAAATTGCAAAGGTCCGCGCGAATCTATTCCAAATAAATGGGGTGAAGAAAGAGCCCCTCATTCTTCCGGAAGCAGAAGGCATGGTCACCACACTCACAGAAAAAGTATACGTGCCAGTCAAAGAACATCCAGATGTAAGTCATTTATATTTATCATTCAGTTTACAGATACCAAATACCTACGTACATATTATTTTTCAATGTATTGGCTAATGAAATAATAAATCGATGACAATGTTTTTGCATGATGTAATGTAATGGCAAATAACGGGCAGAATATTAAATTGTAAATTATTTCGTAATGTTATGAATGGATTTAATGAATGAAACGTATGAACCTTGGAATTACATTAACAGTTTCAACACACATAACAAAACATTTATATAGTCTGCTCGACAAAATTAAACTCTTGTCAGATCCATCAGCTTAAACCAGAGCTCAGTAAAGCTATCTCGCATTCTTAAACCGTAATCCTAAAGGGTTTTGTCTCATTACGACGTGAATCAAGATAAGTGTCACAGGTTGTAAATTTTATTGCACCAGGGGACAGCATGAACGTGTGTTAGTCATATAAATAGAAAGACAAGGCTGTCAGCTTGCTACATTTGGTGACTTATGTCAGGGCGATCTCGTGTTTCGATTGGCTTACACGCTTCGTTGAAACCCGCACTGTCCTGAATGATATCGTTCATTGATTGTAACAAATGATACCTCCGTAATATGCAGAGGCTATAGAATCCTATTTAGACAGTTCATTGATCTGCGTCATGCGTGAATCATCCCAATATTTGGTAACAATAAATGAAAGCTTTGAAAACATCGTAATTGAATCTACAAATATATTTAGCGGTAGCATTCATCTTCAATATTAATATTGGCCTATTCTACAAACGTCTAAAGACGCAAACGGTTTTTGAGATGTTCTAAACATGGAAATGGAGTCACTGACCGTATGTTATTTTAGGGATGTGATTTATGCCATGCCAGACATTGCTGGTTATAAAAAATTATCTGTATATGTATATTTGTAGAGAATGCAGGTTGTTTCTTATGAAGGTTTTTAATCATCTCATTACGTATCAAGTGATTAACTCTAAGGACGTCTTGTGGAGAAATAATGATCCATAGATACGTTCAATGCGGCGGTTGTTTTTCGAGACGTAACTGTAGGCCTAGCGAGTGATTGTTGGCGCCATCCTCGTTCTGTCACAACCATATATGGCCGTGCGCGATTTTAAAGCTTTTTTATAACACTACTTCTATATATGAAGCAACTTATTGGCTATATCTTATTCATTAGTATGTCGATGACAATTTTCATTTCATTTTTGTCCAAAGTTAAAACTTTTTTTACTTGAAGCATTATAAAAATTCAAACTCCCGGTTTTTTGAGTATATCTCGAAAACTGAGGGTGTTAAGAAAAATTGTCAATATGAAATAACGATGATTAAAAAAAAGAAACCCACAAACCTTTTTCGGTCAGATTAAGAGAACCCACCAACATTTTTGTCAGATTAAGAAAATATGCTTTCAGGATACCGAGATGAACCTCCCCTATGAAAATCTGACGCGCTCGAGTATTTCAAAAGGACTTTTTTTTCTGCATTTTCAAAAATTCATCGTAACTTATCGTCATGCCGTAATCGTCAGTTTTTTTAAGGGGAGCTTCCTTGGGGCCTACTTAACACCCCTTCCGAAAATCTGACGCGCTCGAGTAAATTTTTTTTTTGTGCATTTTTGATGAATTTATATGCCTAGCCCCACCACGCAAACCGGCAGATTAGTATACCGCTGCTATCAGAGGCACTTGGAGCATACGTAGTATGAATATCTGACGCGCTCGAGAATGCCGGGGTAACTGTTTTTTTTACATTTTTGAAAATCCGTACACGCCAAACCCACCGCTAAAATGGTTTGTACCATAGAATCTTTTCTTTTCGAAATTATTTTATCTTTCGATTTTGATATGTCTCGACGACGCCGTTGAATTACGCCATTTAGCTACCTCGCCTCCCTATCTATAAGCGATAACAATGACACTTTAAACGTAATATTTAACAAATATAAAATTTATTTCAAGATAAAACAAACATGATCTACTACTAAAGTGTCCCTCTGGCAATGCATATCCTAGGGATTCAGAAATATTTTTAAATTCAACCAATTAAAGTAGAACAATCGTTTCAATAATAAAGATCAAACAGCGATAAAGATATAAAATAGTAAGTGCATTTTACAGTTTAAAACAAATTCTTGTTTCGTATGCACATATTTTAAGCGTCTTGTCATATCTGGACAATATTTTATTATCTTGCTAGGTATTTTCTTTGCTACAACAACAAGATAATTATGGGAAACAATACGTGCATAAATCCTGTGATAAATTGTACGGTAAATGGTATTGATTGTTCATCAAAGACACCGTTCTATGAGATCAGCGTGATCGTGATGGTCCTAACGATGTTACCGATTCGTGGAATTTAATCTGACTTTGCCGGTCTGTATATGGTATTATAGAAGATTTGAGGAATTGTTGATCAATATCGTATATAATACTTGATTTAAATATTAAAAATTGTATTGGAAAAATTATATGGTGCTTAATAAGCAGTATAAATCTCAGGAACTACTGAATTCATTACAAAAATTATTTCACCCTTGGATATGTATGTCAAGAGTCCAGACTTAGTGCTAGACTTAGGCTATATATTTACCACAGGCGAAGCCAGGGTATCTAGTTAGTTAATATTTACACAGTAAACATACGAACGACACATAAATAACCAAACTTATTAGTACGGAAACCTGTAAAGCGTAACAACTACAAATAGATCTGGTAACTGGTTGAACACGGGTCGTTTGTGGAAACAATGGCTCTAGTTTGCTTGTGCGTTTTCAAAAATAAATACACGTTACCTTGGTTTTTACTAGCTTCAACAACAGAAAGCTATTTTATGTTACGCAGTCCCATATTGCGTCGGGTACAAATTAGTTTCGTTTCTGTAATTAAAAGAAAAGTTTTTTTTTATTTATTTACTTACTATATTCCCTGGTGAACATTGTCACAATGTATACATAGTACCTACGATTACGAAATAACTTTCTCACACAAGACTTCTATTTTTTCTTATATTGTCTTTGATTGTCTTTTACGAAGGTTCTTCCAAATAATATCAAACTAAATCTATATATTATCTACAATTAGTTGTCTCTCCGATTTATTTATACTACAATACAACAACAATTTCTTCATAAAAATGTAGTATCTGGTACAAAATTTGAACGTTTCTATGTGAAAATTTTCGTGTAGAGTACGTTCACATTTAGGCCACTCTAATTTCGTCTTAATGACTTGATTGTGCACATATCTTTGCTCGTGTGATGTTCTTCTACACTTTTATGATTTACATGTTCATTTAATGTATGTAATAACATATGATTTATGTATATATATGCATTTACGTTAATTCGAAACAATAGTTATTTTATTTTATCTTGGCTAATGTTTTATGTATAGAATGCACCGGTTTTGTTATTTTGTATTTTTATTTATAGGAAATATTCAACAAAACTATGAGTACCGTATAAAAATTTTAATATAGTTAATTAGAAATTAATATGCATTAGTTTTCATTTAAAAATATATCACTTAATCGACACGATATGCAGCAAATATCGTATCCTCATATTTTCCAAATAAATGAAAAGACATAACGGATGAAAACGATGAAAACATCCAAGCAGTTGACACACTGACCAAAACAATCTAAATTTTAAATAGAATTGCATCCAAAGGTCATCTTTGATCTCGTAACAAAAATACGCGATTTAGATAAAGCTGTAGATATTTCCATAATAGAATTGCATGCCAAATGTGGAGCGAGTAATTCCGCATTGCTTGAGCAAGCTCTGCCTGTGCACCAGACGGGCTCAATCACTCTTGGCTACTTATAACATACAGGTATTATATTATCTGTGATACAGGTTCCACAGGTTATAGTGACGATAGGAGCAATCGATCATATTGATACTTCAACATTATGCTTTACAAGATCTCGTTTATTTTTCATACGCCCATAAAAAGTGGTTTTGTAATGTAAATTTACTGTATCGTTAGCTCAACTGTTGTAACTGTGTATAAAATTGCATACAAAAACACAATAAACATACCATTAATAAGAAATAATCATTAAAAAAATCCTAATAAAAACGTCGTAACAAAAATTTAAAATAAATACGACGATGATCTTGAATTCAATTTAGTCTATTTTAATGCGTAATAATATATCACTACGCTGATAAATCATTTAAAATTTAAATAAATCATAATAATATTAAGTATTTATAAATTATATTTATAGTTGTTATAACCTGCATATATGCATCTTTGAATCTGAATATTACTTGTCCAGATTGTAAACAGTACGTGGTTTCCTCATAAAGGCTAACATTAATTGAAGCAATTGATTGAAGCATGTTAATAACGTTTAAATAACATAGTTAGGCCTCAATCTCAACGTCGATGAACTCGATTGGCAGTAGGCAGTAGAGAATCTACGCCATACAGGGCACATTATTAAATCCTACCAAAACGGGGTGTGCCGTTACCTTGCTTTTTGCGGCATGACATGGGATACTGACCAGACCACATCTGGAGACTGCTGATCTTGTTCATTGTTGGACGGTAATTAATTACAGTGTAACATATACGATATTATAAGACATGTGTGTATGGTATCTTACATTTAAAAATACGAAGTTTAGTGCCAAAAAAAGTATATGAACTTATTTAGAGAACGGTGCGGAAAGAAATAAAACTTGGAAAATTGGTTATCTGTTTTGAAATACTATAGTTCACTTTAAGTGCTTCCATTGGCTTTGATTTCTGATAGTTTCAATCATACATCTTAGATAAAGATCTATAAAAAGATGTAAATCGTCGAAGCATAAAATATGTAACGGATATTTTGTTTTATCCAGGTCCGCTGTATGAATAGTAATAATTTAAGGCAAAGGAAACATAAACCAGATCGATCGAAACGTGTCATACGTCATAAAGCCAAAGGAAGAAATAAAACTATAGATTATATTATGCTACCGAATGTTCATGATACAACGTCCGTTCTAAAAAAGCTGCAAACCGCACAAATCTATTTTAACGTTTTATAAAATTGGCCTTGCAACACGATAATATCTGATTATTTTTGTAAAATATAACGTTGGTATCTTTTTCAATCCTGTCTCCATAAATTCATTTACAATAACAAAGCACGCATATAATACATTTAATGAATTTGTTCCCAATTTATTTGGAACGTTTGTTATAAAACTTATGATTTGTTGGTTTAATCTCAAAAATATTTAACGATCACTGATTGGAAAAGGGCCAAATATGAAACTTTACGCTACGTCTTAACTATTTAATTTATGTTGTTTTTGAATCTTCATTAAAACGAGATGTTTTTTATACTTTTTTAATTAATTTGCTAATGCGTATAAATAGCTCTCAATGTTTCATTATTATTTGTTTCAACCGTTGTTTACGCTGAGGTTAATATGTTTTTCGTAGGCAATTAGAGAAATAGTGTGATCGTGGACAAGTGGGCGATTTTGTTTACCTTTCTCATGCATACTTTGATTTAATAAACTTTTAGATAAATTTTAGGCTATTAATGTGTTTATTCAACGTAACGGGCGTAGGAGGCCTGCCAATTTTAGTTCTATACAGTTATATGTACTAGGTATTTACGTAATATGTAGTGATGATTCATCACATATTCTTTTTTATGTAAAATGATTATTTTAAGTGACTGGAAATTTTTTATTTATTAATAGGATTCTCATTCGAAGTTTCTATTTTAAGTCAACGCAGCTGTTTATTTGTTTGTTAGAACTATGTTTACAGAAGAATATAACATCATGACGTTTTTATTCGCATTACTTATTGTTTCGTACCTAGTATTGGAAGCTTTTTTAATGTTTTACATAATATAATTTTGAGTATGTATCAACATAGTTGAAAAAATTCAAACTTCTGATGACATCAATTTTTATAATAAGAGGGGTTGCGGGTCACACGAGTTGATAATTTAACACTATAATGAAATTGATCTTCTCTAAATTTAGCATTAAGGTATTGTTATGATGTAAAATATATGTAAAAATTCTGTTGCACATATGTTATATTCATACCTTGCATATTGCGTTTGAATTTCTTCATATTTATACACTCATGTTTTTCGTGTTATTAAAAAATAGTCTATCAATCATAAAGAATATTATGATTTTTCATAAATATATTAGTCAACATTTTTTAAATTTCGCATAAAAATATGCTTTCAATAGAAAAATATTAATATAAGAGAGTTAAAACAAAGTTCCGTTTGAAGAGGTCAAGCGGGCGTGTGCGTTCGACCGACCTGTCTCGGGTCACGAATTATACCTTGTAAATGCTCTCGTTTAAGCTAATGGGATCTTTATTCTGATATGTATGGAGTTCCCGGGTTTATACAATATTTATTATGTACATTTGAATAGGTTATCGTATATATTATGTTTCAAAAGGTTTCAGATTTAGGCTACGGCCTACGAATACCGCGTGTTTTGACGCGAATGGTTTTTTGGTAGTATTATTCAGTATATAATATTTACGTGAACTTTAGAAGCCACTAGAGATCTACATTATATGGATGAATAGATTTACTGCGTAGGAAAGCACAGGCTATTTCTGAAGACCATTCAGTTGAAATGTGTTTTAAGTAGGAATGCCAAGTGTCTCAGCGACGACTCTTCAGAACTATTACTACGCGTTGTGCTCAATTTTGTTGCCAGAGAAATGTGAAGTGTGAATGAGTAGAGCTTGAGTTGTATATTGGAAATAGGGAATCATGATAAAATCAACTGCTCGAGCTTTACAATAATATTATTGCTAGATACGTAAAAGATTTGAAAGAGGCATGTATATTGTATGTACACATAGAGAGTAAATATCAATTGATGGATTTTTTATTTAGAATAGTAGATAGGTATTCACCTGGTATTAATTTTAAAGATTCTTATACAGATCATTTTCTATGATATAGGTTTCTATAATATTAAACGTTAACCATATTTTATATTCCTATCGCCTGCAGCAAGTATCGCACGTCGTGACCAATCTTCGTACAATACACACCATTATATATACCAAATATACTATTACACTATTCTAAGCCCTATTACGTTTATAAAGGGCTTATAATGGTTTAAAGTAATATACCAGTTTAGGAATGTACCTACTCTACATTACGAATTTACCCATCAATCAATAATTGCATTCATAGCACCTGAAAGTACAATATATTAGTTGCAATATCTGTCAATTACCGGTTGAAGCAAGTACTTTATCCCTTTTGCAAATTACATAAGCATCGTTGAAATTGGTGAAATCTTATTACATAGTAGGTATCTACTCCTCCTTATCAGATTTTCAAAATTTCGAATGAGTATTCAAAATATAAATTTTTACCATCATTGAAACGGAGGAACAATTAAGTATTTCTTCAACATAATACCGAACATCAACACCCAATCCCATATATTCTGTTTTCTTTCTAAATCCATCCATATCTCAATACGCTTACCAAAGAAGATCGGATATGCGAAATGAAAACAGTATGAGTAAGTGCAACGCATTGGGCTCAGTCAGGAATAGCTGAAAAAACACGAGCATTTCGTGGGAAAGTTAAACAATGCAGTCATCAGTGCACTGACTTCAGATATGACCTTTGAATTGATACAATACTTTCTTAAAACCTTTTGTTCAAACGTTTTTACATGCTTCGATAACAGTTAAATGGTGTGCTTTAAATTCTGAATAATATAAGCAAGAATATGAGAATTGATTGAAGTTTAGAGAAAGAGATTCAGATATATCGTTGTAGTTTTATCCAATAAGTGTTTATATTATTAAGCAAAATTAAATGCCGTCTGGTCTTAACTTTAAAGAGTATAAAAGCAGTTAAAATGCAACATTTCATTTTGATGCATTGTTACACCAAATAAGCACGTCCCTGATTTTGACATTTGATCGTAAAAATTATGAAATGAGGTAATTTCAATTGATAGCTAAAATACCTAATTGAGATACGTATGCACCGCACGTGGCTTGTGTTTCGTCCGACCTATCATTATTGAACAAAACTACTGCCAATTATGGACAAACGTACATTTCTATTGAACGAGCTTTATTATAGGCCATTGTCACCGCGTTAGCAATATCAGGGTAATTAACGTGAAATTGTATCCGCTCACATTTTGATACACTAATTCTATTATATATCATACATAATAACGCCTGAAGGAAATGATTAGGTTTCACTCTGAAATAACTTTTCTTGTATTAAAACAATAGGTATTTATTAAAAGTTACTCCTTAAATATTTTTTATACCAGACAAAAATAAACATGACACGTATATGTACGGTTAATAAATGGTGCGGCAAAACAATTTCTTAGTAACGTATTATTATTTCAGTAAATCAGCTGAACCCGATAATTATGAACGTATTATTAAATAACACCTTATAAAATGCTCGAAACATTATTAAATTTGATTACGTGGTGATTCTCGGGTTGTATAGAATGTATTATTAAAGATAAAACATTATTTACACTATTATACTGGCCGGGCGGTGGGAAGTATTGATATTTATCGATTAGATGCACTGACGCCGAAGGAGTTATAAATGCAGTACAAACCATAAATTTGTGATTTACTAATTGTCTGTGGTATTAAAAATTAGCTTTATGGGTCATTTATCGTTTCAAGTTAACCTTTTTATGATTAGCATAAGCTTTCAGATTTTATACAGTTAGCAAGCTTCGCTCACCACGCTGCACGCATTTCAAGCCGAATTTGATTTAAAAAGAAATAATATTTAGTTTCTGTGTAAAATATTACAGTGCAAATGATAAATAACATAAATATAATAATCCATATCCGGCTGTCAATCATTCGTCCAATTAATATCAACTTTACAACTGTTTTTAAATAAATTCTATATTCAAACCAACTTCAAAATTCTGAATGTTATTTCTGGATAAACAGACGTCCGCTAAGCGAATAAACAGGGCTTGGAAGCGCGTAATGCATTTAACTGTAAATTTTAGAACCGAAAAGCAAAAGACGAAGAAAGAATATATTTTTAAGAAATATTTCCACGACATGGACTAATCGGCAGCCGGCCACGGCGTAGAACTTTCGTCGCGGTAGTTTCACAACGAACTTATCAACCTAATTCTGAATGAGTTATTACTAGGAAGTATTTTGTATATTTAGTGTATACTGTGTAGTTATTTACTAAAGTGTTGTTGCTAAGAATTCGCTTATCAAAGCTATGGTTTTGTAGATCGCAAGGTTCTTTCATTTAATAAAATAATTTAATGAATCCTATATCTTTGTCAAACCAATGATGGTCAATAATTCACATTTTGGGTAACTCTAAAAGTTCATACCAGTTGAATAAAAACGCCGTTTTCTGACTGAAACGTCCAGGTGAAAGAGTAAACTAAAAATTAAAATATACCATGATAATGAGATTTACGATATATTTATAGAGCCTTTGGATTGGTACTTATCTAAACATACCTACCTCTATTTCCACCTTGCAAATATTACGGTTAAATCATAAAATAAACGTTAAACAATACAGTCATATAGTTGTGATGCATAAGTTATAAACAAATACTGCGAAGTAGCTGTTAGTACAGTAACGCGTTTAGAAAATACAGAAATCGGTATTGTCATGAAAATGTTAACTGCCGCCGTGAAAACCTGGGCGTATAGCCAACTAGTGCGACGTTTCAACATGGCTTCACGTCCGCCTTGGGTTTGTTTTGCACTTAGAAAAAATAAAGTAGATAATATTATTGACAGCCGACAGACGTTTTGAAGTTTAAGCGATAAGAGCATTCTCAGCACCGTATGCAAATTCTATATTTACACTATCATATTTTTCTTTGCCAAATTTCTCAAGATTAAATAAAGAGACTTCAAACGCTACAATGCAATTATTTTTAAAGACGAGTTTGATATTTTAAAATATGAATACGATAAAAGATTCCATAAATACTTTCAGACGAAACGGCGGGGCTTTAAACCGCTCAACACTTATATAGCTCCTTCTTTGAGGAGATTTAGAGATTTAATTATTCAAGTTAATGACATTGTATTTTTGCTTTGTTGTGGCGTGAAAATAGTGAAAACTGGGACGTTCTCCTCCAAATTTCTGCTTTTTTAACAGTTTTCTTTGATATTTCTAGTGATTCATGACAACCTAAATAATATTCTCGTTAGACATAAACAATCAACATTATAACTTTTGGAAAGATCAACTAAATTATGTTATTGTTGTCGTAGTAGATAGACCACGACAAACACAGCCCAACCTTTTTGTCGTTTCCATTTCCGTGTCTCATTTTTCTTTACCATTGTTTAAAAATCTAATAGCTTATGTTATACAGTGCTTTGTTTAAACCTTTTGTTTTCAAATTTGCATTTGTACATTAGATGTTTTGACTAACTCATTTCTATCGCGAGTCTGAGTTCCTCCGCTTTAAAATTCATTCTTATATAGGTTTCTACAAAAACAAAATATTGAAACTTCAAGCGATCTTATACATCGAGCGTGATTTTCAGTGACGACTGTCAACCCGATTTAAATTTTATCCACTATTTAGCGCCGGTTATCTCGAGACTTAGGCCAACATTTAGTTTCTGGACATGCGTTTGAAAAGCAAATATGTTTTTACTGTATTTGTTGGCGTGGTGCCATCTAGTCCATTCTATAGTTTCAGTGATGCCTATTCACAGTTCACGTACCCGGGATTGACTGATCCCTAGAACCAGGGTTGTGTTAAATTTGCACAACAATCAAATATCCAGGAAACACGATTTATTCGTAATGAAAACTGGCAATTACTCCAGCAGTTAATAGCATTAAATGTAGCTCATGCTATGACCGCGCACGTGGGAGCATTTCCTGATCTCAAACGATTTAATGGGACTACGCTCTAAATTGATAGCTTTAAATAATCAAACAACTCAGTTGAGGGAATCTGTATTTCTGCTAAACGTATTAAATTCTGGTTTTGTCTCTTTACAGTTCAACTTCGTGGGCAGGATTTTGGGACCGAGAGGCATGACCGCCAAGCAGCTGGAGCAAGAAACAGGTTGCAAAATCATGGTCAGAGGCAAAGGATCCATGAGGGACAAGAAGAAGGTAATTATCAATGTTTTCTTTAATTTCCTCATTATGTGTGTTAATTTTGTAATTAGTATGCATACGACAAACATCGCCGTCGGCTTTTCACGTGTTGAATAAAAACAAGATGTATGTTCTAATTAACATACAAACGAGGAAACGAGTGGACGTTGTGTAAGATATTTCTTCCGTCCCATAAATATCGGAGATAAATGTTAAATTATTTAGATATAGAGCAGTTCACACACAGAATTAATTTTAGCAGAATGTGAAGACTCTCAGTGCAAAACAACTTTGGTATTATATTACTAGTTATTTGTGTATATAATCCAGAAATAGCTTATGTAGTGCAGTGCTGATTGTGGAGTTATGTTTGACTGTATTGGATTAAGGCATTCTTGGCACCAAAATTGGTTTTTCTCCTATATAATTTCTTAGTATAATTTAGGATAATGTGTATCTATGTAGTGTATTGCGCGTTCAATGATTTATTTGTTGGGTACATTCCAGGAGGACGCAAACAGAGGCAAGCCAAATTGGGAGCACCTGGCTGATGATCTACACGTATTGCTCACCGTGGAAGACACGGAGAACAGGGCAAAGATCAAGTTGGCCAGGGCCGTGGAGGAGGTTAAGCGTCTGCTTGTTCCAGTGAGTTTATATTCCAAATATTAAATTATTCTAGAATTTTAAAAGGACGCGTACTTACTCCTTTTATAACAAAGCTCAATAATTATGAATATTACTTGCCTTTTATCAATGTGTTCGGAATATTGTATGATACATGCAATTTATAATTTATTCTTCAAATCTTTATAATATAGAAATATGAGTCATAGAGCTAGATTATATAAATTATAGAAACACATATTATAAATATTTATTAATTGCTAGAAAGGAATGTATTTAAATAAATACATTTATAATATTCACGCTATATATTTGAGAACGTCTTTGATCATGATGGTTTATAATTTTTACATGTCTCTGAAAAGGAAATCGTCATTTATTTCAGTAAGTGTTACAACGAACTCTTGTTTTGAAATAATCAAGGAAAAATATGCTTCAATATTTATTTACATGTTTATTTTATTATACTAAATTTCCAAGTAACGTAGTTGGTAAACCAAATCATTTGACACCTTTAAATCCACATAATTTATAAGTTATTTTTTTTTATAAAAGTATCAGGAAGAAGTTCACCATTCAAATAAAAAAGTATGGCGTATACTAAACGAAAGCTCTCTTGTATCTCTAGAAATTTAAACGAATTGTTTACCTACAAGTATTTCAAGTAAATACTGATTTAACGTTATTTTCTCAACTAATAATTTATTCCACGTGTCCACAGCAAGCAGATGGTGAGGATGAGTTGAAGAAACGCCAATTAATGGAATTGGCCATCATTAACGGCACATACCGCGACTCGAGCGCGAAAGGCGTCGTGCCTGTCAACGGTCAGTGCGTATTAAGTATGGTCACATTCATGTTTTGTCACTAATACTTACATAGGCTAAGCTCTCACTAACATTATTGGGAATCCCTTTGGAAATTGTATTTTGTTATATGTAGTATGGGTACTGTATTACATTTCGAATTTATTGACATGTTAAACGATTGCAATGAAAATTATCCTTGGGTTAACTAGAGATTACCTTATTCTATTTAATTAACCTCTCATTTGACGTAAGTGATAATTATGTAGGCAAAGTACTTAATGTGAATATGTAAGAAAACTTGTCTTGCCCATGTATTAAGTATTCATTACAAATTAGTATGAAAATGTGAAATAACGCATACCTGAGGTCAAGGCGCACATCTCCGATTAAATTAAAACATCTCGTTAATGATAACTGTTCTGTACATAACATAACAGTTGTACCGATCCTGTTGTAAATACGATTACAAGTTTTCATTAAAATTCTCATTAACGGAACAACACTTCTGCCTCGAATGTGAGTCACGACTTAAGAAATGACTAACTTAATTGATTTGTGGCATGTTACGGTCGTTAACTATTAACATGGGTGATTTCACTGTGACAAATTATTGTGACTCTGACCGTGTGGGGATTTGCAAAGCACGATATGTGCACACTGCTGGGGAAAAGATTTCAATATCTTTTATATTCATATAAAAAAGTCGTGTTAATTACACTATTTATAACTCAAGAACAGCTGAACTGATTTAGCCAATAGGGAGGTAGCTTAGAACCAGGAGAAGGACATATGATATTTTTATTCCTAAAATTAAAAAAAAAGCGGATGGAGCCGAACACCTAGTCTACACTATAATATTATAAAGAGGAAAACTTTGTTTGATTGTAATGAATAGGCTCATAAACCTAGTGGACCGATTTAAAAAATTCTTTCACCATTCGAAAGCTACATTATCCACGAGTAATATAGACTATATATTATTACGCTAAGACCAATAGGAGCGGAGCACAGCTAGTCTATAATATAAAATGAATTCCAAAATGTGTTGGTAAGCGCTTATCTTGAGAAGGGCTTAACCGATTCCGTTAATTCTTTTTTTATAATATTCCTTGAAGTTCGAGGATGGTTCTTATGTAGAGAAAACGTGAATATGTACCACGGGCGAAGCCAGGGCAGTACTAGTATAGTATAAAATGGTATCTATCGAGACACGTTATACAACGAAGAGGAGTCCACAGCTGACGAGGAGTGGCGGCGCGTGGCGGCGGAGACGCAGCGGCTGCTGGCGCCCGGCGGCGGCGTGGGCGGCGTGGCGCTGCGCGCGCAGGCCCCGCTCGGCGCGCCGCTCATCCTCTCCCCGCGCATGACCACCGGCCCGGGAGCTCAAGCGAGCCTGCTGAACGGCACGGGCGCGGGCGCGGCGGCCGGCCTGCTGTCGCCCGGCGAGCCCGCGCACCAGCTGATCTACGCGTCGCCGTACGCGGACTACGCCAACTACGCGGCGCTCACGGCCGCCGCCAACCCGCTGCTCACGGCCGAGTACGCCGCCGCCGACCATACGGGTGGGTTGTTCGCCCGTTGATCTCTCCGCGTCTGGCGACACCTGACTCCTCACTAGCATACCGCAGGTGTCGCCAGATGCTCATACTAACGCTAAAGGTACCGGGTTCTCGTCCGTGCGAACGTAGTCAGTGTGACGCTAGGTAGGAAAATTATAGATAAAACTCACATGAGATTAAACGTTAGAGTAGTACGTTGTAGAAAATAACCGCATGCTGTATTCTGCAGCTTAGTTTTGGACGTAATGTAATGTTAGATCTAGGAATCATACTTACAAAGATGACACTCACTTTAAATGCTTGCCTGTTTAACCCCAGCCGATTTTAATATTTTAACACATTTAATCCACCCGAAGGAAATATTACATGTAGTACTAACACAGTACTAACATTACACGTGACTACAAAATTAACGGACTAATCCAAGGCTTAAATTTTTGAATTGTGTTTGAACTAAATGTTTTTAATGGGGTTGCAGCGTCGAGGTATCTTCTCGCTGGCTTTTGACATTGGCCGCACACGCAACAGACCTCAATAAGATTCGACAGGCTCCCATCACCGGCCTTCGCAACATATTTACCGTCCTTGACAGATCTATATACACGAATGCCTTTCTAGAGTCATATTATCAGTTAACATAGACTAAGCTTAATTAAGAACAATGTAGCTGTAAATCCGTGTTTTGTACCTACGTTTAGATTTTTCTAAACTTTGTTTTCTGTCTGTTGTGTACAGTCATTTGAAAGTATAACTTGTTTTGAACAAAGAGTTATTATTATTATTTATTATATAGCAGATTTTAATATTTACACAGATTAATATAATTTACGTATTTATTGCAAATTATATTTTATGTTTGACTCCTTTCGAATGGCAGTTTTAGATGGAGTTTTCTAGGATAATATTGTTAAACTGCCAATAGAAACCCTTAAGTTACCGATACATCGTATACAAAGACATAGATTTTTTATACACACACACACACTTGTCTTTTAACCAATAGTTTTTATTCATTTAAATATCTTTAGAGTATTGTGATTACCCTTGCTTGTAACAACACTAATACATTAACATGTTTCATCCCTTAGTTTCATATTTTCGGTCATCCTGCATGTTTACTCGTTTTTTTTTTTCACAGTTGTGAATAACATCAGTTTTATATTAACAGGAAAATCTCTGAATGGCGAAATAAATAAAATAAAATTCAGCGATTACAAGCAAAAGGGACCAATTACGATTTGAATTATATTACAATGATTCGCAAATTATAATTATTATATTTAAAATATTAACCACACTGATAATTTACGCGATACACATTTTTATACGAACACGAATAAGTTCTCATCGACACATTTACGTTTCTGACAATATTTTAACGTAATAAAGAGAACGACATAGAACACATACAAAATGTTATTCTATTGTTTAAAATTGTATGGTAATTTATTAATTTATTAGCCATAATATATTATCGTATTTATATACATACCATAGGTTAAGACATATTTTTATCTTCTGAAGATTATACGTTAGCTTAGGAACGAGTGAGCTTTATAAAATGAGTAGATGTACACCTTGTATGTCCGATTTTTTCGCAGTTTAGTCAATTCAAGTTCTGATAAACGTTCTATTTGATTCTCAAATCAGCCATTTTGTACGTACCTTAGCGGGATAACCCGATTTGAAATCTCTTTTAGTTTTTCCAAAGCAATAATAAAATAGGTTATATAGGCTTAGATGCACACATAGAATATGTTAGTGATACTGCCAAATTAAAAGCTTCGAATTTTTTTTTTTTTATATTTTTGTTGCCAGTGCTTACGCTATTGCAAGTGATGCAAATTTAGCTATTGATGAGATTATATTATATTTTTTCAGCATTTATACCACCCAGGAGGTAAAAAATATTCCGTAAATTCACACATAAATACATGTTAAGAAAAAATTTATAAAACTAAATTCATTAATCACGACTGAAATTTCACTTGTATCAAAAAACCTGGGTGTGAATTCGTAAAAAAAATAATGCATTGGTTGATAAGAATGCTCTGTTCAGACACAGATGATAAATATCCTGTGCCGCTAGGTGTCGTGCGGAGGGCGGGTCGGCTCGCGCAAGTGAGGGAGCACCCTTACCAGCGCACGGCCTTACCGGCGCCTTAAATAACCCGCCATTTGCTCTCACGCCGCCATTTTGTTCACAAGGTGAGAAGCGCGCACGGAACGCATGCCTTACTATGAATACGCTTGCATTTCTTTGAGGAATATTTAACTGGTTTATTGTTATTGTAACTATGAATTATTTTATGGAGGAAAGATTGGTTCCTTATTTAATGACTTACTCAATTGCCAGTTAAATATTTTGTAGCTTTTGTGAAAGTAGACGCTCTAGCAATCATATTCGTCAGTAAGACTGCGTAAGCGCCTTTGCTTTATGGTCTCTCTGTGTCCTCTTTATTTTTGTGTACTTATTAGTTATGCTCTTATTAGTAAGTTCGTGAATAGGTATTATGCCCGTCACTACTTCATCCTGGATCTGAAGTGAATCTGCATAATTTTAAACTGTGATTTTTATACTTCATTTTTATAGAGTTTTTTTTATCTGTTACATGTTGTGATATGGATATAACAGTTTTGAGAATTTTGTAACAAGCCTAAAGCCCGGTAATGAACGCCAATGTTACCAAAAATGTATGCTGAAATATCACAGCATGTTCTCATAGCATCACTTTACGTGATCGTTGAATGTTCTTCGGGTATTGTTTAGAAATTTAAGTGAGGGAAGAAGGATTGGTGTTTCTATTTAATTGTCCATTTTATCAATAGATTTTTTCTTTTAATATATCTGCCAAATGTCCAGAGGTGCTAAGCTCAGGTTGTGAGATCCTTCTTTCCCGATTTCCCCAGTATTAGTCAAAGGACAGCGCATTTTTATTTGTGCCATCAATCCAGTATTAAACAAAATGCACCTCCTTTGACTTGCGTTTTATAATCATCACAAGTTTTTCTTAGTCAATATAAGTTTTATATAAGATATAAGTTAGTTGTTTCTATTTTTGCCTTAGGTATTATTTTATTATATATCTTTCGTATTTGAAAGCAATTATTTGTAAGGTTATATGCACTTGTGTCCTTGTGGATTTATAAAGGCATACCAATGTCGTTTTACGTATTTTTCACGCTTTATATGAAATGAGTTTCGTTTCAAATCGCTATCCGTAATTTTATGAAGAAATTTATATAAGGATTGATTTTTGTTTAATTATTATTGTTTCAATTGTTGATTGTAAATATCAAATGCATTTTGAAAGGATATTATATGCAATAAATTATCTGAAATTTTACGTGTTGGTTTTTTTCTTTTTAGCTGGTATAGGTTCGCGATCGCGGTGTAATTGTAATTGTTTTTGTGAATTGAACAGTCGATAAAGTTGATGACGTGCAGTCATTTGGCCAAATGTAGCCTTACACAACTAACACGCAGGTCCACAAGGCCAAGTCCCCGTTTGTCTCAATAATAATTATGATATGCACCGTCATAACTGCTATTGTCACTTGCAGATATTTGTAACTATGTATTTATATTATATGAGTCACTAACATGCAAATATGTAATGACATTATTGATACGTTATCACAAACTTATTAACAACTTTACGTGAATGCTATCATATACGATATTATTAAACTATGAAGCGACTGTGTTGAATAACTTACATACTTGCATCGGGGTGCTATGGTTATCTATATAAGTGATATAAAAATTACCTATGCTTGTTTGTTTGGGCAATGTTTGAAGCATGGGCTCTCGAGTTCTACTATGTATCAAGCATTGCTCTTATGGGAACTATTGGGCATTTAATCCTATATTGTAGATCATTATCATACTAAATTATTATTTAACATCAACCATTAACCGCGTCAACTAATTTAAAATAAGTATTCGTTGTTTAATAATTAACTAGACCACGATAGGAAGAATGTCGCGGCACGAATGCCTGATAGCCTCCCGCCGAACATAGTTTTTATTATTCTATTATTTTTGGAATTCCGTACACCTACATCGATCCGAGATCACGGTTTACCGCTTTTAGCTGCATGTCGTGCCGGTTTCCTACCATTGCAAGTCCTATAAATCGAATATTTAACTCAAGCCGGCGGGCAGCGAAAAGCGTTGAAGCGTTGGAGCTCGCGATTGAGGCTACGTGTAGTCGGACCATGACATTTGATCGATACTAACATTCTGTTTTCTCTCTTCTCGTTAACCCGGCTAGGTGCGTGCTAAGGCGCCGAGGCACTAACAGCAGACGCGGCCGCCCGCCCCACCGGACTCGGTCGCCGCGTAACATTATCATCGGAACATCGACCACCATGTAGCTATAGCTGTTGGGCCTTTCACGTTAACATTTACTATGTATTTTAATAGTCTAACTATTAACATTTATATGCCTGTTATGTTTATAACATGATGAACTTTATTAACAAATTTATATACTATATTTTTAATGGCACACGCCATCGACTATATTCACTATTTTGTACTTCTGTTGTCGCTTATTATGTTTAGCACGAGTGTTGCTAGGTTACCCTATCTATGACGGCGTTAAATTTTATTTAAATTTATTTATATATTTCATGGAAAATTATGGTCAAAATTATTATTATTCAGTTTTGAAATGTTTTAAAATTTAGCGCCGTAAAATATTAAATGTTTATTTATCCCTAAAGGGATATATTTCGGTACTATTATTTCGTGTTTTGCTTCAAGTGTTTTTATTTGAGTAAAACGTGCCTGACCGACAGTAGTTATAAACCTAGTACAAAGAAATAAATATGTAATATCACAAAAAAATTAATGAACTCCTGGGATGAAGATCGTGGCCTTAAACAAGATGGCGGCCAAACTGTAAGTATTTTCTGTTCAAATCGAATATAATCAGCACTCAAGATTTGACTGATGATCGAGTGATTCGAATAATAATTATAAATTTTCATGTACGAGTCGATTTCTTTATTTTGGCAGAAATATATATAAACTTAAAACCAAAGACTAATGTTTGCAGACGTAACATCTGTTAGAAACATTATTGTTGAAAAAGTCTTCCTACAATATTGAATAAAAATTGTCGATGCGTACATGAATTTTCAAAAATAATATGTTTATAGAAGTATATTTTTATTTTTAGTGCTTAATATTTATACATGGATATCAAATGTGCATCCCAAGTGCCTTAACAATGTACAATGTTCACGTTTGTGGTTCTATACATATTGTTATGCTTATTTAATAGTTAAGGAAAGTTAGAAGAGATTAAATTATTGTTAACTTTACTAAATGTTAATGTTTTTCACCTTTTTTTGCATAAATCAATGGAGTATGAAATTAATCTCTTTATTTTGATAGGTTTATTAGTAGGTATATAGTTTTATTATATTTTTTACATTAAAGCCTTCGTTGCAATCTCTTGCGAGAATCTCTAGTGCGTTATCGCAATAAAAGTTTCTTTAATGGGTTTTGTAATATCTATTATACATTGATTTTTATATTCTGTGCTTACGTCTCGATATAGATAAAAAGCAACTAGGGCAATCATAGTTTAATTGTTATTGTAAATAGCTTTTAAAAGTAATAAAGTCAAAGCAATAATATTTTCAATAATTACATTTATTAACGTTAGTGCAATAGATGTGTTAATGCGAATTCATATTTTATTATAGGTCTCAATAGATTCGTTGAGAAATATTTAAAATATATAAGAGATCTGATGTTGAGATTAAATCTTATAATAAAATTAGGAACAATACCTTTAGGAAATGATACGAAACATTCAAAATAATTAATACAGTAAAAACCGTTTCAGTCATATAATTCGAATATTTTCTCAATAATTTTCAATTTAAACGCTGTCCGTCCATGATTACTTCATCGTGTAAGTACTTAATTTGTTGATAGTTCATAGTAAAGTGTCACTTCACGCAATTTTTTATGGAATGAAGATCGAAATGCCCTGTATTTCTTTTCAAAATCACATCTCTGCAATAATAATAAAATAAAATATTGCTTCCCAACGTTTTCGTTTTTAATATTCATATTCTATTTCAAATAATTTATAGATAAGTAAGAATATATTTAGTTTTTATACTCAAGAATACAAAATTTATTTATAATCACAAGCTTTCCTACATTTGTTTGGTACAAAATTATTTTATACAAATCTAAGCATTTAAAAACGTGCGATGCCATAGACACAGTTTTGAAATCTAATAGCAATAGACATTAAGAAACTATAAACGTACAAAGCTTGAAACTGCTTCTATATAATATCTTGTATATTATATGCCACTGTTGCTAATAGCTTGCGATCGCGAAGCGTTTTAGAACATAATTGTGCCATCAGAGACGTGTTAAAATCGACGTCATTATTATATTAATTGTACTTATTATAGCGATATTAACGGCAATAAAAATCGAGTGCCTTTTATAAACTCTTTGTAAATATTTATACATTATTGCATATTTTTCAAAAGTATTATATAGAGGAGAATGAATTCTTAAAATTGTTTTCCAAAAACAAATTATCATAGTATATCTTTATCTACGTTAAAATTAGTTAAGTGAGATTGTGCATATTACTTATGTCTGTTTTAATGTGTGTCTAAGATTGATTTGGCATTAGTAAATATATTATTTGAAAAATGTATTGTGTTTTATTTATAATTATCCTTATTATGTCCCCTTCATAAAAATGAACTATAACTGTAAGAGGTGACTATTGAAAAAAAGAAATAATTCAAGATTTATCACATTCTGGACCTAACTATTAGAACTACTTGTTTTTTTTTTATTATTAATTTTTATTCACGTTCAGTTTCAACAATAATAATATGGTCAATGGTAATTAAGGTATCAGTGTTGCAAAAAGCTGCAGAAATATTTACTTTTTTTATTAGAAACTCAGTTCATAGAAGTTTTATTCTAACAGATTATATTATACAGCTAATGTATTTATCACCTATTTGCATAATTCATCATTAGTATCATTGTTTTAAAATAGTTCAACAAACTCGTCATAATATATTAGTTGCAGCGCCATCTATGATAAAACAGGGTAACTAAATATGTCTGCAGCTCTCAATACCAACATGGTTCCATTGCTTATCTACTTCAGCCGAAAGCTCTGAAACTATTTGTGCTTGTGGCTGTTCATCGGTTACAGTACAGGGTCCTTCCTCAAAGAGGACGCTTGTTAACTAATTTGGAACCAATTCGTTATTTACTTCATTTAAATAGAAATAAAATTAAGCAAAATCATGCATTGATAAAAGTATTACAAATGTACTCATAGATAGTCTTGATATTATAGTATAAAATATTTGTATTATTTTATAATTGACATTAACATTTCCAAATGATTATTTTTTTTATCAATAAATGATAAGTTAAAAACCTAACTTAAAATAGAAGTTACAGGTACCTATATTGTGGGTATATGCACTTGGTAAGGCATCTTAATTTTGATTTCGACTTGTTTGGAACATTAAGTTTTTACTATCATCAATCCACAGAACTTATCAGTATTAACGAGCATGTTAGAAATTGATACCTATTAAAGGAAAAGATATTTCGCTAAATACTTATGTTAGGTGTATCAGAAAACGCATAGAATAGGTACATATTTTATAAAGCTGTCATCATAGTAACATTCTAAGTCAAAACGTACATTTTTGTTTATCTTGGTACGCTCTCTGCGCTCTCACATTTGGCTATACCCGGAGTCGCTACAAAATTTGTGATTACAAACTAGCCACTGTAAAGAATTTTTAATTGCAGTTACGCACTTTGAGCATTTTAAATGGTTGCAATTTGAACTTTTCGCGATGCTAGAAAATGGAATTTTAAATTCGCCATTCCGGGGGTAGCTACGTGGGAATAAACACCCGGCAGTTTAGAGCTGCATTTGTCGCTCCACGGTTTATGCCTGGAAAAAAAATTTCAACACGTTTACGCCTGTGTATTTTAGAAGTGCTATTTGCACGCCATTTCATACTTGCTTGTTTTAATTTAAAGGGGTGGTAAACGTGAGCGTAAGCCGTAGACGCACATTTTTCTACGTAGGAACGTACGTACCTACACCCAACATCGTAGAACCACAGAACTATGTGCGTAGAACTAACCAGCAAAATATCTATGAATATCTATTTAAGATTGAAAAAAAAAAAATTTCTACACAATACCACAGCACAATACACATAACTACAAATACAGTTTTCTGAAAGAAAAGCACTAGAGTAACTAAAGAACGAATATTTAAATTTTAATGTCCTTCTTGTATTTAATTTGTACTATTAATATACTTACTTTACAAAAATCTAATTATAGGTTTGTAGGTAATGAATTTTGAAGTCTAGCTATTCGTGAATGTGAAGATAAAAAAAGATGTTTTCAAGATAAACCGTTTTACCTACCTCGCATAGAAGCTATTTACCTAAGTGTAGGTATTATTAAAAAACATTTCCTGCTCTTTAATCGTAATTAGACCCTCGGACTTCTGATATAGATGTTCACCTTAAGGCAAGCTCCTTATTATTAAAATCCGACAATTACATCTGATTGCGTCCACATCATAATTTCTCACAAGGAAATATTAAGTTATTTTCAATATCCTGAGTGTAGATTGGACATGCCTTTCACGTGTCACTAGGCATGTCATGTCGGTATCCTTGCCTGTTATTAACGAACTAGAGCAATTTAGAGTTTAATACTTTGATTTACATATATGCATGAGGTAAATGACGGGTAATTGGGCTGATATTTTTTTTATATTTATTACTCTTTCCATGATAAATCTTGTAATAAACGATATACCGTTTGATGGACGTTAGTAGGTGTAGCATTTATGAAAGTTAATGCAGATTGCTGTCATGTGGTTAATAATAATTTACAAGGTACAGTTTGTAGCGGGATTTTTATATTTTTTTGCATTTTTTTTTCTCCTTATTTTGATTCAATAGGTCCTAAATAGGATATCGGTTCTATAACGGTTATTTACTTATTTGGTTTATACGTAAAAGTAAAAGTAATATAAAGTCTAGTAAATCATGCAAAATTCAGAATTAGGTTGTGTAATAAACAGCATTAATTTAAATTATCCTAATCAAGGTGCTCTATATATTGTACGCCTACGAAATTTTCTTCGTAGCACTTAAATAGACCATCAGAAGAAGGAAGTCTCATATTATTACATTCGTAAATTCTATTACATATTATAACATTTAGGTTCTATTGATATATTGACGCATATAATTAAACTATCATACCGCCCGCGACTTCGCCCGCTTTGTATAAAACCTAATAAATTCTATATTAGAACCTTCCTCTTGAATCTATTTATAAAAAAAACCGCATCAACATCGTTGCGTAGTTTTAAAGATTTAAGCATACAAAGGGACTTAGGGACAGAGAAAGTGATTTTGTCTTATACTATGTAGTGATACATAGTAATTATGTATATTGTAGCCATCAAACGTTTACTTTTAATTAAAAATCCCAAATATATTCATCCAGCAATTTCACGTGAAAACGTTCACAAAATGTATATATTCGTATAATTTAGTAGCATTGTTGACGAAGGATTGTGCGTGCAGGGGCGCTGGCTTGGGGCAGTTACTCGTAAAATTGCAGCGAAACCTTAGGGGACCCTCTCAAGACGCTGTGCATTCTTAGACGAGATGTATATGCTGAATGTTCAGATCGTTCAAGTATTTGATTATTATTAAACAGGAAAAAACATAGATTTCGATTGAAATACTTCACATTATAAAAATACCATGTTTATATTATTATTATGACGCTACGTAGGTACATAAAGACGCTTATTATAATTGTTTCAACGTGAGGATTACAATTAATATATTCCTCGGATCTTATTATCCAACTCTATCGAACAAAATTGAATACAGAATTTGCTCTTATCATCTCACATCTAAGTCCTAAGGGACATTATATCTCGATAATATTTTTATTGCTGAAACTATCAAACCATTATGAATCTGATTTTACTTAAGTATACGTATTACATTATCGGCGTCGTAATAAGATAATGTATCTTCTCTTCTTCCCTATACTATAACATCAAGGAATCAACCCGGACCAACGTAACAACGTCGAGGGCGCGGGGTCGTAAAACTACTTCCCCTTGCGAGTAAGAAATGCGAGTACCGACACTCCGTTTCATATACGTTTACACACGTTTTCAAAATCAATGTTGTTGGAATAAGAATATCTTCACTTTTGTTGCGTAA
Source organism: Colias croceus (assembly GCF_905220415.1). Taxonomy (NCBI): domain Eukaryota; kingdom Metazoa; phylum Arthropoda; class Insecta; order Lepidoptera; family Pieridae; genus Colias; species Colias croceus. The sequence continues at coordinate 6,571,711 of NC_059546.1, forward strand.
ACAAGTTTCAGTATATTTTTTTTGTGTTTATTTAGTTTTTGACTAAAAATGTACGAAGAAGGGTTACTCTTCTTTGGACACATTGAAAGTAAAACTTCAACGTAAGGCGACGATGTTGGTATCTTTGAACATTGCCAAAAGAGTTTCACTTCTGACACGTGTGCTCGGCACACACGCCCTTCTTTTTATTGGAGTTGCTAATCGTTTAGACATGTATATTTATTGAAATAAGGAAATAAGCTAGCAGTGCTAGCACATTATAAACACCTGAAAAATAAAATAAATTAGAAACAGATTTTCATACATCATTCCAAATGAAACAAAAAAAATATATTTACAATAATAAATAGCCATACGTTTATTTCAATTCTGGTTACTGAAGCTAAATTGTTTTTTCAATCTCATTTGTGAAAATAAAGCCAATTACGCCGTTTGATAAATACGACCTACGAACATTTATAAAAAATACGCTAAATTATAAATATCATGTTTTCATAACATCAAAAACGAGCTGAATATTTAAATTGTTTGCTCCCATTACGTAGGTATTTCGATTTATTACGTACCTACTAAAGAATCTCCCTATATTTTTATATCTATCCGTCTATATCCTATTACTGATTTATACAGATACACTATTATACATGATCTGCTGTTAACCTCGTTTCTCTATAAAAGTGGACAATTTCCCTATCATATTTCATTTAATAAACACTTAGAAATGGCGGTGCACTTTATCTTTGTTTATATCGCTGTATTATACATAATTAACGGCCGATAATTACACGCTCGGAGATCTTTACAGACGTTGAAATATTACAAACTGATAGGGCAGGTTTTTGTTGGATAAAGCAGTTTATAAACGAATTTTGTCGTAATATTATGACAAATCTGCGTTTACGATAAACCTTGATTGCTAAGCTTGATTGAGTATAGTTTTCAAAGATAGGTAAGTCGATATGACAGGTGACAAGTATTATAATGAAAGTTACACAAATAAAGTATGTACGTGAGGCCGTCTGCAATGTTTTAAACGGTCCCATTAGATAATGTTAAATTCAGAAGTTTATTGAAATTGTTTATCACATTTTTTTTTCTAATTTAAGCTTCATAGAAATACTTCTCCAAAATTCTAATTAAAGATTGAAACAACTATAATGATTTATTAAATATGGAAAGAGTTTTCCTGCAGCATTTATTTGTAACTATATGCTTTTTTTCTATATTAATTATCTACGTACGAAGTTGAAATAATAATTGTTCAATTCTGTGCAAGCATGAGCAAAACTAAAGTCACCTTTATCCAAGATACGAGCTCGTAGATTATCATGAAGATACCGTTTTAATTACGGTGTTGTACGTGTAATTAGCCAGCACTTGTGTTTAAATCAACGACGTATTTAGTTTTTAATTAAGCCTTACGAGCCGCTTAACATACTCTAGCGCTGGTTAGGCAGCTTTTATGGGTGTTAAATTCATTATTTTAATTGAGAATCGCGTACAGTTTCGTAATATCTGGAAACTCAATTATTTAAACGGCTTTTAAATTGTCTTTATGAGTTTAATATCCAATCTCAACGGAATTAGTTTTTATTTCACAGAAGTTCGTATTAAGTTTCGTATATGGGTGTATAATTTATGCAGCTATTCAGAATCTAATTATTTGAAATATGTCTCGACAGCATTAAGTTTTACAAATCAGTTCATCTATACTAATATTATAAAGAGGAAAGGTTTGTAATAATTACCTATGTATGGTTTTCACGCATAAACTACTGGACCGATTTCACTGAGCAACAGACTATATTGCATTTTTAAAAAAAATTAGAGATCCTTACGAAAAATGCGATAATGTAACCCAAGGTGTAAAAAATTCCTTAATAAAAATTCTGTCATCGCGTGCGCTGCGGAATCTATTCCTTGAAGTACGAGGATGGTTCTTATGAAAAAAAACGTAAACATGTAGGTACCACGGGCGAAGCCGGGGCGGACCGCTAGTATTATAATATACATGACAACAAAGTGCCTACGTTTTGTTTTTCAAATCTAACTTCACTAAATTAAAATGCTCTACGAATCCAAAATATATCAAAAATTATCTGACATGTGTGGCTTTGTTTACAGATTTTTTATCTCCAAAAAATCAAAGACTCGCATATACCCACATAAGGAGTCGCTTTCTAAAATTCTCAACCGTGTAATTATAAAAATGTCACTCCTTATTAGAAACGGCTAGATATCGGTTACAGCTGCCAGTCATTTTTTAAGATACGCTTTTGGTTTGAGTGCAACAAATGTGGCTATGTTTGGGCATAATTAGTGAAATATTAATATTTTTATAAGATTAACTTTTATTGCGTTGTATTTTTAAAATCCCTAAACCTAGGATACATTAGAGGGGATTTGTTAACACACATAGATTAGCTTCACCTGTATGTTTGTATGTTACTGACTCTTTTAAAGAGCTGATTATGACTCACTTTTAAAGAAAGGGCTTAAGTTCAAAATTCGTACACTTTTCAAACATCGTTGGCATAATTTGATGACACGCCATTTTTGTCCCAATCATAAAAGCTTGTTTTAAAGTTTTTAACATTTTTTATTTTTTAAATATTAAATTATCCATAGGTACGTTGTGGTGCGCTTCGTATCTTTTTCTTTATAGTTTATAAACACACATATTTCTATAGTTGCACAGTATTTTTGTAGAGTAACACATCGGTTTTATGGTCTGTCCCTACTTTCTAACGAGTAATGAAAATGTGTTTCTTCGCAAGAAACTGCTCGTAACAATGATTTATATTACGAAGAATACCACGCACGACGCATTTCCATCTATATAGGTGTTTTTATGTACTTACTGCAGTGACGATAAAACATTTTTTATATTGTTTCATATTATAATGATTTTTATTGACATTCGTGCCGTTGTGTATATGGATAATATTAGAATCAATTTCAAATAGAGATATTAATGTATCTGAAGGAAACTTTGTATGTTTTCATATAGGCCTACTATAGTAGGTAGGTTTCAATTCTCTAAAATTTACACACGGTCAATAAAAAATTGTAGTAAATACATATATTTATAATAAAAATTAAGAATCATTAATTATAAGCACTCGCATTTTAAGACACTATTTGCAGCAAACAATATTTATTTATATATATCAAATCTGAATAATTGATATAACAAATTCAGAACAATCTTGTGACATACACAGCACGAATCTTCAATGTAACACCATTAGGAAATTACATCAAATATTCAGATGATATGAAAATTCAATAACTTTTGCTTTGTCATTTGTATGGACGCAGCGTAGCCGTTGCTCCTAGCAACGGCAACTTTCCCCGCCAAAAGCCTTCGTCAAGTTTCATAGAGTGCTCCGTGATCGTACTGTTAATGAACTTTCAGGGAATATTATAATTTGTGTGCGTTGCGAATGACTTGGTCTTCACCCTATTATTGCAGGCGGTGTAACCAACTTTTTTTCAGGAGGAAAAACGTCAAACTCAAACATTCATTTATTCAATTAGACTACTATTTAGTAGCACTTTCGAATCGTCATTACATAAGTATTTTTAACATTTACCACCGATTCGGAAAGCAGTATCTATGGAGAAGAATCGGCAAGAAACTCCATAGTTGCTCTTTTAAAATCATGTCAATATTACATAATATGTAACTTATATCTAACTTATACATTATCATAATATGCAAAGAACTGTCCTGTGGTTTTTACGCGACAACCCTCCATGGGTCTTTATCGTCCATATATTCCTGAATATTGTAGTACGCTCTCTGAACTAGTACATTTTTTATATAAGTTTTAAATTTAGAACTACTAAACTCTTTAATATTGAGAGGAATTCTATTGTATAAGCGTATACCTTGACCCATAAATGAATTTTTAACTTTAGCTAATCGGAAAAATGGCATTTCAATTCTATTCCTGTTCCTTGTGCCATAATCGTGTCTATCTCCTACTCTTGTGTGTAAGTCGGCGTTTTTGTGAACATGCAAAATATTATTAAATATATACTGTGATGGTACAGTAAGGATACCAGTATTCTTAAAATGATCTCTTAGTGAGTCCCGAGCACGTAAATTATATATAGAGCGAATGGCTCTTTTCTGTAAGATAAATATAGTTTCTATATCTGCAGCCTTGCCCCACAGTAGAATTCCATAGGACATAATGCTATGAAAGTAGCTAAAAATTCAACACAAGTGGTTTTTTTGGCATTTAATAATAAATTATTGGCAGTAAACCATTCAGATATGTGTAAAAGAGCACTGTTCACTTCGTCAACATTTGGGTCATGCCTATCCACATTAAAAATTAATGAGGTATCATCTGCAAACAGAACTATTTCACACCTATCCTGCAAATAATAGGGAAGATCATTGATATATACCAAGAACAAGAAGGGACCTAAAATGGACCCCTGTGGAACACCAATGTTAATTGACGCACCGCTAGAACGTTCTCCATTAACAACTACAGTCTGTATCCTATCATGCAGGTATGACGCTATGAGGTTCTGGGCTTTTCCTGTAATTCCATAGTGATTAAGTTTACGTAACAAAGTACAATGTTCAACGCAGTCAAATGCCTTGGAGAGGTCACAAAATATCCCCAGAGCATTTTTTGAGTTTTCCCATGCTTTATAAATATGTGTTAGAAGTGCAACTCCAGCATCTGTGGTTGAGCGCCCCTTTGTGAAACCAAACTGTTTGGTGTGCAGTAAATTATTAGATGCAAAATGACTACTCAATTGGTTTAATATTAACTTCTCGAATACCTTACTTAATGTTGGTAAAATAGAGATAGGTCTATAATTGTTACAGTCTTCTTGATCGCCCTTCTTAAATAGAGGTATAACTTTACTAAGCTTTAGTAAATTAGGAAATGTACCATAGTCACAACACTTATTAAATATGAAAGCTAAATTTTTCGCAATATTTTCTATTATATTATTAACTAAATTTACGGACATTCCCCAAAGATCACAAGTATTTTTTAGATTAAGCGTCTTAAAGGCAGTAACAATATCACTAGCAGTTACGTGTCGTAATTCAAATAATGTACTGCACCCCGCAACATGGTCCCTCAAAAAGGTTTCTGCAAGTGCTGAAGACGAATTTAAACTATTAGTAATAGTAGCAGAGACACTACTGAAGAATTCTTCAAAAGCAAGCGCAACATCAGCACTTTTGTCAATAACCCTGTCATTATTTACAAGTTTTATGGTATTACTTGATTTGCTTTTACCAAAACACCTTATACGTTCTACGAGCGTTAATAGCCATGAAAAGTATTTCGAAAATTATTTTGTATTATTCTTTCTATTCTAATATATCTAATATTTCTATTAACACATAAACTTAATGGGTGTTTATGGAAGTAGGGAAAGGATTAATTAATTATCAGATTTGTCTGAAAAAGACAAGAATAATAAGGAAAAACTTGAACAAGATTTTAAAGATAAAATTTGCATCACTCATGTGGGAAATACCTACAATAATTTGATGATATAAGTAGGTATTTAGATTCTGGTCGCCATCAGTGTGTTAAAAAATAACCCTGGTTATTTTTATTATTTTATCTCACTACTTCCTAAACAAAAGAACCATACTACAGAGCGATAGAACGGTAGTAATGTAAAGGCACATCTTTATCCATCAAGATTTACAGCATGTTCGGCGTCGGCCATTCACTCCGCACTAAAGGGTAAAGTTCTTCCAAATATACTTCCCACTTCTCAGTGCAAAGGGCCGCCCTACGATTCAGCAAGAACCGTTTTATTACTTCTAACTGGAAAGAAACTCATTGGATACTTTTTTATTTGTTCTGCCCGTTTCTCTTCGTCCCTTTTTGTCTAGAAGTTTTTAAATACATTTTCCCTTTCGTCGTTTTTCCTCAAATACGCTTTGTGAAAAGTTTTTATTGTACCCAAATTACTTTTGAGTTTGAGATTTTCTTCAGTAGTGTTGTAATTAGCTAGATTTGAATTTATATTAATGTTTGTCGAATGAATTGAAAGAAATTAATAAATAAAAAAGTAATAATTCAACTTAATTTACAGCTACCTGGAATAATTCCTCCTCATCAAGGCATATTTAAATAACCGAATAAATGAATAATCTTGTGAAATCCATGGACAAATTTGATGTTATAAGTTTAATAAAAGACAATAAAGCAGTACACAAAGGGGGCAGTTTAATCAAACACCTATCACTATAAAGCCAGGAGGTTTAAAGGCAAAACAAACGAGCAAATTAGTCCGCCCGACAGATCCTGATTGATGGATGGGTTACCCGCAGACACAGTCTTATTAACTTCTAAACAAAATCCCCGAAATGTTCGCTGAATTTGGAGCAATTTATTTATTAGTTTGCGGACTAATTATGGTTAATGTGTTTCATTAGTTGGAAACGGTGTTTGAAAAGGAGCAATTCTTGTGAATTTTACTATATTAGAATGTATTAGATACATTTTGAATTCTTTAAGAATAAGTATTCTTAATCTACTATGTATATTAATTTAGAAATAAAATGAATTACAATATTCCCTTATTTTGTTTTCTTTTTTTATGTCACCTGTTTCACCCAGATTTTTAAAACCACAAAACCAGTTTTGAGATTATTTTCTGCAACAAGAAAACACATTTGGAGTGGATAAAGTTTTGTAGATTTCAGTTAATTTATAAATAAATTTAATAAACCGTTAACTGGTTAATTAAGATATTATCTTAATGAGTATTTATGTTTTATTTGGTTTGTAATGATACTAATTATAATATTGATCATCATATAAATGCGGTTTTTATGTTTGTTTATATGTTTATAAATTACCTGATAAAAAATAATAATATAATCAAGATTCAGATATGTAATATCAAAACACAGCCACGAAAAAATGTCTCTTAAAATCTATATGATTATTTTCAGGCACGTACAAAGCAAAATTATTCCAGTACTAGGTTTCGCTTAAGAAGTAACGATACGGCACTATAAATTCGAAACTCTTTCGAATTTACCTTTATAAGAACGTGGAAGTTTAACAAACTTACGGTTTTCCACTAACCTACAAACTCTAAAGCTACTAACAAATCTATTCCCATAGCCATAAGGTTCATATTAAACTAAGCAAATATTAAGGCAAGGATCAGAAAGAGGTTGTATATTGGAAATTCCTGAATGTTCGGAACGTTCGTCTGATATCGAATGTCGACGACGACAGTTTGAACTGCGATTGGAGCCCGGCTCCGGACGTGTTGGCTTTCCAGCGACGTGAAGGAGCATTTTGTTTTAACATTTTCAGTAAAAATAGAACTGCAATTGCAATTGGCTTATTTTGCGTTTGGAAATGCGGATTTAGGATTTGAAAATTGTTTAGGCATTGCTTTTGTTTTGGTACTTAATGTATATTTGAATATTGCTAAATATGCAATAAGACAAATGATGAAATAAGTCACAGTTAATAATATAGCACACTTCTAATTGATTATACTGATTACAAAGCTTTAGGATGTTTACTAAGGAAATTTAACATATATAAGGACTAGGTGCATACCTATCGGTTAGTTGTTTTTGAAGTACCTACGTATAAATAATCTTTATTATAGAAGTGATTCAATAGTCTTTTTTTTAATATTATGCCTATTATTATGAAACAGATGAATCGCAAAATTTTATGCTGATTAAGAAATTAACTTTTCATGTACCTACAAGTAAAAGGTTTTAAAAGTAGGGATTAATTTGTGCGTAAACTTTTTATGTCTTCATAAACCGTATTATAAAATTTATAATGAGCGGAGCGTCTTTCGGTATTCCGTAAATATTAGGGCGCGAAATAAACTAGTGAAGTTTTAACTCCCATAAAACAAAGTGTCAGTTATTACATTAATAAGGAAGGGCCGACCGCAAAAACCCAACCCTTTTTGTTTATCCTTCGGGAACGTTGCAACTTCCGTGCTACGATTAAAACATGAATTTACACACCTTGTTGGATGTGCCTGGAATTTTAAGTGAATGTAACGGTCTATATTTTTAAATACAGTTTAACACGTTCATGTCTCCACATAAGATTCAAATTAAAACAATTAGCACGTCAGGATACATCGTAAAAGGTTATAACTCTAAGATTTTATGTCTTACCAGTTGCCCATGTCATGTTCTTTACCCGTTCGACTCTTTTTCCTTATTCTTGTCCCCCCTATATTTTTATATCTTTATACAAGGCGTTAGGCGGGCAACCCTTTTGCAACCTACCTAGTTTGCCAGATGACTCTGAATAAAAAAGTTTCAAATACTATAGACATTATATATCATATCATATCCATAACTTTCATTCATCCTTGTTAGGATAACCACGGTTTGTCTGATTTATTAGAGTCCTCTTTAACAAAAACCTCGCCATCATAGGCTGTTTGCAGACATACAATTTCAATGTGTTTCGTGTTTTCCATTAATCTTATTACTGTTTTTGTTCGTGTCGGCGATTCTGATGTTTTTGCGCCTTCGGAAAAGGGAATTATTAAATCTGATAATAAATTCTATTTCAGCTTAAGTGTTAAGTAGAGGACACAAAGGTTTGTTGTTTGAATTGTAAATTAAAATTTGGTACCTAAGTAGTTTTTGACGAGGGATGAAATAAATTTTCGCGCGTTTTTCATTTACTGAATTATACATCGTCACCAAATATAAATAAATCATTTCCCATGAAAATCGGTCAGTCTATTTGAGAGTTAGGGGAACAGAAGTACCATAGCATGAAAGTTGGATATTATAATTAATTATCAAGCTAAATTTAAATATAATAATATATCAAAACTATAAATACCTACCTATATTTGTATAATTATTAAAGAGGCTATCACACAAACGGACACAAACATGATGTCACGAAGATAATTAATTTTATTATAAATTGTAAGTAATGTTTATTGTTTATTATAAATACTACTATAGTAGCATCCTTGTTAACAGCGATAAACAGTAAATGCAGAAATTTAAATATATTTATTTAAGCAAAGTACCTATGATAAAAAACAATTGAATCTTATCATATAATCATTGAACAATATTTCTTATCAATATACTCTGAAAAATTGGTAGAATATAAAACAATGGACAAAATAGAACCTAGTGACCCGGTTGATTATAATGTTATCTAAAAATAATAATTTAATAAAATTCACAGACGCGGAAATAATTGATTTAATGGTTTCTATGCACGTTATTATAATTTTTAAAAGGGTCAATAAGATATTATTATTATAGAGTATTATTTATCTTAGATTCATTAGGGTCAATTCATATCTAAATAAAAGATAATTCTTCACTTATATAGCTTTATTAAAGTAACAATACACCATTCCATTCTTCCTCCTATCTTTCCAAATCTCTCACATTCATAAAGTTAATTTATTTGAGCTGTACAAAACAAATTTATCTTAAACTAAATACGTGACAATCGTATCGTAGTTTTCATTTTCTCACAAAAGATATTCAATATTTACACATTCTTAGCAAACATTATCTTAAAGTAGATAGTAAATAATAATATTTATAAATAATTGAGACGAGACAATAGTTACGTGACAAACAAATTAATAACTTCCGTTTATAAATAAGTTATCTTACTTCCATGAATGTGAAAAGTAGGAAAATTTGTACGTTCACTGTACTGTTTAAGATAATAATTATAATTGTTAAAAAATAGTATTCTTCGAACTGAAATTTATTTAATTTTAAAGAAAATGTAAATAAGAATCTTATAATAATTATCAATAAAGCACACACGTCCTTGAGAGTGACATAATTATATTCCAAATTCAAAAAAAATCAAATTCAAAATTCATTTATTTATATTACGGTTAGAGAAAATTCCCTGTCCATTCCACAATTGAATGCCTTATTTCCATGCATATCGGAAGGAAATATAATAATATAATGATCGGAAAGCTTAATATGTTCAGCTTTTCCTTTCGAAACCTGATTGTTTGAGAATTGCCATCTTAAAATGCAGGATAAAGGTTATTACAAATAAATGATACGGTGAGAAAATTTAAACAATACTAAATCCTAATACCTACATATGTTTTATTATTATGCATAAATTATTGAAAATATTTTAACAGATAGACAGGAATAATATTTAAAGAAAGATATTCTGATGCATAGCTAGGAAAAAACTAGTCTATAAAACTATTTCTAATAAATATAAGGACTAAAATATCAATTATTTCATACACTTATTTTGATGGAAACGACGTGACGATAAATCGTGAAATAGTGTTATTATTATAGCAATACCACAGAAAACAATAGCTACACCACACATATCAAAATACCAATAGTATTGTCTAGTCGCATAGCCTACTTATTCGTGAATACGTGAATACAATATTGTATATTATTATTTCTTAAATAATGCACGAACGTTCTTTCATCATACTTGAACCATCTTTTAAGACAAGAAGGTATAGGTACACATTAACTGAAACATCACACGGCAATCTGATCGTAGCATTATATGTTAACTAAATACGACAGTCACTTCTACATCTATCACACACAGCCCATTGAGAATCCAGTTTGTACACAAAAGTCTAGTCTAGACATATATTTCGACTTCAAAGTTGAGGGGGTGATGCCGTTGGCTTTTCATTCTTACTGTGACGTGTGAATAGCCGACCCCCCCGTCTGTTATATTAGCGCTGGCGTGGGAAAAGTCATTGTCTATTGCTGCTATTCCCTGAAAACAAAAATATTATATGTAGCTTTCCATACATACTTGAAAAACGCGACCCGCGGTAAACAGCGGTGAAACTCTAAATATCCTGAGGGAGAGCTTCATTTTTCTGGGAAGAAAGGTTTTCAATGGAAAAATCCATTCAACTTTTTTCAAAAGTTAAAGTAGTGCAAAAGACTAAAGAGAAAATTTTAATATCCTGAGTATTTTAACAAATTTTTAATTGTTCGACATATGAAAACATATATAGGTAGGTATAATACCTATGTAATGATGTTTCGAACCGAAGCCTAATTTTTATTAAAAAAGCGTAATATAGCACACACGTCCTTGAGAGTGACTTATATTATATTATGGTCAGAGGAAATTCCCTGTCCATACCACAATTTAATACCTTATTTCCTATATGTATATCGGAAGCAATAATATAATGATCGGAATGCTTAATATGTACTACAGCTTTTCCTTTTGAAACCTGTTTGTATGAGAATTGCCATCTTAAATTGCAGGATAATGCATAGTCACAAATCATTGAGACGCGATCAAGGTGACGGTAAATGATTTGTTGTCATTAAAATATTTGCATTTGGCCGCGTCGTGACTGGGTATTTGTATACAAAATTAGGAATAATTAAAATATTTTCGTTGAACAATATAATGAATTTTCACGTCCCTTGACTGAATATTACATAGATGAAATAATAAATATATCTAGGTGAGCATAGTTAAATTAAAACTTTTAAATCATAATATTATAATGTACCTTAATTATTCGCTTTTCGGCATCATTATACGTCAATGTTTTAATTCGCTTCTTGAACGGTATCGCGAAGTCCTTAACTCTCTGATGGAACACCATCTTCCTGTGCACCGTGTCACCAACAATCATATCGTAGTTCTCACACAAACACACACACGAAGACAAAACAAGCAGAACTAAAAACCGCATATCGGTATCATTTCAAATCGAAATAACATCGTGTTGCTTACCCGACAAGCAATCGACAAATGACGAATGTAATAATTATTTACGGACGCCCGATAACCTCACCGTGTTTACTTAGCAATGTTAAAACAATCGAAGCGCTCACTTCGCTAAATTTTATTTAGTCTAAAGTCCATTAAGCGCTATTAACAACACGTTTGATGGATTCCAATTTGCACAGATAACTAGTTGTTGGTTTGTTTATTTTGATATGAAACAATAGACAATCGAGCGATTGTAATCCATATACGCTAGAATAGTAGTTACGTGTTTGGTTGTGAATAAAATTATTGGTTTTGGTGACAATAAATATTCCACTCACCTTGTATTGTTATTAGAGTGACCCACTTTCACTTAATTTTTGAAGTATTTATATTTGACAAAATAAAATTAAAAAAAACCTCTTCTCTCTTAATAAGAAATTCTTATTTAATTTTATCTGACAGAATGATTAATAATGTGCCTCTCAGACAGTTACAAGAGAGTTAAAAGTTGATAACAACCTTAAAAGGGCAATTTTTAATAAACAAAATGAATCTGATTTTCTGAACAGTCTTCAAAATGTTCGTGTTATAATTGATGGGGATTAACCCTGTCAGTACTTCGCAGCTTGTAATTATCTCTAGTGTTACATGTAATTATGCTTTTCGCACTTTAGCGAATAAATTATGAACAGCAAGATACATTTTATGTTTTTTAAACATGCAAATGAGTTTGTGTATGTTATACGCTAAATTAAATGTATACCTAAGTTAAAATTAAATGTATGCCTATAATATAGTGGAAACGTAACGTAGCGCTTATTTTAGTTTTCGTTCGTTTTAATTTGTTTGTAAATAGTAGTAAAAAATTGAAAATATTTGTATACAGCTGTTAAAATGTATCTTCTCTCTTTTGTTTTCTTACATCATTATTTTTTTTACTAATCGTGCAGGGTTAATAAGTTTTAATTAGACGTTTTTTTCACGTACTTACTTACCCGTTTAAAACAAAATAATATTATATATGATACATATCTATTATCTGATACAAAGTGAACTATATTAATCATTCTGGTAAAACAACAAAGTACAATGTTTAACCACGTTTGTTTTATCTAAGAGAAAGGGTTAGATAATGGTTTTAATTTAGATTAATCGCTCATTTGTCTCACCCTTTCTGTGTGAGCGTGTAATTTGGAAGGAAATTGAAGTTTCTTGTCTAATATGAACCTATTAAACTCAATTTGAGTGAAGGTAACGTTTAGAAATATCTACCGGGTGTTTCAATAGTCAGTTTAGAAAAAAAAAACTTTTATGACGTATTTATCCTGGGAAATGTTCAAACAAGATTATTACCAATATAGTAATAATCAAGAAGGTTTAATTAAATAAAATTATATTTAATATAATAATTTGTATCTTGTTTTTATGCTGAGTTCATATTATTCATATTGAAAGGTCATCTATTTTCATAATATAATGCAAACTGAGAAACAAAACCGCAACTAGATAATACTCGACACACAATAAGGTAGACTTTACTGCATTTTGATATTATTATTTTCAATAGTAAATATTATATTATGTATTATATTAGCTTATTGAAATGTAACATTTTTTCCAAATGCTTAGGTTGTCTATTTCCAATTTTAGAAAGGCTCCTTCATAATGTACTTAGGTACGCAGTGGAATGTCAAACAAAACAAAACGAACGCACCTAACCATATTTATGAGTTGCCTCAATATTGGTTTGAAATAAAATAAAAATAAATCCAGAATTCAAATATTGAACAGTTATCTCCACAGATCCGACTAAGCTTGTGCCTCGCTCGCTGAAACTCTATTGAAAGACATATATTTCCGAGGAATCCGCTTTATTTGTGAATTTGTTTAGAATCGCATCTCGAACTTGCGAGTTACTTGCTTATGTGAGGAATATTTTTAAAGAAATAAACGTATTTTTGAGAGCATACAGAAATGAAAATATAAATACCTGCTGCATTGTATTTAGGGTTTGAAATGATTAGGTATATTGGTTCAAAATTTATAATACGTTTTCGTAGTTGATTGCAGTTATAATATATTATGAAGAGCAGAAGTTTTAACTAAAAAATAGATTTAAATAAAGTACTTACAAATAAAGTACATGCATATCTACCTCTTTGAAAACATCAAAAGGCAATTATTGATCCTACCACAGAATCCTACACTATTTTTTAAATTAGATATTTATATATTATTGCGAATATAAATAATTGTGCTTGTTACGAATCATACATGTACAATATACATAGCTACATTTTCTCGAACTGAGAAACGGAACTTTTGTCTACAAATAAGAAGTGTAAGTCGCTTACACCTCGTGGCGGGAAATCCCCATGTAAGTAGCACAATCTCAGGGATCTGATAAATTGAAACAAAACCTTCTAGAATACTTTATGCATCGTGCATTTATTTACTGAATACAAGGACCAGATTTTCATGATAGTATTTTAAAATAGGATGCAGGACAATCTGAATCAATCGTTCAGTAAATATTTTTCGATTGAGAATGTTGTTTGTGTATAAACATTTTTAAATATGTAATTACGTAATGAGGAAAAATGTCAAAATTTACATCTGAAAAAAAAAGAACTTATATTTTCCACATAAACAGGGATGTTAAGCGATTAAGCCCTATAAATAGAAAACAAACAGTTTCAATATACACTTTGAACTTCACCATTACGCATAGGTACAACATCTCTGTCGTAAAATTTATGATTTATTACAATAATACCGCGGCCTATCAAATTATAATGCATAGCGTATCACTAATGAAAGTGGGTTCTAATACTGGATTTTCCCACTCAGTGAATCACTATACCCTACTCAATGTAATAGGATGAAAGCAAACGAAGCATTTTCAATGTTATATGGGAGAAAGGTTCCGCAATCCGATTGTGAATATGGTTTTACCATAATTGATGTAATGGTACAAAAATCATAACCTAGAAGGATATACGGATAAATATTAGTGGAAGAATAGAGGATATACATATAGGTATTTATTATTGTTTGTTGATTGAGGTTTGCAGTGGGTTTGTATTTGCGTTACGTAGAGGTTTTTTTACGAATAAACTAAAAAAGTAATTTTCAAGTCACTGTATTTATTTTATGCCATTAGTGTTTTGTAAAATGTTCAGTCAATAAAATTAATTTCAAACAAACATTGATTTTTTTTAAATATGTGTTCAAATAAACATATAAATATCATGTAAAAATATAATTAGTACCTGTATTGTACATGCATGGTGCATGCATGCTATATGAATTTATTTAAATTTTGAAAGCTGTTTCGCTCTGTTTTATAAAACGATGTCAGTTAGATGCTTTCGTTAATGGAATTGGGGCTCAAGCCTTGGATGAGCTAATGATATTCACTTCAGTAAACTGTTTCCTTTATGTACAACGTGCGTTTACCGAAATTTCGCTAGCATGCCATGGGGACAGAGGGCGTTGCTATGGCAACCGCCAAAGGCTCATGTGGGCTCGAAAACTTTAAATTGCATTACACCGTGGAGCGAAAATATCTTGACTTGTTTGTTCTGCCAATCTTTCGTTTCTCGTAGACGTTGATATAATAACTGTATCCCTTTTGTTAGCGTAATGAAGGCGAACGACGAGACTATACGAATTTGTGCATCTTTCAGTATGATATGAGAGCTGAGTTGGAATAATTTATGGGAAAAATAAGGATTAAATATTGTTTTACTAGAACGAACAATATTTTCATTTACCCAACCTTCAATATTTCCTTGCATTACGTAAATATGCTCTACTTCTGCATGATGACTATAAAAAATCAATTAAACGTACACATCTTATCAGCTAGTTGAAAGTAGGTCAGGAGTGAAAAAAGAAAAATAAACTGGTAGGTATTGCACAACGTTTCAAGGTTATTTTTTCTTATGAAGGTCTTTGAAGATAAGTAAAACTAGGTATATTCTCACATGATATGCATAATTTATGTATTGATGATCACATATTAAAGTGTAGGTACAAAATTGTAAGAATGTGACAGAGTAAAATAAAATGAACTTTAGTTGAGTGAAATAATTTTCAAGTTTCAGAGTAAATTACTGTATAGAAATACGTAGAACGTTGAAATAAGCGCCTTTAAATATATTATAATAAAACTCTATTGATACCTGAATATAATAAGAATAGCACCTCCCCATCTCCTCCCGTGGGTGTCGTAAAAGGCGACTAAGGGATACATCATACCGGAACGGGCAGCAGCGTTCCGCGATTCATTACCTACCACCAACTGCGCTCGCCAACCCGCCTGCCAAGCGTGGCGAGTACTGGCATTATCCCCTCATGGATAGCACACCACCAACCAGGCCCCTAGTACCCGGCAGCCCCGCTATTCCAGGCTACAGTAGCGGCCATGGTAACGGCGGGGCAAGGGGTGCTAAGAATCACCGGATGAGATCCGGCTACCACTCCACACGACCCCTGGCCCTGGTAACATACAATGCACGCACATTGAGGACGGACGAAAAGATAGTTGAGCTGGAAGAAGAATTGAGCAAATTACGATGGGATGTCATAGGGTTATCAGAAGTCCGAAGAGAGGGGGAGGACACGATAACGTTGACGTCTGGTAATTTGTTCTTCTACCGGGAGGGCGACCAACAGTCCCAAGGTGGAGTCGGGTTTATCGTCCACAAATCTCTCGTCAACAACATCGTAAGCATCGAGAGCGTGTCGAGCAGGGTAGCGTGCCTTATACTCAGAATATCTCAAAGGTATTCGCTGAAGGTCATACAGGTTTACGCACCGACCTCGGCTCACTCCGATGAAGAAGTGGAGATTATGTATGAGGACGTAAGTAGAGCCATACATACCTCGAAAACACACTTCAATGTTGTGATGGGAGATTTCAACGCAAAGTTGGGGAAGAGAGGCGATGATGAGTTGAGAGTGGGGCAATTTGGGTTTGGGCAACGTAATCCGAGGGGCCAGAAACTTGCTGATTTTCTGGAGAAGGAAGGACTCTTTATGATGAATTCCTTCTTCCAGAAACCGAATCACAGGAAGTGGACCTGGCTGAGCCCGGATGGAAGGACGAAAAATGAGATAGACTTCATTATGACCACGAAGAGACAAATATTCAAAGATGTCTCTGTGATCCATAGGGTGAAAACCGGAAGTGATCACCGAATGGTACGAGGCATCTTGAATATTAATGTCAAACGTGAAAGATCACGTCTAATGAAGTCTACGCTCCGCCCTTGCCATGCCCAGATCCAAAACCCCGAAAGCTTTCAACTGGAGCTCCAAAATCGCTTCGCTTGCCTCGACAGTAGCGTCTCTGTGGACGATCTAAATAACAGGCTGGTAGAAACTATCCGCGCGGTTGGGTCCCACTTTAAAACCCGTAAAGTAAATCCGCAAAAACTCTCGGACCAAACTCTGAAACTAATGGCAGACCGGCGCTCTATGCCACTGCGCACATCTGAAGATGCTAAGTCATATAGGCAGCTCAATAGACGGATATCTAAATCTCTGCGGCACGACATTCGCTCCTTTAATGCTTCAAGCATTGAGGAAGCGATTAAGCGAAACCAAGGCTCGAAAGTGTTTGCAAGAGATATGTCTATTGGGCAGAGCCAGCTGACGAAGCTGAAGACAGATCGTGGCGTAGTAGTGTCGGCCAAGCCAGAGGTATTAGGAGAGGTCGAGAGGTTCTATCGGCAACTTTACACCTCAGTTGCCAAGCCTGTTTCTAGTCCGGCGAAAGACCCAAGAGCCCGACTAACCCGACATTTCACCGAAGATATCCCGGACATCAGCCTGTACGAGATTAGGATAGCTCTGAAACAGCTTAAGAACAACAAGGCGCCGGGTGAGGACGGAATCACCTCTGAGCTTCTGAGAGTGGGTGGAAAACCAATCCTCAGAATGCTACAGAGGCTATTTAATTCCGCCTTACTCGAGGGCACAACGCCTGAAGCATGGAGCAGGAGTGTGGTTGTTCTGTTCTTCAAAAAGGGAGACAAGACCCTATTGAAGAACTACAGACCGATATCACTCTTGAGCCATGTTTATAAGCTGTTCTCAAGGGTTATCACGAATCGTCTCGAACGCAGGTTAGATGACTTCCAGCCTCCCGAACAAGCCGGTTTCCGTAAAGGCTTTAGCACCATAGACCACATCCACACGCTGCGGCAAATTATACAGAAAACCGAGGTGTATAATTTGCCACTATGCTTAGCGTTTGTGGACTATGAAAAAGCCTTCGATTCGATCGAGACCTGGGCCGTGTTAAGGTCTCTCCAGCGGTGCCGTATTGACTATCGGTACATCGAAGTATTGAGAAGCTTGTACGAACACGCCACCATGTCAGTCCGAGTACAAGATCAGTGTACAAAGGCAATCCCATTGCAGCGCGGTGTAAGACAAGGCGATGTGATCTCGCCCAAACTTTTTACCGCTGCTTTGGAAGATGCCTTCAAACTGTTGGAATGGAAAGGACTTGGCATCAATATTAATGGCGAGTACATCTCTCATCTTCGATTTGCCGATGATATCGTAGTCATGGCAGAATCCATGGAAGACCTTAATGCAATGCTCGATGACCTCTACAGAGTTTCACAACAAGTGGGCCTTAGCATGAACATGGACAAGACGAAAATCATGTCGAATGTCCATGTTGTGCCCACTCCAGTCTCTGTTGGAAACTCTACTCTCGAAGTTGTTGACGAATATGTCTACCTAGGACAAACCGTCCAATTAGGCAGGTCCAACTTCGGGAAGGAGGTCAATCGTCGAATCCGACTCGGATGGGCAGCGTTCGGGAAGTTAAAGAACATCTTTTCGTCCAAAATCCCTCAGTGCCTGAAGACTAAAGTCTTCGAGCAGTGTGTGTTACCAGTGATGACCTACGGAACAGAGACGTGGCCTCTAACCCTGGGCCTTGTGCACAAGCTCAGCGTCGCCCAACGTGCTATGGAAAGGGCTATGCTCGGAGTTTCCCTACGAGATCGAATCAGAAATGAGGAAATCCGTAGGAGAACCGGAGTCACCGACATAGCTCGCCGGATTAGTACGTTGAAGTGGCAATGGGCGGGGCACATAGCCCGTAGAACCGATGGCCGTTGGGGCAGAAAGGTTCTGGAATGGAGGCCACGAACTGGACGACGAAGCGTGGGACGACCTCCCACAAGATGGACGGACGACCTGGTCCGAGTGGCAGGGAGCCGCTGGATGCAGGCCGCCGGTGACCGGTCGTACTGGAAATCCTTGAGGGAGGCCTTTGTCCAGCAGTGGACGTCCCACGGCTGAAACGAACGAACGAAACGAACGATACCTGAATATGGGCCCTTTGTCCTTTTTAACAAGGCCCATAGGGAGAAAAATTCAATCACACAGCATAGAGCCTCATAATTAAATCAACGCATGCAGCGACCCTTGTAATCCCGGGAAAATAGAATTACACACACGGCTTCAGTAAAAATCTCCTTAGATACGAATTAATTCAATCTAGATAAGGTGTCTTGTGTGCCTTCAGAAATAGGCTATAGAAAACAAACTGGGATGATAAACATTTAGAAATTTGGGACAGATTGTGCTTTTGCAACATTCAACAACTTTTCATATTGTGAAAGAATTCATATTATATGTATATTCA
Organism: Colias croceus; assembly: GCF_905220415.1. NCBI lineage: Eukaryota > Metazoa > Arthropoda > Insecta > Lepidoptera > Pieridae > Colias > Colias croceus. The sequence goes on from NC_059546.1 coordinate 6,591,121, forward strand.
GAAATTCGTACAAATATTTAACCTTCGTCGTTTTAATACCATCTTCATTATCTAGATGCATTTAGAATAACTAATCAATAAGTATCTATATTTTTAAAACATAATCTGAATATTTTTATGAAAAACTTTGGAATAGTGCATTTCTAAAAAATGATTAAGTAGTAGAATACCGCCGCGTGATCGAATTTGTTCTATTCTTTAAAAATTCTCACTATTATTCTACATATTATTATTATAAAACTGAACACCAATCTTTCATTTTTCTTATCTGATGCATCAAATATTTTACTACAACATCAAGTTTACCTTTAGCAAATTCAATACTAAAAGCGCAGCGATAGAAACTACAACAAGGGTGAATATTATAGCGGTCAACAGAACCACGAGGGTGGACTTATGTATATCTACCTACAAATGCTTCGCAAATTGATACCAGGATATCCGGGCACTAATTGCCCGGCCCACTGAAGGACTAGATTAGTCATAATCGATTGTCGTCTGTTTGTTAAACGGGCGGCGTTTGATGCAACCTGTGGTTAGGATTTCAATAGCGGCTAATTTGAATTTCTTGATGGGTTTGCGAAACGATTCAATGCATTATTATAGATTTCGAATGCTGTACGGATTTTAGACCGTAACTTAATGGTTGTAACCATTGCTTGACAAAATAACCTTTGCAAGAGATGAATTTCTTTAGAGTGAATTTCTATTAAAATATAATAAGAGCATAATTAACAAAATGCAAATTTTACTTCAACTTATGAAATTTTATTTTAATGGTCTAATTACGATATATTGTGAAGATTAATAGGCATTACGTCAGGTCACTGAATTATGTAGACGAAGCTTTCGAGAATAGGAATAATTGAATATTCTTAGACATAATATATCCTTATAATATAAATATCCTTGATAATATATTCATATTCTGAATTGAATTGGATCGAAAAACATACTATAACAATAATATATTACTAATTACGCCAAGAATGACCGGTCAAATTAATTGGTTTTGGGCGCGGCCAGTGAACCCTTCTCATTCGTCCCCCGTTAATGTTTCTTAAATTATACTAACCTTAATATTTTATTAGTATTCAATTTTTACTGATATAAACCGTTTTCAGGCTATTGTGCCAAATAATTGTAACAATTTTGTGAATGTCATTTTTACCTAGTCCGTTCATTTGCTTAAGTAGGTACCTGTAGGTAACTCATTACACATATTATCATAAACATATTATATTATATTTATTATGTAAGTAACTCATTATACATATTATTATATTATACACATTATATTGTATTTATTATATTTACATTTTTATTACAAGCGATGCGTACTCCAAATTATCGATAGATAACTTCTTTAAATTATCGATAATACTTTATCGACCGATGCTCCTCACTAGAACCGAGGAGTACCGTTAGGCCGCGATAAGCTCCGTCCAATCGCATGATGCGGGGCCGCGCGCGGGGGGCGCATCACGCTGCGCGAGCGCAGGCCGGCCGCAGAGAGGCAGTCGTGTTCTGACCTCGACGCGGAGCGTATGTCGTTTGTTCTCATTTATTGTAAAACGTGTATTTACGAATATATACATCTTCCTCTATTCTTCTTGTTGTTATTTCAATTCTCAGTCTTCATTACTTACCTCACTACTTACGACTCCAAACTGGTGACCCCGTGAAGAACGCAAATATGACAGAGAAAACACGTATCATGGAGTCGTCTAGTGAGGGGAAAGTATCGATAGATGCCGACAACGAGGTGTACAAAATGAGCGTGCGTATCCCACCATTTTGGCCAGAAGAGCCGGAGATTTGGTTTGCCCAGGTGGAGGGACAGTTTGCAATAAACAGAATAACTAGTGACCAAACCAAGTTCAACCATGTTATCAACCAACTGGATAACAAATACTCCAAAGAAGTCAAGGACATCATTATACATCCTCCTGAGGAGAATAAATACGAGACACTGAAAGCGACGCTCATCAAACGCCTGACGGAGTCAAATGAAAAAAAGCTGAAGCAACTCCTAATGCACGAGGAGCTTGGAGACAGGAAGCCCTCCCGATTCCTTCGACACCTACAGAGCTTGGCAGGATCCGATGTCCCGAACGACTTCCTGAAAACCATCTGGATCAGCCGTCTCCCCTATGGCACGCAGACTGTCTTGGCGGGCCAACCGGGTACGGCTAAGCTAGAAGATCTCGCTGATTTAGCGGACAGAGTCTATGACTTGGCTACTTCAGCTCCTGGCGTCGCCTCCGTGAGCCAGGAAAGCGCCGGCGCAGTTCTCAGCGACCTAACGCGTGAGGTGGCCGAACTCCGGAGACAACTACAGAAGCTTGGGTCGGAGAGAAGTGGAAGATCGAGATCCAGAACTGCTCGACCGCGACGCCAGTCAACTTCTAGGCAACGATCGCAGTCCCAGTACCGAAAGTACCCACTATGCTGGTACCATGGCAAATTTGGAGACAGGGCCAGTAAATGCATTCGCCCCTGTGACTTCAAGGCGGAAAACTCCATGGGCGGTCGATAATGGCGACTGACGATTGCCCATCCTCTACTGGTCGCCTCTTCGTCACCGACCGATCCTCGAAGACGCAATTTCTGGTCGACACTGGTAGCGACCTCTGTGTCTTCCCACGCTCGGTGCTGCGAGATCGTCGTGCTCCAACAGGGTTTCAACTGTGCGCCGCCAACGGGTCCAATATCTCAACATACGGTTACATCCATTTAAATTTAGATTTTGGCTTACGCAGATGCTTTACTTGGCGTTTTGTAGTAGCAGATGTATCAAAACCTATCATAGGCGTAGACTTTTTGAACTTTTATAATCTTATGGTAGATTGTAGACATAAGCGCTTAGTTGATAATACTACTTCTGTAACTGCTGTAGCTAGCCTTGTAGCTGATTGTAATACTAGCCTTTATTCTGTCAAAGTTGTAACTGGTGATACTCCTTACCATAAAATTCTTACCGAGTTCCCAGAAATCACTCGACCAGCTGGTACGCATCGCACAGTACTCCACAACACCACACATCACATACTCACGACGCCAGGGCCTCCAGTTTCCTCATCACCCCGCCGTCTTGCGCCTGATAAATTAAAAATTGCTCAGCAGGAATTTCAGTCCATGCTCGCCAGCGGGATTGCCAGACCTTCGAAGAGTCCATGGTCCTCTCCGCTTCACCTAGCGTGTAAGAAGGACAACGGTTGGCGGCCGTGCGGCGATTACCGCATGTTGAACGCCCGCACTGTGCCCGACAGGTACCCAATTCGTCATATTCACGATTTTGCCCATTCTATAGCAGGTTGCAAGATCTTTAGCACCCTCGATTTGGTCAAAGCCTATCATCAGATACCTGTCAGCGCAGAGGATATTCCCAAGACGGCAATAACCACACCGTTTGGATTATTTGAATTCCCTTTCATGACCTTTGGCCTTCGAAATGCGGGCCAAACTTTCCAGAGGTTTGTGGACGAGATGACTAGGGGACTAGATTTCGTGTACTGCTATCTCGACGATTTTTTAGTGTTTTCGCGCGATGGCAAGCAGCATGAAGAGCACCTCCGGATCATCTTTGGTAGGCTGAGGGACTACGGCATGGTGATAAACACGTCGAAGTGTGTTTTCGGGGCTAAAGAGGTAACATTTTTAGGTTATAGTATCTCCGAACGAGGCTCCCGACCACTTGACGTCAAAGTCCAGGCGATTAAAGATTTCCCTGCACCCACCAACGTCCGGCAACTAAGGGCATTTTTGGGCATGCTTAATTTTTATAGGAGATTCCTTCCTCACGCTGCTGAAGTTCAAGCCCCATTGCACGCGTTGTTAACTGGTTCAGTAAAAGGATCACACCCTATCCAGCTCACAAGGGAGACCCTAGCTGCCTTCGAAGCTTGTAAGGAGAGCTTGACTAACGCCGCTCTTCTAGCACATCCAGACTGCTCCGCTAAGCTCGCCCTGGTGACTGATGCGTCAGACAAGGCGATCGGTGCAGTTCTTCAACAACGTAAGGATAACTCGTGGGAGCCGTTAGCTTTTTTCTCACGAAAGTTAAGCCCTTCTCAGGTAAAGTACTCACCTTATGACAGGGAACTACTTGCCATTTATGAAGCGGTTAAACACTTCCGGCATATGCTCGAGGCCCGACACTTCATAGTCTATACTGACCATAAGCCGATCAGTTTTGCATTCCATGAAAGGAAGAAAAACTGTTCGCCCAGGCAGTATAGACATTTAGACTTCATTTCCCAGTTCACAACTGATATACGACATATAGCGGGTAAGGACAATGTCGTTGCTGATACCCTGTCGCGGATCGAGGAACTGGAAGCGCCTGTCGACCTCGAGAATTTAGCCAAGGCCCAGGCTGCGGACAACGAACTTTCTAAGTTACTAGAAGAGGGTTCATCATTGCGCCTGGAGAAACTACACATACCTGGAAGTCGTATAGCTCTGTACTGCGACGTAAGTACGCCGACTTCCAGACCATATGTACCCAAGTTTTTCAGGAAGCAGGTCTTCGACAGCCTGCACTCACTCAGCCACCCTGGCGCTAATGCATCGGCAAAATTAGTTGCTGAGCGATACGTCTGGCCAGGAGTGCGCAAGGACTGCAGAGAGTTTGCACGAGCCTGTATCCCATGTCAACGTGCCAAGGTAACACGCCACGTGACTGCTCCATTAGGTACGTTCAGTTTACCCAGGGCACGGTTTAAACACATCCACATTGACCTTGTGGGACCCCTTCCTCTCTCCAATGGTTACCGGTACTGTCTGACGGCGGTAGATAGGTTTACTCGTTGGCCAGAAGCAATACCGATCGAGGACATCACAGCGGAGACAGTTGCCAAAGCCTTGCTCTCAGGCTGGATAGCTCGATTCGGCTGCCCTACAAATATTACAACCGACCGTGGTCGTCAGTTCGAGTCGGCGTTATTCCAATGTTTGTCCAAGATGGCCGCATTCGAACATAAGCATACAACTGCTTACCATCCAGCATGCAATGGGCTGGTGGAACGTTTCCATCGACAACTCAAAGCCGCTATCGTATGTCATGGGAATGAGGGATGGACCGAGTCTTTACCATGGGTTCTGTTAGGCATTCGAACAGCTATTAAAGAAGATCTCCAGTCTTCATCGGCTGAGCTGGTATACGGTGAACCTCTGAGGTTACCGGGTGAATTTTTTAACCCCATCACAGTAGGTACTACCGATACTTCTGATTTCATAGCTCGCATCAGAAATTTTGCCAGACAGCTGCAGCCAACACCAACAACTCGCCATGGTAAGCCGAATACCTTCGTTTATAAGGATCTCGCCACTTGTGATCACGTTTTCCTCCGTGAAGACGCATCACGTGGTTCTCTAACACCGGCTTATTCAGGTCCACATAAAGTCTTATCAAGGGGAAGTAAAGTTTTTAAGATATTGTTAAAGAACAATGAGGTCACAGTATCGATAGACCGTATTAAACCGGCCTTCATACTGTCCGACCATAAAGATGAACCTCCGCCAGTTATACCCAAAGAGTATGTCACTCGTTCTGGGCGCCGGGTAAGATTTACTGATTTTTATCGCCCTTGACGGTCTCTGGAGGGGGGTGGTGTAGGTAACTCATTACACATATTATCATAAACATATTATATTATATTTATTATGTAAGTAACTCATTATACATATTATTATATTATACACATTATATTGTATTTATTATATTTACATTTTTATTACAAGCGATGCGTACTCCAAATTATCGATAGATAACTTCTTTAAATTATCGATAATACTTTATCGACCGATGCTCCTCACTAGAACCGAGGAGTACCGTTAGGCCGCGATAAGCTCCGTCCAATCGCATGATGCGGGGCCGCGCGCGGGGGGCGCATCACGCTGCGCGAGCGCAGGCCGGCCGCAGAGAGGCAGTCGTGTTCTGACCTCGACGCGGAGCGTATGTCGTTTGTTCTCATTTATTGTAAAACGTGTATTTACGAATATATACATCTTCCTCTATTCTTCTTGTTGTTATTTCAATTCTCAGTCTTCATTACTTACCTCACTACTTACGACTCCAAACTTTCTTTCAGAAACTCCTACTTTCAGAAAGTAGAAACCTAATTAAAACAATATAATATATTAAGGTACAAAATTGAATAAAAATTGTATAAAATTTTAACCTTACCCTACGTTTTATCTTTCACATCTATCACATTACAAATTATTCTATCATATGAATCTGCATGTTACGGAATAACTCATTATCCTATGATAGCAAAGATGCTTTTAATATAGTACCTACATCTAGAGAGCACGCCAATACAAATACTTTTAGAAGGTCTACCAAATCGATACGGATATCCGTGTAAGCCCTAATTATCCGGTTTTGTGACAGTCGAATAGATTAGTTCGATGCGATTGTTGGCGCCTAACGTGAATTACATATATACCTATTCGGAGATAATTTATTGCAAATCGTTGTGACGATGTTGCTAATTAAATTGATTTGTGTACGATTAGCATAACGTTAATTATGTGGCTTTTTGAATAGTTAAATTTGAATTTTTGCCATGTTTGCTCATCCTTGATTAAAAAAAGAACATCATGCTATTCAGAAAACAAACAGACCATGCGCAAATCTGCGCGACATCAACATGTTAACTAAATAATTAACATAAATTGGCCGTGATCAATATATTATTGATTATTATCGCTAACCTTACCGAAAGTACCACCGGCAAATAATTTTTAATTTACATACGTTCCGTTAGCTCGGCTAAGCATTAATTGATCCACCCTTAGTGGATGACGAACGAGCTGTCACATGCAAGCTAATTGTGCCTTCACGTTGACTTCTTTTATTGATGTCAGACAAGTCGTGGTTGATATTTGGAGCTTTGATTATTTTTTGTCCACACTAAATTAAGATATTAGTCACCCGATTGAGATAGAATGGGATTGGAATGCGAGGTTACAGTCTTGCTGAATTAATATAAGCTTTTATTTTGTGCGTTTTACTTACGTGTTTTAACTATATAAATAAGATCGATTGTTGATAGTCAAAAAGTTAAAAGGGTAGATAAGATTCTTATCTGAAAAACACACATTACATTGCTTTAAAACAACAAAATAGTTATAATTTAAAACATATGAACCACGTTTAAATTATTCTTTTGGCGAGCTACAATCTGAAAATTTTTACAAAACTACTGTCAGTTATAAACATATTTTACAGTAGCCTGTTTAATGTATTGTCTACGGTTTTGAAAGACCTGGTTAAAACAATGTCTTATTATAGTTACTGGCAAAGACGTGGCATTGTGGTTTGGTCTAAATCACAGGGGTTGGAATAACAGAACTACAATTTCATTAGAATACCATTACATTAAATACCTTGAATAAGTAATTATTAGGTATGTACACAATAAAGTAGCGTATAAAACCCCATTTACTTGGCTATAAAGGTGTACCTATTCGGATTTTGTTACTTCTTCATGCCAAAACTTTTGATCATTGCCAGATACAACAGCTTATTTACTTATAGGCTATATGGCATCGGCTCTGGCTGAATTCATACGTAGGTAAACTTTGAAATTGAAAATGTTACTAGTCACAACACGATTTATAAACATATAGGTACGTAGTAAATTGTAGGATGTTGTAAATTTAATACGTAGTTTAAGTCTTTAAGGCTTACATACAAAACAGGATACACGTAAAATTTATTTACCTGTAGTTATTAGTTCATTTTTTCTAGTTTTAAGCAATTATCACTAGTACGATTTATAACTATAAATTCAGGGAAAAATAACACAAACACAGCAGATAAACTCGTATAAGTAGATCATAACAGTTATTTTTTCAAATGGAAACCAAGATTTTATGCCATTCCTTTCATAGAGTAATGTAATTACTGAATAAAGTTCGCTTATCCACTAAGCCACACCCGCGATGATGCGATTCCACTATCCGCAGGGGTTTGCGACGAGACTCGCTAAAAGCATGTTGTCGTCTCCAATTTGGTTGTCACACCACCACGCTCCGAACCAAACGTTAATACATACCCTTTCGCATTTCTGTGAAATACGCCCGAGTCTAGACAACGTTTGCAGCCTCGGGGATATGTAAAAATGTTCGCATTAACAAGAACAGTATAGAGGTTTTTATGAAAGCCTGTAACGACATTTCGTTTCATTTCATTTCATTTCATATCATTTCAACGGTTCTGTGAAGAATTGAGCGGTTACAGGCCTCTTCATAATAAAAAATATAAACTTTTTTTATAATTTTGTGTGAACTGACTGTGCATGTTTGTTGTATTTTATTTGGGATAGAATTTATTGAGCCGGAGTGAGCGATTTGTCAATTTCAATGAATTAATTATTATTTGAAAATTTAAACAAATATTTTTAACAGGCACTTAAGAAAAAAATAACTTTGTGACTGGTTATGTATTAGGTAATAATTTATTGTATCACACGTATTTCTGTACACACCTTTTTCCTCATATCACAAAAATAACCCAGAAAAGGTTGAACATAAAGAATTCTCTTTACCGTCACATTACCGTTCACTCATTTAATCTAACCTCGTTCATGAAACGCATTTGCGATATCCGATCACAAATAATGCGACGACAATGGTCCATTGTGTTACGTATATTGACACGTCTCAAGTCACACCTTCGTTACACAATATTACAGCATTTCCTTTTCAAAACAGAGATAACTCGGGTGAATGAAGCCGCGGAAATCGCTCGCACATCCTATTTCAAGGAAGGGTCCCTATTTGACCAAATCCATTCGCTGCTTTCCGCCAGAATATTGGAAACAATCTACTTCACGGTTTTACGGGAAGTATTTTAGGGTTGGGATTTATAAACGGGTTTGTATTGTACAATGGTTTATGTGGAATAAGGTTTGAATCCTTTTGATTCTTAGTAATATTATTTGGAAATTCCTTGTAATAAGCATTCAAAATGAAATAGAAAAATTAATGTAGCGCTACACTTCCATATTGATACATTCTACAGACATATTATTGTTTAATTTTTTACATGGGATTGCTTATATAGTATACCCAAAATGAGACAAATAAAATTGGTTCTAAAAAGCCGACCCTTTGTTATTAGAAGGCAGAATAATTGGACTGCGACGGGAACCCACTAATTAGCATAGAAATAACTTTTTATTTTATCTTTTATAAAATAAAATTAAAAACGTTAATGCAACATGTGCAATGTAATAAATGCTTCTAATTATTTATAGGCGGCATAATTTTATAAAAGAAATCGAGTATAAATAACCGGAATTTCTAAAATTTTTCATAACGCGTTCTATTTTTGCTACAAAATAGAGAGACATGGTACATAATATTATCTATTATGTAGATTTACGTTAAAATAACGACACCATATATTCTGTAGATATAACAGTAATGTATTTTTTACAGTACATTAGCTCAAGAAATGTTTGTTGATGATCGCAACAGAATAGGGTTTAGATACTACCTACGTAAATAACATTATGTGTAAAATATGACTGAACAAAAATATTTATAGATAAAGCAAAATACGTTTAAAAACTATAACAGGATATTTACTGGCAAATAAAGTGAAAGTAATGTCAAAATGTTTGCAATAATTAAATTAATCGTAGGTACGTATATAAATTATTTATTTCAAATTTTCTTAGACGAAATGCTAGAAGAAACAACAAATTTTATAAAGTATACATAACAATAATATTATAATAGTTTGTATATTACCACGAAAAAAATATTTGAATCAAATAAGAACAGAATTATTATCATGTTAACATCTCGTAAGAAGTGCGAAATATCTTCCAAACATTCGCAAAAACATATTACTATACTAAGGCATTGATAAGCGAATTCGTCCCGTGTTCCCGACCCCAGGGATAGCCGGCTGATAAGCGTTATCAGTACCTAATTTGTTCGAAGGGTAATGTTAGTAACGTTCGCGTTAGTAGTAATATAAGAAATGTAATGTTTGGATTTGTTTTAAATGAAGTAGGTAATTATTGTTATTAACACTTCACAGTGTTGCATATTTTTTATCTATAAACATTTATTTTTACTTCTTTTTGCAATTTTATTTGCTTACTTAAAAAAATCTACGAATAATTGAGAAATTCGGTAATTAGTGTGAACTCGACAAAAAAAAATCACCTTCTCTAAAGCAGTCAAATATAATCAACAGGACGGACTTTCGGATTGAAAACGGCTGTGGAATTTAGACTTCAGTATAAAATATCGAGGTTTACGAATATTTTAGAATGGTAGTTGTGTAACAGTTGACCATATTAAGTAAATATATTTAAATTATTATATTTCGCAACATGTTTTGTCTAATCTAACCTAGGTTGAACCGTGTAACAATCCACCCAAACAAAATTGTATCAATATCGGTCCAGCCATCCCACCAGTTCAGTGACACACACTATAAACAAGCACAGACCTACGCAATACGATTGACAATTCCGTCCAAGATAATAGAGGGCATTTATAGTAATTTGTTATCCATTACTCTTGTCTTATTGCTTCGATAAGTAATAACATAATAAGAGGATCAACCGAATGAAATATCGCCGGGAAGTTCGGACTTCAGAATCACTTGTGATATGTTTAGTGAATATTTTATTGTGTAACTTATATGGAATGATTAGGACTGATTTAATAAACACAAATGTGTCCAGATTTCCTTTATTGTTTTAGGGATATGAAACACACCGTTGGGTACATACAATTTTAAGTAAAAGTATGCGTTATAATATATCGCTTGTATAAATAGTACATTACTCCATTTATATTTTAATTATTGTTGAAGTAAAACTTCTTTAGGCGTGTTGAGAGTAAAATTTCAAAGTCGATTCATGCCAATGCTGTCACGTCATGGAGTAAGGTGACGATTTTGGTATCTTTGAATCTTGCCAGAGAAGTTTCACTTCTGACACGTGATTTCGGCACACAAGCAGTTTTTTAAACGGCGCTACTATTGTGCGGTGGTCTACATTCTATATTATACCATTAGTAAAACAAATGTCACATTATATACCACAGAGAGTAAAGATAGAGCGTTTATATAAAATTGATGAATTATTTAAAGGAATAAACAAAGGGGGATCGCTTAGCGCTTATTACGTTAATCTCAGTTTAATACTTAAAACTGAGTCACCCCTTGGCATTAGCCCAATAGTGTCAACTGTCACTGCTAATAGACAGAACACGTGGCGGATTTAGCGCAGCCATTTTGTTTTCTATCGTTTGTTCACAATTAAACTTAGATTCGCGGGAGTCGAAAGATGGATGGGTTATTTCCATAAAACATAGAAGACGAATATAATATCATGGTAATTAATACAAAATAAATATTTGCTGAATCGTCTAAGTAAAGTTTTAATAAATAATGGTCTCATGGGCGGTATTGTTTTTTTAATTATTATAATATTAATTTACTTCCATGTAATATTACTAATTATATATATTGTCTTTCTTATCAATTAATAATAATCCATCGATCAACTGATTAATAATCAATGCACTTGTTTTTTTTTCGTGAGCTATGGAACTACACTTTACTTGTCTTCTAAGAAAAACTAGCCTCTACAGAAACAACAAATTATTGAATTTAAAACATTCTTACAGCAATAAAACAATGAAACAACATGCAGCACAATTTCGAATGCACTGTTGTTAACCTAGAGAGTGCGCTCGTGAGATGAGATTTTTCACTTTTATTTCGTAGAGGCTGTCAGTTTCATTTGTGTGCAGGCACCCTTGACAAAAACAAGGATTAGAGCTTAAGCTCTGTAGGTATTGGTTTCTCATTTCGTATTTATTTAGGGGAAGCCTGTTTATGTTTACGTTAAGCTTCGTTTCCAAAATAAACCGATCAATTTTGTTTCGCTTATTTTCATATCGAATTATGGATAGGTAATTACAAAACGTTAATATATTTTACGGGCAAATAACCTCTCTTTCTTGAGCAGAGCAGAACAGAAAAGAAACTAAACATCTCGTCGATAAAATGCTCTTAACAAAAAGAAGTATCCCGTATCTGCAGTAATCCGTATACGAATGTATCACGTGGGCCAACCTGACGTTATCAAATTCGTCCCCTCATTATTAATGCATCCTTTTTATCTTAGCTTAATTGATTTGTCGCTTAAGCCGTCCGTATCCTTGCTTCTCAATTACGTGAGTATCGAGAATGCCTTCCGTTTTATTTATGGTCAGCCAATTGATTGAATTAGTGGCCCCTAAGGCGCTTGTCCGAGCTTGCTTTATGTCGATGGGAATTTACTTGGCAAGCGCCGCTCCGACGTTAAAAACTTTTACTGTGTCGGGTTTTTTTTCCTTTTAACGCTATAATTTAAATCACATTTTGAAGTGCTAATGTCTTGTAAATTACGCAGTTAATGGTTTTGTGTAAAATCTTAAGGGGATTTTATAATCCTATTTAAACTGGTGTTTAAATATTATTTATTCGATTTTGGACCAATGTTGATGCAGTTCTATTTTAATTATTAATACTTCTGCTATATTTCAATTCGAACGATAATGTTTTCATAAGGTATTATATGGAACCTGCACTATCTATCAGGATTTACCTTGCGAACATTAACTATTTGTACAATAAACATTAAAACGATCTAGCTGTAAGGAAACTTCTAAAATCTGATCATAACGAGCTGCTTTGTCGTTTTTATTCTCAAACATCTGATACAACAAAACCTTAATAGTTAGCCTTATCGCCCCTCAGTGTTAATTCTCTAAAAATAGCCACGCACCCATTTCTCGAACAAACATTCTTATCATAGTCCCGCAAGCCGATGCCGCACGTGCCGCTAAGCTTCACCTGACATAAGTCCGAGTGTACGTGCAGGGAATGCACTATCTTCGCAAACCTTGCATGTTTATCTCTCGGAAATAAATAAAGGTGCATTTATGCTATCGCTTCGCAAGGAAGTGCTTCTGTGCATTTTTATTGAGACATTTTGGGTACCGTACCGGGCTGTGGTATTGATATGAGCGGTAATGGGGATATTGAATATCGAAATGCAATGTAATACAGTTGTCGTCTACAATGCTACATTCATTTTTTTTTATAAAGCATAAATCCGTGCAACAATGGAATAACTATGTATGAAAAAGGACTGTATATTTATACAAGAGATGAATGAAACTATTCCATTAGGTAAACTCAAATCTTCATTTTATTTATTTGATCTATTTTTGAGCACCTCTCAAAACGTATATCTAAACATAGTCAGATTAAAACATGAAAGGAGTAATCAACATTAAATGAAATAGGTATTTACTTAGCATGTTGTGTATCTAACGCAACATGCTAAGTAAATACCTATTTGGTTGTATTGGATGGTTAACTGAATATTCTGGCTCATCTCAGTTTACCGTTTGGCACACTTCATGAATATTTCAATGAAATAGAGTTAATGAAGCCTTCCTTTGTTCTCAACTGATAGGTTGATTATGTAACCTGACTCTGTACTCTGTACCTTCACGGACTCATTGGAATACATAATTTAATAATGCTACCACCTTGATTTACATATAATCGAATATAAAAACAAACTAATATAAAATACATAAGATAATATTTAGGAAAATAAACGATTATTAGTAGATATTACACATTATGTTTAAATTAGTTGGCGGTTATAAGAGAAGTTGAATTTCATTTAAAACTGAAAAAGTTTTCTAAATTTAATCACATAGCATTTCTTCTGTTTTCACAGTTCATAAGCCAGGCATGTAAACCATATCTACTAGTTTTAAGTAGATTCTTTTATTGGCGAAAAATTAAAAGTTTTTACAATAACAGTCAATATAAGTTTTCTCAATCCTTGCGTATTGTTATTTTAATGTACAAATTTATAACCTTCGACTCTAGTACTTGTTCGTTTTATTGCGTTATAGCGCAATAACAATAAATATTCATGTAATCATCATTTTAACCTCAATAAATTCTAACATCGACTTTTGTAATTAACAAAATCAACATGGCTGGTGTATGATAATTGCTCTTTCAGACATCAAAAGTTGCTCTTTTTGTCCGACTTCTCAGGAACGGAAAGGCTCTTAATTCGTATCGTATTTTTGGTTATATCCATGATGTTTACGAACATTTCTTATAAATATTAAGTGAGATATATTAAGTTTAATAAGCATGTAATAATAATTGTATGTATTTATGTTTACTGTGTAGCACATAAAAGAGAGTGGCTCTAATAATGGAATTGATTACAATTAATGAATACCTAATCATTACTAAGTAATATCTACATCTTCTTAATATATATAAATCTCGTGTCACAATGTTTGTCCTCAATGGACTCCTAAACCACTTAACCGATTATAATAAAATTCACACACCATGTGCAGTTTAATCCAACTTGAGAGATAGGATAGGTTTTATCCCGGAAAACACACGGGAAAGGGAACTATGCGGGGTTTTCTATGAAAACGCGGGCGAAGCCGCGGGCGGAAAGCTAGTATTATGTATAGTTATTTTAAAGCAATCAGCTAAAGATTCATGTAGTAATTCTTTTATTTTTATAAATCTATTCCAACAATGTTCATAGAGCTAACAAATAATTTACGTTAAATAGTACTTTCTCGTAAAAAAAAAAATCATATCATACCAGAAATTATGTAGAGTAAATACTTAATATTTTAAGTACCTACCTATTAAATACTATAAAAACACTACAACCGTTATATTCACTATCTCGTATGCGTACCGCCAAATATCCTTACATCCTCTAATCAGGATGCCTGCCCGCAAAACAGTTAGGTAACAAGGGACGTGAGCCGCATCGCTGACTCACAATTGACACGTCCCCAACACGTGTGTGGAATTGGCGGGAGATAATCCTGGATTCAGGATGATGTGACGTCATTTCATTATGCTTCTGGTCTAGCGTATGCTAAGTTTGGGCGGCCTCGTGTTCTTTGAGAACTGCGAAAATTTCTAGAGCTCTATCATAATATGCGCGATTTTGGGAGACCACTTTCTGTTCTTAAACAAAATATCCGTGTGAAAGCTTTCATGCACACTAAATATGAATGAACTAAGAATTCTTCAACATAGACACAAGAAACGAATTATTAAGCGAAGCGAACTACGAAAGTTATTTAGTGTAGAGATAATTATTATACTTTTCTCACTATAACAATAATTCTAATTTAATTTGCTAGCAAATTCATTTCATTTTTAAATTAACTACTCCATAAATATTTTTTTAAACCTACTAAAGCTGAATTATATTTTAATCTGTCACTATTGAAGAGCATTTTAATGAAAACTCTCGTACCGCTTGACAAATAGCAGCAGAAATCGCTGCATTTGTAACGTAGAGTCCATTACGTTGAATAACGTTCCGGAAAGGAACGCTGTTTAAATAAAACTGCAACGGAAAAGTCGCTGAAAATTTAATTACCTATAGGCTTACCTGCAGTGATTTTCATAAAGTTCACATTGGCAAGTGCGTGGTACTGAGTCGGCGCGAAATACTATCTTTAGTGGGGGGCAGTAAACTTTGGGACGTCAAGCGGGGTGGTTGTGTCACCCGCCGCTCCATACATCGCGATGATCGAATGAACTATTCGCGGTATCACAACAATGAATGATTTGTAGTGAATATGTGTAACCGTGATAAGTGATAAGTGTCAGTATGGTCGCGGGATTTTGTAGAAGTGATAGAAAGTGCAATCAGTTATTAGTACTTTTGAATGTTTTGATTATTTTCCAGGCGTGTTTAGGTATGTATTTTATTTATAATTATTATTAATATGTTATTGTAAACATTGAATAAGAGTGGAGTATTAAACAGTAATAGCTATTTATCGCAGGTTGAATATTTTTTATGTATTTAATAAAAGCTCATAATATAAATAACACGAATAAGAAAATATATTCAGTGATGCATAATGCCAAATTATAATGAATTCATGATAACAATAACTATCCATACATCCGCTTTTACCTTCCATGATATTTCCGCAACTTTCCTCTAGAGCTAGAGCTTTTGCTCTACCTGAACGTGAATTATTATTCATTATTATAATTTTATCTGTTTCATTGTTATTATGGATTAATTAATTATTTTTGGCTCAATTACAAAAAAAATTAACATTAAAATATAAATTTATTTAACCGACTTAAATAGACACCACTAAAGTTCCCATATTTAAAGCCCAAAGCCGGGCTCCCCGTATAAAGGAGCATCCAGCTGACACCATAGTAGGCAGAAGCGAACCTGCTACCCTCCGCTGCGTGGCTGAAGGGAAGCCCAAACCAACGATCCTGTGGTACAAAGACGGGAGCCCAGTTGCACCTACTGACCACCCACATAGGGTTTTACTTGAAGATGGTTTATTGTTTCTCAGGTATTTGAATATTTTTGTATAATGTTATTGTTTAAATATGTGAATATGTTATAACGGTAGGATATAGGTGACGATTATATTGAAATAAATAAAGACGCGAATAAAGATTACTTATATATTATTATCTGGAAGAAATCGCTATTTAGCGATAAGGCCGCCGTTTGTTACAATGTATCCTAGTTTGAGTCTCAATTTGTAACTTATCTTGAGCAGTAAAGCATTCATAAATTAATAAATATTTTTTTTTGTTGTATTGTATAAATAATACTGTTGTTCAATGAGTACTCTTTAGTTTTTACCTTTATGGAATACCATTATATTTAATTCTCTTAAAACTTGGTTTAGGCATGTTATATTTCTTTTTAAAGACAAATCCTGGTTCTTTAGTTAGTTATATTTATAGGGTTATGCGTGGTAAGAAGGAGAGTGACGAGGGCGTCTACTGGTGCGTCGCACGTAACACTGTCGGGGAAGCAGTTAGCAAGAACGCGACGCTGACCATTGCAGGTAATGTATTGAGCTTTCAGTACTACGGTTATAGAGAGGGAGCAATGTAATACGTTTAAGTAAAACAAACGTTTATGCGTTACGGAACGGAAATGGAATGTAGTGCGTGTAATTGTTCACCAATTTGATTGATGATTAAGTATATATGCTTAAGATGGTAATTTAAGAAAGTTTTAAATTACTGCAATCAATAAAGCAGGTACCACATTAATAAAATTTATTAATGTTATAGTTATTCACCAGGTTATTTTGTTGCTTGTAATTGTTATGCATATAATTATTATTATGCCTTTTTTATAAGCAGAGAAAAATAATTAGATTAATCAGTAATTCTTATTTTCATAAACATAATTGTATAGGTAATCAAATTGTTTATGCAAATAATTAATGTTTGGTGTTCTTAATTGCGAATTGCGATACACTTCACTACTACATCGAATCGAGCTTTCGTACCTACCTGTATCTATAATAAACTTTTTTATAACTAAGCATGTAGGTAGGTATCAATTATAATAATATGATAATTTATTTAAGACAAATAACAGTTACATTCTAAGTAGATAAATAATTAATCATAATTGACACTTCATAGAAGTAATTCTCAGAATCAACATTGCAAAGAGCTTTCGTTAAAAATTAACAGTTGCGAACTATTTTGAGCAGGTGAAAATAATTTCTGTAGACATAACAAACATACGTGTTAAATATATTATATATATAGACTTGCGCATTAGAATTGCGAGTCAATGAACGCTATTTGAATGCATAATGAAGTTTTTTATAGTTAGTGTATGGTTATCTATTAATATGACATCTCGTATTATGAGGCATGATAAACAATAGATATGGTTGACTTATTGTATCCATTTAATTTTAGAATGCAATTAAATATATAGATATCAATTATTGATATTATTAATTGCTAGAGTTTATGCAGAAATTTTCTTTATTGACATAGGTAGATAAAAATGGACGAATACCTAATCCATTAGCTCATTATAATTTGAATTAGTTGAATTGATTCTGACATTTTAATCAAACTCAAGATTTCTTGTATTTTATGCATATTTAAGATGTTGGTTTGCATGAATCAGATTTTTAAAATTATTTACGCTTTAGCCTAATATTATTCCATCTTCATTTAAGATAATGCAGTTTCAGATTATATTCTTGCATTCCAAAGTACGCACAAGAGACAACTTTACTTAACTTTTAAATTGTCTTAATAGCTGTGTATTAATTAGAAGTTTTAACGACTTCAGTCTGAAAGCAAGCAGATGCAGTTATTAAAACGTGTGATATTAAAAACAAAATTGCATTTAAGTAATAACAATGTTTTGAAATTTAATTTGTATAACTTTTAGTATTAAAATATTAAAATGTTCACTTACGGTTTTCCATATAAATGCAATGTGCATTTATTTCGTTTTAAATTTAATTAAAAATATTGAAACAAGTGCAATTTTTTTAAAGTGTATTGTGTGGTATTGTTCTTGCCAATGCTGTTGAATATTAGGTGCTAAAAGTGCTTCTATCCAATTGATATCTATGTAAATTCGCATAAACTCCCAAATATACGGATAAAATGATAGCGAAAAGTATTTGGAGCGATTTTAAATAACTTCACTATTTTTTGTTGGGTTTTGTGGATCGGAGGCGATCAAAATATCATTTCACGTCGGACCGCCATGTTTTTGTTTCATTCGAGAATTTAAATTCTGAATCATGGAAAATAATACAAAATAAACGATACTCATATTTGAATAATATAAAATGGAATCTGAATCTATATTTAATACAGTAGAAATACCAACGTATAATACCAACTATAAACCAATTTAAGCGGTGTAACTGAATTAATGTTATTTGCACCATATAAAATTAATCTAATCATAGTTGTATTCTGTTATACTAAAATATGCTATAATTGCTTACTATTGTGAAGCAGAAATTAATCTCATTTGTACAGTATGTTATGTACTACTGTACAGTTCAATCAAAGCTATAATATTATACTAGTTGGTGCCAATAGATACCGATTACCAATGCAATTTTTGAAATTGTCTATACAGTGCTTCGAGATGAATTCAGAAACGAACCAAAAGACGTAAAAGTGGCAAGTGGGGAGCCAGCGCTGCTCGAATGTGCGTCACCGAAAGGGGCACCAGACCCCTCAGTTCATTGGGTTAAAGATGGACGGACGTTAGATGTTGATGTCAATGGAAGGTATAATATTAATGCGAATTTGAATATTATTGATAGGTTATGAATATTCTATTAAGTACGCTAACAATAAAGTTATTGACATGCCAATATTCGATCCTTAATATATGCAAATATTGGCTAACTCTATGTATGTAAAATAACACGTATAATATCATTTTAGTATAGTTACTTTATTTTTGTCACAATAACTTTAAAATTAACAAATAGCGAAATAAGATGAAAATGTACCAGTGTATAAATTGAGAACCCTTTTCCAGGATAGCAATAGTAGATGGTGGTAATTTAAAGATTATCGAAAGTCTTCCAACCGATAGCGGTGTATATAAATGTGTGGCGTCTAATGTGGCCGGAGAACGACAATCTCGCCCTGCCACATTACTCGTATTACGAAGACCACATTTTCTAGTGAAACCTAATAATATAACGGCACTGATTAACCAGAACGTTGAGTTTCATTGTCAAGTAAGTGAGCTATAAAATTGCAACCGAAGATAAAGTCAATGCATGCATTCAGTTATGTTATTACGTTTTAGGCCTCACCAGAGTCAGATGTGTCAGTGACATGGTCTCGAGACAAAGGTCAACTATCTCCATATGCGATAATACGAAGAGGTTCTTTGAGAATTGATAGAGTGGTGTCTTCCGATGCTGGCACTTATACATGTCGAGCTGAAAGTCAAGCGGGAACTAGTGTTGCTAGTGCAACTCTTACTGTACATTGTAAGGATAATGATATCATAACTTATAAATAAAATCTTAAATTATATCACGAAAATTTATTTAAATTTCTCTGTGTTCATCGATGTCTTAACATATTTGTAATTTATAAAGGTTAAATATAAAAAATCGATTGCTTATATTGTTCAAAATATAACATCACGCACCTACGCAATTAAAAATATACAACTGTATGAACTTATCTTTTAGCTTTACCTCATTTCACACGTGTGCCTTCTGATCAAACTGCCTGGGAGGGAGAATCAGTTTCGTTTCCATGCGAAGCAGATGGTTCACCAAAACCAATCATATTTTGGACAATGGAGGGGTCTCAGGTGAAAATTTAACATCTTTTGAAATGATTTATTTCCGTCTGAGCTATTAATAACAATGATTGTATTAATGCAGGAACTCATATTTCCAAATTCAGAACACGCTTCGGGATCGCTTTATTTGAATCGAGTTTTGACTCGCCACGCGGGTAGATTGACGTGTGTCGCTGTCAGTGCTGCAGGAAGTGCATTACATACTATTACTTTACAGGTTAGAATCATAATAGGTTCATAAATAAATTAACTTAAAATAAAATGTCATTACTAAGTTCATATCTTTAATAACCCCATTACAAAGTACTTCTATGAATAAAAATTTATGTTTTTAGGTCTTAAGAAGAGAAGCAAATTCCTTTAATGGTAATCTTGAATCATCATCGCCTTATCCTGATTTAAATAAGCCTCAAAATCATCCGCCAATGACTCAATACGAACTCGTACAAGCCCGTAGATACTTACAACAAGATGTTCTAGTTTTAAGGAGAGTTGAAGGAATATCATCAACAACACTGAAAATTGTTTGGGATGTAAGCATAGAAAGCAATTAATCGCACAATAGCGAATGTTTATATTGAAAAGAGAAAAATTTATTATTTATAATTGTATTATTATTTTAGGTACTTACAGATTACAACGAATATTTAGAAGGCGTGAAAATATGGTTTAATGGAACATCTTTAAATAAACAACATGCATTAGAATTTCCAGACATACAAACCAATAGTAGTGTAGATAGTTTAATAGAATTAACTAAATTTGAGAATTTCACTATGACTACGGTTCACAATAGTGGATCGTCGAGCCACGTTCTAACAGGGTTGATACCATATGCCAAGTATAACATATTTTTGATGCCATTTTATAAGTTGTTACTTGGAAAACCGTCCAACATGAAGACCGGTTTTACTGAGGAAGATGGTAAATATTACCTTCATAGTTTTTCAGTATAAAATTCATGGCTCCTAGTTTTTATAATAATAATTAAATGATGTCTGTAGTTCCTGCAGCTTCACCGCAAAGTGTCACAGCTGGAGTTATAAATTCAACATCAGCGTGGATTCGTTGGGAACCGCCACCAGTTTACGCGTGGAATGGAGATATTTCAGGATATTTGGTTTGTGCACTTTTTTGATTACATAATTCATTCATCATAAGGTTTTCTTTCTATGTTTAAAATTGGAAATAATGGCTGTCAATTTTTGAATGATAATATGTTCTGTGTCTGATTGGTATGTGAATAAATTGTCAAAATTAATTGACTAGATCGAGGTGCGAGTGGGAGGAAGCAATAACGGTCGCGTAGTGGGTCAGATGTCTCTAGGCGCTCGTACACGCGCGGCTGCCGCAAGTTCCTTGCGCGCAGGGGGACGGTATATCGCTCGAGCCGCGGCGGTTACACGCCGGGGCCACGGGCCCTTCAGTGCTCCAGCGCAGATTCACATGCTGCCTACTCAGTCGCAGCGGCATTATGTGCAGTGAGTATACTTTAATTATTTGTTTGTTTTTTGCTTGTTTGGATTATATTCTTATGTAAAATGTACTATTTCTCTGCAAAAATAGGAAATAAGTAAATTTTTCAATATAGTTATGACTCACGGTAGAAAGGTATTTTTTTAAAAAGATAGAATTTCCTAAAGTACTTATGATGTGTAATTGCAGTCACATGCCAAAAAAAATTCTGCATCTTTTACATTTATTCAGAATAAGGATGGATGGTTCAGTTAAATAATCTTGTTTCAGAACGGAGCCAGCTAGAGATAAGGCAATCTTGTCAGTGTTCCAAGAAACTTGGCTTTTAATTTTAAGTTTGATTTTATTGGGAATTATTCTAGTCGGAGGTGGTATTATAATTTATTTACGACAAAAGCAATCGAAACAACGGAAGAGTCACAATGCAGCGAGTACGTATTACAGGCCCATATTCATTTTATTTCTCACATTTAGAGATATTAAGTAATACTTTTGAACAGGCACTCCAATTACGAATACTCAACAATGTTTGCTCGGCAAAGAAGCAGTGTGGATGCGAGAAAGGCCTTTGTACGAAACTAATGAGCCGCGCGTTGAAATGCTGAATTGTCATCAAAGTCTTTTACATGGTATGTCGCACATCATCATAATTAACGTTACTTTATCCTTTTTAAAGGCTTTTACTTGAATTGTCTCATGAGTTCATCGTTTTGATTAACATACGAAACTTATGAATGCTTTAAAGATTTGTATATTTCAATCAACTTGTGAATTAAAATCTTGATAAGATTTAATTAAGACTAAACTATTCTCTAATTTTATTTCATCTAGCCGCTTTTTTATTTAATATTCAATTCCATATTTATTTAAAATCTCGAAAACAAAACAAAGATTAATTTATAGGTAGCAATACTATCGGTACGATGACTATGGAAGCTGAATACAGTCTACCTCAACACGCAAGTGCTACGAGCAATATAATCCTACAAGAGGACAATAGGAAATATCCACCAGAACCGTATGCTTCCAGTGCTATATACAGCGAATTAAATTACCAGGTCAGCAGTCTGATTATTGTAAGATCTAATTTTTATTCTTTTTTAAACCTTTTCAATGAAAATATAATTTCAATTGTTGAAATCAAATTATTGTTCTTCGGTATGCCATTCCTTTTGTTTGTTTTTGGGAGCCTTCTTTAAAACGAATTTGATAAATTATTTTTATTTTTATTTTGACGTAGGACCATCACACAGATGCAGAAGATTCCTGCATCAAATGTGCAGTTAGTCCAGGGTCCTATGACAATAGTATGGTTAGATCGTTTGCGGATAGCAACCAGTATTCTAACGAAGAATGTTCCACATGCTGTAGAAGTAGTAGCAATAGTTCAACACTAACAAAGGACTATAGTGATATGACGAAATGTGGTAATGGCGATGACCAAGACATTTCAATAGAAGAATGTCCTTCGTGTAAAACTGCGCAATCTAAATCATCCAGTCAGCATGATGGTAACAAAGAGTGGACAGCAATTGCTGAGGTAGAATATGATTACCCTCAGTGGCAGTGGTTGGCAAGGGAGAACAGTTTCAGACAAGTATCTCAAGAACCGAGGTACGCGACTCAAGCAAGATCTACGAGGAGTGACCAGAACTGTAGAATGAATTTGTGTGATATTCTCCCACCGCCGCCGTATGAAAGGTTAGTACAGTTAGTACAAGAGTCAATTTCGTAATTAACATTAATAATGGATAATCGAAAAGTAAATAATAATCAGTAATTTCCAATAAATCTTATCACTCTTTACCAATTTTTTTGAACTTTAGGCAAAAATCTTTGTTTATCCTTGTTGTCAATGATGTAAATGTACTTTTTATCTCATCTAATTTTTTAACGCATTCATGACAGTTTAAATGTAATTTTCGCAGCAGAGTCATATTATATTCATAAAATTTGAAAATAACATGAGTTATAATTTAAACAGGGAATCGCCATATCGAGAAATGCATCCATACGGCACCCAAACTGGTGCCTCGGGCTGTTCAGGACATTCGTACCGGAGCTAACTTATTCAATTAAGAACAAAATATCATTAAAGTGTAATGAAAGCAATAATTATAATAAGTGTATATATAGATTGTATATTATGAAGTGCTAAGGATATCGTTACACCGCTGCACGAAGACGATTTTAATTGCTTTTGATCTCTAACGACTGTTAATGAAGTTTAATTATTCAATTTTTTGCCATAACTATGCTCAAATATTATAATCATGTTCTTTATAATCAATAGGTAACCTTGTTAGCAATATTTGTTAGTTGTTTTATCGGCGGTTGTACTGATGGTAACTAAGGGTTGTAGTTTTTGTGAATGTGTTTGCAAATAGACTGCTAAACTTAATGTAGTTGTTAGATTTTATCTCTCTCTAGTGACTGTGATATAGAATAATTTTGTAATTGCATTTTAATTTTGTACATAACTAGAAATATTTGATATCCTTATACAATTTTAACTTTAGTCTATTTATTATAATGTAGCGAAATCGTTTTCGAATGAGAACCAATTTCATAGTTACAAATTTTTCGATCACAGTTATAGCATTTTGTACTGAATTGAAATTCCTATATTTAAATGACAATTTAATTTGTATATTCTGGTACGTCAGTCAAGTTATTAAATGATAGTATATTTGAGAGTATTTGTTTTATTTTAACCCAGTTATTTTTAATTAAAACCTTTTCATTCATAAACAAATCATTTTTCTTATAACGTTATGAAAGTAGAACTATTGCATATTCATATTTTATCTCATTTGTTTATAGAGGTATTATTTTTATATTTATGGTAAGAAAAATCAAAGGTAGTAAAAGTCATACCGGATACAGCATAGAGTTCTTTAGCACAGACAGACTCTTCTTCATATTATTTTCTGAATAAACTGGATAGTAGGTCGCTGGAAAATACGTACTCGTAAGAAGTGAGATTTTAAGATATGCTTTTCAAAGGCTTTGCCTTTTTTGCCATTGAGCAAGAGCTGAATATTTAACAGAAAGTTCTTTGGACGTGAGAAACTAGGTAAATGAAAAAACTTTAACGGAATACAAGAACG
This sequence comes from Colias croceus, assembly GCF_905220415.1. Classification (NCBI taxonomy): domain Eukaryota; kingdom Metazoa; phylum Arthropoda; class Insecta; order Lepidoptera; family Pieridae; genus Colias; species Colias croceus. The sequence continues at coordinate 6,615,920 of NC_059546.1, forward strand.
GTTTTTATGAGCTTTGAGGAATAAAAAAACACTGTGCTAATTTTCAATAGGTGTTTTTATCACACTTTTTTATTCAATGCAGTAGGAAATTCTTCAAATTTCTTAGAATATTAAAGTCCATGGTACGCCAAATTTAAAACCAAGCTGGGAAATTCATCCTGCCGTATAATTGCTCTGTTCCAAATATTATGCTTCTCAGGGAAAACATTGTAACAATTAAAGCCTTAATCAACTTTTCTCGTAAATATCTAAATACGTTTGTGTGGGCATCGCAACCTGCGTGCAACCTTAGGGCGTTGCCATGGCAACAAGTTGGGTTTTCACCCCTATTGCACCCTTGTTATTAATATCTGTAATAATTAAACTTGATTGCATTTCGCACCAGGTGTTGGATGACGCCTCTTGTCAAGCGATCCTATTGTAAGTTTTAATGGAGACGTTTTGAAAAGTCATTACAGATAATCTAATAAAGCAGCGGTAGGTTGAGTTCATTATAATCTGTTAGATTGATTTTTGTTTAGGGTCTTTAATTTTTAATGCATTTTTATTGTCTTTAGTGAATGTTATGACTATTAGGGTATATTTACAATTTTCTGAATTCCAAATTATGTTAGTTAGTTATAATAAAACTAATGATTAGTTATTATTAAATCTCTGTATATTAATTTGTCCGTAGCATTCATCTAATTTAATTTTAAGTATACCTTTTGACTTGTCTTTTTCAGCCCACGAAAGAGACGTGTCTCTTGATCACATTTCATAAAATTCATGTTCCTTTGATTTTTATTTTCTTTATTAATCAACACTCCCCTACGTGCGATTTCAAAGTAAAGAGCCCTCTGTCGTGTCGCTAAGTCAAGTGGTAGCTTGACAGAGAAAAATGGAGATGCGGTACGGGGATGAAATTTTACCTTTGTATTTTGATGTGTTTTGTATGAATTTACCGGGAATTGTGGCTTTTAATAAAAACGGGGACGGAGAATTGTATAAATGAAATGCTGTGTGGTTTAAACTTATCTAGGTTTGAGTTGTTATTAAAAAATATTGCAAAACACAGCGATGCAATAATTATTTAAAACTGTACTATTAGATAAAATTCAATCTCTTTAACACTTTTCTAGATTCAGATGAAGTACTGATAAAGTAGCAATTCCAATACATCAAACTTACTTATTACAAGATATACATTCAATCTATCCGTACTCCCTCAAGTCACGAATTTTGGAAAATAATTATAAAACTTCACGTAAAATTACAAAATACCTAGCGAGGGTGCATGAATTATCCATTACACAGCGGCTGAAAGTACTTTTAGAACCATAATTCGTACCGGGTTCCGTATATTTATAACCATAGATAAGGCCTACAGATGGCTGTGGAGTTTTCCTTCCCAGTTCCCCTAATACTTGTTGAATTATGGTTTCCAATTTCGCCATGTACTCAGGTACGCAGTGTCTTTGAGGTATGGCCGGAATATGTTATTTGATGGATGGTGTGATGCGAACAGATTGAGTGTGAAATCGAGCACTGGTATTTAGAGACAGATATCATAAAGAGCAGGTTAAGACTGAAGTTGAAAGAGATTCTATAGAAAAGATTACTTGATAATCACTAATGTAATTAACAGTTGCAGTAAAGGGACAAATTAAAAGTTTTTTAGTTTTATGGAAGTAAAACAACATTCTTTTCGCTACGAATCAATTCGTAGTTTGCATATTTTGCAAACATAGCATTCTTTAGGATATCTAACTAAATATTTATCATTAAATTAATCTTTAATCTTATCTTGTCGCCTTTTCAGTTTGTTCAATATAAATAACTGAATTAATAACCAACCAAACTTGTTAGCAAGATAGATAATTATAACAACAGGGTAGTTTACTTCTGCAAGTCTTGTGCCAACATACAAATGGGTACACTTACTATTTATTCGAGTTTAATTTGAAGGCCATTAGATGCGTCATTCATGGAATGGGAAATCAACGTAGAATTATGACATCGGTGACGGTGTACGCAACGCGGGAGTCACGCAATGTTCAACTTTTGGTAATTTATAATGGCGTATAAACCATGACTAATTTGGGGGACTATATCTATACTAAACTAGCTATTATTTATTGTTTTATAACTACAATCTTATACTCAATAAATTTGTCAACATCAGTCAAATATTACTAATACTTTTATAGAGTGCATTGCTTATAATAAGAATATTTGTAGTTTATTTTTATATTGTGTAGTCGATCCGATATTTTATACTATTTTGATAGTTACGCATTTCTAATGCATATTTATGAGGTATAAATGTAACGTGCTAATAATTTTGAAATGGCAAGATTGCTAGCTCAGATCTAGAATATAAATCGATAGGTTTCGCGGCCACTGTGTTTATCCAATTAATATGTCTCTTGCAGCGTATATTAGTAAATGTAAATTAGATATCGTGTATAACTTGTTGATAAGATGTTAGCAGTAAATGCGATAATAATTGCTGAAATCAATTTCTTTAGTAATGCGGAAACGCTAAATTGCATTTATAATTATTATTGAAAGAAATAGTACCTTGGGTATTAGTTGAGGGGGTCATAATCCAAATGACAACTAGGTCTTGAAGATATAATTATCCAATAAACACCATGTAAAGATTATTATATATTCTTAAAAGATCTATTCCTGTGCCTATGTGGAACAGAAAATTTACAGTAATCCTTAAATATTTTGTTCATTTTATTCTGAAATTTTAAAGCCACCATCATTATTTTGTGTTATTCATTAGTAGCCATAACTAATACGAAAGGAAAGGGATGTCAAAACGTAGCGTGCTATTTGCATGCGCAATTCTATTACTCAACTGTTAAATGTTAAGTTAAATATAAACTATTTATCGTCACTGATTCACGCCAATGTATTCTCAAAATAAGATCAGTAAGTCTTTGACACGCAATCTGCTGCAAATACGTATCGCTTTGAAGTATTAAGAAAGCCTTTCCATTTCCGCAGATTGCACTGGTTACAAATAATTCTCAAAATTAAAATGTTTTGAACCAAAAAAGTCAGTAAAATTGGATAAATAAATTTCTAAACATATAACATTGTTATAATATAAAGATAGATATGTTTATAACCATTTTATATACAAAATGGTTAGGCGGTTATTTCGTTGCGCCAGAAATTCGCGGATATTTTCCTGTAAAATTTGCGTTGCATTCATGTCCCAAATGTGCATTATTAACCAAAATTGTTTTATCCGAATCTAAAATAAACACCGTTATTTGGTTTGAACACATTACACATAATTATCTGCATGTATTGATTACAAGGACGTCTGATTAATTACATCATTAGTTCTAAACCTAGACTGCCTACACAGTCGTTACAATATCTCTTCACGATACACAAATGTGCGGCGATCAATTTCAACGAATTCAGATCGTTTCCACGTATACAGTTGAATTAGCTGGCGCAAGAGGGCCCTTACTTTATCTACAGCCATATTTTTAAGTAAATTACAAATAGGTACGGGGTGTTCGAGGCTCGTGCCATCAGTTGTCGTGCGTGTTATCGCGACAGGGGGATCGCGAATACCGCGTGCTTGTACAGACTAAATAGTAAATTTTGTTTCAGTATACCACAGTCTAGTAAAGCTCTGTTTGTTCATTGTTTTTTTTTTTTTGTATGGGTTGAATTTTTTCGGTTTTAGTGGATGAAAAGAGTGTGTACCTTATGTTATATGTCTGTCTGTAATGATAATATCGTATGTCTAAAAATGTAATGTTTATAGTCTAGTAACAATCAAAACTACAAAGTACAATAAAAATAGGTATATAATTTCATCCTCTTTCCTTTTTTTAGAGATTTCTATGATTAAACTACTTACGTATTTCATTGTAATTGGGGCCTTGCAGATTTTGCAACAAGATATATTCAAAATATTACGAGCATTATTTTATATTTCATAAACTTATTCTGTGGCAGCATATTTCCCGGACTCGTACACTGTACGTGTCGGCGTCGGAAACAAATTTTTTCGTCTAGTCTCCCCGTCGCATTTTCGAGTTTCCTAGCCGACAGTTTTTTCCCTTTCGGCGATGATAACAACTGCTATTTCGGCCGACACTGGAGACGTGATAGTTTGATAATGTCTTGGAAATGGAGTGTTTTATAAAATAAGTTGGAGCGGGGAAGAATGGAAAACTGATAAAATTTTTAAACTGCCACTCGAGTTTAATTATAATGCATTTTCCTATAATTAACTTTAAATACCCACTACCTACGTTAAAAGTATCAAATTACTACAGAAAAGAATATAAAAAATGCCGACTTCTGATGTCAATATTCATCTTTCAGTAAATATACCATTAACTTTAATTAAAGAAATTGAAAATATCTTACCTTCTTCAAAAATAGATATTAACATTTCATAATACACCTGTTTCTTTTTGAGTAATAACAAAGTCCACATTTTACGCTATGATAAATTCAGATATTTAAGCGAAGATAAGAATAAAACACGACATTTAATTTCCACAATTTGAACAAAGCGTTCTCACAAGAGAAATCTCTGGCAGCAGCAATTTTTCTTCGAAATAAAGGAATAAAAATGAAATGCGCGTCTTTGCGATCGGCCATGTTTGTATATTCAGCGGTTTGAAACAAACCAACTGCTTCGAGCTCCTCCGAGTGCGCTCACCGGGTGGTCTATATCATTTTAATGTATGTATATAAAACAATGTATTCCAAATATTGTACAGAACGGCTTTACAGACAAAGAACGTGTTGAATTTGCATGTAAAATTCTATTTTAGTTAGAACGTGCCGTATGTATTATCTAAAATAAAGCACCTTTCCCATATTTTAACCGGGACTAAAAGGTTTGTGTTATGAATTTATAAGTTTTTGTAAGTACTATGTGTTCATTGAAGTGATTTTGTTTATAGGTACTTAATTTTGCTTGAATTTAACCTTTTTTTTTTTTTTTTTTTTTTTTTTTATAGTGGGGAAATCTTCTTAGATACCCCCGGCTCCCGGGGATGGAGCCGTGGTTATGTCGGATTTTTACCGACTAAAACCCCACTCTGTTCCATCGCGCTGCTTTGGACGGAACTGCGGGAACGGTTACGACTCTACCGCGTGTCCCGCCCAGCAGATGCCCGTTTCCAGGCCCACCACTAGAACCCCCCTCGCTGGCGGCTGCTGGAACGAAGGCTTACGCCACCAACGCGCAGACAATGGATCTTTCCCCGCTCCATCATCCGCGTTCCCCCGAACCCCCGACCCCAATACCGTCCGGCCGAAGGGTGCACGCCGGAAGGTCCTCCGATGTGTGAAATACATACACGTCGGGGGACCCTTCGGCGCACTTTTATAGAGATTACCTCGCAGCCCCCACCTCACCAGAGGTGGCGGCCCTCGGTCCGGCCCCACGGACCGGATTACGAGTTGGCAGACAGCCGTTTTACAGCGGCCGCCGCCCCACACCTCTCTGCAGGAGTCTCCGCACGTCATCACAATGACGCGTCGGGATCCCGCCCTCCGCTGCACGGCGTGGCTTGCTAAACCAGCGAGCCAGCCGCGCCGCGACCTCTGGCCGCCATCCACCGCCGCATAAAAGCCGGCTCCTCTCTGGTCCTCAAACAGGACCTCTGCCGTCGGGTCAGTCGAGGCCTCCCAACCCCGACTGCCGTTCAGCGCCATCCTTGCCTAGCGGACACGGTGTCCGCCAAGCCACGACCTCTGGTCGCCATCCCACGCCGCACACAGCGGCCGCTGGGCCACACCTAGCCCTGGCCGTCGGGCCGGTCGAATCTCCCCGACTCTAGACCAGCCGTTCAGCCCCTCGCTGGTCCAATTTCGCTTCACTCAGAGGGCCATAACTCTGAGCTACTGAGCCCCTCCGCCGCGACAAGGCCTGGACCGTTGGGGGGGCTTGAATTTAACCTGCTCATTTATACTATGTATATAGTGAGATAAATGATAAGTATTGTAGTGAACAAAAAAGAAACCGAATATTTTGTAACCATTTTAGCTTTTTTATTTTAGCAATCGTTTTTTTTTGGACATGGTGGTATTGATAGGTAGGTATTGGTAGGTACTATCAATTGAAAGGTGCGCAACGTCTTTTAGTACAGAAATCCAAAAACCCAAAAGACAAAAATCCATAGACTAGAATATAATTAATAGCAGGAACAAATTAGTGAACATTCAAGGTAAATGTAGAGTAAAGATTAGTGTAATACCTATTTGATATCAAAGTAACGAATGAATGTATCGCACATCGCTCCACATTCGCACATACGAAAGGATATTGAAAGGTGTTGTTTACTCCAGACATTAATTTATGCACACATTGTCACCAGCTTTATTTAGACGGTGATTAATGTAATTTATATTGACTGTCAATGTGCAAGCGAACTGCGGACAGAGGAATGGTAATAAAATGAGCTATTTTATGTCGATCCTTGCACTCACTTTGAAGTGAATGTTGTGCAATGAATCGATTACGGACACGTCAGATGGAATAAATCAAATACTTAACGAGTTGATAAACAATGTCGGCCATTTCGTTATTTGACAAACACTCCACATGTAATGGTGCGTTACAGATGACAGCCGAGATGTTGTAAAACTCTTGAAGTATTTGTTTAGCGGTTTTTTTCCGGATGTTGGTAGGCTCTAAAAATGCTGATTAATTCAACGTTTGTTTTTTATTTCGGTAATAGTTTGTTTTATGTTGTGTGCTATTTTCCTTCATTTTTATATTATGTATTTTCATTGTTATTGTCCATTTGTCCATGTTCGATATAGGGAATAATACTTTATTTTCATTACCAATCCTATAAATGGGAAAATTTATGACGTGCACTGTTAAAAATGCATACGTATACTAATAATATTTGATATTATATTATGATCATGTTATTAAGCTTACCTTCTTGCCAGGATGTAAGTACGGATAGACAAAATATATCATTTATTATTCAGCATACCCCGAAATTCTCTTTATATAAAGGTGCATAATATATAACGACCAAAGAGTAGACTTAGTAAGGAGATCACGAGGAAAAAGGCACTTTACTGCTTTCCATATCATTTTCTTACATATGATTATCCGCTTCCTTTACAGGACATTGCCTCGTGTGAGAAAATGTTCTTAATAAGATTGCCAGGTAATGAACAACACACCGTCGCTTTCCTATTAAAAAAAAGTCATTCCATAACGAGAACATAAAGCTAACTCGAACATAGCATTGGACCGTTTTAACAGCACTCTCAAGCAGGAATGCCACTAAATGCCAGGTGGATCGCCTATTAAGACACGCTCTTCGCAATAAAAAAGCAATTACTTTTAAAAATATGCATACGAATAGTTTCCTGATCATAAAAGTCACATTTGAATACGATGTATTGAGCGATGACACGCGCATAATTTGTGCGCACGACTCTGCTCTTAAAAACTTTCGAATGCGAAAGGTTGGTTTGAAGGCATAAATCGAATGGGTTAAGGGTTATTATCGTTCAGAGTGCTTGCTTTAATTGTGTCGTGTCACATGCAATGAAGGGGCAGGTTGTTATCACCAGGGGTCTGTCGGGTTCTTAGACACGAAGGCTTCCCGCTGCGTGAAGCGAGGAACTCCAAATCGATAACTCTTTAAAACAGTGAAGATATATTGATGTATTAACTCATTAAAATGCAAGCAGCCAAAGGTTATACAACCGAATGTCTCGATCGAAATGAGGTGATTATCAAAAACGTATGGTTCGTTTGATGTTCTGTTTACACGATGTTAACGTCGAAATGGGAGATAAACAAGCATAATGCATTGAAAGTAAACACGTTAGATCATATTTATTTTTCCTTAAAAAACATTACAACATCAAACTTGTTACTCAATAGTAAAGATTATATTCACAACTGATAGGTTTTAATAATAATCTATTAAAAAGTATCGATGTGAATTTATATGAAAGTATCCATCTTTTAAGACGGTTACATTTTCTCCTGGGAACTGTAGAAAAATTACTCGTTGAAATTAATTAAAGGCAACCGGAACAGACGGTTTGCAGAGGAGATGAAAAACCGATTTCCCTACGGTGAACTTAAAAGAAAATGTCGCTAAAATCTGTATTACTGAAAATATTACCGTCATTTTTATTGTATGCGATTGTTTTGAAATAGCTGTAAAACACTGCTTTTAATTTATGTTTTATTTATAACAATCCCTTTGAATTCGTTTTTAACGTTTAAGTAACAAAGAACATACATTTTTTATTCTGCTGTGTTTACATGAGAAAAGGTTTTTACACAATGACATACATATTTTATGCAAGTTTCTGTAGTTATTCTGTGGTACTCAGAAAGGAATATGCATTTAAAATATCCTTTTTACAAACTTTTCTAGATAATGAAAAATGCTACAAAAACATTTTCTCAAAGATTCCGTTTTCATTTATGGTATTTTATTCCAAGAACTGCAAAGCCATACCTACGAAGTAGCTTAAAAACGAAAGGTCATATCGTATAGTTATTTTTGGTTATTGTGCGGATAATTAACAGTGATAGCGCTTAATCAGCAAGGGTCTAGCGGAAGTTTCGTTCATTAATGTAAAGCAACGAGCGTATCGGCCTTTGGGATTAGGGCACGGAATAAGGGATAACGTCCTGCCTCTAATGGGACTTGTTAAAGAGGTCACGATTAACGCCTTAGAGGTATAACTATATTAGTTATAGCACTTGTTGTTTACTGATCGGTGTTTGATCAAAATAAGGAACGGACAAGGGCCAAATGCCAAGCATGTAGTTTTGACACAATATCGTAATACAATGTTAACACTGGTTAACACCCGTGTTTAATTTTATAGAGTAGTTGCGATTGCGAGCTTTCATAATAATTTTATGGTTTGGTTGTATGGTTTTTAAAAATGACTATTATTATCTGAGACAAGCTATCATTTTAGCAATAATACATTTTTTACCTTTGTCAGTTTAATTATACATTTTTTTTTTATTTTGACGAAATTTTATGACGTAGCTTTACAAAAATATAAACTTTACGAAATCAAAGAGATGCTCCCTAAACAAAGTGGCTTTGATTCTATCATTGTTTACATTTGCATTATCGCCATAGGTTATCTTGTGATAATATTTGAATTTGTACTACGTAAAGGTATAAAATGAACCCCCAAGCGAAACAGGAAGGGCTTAGCGCAATAATAAGCCCGCGCCATTTTCCATCCTCGAGCCTTGTGGAAACTCCACAAAGCCGGGATTAAAAACCCAAAATGATACCACAACAGGAAACAAACATTTTCAGTGCTATATTTCAGAATTTCAGAATTTTATGTGAACTTATTCGTTGTTAATTTATTATTAAAAGTGTCCCATTTGTTCAAAAATATTAATTTTCTGTTATTATTTATTGGTAGTTATTATTAATATCAAAATTTATTAATGATTATGATCCAATGATTGCTTTTATTTTATGGATTCTTAAAATAGAGGGTTTTCACTGAAATTTCAATAACATAATAATATGTACAATGTATGTCTACACTAATATTATAAAGAGGAAAACTTTGTTTGTTTGTTTGTTTGATAGTAATGAATAGGCTCATAAACTACTGGACCGATTTTAAAAATTCTTTCACCATTCGAAAGCTACATTATCCACGAGTAATATAGGCTATATATTATTACGCTAAGACTAACAGGAGCGGAGCCACGCGGGTGAAACCGCGCGGCACAGCTAGTAATGTATAAGAATAATTTTAACAAAAGCACGTCGTACATACGTAACAAATCGTATATACAGAGAGTTTCAATACCAGAATTATTATAGCAAATAATCATACTCAACGACGTAATGTTTGAACTAGCTATGAGCAGTGAGGAACAGTAGACATGATATAATAATTATAAATAGCAATGAGTAATATATTGAAAGAATACGATCCTAAGCGATCTTTGACCTGAGGTCAACGTCTTATCTCCGAGCTTTCATTGTATTCATCCGGTGACCACATGTGACAGTAATTGTATCGTCCTCGTTAGCGCTTAATATACGGTATTAATTATTACCATAATGAGAGATCATTGACTGGCTGATTGCACTTAGTGTCGAGTTATTGTAAACACACCTTGCTGAAGACGCGATGTTTTTATGACGTAGTTCCCGTTGAATTCTTGGTTGTACTGAATTGCTTATCGTGGTCTTGGTATACTTAAAGGTTATTTTTCGTGGAGTTTTTTTCGGATATTGTTGTATGTTTTTAAAAATTGTTATATGATTTATATATTTTTTTAATGTGATAGTCTGTTCTCTTGCGTTCACCCCTACAAGAGTTTATATTGACGCTATAAATTGTTTTATACTTTTTACAAAATAGCAAAAAATAAGCATGCATTTTTATCTCAGAGACAAATGATTATTTTACAAGGATGTCACAAAAGGTGTCGGCTAAAAATAAAGTACAAAAATTCATCCTTTTACATAGCTCATTGTAACAGTCCAAGATTAGTCCATGTTTTACGTCTTAATGAAGATTTTAGCTATTATCCTTTAAAATATGAGCCTAATCTTTAAAGGAAAATTTTCGTTAGATTACCTCATGAAACATGAAGATGGAAGGCTCCCGTCAAGAGTTAAGCCATCAGAGTAACGTAAATAATTAAATTTCAAAGGAAAAACGTTCTAATCCCACCCACAATTTATTAGAAAGGCCTTTTCAGCGGGTTTTCTTGTGAAAAATCGGCCCATTATGAGAGAAGGGCGGAACAGTGGCCGTATTTCAAAACAACACATTATTGTTTTCTTCTCGTTTTGCTTTAGTTAAACCAAGTTATAAATTCTGAAAGAATAGCTTTAGCCGTTTTATTAGGGTAGACTGGGTACGGTTGTGACAATTTTCAAATGATTGACTATAGCTTTTTATTTATGCTATTATTATGAACAAAAAATGTATTCTAATGAAGTTTATTCATTGCTTAACGTATAAAACATGAAAATATATGTCTAAATCAAATGGTTAGTTCATAAAATGAAATTTAAAAAAAAAGGTAAATTGTCACAACCGTACCCACCCCAAGGGCGGTTGTGACAGTACTGGGGGTCAATAGTGACACGATGAAAATACTTTAATATGATCACAAAATAAGATAAAAATACTCTAAAATGCCAATAAAACACTTTAATTGCAAAAAATATTTAATTATTTTTATATAATAATCAACTAAATTATACTTTCCTAACAAAACAAATAAAATCTTTGAACATTTTAATTTCTTACAACATATAATGCACTACAGGATCTTTGGTTACAATCAGTAGTCTTCATTAGTACAGCCAGTCTTCATCTATACCCACTATTTAAGTACCTTAAAGTATTTATAACAGTCTGCACTTAAAATTAGTTAAAGCGGACTTAACAAATATAATATATTAATCATGTTCATAATCACATTAGAACTTAAACTCCATTCTATTTTGAAACTAAACTCAAAACATAACAACGTGCTCAAAATCTTTTAAACAGGAACTCAAATATTTTTTTAGAAATGTAGCATGTGAAAATTTATAAAAGTAAGTTTGACAACTAATCTAATCCGACTCATCACAGTTGTGACAAATATAATACCGACTACCATTTGTACAGTCTACATGGGCCCAAAGGTTACACTTTATTTGGCATTTAATCCATTTTTCGCCAGGCCTACTTTCAGAATATGGACCAAGGCACACCAAACAAAAATATTCTTCTTCATCTGATATTGACGGTGATTGTTTCCTTTTCGTTACTTTACCTTTTCCTTTTCCTTTCGGCTCATTGAGATTTTTTTTGATGCCCTTTGCCTTCAGTCGTTTTTCTTTTGCTTCATATTCTTGCCTGACTGCCTCTTTTTCAGGCGTGTCCGTGTAAATCGTAGACTTCTTGGTTCTAGGTCCTCGCGTTTTTCTTTGGGAAGCTTTTGGAAAGGGCCGAACAATTTCAGGAGAAAAAACTGATGGTATGGCAGAAGTAGATGGTTGAACATTGCTATTGCTGGCATTATCGCGTTTTCGAATATACCTTAATAGTGACATGCGATTAACATCATGCATTTCCGCAGCTTGTCGCAAAGAAGTCCCGCGTTTAGTTTCTTTGTAAGCATCTTCATACTGATTCAAGCTGCACTGTGCTCTTGTAGTCTTTCGTTTGCGTATTCTAGGCATCTAAAACAATAAACAACCGCTTTTACTTATGTCACAACCGTACCCAGTAAAAATGTCACAACTGTACCCACAGATCGTTTTAATAAAAGAAACACCACCACGTCAAAACAAAATAACCTACAATAAATGTAACCACTGATATTACACTGCTACTATTTGATTTATATCGATGAACAACACTCAATACCCTATCAGTATACATGTAATAGCAATTACGAAATAATAATGAATCAAAATACTTACTTTTTGCGTTCAAAAATCAAAATGTGCTCCTGGTCACGTACACGGTACACTCTGCGCGTCGGATGACGCAATACTGTGACACAGGTTGAGACGTGCAAGGCGCCCGTCTTTCCCCTTGCACGCCCCCCGCTAAATCCTATATTTTCGACAATACAGCGACTGTCACAACGGTACCCTGGCACAACCGTACCCAGTCTACCCTACTCTCGTTAAACGGAAAGAAGTTTTTAAAAGTAAAAGTTGAAATTTTATTAACTTGTGAAACGAGATTATTATCAAGATAAGTAGTTACCTAAACGATTGATATTATTGTAAATTTAAAAATTAATTAGGTGAATTAAAAAATTCATGTATATATAATGTAGGTGGAAATCAGAGACCTAAAATTGTAATGTACAGAAGGAGAAGGTACCTATGCTATTGTATTATGTACAATGTTTATGGAACCTAAAAATATATTATAATCCTAAACCTCCCTCTTCTTATTCTTAAATCCCATATTTTAAGAAGCATCATTTATCTTTCTTATCTGTATTTTTTGTTTCCACATAACTTAATTAGCGTTCTCTCATCCCTCGATTTATAAATAGTAAATACAGCATTGTAAATCAGTGCAATAAAGCCCTCAGAAAAGGAAAGATAATTCACGCGTAAATAAGAATCCATACGCGCCTTCCAATCAGCTTAACCGTAAAAAGGAAAAAGATTAAAACTATTCACGGTACAAATGAGGCGCATGAAATTATTTTTACGATTCACTCTCTCAATTAGAGCCAGCACCGACATAAAGTGTCAGTGTTATTTAAATTTACTGGTCCAATTAGACTCGCCATCATCACTGATGGAACCGTGTCGTAGCTTCCCTTATTAAGAATTCTATAATTAAAATTTATGGCCGCCGATGTGAAGACTATGCAATAATAGCTTAATAAAATACCTGCTTCTAGCAGTCGTGTGGAATGTTATTGTGCATTTTATGATCAGCGATATAGTGTCGACAGGTTTGATTGTCCGAATCAAGGTTTTTAAGGTTAGAAATTAAGAAGTTTTATTATTAAAAATGTATAGATTTGATACGAAATACGAATTCTAAAAATTGTATTTGGTGGTTTATTATGTGATTACAATATTTAACATAACTGAAATGTAAAACAACTGTATGTTCAGAATAAATTATAAACTTCCTATATTCATTTTAATGTAAAGTAAACCATATTTTAAAATAAAATCAACTGAAACATACTTAAAAAGCACGTTGTAAAAGAATACGAAACCGCGGAATACATTATGAAACGGAATAAACAATAACTCAAGCTCATAACAGATACTATGGCATAAAAGCATTGTCTAGAAAACACATATCTCATAAAGTTAGTTGGCGAGCAAAACATCCAGTTGGCATTTACAATGTAGCATTTTGGCATTCGGGCGAAAACTATCAGTGTAATAGAATGAATCTTGTTTGGAGCACTTCTTAAGAGACATCGATGTTGTATCGAACACAAAAAGGCTATAAATATAGACATTGAAGCTCGGAGAGATATCGTACCCTTAGATGTTATAGTGTAAGAACGACACTTAAATTCTTAATGGTGGTATTCAATTAACCTTGTATTTAATCGACGTTTCACCCCAATTTTTTACGTATATGTAAACTCAATTAATCAATTAACAATGAATTTATGTAAATATTTTTACAAAATGAACTGTTGAAAATATTAAATTTAGAACAATTATAAAGTAAAACAATTCTAATTAATTAAGAAGTAGGTAATAAGAAATAGTAGTAGGAAAAACACTTCTGGACTTAGGAAACACCTGATGCATGTGATCTTATCAAAAATCTTATTATTCAATGTTGGACGTGAAGGAATTATCCTATTATTTATTTGCATGGGTATAATTCAAGACGATACGCTTTAATATGTTTTCATTGTTAAAAACATATCATCTAAAAATAAACATCAACATTTTCTCGATAATCATTTTCCGAACAATTTTTAAATTAATTGTTTTAAGCATAAAAATATGCAACTTCCTTGCGGATTTTACAATTAACTCAATATATTTTCGACGGATGTGCCAGGATAATTTTATAATGTCATAATGAATTCGTAGAAAACGTCTCTATAAGAATAATGATCCGAAATAGCTTTTGAGCGCGGGTTAAACATGCTTAGGTCACGCTTACGGTGTTTAAATTTATACCTCATAATTGTCGGCATAAAGTTGTCGCATGAAATTTCTATCAGAATAAAATTGTAATTCATTATAATAAAAGTTGATGCTGTCAATTTCTGGATGAATGCCAGTTTAATAAAGCACTGCAGTGCGGTTGCAATGCCAATCATTGTGGCATATTTTTGGAGTTACATTTGCTCTGAAAAATAAAGCGGAACATTTTATTTATGAGCGCGATTTAATAAGCGGTTTCCAATAATAAGCATGCAATTGTAGGTAATTGAAAATAAAGGAATAATTATTTATATTTTATGAAACCATGTAGTACATACTTGTGCAGATAGTTAAAAATACTGATGAGGTTGAAAGGAATGCAGAACCTGGACTCTGAGTACATCTGTGGAAAAATAGTGTTTTTTTTTTATTAATTTGTATATAAATGTATCGCTTGAAATATCATTTATTTATCTGATTAGAACCCACTCACTTTAAAATGTCACCGAACTTTTTATATCATTCAACCGCCCGCCGCTCTTACCAGTCAATACAATAATAACATTTATTTACTGCCGTTTTTGCTAAAAAAATTATACACACCCGAATTTTACAACAGTTGTTTAGACATAATTTACCAAAAATACCATCGCTTTCTTAACCATAATATACAGGATGTCTGCTTTATTAGCGCCCGGAGTAATATAATTTTCCATGTTTTTCTTCCATTGTCGATGTAGACACAATAAAAGCAAGCTGGGCCGTTAATCGCACAGAGTAGCCCCGTTCCGTAATTAACTTTGCAGCGAGCAGAGATTTACGCGCAACTCCGGGCACAATTAAATTTGCATAGGAAATTGCACAGAATAAGCTAAGAATAAGTTTTCCGAGTATATAAGTAAATTTGAACACCCTGTGGTCATATTACGGCAACGTCCGTCAGATATAATTTATTAGTGTATCTTTTTTGTTAGTTTGGGTAAGATGCACTCTGTGGATTTCCCCACAAAAAAAATTCGCTCGGTGTCAATTATTTTCCTTCAAGATCCAGTAAAAAACAATGTAGCTGATTTTTATAGGGACTTGAATAATGAATTCGTTTTCAATTTATTTTAGTAAACAATAAGTTTACCGGCATTGCATGATAGAGTACTTACGTATCTAAGTTTGTACTTAGCTACGTACAAATAAAGAGTACCTACTCACGAGTAGTATCTATATTATTTGTATTTTTACCACTACGTTAGTTCGGTTATAGTTTCGTACAAAATATGGGAAGCTTCCCATAAATGGTAGTACACGCATTTCTTTCTATTGTGGAAACAGTATGAATGCAAGAATACAATATAAGTGGAGCAAAAGTTAAGACCCGGCGAGCGCTCTCGTAAAATAGCGTAAAAATTATACTTTTGCATTTAGATTGTCTGCATCGCATGATGTTGTTCACCCCCAACGGTCTTGTGGTTTTATAGCGGCGTGAACTAGTGTTGTACTAAAAGCTTTCACAAAACCAGCGGGAAAATAAGTAAGAAAAAACTGTTTGTAAATGAAGATGGTATATGGAATAAAATGATTGATTAGCTAGTTGATTATGGATATTTAAATACGTACGTAGTTTAATGAAGGAAAAATGGTTACCAATTTATAATTATAATCGTAGTAGTATTCATTGCAAACAAATAAAAGATTCAAACAAATAAATTCTACATGTTTTTCTCTACTATGTAAGCCCCTAGCTTCGTAGAAAACGTAAAGGCAGTCGATGCAGCACATCCCTACCTTCGCTGGGTATTTTTCATATTTTACGATGTTTTGAATTTACGCCTCTTGTGAGGAATGGTTGTGGCGATTCCGTCGTATTCTCGTCACGTAGTCGATTTTCATATTGCACTTTCAATGGACCGTAAAAGGTATGTGTATTTGGTGAGCTTCAAGAGTTTACAGTGTTTGTTTATGTGGTTATAATACTTTATGTGCTGCTTGTGATGTATGTAATGGTAGGGCATGCCCTTTTCACTGGAACGGAATTCTATTTATTGTTTAACTTTGGTTACAAATTTGGCTGATGCGTCTAATAATTATTAGTAGAACTGATTGTCAACAAAATAACCGCTACAAGTAAGAATCTTAAAAGGTCTGATTGATTCTTAGGTAATAATTATTAGTAGATATGGTTGTCGACAGTGATGTAAAAATATTGGTTCTAACTTCCAGCACATGCAAACATGATCTCATTCTTGACGTAACCTGCTTGACTTACCCCAAAAATATTAAGTTTTTTAACTTTTGTTCGCCTCTTTTACATTTTATCTCAAGGGTACGTTAAAGATTGATCCTTAAGACTTGCCATTTTGGAACTGTTATTAAATTAAGGGCGATTTATTTGCATATTAATGAGGGCCAAAGTTACTTGAAACTAATTGGAGTAGGATTTAAATAATTTCATCAATTGAAGGGTTGTTGTGAAGTAAGGCTGAAAAAATATTTTCATAGCAAGGATTTTAATGAAAATATCATAAAAATACATCATCACTACATAGTATAAAACAAAGTCGCTTTCTCTGTCCCTATGCCCCTATGTCCCTTTGTATGCTTAAATCTTTAAAACTACGCAACGGATTTTGATGCGGATAGAGTGATTCAAGAGGAAGGTTTTAGTATATAATTTATTAGGTTTTAGACAAAACGGGCGAAACCGCGGGCGGTAAGCTAGTATAATAATAAAGGCACTTCTTTGATATATGTAGCTGAGAGTTAAATAAAATACATTTCAACTTTCTCAAATTGAAACTCAATTATATCTCATATCATCTTATCCCCATAAAAGTAGGAAGATCCTCAAAAAGTAATATCTCCGGACATTAAATGTATCCTTTGTCATAAAATACTTATTACATATCGGCCGGGTCCGTTATAAATATTTGAAGGAAATCGAAAACAAAGACATTATTCAAACATAAATCCCGCTTGGACAGCGTATGGTAAGAATACGTGAGATGTGATATCAGAAGAGAAAACTCATAAATCCATCCATAATAAAATATTAATGGGACGTGGATCCATAAGTCACAAAATTATTCACATGTTATACGTTATTTTCAATATTTTACCGTTGCTTATAAGCTGGATATTCTTGTATAAATACTATT
Organism: Colias croceus; assembly: GCF_905220415.1. Taxonomy (NCBI): domain Eukaryota; kingdom Metazoa; phylum Arthropoda; class Insecta; order Lepidoptera; family Pieridae; genus Colias; species Colias croceus. The sequence goes on from NC_059546.1 coordinate 6,633,693, forward strand.
GTATTGATCAATATTAATAGACGCGTAGTAGCTATAAATGGTATTATAATACAGACAATAAAATCTTGATTTATGCAGTCTTTCAAAAGCTTATTCAGAATGCTTATAATTGGTTAAAAAATCGAGCAACATCAGCGAAAAATCACTAGAACTAAAGCAAACGCATAATATTTTATAGCATTGTTTTACAGTCGACGATCTGTTTGCTACAATATCATATTCTACTCTCCAAGTAGGGTATAAACTGAATGCAGACGTTTATTTTCACAAAGTTCAGGAAGCGAAAATTTAAAAACGCAATTGTAGCACAGTTTACGGTTTCAGACTCTATTCATGAATAATGCCCGCAACTTTATGGTAAGTAAAAAGTACAATATAATGTTAGGACTGAAAAGCATGCCCATGTAATTAAAAGAGCGTTATTTACTCGAGGAACCTTTAAGATATACAGCATAGAAACGGCAACAATAAATTTATGAGTCTCTACACCCTGGCGAATTGGGCAATTACTTACGTTTATTATGATAAGATAGCGTAATAAATTAAATGTGAAAATCTTGTTTCGTGATTCCTATTGTATAAGATTTATATATCTAATAGGTAACATTTTTTGATATTAATAGGTATGTTGCGAACTTATTTATTTGTAACGTTTTTAAATCTTTAATAGTTGATTAACTAGTTGCATAGTAAATTTATCACAACGTTATTATTCTCCAAATCTGAATAATTTAATATTAAATATTTAAATATATTATTTAGATTTATGACTTTATTATCTCATAAATTATCGTAACAAGCGGTGAATCGCTTTCTTAATTCTTTGTAGCTTATATCTAAAATCGCTATTCGTGAAAAAGAAGAATACAAATAAATTTCATACAGCAAAACGTTTACGTTTTGAATCGGGACATGAAAATATATTCCTTAAAGAGAAATCGTGCGGAAAATTTGCAATTTAGAAGTAAAAGGGGAATGCCAATAAGCCATCGGTTATGTAGATACTGGGGTTTGTATAGAACTGTGGACTTATCTATGCAACCAGGGAACTTAAAAACTATTTGTCAGGATATTTTCGACATTGGCTTTTCAGATATTCACTGCAGGATTGGGGTTGGCTGTGCAAAGGAAATATATTTATGGACAGTCGCGAGTTCTATTGCTACTGTGTGTATAGTTTTGTGTTTCTAAGGTAAACGCTACGAATTATAATATTGAAATATTATAAAGTTAGACTTTTAATATTTTTATAACTTAATTGGGTGGAATTTTATAGGCCATATTAATACATTTATGAATAACAATATAGTAGAAATCGTTTGAAATTCTTAAATTGATTCCACATTGAGTATATAAAAGAGAGTTCTTATGTCGAGAGTTTCATTTTAGTTAGAAATGACATTCGTAATTCTCACAGCGCTTTTAAGTGTGATTCTTTCTCTTTGCTACAAGTAATAATTAATTACACCAATTTCAGATACGAGTCTTTCAGCTCGCTTCGTTAAGGAAATAAATAAGGACTGAGGACGCCCAAGGGAAGAATAAAAGAAAACGCTTTCTCTGTATTTCGATTACCACGAAGTGATTATCAAGAAAAAAAGTCAACAAACTCCTGTCGGAGTTAGTAATTTCTGTAAAAGCTGCGGACACAATAAAGATGATTATTGTTGTAATCACAATAAACGAAGATGCTTTGATTAATTTCTTGATGTGATTGATAATAATGTTGTTTTTATGTATCTCTGTTTTTTTTGCAATACTTAATGAAAACCAGAAAATAAATACAGGGTAAGTACGGAGACATAAAAACGAACCAATGGTTCGGATAATCCTTTATATAAGATTTGTTTTATTTTCAAAACAATTATCTAATATTCAATGAGTGCTGTCCTTATTAAGTTATGTATGATTATTATTTTGAGACTAGAAATATAGTTCAGGAGACAACTTTACATCGAAAAGCATAGTCGTTTTATTTGAAAAACATATTAAAACTGTTGTCTTACACCGTGTCTGTACAAACAAATGTATTCATGATCCAGCATATGTGGTAACACGAGAATGTTTGTTCTGAAACCGAATAGCGCGCATTAGGCGGCTCTCCATTATCTTGACTTTGATGCGAACTAGACTACATGTGTGGATAAATAAGTTTATAGATGTATATTTGTATCTAATACCCAGTAGTATGTGGTTGAGGACAGTTACTATTGTATTTAAAGATTGATAAATGCTTTACCGACTTTTGAAATATTATAGTTAGGTGTAAAAGTACTTTAAAACAATTTTTTTGATGACAATTAATTTTGCTACGCTGTGTTTGTCTCTACCTTACCTCTACTTTTGTCATTTCTTAAATGGATAATATCAATAATATTTTATACTTTTAAAGTTTGTACACATTTTTCAAAATGAAACATGAAAGCTTAAATATGAGAAAATACTCGGTTACTAACAAAAAATTATACGATGTCATTATTTCCACGTGTAAAGCTTTCATTATTGTGTCAAGCGTTAATCAATTCTCAAAAAAAATGAAGCTAAACTCGCAGACGGGTCAACATGCTCATTAAATTTTCCTTTGTATGTAAATTCGATAAAACTCGGAGCTTTTCCTCCGTCTTTATGACGTACATACACATATCTTTTTCTAAGCAAATACCGTTGTATCATATTACCCTATACAAGACAAAAACTTTGATGTCATTTATCCTTGTCACCGTATTTCGTTTGTAGGTAAGTAGGTCCCATAAGGTTATGTAGCAAACCATTAACAGATCATTCCATGGTGTACACTGGTATTTTTAATAACGTAGTACGCCACATATTTTAGGTGGAAAATTGTGTTTTTATCATTAATCACTTGTACAATGCATGTCAAGTTGACGACGCGTGGCTCAAGGGGCCAAATTTCCTGTATAATGTGAAAATGAATGGAAAACCTTTTCGTTGATCGCGTTTGTAAGCGAGACTTGGCTGGAGTCGATTTTGCGTACAAAGAAACGATTTACACAGAAGTCACGTAGCGAATTGACGATAAAGTAAAACATTACGTCGATTTTAACTGCTCTCTCATTGAATCCCGTGTAATTGTTATAATGTAGTAAAACTAAACGGTACTGAATGTCTGCTTTTAGTCGAACGTTGCGTTTTCTACACTGTTCTTGCTTTAATACACCACATTATATACATAATTTTTTCCTCCTAGAAAATCTTATTAAAAATGTATTAACATGCGAACTGTGCAGTTTAAACAAAATGTAGATAATAACAATGAAACATTCTGCTTACAACGTCTAACTACTACATTATTATTAATTTTTATATTACTGAAATACCTTTGTTCACAATAAATATAAAGGGCCTTAGTCACGATGAGAGATTTAACGCTCACAAAACTCATATTTTGTTTCAAACATGCCTTTTTACCTAGTAAGCTAATCCACCATAGCTACAAGCTATACCATCAATTTTAATCCACGTCTGTGGAGATCGTAAAATAATAATAATAACGTCAGTCTGGACCACATGGCTAATAGACGTTAAACTCCCCCAAAATGTACTGGCGTGTAAAAATAAATTAGCAATATTCGCCAAAACCAATCTAGGGGATAGTGTCCGAGCAATTACCGGCTCCAAAATATAGCAATGCAACGTAATTGATATTTATGCCGCATTAACTGCTCAATTAATTCGTGGGCCCGTTTTGTTCCAAAATTATTTAGGAACGAAGAACCGTAGCCCATTAAAATGCTGTAATATAATCCTTAATTGATATCTGTTATCACTTAATAAAATAATATAATTATGAATGTTAATGCTAAATTATTTAAATGAAACACAAAATTAAGCTTGCAAAACCTCGTTCATATACACGCTTTATTTTCCAATTTGGTAATGATAATCCATTTGTTTCCTAAATTAATGAGCTTTCAACTTTCGATATCGTTCATATTTAGTTTCGATTTTATTTCTACCTCCATAATTCCCGCCTACATTGTAATGAACAGTTTATTTAACCTTCTTAAGAAATTAAATTTGAGCATCGAATATATAACTCCACCAAATAAAAATATTCATGTTAATCAAATGTTAGGTAATAGTTCTTAATATAAATGCGCTTACACATAGGTTATTAAAGAACTACAAATGGCATCTAAATAACAACAAAAATATGACAAAGGCGCCTCGAAATACAGACACATTTCAATAATAGTTCCGCTATTAATAAACGTTGTTTTCGACATTTATCGCCGGCCTTATCTCTTGTTACGGCGAATTGACAAATCTGCGGTGTTTGAGCATTCTGTTTGCGATAGTTTAAGACAAGTTAGGCAACAAAACGCATTACTCAAGCTAAGAGAGCACATTTAACATTGTCAACCGCTCATTTGTATTGCAGCCTTTGGAAACTGCTCTGTTAAATCATGATGAGCCGTTTTATTTATAGAGAATTTTATTTTCAGTCTGCCTTGGTCTGCTATTGAGTGAGACACGGAGTTGATATAAACTATAGAAAATATTTAGGTGGTCAATTATTCACCTTGTTTTAATGAAATGTGTTATATATTATATTCTCTTTTAGGCATAGTTCGAAAAGTTTTTGTAGTTTCCATTTAAGTTTTGCGGTAAATTTTTAAGTTTTATTTTTACGATAAAAGCTGAGTGTGATGTAAATTTTCAGCCAAACCTTTAGTCTTGAAGCTTTTTATGGTCAATTTACAAATTTTCTTATGATATTAAAATGGAATTTTAAAAATGTTTCTACTAGGGCAGTGAACACGGGCTACAGCTATAAATAGCCCTTAGATAATCGTCATTCGTTGTATAATAGAACTATTACAATTAAGGGTTCCATACATCTCAATGCTATCAAGCACACAATAGCCAAAATCAAACAGAGCAACGGAAGGAACCATTAGGGCACAATCACACACGTGTCATCCGGCACACCTGTTTGTTTAGACTCTAATGACCCATACTGTTTCGTGATGCTCTTTGTTATTTTAAGTTATGTGGAGGGGTGGTATTGTAACTCTTTCTATTCATTTTTTGTTTGGTATGCTAGCGTTTGGACAGTCCACAGTAGTATGTTACAATGTGAAGAATGTGGGACTGCGGAGTATTTCAGAAGAAATAACGAGATCCTCTATAAATGTTGACTTAATATGACAATTAAAATACATAATATAAGTAAATAAATTATTTATTTTTTACCTCGTAGTTGGATTATTGGTGAGTAAAGATATCATGAACTCTAAAATTTCATTTAAACTGTTGTAGCAACAAACACAATTTTCGACAATTATTTCGTTAAACGTATTAAAAATTGAAAAACAATTCACAAATACTTATCACGCAACTCATTAAAACAATATCGTTAACACGTCTACAAAGTTTGCTAAAAGCCATTCAAATAAAGGGCATATAGACACCAAACAGTGACATTAGTGAAACAAAATATAATTACATACATTCGTTCTCCATTAATGAACCCGTTTGGGGCGGTAAGCCTTTCTTGAACAAAACACGTCCATACATACGTTTTGTTATTCTAATACAAATGACAAAAGAAATAATAAGGTGTACTGTTTAAATATTCATCATTTTGGGGTGGGACCGAACAAAGATTGGACGTTTTTTCGTATGAATAAACGAAAGTTTTTGTTTCGGTTTTTGAGTCATTATTGATATGAATTAAAGATTACAATAACGTCAATACAAAGGTCTATTACACATGGTTTAAAAACTATAAATCTAGAAGATTTAAATGTATCTAATATTTCTTATTCCATACAATTGAAGTGATAGAAAAAATAACACACCTGCTTTAAATATTCAGACAGGTGAAAGATATTTGAACAGGACCAACATTTGCATGCATTGTTTAGTCTCCTACATAATAATATCACCTGTCTAACCCACGCATAGATTTCAAATATTTATTTATTAAACTTACTAAGAATTATTTTTCAAATGTTAGTTTCAACAGTATGTATAATATTGAGATTTTTTTTATAAATAATAATTAGAAGATCAATGTCCAATTTATTTCGGAATCCAAATTGTGAATCCGTGCTTAAGTGCTTAATTTGAACTAAATCTTAAATATCAACCCACTGACATCCATCAATAAAGTTCAATTTACCCTGACTCAAATTTTATAAAGCAAATCTGATAATTATTAAATTCTTCAAATTATAATCTAGGGACTCTTTGACGTCGCGACTCGATGTCAGGCTGAATTCACGTCACTTTCAAGGATTTAGGCAGCCGCCATTAACTAAAGAGGATCCGGCAAGCTTAATTAAGAATTCCCTCTGAAATCCCGTCTCAGACGAACCAAAATGGCCGCGATTGATTTTAAATGAGCTCTTACAAAGACTAAAAGACGTTACGGCCGACCTAAACTACATTATCTCACCATTCTGGCATGGAAAATGTATGATAAATTCCAATTTGAATATCAAAGCTCAACCGTTTAAACGGCAACAATTGTAACAAATCGCCGCTATTGCATATTATTACTGACAATTTTTCAACGTGGCAAGTTTAATGGAACGCTATAACTCTAGGATTTGAGCGTTTATTTGCAAAACCAATCCTAGTAAAATGCTACTGTAAAAATCGTGATAGTAAAGCTTGTAAAAAATGAAAGGCATTAGAATGACATATTGTTTAATATAACAAATCGTATAGGAGGTAGCAACGTTGACAAGTGAGCATTTTAGTATAGTTGGTTCTTTGATATGCTGTTCCTCTTGCTATTTCGGTTACAGTCCGGGCTGTCTGGCTGGCCGCAGTGGTTGCGTTTATTAGTGCGCATCTTATCTGCACAGGAAAATATCCTTAATTTAAAGTCATTTTTTAACGCGTAATTTTTAATCTTTTGCCTTTAGATAGATCCAACAGACATAATTTTTTTATTGCAAGACGTTTTATTCGTTGTTAAATAGGTGCCAGACGCGATTTTTTATTTAAAATAATTAAAATGTCATCGAAATAAGTGAAATTCTATCAAGATGAGTCCCCGTAAAGGATAAGTAATCACTGTGTTACTTATACTATATATAATATTCATTTTACTATTTACAATTTTTTTGCAACAATCTACCATGTTGCGTTCTTTTCCCAACGAACCACAAATAGGACGTTAATGTAAACTTGATAAAAACCAAATATCATCAAGAAATTAAAGACTTTTTAACGGATTTTAAATGCGATTTATTCATTGTATTATTTTCCCGAGTCTTTAATTTCTAAATGTATAATACTCGCGTAAAATCAAACACTAGAAAATACAAATATCATCAAATTCATATTTATACCCAAAAGTGTAACAAATATGAAACCATCTATTAAAAATATTAGTTTACTAATTATTCAATATAAGTATTAAAAAAGGATAATATAATATAAATAATAAAGTTATTACTTACCTTTTAAGCGGACTCATGTTGATGTAATTTCACTTATTTCGATGACATTTTAGTTATTTTGAAATAAAAATTGCGTATGGCACCTATTTTACAACGAAAAAAACGTCTTGCAATAAAAAATTTATGTCTGATGGATCTATCTAAAGGCAAAAGATTAAAAATTACGCATTAAAAAATGACTTTAAATTAAGAATATTTTCCTGTGCAGATAAGATGCGCACTAATAAACGCAACCACTGCGGCCAGCCAGACAGCCCGGACTCTAACCGAAATAGCAAGAGAAACAGTATATCAAAAACCCAACTATACTAAAATGACTTTTTTTAAAACGTTGCTAGCTCCCGTACCAAAATGTAACTAAACTGCAACTATACGTGACGAATAGGGTATCGTTTGCAGAAGTCGAAAATAATATTAATTTTATCGATTTTTGATCGACAAATTGAAGGACTGTTGTCCATTCTGAATGGTATATTTCTTGACATACTTTCTTCGCTTAACCAATAAGCCCTTCTTGACGAATAATGATGACGTTATCCCTCATGCACTTTACAACTATGTGATATAAACAACTCAAATCCCACTTACCGCCACTGCACTTAACATAAACACGGAACTTCATAAGCATGTTCAGACAACACAATTCTCATTTAGAATATCTCTTCATATTTGCGCGAAACTTTAATATCCTGTTTCAGCCAGAGATGACAGTTTCAAGAAAATGCCGAGACGTAAATAAGACGGCGAAATTTTGTCGTAAGTGAGAAAATACAGCAGCTGTTTAATGCTGGGATGGGACACCTCACGGAAGGCTGGCTCGTTATTATGATTTATGCTGCGCCGAAAATGTGAATTCTAAAGAAACACCTGAAGGTATTACTGGGGATATTTACGTACTTTCATTGTGTCGCAACATGATATGTTTTAAATGAAAATTTAAGAGATCCAGGGTTTTAAACGGTTGGGCATATTTGAAGTAGGACACTTGGGTAATGTGACAAAATCTACTTTTATTGCTATAGGTAATATCCTTTTATTTAAGTATTTATTATCTAAATTAAGCACATATCTTCTTTTTTTAATATATATAAATCTCGTGTCACAATGTTTGTCCTCAATGGACTCCTAAACCACTTAACCGATTATAATAAAATTCGCACACCATGTGCAGTTCGATCCAACTTGAGAGATAGGATAGTTTTTATGAAAAAAAACGTAAACATATAGGTACCACGGGCAAAGCCGGGGCGGACCGCTAGTAGGTATATAAATTGAAAAGGATTGTTGCTTTTCCCTAATATTAATTTTTTTTGCTGTAGATACAAAGCGGAATCGTTTATCATTAGCGCTTATGTTCCTTTATGGGACATAAAATAAGACATAATCTTGCTTTATTTCCTTTTATTTATGTGACGACTTTTTCCATACAAAAAAAAAATATAGAAAGAATAAGCAGATTTTCAAGATGCTTACCCACGTACCTAGTACCAACATTAAAATATCAAATTGGAATACTTTAAATCCAACATAATTGATCTTTAAACTTTAAATACCAATAAATACAAGATGTGAATCACGTATAATGATAATATATACTACCGCTTTTCATACCAGTAATAGAGCTGTCACTAGTTAATGCACATGACTTTGCTCATTATACTTGCTAATTTGTAATTAGTACCCCATGCTCATAGATGTGACATATTTAACGATTGTATCTCCATGCAGAATGCTAATAACTGGTTTGATATAAGGTCTGTGTCAATTAGTTTGTGCAAATGTGATGCAGGAAGACATGACTACCGGTGTGCTTATGTGCACAATTTTTTAAATTCATGTGTATGTTTTCCTTTTTCATGCTTAGATAAATCTTTAAGCTTCATCCTGTAGGCTGGCTTGTAAGATAAACATTAAACAGTAACTAATTCTAATCGAAAATACATTATACAATCTCTTTTTGCGTATAGTCGTTAAACCGTCCTTTCAATTTCACAAATAAATCATTTTCGTTCAGGACAGTGCGATGGTTCTTATTAGATTAAAATTTCTAATTTAACATAAATCAAGATTCGCGACTTGTTTCTTACAAGTTTACCTTGGTCTGAATTTATCAAACATAAGATGATGGGATGCATCTTATGTTTGATAAATTGAGCATTTACTGTACGTAATTAGAAGATAATATGTACGTATCTAATTTAGGTCGATGTTTTGTATAAATATTCATATTTTGTACAGAAAAACGATAATATCATAAGTAAAAAATATATAAAAATAAAATATTTATATTATTTTAAATACCATAAAATAGAATAGAGCCTCTCCCAATGAATTGCGATTAAATACACGAAGTGTTTACGCTTACATATAGCAATAAATAAAATACCAATAAAATGTCATTGAAGCATCCAGCCCTTAGGGCACCAATAACACTGTCTTCATATGAAATAATGCCGATAAACATAAAAGAACATTACAGAGGATTCATACAAGATGATAATTTTAATCCAATCAGAAATTCAATAAAACCCCATATTTATCTACACAAATTTTATCTTCAGTTCATTTAAAACGTATAACTTTAAATTTTTATTACAAACTTAACCAATACGCCTTTTGTTCCTAATTAAAATAGCAATAAATCTAGTAAATATAAAATTGCATTCAGTTGGGGCAAATAAAAGTCTTTTCAACATATTATTATTGGTCAGAAGCCGACGCTTATTTTCATAATAACGTCCATAATGCGTAAATATGATATTTTACGAGCAATGATGCCAAATAAATTTAACGTTGGATATAACTGGAATTAAACGTGGCGTGGGTCAAAACTCAAATAAAAACAGGGAAAGAAAAGTGTGAATTAATATTAGTTTTTAAATGTTGCGTGTCATATTGTGTCTATGTGTATTGGTTCTTATTCGACAAATTACTCGTTAAAACACTAAAAGAATTCGTATACGATTTAATAAAACTAAGTATAATTTAATAAAATTCGAATAAATTTAGGAAACGTTAAAATTTTCATAGGTAATATAGTATAAAAAATAATAATAAGGTAATTAGTATTAATGACATGATAACAGCTTTAATAATTAAGAGGAAGTATTTTCAATATATGTATATATTTTTATATGAAACCAATCATTTTAAGATACGTAGTCAAAAACAAAAATTATCAGTTGCAACATTTAAATCTTACGAAAGCGCTCAAGTAAAAATATAGGCATCGCAAATTTAATAGCATCAGATTCGGCCGTTTAATCCATTCGATACATCACGCACCCACATAAATATATGTAGCCATACATTCTACGTAGATAATAATTTCGTTCCCCCGCAATAATTTGGCTTGATGTCATAATTTTTGCGCACGGTTGGGCCCAGAATGGAATTTCCGATAGAATTGGTACATTTCACTCGAAAGCAATGTATTGTTACTATTGCTGTGGACTAAACAATAGCAGATTTTTTAGTTCGCTTAATCCTTTGTGAATGTGCAATGAAATGTGTAATGTGAATCTATGTGCATGATTTCGTTATTTATAATAAGGAAGGACTGTCATATACGGACCATCTGCTTCACATAATTTCTATTCATCATTACTTTTTTGTATTGAGGTATATTCAGATCTAAAATAGGTATGTATCATCAGAGTTGTGTAAAACCACAACAAACAGTGAACCAATAAAACATCTTTGTCTCGCTTCTAAGAAATTCAGAACTGGGTAAACCGCACTCGTTTTTATCACTTTTAAAACAATGTATTTGCAGGAAATGAATATCTCTCGCATTTAATATTCTGTAGCGACAAATGAGCTGAACGTGCTTAGCGTTCGGGAGTCTTGTGAGATATTAAAAATTGAATTAATTTTAATGAACATAGCATAGTATCAGCTGCGCATGGAATCTTTTGTTGTGACTGCTCGGGGAGAAAGGGGGGACTTAATTAAGTGTCGGTGAAGCCCTCTCTACTTAATGCAATGACTTCACGCCTCGTTTAACTTTCATAAAATTCTTTTAAACTCAGCAATTTTTCTCTTAACTAGCCGAATGGAATTACCGCTTTGAGTGGCTACAATGTAGCCGTATAAATGTCTTCCGAGTGCAAGCCTTAAGGGGTGTCCTGTGTCCTTTGATAGGGGATTAATTGGATAATGAGGTAAGATGGCTCATACTGTATGCATATGAGTTGCTATGGTGTTAAAATTATAAATAAGGAAATTATGCATCATAATATTCCCGTCTTTCTATAATATAATCCTTAAGGATTTGTTTAAACAAACAATGGGGAATGTATCTACTCTTTTTACAATAATTTAATAATTCATAATTTAATAACACTTCAGAATGCAAAATCACCCCCAAAAACACAATAATTGAAAAGGAAACTTATACCTCATTACGTACACAATCTATAATCCTCATTAAGATGAAATATATCAAGCAATTTTGAAACTTAAATCCAATCCCTAAAATGTATTACAGATCGTTAAATTTAGAAGATCTACATTTATTTATTTGAACAAAAACTTGGCTTTGATAACAAAGGGACCTCCCTCGTGTTTCCCGCGGATTTATAAATAGCTATTGTTGGATTAAAATGATTAATTGTAAGCTATAGCGAAATATTTCAGGTGTCAAAGATAAGGCCTTGCAATCTTTATTAATAACCCTCTGCCTGCCGTAGTTTGGACAAATTACTCCTATCGGTATTCTCATTACGCGTTGGACAAATACAAAGTTGATTCAATTGTTAAAAATAAACGAATGCTTGTAATCCATACCAGTATTGAGGATAACATTCCTTAGGAAGTTAGCTCAATCTTTAGCATCGAAGTATTTATTCATACAAACGATATTATTTTTTTCTTAAAAGTTTTAGGTTGTAAACATTGTCTTTGTAATATTGATATTATGTCGGCATTTTACTGATCTTATAATCGATACGGTGGTGCTTATTCATACCTTGCCTCACAGGACGACAACAATTTAACCACTACAATAACCAGCTATTAGTATTAGGACGTAACCCGGAATGCATTTTCGTATTTACATAAACATATTTTAAACACCGCCCCGTTCATTACAAAACAAAATCTGTCATAATGAAATAAAAAAGGACGGCACCATATCGCCGTCCCTAAACTCAAGTAATGTGACGTTTCGTAACAAACGATAGAAGGGTCGAAAGCGAGGGTGGACCGTGTCAAATCGACCCGGCTTGGATATCGCCGCGTGCAGTTACGGGTTGTAATGAATACGTTGCATTTAGGGTTTGCAAATTTAAATGCTATAAAACTATTACGCCACAATTATCGGGATTACCGAGTTAGTAAGGGATTTTCAAGATTGTGCACCTAATTTGATCTTGAAGATGAAAGGGATCCGATTTTGATTAATCTAGCAGTTCAAGAATATAATTTATATTTTTAGTAGGATGATTTTTTCATAATTGAACGGTTTCAAATAAGTATAACAGCATTACTAGACAGTGAAATATCAGAACATTAAACAAAACCATGATTAGGTGCTGGTAATAAATACCTACTCATGAAAATAACGTACATAAACACTGAATGTTTATGTACGTTATTTTGCATTTTAATAAAAATGAAACTTAACCAATTATTTACCAAACGAGGTGAACAAAATAAACTTCTAAGTCTATTTCAACTGCAAAATCCAATAAACGCCGGACTCTGGACAAATATTAATTGTTATTGTTGGCAACAAATGTCGTCGGTAAATATTTCTCACGATTTATCCTAATACACGTCAATATAAATAAAGAGATAGCGGCCACGTGACCCCAGCAGGCAACTTGCAGAACCATAACCTTAAATCAGGGACAGGGTTCTAATTGCTCAGAAAACATTAGCGGAACAGAAAATCTTAATTATAAGTGATGAGCTTAAAGCGATTGTGACAAGATTATATTATTTGTATTGTTTTTGTATATTCCTTTGTTATTTATGTGCGCAATAAAGTATAAATATTAATACGTAAAAGACTTTCTATCAGTTAGGGAATGGCAATGCAAAAAGATGTATTAACATATTATTTGATATCTATGAACAGCTTGCAATATCTATGAATTCTGTGACATTTAATAAAGAAAAAAAAATAAAGGGTGGATTGTTTTGTCAATGCAGGACGATGGGGATGTTAAAATTTATTTCAGGCTGGATGGAACCGCCTCTGCTTGCTTGCTTGATTACCCTGACTTTAAAATTAAACATAATTATAATAAACATGTGGAAGGTTTGCATAGTGAACACATAGAACAAAACTACAATACGCACATCTGCATCGTTAGAAATAAATCAGTTACTTTCAGCATGTATAAAGCATACAGTTCAAGGCATTGCTTCCATGCAGGGTAACAGCTCTCGTATGGGACTTTAAGCCACTAAAATGGTCAGGTGTGGGTTGGTAGAGTTACATATTAATAATAGCTATGTATTAAGTAATTAAGTAGTTAATTACGCTGGTCCTAATGAGATGCCAATACCATTTATTCTCAACAATATTGCATGCTTATCTAGCTTCCAACAACCTTTCTTTCTGCTCTTTGCAATAGTAATTCTGTGTTCGTCCTCATATCTACTGCAGCTTTATCAGTCATTTAAAGGGCTTTATCGGTCAGTCCTTCTCACGGATGACCGACCGCGTGCTCAAGTACCCTCCACCGTTCTTTGCACTACAAGACGCTCTATGGACCTCTCGTAACATCGTGAGCCAATTCTAAAATATTTTTAAATAACCGCTTATAACTCAAGCCTTATCCCACGCGTCGTGACTTAAGCTCCGCCGCCCAACACAGTCTACTTTTACAAAGATAATATTATTCCCCTAACTGTTACATCACTAGGGTACTTGTGCATTGCGTAAACGATCTCTGCCCCGGACAATTTGATTCGCAATAAATTGTTTTCATTTCAATGTCACTGGCAGTGTTGCGCCAATTTAACCCCCTTGCTTCGTAATGAATCAATGAATTGGGTTTAATCTGGAGCTTGAGGAAAAATGAATTAGATTCATACTATTTTTTCGGGATTTATGTAGCAAGGGATGAAGCACTAAGTCGGGGTAAATCATTAACTTATAAGGCAAAAATTTGTTTTGAGTATCTGAAACTAGATAAATAGCGTGATAAAATTAACTTATGATAATAAGAAGCTATAGTGAGTTTATGATTTAATTACGAAATTGTTTGAATGGATTGTTATAAATTAGATTATTATTGAACATTATTATAAATGTACGAGCTTGTACGAGGCTCTTTGTAATGATAAATGATCATAGCAATAAGCTTTTGAAAATTCTTTAACAACCGGAAATCTATATGATACATATTATGTAGTGTGACATGCTATGTGTTCTTATTTTAATTAAAATCAATATAAAATAAAAACTCAGAATATCTAGAAATCTCAGTAGCCAAAGTTATGTAATTACGCATATAAAATATCCTAGCGTTGACAACCACATCAAAAACAATTCTAATTTAATAGAAACATATTTCCGAGAATAGCGTCATACTAAAATACTCAGCCCAAAATAACGAAAGCTATTATATAAATGGTATAATTTGCTTCCTAAAAACAATGATTAAATATGGCATCATTCTTCAACTGGCTCGTTAGCTAGAAACAGTTTTAAGAACAAGCCGTAGTTAAAACAATATTTATCTTGACAATTAGTAAAAACCGACACAGTCGCGTCTTATAAGTTCGCGTTCCAGTTCAAAATAGAGATTTTTATTTATGCTATAAATATATAAAGTTAATAATATATTAAGTCAATAAAAAATATAGAGTCATGACGCTACATTTATTCATTTGTAGAGTTCTTGAATACTACTTATTTGAAATCAATTTTCAACTAAAATATTGGTTTGAATTATGCAAGCAATACCCATATTTAAAATAAGTAATTCTACACAAGTTTTTGTTGCAGCCCTGGGACATATTTTTAAAATGGTAAAATACGTCTTTGCTATCAATAAAACTTATTGGAAGAACAGCTATCCTCTGTTGGTCCCTAAACAAAGGCTGAAGACACATGCTACGATTTAAATACCTCCTTCGATACATAGGTTAAAAAATAACGCCTCGCTTTACTGGTTGCCATGCTTTATCCTGCGTGTTTGCGTGCAGCCTGCGCAGTATATAAATTAAAACATAATTGTATTATCGTGACCTCACGCCCTAACGCGCTTAGCCTGGGACCGCTGACGTGAAATGATGAAATTAAAAAGAAACTGTTATTAAAGAAAACGTCGGAGAATTTATTCAATTTCATGGCGATCAGGGTACGCAGCATTTTTAATCAATTCGCGTGAGTTTGTGCCGTAATCGGTTTATTTTACACTGCATAAAATGCTCGTGGTTAAATATTGGGTAAATTGAATACGAGTATTTGGTAACGAAATTTTGTATCTCCATATTCATATTGTAGAACAAGTTATTGGGGTATTTTATAAAAAAAATCACGCCATGAAAATAAACCATTTTATAAAAAAATGGTTTATTTTCATGGAAAGACTATCTACCAAGCTTTAGATTTAATGATCTTTATTTAAACATAATTATGAACTTGTAGTTGTTAGTATTATTTATTTTATAGGTAACATAAAATACAATTCCCAGTTGGGAAATAGTTATTTAAGCAACTTTTATCTCTTTTAGCATCGCCATAGATAGAAACCGCTTAACAATACAGTAAATCGAAAAGGACCTTATAAATAATTTATACCAGTTCAATTTATTCGATATTTATCTGTAAAAGAGAACAAGCAGGACGGTAAATTTCGCTTTATTACTAGTCCAGTAGCAAAGAGAAGCAAAACAATGTTTTACAACCGGTCTTGCCAGCACAATGTCAACACTAAACTATTTGATTTACATTCGTGCACCTTCATTATTTGTACTTAGTGATTAACATTACGCTTAGAGGTAAACCTGAATGTGAATGTTACATAACATCTCCGGTTTTGTTTACATTTAATCGTATTATTATTTTGATAGTGAGGACCGGTATGTCAAATAATAAAAGAAATCCAGCGATATATTTCAATAAATTTAAATATTTGCATAAATACAAATTACAACAATATAAGAATATATTGTTGTAATTTGTATTTTAAGTAATGACAAAAATACTGATAGGTTTTCATGTCATTTTATCTTATAAGAATACCAGAAAACTGTGATTAATTAATAATTTGGTCAATCTGGGTATACTTTGGGGGTTATTGTTATAAATAATGATACAGGTTCCCTTATATAAATAATTCAACGCAAATCTCGATTCATTATTCATTGTCTATCTAGAGATAATGCAAGTGTTTCATTATTCAGATCAAATTCTAGCTCGGATTATTAAGATTATATATACCTATATCTACATAACTTGAATATTGTAACAAGTATTTAAGTATTTAAAAATTAAATGTATTGAGAAAATATTGGGCTATTATCGCACACATATTTACTTCCCAAAGACATACAAATGGCAATTAGTTCTCCACGATTTATTATTAGTATAAAGTCTGTTGAATAAAGTTATTAATTCGCCATACACAGGCATAAACTCCCAAAGAGTAACGACTACCAAGTCTCGACACTATTGTTCACTAGAAGACCGCAAAGTTGCTTCAACTTTAATAGGTCTAAACTGTTTAGCTCCAAATTTGTGGCTTTTGCATGCTATTGAAATTTACGGCTTAAAGTTCCTTGCTAGCACATTAAGTCTACGTGTAGCATACGCTATACATTGAACCAAGTTTTATGGAAATTGAAGGTGCATTTTATCAGATCAGCGGCGAGCTCTAATATGTAGAGTTTTTAACGACTCAGGTTTGGATTGGACATGATTATTTGTTAAACATTATTCTAACAATTTTTATACATAGGTACCTAAACATTGTTATTGTTACTAAATTATATAAACAAGGATCCCCTATAAGATAATAATTATATGTAATATGTTAAATTAACATGAATATTGGAATAACTAGTAATTAAATGTCTTGTAAGTATAAATAATAGCGTTTGTGTATTTCTCATCTATACAGCTCATTGTTTTTCTTAGAGTTACTTCTAATCTATTTTTAAAATTTTCCATTTCACTTTATCATTTTTAGCTTTTAAAATACCAGTGTGTTAATAACAGACACGTGCGTCAAAATAATAAAGAGGGTGTGAGCAAAAAGATTCACCCCCGCAATATTCGTCTATTTATAAGCGATTCCTACGAGAACATATTAAAAAATACTTATAGCACGGATGTATCTATTAACACATCTCCCTTCGCTTTAGTATCGATTATACAGATTGGTTGCACGTTCGAGCTTTTTTAAATAAGTTAATTAATGTTGTTGTAACACTTATATCTGGTTGTGTATGGAAATAATTAACTGGGCCAAGAAGATAGAAAATAGAACTTTAAAGGTGTAGAATTGTAAGAAAAAAGGAATCAGGAAGAAGACACAGAAGAAACTTTATTTTTAAGTAAAACTAAAGTCATAGGTAAATTTAAAATAAAAGCACTTTATGTAGAGACAATAACACTACAATTTAAAAAGTCGACAGTTACTAATGAATGGAAATGTTGAATTTAAATATGATACTTCAATATTGCCTAGAACACTAACAATGTTTAGAACAAACTAATTACTTACTAAGAACACAATGTTGGACTCCTACATTTTCACCTAACGGACTTTATTTGAATACCTCCAAGTACCAAGAATTTGAATAACGGCAGTCAAGCGCAAATAGAGCAAAGTATTTTACGGTAAAAGGAAGGAATATAAAACTATTTACCCATTTCCCACATTTTATAGAGTAACTTGTATTTTAAGGAAAGAAAACTAACGTTAACGTTGCATGTAAATGGTGTGGTTTTCCGTGCGATGTTTAAGAGCGAGGATGTACAGACATCATGTCTAGTATTATTGTTATTATGTACGATTAACTTTTGTTCCTTTTCGTCTTTCTCTTCGTTTTTAAAATATATATTGAAAATGTGTTCCAACGAAGTGAGGAGTGTGACATAAAATACAGGTAATTTTTATTAATTTTATTAATTATTAATTTTAGCTTAGGCATCAGTCTCACACTAATTTATATGTACCTACTGAAAATGTGTAAACTTATTTTATGTAACTGATGTAAAAAACAAACTCGTTTATTTTATTTTATTATTATTTATAAAATAAGACAGCTAAAGTTTTTTAACAGTGAAGTTAAGTGATTACCCAATATGTGTTGGAATTCGGTTTAAATTGCTTTGTTTATTGGCTAGTTATTTTAATCGTTTACACAAAATACGTTACAGAGTCATTAAGTTTTATTAGACTAGTAGTTCTAGATTTGGTAATCTCATAAGCGTTAGAACAAACGATCTGTTATAATGATAGCAGTTAATTTTAATAGACATAGCAATACGCAAAGATTATAGGCGTAGTTATTTTGATTGGACATGTTAAATTCATAACTAGAATTTATATATAGATATAATAATTCAGTTATTAGATTTTAATTTTGATAAAAGACACATATATTTAAAATGGACGGTAAATTAGTGAAAATTAGTGCCTTTAAAAAATATTAATTTCTTTCGCAGCCCATCAAAGTCTACCTAGTCTAGTCAAAATTACCTATTATATGACACAACAGGTTTTCGCAATGTTAGGCAAACATCTATACTTACTATCAACGTCTTTTTAAGCTTTTCTATGAACAACAGTATTTTGTTATTTTATAAAAGAAAAATGCGACACTGCAAAAAAGAATTTGTCATCATAAGTAACGACATTACCAAAAATTCACATCCGCGTATCGCACTTCGTAAATGTCATTACGCTAAGTGAATCTCCAGACATAGCTAAAATGTATGACTGTAACTTGTCGCACACTTCGACGACGGCACCCAAAATAGACACCCTAAACTTTTAATATGGAACATCAACGGAGGCGCCTATCCCGTACCCAGACGACTTTTATGACTTTCAGCACAAATTGCTACTGCTCTCCATTTAAATACGCTTCTAAACATTCGACAACTTTTTTATTTCCTTGTTCCACTTTCTCGAATAGAAATCAAAGGGCCGAGGATGACGGGCGTCTTAATCGAAGAGGAAATGGTAATTTATAACGTGGTTAATTTAATCCTTTGGTTATTCTCAGGGCTGTTAAACTTTTGTACTGAGCTTGCCACGAATGAATAATTGCTACTATGAAAAACAAATTTAAAGTATTTAAAATGCTCACAAACATATTTTAGGTATAACCCAAATATTTTGCTTCGCAATGGACTAAAGAAACAAAAATGTTTTTAGAAATGACACACGTATGGAAATGCCAGTAATTAAATGGCACATTCCAGTTATTAAATTACACAGAAGTTATGTATCTACCAAGTTACTGAATGTAGTGTCGGAACAATGCAACGTCTACAGCCAACAACTATTTCCGTACACAACACAAGTTTACAAACAAGAGTACAAACAGAATTACTCCAATTATTATATTAAACCTTCAACGATATCTACAAGCCACCGACTGGAATGACAATAATGTGAAGACTGAACTAACTTACCCGCAACTAAGCGCAAGTTAAAGTTAGCTATCGGGTAAGTCAAGCGAACTTTCAAACTATCAGTTTTGCGACTAAAACCTCTGTTTTAACTCAGTCTCCTTAGATAATATCCTGTGATGCATTCTAGATTCTTCTAGATAGTTCGGCAAACTGCTTCAACTAATTCGATTAGTTATCTGTTAGTTAGCGGAGCGTTTTGATAAGATTTGAATTTGTAACTTTGCCCTAGATTTACTATGAATTAGAAATAAAAATCAAATTTTACGCTAGAGGAAATGAGAAATAATTAATGATTTTTGTCCTTTGCTCTAGCATTACTATTTAAACTGAAAGTACCTAAATGTCATACTAACGAGTATTATTTTTGGAAAGCTTTTCTTTTCTCCATAACACTAGCGTAGAAATCAATCATATGAACTGTTTACATATAAATATTGTTCAACTTATCTATCCCCTTAAAACGATGAAAATACCACTTCCCACGAATGCACAATACCAGACTTAACTGAATATTAGCTTCGCGTTATGGCATTAAGAGATTACACCTACCGCATTATGTAATCAATAATTAACATTTAACCATAAATATTGATAGCCAACTAATATCCAGGGACATAATAGTAATCCGGCCATTATGGCTGTAATACCTGCGACATAATCTATACAGATGGACCCATAAAAGCCTTTCAACGTACCTCACAGATCATTATAGAATTTTCAACGATCGAGAGCCAAATTAATTAATATTCATTGTATTTTCAAAGATTAATGGAGAAAATTTGTTTAGCTCTGGTTCAATTATTTTAGATGAATGTCACGATGCTCCGTAATGATGCTTGGCGTTAACCAATTTTGCTTGAACTGAACTTTCAAAGACATTTCAAATTTATGGTCATCTAATTTCCTTTGTAATCTTGTTTACACAACCTGTCTGATGGAACAGGCTTTTTATCATTATTCAAATATTTTTTTGTGCCGTGGAATGGTCATGCTATTTGTTGAACTCAAATGTGAATTAATAATAATAAGGTAAGATACGTGAAAAGCACACGGTAACATTAATAACTTTTCCCTTTAAATCCTTAAATATAAAAAAAGAAATATCTACAAAGCTACAATATTTATGATATTTCATTTTTCAATTTAATTAAAAGTAACTGAAACCGCAGATTTATAACTCAATTTTAAATAAGTAATGTAGTTTCAGACTTCACTGCCTTGCAATCTGCAAAAACAACAGACAATCGTATAATTACGTTAAAACTTTATTCTTTGTCAATTGTATTCTGCACACGGAACAAATATAATTTAGTCCTTGTTAACATACTGCTGTCTCCTTCTAACAACAGTGTCTCTTTCATGCACACTAACCATAGTATATAGTCCGCTTAGTTTTAATTACGCCTCCGACAAAGATATTGCCTTTGTTAAGCCTTCCAACATTAGTTTGCTATGCTATAAAAGGAGAACCGAACATATTACAACTAAAATATAATGGCTGGTTTAGAGCATAAAATTAGCATTACGAAATTCTATAGGCTTAAGCAAGCCAAATATGTGAAGTATGTTTAGAATTTAAATCTGAATCTTTCACTTACTCCCACCCCTTCACTTCTCAAGCAGAATCTTAATACGTCCATGATACCAAATCCGCATAGTGATTACATTAAGTACAGAGCGTGGGATGTATCTTCGGTCTTCATCTCGATTGAGGCTTTCCATAATATTCTCGAGAGTAAACCAAATACGAGAGCACCGCAGCGCAAATTGTAAATACTGCGTCGCATCCTTGCTTAGACTCGAAATTGCTTGCACAGCAAAGATAAATGCAACAAGCCGGGATGTTTGAGAACGCCACGGCAGTATATTGAGTTGAGCATGTCTGCGAATGCGTAGATGGTAATTCTAATTGCTGGATACCAATGTATCACCTATCCACCGGTAATAGAGTCCAATTTTAAGTTCATAGTATGTGTTATTAGATGCGTAATGTTACAAGTTATAATCTGAATGTGTTTGAACTGCGTATGTTTTCTGCGTCTATGTTGAATCGTACAATTTATCCTTCCTTTAATACTTGGATGTCTTCAACTTCAATGTAAATATAACTGAATAAGGGACGTAAAAGATCATGTGAATTAGAAATGAACCTTATGAAGAGGCTTTTAAAAATGAAAACAACTGCAACGTAGTATGAAATATGCCCTTTTAGAATATTATTGTTCGACTCTGTCTAGATGCATTACACTGATTAATAAAAAATACCAAGTCTCTCAGACGGAAGTCAGAGCTAAAAATATCCCCGTACTTTTCTTAGTTGAAACCATTAGGAAAATAGAATTATTATGAAAGCGAAATTCATACTCGTTGATATAATATTAAGCTCGTAACTTGTTTTCAGACAATTAATGTAATAATAGTTTTCTTATTTTGTTGCATACAGTAGGACTGCTTACTATAAAATATAGAAATTCCTACTAAAGATAATATTATCTTATACCTAACGCGAATGTAATTTAGTCAGTCATTTTCGAAAACGAACGAAAATGGAAGGTATAACATGAATTTCGCAACTGCATATTATTATAACCGTTGTCGTACCGATTTCTGAAAAACGTTGATTACAATTTATTTTGCTCCGAACTCCGAAATTTTCAATACTGGTTGTACTATTTTACATAATATGTAACAAGATTTACATAACAAATTGTTGTGAACGTGTTGCGCCTAGGCTACCTAGCTTATTCTGATCGCAATAGAGTGCGTGGGTTCGAACCCGGCCGAGGCACTTGTGCTCAATAATATGTCGACATTCGCAAAGTATATTAATGGTGTTATGCAGATATGATAAATCGCTTCATATGACTAAGAGGCGTTTGAATTTATTGCTATGCATAATTTTATTGACTTGTATGAATAATGAGAGATATCAAAGAGAAATTATTCAAGGTGTGAAACATACGATGTCACTTCATTAATATATCGCCATCAAGGATGAGATATTTAACGTCTTAATCTGCTGTTGTACTAAATTAAGTGCAGAATGTATCTCGATAATACAACATTTACTTAAATTACGTATTTTACTTAATTAACGATGTGTACTAAAAAGCGATCATCAATAATTTGTGAGTATTAAAACTGTGAGTGACGCGCTACTTATATTTGTAAAAATTATTGATGATCACCAACAAAAATGTTGAAGTTTAATAGTTCAGAAGATATTTAAGGAATGTATAGAAACCGTTTAAGATATATAATAACGTTTACAAGGACGAAAATCGAGCCCAGCTCCACACACAGTACCTAAACAAATATTGATCCTTAGTCAACAGCAGATGTCTCTCATGTTCTCGTACTTATTTTTTTAAACCCCTGATTGACAGCTATAATATAAATTATTAATGAAACTCGTAAGGACCACCAAGGTATCGGGAATTGAATTTAAGACAGATATTACTCGAGGAATTAAAGATACATTGTAATGCTGACATTTGTATCCTTATTCATTGTATTCGATTAGTATTTAAGATTCGTATTAGAATTCGTATTACCTTCTTATACTTGAAAGCTTACCTACTTCTGTATATTCTGTGAATAAAACATTGAATGATTTTTTAATTTCGTAATCCTCAATAGCGTATAGTCATATTGTAACAAAAATAGCAAGCTCACCGAAAAATCAAAGTGACTAAACGTTTTAAAATTTCCAAGCCATGCAGCTACTTCAAAATAATAATCACGTCATTTTACATGAACATTGAACGTTGCAGCGGACGTGTTTTCTTAAAAGCGATGTAATTTTAAAAAGCGGGGCAAGTATATTTAGCTCTATCGGATATTGACAGTAACATGAGAGGACATGGCCACGCCAACATGGAGTTTCTGGCGCCATTTTATCATGGCCATTGACAGTGTTTTGGCGAGAGGGTTTGACATGAACTAAAGTGCTCTTCAGAATGGATTGGACACAGCGCGACTAGCGACGTAAAGGAATCAAGATTTAGTAGGATAGGGTAGTCTCAAAATATTGCAAACGTTTTGATAGTAAAATAATTAAAAAGGAAGTTTTGAAAGTTTTAAAATTCAGTCTTAACTTTTAAGTTATTTAATAATTTTTATGTTTGTAAATAGACTTGCAATTCCAGAAGGAATACGAACATTTCATGTGACTGAAATGCAGTATGCAAAATATTATAAAAAATGTATTTATTTCTAATCTATGTGTTTAATTTTAGCAGAGAGTATGCTGATGGACTCAGACCTTAAATACAATATAACTTAGAACTAGAAATGCAAATGCTGTTACTAGGCGAAGCTACTAACAATAGCTCTTGAAACAAACATTTCTGTTCAACTATTGCGTTTCCACACACCTGTTTGTCCTTAAATTCACGTAAAGCGCTTAACGCCGAGGGTTTAGCCAGTTTCGCTAACGTTTATGTAGTTGCTTTAAGTCTTAGGCTTATAATTTATTCACCTGCTTAGTTAAATGGCCGTAATAACACTACGTACTCTCGTGTACTTTCCTACGACAATCGGAATTTTGCTTTGTATTATATCTCAACCGATTAACATCTTTATTCATCAGGGGATAAGATTTCGTTTTGAGGGGCTAAAGTTTTAATTTTCCTAATACAGCCTCTTTATCGTGTATGGCTACAAAAGCGGAACCTCTTTGAAATTCACCGCTCGAGTCGCGTTCAGATCCTATGAGAGATTTTTGCATTTATGTCCCGATATGTGCCATAGATACCAACCCTAGTATATTTTTATAGTCTACCGAAAGTAGCGAATTAGGAATAATATTATACGCTGCATAGATGAAATATATAAAGCAGGTTGTACACATGTCTCAAAAGTTTATTGTTATTAAAATAATATACCTTTATACAGAACTTGTTACATTACATACAACACCACCCTTGTTTCCAAACATAAACAAAATGACTGAAAACAACTAAATATCGAGGAATAATTGTTTAAGTCCTCGCATAAATAGTATTAATTCTACAAATCCCGCGGCAAGAGGCGGCAAGAGCAAATTAATGAGTCGCAAGCACACACGCTACCGTTACTCACATGGGATTATAATGCTCGGTGTAAACTCACTTTATTAGCTTACCAACTTGTAGTTGGAACTGCAGTTATATACTCAACATAGATTATAGGTTCGACTAGAAAAGACAAAGGTCTCTACTAAAATTAAGGTACCTACGAAGCAATTAATGACCTATTTAGTAAAACCAGAATGCACCAGTCTGGCTAATAAATGTTTAGTTGTAGCTTAGAAAATTTTCAGAAAACTCATATGGACATCACAAATAATTATTTTCAGAAATAATTATTAATGTTTATCTTTCAATTTTCCTTTTTTTCAACTATTCATGTAGGTATATGGAATCCTTTGCGCCATCTAGTATATTATATAATCTGTGCGGGAGGATTCAGATTAACAGATTGGTAAACACTGATGGACGTTTTTTGTAAGCTGCCTGACAAAAAGTAATGCGTACGTTAAACTTTGCTATTGTATTAAATCGAGTTTGGGAGATAATCTCTATTCTATCGAGTGGAATTTTACTTAATCCTTAATTTTTTTTTTGCTGAAAGTTTTAATATGTTAGTATTAATTTCCCCATTCTAATTTATAATGACAAATATCAAAGAAATGAAATCATTATATAAGTTTTCTTGTAAAATTAATCGAAATAAAACAGGAAAAACCCTTTTTAAAATTTATCTATTCCGACAACTTGTTAGCAGTTAGCATTTGCTTACAATCTGGGACAGTCCATCAATTTCTTATCTCGATACTTCAAACTGTCAGCAAACGTTGATTTTACAGACGAAAACCAATTAGAAATGGTTTAAAATATGCATGTCGAATGCGGTTTGCGACTCGCCTAGATACGGGGCTGCATCACGTCATCTTAATTTAATATTCTAAGCTCTGGATTATATCAAGTAAATGCAAAGCGTATTTAATTTTAGCTAGTCAAAACAATTTTAAGTACAAGCGCTAAGTCATTTGGGATTATGATATTGCGAACTGATAGGGAATGGACGAAGTATTATTTAGTTGAATTATTCGGACTACTTATTTTGTGTTGGAATAAATTTTACGTTGAGTCTGTACCTATTACTTAAAGTAATATTTTACTCATATGTTAACTGTTATATGCATCGATACATAATAATATGTATTTAACGATTATCGATTTTCCTTATCATCTTAAAGTCAGTTTATGTATAAATACAAGTTAGAATAGAAAATTAGACATAAGGCTTAGATCATAATATTATGCCGTATTGTTAATTCGACATGAACAGTGGTATCATGGCATTGTTCTTCAAACTAGAATTTACTAGTTCCACATTGTTCTGCACACATGCCAAATCAAACCAAAGACGTTCAACTATACGATTTTGAGTAAATAAACAAAAAAATCTTTTTATTAACCCCGAAATCGTATAACGACTGTTTTAACAAAATAAAATATATGTCACTTTACGCGACAAATGTCAAAACTGGGAACTCACGTTCGCTTAATGTTCCCCTCCGTCAAATTTATTTTCCCCGTCTTTATGATGATTACGTATGGCTCTAATTCCGCAAGTTGGCAAACATTTTTTTCCTCATTCAATTATTTGCGTGGATACGATGCTGTGTTACGGCGTCAGCTATCCCGGTTAATGGAATTGTAACAGACAAACCAAAAGTGAGTATAAAAGTAAGTATATATTGTATTGTTTTGAGTTGAAAATAAGCCTCTTTATGCACAATCCATTTAAACTAATCCCTCACTCTACGGTCTTTATTTACTTTGTTGGATAATTGAAAATAAAAAAAATGATGAATAATTACTACTTATATAGTCTCTAACAGGAGTTCCATTCTATTATCCATACTTACTAATATTATAAATGCGAAAGTAACTCTGTCTGTCTGTCTGTTACTCAATCACGCCTAAACTACTGAACCAATTTGCATGAAATAGAAATTTGGTATGGAGATATTTTGATACCCGAGAAAGGACATAGGCTATCTTTTATTGCGAAATATGTACCACGGGCGAAGCCGGGGCGGAACACTAGTAATGTTTTAATACTAAAGAAACTATGGAAAGAAGAGGTTCAATAAGAGAAAATAATATAGTGAAAAATAAGTACACAAACAAAATAAATAGATATATATACATTGTAATAGTAGAGCTTTTATCAGTTATAGATTCAATAGTTATACAATTTTCTTTTTATACTACAATTCCAAACCGAAAAGTGCTACAATTAGACATTTCGTTTCACGCGTATTACATCTTGATATTTCACACTAACAGGTGACCATAAACGACTTCAAAACGTTATTGTTTCTAACTTTAGTTCCCTTTGATCTCAACGCGTGAAGTACTTGTAAACAATCGCGCTAGTGATGTGTGCAGTTTTATGCCTTCATAAAATCTACGTTACCACAATTTGCCTTTGATAGTTCGTGGGCTCAAAGCAAGTTAGAGCCCTCAGACGAGGAAGTGGTGATTTCCCTAGAGATGCAAGGTGTGCGGCGTTTCGATGTATCGTGTTTCTGTGACAAGGTTATATCGTGTTTGGTTATTTACTATTGAATTTCAATTGAATTGTATATAGATTCCGCTATGTATAGGATTGCGCTAGAACGCCTTAGCATTATCTATTAGTTAATTTCTTTTATATTATCTATGTCCCAATTTTAAAAAAAACAAATTCGTTGACTTAATTATTGTGATGACCACCTGAGATGTTTTTTTCATATTATATACATTATATGGGGAAGGAACTGTCATCTTTAATACAGGTTACCTTCTCGGTAACCTAGCAAAGATGCCAGTCTCGAACCGATGATTGATACATACCTATCACTAAACATATGTACAACACCTAATGTATTTAGCTCTAAGGTTAGGTTAAGTTTGATTGAATAAAACGAATTTGAATTTGAATTTGAATTTGAATTATAAGTCCCTGTATAGGTTTTGCAAAATAATATCGACGATACGTGAGTAACGTATAAGTAAACAGTCCTGTAGATTTTTAGTCTAGGTATACATTGCACTTATTAATCAAAAATATACTTTAGCGAAACTTTATTTATAATTTTCATTCAAATGTGATGAAATGATTATTTTTTTGTTGAGGTTTAGAGGGTTTAGAAAACACTAAAGAGGTAAAGCACCGAAGCAAATTAATATGAAATTGTATACGGTTTATGTTAGTTTGTTAAGATACATTTACACAATAAAAAACTAAAAATAAATCTCTATTTAAGAAAAGTCCCGGAAAAAATAAATATTTTCGTTTACAAAACTAAGAATTATGTAACAAATGTTTTAGCTACGTATTTCCACGTTTGTATTGAATTCCATAAAGTTCCGGGCTACATGACAGTAGCAAGCAATTGTCAGGATAAACAAAATTATTTGGAATCCTACACGGAAGGGTCGTAGTAAAAAATGCAGCCAGTCGCAATCCCGGTTTATCCGAACGCAAATAAATCTGTCAATTTCACTCAGCCTCCCGGTGACTATTCACTAGCCAAAAGATGGTATTCTGAAACCACTCGATATCAAAAAATACGGAAAATGTCACAAGGTAAAAAATAAAATATTAAAAGAAAAATATTACATACCTATGTAATAAGTAGTATTTTCTTGTGTTTGATTTTACGCGAGTATTATACATTTAGAAACTAAATATATGTACGGATTTTAAATGCGATTTATTCATTATATTATTATTATCCCGACGTTTCGTACACTTTGCTGCAAGCGTGGTTACGGGGAAAACTAAGATTAAGAAGTTATAGGTACGTCTTGATGGTCATTCAAATAATATTATATGTACCTATTCATGCCAATAAAAACACTTGCATTTTATACCAAAGATAAGACGGTTCGTAAGATTATTAAACAAAAAATCAGTACTAATTTAACTTTTCAACACCATGTGTTTCCATTGATGGCTGGAAACACATCAATCAATAAATTAAATTAAGTGTAAGTATACTTAGTACATAGATAATTATTTACTTGTTACTGTTTTGTAGAGATACTGCAAGGATCCTAAAAAGTCGTGCGACATTTTTAGAACAATTCGACTATCACAATTGGGGTCCCTTTACGATCGAAATCGAGTTCAGCCAGTCGTATCGAGTATCGAGAGATTCCAAATGAACCGATCAAATAAACTGAGCTACTCGCTTCGCTTGTGCAATACATTGCTTCTTTGCGAATCACATTAAGCTTATAAACGCTTCAATTCGGCGGCTAATTGAAGTTATCAGCTCACTCTTGTTAAGATGATGTGGTTATTTCATTTTATTTTTTTGCGTTTTTTAATATTTACAAAATCATATGGCCAATTTATTTTAATAAACATGCTCTTTATATCACTCTAATCAAGGAATTTAATTATGGTCCATTATAATTAATTAGGTCATGAGAACAATCAGGAAACCCTCATCATTATTATAATAAACTTACGCTCGTTTTATTTCAATTAACATCTACAAAGTAAGCTAATACAACTATAATCTCGAATACCAACAATCACCGTTTATATTCATGCCAATACCATATTGAACTATAAATATATTTTATTTCTGTATAAAATACACGCCATTTTTATAAATTGCAAACCAATCCATGAACACAACAGGAATACATAGGAGCAATCAAAAAGCAATATGGGTTACTCGACAATCTCGATACAAGATCTCAATATCTCATCGCAGTGGGCCGGAGTCATTCTCCCGAAATATGGTTCGCAATAAAATATAGTTGGGAATGGAAAAGCAATCGGTGGAATCCATACAATCATCGTACGAACTGAATATGAATTCTGAGGAATCCCCGTATCGTAAACATCGAGTTTTGTACATATTTTATGATCGTATCTTAGGCTGGGAAAATTATAAGTGAAATATGAACGTATAGGGTTTATAAAGTGAGGTTTTTCGCGGAAAATGTTCGCGTGCTCGACTTTTATGGTAGTATGTTGCGGTTCGTAACTGTAATTACTTAGTAGTGCTTCGTTAAAAGGTTTAGCATATGTTTGTATATTTAATTCAGATAAATATTATGTAAAAATTAATAATGTTGTGTTTTTTAATTTTACAGATTTTATCTGTTACATATAATTCATAAATAGTGAGGTAAAGGATGCTTCAGGCACCGGATTCTTTCACATGAAACAAAATCAGTCAAGTGATTTTTGTGAGAAAAAACTTCAACCATTTACGATATCAAAATCCATCTTTATAAACCTTTGAATATTAGCTTTCATAACGAGATTGTTGAATAGAATGTACAAACAACAATATTTCAACAACAAGATTTGAACTTCACTCACACATTCTTGTAAAATTAGAAAAGTTGCGAAACAACTGCTACTTATTGAAACACGTAAAGGTAATAAAAATGTCTTCGAGGGTTCAGTCAGTAACTTTATAGGTTCTAACTCCTAACCATTGACTGTAATTTTATATTACACACTCATATATAAGACGGTGATTGCAGGAACACAGTTTACGTTTATTTTTGTTTTTTTTTTTACCTTTGTGAATATATTGTGTGCTTTGTAGTTATATCTCAGATAAGTAATAAATACAATTTTCACGCACGGCACGATCTGATCTCATACTAAGCTTTCGCTTGTGTTATCTACATAATATATAATTTTAAATACATACTTATATAGATAATTAACACACAGACACAGAGCAAACATCTATATTCATCGCACAAATATAATATTTGCTCCGGGTGAGATTCGAATCCACGTCCAGTGGCTTGGTAGGCAGGGTCACTACCAACCAAGCCAACTGGTCAGTCAAATATAGTATAAAGTAAAGGAAAATCATATTTTGAAGTAAGAATAGTGAAAATAATCCAACCTATAAAATTCCATAGGTACATCACAATCATATTTAGAAGGTTACTAAAGAACAAAGTAAGTTTGAATCTTTCTAAAATACACTAAAACTTAATTACTGCAGTAAGAACAGTCATTAACGGAGCTTGCAACAAAGAAAACCAGGACGCGAGTTAATTAACATTGTCTTATAACTTTCCATCGCGATTCTTCGGTACCTGTAATAAGCACATTATGGCTGAGGCAAATAGCGTGATCCGCTTAATTTTGCAGGCATTACTGGCAAATCCGCCACCAGTTGCAGTAGGCGATTGGCTCCGAGCCAAATTATTTTTTAAACCAACCCCGGAACGAGCTCATTTCACTGTATCACGGCATAATACCGATTCAGCTTTATAATTGTCGTTTTATAATTGAATCGCAAAATTTGTAGCTCCGATATATTGCTGTGAACTTTTGATCCGATGCACACGTACGTATGATATATTTCGTAAATGAATTAATAAGTTATCTTCTTTCGAAATTAAAACTACTCGCTATAAACTTACCTATTAGTAATTGAAAAACGTTCGTACGTTGTGAAGGTACATAATAAAAATAATTTTTAGAAGTTGTTTAAACTTTAAATTTTTAGTTGTTTAACGTAAAATCCGGTGTCCTGAATGGTTTATAAAGTAGGTATGTCGCCTGCAGGTTGCTTAACTATATAAGTAACGTACTACGTACGTAGTACATATTAACTCAATGGTTTCGATTTACTAATTATATTGCTAAACCTATATCCTGATAATATAACCTTCTTTTTCTGTAAGCTTCTAGCTTTAAATCTACTATGCCACACATCATAAATATTCAATGTCCTCGTGCAATCCATATAAAGACCGAAGACGTGATGTTTAACCACAGTGTGGATGAAAAATATGTTAACAAAATATCTAGAATGGAACAACGTTATGAGCGTGTACGAGCGAATACATCTTGTTAATTAGGCGTGAAATCACAGGCTGCGTGGTTTCTGACAAAGGTCTCCGTCTAACTAAGTAATGGTATGCAAAAACCTGATTTGAGCCGCTGTTTAATTTTATTAAATTAGCAAAATTGTTTATGGAAGTTCCTTAGTATAGCTAAATTTACTAGTTTCTAATTACATGTCAGAAAATATTAATGTTGATGATATTGTTGATTATTTAAATGACTTAAAAAGTGATATAGCGTATAGCTCTTCTTAATTATACTTAATACTTATCCCTAAATTCGAAAACAAAGCGATACACAGCTTAATAAAATTACCTTCAATTAAACCACTTTCGGGATAGCGAACTGTCTCATTTCATATATTCAAGCTGACTTCAAAACGACTATTGCAGTATCAGAAACATGGCGGCTACGTGTACAATTAAGATATTTTTTATTTCCACCATTCACGCGAACAATGGAAACCACTGAAAAATTACAAACGTTACGTGAGGAAAGCGAGTTACTTTGCTCTATAATTAAGTATATTATTTTAGTGATAAGCGGTAACGATTGTGTAATAAAAATAAATTAGAACAAGCTCCATCAGATTAAATAGAAACATTTAATTTCGTACAGTTCTTTGTTTAAACGCGTTTGTAGAAATAAAATAATTATAGGCCTATATATCAGTATAGAAGAATTATTGCAATAGTAAAAGTTTTTATAATGACGTGAGCTTGTTTTATTTGCTGTTTTCTGTGAATTTATGCTAGTTAAGGAGGTTTTATATTGGTGTTGTGCCTGGCGTTAACAATTGGAAGGTACAACATTATTAAATACTACCTGATTCTCAGATTAGGTGCCTGATTTTGCGCATAATATGTCGAATATGACAAAATCGTATTTAGTATGTAAGGTAATAAGATAAGCAATTTTAGCACAGAATACTCATCACGCATCTCATAAGGCGAATGAATTCATAAATACATTCAAATAAATGCTATTAAAATAATTATTTCAAACAGTTTTCCGTATCTCTACCAATACATCAGGTTGCTTGCGGTGGGTCTATATTTTAATCACCAACACTAATATTTTAAATAACACCCAATGAAACTAGGTGATTGACAGCAATGAATATATGATTAATGATACAGAGAATCTATTGCATAAGTTTTTGTGGCTCATTTCATTTAATGGCTTAGCAGTTAAGGCTTTTTATTAACAAAACGCTCACACTTTTATAACTCGACGCCCACAAGCGCTTTAAAGTTTTTTATCCACTGTAAATCGGGACAAGGAGAGTAGAAAAATTCGTATACTTTATTTAGTTTTTAATTAAGCTAGAAGGATTTCACCAAAGGATTTTAAGTGGCATTTTAATTCCAATTTAAGCACCCTTCCTGCTTTTTGTCCAGTGCGCTTAGCTGTGAGGTTTTGTTGTTTCATTTTGTTTCTAAGTTGTTTCGGAGGCGAAAATGGCTATCGAAAAAAATGAATTTTGCAAAGGTAGTGTTAAACCAAAAAGTTTAGGCAATATTAATCTTAATTACCGGTCAAGGTTTAACGGTCTTGTAACGTTCGTTGAACTCGGTTAATTAAAATGTAAACTATAACGACTACCTCATAAATTTACTAATATTTATTTCAGACGTTTATAGCTTGTGAATTTTAAATGACTAACTTCATTAGTTCCTGCATTCTTTGATTATAAAATAAACTTTAATAAAATTCTAATAATTATTAGACTTAAAGTAGAAAATACTTTAAGTCAAGCAAAATATCTCACGTGCTAGACTACTATATATTTGAAACCGTAAACCAAAATTCAATAGGCATTAGTCATATTTATGGCGACATTCTGTCGTCACGTAGTCTCCTCACGACTTACACTTTTTCAATAAAACACCCCCAGATAGCAGCCATTCAAAAGTGCGGTCACGCATCCGAGCCATTACATAACTTTACCTGGCTTCCAAATATCGAAACTCAACAGAACCCGAAAGTTTTGACGTTAAAATATTTTGTAAAATATGAGGGTTCACGATTGTAACCATTGATACGGGCTGGTAATTAACAGATGTCGCGAAATCTATGGGAAGTGTGCCGAGATATTGGCGATGTGGGAAAAGGGAGGTAAAACTATTTGGGGCTTTTAGAAATGGATTTTGAATGAAATTTCACACATGTTTATGTTAGTAAAATTTTAGCATTTTGGGACGAAACTCTACTTAGTAGAGTGTACATTTATAACATAGGTAAGGTATTTCCAGACAATGTAATGAATTCGACTAATTATATTTTTAACATGCACTAGAAATTTGTGAAACCGTTATTTTAATACTGTAGCATTTCGTATACATTTTTCATTCAAAAATATTTTGACCACTGTACCACACAGAGACTAAACCTCACTGGCCGTAAATTGATTATAAAAAGTACCCTAGTTCTTAAGTACATACATAGTTCTATCGTGTTTTCCAAAGTATTGACCAAATAAACAAACATTTAACATTTACCCACTGGCTTAGGAGGCTCATTTAAGGTCAAGTAGTTTGCTTAATATCCAGAACATACTCCTGGTTTATTTTTTAGCGTGGTTTTAACAATTGTTTGATTAAACGGAAGCTTTTACGTGTATCGTGTCCTTTGATCTATTTCAATATGTTCCACAAACAAGAGTACGTGATGGGGATGATAATACGGGCGAGTTTGTTGGCTTTGTGGAGTTATTTTTCTTCTCTTTGAATGGTATTGAAATGTTAAATGTGTTTTGGGATTGATGCGTTAAACTAAACGTACATGTATGTAATGTGTGCTCTATTTAAAGAATTATTAATAAAAAAAATAAAAATAAATAAAATTACACACAAAAAAGACACCATCATAAACAGAAAACAGACAAAAATATACACATTAATACGTGATACGTAATGTATCTGAGTGTTTTCATGTTATCCTATTTCTGTTTATTTTATTGAATGTTAAAATTTGCAATTGCCAACAGACGTCTCCTCGTTCTTATCCTCGTTTGTTCCTTTATCAATTTATTATTTTAATTAACAATGTAAATGTTACGAACAACAACTTTCGCGCTTTAATATAAATACTGATGTTTTTTCCCTTTTTATTCCACATACAAATGATAACATAAATACGATAACATGAAAACAAATACATTCACAAATCGAATTCGTGTACAGCAAAAAATAGATCACCAAAGAGAAAAAGGGAAAAACACACAACTCAAACATTTTTATTATATGGAAATGATGGGACAATGGTAATAAACCTACTTGTATGAGACTAGGAAAACAATTTTTACAACTCACAAGGTCGAATTGTGAAAAGGTCGTACCAGGATACAACACTTTTGTAGATTAAGCGAAAACAGGATACCTATTTGTATGTCAAAAGAATAAAAATAAGTGCCTACTTCGCGTCGAAAATAGTATTTCTAAAGTTAAACAACAACAAAACTCAAAAGATTATGATAATTTGCGTAAGTAATGATTATTTTTTCTTTTATATCTTGCTTTCTATTTTCCGAATAGATTGATAAGACGTCTAATATTATTTACTTAGTTAAAATATATTTAAACAACATTTGATTTAAAAAATTCTATGAATTCACAGATGCGAAGTTCAAATGTTGACCCTGCCTTAATTAATCTATCAAAGACATCATCGTCTATATAGTTATTTATTACTTGCTTCACGAACACAACGCACTCTAATCGTTGTAATAGAGCGCATTGTACGCAACACAAAATGTTCATTATAGCGAAATTACATTTATCATGCCTTCCTGGTACAAGCGAAGCCTCTGTCAGCACTTGACAAGAAGATCGGCGCTCACTCCCACAACATTATGGCTGGAATACCTGTAAATATTTATAAGTGCAATAACGCCTTAATACCTAGTCATAAGTGAAAATTATTATGCAAATAGTGGCCACGGGGAGGCGGTGAATCCGGGCGTCTGCGGCTTAATAGCGGGTAACCATGATGAATACGAAACAACGTGCGACTTGTCATATCATTAATGAACAAAGAAATATACGCTTACGCTGAGTAAAGCTTCATCGTTTACGGCTTTAGCTTCAAACCTGTTATTTTTCACTTTACTACTAGGTTACTCGTATATTGGATCAGCTCCTTGGTCATGGAATTATGTTTGTGTTACAATTATTAGAACTTTCAACAATCACCATTACAATAAAAAAGAATCATCCAGTCTGACTAAAAATAACATATTAAACACCAAAACAGTCGTATTAAAATTGGTTTTAATTATTTATTCAAAATATATTTATTTTTCATCATATCGAAAATACCGTTTTATGAAGCGACATGTCATTATAACCAGTTACGCAACAGAAATTCCGCTACTATTTTATAATCTGTGGCTTATAGATAAACTACGGATAACAATTAGATAATAATTTGTACACTTTAACGCCGTTCCAGGCGTGGGCAGTTTAAACTGCGTTTCTGATACTGATTTGTTGATCAATTTAAATAAATATGCACCGTAATCCCTTACCATAACATCGAACTAATCTCGTAAAATTACTTTATTATGATAACAGATAAGTGAAGTTAATGTGTCGAATATGATTTTATCGAGGTTTTATTTCCATGAAATTACAGATGCTATGTAGAGTGTGTATTTATTTAATAGTACGAGATCCGGCTGCAGGATTAGTGCGTTCATCGGTTTTTTGCTGAAAACGGTATTTTTATGTATATTTATAATTAGGAGAATATATATCGACTAGGTTGCCAGTCAAAATTTGGCCGCAAGCATGTTTAATTAAAATTTTTCTAATCGATTTTTGGGAAAAAAATTCGTTCACTTGTTTTTTGAATAAAATGTAGTCTACATCACGGCAAATGATATAAAGATTCAAAAAAATCACGGTTGCCGTTTTTCACCTGGCCGCAACATCTTGGCAGCCTGGTGCAAACAGGTATGATTTCGATTCATTTTTACGTTCATAACGTACATTTATGAATCATATATCAAATTAAAGCTAATTTTTTTCTATTTATTATCTTATATGGTTGCCTAATTAAATCCGGCCGCAAATAAGGGTTGCCGGCTGTTAAAGATGTTGAATATTTAAGGTTGAGTGAAAGAAAATATGTCGTCCTTTTCAAAATGACAAATTTAAAAAGTAATATTGATTTAATATAATTAACAGCCGATCCTCTCTTTTTCTCGTTGTTTCGCTGCCGCACGCGAATGCGTCGGTGTATAATGCTTGCGGCCAAATTTTGACTGGCAACTTAGTCGATATATATTCTCCTAATTATAAATATACATAAAAATTCGGTTTTCAGCAAAAAACCGATGAACGCACTAATCCTGCAGCCGGATCTTAGACTATAAGGCCTAAATGATAGTTTGAATATTAGTGTTTAAACTTCAAGTATCGGCTTAACAGGTTAGCTTCAACCTATTTTTGAAACATTTTAGATAACCTATCTTCTTATATGACAACAACAAAAACAAATTAAAAGACATCAAACTCTACAGTTTGATTTCTTTTCGTCACGGAGTAAATCTGAAACAAATTTTATTTCGGAAAAAACCATTTCTATATATATGTATTGATATAAATCACGCATAAAAATGAAATGTTCTCCTATTTCATAAACTTGTACATCCATTGTCTGCTGAAAGAATATATCATAGTTTTATTACACGAGAACCTGATGCGCATAAAACATTTATACGTAAATATTAAACTAATAAAACGTAATGTTCTCAAAAAGGGCGCATGCAAGCTTTTTCGTGTTAACGTCAAATTAATACACGTTGCAAAATTTACATTTTCGCCTCGCTTATATCCATTTACATGACGTGTAAATTAAATATTAATTTCAATAAACAACGGAACAAAAGGCACGACTCGCGTTAAATATGTCCGTCGACAGATATAATTTTAATGATTTGTTACGCTCAGACAGATTGCTTTCATTAATTTACTTTCGTCACGTATCTGCATACTGAGCGAAAATTATAGTAATGGTTAATAAACAGTATATAAAGGATAATTAAGACTGAAAATTTAACTTTCAATAAGACTTTATTCAATCTCATATATTTTCTTATAATTAGCACAGATAATAATATACATAATACAGGCGTAGGGATGTGACGACCCCATCGCCCCCGGTTGGCATATCTACAATAGATATCCCAGCCGTGCAGTCAGTCACCCCGTAGGGCACCTTGTGGCGAGGTGTCGGGGAGTAGCGACCCCGCGGGAACCGAGCGCTCCCGGGGGAGGTCCCTGTCCTCACCTCTGGGCTGTCCCGGTGGCAGTTCGGAGTGAACAATGACGAGGTTCAGGATCCCCCACCTCTGGCTTGCCTTTGTTGGCCGTCCAGAGTGGAGCCGTTAGAGCTAGGTATATGCTCGGGGGTGGAAGTGTCTAATGGCGTAATAGCGGGGAAACCCGCTCCGGGCCCGCGGGCCCGCGATGGTGAAACCGGTGCCGCACCTCTCTACACCCCTAGCCGTTCAGCTGATGTTGCCCCCTTGTTGCCATTATCGGTAACCTTTTTGGGAGCCCATCGACCGAACTGGCGAGTCACCGTCTGCCATAATTTTCAATTTTTAAGATTGAAAAGGCAGACGTCCATAGTCCCCATAGACCCAATATACCAGTCCATCTAACACCCCCTTCCATAACCCAGTTTTATTCATTTCCATTTTTCTGCAATAGTCCTACATTGGCCGCGGACTGCCCAGGGCTGTATCTCTATAGTGCAGCCATGGGCAGGCTGCGGCTGGTGTCCCACAACACATTAAATTCTCTAAAGGGCCTCTGCGTGTTGGACCTGTGTCCCCACGTAAGCCTTCCAAAGGACCGGGTGTCATCCTTACGGCGATACCCGTGTATTATGGAGAGATACATAATACTATACTATCATTAGTATACATTCAGACACTGGATTTTAACCCCAAATAAAACCTTTAGATAACTAAAAGTTGAAGAAAATTAAGTACTTAGATAGATAAATAAAATATACTTTTAAAATAAGTACAAAACTTGCTGAATAAACATTAAACATTTTAAGCTTGGTCAAAATTTAATAAGACCTTCGTGACTACGAGGTTAGCTTCTAACTGATGGATAGTGTAAGTTTTTGACAGCATTAATTTCTTGTGTTCGTACCTCCACAGAGGCATTCATTTACGTAAATTCTAGCGACATTTATGAGGCCTTGAATCTGCTACTATGTTTTGCAATTTGACTAAAACATAATGTATACATTTGATATGAAATGTGAAGAGATTATGTTCGAAATTCATAGTCTTTACAAGTAGACTTACCTTTTTAAGTCTACTTTATGTGAAAGAAGATCTATTTTCAACTAAAACCGTTAACTAATTCAAACATGATTCACATAATTCCACATCCCTTTCCGATCAGACCACACAACCATCAGCGTAATGGCATGCAATACACACAGTTTCTGTAATTACTAATCTAGAAATACGGGCTAATAATCACCGTTCTCTGATAGTTCAAGTCTGTAATTCCATGTTCTATCAAAGCAGACATTGGCGCCGCCGCCCACCGGCCCGTCTCGATTCAAGTCGAAGCGCGAGAACTATTACCATGCCAACTTTAATGCCCGTAAAATACCGTAGAAAAAGCACCGGCTTTAAATTATTCGGTGTGGTTCATGGGAATCGCTTGATTGGCGATGGGATTGAAATTAACTTGTAATTTGTGCGATCGCTATAAATAATCCAGGGTTTATTATAAAATCTTCGCAGTCTAATTGTCAGTTGTTACTATAAATATTTGGCCATGGCAATATGTGAACATTTTGTGATATGTACAATATCTTGTAATGAAAATCCACGACTTCGAATTTTACCAGGATATAATATGTACCTAATAAGAGTCTAGATTAACTCATTTTTTTATGTGCGATCTATCGATGTCAAATTGTATTGACATTTGTTCATCTATTTAATGATATTAATTTAAAATGTTAGTAGCGAACATAACAATAAGTTGTATTGAATTTTTAATGTTTCCTCGTATATCATTCAATAGTTTATCTTTAAAGTTCCCAATTCTATTCAAAGTGGCGTCATTTAAATGTGACAATTATGAATCAAAACTGACAAAGCACAATACGGGACGAAAGATTTATCTCTATTTATAGAAGTTACCACCCACGAAGCCGAAATACATCTATTATTACATCAAAGTTACATAATACTTGAACAAACAACGTTAAATTATATTTATTTGATGATAAATAATTCGACCTTTATCCTGTGACACGTGAAGTATTATTTTCGTCTCAATATTTAGTTACGTATTGTTATAAATTAGAAAGACGAATGATGTGTATATTATTATTAAATTTAGCACCTACACGATTACTTAATACTATAATATTAAAACGATTTGAAGTAAACTAGAAACATGAATGAATGAATGAAGTATGAACCAACCTTTATTTTAACCTATTTTTAAACCCCTTTTTCGTGCACGTGGTGGCCTAATTGTTCCACTTATAGTATTTTATAGTACGTTTTTATTCTATTTTTCGTTAGTCTATTTAATAGACTCTATTACATTTACTAATACTTGCTATTATATAAACCTAATCTTTAAAATCCCACGAAATTTATGATTTCCGAAATCACCTCGATGTCATAAATTCCTCCATAATTATTCAATCAAAGAGGTCCTTGCTAACGGAGTCCCATTCACCCAATCAAAATAACTGGCTTCAAATTAAACCATGATTGCTATGTGGAACAGCTCAATCGAAAGTGTTGACTACTAATCATTGAAATACCGAAACTTATAATTGAAAGTCGGTAGTTATTTAAGTAGCCAGTTACTGGCGCCACCGCCTACAAGCGATTGAATTTGATTACCTGAACGCACCAATTAAATTTATCTCTTATCAACCATGATATTTAAAGCTTTTAATAGGGAGAGACCTTCGTTATGTTTTGTTCCTGGTAATTGGTCATAGTTTGAAAGGTGATGAATCACGTAATTCCAGAGGTAGAGAGATATTTAAATAAATAAATATTTAATTTATTAATACTGTGTTACACTTTGTAAGTGTACTTTGTGATTCTTGTTAAAATACTTAGAGTGGTGGTAATTTATTTTAAAATTATTGTGCATAGAGAACTTGTCTCTTTAGTGACAGATATTAAATTATTAAAAAAACACATAAACGTTTTCTCACTAAGTGACCGTTTAATATATAAATTAATTCCTCTATCTTCCTTATGACAGCCAGTTCTTCGCGATAGCAAAATGTCGCATTCGACGCTGCAATCGTTTTTTATCGATATATTTTATCCTTGTATATAAATATGATTCTTAATGAAGTATAATGTACTGGAATTGTTCTCTCATAAGATCAGTCGAAGAATATCGTCAAAGATATAACTCTGAACCTGTTATTACCGCGTGGGAAGAGCCTTACAGGCTTTTAATTTCAACACGAGCTTATCAATAGATAAGTAATAGTAGTCCATTTGTACGTGTAGCCTAAGTGCATCTGATGGAATACAAATGATAATTGTCCTTGTTTACGAGCGAAAAGTGCTTTGCCTTTAATACGGAAATTTAAACGACCTGCTTGAAGCAATTGTAATACTTACTCTATTTATAGAGTTGATATTGTGTAGGAAAATTGGTTTAGTTGTTTCAAAGGAGAATGGCGAAACTGGGCCTAACTGTTACAGAAATCATAATATATTTAAAATTCATTATGTTATTTTTAGTAATTCTTGGTAAAATATTTACTTCTGATTCTATGGGAAAACAAATCTTTGAAAAAAAAGATAATGTGTTCACTACCGGCATTGTTATTTAGATTTCTATGACTACCGGTCTTATCAAGCAGAGATTGTCAGTGTTGTCAGGTGTAAAAAAGTCGAATATATCGATTAATACGAATGAATGTCTATATTTTATTTTTAATTTTATTGAATTCAAATGCTTTATAAATCAGAAGCAAAACTTAACTTATTTTTAACACATCTTAATTTATTTAGATCATTCTATAAAATAAAAACATGTTTAACTTTATCAATAATAATTATAACATTTTTATTTAGGTAGCTGGCCATTAATAAAATGTCAAATTATTAATCATAATTGTGTCAGTGATGATTGATTTGTATATGTTTCTTGTTTGACATTTGAGTGAAGTTTTAGGCCCTTCTCCCATTACGATACGCATAGGCGATTCAAGTATCCTGCAAGTCTCGGAGACTAGTCGCCGCGGAGTATCTCACATACATTTTTATGTAGGCTCGCACACTACGCTACTGGTATCCTACACGTCCGCGACTAGTATAGCACTACTCACCGTGTCGGTCGCTTTTGCATCGCGTCTCGACTCTCGCGCGTATCTCTTCGTTAGAAAGATAAAAATATCTAATCACCATGTTGTAGTTCTCGTTCGGCTACAAAAACTCTACAATTTATGTTTCTTTCAATATATGGATGAATCCAGTACTTCTTACTCTTACGTTGGCGTCTTCTATTTCTATAAAAAAGAAAAACTGCAAGAGCTTCTTCGTCACTGGAATTGCTGATTGCTCGACATAACGACGTAACTGTTGTTGCAATAAATAAATGAATTATTATTATTATAACGTCGGTCCACAAAAACGAGGCACAATAATGATGAATTTAGTCATTTTTCAGTCGCATAATATGCGAGCATCGGGTAGCTAGCAAATATCTAAGTAGTATTCTCCGCGAGTATCGTATTCTAGAAGTATCGTACCTAATGGCAGAAGGGCCTTAG
Source organism: Colias croceus (assembly GCF_905220415.1). Taxonomy (NCBI): domain Eukaryota; kingdom Metazoa; phylum Arthropoda; class Insecta; order Lepidoptera; family Pieridae; genus Colias; species Colias croceus. The sequence goes on from NC_059546.1 coordinate 6,676,428, forward strand.
TAACGTTATATTCAAAATTGATCTTAATCAATATCCCAATATCTCTGCTATCCCATAGAAAAGATCTATAATTATTATATTCATAGAGTCTGTATATTTTTATCTATTTAATCACCCATAAATCATCAGTGTAACGATCAGGCCCAGAGTCCTATGGGAGTTTGCCATTCTCCTTTATTATCTGTGATCAAAGTTGGTAATAATTTGAAGAAATTAAATGGAATTGTAGTTAGATTTGCATAATTCAATTTTCAAAAAGAGTTTAATATTTTTAATTTATTAAAATTTATGCTGAAGTTCCGAATTTCAAAGTGACGACTTCTTTAAAATTTAAGTTTTCTTGAATGTCATAAGAATTTATGAATATTAGAATATTTTATGATTTATAATTAATGTTAATATCGCTGCATCGCTAACTTAATTTGTGTAGAGATATTAATTTAAACTCTTTTGTTTTATCTCGTCCAAATTAGTATCTAACAAACAAGAAATTTAGAATGGGGATATGATATTAATAGTAAAAACACGATGTATGAAACCCACGAAGGTTCATAAATAATTCCAAAACGGAACTTACCGCCGACTTAGTGAATTTCAAATAACACTCAAAGCATGTAGGCGTTTACATTCAGGCTAAGCGGTTTACATTTGTTTACTTATGTCGCTTCTTATTTATGAAATATATAAGATTTGCTCTTTTCCCACGCCTCTGTTTATTTTTGACATCAACTACTCCATGTCATATTTTATTTACACATAAATTTATGGGTAAAATGCTGTTTGTATTTATTCTATAGTGTGATACCGCGACGCGATAATTATTTTTACTTTACACCAAATATTGAGACATTAACTTTTAGTAAAAAATATCTCTTCATCCTTATTCACCTTTACGTAATGATATCGAAAGGTAGGTTAATTAAAAATATACAACTGAATTGGTATTTCATAATTATATTTTGTTGCAGTCGTTAATAAATTGTATTATTTAATACGTAGTTATGGCACACAATACAAGTTATGTATATTAACGACGACAACTTTATCGATGCAATGGATAATGATTGTGATAAGTATCTGAAAGTGTTGGTTTTAATTTTAATATAAGAAGAATATAGTGATGATCAAAAATGTATGTTTAATACCTAATTATCTACACCTCAATGGTTTAAAAATATTTTGGTACTTTCAAACTTTGCTCGTCAAGAACGTTGCCGGTATTTGATAATGCGAAATGAAATATTATTCTAATAGAGATATTTCCTGGAACATGCACGACAAGTTAATGCAAGGATTGTCTGTTACCTTAGAACGCTACAATACTCTCGCATTCTGTCAGCCCGAACAGGAATATAAATCTAATTATTGCAATAACTCATCGATGATTGGGCATTCGAGCGCTTAGAGCGTCTAAATATAATTCCGATTCCATTAAACGGCGGACATTAAATATCGGTTGCTCTGCTAAATCACGTTGACGCGGGTGATTAATCTTCCAAGTAGAACGCTTGTCGTTAGCTGAGCAATAAAGAGATAACAAAATAAATCAAAGAGCCGTAAATACGAGCGATGAGCGATCAGTCCTAGAACTGTCCGATCCCATAGTTTACGGAACGTTTTATGGGACTTACATGCAACTTTTGAAAATAAATATAAAAATACCGCGCAGTTGTAAATTTTGTTTACTATCTCTTGTTGTAGTTAAAATGGTACTTTGTTGCCTAAGAGGCGTTTAGTTTAAAAATAGTATGAGAAAAGTTTGGGTCGCGGTCGGTATTTCCCACGAGGTTGTAACAATTTGAAATGAATAAAAAAGTGAGGAAAATTTGAATAAGCTTTTGTTTTTCTAATTTAAATAATATTTAGACAAGTGAGATTTTGTTATAGGGACGTATCATGATAAAAATAAAATACTGATCATAAAAAATCTTTTAAATAATAGGTAGCTGTATAAATAATACCTTATACAGACAATATGAGTTTCTGAAGTTTCTGAATTTAATCTTCAATTAGAAAGTCCATTGTCAGCGCACAGTTAGACAGTAGTTTATTTCTAAATTTCATAAGGGAAAGTTTATCAATGAATTCGCACAATTTCGTCTTTTGCATACTAAGGAGTTTAGGCTCGATCGAAGTTTTAAATGAAGCTTAATACAGCAGATTTAAATTTAATGTTATATGTCCGTCTCTATATGTTATACGTAAATTAATATAATGTAGTGTACATTTAAACACATTTAAAATAAACAATAATATCAATAAAAATATTTTTTTATTTTACTGTAAAAATAACAACGAAGAATCTTTTTTATAAGCATGACATAATTCCTCACAGCACATCCATGCTTTATTTCTTAATAAATAATCTTCATACAAAACTTTGGAAGATTCATTGAAACTTGAAGTGCAATTGATTTAAATGTCCAGACCACACAAGATAAAACTTTTACGGTTAAATGTTAACGGTTCTTAAGCGTAACCACTAAGCGACACTTAACATAAAATTGCAATGACTACAATATATAACAATGTCTTCATTCATAAGAGTTATTTTGGAGAAGTGACTAACATACTGAATGCGTTCATAGAACTAAAGAATACTAGCGATGTTCCTAAAAGAGATGTTAAGCAAGAACTTTGATTAATTAAATCTATCTTGTGATACCAATATCAAATCATATCATAAAGAAAAATAACTATATTATGTGAAATTCATGGTTATAAAATAAAGAAGGTGTAAAAAAGTGTTAAACGAAATTTTACTAAACCAATTTCCGATCTAGGACAGTGTAGGAAACGCAAATCATCCTACACACGTTTTAATAGACTTTCAATGGAGTTAATCCGGCAATTTATTTCGTGTAGCATCAATGGGATTAGTGTCAAAATTTATATTTTAAGTTTCAACTCGATCACAAGGAAATAAGGTCAGATGATACGGAAGCATTCGGTTATTATAAGTTATAACACATAAATTCGGTGGACGGTGCAAAAGTGCAATATCCGCTGGGCTATAACTGTCAACATCAGAATGAATCACGCTCGCATAAATCCCACTACGACAGTACACCATTTTATAGAAGCCAAATTTACACGGGTTTATAGTTTTATAGAGAAATCATATTTTTATTTTGAGTTGAAATTCCTTTTGAATACAACGCAATGTTCTCAGTAAGACTAGGTATGTTAAAATCAGTGTTTTTTTTTTTTTTTATGTATGCCCATTGAACTTTTACAACGGACAATTTATTTGACTAAATCATTTTATTGGTTTCTTGGAAATTAGTTTGTGTGAAATCGTTAATTTTGTATCGATTACAAGTGAATCTGGTGCGACGAATCGATGAGAAATGATTGTGATTTATATTGCTTGTATCAAAAAATCCGTTGACTTCAATTAATTAACAGTGAACAATAAAAATAACAAACATTATAAGAACTACATGACGTTGAATATAACATTAATATGATTCACAACTAACCGAATTCCAGAATTCCGATTCCGAAGTTTCTGGAAGCTTCAAGAAATGCTACAGCCTCCATACGATCGGTTTAAATGAACTTATAATTAACCTTCCTTGAAACAAACAGGGCGAAAAATTCGAAGGTTTAAATGTTTTAGTAACAAAAAAATTTGACAGGCTTTATAATCACAATGCGGTTACAAAGAAATCGAAAGTCTTCTTGACTGGAATGCTTACAGAGAAAACACATAAAACATTTATGGCATGCATGACTTGCATCTGCTAACGACTAATGCTTTTTTTATTAAATAAACAAATCGAAATTTAAACAAACACTCGCGGATTGAGAGCGTAATGCTCATCTCATACTTGACGCGTGAAATAAATGGAAACCATTAAATATTAAACATCAAAGATTTAAAAAGCTAAAGGATAAAACGTTTAAGTTTATTTTTAGTTCGCCCTAATGTTGCTGTTAATTATTCAAAAATTCATCAAGAACACACTCACAAACTTATTCATAACAATGAAAGTTGAATAAGCATATTTCGGTCATACAAAGAAAATAATAACAAATCATTAATACCCACGTCCACAACATTGATAGACTACGATTTACACCATTCAATTAGCGCATTCGAATCCATCTCTCCCCAAACAAACACGGTGAATGTTTTCACTTCTAAACCCAAGCTTACTATGTTTATTCAATGTATGCACGCCGTGAACAATAAGCCCCATTACTCGTGCTAACTCCACGATATACGAGTAGGTTATAACAATTATTTGCATTTTAAGCTGTGTTACACGCTATTACCGTACCTCCGCGGTATAATATCACAACGAACCAATTTGCCTGTCTAGGCTATGCCAAATAAATTTCAAATACAGCGTGCGAAGCCTCGATTGCACGCAAGAGCCTTAAATTGTAGCGCAGTGATTTTCGGCATATATCGCTCCACTGAATCTATTGTAGACACGCCATAAAGGATAGATCTCTATTGTGTTTTACAATACTATTGAACTATACGTAATCCAGGGAACGATGAAACAAAAATGTTAATTATATTATTGTGTGAATTGCTATTTTATTCCCAGTATATGAACTAGTGATGACAATTTTGTTTGGTGGTTGACGAATTATGTAATAAGTAATAACTAATAACAATTGTATGAATGAGGTTTTAAGTGACGATAACAACATATTCAAAAATGAAACATGCAATCTAATAAAGTTTTAACTAGAAAGACGGAAAAACTCGACTTTTTACCGAGAGCTGAGATAAACTAGTCTTATCTTGCCTCACCTCCTTCATTTTAAAATACAACCGGATAAGAAAGCACGTACCACGATAGCAAGGAAAAACACTAATAAAATTTTACAACGTTTTACCTCACGTTCAATAAAAGTTTGAATACTTTATCCGGGCGTATATTCATTACCATCTATTCCGGGTAGACCACCCAGGGAAGATGTTATTTTAGGTGTATATAATTGAGCTGTAGTGAGCGTGAACGTCGCGGTGACACGCATAATGTGGTGTTTTACATAGTGCGCGGAGTTCCGAACAAAAACTTTAACAGCTGGCTTGAACACGCTTTCACGAATTCATGTTTAATGTTAAAATTAGATGGTCAACCGAGCTTTTCTCTGGACTTAACTGTTGTTAAGAATATTTCCGTCACAATTACATTTCATTAATGCTTGCACATTTTCAGATAGCGACTAATATAATAGATATGAATAAATAAATAATAAATTTAGATAATGTTTTAATTACCGTGACCTAATAACGGTCGACGAACTTAAGTGCGTTTAAAACAGTTACAATCAGAAGGTAATACAGTACTTCTGTTAGACTTAAACTTCTTTTATTTCTTCTTTTATTATTAAACGATTTGTTGATTTTAACCCTCCCTTGACAAGAGTTGTCTCCATAACAATTTCTCTAACACGACACCATAAACCTTTCCCTTTTTTATGTCAGCATGCATTGTGTTGATATGATTAATAGTTACGTAGCATTAGTGATACGCGAGTTTTCCTCTAATACATTTTTCCTGACATTCCGACAAAATTAGGTCACGGGAAACAAAAATGTCGGCTGACGGATTAGTAGGGGCAGAAATAAAACCTACACGAATATGAGTGACGTGACATACATCGCAAAGTTTTTGCTTACGGAGATATGTCTGAAAATTGTGCTTTAAAAGCCCTTATTTTACGTTCCTTGTATTCGGGGAATTTATTGGTCGTATGAGATTTTAAGTACTCGTTCGAATGTTTGTATAGGTATTTTATAGTCAAATACTGATGGTTGGTTCCTTAACACGAACTTTAAAGAGTTTTGTAGGTTATAAGCTAGAATATCGGAACGACGTTGATTTTGAGAATAATTTTCATGTAGTACTTATCTTCAAAAGTGGAAATAGAACAATATAATGCCAATACAAAATCTATACTGCACGCACAGACGTTGAGGTGCTTCTTCAGAATGTGATCATGTAATATAGTATCATTTATAATAATAATCATTTATAAAAAATTGGAGCTACAATTAATTTTAGGAGAATCACGCTGCCAACTATTTCAGATTAGATACTAGTTCCATTTCACTAAGAATGAAGACATCGCTTGATTAATTTACAGCATTAATTATAAGTCATCTCCGAAACAGTTAATTCGCAACAGCGACAATCTCTACAAAATCTTTGTTCACTTCAATCAATATCTTGCAACAAAGTAATACATTTTTACACTCCTTTCCCGTAGCGAACATAAGAGCTTCATACTCGGTGCACTTCGAACATTAATTGACTTAATTTACCATGTCCAGGCAAGAGGCAATGAAAACCGAAGTAGGTCCATAACAGTGCAGTTATTTCTATCGGGGGTTAGCACTTGGCTTAGATGGGTTCTCCTTGTACGTAAAGTGAACGACCATGTTAGCAGAACTTTATTTTTATTACTCTAGAGTTTTGCAGCGAAATTATAAAGATTTTTCAATACAGCTAATTGGTTAGAGATGACGTGGGAAGAATGAAAACGGGAGCGCGCTTCTGAGTGACTCATTTATTGGTTCCGGTTTTAAATTCCTGATTTTTTTGTCATTTGACATATTATGTACACGTGCTAAGTTTCCACAAATATGTGTTATCCATTTGTAATAATTATTTAAAATATATAAGGTAAGAAGAAGACAGGGGATTTTTTCACACAGTACTTGACGAAATATACAATGTGTTAATATAAAGTGAGGTTTTACATTTTATGCTTATCTCTTTACTTTAGCCTTAAATGAATCGTAAAATATTCCTTAACCAAGTGTCTTACCTTAAATAAGTCAAATAGAGATATTGCGTCGGACAATGACCTCTAGAGCATTGTTTGTCTATTTTCAAAAGAAACTAGAATCCGTCTTTGACAAGCCAAATTAATAAACGTCTAGCACCGTTTAAAGAAAAACAAACATTCGAACTTAATATTAATGCACGTTTTTAAGGATAATTAACCTGTTCCATTTAATATGATATAGCCGCATGTGTTCGAATAATTTATGCGCTTCTTTCAGTAATGAAAACACGTTTCACCGGTCGATGGTTTGCATTTCTCCGAATGAGTATAATTAATTATGACCGTTGCTCTAAGTCGAGTGCCCCGATCTTTTGTTTTTACTCCATTTCTAGAACAATGCGAGGCGACTTTTATCTCGAAGCCAACAAACGACGTTGTATCTTCTTTTTGTTACCGCGCGCCCCGCCTTGTTTCTCCGCAATTTTATCGCCAATTTACAAAGACTATTCCGAAACTTCCAGTTCAAATTTTTAGCGGAGAAATATTTCATCCGTGCGCGAACGTTAAAATAACTTCGGTACAGTGTAAACCGCCCAACTTATATTGAATTCCTGTCGTGTCGGGCCCAAGTTTAAATAAAACTGTACAGTACGAAGATATAAAGTGATGAGTTGCATTGTTTGAAGCCGCTTTCAACACGGATTGACTCATGACTCTATGTTGTTTTTATTAGAACTTTATTTATAGTTGTGCCCTAATGGAAAGATCAAACGCACGGTGCAGTTAATTTTAATGTCTCTGTGTAAACGGCATGAGGCCGTTAGATATAATTAGAAGGATCAGTGAAGCCTCGCTTTGCATAGCGTTCACCGCCATTTCGCCGGCTAGATATTTTGATCTCCTTGGCATTTATTATGTCACTGGCAATAAAACTATGATTACATTTTGCTATATGTATAGCTGGAAGATTTTCTCATATAAAGGAAAGTTTTAATGAATACGAGCAAATAAACAAGTACCTAGTATTTATTTTATTATAAGAACAGATTAAATATCTTTCTTTTATTTCATTGATTATTATAAAAATATTTTATTCAATTCATAAATTATATAAACCAAAAATGACCAACCAGTCTTATATTTTATAGCTCAGCTTATTGGCGTATTGTCATTGTCATGTCAGTAAACAAAGCATAGCGAATTACCTGACGCATAAATATTTGCTCTCCTTAACCGCTGCACCTACTGAACACCCACATTCTTCAGAACACATAAAGTACGGCCAACTGGTACCGTCAGCATACTGCAGAGCTAAATCGAAACTTATTAGGGGGAAATAGGATTCTACGGCGCCTCGCGAAATACGAGTCATCAGAGGAGCTCTCATCAACTTTAACGAGCCATTACTAGTGCGCCTCGACTGGGGGAACCTCGTAATTTTCGAACTCACCTAACATATAATTATTTTGGAAAGGGCGTCAATAGCGTAACCGCTGAATTTGTATGCGTCTGCTGTACTTTGAATTTTAATTAAAAGTAACAACATAGATCTTGTTTGCATATCATTCTACATATTCATAAGGATGAATTTATGGTGATAAAACGTCGAACTGTTTGCTTAGTTTAGCTTAAATTTCGTGATCAATTTTAATCGAACTGGTTGTTTTAGTTTGCTTTATTATACATAAGAATTAAGATTTGCCCTTTATACCTTGAAAACCTACATTCTTACTAATCGACTTAAACGTGTTTTGGGTTTGGATATAGTTATGAGGGTGAGGCTAGAGTGTAGTAAAAGCTAAGCTTTTTTACCGGTGAAACAGCTTATTACCAAGAAAATTTCCTTTGACTACGCGGTCGATGCAGCGGATGAAAAACTAATAGATTATATTTTACCTACCTATTTTACAAATAATGTTTAAATTTAATCGTGAGACAAAAAGGATCACCAAAATCCATTTTTATTTATAACACACAATTCATAACACAACACGCGCACATCGTCATGAGCCATGAGCTTGAGCATGGACACCAATGAATTATTATAAAGTGTCCGCTGAAAAGCAACAAGTTCTGAAATAATTCACAGTCGATTCGAGGCGACCGTGGGCGATGTCTCAGTGCCGACAGCTCTTGTCCTGACTACTGGTTATTTGTAAAGCGTATCACGTCAGATTCGCTCGCTACCTCTGAATGCTTTGATGTTGTTCTCGTTGCGAAGTGGAATATTTTCAGGAACTCTTTAATTAGACGAGGTGTTTTTGGTTGGACAATTAAAGCTTTGTCTGTATAATATATTGGTGATTCAAAATCAATTGCTTATTTGGAACGAACAAATATATAACGTACATTAACGATGTCACCCATAAAAGCTCCATTTTAGCTAATCTGATAAGCTATTCACAAAAAAAAAGAGTTCGTATTTTTCTATCGATATGAAAAATAGCAACAATTTACCTGTATTTTTATTTCTTATTCTTGCATTTTACATTAATTATTCATTAATTGCCATTATCATAATACATAATGGCCTAACTAACATTGATCTGTTATCAGAATGTATGTCACTGTTACTTAGCTAAGTAATAATAATTTATATCGTTAGATAACAATCTCTCAAGATTATAGAAAATCTAAAATTTGTGCTTTGTAACATGTTATGTTTATTTATAACAATTTAATGCATTATTTAACTTCATAATATTAACACTGATAGAAATCAAATCTAATTTATACCTGTTTATTAGAGGTTATTGTTAACGAGCATTCATATACAAAGATGTCTGATATACTTTTACCTTTCTGTGAAAATAGAAAATAAAATCCTGACACGTTTGACACTGATATCTGAATGATATTCCATAATATAGGCCCATAATCAAAACCCGTGTCTTTTTACGCTCCAAATAATCCAGAAGATCTGGATCGAGTATAGTTCGCGGGAACTCGGAACACCAACGTAGTCGCAGATAACGTAACCAAACCTCGGTCAAATAAGCGCCACAAAGAATTATCAAAATTCTCTTGAATGTTGAGTAATTTATTTCAGCAAAATGTTGTTACTGATAATAGGACGTCGTAAACTGCGTCGTGTGGGCGTCACATAGATAACAGGCTACAACGATATCTCTTAAAGCAGTAATTTGTTACTGTACCTCCTCAATATTGCTGATAAAACAAGAGTTATTCTCATTGGATACAAAAAAATGGGAGATAATATAAGCATGTGGTTATTTATAACGTTAGCTTTCAGCCGCTCGGAACGTTTTATATGATTACGAATAAAGTATTGTTAAGTTATTGTACAATGTACAATTTATACAGTTAAGTTCGTATCTATGAATGTACAATATAATTTAGAATTAAAGTATGTATGTAATACACTTTATAACAAATAAAATAAACTGAGTACCTAGGAAACCTAAAGTAATCCTAAACCTGTTTATTTATCATAGGTAGGTACGTATATTCACCGTACAAAAAAATATTAGAGCATACATTTTTCTTACTTCAATGGAAATTTATTGACATAGACATTGACTCTAATTGAGTAACATAACATCATCGATACTCTTAGTAAATTTTCCTTTATTTCAAACATTTAAATATTTAATGTTAACTATGAAGTAGCTAGGTACTAATTTCGTACCAAACACTCTTGAGTTACCAGACCACTTTAAAAAGTTTGCATATTTAAACAGGCACGCTATAAACAGGAGTCGTCTGTCTTAAGCTTAATGAGTAGTTCAGTAAGAACTCCTTAGACATTAAATAGACCCTATCATTCTGGGAATTCTGAAAACTATTTATAAGCTTTGTTATTGCTCCCTTAAGTACTAAAGATACCGGTTACATAGTAACAATATTATTACCGCTGCTAAATGTGACATGCAAAGGAATAAAACCTCATTATTATGGCTATAATCGTTTAGTTAATTAATACTTAGGTATTTTCATTATAAATAAGAATTAACTACTTTAAAATAAATTACAGCAATAACCGTGTTTTGATTTTATAATTATTGCTTGTTCAGTACATTTTAAAGAGTAATATAAAAACAGTTATTTTTATTGGCTTGATATTGGTTGTGCTAATTACAAACCTTTAATTAAGTATCTACGTAATGGCAAAGCAATATATTAATAATATAATTAAGCGAACAAAGTGCTGTTAACGCTTACTTAGCTTTTATCCTCGGTTTTGATTTTAATCAACAATAACAACAGGAAAATAATGTCTATGAAAAGTTTTCATTGAAAATAAAAGGCGCATTGTACTATTGCGCATTGTATACATGCTATTTTGTACCATCGATCCTCACTTCAAACCCATTGATTATGTTGCAAAATTCATACGTTAGCTAACACAGTTGTAGAATTTTATAGACCAATGATTTATACCTCGCTTCGCAATAACATCTTGATGTTTCAAAATTTTATACTATGTAGTGTAAAATAAATCATATTTTATATTACCGTAGTTATGCTGTCTACTCTAAATGGTCATAAAAGACCAGCCGGAGATAATAACAGGGTTCGATCGCAACACCCATGAGGGCGTTTATTAAAAAGCAATTTCGTGTTTATTCTATCAGTTATGTTATTAAAATTACGGCTTTTTCGATATGAAAATGTAATTCGATAGTATTACTCTATTAAATGCTTATTGAGGTTGATTGTGGTGCATGAAAGTGTTCAACAATTTTAATGTATTAAATAATTTCGTTTAATAATAGTAAATGCGTGTGTGGAGCTGAATCTTTTCAAAGAGAAATTCCATTAAAACTTTATTGATACTTATTTTCTTAATTTACTGTTTTCTTGGTTTTAGCCCACAATATCCTATCCCATACCTACCTTCCTTAAAACAGGGTTATCATTATTACCACCAGCCTGGTCATCAAGCGCTACAAAATGGATAATAATTTAGCCAAACGTTCAACCCTATTCGATGGAGCTTAACCTATCTGGGATGCGCTCGACGAGACAATTTACTTTGATGGTAATACTTATATCGAGTTACGGACAACCCTAGACTGGGCTAGACAACTTCAGTTCATGAGCGAGGCGATTGCTTTATAAATCACTGGAGTACCTTTGTTCTTATTTTTACTGTGTCCACTTTTACCTCAGTATAGTCATAATACATGTAATAGGTTTTTGAAATTATTTTAACTTAGTTGCTTGGCTTTGCGTACGTTTGGGTAGATGGTAGTAATAATTAACTGGAAACTTATAACTACTAGAAAATAATTTGTTTGAAATGCATTGGAAGACTATACTGCTAGAAAAATAATGCGTTTGGAAACTGCAACCAAATTAGGCAGTTTCTATGTACATATTTAAAATGCAATGCAATTACAACCAACTTCACTAAAAGGCACTCTACTAAAAACTTAAAAGTACATTAAAAATGTTGTACTTAGATAATTTATTTCTAAAAATAACAAAACACGAATATACTAAAGATAATAAAGGCACGTGCAATGTTATCCTTAACAAATAACAACTCATTAATAGAAGCACAAATCAGAATTCATATGAATTCCGCCCTCTAGCATTGTAACCGTACCCTTAGAGAAATCCCATGAAGACGAGGGGAAGTGAAGCCTCGTTGATACCTCGAATTTCAGTAATTAAACGCTTCGTCTAATTGCGACCTTCGCCAACCACTCCTTTACACTTCGTTTCACTTTGATTCAGAGCTCTAGGAATTATCACGGAGTCTTTGTTCTAAAACATTTCTGCAATGACAATGTTTCACGGAGATGTATTTTTGAAATGTGTATGTATTTTTATGAATCTCTTGCAAAGTTTCCTGTTAAAATTTTCATGGATTAATGAATTAAAATGATTTTTTTAGATGGATACATATTATATTATCTACTAATGCAATATGTTATAATCTATTAATATAAAACTCAAAGGTGACTGATATAGTGATCTATCAACGCACAGCCAAAACCACTGGACGTATCGGGCTGAAATTTGGCATGCAGGTAGATGTCACAACGTAGGCATCCCCTAAGAAAGGATTTCCCGAAATTCATGCGGGAACGGGAAAAAACGGGGATGCACGTACAAAGTCGTGGGCGGAAGCTAGTTAAAAATATTACGATAATTATAGACATTTTTAATGTAACCCTGTTAACCTGCTGTAACCTGATTCTGCTTTACAATGATCAATTATTATTTTTGATCATTTTGAGAGAATTTCGTGATAAATAGGTAATAATTATATTCATGGTCCCACCGAACATGGATATATCAGCATCATTGTCATAATATTATTTCTACAAACGGGAACTAATTCCGATTTGTGATTTAAATTCCCGGCAAAGGAACTAAAGTTGAATTCGTTTACATAAGAAATGTAAAATCCACGATGGTAGCGTTTATGTAAATTGTTTCCGTTCAGATTACGCCAGGATTTATGTAACAACGTCAACAACAATTAAATACCACCAACAATTCCTCACTTCAAATGATTTACTCATAGTTAAGCTATTCATACGGCGATAAGACAAAACGAAATTGTTTCTCGCTAATCCTTGTTTGATTGCTTGATTTATACGTTCAATCTACGTCAATTAACTCTCTGTAAACACTTTCTGTATCATCGTGTTGACCCTTTTTTCAATTGAAATTAATAAATTAGAATATAGCAGAACGACAACATAAGTAATTAAGTATTCTTGGCTATGTAGGCATTAAGGAAGAAGCTATTCGAAATAATGTAACAAAATCTATCCAATTTATGACCTTATCGAAAACATTCTAACAATTTCTGATTCCATTTACGCTATTATAAGTGTGAAAACCACACAAGTATCACGTTCAATAAATGTTTATAGTGTATGGGTCAGTAATAAATACCAAATATCATCTAATGCGACAGAAAGTGCAGGGCTGCACCCTCCGGGGGAACATTATATAGGTACCTGACTGTTTTATTGACGTATATTAACTTTTCATGTAAGGCTAATGGATTAACGCAGTCTAGGTCGACGGAGAATATGCTAGCAGTTTTAATAAAATATAAGCTCACGGTTTTCTTGCCTGACATCTAATAGACATGAACTTAGCGCATCCATAAAAAAACGCAAGCATTTTAATTCATCGTAATTAAAATAATGGAAAATTAATTGTATTCCGAAAGCAATGTTATTAATTATTTAATGTGTAAAGCTGAATTAATGTATTTTGATTTAAAACAATTACCACATGTCTCTCAACTTTGTTAATTAGCATAAACATATTACTGCAAATGGAAACTGAATTTCGATTTACAACAACGGCAGTTTTAAATACAATTTCATTATAGAATGATTACTTACCTGCAGATACGTAACGTTACATTGACTTAAATATTTATAAAGTATAACGAATAAGAATGGAATATTTTAACCTTAATCCGGTGAATGTTTCGAAGCTCATTAAAGGAGTCTTTGTTAAGTCAAAAGCATTTTGCGCTTTATCGAATAAAATATGTCGAGATAAATCCAATATAAAGTTGCCCGAACAACTCCTGCGCAGCAAAGGAATGGTCGATTTTTATCTGACACCAGTAGCGGTCGCTTGTGAGTTAAAAGCACTTTATCTCTTCATTGTCGCACGAATTCGATATCATGACTTATCAATTAAAAGGGATACCATGGTCATATAACCATTTAGGACACTTAGCGATTAAGATCCATCGTTTCACTTTTAAATACCGTGAAGTAACGGTTCTTTACGGTTATTTTTTTTTTACTAGAAAATTCTGTCCGTTCCGGGTTTAGATTCCGTTGAATATGGAACTACATTAATAGGTACTTCAATATTCCAAGCACAGCTTTGGACCATTTTAAATCATTGTAATATTTGAATAAAAACGTCCCAGTCTTCCTATAAAATAATTATCGCCTTTTAAGAAATCTTCCAGTCTTCTTTTTGCTCTCAATTTCACGTTGCGTTTTTAATGAAGGGACTCGAATAGAATACAATAAACATTGGGTATAAAAGAAACAAATGTCCCCGATTTTAAGTACCAGGAATATTTTCTCGTCTCGACGTCTCGTTAATTTATGCGAGCACCTTTCTTCTGCTAAGAATTTCGACCCTTATAAGACTTGTACCATATTGAGAGGCACAACTAATTCATTGTTCTTCGTTCACGTTTTGTGGGGTTACCAGTATATGGGGATGCGTGACTGCAGACTTGAATGCACTTTAACTATGTCGCTGTGTCTAAATATGACCAGCGAGTTTTTAGCTTGGAGAATTAGTTCCAGTTTGCAGTGGGACTTCTGATAATGATCAAGTAGAAAAATTTACGAGGCAATACTTTTTAGCAGCTTTCAAATACACTAAAGATACAGAGAGAATAAAAGCTAGCTACAAAGTAAATTTAACTTTTTCTGTTGTTTAATGCATCTAGTTATTTGCAAATAGAAGTACATACATTTTCCAATAAATAGGTAAGTGGGATAAACGTAATAAGATATCGTCTTTGCTAGCTCTACTCGAGCAGCGTCTTACGATACGCTTTAGAATGGAAATAAACCAGGAGCTGATAAATATTTGCATGAATTATACTCACAGATTTATATATTCAAGTATTTCCATAGATATATTAATACACAATGAGTGCGCTTGAAATTTATGATTTTATCGGATAACGTGTGTTTTGTATTGTAAATGTACGAAACGTTGTGTCGATCTAAGTTTATTCTCGTTCAAGTAACGTTCTCATAATACAGAATGTTTATAAATAATTCAACGATATTCCTACACAAAGTGACATCAGGGTTTAAACTTTGTTATCTTGTAAAATTATAGTTCACTTAAATATAGCGCAGCACGTTTATACCTATTAGTGTTATACCTTCATATCTATTGATAGAGATAAAGTATGCAATAAATCGATTTATGTTTCAAATTGTTTCCTTAACAGTTTTAAATTTTAATTATTATGGATGCAAAAAGTGAATTCTTAAATTTTTACAAACGGCTCTGCTTAATTATTTTTCAGCTGACAAAGCTCACTGCTTTCCGCAATGTTTCCACTAAAACGCAAAAACCGTACCAAATATAATTTTTCGGTGTATAAAAGTTACATTTATATAATTAATTAATTAATTTTTCACGTACTTACTTGAACGTACATTATACATACGTGTTTTTTCTTCGTTCATGTACAAAAAGAAAAAATTATAAGAAAATTTGAATAAAATAACCAATGTTATGCAATCAAATAGTTTATTCCCGCAATACTTGGTTAATTTGCTTTCATTAGACAAGACCAGATTTACTTGAATATCTCGCAGGACATATTCAATTGTCTTCTATCTCCTTTTGTGGATCAATTATGTACAACAAACGTTAGCGTCGTCGAATAATTAGAATTGTTTCACGAATTTCCGTCCATTCTGCAAACGGTACGAATATAATTTGAATCGAATGGCTCTTTGTCTTTCCCGAACCCTTCGATAAAAGTTTCTCATTTCGTAAGGAAAGGTATCTAAAGCCCGGATAGTAAGAAGGATTGAACTTCACGATTTATTGCCGAAAGCTTTTAACTCGAAGTATTGCCATTGGTATTTCTGAGATTTTCATTCTATTTACCTTGACAGGATAATTAATATAACATTGAATAATTCATTCGATAATTGAATATCGACGGATAAATAAACATTAGTTATTACAAGAACCAGTCAATTTTACACACAATTGTCGTTTTTTACATGTTATTTTTTAATAACATTGTCGGTTCTAATAGAATTACTTGTTAACCTCAATACAGTCTTATATACAACAATCGCTACTGATTCAAGGCTTTGCGCTGTAACAAAAAATAAATACTTACCTACATATTACTCGTGTAACTAACTGAATCATGCAAAACTAAACCTCGATATTATAAATATTCAAGTAGGCTTTATAAATCAATTTTCATAACTAGAAAAACGCGAATACGCGAGTTATTGGGGCATGGGCGCAATAATATAGACATATCAATATTATGACATATAAAAATTATTTTTAATGTAGATACCTATTCTCTTTAAAAATTGCATTCAATATGTTAAATTATACTAATACTTACATTAGTTAAAGCTCTATTTTTAACTGAAACTGAAGATTATGGCCTAGATTGAACAGCTGTTCTAAACACATGCAATGGGGCCGCTGATGTCACGACATATTTTTGAGTTGTTCATAAGAAATGCCGTTTTTTAGGGATGGGATCGAACATGATCGAACATTGCACTTACTAATTATATTAATTATTCTTAGCTATATTAATAATAATGACAAACAATGGCAAATAAAGTGAAAAAGTTAAATTACATACTTCATAGGTAAACATTCTTAATTTTAGAATCTAACATTTTAATTCAAAACCACAAAAAGTTGAATTCAGTAGCACAATTACTAAATTTATCTATCCGATCTTTCGGAGCACATTTTATTACGAACTTGTACTAGCTGTTACACCAAGCATCATTTACATTTATATAATTGAGAATTTAATGCGATCGATTCAGTTCTTCTTACAAGGAATAATGAAGATGCTCTCCCACTTTTATCAAGGAGGGGATTAGGTTATAAATAAAACGATTATTTTAAAAAGCTATGTATATTTCCAATTTTTAAACAAAACAACTGGCTCAGAAAATATTTGGGGTCGCAAACAGAAGTCATTAGAAACGTTACATGAAATACATTGTTATCTACTCCTACTTAATATCTAAGCTTACAACGAGTACACGTAATTTAATATACATAAATATCACAGTCAAAAATGTTATACAACTAAAATACTAAGTCTAATTATAAATGGCAGTGATTAACTACTATTTAGACAACCTGAAAATTTGCTTAATGTATGGCTAGTTATAATTATTCTATTAGTAGCTGGCGCTAATTGCTGTTGTTAGTCATTTTTGCATTGATTTTTACCTGTTAATACAGTTCTTTACAAATGATGTAAAATTGTAAACTTGATATTGTTAACAATCAAATAATTACTATAATAGATTAAGTTTTTTAACTTTGTGATGTAGCGTAGGTATGTAGGTTTTATCAATGTTGCATATTGATCACCAAAAAATAAATACATTCATAGGTATCTTTAGTATGCTACAAAAGTCACTTGAATATTTTTTCTCTATTTAGAGACGAAAATACTCAAGTGAAACATGAAAAATTCCGCCTATATTTTTGAACATTAATTCTTCGACGCATCGCAGATATGGAAGAATATTCGTATTTTTGCTCGTCTTCCTTTTAGGTCGTTCGTTATAGATGTCAAGTGAAAATAAGGTCACCTAAAAACGTGAGCAACTAGCGCCAGTTACTATCCACGTCTAAATATCCGTAATGTAACTAGTCTATACACGATGACTAGAATTAGGAATAAGTTATCTACAAGCTTCTATGGTTATATTGTTCGCTAATTACGATATTTATCTATGTTGGATATAATGTAACTATATGATAAAATATCAATTGATTACTGTATAGAAAAATCGAGAACCTATTTGTAAGCTATTTTGCATTGACTATTAATTGAAATCATTTATAACATTAATATGATCTTTTTAGTTCTAAGCGGAATGGAATTCTTTTCAAATTGTAATTGGGAAAAAAGAATAATACTTTGACTCGAATAATTGAAAGTATAAAAAGTTATATAAAATTGATCATTTCTTTTTATATTCTCTCTGCGAAATTCTGGCAAAAAATTAAGTTTTTGCACCTTTTGGCAATAAAAGCTTTTTGTAGGCAACAATCATACTTTTCAAAGAGCTCAAGGCTTGAATTATATTGTTATGTTTTTTCTGGTTTTTGGAGCAGATGTGTTGATGGTATAAGGGACTTTTTATTTAGGAGTCTATTTCTAAGGTTAACTTTATATTATTATATAATATAGTTAATGGATTTTTGGTACGTTTTACAATATCCGAGTCTTAAGTAAAAGTTTTAATAATATGTTTTTTATTATTGCTGTATAGGAAATTCCTTCAATATCTCTTTAAGTATGTTTGTTTACAAGATGCTCTGGGGTAATTACATTATATGTAGTTGGTTATTTATTATTCTATCAATGCTATTAAAAGTATCGTTTCTTAATTCGATTTTATTATTTATGATGATTCTTAATATATAAAAACCCTGTTAATTTAAAATCTCAATTTTCCACATTACTCTATATTTGTAATGACCCCAAAACAAAATGCGTTAATGTTCAAATTATTATTAAAAATCCTTTTGAACATTAATTTATTTTATATTGTTTTTCGGATATTGTAAAACCACCAGTTAAATTATTTGATATAAAAACAGAAACGGTTAACGTAAGTAGAAAATAACTAAAACAACGTAAGTCGGTTAAATATACAAGAATCCTATTAAATTGGATACAGCAGTTCTATACACTTTCTAATACACAAATACGTATAAACTGTCAAAAGTTTTATTATCTACATGAGTTTCAAAATGATATATTGATTATTGCTCATATTTTGACTAATTTCTAAGCTTCATTATACCTTACTTCAGTTGATTTTTGCTCTCGGGACTCTGTAAAAAAATAATATATTAATATTGAGACAATATTTTATTATAATAAAGTTTTAATTGAAATAAACTGCAAATCTCAATTTTTTTTCTGTATTGTCAATTTTTTTCCGAACTATTTTTCAAGTCCCAAAGCAACTGAATATGTCATATTAATCCCAAAAAAAGGTGGTCCTAACATTGCATTATGACTCTTATAAAAAAAAATTGAACATCAATCACAACCCAAACAAACAACCCGTACAAAGCAAAAAAAATCGCAAAAATCAAACAAAGACATCACACGCACCTCATACGGTGGCGGCGGCAGTATATCACACAGATTTATTTGACAGCCCTGTTCCGTTCTGTTCCCGCGCTGTATCGGAATTTTGAAGCTATTCTCCCTTCCCAGCCAATGCCACTGTGGGTAATCGTATTCTAGATCGTTCTGTCGACTACGACTAGAGTCGTCGTCTTCGTGTTTAAGCTCTTTGTAGTCGCGATTAGTCGATCGACTAGACGAGCTGTGGCAGGTGGAACATTCGTTGGAATATTGCACGCTGCCGTTGCAAGAACGGACTATGCTGTTGGAGCGGCGTTCTGGGTAGTGTGCGTCTGTTGGTTCGTTGGTGTCCTGTTTTGGGAGAAATTGTATTAGCCTAGGTATGTTCAGTTTGGAGTTTTTGTATTGCAAAATTAATTCAGAAAAAAAAGAAAGCTCCAGGCTACTTTATAAAAAAGTTGTGAAATAAGCCCACAAAAGAATTGCATTAAAGACATATAACATAACCTAAGAATAAAAACTTTAACAATTAGAATAAATTTAACCTACGTATCTATTAATAAATAAAAATGTTACTGAAAATATCTGAATTTAACCGATCAGTGAAACGTTGTAAAAGTAAGAACATTAAACTTGAAAGTATTGGTCATTTGCAAACATTCCTATCCTGTTTAATATAGAAATGTAAGCTACGGTGTCATGAGCTAAAAATGAATATACCTAATACTGTCGTTTTAAATGAAATATTAAAACGCATTGTTATCCTTAAATGGTTAGAAGAGTCTTGTTTTGTTGCCAATTTGATTTATTCATTGTGCAAAAGAAATATTTCAAAAGATGTAAGAACATAACAATCTAATTTACTAGAATAACCAAGAATTGCTAACGTGTCATTAATGAATAAAAATCTATTATGCAACGAATAAACTGACAAAATATTTCTAAAATACCGAAACATTTATCTAAAAGCGACATAAATAAACTGTAATCAGAAGTTATGAATCAACTTGCAAATATAACATCGTATAAACGAATTACACAATACTGTGTGAATATCAAATCTAAGCTCGAGCGAGAGCTTATCTAATATCAACAAGAGAGTTCTCATGGTTATCAACACAGACCTTAGATGTACTAGATAACGCAAGTTTGAGCGTGTCGTTTTTAGTTAAAAGTAGGCGCTAAACGCTTAATCATATTATATATAGATTGACAGCAGCAAGAAAGATTTGTATAATGAACTACATTCTTTGATTATAATTATGCTAGATCAAAGTGAAAGATTAAATTTCAAAAACTAGCAAAATTATGTAAATTATAAATGAACATACTCTCTCATCTATGACTATTGATTACCAATACGAATGATAGTCTAATTGCACCATCTAGTCAAATTCCTTACAAAACACAAAAAATCATACATAGAACAATTTAGTAAATAGTTATAAACTAACCTAAATCTTACCTTAAAATTAAGCTCTGTGTATATAGCACTAGAAGCATACGGTTCGGGTCTCTTGAGTCTCTCCATACTCGCGTCTAGACCTTGTATTGAGTTCTGCGGGAGACAGTACTCGGGCTCTATGTTGATCGCTGATTGGCCCGCTGTGGACGACCTTACTTTGAAATTTTGTTCGATTTTTGTATTTTTTAACGATTTTTTTTTCACCGATTTCAAAAATAAGGTTAACAATTCAATGGGTACATAATTTGTGTGTTATAATATTATATTGTCAGAATTGTAACAACAAAAGTTACAACTCAAATGTTACATTTTGAGCTGTAAAAGTTACAACTCAAATGTTACATTTTGAGTTGTAACTTTTGAGACGCTCTAGGTTTTAGTCTAGCTGTAAGTCATATTGAATGCAATTTTTTGTAGGTACTCGGTTCCTGATTTGTTTTTTTTTTTTTTCTATTAAAATAGCTCGTCGCGGAAAGATTAGACAATTACGATTACTTTGTCGTATTTTAAAAACAAGTTTAGTTTTCTATAACAATGAGCGTTTAATTTGGGAGTAATGGTTATTTGGTGTGGCAATAATAATAGTATGTCTGCCCATATAATTATTTCACGAAAATATTTATGTTTCGAGCTGTTATTTCTAACATAATAAGTAACTATAGTGCGTTTGGGTAATTATAGACTCTTCACATTTTAGGAATTATAATTTGAATATTATGTAATATAGTTCTAGGTAACCATAATATAAGTGCACAATTATATTTTGTTAGTATGGTAAATTATATTTTTAAAGCATATTGAATGAGATATACATATTTTTTATTCATATTAATGTACGTACTTCATACGAGTAGACTATCTAAGGACTGCCTTTAAATAAATACATATTTTGATGCGGTGTGACATAACTATTATGTTATCAATGTTTTAAAAATACCATTGGATGCTATACAATCTATCTTTACCATACATATTCAACAGAATTAATAAAAATGAATTAATAACAAATATCAATAACTACATTACATTGGCATGCAGAGTTCAAATATTAAAAATATCTTGAGCATTTTTCATATAAATTCATTTAAAAATACGTGCTTTGATGAATGTTTTCAATCGGCTCGGACAAATGAGATCATTTGCCTCATGTTTATTCATAAACTTTATCGTTACAATTACTCGAGATAAAATAACTAAGTGTTTTATGGTTTATACGACTTATAAATTGAGCAATTCGGAACATTAATAATGTGATAAGATTAATTAGTCGGATTAATTGGTGTAAGAGTAATTTCGTAACAATTGAAACAAGGTTTAAACGAACTTTTATGAGGCCCTTTTGAGTTTTGTTTTTGTATGCCAGTTTTTATGTATTTGGTATATGCATCGGGGAGACCTGATAAATACATTTTTGCTCTAAGTAGAGGGATTATATATTGGGAATTGATTAAAGTGATGTATGATATGGATGAGGATATTTGATGAAATATAAGATATGGGATAAGTGGGTTTGGAAACTCGATTATATTTTACTCAATATCACTTAGAGCATAAATAGGAAAACTTTATTAATGGAATAGATGGGTAGTGGGATTATAAGAGTTATGGGATGATGGGATATTAAGCAGATGAATAGAGCAGTGGTGGCTCAGTGGTGAAACCTCGGACTTCTAATCGATAAGTCCGGGGTTCGAGACCAGGCGAGCGCGCAGGAAATAAATTGATTTTTCAATTTATCTGCGCATGTTGTAACATCACCACTGCTCGAACGGTGAAGGAAAACATCGTGAGGAAACCAACATGTCGAAGAATTAAAAAGTTCGACGACACGTGTTATCCGCCAACCCGCACTTGGCCAGCGTGGTGGATTATGGCCTGTACCCTCATAGGAGGCCTGTGTCCCAGCAGTGGGAACGTATATGGGCTGATGATGATGATGATGATGGGATAATAAGCGATGATGGGATATAACTTACTACTCAGCAGCGTCTGGCAGGTGTCCATATGATTATCAGGTGCGGCGAACAAGGGCCGATCTCGCAACCAGATTGTGTCCTTGTTTAGTAAGCACTGTGCTGGGACTATCGCTTGACCTAGAGATATTAATTGTCTACATTAGTTGGAAAAAATATTTTTTCTAAAGCGAGGGTAGATGAATAAGTTAAATGCAAATCTATTTGAATTTAATTACTTGTGAATTGTGATGTCGCTTAGTTTTATCCGTTTGGATTTTTATTCAAACGAGTTCAAAAACATGTGTGCGATTAAATTCATATTATGTTAACTTCAATTCTCCCAAGAAATCTATTAGGTTTTAGCTATATAAATTATTTTTATGTTGAAATTATATGAAAAAAGTTTAAACTCGTACATCTGCTATAGTTACGTACCCGTAGCCTTCTTCCTTTGAACACCGTTCCGTCGCCTGATGTAATAAATGCTGACAACGCCGATTACAATCACCGAGAATAATGTGAGGCCGAGCGCCAATAACCAGGTTTCTTGTAAAATGTGCGGGATCGTGGAGTCGTGAGGTGGTTCCGTCCTATAATCAATTATAACTTTAGAATCAGTTTAACGCGATCAACGTTATGTCGATATCGATGTCGATGTGGTTCAATGTAATTGATGTTACGTTTGAACTATAGATCGAGAAGTGTGAAAGAATTGTTCAAAATAACCTTGTATGAAGGTTCACTGACTTTGTACAGAAAATTATGATGTAGACAGCTTAAACATTATACAGTTATACTGCTTCAAATTTTAACTCAATTATATTTCCTATCAAATATCACAAACAATAAATAAAAAAATAATCCTTTTACGCCGGCGCTTTTTCATTCGGCCGCTCTAGTGCCTATCGGCCGCCCGGACGCAAAGCTAGTTGCGCCCGCTCGAGTACGCGAACCAACAGACATATTTAGTTCCATTAACCCTTTAGACAGCAGACGATCAAGTGTTGGTCAGCCAATAATAAGCAACGCTTATGACGTAGCGAAATACCTGCGGCCGCTCGATTACACGCCCCAGGAGAAATTTAGCCCTGGAGTCCTATAGAACGCAGATGCCGCGTTGACCAGCTAGTAGACTACTCACTGCACATAATGCCGCTGCGACTGCATAGGCAGCATGTGTATCAGCGCCGGTGCACTGAACGGCCCGTGCCCGCGCCTGTTCACAGCGGCCGCTCGAGCACTGTACCGGCCGCCCGGGCGTAGCGAACTAGCTGCAGCCGCTCTGGTTCGAGCCCCGAGGGACATTTGGCCCACTACACGGCCCACAGTGCCCGTGCCCACGCGGATTTCGATCTAGAATTATACTGGATGTTGTATAAGGATGCTAAAAAAACTTAATGAAACAGAAATATTACTTAATAGATATGAAATAGATCAAAACCTTTTGGATGCAGTAGGTAATTCAGATTATTTATGCAGATCATATTTAAGTTTTTTTGTGAAAATAACATATATTTTTTATCTTAAATTTCCCCCACAAAAATAACACTAAAGTGTTAAGTATTTACAAACTAAGTCCTGATATACAGAAAACAACGGTAATTGGTAAAGCATATCGATTTGCAAACAATAATGATGCTATATTTCCCAAGGCATGGTCTCTTGTCCGCCTTGGACGCATATTGCCATGTTCACTGCGTAATCCTTACTGCTTACATTATAAGGATTCCCTTGCAATGCATATTATTAGAAGCTATTGGAAATGATACTTAATTTTATATAGGTGCTTTCGAAAAATTCTAATCATCATGAGATAATTCCTTTTTATTACCAACTTTATCTTTTATTTAGCTAGTTTATTATTGAGTTTACAATGTTCACATAATCAAGGACACCAGCGACTATCCAGAACGTTGTATATTTTTTATATTCCCTTAAAACCCGGAGATAAGAAAAGATAAAAATCGGGTCTGGAAACTAAACTCATAAATAAGTTCTATCGACAGATATGGGTCATCTAACTTAAACACAAGTTCACGGCGACGATTTTATGACCATCGGGAAAATAGACTGTGGATACGGGGTATTGATTACATAATATATTGGGTATAGTCTTACATAAGGAACTTAAAGTTTTATGTGAGAAAAATTAACTTTAGGGAACATTACAATTGCCAGTAATTTGGAATGCATAAGGCAGCTAAGGCTTTAATACTATAATAATTAAAGATACGATACGAGTTTTTAAACTAAAATAATTTAATTAGTAAATACACAACTTAAAGATTATTAACATGAACCAAAAAAAAAATTTCATTACTATAGCATGCACATTTCAATTTCTTTTTTTTTCCTTATGGAAAAAAAACAGTCAAATATATGTAATAATAAACAAATCAGCACTCTACAGAATATAGTCATTTAACATTTACATAAAAAGGATCAAAAATATTTTCAAAAAAAAATTTTTTTTTTTCAACAAATCACCCCAGAAACCCACCAAATATCCCGTCAGCTCCCCGTTCCACGTGTCAGCTGGCGGCGGCTCCCAGCGGATCCACGCCGAGGTCGCGTTTATCACTCCGCCCGTCACGCTTTGAGGAGGGTGCGATGGTACTACAATTATTTACGGCTATTAACGAAAACCCATTAAAAAGATCATTTGTCAATGATAGTACAGATAGGTACCTGTACTCGCCCCTGTGATAATTAAAAAATAGTGGGCCTGTACTCGCCCCTGTGATAATTAAAAAATAGTGGGAGTTTATGCATATGCTATCTCTAAACCAACTTTTGAGTAAAAACTATCAGACTTGAGACAAAAATTTTCTTACGTGATATTTTTTGTTTCGTTATAAAATAAATACAAGTTCACAACGACGTATTAAAGTACCTTTTGAATTAAATTCTAAATAAAGATAATTTCTCTTACATTTAAGACTAAGCGCCTTTATCTCTCTTTAAAAAAACTCGTGTACCTATAACCGAAAACGTTAATGAAATGTTTTAGATAAATTAATAAAAAAGAATCGCACAGTATATAAGCATTAATCAACATCACTTACCATCTTCATCCGTTGAACCAAGCATCGAGTTCGAAGGTTTTCCCAACAACATCTTGTAGAAGGGCATTAGGAAAACATCATATTGCACATACGCCCGCAACCCAGACAGTATGTAACTAGACGAGCCACTGTTATCAACATGCACGAGAGATCCATTAGAACATGTGTCCACTTGAGACACATTTAAAATGGATCCATCTTCAGTACTATTACGCCAATTCAACGAAGTACCATTGTACCAGATCTTCACCCCTTCCAAATACTCGTTGTAATCAGTTAAAACCTAAAACAAGACGTGACATGTAAACTCCGCGTCTTTTTATCGCACGAAACATAAACACGAGACATAAACATAAACACTCACATCCCAAACAACTTTGAGCGAAGTTGACGACAAAGTTTCCACCCTCTTTAATACTAAAACGTTCTGTTGCAAATATTTTCTCGCTTGAGCGAACTCATACTCCGTCATACGGATCTGGTGTTCGTAATTTACGTCGAAGTCATCCGAGGAATGCTCTAATAGATCGCCTTTTCTTAGAACATTAAGATAAGCTTCTTGCATCACGCTTCCAGCCGCATTAACGGCTACACATATTACTCTTCCGCCGTGTTCTACTTTTACCCCGTCGAGATACAATAGGCTGGAATTGCTCTTTGTACATTCTGGGAATAAAAGGCTATCCTCAACACCTTCTAAAATCCAGAAAGTAGTAGGTGTAGGTAAACCTTTTGCTTCACAAGGTATTGATACAACGTCTCCTTCCCAAGCGGTCAAATTAGACGGTATCTGTGTGAAGTGTGGTAACGCTGAAACAGATGGCCGTATTAAAATAACTCTGACATAAATTTTACTATTCAACTAATATTGATTTATTACGCGCCAGATTTTTCTAATATATTTTAGGCGAGATAAAAAGTGTCCTACGTGACTTGAAAAAGCCTAATCCGTGCCAAGTTCCGGAATTACGATACTTTTGAATATTTTATTTGGACTGTTTATGTTTATAATATTTGAGTAATGTTACTTTTACCGACACAATTATTTTATAGATTCACACAATAATCATCATTGACTCCTGTCAAGACATGATTTGGAGCACCAACACATAGAACAAATTTCATCCCACATCCAAAGCACCACAAAATGACATTCGGAAGATGCTAATGAAACATATCCACTCACAATAAACAGTCAAAGTAGCACTCGCGACACTAGTGCCCGTATGGCTATCAGCTCTACAGGAATAGACGCCCGCATCGGACGCAGACACCTGTTCCAACCTTAACAGTCCTCGGATTATGGACGCGTGCGACGGGAGAACACCGTCTTCCTTATACCATGTTATTTTTACGCTCGCGTCGTAACTCTGCAATAAAACACGGTTAATGACTCCCATTTATAGTGGGATTAATGAATGATGGATAGCAATTTGTTGTTTTAAATTTTGAGGAAGGATATGGATAGATTTTAATAGCAATTCGAAGTCAAAGCTTAGAATATAATACGAAAATATATCAGGAACCAATAGTGATTTATGGAAATAAGTTTACAAAACATCTTTTGAAATTTTCGATTAATAATATCGTGATATGGGACAAATTGAAAACAGCCGCAATCAATATTTGATAAAACAATTAAGCTCGTGGTTTCGCATGTTTACCTGACAGTTAAATTCCACATTTTGGCCAACCAATGCGGTAATATTGGCGGGTTTAGTGACAAAATGTGGTCGCCTTAGTACAATAAGCGCGGCAGCCCGAGATTGCCTCTCTCCAGCTATGTTGGATGCAACACATCGGAATAGACCACTATCGTTTGGTAATGTTTCCAATATTTTTAGGCTACCAGTTTCTGTGATTGTCACCCTAAAAGATAAAACATTTTAATAATACTTGTCTCATGTTTGCCTTGTAATGATAAAGAAACATATTTTATAGATGTAACATAGATGGAGCTTATAGTTTATGTAGAATCATCTTTCTTATTTACTACAAATACGAAAATAAAACAAATACTACCCATACAATATCATACATACGTTTTTATACGATTTTAAAGATATAATATACAGTCATAGTTTCTAACTCAATGACAAAACAAAAAAACATACACATGACGACATAACCGCTCGTCTAGATGAATGATTATGAATTTGTCTATTTTATTGAATTCCATAATAAAACACGCTCCGTTCTCACCTGCCATTAACTTCAACATCATACGGCTGACCATCCTTCAACCAATGCACAGAAGCATCTGGAACACCCCTGGGAGGTATACACTCTAACAACGCGGGATCTCCAGCTGCCACCTGAACGTCTCTAGGTTCAGCTCTGAATTCATCACGTAAAACTAAAAAAAACAAGAATATTAAGTCATGCTTTCTTTTAAAAATGTTCTACAATTTCACTAAAAATTTGCAAGCCAAATTTGAAATATAAGATAATAGCTAGATGAGCTGGAAGATAATAGGAAAATGGACTATAGCCAAAATATATCTTACCCGCTACGTTTAAAGTTGCATTTTGACTAACAGCTTCCCCCGCAATATTTCGTGCTACACACCAATAAACCCCTTCGTCACTCTCTTTCTTTCCACGATTTACCCTAGTAAAAATATTAATGTTACATTTTGCACGTTCATTATTAGGTAATAAATAAATGTAAGCCAAGTAAGTAAAATACCTCTTACTGAAGCTTCATTTTAATTTATAGTGTTATGCCTTCACTATTTCCCCTAGACTTAACTTTTAACATTCAAATTTTAAGGTAAACTATTCAGGGTTAAAACTAGTTTCAATATAAAACTACGATTAAACTTATTATAATAAATTGGAAGGTATATATTTTAGAATTGGTACAGTATCTTCTCCTTGGGACAGTCACTTTTCAAGCAACATTTTAAAAGTCCAGTAAAAAGACACATAACTCACCTAAGAAACAACAAGCCGTCCTCCAAAAGTACCCTGTGTCCATCTTCCACCCTGGGCAAGGGGGACCCATCCTTGTACCACTGTACAGTCGGCTTCGGTCTCCCCTCGACCACACATCTTAGTGTCGCCGGCTCGCTCCGACCAGACACAGTGTTCGAAGGGTGCTCTTTGATACGCGGCGCCCGGTTTTGAGCTACAATGTCAGAGTTTTGTAATAGTTGGAGCGGTTGGCCTAGATATAATAATCATTGAATTATGAAATATAACTTTTGTTATAAAACTAATGGGATGTCGTATAATATTTAATAATAGTTTTTATCTTTTTAAACAAATATTCGTGAACATTTAAAAATCAATCAGATACAATTCGAACAAGGGAAGAATAAAAGTTATTTTAAACATTTTCATTATAACTACAGCATAACTTATAGTTGCCTGACACAGATATATTCGTCTAAGGGCCGTTTTTTCAATGCTTGGATAAAACTTATCCGTCCAATAAAGTATTACACAATAATATTAAAATTTATGTAACACGTAAACTATCAAATACGGGCAATTAGAATACGTTTTTAAAGTAGTTTTATACATTATTCGACGAATAAGTTATATCCAAGCATTGAAAAATCGACCCTAAATAGACCCTACTCTATTTATACAATTCATTAATAATAATTTTAAATTTATAATAATTTGTTTTTATTGAGTTTTTAATAAATTAACTAAAGAATTAAGGTCCATTAAGTTTTTTTTTTTTTACTTCGTTTAAAATTAAAAATCATTCAAAAGTAATTAGGTCACCACCTTGGTCACCACCCATCAAATTGCAATGTCATAATTATGATTTGAGATGATTTTGCACTTTTGACCATAGAGAATATATTTCAAATAAAAGACGGATATTTTAGTACTTATAATGACATTCAAAACACTACAAAATCTTAAAGGTGAAAATTAACCCGCCTTCACTTTGTTTTACTCCCTCAAGATAAATGTTAAAGTCCCAAAAGATTTTATATGAATACATAAAAAAAAACGATAAACAATTCCTTTATTTATATCCCGGGCGGTCAAGCGCGGTAGTTGTCCTTTATTAATACTTGTCACTGTCACGATAACCCTACAATATGTATTATCTTGACATGTGACAATATTCGTTGTATTTTGTACGTTTTGTCCAGACTCTGGGCAATGTTCGATATAAATAATTAATTTTGTTTGCCCAATAGTTGTGTTGATTAATGGGTGATAGCTTTTTTATTTATTTGTAAAACAAGTTTTTCTAGATACTAAATAGAATTAACGGGTAGATTTTTATTTGAAGTTTAAAATCAATATGTAATGGAAAGATGATGATGATGATGATGATGGAAAGGAATATTCTGGAAGTGAAAGGATAGTAACGATCAAACCTATGTAAATACATATTAATTGATAACAATTGTGTTTTTAACTATAATCAAACGATGTAGAGCATTTACTGTTTTTTTACAAAATCTTAGTTGTCAATTTTTTAACTGTTTCTTAAGCAAATCATTCCATTCATATTTTTTAATGCTCTACATATCAGACCTACCAATATCAAGACCCAATTTAATATCGAGTGAATTGAGTAGTAGACATTCCGACGACTAAAATCCTAACAAGTAACGTTCTCATAAAACCGGATTATATTCAAACAAGTACCTCACAGTGGGTACGTACAAAAATTATCTTTATATTACTCGCCAAACACTAATTAAACCGAGTAAAAGAAAAAAACGTTCCATTGTTTCGTCTGTACAACGCTTTTACCCGAATACATTTTGTTAATTGGCCTCAAGCTACTTTTAATTATTCAATGAACAGTACCACCCATAACGAAGCGAGCTCCTTGTTTAATGATTTTTATGATATGGACATACAGGTCGTTATACCATGTAAGTTTATGGCGTAAGTTAACATGGCTTGCTTCATTTTGATTCTGTTGATCTGATGATGTAAGATCTACATAGTTCACAAGATATTATAATATTACGATAAGGGTGTAAAACATTATATTATTAAATTCATATTTGTTTTTTCAAAAAGAAATCTTATCTCCAAGAAATCTTTTCAATAATTAATTTATAAATTAGGCATTTTTTCATAACCTATAACTATCTCAACGTAGGCTCTAGGCGCTCTACCTGCGGAAATATTATCTCGATTGTTTTCGATTGGCGCAACTGTATTAGTGGCGCCAGTCACTACCGTTTTCTAAGGTTAAATAACCAACCAAAAACGGTTCATATCCACTTAAGATTCAACAAAAAATAAATTTGTTTCAATAGCTAGGTAGTTAAATAATAATACGTCCAACAAACAATTAAATTGAAAATTTTATATTTTTTTCGTTCTAATTTATCTCCCCTCATTTTTAAGTCAAGGAAATGTATTTTCAGATATTTCTATTGAATTATTGAAATAATTTTAAACCTATTTTAAACGTATTTGGCGTATTCTTGTTGTTAATTCTTTGAACTAAACTTTTAGTTTATTTCAAACCGAGTAATAAAATAAAAGCATGTTTATTTCGAGTTAAAAGGTAAGGATAAAGGTATAAAAAGTAAAAACCTAACATGTTTAACTTTTTTACAAAAAGTATACAGTATAGCGATACCTTACAAACTAGGTACAACAGAATGGTCACGGTTACGTGGTTATGTAATCAGATTTAAACCCATTGATATAATAAGTAAATAGAGGCAAGGCCGAAATTCCGTTACATAAATGTACCTTGGTAGGTATATTAGTCTGCATTTGTTTTAGGAATTTATAATAATTATAATATCTTTATCTAATTTGTATGTTGCTATAGAACTACTTAATAATATTTTTCAACTTAATAATAATAAATAATAATACATATTAAGCACCTATCTCCAACTTATGAACTGAATATATTAGGTACCTATGAAAGCTTTCTAAAGAAGATTCTTGCGATATTTCAAAAGCAATAGATAGAGTTATTGTTATTAGACAAAATAAATATTTTGTTCTTTTGTGCAACAAATGGAAAGGAACAACATGGAAAGTAGACATGAATTTAGCAATATATTATAACTAGGTATACGAAATTAGTACTTACTCATAAATAACAATCCTAATAAAATATAATGATCTATATAATATGTAACTATTAGTGTTTGCTTTGTACTACTGATTACGTAATTAAAGTAAAGGTTTTTTATATCCAAACATAAAAACAATAAATAAATAAATAATAAATTTGTACAATAAAAAAAAATAAAGTAAGACTAATTAGGTAGATATTATTAGTTAGTTTCGTAGGTAATATTTTATTTGGAAAAAAATGTTGTGTGGTTTTATGGAACCACGGTAAAAGTGAAACTTTTTTTTCCACACTATAGACATTTAACTAAAAATTATAGTATTTGTACGATAATTGCGTCACGCGACATGCGCTACACACTACACAGACCAAAAACTTTGAGACGATGTAATAAAAGTTTCACTTTAAAAAGGTAAATTCCGAACTTACTCTTTCGAATAAGATTATAGTTTGATCAAAAAGAGCAATGTTAAAAGTGACAGTCACTAAATAATTTATTATACCTAGTTACAAGTGTCTACTATCCTATGTTGGTTTATGTATAACACGTGGGATTTCAAGCCGCAGAGCGCTCAACCTACCTATAAAGTGAAAGTGTCTGAATAAATTACGAATTTAGCAAGAGGA
The DNA here is from genome assembly GCF_905220415.1 of Colias croceus. Lineage (NCBI taxonomy): Eukaryota > Metazoa > Arthropoda > Insecta > Lepidoptera > Pieridae > Colias > Colias croceus. The sequence continues at coordinate 6,709,159 of NC_059546.1, forward strand.
AATTAGCATTAAATAATAAATATTATGTTTATTTATATAACTAGGTAAGTATATAATATGTAAATTGTTGTCGCATTTCCGTGTTATCGTTCAGAGCCAAGACAGACTGGCAGTGTGCTGGTTTCTTATCTAATGTAGAAATGCAGACTGACTTGTTGACGGCTTGCAAGGCCCTCCACTTGAACTTATAGTGGGGACATTGTTATACGACGAATGGACAAAATATCTACATGCTGTTCTCGAGTTGGTAAGTTCTTTGACTTAGGTACATTATCTAGGTATACTAATATTATAAAGCTGAAGAGTTTGTTTGTTTGTTTGAACGCGCTAATCTCGGGAACTACTGGTCCGATTCGAAAAATTCTTTCGGTGTTAGATAGCTCATTTATCGAGGAAGGCTATAGGCTATAGGTATAGACCATCACGCTACGACCAACAGGAGTGGAGCCACGGGGGTGAAACCGCGCGGAGCAGCTAGTAAACTATAAAGTTAGGTATTTAACCTACATGAAGAATGGTATCGTAGATGTTTATTATTATTATTAGAGGATTTTATTTTTCGGTTTTAGATAAAAGTAGAAGCACATATTGATAGGGTACCTGTAGATAGGTAGGTATATATTATGTACCATATTTTTACGATAGTACCTACTTGCTTATATTTTTATTATTATGTAAAATTGTCGTTATTTTTTTTATTTCATTAATAAATTAAGCACCAAATACCTACCTACCTACGTATGACGATTATTAAAATATTTATGTCTACATTTGTATAAAAATCCATTTGTTAGCCTGAACTGATTTTTTAATGCTAGTCTTGTGATAAAAACTACCTACATCTCAAAAACCAAAAAAACAAGAAACAGATACCTAATACCTATTTTACCCGAGGTCTATTGACCTCAGGAGTTCAGGACTCAGATAAAATATTATACGTACCTACCTACCTACCTACTTACTAATAAATAATAATCAAGTAAAAACTATCTATAGATAATATGGAAATCGTGAAACAAATAGGTAAGTCGCTTTTCAATTTCTTTGATAACATAAATTATAACAAAACTATAATAATTCTGATTCATACGCCTAAAAATAAAGACATGTCTTCCTCATCATGATAATCTAATATATAAAAATCAATGCCACTTTTCGTTGTAATTCCATAACTCGAGAACGGCTGAACCGATTTCGATAATTCTTTTTTTATTATATTCCTTGAAGTACGAGGATGGTTCTTATGTAGAGAAAACGTTAATATGTACCACGGGCGAAGCCGGGGCGGACCGCTAGTAAATTATAATATAACATTAATGACCAATAATTTGAACTATAAAATAAAATAAAAAATAAAATAAATAATAAATAATAAATAAATAAATAAATAAATAAATAATAAATAATAAATAATAAATAATAAATAATAAATAATAAATAATAAAAAAATAATAAATCAATGCCACTTTTCGTTGTAATTCCATAACTCGAGAACGGCTGAACCGATTTCGATAATTCTTTTTTTATTATATTCCTTGAAGTACGAGGATGGTTCTTATGTAGAGAAAACGTTAATATGTACCACGGGCGAAGCCGGGGCGGACCGCTAGTTGTATATATAAAATGAAACCCGTTTTCCTTGGTCACGGCATCACGCGTGAACGACGGGTGGACCTATTTCGATAATTCTTTTTTTATTATATTCCTTGAAGTACGAGGATGGTTCTTATGTAGAGAAAACGTATATATGTACCACGGGCGAAGCCGCTAGTAATATATAATCTGATGAAACTAATCATGAATATCCGCTTTACATTAGCTATTAAATTACCTTCTAAAACACGAAATATCAGTTTGTTTTTGTTTGTTGTTTTCTAATATATAAAAATCAATGCCACTTTTCGTTGTAATTCCATAACTCGAGAACGGCTGAACCGATTTCGATAATTCTTTTTTTATTATATTCCTTGAAGTACGAGGATGGTTCTTATGTAGAGAAAACGTTAATATGTACCACGGGCGAAGCCGGGGCGGACCGCTAGTATATTATATACATATTTTAAAACATACTTTTAAGAAACGTATTCACGGTAAAATAGAGGCAGCAATGATTTTTTTTTTTCAAAACAATTTTCACAATAAAGTGAAAATATATATAAACTGTTTTTTTTTATTTACGTAGGTACATTAAATAATCACAAAATTATAATTACCGTTAGTCCCATTTAGACCGATGAGTAATAAATGCACAAACACCAGATAGACAAATTGACTCTTTCCATTTATGATGTTATCACAATCATTCCCACCGAAATCCACCATACTGCCACCAAGTAACACTTCACACAATTGTTTATTTACATTTTTACACAAACTCCATCAAAACAACAATATTTGTGAGCAATCCCGAATAGAATTGCGTCTTTTTATATTTCAATATGTCAAAACTTTTTCCCGCGTAAACATAGCGTTCGGATACTCGTCCGTGACACAACCAATCCGCCTCGTGTCGTGCGTCGTACTATTGCCTCCCTCCCTCATCTCTGTTTACTCTCTAAAATGGGGGGAATCCAAGGCGCCGTATCGTTGATCTTACGTGATATTACAACTGACGTTTGACCTAATGTAAACAAACTTTAAGCGCCGTGAACTTACGATGATACGGTATTTTAATTGCATAATTGTTGCGTGCCTTATTATACTTACAGTCCCCCGGCTTATCTTTTTTTATTGCTTAGGTAACGTAATTTGTCATACACGATTTTCATGTAAAGCAGATAGGGCTAATTAATATTTTTAAGCGCAGTAGGTAATAATGATAAATTGAAGTTTAGCATAGGTAGGTAGGTATTAAGTTAAATTATCTTCGGATCAAATAATGTCTCACGACTTTTGTTTTCGGCTTTCGCTATAAATGTAGAGATTACAAGAGCTATAATAAAAGTATAATATATGTATAATAAATAGCACATTTTAATAAAAATTAGCAGCTCTCTGTGGTTGGGACTTAGGGTGAGATTTTATCGTAAAAATAAACAGCGATTTAAGTTCTCTGCTCCAAAAAAAATTCAAAAGGCCATTCAAAAAAGGAAACGAAACAAAATACGGCTTATTTCATTGGATGTATTTGTCGAGTTAGCGCATGCGCACCGGGCGGGCGCCGACAAAGGCGGTGTGTTCAAAATAAATAAAAAAACGTTCTAATTTCAAACCGGTTGCCCCTCCCGCACGCGCTCCTGCGCATCCCTTCATCCATTATTATGCTGAAGAGGTCATTCACAGTTTGCACAATAGCGCCCATGTCCCATACAACTTCTACAGCTAATAGATGAGGTTGCAGCAACCCTTTTTAAGGGGCTTGCGCTCGTTGCTTTGAGACTCGTTCAATTGTAATGATTCCTCTCAAAAATCGAAGTTTGAGTTTATATTGATGTGAATTTAAATGCACAATGACTACGCTAAGACAATAATATTATATTATGATTTTATTTAAATGTATCTATAATTTAAAATGTTAAATTTAAGTTTTTAACATTTTGTTTCTTCAGTTCAATTGATGTTGGATCATTACATCTTATAAGAGAAGCCCTTATCCTACCCCAGATCAAAATAAATATGAGACAAATCTTAATTAAATGACACAGATAATGAAAGATAAAAAGAAGCTTCATTTGCATGTTAAGAGGATTCGAGAACAGTGAGAAAACTACTGAAACAAATTAATTAATAATCTATATTCAGGGTAATGACCTATCAAGAGAAATGAAATCATTTCTGAATGTAAGAATTTCAAATTAAAGCTTATTTCTTTAAAACGAATGACGGAAGCTTTTTTCGGATTATGGCTTATTCTCCCATAAATTGATATGCAAACTGTTAATTAAATTACCTATAGATAACGCCTTACAATTTCATCAATACTAAAAGGTTTTATCTTTGTATTTTAGGTGGTCGTTCTATGACGTGTTAAATATACGCGTTTCACAAGGTATAATACGTTTAACTTTTCATGCAATAAACATTTTTTTTTTCATCAAACCAAAATATGAAATTATGTCGTTACATAATTTACCTTTATGATTAATTCAAACTAATAATATTACACTAAGGTTAAAAAAATTTTAATAATCAAAGAAAATAAACTGCAACATTATTTTCACAAATTTCAAGAACCAGCAAAAGGCGTTGGTGTTGAAATAGAAAGTAAATACAGTATATTGTAATCAGTGAAGAAAAACAGAAGCCACACACGGATGTGCTACTTGGTACGTGCCTACAATACGAAGAGACGCCAAATAAACTTTGGCAGAGGCGTCTTAACAAATACAGAACTTAAGCTAAGCATGAACATTTTATTATCCTACAAAAACCATAAAACGTTGCGGGCGTTGAATGTTAAATAATGCGTTTTAAATAAATTCAGATCTCTCGTATTTTATAGTTTGACATTCATGCTTTAAGTATCTGTTTACGACGAAAATTGTACAGCAAGATTGCTCAAGCTGAATCTGGTAATGTTCACATAATCAGACATTATTTAAATGTGTACAACTGTACATTCAATAATTTTTGATCATAAAGATGCTTTTTAACCCATGCCATGCCATTTTAGATTTGTCTATGTCTGTAGCCTTATAATCTGCTTAGTTTATATAAAATACCATTGATTACCTAGATTCTTGTTAGTTACTAGAATGTCATAATATCCACACTACCTTTCTTAAATCACCAGTGCATTTCAATTTATCATCATAATTATTATAATTTATAACAGTAAGCACTCGACACATCAACATCACATTATCTCGGACGTCAATAAGAAACATTTCAAAGAAGTAACGAGTTAGTTTAATTAAACAAATAGAAGCGACCACGTGTCGCTTTCTCAGAACTGTGCAAACGTGCGTTTACTTTCATTTTGTTCAAACAAACGCTAGTTAAATATGTATCCTTATTTAGGAACAAGCTTTTAAGGCTTACAGGTATGCAGTATGCTCGTGTTTGTATTTAATTTCAAAAGACTTTGTATGGGACGTCTGTATGCATTTTAAAATAATGTAACTTTGCGATAATTTTAAATAGCAACGTATGTTTCATTTAACATTCGTTGTAAATTAATTACGAAAGTTATTAAGAAACTTCTGTTAACTATCCAACAAAGTTAACTGATCAATAATTTTTTACATTGAATAATATGTAGATTGTAGGTATCTACAATTTAATGCAATAATTCGAAATACAGGCTTTATGTTTATATTGCCTATTAGCGATTGACACGCCGCCGCGCCGTCGCGTCGGCTGTAAAAGGCCACAACTGCCCGCTTGCGCTGCCCCACTGAACAGCAATTGATTGATGAGCGGACAACTGCCATGTTTTGCATTCAGCTATTTACGGGTATTTCCGTCGCTTAACCCGTCTGCCATCATGTGATTAATGTAAACCACCTATCAAGCACTGAAGAGCTGGATGTGCGCTTCACTGCAAGGGAGGAAGTGAGGATTTCAAAGTCAAGGCGTATGAGGACTAATAGATTGGACGATTTGTCTCCTGATGATTTCAGTTCTAAATTTGGATATTGTATGCAGATTCATTCGTAGCTGTATAGAGAGAGAAACATTAGATGCATTGTCTTTAATCTGACTTTGGTAAAGTATCTATACCTACATATAATAAATCTGTAGAAGGGTCAATTCTGTACATTGAAAATATTGAAAAAATAAATAGCAGGGGGTGTTACTGGATCGATACCAAACCCAAATATGTGATTAAAAAAAAATTTTGTCTGTCTGGCTGTCTGTCTGTATGTGAAGGCATCACGTGAAAACTTGCGGTTCGATTTCGATGAAACTTGGTATAATTATACCTTATTATCCTGGGCGTAAAATAGAATACTTTTTATCCTGGAAAAATACGTAGAAAAAATTAATCTTAATTTTTCAGTTTTATCCATAGACGTTGTTCCGTAGAACCGCGAACACACGTTGCGTATTATTATTATAGGCCTAGCCGTATTTGGGAATTGGGTCCAATAGATATTTATAAGATGTTATTGACGTGGATGGTTATTTCTCCATTTTGAGTACTCAAAATGGAGAAATAACCATCCACGTGAAGACCGACATCCGCGCGGACGGAGTCGCGGGCGGAAGCTAGTTTATAATAAAATTATATTATACGCGGCTAGAATATAAGCAATCATCACGAACTTGCGATACCTATATGTTTAGTTTAGACTGCATTGACCTTAGTCTTAAATTATTAATATAGGTGTTCCTATTGCATTGGTAGCTCTATTGGTTGCAAATAACGAAGCTTCTCAAACAATAATTCTATTATTCATATACATGTATTATGGTGTGCATAAACTGAGACATTATCAATTGCTTATATAAAATCTCTATGAGTAAAGGTTCACAAGCTCTTGTATGAAAATATATTAGGTTACGGAATGAATCATTTTTTTATTCGTGATACTGAAACTCTTCTAGGCCCTATTCCCTGACATAATTATCCTTAATCATCCTCCACCCACAGCATATCAGAACAGTATTAGACAACTTTCTAACATGATTAACTGCTTGATTAATGCTTCAACATCCATATCGATAAGTCATTATATCTTGAAATTAATGGTGAATTTTGCAGTCGTCTGTAATTGCTTTCCAATAATTCAAATGGAGTAAAGAGTACCGCGTAGGCTCGGCGCCGGCGCCTACGCATGCTGAGTGGCCGAGGTCCGAATAATTTGCAACCTGTTAATAACTTGCATGTTAGTAACTCGTTTTCTATTGTGGTGCAAGTTAAAAGATATTATGCACCTTTAATGGTTATGAGAAAATTTTTGGACCAAGTTTTTCGATTTTGAAGATAGTTAAGATTTTTTAAATAAACGAAGACAAACAATTTACTGTTTTTAGATTCAGCTAATTTTTAATTTGACATAAACGTAAGTAAGTTGTATAATACTACAACTTTATTTCCTTATTTTTTAAATTAAATCATAGCTGGATTTTTGAATTTAATTCTAAATACAACCAAATTAGGTATTGTTAGAAGTAGTTAACTACTAAGAATATAATTTAGTGTACACTGTCACTTATTAGCTATATAGTACGTAGTACCTAGTAGCATTCTATTTAAATATTGTACCAAAACAGCATCTCTAGAAGTATTGACGTTGTTTCAAGTAGGTAGTCATCTATTTATTTAGCAATAGTTACACTAGTATATTTAGACAGCGTATGTTTGCATACTAGAAACGCACGGCAAATAGCGCTTTTCCCAACATATTTGCATTTAAGAACTCTGCTATAACTTAAAATGTCTGTATTCTGAACAATAGGCGTGGGCCAAGAGTTTAATGGAGGTTCTTCATCTGTTAAAGTGCGAGAAAATGACGCACAACACGTTACATTGAGTTTTAAGATTTATAACCGTGCATGCAAAGGTTATAAAAAAGCAATTTGCCTCTTACCAATAAACCATATTAGTTCTGTGGTTGTTATACGCATCTATTTTTATTGAAGGGCATTGAACTAGCCAGTTTCATTTTATTTTCTTTTTAATTGTGTATCATAAATGTATCTTATTTTTGGCCTTATTGCTATTCGATTAATATTACCTTGGCATTAAATCTACTTCTGCATGAAATCAACGATCAGTAAATATGAATAAAAACTATGATAGATGGTACAGAAATCAAAGTAGGTAGATAATATTATTATTCTAATTTATAAATTGAAAACGCCCTATAAGATGATATACAATCATAAGCAATACCTTCTTATAATATTACTTTAAAGAAAACACAAAGATATTTTAACTTCCATATAAAAGAAATAATAGCAAAACAAGGCAAAGAAAAACTTGCATAAAAATGCAACTGTTGGCAAGAGTCGCGAAATAAAGAGGTCTTACCGAAAACCGTATTGCATTACAATACTTCATTAAAGCAACAATGAAACAAAGTTTTCCTTTTCATTTTATGAAAATTCATTGGAATAAAACCGTCTGGCTATACGTCGTCAAGCACTTTTTATGGGACTTGAGTAGTTCTCGCCGACGTGAATACAGTAACTTGTACCGAGTTGAAGCTTTATTTTAATTTTCCTCGGCTCGTGAATTTTCTGCAGAAAAATTGCTCGTACTTCACACATGTTGACTGTTTTTTAGCAAGTCTATAAGTGGTTCTGTAAATAACGAATATATTAAGCCTAAAAAGAACTATTATAACAAGTAAAAACTTGTTGTCACTAAAAGTCTTGAATATAAATTTTAACAATAGCAGACTATTTCGTATGTTTAAAAAGAGGCCTTAAAGTACCTAATCTTAAAAAGCAAACACTTCTATTCTGTAAATTAAAAACGTAATCCTTTGTTTATAGCATACGATCTCTTTTATTACTTCCTCCTATAGCAATCGTAAAATGTCGCGTTCCAGACTCAACAAAATCGCTTTTTTTATTATTATCTACAAAAATGAAAGAGACACTTTTTATGTAAAGTAAATAAATCTGGCATTGGCGATTGCATTAACAGCGACATAAAATAGATTTATTTAGGATTTCCTTCAAATTCTTACGAGATAGATTGAATGCTTTTTATTTGGTAGGTACCTATAGAATACAAGTACCTATGTAATATATATATTGACTATGCATACATTACTAATGGTAAATATACTTAATTTGATGCCTTAATGATTCGATCTAGCAACACAAACTCTTCGTACCGTAACCGTATGGTAAAGGTAGGTAATTCTGTAATTCATGTTCACCACATTCCTCAAGTTGCTTTGCTACAAACCACAAATGTGGTAAATAATGAAATAATAAATACTCGGAGGTACTATGATTTAGCTCAAATTAAATTAGATTAATTCCGGGATTCTCATTCTGCGCTTAGTAGTTTTGAGATTTACTAAATTGTAGCTAATCAGCATTACCTTATTACCACAATAACATAATACCGCGTTTAGCTTCGAAGTTCGAGTCATATATCCCAGTTAATCCTGCCAATTTCAGGTGACGCTACATTTGCTTCAAGTCGGTAATTAGTTAATGGATTTCATTATCCCATATCCCTCAGCGATCTCTAGCTAGTACATAGCTATGTATATAATTCTCTTGTATGTAAGAACAATGTGGCTCAAGGGGCACAAAACAATAGGTGTGTATGAGATAAGCAGAGGAACGATACCTTTGAGTCCATTTATCATACAGTAGGGAGAGACAATTGTTTTTGTTGCTTGCACTGCAAAAAAGATACCACATTCTATCTAGTTAACTTTTTGTAGGTATTTCTGATTGTTTTTAATATAAACCTTTAACTATTGATAAAAAACAAAATTACGAAATCAATATTCCACATTTACGTCTAAAATATTGGTAAAACATTGTTATTAAGAAATAAACAAAAATTGTTTCAGTATTAAATTTATTTTCAAAATATTATAAACTCTTAACAAGTACGTTCAAATGAAAAATGATTTTAATATGAGAAAGTTTCATCCGGCTATAAGCTAAGCCGGATTTGCAACTCACTCCCTCGTCTTTCCTACTTTTCTTTTTAATTAAAGTATTTTATACTCACGAAGAATTTTAAGTATTTTCAGCGGTTATAATAGGTATAAAACAAGCATAAATGCATGTTAATAAAACATGGTTTACTATAAAAAGACTACGTTTTAAAAACAATAATTTAAAAACTAAAAAGTTATTTTCATATTTGATTTGATATAGAAATTATCCCGAAACATACTTTCCACACTGTCGTCTGTCACATCTACATTCTACATATTATACTTTTTGATATAAAATATTGCTAATAGGATAAGCAGTTGATACGTATGTTTCATGGTCTCAAATCACATAGGTAAGTGGTAACTATGTTATCCACAGTAAAATATTAACAAACAAGAAATAAATTTTAGATTCTATTTCCAGAAAATTCAATCGAATACTATTACCATTCATATCACATAAGGACGATAATCGAGAAGGACAGCTGAGACAACGGGTTCTGGACATATATTCAACATAATGGCTGATACAAACGAGGGTTCGGGAAAAATCGTACTCTGCACAATGACTTGCAATCAGATAAGGAAATGATGATTTGTCGCAGTCTATTTTAATATTTGTGCAGGCTCATTTTAAGTCAGAATAAATACATGTGTATGTAGAGATCTTTCTTTGAAAATATCAATAAATTTAATAATGAATGATGATATTTTTATCCAGGCTACTATAAAAATACCAATTTGTTTAATATAATTTATGGAGCAACCATAAAATTCACGACATACGCTAATGTGCTCCCAACCATATTTCCAAATAAGAACTTTTATTTGAATTGACACAGCCAATCTTTCCAGCACCTCAGGTTGCCAAAACTTTGTCATATTTCATAAGAGTTCAATGTATAGAGGGAATAGAAATTTCTCACACGTACAAAAGTTAGGAAGTAACAAATGAGACTAAGAAAAATCGTCAGAATATGTGAGTCGGGTTGATTTTTCTCGAGAGACCTCTTAGTCGGATGTTGCAATACCGTGGTGCGATTAATGGCCTACAATATGTTGTGCCGTTCAAATCCCGTTGAACATTAGTTAGATGGCTGTAAGAACTTTATTGCCTCCAATGAATACCGGTGTCGAACATCTTTTCACATACGGGCATAATGTCTAAAGTGAAGTTAGATGTTAATCGGCGTGTTAGTTTAATTAGTTTGGAATCGTAGTCATTAATAAAGGTGCGGTTAAGTAAACATTCGTCAATGTCTAATGAATAACGTTATTTACAGAAAATGGGATGTTCTTATACACCACTATTTTTAAATCAGTACAAAAACTTTAAGGACATGTTAGCGAATACTTTATTATCGTGATCATGATGTTAGAATTACATAATATCGATAGATAGCAAAGATATAGTCATTTGTTTATTTAAGAAAGTCTCACTAAAATCATAGACACATTGCAGAGTTCATTCACTTATTCATTGATAGTATTACCTAACCTTGGGCAATAAAATGAAACAAGAGATGTAGTTACTAACTTTATTTATTTTAATTTCCTAAATTCAAATCTCCCCTTCATACATCATCCGGGCTTAGGACCTGAATAATTACTTTTTTACAATAAATTAAATAGGTACGTAGGTATGCAATTACAAAACAAACAATATCAAAATCGAATTTTGACGTATAAATTAAGAAGTTAGAATCAGCTGTTTTTTACAATACCTAATCTGTATTGAACGAAAAAACGATTTTGGCGTGTTTAAGAAGTTAGAACCAGCTGTTTTTTACAATACCTACCTACTCTGTATTGAAAGAAAAAACGATTTTGGCGTGTTTAAGAAATTAGAATCAGCTGTTTTTACAATACCTAATCTGTATTGAAAGAAAAAACGATTTTGGCGTGTGAAGTTAGAATCAGCTGGTATTTACAATTATCTTAACTAACCTTACAAGTATTTCAATAATAAAATTGTCCTTCAAAATGTCCACCACCGTTATCAATACACAGACATGCACGTTTTATTAAATTGTTTTTTAACGAGAGAAGTAAGTAGGTATGTTTTTTTGTCTTTTCACTTCATCCAATATGCGCTGTTTTAATTATTGTTCGACACTAACCGGCTCACTTTTGTTCACTTAATTTCACTCCACAAAAAGAGGTCCAAGGGTGTGAGATCAGGTGAGCGAGGAGGCCAAGCAGCAGGCCCGCCTCGACCGATCCACTGACTTCCAAACTCCGCTGTGAGAAATTCATGAACCGCAGCGTTATTCGACATTCGTACTACGTCGAGGATCCTCTTAAAAATACGCTAGTACATTACTAACACGTTAGCATTTTGTGACAACGCCTGCTGGTAAGCATTTACCACGACGCGGACGGTTCGTACATTTGGCGATCGAGCGTTCGGGACTCGGGTACTATTATCTTTACATACGTACTGCTGCACTCGCATTTTCTCCACTCAAAAAGAACGCACGAAGCATAAGTACATAATCCCGTGATATGAATTGATATGATATTGTACCAGGAAAAACGTAAACAAACGCGACGAAAAAAAGCAAGTTCTCACTTCCGCTAACAATTAGGCACTGTTTGTCCGTTGTCGCAACGCGTTCGGCGTTGGGGTGCGAACTGCGAACTGCGAACTGCGACGCGGGCGCAGGCCACAGAGGGAAAGGGGGTGGCGGGGTGAAGGATGGCGAGCTTCGACGCGAGTTTGCCGGAATTTATCAATGGAGCTGTCCAGCGGACCTATTCGAAATCGTACGCTAGAAAATTACAACACAATACCTAGTGTGGGTCATTGACTAAGAATAGGTTTAACAATTTTTACATATTTATGTGGACAATTTTGGGACATTTCTGTTTGTTAGTGTTTTTAATTATTTCTTACACAAATATGATTGGTTAAAGGTACTTAACACCCTGTAAAATTTTATGTACTGATTAAAAAATAGTGGTGTATAAATAAGAACATGTAAATTTTACATTTAACCAGTTTATAACTTAATGTGGTTTGACGTAGTTTTAAAGAATAATATAAAGACAAATTTTTTTTTGTGAAAATACTCATAAACTCAAATACTCATATATAAATAATATATAAATACTCATAAGAACCAATGAATTTTCCAGTCAAAATGTATTCATATTAAAATTGTTTAATAAACTTTAAAATAATCATTCCCAGAGCTACAATTTCTCTAGTTAAGCAAACATTTCAACCTGTCGTAAACTACTGTTGGAAAACATTAACTCGTATAAAATCTATCAAAACGATATTACTAGTTTCCAGAACATTCCCTCAGGATAAATTAATTTGTAGTAGCCGCAAAAGGAATGCGATTCTTCCCAGCGGCATCGAATCCGTATTTATGGTACCCGGTAGACGATAATTTACGTAATATTGCTCTTGTAAAAGCAATTTTCGATCTAAATAGTGAATAATTGAATTCCGCAATGAACGAGACCGTGATTTCTAATTTATAAGCTTATAATGCCCTATTGTATATTAATGATTTCGTTGATTACTTTTTGTATTTAAAGGAAAGTGTTTTTGTTCATACTCAATATTGTTAATTAAGTTCACCTTCGTGCTTATATGTCAAAAAAATATATTTTTGTCATTTCTGAGTTGAACAATAAAATTTCCTCCATCACACCACATCCTACGCACGAACGTACCATAACATTCCATTGTATGTAAAAAATCATAAAAGCGTCCTATATTTTGGTACACTTCAAAACATATATTTACGAGCGTATACGAAATTAGTGGAGTAGCATAAAGCCGAATATCCACGCTTTATAACGTTAAATTAACATACGAGGCGTGAAAACTCTCGGCCGGCGAGATGGAAACTTTTAATACATTTTTATAAAAGCTATTTCGCCGAAATACGAATGATAAATGACCGACCCGTCACACATTTGACGGAAAACCGATTTTGCAAAGTCGGGCCAAATATGCTTATGTGCTTATGATAAAAACGTTTATCTGACACTCCCTGTTTATGGATACAGCCGCGGGTTAAAATATAAATTATCATAAATGGATTGAGATCAGCTATCTCCTATTGGAGTTATGCTAATCATAGACTCAAATGAACGACATTTTTGCCGCGTTAAGGTATGTACTTAAGTTTTATTGAATTTATTTAGTTTTATAGTAGAGCAATCGGATCGCTGCCCGTGACAGCAGAAGTTTGTTTAATGAAATCTAATGAAGCAAAATTCCTTCTTTATGTTAATTATATAATTTAATTGAAAATTTATTAATTAATAACTTTGATGAGATTTATACCAACCCTTGATATAAATGAAGAAAAAACACGAAATACTTTTGATGACACCGTTACCACAATATGTATTTTTACGAGTAGATTTATAATAAAAATAATTGTATGCTATTAAAGTTGGTTATTAAAATGCAGACCGAAACAATAGGTAGGTAGGTACAGTACATTGATTCGTCTATAACCAATAAGCTGCACAAATAACTCAACATATTATCCTATATCTATTATTCCGTAAACATTTTCACCACTATTTGCTGAAAATTCGTTTAACAAATACGCCGCCCAAATAAATGTGTTATCCGTTTATTTGGGAGTAATTTCAGCTACAGCAAATTGGATTTTGAATTCTGGTCTGAACAAATATTTTATTAATAGTTCTTTAAGGCTCTTCCATAAACAAACGTCTTATTTATACTTATGTTTACGAGACCAGATTGTACTGACTTTATAAACATTGTATGGCGCCATGTTGTAAAGAAATCATATTAAGATACAATAAAACAATTCTATGAATATATATTAGAATCATTGTAATTCAAGGAATATGTCATCGTAAACACTATGGATGACTTATTAAAGGAGTTCCGAGAAGTGTCGGCTAACTTTAACATAACAATCTTCAATTGTTCCAGACATTTCACTCATGGCGTAATAAAATTTATATTGCCCCATCTACGAACGCCTTAAGCGAATTGATAAGTAGCTGCTTATCATACCATCGCTTCTTAGTAATCATTTTACTGATAAAATTGTAGCGTTTGATAATTGAATTTAAAGTAAATTACATATTATTTAAAAAATAATAAATAATTAGTATAAAATAGCTATTATCCTTAAATTCATTTATTTATTCATTAATTCCATAAATGTTTGCACAGTTAGTATACATTATTTAGAAGCTGTTTCTAAATTTTCAGTTAATATTTTCACCGCGCAGTGTAAAGTGCACTTGGCAACTTATGATTTATTCTTAAAGCTTTTTAATTTACTCGAATCGTATTGCAGGGAAACGAGCAAAACTTGTGAGAAATAAAACACGCTGCAAGAACCTTCTAAATGATGTCCCGAAGGCACAAATTTTATATTTCATTTAACACGGTCTACTGAATTCCAATAAGAGTAAAATGTTTTAATGGTCCCCGCTGGATTCTGTTATAAACCAGCCCATTTTTTACGCGTGGAATTAATTTATTGATTCTATAAATAAAACCCCGGCAACAGGGAAGTTGTAAAAAATCAATTGTCTTAGAATGACCTTAATGTTACCCGCCTGCTTCGATTGAAAAAATTTTTTTAAAATTTCGTTGAAGATAAGATGTTTTTAGAGTTAGTTGTAAGTTTTATGTCTAATTGATATGCTAGACTGATGCTTATAATTTATTTTATTTTTTGAGTTTGATTTACAAAAAAAAATGATATCTCGTCTAAAAATTTGTTATTCACACTTTTTTTCTACTATTAAGCCTCTTTTTCAAACGGCGGCGGATGTTGAAAGACTCAGGTAAGTAATGGCAGTGTATTTCAGTAGATTTCGTTCGGAAACGTGGAAATGGTTAAAGGAAATGGACCCTATTCTTCAGATACGGAAAGCGTCTACATTTCACGAACGTGGGAATTAAGAGATTCGCGCTATAAAAGTGAAGAATATAGGTAGTCATGATAATAATAATTCTTATCACACCAAACGCGTTTCGTATCTACCTAGAGTTTGATGTTTGAGGTTGATCTATAAATCTCAATCGTATGCTACTATTAAAAACAGAAATAAACAACTCGCATCTAGATAATTTGATGAGAATGTGTTTCATTTCAACTTTTATCTATGACCCGATTCATGATTTGCTTTTGCAGTAAATCTTCAAATTTGATCTGCCAGCAAAAGAGCTCTGTGAAATTTTACGACATTTGGTCGGGGATTCATCGGCGGGGCAAGTCAAAATTACGGAATTCGAGCTTGCATCTCAGAAGTAAGGAGCCGTAAAACTCCAACACCAGGTGTCTTCAATGACCAGAGGTACGTGAGTCTCGTCTAGTAAAATAAAATTTTATATCTGACATTTGAATAGAGACTTTAAACTCTCTTGAAGTATGCACGCATATGAATGAAATGGCAAAGTAATTCCGCATCTGTTCCCACTTGAGCAAATGCACTAGAATAAAAGTTTCCAAGCACTTCATTCGAGCGCTCCGCGATTGTCTTTGGTCGATAACATTTCTCGTAATAGTCGATTTGCTAGTGAAAAAAGGCACTAGAGACGGTGAAAAAATGGAAGGGAAGTCGATAAGACCACTGCGAGCCCTCGTTATCTAGGGTCGTAAATTACGCTGACACCCTCGGGGGCGCAGGTAGCCTCCCGTACTCTGAAACGGTATGAGGATTCCGGGAAATGAACTCACTACGTGATCCAATTGCGATTGAAGGTGCATTCGATTTATTCGTAAGTTTGTTGAAGTCACGCGACATTAGTCTCCAACTTGCTTTAGAACGCGCCAATCCGATAACTAAGTTTTGCTTCAAATGTAGATAAATTGTAGCAAAACGTTAGCAAAGATATTATGTTTACGCTGTGTGAATAATTAATATTGGGAAATACAAGTTTAGCAATTCTGTGAAGATTATTACATGTTGGAGATTCTACTTCTATCATATTTCATTTCTGGATAAAAAAGATTCAATAATACGCATGTTTTCGACGTTTTTCGGCGTCTTCTGATCAAATGTTTATGTTAAAAATAAATATTATTGTATATGAATTTTTACTGCTTCAATAACTATTAAATCAGAACAGCGAAAATCCCAGCATCAATCATAACCAAAATACTAAATCCAATATTTACAGGCATTAAAGTTTAGCAATAAATATCAGCATTTTCGACATCCTGTGAACGTATTTGACAACCTAGTACACATCACGGTAGTTTGAAAATATTCCATTGCAGAAGTCAATAAATTTTTAGTTTCTATTCGTTTAGCAATAAAGTTCAATATCATTTGAATAAAGGCTATATGGAGAAGTTGGTATTCCATGGGTTTTGACAAATATCTGCAGGTGACGTGGATGTGTTTCGGCGGATGTTTATGACCTCAGAGCAATAAACCTATAGAGTACTTGTATCGAGCGTATACAATTTACATATATTTGTTTCTCTCTATCTAAAGAAAACGTCGTATGAAAGAATGAGATAGCTATAGACCACAAGCTACGTTTCAACATAGTCATGGCACCATTTTTACTATAGGTACGTATTTATATAGATAGAAGGTGATAGTGATGGGATGTGCTTCAATCGATAAAATCGTGAATGCATTTTGCATTTACGGTTTCGTGAAATAATAAATAATAAAAAAAAACAAAATTAATAATTAATTTCAGTTCAATACATTATTTGTTTAATCCTACGAATATAATTAATGCGAAATTATGCGAGAATGGATAACCGATTACAATGAAATTTTGTACATACACACATAGGATAGATTTTATCCCGGAAATCCCACGTGAACGGAAACTGTGCGGGATTTTCTTTAAAAACGCGGGCGGAAAGCTAGTATATTATAAAATAAATTTTAAAACTTGAAATGTACCTAATCCTACTACTATTATTAGTACGGGAGCTAGCAACGTTTAAAAAAAAGTCATTTTAGTATAGTTGGGTTTTTGATATACTGTTTCTCTTGCTATTTCGGTTAGAGTCCGGGCTGTCTGGCTGGCCGCAGTGGTTGCGTTTATTAGTGCGCATCTTATCTGCACAGGAAAATATCCCTAATTTAAATTCATTTTTTAACGCGTAATTTTTAATCTTTTGCCTTTAGATAGATCCATCAGACATAATTTTTTTATTGCAAGACATTTTTTTCGTTGTAAAATAGGTGCCATACGCAATTTTTATTTCAAAATAACTAAAATGTCATCGAAATAAGTGAAATTACATCAACATGAGTCCGCTTAAAAGGTAAGTAATAACTTTATTATTTATATTATATTATCCTTTTTTAATACTTATATTGAATAATCAGTAAACTAATATTTTTAATAGATGGTTTCATATTTATTACACTTTTGGGTATAAATATGAATTTGATGATATTTGTATTTTCTAGTGTTTGATTTTACGCGAGTATTATACATTTTGAAATTAAAGACTTGGGAAAATAATACAATGAATAAATCGCGTTTAAAATCCGTTAAAAAGTCTTTAATTTCTTGATGATATTTGGTTTTTATCAAGTTTACATTAACGTCCTATTTGAGGTTCGTTGGGAAAAAGGAGGCGATATGGTAGATTGTTGCAAAAAAACTGTAAATAGTAAAATGAATATTATATATAGTATAAGTAACACAGTGATTACTTATCCTTCACTGGGACTCATGTTGATGGAATTTCACTTATTTCGATGATATTTTAATTATTTTGAAATAAAAATTGAGTCTGGCCTGGCACCTATTTAACAACGAAAAACACGTCTTGCAATAAAAAATGTATGTCTAATGGATCTATCTAAAGGCAAACGATTAAAAATTACGCGTTAAAAAATGACTTTAAATTAAGGATATTTTCCTGTGCAGATAAGATGCGCACTAATAAACGCAACCACTGCGGCCAGCCAGACAGCCCGGACTATAACCGAAATAGCAAGAGGAACAGCATATCAAAGAACCAACTATACTAAAATGCTCACTTGTCAACGTTGCTACCTCCTAGAATATATAAAGGCGAAAGTTTGTAAGTATGGATGTATGGATGTTTGTTACTCTTTCACGTAAAAACTACTGAACTTTGGAAAAATTACTTTTGATCCCGTTAATCCCACAGAAATGGGAACTATGCGGGTTTTTCTTTGAAAACGCATGTATATCAAGTATGTATTAATAGTAGTTTCTCATCTATGAGAACTGTCATTTAATCAACGGAATCAACCGTTTAATTTTCACATAGTTACACAAGAAACTTATGTGTAAAAAAAATCCAAATAAAAATTCACCTTCTTTAATCAAATGTATTTATTATGTACAGGAACAAAAAAAACGTAAGCGTAAGATTGCACAATTCTTCTAGAGTTCGAAATGCAGTGAACACAATCTAGCAAATTTCGACGGCGTCCAATCTACTCGTCTCATGTTTTATACCCATTTTTTATTTAGCTCTGGAAATCTAAAACAAAAAGAATTTATTAATAATCTAAAAGAGAAAATAATAAACAACAAACTAAACACATAAGTCAAATAAAACTACCAAGTGGTATTTATTATTTTCCTGCTGTAGAAAATTTACATCTATTATTTGCAACAACAACTACATATAAATCTGATATAAGAAACAAAATAAATAAATCAACGTTAATATGAAATAGACTTTATGTCATAAATCGATAATATACGCTGGATGTGTTACATCACTACGGTGGTAAACAAAATGCCAAATGTGATAATATTGTGACATTTTTTAAAATTATTTAATTCTTTTGTATTCCACAACCCCATAAAGTGGGTAAATGTTACAGTTACAACATAGAATTATAAAAAATCGCTTGATAAAACCTTCAAATAGGGTTAAAACATAAATATTTATCAATTTGCTGAAAATCACTTACCGATGGAAAGATATTTTCTCATTGTTTTCATCCAAAACTCCCATTCGACTAGTGATAGCCGGTAGCTAAACATACAATAGTGATTTTAGCACACTGACAAATAAAAAGAAACACTATACACTTTATATTTTCTGAATATTTCGTTAAAAACACTTGATGCACCGAGACCTCCAGCTGGAAGGCAAACAAAATATAGCCGGCGCGCTACGTTTGAAGACAGTGCAGATACTCTATCGCTATCTCAATCTGGCTTATGCTGTTATTGACTAAGAGTAAGTAGATTAGAAAATATGTATTTTGTTCTGTCTCAATATAAGAACTCTATAGGTTTATTGCTCTGAGTTTATGACATATTGCTATGATAGCAAGATAAATCAAAGTTAATAGGATTATCTATTTTCATACAAAATACCTTTTTGCCATACCTATACATATTTAGTTAAATCATGTTTGTGGCTAACTCATTATTATTATTTATCAGTAGGTATACTAAAAATCAAAGAAATCTAATTATTATCACGAGTTACAGAAGAATTCATAAAAAATCCGCATACAAAAGCAGTATTTTTTCCAAGATTTCTCTAGTGCAAAATCTTATTATGAGCAAAAAGCCAATTACGAAATGAGGAAGGAAATTTCCGTTCCGTCTTGACTTCCCCTTTTGGGCGTATCATTTATTTTAATACGCTTAATCAGACCTGACAATCGCTTCAAGGGGCTGAGTATCGATTGTGCTTTCCCGTGAACACCTATCTATATGTACCTTGTAGGTACCTAGTACCTACCTTTGTAATAGATTTTGCATGTACATGTTTTACTACACATTAATTTTAGAAATACGCTCTATCATCTATGTTCTTCAAAGATGTACATATTTTGTATAATAAGCATGATGTATCCTCCTGTATTCTGTATTAGTGACTGTTTGTTTCTTCACAAAGCCCAATACTCTGATTCTTTTTTAAGTCTCCTTCAAACCCCTCTCTGATTCGAGCGTTGTAATTTACGCATTCAAGGAACAAAATAAAACAATGAAGATATTAATTTTTAATAAATAAATCAATAATTATTGTAATCAACATGAATGTCGACATGGTGTATTATTCAATCAAATTAAAACAAACACAGCCTCTAATACAACTTTTACACGGTAATAAATAAACATACAAACATCGTGATCATATTGCATACTTGTATGCGTTTATAATAAATTAGATTATATTACAATCATACACTCGACCAGGAAACACTATAGAGATTAATTAACAGCGACACATTCAAGGTGATTAAACGATAAACCGCACAATAAACAGTTTATAGAAAACTTTAACGTATGGTCCGTTCCAATTAAGGTTGTTAATATATGAGACTGTAAAGTATACTTATCAGAGAGCATACAAGCGAAACCTGGTTCATAAAGGAGATAATACGACCCATTATAAAAGGCAGTCTTCAGCTAATTTACGACTTGCGTAGGAACCTCTCCCTAACTAATCCATACTTATTAAGGATAATGGTGAACCGAACAAGTTTTGGTCTTTTATCTCCCCACCATAAATATCAGCTATCACTAAGTGCCAGTAGCCTGAGGTGTCGAAAGTACGACTTAATTTTATTTTATTGGATCATTTTAACGTGCCGTTATAAAGGATTAAATTGTTCAGGTGTTAAGAAATATCGTTATTGCTTTCATAAATATAAACAGTATTTAATGTGCATGAGGATTTAAAAATAATCATTTTCTTAATTAAGTATTCATGTCTACCGTCTTCTCATATTATCTACATTATTATGTTTCAGGGAAATTATTATTTCAGGTTAATATAATATGCAAACACTTCTTCTGTGAAGCCACAGAATACATAAAAGTACTAACTTTAAAATTTATACTACACTACTGCAAGTTAAGAAATCATATTTTTGAATAAGGACAACCGTTAACGTGAAATTTCAGATAGATAATTATCTGACAACTACTCCCAGCATTGCACAGGTATACCTATAGGTAAGATGGACTTCGGAGTAACCAACGTAAGGTTTTATTCAAATTCACCGACGCAGACATATCGATTACCAGTATCAGATAACCGTTAACCTGTCGCTCAATACTCCTGACTCCTGTACTTCTAATGGCAGCATATGCTCACTGATACCAAGCCATTTAAGCCTTCTTACGTTTCAATTAATTATTTGTAATTAACTTATACGGTAGAGTCAAACGATACGCCTGAGCGATATTTCCAGGGAAACACGATGTTTTATTACATAAACACCATCTGCATCGGTGTTATCACACACATTTACTCTTATCTAAGCTGGGCCATAAATACGGATAATAAAAAACATAAACATGGTCCACGGCAATATTAATGAATACCGTAAGCAATAAGCATAGGATTTGTTTTCGTTACGTTACGTATACGTACTATATGGCCTCCGGGTGAAATTCCGTTGAGTTACGAGCGGGTCTCTGTGACCGCGGCGCAGGTGGGGGTTAACAAACGTCTAAATTTATTGTTCATTTATATTACACAGCCGTGGTGTCATTCCGTATGTGAGATTCAGATTCTGATTGTTCTGTTTATAGAGATGTATTTTTCTGTTCCACCCTTTACACTATGTTTTTCTGACATCAAATCGATGACCATAAACCTGCAGCATAATGTGATAAATACGTGGATATTTTTTGATCTTATGTTACAATTTATTAACACGACGGTAATTAGAGCTATGTGATCAATCTGCTGCCTTTATCAGACCCGATTCGTTATAAATAATAACCATAAATCCTTGCTATCCCACCTAGGTAATCATAATGTGTGCTTTAGTGTAGAAAATCTTTTTTATGCAATAAAGTTGTTTGTCTTTATTCCGTCCTATCCGTACACCGTCGTTTACCTAGTCCAACTGGGGAAAGATCAGAAGCAAGAACAAGAAGGAGGTAGTTGTAAATTAGATGTTAATGCTGACAATAATGAGTATATGAATTTATATTTGAAGTTAAAATCTCATATGAGGCATACACAAAAGCGCTCACGGTACTATTTTCTGCCGCAGACAGAGGAAATAAAGTAAGCCAGATAAAACTACAATACTTGATATGCAATCCACTTTTATGTATCAATTGAAGCAATATTAACATTTAAAAGGGACCCAGCGTTAACAAAGTTATTTCGCATTTCATTGATAAAACGCCTGAAGCTTTTCAGTCGCTGCGTTTTGGGCAATTCCAGTCATGCAATTTATTTTCATATTGTAACGTTAATTGGACGACGTGAAATTTTAATTGGAGTCCGTAGAAACTGAATTACTTTTATGAATATGTACTGAATGTTGGGATGTGAATTATTATATTCTGACTGTCGCGCAGGACCAGGATTTTTTGAAGACAGACATTTCTTGTTCTAAATTAAACGAGACTTCATTGCGAGATGCACGTATAGATGACCGCTTCTAGTAGCAGCATAGTTTGAGGATCAACATAGATAAGATAACTAATATTCATGGCACATAACAAATATACTATACATTTAATAATAAGTATATGGTGATCCTTTTGTTAAAATTTCTTAATTTTGCATTAGTGAATGTTTCTTCTAAGCTCAAAATCCCCAGTATATCCTACGCCATATAAGTTCAAAATTAAACTCGACCTTTTAATTAAGCGGACCATAAAACTACACGAGGACATATTATACAATTCATTATGTTGGTCCCTTACCCTTCGCTTATTGTTACCGTGCGGGTGGCAATAACAGGTAATACGTGCATCTCGTAATGAAGTCGGCTACCGAGTACCGACTACGTCAGGATTATTTGGGAAACTTTAGATGTACGTGTGTGTGTGTGTGTGTATGTGTTATTTGTCCTGTATGTGTTATTTGTCCTGTATGTGTATTTTTTCATTACTAAATGAAACGTTGTTGTAGTTTGAGATTAGAGTGAATATTAAAGTGAATGAACATTTTAAAAAGTTTGCGCCAATATAGTTAAAGAATGCTTTCGAATTTATTATATTCTACATGCACATGCGATGGTAAATTAGATTAATATTCTAAAAAGGCTTTTTGTATATGTAACTTCAACATATTACACATTATAAAATAATAATAATTTTGCAAAACTTAAAGGACATATTATACACGCACTACCTACTAAATAAACTGTCTAAAGCACTTATCCAAATATCTCCGACCGAGCTTCTTAAAGTTCGATATACCTTAACAAAATTATCTGCCCAAAGCATAAATCGATAGTAAAAGTTTGGGCAGTCCCATAAGCCTGGTTATTTGTTACACGTCGAAGGAAACGCCAGGGCTTCGTCTGGGGAAAAAAGTTGTAACAAAGCGAATGTTTCGCTGAAAAAGATTCAAAGGGACTGCCCTTTTGATACAGGATGTGGGTCAATCACTTGTTTATACAGAGTTTGTGTAACTTTGAGAATTCCGAATAATAAAGCGATTTAATGATCTGCTTTATTCATTTCCGATAAAGGTATATTTAAATGCGATGTGCGCAACCTTTTCGCGAGTTTTTGTTTGTGTTATACTTTTACATACTTAGTAATATTTTACGAAATAAAAAATATCGAAGCAGATAAAAAACATCAAAAAGTATTTGTTTTGGCCAGTTATTCAACCTACTTTTGCGCTCTACAATTTATACCATGTTGTTTATACGTTTATCAGTACATATTATGGAGTCTAATATTAAAAGTATCACATTTTAAGGAATTAAAAAGCCTATCATAGAAGTAACTAGAATAAAAACGATTCCATATTATAGATGACAAAGTATATACTTCTTTCTAATTTTACAAGTACATAGATACTAAAAGCTTTTGCAATAGCTATTAAATTAAAACAAGGCAAGCTCCATGTGTGCTTGTCTTTACGAAAACAGTAGGAGTTCGCTAAGTCTCAGGTAATAAAGGGGGCAATAAAGACACCTGGCAAATAATATCGGAAGGGGAAGAATATGAAAACAAATACAGTATTTTCACGTAGTGACCGTGTCGTTTCGTCTTATGGTCGCAATTTATCACATTATAAACATAATACTCGCTCGCTATATATTTGTTTTCGTCATTCCTGGGAGTGATTTGTAGGCCTATAAAATATTATTAAGAAGATTTATTAGTTGCTTCTATTGGACTAATAGGTATAACTTGACTGAAGTAAATTCAATTTAAATGTGGTTTATCTAGTAAAGCTTTCGATAAGCTTTAAGCTCCTTATGCTGATAATATTGTTGCATACTAAATACAACTAATCATTTAATTTTCTTCTAGGAAAGGGCAAACATGAACGATAAAAAAGCAAATTGCTACTTTTATTTAATCATAGCTGAAGTAAAACAATTCAAGGATTATAGAGCAAGGGAAAAGGGACATTACTTCATACAGCCCTCCCAGTTACCAACGGATGAGATCGAAATTGAAAGCAATTCCTTAGCAGGAAAATGGGCAATATTTTGAAGGTTCAGTCTTCCTTAAAATAGCATGGATAGAAGATATCGGAAAAGTTTTATGAATAAGCGGATAAATTTTAACAATGTAGGTAGATTTTGACGAAATGCTTATTTTAAAGGGCGTTTATAAGTTTGGTTTTGCGTGATTTTGAAATACATTATTTCTTATGTTTTTCCATTGTAATAACTAATAACTAATAACGGAAAAAGGGGTAAGTAATAATTTAAATTATTAGTAAGGTAAAATTTCAGGAGCTCTACAAGACTTTGGAACCGCTTTTCTTAATCAAATTATTACAATGCCTTTTTTCATTACAAGTCTATAAAAATTAAGTATAATGTATATCGACTTCCTTATTAGATAATATTCTGTACAAGAACGGAAGATTAAGTTTTCCAGACACCTGTAATATCCTTGTTAAAATATAATCCCGCGGGGACGATGTTTTTCATGAACCTGAAAGGAATAAAGAAAAATTTAATCTGTCGGAAACGAAGTAACCATCTCTTCTTTACATTGAGTACCTAAATTGGTAAATTGAGCCAGTCGCGTTTTAACTTAATCTCAAATACTCAATACAAATTCTGGAAAGTTGCGAAAGCATAATGACCATAAGTGTGCGTGTGTTTTGTAATTTTTTAAATAAATATATCATATATGTGGGGATGGTGTAAATGAAAAGCCAAATTCGCCCAATCGATTTATTTCCCAGACACCGGTTACATATCAAAAAATCATTTCAACAATCCTCCATTACATCGTACCACAAAACACAAAGTCAAGTCATAGACAACCAAAAATCTACAGTCTACAGATAACATGTCCACAGATTAAATAATAGAAAAACACAGACTAAAAATAAAAGTAGTTATGAAATACAATCTTAATTATTTATCCTATTCCCACACGGTCATCCTGCAGAATCATCTGTCCCAGATGAGTCAACAGTCGTAGATGATCAATATGGTAAGTAGACAATGGTAAATCACCTTTATCTATTACATGTAGAAATCCTTCCTTCTTTCCTCTTTTATTTGAATTAAGTATACATTCCACGCAATTATCAATGTTTGTTTTAATCTTTTCTTTTAAATTCTCCATATAATAATTTCTATTTATTAATTCCTCAGTCTTAACACAACCAAAGTGTCCGTTTTCATGATGTTTTCTTATAATTTCATTTTGCATTTTCTTAGGTACAACCATTAATTTATTTCCATCCTTAATCTTCCATAACATTCCATTCTTCTTTTTTGCAAGCACTATTGGACTAGCATAATCAGACTTACTTGTTTTTATTATTCCTTCATCAAGCCATTCTTTAATCTGTTTGTCAACAATGTTAAGCTCCAAAGGTGACAATCGTCGTGGATTCTGATAAACTGGTACATCATCGGTTAATAATATTTTAAGTTTTACATTTGATTCTTTAGTACATCTTTTGGGGTTATATTCTTTTATAATATTCTGTATTTTATTCTTATATTCTTTGTTTTCAATATTTGTGATATCTTCATTTTCATTCTCTAGCATTGTAAGGTGTAATATTCTTGTTGCAGTGATAGTTCCAGATTTAAAATTGATTTCTACTTCTTTCAGTACAGGATTTCCTAATATAATGTTGACAGGGATAGCGCCATCATCAACAACATAAAATAAAGTTTCAAAATAACAATCATCAATTTCAATTTTTGCTGTGAAAGATCCTTTTGTATAAATTTCCTTTTCAGCTATTCCAGTTAAAGTTTCTGTTGTTCCTGAACTATAAGATAACAATTTTTCACCTTGAATCTTCCTAAAATAAGACATAATTATTAAATTAGCATCGCTTCCGGTATCAATCAGGGCTTCTACATCAATATTATTTATTTTCAGCTTCTTGAAAGGTCTCACATCAATATTATTTTTAGTTGACATAATTTCCAAACTCTTTTTTATACTTTTAGAACATTCAGTTGATTTATGGCCAAACAAGTTGCATTTAAAACATTTAATGCCTTTAGTACAATTAGGCGACTCATGATCTAAATCTCCACAATTGAAACATCTCTTTACTCGTAGTGTTTTTTGAATTTTCATGCCAATGGACTTTGATACTGAATTACTTTGAATCTTATTAGGTGAATATGATTTTTTCTTAATTTCTGAATAAATGTCTAATTTCTTTCTGAATTCTTTAATGTTACAAGCGCCATATAAAATATTTTTGTTGGACTCACTGTCTTTAATACCGTCGATGACATATTCCATCAGGGCTTCATCTTCAACATTCCCAAGTACTGCAAGTTCCTTCATATGTAAAAAATATTGCTGATGAGTCTCATTCATCTTCATCCGGCGAGTTGAAAGTCTCTTGTGAACAGTTGCACTGTTCAACTTCTTACCAAATTCCTCACGGAGCTCAGACTTAAGTGTATCCCACGTGGTGGTCCCACTTAGTGAACGTAAAAATAGCTTGGCGGTTCCCGCGAGAAGCCGCTTCGAAAATATGAGTTTTTCTATTTCGCCCCATTGCATTAAAGAGGAAATATCTTCAAAATCTTTTACGAATGTTTCGATCCCATAGGCATCATCACCCGAAAATGGCGTCATTGATTTCTCTAAGTCATTGAAGGAAATACGCGGCGATGGTTCACCACAATCATCATCATCTTTTACTCGTTTCGGCGGCATGTTGAATAATGTAAATAAAAAGTTTTATAGTCTTCAAGTCGTAATCGTATAATCATAAGCTTCTTTAAATCTTAGTCTTCGTTCGTAATTCGTAAATTCTTAATCAGGTTAAATCACCGGCATCATAGTCTTCGTCTGTTTTTTCTTTATTCCACCATCCCGTATCCCGGACGAAGCCCCCAAATTATGTGGGGATGGTGTAAATGAAAAGCCAAATTCGCCCAATCGATTTATTTCCCAGACACCGGTTACATATCAAAAAATCATTTCAACAATCCTCCATTACATCGTACCACAAAACACAAAGTCAAGTCATAGACAACCAAAAATCTACAGTCTACAGATAACATGTCCACAGATTAAATAATAGAAAAACACAGACTAAAAATAAAAGTAGTTATGAAATACAATCTTAATTATTTATCCTATTCCCACATATATGCAATAAACTTATAATTATGATATGTGTATAGCCAAAATAAAATATTTAAAAACATTTTTACTATGTTTTATATTATGTATCCTTACATATTTCCAAAATTAGGTAGGTGCCTATGTTTTCTTTTCCATTCTAGACTAAACATAATATATTTTCATTTCATCCACCTTCTCTATAACGAAATAAGCTCAAACTTAAAATTTAAACAAACTATACGTACTTCACCGGTTCACACGAGGTGTTTTCCAAAAGCCATGGTTACCTAGCCGGCTAATGTGCTCTCTCCATGGCGCGCCATAAAGGGGAAATTGCCTTCCTAGTTGAATTCATCCAACGCTAACCGAGACGACGACGCGGACGCCAACCTTCCGAATAACATAGCCGTTTCCGCGACGAACATTTTAGTGTAGTGTGGACCGACGCTTCACGCCATGGAATAAATTGTGAATATTTTTAGTTATGCATGAAATAAGCTAGTTTTAAAGAATTTTCTTCAGCTTAACGTATTAGGAATATGTACCTAGTTAAACTAACAATGTTTGCCAATAATATAACGATAATACCATAGGTTAAAGGTTATAAGACGTATTCTTCGTTCTTTAAAATTCTGAGGTTCTTGTGTCGCTTTTTTATTCCATATGAAAATTATTGTTAATTAACATATTAATACAACATCAGCTGACGATAAATAAAAGTAAATGTTAACTTTTACGACCTTAAGGAAATATTAAACAATGTTGACGAAAATATTATGTTTTAAGTATTGATTCTGGTAATTTATTTCTTTAATAATATGTATAATATGTTTCATAAAGCCGTTCTCGGCGGGATACCAACCAACGGTGATATAGAACTCCCACCGACTTTATGAAATTATCATTTGCTTACAAATTAATAAGTTTTATCCTAAATTATAATTTTACTGCGTTGATAAAAATTAAGATATTGTTTTTTAATCAAACTTTACTCCTTTATTCGTTAGTCATGTTACTTTAAAAATCAATAAAACTATTTTCGTATGATAAATTATAAAACTGTTATTTACCTCAGTATGTTTACATTATTGAACAATAAATATTTAACGGATATTTTTTTCAAATAAAACCCATTATTTACAACATTTTATGAACCTATGCGTAGGCGGTCCAAACAATTCTTACTATTTATATGGCATATAAATAACAAGCTTACAAATGTCTTGTAAAAAAATAACCGTAAACTAAAGGACCAAAAGAGCATCCAATCTTCGAAATTACACAAGCGATCGCCAACGGCCAATCGCAACAAAAGAATCGAATTGTAATAAAATATATTTTCAATAAACTTTATATTACTTCCTACAAAGACATGAGACAAGTGCATCTTCAAGTGTATAATTCAGTTACACAATACCACATACAGAGTATACGAGCTCTCGAGATTGAATCAATACAAAGTGTATGAAAAGTAAACTCCCGCGGTGCGACCGAAAGCTGCGACTCAAAGTAACACGGCATTATGTTGAATTATTTATTGTTTTGACTGCGGTCGATCTGTTTTTGAATTTGATTCATGACCGACAATTATTCACCAGTCTTTTATGCGTGTATTTACAAAACAGTCAGGCTTACTCAGTTCCCATCATTATAATTGTAAAATATTTTTACACTTAGTCTCAATTGTCAAGTTGGTTCGCAACTTAATCATGTATTTTCAACGTAATGCATCTCAATACAAAATAATACGCAAAAAGATATAAAAGAAGCTGCACGATTTAGAAATAAAAGTCTCAATGTAATTAATTGCTGACTAGAATAAACTAAAACTAGGATAAAAACTTTATCACGAATAATGATAACATTCGTAATCAGTTTTCCGAATACCACACAATTGTCTTGTTGCTATAGAGCACACAGTACAAGAAGTGATTAGCTGCAACAATAATTAAATTCAGCTGATGAGACTTGCGAAGTTGCGAAATTTCCATTTGCAATTCGGTTTGTTACTACGTTAGCGGAGTTTCAAATTTTGGATTACGTGTTGAACGCAACAATAATTACATTGAAATCTATGATGTGTCCCTACAGTTAAAATCACTTCTTCACGAGTTTAAAAGGTCAAAGTAGGACCATTTTATTCCTTTACGACCCAGCTATACAACAACAAGATAGTCAAAGTGAATAGTACTAAGATACACCGTAACGACAGCAAAATAATCATGTCGAATTGAATTTCAAATTGGTTCCGAAGCGGCGCCGATAAAAATGTAAAGTTAAATAGAACAGCTGTCCGGGCTGGTTGATCTTTATTTTATAGGACATGAACCTATTTACAATCGCTCTTTACGAGGAAAGTTCATGCATGTTTTGTATAAAAGGCAAGTGCGTTGCACGGAATACGGATACCTAGCGAAAGAATTAAATTCTAGCCGCTATATAACCGAATTTTGATAACGAACCAACCAATTCTTTTTGCCGTAACTGAATTTTATTGTTCGCTTTTTCGTGATTTACAAAACGAACCAATGTGCAGTAAAAATCGTAAAATATAATCTTCTGAAAATGGAACAAATAATATCTTAAGAATGAAAGAAAACGTCGAATCAAACAACACAAAACAAATATCAAATTAATCAATTCCTATTTCGATACATAGCTGACAAGATTTGATAGTATATTTATATAGGTAAGCCTTTAAACATCAATACAAATGCGATGTCTTCGCAACACCAAACGCTATTGTCTGAAATAGTAAATGTAATCCATGAATCTCATTGTTGTTCCGTATTCCCTTCAGTTTGCTTTACGTGAACATGCTTTGCGAGGAATCAGAGAATTTCCCCAGAGTGCAGTAAAGTCGGACGACATACGACGGCACTTCGATATGGGTTTGATGTGTCCGACAGGATTCTTACAACTTTCTGGGTAGTCATTTATTGCACTTTATCGATTGAGATCAAAACATTTTCATTGAAATTAACAAAACCAATTATTATAGTAGTAGTTGCAATAAGTATTATAAATCATGGAATAAATTGACAGAATACAAACAATAATTATTGTCATAGTATAATTCTGACGTACCTACAGACCTACCTACATATACACGAATTATAGTAGAGCCATTTTAATAGGCAACATTTGACAGTTCAACAAAATTCAACAACGTAACCTAGTAACGACGACATAGGGCGTATTCAGAAAGAAAGCTTGAAACTTATAAGCGCTTATCGGCGCTTGTCAATGCTCAAACCAGCTTGTCAAAACCAGCATTGACAAGCTTGTCAAAACCAGCATTGACAAGCTTGTCAAAACCAGCATTGACAAGCACTATAAGCTTCTTGACAAGCACCGATAAGCGCTTATAAGTTTCAAGCTTTCTTTCTGAATACACCCATAGAATAACATGATATTTCGTTTTGTTAGAACTGCACATTTGCTTAACTTTTTTCAATTACGACTACATATTTATAATAATAATGACCGATACAAGTAATTTTAAGATTTCATTTTACTGATAAACCATTCTAAACATAATAAACAATTTCTGAATTGAACAACTGACGTCGCTACAATTTTGTGTCAATATACCTTTTTTCTTTTTAAATACCAGAGACGTTACTCTAAAAATCGAAATCTGACATCTAGAATCGAATGCATTGATTACTTACTTGTGAATAAAAATCATCTTAAATTAATAAATTCGATTGACAAATGTTTCAAATCCTTATCGATTAATTCACTTTAATCGATGTTTTTAAGCATGTTACCTCTCTTCGAAGATAAAGTTGATAGACGTCAAATGTTGCCTATTAAATTGGCTCGACTGTAGGATATCTACTGATACAGATCCTTACGAATATTAAATACGAAATCCTAAAAAATAAACAATAGAATGTATCCTACTGGAAAATAAAAATATATTTTGCAAAGCAATAATTTTAATGTGAACTTAACAATAAAAATGATTACTGGTCGTAATATTCATTTTTACGAAAGTAACAAAAACGTTTACACTGAATTTTCTCATTACACCCGTGGATTTCACTGGGATCCCTTATTCTGCCCAATATTACCGAGTTTTCCTCTCCCATCGAATAAAATGACTAATAAGAAACGTCACAATGATAGCAGTTTATTCGCGACCCATCTCATTCCGGCTTAATTAAAACGAAGATGAAATAATACTTTGACAGTCCATTTCCATGAGCATTTATTACTTGTTTACCTTCACGAATCAGTTATGTTACATGTAAAAATACTATAAATTCTTCTTCTTCCCCGTAAGTTATGTAACGTTTAAAGTATCTACTTCAGAAAATAAAACAATATTGTATCATTAATAACATTAACACATTTAGATTGGACACAAAATATATTGAAAATTCGAAGTGATTTAATTACATGCTGACATATTCACAGTCATTTCTCTCAGCACTTAATAAAAAATTAACAGAAAGCCCCAATTCATTTGAACTTTCCAAAAAACCAAAAATAAAACTGAGTTACTTTTTATCTTCCGAGGCCATAAATATGTCCACCTACTTCGAACTCAGTAAATGATAGATACGAAATTTATTTACTTAAGTACCTGTACCATGAAATGTAATCTGTCCTTATACCAATTAATCTTACAAACACTTTTTTATCTCGACACCATAAGTCTTGAAATATTGAGGCTTAAATAAATTATTCCACAACATTTAAATTGAATGTAACAAAGTGGATTAAATAATTTTTATCATTACACCTGTCTCTTTAGTTTTGTTGCATAATATGTTAAATTATTCAAGATTTAATTACATAACATTCTATGCAACGATTTAAATTAAATAAATGTTACGGTATGAAAAATTACAAATAAAGTAAATAATATTGGCGGTCAGATAAAAACAAAAAAATATTGCAGTGATCAAAAAGTGTTACACACTTAAGAAAGAGGGTAAAGTTTAAATCCCTTTGAATAACTTAAAAACAGAAGGGCTGAATAAAGTACTATAAATCACTAATCAGGATTAAGTCGCCATTTGCGGCATCACTAAAAATTTCACGATACTCATTGTAACAAGCATTCCATATGCAACTAGGAGCAACCACCCTATAAGCAAAGAGACACCATTAGAAACCACATGGGACCAAACCAACCAAACCCCAGGGTAAATGGTTCCGCTGCATTTTTACTTTACCACTAATTGACGCAGGGATCAGCAAGAGATAGTCCCCAAGGACGGTGCAATGCTTTTTCAATGTCACTCTATTTGTTCCAAATGAATATGTTGTTTGGTTTGCATTTTATGAGGGGTACATCGTACATGCATTATTCATTATGCGTGATACTAGTTATTTCACTCGTTTGTAATTAATTTCAAAGGTTTAAAGACAAATAAAACTATGAATAGTAAAAAATAGTTACAAAGCGTCTCATAATAACTAAGCTTGATAAAAAAAGCCCGTAAAAATTGTCAAAGAAAAACTAATATTCCTCAGAATAGAATACATAACAAAGGCGAAGTTCGATTCAAAATTAAGCGCCTTTATATCATGATTAATCTTTACAAATCATTTTTTGCCAAGTAATCTTCGAAACCCGACCCTTTAAATCGGAATTGATTAAAAAGCAACCCTAGGAGATGTTCGGAAGACAACAATAGAACGTAATATTATCGGATGAACGAAGCGTACATATCTCCAGAATTTCACGCAC
This sequence comes from Colias croceus, assembly GCF_905220415.1. NCBI lineage: Eukaryota > Metazoa > Arthropoda > Insecta > Lepidoptera > Pieridae > Colias > Colias croceus. The sequence goes on from NC_059546.1 coordinate 6,742,838, forward strand.
CCTTAGTAATAATATGAGCAGAGTTTCTTATCTACCCTTGTTCGAATCGCGAAACTTCCAAGGCTCTAAAATCCCGATAAAAGGGTCCACTATATCATATTGGCGCTTTCGATATGGATCCAGTAATATTTCGCACTACTCAAGGGATAATGGCACTTCTTAGGACCTCGAAAGGCGAAATTGATGGACGCTTCTCACGAATCAATGGTTTGCCTGAAAGAATTTCAAAGTAGGGCAAAGGGAGGAATTCCGTTCCACAGTTAAAGTAGTTTTATACGAAAATAAACGCTCCTCTTTCTTTTCAACTTATGAGGATAATTCTGGCATTTTGTTTCTCTCAAAATAGTTCAAGTAATATAATATCTGAATATTTTAGCAGTACACCGCAAACCTTAAAAAATACGTACCTCAATGAGCGAGCTCAACTTAAATAAATTATAAACTTTATCTACACTAGTTTTTGTTACTAATCCATACTAATATTATAAATGCGAAAGTAACTCTGTCTGTCTGTCTGTCTGTTACTCAATCACGCCTAAACTACTGAACCAATTTGCATGAAATTTGGTATGGAGATATTTTGATACCCGAGAAAGGACATAGGCTACCTTTTATTGCGAAATATGTACCACGGGCGAAGCCGGGGCAGACCTCTAGTACGAACTAAAGCATTGATCATGTTTAACTAACTTAAAATGATTATTATTTTAATTAATTTCGAGATTTTTATTTCGTTTCCAGTATCGAAAACATTGTCACTTGAAGCGTTGTCACATACTTACATCTGGAACTTTCATATCTCAGATATGTTTCTACCATAAAAAAAAACTAGCAAAAAGCATGATCTATTAAAAATCAAAGTTGAGTGAATAATCGCTGACGTGTAAATGTAAACAAAACAATGACTCGCGATACCGCCCCCGCCCTCTGTGAGGTCATCGAGGTGCGGTTTCCAGCCTGAATATTTATTATAATAAGCCGATTCAACCACTATTGTCTTAGCCAAAATTTACATTGACTTGGGCAAATGTTTTGTTTCGCTGTCAAGATTTTAAATGAATTTTAGCGAGTATTCTTACAATAGATACGTTGTTTAAGACCCCTGCCTGTAATATACTAGTACTGAGATTTTGTTTGCTCGATACAGTAGGTAAACCTACGGTATTTCATAAGCTGTAATAAACGCGAGTGTCATAAATCGTCATTTATACTTAAAGCAATTGGATAATTAATATTCACCTATATTTTAACACTGTATTTTTTTTTAATAAATATTTATGTTTCAAATATATTTTAGTTTAGTTTGTTTAAAACCTGGGCGTAGTTATATCATATATTTAACGGCACTAAAATAATATGACGTTCTTAAATAATTTTCCATTACGAAAAATATATTCCCGAGTTGAAAATATAATTTTCCTGGTTTGCGTGTCGCTACGGACGACAACCACGCGAATATACGTTTTGCTATATTAAAAAAATATATCTTAGTACGATAATATTCTTTACCCCTTTCAGATATGTGTGAAAATTGCTTGCAACGTTTGCACAATCGATGGTATACTGTGTTCGATGTAACTATATCATGGAGTTGCGTGTTTTTCATTGTAATACGATTAACAAAGGCTTAATCCCTTCACAATAGCTGGATTAATCTGGCCTTTGTGTAAACAGAAACGGTTTTATATCAAATGCTACAAAATTCGTTTACACCAATTATATTATGATACGGCAGATTTACCCATTTGCGATTGTATATTTGGAACGGGATTATAAAATTTAATACGTTTTATGTTTAAAGCTTTATAGAAATGATTGGTAGATTATGTGACTAGATTTTATTGTTAAATTGTAAACTTTCAATTATTAATAATACCTACTTATAATTCTTATTGAAACTTGATGAACGTGCTAAACATTTAAATTGAAATTATTGAAGTGAAACTTCTTTATCGGGGTTGAAAAAAATTTAGTGTAACGTTTTTTCGTTACGCGTGACATTTTTCCGTTACGCGCCATCTTTTTCTTATCCCTACCACGCGCGATTCGACGTATTTATGTAAAGTACACTAGTACACGCACACATTTTTTTTTAAACAGTGAATGGACGCTGCTCCAATCATTAAAAGAAAATGTCGTGGTGATAGGTACCGATAAGTTGTTGAAAGATGACATGGTCACTGGACAGTAAGAACTGAATTTTTCTTGATCATTAATGACCATGTCAATCAAATTAATCTGATATTTTTTACGACGATGCCAACAAAATTAATGTAAAACTGTTTCCATTTAAAGATATTCTATAGTTTCCTATTTATTCTGTAAATAATAGTAATTTAACCTGATAAAAGGATACCAACGACACACATTGAACATTTGCACCCACATCAAATAGTAGCCCATGTTTGTTTAACTTGAACAATAATTGAAAATATTGTTGGAAGTTGATATCGAATAATGGCAGTTCCATGTAAATGTTTGCAGTTAAACTATACCAATATTATACTGAACAAAGTTTTTTTTTTTAAATTTTGCTTTTATGAATCTAAACTGTGTAACCGGGCAGAATTTCAAAATTATTTCAGCAGTATTTCAACGGATAATGTAATAATGTCTTGTGGATTCGCCTATGAAAAGCGGATAGTATTGTTTCAAATATTTGTTATTTTACCAGTCCCTAGTGAAAAATTATTATTTCAGGTGTATGTTTTCAAATGCACAACAAAATGAGTCTAGACCTAGTAAAAGTTAGTTACGCGCTTATCACGGCTGCTATTTCCCCGAATGGCCACTTATTGATTTTCATGGCCAGTTTCATCGCTCTCATTAAAATAAAACACGTTTACGTTATAATTAACGGCATAATTTACAACGGTCACGTATCGCGAACATGTTGGTTTACTGAAAATAAAATTTGTTTTTTTCACAATACACACGCAACTATAAATAATAATCTTTATTGTTTGATGTTAAAATTACCATAATTCTGGGCGTCGTTATTGAAATAAAGTGTGACTACAAGCCATAAATAGGCATTTGTTTAATTAATTTAGATTCATGAAAACGTTTTGTAAATAAACTGTATATTACTGGAAATATGAAATGGATGAGCCAATTTTATATGCAGACGCTATAACCAAAAAAAGAGCGTGTGTGAGGTCATGTGTCAGAAGTGAAACTTCTTTGGCTAGATTCAAAGATACCAAAATCGTCGCCTTACACGATGACTTTTTTTTTTTTTTTTTTTTTTTTTTTTATTAACAATAGGCAGAGGTTTGGCCACAATCCCACCTGATGGGAAGCGGCGATGTGGCCTACTTGGTTGCACGTCTGCCTAGAAGGAGCCTATTCACCCTAGCTTTGAAGAGGTCCAAGTTGTATTGTTTAGGAAAAATGGTGTCAGGGAGTGAATTCCATTGCTTAGCTGTTTTTAGGATGAAGGAAGACTCGAAGCGGCGAGTTCGAATATTGGGGATATCCACAATAAAAGGATGATATCCTTCAGAGCGCCTCGAGGTACGATTAAGAAATGGCGATGGAGGAATTAAATTGTGTAATCCATACGCACATTCTCCGAAATGCAATCTGTAGAACACCGAAAGACATGCCACCTCACGACGATGCTCAAGACTCAAGAGCCGAGCTTCAACTAAGGAAGGGTTGTTGATGATACGTTTGGCATGTCTTTCAATTGAATCCAAAGCCCCTAGGTGGCATTTAGCGGCGCCAGCCCACAAGTGACTGCAGTACTCCACACACGAACGGACTTGAGCCTGGTAAAGGTTAAGAAGCTGTCCCGGTGTGAAGTACTGCTTGACCTTGTTCAGAATTCCGAGCTTTTTTGCGGCCAGATGGGCCTTGGATTCAATAAACTGCCCAAAGTTGAGTGTAGACGAAAGGGAGACACCTAGCAACTCTAGACAGTCGGCTATTACTAGTGGCACATTTCGGAAGGTCGGAGTAGTTGATATAGAACTCCGTTTTGCGGAAAACAAACACGCTTGAGTTTTCGCTGCATTAAACCCTACAAGATTGGCATCGCCCCAATCGGACACAGCCTGAAGTGTAAGGTTTAAGCGATCGATCATTTCCTCCCGAAGACATTCAATTTCAACCTTTGAAGCACGGGCACTGGATTTGTATCTCTCAACAATAGTGCTGTCATCTGCATAACTAAACATGTTGGGAGCAATCATGTCGTTAATGTGCAGAAGAAACAGTGTTGCCGAGAGAACGGACCCCTGCGGAACGCCGGCATTGATCGACATTGGCTCGGAGGAGCATCCATCAACAACAACTCGTATAGACCGGTCCCGCAGAAAGTCAGCGATCCAAGTGCAAAGGACTCTTGGAATTCCATAAGAGGGGAGCTTGTTTAAGAGGCTATCGTGCCAAACCCTATCGAAAGCCTTTGAGATATCCAAAGAGACCGCAAGGGCCTCCCCGAATTCCTCAACGGCTTCTCCTAAAAGATGAGTCACATGCACCAAAAGATCGCCAGTTGATCTATTACGTCGAAAGCCGTATTGGCGGTCATCTAGCAGATCGTTGGTTTCAAGGTGCATGAGGAGCCGATTGTTCAATATACGCTCCATAGTCTTGCAGAGTATGGAGGTTATTGAAATCGGACGATAGTTAGTAGGATCTGACCGACTGCCCTTCTTAGGAACGGGTTGAACGTTAGCAAGCTTCCAACTCTTAGGAACAATTCCAGTCTTCAACGAGAGGCGAAACAAACGTGTTAGAATAGGAGAAAGTTCAGGGGCGCAAGTTTTTAAGACAACGGCTGGTATCCCATCGGGTCCATTGGCTTTATTCTCGTCAAGGTTAAGCAACGTTTTAAGGACTTCCTTGTTTGTGATGCGGATGTCAGGCATATGAACGCCACAATGTTGAAGAGTCGGTGGGTCGATATTATTAGGTGGATCAAGACGAGAATTGTTGGCAAACAGTTGAGCAAATACATCCGCCTTGTCTTTTGCATTGTGGGCCAATGAACCATCGGGTCTCAGCAACGGAGGTAGAGTGGGACGACAAAAGTTCGACTCAACCGCTTTGGCTAAGGACCAAAAAGCTTTGCTTCCTGCAGGATAAGAAGCAAGCTTGCTTCCAATATGCCGCACATGAGCGAAACGAGCTCTCTTTTGCATCTTCTTGCAGGCTTTAGAGGCTTTGTTAAAGGCTTTCTTTACGGTACGGTTCTTTCTTGACTTTACGGTATTGCCATGACAAAACCTTGAAATTTTACTCTCGACGCGCCTAAAGAAGTTTCCCTTCTAAACTTGCACACACAAATATTCAATTAATTCCAAAAACATCTGTTATTTTCATATCCATCTCTATACACTGGTATATCCATTCAGGCTTTATTAAATTTAAATTTGTAATTTGACCTGCCTTTACTTTTCATCGTAACATAGAGCAAACTTGATTAAAGACCTTACTTGAATAAAATTAAAACACTAATTACGATGTCAGCGCCACCTGTACTGGAAAGAACGTTACGCTAAAAGCTATGAAATTAGTCTAGTCAGCTTAATTAATGGTTTTCATAATGACAATATCAAAAGCTTATGAATATTAAGTTAACTATTAATTAAACGTAATGTCATTCATAATTAAAAGGTGCTATATATTTTTAATAATCGCAAAAAGTAAATAGTTCATATTATATACTTAAGTAATTATGCGGCTCTACCTACATTGGCCATTCAATAAAAACAATACCATAATATTTTGACTATACACCACCACTCAGAAATAATGTAGCTTTTTGGTCAATACATTTTCAAAAGCTGACCGGAACTGGAGCTTATTTATTATAAATAAACAAATATTTAATTCTAAACAGGTAAACCAAACAAATATTTTTTGGTTGAACCAAATCGATTAAAATATGGATATTTTAACATCCTAAACAATTTAGAAAATCAATTTCAAACACGCGCTTTCTATAAACTCAGAATTTATTAAAGCTGGTGGGCAAGCAAGATATAAATTTTGAAAATTCGGTCCAGCGGTTATGTATGTGACGGCAGAATAATGAATATCGTTGGGCATTTGGCTGCTATTACACATTTTTCAAACATATACTGTTGCCACGTTTTATTAAATGTAATATCCATGTTACAGAACGTTATACATCGGTCATCTATCATTCACAAAAATTGTTTTTACGGTATGGGTATGAAAGAGTTGTGATGAAATATAATACGGATGCGACAGTCTCGAGCTTTATATTTCAGTCAAAATCTATATTAAAATGACTCTCTTGAGACAGAATATGAATTTTTCCCTCACTGGATCTAATTTTTATTCAAGTTTAAAAAGATCTTATCTCTACGTTATAAATACGAAAGTAATTCTGTCTGTTATCTTCATTTCCACTCTTAAAGACACTGAAATATTTTGATGAGATTTGCAACCGAGATAGATTAAACTCAAATTAAAAACATATTATGAAGATATTATGCTACGTTTTTGAAAAAAAAAACTTTATCAGAGTAATATATAAGTAATAGGGGAGGCAAACTGGCAAAGATTATGTATGGCTGTCACGCTTGGTCAACATAAAGTGTACCTACGTGAGCGAATCCGCGGACGAAAATCTACTGAGGAATAAAGAACAGAGAGAGACGAGACTATGAGACTAAATTTACACTTACACTTTTCACTTTACATTATCATTATTAGACCAGTATAAAATCTTAGATGTTATAATATGGGGTAGGAACTAGGTACTTATTCAATAAAAAAACGAGAAACTAACTTCAAATGTTACTAATAATTTAACAATTAGTCCTCGCATACTTAACGCCTCATCCAGTCAACACCTTAGGATGCAGGAGCTATAAAATGCGTTACAAGTTCCGCGATCAATAAAATTTCCTATTTAGTATGTGCATCTACGATTGTAATTTAATAATTTAATGCTAATGCATCACGTATTGCTACCAAACAATGAGGGTCCGCCGGAAACGCAATTAACTCTGTATTCGACGGAAAAAGGAAATATCAATTCGTCTAAAGAGTACAGGGGAATGGCGGCTTACGGTCAATCTACTCAATTTGTAGCTGGATATGATATGGTGGAAGTTGAAGAAATACAGGGGTCATGTTAATTGTGGTAAATAAATCTAGTAGGGTTCTTGTAGATTAGCATGCTACTGTAGAATGTTAAAGAAAATGAAATGTTAGAGCAACCACGATGATCGACAATATATTAGCAAATTTTTTCATACATGGTCCAATGCACCCTGTAGTTTTCAATTACAGTATAATATGACAATTAACTTACAACTTCATAATATATTCTGGATACTCAATTTACACAATACAATACAACATTGATAAGGTTAAAATAAATCTGTAAAGCAAAACTCAACCTATAAATAGTCCACTCAGCATCCAATTCCATCATTGGGAATTTTATATTAGATTGTGCTCACCGCTCAATCAGAGTAAATGCGGTCTTGGAATCGGAGCTAGTGACGTATGTTTTACTCGATTTTGCATCTCAATTCACTTCGCTTGCGATATTGGGATTGCAGCTAAGTCTAGACAGTCAATATAGGCTCTTGGTGAACGCGATACCTTAATCTTATTACGTGCTGAGATATCTGTGCTATGCTTAGAGCTATATAATAGTAATATATTATGTATTTATTCCTTCAACAGCTCTTTATAACATGTTTGTTGTTGTTTGATCATTTACATTTATACATCGGTGCATATATTGTTGTTTTTAATTTATCAACAATTCATTTCTCTTTCTTTAGACTGACTTTGAGAGATTATTGCACGTAAGTAATCCCTTTTACCAATCTTGAAACCATGAATACAAAATAACAGATGAAAAATGTCAAAACATTTTTAGCACACTCTTCATTAAAATAAATCGGACGTTGAAATGAAATGTAAACCATCCCTCTCAAACATCCTGCGTCGAGTGATCTCACTAATGACGAAGAACACATTTAAACGCTAAAACGCGTTGTACTCGAGATTTGATAAAATCAAAAAGACATGCATTCCTGTTTTAGTTATTTGTCGTCACATTAAAGAAGTGTTCTGCAAAAAGTCGGGATACATCAAAGCGCATGACGTGGCGTCTGGAATAACATCCAGAGTGATGCATTTGCGAATGTTATTATGAAACTCGAAACCGAGAGCGATGTTAATCCCTTCCGACATTTTGCAGTACATTGCGTTGTTAGTGTAGAGCAGCAATTTGATTACAGTGAATAGCAAGCATTGGAATGAATTCAACGAAAAATTTCAAGACTATAGCAGTTGAGCATTTAGGATTTGCTTAGGACCTTTGCGTAATGATCCTCATGGAGTTAACATAAGTATGGATACAATGCAGCACTTATGCATTGTTCCACGCTATAAACTACTAAGTAATTTTGCATTCCTGTTCATTTCTAGTTTATTTATGTCGTAAGGTTAAACTAAGACGATAATTCAAATACTATTAATAATTTATAGACTTTAACTCGATTCAATTACTTCTGTATAGATAGTATGAATTTTCTCGCAAAAACCAAAAGCATGAGTGTCATTACTCGTACACTAGACGGAAATAATATAATATTTCTTTGATGCCCTTCAAAGTGATTAAAAACTGCGTAGAAATTCATTCACTAAAAACTTACGATAGCGAATAATTATAAAAGTTTTCTTTTTGTTTTGTTTTCAAACAATCTTAAGTTATAAAGTTTCTAAATTTCTGAACAGATTATAAATTATCTATAATTTAGAAAATCTTCAGAAGATAATAATTTCAAGTTGCGTTTTATAGCGTATGCTTGATTTATATTGAGCGTGTTAATGAATTTCATAGAAATTATATTTAACAAGCATAATATATTATCTTCACTAACTTCTAATGAGAACTCTGCGTGAGCACAATTTATTTTAGAGGTATCGGAAATCAAAAGAGCTATTTGATGCCTATTTATGAACATAAGATTTTTATTTTAAAATTAAAAAATGAGTGCTTCGATTCTTTGCAATTCCAGTCCTACCATACCTACGCCGAAAAGCTTATTTCTCTATTTATAGGTGACATTCCCGAAAATGGTTATTAAATCCTGGTGATTAAATCCTTATTTGGTGGAATTGTAGAGTAGGCTCTATATTTATAGAGCCTACTCTACAATTCCACCTGTAGTTAGTTTTAATACTTAGGTACTTTCTAAATATGTTTTTCTCTTGGAGGAAAATAAACAGATATATCTTCTAGATAGATAGATAGATCTATCTATCTATCTATATCTTCTGATATTAAGCTACATCCATCGTATGCAAGAAGCGTTTTGGGAACCTTAGGCTACACTCGAGTACGAGTTTTAGCTGATATATTTGAAATGCATGATCTCATGTGACTTAAGATCATTTCCATATATAAACAAAACATCTGTCAATGAATAACATATCCAAGGTTATTTAACGCTTGTTTAACGCTAAACATATACGATTTTCCTCAATCTGTATGATTCAGTTCTAGTCAAGCAATCAAAAGATAGCCACGTAAGATGTGACACAATGAGACAAGTAATAATTATATTGTTGTTATTAGTGTTTTGTGTATGTTTGTACGATGCTAAGGACTTAGTTGTTGGCACGAGAATAAATAACTTGTTGATATCGACAGAAAAAGTTGTGTATAAAGGAATACCGTTTATAAGAAGGGATAAGGATTATAACTACACAGATCCTAAGCAGAGGGTTATTAAGGTAATGAGAAAAGATTAATATATTGAATTTAACAAAAGTAATGCTTATGTTTAAAGTGCGTATAAATATAGCCTTGATCTCTTTAATCTTAGGTTATCAATAAATAACTTAGCATCCTAATTATTATTATAGAATGCACATATTAATACACATAAATATCACAATAAAACAATATCTACAACTTAATCACGTAGGTCATTTAAAAAACCTAATGACAATGATTCTTGTTGAAAAGCGATGTACAAAACGATAAAACATTACGATTCTTTGCATTATATAGTAAAATTCGTTCGTACGTAATAATTGTTATTCATTGGTTCTTTGATCAAAGCCATATAGATACTAAACTTTAATTTTACGTAATTGTTGAATAATTTTAATTTATATTCCAGGGTATCATAGCCCGTGACCTATCGCGGACAGACGCGGAGGTGACGCTGGTCTCCGGCGGGGTCGGGGACACCCACGTCACACTGCATCTGCGCAGCGAGCGGGGGGAGGGACTCAACTACCTCATACTAATCTTTAGTCAGAATAAATGATTAGCCATATAACTAATGTATGTTTGGATTTGGTTTGCAAGGTTGTTTTTGGCTGTGACATTGTTATGATAAGGAAGGAAGAATGATAGGAAGGACCAAGCGTAATCGGGCATTGAAATAAATAAGACACAATCATGGGCGTAGCCACGGTGGGGCAGGGTGGGGCTACCAGGCTTTGACCTGGAAGGTACCTAACAAAATCTAAAAATTGAATTATCCAGGTACTAACTACTAAGCTTAATATCCGTAAGAAAATTCACACTCGATTCTCGAAAGTCGACAGTCGACACAGAAAATGAGACCAAAACATTAGTATTATTTACCTCTACAATGACTGATTAACAAATAATTGTCATACGCCCAGCGACCAAACGGCTGAAGATAGGGACACATTTTGGATCTATTTCGTGATGTGGTAGGTGAACAATAAAGTGTTTTGAATAAGAATAATTCGAATAACGAATTACACACGAAAAAAGAAAATAGCTGAGGCTTCTATGTTAGATAAACTGTAAGAAAAATGAGTGTAGTACAGTTAGTTACAAAACTCAAAAAAATATGGGCCTTAGAAAAAAAAACTTTCAGAAAATATTACACAGAATAAAGTGAGTGTTATAAAAAAGTTTTCAAGGTAAAGAAGATGCCATCGCAAATGCCATCGCAAATGCGTTCGCAAGCGCGTTCGCAAGCGCGTTCGCAGGCGCGTTCGCAGGCGCGTTCGCAGACGCGTTCGCAGGCGCGATCGCAGGCGCGTTCGCAGGCGCGTTCGCAGGCGCGTTCGCAGGCGCGTTCGCAGGCACGTTCGCAGGCGCGTTAGCAGGCGCGTTCGCAGGCGCGATCGCAGGCGCGTTCGCAGGCGCGTTCGCAGGTGCGTTCGCAGGCGCGTTAGCAGGCGCGTTCGCAGGCGCTATCGCAGGCGCGTTCGCAGGCGCGTTCGCAGGCGCGTTCGCAGGCGCGTTCGCAGGCGCGTTCGCAGGCGCGTTCGCAGGCGCGTTCGCAGGCGCGTTCGCAGGCGCGTTCGCAGGCGCGTTCGCAGGCGCGTTCGCAGGCGCGTTCGCAGGCGCGTTCGCAGGCGCGTTCGCAGGCGCGTTCGCAGGCGCGTTCGCAGGCGCGTTCGCAGGCGCGTTCGCAGGCGCGATCGCAGGCGCGTTCGCAGGCGCGTTCGCAGGCGCGTTAGGAGGCGCGTTCGCAGGCGCGTTCGCAGGCGCGTTCGCAGGCGCGTTCGCAGGCGCGTTCGCAGGCGCGTTCGCAGGCGCGTTCGCAGGCGCGTTCGCAGGCGCGATCGCAGGCGCGTTCGCAGGCGCGTTCGCAGGCGCGTTAGGAGGCGCGTTCGCAGGCGCGTTCGCAGGCGCGTTCGCAGGCGCGTTCGCAGGCGCGTTCGCAGGCGCGTTCGCAGGCGCGTTCGCAGGCGCGTTCGCAGGCGCGTTCGCAGGCGCGTTCGCAGGCGCGTTCGCAGGCGCGTTCGCAGGCGCGTTCGCAGGCGCGTTCGCAGGCGCGTTCGCAGGCGCGTTCGCAGGCGCGTTCGCAGGCGCGTTCGCAGGCGCGTTCGCAGGCGCGTTCGCAGGCGCGTTCGCAGGCGCGTTCGCAGGCGCGTTCGCAGGCGCGTTCGTAGGCGCGTTCGCAGGCGCGTTCGCAGGCGCGTTCGCAGGCGCGTTCGCAGGCGCGTTCGCAGGCGCGTTCGCAGGCGCGTTCGCAGGCGCGATCGCAGGCGCGTTCGCAGGCGCGTTCGCAGGCGCGTTAGGAGGCGCGTTCGCAGGCGCGTTCGCAGGCGCGTTCGCAGGCGCGTTCGCAGGCGCGTTCGCAGGCGCGTTCGCAGGCGCGTTCGCAGGCGCGTTCGCAGGCGCGATCGCAGGCGCGTTCGCAGGCGCGTTCGCAGGCGCGTTAGGAGGCGCGTTCGCAGGCGCGTTCGCAGGCGCGTTCGCAGGCGCGTTCGCAGGCGCGTTCGCAGGCGCGTTCGCAGGCGCGTTCGCAGGCGCGTTCGCAGGCGCGTTCGCAGGCGCGTTCGCAGGCGCGTTCGCAGGCGCGTTCGCAGGCGCGTTCGCAGGCGCGTTCGCAGGCGCGTTCGCAGGCGCGTTCGCAGGCGCGTTCGCAGGCGCGATCGCAGGCGCGTTCGCAGGCGCGTTCGCAGGCGCGTTCGCAGGCGCGTTCGCAGGCGCGTTAGCAGGCGCGTTCGCAGGCGCGTTCGCAGGCGCGTTCGCAGGCGCGTTCGCAGGCGCGTTCGCAGGCGCGTTCGCAGGCGCGTTCGCAGGCGCGTTCGCAGGCGCGTTCGCAGGCGCGTTCGCAGGCGCGTTCGCAAGCGCGTTCGCAAATGCCTTCGCAAATGTCCTCGCAAATGCCCTCGCAAATGCCCTCGCAAATGCCCTCGCAAATGCCTTCGCAAATGCCTTCGCAAATACCTTCGCAAATGCCTTCGCAAATGCCTTCGCAAATGCCTTCGCAAATGCCTTCGCATGCCGTGCCACCGGCATTTGAGGTTCGAAGACCTGGATATGACTTTGGGTACATACAGTTGCTAGTTACATATTATTTTTTTATTGTTGCCCCACCTTGAGCCCATGGCTAGCTACGCCCATGGACACAATTACTTTTTTAATGTATTTATTGTTATAATAATAGCTTTTAACAATTAAGTATGTTCGGGAGAATTTTACATTAATTGAATTTTTTTTGTGTATTGACTTTACTTAATGATCTAAATGTATTGATAGATTCGATGCGATGAATGTAAATCCAGTATGAAATAAACAGTCAAAGTGAATACACGTATTTTTCTTCAATATCCCTCTGCTGAGCTAATTTGAACCTTAACACAATAAACATATGGACCATCGATGCCGGATTATATTGAACGGAGGGATTAGCGAGCTCGACCAGCGAAGACAAAAGACGACACATTCCTTAGATAACGCAGGTGTTCTTTGCATCGGTATTGCTGTAAACAAGTTAGAATTGGATAATTACGTTTTTATAACATTTGTGAAGATTGATTATTGGAAGATTTACTTACTATTTACGAATATAAAAAATGTCGCCGCCTACTATGGAACAAAGTGGATATTTAAGCACATTGGAAGACTTAGCTAGCACTTTACAAAAAACACAAACTAATTTAAAGAAGTGTCCTAAGCAGCGATTAACGGAAGGGTATATCACAGCGCGATTGCAGACAATTGAAGGGTATTGGGCATCGTTTAAGCAAGCTCACAACGGTCTTGTTAAGTGTACGCCACGGGAACAGAAGGGAGTATTGACATACTTCCTGAACGAAGAATATTACTTATATGAAGATTTGTATCTTAACTTAGAAGCCGACTTACGGGATTTATTAATTAAATTGAAACAACCGAATCAATCCACTCCGCCGTGTGATAATATGTCAATAGCATGCGTAGAAGGTCAACAATCGGTTTCTAAGTTACCCAGGATACAATTGCCAACTTTTTCGGGAAGATATGAAGACTGGCCCTCTTATCAAGATTTATTTAAAGCGCTCGTTCATGACACTTCATTAGGGGATGTACAGAAATTACATTATTTAAAAACAAGTGTTTGTGGTGAAGCCGAGATGTTGTTAAGAAATATACCTATTACCGGGTCGAATTATAAACAAGCGTGGGATACATTAAAGGGCCGTTTTGGAAACAAAAAGATGATTGTTACTTCTATTTTAAAAAGATTATTTAACCAAAAGAAAGTAGTGAACCAGTCTGCAAGTCAAATTAAAGCGATATTAGATACAACAACAGAGTGCATACAGAGCCTTAATAATTTGACTATTAACACCGATTCTTGGGATCCTATAATTATATTTCTGGTGGGGCAGAAGTTGGATACAGAGTCGTTAAAGGACTGGGAGGAACTTACACACAAGGATGGAAGTGATGAATTATCTACATGGTCAGAACTGAAGAAGTTTCTTGAAGCTAAGTTTCGTACACTTGAACTTGTCACGCCAGTAACAACATCTACTAGGGAGAAACCTTCAACATATAAGTCACATCACGCCACAGTCGAAGACGGCCGCCGGGATATTTATCAAACACCACGAGTTCATGTTTCACCGGTATTATGTACATATTGCAAGGGTGAGCACTACATATTCAACTGCAAGGAATTTGTGAATCAGACGGTTGATGCGCGACAAGAGTTTGTGAAGAAGAATTATTTATGTTACAATTGCCTTCAACCGAATCATAATGTATACCGATGTAAACAAAGGAAAACATGTCGAGTTTGCGGAAGAAAACATCATTCACTTTTACATAAATTTAGACTGACACATACGGACGAAGAGGAACAACCACAACCAGAACAAAACATCACAACAGCACACTTCTCTAGAGAACAACCCGATCAACAAGTATTGTTAGCGACAGCACAAGTTATGGTCAAAGCGAAGAACGGTTACACACACATGCTTCGTGCTTTAATTGATCAGGGATCAGTGGCCACATTCGTTTCTGCGAGAGCAGCGGCACTTTTGGGTTGTACAAAATCCAAAATCAACGGTGTAGTCTCAGGAGTGGGAGAAGGAAATCGTATACAAATACAACATCTAGTCGATCTCGCAGTTTCGTCACGATGGAAAAATGAAGATGATAGTATTGAAGTCAGGGCTTACATTCTTAAGACTATTTCAACAAGTTTGCCCTCAACACACATCAAGACGAACTGTTCAGAGCTCCAAATGTTACCATTGGCTGACCCTATAGTTCAGGATACATCGCCCATTTTTGCAAGTGACTACTATCAAGCTGATTTTCCGTTTGTAGCTTTATTTTGATGAGACACCGAATAATTTCGTGTACGAAACTCTCGATTGTGGTAGCTAACAGAGATAACAAGGATAAAATTTTTTGATTTGATGGTTCTCAAATATTTATTACGCAATTTGTAGGACAATATGTCTGTTGAATTATATAAACAGTAACTAAGTGAAAACAAAAAAATCAGCTTGTTAGTAATCATTTATGATGACCTCGTTGTCGATACACTTTGGAAAGGGGGACTCTTTGAACCAACCATAGATTTTGTAGGACAAATATTTTTTCGAATAATTTAGGTAATTATCTTGAGATTGAACAAAAAAAAATTCAGTTAGTAATAAATATGGTTCTCAACCATCAAATCAAAAATTTTTATCCTTGTTATCTCTGTTAGCTACCACAATCGAGAGTATCGTACACGAAATTATTGGGCGTCTCATCAAAATAAAGCTACAAACGGAAAATTAGCTTGATAGTAGTCACTTGCAAAAATGGGCCATGTATCCTGAACTACTACCTATCATACACCAGGAAGAATTGACATGTTGTTGGGAGCGGATGTCTATTGCAAAATTATAGAAGAAGGATTGGTAAAATTGTCAGATGGGTTAGTGGTGCAGAAAACACGTTTGGGATGGATTATATCAGGTCGAAGAGATGAAAAGATTATGGATAACAAACACAATAACACTACATGGTTATACAGGATGGTATACAGGATGGTGGAAGAAGATAATGATTTACTTAGAAGGTTCTGGGAAATAGAAACAGATGTCTACAAAAAGAAGAAGATTCAAACAAAAGAAGAAGAACTATGTGAGGAGATTTACAAGAATACAACAAGAAGAGATTCAACAGGACGATATGAAGTACATTTACCGTTAAAACAAAGTATAGAAGACACGATTAAATTATGTGGAAAAACAAAAGAGCAAGCTCTGAGAAGATTTACACAACTAGAAAAGAAATTCGAAAGAGATGAGAAGTTGAAAATAGAATATACAAAGGTTATACATGAATACAAGGCAATGGGTCACATGAAACAGGTAAAGAATGTCAATAACGATAATGCTATTTATCTGCCGCATCATGCAGTAATACGTGATGACAAAGAAACGACGAAGGTACGAGTCGTCTTTGATGCATCGGCTAAAGGTTCTAATGGCTATTCATTAAATGATTGTATGATGATTGGACCTGTGTTACAGCCAGACCTCAGAAGTTTAATTATAGCGTGGCGAATGCATAAGATATGTGTTGTGGGGGACATCGTTAAGATGTATAGAATGATCAACATGACTGCTAAACATACACCTTTACAACGCATCTTATGGCGAGATAATCCTCATGATCAAATTGAAGAATATGACCTAACAACTGTAACCTTTGGTACAGCAGCAGCTCCTTATTTGGCTGTGCGAACTTTAATACAATTAGCAGATGATGAGGTGCATAATTATACGGACACTGCTGTTATTAAAAGGGCTTTCTATATGGATGACCTCATGACAGGAAATGAAAATATTGAGAAGACAAGGAACATGTGTAAAGAAATAACAGAAATATTAGCTAAAGGAGGGTTTCAAATGCAGAAATGGTCTAGTAATTCAGAAGAAGTATTGAACTATTTACAAAGAAATGATATTGATGCAAGGGACAAGATAAATATAAAGTTAGATGATGTAATAAGAATTCTCGGATTAACATGGGATAGAAAGGATGATGCATTCAAAGTATCAGTCAACTTACCAGAAATGAAGCTTCCTGTAACAAAGAGGACAATTCTATCTGATGTGGCTCGACTTTTTGATCTTTTTGGGTGGCTTTCGCCTGTAATTGTTACTGCGAAGATTTTAATACAAGGATTATGGATATGTAGCCTAGGATGGGACGATCAACAAACTCCGGATTTACGCGAAGAGTGGATAAGATACAGAGAACAACTTACACATTTGCAAAACCTCAAGATACCACGCTGGTTAAAAACTACACTTGATAATGACAAAGTTGAATTGCACGGTTTTGCAGATGCATCTGCTCAAGCTTATGCTGCTGTAACATATCTGAGAGTTTTTCATGATGACAAAATACATGTAACTATACTTGCATCACGAACCAAGGTTGCACCATTGAAGCAAATATCAGTACCAAGATTGGAACTTTGCGCTGCAGCCCTACTAGCGGAGCTTATTGAGGATCTTGTGGAAGTACTCAAAGTACCTAAACATAGAATATTCGCCTGGACGGATTCAATGGTTGTACTTTCATGGTTACAATGTCAACCGATTCACTTGAAGACTTTTGTTGCAAATCGGGTTGGAGGTATAACACGAGTCTTGGATAATGAATGTTGGAGACACGTCAAATCTGCCGAGAATCCTGCAGATATTGCAACCAGAGGCATTGACGCATGTGATCTAGTAGATTCTGAGATTTGGTGGATGGGACCGGTTTGGTTACAACAAACAAACCTTCAACTTGAGAGATGTGATGTTCCAAAAATAGATTTAGAAATGAGGAAGCTAAAATGCAATGTTATTATAGAAGAAAAGCCAATTTGGGAGAGATTTTCCACTATGTCAAGAATGAAACGGGTTCTCGCATATTGTAGATTTGGTAAGAAACGGACAACACAAACACATCATTATTTAACATCACATGAAATGGAATATATATTAGAAGAATGCATAAGATATTATCAAAACTTGGTTTATGAAAAGGATATAGAAGCGCTAAAGAAAGAAGGAAGAGTGAAGAAAAGAAGTACACTTATAACACTAGCTCCATTCATAGACGAAAGAGGAATTTTGAGAGTAGGGGGCCGGTTGCAGAATGCATCACTGTCAGATACAACTAAACATCCTATTATAATACCGAGTCATCAACACATTACAAGGTTGTTAGTTAACGAAGCACATACAAAAACGCTCCATGGTGGCATACAACTAATGTAAACTTACATTAGAACAAAATATTGGGTGATTGGAGTGAAGTCGGCAGTAAAGCAATGTATTCGTAATTGTAAGATATGCATTATAGACAAGGCTAAAGTGAAGAGCCAGTTCATGGGTCAGCTACCAGCAATGCGAGTCAATCGACATCGACCGTTTATTAACAGCGGAGTCGATTATGCTGGTCCCGTATGGATAAGAACATCTAAGGGACGTGGTCACCATGCGACTAAAAGTTATATATGTTTGTTTGTCTGCATGGCGACACGCGCTATACATTTGGAAGCTGTGACAGATCTAACTTCCCAAGCGTTTATAGCTGCGTTTAGAAGATTTGTCGCTCGCAGAGGCCACTGTGCTCACCTTTGGAGCGACAATGGAACTAACTTTGTAGCCGCAGCTAAAGAGATTAAAGATTTATTTAGTACGGGTAAGAGTAATATTTCTAATGAAATAGCCGAAGTCTTAGAAAACGACGGAACAACGTGGCATTTTATTCCGCCAAGAATGCCATCATACGGAGGTCTGTGGGAAGCAGGCGTTCAATCCGCAAAGAGGCACATAAATAGAGTTAGTAAGAACAGCACCTTGACGTATGAAGAAATGTGTACTCTCTTGGCCCAGGTTGAAGCTTGTTTGAATTCTCGCCCGTTATGTCAAACCGATGATGATATGGAGACACCCCTTACGCCTGGTCATTTCTTGGTGGGCGAAACTTTGATTGGTGTACCCGACGCTAGCTATGATAATATGAAGATTGGTGCGTTGTCTAGATGGCAACTCGTACAGAGGATGACACAGGATTTTTGGCGCCGGTGGCAACTCGAATATCTGAATACACTACAACAACGCTACAAGTGGCAGGTCAGCGTACCATCACCTCAAATCGGAGATATGGTGATTATAATTATTATTAATTATTATTATTAGAGGATAATATGCCTCCCACTAGATGGCTAATGGGACGAGTGAAGGATCTACATCCCGGGGCAGACAACCATGTCCGTGTGGTGACAGTACAGTGCCAGGGTAATCATGAGTTTAAACGGCCATTATACAAATTGATAGCGTTGCCTAAAGATTTTTAGTTTATTTGATTTACATTTATACACGATTGTTATTTACAAATTTACAGTCCACTAATATGTTACTTATTTACAGTTGTTGTATAAATTTATTTGAATGTTATTAGATGAGTTCATGTTGATTTTACTACTGTATAAAAAACTATTGTTTTTGGCCGCCGGTATGTTCGGGAGAATTTTACATTAATTGAATTTTTTTTGTGTATTGACTTTACTTAATGATCTAAATGTATTGATAGATTCGATGCGATGAATGTAAATCCAGTATGAAATAAACAGTCAAAGTGAATACACGTATTTTTCTTCAATATCCCTCTGCTGAGCTAATTTGAACCTTAACACAATAAACAAAGTAAAACTATTGTATTTTTGAAGTTCAATAAAACTGTTCCAAATTACGCCTGGCTTGTCTTTTTACTACCCTACAAATACACAACATATCTACATAATTTATTTTAGTCTAATATAATGGGAATTTTAATGTACGCTCTATGTAGGTATATTTAACTGACTTATCGAAAAAACATTGCTTTATCAAGAAAAAGAAATAAAAGTGCAACCGTAACAAATTTATTCTGCCGCTAATCATCTTAGCCACAACGAAGTCCCCAGTGCAAACATACAAATCAATTTTAGCGAATTGTCAGTGTACAGTGTACACAGGGTGTTCAAACCGAGGGTGAACTAATGGAGACACACATTAAACCAGGCCGCGTGCAGACAACATTGACAGAACAGGGGGGCCTAATTAGTTTAAGCTTGCGGCCTGGCCGCCGGAGATGTATAGATTGATATATAAATTACTGGATCTGATATGTTTTTTTCGCTTGCGCTGTAAAGTACATTAGCTTTTTTAATCACAAACGTCTGAATTGTTATTTTGAAACCTGCTTTTTTGCTGATGAAGATTGGCCTTTCACGTCTATTTCACACGATTTTATAATTTACTTGCAGTCCGCCCCGGCTTCGCCCGTGGTACATGTTTGCGTTTTCTCTCCATAACAACTATCCTCGTACTTCAAGGAACATTATAAATAAAGAATTATCAAAATCGGTCCACCCGTTCACGCGTGATGCCATGCACCAAGGGAAATAGGAATTCATTTTTATATAGAGAAGATTTGTTTGAAAGTAACCCACCTGCAAGATTTTGTATGATGACTATGTATGTAGCGCAATACGCAATACACGTCCGTAAAAACTGACAAGTGATTTATTTTCAATAATTAACCTTAAGATATTATCATAAATACTGGGCCCATTCCTTTCTACGAATTGAAAATTGGTGCAAAAACATTTTTATTAAAAGACTTGTACGTAACATTTTTATGGATAAAAAAATACTGCATCATTTATATCTTTGTATAGTCCAGCAGGGCGCCAGTCGCTGCTCACATTATAGCAAAGGATCAAAAAGCCATCGAATTACCAACTACTAACTAATTTAATACTCATTACATTTCCACAATATTAACGCTAATTGATAGTTTGTTTTAATTAACTGCACTTTTAGTTATTTGATTTCACTGATAAATTTCATTACCACAAATGGATGTAGTAGACTGTAAATATTAATTACTGAAGAAAATAATATTAAATTTTATTTTTTAAATATGTATATGTCGGCGCAACGACAATAAACGACTACCGTCAAACTACTAAATAATTATAACTAGCTAAAGTTTACTTAAATCTTTTTAAATAAGTGGTTAAATTAACTAAATAATTAATGTTTGTTAAAAATGATAAAAATTCATTGCAAAAATTAGAGTGGCAACACTCTCAAACTAATTCTTGTGAGTCATGGTTTAATTTAAATACGAGCGTCCGACGGCACAGAGCACATTCACGCGCCGGCCGTTGGAGCGTTCGGAGCTCTCTCTGTAATTACGACGTGGAATAAAAGGGCAGTAAAAATACCTACAGGCGTTCCACTTCGAGTTCCACGTCATTAGAAGTGGGATAGAATTCAAGCTCACTCTTTTTAAATTTTAAACGTTTACGTAGTTTTGTAACGGCATACTGGCGTTTGTGTTTTTCTCGTGCGTTGTGTAAAGTAAAAGTTTGTTACGTGGATTATTGTAACGGGAGTGTGGTTCATCGAAGGAATTGTGCGTGCTATCTGCGCCTCTCTTTGTGATAAGCATAAATCTACGAGAACCTCCGAGAAATCTACGAGAACCTCCGAGAAATCTACGAGAATCTGCCTATGTCACAAATGAGTAGGTGTTGGTCGCATGATACGCGAACGGACTGCTTCTGTCATGTGGAGTGTTTAGTGTTATGTAAGGTCAGTGTGGCCGAGGCAGTGTGTTTTTGAAATCCCGAGATGAACTACCGTAGTATTGTAATACGAGAAAAGGCGTACGAGGACGTACGATTGTCAATATGGCCGTGTTAGACGTAACTTTGGTTTAGTATTTTGTGGATGAATAGTTGTCATTATTTCATGTCAGAACATGATTAGCTTCTTAGATTAAATAATGTGAGTACAAAAAACTGATTTCTTAATAAAACAGTTAAAATCTACGAGAACCTTCGAGAACCTCCGAGAATCTACGAGAACCTTCGAGAACCTCCGAGAATCTACGAGACCCTCCGAGAAATCTATGAGAACCAACCTCCGAGAAATCTACGAGAACCTCCGAGAAATCTACGAGAACCTTCGAGACTCTCCGAGAACCGACAAAAAACATGCCAAGATTATAACTTGACATTGTTACAGACTTTTACAACGAGGCTGGTGCAGAGCGCGCACCGCCTGTCAGTATGGCCGTGTCGGCGCAACGACAATAAACGACTACCGTCAAACTACTAAATAATTATAACTAGCTAAAGTTTACTTAAATCTTTTTAAATAAGTGGTTAAATTAACGAAATAATTAATGTTTGTTAAAAATGATAAAAATTCATTGCAAAAATTAGAGTGGCAACACTCTCAAACTAATTCTTGTGAGTCATGGTTTAATTTAAATACGAGCGTCCGACGGCACAGAGCACATTCACGCGCCGGCCGTTGGAGCGTTCGGAGCTCTCTCTGTAATTACGACGTGGAATAAAAGGGCAGTAAAAATACCTACAGGCGTTCCACTTCGAGTATGAGCGCCTGCCCTGATGATGGTGACGTCAGAATTGCTGACGTCACTCTTTTTAAAAATGGCCTTGGGCCTCTTCTTCCGTCATATATAAAGTACTAGCTTTCCACCCGCGGCTTCGCCCGCGCAGTCAAAGAAAAACCCGCATAGTTCTCGTTCCCGTGGGATTTCCGGGATAAAAGCTTTCCTATGTCCCGGGGTAAATAGTAGCCTATGTCCTTTCTCGGGTATCAAAATATCTCTACCAAATTTCATGCAAATTGGTTCAGTAGTCAAGGCGTGATTGAGTAACAGACAGACAGACAGAGTTACTTTCGAATTTATAATATTAAGTATGGATAAGTCTGGAGTTTGTAGAGCAGATTATATTTTAAAATGCGATTTCTATTTGGTATGTATACTTATTTAATTAAACAATATTTAGAATATTATAACAACGTCATTAAATTAGAAAGCACGAAACACACCATTAGGCATTAACAATAACCCACTCATACACAACTGTATAAAAGTTAACACTATCATAAAATATATCAATATTTTGTTCACATTCATGTGAATACGTCAATTAACTTGTAATTGGATTGAAACACTTCCTTTTAAAACTTTCAAAGTTGGGAAAATATTGGAAGTTTTTCAAAGAGTTCTATTTCAATATCTGCTCAGATTTTCAAAGTAGAAGTTTAACTTTAAATGGAGTTCTTTAGCGAACATTGGAGCTTCCTTTGCTTAAGAATAAGGGTAAACTAAAATAAAGTTAGTATATTTTTCTTGTAGTTGAAATCCATTGCAATGTTTTCAATTTGACTAATATTAGTGCATATAATTATTTAATACTAATAAAAATTATAGGTACCTACAGTCCAAACTTATCAATGGGCAGTTTTAACCTCCTTAGAAATTAATCACCAGACATTTTATACATTACTGTATATTTCGAATTTTAGAGAGTTCAAAATATAAGCATACATATCCTAAATATATATTTATATCTACAGCAATTCACACAAATGTACAACAGAATATATTCGCATAATTTATTATTTACCTAGCAATTTACAGATCTCGAACCGTAAAAGCTTCACATCTAATATCCAAAGCATGAAACTATATTTTAGCCGCAGTTAAGCTGTCCAGTTTCAGTGAAGTGAGAATTCGGCACTAATGCAACCACTTCCAGACGCAGACGAATAAATAAAACATATACGCTATGTATGTATTGCACACCGAGTAAAGGCCAGTATGCACTATCAGTAATAAATATTTAGCTGTTGTTTTTCATTCTATTTTTAATCGTTGCTGTAGATAGAGAAACGAACGTAAACCAAAATTGTACAGAAGTAAATATTCTTTATTGTCTCAATTACTGCATCTATTAGGTACCTTTGTAACAATAAATAAACATAATAACGAATTAAAGTTATAAAACTTTTCCATATTTATTTCAACCTAAAAATATTAAATTTAACTTCTTATATTGTAAAGTACATATTGTAACGTACCTATTACAATATGTATTTAGGTAGATTCGAAAATACATTGGAACATAGAATCGCCTTTCTGAAATCGGTTAAAAATAAAACTATGCTCCACGAGTAAAATAACATGGAGGCACATGATATGCATCGTAAATTTGATAGTCAGTCCGATGATTCTTGTTAAGTGTTAGGGGCAGAAATGAAACAACGTCCGACCGGAACAAATATTTATCTTACATAATGTTTACCCCATGTGGGGATCGATCCGATGAGAAATATCTTGCCCAGAAATAACTTCTCTTATCAAAATAATTATGAACGGCTACAATAACGTTCTGCCTTCACATTATGGAGTCGGTTTTAAAAGATGAAATTTTGGAGAGCTTTGCTTTTGTGTTCAAATAATGTATTAAAAATAATATGATTTCTTTATCCATCTGAAACATTCCAAATTTCACAAATTTTAATTTTTTCATCAGGACCTTATTTATTTACTAGTAGTTTAGTTGTCGAAGATATTAATTTAAAAAATGTAGTGTTTATTTTTTTGCATAGCTTGCTCATAAATTGCTTCAATGAAAGAACAGATACAAGCTAAAATTTCTATTTGTTTAGCTCACTTAAACATGATAAAACCAAGCAATATATGAAATCCTCCTTATCTGATCTTGGTTCAAGTTCATTCTGCTGAAAAATTCTCCGAGATGTTGCTCCGTCTGACAGTGAAAAATATAAGTGAGGAAACAGAATAGGTTTAGCTAAATCTTCTAAGATTTTTCAACTAAACAAGATGTTCCAACGTTATTTTATTTTTACATGAAACATACTCAGAAATAGAGCGTATAGAAATGTTTAAACTATTGAGATAAGCTTCCCTAAAAATAATAATAAAATAACTTTATATGCGTGGCGGAATTTACGCTATTACGTTTTTTACTTGAACTAAATGTATTCAGGAAACACCTCATTCCATTGAAATGTTACAAAATCACGAATATCATGGAAGGAGTTTAATTTAATTCGTTTCGTTTAATTAGCACATTAACCTTAAAAGCTTTGTTAGAGCCCTTTTTTAAGATAAGCCTTTGTAATATTTTGTCACAATTTCCTTAATTCCCTGGATAATATCCAGGTAAAGGAACAAAATTTGAATATTTATGCACCAGCATTAACGGTAATGATAAACAAATTAATGTTCATTTGTTGAAATCAAACCAAAATAACAGCAATTTTGTTGCCTGTACGAAAACTTCGTTAATTCCATCGAAAATTGATTTTAGATACGTTCCATTAAAAAGTCATTTCCTTCGTAACAAAAACTACGAAGAAAATTTTCTAATTTGATCCAATCTAAATCCAATTACTTGTAACCGAGGGTTAGCCACGCGAAATACCGATAGAGATCTAAAACAAACCAAGTTTAGAAGTAATATCCTTACTGCATTATATCAAGACTCACGTGCATTTTTAAATGCGCTGTATAATATTTTTTGCGGTACTTGGGAAACATGCAAGCGGTATGGGCCTTTAGTTAATTTGTATTTACTTTGTTGATGTAGAATAAAGCTTGATATTTCTCTCTGAATTATTTCAATTGTGAATTATTTGTAAAAAATTTCAAATTTGCATCTTCACGAAACCTTTCAAGCTCTATATGTGTCATTGTTAAGCTACAATTGAAATGTTGTTTTCATATTATTTTGATGAAATTATAAATATATTATTTAAGATAAATTGCTTTTGTAAGGTTTATATATTCTACACGGATTCATTAAAGAATAAGCAAGGCAAAACAAATTAAACAAATACCAGCACACATAAATAATTATTGGGAATGCTTATCAGTGACATATGTCGCTTACTGCCATGTATTAAGGCTAGTTTAGTTACGATTGATCTATCTTTTGTCTAACAGTTTAACGGTAAGAGTCAGTTAAATAATATAATATTATGTTGTGCAATATTGTTGCGTCTTTTAAACTTGGTTTAAATTTTAAAACTTAGGAAACAGCTCCCCTTTCCTTGCTTAGTTCGAGTATTATGTTCGTAATCAATCATAATATTTGGTACGAAATCTCCAAAAACATTTTTTTGTACGCTTTAGAAAGGTAAGCAAATCAAAAGATTACAGATTGTTGTGAAAAACGATAGCTATAATTCTCTCAACGCACCTTCACTGCATATTTTAAAGTTTTACCACAGAAGTTACAAATAACAATTTATTATCTTATCCAACTATCCTATTAAATATAGTTCGCAAGAGACAAATAATTCCAACGCGATACTATTACGAGTTATCTCTGTCGACTGTAAATTTTACCTTAATTACCAGATTCAAGACACATTTTATGTCTCCAATTGATCTAGGGCACTTAGTGGCTTACTTATAAATCTTTTCTTAACATTTGCAATTGTAATTAGGTGATATCTTGAAACGGCCTACGCGGGGCGCCTGAAATAGATAATTATAGCTCTCAACTGTTTAATTACATTGCTATCTTTCATCTTGAGTGTTATCTGTTTTAAAAGTGTTTCTAGAAAGTTCACGTAATTGTATACGTTCGTGATTTATTGATACTATGCTATATTTATAGTGTACGCAATACTTATCATAGGTATTTTATGTTTTAAATAAATTGTATTGCTTCATTAGTTGTATATTATCATGAACTAAGCTCTACGCGGTTTTAAAAATTTTCTCAAATTTATCTATTTTTATAATATGATGAGGATGAATATTTAAAATTTTATATCAATCAAGCAAGAACTTAGTTTTGATATTAAAGTAAGTAATTACTTTGTAACTAATAATATTCGTTAAAACAAAACATGGTAATTCATGTTACATAATTGAGTTCCCTATACGTTTTTATGTGAGAGTAAAAAATAATTACGGAATGATTTATTATAGTTATCGGTGGCCGTTGCCCTCAGTTTTTTAGTTTATTCCCGATAAGTAAAGTAATTTAGGAAGCAGAAACTAAGTGATTTATTGTTCGTTAGTTAATTTTTCAATGAACCACTGTTTATTCAATATGCGGTGATAACATCTAAGAATTCATTAATATATAATATCAGTGAATATACTTTTATTGCCATAAACAACAAAAGGTTTCTGTGTTAATAGGCACGATAAATGTTATCAGTTTTTAATTTAATGAACGTAATAAATTTGTCGAAATAGATTGTTGCGTTGACTGTGGTCTAAAAACAAACTTTAATACAGTTGTACAACTTTGAACAAGATTTGTAGACCCAATAGTACTAGAGAATTAAATTTATTTCATTAGTTAGTTAACTATTACCAAAATACTTGGACTGTACTGTTTATAATTAACAATTGCAAGAAATAACATTTACCTATTTGATTTTGCAATTGAAGTTTATGTCTAGTTTATACTACTCACCTAAATACATATTACATAATACGTATAATTGTACAGTTAAATGAACTTGAAGTGAAGTTTAAATCCATGCCACTAACATTTGCATTTCGAATTTAACTGATCTGAACAAGAAATAAAATCCCACCTTCAAGAATCCGTTAAAACAACTTGTTATTGCAATAAAGCTGTTGGTTTGCAACAGCTTGCTAATCTTCGTAGCCTAAAAGAATTGTTTTGGACAATCTTGTACAGGGAAGCTAAAAATAACGTTTGTCAGCGAGTTTTGGTAATGAATGTTAAGTACCAGACGCCCTGATCTTCAGTCGCACCATAAAACTTCCTTGACACGCCTTCGATGACGCACAGACAGTTTTACGATATTACTCCGCGAAGGGGCCTATTTTAAAAGTCATTCGATACTATTTATAATGCTGAAACAATAAAAAATAAGCGTTAAAAAGTAAACAGTGTATATATTATAATAATAATAATAAATAATAAAAAAATTTATTTTTCAAGAAACAGGTACAGCATTATGTTCAGACCCTGACCTTCGAACTAGTGGTAAACTGTGTTTCGAAGGCCAGTTTCTTCCCAGTCTTTATATCTATATTATATATGTTTCTGCAAACTCACAGTTTTATGTTTAAACAGTAAAAATAGATAAAAGGAAAAACAAATATATATATACCTTTGTTTATACAAAAAAAAGGACAAACTGAAGTTAATATTTCAATTTTAAGAAGTCATTCCCGTTATAAATATTGTGTGCTTGTATCTGTTCGCATATGTGTGTGTGTGTGTGTGTGTGTGTGTGTGTGTGTGTGTGTGTTTGCGTGTGTGTATGTGTTTGTGCATGTGTGTGTTTGTGCAGAGCATGTGAGTAAGTTAGTACGTATGACATGTGGGCGGGTGGGTGAATACGTCCTAGTGATTTACCATCATTAATTTTTCTGTTTCTTCGTAATCCATATCTTTTAGCCAATCTTTCACAACTCGTTTAATTTTATTATGATTTATAACCCTAACGTTGTATTTACTATTTAACAAATTATACAATTTTGTTGCTAAGAATTCATATTGATGTTGAGCGAATTTGGATGAGGTTGAGGGGATAGGTAGCCGATTGAGTCTTTTTACCTCTGTATTAGAAAGATCTATCATGCGATGTTTTCTGCGGATGCACTGGTAAATATAAGATTTTCGAACACTAAGAACATTTGATTTGATGTATATATCAGTTGTAGGATGTTTATAATTAAGGTAGAACATAACCTTAAGAACAGCCCTTTGTGCCCTTTCTACAGGTAACATTAAAGTTTTGCAGGCTCCTCCCCAGACAGATATACAATAAGTTAGTATACAGTGACAAAGAGCATTGTATACCTGGATTAGCAGAGTAGTGTTGGCAATAGATCGGAGATTTTTGAACACGAATATGAGTCTTCTGATTCTTTTTACTGTGCTATTTATATGTTGTTCCCATCTTAATTTGTCATCCACTATAACACCTAGATATCTTGTTTCATTGGTTCTTTTAATTCCTTCACATGTGCAAATAGTATTCTGAAGAGTTGATGTTAATGTCCTATTGCAGGGGAATGAATGGAGAGTAATTTTGTATTGATTACCAGGCATGGAAGAAATTCTTTTACCAAAACAGATGAAGTTAGTTTTTTCAACATTTATTGACAACAGGCTATCTTCCAACCAAGCAGTGATTTTGCACATCTCTTTTTCAGTTATCAATTTCAAATCACTCCACGATTTGGCGTGGAAGATAACTACTGTATCATCAGCGTACATGATTGTGTTTGCAGAATGTAAAGGGAGACTACATAACTCGTTTATGTACGCTAAAAACAACGTAGGTCCCAGTGTGCTCCCCTGTGGAACACCGTATGTGCAGGCTGCTTTGCTGCTCGTTAAATTATCAAGGCGCACCACTTGCTCTCTATTAGTCAGATAGTCTTGCAGCCAGTCAATAGCTACACCTCTTATACCAAGGTTTTCAAGCCTTGAAATTAAAATAGGGACCGACACCGTGTCAAAAGCCTTACGCAAATCAAGGAATACACTGAGACACTTGTAACCATTATCCACATAGGATGTGATTAGTGATGTAAGATGCAGGATTGCATCCTCGGTTGAACGGCCCTTGCGAAATCCGAATTGATTGTCGTTTAGGAGTGATTTTCTTTCCAAATATGTGATTAATCTATTATTAAAAAGCTTTTCAAGGATCTTCGACAGTACACTTAAAAGAGATATTGGCCTGTAGTTAGTTGGTTCAGATTTTAATCCACCTTTATAAATGGGTACCACAACTGCTTTTTTTAAAGTCCTCGGAAAAACTCCAGACTCAAGACTTAAGTTACAAACATATGAAATTGGTTCAGATAGATATATTTTAAACATATATATATGCACGCCATATTTTTTTCCCTCTTAGGTTGGTCCCTGAATACCAATCATATTAGGTAAATTGTGACTCTCATTTTCTATTACTTGTTTTTCAGAATATTATAAGTTGGTACACAAATCCATTTATTTATTCACAACTCAAATTTTATTAAAACATATAAAATTATAATGTAACACATATAAAAGCTCCGCAAAGATTTTTTGAAAATCTTATAATAGTAATTAGTTTAGCGTTCATTTTATCAAATTAATTTAAAATACGTAACGAAAAGTTACAGAATAGGCTCCCAGGAATGACGAACAGCATTTTGAGAGCGTGGTACGAATGAACAACACACATGGTGTCGTTAACTTGAGCTAAGCAACTCCCAGGGGTTTCGTAACATGTATAAAAATATTATTATAGGGCTGTTTTTAAACGCCGAGATCATCTTTATCCTCAGCTTGCAGGTATTAAACACATTTCAAATATTGATTTCTAAAAAATTCATATCTCAATGCGCTAAATAATGGAAACTAAAGAGTAGATGCAATATTAATTTTTGCTTTCAAAACATAAAAATAAATTGCAAAATTATAATTCCGGTTTTGTATAAAAATAATAATTTACAAATTGCAATCCACGTTGTGTGTAAAATGCTATAGAATGTAGATAGTAACTGGTATTCATACAAGGCTTCGCTTTATGTTCTATGGTTTTGGTATGAATTGCAACGCAAAAGTATCGCTATTTTAAATGTAGGTACGTCTGTTTAAAAATCTACGTATTTTATGTTATTTTATTTCATTCGATAGCCTATTCAGCTAAAATTAAATAATTAATGTATAATGTACGGTGCATTAATTCAATTATTATTTCGTCGTTTTCACTTTTAATTCCACTTATTATCATCCTACAAAGTAAATCATAATAAAAATACCCGCTAAAAAGTATACAGTGTATAACTATATGAATGTCATATTTTTTCCCTTTTTGGTTGGTCCCTGCATGCCCATCCAATTGAATTGAGACTCTCCTTTTCTATTACTTTTTTATTCCGATATTCGTTTATATATTCACAACTCAAACCTTATCAAAAAGTAAATATTACACTATAATGTAACGCACGTAAAAGCTCCGCAAAGCTTTATCTGAAAATTTTAAATAAAAGTAACTAAACAACATTGAGATAGATTGAGTACTATCTCAATGTAAAACAATGACCTTTTTCTACGTAAAAATTCACATTCCACGAGCCAAGATAATGCGCAGGACACATGCAAGTAATTGCGCAATCAAAATGTGTGAAAGTTGGAGCTAATCAGAGCGATAACACGTCACTTAGCTTAAAAGCAACCGATAAACAAGTCCCACTTAGTTAAGCTATCGACTCGAGGATTTACGTGCCTGATAGCTTGTGTTATATTGTGTTACTGAGAAACATATCAGCTGATTTATTTCGTCTCGATATACACGATTATGTGGAGAAAGTTTAATTTGTGCGACAGATTATATAACTTTAATGCAAGTCTCAAATTTAAATATCTGTGTTCATTCTCATGTCTCCTTGTGGGTTTTCCGTTACACTGATCGATTTTCTTTTCAACTTAGTAGGACATTTCGCTGTGCTAGATAAGTTTTTTGCTATTAAGCTCTAAGGATGCGGAGCTAAAATCGGGAACCAATCAGGAACTTCTAAAGTTTAATACTTATTTTCTTACGTAAAAGCGGTCTTTATTATGATAACAGGAAAATTAGTACTAATAAACAACTTTTACTTAATTTCAAATCGCATAATTTTGGTTAAATCATTATAACTTTATTCGAAACAACCAAAATATATTTGATTCAATCAGTACAAGTTCCCTTTCATTTAATAGCCTGTATACAGCAAACGTAAACCAACTACGGCTTAAACATTGATATATAGAGTTGTAATGATCTTTAAACCTGACTAATGATCGCGGCCTCGCCGGGACCGCGGCCACATTACGTGTTTAAAACAAAATATTACCGATACAATGTGCAATTAACATGAGCCGTATATATCGTGGGAAAACATTCATCAAGCGTAGAACTTTTCATTTTAGCCGAGAGGAGGTACAGACAAAACCCATTAGTTTAGTGATAATGCAAGTTCGTGGCGCAGGTATTGTTTAGTCGCCAGCGAACGAACAAAGCGATGGGGTTCGTCTCATCTATGGACCTATTACGGTCCCATTGTTAGAGATGCAAGTAGAAAATTAAAATGCAGCATTGTTTGTGCTCACGCCTCACACGCTATGCATATCGACGTTTTGTTTACGTTAAACCTCACGATTCAGATCAGTTTTTAATCCCCAGCCGTCGAACATTCATTTTTATTACCGCGTTTCATTTAGAGTTCCTGAAGGTCCCCGAATTTTGCTTTGTCATGTAATTTCCTGTCGCAACTTCTAAAACGCGGTCGCCCACTTCAATGTCTTGTAAAAGTTTAAATTGCCCGCTTCTTTTTTCACTATCTCCACGCTGCACTCACTTTTTCCTATTTAAACTTTCCCGTTTTATTTTACGAAGTCACTTCGGACTTGTAGGTACAAGTTTTCCACGGTCGCCTGATAAAAATACTGTTATGACGATATGTGTGCTACAATGTTACTGAAAATTTATCTACCTACCATTTAATCTAATAATTTTCGGGATTTCCCTCAAACAAGAAGAAGAAGAGATTAAAAAATATTTTATCTATTTTACGAGCCAGCTGAGTCCGCCTGATCGTGGGTAAAATTCAAAGTAAAACAATTAATTAACGGAAAAATATTATAATAGACTCAATTACCAGAACTCCAGGATTTAAGACAATAGAACATTTTAATGAAAAATCGACTTTGTAATTTCTTAACAGATCATAAAGTTTTAGAAATAACTACACCTAGTAACACACAAAAATATAGAAAATTGAAAATATCCTACAACCTACCTACGTCCTACGCGATACGATTCAAAATGCAAAGCGTCTCTAACAATTCAAATAGTTTCAATGCAATCGGTAGTGTGTGCAAATCCAAATATCACGTAAGAATAATAGAGCTATTAAAGAGGACGATTAAGGAGTTTTGCAATTATAATGAACTGTTTCACAAATGTGAAAGTAGGACCCAGCATTAGCATACTACCGCATCGGAAACAAAGACATCGATATACTTAGACTGATGAAAATCGTGACTTATAAATTCAGTCAGTGGCATTTGTAGAATGTAACACCGAAACGTTTCTGAAAACATTTAAATATTTATACGAAGTGCACTGGGGAAATTTCGAAAATTTATGATTTTCATTTCGAAACATCGCCTGATTGAATCGTAAAGGAAAGTAGGTCGAATAGTAGATACTGTTAAGAAATAAGCCCCAACAGGAATAGTATAAATAGCTGAGATACAATTCAATTGAATTTAAAAAGGAGGACTAAAACCACTTTCGAACCGTAAGCTAACTGAATACCTGTATTAGCCGTTAGAGAGAAAACCTTTAAAAATATCTAAAATAGAATTAGAAATCACAATTGGATTATGCTAATGAAATGACTGGCTTTCAGGGGAATCTCGGCGTTCATTGGATGGTACTCGAGTTAAACGCTCACGGATCGAACACATTATTGCACTGACTGCATTTCCAATAGCATCGTTAATCTTCTCGTGGTTTTGCTCTCCTGGTACTTTATAAGAATTTATTTTATTTAGTAAAAGGGAACCGTATTTTCGCTGGTTTGGATAAAATATGTGTAATGTAATGTTTTTAATTTAGTTTTTATACATTCTCTGGCTTCTAGAAAATACTTATTTAATCCCCTTTAAACTCCTGTTTTATTGAAAGTAGACCGTATATGAGCCAGAAATTTATGAGAGCCATCGTAAAAAATAATAACTTCACAAATAAATCTTTTCCAAATGAGGGTCCAATTAAGCTTTTCCCGCACTTTTTCACAATATTATTTATTTCGACAGATTACTTTACATGTTCTCGTTTAAAGGAAAATATATGTTTAAGATAGTTTAAATTACAATACAGAAGAATTTATAAATAATTATTATAAAATTATCTTATCACCTAAGTATATGTTTTTAAAAATGAAGTGTGATATACAGGAAATCGTTATAGCTAAACCAAAGTTTTCCCTTTACAGCAAAATATTGATCGCACCAATTATGTAAATTAACTTAATTACATAATTTCATCGAGCAAAAAATGCGTCCAATTAGTGGCTTTCGTTTTAACAAATTAAGCAAAGGCTAAAGGTTCTGCGGTTGGAACATTCGAGAAAAAAATAAAATGTAAAATTACCTCTGCTCATAATTTAACCCGGCCGACCCTCGTTCTACGATGCGTGGTTTTGAGCGGAACAAACTTTAACAATGAGCCTGGATTTTCCCGAACTTTAACCCCGACCTGTATAATATGCCATGGAAATAATTACGCCCTTTAGAGGTTAATTTCATAAAATATACGTTTATATTCCCGTACAGTATGTAGGACGTATTCGTATAACAAAAAAGAGAAATAAAGGTTATTAATTTTATAATAAAGTCGGCACTGATGGACATTATTAGCATAATGTATTCTGAGTTCTTATTATACTAAAATAATAGGACACCTTAAACTTTGCATAATGTCAATGGTAACCATGGCAACACCCCTCCAATTTAGCAGCAAGTACTCTCTTTTTTGTTAAAAGTCAAATTTCATTTAATCCCATTTCAGTAAATGAGATTAATTAAAAGCTCTATATGCGTTGCATAGAGTTTTAAATACAATTAATTAATTAACTTTTCATTAGTTAAAACGACACTGATCTTGATAGAACGTACATGTAATAAATTTTATTATTCACACCAAAAGATGTAACCACGTTATAAATTTTAAATAAATAATAATAAAATATATTAAACGTAGGTACATATTTCACATCTTTTGGTTTGCGAATAACACGAAACAATAAGTCTTAAACAAAGTATGCAAGCAAAAAGATGAAACTAATTTGTCTAAACCTATCAAAACATTATACAGACATATTATGCAAACATACTAAAAATATAAATAAAATACATGATACTTAAACAATATTATGTCGTCAATTCACAGCGAAAGACCACAGCGACGAAGCTTAATAGGTGCTTATATGCACTTTAAGATAAAAATGCAGTTACACCGTAAAATACGGATAGTTCACATTGATAGGAAGCTATAAAATAGTTAAATTATTATTTGAACAACGGAGATAAACAATAAAGTTTGCTATGTATGGAATAACAACGGAATAGCCACATTCAAAATAACCAATATTTGTAAAATGACAAAGTGGTGTGGGTGTCTCATTTATTTTAAAACGATTATTGTATCGTAAATTATTGTATGTGGATGTTAGATTTTCTTTAGAAAAACAAATGTATCCAGTAACAACATATTTTATTTAATAATATAAAGACCCGATTGTGCGAACTACGAAAAAACAGACAACAATCATAAATCATTAGTTTCAATTTGCTAAAGCTTTTCGATTTCACATTACAAGGGCACTAGATCACTGAAGTGACCAAAAGGAAGTAGGGTTGGTAATTGCTCGTTAAAATACATGGGCCATACAAGAGTGGTAATCGTCGAAGGAAACTTTAGGGACAATTGAAACTGCGCCGAGTCTAATTGTGAAACAGAAAATAGCTCTGATACAAAAGAATAATGAATTAAGTTAAAGTGATATTACTTAGATACAAAATGGACGTTGTTATATTTTCCAAATTTATCATTTTGAATCGACTGTAGTCTTTTAAATATTAATTTTATCTTAATGAGTTTGTGTACAATGTAGAGAAAATAATACTATTTTTGAGAAATGTTAATAGCGTTAAATTTAATTAAAAATATAGGTAAACACATTTTTCTATCCAGCGCGGAATTCATAACATATCCGCACATGCAATATTTTTTCCTGTAATTTATTAGTTATTCAATACACCGGGGAAATTGCCGGACCCGACTAGAAATGCGAGCACCTGACCCTCTCCATCAAAATATTGATTCATAGAAATATAAAAACTCTGTAGAATATCAAGTAGGTAATTCCAATGTTAAACTAATAGAAGGTAAAGCGATAAAAGATCTAAGAAAACTAAAGTAATATTACTGCTGCCTAAAACTGTTTTTCTATAAAGTAATGCTCCTGGAAGACTAGAAACTAAAGAATAATAGTGTCAGGAAAAAAATTAAGGATTTCGCTTCTTCATCGAACAATAGTTGGTATTGTAGGTACCTACCTATTAATCGCACAGAATTAGATTTGTTTGCATTCTGGCCAATCATCAACTGATGATTCAAAGTTTTTTTCCACACAACTATGGCGCATTACAATGAGGGTTACCGAGTAACTAAGTGTACATTGAGGAGCGATATCGATACGTCAGCGTAGACCGTAACCTGACCCCTGTTTGTATTGATTCGATTTGTGTTTGACCATCACGAGACTGTCTTTAAACTAACAATATAGGTATTTGTATGCGTAATTCATTTTCTGTAGAGATGATACTTCACAGAGATTGTTGTACCTGATAATAATGATGAGTAGAACATTATAAAGTTTAATATTTTACTTATTTTATAACATACAAGTACCTAAACCAAGTATGTTTACCGAGGAAAAATAATAACAAAGATACTCCGTAAATTATTGTTCAGTAAATTGATCGGAGAGAGTTGCAGTACCTATAACTTATAGTAATCTGTGGTATTATTACAGCGTCAACACTGTCCAATACCACCCAATACCCCGACGGAGATATATCTACGCAAATGTCTGTATCAGCAGACGTCATAAATGTATGCTGGCCGCCAGTCAATCGACATGACAGCAAGGGTGAACGCCTCGTTAAACTTCATGAAGCGATCGAGCCCGCACTGCTATTGCTGTCAATTACGTCACTATAATACCTATTTTGAATTTCGAATGCGCCAGACGAAATAAAACCGTTGACTTTTATTCGAATTGAATGTCAGCCAATTGTAAGAATGCATTCAAATTCGAATAAAACGAAACATATTTCATTTAGTTTTGTTTTATTGAAATGTTTATTTAAATGTAATTAACTGAGTAAACATTTAACAATCTCGCATACGTATAGAATAATGTACCGTTAACATTTCCACTCGGCAATAAATATAAAGGCCTAAGAAACTTAAAGTTCGCATGAGTGGCAGGCAACTCTTCAATAATGCTTCAGTAAAGAGTGACTGGAGAGCTCTTCGCATAACAGCTGTTCCTGCAGCTGGGCCTCGTCACAGATTTGTAAGAAATATACACGATCATTGTGCAAACAAATGTCACTACAATAATGTTTGGATGAGCCCAAGAATATTATTGTTTACGTTATACTGAATAAACATGTGGTTTAAAATTTTGGTTTGATTTGTTTATTTTTTCACTAAGTAGCACAGATCACATTGTGGCGTCTAGAGGGATATTTAAAAACCGCAGTTCATTTAAAACATAAACAAGCCGTTTTTTAATTTTTATGTTTTTTCCATAACAAATGGTCCCGCAAGTTTGAACTCACCTATACTAGCTAAGCTACGTAAAAGTATGAACAATATAAATATTATAACCATTCGTAGTTTTGTAGATAAACAACCGCGGATCGTAGGCAGTTTCATTCTGTATACAGAATACATATAGAATAATGGTTGTCAAAAATATGTTATAAATTAAGGCAAATAGTAAATATTTAACAAGACCCATAACCATGGAGAAGTTACGTATACACACATGTATAATGTATATTCTGATTCATTAATGTACGTACAAATGTAACATTTTAGAAATGCATTCCACACTCTTTGTGTAGCAATAGTGGAATGTTGTAAATAGCATGTACACATCGAACACACCCGTCAAGTCCGTACAACTAGAGTTAACTAGGCCCTTGTGTATCCACTGGCTAATAAAACAAAAACAAACATCGGACTGTCGTCGCCAAGCAAATGCCACGGTGATCACGTAAACGAAATGTCTAATGTCAACCATTGAACAACCAAAACAACATATTGTTCGTATGCATAATGGGTTTGCTCGTTTGTTTTTATACGTTCGGAATTCTCAGTAACCTGTACGAGTAACAATATTGACGCCTACAACAATGAGACGATACAGGAGTGTGTTTAGTACATACAATATCATGCTCCTATGTAGGAATGGGAATACAATACCTTAGCTATCGTATTTCTTATAGCATGCATCTTACAAATCACTTTATGTTAGTATACTTCTACCGCAGTCTAACAAACTCTACCAAGTGGAGTTTGTATCACAGCTTGAGCATATTTAAACAGTACTCAAATGTTAACGATATATAAATAGTCTTTAATACAATCACCTATATGTATATACACTACAATTGAACTCCAAGAAAAAAAACACTTTTTACGACCACTTACATCTTGAACAAGTTAAATCTCTGCAGGGTACAGTTTAAATATAGCCAGATTCCGTGAAACCTGGCGCGTAAAAGCGTCAATGAATTACACGGGATTAGCTGAAAGTTATAACATAGTTCTGCGGTAGGTAGAACAAATCGGAACGTTCTGTGAACCACCGCTAATCCGAAACATGTGTGACAAAAAATAACAAAGATAAGGGTCAATTTCGAGAACGCTGCAACACATACCGACTACAAAAAGAGCATCAGATCAACAAGGATTGACAATGACAGGCGTTTAAGTGTGCTTTATTTATTTGTACATGTATTTCCTTTTAGCGACGCAGTGGGACAAAACAAGGAACTTTTAGATAAGTGTTACACGTCAGGATGAAGTGGTATATTATGGAAGGTAATAAGTTTAGCTCAAGGCGGAAGGTCGGGACAGCTACAGGATAGATGGAATTAGAATATGTTCTTAGTTCTCCGGCTGTCTCATTTGTGGTGGAGACCATTCTCACATGTCAGCTGTAATTTATTGGATATGTTTTGAATGGTTTAACTGATATACCGTTGTATTGTGAGGAAAGCAGTATATAATGCCATTTGCGATAGCTCTGAATGATCTAATGATCGTTCCATTAAATATGCAATAGTAATGAATTGATTATTTATGCGACTATATAATTGTTATCGGAATTTGTTCGTGACAAAATGCATTAAATTTTCTAATGGGACTTAATGTATAATAATTTATTTCCTAGGTTGCATCTCTTGTATTATCCTCATGTTTTATGTAGCCGATATGTTATAGAAATAAAATCTCCAAAATAGGAATAGATTTGAAACGAGGGTAACGTAATGAATCGTAATATACATTAATTCAACCTAAAAATTAGTACAGCTCAGTTTTTACCAAATGCGGTAAGGGACAATTTAACAAAAGAGATTAACAGTTCAACGTCCTCGTAAAGGCCAGGCGCGATAGTTTCCAAATCGACAAGGGCATAGAAACTATCGAATGTGTAATTGAGTCGTCATGAGTCACTCACACATCTGCTGCGTAACGTGCACTGCTTCGTCGCTGTAGGGTATGTTACTGGCAAACTAGAATAAAAAAAATATAGACAATAAAAAAATTAAATTTAAAATTGTTTGATAATAACGGAGTGTACTACATCAATCTCTAAAATTGCATCAGGAGATTTGAAACATTTTTGTAAAATCCTGGGTTTTTAAAATTACGTTTTCTGTATCAATTTCGTTTCCTGGGAATCATAAAAATCATAGTCATAACGGTCAAATGACAAATTACAATTTATGTAATGCAATTATAAAAAACTGAATTTCGTGTGATACAGAAACAACTAACAAACTTATTACTTGTCACCATAATACCTAATTATATATTAATAATCCATATTATAAACAGCTACATACATCAACGCGTTCTTATTCCCCGCGGCATACTATGCTTAGTTCCGGTACTCTCTTGTTTTGCCCCTCGGTTACCGTGTGGTGTATTATTTAGCGAATACTAAGGGACTCTTTTAATGGACTCCACAAAACTACGAAATGAGGGGAGAAAATATTAGATTTCTTATCGAGACAAAACAGCCATAGAGCGTATTAACATACTTCAGGTAAGAAAGGTTTTAAAAGAATATTACTCCCTGGAGTTGAGTAAAGTAATTAACGACATTTAAATTTTATTTTAGTTGCATTTATTTTCGTTGGCGCACCTAATTCATTTATTTTTTTTCGCATTTACGTAATATATTGGGACGGGTGTATTATGAAGATTTAATTAAAATTAGATTTGCTTATCTTAATTTGCTCTATCTCTAGTATCTCTCACATACTATCCCTACCAGGTAGCCTGAAAGAAAAATAAAGCTGAATTAAAAAAAAAAGAATACCGCAAGTAAGTTTAATATTAAAATACAGCAAATACCTATAGATTTTATATTTACTTAGAACAATAAAGATAGAGCTTTTGCTACCGTTTGCAAAAATATTTTAGAAGTTGATATATTTTTCCTATTAAAATATTATGATTGGATATCATTATGAATTATTCCATCGCATTCTTATATTACACGGACACATTATTATTTTTTCCTTAAGTATATCAAAATTATAATTACCTACCCCAAGCAAGAATAATTATCATTTCCATCAAATTGAGACGCTTCATTTTCCCAAATAATAACATCTGCGTATAATTAGAATAATTTATGATGATTTTATACGCTAAAGTTTAATATTATGGGTGGTAGACCACGAACGAAAGTATCATGATTAGTAGTATTTTACAAAATTGTTAGCTTTACCAGCTTTACCTCAATGCGGGTGTGGTAATTATCACTATTATCATCCCACGTTACCATTGTTCGTTGTGTACAGATAACACGGGGTGGCTTTGAATTTAACCAATATAATATTTGTTGGGCTGAAAGTTATACTGGTTCTTTTAAAACAAAGAAAAATAATTTCGAAAGTGATAATTTAAGAGCTTTTCAAATCAAATGATAGGATTGTTTTGATCTGGGCTGTTAATTTAATACAAGGAAATAATCTTAAGTATATAAGTTAAAACTTAATATTCAATATAGTTCAACAATAGAAGTTCAAAATGTAAATAGGAAAATACTTGTTTTGATAATTAATGTTGTGAGTTTTTATTTTTTACATTTATAAAACTGTAAGATTAAAATCTTCAAAATTTTTGTATCGTCCTGTATAAACCCATTATATACGTCACGAAGTAATCGCCTGCATGTAGGAGATGTTAATTAACTAATATAGATACTAATGCACACATCTGAATAACCGTGACATTAATGATTATCCCAGAATTAACGTTGAATGTATTCTCCATAATGCTCGTATGCCGGATGTAAAATTAATACAATTAATGTAGCCACCATAATCAAAAGATCATCCTTTTTCACAGACCGTTCAAATACACCGTTATATTTCTTATGAATTTTATGATATGACAATAGTCAAAAAGCTTTTAAGAATAACATTGTACAATATCCTTCATGAATTATTCATATTAAAAAGCAGACCCACAGAACTTCATTTTGCGATTCCGAATGCCAATAAACATTTATCAGATACAAGATATCAGATTACCTATTACAAACAGCAATATATCTTCTAATAATAAAGGTGCGAGGGTCCCGGGGGAATAAATTATAATCTATGATACACATCTCTAGTCTGCCCGCAGATTCTACCCTAGAGACAGCTAAATGTGACAAAATAAATTATGGAATTTCCGAAAAATTGAATCATTGCCTTTAATAAACCCATACCCAGAACTAGTAAGTTTTAATGGAAACGGATCACTCTGTAGAACTAATTTGTCAATTTGTCGCTTTTGAATAGGGGTAATGTAACTTGTATTCAATATGAATTACTGCCTTTGTTATATTTTTGAGAAATGTTATAAACTATCAGAATCCTTACATGATCCTATTAGAAGATACAAAAAACATTATTTTCTAATATTTTTCATCATTAAAAGAAGATATTTAAAACATACGCTAAATCAATAACTATATTTATAGAGTTGCTTATAACCACATTTTGACCCTTACAGTCATCACGCATTTGATCGTCTCCCATCACAAAAAAGCAACAAATCATCCGAGACAGCGAACAGTTAAACTAATGTTAAGAGATGTACACAGACATAACAGTTAATAAACAAAGCGTTAAACAGTTTACCAGAATGGTCCATAAAGATGTGGAGTCAGACAGCGCATTCAGGCCTCCGTCAAATAGCTGCAGAGTTAACGATCTACACTTATGTGGATAACATTTATTATTATAAGTATGTACTCATTTCATAATTGTTAAATGCTACTGCTCACTACATTCCTGATGAGTTTTCTATTAATACCTATCCACTATCCAGTCTAGTACAATTAATGCGCTTAAGTACAGTGCACTTAATATGTAAGTACATAGGTACTTAATTTCGTCATAATTTTTCTGTGATTGTGTCAAATAAAAATTGCATTCCAAACACAAGCAACAATCAAATCTGAAAAACAAAAACGTTAGGTAATTTTTGATATTAATTAATAAGGTATCTATTAATTGAGCTTACAAACTTATAAGCAGTATGATTATTATCTAAATCTAAAGCAACGACAAAAATATAGTTTTATTTTTCCGGCTCTTGATTCGCATTCTGTCTCGTCGAAGGATTCTTTTATAGTGCAGTAAAACCGCCTACGACATCCTCATGATATTCTGACCTCCGCCCTCCATCTTACCGAGTGTTATTGCAGCTACAACGCGTAATAACCTATCATTTAATCGGTTAGCGATTTATCTTGAAATACTGAAGCAACGGAAAAACAATATTAAAGAGGAAAAGTTTAAGTGGCAATCACATAAATAAGTCATTAAGTTGATAAGACAACGTTAATTATTCGATTACAATA
Organism: Colias croceus; assembly: GCF_905220415.1. Taxonomy (NCBI): domain Eukaryota; kingdom Metazoa; phylum Arthropoda; class Insecta; order Lepidoptera; family Pieridae; genus Colias; species Colias croceus. Next base: position 6,785,187 of record NC_059546.1, read on the forward strand.
ATAATTTTAACATAACATTTCAACAATAATCAAGGTAGGTACATAATTGATAATTATTATCGAATTATACTGCACTAAAAAGCAAATTGCACTTAATGCATACATGTACGACGAAATCCATTAGCCGGTACTTTCTGATTTCATAATTACCTGAATGAAAAGGAATATTTAAAGCATATTTCCGAGATTAAACGCCGTAAAAGCCGTCTGCAATGCAGTTATGCTCTGGCTGCCCTCCAGATTTGAGATTGTATAGAAAATTATACAAGCATCTCATGAAAGTCAAGATCGGATCGTGGTTCAGTTTAAAATAAGACGACGTAAACGATACATTTAGAACGAAGTCATGTGAATAGGTAGTTAGAAAAATTGAGCTTACAAACAAAGTATGTAAAAACGTTCAGATTCAAAGACGAAATTGTAAAAAATAGAGTAAATGATTTACTGTAACGTTACCGTAGCTAAAGAACACTCATGAATACCTATTCATTGTGCTACTAAAATGAATATAGGCACATTAAATATATCAGAATAAAGAACCAGAGCGGCACATTAAATATAGGCACATTAAATATATCAGAATAAAGAACCAGAGCATTAGGTATATTTCTGTTAAAGTTCTCATCGATTATTCCATCAATTTCAAAACAGCTCGTTATTTCACGTCATTGAATCTATTGACCTTACAACAAAAGGGTCCATTCATTCCTCTGCTGACCAAATAATGTAAAAATCAAATGCAATCATAATATAATAAAACATTTGTAAAATATTCCATATGCAATATAGAAAAACAAATAGAATCGACTGCAATTTCACTGGTTGAATTAATATTTATTGTTTGTATCCACATATCAATTTGCAGACATCACTCATGACGATAACGCGCCCACTTTGTCTCAAAGTATTATGGCTGATAGCATCATCCTCCTTCATATCATGAAGGTTTATTGCTTCGAATCATTTTAGTTACTTATTGAGTTTTATTAGCAAAACATTTATCCTTCTTGAAGTATAATATAGGTATAATATATTTGTGCTCTTTTTTCACTATATCAGCGGATAAGTATCCTATTAATAAATCTTTTATATCAATGAATGTAATTCAATCTTATAGATAAGACAAGAAGAAACGGGTAATCATCTCATTTGTTTTATTTATACAATATAAGTAGGAATTCCATACGTCTGTTTGTAGCTTTACAGTTTTATACATATTATCATGCATATTATGTACTTAAATAAACTGCATCTAGCTGGGTGATACAGCCTATAAGGCTGGTGATTAAAAATGCAATACCACAATGTCAGGACTAGCATTTCCTATTTATTTTGCATAACGTTTATTTAGAATGGATGTCACCAGCTCATAACTAATTGATAACGGACAGGCAGTGCGCCAAATGCGAGAGACACAAAATCAATAATCCTATGATTGATGGTGCAGAATTTTAATTAAGCTTCCATCACCCTGTTAGCCGACAAAATGAGCTTATAATGGCGTACATTGAATACACGGATGTTATCAACGCAAACTAGCCTTCACACGTCGCGAATATTGCACAAATATCAGCTCATATGCTTTATATTTAATGTCATGTTTATCATGAAGCATTAATAATTATAATTACTTGTTACTCATCAGTTACACTAAACACGGCTTTAGTTGTATTCAATGCTGTGGTAACTTAGTTATATTAGACCATATGTTATTTATGAACAGGTTTAATTTTTCTCTACATTTACATGCCATATTAAAATCAAACATCCATTCATTTTATTATAAAGAACGTTAAAAAAGCAAACAAACCTAAAATATAATTCCAGTACTAAACTATCTATTCCCGTAATTTTAAACAAATATATTCGCATTTTCAAAGCGAAATATTATCAACTTAACATGCAGCCATGTCATGAAATTTCAAGAGCTTTTTAAAAATTGCTCCTCATTTAATAGCGATTGCAATTCCGCTTCAAGTGTGCGATACTTGATATTATTCCGTTCGACTTTTACGTCACGTGTTATGTTTTAATTTTTTGTGTCCCAACATAAGTGTTATGCGAGAAAAAATGGTCACCAGATGTAAAATTGAACTAATATATTATGGCTAATATAAATTTGGGTGCGACGAATTGCCACAACACCCCGAGTTGGACCCCTGCCGAGAAAATGAATAACCATGAAATTACTCATAAAACTTGCATTAGTAAGGCAGTTTATAAAGCCCGATAGTCCATGTGGTCCACTCGTAAACCCGAACTGACTATAAAAAATAGTTAAGAGCAAGCTGTAGGTACTTAAATAAGAGACCGGTAAATAATTTTGATAGCGTCATACAAATATCGTCATATTAAGGTTTTTTAAGAAACGTTTACCGCTCAAACAAAACGTTAACCAAGATAATATAGAATACAATGTTGTACGTGAAAAAAGTATCAATTTAATTTAGTTTGAATAATATTAAAAACTCTCTTCTATCGTCTCTTCTTTTAAAACGTTTTTTGTACATGACGTTTTATTGTTGAATTTTAATTGCTCTATCAAATTGAAATGAAATACATCACTGCTAATTAATTAATAGTGTTCATGTATAATAATTATAATACATACCTATGTAGGTATAAGGTAGTTAGTACTGAACTTATACTGAACCAATCAGTCCTATTTAAAACTGAAGCCCAATAGGCAATATGATTAGGTATGGGTAGATATTATGCGCCGTTCCATTTAATCAGGCTTTGAATTTAGAAATGACATTAGATAAATCTCATTTTTAAATAAATATTAATAACGATAATATAATAATATATTTTACTATTTAACCTGCTTCCTAGTTCCTACGTATTATTGTTAAATGACATATTATAATCTTTGAGCTACCAGATACTTACCGTATTTCATAATAGCATACCATAAAAGTAATTGGACAGCCATTTTTCAAGGCATGCCTCCTTGTCATCTGCTTTCCAGTCCACTGGCTTTACAAAGAGTCTGGCCACCGTGACAAGATGAGGTGTCAACGTATGACAAACGATAGGTATGCCATCTCGAGCGGCAAATGAGAAATCTAATTTCCTACTCATACCTTAATATATGGTGCCGCCACCGGCTATTTAAAGATTATGAGCAACAATATAAAGAAAACTCGTGGTATTTGCTAATTGCAAAAACGAAAAAAGCATAAGGAAGGAGGATCAAAGAAAAAATTTCAATGTACCTACTTAACTAGGTATATTTTTAAAAGCTCTCGCAATTCGCAAGTACCTACATATACAATTTACATTTGACATATTATTCAATTAAAATTATATACGCACATCATAGTAACACAACGTTCATTAATCAAAACATAACGGATTGTAAACAATGACACACAAAAAGCTCCCGAGGCTCAGATATTATAATCTATTCTGGCATTTCTAAGAACACACGAAACAAGTGTCATTACAATAAATCTCGCCTTTTTATTTCCCAATCAATATACGCTGATTTATAATAGAACCAGCCTTGTTTACATTATGTGAACATTATAACAAGGAAACTGTTGCATTGATGTATTCATAATTTCCGCTGTCGACGGGCACAAACCATAAACCATGGTCAAAACGTATTGTTACCAAACACAATAACTTTAATGGAGATATTAATAGGCGAGAAGAATAGACACTCAGTTTATTAATAGATACATGTCACGATAATATGAAAAAATGTTCTCTCATTCTTTTCATGCAATATTTAGATAATAAATAACTTGTGTATTCAATATTATAATGTAAAAGAGCGAACGATCGAAAGTTTGGAACGATTGATTGCCAAATAGTATTAGGTATCTATTTGAACCGACCATTAGAGGATCACTCAGTTAATCCGTAGACACAAATCACGGTACACATACAATTACTATTTACTACCCACTGTATAATTTGGAACACGATTCAGCAATTTAGTGTTCTGTTGTTTGATAGTACAATACATTATCAATTTTAGATACTAAATACTTTATAAGGTTTTGAATAAAGCCAAATAGACATTTTGTAGTTTTGATAGTTGGAGAAATAAAATATCTACCTTCTGTGGAGTATCAGAAATATTAATTTTAATTAAATATTGATACATCACATTTCAAATGTTTAAAAGTTTTAATTGTTTTATTAAGTCTGTATAAGCTAAATAAAAAAAAGCTCGTAGGAAAAGATGGGAAAAATATTGTAGGATTAACATCCTCATTGTCATAAAAAAAATTCAAGAGCTTCTTATTCCTGTTTATTTTTTTAAACCAACACGTATGACGTATTTGCATTAATCGATTCTTCTATACTCAGAAGAAAATTTTAATGAAAATGCACAATATTAATATAATAAAGTACCTAGTTACTAACATGTTACGAAAGCTTATCATTATTTTGACGTACAAATTAGTTAAGGTATTTATTTCGAAAATACGGGGTTAACGTTTCTGAGGCAAGATAAAAATATCAGTAGCGAGTGCGTTAATATCCCTTTGTTATTTAATGAAAGCGATCTCAAGACGCCTTCCACCCACGGTTATCAAACGTAGAGACAGAGCCATAAAGTGTGTCAAATTAAAAAACCCTTTGAAGTCACCGTGGACATAATCGGATACGAAAATAAAAAGATCGTTTCGAATTCGAGACATGTGTCCACATGTTACTAAGCGACATACCGTGTATAATGTGAGAAGATAAAGTATGCACTATTCTTAGGGTTGATATAAAATGTATGATGTGTTATTAGTATACTTAAATATTATGACTCGGTTAAAGAAGGGGCAAATTTACTAACCAGTAACCATGATCTTAAGCATTTTTTTATCATTGCTTATTTCAGCTTCTTTCCTTTCTTTGTCAGGATGTGGTCAGGACAACTATAATTTTCCATCATAGAATGTGTAATACCTACCTTATAGCTTCTACTTGCGATTTTTGTAATTGAGTCGAATAACATTATATTATTAAATACCTACGAAATGAGTTATTGTTAAGATATATGATTGATATTATATTTTGTATAATTATTACGAACGTAACCCTATTTCTTCCATCAGCGACCCCTTAATTATTGTCCACACTCAAGATGGTTTATTTTTACTCTATGCTTTATTATGACTCATGAGGGTCGTTTTACAGCGTATCTGTGATTGTGTACAAAAAACTTATTTATTAGTAAGAAAGAAAGATTATTGCATTGTGTCCATATTGCTATTCATAAAGATAACATACATATATTATCTCTATGTGTGTACTAAAATTTTCTTTCAACACTTGTCTTTATTTTTAAATCGGATTATCTCTTCACCTACAGTTGTATACGTTGTATATTATTATTAGTCTGTGCCTACAGTATAATATTATGTTTATCGCGGTAAGAGAATATATTTTGTTAATTTTTAGTGAGATGAAAATTGAGTGAAAGATTTGCGTTATTATAATGAGTTTAGTAAAATATTTATTCAAAATAACAAAAAAATAAGTTCAGGATGCTTCAAGTTCTCAGGAATACTTACTGCAATGTTTCAGGTACAGATGATATAGATGGCGCTGCGGTAAGAAATATTATTTATATATTGTCATTAAGTAAACTATTATAACTTGTATTCAGAATAAATTAATATTAACTTGTATTCAAAATAAATTAATATGCAACTGAATATAGTTATATAACATATAGGTAAATAATTTTTATTTTTGTACGAATTCAGCATCTGTGGCTGTAAGAATTATTAAACATAACGACAGACGTCAAAATCATATGGGATTGACATTGAAATCAATGTCAAACTAACGTCAATGTCATTATTCGTTTCAGAAATCAGTTTTATTATTTTCCGAAATATTTAATTATAGGTAATTCATTAAGTTTATATTTTATATCGAAAACATAAATACGTGTTCATTACAACATGAACTGCTTGTGGCGACGAGCCGTTCCAAGGTTATTTCGTGTAATCACTCTACCCAGTATAAATAAAAATCCTGTGCAAATATCATCCTTCTGCTCTCTACATGTTACTCATAATTTTCAATTAAAACCGACTACTTGCACTTATAGCGCACTTCGTCACAAATCAAAAAAGGTAATTTAATAATTATTTAACATTAAAACAAAACATAACCTTAAACGTAAACCTTTAATTTATATAACTTCTACCGAAAGTAGCTGTCCAAACGTTTCTCTATATTTTTGGATGTTAATTATTTTCAAATATCTAAGTGTTCAATTTCATTCCATACATATTATTTGGACATAAACTAAATAAAGTATGGGTTAAGTATTTTTTTATATATTTTTTTTTTTATAACCGAAACATATTCATATATACATACCATTCACCTGCAAAAACAAGAATTTATAATTTTGTGATCAAAGCTATACATGTAGAATACATTTACAGAGACAAGATTATGATTCTGATGATGAACAAGAATTTGACGAAGCTGATCAGTCTTTATCTAAAGACTCAAAAGTGATGAAACTTACCACTACATCACTTAGAACAGATGCAGTTCTAAAATTAGCATTAGGTGTTGCAAGAAAGTAAGTTTATTTAAAGAAAATATCGGTTTTTAATTTATTTCTGAATAACTATGATTTTTTTCTGATATAACAATCTGATTTATTTTTTCTACAGCAAAATTGAAGAGCTATTTTATGAAAGCAAAATTAGAGTTAATGGGAAGAAGATATTAAAGAAAAGTACACCAGTAAGTATATCTTTATAGGTTTTTTATTTAAGTTACATGTTTAACAATTTATTTAAAATATATAATATCTTTATTTTAGGTAAGAGAAGACTATGAAATAGATGTTATTAAAGGTGTGAGTCCAAAAAACCCTGACCATATATTGGTTTCTAGGGTAGAAGTACTGAGTATGGCTGCAAAGGAAGATTCCATAGTTATTACTGTCAGAAGATTTAAGACTTTACTAATAGAAAATTATGAAAAAGATCCTTACAAACCTTCAACAGCTGATAGTGATAATTAAGAAATGAATGTTTACTATTATTTGTTTTTATCAACTTAACAGATTTGTTCACAAGGGCTTTTTTACAAAATACTCTATGTAAATAATAGAACATTAAGTTTTTGAGAAGTGAGGATTTTTGTTCAACAATTAAAAACCTTGATAAACAATGAGAATATTATTCATTATATTTTATTTTGTACAAATGTTGATTAATTATGTATTAAAAAAATAATAGACATATTCTGGAATTTTATTTACACAAAATATGTATCACATATTATTAATCATTATATCAATGTATTTCCAGTAAGTATAAAATGAACATAATATTGACTATGGAATTTATATCTTAAAAAAATCAACAATGAGGCAATAAAGAGCTGTCACCCTGACATATTGTTAAAAAAAATATCATACCCAAAATACACAATTTTTTTTTTAAACATGATAACTTTTCTTTGCATTAAGATTATTAATATCTGATTTTTCTTTAAATAACTATATTATATTATGTCTAAATCTATATCACAGTCACTTTCAAACATTGATATTTGTGAACTGGACACCGGTTTTTTATTGTATGATTCACTTATACTTTTCTTCTGAACATTATCTGATAATTCTTGCTTCAATTTATCTCCGTAATATTTATTGATATCACATTTGCCAGCAAATGTAAATTGTTTAAGTTTATTTATACTGCTTGATTTGTTAGGTGTTATTTCTGAATTATTTAACTTATCTACAATGTTACTAGTCTTATCACTTCTTATATTGCCATTTTCTTCCTCAAACTCTTCTAGTTGTTCCTTCTCTTCTTTAATTTTAATTTCTTCTGACTTTTCATTTATATTGGGTATAACATGATTTGATGGTTTATTGTTTGTTACATTATCATCTAAATCGAGGGCTTCCAAATTATCATTACTATCATTAAAATCTATACCTAGGTCATTAAAAACGTCATTTACACTAGGAATAGCTTTAAGCATATTATTTACATCAACATCTTCGTTATCACTTCCTGATTCATCTTTAGTATTGAGACTCTTTTTCTTTTTGGTATTTTTTCTTTTAATTCTCTTTATATCTGTGATTTGACCACTTGTATCAACTGTAACTTCTTTTCTTTTTCGCTTAGCTGTCGCCTTTTTTTGTATAACAGGTAGTTTCCTTTCATTTTTATTGAGAGTTGAATGTTTCATTAACGTTTTCGCTAATTTATTGTTGATTCTGTTTTCTTTATCATTTACACATGATTTACCAACTCCATCATTTTTATTGTTAAAATATGAACTAGTGATTACCGTGGCAGATAGAGGTACATTAATATCTTCTACATCATCAAACTTTGCAAATAGTGCATTACTCCCATTAGCTATTTCATTTTCTAATGTTTTGTGATCTACTTCTAGTAGTTTTGCATAGTATAATAATTCTTCTCGCCAAATTTCTTCCAAACTTAAACGAGTTAATAGCTTTCTGGCCATACACAGATACTCATAATCTGGATATTTATGAAATGTTGAATGTAATGCATCTTCAGTGTCTGATAAAGTACAATCTTGCATGGATATATCTACAAGAGATACTGCCATGATTGCATCAACTGGTAAAATTGTATTTCTGTACATTAGGCGACAATGTGCTTGTGATAATCTGAAAAATAACCATTTCAATAATAAGAATTTAAAATACATCTTTTATACCACACATTTACAAAAAATATTGTTATGATATGGTAGGCTCGTATCTGTTAACCTTAACAATAAGTCGAATCTATATACTTGAAAATTATTTAATCCATTACCTGACCAGACTATCCAGCATCCTTACAGTAGTTCGAGATGGATCTCTATACTCAGATTTTCTTTGCATCATATAATAATGCTGTAATATGCTATTTGCCGCCTTTGTCATCTCCATTTGACGTGGCCCAATCAATCCTATGTACATCTGGAATAAAAGATCAGATTTAAAAATAAAATAGATAAGTACCTAAACTAGAACAATTATAATCGAAGCTATTTTATTATAAGAAATAATTTACTTCTACGATTTACAAACCTGACTTTGAGGCAGTATTGCTTTTATAAGTAGGTATAAATAGATATAATTTCAGATTTACTTGACTAATAATACTTCATTTATTAATTCTTTACCTGCAGTTTCTCTATACTCCATCGCTTTTTAGAATCTGAAGAATTGGCGCCACCGAATAAAATGTAAGATGACACCAACTTATCCCAATTTTTGTTTTTTGAGTCCAGTAAAATGAATATTAAATCGAACCTAAAAAAGGAAAACATAAAATTTTAAACTTAATTGTTTTTACCCAAAATTGTGGACTCCTAGTTCACATTCTTTTACTAGCAGATCCTTAGTTAACATGCTTTTAGTAGATTTACTAAAAGCATATGCATGAGCATGTAACTGACTCCTTTAGACTCGATTTTGACCCACTTTAATTTGTGATAAATTGAATGATTATAAAAAAATAAATAGATGCAATATACAAAGTGGACTATGGCTTACTTTCAACGGTTAAAAAATGATATAAACATTACCTACTTAGCAGTGGTGTTCCGAGAGAAACATTAACACTCAGAGGTTGATCTGTTTGATAATTTCCTTTTGGGTTACAAGCTGCTATGACGGCGCATCTAGTGTTTAGTTTGCAAACTATACCAGCCTGCGGGATAGGAAAAACTAATTAAAAATAATATCAACTTACAATCTTTACTAATATTATAAAGCTGAAGGGTTTGTTTGTTTTAATGCGCTTATCTCAGAAACTACTGGTCCGATTTGAAAAATTATTTCGGTGTTAGATAGCCCATTCATCGAGGAAGGCAATAGACCAACAGGAGCGGAGCCACGCGGGTGAAACCGCGGAGCGCAGCTAGTCTATGATGTATAGTCCTTTTCAGCTATGATGATTCCTGTGACACTTCATCGTGTTCCGAATTACGTATTTTATGTTTAAAACGCCAAAATAATTTTAGTGCATAATATTTTTCTTTAATGGCGGCATTATTGCCAAAAATATAAAAATGAAACATCCTAAGCTTATAAATCAAAAACAGTATTGTTTAGTTAAATATAATGAAAAATAAAATAAAATAACACAAAAATATAATACCTACGCAATTCGTGTACATGAAATGGACCGTTGAAAAATCATAGAGTTGGAAAATCATATAATCGGCGCCCATCTTGTGATCGTTTGTCAATCGAGTCAATCGTCTGTACGAGTGCGTCAGCCTTGTATACAAGTTGCATTTTTATATTGATACTTTACGTGGTATTCTGTTATTGTTACTAATTGTTATTGTTGACTTTTTGTTGCTGTTGTTTGCTAAGTTTCCTTAGTTAATTGTTGGCGAAATGCCGAAAAATCTAATTTTGGTACTTTATTCAAATCGATTTCGTTTCCATATAAAATATTATCGATTATCGGAAACATTTGATACGATTTCAGTACAGACATCTCTACACGTGTCAAAAATCGATGTGTCACAGAAATCATCTTAGGTGGAAAGGACTATAACAAATATATCAATGATTTTACTTTTAAAATCAGTACCTACTTAAGTAAGCAAACAATTATCATTTTTTAATATTTATAAAAACTAATCTTAAAATGAGAAAAGATAAGTGAGTTTGTGACTAACAATGCAATAAAACAACTGAACCAATTTAAAAAATATATTGAGTTAAAAAGCTACACCTACATTCAGTACCTAAGTAACATAAATAATAATATTATAAAAATAAAAGAATAGGTACCCAAGTTATTGAATAGCAAATAATATTTTGAAGACTAAAATACCTTAGCAATAGAAATAGTCTGTTGTTCCATAGCTTCGTGTATCGCAGTTCTATCGTGGTCTCGTAAGTGAGATATTTCATCGATACAACACACGCCGCCGTCGGACAACACTAGAGCACCCGCTTCAAGCTGCCATTCACCATCTTCCTGAAATTCAAGAGAAAACGTATTATTTTAATTATTCTTTTATTTCATACTAACTATGAAATGGTCAAGATATGTAAGAAATACTCATTCAAATTTTTGGTTGTTACGTCATGCGTCACTCAGCAGTCACCAATGTAACTTATAACGTAATTAATATAATATAACAGAATAATATCTCAGCAGTCAGCACGTAGTAGGTAGGTACTTGCGATGACGAAAACGAATCCTTCCATACAAATCAAAATCAGAATACATATGTCGTGGTCATATCGTAGATTTGATCATTTCATGATATGAGTGGCCATTTCACGAAATGGTCGCATATCGTGAAATGGCCAACATAGTTTGATCAGATCGTTAAATCGTCAACGTTTCACGATTTGGTCATCCACATTTGGCCAGATCGTATAAAATATAAAGAGTCCATAAAATGTTAAAAAATTTCTGAATAACTATATTCTAAAAACTTGTTTAATGTCATTTAAGTTAGTGCCGCGGCAGCGGCCGGCGAATGCCAGAAGCGAATCGTTTTTGCAATAGAAAACAGGTTAGGTTAGGTTAGACTTTGATAAACAACGCACGAGCCGAGCGAGCAAAGCGAGCGTGCCGCGGCAGCGGCCGGCGAGTGCCAGAAGCGGATCGCTTTTTAAAAAACAAACAATTATGTAAATTCAAATTTCATTTATTTACAAGAATGTAGTTACAAAAAAGATGTTGTTACAATATTAAGGCGCTAATACATTCTACCCACTATTTGGGTGTGCAATGTATAATAATATAGTAGTAGTTTCTTAAATTATTTTATTTAAGTCGCATTTTTTCTTAAATACATATAAGATATCCACATTTTCCATAGTACTCACTACTCGTACCTCTTCGTCGTAAATTCTTTGCTATGACTTTCTTCATAATATTGTTATTAAACGAATTATGAAGTTTTTAACTGCGAATAATTTAATTTTCGCCAGCGGCCGCCATCTTATCACATACCTAAACACAGAGCTTGCAGCGCCTCTACCAACGATTAATGTAACTATTTTACGATATGATCAAATAATTTTGATCATTTCATGAAAAAACCGTGCGTTAACCTTTTGAACGCCAATGACATCTATAGATGTCATGCGCAATCGTGCCCTGTGCGCCAACGACACCTATACATGCCAAGAAACAGATCATAGATAAATACAAAATTAACATATTAAACCTTTACTTTTACGTGTTTTATTTATACAGTTTATGAACTGAATCCCCAGTTATTACATAATTGTACACAGTAAACAAAATTGCCAAGTAGTTATTCAAATATTTGATGACAAAAAATAACTTAATTAATGGCTAAAACAGCATGTTCTCTCGCGCCAATGACATGTATACGTGCCTACTAGTGATGTAGTGTAATATTCAAGTAACTTCATTAAAATTTCAGCGAAATTACTCTAATTCGCTTAATTTTTGTAATAACTACAAAAAAAATATATAAGCTTAGTCACTGAGAAAAAAGGTAAATACTACATTCTTTGGTATAATACCATATTGTCTATATTGTGGATATTGTTGATTTGAATATTTTCCTTTTCGCCAATCATGCGCATCCCTAGCACAGTATCGATATGCAATCCCTTCTGCGCCATTGACATGAATAGATGTCGGACTGGTGACGTCGTAAGCGCGTGCCGTGTTGTTAAGTGCGGAAAGTTGTAAAAATATTTTATCGAGTCGAATATTATAATCAAATAAGTACAAGGCTATTAATGAGCATAATAATTATATAGATAGGTAGGTAAATACAAGGCTGTTAATGAACATAATGATTATATACAATTGTTGATTTTTTATTATTTTTTAATTTATCGTCACAAACACAATGTATGCGTTCTAGCATAATATTTATTGTCCATGTAATGATAAAAATTCGCTTAGGTCCAAAATATACAAATATCTCTAAAAATCTGTAGGTACTTACCTATTTAGCAGTTTTCAAAATTTATTACCTAATAAGTCTAATCAGTGCCTTTATTAGAATATTCTTATGATACAAATTGTCGCTATGTCATATCAAAATATGGTAATTGACCTAAATAGGTACCTACATATAATTAGTATTTGTAATAACTCAAGTATTAAACTAAATGATTGGAAAATAAATATGTAGTTTTAATGCAATTCCCTTTATTTAAAGGTAATAGTTGTTTTGATATTTACAAATAAACACTCCACAATAATACCTATAGTTCATATAAACTTAATAAATAAACTCGATAAGTTATAATAATATACAGCTACACATCCCTAATCAGAAGCGAGAGATTATAAAAAAAAGGATGGTTGCCCGCGCCATTGGCATGTATACATGCCAATGGGGCGTAACTGATAGAGAATAGTGCTGTAACTTGCTGCAATTTTATATGTATTTTTGTATCTCAAAAGGTTGATTTTTTTTGTTGATAGTTGCTATAAATGTGGTCTTAAGTTTTTACAGTAGGAGATGAGGTTAAATAAATATTATTTTTGTGTTATAAGCTGTTTATTCAAATATTCAGACGTGAATTATTATGTTTATCGATAACATTTTGGACTCCCTACTATTTTCAAGGTTATCTCATTGAATTTGTGGCTTGGCGTGGAGGGCACGGCGATGCGTTTTTGCTCTGGCGGTCAAAAGGTTAATTGGCCATATCGTGAAACGATTTCTTATCATTGATCTGCCCAAACCACATCATGATGTGGCCAAACTAAATTGGCCATTTCACGATATGCGACCATTTCGTGAAATGGCCAATCATATCATGAAATGATCAAATCTACGATATGACCACGACACATACATATCAAGGTCACAGAATACATAATAGTAGCTAAACGCTACAGAACGGACACTCTCCGCCTCCCGCCAAAATTAATTATCTCCGCCTCCCGCCCACTTACCTCACCCCGCACGATCAGACATGTTATGGTACCCATTTCCCCGCAAGGACGATACCAACGACGTCTTTAGACGAAACGCAACGAAGATTGACAACATTAATCAAATTGACTTAAAGCAATTTTATTATTTTGGATTTGTGATTATCGTTTTTCGTAGAAAATGGTTAGATATTGTGCTGTTTACGGATGTATTTCATCAGAAAAACGCGAATTTTTTTTTACGCTAGTCACAAATGTGCCAACCATAAAGAGTTTACACACACATTTGCAGTCTCTACAGTGTGACTGTCAAAACTATAATTTTGTATGGAGTGTCCGGGGTGTGTCAAGGTGACGAAGTTTATAGTGACGTCACAGAAATTGGCGGGAAAAATATGACGTCATTCAAGACTGAAAATTATGAGGTCACTGAAAATACCCGTCTGCATTTCTGATGACCTAGTATTTACGATGACGTAACGAACAGTGACGTCACAGAAGTTAGCGGGAAAAATATTACGTCATTCAAAAGTGCAAATTATGACGTCACTGAAAATACCTCTCTGCAATTCTGCTGACCTAGTACTTGCGATGACGTAACGAAAAGTGACGTCACAGAAGTTGACAGGGAAAATATGACGTCATTCAAGACTGCAAATTATGACGTCACTGAAAATACCTCTCTGCATTTCTGCTGACCTAGTTCTTGCGATGACATAACGAATAGTGACGTCACAGAAGTTGACAGGGAAAATACGACGTCATTCAAGACTGCAAATTATGCCGTCACTGAAAATACTTCTCTGCATTTCTGCTGACCTAGTACTTGCGATGACGTAACGAACAGTGACGTCACAGAAGTTGGCGTGGAAAATATGACGTCACTGAAAATACCTCTCTAAATTTCTGCTGACCAAGTACTTACGATGACGTTACGAACTGTGACGTCATAGAAGTAGGCGAGAAAAATATGACGTCACCGAAAATACCTTTCTGTATTTCTGTTGACCTTTTACTTGCGATAACGTTACGAACAAAGTCGTCACAGATTAAGTTGGCGGGAAAAAGTATAACGTCATTCAAGATTGCAAATTATGACCTCTCGGCATTTCTGCTGACCTAGTATTTGCGATGACGAAACAAACAGTGACGTCACAGAAGTTGGTGGGAAAATATGACGTTACGTGTTCAAACAAATTTAATTTCAACACTATGTATAAATTACTATGTAAAAGTGTTAACTATTTTTAAATCTGAAGCAAAACTCACTCTAAGTGCAGCGCAGGTAAGACCAGCTCGAGTGCTTCCAGCTCCAGAGGTGAACACTGATCGAGGTGTCAATTCTGTTCCCGCTCGAAGTAGCTGAGATTTTCCCGTGCCTATAAAAGATTAATTTAAAATATTTAAGTTAATAGGTAAAAGAGTAATTGTATTACAAAAACAAAACTTGTTCTTGTTCTTATCACTTGTTGCTCTCTATAATTAAAAATCAATAATAATACGTAATTACATACCTGGATCACCAACAAGCAACAAATGACATTGACCGCGAACTCTGGTGATGTGCTTGTCATCATTAAATGTGTTCTTTTTATCATCATCATTTTCTAAAGTATGGTTTGATCCCGTTATCACTGTTAAGAGTAATGCTAGCTTCACAAGGTGCAGGCCATATACCTATAATTTAATAGCTTATATATTTTTAATTGTGTAATGGGTATATGATATTCCTCTTGCCTATTTAATTCAATAAATTATACAATTGAAGTTATTGTATGCCCAACAATGTCACTCAATTACTTCAATTTAGCAGGTAAATGTTTTCTCATTACAATAATTAATACTCTTCTTTCAATTCAATTAATAGATATCATAGATTGATAGATATATCTTAGCAATATTCCAATAGTGACACATATAATTAACTAGCTGGTCCGCGCGGTTTGACCCGCGAGGCTCCTGTTGGTCGTAGCGTGATGATATATAGCCTATAACCTTCCTCGATAAAGGGGCTATCTAACACCGAAATAATTTTTCAAATCGGACCAGTAGTTCCCGAGATTAGCGCGTTCAAACAAACAAACTCTTCAGCTTTATAATATTAGTATAGATTTAGGTTTTCTTACCTGTGGACAAACAGATGCGAGTATTTGATCCCTGCCCTTTAAAGGGCAATGTTTATATTTATCCCAGAACTCGTCAAAGCAGTCCTTAACATCTGGAGCTGAGGCAATAACTTCTGATCTTTGTGCATTGCTCACTTCAATATAATTTGCATGTAATACTAATTCAACTTCGGAGCGTTTAGTCTGCGTTGATGGACGCCATCGGCGCCTAACTGTACCACTGAAAATAACGAAATAAGCATTACCTATATAAATTGTAAGTAGTTATGTTCTATTAAAAATAAGAATAGTAGATTCAGTTAGGTAACTAATAACTTTATGAATCAGTTATTTTACAGCAAATAATAGCAAAAAGTAAAACATCCCTTTATTAAAGAAAATTGTGGTGGCGCGTGAAGTGAAACTTATGACGATAGCACAGAATACATAATAGTAGCTAAACGCTACAGAACGGACACTCTCCGCCTCCCGCCAAAATTAAACACTTACCTCACCCCGCACGATCAGACATAAAATGGTCCATATTTTTCTACAGGGACGATACGTAACGAAGATTGACTGACAACATTAATCAAATTGACTTAAAGTAATTTTATTATTTTGGATTTGTGATTATCGTTTTTCGTAGAAAATGGTTAGATATTGTGCTGTTTACGGATGTATTTCATCAGAAAAACGCGAATTTTTTTTTACGCTAGTCAAAAATGTGCCAACCATAAAGCGTTAACACACACATTTGCAGTCTCTACAGTGTGACTGTCAAAACGATAATTTTGTATGGAGTGTCCGGGGTGTGACGATAGTTCTGAACATGAGGTATGGTATTTATCACTTTCAATTTCTATTTAAATTTCTGTAGTATTTTAACAATATTATTTGATCATCAGCTAATAAATAATAATTAAACTTCTTACCAAATGATAACATCATCACCTGGCTTACATGAATCTACTAAATCATCCTCTAGCACAACCCACATGGAGCCAGGAATTGTACCAATACTGAGCTTGTTCACTTGCTCCTGAAATTAAATGAAAAAAAAAATGTGTCCCTGTACTGGTGTACCTACACGTAAGAAGTGAAACTTCTTTATGACCTTTTTTTTCAAAAAACAATTTACTATGCAACTTTACAAAAATATGTCGACTCACGCGTGGTAGGGATAAGAAAAAGATGGCGCGTAACGGAAAAATGTCACGCATAACGAAAAAACAACCCCAACCCAACCCCGATAAAGAAGTTTCACTTCAATATTGTACAATATTACCAAGTGAAAGTTAAATTTATATCAGAAACAATAAAAACTATGAATACTACTCTTCAATGAGGGTTGCTTTTTATCAATAACTAGCTTACCGTCCGCGGCTTCGCCCGCTTTGTCTAAAACCTAATAAATTATATACTAAAACCTTCCTCTGGAATCACTCTATCTATTAAAAAAAACCACATCAAAATCCGTTGCGTAGTTTTAAACATTTAAGCATACAAAGGGACATAGGGACCGAGAAAGCGACTTTGTTTTATAATTATTATATAGTGATAAAGAGGATGCGAATATCATTAGTATTCCAATAAACAAAAAAAAGGTTACCATTGTTGCATGCAGCGAGAGCTTTTTCAATGAATGAATGAATGAAAATTTTAACCATTGTTAATAAGCATACAAATGAGCCTTACCTGTATTTTAATTTCTTGATAATCCTTACAATATTCTCTGGACACCATATTTACTTGTGTGAAAGTTGAACATTTACACCTACTCTCTGTGTTACCACATTTAGTGGGAGCCCTTAGGATATATCTATTTTCAAAATCTGCTTCTACCGAATTCTCATATTTACATTTCATACACACATATTTCCTTTGATACTCTAGCATTTTTGTTTGAGTCACACGTACAACTGTTCCTGAATTTATTTGAAAAATAATAGTAGTTGAACGAACCTGCATAAATGAAATTATATCAAAACCAATAAAAATTGTATATAGCTTACCATTGACCTTGAGAAAACATCCCAAATCAACATTCTTTGGAAATATTATCCGATGCAGTTCAGGACACACCGGTAATCCAAAAAACCTTGCATGGACATTTCGTTTTAGACTGCAATGCTCCAGCTTGACAATTACATTTTTATATTCTTCTTTTTCAATCAAATTTTGTTGCGCTTTAATGATATCTCTATTACAAGCAGGTAAAGTATCAATTGGACTACATAATACTTTATCACCAATATCGGGAAATGATTCAAAGAGCTTCAAAAAACTGAAAATGTAAATTTATTTATATTTACAATGTTCATTCGTGCTTAACAAAATACTTCGATTAAACATACAATACTTACTCTATATTAATACTATAGTACGCTAAATTATCATTTTCTGATAAAATATCAACACAATCTTGAATATGCGCGGAAAATAAATATTCTAAAATCATATTTTCATTTACTTATATTTTGTTAGATATTAAGTGAATGAATAAAGCGATATAATATGTTTAAAATTTTTAATTTATTATAAATAACATTTCAAATCCAATTTCTTTCAAATAAGTTTTTATTTATTTGAAAATTTGACAATGAAAACATCAAACTTGTATGAAATGCTTTTATATTTTGACGTTGGGAAGATTCTGATACAAGGCTTTTAGGTTCAATATATTTTTGTGATTTTTCACAGGATCTTTTGTATATCTAGCTTTCCGCCTGCGGCTTCGCCCGCGTTTTCAAAGAAAAACCCGCAACGTTCCCGTTCCCGTGGGATTTCCTGGATAAAACCTAGCCTATGTTGCTCAGTGAAGCTTTCTAATTGTGAAATATTTCTTTTATATATACAGGGTGTAATCGTTAATTGTGCACAGGCAATTATTCCGTAACTATTACAGATATCAAAAAACTTTAAACTGATATCGAAAGTATCTAACCTAATGAGTAAAATGGCCATAATAAATTTTTAAAAATAAAACGAGAAATATCTAAAAAATAACTTGAAACCCTCCCATACATTTAGTATGAGATACGAATATCCCATGTACATGGGTTGATCCAAAAGTAATGATAATCAATATTAAACAAGGTCATTACTGTTATAATAATTATGTAGTTCTCTAGATAGTCTTCTAACTAGAAAATATACTTCAATATTTTTTTTCCTAAACTTAAAAAAAAACTGACTTCATCCACAAAAACCCCTCACTTCGCTGTCGTCTTAAAATAATTTATTGCTAATAAAGTGTTTCTTGTGCCGAGGAAAGAGATAAAAGTAAATAGGAGCTAGATCTAAAAAATAGGGTAGGTGTTCAAGCATTTGGAATGCCGATTTTTGAATGGCAGCCATCGCAACTGACGCTTTGTGATCTGGTGCGTTGTCTTATGAAACAGCGTTCAGGTCCGCAGTTTGCCATGTCTCTTTTCCTTACTAACCTACCGCAATCTTTTAATTTGGTCTGTTTAGTAAGAGCCCAATAAAGTGGCTACCTTTTTAAAATATTCCACCATAATTATTCCTTCAGCGTCCCAAAAAACTAGGTACCGCTTTAATCTAACCTACTGATTTTCACTTTGAATTTCTTCATCGTCACTTTGGAAGATCGCATCCAGGACATTGATTGTTTTTTGGTTTCAGCATAAACATGGTGAACTCGGGTAACGTCCATGATCACAAAACGTGACAAAAAATTATCCTGATATCATTAAAAATTTAGAAATTTACCCTCTACATGTCGAATCGTTGTTTCTTCTTTTCGTCGGGAAACATTCTGGCACGCACGGTTCACATTCAAATTAATGTAAATAATTGGAAACGTGGCCTGTTGATATGATTTTTTTGTGATTACTTAGTGAATACATGAGCAAGCAAAAAACATTTATTTTATATTTTTATGTGCACAGGAAATACCCAATTATCATTACTTTTGGATCAACCTAGTACATTTAATATGAAAGATTTTAGCTTTTTCTTTCTTTTTTTGGTTTTCTGCTTTAATTACTTCGCAAATTTAAAGGGAAGTTCATTTAGAAACTATAAATAGAGCTCCTCATTGTATTTTACAATGAGGACATCACTTCGAAAATCTGCTATGAATATAAAATGTATGGGAAATAAAATGTATGGGAGCGTTTAATGTAACATTTTTGGATATTTCTCGTTTTATTTTTAAAAATTTATTATGGCCATTTTACTCATTAGGTTAGAAGTTATAGTACTTTCGATATCAGTTTAAAGTTTTTTGGTATCTGCAATAGTTACGGAATAATCGCTTGTGCACACTTAACGATTACACCCTGTAAGTATATCACTGTGTTTATCACTATAAATGGTACACTGTACATGTACAATGATTATATTTTATATTATGAATACGTTTTATGCACAGTTTTATGGCATTCAAATGCTTTATAAATATAAATTTATAAAGAATAGTAAAAATATGTATGTAGTTAGTTAAAATTTTTCTTATTCATTTAGAAATCATTAATTTACTTACCGCTTACATAGAGGGGTACCGCCAACCTCCGGGAAGTTGGCACCGCACTTTGAAGTTAGAAAAATTTTAAAGGTTGTTCCAGGTTGTTCTAGGTTTGTTCTACATTGTTCCAGAATTTCATACAGCTGAGATTAATACTTTTCGAGAAAAGTCAAAAAACCCGATTTTTGAGCTGGCACCGCACTTTTTAGATATCGCGATTCTGGTGGTTGTTCCAGGTTGTTCTAGGTTTGTTCTATATTGTTCCAAAATATCGCGTCCGAAAAAAATTTATTTTCCACAAAATTCGTAAAAAACCAAAAAGAAGTTGGCACCGCACTTTGAAGTTAGAAAAATTTTAAAGGTTGTTCCAGGTTGTTCTAGGTTTGTTCTATATTGTTCCAAAATATCGCGCCCGAAAAAACTTTATTTTCCACAAAATTCGCAAAATACCAAAAAGAAGTTGGCACCGCACTTTGAAGTTAGAAAAATTTTAAAGGTTGTTCCAGGTTGTTCTAGGTTTGTTCTACATTGTTCCAAAATATCGCGTCCGAAAAAAATTTATTTTCCACAAAATTCGCAAAAAACCAAAAAGTAGTTGACCTCCAGGAAGTTGGCACCACACTTTGAAGTTAGAAAAATTTTAAAGGTTCTTCCAGGTTGTTCTAGGTTTGTTCTATATTGTTCCAAAATATCGCGTCCGAAAAAAAATTATTTTCCACAAAATTCGTAAAAAACCAAAAAGAAGTTGGCACCGCACTTTGAAGTTAGAAAAATTTTAAAGGTTGTTCCAGGTTGTTCTAGGTTTGTTCTATATTGTTCCAAAATATCGCGTCCGAAAAAAAATTATTTTCCACAAAATTCGTAAAAAACCACCTCCGGGAAGTTGGCACCGCACTTTGAAGTTAGAAAATTTTTAAAGGTTGTTCCAGGTTGTTCTAGGTTTGTTCTACATTGTTCCAAAATATCGCGTCCCAAAAAAATTTATTTTCCACAAAATTCGCAAAAAACCAAAAAGAAGTTGGCACCGCACTTTGAAGTTAGAAAAATTTTAAAGGTTGTTCCAGGTTGTTCTAGGTTTGTTCTATATTGTTCCAAAATATCGCGTCCGAAAAAAAAATATTTTCCACAAAATTCGCAAAAAACCAAAAAGAAGTTGGCACCGCACTTTGAAGTTAGAAAAATTTTAAAGGTTGTTCCAGGTTGTTCTAGGTTTATTTTTCATAGAAAGATAGTTATTTGAATTTCGAAAACATTCTTACACGTTTCTGTAGGGTATATAATATAGTATTTATCAAATTTATTCATTAGGTATTTATTAACTTAATAGTAATTAACTTTGACATGGTATCTTATTATAACTTTATATTTTGAGTTTTCAAAGCGGTAAAAAGTTCTTTTCAGAACTACTTACACATTATTTTATTCATCTTATTGTTTCTTCACAACACATTTTCCGGTTTCACTTACTTTTGCTATTAATTAACATTATTTATTTTTCATAGAAAGATAGTTATTTCGATAACACTTCAAAGTGTGGTGTCTATAGAACAACTCAGAACAACCGCCAGAATCGTGATATCTTAAAAGTGCGGTGCCGCAGATATTTTTTTTTTGAAATTAGTGAAAAATAATTTTTTTTCGGACGCGATACTTTGGAAAAATATAGAACAAACCTAGAACAACCTGGAACAACCTTTAAAATTTTTCTAACTTCAAAGTGCGGTGCCAACTTCTTTTTGGTTTTTTAAGAATTTTGTGGAAAATAATTTTTTTTCGGACGCGATATTTTGGAACAATATAGAACAAACCTAGAACAACCTGGAACAACCTTTAAAATTTTTCTAACTTCAAAGTGTGGTGCCAACTTCCCGGAGGTCAACTACTTTTTGGTTTTTTGCGAATTTTGTGGAAAATAAATTTTTTTCGGACGCGATATTTTGGAACAATGTAGAACAAACCTAGAACAACCTGGAACAACCTTTAAAATTTTTCTAACTTCAAAGTGCGGTGCCAACTTCTTTTTGGTTTTTTGCGAATTTTGTGGAAAATAAATTTTTTTCGGGCGCCATATTTTGGAACAATATAGAACAAACCTAGAACAACCTGGAACAACCTTTAAAATTTTTCTTACTTCAAAGTGCGGTGCCAACTTTTTTTTGGTTTTTTACGAATTTTGTGGAAAATAAATTTTTTTCGGACGCGATATTTTGGAACAATATAGAACAAACCTAGAACAACCTGGAACAACCGCCAGAATCGCGATATCTAAAAAGTGCGGTGCCAGCTCAAAAATCGGGTTTTTTGACTTTTCTCGAAAAGTTTTAATCTCAGCTGTATGAAATTCTGGAACAATGTAGAACAAACCTAGAACAACCTGGAACAACCTTTAAAATTTTTCTAACTTCAAAGTGCGGTGCCAACTTCCCGGAGGTGTACCGCCACCCACAGCGCTAATGGTAGCTGAAGACCCAAAATGTGACAAAGGCTACTTTTTATCCAGGAAATCCCACAGAAGGGGAACTATACGGGTTTTTCTTTGAACACGAAGGCGAAGCCGCAGGCGGATAATATCCATACTAATATTATAAATGCGAAAGTAACTCTGTCTGTCTGTTACTCAATCACGCCTTAACTACTGAACCAATTTGCGTGAAATTTGGTATAGTGATATTTTGATACCCGAGAAAGGACATAGGATAGGTTTTATCCCGGAAATCCCACGGGAACGGGAACTATGCGGGTTTTTCGTTGACTGCGCGGGCGATGCCGCGGGTGGAAAGCTAGTCTAGTATAAAGGTCGATTCACACATATCAGTGAGCCCACAGTTCCGGCACAGTACCGCATCAGTGATAATTATTCTTTCAAATATTCTCTATGGAGGTATTCACACTTGTCAGTATCAGTGTCGTCTCAGTACCGTCAGTGTCAGTGCCGGCACCGGCCATCACGGACGTGATCGGCGATGACGATATTTTATCACGGATCACTGACGCCGCCATCAAAACAATCGACGTCAACGCTAGTCTGAAGGGAACGTCGTGTGTAAGGAACTGTACTGTGCCTGATATGTGTGAATTGAAGCACTGACACACCACTGTAGCACGGATACGGAACTGTGGGTTCACTGATATGTGTGAATCGACCTTTATAAATATTATTATATTGTCCTTTATAAATATTTTTTTATTTGTAATTAAGTTATTATAAAAAATCATTAAAATCTGTTCAGCCGTTCTTGAGTTACAAGTTGTATCTAAATAATCTGAGGTTGTATTTTGATAAAACTTCACTAATACTTAACTTTTTAATATAGTAAAGTTTAGATTATCTATAACTTGCTTTATGCTGCGTTATCCTTTGTTAACGAAATGAATCCAATGTTATGTCCCTTCTCAGGTCTCAAACTATATTTGTATCAAATTTCATCGGAATTGGTTCAGTAGTTTTAGACTATTGACCATGAAGAAGAGGCATACATATAGACCGAGAGAAGTTACATTTGCGTCTAACATATTAAGTAGGGATTATAAAGTTTAAGAAAATTAATATTAATAAAACAACAGATACAAAAAGAAAGATTTATTTTATCTTAGTATATTCAACACAACGAGATGGGTCCGTCGGGAAGTACTCTTGACACTTCGTCATTAGCCTTTTCAATGCTTGTATATATTTCCTTTGCGTTTCGTCATTCATTACGTGCGCTACGTTTTTGGAGAAAATCTTTTCTCGACCTGTACGAGCGTGAATACCAACCATAGTCACACCGATGGGCCAAGGGGCATTGCCAATAGCCATTTGGAGATATGCATCACTCGCCTGAAAACAATAGTAGAATAATAGATCTCAATTATTTAACTTGTTACATCTTTATGATCTATATAATAAAAATGAATCGCCAAATTTGATGCTATGCGCAAATATCGAGAACAACTGAACCAATTTTATAATATTCCTTGAAGTATGAAGATGGTACTTATGGCGTGAAAACATAAACATGTAGCACGGGAGATGCCAGGGTGGAGTTTAAAATAATACAAATATTAATCTTTCAGTTTGTACTTGATATTTTATATTTAAAATATGCAAAAAATAAAATACCATTATATAGTTCCTTTCTAATAGATGCTTGGTGATTTCCATTAAACTGTCACAAATGTCTTCCGGTAAATTTTTCTTTTTCAGCTTGCGCATTAATGGCTTTAAATATACTTGTGTCTGTGTGTATGTTGCTCTGGCCATTTTGTGTTTGGTTGATG
Source organism: Colias croceus (assembly GCF_905220415.1). NCBI lineage: Eukaryota > Metazoa > Arthropoda > Insecta > Lepidoptera > Pieridae > Colias > Colias croceus. The sequence continues at coordinate 6,809,918 of NC_059546.1, forward strand.
TTTTTTCAGCAGCAGTAGCAGAGTTGAGCTGTTGTCCCCATATATTTAATAAAAACTGCAAAATTTGTTAAGGTAGTAGTAATGTAGTAAGTAATGATTTATATTAATAGTTTAATATAAATCATTAAAATTTGTAACAATTTATTGATGTATGTATTCCCAAATTGTATCTATGTTAAAATTACAAGTTACAACTAAGAATAACATTATCTAGTTTCATCAAGTGTGCATGTTATTTAAATTACAGTCATTTGAAATACATTACAACAAATTAACATCAAAATGAAAACGGTATATACATAGTTAGCAAGCACAAAATTAAAGGTAGAACTAAACTGTGCTTTTAAAAGAGAGTAATAAAAAGTAAAAAGAAATATCGTCTTACTTGTAGCAAAATCATTATGACATTCATATCATGGTTTCTGTCACCTTGTCCCATTGTTTTGGCCATCTCCTGTATTGTTTCATAGGTAATAGAATCATCTAGATCATCTTCCTTGTGTGCCTTTTCACCATCAGACTGTAGTCAGTTGAAAAAAAAAAATTTTAAATTGTAAAATCTTAATCTTAATATATATAAATCTCGTGTCACAATGTTTGTCCTCAATGGACTCCTAAACCACTTAACCGATTATAATAAAATTCGCACACCATGTGTAGTTTGATCCAGCTTGAGAGATAGGATAGGTTTTATCCCGGAAATCCCTCGGGAACGGGAACTATGCGGGCTTTCCTTTGAAAATGCGGGCGAAGCCGCGGGCGGAAAGCTAGTAATTTTATAGATATGTAGATAATAGGATTAAAAGTAGAAAATGAATTAAAAATGTTTAAGCAATATTACTAACCTGTGTGCCCAGTGCAAGAATCTCATTTAAATATGCCTCATCCACTTTGTCCATAGCCTCTTGGAAATCATTTCTGAACCCCTGAAATAATTATTCTCACAACATAAATAAAATTTAAAAAGTTCTCTTGATATTATTGTAAAGGAGACACTTCTTATTCCTGTGAAATAAGTTGACATGTTGTGTATTTACTATTTATTAATTATTAATAATTATTTCTTACCTTATTTGCTTCTGGTTCCTGAATCTCAATCCTTCGCAACCTCTTGAAAGATTGTACTTCCATTTCACCAAACAAAGTTATAGGATGTCCGCGTTCCCTTAACCTCTTTATAACCTCTGCTCTTGGCAATGCAGCATTTTCACTTTGTTGTGTTTCAGCCTCCTGGGTCTTTACTGAAATTTAAAAAAATCAAGTGTTCAAGCTATTTGAAAAAACCATATTTTAGTAAAGGACAAACAACACTACTCATTTTGTTGTACCTTTTACAGATTCTACTACTTTATTATCATCTTCATCGTTTTTCTGTGGGCCATACTTTTTCATATACTCTTCCTGTTCTTTTGCTAGAAGATCACCGCGTTTGAAGTACTTTTTTGAATTGTTCTAAAATAAAAATAAGCAATTACAATCATTACGGTACCAATAGCATACAATGTTTATTAATAATAATGTGTGGAACACTCAATCCTTACCAAAATATTTTTCTCTTCCAAGAGTTTTCTCTTACGTTCTATCTCTGCTTTTAATACGTTCATTTTTATTTATTTATATATTTTTAATGAAAAGATACATCAGGATGCAACAATCCTCAAACACAAACGTAAACAAAGTTCAAAAAGCGTTACTCTCTCCGTCTCCAAAGAAATGTTATTATTTTTTTTATTTAATTTATGAAGAATATTTTTTATAGATAAACATCAGCACATAATCGGGTTATTGACCTAAGAAACTGAAATGTAATTTTTGATTTTTAAACATCTCTAACATAATATTTGTTAGCAAATGCCCAAAATAGTGCCAAAATAATACATAACGTGTGACAGATAATATGACTTTGAAGTTCACAGATTAAGTTGAAGTTTGAAATAGAAATTAGAAGCTTGCACCACAGTATTACAATATTAGGAAATATGGTAATACTGTGCTTGCACTCTCAACAGCTCTGCCATGCTGCTATCAAGTGACTTTACAATATCGATACAAGTCCTTCAGTCGCAATCTTAAAGCACACCCCGGACACTCCAGTTTTGACAGTCACACTGTAGAGACTGCAAATGTGTGTGTAAACTCTTTATGGTTGGCACATTTGTGACTAGCGTAAAAAAAATTCGCGTTTTTCTGATGAGATACATCCGTAAACAGCACAATATCTAACCATTTTCTACGAAAAACGATAATCACAAATCCAAAATAATAAAATTGCTTTAAGTCAATTTGATTAAGGTGGATGTTCCGACCGTCCCTCCATACATTTTTGATTACCTCTAAACACTTAACACAGACACTATTTCTTTAAAACTAATCATTTTATCACTTCTCTATAATGAAATGTGTGCGCGTTCGACCTTTTTAATCAATAATTTACAATATTTACTTAGAAAAACAACAGTAAAATACCGGAAAAATTTGACACTTCTACAGTAGTGTGCGTGACTTTTGCCAAGCGAAACACGACATAAAGCACGACATCTAGCGCATAGACTATATACTTATTACAGATCTAGCGCGTCAATGTCTAAACGAAAGGCGATGTTTAGACATAAGACGCGCTAGATGTCGTGCATTCGCGTTCGTTATCTTATATACATAATGAGCATAATTCTAATAAATCAAAGTTCTATGTAAAAATTGAGTAATTTCATTTCCAATCGTTCAAAGAAAATAACAATAAAATAAAATAAAACTAATGACCTTAGAAACTATGTTTTTTTTTGTAAACAATTTATTACTCATTATTGTTCGTCCGTCGTAGGTCTGTAAACTGTATTGTACACTGAAGGTAAATGGTACTGTAGGTACTTTAGTTCGGCGTCGTCGTCGGCTTGATATAAATTACATTCTTGATTTCATTGACACGCGCTATGATTTGCGCGCGGAATTTCTTGTGTTGTGAATTTATTTTTGTATGCTATGCATTTTAATTGATTCAAATTGCAATGTTTCTCTAGTATGCATTTGAGACTATATTGTAAATTGTAATAATTGATCGTGGGTATAGTAATTAATTATTCTAATAACGCAATTAGTAATATATGTATTTTCGGTGGGATTCAAAACAAAAAATTGGCCCGTGATTTTTATGAAATTTCACCACATTGCAAATCACATCAATCATAGTTCATACACATGTATGACGAAAGTGATTAGTATTGTGGCTAACATTGACTCATCAGTTCATCACTGAAACCAGTGATAAATCAGTACCTATATCATATTGTGTTTGAATATTTTTAAACAATGATATAAGTATACAATTATTATAAATCGGTAAACTATCAAAGTAATCACAAACTTGCAAACATTGGTAAAATGTCCAGTAGTTTATGAGCCTATTCATTACAATCAAACAAACAAACAAAGTTTTCCTCTTTATAATATTAGTGTAGACAAACACTATGAATACGATCACGAATGCAAATTCGGGGATTTTCTAATTATTGCTAAATAATAATTGAATTCGTTTTGAAATACTCTATAATTTTTAGTGTATAAATATTAAATAGACATTTATAATGTGGTGCTCATTTTTTTTGTACTGCTAACGCTATTGTAGGTACCTATTTTCGTTGTTTTATTTCAAGTGAACACGGCCATACAATTTTGTCACGAGCCGCCTATGATTGTAGGTTCTTTTGTTAGGCTCCTTCGTCGTCCGCGTCGCGTCCGCGTCGGCTCGAAAGTTCTTGATTTCATTGTCACGCGCTATGATTTGCGCGCGGATTTTCTTGTGTTGTGAATTTATTTTTGTATTATTATTATTTTTTATTTTTTTTTTATTTTATTGATTCAAATAAAATATTTCACTAGTATGCATTTGAAACTATATTGTATTATGTATAATTTATCGTAGGTATAGTTATTCTTATAACGCAGTTATATTTTCGGTGGGACAATTTGACCCGTGATTTTTCTGAAATATCACCACGTTGCAAATCACATCAATCATACACATAACACACGTATGACGAAAGTATAGTGGCTAACATTGACTCATCAGTTCATCACTGAAACCAGTGATAAATCAGTATATCATATTTTATTGTGTTTGAATATTTTTTAAACAACGATATATACAATATTATTATAAATCGGTAAACTACCAAAGTACTTCCGAATTTTCAGACAGACAAACAAGTAGTTTGAACACGCAGTTTTCTTATACTAGTAGCAAAAATCAAAACCATAATATTATGTTTACCTACTATATTTTACTAAAAGTCGAGTGCGTCGAAATCGTAAATAATAATATAATGTTTTTCACCTTCCTGGTTATTTTCCCATAGTAAATAGTGTTTTAGGTTTGTTGTTGTAGGTAGGAATAATAATAATTATTCTTACTTGTTGGTTATGAAATGTATATTGAAATAATTTACTTTTACAAATCATTAGTGATATTAGTTTTGAGTGAAAATGCTTGGATCAGCATAATATTATATGGTACTTCAAATACATGTTTTGATAAAAAAACAATAGTGTAATAAAATAAAACTGCGTTTTATTGTAATCAATGTTGACAGTTTTAAATTCCAAAATTATTGATCAATAAAATAGTTTACACCAACAAATATAACTTTTATTTTTATAACCATCGTTCATAATATAAACCGTAGCAGGTGGCGTTTTGAAGTTCTGTCTACTCATACAGAAAAATGGAAAACTTGTTTTTTTTGTAAACAATTTATTACTCATTATTGTTGTTTGGCTGTGTGTTTGGCAACTCGAAGCGTGGTCGTCCGTCGTAGGTACTTTTGTTCGGCGTCGCGTCGTCGCTCGTCCGCGTCGGCTTGATATAAAACATTCTTGATTTCATTGACACGCGCTATGATTTGCGCGCGGAATTTCTTGTGTTGTGAATTTATTTTTGTATGCTATGCATTTTAATTGAATCAAATTGCAATATTTCTCTAGTATGCATTTGAGACTATATTGTAATAATTGATCGTGGGTAGGTATAGTAATTAATTATTCTAATAACGCAATTATATTTTCGGTGGGATTCAAAACAAAAAATTGGCCCGTGATTTTTATGAAATTTCACCACATTGCAAATTATATATTATACAATTACAATTACAATTATTATAAATCGGTAAACTATCAAAGTAATCACAAACTTGCAAAATATGCTTTTCCGAATTTTCAGACAGACACACAATTTTATTAGTTTGTTTTAGCAAAGTAGGTACCTATACTTATACGCTTACGTCGCGCGTCGCGTCGCGTCGTCGAAAACGGTGCGCCCAGAAACAAACATACCTACCTAATTCAGTTACAATCCTTTTTTTGTTCCGTAATATATTGTATTCTAATACGATTTTTTTTATTCGTCGGCCAGTTCTACTAGGTATAAAAAGATAAAATTGAAATATAATTATTGTAGCGACAGCCATATGTTACTATGTTTTCGTAAATATGTTTTTCACCTTCCTGGTTATTTTCACATAATCTTATATATATATATAAATGAATCGCAAAATGTGTTGGTAAGCGCATAACTCGAGAACGGCTGAACCGATTTCGATAATTCTTTTTTTATTATATTCCTTGAAGTACGAGGATGGTTCTTATGTAGAGAAAACGTAAACATGTACCACGGGCGAAGCCGGGGCGGACCGCTAGTCTAATATAAAAATGAATCGCAAAATGTGTTGGTAAGCGCATAACTCGAGAACGGCTGAACCGATTTCGATAATTCTTTTTTTATTATATTCCTTGAAGTACGAGGATGGTTGTTACTTCTTATGGAGAGAAAACGTAAACATGTACCACGGGCGAAGCCGGGGCGGACCGCTAGTAAATAATAAAATAATAAATAGTGTATTAGATTTGTTATTGTATCTTGTATACCTACGAATAATTATTCTTACGTCTTGTTGGGAAATGTTCAAATACCTACCTATTGAAATAATTTACTGTTACAAATCATTAGTGTTATTAGGTAGTTTTGAGTGAATAGGCATGGATCAGAAATAAAGAATATAATATGCTACTAACTACTCAAATACATACACGCCAAACTTGTTTTACATTCACGCCATCTAGAGTTCAATCTTTATCATTTTTGTATGTACGTCTGTGTGTGTAAACGACCCTGTATGCAATGACAGATGTTAAAACGCATGGTTTTACCGAATTGGGTGGATTTTAAGGCAATGATATGACATATTTAAATAAAATATAATATTCAGTAATCGCCATGACTATTGACCTTAATCTTTTCCAATTACGCAAAAACTCAAATAAACTAGAAATGTAGAATTCAGCGCCATCTAGCGGGACATTGGCTGGGAACAGATCGTAGCAATCACCTTAATGTTGTCAATCTTCGTTGCGTTTCGTCCAAGAAGCTTATATCCTCTAATACACTGGAGATCGCACTATGACCATTAACTTGAAACAAGAAACTATGACATTCAATGACGTCAGTCATGTTATTTGTCTCTTTCTGTCGAGTGACCACGCTGGTTTGTAAATTCAGGATTTTTCAAAATAGAAAAAACTAAAAATCATGGTCTATAAATAATAACGACATATATTTTTAACAGTATTTATATTATAATATTATGGTCATACTTTATAGGTAGGTACATACAATTTTAATTGGTATAGAATGATAGTTATAAATAACTTTTGGCTACAAAGCTTGGATATGAACCGATATATAGCATTAACATCCTTTGTAAATAGAGGAAAGTTGTGTTTTGCATCAGATGCTGTTTACCAAATTGTTAGCTACTCAGATCTTCTTTTTAAACGCGTTGCTTCGACGGGTCAATTTCAAGCCAGAATCATCAAAGAAAAACTGTTTATAGCAGCCTTGCACAAATTTCAGCTAACTTTACAAAGTTTGTTTTTCAAAAGGTATTTTTTTCTGGGTCGTAATCCTCAGTAACCTTGATGGGCACATATATTTCTTTTTATTTTACTTTTTGGAAAGCTGAAATACGTAAAACAAAAAAATATGAGGTAAGTTAAAAAAGTATAAATTTCAATGTAAAAACGAACAATCTTATAACTACATGTGAGTGCAATACCGATGTCATGTGTTGTTTCATTACTAGTAACAATCTTTAAAATGGTGTTCTAAATTTTCATCATAATATTGTTATTACAATATATTCTCTTCGCTATCCATAAAAACTCGTCATCATGGTTACCTTACTTGTTAAATCTATTTATTGAAAACTTGTTGAAAAATGATAAAGTATTAGGGAAATAACAAATTTAACATGACTGCTTACTAAAATGATGCTAAATTAGACAATTTTTGCCATTGAAATGATTCTAAACAGGTAAATGCAGGAGTATTGAGGAATATTGTAAATAACGTAAATATACACTTGCCTGTGAAATTCTATGCCAGAATTTGGTGTCCAAACACTTCTGCAATTTTGCACAATACAATGCATTCTTTATATTCGGAAAATATTCATTAAATAAGCAACAATATTAACTTAAATATTCGAAGCGACGCAATTTTTTTGACACACATGCCATATTGACAAAGTGAGAGTTGCTACAATTTTATTATGGTGACTACCCATAATCAGGGAGTATCGCTTTTTAATAATTGGTTCAGATACTTAGTTTATTTAGCATAAATAATAATTGTCTCATCCAACAATGCTTCTGATTGACGTTGTTGGCAATTTATCAACAAACTCATGTACAAAAACTAACCTTTTGCACAGAATATTACAGCATACATAGTAGCCTTGGGAAAACTTCGTATTAACAGTGGCAATACCAAGTTAGGTGTGAAAGTGATAAAAAACATGAACTGGGCAATATTTTCTTGTTACACGTCAATGTTCATACCGAAATCTCCAGTGTATTAGATATAAGCTTCTTGGTTTCGTCTAAAGACCATAGAGGAAGGATGTATAACTGAGATAGAGTGGCTACTCTGTGGTAATAAGTGCATGTATGGAACGTGCTGCCATCTGCAACTTTGTAGGATAACTAATGCTTTAAAGGGGTATATATATATATAGCTATGCAGTATGCATATCGACATTTAGCACATATGGAGCGAAAGTATATTTACAAAAATATTACTAACACCAAGAAAAGCGTCGTATTCGTGACAACACTCTTTTTGTGGCGTTAGTAATATTTTTGTAAACATACTCTCACTCCATAAGTTGCCTTGTAAGTTGAGTAAATAATAAATAAGTAATGAGGGCAACCAAGGGTGAGAATAAAAAACAATTTCTTTAGCGGTATTCACGTTTATTAAATTGAAATTGAGATTTATATACTATACAATTGCTAAAACCTCTAAAATCTCTAATAAGTATTTATTTAATTTATTTTTAAATCCTGGAAGAGGAACCCCTTGCAAGTCTTTTGGGATTTTATTAAATATCTGAATACATATATAAGGAACATTTTTTTTGTACAAAGTTAATTTAGGCCTCGGTAAAAACAAATTGTTTGGATATCTTGTTAATTTTCCAATTTCTTTATTAGTTTTAAAATATTGAGGATGTTTTTTTATGAAAATACAAATTTCTTTGATATAAATACATGCAAGAGGCAGGATTCTCAAGTTTTTAAAAAGTTCTAAGCTTCTAGCGTGTTTTCTCCTCCGTTGAAAACTCATGATCACAACGTTCACAACAGTTAACAACAATAAAACAAGTAACAAAATAACAAAACAAAACTTAACCAAAACAAAAACTTAAAAGATAACCAGATATATTTAACAAAAACAAATGAGATAACCATAGAGTACATTATTACAAACGGAGATAACCTCGAAATCGCATCAACGTCCGTCCGAAAGTTGAAAACTATGGTTGACAATGACAGTCGCACATCATTACAAGATGGCGGCTTTTTTTTTAATTTTAGTTATACCACTCATCGCCCGCGTCGCTGTCGTCTATGCGTTTACACGTTTACATGACAGTTTTGAGTGTGCCCCCCCTGCTAAAGACGTCGTTGGTATCGTCCTTGCGGGGAAATGGGTACCATAACATGTCTGATCGTGCGGGGTGAGGTAAGTGTTTAATTTTGGCGGGAGGCGGAGAGTGTCCGTTCTGTAGCGTTTAGCTACTATTATGTACATTATATTCTGTGCTTAAAGTCTGTCAAGTGACAACAGCTGTCAGTTGCCAGTATCATAGATAATTCGGATAATTCTAATTAACCCAAATTTAACCACATATTTTACATTTTACCATATTTAACATACCTATCATCTAGAATATAATTATATTTAAGTAACAAACATTCATTAAACAAGCAATAAGCATTAGCAAGCTTGTGTTATTTATTTCATAGTTTTTTATTTTTATTGATTTTATCTTAGGATTTTATTATCCTGTCTGCTCAGTTACTTTGTACTAATAGATATTATTTCTACTCTGATTTCTACCTACTTTGCAAGATAAATTTCATTTCTTGTAGCATAATAAGGACTCTTCATATTATGTTGTAGATAGATCAGAGATCATGTCAAGAAATTAAATTGCCATACATTTTTAGAGGGTCGATCCATTGTGCTCATAAATGATTCGTGGTCTACAATAATATGGATTTTAGTCATCGAGATATATGTACATTTTAGTAGATCAATAATTATTTTAGTTCACAAAAAATAAAATGTTTAGGTATTTAAATTATTTATAATCTAACTAGTATCTTCCAGTAATCTCTTGATATCGATCTACCGAATAGAACTACGATAAAAGAAATAAAGATCTAATCATTAATTATGTGCTACTTCAATATTAAAACTAAGATAAATGCAGTATTTGTGTGTTTATTGCCCTGCTATAAATACATATTACCTGTGATATTACCTATAATGATTAACATTTGGATAATTTTGATTTATTTATTTCAAATAAAAGGTTGCATTGATAAGCTTTGATAGATTGAAAATAAAATATCTAATAACAATTTTTATAGTTACCTTTAATTTTAAAACAATATATTTAGATATCTTCGTTCTGGGCGATTCAAGAATAGTGGGTGGCGACAATGTTGAACCAGGGTTTGGAAAATTTCACGCTTCTTTACAAAACTTAGACGGCCATCATGTTTGTGGTGGAGCAGTTATTTCACACAGGCACGTTGTTACTGCAGCACATTGTTTGGTCGGGTAAGTTTAGCAAAGGTTTTTTGAAGTGAAAACTTCTTTAGCGGCGTTGGGTATTAAATCTTAAACTCGCGTCAGGACACGTGACCTGATCGAAAAAGCGTAAGACGGATGGATATCAAACATTAATCAAGTTTTCACTTCTGCCGGTACTCCCGGAATGCAACCCGTCTTTTTTATTTGTAAGTGAACCTGAGCACCTTTTTTGTGTTAACAGTAAAGACACTCAACTTTCAGCTACCGTTAATTTTTAAAAAGTATTTAACTTTTTCGCGATGTTGATTTTACGTGGTCGTAGTTGGTTCGTTTTAATCAAAGGTTTAGGCCAAAAATAGGCCTTAACCTTAGATTAAAACAAACCTTTTTGTTTTAATTTAAGGCCTTAACTATTTTTTGTAGGTCCCAAAATAGGCTATCCTAGCACAAAAACGTTTGCCAGCATATTATGTTACTAATGGGAGTGAATAAATGGTCAAAATGAATTATTGGTTACAGAATAATATTGTGGTTGTGCGAATATAATTCGAAATTTCATTTTAAGGGCCCATCCACGTTTTATAAAAGTTGTAGTTGGTACTGAGAATTTGGATATTGGTGGGCTTCAGTACGATGTACGGGCGATTTATATACACGAGAACTACAACACCTCGCTTCGATTACATGACATCGCAGTTTTAAAAGTATCCGGATTGTTTGATCTTCAACGTGTTGATATGATACGAATGGACCGTGATGAATTACAAGAAAATGATATTGTAATTGTAACTGGGTTTGGTGCTGATGAGGTTAGTTTTTTTTTTTAATATTTTATATCTAAGCGGGTAGTTTTGCTTTAGACAATCTTTATCTAAGCGTGATAATTTGTTCTATAGGTAGGTATTATACGAATGCATGAGAGAAATAATAGCAAAAGCAAAATACTATGTACACATGATTCGTTTTGTTCGTGATTATAGACGAGCTTCATGATTAATTGGAGGAAAGTACTTAACTAGATGAATTTTGTACATATTAATTATACCTACATAGATAATTAAAATCGTATGATGCTTGAGTAATAAGTAACTACGGAAACTATTTTAATTGTTACATTGAGTATTAAATTGAATGGCAAATTTCACTTACATTTTTTATTTCAGCCAAAAGGTTCATCCAGTCGTAAAATGCAAAAATTGCAACTACCCGTTTTTAATCAAAAAACGTGCAGATTTGCTATGCGGTATGCTAGAAAAGTCTTCGATACTATGTTTTGTACCTTTACAAGAATTGGAGAGGGCACCTGTCATGTACGTATATTCATAAATCTTATTAGCAATAGCTGCAGTAATCTAATACAGAAACAATATTATGTATATACCTACAGATAAAAATGCTCAGTAGGTGTGTGGAAATACTTATTTTATTGTTCAATTTCAGGGAGATTCGGGTGGCCCATTAATAAAAAACAATAAATTAGTCGGTTTGGTATCTTGGGGTATACCATGTGGAAGTGGATTTCCGGATGTCCATACTCGTATTAATTTCTATATTGAGTGGATTGAGGGTACTTTGGAAAAATCTATAAAGAAATGTTGTCGCAACGAACTGTAGTATTATTGTCATAGTATAGATCATACATAATATTATGACGTGTAATATAGCCGCGCCAGACATACCTATACACCTACAATAATTTATAACAGTTTAGGTACGAAAAAATGCAAAGCTTGGTGTTGGTAATTTGGCAAGAAATCTACATTTACAATGATATGTAAAAGTATATAAAAATGTAGCATTTAAATATTAAGTACCTATAATAAAAAATCAAATGATATGTAGGTACATGTTTATTCCTTTACTAATTTTAAGATCTAAATAAAAATTATTCATAACTAACTAATAACTTCGTTATTTTTTTGTCATAAATTTTCCTCTAATAGGTATTATAAATTTACTGCTACCCTTTTTTCTTGCTACTTTTAAATAGTTTAATCTTCTCAAAACATATCTGAAAACGGAAAAAATATACTTAAGCAATAAATATGATACCTATAGTTAAAATAATTATATTATTGATAGAAAGCCGTACATTATATTTTGGCAAATATCCGTTCATTTCCATTAAAACAGCCATCACTGGTCTACCATGAGCACATTGGAATGGAGTTTTGCATCTTGCTAATGATTCCAATAATTCAACGCAATTTTGTTTCGATAACTTATCTCCAAACATGATCGCATATCGACAAGCCTGAAAGTAAAAACAGGGTAAATTATAAGTAAAAAGTGTTGATGTATTATTTGCGCCTCCAGAGTGGCACGTCAATGTGGCAAATAATAATTATTAGTCACAATTTAATACAGTTGTCTCTTTTTAGCTTACGATAATTGAATAATTCCATCTTACTTTGAAGTCTAATCGTGTGTGCGTAGTGAGCAGTTTTTGAAGATGAAATGTTGTGTTGGTAACCTATCTACAACTTTTTACTTATAATATGCATCATTGCCGATATTTCTTTTTTTTGGAAATCTACGTAGCACAACGCCTAGTTACCTACTTTTAAAAAATATCAGAAGTATGCTCACCTCACTAAAAACAAGGTTCATAATAGTTTGAGGGTATAGAGGTATATTGCCTTTTAGATATTTAAGTGCATCGATTAGTTCAGCAAGTAAATTTTTAGTAGCTCCGAATACCACTTCCTCCTTAAAAAGTGCATTAATTATTTAAAATAAGCACCTCCGAAATACAATGGAATACATCTACTAATACCTTAGATCATTAAGTAAAGATGGAATAACCTTTCATTTGTGTATATTTTTTTTTTATTTTTTTAACGTACATTTCTAATTAAATGCATTTTCTAATAATCGTCGATGTGTCGTTTATCGATATGATCAAGACAAATAATCGAGTCATGTTTACTCGATCATTGATGCGGCCCCACGAGACTATCATGGAAAGGAAATATGCAAATTTAATCTTTATAAACTAAGAGATAAAGTTGGATTTAAAACGCGATAATGAACCGCATTCCTTAGGAGACTATATTGAAAGGACATACAAATTTAATCTTTATGACCAAAGTGATAAAGTTGAATTTAGAACGCGATATTGAACCGCACTCCCAACGAGACTATCTTGGAATGAAATACAAATTTAATCTTTATGAAGTTAGTGATAGAGTTGAATTTAAAAACTCGTCGCTTAAAAGGTCGTAAATTTTTACGACTTTCGTGACACAAATTATTTTTGTGAATATGTGATTGTGTTTCATAGTGTGATTTACCTGGAAGGTTTAGTACAAGGTTGCCTGGAAGAAATCGCTTTTAAGCGATAAGGCCGCCAATTATAAGTAATATCGTTTCTGTAAATTTTGTTTTTGTGTGCAATAAAGTGTTTTCTATCTTTCTATCTATCTACCCTCCCCGCACCAAAATCAGCAGAAAGTTTAGTTAGAACATTTGCCAGCGTACTCCATCCATTACTTAATGATCTAAGACTAATACAGACTTAGAGTAAATTACCTGTCTGTCAATATGACCGAAAATGGCTTTTGGAATTCCATACAAAGTTATTATATTATCAGTTAGAGTCCATTGTAGACCGAATGCAGACAATTTATCTTTATAGTTATGTAGAAAAATAGCATCATCTTTAGGCAATTTCAAACTAATGCCATCTATTGTGACGCTCTTCCAAGTAGTGCCATCAAAATAATCTAAAGAATACAATGTATAAATACTGGGTCAAATTGGAACAATTTTTTTTTACAATTATTTATACATTCAATTGGGCAACGAAAAATTATGTGATTTAGGTCACCTGATAAATTTTTCTCAAGACGAATTCTCTCATGAACAGCGTGTTGATCAAAAAGCACGAGGAAATCAGAATATGTGTCACTTGAAGCTATCTTTCCGTGCGTGATTGTAGCAATAAATTTGCAGTCAACTTGACCAAATACCTAAATAATAATCACACTTTTATCGTTAAAATCAAGACTTTACCAACGTAAACATTATAAAAATTACTTTATGACTGTAGAAAAAATTAATACTTTAGCTTGTTTTAAAGATTTCGCATCGAATACCAAATCTGCTTTGTCTTTTATGATTTTATTGTTAAATTTATTTATATCCCTCGTAGTTTTTATTTCATTGACATTTTGAATTTTTGGTTCAAACACTTTCGCCGTTTCTACTACCGACTCTGCGAATTTTTTGTAGAGTCGCTGAAAATATATGCTTAATAAGTTTACGGACCAAATGTGAAAAATCTTATTAATTTATAAAACTTACATCTTCATAATATTCATCCTCTAATGTACTGCACATTTTTAACATTTTTTTGTTAATATTTTTGATGATTGGCGACATACCTATCAACAAAACGGAAAAAAGATAATTTTAATGGAGTCCTTATTCATGGAGTAGGTAATATTATACTAGATTGCTAAATCCATTTTTATTACCTTTAGGCATAAATGTATGTCGACCCTGAATAGTAAAATCTTCTAAAATTTTTGAAGACTCTCTGACTTCAGTTATTATATTAGTATTCTGTTTTTTGGAAATATCCAAATCAAAAGTATCTCGGAATAATTCATTTATTTCTTCAGTGTGCAGTGAATTAAAATGGTGGGAAGTAACATTAGCAAGTTCATTTTCTTGCTTTTTATTATCTTGTAAATTTAAAGCTACATCAAATAGACTATCGTTAGTTATTATGTGATTATCTAATTTAGGCTCATGATTTGCAGCGATAGAATCGATAATCGTTTCACAAAAGTTTAAAGGATCAACATTTTCTTCATCTCTCTTTGAATTCAGGATTGATATTATTTCTTCATCAGTTTCATTATTAAATGTTTTATTGTCTTCTTTATTTCTAATTAAATCATCCATGTAATTGCTATTAAAAATTAAAGATCTTTCCATAAAATCGTTATTAATTATATCAAAATTTTCATTAGGTGTATAAATTATGTTTTTCGATAATTGAATAGAATATGTTATATCATATTTTAAGCTCATATTTTTATTTAAATCATGGCTGCCTTGCGAATAATAGTTCTCAATGGTATATGTTTTATCATACATTGATTTCATTTCTTCTATAAAAGGTATTTCGATAGACTCATTATTACGATCAACATATAAGTTGTTTGCATTATTATACTCGTGATTCAGTTCATAATTGAAATTATTTATACTATTTGACACTTGTATAGTATAAACAGATTCATTAATGTCCATTTTCAAAGTGTTAAAAAATGATGCTTTATTAAATTTATTGCAATTTTTCTTTTTAAAAGTAATATTTTTCAAATTAAATGGTGTTCGACTTTTTAAAGAGAATAGATCCTTGGAAGCCTTGCTGATGTAATGGAGATTACTATATTTGTTTTCATAAATCTTGTTATTTAAATTATAATTTTTATGACTTTCATATGTTAATTTGGTAGAAATTATATTGCTAAAAGTACTCTCAGGAAGTTGTTCTAAAAATTAAAATACAAATAAATGTAAAATGAAAATGTATACAGTATATAATATTATGTTATGAAATTGTCATAGAGACTAACCTGCAGGGAAAGTGAATGTATGTGGTTGCATGTTTGCATTGACATCATATTGTAGATCAAATTTTCCAATATTTTTGGTTTCATCTTTCAAAATTGTTTGCACAAGATCATATGATGAAATAACTGCATTTTCTTTGAATTTTTCAGCATCTATTTTTACATCTTTATTATATAAACCTATTTTGTAGTCAATTGGTTTATTTTTCGTTGCATTTAATTTACAATCATTTATGTTAAAATTAAAATTCTCTTTAATCCTTGGTTTCTTATTTAATTGCACCTTTCTACTCGACCTTGGAAACAATTTATGTTTTTCTTTCAATCTTTCAGGAGGATGTAAAATCTTTTTCATTGCATTATTTTCCTGAAAACATTTTGCATTCTCTTCTATATTATTTTTCTTATTATTTGCAGAGTCTAGATAATTCTGATTATTGTTTTTATTGTTTTCTTCCAATGACATTTTAGTTAAAGCATGCCTCTTATTTTTATAATAGTTACAATTTATAGACACCTTTTTCCTTTTACGAGGTTTCTGTGGTTTAGTGTTATCTTCTTTTGAATCAGAGGATGATGCATTATCATTATTTAATATAGTTTCTGCGATTTCTGGTTCATCATTACATTTTTTGTCCAAGTTATTTAGATTTTGCTTTATATTTTTTCGGTTGGAGTGATGTATTGTTATCCTATTTTCCTTTTCATGTAGGTTTGTAAACTTCTTGTTAATTTTTTCTTCATTTTGAGACAATGGTATAGCATTGTTACATGTTGTTTTGAATTCTTGTTTACTTTTCAAAAGTTTTCTTTTATTCTGCTTTCTTTGTCTCTTAATGTTTAACCCTGAAAACAAAATCTTTACATAATATCACAGAATTCATATGTATGCTATTAATTCTAATAAAAAGAAAAAATAGAGGGCAACCTTTAACTCCATTGTGTATATCTAACACTTTTTGTTTCATTGGATTCATTAATATTTTATTGACTATTTTTTTTACTTCTTCTCTTGTATTATTTTCATTATTTTTAGTAAAATTTGGATCCCTTGTATTGTTCTTTACAAACTGATTAGTTACTTCTTTAAGTTTTATTTCCCCACAATAGCATTGTGCCAATTTTTGCAATATATTAGTTATTTGGTCCCAGTTCTTAAATTCCACAGTTGTTTTTCTTAAATTATAATTAACATCATAGTCAAAATATGGACATGATATGAAAAGGAAATACAATGGCAAATCGTGATTATATGTTTCATCATTATTAAAATGAAGCTGAAATAAATAAGAGAACTATGAATAATATGTACAGAATTTAAGAGTGTAATTTATTATTTAAAATTCTCACCTTCTTGATGGGTTTGAACTGTTGAATACACAAAGATTTTTTCAAATGTTTATTCATTATTTGATGGATCTTACTGCTGAAAATAAACTTCCTATTTAAAAAGATCCACTGGTACTTCTTAAAGTCCATATTTCCCTTTCCTATTAAAGCTTTTACTTTATAGTATTTCTTTTCTATTTGTAGTTCTTGTAACTCACTTGGCAAAATGTTAAATAAACTTGATATAGTTGAACAAAGATCTCTATTTTTATGTATTTGGAACACAATTTCGTTTTTTCCATCATCTCTCAGACTAAATGACACATTCACATGAACCAATGATAGGTGCTCTAATAATGTTTTTATAGCAAGCATTTCATTGTGAGTTTCAATAGCTTTCCTTTGTATCTTTAAATTATACAGAAATCCTTTGATGTCAACCTTAAACAAAAAACATTTTATTTCACACTAAAATATTCATTAAATTCAAGAAACAAGATTGTTGAACAATCAGTATGTCATCTAGCAAACTTCATCAAAGCATTAACCCATTGAGCCCCGAGCGGCCCGATCTGACCTCGACACAGTAGATTTTCTATTGTGCCTGTGATTCCAGGGGCTGAGTTATTACGTACTATTAAAATATTGACTTACAGTAGTGCCTTTAGATGGTCTTGAGGTTGTTTTAGTTAACTCTTTGCATTCTCTCCGGCAAAATATTTTCATCCACGTTTCTTGCGAGTCTTGGTGTCTTGAGATTATTTTTATTTCGTGACAAACATCAATAATTGTTGCAAGTGATAGACCACAATATCCATATGTGCATGGAATAGTTTTCAAACCAAATATATCAACAAATTTACTAGATGAATATTTTTGTCCAAGTAAATTGAAGTCATTCTCTTTAATTCCACACCCATTGTCAATTACTTGAATTAAACTTTCCTGTATGTCTACTCTTATTGCAATTGAAGTTGAATCTGCATCCAGAGAGTTATATACCTGTAATAAAGATGAAAATGAGCTGTTAGTATTAGGTATAAATATTTTTCTGATTAAGTACGAAATACAGTTTTAACCAGTTCTTCAACAGCTCCACTAAAACTGTTTATATGATAAGCAGCATTTATAACGGATTGAACGTCTGTGGGTATTTTTATCATTTTTTAAGCATATTTATAGTGAACTAGGTATGATTAAACTTTATAAACAAAACACTTATCTCTGTCTCAAGCTCTGTCTTCATAAAAAGGAAAATAACAAAAGGCAATCACAAATTAAAAACAAAACATATTTTCAAATTGCAACTATCGATTAGGTACAATAAGAGGTACAATTATGTCCGCAAATATTTATTTTATAAAATATATACGTTATCATATCATACCTTCTAATAATAAGATGACGCTAATCTAATTTTTTGCAATATTTTGTACATTTTTTCCCCAAATCACAATTCAAAAATAGTGTTTTCAAAATTGGGCATTGGCCTTTTTACAGAGTTGCCAGTTGCCACTGACCCAGTCTTTGAAGTCTGAACTTCACAAGAAATATTTTAATGTCAACCAAATGTCAATCTTAAGCTGTTAAAATAATGAAAAAAAAAAAAAAATACCACCATTCCTATTCAATAATTCAACAACGATTAAAGCACTGAAACTATCCATCTACATCCAACACATTTATAGTTACTAATAATACTAACAGATTGAAAAAACACAAGCATTTGATTCTATGAATCAAGCTGGCAACACATCAAGAAGCGGGAAATTTAAAAATCTCTTTTCTATCACTCTCCTTTTTTCATTAAATTAATTCCTGAATATTTTATTATGCGAGCACAAAATTATTATATAATATCATATTGATTCTGTTAGATAATAATTTATTAAAAGTAAAAAATTCATAAAATCAAAATTCAAACAGCATACCAAAATATGTTTTATCTTTAATAACAGCTCCATTCCTTTGTAACAACTCTAGATCTGTAATTAATTATATTACAATGTTGATGAATTATATTTTGTTAAAAATGATGCTCCCGTTTTTTTATACTAAGAATATATATTTTTATACTAAGTACATAGTTGAAAATATAATTTTAGTTGAGGGTTGTTTAAGTACGCTAATGGTACGCTATGTTATTTTGGACGGTAATTTAAAGATTTTATAGCAATCAATCGTTTATATTGTTGTTATCTATTATTGCGAGGTAAGTAAAAGTTTATAGCGTAGTTAAAATATTTCACTCTAAAAACAATAAACACGCTCTTTATCAGGTCGCACATTATAATATATTAACGAATGAAAATCGATTGATGGTAATTTAGCCCTGAGCTGTCGGTAACGACCGATAGCTCTAGATAGCCAGTTATCGTAAAATAAAATACCAGTAGTCACCGTCAATTGTTTTTTGCCTGTAATGTTTAAAAAATATAGATTTTAAAAAGAGAATCATCACGATGTTACTTTTATAATGTTAATACCTAATTATACAAAATTGATTTTTTAACGAATTGTACCTAAGTAATTAGGATAATAATATGATTAAATAAAGTTTGAAGTGTAAAATGATATTAAATGTTATGAATATAAGTTTGGAGGAAGAAATAAGATCCTTTTGGGAATACGTAAAACGGTGAGAAAATATGAGTTATATTTAAACTGAATATCGGAAAAATAGTATTTAAGTAGGTACCTAGGTACTTATCTAGAATTCTTTGAGGTAAGTTCCTACTAGTTAATTATATTTTGTCATCAAATATTTTAATGTAGGTAGTTGCCCCAGCAGACGTTGTTCTGCTCTATTGCCCCTTTTCCGTGTTTTTATATTGTTGTTGATTAGGTACTTACTTACCGCCTCAGGTTCGCCCGTGGTACGTGTATAATATAACCTACAGGCCTACAGCAGGCAACACATATCCAGTATCCTACTGTGCACACCCAAAGGTGAAAGAATTTTTGAAATCGGTCTAGTATGCCGCGGCCGCAAGATTGGCACGTCCAAACTTCAAACAGAGAAATTAACAATTAATTTTGTAAACTTTTTCTAAAGTTGAAATGCTAAAAGTATGTATTTATATTGTGACTCATGGACTATTCCAACAAAATTATAAAGATTTTCTACGAATATAACTTCGGGGAAGCAATTCTTTATCAACGACACATTTTTGTCGCATTATTCTTTTGAAACACATCTTTACCTGATGATGATGAAAATAAATGGGAGCTTTCACTATATTAGCAACAAATATGATATAGGTAATATTATGTACTTATAGTCAAAAACTTTCATCTCCTTTTTCAGCCCTTCGGAGATAATTCCCCAAAAATCTAATTCAGAACCTACTATGGTTTATCATCACTGCATAGTATAAAATAAAGTCGCTTTCTCTGTCCCTTTGTATTCTTATATGTTTAAAACTACGCCACGGATTTTGATGCGGTTTTTTTAATAGATAGAGTGATTCAAGAGGAAGGTTTTAGTATATAATTTATTAGGTTTTAGACAAAGCGAGCGAAGCCGCGAGCGGTAAGCTAGTTGAAAATATAACAAACAGATAGATAGGCTTTCACGTTTATAATATTATTATTTGTTTATCATGGTTTAATCATTTTGTTATATATCTACCTAAATAATATTATTAGTACCAGTTGCCTTGAGAAAGTAAAAAATAAAATTCAGGAATAAAGACAGCGTTCTGTTGATGAAACAATTTTCAAAATCTGAAAGAAATTAAATACGGAAATATATATTTCCTTATTTACACGTCTACTTAGTTACTGCTGTATAATTATAAGTGTAAGCTGTGTAATTAATAAGCTGTGTAATTATAATATGAGTTTATCTATAGGTACCTATGTACCCGTGACTTGAGTTAGTGAAAATTATGTAGGCAGGAATAAATTTCAAATTTAATTTGCATCCACAGTAATACATTCGGTTCAGTATAGATACTGGAAAATAAAACGTTTTTGTGTGTGATATAGCGAACACAATTTAATTAGGAAATCTTCCAATTCAATATTTCACTTTAACTGTGTACTAACTGGAAAATATGTAATCGATACTTCATAAAGTTTTCATTGCAAGCGAAGTATGTCAAGGTCGCTCTGTATTATGTGTGGGTATTATTTAGTCGTTATGTATGAAAAACGATAAAATTGTGTGCCTTTATTTTCATTAGCATACGATCGATGGTAATTATTACGTATGGGTTACATTTTTAACTCGGGTATTTTTTTGTTGGAACTAGTAATTTATACCTAAGTTATTACTTGTAATATAAAAGCTTAATAAAGAATAGTTATCACGGTTTTTCAAAGGTTGAACTAAGCGCATAGGAAGGGGGCGTTTGTTTTTCATAACTTAAGTTTAACTACC
Source organism: Colias croceus (assembly GCF_905220415.1). Taxonomy (NCBI): domain Eukaryota; kingdom Metazoa; phylum Arthropoda; class Insecta; order Lepidoptera; family Pieridae; genus Colias; species Colias croceus. The sequence continues at coordinate 6,831,372 of NC_059546.1, forward strand.
AAGTTACGTTTTAAAAATAAAGAGTAAAATTACGTGACAGACATAAGAATTATATCTTAAAAGAATAATGATGTGTCCTCTCAATAATATTAAAATTTAAAACCTAAGTTTAAACTTTTAAACAATAAAAAAATGCAAAAATGATGTTTCACTTTGCGAATTCCAAAGTTTTGACAAAGTCCTTATCGGGAGTCACCATAGTTTCATTATCCTTTAAAATATGTCCTGAAGATAACGTGAAGGGACAATAGTTCTTAGAAAGTTAGAAGAAATAAATTACTTTACAATGCATTAGTATAAATACTCAAAACACATTGGGCTCTACATCAGTGCTTCTTCAGGATCAGCTTCGGGAAGAACAGAAAAAGACGTAAGTTTAATATTAATTTACTTTTGGGAGAACTTGCTTGCTCAGCAAATTTAGTTTATGTTAAAATAACATTTGTGTTCATAGATTGTTCCATCGTGTATTTTTGTTTAACAAAAATACGTATGTAATTCAAAATTATCTAATATCTTGATGAATTTTCAGATGTCCAAAATAATAATAATATCGGCATTAGTAGCCTCCGTGCTATCAGCCGACATTCACCGTTTGGAAAATCAGGGTCTTCCTGTTAATCCTGAAGCTGTAGAAACCCATCCAATTTATAAGAAAGCCCGATCTGAAGAACATCACCCTGTGTATAAGGCTGATAAGATAGAAACGAGGGAAAAGGTGGATCTTGGGAGGGGAATGGGACCAATCGCTAAGCATGACATGTTAGCTGACGAACCGGCTCCTGGAGTGATGACGGAACCACAGAATAATGTAAGTTACTATTCATTTTAATTAGTTATTAGGGTATCGTTTCGTTTTTTATTTAATTTTTATGAAAGTCTGAAAATGGAATATTAGATTAATGTTAAACACTACCTAGAGTTAAACTTTCTTCATTTCTCTTGTTTGGAAATATTTTAAATTAAATCGAGAAACTAGATAACTATTGAGACTGTGTTTAGTACCATTTATAATATGTATATTACCATTTTTAAGAGAATAACATCTTTTGTTCAGGAAAATATTGCACCTACGGGATTTGCAAATCCAGCTGAAGTGGCCTATCCAGACATTCCATATGCTCCTGGTTACAACTACGGGAATGGCTACGCGGCCCATGGGTATGTATATCTAATGTCTATGTATAAATAAATAGATTTTTAATTTAGGATACTAATATCAAAAACTATTTTTTTTAATAGTGAAACCTGTGTAGGTAACCAATGTATGTTTTTAATATATTTTTTATTTTTATTTTAGGTACGACTTGTATACCAATAATCTTGGAGATTATTTATTCGAGCCAGATACGTCATCCGTAGGTCTATTGTGGAGTCAAGTACCTGATTCAAGGGTATGATTTTTATTTTATTGTATTTAATAAAAATCAAAATTTATTTTATAACAACTTAAATTTAAAAAAGTATTTAAGTACTTAAGTGTGACAAAAATTGAAAGGCTACTTGTCAATAAATTTTTTGAAAATTTTTTTTACAGACTATGGTCAGCTATGTGGGCCGTACTATAAGCTGGGTGTTTAGCAGCGTTTTCGTTCTTATGCTCGGATCCCTACTAACGGTAGGAGTCTGCAGCTACACCAACCTTTGCGCCATTACGTTTAACGGAGTGGGTCCTATTCACGAAGAAATGAGGTCCCTAATCACTCCTGAAAGATTAGAGAAGATCAGCACAGCTGCTGATTTTGTTAAAACGGCGATTAACAAATATCAGAAGATTCAGCAAGTGACTGATAATGTTGGAGCCAGGCGACGAAGATCGCTGTAGAATATTACATTTCCTATTTTTTAATAAACATAATATATTGAATTATTGGTATTTTTCTTGAACATCTTAGCGTGGTATTAACCACTTAGCCTCGTGAAGTGTGATAATACATTTGAAATTTGGTAATATGCTTTGGAGGCTTCATGATGATTAGGCAAAAGCAGAAACAATCAGCTTGTGAGATTGTAGTATGTAACTAGTTTGAAGTATTAATTACATATATGTACCTATATGGTAATAAAATGTGAAATTAAATAATATGTTTTTCTGTTTCTGCAACATTAGCAACATTATTTCTAATTTAGTTGTTTATAATTTATACATGTAGTTAATATGGATAATTTTGATTATCATGCTGTGTTGTTATTTTTATGGTCAATGGCTATTGTGAAACAAATAGGTTTGGACATGTATAGCTTTGGTACCTATTTCATAAAACATTAAAAAAAGTTTGTCAATATAGGCCGAAAAGCTCTAAAACATCACTTTTTGTTAGTAATTATAGATCTATGTTGACAAATTTTGTAAATTGAATCATTTATACGTCATATCAGTAAGTAATAAGCCGTTTAAAATTGGGTAATTTTTACGTGTTGGAAAATTGTTATGTTGACCCTCATCATATCGACCATAATAGCGTTTCTGTATAGTTCAGTAAGGTCATGTTTTTGTTAGTTTTTCATTCCTTTTTCTTCTTCCTACAATTTCATAGTTATATTGACCAATACAACAGCCTATAGAACTATAGAGAATTATAGAAGTTGTTATTTCTGGGTGGTTTTAATTGAAATCCATGACTGATTGATAGGTATAACTAATTGTGTATGAAAGTATAAAGAGTTCATACGCATATTTATTACCTACGTGATATCACTTTAGGAGCTATATTCGCTGAAGTGACTCATAAGATCTCACAGCACAGTAAGTGCACGATGACTAATAAACAAACATTTAACCGAATGATTGCGAACAATTGCCACAAATCAGTCAAATTGCTTATTTTACTAGCTGGTGCTATTAAATAAACAGGGACCTACTACCTACAATTTCACAAATTCCATAACAAAGCGACGTAGGTATGAGATATTTTCTGATACACCGGACCGTTTAATTAAGAACTTACCATATTCAAAAATACATAATTATTATTCATAAAAATTGGTGCAATATGGCAACGAGCTGTAAAAGGAAAACTTAGTTTTTAATTGTGACATTCCGCTTCAACGTTTGTGTACGACAGGATTAAGAGTGCGGAGTGAATACCTTTTCGTCTGCTCGTCCGATTATCGTCACTTACAGGGTCATTGAATTAAAACGGGCAATGTGTCATTGCCTTATCTTGTAAGCAACGTTGCGCTTCGTTTTTAGTAAATATCGCCGACAGATGCATTTTCGCACTCACTTAGCATCGTTGTTATCAGACGCGCGTCACCAGAGAGCATAGTTAATTGCTCAGATTCGCCCGTTATCAAGATTTTATCAGTTGAACACAACACAGTGTTAATTAAGTCACCCATGAGATTAGCTGCATCGAGTGAATATGGGGAATTCAAAGAGCAAGAAAATGAAAATCACACAAAGCGATACAACGAAGGCCGAGGAATGTCGTGAAAGAATTAACTCGATTAAAACTGAATCTCCGGACGTAAATAGTGCAGCCATTAGAAATAATGACATGGAAATGGGCTCGGAACAAAATGCAGAAGAGAAGAGTAACGATAATGCCAGCAGTGCCTCCACCGTGGAAGTGTTGGACGATAAATAAGTGTAAAAAATGTGCCTTAAATCCAGTCATTGCCAAATAACTTGTGTCATACTCTTTTTATAATTTCTTTCTTTTATACGAGTATAATTTACAAGAAAATAATGGATTAATATATTGTGTTTTTCTTATTATTAGTTTTTTATTCCGCCGGCAATGAAAAATGCTGTAGGTACTTATCGTTTTGTACGTGCTTTAACATTTATATATAAATTTATATACCTACGTACCAAGTGGAATCAGAACCTTGAATAAAATTATACTTCTGATCGAACAAATAGGGGGCATTAAAACAATCTACACGAAATATATAATTTTAAGAAAATTTATGTTGTAACGATGCATCCTGATTTCAATTAAGTGGAAAATAATGTGTGTTATTGTTGTGATACTTTATTAAACTAGGATTAGAACATTCGTGTATTATCACTAATGATATCATTACTTTGCTTGTATGATTAATGGAATATACCATGGAATTTTTATGCATCTAAATGCACGGTCTAAACCGTACGTCCCTTAAAATACGAATACGTATTTGTTTTTTAAATATTATATTATACACTCCCTAATGTTCTAAAATCTAAACTAATGTCATATTCTTTCATTTATTGTCGGTATAGTTTAACATACAATTATTGGTTATTATTCATCAATCGTTAAAAATAGATGTTATTCATTCAGTGCCTTCTAAGAACAAGGGTCACGAAAGCATCCGTTGTCACGAACGGACTATTCTACCGAGTTCTACACGAAAGATGTTTCATGATTATTTTAGAAACATCATTATGACTGGCCAATATTTCATGCTCAGTCATGGTCGCCATGGTGCCCACAACCATAACACTATTAACTAACTTATAACCAGGCTCATTAGTTTATCAGCAGTCGTAACGGTAGAAGCTTTGATTTGCCGTCAGGTGTGTTATTGTCTGTTGAATATACGTTTTACTTTAGCTATAAATATTCAACAGTGATTTACTTTTTACCAAAGCGCGTTTTTATTTAAAGCTGGGCCAATGTATGGACAAGTCTGTAACCGAAAAGATACTGAATATAGAGTGAGTTTGAGTAGTAGCAGAATCTTTGTTATTGAGATTCTTTGGAAGGATTGAATTTAAGGCTGATGCTTCATTTGATTAATAATACGTTTTAATATTTTAAATTTTTGTTTTAAATTTTTCTTCAGTTACATTGGTAGTTATTTGGCTCAATTCAAGCTATATCCGTTTTTTAAACTTAATCGTAGGCGGTTAGACTTCTGAATTTCATTAACTTAGGCATCAAGATCCATTTTATTTTAGTTTGAGCGTTGAAAATTCGAACTAGCTAAATATAAGTTGCATGATTCATATCTTCGGGTAACGAATACTAACAAAATATTTCAGAAAAATAAACAAAACAGAGCGTTTTAAATAACTTTGTTAAGAGGGCATTGTTATTGTATCTTCACTTTCAAGGCAAGGGATTTTTGTAACAATGAAATCCTTATCAGTAATTATGACGGTTTTCTATGTAGCAAATGTTATCGGGTAAGTTTTTAACTATTATTGGGCGTTTGGCATCATGGTGACTCCATAAAGATAAAATGTGATGGTTGTGACAAATTCTTAAAGAGTCTTGGCTAATAAATTTTTCATCGCTAATCCTTAAGTCTCACTAAGCGTGTTGTTTACACTAGAAGTTGATAAGACTACTCAACAACATGATCATTCTAAGACGACGTTACCAAAAATTAGGTACAGAATTTAAAAAAGCCCTACAAGCGTAACTAGGTATTTCATTCTTTTGATATATTTTTTTTAAATATTATTAAGCGTATAAAATTTTTAATGCACACTGCACCTAACCCACATTTTTTTGACAAAATTTTAAATAATTTCATTTCTATGTGGCGGTTAATTTTATTTTCCTAGTTTTTACAGCTGCAAAAGTTCGTGTAAATTGTTCACAATTTTTGTTCTCGCACCTATCTGTTGCACGTGTGCTATGGTACATATTTAGTGTTTAGAATATATTAATATCAGGTACGTAGTTATGTATTTCATATAAATATAGATACTAGGTAAAAATTTACTACATAGTATGTAACTCAAAGAAGTCGGATATTCAAGGAGTGATAAATCATGTTCTAATATTAGAGGATAGGTACAAATTTTTTAATTATTGTCGGCGCAAAAGTTCCAGTAAAATTATTTTACTTATTATTTTTTTCTTGAATAAAACAATAATTGATTGGGCTTATGTTGCCTTATTGTAATGTAATTTAGGTATATGGGTTAAAGCGATGTAGGACATAGGTAAAATCCGTACTTTTCATTCATTGAAATGATTCAAGAATGGGTTCAATTAGTATGGCTCAATTATAAACTAAGTCTATTCTATTACAGTAACGCCGTAGCAAGATCGAAAGGTGGAAAAATGCCCGCTCAACCAATCAAGCTATATTATTTACCACCGTCTCCTCCATGCAGAGCGGTGATGATGACCGCGAGGGCATTAGGCCTGGAACTCGATTTGATACTCACTAATATTTTGGAAGGGGAGCATAAGACACCTGAATTTACGAAGGTATGATGATATATTTTAAGTAAACCATTATCGGGACATGAATCTCAAATTGTTAACGCTCGATATTGTTAGGTAGCAATCTCGGCGTAGAGGTTTCAACATCTTATTTATTGCACAGGAACTGTGTTTTATTAAAAAGCATACATTAACAGAAAACATTCTAATAATTTTTTTTAAATGTGTTCCAGATAAATCCTCAGCAAACTATACCAACGATGGATGATAACGGATTCATTATGTGGGAAAGGTACTGTGCGGTGTGCCCATTGAATTCAACTAAGTTATCATAAATACAAATTGTGAGATAGGTTTAAACACTTTGTATGCAAAAAAAAGCTTTCACAACTAAGCGATATTTACATTTATTATAATAATATATTTCTGTGATTTTTATTATGCATCATTTAACTCTTTATAGAAAGGACTGCAATTGTATTGTCTGCGATTTTTATTACGATTTTCGTATCTAAAATCTATTTAAGTATATAAATAACTTTGGAGAATTACGTATAATATGACAGGCTGCTTAGACAGGCTGTATTTGAATGACATGACACCAAGCATGACACCAATACATGAAACCTACGAAACCTAATAAAATAACGAAATTACATAAACGTATTGATTTATTATAACAGTGTTAGACGTAGGTGTTACTTCCAAGTGCAATTGATATGGCACTCCATACAAATAATGTGTCTATTGTTGTAAAGAATCTATTGTTATGCTAATCATCATACTATATTGATGAATAATGTATTAATACTAATAATATAGGTTATAATGTAATCCATATAATATTTCAGTCGAGCAATTATGGCCTATATGGTTAATGCATACGGTCGAGATGATTCCTTATACCCAAAAACTCCCCGACAAAGGGCAATCGTTGATCAGCGACTACACTTTGACCTTGGAACCTTGATTCCAAAATATATAGGTTTATATGTAAGTATAAGTTATAAAGAATTTCAATTTATTGAAGCAAATATTGAAAAATGCATTCGAATTTCGAACCGATGACGCTCGTAAGAAAGAAATGTACGAAGATTGGCGACAGATTTCACTTCAGACCCTTTACTTTTTAGGAATGTCTTTAATATTGTTTTGCTGCAAAGGAGAATGCCCATTTTTGGTACTCGTTTTTCTCATGCATCAAGACAACAATACTATTAAAAAAAATCTCGGGAATTTAGAGGCCTTCTTACCATCGGAAAATATATTTTGAACAGGGAATGTTTTGTAAAATCTAATAAGACATGTAATTGTTTAGATCCGTTACCATAAATTTAGTATCCATTACCGGTTACCACGGTAACCAAGCGGTAACTATGGTAAATAGCTAAGGGTCGATTTTTCAATCCTTGGATAAAACTTATCCGTCCAATAAAGTATTACACGATAATATTAAAATGTCACGTAAACTGTCAAATACGGGCAATTAGAATACGTTTTTAAAATGGTAGTTTTATACATTATTCGACGAATAAGTTTTATCCAAGCATTGAAAAATCGGCCCTTAATGTATTAATGTCCATTAATGTTGTCATTGAATTACAAAAAAATCAATTAACATAAAATCAGTTTTTAAGGTATTGTTTATACACTGTAGGTTGTTTTAACATAGATAGTGAAGTAAAATAATATAAATATATATAAAAAAATATTATTATGACATAGCTTGGTAGGTAACCAGTTATTTCTTATTTGTTTCTTTCTTCGAATATGTAGTGAAAAAATGATTCAAACAACAACAACAGCAACATGTAAACCGAATTAAAACTCTATTGGCATTTTTTAAATATATATTTAGGTTTTCTTGAAATCCATCCCGGAAGATTTCTGGTGCCTACCTACACTAGCCGATGAACAGGTAGACTTTGTCTGAAAGCATAAGTTCTACGCATAGATTAAATAATATGTTGAACGAAAAATAATCTTCGGACAATAAAATACTACCTAAATCACAGATAAACCTAACTAAATCGGGGTTATTTAAGTTTTGAGGTTATTTCACATTTTTCTCAATATATTGAAAATACCTGTTTTTATCACAAAAAAATCAATTGGTAAAAATCTTTTGAATATCGAAGAACCCTCCAAAACCACTCTGGCATTGACGCAACACTATACTGTGGTCCATACTTTCATGGGCATTCTCCTTTCGACATTAATGTGAATATCCAATATTGTTCTATTGATTGCTGAAATCATGCAATTGTAATTTTTTATTTCAAATATTTTACGATGTATTTTTGTATGATACGTTCTGATATAGTTATTTAATTTTCAGGTGCCGATGCTTTTCCACGGAGCACCCTATAACGAAGAAGAAGCAGTTAAATTAAATAATGCTCTTAAAATATTAGATATAACTCTAGAGGGTCATGAGTTCGTTGCCGGTGACAATTTAACTATCGCAGATATTTCTATAATCGTGACCATCAGTAACTTAGAGGTACCTACAGAAATGAACGTCTTTTAAATATTATTCTGAATTTAAATGGCACAAATAAAAATAAACTTATTTTTTTTCAGGCTCTCAAATTTGATTATAGTGCGCACCAAAATATAGTAAAATGGTTCGAACGCACAAAGAAAGCTTTAGAACCATATGGTTATGAAGAAATCGACAAAGCTGGAGCACAGCAAATAGCAGGCTTTTTGAAAAAAACATAAATTAAGCACAACATATTGTAAAGTATTTCAGTTTCAATTAAAATTAATATTATATTGTAGATTATTTCAGTTTATTCACGAATAAATCATTACACACAACGTTTATTATTTTCCTTATCAACTCGTTAAGAATTTACAGTCAAAGTTGTTTGGTAACTAGTACCAAGAAGCGCGTCTCATTTAGTGCGTACTTACCTACTTATAAATGCTTTATAGTTTATAAAGAGCATTAATAAGGTGTTAGGATTATGCCTTCCGGTCTCACGTGAACATCCTGGTGATTTGATTGAGCAGGCATTCGAATATGGCACAACAATGCGTCGACGCTCGAGTCGGGCCGCACTGCGCTTCATACCGTCGCACGTTTTCAAAACAAAACCGCCTTTCAATTGTTTCAATCTGAAAAATTCATTACAAAACGATCAAACAGTACGCAATATTCACAAACAACGGGTGAACGAGATCGCATAGTATCGCGAACACGTCGAAACGGTACAATTTTATAGGAATGTGTTATCGAAAAATGTTTTTAGTGTTGTGTTACCTTTAGTGATACTGTCATATGGTGCTTGATAATTACGATGATGCCGTTCTGTGTTAGTATTATTATTTACCCTATTACCTATTCAATATCAATTACCTACTTAAATCTAATGGAAACTATAGAATATTGCTGGTTTACAATTCAAAATAAATGATCCTCTCGTAATCCTACAAAGAAAATGTCTAGAATTTTTTAAAGTATAAAGATTTTAGTTTTATAGTATTCTGAAGATTATATTACATAAATTAATGACCCTTTCCGTTTTTCTTTTGTCTTTCCAGTGTTGCTAAAATACCAAATCATAATAAACTGGCTGATTCTATATAAAAAGGCCATAAACTCAATGAAACATTTATTTTGTATGATATTGTTAAATCTCCTATGTAATTCAATTGTACGATAACTGATATAAAATCATATAGGTAGTACATCTGCACAACAGAGGACACAGTGATTATTTAATAAGCACGCTGGGTCTATTTGTCTCTTTGTTATCATGCAACTATGAGTCCATAAATTACTATCCTACTTACAATGGATAATATGACGACTTTTTATATTTTGTATTCTTACGCAGGTTTTCTGTTTTATATAATTGTAATGAAATAAATTTAGTAAAAATAACTAGAATTACATATTTCAGAAATGGCTTTGTCTTTCAACAATGATAACATTAACGGCAGCTCTACAATTTCCTGCGAATCCTAATTCAGAAATGTCTGCGGATGAAAAAACTATATCTAGAATAAATAAAACAATCGAACAATCTGATGAAAGCGGTCACGAAATTGAAATAGATGGAGACGAAACGAGAGATAAAAAATTTTTAGACGACGCTATGAGAACGGTTTTAGACCCAGATACAATAATTATAAGAAATGACGATGTGATAGAAAATTTTAAAATTCAAACAGAAGAAATAGATAAGGAAAATGCTACGTTAGAAACTTTTATGGAGGAAATGGACAAATTAAGTCTTGATGTGTGCAAAACGTCTCAAGAAGCATTGTGGTCGTATGTTACGGATACAAATAATGAATTTAAGAAAAATAAAATGGTAAATCGTTTTACAAGTAAAATCGGCAATCTAAAATAAACCTTTACACATGTACATATTATACAATATACATATAGTACACTATTATGTACATATTATACATAGGCAAGAATCTATGTCATGATCCAATTAATGTATACCCTAATTAAAATAATGTTATTCATGAATACTTTCTTAGAATTGAGCCTTCTGCCTTCTTGAGCCAGCTGCGCAGCTGTGCCTTTTGTTGATTAGTGTAAAACCGTGACGTCTTTATTTTCAGGTAAGTATAGCTGCCGAGGAGGACGAAATTAAGAAACAATATTGGACAATAATAAAACGGAAGTATTTAGACGAAGTGCAGAATACTAACGATCTAAGGCTTAAGAGAAAACTGAGAATTATAAAAGAAAGGGGAACAAACGTGCAAATGCCTCAAAGCAAAGTAAGTACTATCAATTTAATTATTGTTTGTATTTATCAGAATTTATTTGAAGAAAAGCGCTTAATATAATTAAATTACTTATAGCAACGTGAAGAAATTGATACTATGCAACGCATATGGAGCCGAGTTACAGTTTGTGCGTATAATGTTACAGTTTGTAACACCGAAGAAGCTTCACAAACAATGAATGGTACTGTTATTAAAATAAAAAGATTAAATGTAATATTTCATAATTAATAACGCCTTTTCGCTATAGATGCGTTTGTTATTTCAGATAAATATTATTTAAAAGCTCATTCAATAATTTCAGATGTTATATCTATATTTAAGTCCAGCAATGATTCTAAAGAATTAAAGTATTACTGGAAAGCATATAGAGATGCCACGGGAAAGAAAGTGAGACCAATATTCACGGATTACGTTGATCGAATGAATGATGTTGCTAAATCTGAAAGTTTCCGAGACGCTGGTGAAATGTGGAGATACAATTTCGAAGATGAAGACTTTGTTAATACTGTCGTGAAACTATGGAAGGAAGTTAAACCATTTTATGATTTACTCCACCGTTATGTTAGGGTCAAATTAAAAGCTGTTTATAGCGATGACTTACAAAAGGATAACAGCCTAATTCCAGCACATATTTTAGGTAAGTAAAATTGTAAGCCTTTTTGTCAGATATCATTATTTATTAGGTTAATTTGATAGGTAATGTTTCAAATGTAAATAAATTCAGCCAACTGTGGTCCTCCGTCAGTCTACCATAAGCTTGCGAAGTATTGACGCCTGCAAAAAGTAAAAGGCAAATATTATGTAGATTGTCATTTTTGGTTACAGGAAATTTATGGGCTCAAGAATGGCAGGCGATATATCCTTTGGTTGCATTTTACCCTGATGTAGAACGAGCACAAATAGCAAAGAATCACAGTGTTTTTGCTAAAAAGTTATTTGACACAGCGGATAAATTTCATCAATCTATAGGATTCGAAAGCGCTAGTGATTCTTATCAAGATATTAAAGAAATACCAACTACGACCAATTGCCTTCCATCAAGCCATGATATGTGTGATGGGGTAAATTATAAGTAAGTAGACTAATAATTATACACCTAGCATAAATTTTAACATTAAAAAAAAATTTGCTTAGCAGTTAGAGACAGATAAAATGCCTGCAGTTGCTAGATAGCTTGGATTCAATAATTCTCAGTAATGGAGGTATTTATAGCATTTCATACAAACTTTTTTTTTATAAATACTACTAACTTAGATTTATTACTTTCGTGAGATATGAAAAAGCTCATAATGATGCTCCAGCATGAAAAATGATTTTATTTGTTTACTTCCGCTTACTGTAGGGACAAGATCGAAGAGATACTTACTTCCGTATATAAAAATATTATATCCTTTCTATTACAGGATAAAATGGTGTGGAGAGAAAGTGACAGACGTGACAGTAGGTTTGTCTCGAGCGGCAAGGTTATTGGGTCACGTACAATATTTTCGACACTATAGAAACCTACAACCATTATTTAGAGATGGACCTAATCCAGGTACAACTATTTTGTTACTAATGGTTTTCTGGTCACATTTTTACTTGATTATGAATCTTCGGCTAGGAAGTAGACGTCCGAGACTTTTTGGATGTTCATTGATAGGCGAATTATAATATGAATAGTATCATCATAGGTTATTTATTTTGATCTAGGTATTATTATGATTTATTTTGATAGGTACATTTATTTTTTGATCATTGCTATAAAATATGTATTTGTAATTAGATTGCTAATAAATAGTGACAATATACATACATACTTAATTTATAAGGTTGATTAAGCACCTACAAATGTAACAACGACAAACAAAATACCACAACATTGACGTAAAAAAATTGCCAGTCACTGGGACATAAAGTCAAGAAATTAAGTAGGTATAAAAATGTGAATTGCAAATCTGTATCTACCTAAATGAAAAGTATTATATTCTAAATTATAATTGATAACAACTTGGCACAAAAAAAACAAGCGAAGTATGAATTTTATTGTCTCACTGAAGGTCTTAATAGAATGCCGTCAATTTAGTTTTGCCTTCATCTACTCCCCAGTTATTGAAGTTAATGTTCATCAATATATACTGTCAATTAAGCATGGATTTGTTTAATTGCAGTAAAACAATCAGATTTCAGAATATAGAATTGTATGATGATTCGGGTGATGGGTGATTTAAAGGGCTAAATGAGTTGATTGTTCCTGAAAATAATATTTTTAAAAAGCCCCGGTGTGAATTTAGTAAGGGTTATTATTCTGTGGTAAGGACATGCCTGTATCTGATGTATACCTACCTTAGAGCAATAAATGTCTATACAGCTTCCTTTATAGGTACTCAATTTACTATTGGGCAATAGATCTGATTTTAATTCTGATAATGTTATTCTTTATCAAAATACTAAGATTTTTAGATCGTAAAATAAGTCAGTATTATAATATTATGTTTTATTCTTTGAAGGTTATGAAACTTTTTGTACCTACTTATTTATTTGCGATTTACATTAAGGACTATTTCCTGGTTCATAATATTATTATTTAAAATAAACTTTGCAAAAAGATTGTTTTCGCTCAGGTTTTTAATATCATTCAGATGCTTCAAATAATTAACGGCTTTTACGTTCTAACGCATAACTGCCCTTTTGTTTTAATTCCGTTAAACAATTACCTTTCAACGCATACTTCTAAGTTCGGTTAGGTTTTGCGGTTTGCAGCTCAGTAATTATAAAACCGAGGGCAGCAAAATTTAGTCACAGCATTTCAATTATGTAACAGCGTTTCACGATGCCATATCCGACATTGTTGCGGTGCAGTTGACCTCTCCGAGCCAACTTCGGACCTTGGACTTTGTTGAGATGGACGAATGTCCTGAAGCAACTATGAACCATCTCTTATGGCTCGCGTTGGAGAAGCTTCCACTGATGGGATATGCCTTTGTCCTGGATAAATGGCGCTGGGACGTCTTTGCCAATAGCAGTATGGAATATTTGAATCAACATTGGTGGGACCTCAGGTAATGTTGTTTGTTGCATTTGTTTTGGATTGTCACGTTGACTATCATAATGTAATTAAATTGATCGAGAGTCGGGTCTATGTTAGGGTAGGTTAGGTGAGCGCAACGTTAATCATACCTTCACTCAGTGCTTGAGTCGGTTCTTTCCTACGGTTTGAATAAGGGTTAAATTAAGAGATAACTATATTTTCTGCAACTATGTTGTGGGCACAGACATATTATATGTTGTGGGCCATGCGAAAAGGGTTATTGTATAATCGAACCAGCTATCTGAATTGTAAAAAAATCTTAACTGAATTTTGAGGCTTTTTTGCTTATGAAATTCAAATTATTTTTATAAACGTGAAAAATTTTAGAAGAATAGGTATTGATTTCTCTTCAATTGTTTATTATGTAGAGTTTAAATTAAAGATTTTTTCCTAGGCTTTATTAAGATACTAGCTTACCGCCCGCAGCTTCGCCCGCTTTGTCTAAAACCTAATAAAATTTATACTAAAACCTTCCTCTTGAATCGCTCTATCTATTAGAAAACGCACCAAAATCCGTTGCGTAGTTTTAAAAATTTAAGCATACAAAGGGACATAGGGACAGAAAAGGCGACTTTGTTTATTTTATTTATTTTTTTTATTTTATAAATAAAATAAAAAAATAAACAAAGTCGCCTTTTCTGTCCCTATGTCCCTTTGTATGTTTTGTATGTTTATACTATGTAATGATTTGCTATTGGAAAATTGGCCTAACAAGTTAAAAAAATTAATAGGTACTTACTTGTTATCATAATTGTATAATGTTTTAGGATAGAGGAGACGATGATATCCCCACCAGTACCCAGGAACGAGAGCGACCTGGATCCAGCCTCCAAGTACCACGTGGTATCACATGTTCAATACATTACGTATGTTTCTGCAGTCTAAATTAATTTAATTAATGACATCGACATTTTTATTGAATTGTCTAGTTTCATCATTATTAAAACTTTGGAGGTCTATTTGCGGTAAATGTGATATCCATCTGCCACAATCTGCCATTGTCCGAGATTAAGTATATTATGATGGATTGACTTAGTAATAGTTAATTGTTCGAAAAAAAAAATTGAATAAAAATCAATTATAGCTTTGGATTCGAATTCGGTAGAACTAATAAATATATAATTTTCATGCTTAGCTATGGCCGATTAAGGAAAGCTGGCATCTTCACAGTACTCACACTTATGCAATTTTACTATACAGTATGTTCAAAAATAAATACGATTCTAGTTGAAGAGTAGACTTGAATTGTAAAATGGGTGCGTTGTAGATAATATGAAAGCTCTCATAATTTATATGTAAAATTACAATTTAAAAGTAACTCAATCGATGAACTTAATTATTTATTCTCATAATCAATTGTAAAATAGTATTGATAATAATCATTCAATTATCAAATAATAATTAAATTTAATGTCATATTCAAAATAACGATATATAAACAATACAAATAACACTTGCGCTCACTCCCAATACAATACAATCGAAACCCTAGCACGTAAGAGATAAGGCTACATTACAATAAAAGCTATACAGGTATTGTTCAGCTATGTATGAAAATTTTAACTAACGGCGTTTACATTTTGTTTACAAAACATAATAAAATTATTACATAATTTAACCTAGGTGAAGTAAAAAAATATTCTAATCCGCGTGCCGCGAAGTAGTTATCTCGTCGAATATAGTTAGTAGTATACCTAACGTCTTTGTTTAAATTACATCACCCTGTATTTATAAACAATTGCAAAATAAAAACAATAATTGTCCCCTTCACTCTCATAAGCTAAGTCTGCGCGCGAGAGAGACTGGCAGACTTTTCATGATGCGTATGAAGTATGACGTCACGCCGCGCGCGTCTTCATAGGCACTACACAATATGTGCAATGTGTAAATGTGTTTACATTCCAGCTCTTCTTAATCGGCCAATACAGAAGCAAAAATTTAAATCAGTTCAGATATTTTAGAATATAACTTACATACATAAAGTCTACTTTCACATTTATTTGAATACATATCTAAAAATAACATTAAAATGAGGATAAAAAAAATAATCCTTTACTTTTTATCATACAGGTATTTAGTCTCACACATATTAGAGTTCCAAATCCTACGATCCTTATGCAAAAGGGTGAACCATACAGGACCTCTGCACGAATGCTCCATACACGGTGAAAAGGAAGCAGGAAAACTGCTCAGGTAAGTCATTGTGATTTTAGTCACATTTTAGTAGTGTGCTCTAGAACATCCGTGTTAGGATGACATAGCTGAAGGTTTCGTAGACCTTATGTAAAGCAGATTGTGTTAAGATTTGGATAAAATTAGAAAAAAATACGTTCACAGTTTTGTTTACAAACATAATATACTCAGTAAAAAGACTGTATCTATATTCATTTCGAAGCAAGAAGTTTTACGATTGAAAATGAAAAGCAACATTCGAAAAGTAAATGTTTGTAATTTCGAAATTTTCAATGTTCCTATCATAATAAGAATAATATGTACTTAAGTACGTAGTTAATACTATAATAATCTAATGTTTATTAGGTTATACGAAAATCAGTATGTGGTCTTTAAATCGACAAGACAATATTATATTTCATGCTCTAAGTCTATAGTCTACACTCTACACTAAATTAGGTGTAATAATTATTATTATTTTTAATTCTCAAAACTGAGTAGTTAATTTATGCCGGCCAGCGTGATCTCAACTAGATCATCATCAAATAAAATGATCGATTGTAATAGTAATTCTATAAATAGGCTGTACTAAGGTCATCGTAACAACCTTAATTTAAGCATTTACTTGCATATAAATGTCGAGACCTTACGGAGGTCATCACAGTTACATTTGGAAGTAATGAAGAATATTTGCAATTTTGATTTATTGCTCATGTCTGAGCTAAGATTTTATTTTTGAACTAGGTATCTATAGAAATAATCCCTTGTGATGGATGATAACATGAACTATTTATATAACCCCTTTTGAATCATACTTTATTATTTTTATTTGTTTGTATTTGGGAGGTCTTTATGTAAATTAAATGAATCATACATTAATTTACGTTTTACCTCTCACCTATAATATATTATATCCCAAAGGTTTAACAAAGTTGTCACATAAAATATTTATGATAAGACCGTAAATATTTATAAACAGGAAGATCCTCTCAAAACTTGAGATATTATTAATACTTGCATTGAAAGACTTATTAGTATTTAGTATGCAACATTATTGTTGTTGTCCCATGATTTTCCTACTGTTAATCTCATAGGCATACTTAAATAATTTTATTTGTTTTACTTAGAGGTAGTTATGTTAGAAAAAAATTCCTATGTATTACCATTTTCTGCCACTTTCTGTACTTGAGGAGCATGGAAGATTGTAGCCTATGGCCTTATTAACTCTTCGCCCTGCAATAGTACCTTCCTACTAATAGTCCGATGATGTTTATTAAAAAAAATAGTTGTTATACCCCATTCCTAACTATTACATCCCTTGGCTGCTATTTTTCCTCGTTAAATATTGCCTAAATTTTTCTTTACAGTGATGGCATGTCGTTAGGTGCGAGTGAAGATTGGAGAACAGTGCTTCAAACAATGACGGGAGAAACTGAACTGTCCACAGCTGGAATTCTCGAATATTTTTCCACACTTAAAACTTTATTAGATTCTGAAACAGCAAGACTTGAAAATTTAAGCGACGACATGGACAAAAGCGCACCAATAGTCGTGGGAATTATTGTAATCATTTTAACTTTTTTGATGTTTTTGCTCTATTGTATAAGAAAACGTGACATTCTCAACAAAATATTTGCTTTTTGTGGTCTTAGAAAGAATGGCTCTTTAGATATAGTTACGAATGAAATATCACACTCAAAATCCAATGAAGTTGAGGGAATCAGTGAGGACAAAGTATAAACATAACTGTTATTAAAAACAGTTTAAGTTATGAATAAAAATTTTATTATTGCAATTTATATTGATAGGTAGTTAGCTTTTACATGGGTACCATATCATGCTTTTTTGTACCGTTAACTAAAGATTTACTGGGAGATTTTTTATTAAAATATTAAAAAATATTATTTTTTTGTTTTATTTCGATCCTTATCAAAATATTCACAACCATCATATTAGATTATACGAAATGAAAAAAAGATATTAAATTACATCATGATTTTAACAGACAATTTAATTAGATACCTACTAAAAGAGAGAGATACTAAATACTACACTTCCATTCCAAATTTATTGAGTACCATTTTTTTCTATATGAAAGGGAAAACTTCCTGATGTCCAAGATTTGCTTGGCATTTTTATGGTGGATCGCTTTATCTCCCCCGTAGTTAATCCTGCATAATTTCATGAAAATCGTTTGAGATTCAGGTTATATTCATGTACTTACAAGAGTTGTCCCTTAACACTCGTTGGTCTAAATTTCATACCTACTTCTCCGTTTTCGCACTTTTTGTAAAAACGGATAAAGTTTTTGTTTCATTTTAGATATTGATTGACCTGTAATGATTATGCATAACTTGATTAACCTGAATGTTTCCTGAAAATTATTTAGTAGTGGGTAAAAATACGAAGTAGGTAACTGTTGTGACTTGCAGGTTGATTGATTTTTCTTATATTTAGGTATGTTGTGTAAAAACTAAAACAGAAAAAAATTAGCGGCGTATGTCATACTGCCGCCGGTTCATTAATCATCATTAATCTTCATTAATGACGTTATATTTCATGCAAAAAAAATTTAAATAACAAAATTAAATTTAAAAATGAAAATTTGAAGTCCAATTGATAAACTACAAACAAACAACTTTCTAATTTACGAGAAGCATAAAGATACAAACAACTTTCGACTGGCCATTTTAGGAAGCAATCAGACATGTAGCTGCTACCGTATAATACGTACTGTCGAACATCACAGTGGACATCCGCCCAGAGCTGACTTGTAATGGTTAAGAATGGCTAGCTAGTACAAACTAACTGCAATCTCCAAGTAGTTACAGTTTGGATCAAACGCACGCAGGCGGCTCGGCTCGCGGCGGATTTCGCGACAGAATTTTCGAGCGCGATTTGTATGTCAAAATTCGAATTCCATTTTTGGAACGCTGACCGCCGATAGATAAAAAAAAAGTACTTGTTTAGATAAATAAGGAAGACTGAATAAGTATAATTATTGCAAAGTGATGAGATTTGACTGTGATTAAATAATTAGTAACAGGGTAAGTAGTCAATTATATTTCAATTAGAATAAAATTATCATAATGCTCATTTCTGACGTCAAAAAAAAAACAATGCATAATAATTATTGAATTACAAATGTTTTCTTACAAATCCTATTTTACAATAAAACAAACAATGTTAAAAGCAACATTTAGCCACCATAATACATATTATAGAGTACCTAGAACAGTCAACATCATTTCGATTACTGAAAAAACCTACATGACCTATATAAAACCTTTTTACCTAATACACATTTTTTGTAATTTATTTTTGATATTAAGAGTTTAACATATTATAATGTATAAAGTTTTTATCTACTTTTTCAATTTCATTTTTAGTTCGCTTTATTCTTCAAAGAGACGTTTTAGATATAGACTATTAATTCCAGCATAACTACCTTGTTAACTGATATGAAAAAAAATGAAACAAAAGCTATGATTTTTTTTATTCGTAGCTTATATAGGTAGCTCAGTCTCTGTTGTGAACGGTAATAAGATATCGATTAAAAAGGTCGCAGATTGTACGGTCTACTTCCTTACAGACGCTATTTTTCTTTACAAATTATGGTTATTTACGTATTCATAGTTTGCAAAAGTTTCTCAGATAGGTACTAATCTACACAGAGGTACATAATAAGTCACATAGAAAAGTCAAAACTCTCCATTTAATATTTTTTTAAAGAATACTTGGGGCGTAATCTATAATCGATATCGAAGCCAAAAATATAGAGACCAATACCAATAGTAACGGAGCAATGTGGATTAAACCGCGGGGCACAGCTAGTTAATTTTTAAAACATTATTGTATATGTGCATACCTAGGTATAATAATTAATGTCTATTGCTATTAAGGAGGTCATTTTTTGTATGAATACAAAAAATCAGTTATAGTTTAACCAGTTTTTATGCAACTTAATCTGCCAATACAAGATATTCCTTTCTATTCAACTTTTTGATTTTTTTGCACCTAGTTTAAACCACACAACATATTATTATAATGTTACATTTGATATAATATGTGATTTCTCATTTTTTTTAATTTCGTAATGAAATCTTGTGACATCAAATCTTACATTTTGTAAATAACTACAAAATTGTGTGTGTGTGTGTGTGACATTTACATCAAAGGAACAAATGCTCATTCTAATACAAATAACTCCACTATGCTAAATTCATTTACCTAGTGTAAACAGGCGTAGAGCATTCTTTCTTAGTGAGTGCTGAAATATTCTATGCAATGTTCTAATACAGAACAAAACTGAATACGAGTGTTCGTTTACACTAAAAGATCACGAAAGAATGCTCTTGCTCTAGCTCTAGTTCTATGTTCGTTTGATGTAAATGCACTGGATGAGAAAAATCTATTTTAACCAATTCGTTTGTTATTTTCCACTATCACCCAATTCCATATATACTATATAACATGATATTATCATTATAACTACTTTCAATAGCCTCTACCAAAGCAAATTCCTAAACCAAATCAGTGACTCTACTTTTTGGCATTTTCGCATGTGATCGTTACTACATAAATAACCGTCTTATGTTTTATTTCTCTAATTTTGAATTTAAAACAAAAATCATTTTCCGGTAAATAATTGTTAAAAAAGAAAGTTTCTCATTCGTTCGGAAATTATGTAATATTTATGCGAACTTTTATAGACTCAAGCTTTTATATGTATTTAGCGCACGATTGTTCATTTATATAAGATTCATATTAATATAGTATGTATTCTATAACTATTGTCTATTGAAACTTTATTATAAAATATGGTTTTGATTACTATAAGATTACATTCGTTTTTCATGTGAATGAACAAGGCTACAAGAGTAGGCATAGGCACGTATTAATTATGCATAGGTTGATGACCTCAAATAACATACCTACTTCATGTCGACTGACATCTATATGTGCAATTTGCTTTTATGATTACATGTAAATTGAAAATATAATGATTGTACTTTTCAAACTTCCAGGCTGGACTATTACTACGTATATCTACATGATGATTTAACAACACCGCTTTAGTTTGCTTTTGTTAAAGAGCACAAAACATGTGATTATACAAAAAGTACATAGTAATAATTTGATTACGTGTGCGAAGTCGGGTAACAATAGCAGTTGTTCAAAGTTGCAAGGACACAGGACTATTAGAGCTGATAATGTCATATGGGTACTGTTTAACTTAATTTCTTAATTCAATACCTAGAAACTTCAATAGATAATGACGATTTTATGTTGAAAACGATGCAATTTTTGAAAAAATAGGTATGTAGTTATGAATATAACACGAATAAACAAAATTTACACTCAAATAATTGTATAGCGCGTATTATATTGGTAGCGACTAGGGATAGAGCGATATATAAAGGTACAATTTCTAGGGTTACAAAATCATGATTATTAAAATAATTATGCTAAGAGCTAATCAAATATTGGAAATGCTGTTGAATTTATCATTACGCACCATTACGCTGTCACTTTAAAACAGTTTTTGCATGGTATTTCCCGTGATTTCGTGAACATAAAAAGTAAAAACCCAGTGAACATCAAATGTATGTTATCAAATATAACTAGGATACATTTTTGCTATGTGAGTGTGATTTCTCACCACAACACCTACAATTTCTTAAGAATGCAGAGGGTGAGGTAAATTATTTAATTTACAGTTATCAGGCTTAATTATGGAAATATTTTCTTTATCTTTCAGTATAATTTGTTTTCTTTCGATATTGATGATTTTTGAAACTGCATGACTTCGGAGGCTAAAAATAGAAATAATATCTATTTAATTAGAATTACAGTAATTTGCTCTTGATAGAGCTGTTACAACTTACAACCAAAGTTTTATCTATTACTATCGTACTTTCTATCATTATAAACACACTACTACAAATAAAGAAATAAAAATATTTCTACTATTATCCGTCGAATACAGTTCAATAAGGGCTAATAAAATAATGAACTGTTTTGAAATCCCTTTAAACGGATTTCAAAACAGTTCATTGTCTTTAGATGAGTTTTCTATGAATAGGTATTTGTTTTCATTTCCATAGTCTTTAATTGGCTTTGGTATTAAGAAAAGCACCGGAAGTCCTGTAAAATAGGAAGAATTATTTATTTACGGTATTATATTATTATTTCACGTAAATGCACTCACATAATATTTAGTAGGAAAAACCATGATCTTGTCAACTTTTTTGTTTCCGCCTTGCGTTCCAAATTTTTCCTACATTATGTGTAAAAATTACAGTAAATTACAATTGTACTTACAATACTTCCTGTGTTATATAGTAAACAAACTTCTTCTTCTACTTTTAGATAAAAAATATAGGAACCTAAGGTATAGGAAACTACATAACATTGCAAAATTATTATTTTTTGAACTCTGACTGTATAAAAGCATTATTTTATAATAATTTTACATTTTCCTTTCTCACAGACAATGTTGCATTTACTTTGAATTTATTTGCTTGAAATTTTTATGAATATATTTTTTCATAATAGATATCGGTTTATTCGAAATTTACACTGTATGTGGTATGTCCACTATTGTAAAGGTACCTAATATCATGGACCAATTTACTCAAGCTAATATACACATTTCCTGTATTTATAACAATTTTAATTCAAGCTCGTTCTAGGCTCTTTTTATGCAATACAGTCGAATATTATTCCATCGTTCTGTATTACCTACGTTACCTACGTACTTTTTGAAAAATATCAAACTCTATGACATGATTATAACGTCGCTAGGAATCATCAGTCGAGAGGCAACGATGCAAAAACATTTAACGAGGCAGCAAATTACTGACAATTTTATATTTAGCAGTTTATTGTGTTTTTTGCGTATAAAAAAGTCATTTTATACAAATAAGTATACGTGTGTATTTTATTAATTTCAAAGCATTCATGGGGCCATTATAATCAGAATGTTGCGTAGGTGACATTTCAATTTTTAAATAAATATATTCTAGAAAAACTTGACTTTTTTTTCTAACATATGAGGTATGTTTATCTTTACTAGTACTTTGAATTTGAACTACTCTACTTTTTGTATCAAAACTTTTAACAATAAAATTGACTGCCCCTATTGCTAACAAGAGTCAACATTCGTGTCCCGGCTAGATATCTCCGCTTCAAAACTTCTTCATAATAACACCATTAGCTCCTCCTCATTATAATATTTATTTAGTTCATATTGATGATAACAATATTTTCAATGTCAATCATATGAAAAATATTCTATATTATTAAGTCCAACAACTGAGCAGTATGCACTCAGTTTAAATTCAAATTATTTATTCAATTTGCGATACCTACGACCATAAAATCTATTCGTAGGAATTCAATAGGTAGGAAAGGAAACAATATTTTATTTTTCATTTTTATGTATATCACAATGTATAATATGTTTCTGGTTCAAAATATAGAATGCTTAATCTAACTATGTTTCATGTTTTCAATATGGGGCCTAGTGAGCGAAATTAAATTTTCGTGAGAATATCTTTTTATCGTGTCTACAACTGCGTTGTTTACATTTTCAATGCACACTTATCCTTGGTTGTAACTTGTAAATGACAGAACCAACCTTCTACGGTTTCATAGACCTCTGAACGAGCCTTCAAGGGATCTTGCATTTAACCATGATTAAACATAAATTATAAGTGCACTGTTTAATTATAAAGTTTCTTTCTATAAAAAATGAAGGTTATTGAGGCTGCGAATATTAAGTGAGGTCAAATGTAAAAGGTCACACGTTGTATGAATGCATTCCAAAAAGTTCCTCTCAAATTTTAACTGTAGTATAGAACTATCTAAGATTAAACTAGAATGCGCCTAATTGTAAATTATTTCTTAGCATATAATTCAACAGAGCCTTGATCATAATAACTTAATAATCAGCTGTAGGTAATCAAAAAGATTGTAGTCAAAAGAGCAGATCAGAATAAAATTTTAAATGATGCCTTTTGGTTTCGCTTTCGAAAACTAACATGATCAAGTTATAATTTAATATTGTTTATACGTATAAATCATTAGAAAAAGTTTAATGTTTATGGGAATTTTCTGTAGTTCTTTATCCAACCCTTCCTCGGAGGAGGCAGGGTTGGTGTATGGCATGGTGGGAGATTTTCTTGCAACCTCAAGCGCTCCTAGGAGTTCTCATTGTTTTATTTAGAAATGTTAATTGTTATGTGTCTAGTTTGTAAGTTTTTTGTTGCAATGGGGCTGCCATGAGCATTCGTTCAAAAGCCCAGAAATATATGATTTAAAAAAAAAAAAATTACTAAGTATAGGTAGTTAAAATGCGTTTATTTCTTTGTTATTGAAGTTATGTACTTCTTTTGGCGCGATGGAGAAAAATGATGAGAGTGAATTTTAACGATGCGCGCGCACACCGACACCTAAATTTAACAGCATGAAGTTAGTTCTAACTTCTAGGTGGTATGAAAATTGATAACTATGTTTAAGTTGTATATTCAGTATTCTAGTATTTTTTTTCCATACGCCAAAGAAGTACCTATAACTTCTAACGCGTGTACATAAGTACACACTCTTTTTTTATTATTTGCTAGTTTCCGCCCGCGACTCCGTCCGCGCGGAAAAATTAAGAAAAATTAAGATTTATTTTTTTCTACGTATTTTTCCGGGATAAAAAGTATCCTATTTTACGCCCAGGATAATAAGGTATAATTATGCCAAGTTTCATCGAAATCGAACCGTTATTTTTGACGTGATGCCTTCACATACATACAGACAGACAGACAGACAGACAGACGGACAGACAAACAGACAAAAAATTTTTAATCACATATTTGGGTTTGGTATCGATCCAGTAACACCCCCTGCTATTTATTTTTTCAATATTTTCAATGTACAGAATTGACCCTTCTACAGATTTATTATATGTGTAGATATCATTATGTTTTGGACATTAATTATAGAAATAAAGTTCACAGTGTATATGAGATACCTACTGGTATTATGACTTATGTAACAAACATAAAATTAATTATTATCGTATTAAACAATGATATTCAAACATTCAGATAATGTGATGAGAGGGTTATTGTATCTCAATATCTAAATACAAAACACTTATTGTTTTGTAACAAAAACATCTTCTTTGTTTATGAAATTATTCAAAGGACAATACATAATTTGTTTCATTTCTTGTTTGTTTTAATAAGCTTTATGTGCAATGCTTCATATGTATCAAATAAATTTATGACAATATTCTCGTCTGCTTAGTCAAAATATCGTACACAAATAATAAAATATGTAGGATAATACAAATTTAGTTCAAATTCTTAGCGATGAATATTTCGGCCATGCTTTCGATTCCCAATTTTAATATCTTCAGGATACATTGTATTCAATCCCGGGGAATTCCAACCAAGATCAAATATCCAGATTAAACAGTCAGTAGAGACCAGTAGGTAAGAGATAAAAAAATTAGCGAAGTCATGAAATAAAAACTAAAACACGTTCAATTGAATATCGCAAAACCAATCAAGACAAGAAGTACCTAATTTGTTCAGCATTTAAAGGATATTTTTTGCGCATAGGTACATACATTACCTATATGTATGTATTTATTATCGTTAATTAGAATGTAAGTACATATTTCAAGCGAAATAGTCTGTATCTGAAATGCCCTTACAACTTCAGCAGTCCTGTCGGCGCGCGTCAGCGTGAATAAATAACAGATAACTATATAGTTATACCATCTGAGTTATATATGAGAATCTTAATTCATATATAATTTGGTGCATCATCTTCAGATAGCAACATGAATAGCCACCAATCTCAGTATTGATATGTAATAAACATGTTAACAAGTCTCAAGTCTGTATTATAATATGTAGTTACATAATTATTTTCATGAATGAACAGTGCGGCATTGTGATCATTGCACAATAGGTGCTTTTAAAAACTCGTGGATAATTTGCGAATATTACATAATACTTTTGTGACTGACCATTAGCCTAAATTATAAATCTATCGTGTTGTTTGTAAATGTCTATATCCTAATAAATTTGAGAAGCAATTAAATATCTGTGACAAGGTTAACGCTAGCGAATACATTGGTTAGTGAAAGGATTCTGTTTTTTAGTTCAGTACCTAACGATTCACAATTCGTGTCTTATCTTAGATGCATACATTGTATTGTACACGGAATACAAAATAAAACATACTTACTAGTTACTAGTCTCTTGTCTCACAGTCTTGTTTCAATAATTAATTGGTCCTATCTTTTAAAAGCAAAGCAAAATGCAATCTTTACTTAAAATAATTAAAACAGACAATAAACATCAAAACCAACATCAACCACATATTTATATTTACGAATATTTTTCAGTAGGTATACAATCCATGATGACTCTCGTTACGCAAGCGGTCCAGTGTTTGCAATTTCGCAAGTCACATGCAAAAGTTGAGCATTAGATAATATTGTATGTGATAGCCTTGATTAGGAATACGGAACCGCCAACCGGATGGGTAAGGCCAAAGCGATGACACCGCTTAACAGTTTTTGTTGGCCTGTATTGTGGAGATATCCACAAGGTCTGGCATACAACAGATTTGCGTGTCCGTAGCATGTATATTCTAGTATAAAACCTTTTTGTTATATAAAATGTATGTAAACCACAAGTAAAATTTATATGACAAAAAGGTTAGGTGATAAATAATAACAGTTATCTTTTATCAGTTGCTACAAAAATGTTGGTACACAAGAAACGATTTTACTTAATTCGATAAGCTCTTTTTAAAGAAGAAATTAGGTTTTGGTGATAGTATATCTAAATGTCTTTTTCACTATCAAGCTGTTCAATGAGGATATAGACGTTGCATTAACAGTGCGCAGAATTCGGTTAATTTACCGGAAATAGTCACAGTGAAATTAAATCAACCATTAAATAAGTTTGTTGTTAAACTTAAAAATCAATTAGGTACTCAAGATATCCGTGTTCTATCTGTTTTACATTAAATGCCAACAAAGAGTTGGTGTCAGGCAGATAAAATAAAGAACTGTACAATAAATTACTGTATTCCGTGACTTTTGAAACAAACGATGCCACCGCGAGATAAACCATTGTCTCAGTAAAGCTAATTCTGTCCACAAGTCGCCAACGATTACAATAAGTACGTAGTAATCATGAAATGATTACCACGTCCGGTATTAGGGACAAGCATTAACAAATTAATGGCGTACATTAGCATTATAAACGTCCATAATTTTGGCAATCAGTAACCTATTTGTTATTTCTGTTTCAGGTACTTGAATTGGCGCTATGGCTTTCGATGCGAAGACAAAAGATAGAGACGAAAAAGCTTCAGATGCAACACTTAAAGGAGGAAACGACTTAATCGCTACGAATGAAATGAAAAATAATTTTATAAAAAACAAAATGGAAAAAATGCCCGTCGATAAAGCTGATTCCCCAGAAGATGACTGGAGTGGTCTTAATTTTTTCCAAAAAGCTAGACGGATGATGTCTTTGATAACAGTTGAACCGATATTGGCTTGTTATGTTATGCCTTCCGTTCTGTCAGCACTCGCAACACAGAATTTATATTTAGAAAAAGCGTGTAGAGTTAATTTAGGTTTTGAACACCACGTTTGCGATGCTCTCACTAAAAGAGCAACAGCGAATTACACGTTGGAAGAAGAAGCTGTACAAACACTTGTAGCCTCTGTAGCAGGCTGGAAAACTGTTCTACAATCGTTTCTGCCATGTGGAATATTAATATTTTTGGGAGCGTATAGTGACAGAGTCGGCCAGAGAAAATTTTGTATGTTACTACCTATTATTGGAGAATTTCTAACAAGCATAGGTCTCATTGTGAATACTTATTTTTTCTACGAATTGCCGGTCGAAGTGGCAGCGGTGACGGAAGCTATATTCCCGGCATTGACAGGCGGGTGGTTTACTATGTTTATGGGAGTGTTTAGTTATATAGCTGATGTGACGACTGATGAGCAAAGAACGTTACGGATAGGCATAGTGAACTTATTTTACTCCTTAGGGGTGCCCGTTGGAGCCGCTCTCAGTGGAATTTTAGTGCGGAAAATAGGCTTATATGGTGTTTTTTCTTTAAGTGCTACGTTATATATTCTGAGTTTCATCTATGGTTTCTACAGGATAAAAGAAGTCAAGCGGACCGATTTGAATGTGGTAAGTTTTTATCAACGAGTTTATGAATGTTTCTACGAAACTACAATTAAAATGACTTCACGGTGGATTGTTGCGATAATGATAATTTAAACAAGTTTTTATACATCTTCATGTGCCAAGTTATGCCTGTTCGTTGGGGCTGAAAGATATGCTTACAGAAATTAGAAAAATACACATGTTTATTTAAATTGTGTATAAAAAAAACTAAAGGATTTCAGTTTATGAAAATATATTGTTGTTTTCAGGTAGATAGTTGTAGGGTATATCCAAAGAACTCTACGATTGTACATAGTCAACTGTTCATTACCTAATACTAAAGATAATGTACCTAAGTAAAGTTCTAGACTACGTATAATTGAATGATTATACTGGATTCAGTTAGATCTATTTAAGCTGATCATGTGACTAGACAGACTACATCAACGTATGCATGTAATGTATCCCTAAGTTAGGGTTTATTAATACACTAGCATCCGCCCGCGACTCCGTCCGCGCGGATGTCGGTCATCGCGTGGATGGTTTATTTCTTCATTTTGAGTAACTCTGACAATGATATCTTATAAATATCTATTGGACCCAAATACGGCTAGGCCTATAATAATACGCAACGTGTGTTCGCGGTTCTACAGAACAACGTCTATGGATAAAACTGTGGATAAAACTGAAAAATTAATTAAATTTTTTTTCTACGTATTTTTCCAGGATAAAAAGTATCCTATTTTACGCCCAGGATAATAAGGTATAATTATACAAAGTTTCATCGAAATCGAACCATTAGTTTTCACGTGATGCCTTCACATACAGACAGACAGACAGACAGACAGACAGACAGACAGACAGACAGGCAGACAGACAAAAATTTTTTTAATCACATATTTGGGTTTGGTATCGATCCAGTAACACCCCCTGCTATTTATTTTTTCAATATTTTCAATGTACAGAATTGACCCTTCTACAGATTTATTATAAGTATGTATAGATAAGTTTTGAGTAGCCGGAAATATAAAGAAACAGGTAATATAATTGAGTCGTGTTGGTACTGAAACTTGTTGTCAAAACAACGGGAATAACTATTTAATCGTAATATTTCTAAGTACATTCAAATTCTTGTTATCCAAAACCCACAAAAAGCATTTTTTTTGACGGAATACATATTGATTTTTCATTTTTACGCTAAAATATGCCTCTTACTAAAATTAAACCTAAATGAATCGTAACAAACCAATCTATCATAATATTATAAGAGAGTTGTTTTTTCACGTGAGTGCTCAAATCTTCGCAGTTGGAATCAAGATTTCTTTGGTTATTTTATAAAGCGATTTCTTTTTATATCGATTTGTAGAATTTAATATAATAAAAATAAATTTAATGGCACTTGTGCGGAAAATTGAATATTAATTTAAAGGTACATATTTACTTCAATATCCATGGTATGCGCCAATATGCGCATAAAAGGAATTACGAATAAGGCTCTATTTTTAGACGAATACATTCTTCCACATGCGAATTATTTTCTTCGAAAACATTAATTCATTTCACAACTATAGTTACTACAAATAGAAAAACGTAATCCGTCCATTATATCCACGATGAACGACCATGAATGGCAGTCGTTCGCAACTGTATCATCTTTAATTATATAACAGGTTACAAGTTCAATGCCTAACATTTATTCGAGCGTTACAATAGAAAAAGTCCGTCAACTTGACCTAGATTATTGTTACACTCCGTTGATAAGAAGGGTCTTGATAACACTTAATGCTCTAATGATTAATTTTAATGGAGCAATTAGCAAGTACGAGTTGTGCCCTTAGGGAGAAGTGAAATTACCTTGCGATTTTTATAATTATTTGTACCTATAAATGTTCAAATTGTTGTTTACTACGATTGCGTGTTACATTTCAACGTTGATGACCGACAAAGATAACGAAATATTAGAATTATCTTTTCGTGAAAATTACAGAATTCGTAAAATTCTCACTGGGTTCCTAAAAGTGTATTTACGCGAACGCCAGATAGAAAAACAAACATTTAAAAATATTTTTGTATTCCTTTTTCATTTCTGCTGCCCTGTTATTGAGTAAATACACTGAAGCATAATTAAGTTAATATCTCTGCTCCATAGCAACAGCTCGACAAGCACGCTATTTTTATAAAAGCAAAAAAAAATTATAATATAAAATATTAGTTCCAGCCGCGGCCGCGATCCGATGACTTTTGATATTGGTTTTCTGGTTAACTTACAAAACAATAAAAGAAAAAATGTTATCTTTGTAATTTTCCAATTTGCATTTTTTATTGCATTAATCCATAGCGAATACCTGTTTTCCATTCAATCTTCTTTTTATATGTGAAAAGCCTGGAGTAATTTCAATTTATTTAATATCTATATAATATTTTAAAGTTTTCACTAGGTAATGCGTATGACACCATGTAGGTGAGTAGGTATTAAAACTTATTTTATTGATCATACCGTTCGAGCACAGCGTTCGAGCTAGGAAATAGAGGTTTTATAATTCAATTACAATATAGCACACACTGAACACAAATTTTGAAAATAAGTAGGTAGGTATGGTGTACCTACCTTACTATTAAGCCGTTATGTGAACCATTTTGTGGAAAATTATCTTCATCTTGATTTTTTTAAGTACTTACGTAGGTAGGTAGTCAAGAGACACCAAAGGCCAAAATGTTTATTTATTGCCTGAAGTATCATTGACCTTTCTAGATAGGTACTCTTATACTTTTGCGCACGTCTTGGATATAATTGCTTTTCAAAGTGCTGCGTTAATTTTATTAAATAATAGAAATAATAAATAAGAATTAATTGTTATAATACAAAAACTCGAGAACTTGGAACACGTGATTTTTCTCATAGGTACAAAAACTTTATTACTTTCAAGATCTTATTGTTCTACTTATGTTAGGTATATGCATTTTATATACATTTGCAGATGTTTCTCAAATAATATAGGTAATTAATAAGCTCTTTTATTTTACGAAATTATTGATAAGCGTTTGAGATCTTAGCACTGATATTCTATTCAACACAATGTTATTGCAAATGTTGTGCTTATTTTTAATCTATGAGAACGGTATGTCCCTGATTCTATTGTATGAATCTAAATAGAAAACATGCACTGATGCAGTCCTGATAAAAAGGTTTTGGCCATGAACAATCGCCAATCTAAAAATATAATTTTGTGAAGGTATTATTGCAAATTCAGCTATTTTGTGGTACTATAAATTAATAGTAAGAATTATTAAAAAAAAAATCTGGAAGGGAAGATCGTAACAAAACTTTAGCTTTTACAAAATCAATAACATATTCATATTTGTTTTGTCTCCTTTTCAGAAACCAGCAAAGAACTGTTGGGCATGGCTAAAAGATTTCTTCGATACGAAATACGTGAAGGATACCATGATGGTCGCATTCAAGCCTGGGCCCAATAACAGAAGGCTTCGTGTTATTATGTTGGTCGTCGTACTATGTGTAGTTATCGGTCCTATTTATGGTAAGTATACTAATACTTTCACTAGCCTTAAATCCTCCATTGTATAATTTTACCATCAGAAAACTTTTTGCCAGATTTTTACAGTCAAAACTGGTTTTGACCAGTAATGACTTTGACTGTAACATCCTACCTATTATTGTTTATTCCATACCTCGCGAGGACATCAGAGATACCATTTATTTAGGAACTCCTCGTAACTAGGTATATAATTTATGCCAGGTAAAAGTGTTAAGAAATATACCTAATAAAAGCATCTTGCTAACAGGGTAAAAAGCAAAAAAATATTTATTGATCATCATCTAAATAACCAAATGAAAATGAACCTATGACTTCTTCGCTCCATAAAAGCACTCCCGATAATAATTTCTTCACTCCTTATAAATCTTAATTAGGTACGTAGGTATACTATACTTACAGATCACAAATACGACAAAGAACCCTTAACCAGAATAATTGCCATGACCTTTTTACTGCCCTCTGCAGTACATATTTTATTTGTCCCATTTTTATTGTCTCATTGTTTTGCATAGATTACCAATAACGTAAAACATACTCTTTTGGAAGTCTAAGTATCAATTGTTTTTTATCTAATTGCTCTTTGTGCCAAATGAATTCTATACTAATATTATAAAGCTGATGAGTTTGTTTGTTTGTTTAAACGCGCTAATCTCGGGAACTACTGGTCCGATTTCAAAAATTCTTTCGGTGTTAGATAGCCTATTTATCGAGGAAGGTTATAGGCTATATAATATTATCATATTATCACGCTACGACCAACAGGGGTGGAGCCACGTTGGTGAAACCGCGCGGAGCAGCTAGTGAAGTAATAAGTTTGCAAATATTTAGGTGGTATTGCTAAGATCTGCTTTTGATCAGATTCCTACCTAGTTACCTACCTAACTATAGATAGTTTGTAAAACTACGTAAGTAAGAATATTTTACTTAAAAAAAGTAAATTAGGTATGTAGTTAGGTGCCTATCAACAATTACTTTTTAAGTTTTTAGTCCTTTCCATAAGTACGGTCTAAGTATCTACTTTTTATGTTTAATTTCAGGTGAAATGTCAGTGATGTACCTGTTTACAAGATATAGGTTCAACTGGAACGAGGTGGATTTCAGCATGTTCTCTACTTACGCCATGTGTACTTCATTAGTCGGTAATTTTAATTAATATGATTATTTAGCACATTAATAAATAACTGAGCTTCAAATTAGGTAGGTATGTACGTAACCAAATTTTGTTTAATTAACTAAATGCAATAAAAAAGTTCTGAATAAAATTTTTAAATATTTAATATTATATTCGTACGTAAGTAGTTAGTTAAGTACCTATGCATATATACATCAATTTATTATTATCCAAATAAAACTGTGAGAACTTAGGTAGTTAAGAATTTTTGAAGCTTTAAGTAATATTAAAAAATCTATCTTTTAAAGGTTATCTTTTAAACTACTAAGTTGTTTAGTAGATATTATGTTTCATTCCTTTCATTGTTATTATTCTGGACCTGAAATTTGACGAGTGTTTTTACGACTCCAAAAAACATTGCGGAACTGAGTTGCAGTCATGTGATTTTAAACATGGCTTTAAATACAATTTTTTTAGTACAGTTTCAAACATTTAGGTACAGAAGTAACTACATAATACTATTTATTTATTAAAATAAAGGTTAATATACATAAGTCTATACAGTGTACAGGTCTTGTTTGAACAAAATCCTGACATAAAAAATACCTACCTACACCTATTATATTAGGTAGGTAATCAATAATTAACTAATACTTTAAAAATCAATTCAATACTTATAGTAACTGTTTGACAAATTAATAATTTCTGAATTATAAGTTTTGTTGTAATAGTAATTAGTTAGTTAGTCTAACAATAATTAATTTCGCAGGAACTCTCTTTTCGGTGGGAGTATTTAGCCATGTTTTGAAGTTTGATGATGCAATCATTGGTGTTATATCTTGCACCAGTAAGATATTGTCAGGTTTCATGTATGCTTTTGCTACGAAAACTTGGCATATTTACATTGGTAAGTCAATATTCACAGATAGGTACTATAGTTACATACAAGGTTACATACCTACTTACATAAAATTTGCATATCAACAAGAAAAAAAAAATATGGCGTTAGATTAGACATAATAATATTACCTAGTTGTCAAATATGCTTTTTAGAATTATTATGTAAACTGCACAGGTAAACTGCAATAAGTTGTGGAAAATCAGTAAAATATGTCATGAAAAAGGTAGGTAACCGACTTATTGGCTAATATAAGTCGAGAGTTAGGCTTTATAAAAAAGTGCAGAATGGACTAATAATAATTAATAACAGTGTATTGAGTATAATAATATATATCTTATATTACTTTTCAGCACCCCTCATTGAAATATTTAACGGAACTTCATTCATAGCTATGAGGTCAATGGTTTCAAAGTTGGTGGAAAGGGATGAGCTGGGTAAGAGTTTTTATATCTTTATAATTTACCTACATATTTTAAAAATTGTTTAAAATTATTAGGTATTACATAATGAAAAAAACAGACCTAATTAAAAGAAAAGTTAGATTTTATAGTTGCTATCACAATAATTATTAAGACAAAGGTACATAACGACACATCTTGAGTTTAAATGCATAAAATTTACATTCGAAATCATAACGATCTTTTTGACGTAAAGGTTTAATTGGTAGGTAGTTACCATATATATTACTTGCTCTGTGGTACCAGTAGTCAGGGAGGTGAAATACAGAAAAAAGAAAAATAATTTATCGAGAAAAATATCTATTGATGATCTAGATTTTTTTTTTGTGTTTTAGGTAAAGTGAACTCTTTCTTCGGCTTGGCTGAAGCAATGATGCCCTTAGTGTACGCGCCGATGTACACTACAGTATATACGGCGACTCTGAAAACATTCCCCGGAGCATTCTTCCTTTTAGGAGGCGGTCTTACCGTACCTGCAGTACTTATATTTTTGTAAGTTTTTTTTTTTTTTTTTTTTTTTTTATAATGAATAGGCAGACGTTTGACCACGATCCCACCTGATGGAAAGCGGCGATGTGGTCTACTTGGATGCACGTCTGCCTAGAAGAAGCCTGTTCACCCTCGCTTTGAAAAGGTCCAGATTGTATTGTGCGGGAAATATGGAGCTAGGGAGAGAGTTCCATTCCTTAGCCGTTTTCATTAAGAAAGATGACTCGAAGCGACGTGTTCTAATAGGAGGGATATCTACAACAAAAGGATGGAATCCCTCGCCACGTCTCGAAGTGCGGTTGAGGAATGGAGATGAAGGGATAAGGTTGTGCAACCCGTACGCACACTCACCGAAATGTAACCTATAAAACACCGAAAGACATGCCACCTCACGACGATGCTCAAGGCTCAAGAGACGAGACTCGACTAGTGAAGGGTTGTTTATTATACGTTTGGCACGTCTTTCGATCGAATCCAAAGCTCCAAGGTGGCATCTAGCTGCGCCTGCCCACAAGTGACTACAATATATAAGTATATCGTAACTAATATCTTCTATAATATAAAAATGAATCCCAAAATGTGTTGGTAAGCGCATAACTTTAGAACAGCTGAACCGATTTCTTTAATTCTTTTTTTAATATATTCCTTGAAGTACGAGGATGGTTCTTATGTAGAGAAAACGTAATTATGTACCACGGGCGAAGCCGGGGTGGACCGCTAGTATTTTAATAAAAATAAATTCAAGAAAATTAATTATAAAACTCCTGGGAATATAAATATACCAGCGTAAGCAAAAAATGCTTCTTCATTAATTTAAATATATGATATGTAGGTATTATAAATTTCTAATGAATGCAAAAAATTCGACCACGAGGCGGGAATCGAACTCGCGTCTGGTGTGATATTAATGGCTCATAAAAAATGTTAGGTTATTTTGTAAAAAAGTATGTTTACTACCTTATTTACTACATTTATTTTTATTTTTTAGATGGCTATATTTGGCAAACAAAAAGTACGTCGCAACAGAACAGGCAAATGACACTGAAAAAGACACGAAAATTGAAGAAAAATCAGAAAAGAGTGGGCTGGAAAATAAAGCATTTGAAAGCGATGAGAAAGAAAAAAATAATATTGACTCTGGCAACATAGCAGACACAGATAATGTTGCCAGTCAATCACAAATAGAAATAGGTTTTACTGAAAGTATGCTATGTACTAGTAAGTTGTAGAATCTAAGCTTAAATCAAGACATAAATTAAGTATGTAGATGTAGTATAGTGAAATTGAGTACTTCTGTGATATAGTAATTATAATTTAAGAGTAACAATAACTAATTATTTATGCCCCATGTGACAACTGACAACGTTCGTACGACACTATTAATAATTTTGATTAATTATTATCAACCATAAGTTTGTTTCGACTTATATGTAACTATTTAGTTATGACGTGTGCAATAAATATTATAGTTACCTCAATCTGACCTCCAAAATAGAAAATTGAAGTTATCTTAAAGGAGAAAACATACTAATATTATCTAGCATTATTAACAATTATTATATATTAACATTATTAACTTTTACTTTTTCTGTATCACTCAGATGAAAGATGACATGCTATTAATAACAGTGAATATGAATGGCTGTTGACATATTACTCTTATTTTAATTTTAAATTATGTGATAATTTATTATTAATAAATAATAATTATACTTACTAGTACTTAAGCAACATGTTAAACCTATAAATGTATCAGTATTTCTTATTCTAAGAATAATAAATTATTTGTGATATATTGTTCCATATACTGTTTAACATAATGATTTACCTAATAGAAATTTTTGTATTATATAAAATACTTACATGTTTATAACTTTTATATTTTAATTTCCAGTATTTTTTATAAGACATCATGACAAAATTTAACTTTGTGATACAACTATTTACTCAAATTATATTTGTATACTTATAGAAAATGTTCCATATTGATATTTATTGTGATGCTATGTAATAAAAAAGATTGTACTTATTTTTAATAAAGATTTTAAAACGTTAAGCAGTGTATTATTTTTAATGGGTAAGCAACTTCCAATTTATATTCTCAATTCAATTACTTTGGTCGAGTGTTACACTATAAGAAGTGTCTAGAATGCATTTACATAAAATTTAAATTTCATTACAAACAGGTAACTATACAATAATTGTAATAAGTGTGAAATAAAATCAAAATAATTTTCTTATAATTATATTTATTATTCTTTTAAACAACAGTACTGTTCAATACTTTAATAGAAAAACAGTCTCATTTCACCATTCCCTTAATAAGATTCCAAATGAAAATTTTCTTAATTTCATAAGAATTACATAGCATCATAAGAACTCGCCTTTGGCGCAGTTAACAATAACTTTAGCACTAAGAGATTACAATAAAAATTCTATAAAAAAAAGTAATTCATGTTTTGTTCAGGCTGAACACAATATTTCATACACCTTGTGTCCTATTTCCTTGCCTCCAAACGATAAATACATCGTCTTGTGGCTCGGATGTACCTGAAAAGTAAATAATAAATTGATATATACTAAACTAAAGTCAAAATAAATTTAATTATGAACTAGCTAACGTATGAAACAAAAATTTTAAATGGCAATTTAATACTTAGCAAGTAAGTATAGATATTATATTATGTAATTTGTGTGAAGAGCCGACCGAGCACACGTGTCAGAAGTGAAATGAAAAACCGTCAAAATCGTCGCTTACTCGTGTCACGTGACGATATTGCCATGACGCGATCTTTAAATTTAACTCTCTATGTACTCAACGCTAAAGAACTATCACTTCAAAAATAGCAAAAATCTGTCTATAAATAGAATTCCTTACCTTTCCTGGGGTAAGTGAGCCTTGCTCCCTAGCTCTGCCAATGTACAATGGCTCGCCAGATGCAGTATGACCACCGGGAATAGCATTTGGTGGAATCACACCGTCCCTGTTCTCTATCCAACGCAGTCTCTCTGCTGGCGCACACAATATCTGCAAGATAAAGATTATTCGGTTTAATATTACAACCCTGAGGTAAAATGAGAACTTAATAGTTGTGTTTAATGTTTATTTACACAATCCTATACAGAACTATACAATACAATAAAATACATATAACTCTATATGTACATAAATCTAACAATAAATATATACTTAGAACTCTCCTCAAATTTGTTTAACGAAATGGTAGTTGAATGAAAAAAATGTTCAAGCTTATTGCTAATACTCTACCTACAATACAATTATTCTATAAATTCTTACCTGAAATAGAAAATGATGTTGACCCAAATGTATGAGTAACAAATGAATATGTGAATATACTAAATAATAATGATAAACTACAATTTTATCTAACTCTTGTTACACTTAAGGTTCTTTAATTATAGAATATTTTTTGGTTTTTATTAGCTGTCCTGGCAAACCTTACTCTTCATCATTTAGAGGTATGAAAAATAGATGTTAGCCGATTCTCAGACCTACCCGATATGCATAAAAAATTTCATGAGAATCGGTCCAGCCGTTTTGAAAGAGTATGGTAACTACCATTGTGACAGGGGAATTTTATATATTAGATAAGATTAAGAAAATAAAAGAAAACAAATTTTCCCAGTTTGGCGCATTGCATTTTCATATTTTAAGAAAGTTAATATTCCTAACAATATGAATCATCTTCAATCTTATCAAAACAATAAATTCAATAAGAATTTTAACCAAGTCATTACTCATATTACTATTAAATATGAATTAAAAACACATTTTTTAAATAGTACATAATGCATTAACTAACACATTTAACTTGATAACGCCAAAACAGCTATGTGACTAATGAGTGAGTCATGTGATCATAAAAATATGACAGTTGACACACAATGATTAGACTTGTTTTCATATTCTGAATCTTAAATATTTCTATAGAGTTATTTTCTAGAATATGTATGTTCATAATAATATAAGTAAAGTATATGACTCATACTTTGAAACATAAGAATAAAAGATAAGGAAAATGAACAGTTAAATCTAATTTCATTGAATATAGATTTAAGCTGTCAAAAACACAGAATATATTTAAAACAAAAAACTATAGATACATTACTTCGAAATTCGGCACAGCATTCTCTCTACCGTCCCATGGTACATAAGCTGCATTATGTTTGATTGCAAGTTTGCCAGGAATAAGGTCTCCTTCAAGTTTTGCTCGGATAACCCAGAGGGGACTCTGGTCATAACCCTCGTACCCTGCAACCACGGCTCTGTCACTGAAGCTGTGAGCACTTGATGTGGTAGCCGGAATCCATTGAACAAACTCTGCAAATTGTTACAATACAACATTTATAAAATACAAGACTAAATTTTTATGTACTTGACTATGATATATACTAGTTTAAATTAAAAAAATAAAGTTAAATTATGGTGAATTGTTGACATGCCTTTGCATTTTCTAACCTTTATTTCTGCCTAAACATTGTTTACACAATATAATTTTTATAAGCTTCAAAACAAATAATTAAAAAGACAAAAACATTCATAACTTACGCATAGGTTGTTGAGGTGTATTATTTGGAAAGCCGTACAAAGGAGCTGTGGGTGTGGGCGTTATGTTTGGATAAGACATCGCTGTTGGAGGCATTCCAGCTTGTTGCCCAGGGTACATAGCAAATCCTGGCTGGTATGGATACTGCATATTCTGTCCTGGATAACCAGGCATCGGCTGGCCCGGATGTGGGGCATATTGCTGTTGCATGGGGTCAATTGGTGGATAGATCTGATTCGGCTGTTGCGGGTATTGAGGGTTTCCATACGGGTCTGAAACATCATATAAATATACACTTAATAAAGATATACAGAATCAGATCTTTAATTAATATAAAGACGTCTACACTAACAAAATATGACAATTTAGGCGGAAAAGTATTTTACTTACATCCAGACATGGCGGCTTTTAGTATTTAACTGTTCGTCCAAAAATTACTGATATTACCGCGTATTTCCTCTTAATATGTGGCCGTAGAGAAAGGTGGTGAAACTATAAAATTATAAAAGAAATAATATTATACTCGGTTATTATTCAGTATCTATGTGGATTTGTTGATTGCAAAATTACACTTACGGCAGACTTACCTATAAATAAACCGTTTATTTGCGATTCGAGATAATGATACACACTTTCAGCTTTCTTTAATCTGAAGTTGAATGTTGAACGCACGTCAACCAATAATAAACACAGTCGTGGCGCGTTCAATACAGATAACCCATTTATTAAAGAAAGCGACGCCATCTATACTTTGGCGTGTAAAAACGTATTAAATCAGTTTATATTAAATTCCCAAGAGATGGCATCGCACTTTCTAAAGTTATCGGAAATTGTTTAAAGACATTTAAATAAATGGCAGTTATTCTTGAAACATTATTTTATTTTAATAGATCGAATGCGAAGCTTACCTTTTTTTTTAAATTCCATTAAATAATTTTGCGATTTTAATCGTTTCATATTTTCATATGGTAGCAAATTAATAAACTTGCAACATTTTCTGAATTTTTTTTTTAAATAATTTATTCATAACCATGGATACAAGTTCTTCAGTCGCAATCTTAAAGTAAACATTTTCTGAAAGCTTCTCAGTGTTGTCTATAAGAAATCAATGTAGTAAAATAAGACAAATGAAAACCTTTTTAGTTTCCCTATTTTCAAAGTTTAAATGAATTAGAACAATTATCTCAGATTTTTAATTCACTATCATATAGAACTATAATTCAGGAAAATATTTTACATAAAAAATACTGCGTCTGATTTAATAATTATATTGAAAACATTTTATTAATTGACATGAAAAGTGTAAAATATGATTTATTATTGACTAACTGAAAATATTTTGTTTAAGATTGCGACTGAAGGACTTGTATCCATGGTTATGAATAAATTATTAAAAAAAAGAAAATATTTTGTTTACATTGCTGTCATAAAATGGCGGCTACTATACGTGAAGTTTAATAACTTATTATTTAGTTCATTTTGTTGATAATCGTGTGAAGTTTCTAGTTCTCGTGAGTGTGGTGAAAGTGCGTTGAATGGAGCCCTACGTTCAGGCTTTCAAAAGTTTCTACTGAAAATTATGTGCACGGACAGTTTTGTTTAAGGTACCTATAAATAATGTAATATTACAGTGAAAGCATTTAAAAAATAAAGTATTAATTTCTATTAATGTCGTTTTCTTCATTATTCTTAGTTCAATACATAGGTACCTACTTCAATATGTTTTAAGAAATTTGACTGAATAATATTATTTAGCACTTCCAAATATCTTATTTTTATAGATTCAGTAGGTAATATTCATTTAGTGAAACTAATTTATATACTAATAATCTTGTAATTATTATTATAAGTGAAAAGTTTTTTTTTAAATCACCTAAATATTTAAAACACCATCCATTTCGTAATCATTTAGATCTTTAGTCTTATTTCTTAAATGTTGAAAATAAATGATATTTCAGTTAGCTCTCCTATTTCAATAACGACGCAAATATATGTGAGCAGGCACATATTTTGAAGTTTGATTTCAATTTTCAACTATCAAGTATCAACATATTATATTATCAAGTAGGTAGTAAAAAAACAGGTAGTTATATATGTATAGTATTACGTACCTATATGTATACGTAGGTATATAGAATTAGTTTTAACCCCAAAATCCAGAGGGCGCATTGTTGCATGTCAAAGTCAAATAGGTTCGCCTTCATATGCTTCAAGAGGGCTCTCTATGCCCTATATATACATTATACTCTTTGAGATAACCGCAAGATCAGAGCAATAATATGAGCAGATAACAGATACAGTACATATATAGATAACTAACAAGCTTGCTATCAAGTAACAACTGAGTAACAGATTAAAAATAGTGTAGGTATCTGGTATATTTTCCAGTGCTTGTATGATTAGGATATAATCAAATTCACTTAGCAGAGGAAACATTTGAGAGTTATCTTCTTTTTTAATATTACAAATATGATGCCAAAAATCCTCAACCCTGTTATCCTCTCTATTTTTTCGATAAATTAAAAAAGTTGGTAGATTTTTCATCCAAGGTAGTACATTTGTAAAAAACTTTTGAAAGTAGATAGATCTACCTAAAAGTTGGTAGAGTTGGTAACATTGCAGCAGAATCTGTTGATATTTTATAAAATATCGTATTTTCGATATATCGATAATTTAAAATATATCAATATCGGAGTTCGATATATCGAAAAAAAATATCGATATTTCGATACATCAGTTTTATTTAAAAAAAATCGTAACTGTAAGTCAGCTCAAAAATGATTACACAATAATTTAAAGTCTAGTAGATTTATTAAATAAATTAAATTATGAATGTATATAAGTAGTTAGTAGGTTAAAATATATCAATATCGGAGTTCGATATATCGAAAAAAAATATCGATATTTCGATATATCGGCTTTATTTAAAAAAAATCGTAAGTCAGCTCAAAAATGATTATACAATAATTTATAGTCTAGTAGATTTATTAAATAAATTAAATTATGAATGTATATAGTTCTTGGTAATTACTTTTTAAATTTAAATAAGACAATAAATGTAGGTATACCAATATTTTTCTTAGAGTTTTTAAAAATATTCTTTGTTTTATAATATGTTCAGCTGTTTAGATTGATTGAAGAAGCAACTCTTTCAAATGATAAAAAATTGTCAAGCAACTGCTAACTTTAAAATCATTAGGTCGATTAAGTTTACGATGATTTTGTAGATTAGATAATTTACTGAAAAAAAATTATTAAAAAAATATTGACCGATATCGATATTTCAATATCGAACTATCGATACACACAGCAGCCTTGAGCTGACGTACAGCAGGGATGGACCGTGAATATGCGTCGTGCATCGTGTATGACCTTGGCGGGACGTACGTCCAAATGGACCGTGAATAAGACGCTTTTAGCTTTACCCTGTAACACAAACTTACCCAGTGCGAATGAATACGTTGGAGTCATAATTATTTAAAACAGCTTACAATTTCATATTTTAAAAAGAGTGATTATGATGCACGCATTTACCATGCACTATTGTTATGAATCATTTTGCGGAAAAGGCGTGTGATTTCCAATTAAAGGTATAATAATATAATATGCGAAAAAACAGTGAACACACATTATAATATTTCTTATTTATTAAACTAGTCACATATTGCGGAAAACTCACAAAATATATTATGTTTATTTTTTATATTACCCATTGATTTATGTAGGAATCTATATAATATTATTATCTAATAAGTACCTACTTACTAATGAAGGATTTAAAAAATTTGTTAAAGCACATCTACGAGCACATCCAGTTTTGTAATAAATCACTACAATTAATTATACGTTATAAATATAAAAGTATTGAATCATAAAAACGCTATATGAGATAACTCGGTCGGCAAATGCAATCATAATTGGTACATTGACCGCCGTTACTACAGCGGAGAGCTCCAGTTTCCTGGATTGCACCAAATCTATCATTGTTTGCACTTGGTCGTGACATCTGTCATCTGAAAGGATGAAAATAAAAAAAGTTAATTACGTTTAATTATTATCAATCCTTTTCATAAAGGTGGTTCCAGATGCATGAGATGCATTTTACCTGGACACTTTGTGTCCATGATTCGTTTGCGAAGTTATCGTGTCGCGGATTCTCTATTGGCGGCTG
This sequence comes from Colias croceus, assembly GCF_905220415.1. NCBI lineage: Eukaryota > Metazoa > Arthropoda > Insecta > Lepidoptera > Pieridae > Colias > Colias croceus. Next base: position 6,874,949 of record NC_059546.1, read on the forward strand.
TACACCTACACGGTTAGAGTAAACGGTAGAGTAGAGCGGTAGAGTACCAGCTATCCTATTTACTATACTAATGTAGACACCATTGGTAGAGTACTGAGAAATGGTAGAGTAGTATGCTAGATCACAACCCGTATTCAGCAGCCATATTAGATAAAATAACAGCTTTTTACTTATTAAGCTTCTCTACCTTCCAGTCCCATAAACGTCGGTTTTCTTTCCGAATAAAAATTATTAGGTTTTAGTTTTATTTGCTGACTATTTTATTCTATATAAAAAAATACATTATAGTAGCGATATTTTACCGTCACTATGAACAAGCACGCGTATGAGAATAGAAAGTATTTTTCTTCGTTCTTGTATGAAATAGTCACTCAATATTGTTAAGAAAAATGGTCGTATATTGAGAAATGTATAATAAAACATGTCACTCCAAATAACATCCGAATACTGAAATAAAAAAAATATTAATTTTAATATTATGTCAGAGTTAGACTATAATATTAAAATCGCATTCTAAAATGGTCATAATATACACAATTAATTTATTATAATATTATGTTATAAAACTGTTATCATACAAAACATTACCTTCATCGTTGGTGACAATGATCGGCATATTACTAGTATTGTAGTGAGCAGCCAAGCTTCAAACATAATTAAAATCTGAAAAAATTCAATATAATCTTTAACTGACTTAAAAAATGTATATGTAAGTATTTCCACTTAGGCATTGTTACTTTTTGTATTTGATACCTGTCCTGCATATATCTTGTTAAAGATGTTGATACAATCAGCAAGTTTATCATACATTTGCATAACTTCGAACCAACAGATACGATTTAAATTATCCTGGATTTTATATTTATTCTGCAATCAAATTAAATAAAGGAATGCGCGGTGAATATCATGGAAAACCGTTAATTCTTTATAATGAGATAAATATTTGAAAACGTACTGTAAATAATTCTATAAAATAGTTCAGTTTTAGGTACACGTTGTCAAATGTATGGCTTTCCAGAACTTTCTTTCTAAGAACAGCTTTAAAAATTATTAGTTCTATAAAAATATTCACTATAAAGTACATAAAGTTGACTCCCTGGAGCATTATGAGAAAGAAAGTTATTTGCGACATAATGTTTCTTATAGTGAACTTTCGTAAATAAAAGGTGAATGTGACCAATATGGGTGGAGTGAACATTAAGAATATTGCGAGACATCTACGAAAATAAAACATTCTTTCCCTTTTCGCATGATGATTATCCAAACTATTTAATGTTTTATACAAGTTCCAATAATATCCCTCATTCCCGAATGAAATAATAAATATGTAATAGAAAAATTCGTATATTTGCAGCGCTCCAAACGTTCTCGTTAAAATATTGAGTGGGAGGTCGGACTTGGTTTCCAACCAGCTGAGAGGAGGAATATAAGCGATGACACAAATTATTAAGAACATTATTATCAAGCAGTAACTTTTGTTATAAGTTGATATTTTTTTAATATCGTATTGTTTGTATCTGATAGTTTGCATTGCGAATATTTTTGAAAAGTAAACAAGAGGCTTTGATGCATGGGCGATGGAGTATTTATAAAATTTATTTGCTGTTTGATAATTGTTCATTAGCACTGTAAAAACATTTGTATTCATTTTATTATTTTGTTTTGATATTTTAAAATCACTGTTGTAAAACATGGCGCCTTCTATAAAGTATCAAGCAATAATGTTAAACCGTCTGTGGTTACGGGGCAAACAACTCAAATAAATAAATGAAAAACATAACGAATTATATTTCCATTAGAGTTAATAATGTTTAATTACATTTTTCATAAAAATGATTCGTGATGGATATTCCTACTAATATTATAAATGCGAAAGTTTGTATGGATGTTTTTTCTCTTTCACGTAAAAACTACTGAACCGATTACAATGAAATTTAGCACACATATAGAGGGTAACTTGGATTTACACATAGGATAGTTTTTATCCCGGAAATCCCACGGGAACGGGAACTATGCGGGTTTTCCTTTGCAAACGCGGGCGAAGCCGCGGGCGGAAATCTAGTTGTATATAAAGATAGTGAATTAGCCTTATTTTATATAGGGACATACAATTTTTCCATCGACTGAAAAATATACCTAGCCAAGTTAGTTAGGCGGGTACCTACCTCATTACGTACTACCTTTTTATAAGTGGGTAAATCATGCTTCAATCAATATAAGAATCTCACAAAGTTTTATTAATGTTTAACACTTTATGATTCATAAATTGAGAACATTAATTAAAAAAAAATACATTACATACCTAATTACCTATACTAAATCACATCCAATAAAAATTTTATAGATAGCAATTTAATGAAAATTAAAACTAAACCAGAAGTAGTTTCCAGTAAATATAGTTCCTGGGTCCAATATAGTATTTATTACAGTAATTACTTGCCCTTTTCATATTTACACGAGTCTTCCATTACCTATAAAACAATAATTGTAGGTGATTCAATCTGGGCTTTATCGTCAAATAATCAAATAAGGGTTATAGTAATTTGATGAATTTAGTTCGGTTCCTTCGAATTGTGTTTAATTACCTCAAATAAACCAATCGATGAAGAGTAAATGAAAGGGAAATGTACCTAATTCTATTAACAGAAAATTTAATAATCGCTTTACATTAATTTTACAATCAATACAATTTGATAAGTGCACTTAATTTTAAACATTTTCAATAATTCATGGTATATGGTAACTATTAAATATGTAACAATTTATATTTTATTCTTAGGTCGGTGACACTGAAGTTTTCAGTACAAAATTATTTTGGCGACATGCCAATCGTAATTGGAAATAGAGAAGTACCGGTGATGCTTTTGAAATTATTCCTTAATTAATAGTAAAATAAAACAAGCTCTTATTTCTGTCATTTATTTAACATCTACTTATGTGACACAAAAGTTAGCAATTATAATGAGTCTCATTCCTTGGACACCATGTTACATGGTCCCTTCAGTTCTTACTTTTCGATCCAGATAACAATGAAACGAAAACTGAACTAATACCAATTACGACAAACGTTACAATTGCACATATTATTAAGCACATAAGATTGCACACGCAACTGAAAACAAAAAGAATAGTGGTAATATAATAAATTAAATGCATTTGAAACAAATAAGTTTTATTAAGATACATAATATTAATATAATAGAGCTTAATAAATTCTTTGCTTGTTCGTTCGATTACCTAGTGGCTAGTAGATTGGTAAATGTCAGTAAATGGGATTAAAAACAGATTTTTAATATACATACATCGTTTCCCTTTCCAGTATAATTAACTAGTCTAATGAAACTTTTATAAATGATTTGCCAGGCACATAATTCTAGGAGGCGCCTTTTTTAGTCGCTCTACAATCTACATGATGGATTTTGTTAAATCGGTTGAATACCTAGCTGTCATTTCTTTGTAAGACAACAAATATTATTATGCGATACTCACCACATCTCAACGTATTTCTATTAGTAATTACTTCTCTCAGCATAAGTAAAGTATTTTCTTGACGCAATTTTTAATTGCCAGAACGAATTCCGCATTGCTTCAAAATCTATTTAACAATGGATTGTCACACGGAATGATTTTCCTCGAGGTAAGGACCTTAAATATAACTGTGAACAATAATAGTTCTTAACATGAGATGGTAAGGTGGGTGTTCCAACGAGAGTATGCGGCAGGGTACCTACATAAATTTATCTAGAGTGCTCTTGTGCACTGATTGTGTCGTCCTCCTGTAAAGTATAACAGTAATACAGTTGCCTGCTCAGAAACGATTAAGTATAACATTAATAAAATTTAACTTTTTCCATAAAAACTTAAGAACAATGTAAATAATATAGTTACAACAATAGGAAAATAATTTAACATTATACATTAATAATTGTGTTAAAATTCCGATGCATCAGCTTTAGATCTTATTTACTTTATGTACCTTAATAGGTAGATTAATCTGTTTGATAAGTTATTTACCTACATAACTAGAAACATTAATTGCAATGTATCTTTTAAAAGAACTTCTTCTCACAACGGAATAGATAAACATTTTATACTTTTCTGTTTTATATTTTGTAACATGAATATTTTCCTAACCATTGGAAGTTGGCAACATAGTCAGATTGTAGAACGAAGCTAACGTTTACGGGCGGCATGTGGTGTGTGTCGTTCACAATATTGTATCTGTATATTTGCGTACTGTGTACATTAAAAATATACATAAAATAAATATATTTCCAAGAACAATGCGTTTTACTCACTTATTTTAAGATAATGTTTTCTTTCCTATCAGTTGCTATCTTCCGACAGATTCTGTCACAAGCTATTTTTGATGTCTATCAATTTTATCTGAAAGAAGACATAAATATTTGTTACTTACAAGCTGTGCTTACAAGGTTACTTAGATTTGTTATAAATAAAAAAGAAAGGATTGATTGGAAGAGGATATAATATAATTTTAATCTTAAAGAAGCTCTTCTAATGTAAACGATGGAATTTTTGGTGCAGATGGACATCACATCTATCTTATTTAAGTACCTGTATAAAAATTAATTGCCAAATGTGTTGCTAAGCGTAAAATAAATAAATAAATAAATAATAATAATAATATAATAGTTATTAACATTATCGATTATCGTCATGCAAAAATTGGCAAAAATAGATGATCTGTGCTCTACGAGTCCAATGTTTTCATAATTTCCACGAAGGACGTAACTAGACACCCACGCTTTTGAAACAATGTGTATTACAATTGGAAATCGATATCGATAGATTAATTTTTCTATCTAACAATGTAGGAAAATTAATATTAGGTAGAGTGGTTGGGTATGATTAAGGAAAAAGGTTATAAAATAATTAAAATATTAGTTATCTAGATTTTATTAAAACAAATCATATACTTTAACTTAGGTACGTCACAATACACTTTTGATTCTGATACACTTATTATTTTACAACTAAAATACAAAATCTAACAAATAAATAAAATAAAATAAAAAATTAACCAATAAAACATAATAGAAGAGACCATTAACAAAATTGAAGAGAGTCAGTTATAGAAAAGAATTTTGTTATTATGTTACAATTGTTATTTACACCAAAACATAACAATTGACAAAACAATAAAGGAAAACTTGTTAGGTGTGAATGTATAACCTGGGAATACATTTTCTAACAAAAGAAGATAAGGACGGCAGAAGCAAAAAAGTATGAAATATAAAAAGTACATGACTAAACTTTTTATATGTGCGTTACACAAATATCTTATCTTATCGTAGTTTTTCCCGACACTGATTACAGATACCGGGATCACAATTTGCACTTAGCAATGAAAAGCATTTTGGACAAATCTTATACTTATAACCATCGTTTCGTTGTTGTCCTACATTTCAATTATCATATTATTATCACAGTAGTACAATATCTATATAATATTGTAATACTGTATTATTATTGTTACTTGCAATATGTTAGATAAAAGATTGTGTTAATACATGTTATTATACATATATAATTTAGTCATAATATTATCTTCTAATACCCACTGATACGCTTTAAGAATTGTAGTTGAGAGAATAACAGATAAATAATTGAAAATTCAGAAATATATGGCATTATGAGGGTGATTGAAAATCAATTAAAAGGTTATTAACGTAATTATAAAATATGAATATGAATATTGAATTATTTGTCTATTGCCTAGTTAAATGTGTTTATAAAGGATATATTTCATTTTGTTGTATCTCTTTAGAGTCGGAATGTCCCTTATGAAATAATAATTAAAATATATTCTATGTCACATTATTCTCTTTGGATTCACATGTTTTTTATAAAAATAAAATTAGTTATAAAATACATCTTATTATGCGTCTTTTCTTCAGTCTCTCCATTCTCCTAATTTGAGACTAATTTTGATTCCTGAAACAAAACAATTGAAATTTTAATTTACATGTCTAACGCCGTTAGAGTTTTCACAATATATTTTATTTTATTAAAATTCATATTTTTATCGGTTTCGTATAGAAACTTAACATATTTAAATTAAATTAACGGCGATGTTTTCATTTCAATCCGGATTTTTCTAAAGAAACTTTTACTATAGAAAAATCAAATTAAAATATGCCTTCGCTAATCTATACTAATATTATAAAGCTGAAGAGTTTGTTTGTTTGTTTGTTTGAACGCGCTAATCTCGGGAACTAAGGGTTTGAAAAATTCTTTCGGTGTTAGATAGCCCATTTATCGAGGAAGGTTATAGGCTATATCATTACGCTACGGCTAACAGGAGTGGAGCTACAGGGGTGAAACCGCGCGGAGCAGCTAGTATTCGATAAACATAAAATGTTATTTTTTGTTACGATTGAAACAATGTTATAAAAAATACTTACTCGCTATACGAAGATAACTCCAACAGCCCATAATATAAGTAATATTATGGCCACGATGAATAACAAGGAGAAGAATAAGCTCACAAGCTTGCAGAAAAGATTACAGACGCAGCCACTGAAAAACAGAAAAGAAGAATTAGGATAAAGAGTAATTAAGACGTGAAAATTTATGTTTTTGGGGATTCTAATGATAAGTATATAAATTTTGAGCCGGTCATTCAAAAATAACTTTGTAGCGTCCATAATAATTCTTTATATTATTTGTTATTAATTTATTATTTTTTAGATTGTATTTATTATTGGATTGTATTTTTATTATTGGATTGTGTATATTGTCATTGTTTGTCCATTTAGTAGATTGTAAGTTTATAAGTTTAAGTTTTTAGTATAAGTATTCGTTTTAATATATGTATAAGGATTTTAGTTTTAGTCAGTACCGCATTGGGTTAATCCTGTAAAGGTAATTGATGTGTGTGTGAATAAATAAATAAATAAATTTCTAACCAACCGGCTACACATTGTATAAATTTTAATTCCTACGAGTATATTTGATCAGTCTCCAACAATAAATAAGTGGAACAAAAATTTAAATAAAGTGAAATTCAAAGTTCAGTCATGCGAATTTAATGTTTTCGTTATCGAACAACGAATCAATAGTTAAAACTATTAAGATATGGTCGAAATCCAAACATTGTATTGTCTTCAACACGTGTTTACAGTACACAATAATTTTATTGCGTTCCGGTTATTTAGTGCAACGAGGTCAGAGAATATATTTTATAGTTTACTCCATATTGGAAATTCAAATTTGTTTGGATCATGGTTTAGTTATTCATTCGTAAGTAGTTTAAATGCTAGCTGGAAGCATTACCCTTTTTCATGAACTAAAAAACTGAAGTAAAAATTAAGGCAGTAAGTATAATAGAGTACCTATCTATTCTTTGAATACTACTACGTATATATAATACGACAGTTTATATAATATGTATTCTGAGCTTATATTATTATGATAGAATCATAATTTTTCCTACTTTTTTGATAATGTGGAAATACATTGTTGATCTGAGATATAGTTTCCAACATGGAACCTAGAGTGGTCACATACGATCTAACTTCTGCACTCAACTTTATGTACCCATTGTATACTATGTAATGAAAGCAAGTGAGAACGTTTTGATTTACAATGTATTTAAAAAAAACTTTTTTTTTTTAAGAATTGGCGGTATTTTTCTACTACGCTTACTCTATCCAGTTATCATGTTCGCTAAAAGGTATAATAAGAAGCAACCTGCAACGTTAAATAATAAATACTTATGAAATGATTCATGATAAGTTAGTTTTAATCGGTTATATTAAGCAAGGTCTTAAAGTTCTTCCTCATAAATACCTAGATTCCTTGCAAATTGTTGACCTTACAATGCCATGTAGGTAACTTAAAAGATAATTTTATAAGGCTTCGCATTATCATTTGTCACATAACATTACTTAGAATTGTTTGCCATAACCTACGAAACTCGCATTCTGATAAACTTTTTTATATAAATACCTATTATCTTATCTACCAAAAAAAAAAAAACTAAGTGTAATCGGAAATTGTTTTTATCAAATTGATAAATCATACTAACGCATCGACCGTTCACGTTTAAAGGGTGGGACCCATTTCTTTTTATAGATAGGGAGGCGAAGAGGGGAATTTTCTGCAATACTCGAGCGTGGCAGTTTAAGATATGAGAGATACCTTAGACCTAATAGAACAAACTTTTTCACTATTTAGCTCTATATGTAGTGACGCGCGCCTAGGATAGACGATCAGATTAGTAAAAAAAAATCGATAGTCTGAAATACTCGAGCGCGTCAGATTAAGATATTGGGGGTTGATTTTAGTGTTTTAAGACTAAATTAAATTAATCTGACCATAAGTCCTTGACGCCGCCGAGTTATAGGGTCGCGAACTTGTAAAAAAAAAACGTTAACCCGGCATTCTCGAGCGCGATTTTTTTTATTTTTATTTTGAAGAATATAATCTAAAACTTACTAAAAACACAAAATCTGCCGGTTTCCGCATGACCGGAAGGCTGGAGGAGCCATTTAGTCTTCCGAAAAACGCGTTGCAGCATATAAGTCGCGAACTTTACTTTTTCAAAAAAAAAAAGTTTAAATAAACAAAAAAGGTAATTTTATTTTATAAAAAAAGGTCTCTTTTCATTTTTGTCCAAAGTTTAATTTTTTTTTACTTGAAGCATCATAAAAACTCAAACTCCCGGTTTTTTGAGTATATCTCGAAAACTGAGGGTGGTAAGAAAAATTGATATGAAATAACGATGATTAAAAAAAAGAAACCCACAAACCTTTTTCGGTCAGTTTAAGAGAACCCACCAACATTTTTATCAGATTAAGAAAATATGCTTTCAGGATACCTAGATAAACCTCCCCTATGAAAATCTGACGCGCTCGAGTATTTCAAAAGGACTTTTTTTTTCTGCATTTTCAAAAATTCATCGTAACTTATCGTCATGCCGTAATCGTCAGTTTTTTTAAGGGGAGCTTTCTTGGGGCCTAATTAACACCCCTTCCGAAAATCTGACGCGCTCGAGTAAATTTTTTTTTGTGCATTTTTGACGAATTTATATGCCTAGCCCCACCACGCAAACCGGCAGATTAGTATACCGTTGTTATCAGAGGCACTTGGGGCATACGTAGTATGAATATCTGACGCGCTCGAGAATGCCCAAGTAACTGTTTTTTTTTACATTTTTGAAAATCCGTACACGCCAAACCCACCGCTAAAATGGTTTTTACCATAGAAGCTTTTCTTTTCGAAATTATTTTCTCTTTCGATTTTGATAAGTCTCGACGACGCCGTTGAATTACGCCATTTAGCTACCTCGCCTCCCTATCTATTAGGAATTGTTACTAATCGGTACTTATCCATACTAATATTATAAATGCGAAAGTAACTCTGTCTGTCTGTCTGTTAGGTACTCAATCACGCCTAAACTACTGAACTAATTTTCATGAAATTTGGTATGGAGATATTTTGATACCCGAGAAAGGACATAGGCTACTTTTTATCACGGAAATCCAACGGGAACGGGAACTATGTGGGTTTTTCTTTGACTGCGCGGGCGAAGCCGCGGGTGGAAACCTAGTATTATAATAAACCTGTGCAACGCAGCGATTTTGAGGTGTGATTTCGAAAATAGGTAGTTAGGAGGCTAGAGAGAGTTATGTGCAACTATTTACCATTGTGAAATATCACATTCTTTAAAAGATAAATTATATACATAATTATTATAAATGGTATCGTCTCATTGCAAAATATAGTACTTTAAATAGTATAAGTTTCAGGGAAATGATTATGACGAAGAAGTACTAAATACTAAAAGGTATACGACGAGCTGACCAAGGCTAACCACTTACTACGTCAGTCGATACTACGCTTGTTTACGACGCCTATGTGACGAGTTTTATTAACCTACATATTGCCTACATGCTACTTCTTGTGGACTTTGTATGCACTTCCAAGTTTGAATCTTATCAAGAACAAATAAAGTTGATTTTGGAATCCTTTTATATGTGTCAAGTTGTTGGAGGATTTATAATAACACTTTTAAATTGCGTCCTGCCAAGCATAAATTTGTGATAGAGCTATATTTTGCTTTTTATAAATGCAAAGTCTAAATGAAAATAGTAAGGATTTCAAAATATAGGCATGACATTGAGAACCTCCTCCTTTTTGAATTTCGGGTTAAAGATAAATAATATTGAAAAATATTGAATAAATACTTAGATAGGTACCTAGAAACAAGAATATTCCAACTTTCTCTTACACTATCGTTAGTAGTAGACGAATAATAGTAGGTACCTATATATTAATAATTAATATATCACAATAAATAAATGTTTTTCATTTAAGTTGTTAGTAACAAATTGGATTGTTTATTCGAAAACGTTAACAGCTAAGTATACAGAAACGAGGTTATTCCAACTTTCTCTCAGACCTTCGAATAATATTCCATTGCTAAATATAAGGTTGAAACTTCAAACAATTATATTAATTTACATGATAGTTTCATAAATAGTACCTACAACTTATACCTAAAAAATGTATGTATTAAATTAAAAGATAAACATACCACATTTTGCTGTATTTCTTACGATCTTACTACCTGCGACCACAACTAGTAAACAACTGAGCGGAGAGGCGTTTTAATTTACAAATAGGTGAGCGCTCACATTACTATGCATTTTATCTTGATAAGAATATTATCAATAAGATAGGACTAAAATCAATGGTAGGTGCGATCATACGATGGTACAGGAGTACTAAAATGTTATATGGAATTTTGGATTTTAGGCGCTATTTTAAACGATAGAATATTTATTGTCTATAAATTTAGGATAATTAGGTGTGGTCTAGAGAATTCTTACAAAAAAAATCCTTCTTTCAAGTAACATAAAGCGATGCTATATAATAGAAAAAAATATTTGAATAAGGTGGATATATGAAGGAAGTAATATACAAAAAAAAAATCAAAAATTATGTAAAGATTAAGACGTCTATAATTAGATAAAAATTGATTTTATCTACTCTACGTTATTATAATTATTTTAACATTTTTATTGATCTATAAGATACGATTATACGAATGATAATTTTTATATCCACGATGAGTCAATTTATTATTTTATTTTCCATTGCTTATTAATCACATTGTATTTATTTTATACAGTTTATTAAAGTGATAAAGTTAAATGCTAAGCTATTATTACATATAATTAACTTGAAATTGAGCCCACGTAAGATTTAACCTCCGGCATTATCAATAGGGATTATCACCCCTATACAATATAATAATATATTATAAGCATAATAATATGACCTAATTGTGATACACTTTGAATAGAAGCTATACATTCACCATGAATGGGCTTAATGACCATGGGGTGCTATTAGCATTATAATCCGACACCGTTCATTGTGGATCCTAGCTTCAATATAACAGTCTGAGTATTGTTAAGTTTCTAACGGTTTGTGACCTTATTTGATGGCATATCTATACTAATATTATAAAGCTGAAGAGTTTGTTTGTTTGTTTGAACGCGCTAATCTCAGGAACTACTGATCCGATTTGAAAAATTCTTTCGGTGTTAGATAGCCCATTCATTGAGGAAGGCTATAGGCTATATATCATCACGCTAAGACCAACAGGAGCGGAGCCAAGTGGGTGAAACCGCGGAGCTCAGCTAGTCTTAACTCTTAACTAAGAACCAAACGATTTTCGTTACAGTTACCTTGTATGTAGGTATATTTTCTTGATATCGGTTTGTTCTTAGGTAGTTTCGTATGTAAAGGTAAAAATACCCTCTTTTTACTTTATTTATTTATTTTTTATTTCAGGGAAATGATTTGCTTATGCAGCCTAATAAACACATTTTAGGGAGATTGATTAATTAATTAATAATTATTGTACTCTCAAACAAACACAAGACGCTATAAAAACTTTGCAACTTCTGTGGTATTAAAATAAAAATCCCTTTTATGATTCGCCCGCGAACAAAAATTTCATATATGAATATAAAAAGTATACGTGATAGTCAGAAGCGCGGGTGAAATTTAAATTGAAACTTTCCTCGTTCGCGGCAGGATAGTTTGCGCTCTATTCTCGATGATTTCAGCGCAAGCAACGTAATAAAAAAAGTAGTTTTGTATATTTTTTTAACTTTTTCCATTAGACTATTCCCGGAGTGAGGCGGTCGCGTGAGAATGAGCAATTTCCTCTAGACCGCCGCGATTTCGATCTGACTTCCTGTCTGCGATTTTAAAATTTATAGAAACTTTTTGAAATTGAAAACGGGAACAAACATAGGAACATGACACGGAACACGCGTAATGGAAATATTACGGGGGCGCGGAACTGGGAAATTACTGAAATTAGTTTTGTTTTACTTCCGGCGAGAGTTAATTATTCAAAACATTTTGGTTAAAGGTATGGGCAATTATATTTATTTACTCTAATCACGAAATTTTCCATTCAAATTAAATTTCTTTGAAATTGCGTTATTTTTGTAACATCTAATTTAAAACATTTAAAATGCATATCAAATAGCATAAAAATAATCCGAAAAAGTAAAACTCTGTGAAATTCTAATTTAATTTAAAATTGTACACAATGTCATGAACTTAACGGAATAAGTAGTTCCTTGTTACTCTATTTCCCAAATTCCTACATTACCTCACATTTACGGTTATGTTGTTGACTTGTTGACATTTTGTTAAGGTTAACATTACATTTAAATATTTTCCACTTAATTTTTTCATATATTACTTACTTACATATTTTATTTCTGCAAATGGATAAATTTGCAAAAAAATATTTGACTTTTCATTTTTAATAATAGATACGTCTACGAATCTGATAATCTATTGACCCAAATCCCAATATAAATGTATAAAGTGCATAATATCATGTATAATAATTAGTGCAATTTATTCATTACACACAATCAAATCTTTCCACAAAACAAACAAATAGAAACAGTCGCTGTCAAACCCTTAAAATATTAGTTGTAGTGTATTCGTTGAAAATGCCTTTTGTATGAACCTGCACATTTTCAATTTCGACAATTTTGTATCAACATTGTTACTATCCAAGTTAATCAAACTGGCTTTGCGCTGACCCCGTACAAGTTGGGTACAAATTGAAAGTCTTTAGAGCAATTTTAAACGGCCATCGGGTGCATCGGTCGTGTTCTAAACTCTATAAATCAGGTGTGGACGCCGCCGTAAGTCTCCATTCTTGGAACAATAGACTATAGGCTAAGAGCTGTGGAAGGATTGTTCAGGAAACAATAATACGGAGTCTTTGAAAATATATTTTGGGACATCGCTCTTTTGAAATTATTCTTGGACACACAACGGGTTATTTAGGGAGTATCGAAATAAATCCCTTTTTATTGTGAAATAATATAGAAAACTCATAAACATATGTACGTATTTATTTTCATGTATAAATACCATATTAATATTATGTATTTTGCAGAAACATGTCATAAAACGTGGATCCTAAAAAGTGCATAGTAATGAATGAACACGGCAGTCGGCAGGTGATGGAGAGCACGTTAAAATTTGATTTTGTCACAAATTAGTAAATAGAGCTTGAAATAGAGTTATATAATTATAGACAGGCATATTACGTCATGTGGTTTTTTGTATGTGTCAAATTGATAAGATCATTTAATTAATAGATATAATTTATAAAATTGTAGATATCAAAACTAAAAACATCCAAAATTGAATATAAACAGTCGGTAGCTCTTATTACATCTTAGAATAACGAACTCAATTGTGTTAAGTCAGATGCACCTGCGCATTGGCTCGGAATGGCCCCGTCTTATAATAAGTTATTGTTTTGAGAAATGGAAGGGTTTATTCATTTAAATACTATCGTGACAGTCTTTACAAACGAGCTGCGTCAACTGCAAGTGGCGCTTTTTAACAAAAGCGCAAATGCCGCTTCCATTTCCTTGTTTTTAATGTGGACCGCCTGAAGAAATATTAAATTCTTTCGCTCATTCAGCGTCCGATTTCATTAAAACTTTCGTTTCGACCGCCGCGTGGCAGTTCAACGTGAATTTCGAGACATTTCGAAATCAATCTTCGTGAAAAGTTTCAAAATTTCATCAAAGTCTCGGGATGGGCGAAGGACTTAAGACGGGTCACGGGAGCTCGCAGACAGAAAGTTAGTGCAACATTCAACTATACATGATTGCAACCTTCTCAGACTTTTCACTGACGTTATTAAGGTCGGTAAGCACTTAAACTTATATGACTTATTTCAAAACTGAAATTATTTCTCGCTGGATTTACAAATCACAGTTTATTGATATGGCTTAGAGGGAAAAAGAATGAAGAGGAAGTGGTACCTACCTAGAGACTTTTCTGTGCTGTTATTTTTCTAGAAGGTTTAGTCATTTACTGAAGTTTTATGTAATTTAATTAATAATTAGAAATACCAGTAAAAGTAGTTTAACATTTTTACATTTGTTATAATATGATACACCAACATTAAAATTCTATATAAAAAATAATATAAGTTTAGTATTTCAATATATTATTCTTTAAATATTATATACCTAATATACCTACCTAAAATTATGTACCTTCAGTATTTTGTATTCGAAAGCCGCATGATTCATTATTCTACGTATAGATTATGACTGTACGCTTTAAGTGATAATTATTATAATAATTATACTTCATATAATATCAGTTTGTAGCGACACCTCGCTCTGAATCGCGCAAGCGAAATGTTTCGCTACAGAGCTATATATACAACTTTCCGACATCATCCATTCAGGGCCTTCACGGCCGGCCAGTCGAGTTGACTGGTCGAGGATCCTCCCTTTTTCGATGGAGGAATTCCACCTTCCTTCCTCCACTGTGGAGAAAGGAAGGTGGAATATAAAAAAAAAAATTATCACAATTTTCATTCCATATCAAAAACCATTTCATAACAAATGATACAACAACACAAAACACAAATAAATTGCTACCAAAGCCTGTATTATGGTTTCTCATTGCTTTGGCATTAAGTGTATTTTCGTCATCTTAAAGGCTTTCCGATTTCCTCCTTAGTGTTAACCAGTAATACCTTACAACTGTCAACGGTCACGTAACCATTAATATTGTTTGTAAGAGCCTTGCCTCTTAATTATTGTTTATATTTAATAAGACTTTAATAATTGTTGAGTTTTCACTGTTAATAATATAAATGCGAATATCTATATATGTATGTATATATAAAAATGAAACCCGTTTCGCGTTGTCACGGCATGCGGCATCACGTGTGAACGGCTGAACCGATTTCGATAATTCTTTTTTTGAAATGTTTGTGGAAGTCCAAGGATGGTTCTTATGTAGAGAAAACGTAAATATGTACCACGGGCGTAGTCGGGGCGGACCGCTAGTATAGCAATATAAATAGAAGAAACATTTTATTTCAGAGACTTTCTTATAGTGAAATTAATTAAAATAAAAATGAATTTTATATACCTATTTCTCATTTCAGTTTGATAAGTGTTTTTGATTTGAGGTTTTACATTTTATTATTCTGAGTTTTTATAATAAATTGTAAATGGGAATTAGCTGGAATCTGCAAATTAAACAAAAATGTTTCCAGTTTTTTTGACTAAAAGGTTCCTATTACGAACACTAGCCATGTAATAAACAAATATAGTGACTCGGCATCTCATTTTAAAAATATTGTAGAAGACACGAGAGAATTTTTAATATAAATTCATTTCAGTGTAAACGTTAAAGCCAAAAATGCATGTATTTAGCTGAAAGTTCATTGGGGTGCGTTAAAGAGATAAACTGCGGTTACATAAACTCGAGACTTCAGATATTTGCCCACCATATATTACTCCCAGCGCTGAAATTTTAGTAATAACCGAAGCTACAACAAAGTTTCCGAGTTTTAAGGCGTGTATGAAGGAAAATCCTGTTTTGGACGTACATAATGGTATTTGTAGCTGTGAACTTGGTTTATGCTAGGATCAAGCCTTTGACGTTAAATGGGAGTAGATAGAAGTTTATTGTTTTGTAAGATTATGTTGAAGATAAATTCCTTTTGGAACAGTAAACACAGCTTAACTCACTTTCACTTCTCACAATCCCCCAAAGTCTAAAATTGTTTCTTCCATTATTCTTTGTGACTGTTCATCGATAAGGAATATATTGCGGTTACTATCATTTAATGTATTTCTTATCCATTGTCAATCAGACACAAAAATATGAATCACTATTCACACAAATTATAAAAATAGATAATATTGAATTAAAAGTAGTAGCACAGATAATTATCGTATGATTTAAAGTATGGATTAGCAACTCTGTTGTGCGGATTTCTACGTGTAAGTTAGTTATCTGAGGTATAAGTATGAGTATGAGGTCATATTATTTATATGCACGGGGTAGTATGAGGTCTTTACAGGTATAAAAAGACATAGCCACCATTGACGCCATTTCCTAAGCCGAAAGTGGTTATCAATTTACCGTATCACAAAGGTCATAATAATTATGTATACGCACAAGGTAGTATGAGGCCTTTATAGGTACAAAAAGACATAGGACGTCATTTCCTGAGCCAAGAGTGGTAATCAATTTACCGTACCTATTTAGTTGTAGTAGTACAAGTAATATTGTATAAACAACTTACAACACGTATTTTATTGTTTTCCAAGAAATGCTCTACACGGGTCTCATGTCATAGAAAAATTGTTGGTTGCTGGATTCTTTACGCTTTACAATAAATTTAGACCGCAATGTTTCCGCTCGGGAATACGATAGTAGAATGGATGGTACGAATAAATCTTTATTTACAACGTGTCATTGGGTGCAAATTGATCGGGAGACGTTGGAGGCTGAAAAATACTGCTGTGAAATATGTGAATTTCAGATATAAAAGTAGACGAAGAAGGTGGAACTATTTTACAATGTTATGTATACTTTGACATGTGAAATGATGAGCACCAAAAAAGATTCAATGTAATTGAGTTTTACAGTACGTTTATAAAAAGTAAAAACGCGCCTGTAGTACGTCTATATAATTCTGTTGTTCACATTGAAAAAAATGCCACGGTGAAAATAAAATAAACCACATAATATTATGTAACCGATACTCGATCTATAAATATTTGAATGGTTATTTTAATGTTGATAGCAATAGATATCTGTTATCCGTTTGAAATGCCATTTCTCAGAAATATAAATATAGACAAGTAGACTTAAACTATATCGATGAAGATGAAAAACTTCTACATTTGAATAAAATCAGAAAGGAATGAATAAATATTCTCTAATATTTGAAATAATATTAAATGGCTAATATTATTTTGATAATGTTATATTGTATTAAAGAGTGTAGATATTATTGTTAAAGAAAAAGTTGAATCAATAAAATCAGTTTTAGAGGTAATTTTTGATTATCTGAATAAATAATTTATATCCATTCTCCTAAAACTAAAAAGATAAATTAGATGGCTGTGGATTTAATTAAAGTTGAAAGAGAGAGCATTTAAAAACCGAAATGGATGCAGAGATTTGAGTTAAGGCACAGTTAAGAGCCATCGCATTGCTGAATAAAATATTTTGACGGTATTTTGAAATACGATATGACGTAAGCGTCGGGCTTCTAAGAAGATTGGAGTAGGTACGTTGTTCGTGATACTCAAGAAATATGCCAAGTCAGTGATACGACACAAGTTACCTTCCATAACTAGGTACACTACCTACACAACAGCTACAGGATTTTGCAAAACATTTTGTATTTATTCAATTCTGCCAATGTAGATATTGCAATAAGGATTCCGAAGGTTCCATCACATAGATGACTATTTTACGTGACTACAAACGAAAATGCAGTACCGAATTCTGGTTTGAAATATGTTTGAATGAAAGCGGTTTTTTTTTATCTATCGCTGCCGATGCTTTTTTGATTATAGAAACGAATGCTCCGTCAATTTTGCTTCGAAATAGTGTCCTCAAAGAGCCTGTCAAAAGCCTTTTAAATATTTGTTTTTTTTTTTATAAAAGTATGTAAGAGTACCTAACTAATAAAAGTAAGTGTAGTTTACCATAGGTTTCTGGTTGTCTCGAAGAGATTGCTGTTTTTTTTTTGGAATTCATTAACTAATAGACACAGATTTTGGAGAAATTTAAAGCAATAGAGGTTTTCATATTGGTGGAAAAAAACCTCAACTTCAACCTATTTAAAAAGGTTCGAGAAAGTTAAATTGAAATTGTCATATAATAGTCATTTACACATTGGCGGTCAGACTTCAACTAGTAGTTAGCCAAAAAACATTATAATATAATGATATTGTTTCTTATACAGGGTTACTTGTAAAGCACCAGCAACCTCGCAGGACAAGATAGCTAACATCATAAGTAACAACATTTGTTCTACGACTTATTATATTATTTTAGTATCTATATTTTTATTAGTAGATATATTATTTTTTATCAAGAAATGGGAAGTACTTGACAACGATTTCTCTTGATGCTCTCACTTTTCTCTGAATATCTACAGACTATACTCGTTGGGGTATACAGATCCGGGAAGCATTTTCCTGTCCCTTGCAGTTCAAATATAGGTATAATGTTGAACTATACCTACATTCTACAGGCTTGTTAATATTTCTTAAATTAAATTTTTCATAACAATGTTATCTTACGAATTAGCTGAACAATTCTGAATTCGAATTCTAGAACGTGTATTGTTCTCGAAAATATTTATTCCTAACGAACGAACCTTAATTAACAATTAAACTTCAAACACCAAACAATATTAATTATCAATTTAGTGTTTGCGTATAATTAACTTAAACAGGTTTCTCGTTCATAATATCAGCTTAAATTTTAATATATTTCATATATTAGTAGATATTATTGCTTTCTTTTTTTGGATGTTTCTCTATTTATTAAAATTTATTGATAGTTAAGAAAAATTATACAAAGCTATGAATCTATACTTCTCAAAGAAATCTAAATAATCTAACAGTTATTTAGATTTCTATGATACTTCTATACTAATATTATGAAGATGAAAGGTTTGTATATATGTATGTATGTATGTTTTCACGCATTAACTACTGAACCAATTATAATGAAATTTAGCACACATATAGAGGGTAACGTGGATTAACACAGGATAGGTTTTATCCCGGTAATCCCACGGGAACGGGAACTATGCGGGTTTTCCTTTGAAAACGCGGGTGAAGACGCGGGCGAAAAGCTAGTAGTGAATAATCATAAATTTTTAAAACGACACATAGTATCTTTAACACTTATTTACATTTTTTTAAATAAACCATATAGAAACGTACTAAGTTTTATCTACATATCTAAACACTATTATCTAAAATACACATTGATTACGCATTATCGTAACAAAACGATTTCTCATTACACAGTCATTCTGGGAAAATACCTTATAGAAGAGATATGCCTATATTTTTATCTTTGGTAATCGATTTTCTGATAACGATATAATACTTCATATGAATATTATCTATTTCCTTGTTAAAATATGTTTGTTCTTTAATTTTTTTATTTTTAATTTTATGTATAATATTTATCTGTTGTCTGATATTATGTTATCGAAATATATAATTCTAATTGAGGTGTTATTTCGTTTACCATGCGTATCGTATTTTAATCTTTTGTACTTAAAGTACGTAGGCAAAGTATTGGTAACTGGTCTTGAAAGTATTAGATGACATAATTTGATAAAAACATAATATGTGCTTACTATAAATAACAAAAATAATCATGTAAAATAGAAAATAAGCGTTATTTTATTTATTAATTATATATGTACCTAAATAATAAATGTTTTTATATAGTACGATATAATTTATGAAACTCAAAGAAATATACCGCCGAACTTATGCCACGAAGTTAATTTCCTCTTTCGAAATTCGAGCTGTCTTAACAAACGGAACTTGAGCTATCAAATTCAGTATCAACAGACTGTGCTATCTCTAATTTACAGAGATCAAGCCGGGCCGAACAAACATCAAGTTTTAATAAATTTCTCGTAAAACTTTCGCATCAAACGCGTTAATTAAGATAACGGCCTTGAAACGGGGAGGGGCCCAAGTTTCCACTGTTCACTGTTGGTCTAAGACAAGTTGGACAGTGAAGAAACTAGTCAAACAAAATGTGGAAGCGGCTGCCAAACGCGCTGGTTTGCTAAATTAAATGCTGGGTCACGTCCAGAGGCGCTTCACAATCAAAGCTCTAAGTTCAAGCACATATACGTGCTTTATGAGTTTATACGGGTGCATCAAATTTTAATATTTACTTTAGTTAAGCGTCTCCTTTAATAGTTTGTGGCAACTGGCAGCGTAGCGGTATTCTGAGTTCAGTCTTTTGCGGTGCTTTTGAATTAATTATGCATATTATGCATGCAGGGTTTCGTGAAACTTCTTTGTTACCCACCTTTCTTTACAAATATCCTTTTTCTTTAGTTTTACTGGCGAAAAACTCATAAAGAAGGCGATTATAGTCATCTCCTCCCCACAAGATCTAAATACGATTGCATAAAATATAGTCACAAAAATATACCTTCCCAAAATATAATTTCACATATAATATAAATCAGTGTCACTGTACAACAATAAACTAACGAGCAAATCAGATGGATGTCGCAAGTTTGAAATTAATCCCGCGACAACATCAAAGCAACTCTCCAACTTGGCGTGATACCTGCTGACAATTTCAATAACAAAGTTTGATATAACTATATACAAGATGTACAAGTTGTAGCTTGCATTGCCTCATGCTAATGATTTGAAGATAGTATATTATTGTAGGGCATTATGCATAGTAATTGTCTGGTAAGGCATCCGTTTGATCTTTGATATTATTTTCCATAACAAACAGAATATGGAGATTTTGAATCAAAATATTTGACACTTTTTATTTACATAATTCTTGTTTTGGATTGGACCTTTCTACTTTTTCTAGATTTACATCATTCTGTACTGCACGAGCTTAAATTTATTTAGGTACTGCTTAGCGGTCGAATTTTGTTTATGCAGAAATGTCCAATTTAGGTTTCATCATTACTATGCGTGAAATAGATGGTCTTATCTTTGAGGCAGGTCGAATTACGAACTTTGCGGGATCATAGTTAAAAAAATAATATGGGCAAAATGATATGAGATGGAAACTTGTGAGCCTTATCCATAATTTTATATTAATAAGCCTCGCTAATGAGTAGGTAGGTGTGCGCGGGAAGTTTAGTAAAACTGAATTATAGTCCTAATGGTCGGGCATTGTCATTATATAATAAGCGTTCAGAACTTGTCCATTTAGTTTGCGTAATTAACGTAATAATATCAATTATGTATGGTGAGATTTTGCGGTAATTGCAAGGTTTTGTATTAAAGGTCAGTTAATTTAGGCAGTTTTGGTATTAGGCCCATTCCCTGTACAAGTTCCCAATTTAATGTAGAATCTCTAATTTTTTTTTATCAAATTTAACTCGTTACGTTAATATAACTCCTAGACAAACTTCACATTCATAAGCCGTCCATTGAATACGTTGAAAATCCCATTCTATTAACAGCCGACAGGCCAGTGATTAATTGTCTCGAAGCAGAGGTCGTATCACGTAAAACCGTCCGTCCCTGAGAATGTAAGTAACGTCTAGAAATTAGACGTGCCTGAGTCCTTGAATCACTTCGCATTTCAATCACTTTGCTCTTGATAAATTGATATCGAATTCAAAGGTACGATCTAATGGACATTTAAACAGATATGGGAAATTAGAATCGGAAATCGTCTGTTATTTCCATGATAAGTCTTTGACATTAGTAGCTGAGAGAGCTGTTTTGTATTAAGGAGTGTATCTTCTTTATTTAAAAGTTTAATATGCAGATTCATGTAAGAGCGAAATTATTAAAAAGTCAAGTCTATATTTGGACGTAGGACCTCTAGTGTCCTTTTGAACAATATTTGAACACTTTTTAATTAATTTCGTAATATAAACACATGTCAACCTACTTTTGTGTGTATTAAGTAAATATTATTACGTCGTAATTTAGGTTCCATTATACACGTTAATAAACACTTAAGCACGTCCCTTTGTGGAATAATATCTTTTACTCTGTTTGCTTGAGGTTCCAGAAATTCATTAACGCTAACCGTTCTTCAATTATATGAAAATAGGCGTATAAATTAAAGGAATACAAGAACATTCAGACACCTAAATTAGATTTTTTTCTGTAAAAAGGCTCTTAGTGAATGTCGTGGAAGTGTATTGAAAATGATCATTGTTATCAGTTAGTAAATATTTTTTTCTGAACAGAAGATAAAGATGTAGAAATCTGAAGTTACTAATTATTTATAACTAGACGTCCGCCCGCGGCTTCGCCCGCTTTATCTACAACTTAATAAATTATATATTAAAAGTTAAAACCTTAATAAACCATACCACTCTATAAATTTAAAAAAACCGGATCAAAATCCGTTGCGTAGTTATAAAGATTTAAGCATTCAAAGGGACGTAGGGACAGAGAAAGTGACTTTGTTTTATACTATGTAGTGATAATAATAAAAACTTAGGTATGTAATACTTACGAAACATAAATAGGTACATTCGATGAAGATGTAGCGATGAATATTCTGAATGTAATGGAACTCTTAAATTACACGAAGAATATCAAATCGAGATAGAGCAAGCAAGAAGTGAGATTCGAAACCGCATCAAATAACAATTTTGATATAAGTTTTTGTCCATCAGCGTTATTCAAATGGGGTCGGAAATATTGCTTCGTGGCCAAATGCAAATACTATTTGAATTGCGGAAACTTTCAAGAGCGTCGAACATTCAATCGTAAAAGCAAACAGTTTCTATAAGATTAGTCGTGGGATGCTTCGACCATCAATATTGACTCAGTCGCTGCCGCCGCCCATCGCAGACGGTCGTTTTAACGATGCCAGACTTTCTCTGTGCATTTTGTTCTCCAACTTATTGTCAAGTGGACGATAAAGTATTTGCACAGGGGATATTGCTTCTGTAACGTTTAACTTCACAATCTGGAAACTTTTCACCGCCATTTCCCAACGACGCGGACGTGGACTTATTAAAGAACAGACTAATGCACCTTTGTTAGCCGATTGCTCTGCAAATAACTTGAGTTAGAACAAATAGTGTTTTTTGTAGGAACGATGTCAAGTCTTCTTGTTTCAGAGTCATGTTCGTTTATAAAAAGAACGTATCGATTTAATATAAATATTATAGCGTGTGGTGTATTGTATACTGAAAACAATGATATATACTAAATGAATATGAAATAGAGAAGAGGCAAAATTTGACCTCATTAGCCATTATTTTCCCAGCACACTGACCAATATTTACTGCCTAAAATATAGTTGAAAATGTTATTGTGGTCAGGTCAGTTTATTTAAGCTAGCAAATATCTGGTAAAAGTGTTTGTACAAAATTGTTTATTAAGATCAAATATTACATAAAGTTGATATGAAATTGCCATGTATAATTAAAATACAATATCATATGATACAAAATATGTACATAGAATGTTTCTAAGATAAATTGTAAATCAAATAACACTAACATAGATTAGAAAGTTTTCTATAAAAATAGTTTCTATAAGTATATCATTAGTAAGCCTTTACATCATAAGTATACAATTAGCGTCGTCCTGCGGCAGCCGGATAACGAAGCGACTCCACTCGTATGCAGCATGGATATGGATTATGACAATTGAAACTAGGCTTTGCACTCTCACATGATGTACGGCGAAATGAATCTTCTCCATTTGAAATAAGGTCGCAAGTGAAAAATGAGCACCGACTTAGTAAAGGTGTCTTTCACGCACAGATGTCGTCCGCAGATGCAGCATTTCGACCTCTTCACCGTAGTGGATACAGTTGAGTGCAGCACTTGAGTTTTTGTAAGGGATGAAAATTTCCATGTAGCTTCAAAATTTTCCACTGTCTGCTGCGAATAAAATTGAATGTTTTACAGAAGCAGCGGCCCTGCAACGGAATGGAAATGGTATATGAATGAAAAGATTTATATTATTTCCCTGACAGCTGTGTTTGATATGCAGTTAATCCTGTTGTTGGGCATGAAGTGTAACAGTTGACTTGACGGGGTCGGTTGTTTTTTATGGATTTGGTTATTATATTCTTTGCAATTGTAACCTATCAATTCTGTAATACGTAATACTTAAAAATTCTGTAGGTACTGAAGCATAATATAATGAAAATATTCTTTATAATTTTTCATTATGATTGTGAAAAATAAATGAAATGTAGACTTCATAGTAACTGAATGACTGATTCCTTCTTCAACTTATCTACGCTGAAACTATTTTTTCCCGACTAGCAATCTAGTCTCTCATTAGTTCTTCATTGCAAGCCAAGGAAAGCAATCATTCCCATATCATTTTCCCACATAAATAAGAAAGATAAATAGCAAATAATTGGCACATATTCTCAATGCAATGCTGTAAATATTTAACTGTTTGTCGTCCCGCATGATGAGCCTGCATTTGTCTCTTTTACCTGCAGATCCCAGTTTATGGACAATTTTAAAATGAGCATGTTTACTGAAAATTCAGGTCTCTTTTTATTTACTTTATACCCTGTGTTTGCGTTTTATTAAATTTTCATATGCGCAAGTGCGATGTGCA
The DNA here is from genome assembly GCF_905220415.1 of Colias croceus. Taxonomy (NCBI): domain Eukaryota; kingdom Metazoa; phylum Arthropoda; class Insecta; order Lepidoptera; family Pieridae; genus Colias; species Colias croceus. Next base: position 6,899,605 of record NC_059546.1, read on the forward strand.
GTTATACAATTTTTCATTTACAATGTTATAATATTTATAGGTATTAGGTATTCATTTGGAACCTTATGTCAGAATTTAATCTATAAATATAATAAATCTGTAGAAGGGTCAATTCTGTACATTGAAAATATTGAAAAAAAAAAATAGCAGGGGGTGTTACTGAATCGATACCAAACCCAAATATGTGATTAAAAAAATTTTTGTCTGTCTATCTGTCTGTCTGTCTGTATGTGAAGACATCACGTGAAAACTAACGGTTCGATTTCGATGAAACTTGGTATAATTATACCTTATTATCCTGGGCGTAAAATAGGATACTTTTTATCCTGGAAAAATACCAAGAAAAAAATATCTTAATTTTTCAGTTTTATCCATAGACGTTGTTCTGTAGAACCGCGTACACACGGTGCGTATTATTATAGGTCGAGCCGTATTTGTTCTTTATAATAGATATTTATAAAATGTCATTGTTAGAGTTACTCAAAATGGAGAAATAAACCATCCACGCGAAGACCGACATCCGCGCGGACGGAGTCTCGGGCGGAAGCTAGTTTTTAATATGTTCGTTGATGTATTCAATGAATTTTTAGCTCTGAGTAGGTATTAAAAATTTGCAAACACACACACTCACATTTAAAACGTAAATAAGTTATTTTCAGTCATATTTTCTAAGGTAAAACTGAAACAATATAATCCAGTGGAATAAAAATAGCTCATTCACGTAAGTAGATCCATTTTTAACTGTAATTTAAACGGTGGTAAGGTTTTATAAAAGCTAACTCGGTTTAATACCTTAAACCTACATTTTAGTGCTCTTTTCAGAGAGGCCACGCTTAAGCCCGTCACAAAAGCGCGCTGCACCATTCTACTACGCATTCTAATGCAAATTTCATTGAAACACCCTGCCATTGTTATCACTTCCAGTCTCCTGAGAAAACTTAGTATTCATATATCCAAGCCCCTATATTCAAATTTAATAATATTCTTGCGGTTAAATTAAAATTCGTCTCGCGGTTTGTGACTTTAGCCAAAATTTTACATTTAAGACGCAACTAACTATCTATATTATACTCTCAACTTTTATTTTTCTTTTGTTATATGCTATTTGAATTATAATAGTGGATTTCGTTATTAAAATAAGGTTTTACGAAAAGTTTGCTTTAACATATTGTGAAGTTTCTAATTACCAAAAACAACCAGTCCTGAAACAACATAGTTTGAATTCAACTTGCTTGTTAGGGATTATTTTCTTTTGGTAATTAATATTATGTAAATACGAATTCAAGATATTAACAGTAAATTAAATTTATTATTATTACCCATTATGTAAGTTATCGAAGCATAAATTATGTAAAATTTCTCTTATTGTTAACGTAAAATAATATGCGTTGTTTGATTAAAAGAGCAATGGAAATTCTAATAGAAATAAAGCGGGCAACAAATAGAGCCTCTAGCAGTCTTCATAATAGGTTTCGCAGCGAAAACATTTCTTAGAACTGGCTACACCATAATAGCCGTTTGTACGGTCCTTCTCTAGAAAGATCGATAGCAATTAAAATTTAAATTGTTTAAGTTATACTCCAAGTACAAACGTTAAGATATAACGCGCCCGTATTCAGTACGAAAACAAATAAACTCGAAGCCAAGAAGTTAGTTCGTGCACTCGTAACTTACTCTATCTTCTTGTTTATCTTGTTTCGTATATACGGAAAATTATATTTATTTAACACGAGAACTCGTAGTAAAGCTTTCGTACGCAATACAAAGTGTGAATTTACACTAAGTTCGCTTTGTATTGATATTTGCTCGAGATTGGACATTGTTCAAATGGTGTTTGTGTATGGGTCTTGCAATACAGAACGGCTCTGTTGATTTGAGCTTAAGATTTATGTTCGTGTATGTATTGTATTAAATAATACGTATGATAAATTCTTGAGTACAACATCCAACTTGAATTTTGAATTTTATTTGGTAAAGTTGATACAAAGGTACGTTTTGTAGCGGAAAATTTCGTCAAGTACTTTTATATTGGTCCTTACATTCTCTCTGCTACAGATATTGCGTTATATTGTAGTCTTAAAATTCATTTTTATGAACTCACTTCCGCACATAGTAAATGGGCGTTGGAACAGTTTGTGTACTGTAAGCGTAGTTAGCAGCTGGTTTATATTGCACTTGCTCATGCGGCTTGAGAGGACATTGTATTTGACTGGGACGTTCTGAGGAAATGGAATAGGCAGGTACGTATTATCGATATTGGCAAGGCGACTGGCAACTGGTCATAAATGTACCCAATTAGTTTGTGGCGTAATATGAAGATGTAGTGCGTGTTAGTTGTGAGATAAATTATGTTGCTGTGAGCTTTGTGCTAATTGTATTCAAGAGGTAATATTAAATGTATAAGTTTTTTTTCTTTAAGTTCTTATTTTATAACTGACTTTAAAAAAGGAGGAGGATCTCAATGATCTTTTTTTGTGTTTGTTACTTCGGAGCTTGCGATAGGGTGAACCGATTTTGATGATTTTTTTAAAGCTAGTGCCTTCCCGTAGTTCCCATTTAAAATTTATCCAGTGTCTGACTAATTGCCTATTGAAGGTTTAGTTTTTTGTTAAAAAATAATTATCGTCATTAATCATTATAACTATATAACTTTTGTTTATCTTAAAAGCTATATAGTTGTAATGATGAGATACCTAACAAGGTGAGAGTACGCGTTAATCGTAAATAACTGCTAAAGTTAAAATCTTATTCAAAATATTAAATTATATTAGGAATTAATACATAGGATCAAGCGATAAAGTAAAATAGCAAATCGCCAAAATGTAGTGAACGGACGTCGCCTGTAAGTTTCCGATGCACCTGGGTCGGATTCTCTTCTAAAGGCTTTCAATTTTGGAGATTCAAGGTGTGGACAAAGGATAGGAAATACCACCATACGTTACCTTCCCTCGGCTATAAAGCGCAAAATTATATATGCAGTTTAGCACAGATTACCAAAATTGTTATTAATTGTATCTTTCTCTGATTGATAACTTAAATAATATATTTTAGTTCAGTATTTAACAACTCAATATTCGCAGCGTTGACGGAGATGAATGGACATTAGGCGCGTTTCATATGCACTACGCTTCGGGTGAAATTTCCCACGCCAGTCAGTTACGGGATTGGAGCAATTTTTTCGGCTTAAAAATCTGAAATTGATGACATAATATAACGTGACGTTATCGAGCCAGTGGGAATAGAGACAAATGTCGTATCGGTTACGGATTTACAACGCGGCGCGCGCCATCTGGCGTCCGTATTTATGAGTTTAATCAGACCCGCGCTAGCTTGCAATGGTATTGTAGATTCGCTATAGATTTTATAAAATATATTATTCAGTGTAATACTGAGATCAAGCTGGTGCTCGCTAATTTGTTGTAGATTACGAGCTACCGTTCTCGAACCGTTCGTTTTATTTAATTTAAAATGTAGAATTTATCTGTAATTTACTATATATTATAAGTTCACAGCAAAACATATATTTTATTTTGATTTTATATCAAAATGCTGTCGAGTAGTGTTAACTACGGAGCGTCAGGAATTTTTCAGCCTTAATACGTCTAGTTATTTGAATTCATAGCCGAGGGTTTCCTGTAGATTCCAATCTCGTAATCCATTTCGATACACAATATATTATGTAAACAAATAAATTCATATAGCTCTACAAAGTTGAATTAATTCTAAAAATTCATAAAAGCAATTACTTAGAAAACTCCAAAAACTGAAATTACAAAAATCCTGGTTACATAAATGGGCCTACATTTTTCCGCGATTTGAAATTAGGCCGCCATATTGGAATGATCCCGACGTGACACAGCCCTTAACCAACGGATAATAAAGAAGAGTTTATAAAGAGTCATAATGATAAAGCATTTTTCATTTTTTTATTATGAAGAAAAGAGAGACGCAGCTAGAATGGTAGGCGGTAAATAAAAGCCCAACCCTATAAATATAGTTTCTTTACTCCTCAACATAGCCAGTTGATATAATACAAACATGGTAAACTATAAAGTTGTTATTTGTGACGTTAAAATAGCCTTATGTGAATAAACGCGAATGAATAACCATCTCACTCCATTGAGATTTCCAATAGACTTCACATAGGGATGAAACGATATCGGAATACAAACCGCAAATAATATATCTGTATAATATTTTCAAATGAGTGAACATTATGATCTTAAATAACTAACTGGGTGACTATGTTACGCCCACGGCGACTGCTAACTTGAATATGCTTTAATTTACTGATATGTATCTCTTGACATTTTGAGTAGTTTTATGTGTATGGAATTAAAACTATCTGCAAATATCAAGGTCAATTTTTTACTTTTATACACATACTCAAGAGAGTTGTATATTTTTAGAGCAATCAAAACAAAATCAATCAAACTAACACGATCACATACAGTATTCAAATTTAAAACAACGACCTAAAAGTGAATTCAAAGATTGATAGAAGCATAAATCTTAGCTACAGCAGCCTGCATGAAATATACAGGAAGCATGTATATTGCTGAGGTTAAGCTTCAAGCGTTTGCGAACAACTAGGCCTTTACAAACCGAAGATGTATTCAACAGCAGCTGCTACGTTCGTGTAACAGGAATTCATCCGTAACAATTTATTAGAAAAGATTAACTGTACGTATAGTATCTTGGCTCAGGGAATACGGATAATCCTTGTTATTTATTTGTTTCTGTAAAAACCAACAATTTGCGACATGTTCTGCTCAAAGTACGGAAGGCATAAAATGAAGTAAGTATTAAAAATTACGCAATCAGATTTAATAAGATTAAAAGTGTACTTTGTATTCAATTGACTGAGTAGTAAAATTATTAATTGTTGTTAAATTGTTCGTAGAATCTATCGTTTCGGTTCTTATAACACTGCTTGTTGTTAAACCCACTGTACTATTTTTGAGTAAGGAAACATAATTTTATGAATTATTTTCCCAAGTTCTTTAATTAAGTACCTACTTTTAAAATGTTACCTTGATGTTAATTCAGGTTCGTCTTCGCTATATACCTACTGTTAGTAGTTAGTACTATGAAAATAATTGACATAAATATACAATTCAACATATTCTACCTAACATAATATATTGTAATAGTTTACAATACAATAAAACTTTGAAGAACAACGCTCTAGCTTTCTCCCATTAGGAATACACTCGCCGACCGCAATTAATGGACAGCATTGTCCCGAGATCTCGGAATTGCAATGTAGATAAGATTACTCGATTCTCGTCTAAGTTCATTCTTATCCCGCATTTTATCTCTGCCGTATTGCAGTTGATATAATTTATTAACGGACGACGGTTTCTCGCTTGAAGAACTCTGCTCTTTTAATTATTTATTAAATGCAGAATGAAGACGTGATAAGATTTTGTTTTTGTTCTCTTTGTTTTTTGCCAGTTTAAATCTGGACTTTTTTAAGGCTAAATCTTAATCTAAATGTTAGTGTAAACTGTCGTAAGCTTTTTTGCTTAAAGTGGAGAATAAAATTATTAAAACATTTGTGTCTGTGTGTGTTTTGTAGAATTAGCCTTGCTAATTCTAAGACAAATGAGGCTTAGCAATTCTTCTTATGTTTCAAAACGTAAAACATTAGGTTTAAATCCACCAAAATCAAGGTACTAGAAAAATTATTTGTCAAAACGTTGAGAATTACTTATTTTGTGCAATGACTGATTTGTAAATTATCGTGTGATGGGAGCTCGTCAACATGATTTGCGGCAAATTGACTCCACAGATAAGGTAGAAAGTAAGAATCAATCACACTTCCCTTACATTTTTTCAGCGAATTTGTCTCATGAGATAGGCTGAATGTTTTTATATTATCGCGATAATGCAAGTAACAGTATCAGTTTTATAAATTTATAAAGAATAGAAAAAATTCGATCACGAGGCGGGACTTGAACCCGCATCCTTCGCGCCATTCCGGGGCGGATGCCTAACCAACTCAGCCACTCGTGACCCGCCTGAGCAATCGAATTTATTCTATCCTTTCAGTTTTATGTGTCTTAAGGGACACACCGCGCGCCATCTATTGAGATGATTTTACAACCATTTCAACCAATATGAAGCACTTTTCAGTGAATACAATATTGTAACGATGGAACACGACCTTTTTCTTGAATTTATATTTTTTGGTTTTTATGGCATTCAAATGCTTTATAAATATAAATTTATAAAGAATAGAAAAAATAGAAAAAATTCGATCACGAGGCGGGACTTGAACCCGCATCCTTCGCGCCATTCCGGGGCGGATGCCTAACCAACTCAGCCACTCGTGACCCGCCTGAGCAATCGAATTTATTCTATCCTTTCAGTTTTATGTGTCTTAAGGGACACACCGCGCGCCATCTATTGAGATGATTTTACAACCATTTCAACCAATATGAAGCACTTTTCAGTGAATACAATATTGTAACGATGGAACACGACCTTTTTCTTGAATTTATATTTTTTGGTTTTTATGGCATTCAAATGCTTTATAAATATAAATTTATAAAGAATAGAAAAAATTCGATCACGAGGCGGGACTTGAACCCGCATCCTTCGCGCCATTCCGGGGCGGATGCCTAACCAACTCAGCCACTCGTGACCCGCCTGAGCAATCGAATTTATTCTATCCTTTCAGTTTTATGTGTCTTAAGGGACACACCGCGCGCCATCTATTGAGATGATTTTACAACCATTTCAACCAATATGAAGCACTTTTCAGTGAATACAATATTGTAACGATGGAACACGACCTTTTTCTTGAATTTATATTTTTTGGTTTTTATGGCATTCAAATGCTTTATAAATATAAATTTATAAAGAATAGAAAAAATTCGATCACGAGGCGGGACTTGAACCCGCATCCTTCGCGCCATTCCGGGGCGGATGCCTAACCAACTCAGCCACTCGTGACCCGCCTGAGCAATCGAATTTATTCTATCCTTTCAGTTTTATGTGTCTTAAGGGACACACCGCGCGCCATCTATTGAGATGATTTTACAACCATTTCAACCAATATGAAGCACTTTTCAGTGAATACAATATTGTAACGATAGAACACGACCTTTTTCTTGAATTTATATTTTTTGGTTTTTATGGCATTCAAATGCTTTATAAATATAAATTTATAAAGAATAGAAAAAATTCGATCACGAGGCGGGACTTGAACCCGCATCCTTCGCGCCATTCCGGGGCGGATGCCTAACCAACTCAGCCACTCGTGACCCGCCTGAGCAATCGAATTTATTCTATCCTTTCAGTTTTATGTGTCTTAAGGGACACACCGCGCGCCATCTATTGAGATGATTTTACAACCATTTCAACCAATATGAAGCACTTTTCAGTGAATACAATATTGTAACGATGGAACACGACCTTTTTCTTGAATTTATATTTTTTGGTTTTTATGGCATTCAAATGCTTTATAAATATAAATTTATAAAGAATAGAAAAAATTACACTACAAAATTACGTTACAATATTGTATTCACTGAAAAGTGCTTCATATTGGTTGAAATGGTTGTAAAATCATCTCAATAGATGGCGCGCGGTGTGTCCCTTAAGACACATAAAACTGAAAGGATAGAATAAATTCGATTGCTCAGGCGGGTCACGAGTGGCTGAGTTGGTTAGGCATCCGCCCCGGAATGGCGCGAAGGATGCGGGTTCAAGTCCCGCCTCGTGATCGAATTTTTTCTATTCTTTATAAATTTATATTTATAAAGCATTTGAATGCCATAAAAACCAAAAAATATAAATTCAAGAAAAAGGTCGTGTTCCATCGTTACAATATTGTATTCACTGAAAAGTGCTTCATATTGGTTGAAATGGTTGTAAAATCATCTCAATAGATGGCGCGCGGTGTGTCCCTTAAGACACATAAAACTGAAAGGATAGAATAAATTCGATTGCTCAGGCGGGTCACGAGTGGCTGAGTTGGTTAGGCATCCGCCCCGGAATGGCGCGAAGGATGCGGGTTCAAGTCCCGCCTCGTGATCGAATTTTTTCTATTCTTTATAAATTTATATTTATAAAGCATTTGAATGCCATAAAAACCAAAAAATATAAATTCAAGTATCAGTTTTATCAAGGAATAATGAGAATTGTCATAGATTTAAAAAAAATTGATAAAATGTTTGATGGTCAGTGCATGTGCGTAGTGCGTACCTATATTTCAATTATTTTTTGTGTTTTGTGAATTTTTTGTCAAGTTTTTTATCTTATTTATAAATAGTAGATAAAAAATTCTGTCTATGATCCATTAATTTATGAATTATGTTTGGTCATCATATTAGATAGTTGATTTATTTCATTTAAGTTATAAAATATAGTTAGGTATAAAGATAATGTTTCAATTTAAACGTAACAATAATAATTCGAGACCAATTCGTTTGTTTTATTTATTGTTAAATGATTTATCAGATGCCTAGCCGAAGCACACCCTTTTAATCACTTAAAACTATTAAGGGATTAGAGCTGTTCAAAATGTTGCTAGGCTTCTTAAGTCGCTACTCAATTTACAAATGGAAGCAATGTACTATTGTATGTATACTCCCATAATGTAAGGTAACCCTTTTTCATCAGGGAATAGACCCTGGTTTAAATGAAAATTGGATTACTTTTTAAATGATAGTTTGTGTATTACATAATTGTTTTAAAGGAGAAATTATCTATTGTAAGTATTTTTTATTAAATGTTGTTAGATTAAGGAACAGTTCACGGTTCCTGGTACACAGTTCATTGCTTTCATTGAAGGAGTTTCTAGAACGTTCATATTGTAGCTATAACAAAAAAGTATTTGAAGCTTTACAAATGGATACTATCTATTTACCCGTCTAAACACGAGTGAGTATCACATCATTATCAGTCTACAACTTCAAAGGGAATTTCCTTTTCCATAGCGTTATTGAGTGCGCGATAAACACAATGGTTTCCAGTCATAAATATAGCTTAAGTTATCGCTGAAAAGATATATGGGGGTAGGTAAGGGCGTCGTATCGCTCTCTTGACAGTTATTGCGTTTTTTATTCGTAACCCCCCAAACAAATTCTATTTACAGGCAGTCGTGTTGACAGTAACGCGAAAATATGCGAAGAAAACGGGTACATTTAAAGGTATGAACTTTTTCACGCTAGCAACATTTCTAATATCGATACTTTTTAATATTGTTGTGAAGGTCCCCCGTGGATTCTTGTTGCTTTGACGAACAATTTTAATATCTTGTACGTTTTATATGAAAACTTGAGACGGGCTTTGGAGGTAAATGTTCTGCATATTTGGAGTAATGTCTCTGCTGGGATTGAAAATACTTAGATGTTTGATGTTGCGATGTTGTTTATAAATTGAGTATAGAACAAGAGAATAGTAATTGTTTTAACAATGAAAGATATTACACATTTACAAGCTGATGTTATGCATAGGTTCGCTAGTCTGATTTCCATTCTAGCCTGAATGATTATTACTTGCTACCTACAAATTGAAAACTCGTGGGTAGCAAGTATAGAAAAATAAAACAGGTTTATATAGATAGCAACCATCGGAACCGTAAATGATTCTCATTTGTGTAGAGATACCTAATCAAAGCGACAAACCAAGGTCTAGAGGAATTATGGAGTATCTATCTTTAATATTTGTAATAACGTCACGGGTGAGACTAGGTATGTTTTCCATATTATAATTAATTTGTTTATGATCACAAAATATGTATGTACAGATTATGAATGAATGAATGAATGAAATATTATTTATTCCACACAAGATTATGTTTGTTTAGAATATAATCTTAAGCTGATACAATCTACTGTGTAACCTTCTTCTCAATAATTTATAACGTTGTAACGGTACACTATCTTTTGATGCGTTTTGCACTTATCACGATTGATTATTCTTGATTATTCTACTACTATATTACTATTATCACTTCCATTAACATAATGATAATCTCGCATAGATCTCAAAGCTGTTATGGGGTAAATCTGAATCAACATTTCGATACACGTCGGATGGATTTGACTGTATCTATATGAATACGCCAGTGACTCTACTCTTCGTATTGTGATCATGAAATGGTTAATGGTTATATTCTGTGTACATTGTTGATTTGTGTAATGTGTGTAATCATTACAATATATTTTGAGGTGGAAAACTTATTATAATTTGAAATAGGAAGTTTGATTAACGGGATATACAGAGTTTGGTAATACAAGCTTTCAGCGTCTTTGCTTAGCACTTTCCGACAAACTTTTCCTTAATTACATCAATCCGTAAGATGGTTTAGATGGATAGTTTGTCAACATCAATGAGGTTTCATGAAACAAGTTGATAATTATAAAGTTAGAGCATAATTCAATATTATAATATTGCCCTTATACTTGGTAACTATTTGGAGCGCGATAAAACTTAACTGTTGAAACTACTCCAGGAATGTTTAGCATAATCGGCGGTTTACAGCGAATAGTTTCTTAGGTATCAAGATAGGAACTAACTCGTGTGGTTATAACAAACAAATTTATGGCTATCGTGCAGACAGCAAAGTGTTTGCTGTTTATAAATGCATGAAATATGCATTGCTTTTTCGCGAACTTTTGCATTATCAACTTATATGAACATTTATAAAAACTTTTGGACGTTACCATTTTCGACTAGAATTGAGTGCATTAGCCACGTGTTTTAAATATAAATATTTTTGAAATATTCCTATAGGTACGTGTAATAATGAGATTTAAATAAGTTTGGTGAGTTTTTAACCGACTTCAAAAAAAAGGAGGAGGTTATCAATTCGGCCGGTATATTTTTTTTTTTTATGTATGTACACCGATTACTCCGAGGTTTCTGAACCGATTTACGTGATTCTTTTTTTGTTCGATGCGGGATGGTGTCGAATTGGTCCCATAAAAATTTTATTCGGATAGGCCCAGTAGTTTTTATTTTATGAGCATTTTTGTCTGTAGGTATTTGTAAATTTTGCAAGTGCAAGTTTGAAGTCGGTTGTTTTTAACGCAGTTATCACTTGTACAAAAGCAAAAAACATATTTCAATTTATACATTAGATACCTCATATAATTTAAACTCAACTGCAAATAATAGCTAATTGTATGCATTGCATCTATTTGTGCTCAGCTTTGTTTGGCCATAGTTTCCTTGATAATTGTCTATTGTGGCTATCTGCAGGCTCCATGACGGCTGCGGCTATGCGATAACAGATAGATTTCATCTAATCTATTTCTATTGTCTATAATAAAATCTATAGTACTATTTACTTTTATGTTTATAATATAGAGTTCAAACGATATTGCTTGTCTTTAATCCATGTGCAAAAATAATTGTTATTAGGTGTTTTGTACTCGAATTCTAAATAGCGAACTAGAATTAATGTCTGCATACACATTGGCTTGGTTCATTAAATTTGGGCTTACAAATCAGTGACGTCAGAATTAGGTTCTACACTCAATTTCCGCAGTTGGCTCCCATCAACAGGAAATCACCTATACATGTGCCAATAGCACATGTTTATTAGCGAGGGTAACAATGATAGCTTTGAATTTTCGTTTACGAAATTACCACGCGGATTTAACGATACTCGTATTTCCCATTCCTAAATATAATGCCATTCAAATTGTATCTGAACCGTTAAAGCTGGAATTTACGTTGCGCAATGTTTTGTTTACTTTATTTTTTTCAGAATTCAGAACAAGAAAAACTTTTACAAATTGAGCGCGAAAATTCAGACAAATTGAGTAAATAAAGACAAACGAGTAGCAAACTGGCAGCTAAGAAGCCGAGCGGTTCATTCGTCAGACGAAAAAAACACTAGAAAATATTTCAAGCAATTTCTTAGTGAATGAAAAAGTTTGCGGTTTCAATTTCCATTCACCATTCTCAATGCAGTCCATAATTCGCCGCTGTTCTTCCATTATTAAGGCAAGATGCTCGTTACCCTCATTTAGCTGCAAAGAAAAGGCGGCGAGAAGCAGTTGTTTCAACTGGAATGAAATTCATAAATCACTGATACCGAGATTGCAGACGGCGCCGTTCGGTCTATTTCATGCCCTCTGCATATATAATGGATTTTATACTAAAGCTAAAAGTGCAGCGAGAATCATATTTTGTTTCTAAAATATTTTTAATCTCGCGTTGCGAAGGATACTTCATTATATTAAAACGTTTTTCCGAAACTACGAGCTTCTCGTTGTTGAAACTCGAAACGTCCACAAATTGGAGTGGAGCAAATTCTAAATGAATTGAAAATTATGTGACTAAAGAACAGCTTTCTTTCTGCACGTCGTTTGACCGATAAAGAAAAGAATTAACGACCCATTCATAATAACAATACCATTAGGATGCTTTGGACTGTGCAATCATTTGAATAATAATGAGACGTCAATTTCTTTTCCATTAAAATCCCTATTATCTCAGATTTAAAAATAAAATTAAATTTCATTGTGTAAAAGTGCGAGAGAGGTTCTTTAGAAAAAGTTTTTTATTGAAAATGACGCGTGGGTAACTCGTTTTGGTGAAATTTCTGTTTATTGTGTGTCCAAATTTGACACGGGATAGACCTTTGTCTATTTTCTGTCATATTTGTAGAAAAAAGTTCGAGGTCACTTTTGCTTGTAAGATTTTTTCAGGTGTGCGAACATTGAGATAATATTACTACGTATGGAGGAGACACCACTACCAAAAACCGTGCGCCAAGCGCGGCGGCGCGGGGCGCATTTTTTTGCTCTAACTAAGTTTTAAAAATTATTATCTAGTTAGATACTTACCGATGAAAAGTTATTCCTTTGCACTTTTCCGTATTATTTGTATTATTTGTGCAATATCGTAACACACACGAAGGCATATTTGATGCGTTTCACTTTAAAACAAATAAAAAATGAGCGTGCAATTAAGCCATATGGCTTATGATAAGCGGAACATAAGTGATGTAGGCGGTGTCATCTCCATATGTATATCTCAATGTGTGCGAAGGAAAATTTATAAAATATTAGCTACACAATAGTAAGCTTGGAATAAATTAGGTATATCTTGATTCTTGTAAGTTATAAATATACCAAGCTATTATTTAATACTGTATTAGGGAAAGCATTCAATGCCCATATCATCTTCATAATTATTTGTTTTTATATTGAAATAATCTCGAGTCGTTCCTACTAGTGCTAGTGGAATCTATTTATATAAGCTTTACGCTGACAATTTGCAACTCTACCTAGAAAAATTGATTATATTTTCAACAGGTATTTTTATGATAACAAAATAACGCGAATAAATTCCATATGTTTCCAGAAGGTTTTGTATAGGGTGTGTGATTGTGCGATATAATGAGCGGAACACCGCGGTCGCACAATACCGTGATTTACGGCGTGTCTGTTCTATTGTTGGTTTAATGAGATTGCCCTGTCAACTAGGCCCACAGAACAAACCATTCAACCCTTATAAATCATTATGTTTACCTTACTTTGTCTTACGCATAAATTAAATCCCGATTATGATCTTTTGTTTACCTACACAGAGATATGACTAAGATACCTATTGTATAACTGATAAATGAATAATGATGTAGGTAAGAATCATTTAATTAATTATAATGAATCTGATTCTAAGAGCTACATAAAGTAATGCCATACGATAAAATCATAAAAAACACAAAAGTCAACAAATAGTATACGACTATGTAGGTATATGTATGTATTTATGTTATATTCAACTCTTTTTCATTATTTCGGCGTAATCACTTTAAAGGTTACCGTACACATTACAATGGTAGGTATTGACACAACAATTATATGTGTTGATAACTTAAAATATAAAAATAATAATCTGGCTAGAAAAAGCCTTTCCCGAGTTCAGAGGATCATTTCACGTCGTATTTTTAACTCAAATAAAACACGACGTTAACTGGAAAAAAATGAACAAATCTAAAAGCAATGCTTTCTTAGAAGTCGGACGCAAAGCTGATGAAAACACCTGCCTTACAAAGTTCTCCACCGAGATTAGAGTGGTCTCTACAGCGCATTGTTATTTCGCGTTTATCAGGGCGCTTTATAAAATATATGGCCCTAGGATCCGCCCTCTACCTGTGCAATGAACTTTAAATCCCCTTTACACCTGGTGACGCCCACCGAATACAGTTGTTGAGGAATAAACGCGATAGAATCGTATTTTATACGACATGCAAAGCCTTAGGACTTAAGTCTAAATAATTGTTTAAACGCTCGAGTTTACTATTATCGCGGTTTACTTTGTGAGGCGCTCTCTTTGTAAAAACCCGATGAACTGTCGGAGGCAAGTGCTCTCTATCTACAACTTTATCTATCGAGTTATCTAAATTAGCAATTTTGTTCTTTACATTGAATTAAGGCTGTTGTTAAGTTGCGGTTTTCTTGGTTATTTAAAATAATTGATTTTAAGCCTTCCTAACAGAATAAGTTGCTGTCATTTTTTATTAAGATTTTTTTGCGTTAGCAGTTTAGAGCAAAGTCCAAAGGATTTATCGATACTCGACTGCTTTCCTTCGAAAAATACCAAAATTATACAACAATATTCTCAAGTTTGATTGTTTATCATGCTAATTACCTAAAGAATTTGTATTCATTAATAACGAAACTCTATATTCTATGCAATGTTGTGCACATCGTCTACTAAGTTAAACTAATGTTCTAGAAGTATTGTAGGGCTTGACCACAAATTGAAAATTGTGGTCGTAATCCGTATCAAATAAAGCAAACAAATACACGAAGTAGGCAACCAATATTTACTATAATAATTAGTATAGACTAATTTAGCCTTTTCATATTCTGGACGTTGTAAATAGAAGATGTATGTTGACTTTACATAAAAGAAATTCGATCGAATTGACCTACTTTGACGAGGAGACGTATAACTATTCACTCTAAAGTAAGATTGTGTCAAAGTCAAAGAGGTCTGAGTCCGCAGCCTTCCGGAACATCGAGCTAGCGAATACAGGATTTCCGACTGAAACAAAACGTCACTTGTGTTCTAAGCTTGTGTTATACATTTCTTAGAACAATACTTTAATAATTTATCGAAAAGTATGAGTAAGTGATTACAGTATGTTTAATCTAAATTGGGGGAATAAAAAATAATTGTTTTTGTGATTATATTTGTTTGCTTTTCAGAAGGTTATCGCAACATTATTAAATTAAATATCTAAATAGATTATAGCTGATTCATACATTTACAAGAATTGTATATTATGTTGATAAAAAGATAGTTGAATCACTCCGATATCCGCAATTATTCAATAGCACTTTTTCACTCTGGCTAATGTCTACATTCATTCTACAAATTACAATTTGCGAAATATATTGCCTACCTTTAATACATTTTGCAATACCATATTTTCTTTATTGTTTTATATATCTTACGATGCCCCTTCGGGTGTGATTTGTATGTTTTTTCTTGGCCTTTAAATTAAGATACCAATTTATACATTAACTAGCTTTCCGCCCGCGGCTTCGCCCGCGTTTTCAGAGAAAACACCGTATAGTTCCCTTTCCCGTGAGATTTCCGGGATAAAACCTATCCTATCTCTCAAGTTGGATCGAACTACACATGGTGTGCGAATTTTATTACAATCGGTTAAGTGGTTTAGGAGTCCATTGAGGACAAACATTGTGACACGAGATTTATATATATACATTAATTAATATAGATACCTTTTTAAACTGTAGTTGTTATTTCGTAAGAACTATGGGCAAGAAATGTGATTAGCGTTGTTTTTAAGGAGAATCAATTATCCAGCTTTAGATAACCGCCGAGGATGTCGACGCGATGAATAGCTTTAGCAGCAAATTAAAGCATAATCCTTTTTCAAGAGAGATTATGAGCAGTTATCCTGCACAAAAAAGTCAAGCTTGCTGAAACTCTTCCGTCGTAATTAAAAAAGATAAAACGATACGGATTTTTGAAGTTAATCGTTTTATAAAATTTTTTAAACTTCTTTCGAAGATCGGTACTTTAGGTTTTCTTTTTAATAATGATGCGTGATTTTAATAATGCTACTGTACTTTTAGTAATGAAAATTTATGAAATTTATCATCCAAAAAAGAAAAAAGTAGATACTCGTTGTAATAAGCTGGTACGGTACGGTTCTACAGCTTTTGATAATCCTACTAATATTATAAATGCGAAAGTTTGTATGGATGTATGGATGTTTGTTACTCTTTCACGTAAAAACTACTGAACCGATTACAATGAAATTTAGCACACATATAGAGGGTAACTTGGATTAACACATAAGATAGTTTTTATCCCGGAAATCCCACGGGAACGGGAACTATGCGGGTTTTCCTTTGCAAACGCGGGCGAAGCCGCGGGCGGAAATCTAGTATAATATTGAAGTTGACTTGAGTAACACTCTTAAATATTTGCTATTTTTTTACTATCACTGAACAATTCCCACACCCACAGTACCTCACATCAAAAGCATTTTAACACACATATACGAGTTTAATATTCAGGTATTCTAAAGCTAAGATGTAAGCACAGGTTTCAGCTAGCACATAAATAATACCCGCTCACTACATTACGTCTGATTAACCAGACTCTTGCGGTTGTGTTCCAGACGCCCGTATCTTACCTGTCTGTTACCCGGTATTACAGATATTCTAGTGTTGAAATTGTGGTAATTTAAACCCTAATGGGTATTAATTATTTATAACTACTAAAGGGACATAAAGATATTGAATATTAAATTGGCAAACTATAGATATAATATATGATTATATTATACGTAGGTGAACCGTTGCATAATATTTTAAATAAGGATATAAAATAGCAGTGTTCTTATCTCTTCAGTGATAATGGATAATAATTGAATAAACAAAAATTACAATACAACAACAAAAGTCTGAACAAAATGTGTAAAAATCAGAAAATTAATAATTTCCCCTTACAATATTGCAAAGAAAGGAAACATAATAACAATTTTGGAAGGTAGATAATATTAAATGAAATTCTTAAGTCTTTTGTAGCATGAAATTACAGGGAAACACCTTAATAGCAATTTTGTACTATTTACAATTTGAAAAAAATCTATATTGAAGAGTTTGTTTGTTTATTTGAACGCGCTAACCTCAGGAACTACTAGTCCGATTTGAAAAATTCTTTCGGTGTTATTTATCGAGGAAGGTTATGGGCTATATTATCATTTTTTTATTTATTTTATTACATTACCCTAACGCCGTTACGCCGTTAGTACACCGACGCATTCACGTGCGGCAGCGAATCTCTGCGAAACTACCACAGCGGAACGTTAGTAAACAGAAATGTTTTCGCAACTTTTTCGCAATGCGTCTGTGTAATGGCCATTTCGCAGTTCCTTGCGAAACAATACTGACAAGGACGCAACTATTTCATCTATCTATGTGCTAGAGTGAGACATATCATATGCGAAAACCTGCCATACTACTGACAGATTTTTCGTTGTTTCGCTGCCGCACGCGAATGCGTCGGTGTACTAGACCAACAGGAGCGGAGCAATGCGGGTGAAACCGCGGGGCACATCTAGTATAGTATATAAAAGCAATCGTCAATAATAAAACAAACGGTCTGAGTAATGGAATTTAATGTTTATGTATTTAAATAAAACAATGAGTTATAATGTAGGTACGTCGTAAGCATTGAAAGAGTACGTAATTGCATTTTCAGTAAATCTCATCTAAGAAGGACGACTCAGTTATTTTATATAGTCTCCGCCGAAAGAAACGGATTGGGGATTAACCTTTTCAATAGTGATGTTCATATTCGTTTTATTTATTCACTAAGGAAAACATACCTACACTCATTTTATTTTTTAGATGTACTTAAACCTTCTGCCAACAACATTTTCACGATTTAATTAAACTTATCTTAAGTACAGTGAAAAAGTGTTCATCTAAATGAGATTACTAAGTAATATTCTACGTACCTATACGTATTTTTACACAAGAATAAATTTATTATTTATTATTGGGACTATATAATATTTTCCATTTTACGGGGAGTCCTTAAAATTAAACCTAAATTAAAAGCCCAGAAATTACTCCAGCCTTATTCTCTGAAATGTAATAAAAAATATTAAAAATGTCAAAAGGCACAGTAGTCTTTTCCTCTCCGTTTTGTCCAGTATTACAAAACTACAGTTCCATCAAGTCCAATATTACGAACCCACAAACAGGTAATTCAACTCCATCTTAACAGTAAAATTACTACATTTTCAGTATCATCATACTATGAGGCAATAACTATAACGCTAAGAGTTGTTTTCAAAGTTCCTTCATTATTTGGCAGCACGAGCAGCGTTATAAAGCCAATGTGGTCCGATTAAGTCTTAAATCAGTCTGTCGTCCCGCATAGATAAGGCCGGTTAACTCTTGATTTCACGTGTCCCTGCCTCTTATATCGGGCGGAAATTGCGAAGAAGAGATGCCAAGTTACAGTCCTGGGTCTTATTTATTTTTATTAAGTTGGCCCAAGCGCCGTCGACTCTGTATAAACACTAGCTACGTTATTGCTCCTAGGAAAGATTTGCGACAAGCCCTGCGTGTATTGTGTTACGAATGTTGTGTATAAGTTTTCTGATTAGCTGTTCTGATTACAGTATTTTTTCGATTGTTTTTAAAACTTGTATTTCATACATAACCATAATTTTCTTCTATATTTCTAATAATATAGTAAGAGATGTATCGCCCCGTGATTGAAACAATGATGATGTTTTTAACTGCACGGTACGAGCAAATGAAAAATTTAATAGCATGCAGACGTCCCCTGTTAAAGCTTTAACTTTATTGAAGTATTTTAAAAGTAAAGTGAATATATACAAAGCAAATGGTGAGGTGACGAGAGCTATAAAAATAATATCCTATACTTGATACAAAATTGGATATTTATGCGGAAATTATCCCTAGTCGTGGCTACGAATGTTTTATTTTGTTTTCCCAATGCAATAAATAGCGAAATTGCACTCATTTTCTGGGTCCGTGGACGGGTCGGACGATATAAATGGGAGTAATATGTTGGTTTTACCAGAAACGAGTAGATACGACATCCCGGCATCAAGATTGCTTTGCGTGATCAACGTTTTGTATGTAACGTGCTCTAGAATACATGGATACGCCTTTAGCGGGGTACGATGAGATCTTTAAAGTGTATACAATTTATTCCTAACGCTACATCCTGGTTAAATTTTGTGAAAAATAGTTTTAACTTTCTTGAGATGTATTACAGTATCATTACTGCATTCACATTTTGAGTACGAATATTAATCGATTTTTATATCTCGTAGAAAAAAGATACTTAGATACTTAGCAACAGAAACTATATCCACATTTCAAGCCATAGAAATAGATATTCTTCAATGTAAACCTAAACTTACCGCAATTTGGGTTGACAACATCTACGTTAATTGTAGTCGAATAGAACCCATTAATGTTCAAGTGTTTTGATAAAATAAGGTAAGGTAACACGACCAAACTAAGTTTTAATACAATGTAATGTTGTCTCTAGTCTAGAAAAATAATAAAATTGGAGTGTCTGTTTGTAACATTGAAATACCCGCTTTTTAATAAATGCATAAGGAAATATTATCGTGTTTTACTATTTTTGTCTGTCTGTCTTTTTATTCGTTCCGGCTAATCTCTGGATTGGGTGGACAGGCGTTGATGGGACTTTATCATTGATGGCTGCACAAGGATTAAAAGGAAAATAGAATTTATGCGGATGAAACCGCGAGACACACCTAGTTATACAATTTTTGTATAATTTAGAGTACCGGTGCGTGAAATGTAACGTTAATATTGTGTTATTCCATTTAAAGCGTAATCGGGCCTGCGTGTAGGCGATAACTTTTAACAGCTTCCCAAAAACATTCCAACTGCCGAAAAGTGTAAATGATAAACCATTAAAAGTAAAATATCGACGTGTTGTTATTTCTATGTTTTCTGTTATAAGGTCTTTGAATATCTTCTTGTGCAACTTGGAGTTACCTTTTAAGAAGCTATAATTCTTTTTAAATATATCAAATCTTATATATAACATTTATTTATTCATTACAAAATATGCTTTACAAAATGTTTAATGTTGTAATTCGAACAATTCTAGACAAAGGTTGTGTTTTATTTCAAGTAGTAGTCTCTAGAGAATAATTAGCCTACAACCTGCAATTATAATGTGGCATAGGGTTCTTAAGCTTGAACTTTACGTTAATGAGTAAGAGGGAGGGAAATTATATTCAGAATTAAATTATTAATTTCTGAATGTTGGTAGAAGCTGCTACGAAATCCTTTAAAAAGTTAAACGCAGTCACCCGAAAACGGATGATCTATCAGAAACGAGTTTTTGTAATCCATTAAGTTAAATGTTTGTTTGAATTGGCATATATGGCGGGAGAAGTGTATTGGAGATTTGTAAGCCCGAATTGACTCGATTCCAATGCAATCACGATAACGATAGTTATCGAGTAATATCCCCAACTTATCTCGGATTACATCGCTTTAAATCGCACGCATTTTCATTTCTATGTGCGCAATCTCGCGCCGTTATGAAGTCTGAGTTTTATTGTCAATGAATATGATATTGGCTTTCCAGCTTTATATTTTCTACGAATTATTCGAAGGCGCGTGTAACTTTTTTATTATTTTGAATATTGACTCTTTTTATTGAACCTTATTAAGTATTACTGAACCTTTGTTAGTTCTTTAAGCTTATGAAGGGCTGCGCTAGAGGAACCAGAGCTTTTCTGTTAGATTATATTTTTACAGGAAGAAACACGACCGATTTTATTAAACTGAAATATTTTCCCATGGTATCGAGACCGCACCTTAAGAATTCATACTTATAATAGCATAATACTACACGATTATTTCAAACTTTACAATTAAAATTTCCAAAAAAGAAAATCCTACATAACTTTCCACTGCACGTACCCAATTCACATTAAAATTCGTATTAAAATAGCATTCTGGCTTGTAGTTGTTCTTTATATTTATTTTTCTTATCGCGTCGCGGTCCCAACAATAGACCGCCGAGGCTCAAGGGTCCTTCCGCGATGATGCTGTATAATGGAGTCGCTGGAGCTAAGAATTATTCCCGACATGCCTTCATTTCATACCGTAATGGAAGTTACGCAGTTGAACAATGCTCCGTTAATTTATATTTGTTTTGCTACTTCTTTACGGTGAATGGTCTTGTGCTGGTGATGATAATTTTTTTAGTGCCCGAGACAGCCAAGAGTCCTATTGAGTCTTCTTTTTAAAAATAGGAAATATTGTATAAGGGATTAATTACCCTTTCTGAGCTTCTTTATATGATAAAATCTTGAAAGCTTCTGGTATATGATAAAATCTATAAGCTTTTTTGTATGACATACAACTGCAATTACATTATGAATTCTTTATCACTATGGCCGAAAAGAGGTTCTAGCTTCCATTAAAAACAAACCGTAGTTGCAAACTAAATGAATGCAGCAGTATTAACGCGTGTTAAATAACCTTCTTACATTTTTCTTGATTCTCCATCCTACAATTAAATAATACAATTAAAAATTTACCGCTCTCACTTACTGTTCACGCACGCAGGTCAGGAAAGGTTGATTTAGAAGAAATAAAATGAAGATAAACTGAGAATCATAAAATACAAGCTCACGTACATAGAGCAGGAAATAAAAAAAGGTAACTTGCTTTTTCGCAACACGTGTTACTAAATTGTTAAATAAGATGAGAGCTGTTTCAGGGAATTTTTTGATTAAGTCGTTGCTAACGTTCTCTTCAATTTTATTAGCGAAAAAATCTACGAGCTAATAATTAATTATTCATAACTTACATTGTAGAAATTGTGTTATCTTTTACGCAGATAAACATTGTAATGTAATATGCTGTAAGAAATAAATATTTGTTGTTGGAGTGCATATTGACGGAAATTAGGACTACAATTTAGGTTTATGGATTTAAATCTCAAATTCAATCTTGCATGTTTGTACTTATTTTACGTATATATTATGTACATACGCATACCTAATATTGAAAATATTATAATAATAATTATCATGCGTAAAAGCTAACTAATTAGTATGAATAAAGCCATGATATTACTAGAAATGTATGTAATAAAACAATTTAACTTATTAAATTGTAAACATTTCCATTATAATAACTACCGTCAATACTTCAGTAAACGAGTATTTTCCTAAGGTATTTTCATATTCTACAGTAATGCAGTGAAGAGCGGTTTTATCAAACAATGTTATAACGATGCAGTTCCATCAAGAAATAATAATACAAAGCATAAATTAAAATGAGGGATAGCTACATATTTAATATGTATTCAGACCTTCTCGTTGCATAGGGTGGTAAACAAAGACTTTTCTAGTTATAGGTTGTTAGGGTTTTCAACAAAGAAATTGCAGAACTGTAATTTTTTGTTCTCCAGTAGATACTTGAGGTTAAGCTTACGAGAGTTTACTATATACTTTACTAGCTTCTCCGCGCAGTTTCACCCCCGTGGCTCCGCTCCTGTTGGTCGTAGCTTGATGATATATACTCTATAGCCTTCCTCGATAAATGAGCTATCTAACACTGAAAGAATTTTTCAAATCGGACCAGTAGTTCCCGAGATTAGCGCGTTCAAACAAACAGCTCTTCAGCTTTATAATATTATAGTATAGATGTAAGTATTTATTTAAATTATGTTTCCTCCTATAGTAGTAAGTAAGTATTATAATATAATTAATTGTCTATGGGTCATAATATTGTGAAACGATGAAACCACAAACACTCCTAGTTTTTTATAGATTTCTGGCAACGCTAAATGAACACTAAATTGACCAATTAACCCAAGAAGAATTAACCTAATTTGCCTCACATAATCATTTTCATCTTACGTGCATACTAAGCAAACAATAAATATTTTAATAACAAAGAAAATAGGTAAAGCTTAAGTCTTTTTATAAAATTTCTCAAGTTTGAACTCTTAAGTTTTAAACCAGATCCTTTTACTGAATAAAAACGTATTTCAATTACTTGCGAAATAATATTCCCGAAGACGAAAAAAATAATGCAAAGCTCTTTCACGATAGCTGCATTCGGAATACATTTTAAAATGCCTCAGCAAATAAAATTACGTAATCGAAATAAATGGAAAATAATGCTCCGTCTTCGTTAACTCTTCTTAGACTATATTTTAAAATCAACTGTGCTTCGTAATAATAAAATATATGAGAACATAGTCCTTTGTGGAGTGGTATGGATATTGTATTTATTATCTTTGATTAATATTCTTTTTAATAATTATAACAACATATATATATGTGGTGAGATTCTGAATATTTGAATACTGGCAAAACTGAATACGAACGATGTACCTATATTCCTACAACCTAAGTTTCAAACATTCGAAAATGTTGAAAGGTTTTAAATCTATATTGAAATAATTAATAAAATTAGTAACTTTTTATATATTACAACCTCAAGAAGCGCGTACCATCTTAGACCACATCTTAACATCAGGCGAGATTGTGGTCAAGCGCTTTCCTATTAGCAAAAAAAAGAAAAACCTTTATAACGATGTTAAATAGGTTCTAAAGGCATTTGTTTATTTATCGCGTGGCGTGTATCACACGTTGTTTACACTGTGAACAGGTAACGTTTCCGTAAACAAAAAATCAGAAGATTGTTGTGTTATAATAATGGTTAAATATATTTATTTATAACAAAATGAAGTTTAGTTTGATGATGTTTTTTGAAGAAAACTAATTATGTATAGCGTAAAGTTGCGAATACTATTTCTATTAATTTTTTTTTTTAAATACCTCTTTGCAGCACTATAGGCTTAAGGAAATCGGTCATTCAGACAGACGTAAAATGCATGTAATAATTCAGCTATGGCATTGTATTATTACCTGATTATTCTAGAATTATTTCGCTTTTTCACTTACACAGTAGAGAAATACACACAGAAAAGTATAGGATTAAAACCCTTATTATTTTACCCTTATATATATATTAGCTTGCGTGAAGAATTCTGTGGGAGTTAAAAAGAAATACGTCTGCACGAACACTCTTGTATTAGATACATCCATTATAATTATATTATTCTAATCGTTACAAGGGTTGCTCAACTAATTAAGTAAAAGCCGGCGTTGACGCAATGCAGTAGCGAATTTACACTGCGGTTTTTCTTTGCACGTTTTGCATGCTTTTTAATTAACTTAAAAGGCTACGAGCGTCGAAGTGAGGCTTGCATTGTCTCGAAAAATGAAGGCAAAGTAACAGATGTTACAAATGAGACAAAAGCTGGCATTGTTAATGGACTAGTTAAGATGCGAGAATGCATCTTGGAGACAATTAAAATTACTTTTAATTGTTCGAATTGTATAGTTTTGAAGGATTGTTTTGATTAATTAAGATAATAATGTGCATAAATGGAGATGTCAGAATAGAATATAGGTTTATTGATATTAAATAATATTTATACCTATGTACTGACTGACTGTAAGAAATTAGCATACTGCAATGTATATCATATAAGCATCCTATTCTAATGTTTATTTTATTTACATATTCTAAAAACACAAATTTTTAGTTTTAGTAAAGCCATCAAAGTTTATCGCGCAGTTAATTATAAAATTAATCAAATGCATTATAAGTGCTTTATTAAAATAACGAAAGACATTTTAAATAACATTTTTCATAGCGGGAACGTAATTGCGTTTAAAACTGGTGGGAAATAATTTCATAATAAGAAAATCAATTTATGTGATAAACTCTGGAAGTAATTTGTGTGAAGGCGCATTATTTAATGGGGAATTTACATGAGTGCCGAGCGTAAGGTTGTCAGGTTTAAACCCAGAGGATTATTCTGGATTTATGACCGTTTTAATACTTAAGTATACTAGTAATGCTCTTAGTCTGCTCTTTTTATCACACTTTTGATATGGAAAATGCTACCTCCTTTTTTTTTCGAACATTAAAAAACGTTGACAGAATTTCTTCGATTTTCACAACGAACTTCTAGAATATCGATAAGAGAAATTGATATATAAAACCAAGTTAACTATGAGAAATAAAACCAATATTTTATTTATATATACTTACTTCGGTTAATGCTGTTTTTAGTAGGATCCATTCAAAGAAAGGGACACATCCCATTTCTCCGCCATTTCAAAACACTCAAATATTGTCTAATTTGTTGACGATTAAACTTTCTTAATTGGGGATTTTGAAGACAGCTCAAAAGTTTCAAATTATAAAATCCTTCGAGTTGAAACGTCAAGTCTATTTTGTTACAAACGGTCTTCCCAAAATGTTTTCAGTGTGGATCAGGTCAATGTAAAGCGATTATCATAATTTCTTATCAACCAACTTGTAAATGAGTTGCTGTCATGAATATTTAGAGCTTATTTGATTGTTTCTGTTTGCTGGAAATTTTATGACCACTTACAAATAACAATTTGGCTATTATGAACGTAGAGCTGTCTACTAATGTAATTTTATTTGACAGTATTAAAATTCGACTGTGCTATATCGTACTTATTTTAAACCTTTGTACTTTACTGTACCCTTGCACAAACCTTTGTTTCAATTAATAAAGAAAGATGGAGTAAATTGGGCCTTTTACTGTGTCATAGTATTATTTTATAAAATTGTGTCATACTTTAAAATTGATTTATGATAATTTCTTTTCTTTAAAAACTAGCTTATTTAAAACACAACGCTTCGAAAATAATCGGCATGAACTTTATAATTAGTAAATTTTTTATTTTAAAAACGTTGGCTCAAAGCAAGAGGATAGACTAGCAACTCACTACAACTGTAATGAAAATTGTGCACTCAAATTTAGTTCAAAGGACAGAAGTGGAAAGTTCTATCTGATAAATTTAGTGCAAGGGCCTCAAGCTGTTCTGAACTAAGTTTTACATGTAGCGCATGTTTGGATAATGTATTTTATTATGGCATACGATACAGTTAATGTAAACATTATTTTGTGCTTCTGAAAATGTAGCATAATATAAATCATTGAGACTGAATTTGTTACTATTCATTCTATGGTAAAATGTAAAGTACATAAGAAAACAATAGAGGAAAAGCCCATTTGTAAAAATTTCTACAGTTCTTATGTGGTTAATATCTGTACTTCAAAAATATTATAACAAAACTCGGGCTAATTCAGTTAGCAAAGACAAGACGAAATCGTCTGTTTTAATTAAAAAGCTGGGCGTCAAGGGTGTCGTAGCGGGTAGCATTTTAATGTAATGACTTTATTCAAAGAACCCCTTTATGGACGATTTGCTCGTGAACCTCCATAATGAACGAATTTAGGCAACATTTCAGCTGGTGCAAAATACTATATATTCCGGCTGTAACTATCGAACACTGAATATGCTCTCAACGAAGGCATTAGCCTCGATGTCCCACAATAGTATCATTAACTTGCCGTCTCTGAAAAAGCTGAGGCTATAACCGCAAACAAAGTGTACCCCGGCGATCCATTGACTTCATATACTGCATGCCTCATGGAATAGCTTAGCGATGGCCTGCTAAACCGACTTTCATACTATAAGAATATATTACACATACTCACTGTACAAAGAGTAATCTACGCTTCAACAATTTACGTATTTTAGACGTGGTTCAACTATAACGCTGACTACGACGTGTGGTTCCCCCACCACTGTGAAGCCAATTTGTGGCAGGTTTACATTTGCGTAAACCCTGCGAGAAACGGACAAAGACAAAAGGTCGCCTTCTTAAGATTTATGAAGATTACCGCCCGACGCCAGTGCGTGCTCTTTATTTTAAGGCTACAGTTTTGGAATTGTAAGTCTCAACGTAGCAACCATGAATATAAATAGCGAGCTTTTTATTTTTTAAATTGTACTCGAGATTTGTTTTACAACCATCTTATTTTTTGTAATTTGCAGTCTAGTTTGTTTTGAAATAATATAAGCATTCGATGTACATTTTTCATCTTTGTTTTTATCTGCAACCTGCATTGTCTGAATATAATAGCAGAAAAAGCAACGACAGATATTCATCTACTTTATACCGCATTGATTTCATTCCGTGAAGAGATTATTCAAAGTCAGCAAAACAAAAAGGGTGACAAAGGGGCCGGTAACGCAAGACTCAATTAATGATGACATTCCTGTCAATGAATATTGATGGCAATATTTGCATAGCCACCGTATCTACGCTGCGGTGAACAATAGGCGTCTATACGTCGCGTTTATTTACAGTGTTATTTTTAAAAGCGCCGTTTTTATGAATATTTTGAGAGCTCGTTAGATGAACAACGATCGAAACCAGACAATAAAACATGTAGAAATACCAATCGGCACGTGGGAATGTAAATTTCACGCGTCGTTACCCGAAAATAATTTGTATTCGAAGTAAGGGTGTATTGTAAAGAGATAGCTTTGAATGTGGCGATGGCATTACAAAAAGCGGGTTCAATCAGTGAAATTGATACGAGAAGCGCGAGGGTTTGCAGCTTGGAGGTGCGTCATTGGAATTGACACGACAATCTCTCACCTTGCCAGTGTACTTTACACAAATCTACCTCGGTGCGACACAGCCGTGTGGTGATTGAATTCACCAACGTTCGCTTACAAGATGTATCGACGTTTCGTTTTTTTGTTTTGTTGCGAGTTTTACGATGCTCCTTGCTTTTTGTTATATAATTATTTTTAACACGAATGTAATGGCTACGATAAATTAAACAATTATTTGGGGTTTAAATTTAATGGAATAAACTTACATTGAAAAAACAAATATTGAGAATTATTTCATTTGTATGAAACATTATAATATAGACTGGAAAGTGTTTACTGAATGTGTGATAAAGAAGTAAAAATTTGACAATATCAACAAAAAGTTATCAGTACGTTATGTATTAAAGTGTATAAATACATTATTACTATCTACTGCACCCGAGTTTTGCTTAAGTGTTTTCTTTGGAACGCTCTTAATTTTTAGCAGAGTGTTGTAGGGTTAAGTGGAAAACCATGTTCAGACATCTTATCAAACTTTCATCTTGGAACGACTAAAGGAGATGCAATATTTATTACAATATTATATTACCTATATGCGAAAACTATATATGGAACTTAAATAAATTTTTAGTTTATAATTTTCATTTATAAACGTTGCATTAGACACATTTTACTAACATTTCTCATAAAAATGTACAACGTAAAGAAATATGCAAATAATATAACATCACAAGGGTCGCAAATAAATCCCATAACAGATTCCTTTTATAGTTACAATATGAGAAATTGCTGCATGAATTCAAAAGCGTTCCTTACGCGTCGTTAGGCCTGTCCGAGCCAGGTGCTCGCTTATTGAACACAACGTCTAGGCCCGGCCCAGTGTCGTGTAAGAAATGAGTTATATCCCAGTATTTACTAGAAGATGACATTCCTCGAATCGGCCCATTAATTCGTAATGGAGCGACGGGGCAACATTTCATCTGTTTGGCTGCACACCAGCATTCGCCGCAGAGCTATTTTCAGTAGCGTATCCGAAAATTTATAACTATGAGTTAGTTCTAAATCGTTGGATAGCGGCAAAGTAAGTGGGATTTATGGAATGCCTCTTTACGGTCTATTTGTTTATATCTCATGTAAGCCAGCTCTCTACGATGTTTTTTTCTTCGAACGCTTGCCAATTGCATTAAAACTTGTCCGATTACAACATAGTTCGCCGATTAAGAAACTTTCTTGTATGCTCCAATTTTCTTTTTCTCTGCGGGCTCGAAAACAAAGCCCAAACAAGTTTATTGTATTAGTGAATACTACTTTAGTGTGGAAATTCGGTTCATCTGTGCGTCCTCATATCTATGTTTTATGAAGCAAAATAATGAAATATTTTCGAGTAAAGCTTTGCAAGGTTTCGGTATAACACAAAAATCCGTAATAATGTAAGAAATATCTGGTTCTATCTAATAATATCGCTGTTCTGTGTAAGATAAAAGTAAAATAACTCTATTATATAAATAACTCACTATAATAAATAATAAATAAACTATAAATAACTCTATCTATTTAGGGACTCTATATTAAACGTCTATGCTAAAATCTAATTAAAATGTTTCCACTTATTTATTACGATATTAAACTACACAATACTTGATACAAAATTAAATAACAGATATTGTTATAAAATGTTAGTTAGTGCCAAATCGATTGTTATTAAGTGTACTAGAGAGCTCGTTTTATTTGGATGAAATTCAATTTTGAACTAACCAAATATGAGGAACGATTCAAGCATTTTCATAACATCCAGTTTTATTGATGGTGACCAAATTTGTTTTCATTGGAAATATCAATTTTCTATAGAATTAAATGGAATATTTTTTATCATAAGAACATGCAAATCATAAAATACGTGCCTAGTTATTAAGAGCCAGTAAGAGGAATATCTTTTATTATTTTCTGTTTAAAAATTAAAAATGTCTCTTGGATTTGAAGTACGTACCTACCTACTGATATGTAAAATTACAAACTTTTTTTCACAATTATAAACTTTTTTTTGTTACAAATTTTCCCCGAAACTGGATAAAATGCCTTCGTACCTATTTGTATTGATGGTAACACCTACATATTTATTTTTTTAATGTAAGCACATAAAATCTAATTCCTAAATGAATATCACTAGTATAAAACAACGTCGCTTTCTCTGTCCCTATATCCTGGCAGTTTTTTTAATAGAAAACTAGTTCTGTATATTATATTGATATCTTTCAAGTGGTTCTAAATAAAGAAAATCAAGTGCCGTACAAAGTACGAACTAATTTAACACTAATTCAGATAAATTTACCGTGTAACATAAAACGCTTTCTCTAAGTATATCTCAAGACGTTATATTAAAGAATATTAAATTCTTTGTAATTAGATTTAAGGAATGCCTCGAGAACCCACTTCGTGAAGATACTTTGCATATTAAAATTATTGATTGATACCAAGAACTCCGCTACTCACTAAAGTAACTTTTAATTTACGAAAATAGAAGGTTTCTTCTAGAAAACGGGCATGTTTCTTTGCAGCTTATCATTTTCTACAACCGTTTTCAAAGTTGATGAAAAATTATTACTGAAAAAAGCTTTATTTTATTATTTAATCCAGGTTACACGGGTATTTTGGTTATTGACTTTAATTATATGGTTTATCCTAAATACATTAACAAACATTAATCAACAGACTTCGTAGTTCGTTTTTCGATAATATTCTTATTTATAAAGCATTTGAATGCTATAAAACTAAACTTCAGACTTCGTAGTTAAACTCCATTCGTATTATATTCAATTTATATTCAAACATGAATAAAGGTTATTATTATGTACAATTTGTCTGCATACAAGAGGTCGTAGAACTTCGTAAGTTTAAAACGAGATTAATGTCATTTAAAAACTTTCGAAAACATCTCTTAAGACTTGTAGAGAGTTTTAAAATTTTTCTGCAAGGTGCAATGAATCTAGAGGGTGGTTATTAGGAAGTTTTTAAAGTAGGATTATTTGCGTAGTTTGGAAATTTGCGCCTTAAATTCAGCCTCAAGAAGTTAAATGAGATTAAACGTTAGTTTACCTGATGCTACTGTGTTGTATTTTTTCAAAATAGAAGTCATCATAAAATTCGATATAATCTAAAACGCGTGTGTTTGTTTTTTCAATTGTCTCTTATACCTAGATTGAACTTGGGATAAATATTTAAGTGTTTGTTTATTCTGATTATGTAACTAGTCATTTCGTAATTACTCTAATTTCATAAAGTTAACAAAGTCTTTCATAAAAAAAATGTATTTTCAATTACTGCTTGAAAAATGTTTGTTAACAAAAACGGTATAAAGGTTATCATTTTTGCAAAATAAATAAAAAGTATAACGTCAACATGCTGTGCTTAAACAAGCCAATGAATTTCATATCAAAACCAAACTAAATTCAATCAGTAATTTTTGATTGAAACAAAAATAATTGTTTTAGAATACACAACTGTATCGTATTTATTTCGAAATTATTAATCTAAAATGAAGTTGTTTGATGTGTAAAGTATTGACATGGTAATAACAGTAACCTATCTACTTTTTATTTTGGTTTTTGATATCATATCTGTGGAACTCAATACAAAATATTAATGCTTTTTTATATATATTTTTATTTATTATATACTTTTAAGTAGCTGTTATACGAGATATTATAAAGTTTTTACAATCGAATTATTCAACCTATGATTGTTATAGCATATCTCCTTGTCAAGAGACCAAGCGTCATGTTTTTTAGTATTTTTTCACGTTTCTAAATTGAGCCATTACTTTTAATTTCAATAATTAAAAATATTCTCCTAAACTACTCTATATAAAATAACAGCAGTATTATTCAATACATTGCTTTATCAATAACAGAAAACCATGGAAAATGTCAAATCAAAGTATTTGTAGTATGTTTGCAATTCATTAGAGATTGAAGTGCCACTGCTTGCCAAAGAATTTTTAATTTCGAGTGTAGGTACCTATGTAGATACAAAGTCTGTTGCATTAACTTGGCGAAAGATTTCGTTATTAAACTTTCTCTTCTACTCGACATTTTATCAGATGTTATCTAAAATTATACTTCAACTTTTCTCCTCTTTCATTTTAAATTATTAGTAGAGATTTAAGTAAACGTATTTTTAATTGACCGATTTTAAGTAAGCTTTTATAGATAGCCAGTGTTTACAAGTCAAATAGGTATTTCATTAGCTATAATATATTATGTATAAATATTGCTTTACATTCAAAATATCTTGGTTGTATAAGCTTAATTAAATGACATACTATTATTATCTATTTAATAATAGATGACGTATGTAAGCGATCTTAGGTGAGCTGAAACATCTGTGTTATACCAATCAAATAATACTTACTAAAGCTTCATCAAGATTTCACTGAAAATGAAAAAACGAAATCGGGTCAATCGTAATACAATCAAAAATCATTACAATCGGTTGTACAGAAATCTTAAAAACGTCATGAAGAAGGCGGTTAACATGCGATGCGAAGATTTATTTTATTACGCCATTAAGTCGCGGCATCCGGAACGCTAATACGAAAAGTTCAACCGCTGTTGTTTTTTTTCTATATAAATTTTATTTCATGTTCCCTTGTTCCGGCACCGAACAGCTTCGTCTTCGCAGATAAATTATACTGTCGAAACTTCTTCGCTAAAAGATAATTTGCTCTTATTATTTTCTCTTTTTGTTCCCGATTTCTATCCGAGTCGATCCCCGCTTTAATGGGATTAGAATTTTTCTAACATAAATAACGTTTTGTTTTGCGTCCACCTTTATATTTTTTGTATTTTCTTTATTGTTAGAGTGCTAATGACATAAAAGTTTAAAACAAACATGCATTTCAACACACCATCGAACGAAAACACCGAGTAAAATTATTAATACCGTCGCCGTTCCTAGAAATGCGAAATAAATAACGAAATGTGCTCTAATTTCCTAGAAATTTTATGTTAGCAACCATCGTAAGCAATGTTTTGTTCCGATTGCATTTACATTGTCTGAAAAGGTTCCGCTGCCGGACTGAGGCAAAAAGTGAATGCGGACTAGTGATGTGCCTGCAAGTTGAACTGTGAATACATGAATACGAATATAGTTTATCAATGCAGTGGTGTTATTACAGGGAATTGATTCACGGAAGTTACAAGAAACAATTGTTATCGCAGTTCAGGGGTAGATACTTTTTATGTTCATGGAAGACGGAAAACCATGGAATATTCTAAGAGCAGATGTTTGACGTTAATTATTTCATACGAAAAGCTACTATATTTAATGATGATATGATTTGAAAAAAGTATTTACAAATCTTCTTGTCGGGTCTTCTCTACTTGAGAAACTGATTTCAAAACAACTGCTAATACATCAGTCAGAATCGACCTCCGAAATCGAAAATTTACCAATAATTCCAAAAGTTTTTAAACTTCTAGTACGGGAGCTAGCAACGTTTAAAAAAAAAGTCATTGAATTTTTTTCACGACCATAGAGCAAAAAATAATTTAATTGCAATTTTAACAATGTTCCAGACTGCGGACAAGGTTGCAAAATGAGATTTATTGTCGTCCCAATGTACCATTCACTTGACCCAAGTTTGAAAACTTTTGTAATTATTGTGAATTGATTGTCTTGACTGACTGGAGTATAAATGACTGAATTTGATTTTGTTTGAGCTACAACACTTCAGAGAGTTGAAAATCAGAACGTTCAAAATTAGAGAAAATGTCTTGAATTGTCTTACTTATAAATATGTCACGTATTGTTCCAAGATTTAGCAATAAAAGAGGACGTCATGAGACATGTTATGTATGTGACATGCTTGTATTTTTGTGATGATGTATATGTCTTTGTAGATATCAAGGTAGATATATATATTAAATGCCTATTAAACGGTGTATGTATATTATTCACCAAAAGGTTAAACGACTTTTTAACGAACTTAAGAGCATTATCTTTGTTACATGAGAGATTCATGTAACAACAAAAAGTGGTAATATTATTACTACATTGGTAAATGAAAAAAATAAGACGAAAAGAAAAATTTCATTAATTGTTATAAGGGTATTTGCCAATTTATGAATCCAATACTTACTTCTAAAAGATATTAAGCTCACTCAGGATCTGCTTACATAAAAATACGTAAACATAGGAATACTTTTTGTATTAAGGTGAAAAGATATACAGTCGACCCAGTAGTGTTATAGAAAGTTTACAGTTTTTCCATTAGAAAAAAATCAATATCTTTCAGTTTTAATAAAAGTTCGAGATTTATCTAGATATAGTTCGTCCATCACTATTGCAGACTTGTGTAGGACGTACAAATCGATGGTGCAGGCGGGTTTGTTAGAAATTACTCTCCTTTATTTTAGAGTTTGTATTAGACTCGTAGATTCGTGACCCGCATCGCTTTCCTGTAATCGGTATCGAAAATACGTTTTTTTTGAGTTTCTAATTTTATAATTAAAGCAAATGCAACTGAATTCATGCTGCCAGTTAGCTATACTAATATTATGAAGTTGAAGAGTTGTTTGTTTGCTTGAACGCGTTAATCTCAGGAACCACGCAGCCCTTCTGGCTAACATCGACATATATATATACAAAAAATGGTTTATGGTTATTGGTTTATGTGGTTTATGTCGATATATAACGACATAAACCACACAAAAAAAGGAACCACGCGTCCGATTTGAAAAGTTATTTCCATAGTTATTTCACTGTTAAATAATCCATTTATTTTTGAAGGCTGTATAATATCATCACACTAAGACCAATAATAAGAGATAATTTATAATTTTGCGGGTATATAAATGCGGATAAAACCGCGGTGCGCAGCTAGTATAATTTAATATAAAGAATACAATATAGTATTTCCGCTCGCAACAACAGTCGCGTGCATTTCATGTTATCGCGCGACATCCATTCCTCATGCAGTTTTCTTCTGTCGAGATTAGTTTCATAACAAAAATACGCTATTAACTTATTGACCCAATTGTACAAAGAATATAACAATTGTTCAACAGTTGCTATTTACAAAGAATATTACAATGGTTCAATATTGAAATATGCCCTGAATCTTTCAGTCTATTTCAGTGTTCTATAACCCGTAGTGAACTTTGATAGGTAGGTACAGAAAGATAACATACACTTTTAGTGCAGCTCTACTCACTTATCTCAAATCCTATTCGATATAGGCCTCACTCACATTAACGTAAATATAGTTAGGTAAATATATTTACGCATAAGCGTCTCCTAAATTTAAACCTATAAGCTTAGATAAGCACGTATAACTCTAAATTTGATTAAGGTCTCTAGACTATAAAATATATTATGTCTTATCATTTTCCTAAGAAAAATTCACAATTGCACAACTTTAAATCACAAATAATTAAAATGATTCGGAATAAATTATAAAGGGAACAGATATTAAATCGAAATGTGTCTATTAGAGCTACCGTAATTCATTTAGGGCAAAGTTTTACTTTTTGTTCGATAGGGTTCTGTCTTGAAATTGTATTATTTTGTTGCAAATTGAGTTCCCTGATCACCTGCTTCGTGACTAAAATACTCGGTGATTCGCGAAGTAATGAAATTTTATGAATTCCTATTGATTTCGTACGGGTGTTATTGAATAATAGAAATTGTTTCTTTTCTCTTCTACTTCCTTCTTCCCTTTGTACTTAAATTTTATAGAGAATGTTTGAATTAAATAACATAATCACGGCACTGTGACTTTGCCGCTTGGACGAAAATTGTTACATGAACATATAAAGCATAGAAACGTTCAAAGAAGTAAATAAATAAACAAATATACCTAATTTGAATTATATTGTACATACAGTTCATATTAAAAATTACAGACAAAAGAAACATAACTTCTAATCTTCAAGAGCCAAAGACTATTTCTAGAGAAACAATATTTCATTTTAACACCGTTTATTTCGAGAAAATTTTTTAACATTTTCAATTATCTTACCGTAATTTAAAAAATGTAATACAGACTAAAGTTTGTTTGAACATTTCGGTCGTTAATCTGCCAGAGTATAAGCAAGTCTAGGATTTATTGCAATGGCGAACTCAGAAGTGGCAAGCGTGAACATTCTAACTTGTTTACCAAATTATCTACTTATCTTTATTTTTGCAGCAATATATAATTTATTGCTTAAATGTGTGAAGTGTGTGTAGTGTGTATGTTAGTTGGTATATTAAAGAGCATGTTGCGAAAATTATTGAACTAAATATACGAGAAAACTGTCGTATAATACAAGAAATGATAGATTTAATTTAACGACATACATTATCTTTTTTAATCTACTTGCTCTAACCTTCTCTTGAATAGGTTAATCGCAGATTATGTGAATAATTTCAATTATGTCGCTTCGAGAACGTTAACATTTTAAGTATGCCGTATTGAATGTTATAAAATACCTAGTATTTACTGAATACAGAAACACTAATTGAAGTACTGCTGATATTATCTTGTTGCTTATATTATGAGTATGTTATAATCCTTAGTTGCAAATAAATTTGGAAATATAGTCATCGAAACCGTTCAAGAAGAGCTCTTTAGATACCTATAACAATTATCGTTTTACAATTTCTCTAACACTTAGCTTGCTCATATCCAATGGGAATTATTTAAATAACTTACTAACAAAGCAATTAAGAAGACAGTAGGAAACTGGAGTTCAGTGAAGGATCTAGGTAATTACGAAGATGCTCGCCAAGACGTCCACGACTCTACGAAAATTATTACAGTGATTTTTCACTCAAAACTTTCATGGGTGTAGTTGAAAACAAGGATAAAGGGGATTTAGCCAACAACAAAGATAATTTATTCATTTTTTGATATTTGAAGAATCTAAGATTGTAAAGATATTGAGGTAAACTGCAAAGGATGATAACTTTAATAGAATAGACACTTGCATTTAGTTCGGGAATCCTGAGCCTTTTTTGATAATTGATTAAGAAGCAAATATTCCGTTAGTATATATTTGAAAACAGCACATAAACACGGACTAATAAATTACGATACTTATAATGAAACCTTTGAATGATACATTGTAACGAAAAAGTTCATGACAAATATGTGTGTATGTAGGTTAAAGCGAATCCGGAGTGTCGCGTATAAATCTATGCCTTCCTTATTATACCATTAAGTACCTGCTGCCAACAAAAGGTACTCGTAGTATGTACTCATTAATTAGTCCGGGAAATTTCACAAATACATTAAACACTCGAGCCTTCCGCCTTGCTCAATAACAGCGAAGTAATTACATACTCATCAAACATGGCAGAGGCGGTTAATATCAGAGCGTTGCTCGTCATTGATTAAACTAAATCACTTGTAAATGGGTAAACGTGTCAACACTGAGAGAATTATTGCGTAGTTACAGTGTTCTAGGCTCTAATGATGCTAAATAGGTACTAATTATATGCGTATAGATGTGCCTTAAATCATTTTTAAGGTTAAACGTGGGCGTAATAAAACAGAATAGTTCTAAAGTTTGCAAACTACACCAAAGACCTAAAAGGCCGCCCACATTATTTCCTAACTAGTTTAGTTTATTTTTCAAAGTTTGCAACAAAAACCAAGCCGAATCATATCGATCCAGTAATAATTACGTACTCAAAAGTATATCAACGTTTCAAGATAATATGTTTCTGAATTCTGTGTCTGTGTTATTTTCATTCATGTATCTGTATGTACGAAGATAGGCACGCCGGTAATGATTTCCATTACCGTCGCCCATACCATATACAAGAATTAGCTGGATGCCATTTGCGTCATTATCAAGTAATTTGATGTCGAGATTGTCTTGTGAATAGGGAGATATTGGAATCGCAATCTCGCTAGCAAAATTATTGCATTTAATCACAAATTCCAATTATATACGCTTTGAATATATTCGCTATGGATATCGAATTAGATATGATATTATATGGCGTATTGTATAATCGTATTCATTTGTCTAATTTGATGAGGATCTTTGAATAATGGTTTTAGTTTATTTCTTTTATGGAAGATCGGTCACGCATTGAAAAAACAGTATGGATTTTTCTCCTATTTTATGTGAGTAATGAGAACATATATTTTATTAATATGTACCTACATAGTTACAACTTACATAAGGCATCATTTAGGAGCAAATTACACTCGATGGTTTGGTAACGCTATCCGTGAATATTTACGACTACTAGTTGCTCTAAATATATCGAACTAAATTTAAATTTGGAAATTGGAATCTAAATAAAACTATTCAGTACTACCACGAAAATTTGTGGACTATTTACCTTACTCCTCCTTCAAATGCTTGTGTCCTTTAAACATTTCATTATTATTTAGTTTTTGAGCAAAACTCCAATCTTTATGTTTTTATAAAATAATAATCTGCGCTACATTTTATAATATGAGTAATCCATAATACTCCATGCATAAAATAACAACAGGGAGTTGAGTAATATTAGAGAGTGCTTGTGAAAAATCGACGTTTTTCTGTTCTCATAAAATATACTAACACACAGGGAGCTATTTTTATATTAATATTCCGAATTAATTCATTTTATATTAATATTTATTATTATTTAAAGATAAACTACATGATTCTAGGAAAGTATTTCTATACAACAATTTAGTGTTTTATGCTTTCCTTTAAAATAAAATGAGTAATTTATACGAAACGTTTTAAACTGCAAAAGAGTTTAAAAAGGATACAATTTAACATTAAGTAGAATAATTGCACTACATACGAACTAACGAGCACATACAAAAAGTACAATCCCACAAATAGGGTGCAGACGTGAGGTTATCTGGAAAAAATTAGCAGTAAAAAGGCTCCTATTACCAGGGGGTAGAGTCGAAGATTGCGCAAACGTTTTTCATCTTTGTTTACGTACAGGGTCCAAAAAGTTTCTCAACGCTTCGTTAAGCTAGACGCCCGGGATTACACGACACTGATTTAGATTGTTCGTTGAATATAGTATAGAGAGCTCTAATGTTGGTTTAGATAATTTGGAACACATTTAGGTACTAGCAAGAGAAAGTATTACTTTTAAATTTAATTTTGTTAATTTATAGATACCTACTCGGTACTCCGTTCAGAGAAATATTAGACGAAATGAACGAATTTTAAAACTGCGTAAATTGTATTAAAAATTTAAAATATTCAAATGAGTTTGGGCTTTGCAATAGCTCAACAACTACCGTTTAGGTAAATTTAATTTTATAAGCTATTAAACTATTATGTTTTGATAACACTTCAAGAATACAACGCCTGTACTGTTTAACTTCAGAAACTTATATTACAACTTCATAGAGCGCTGGTTATAAATTAATGAACATGAACTTTCATGAACACTTTTAAAGAAAGTTTAATCGAGCCATAAATAAATCAGATTATAGTGTTCGCATTATACAGAGCGGTTTAAATTTTCTTCTTCAACGTTATAACTTTTCATGTACTTACTTCTTTCCTCTTCATGTTGTTTATTTATATTTAAGCATACTTTTAGTTGTAATCAAGTACATAAAACTACATTACATATTTTGCAGATGCAGTCTTTCTAAATTTCAGTATTTCTAGTATATTTTTTTCAGTAGTTCTTCTCAGTATTTCTAAAGTGGGAGTCGAGCATGCTGCGTTCCGTACGGTGAGTGAGGGGTCCGGAGGCCCACATCCCTTCCCATCCCCTACCCATCCTCTCCTACCCTATCCTTATTCCCTCCCATCCTCGCCCCTTCTACCTAACTCCTTCCAAATCCCTTACCAGTAGGCAACACCCGTAACCCAGTTACGGTAGTCTATGTGCGGCGCACTTAGCTTACCATCAGGCAAGGCGTCGGCTCGTTTGCCTTCTTCTACCATAAAAAAAAAATGCAGTACAAGTATGTATAAGGATATGGAACACTTGCATATTATGCAGCAATGGTTGGACAGCTGTAGTAGTCCGTATTATTATATTCAGCTTTAAAATATCATCTATTCTACTTCGTACATATTGCATAATCCTATTCATATTTAAATATATATCTGATAATTATTATTACATAAACAATATTATATATTGTAACGAAAAATTATATATTAGATACTCCAATTTCCAATCAATTATAGGAATTGCAAACTCGGCTATAACTTTGTAAATTTTCCTGACTCCGCTTTGCACGGAAATAACAATCGCCGATTAAAACTTCATCGCAATTCCAGTTGAAAACTATTAATAAGAACATACGCGAAGACAACATGAGATAGATTAATTGTTTATTGTTTGCTTTAGGAATAAAGTGGTACGCGTTCGACTCCCGTGACGGGTCACGCGAGCTTCGTGTTCCAAAGTAATTTTAATGTTCTAAAGTTAGTTGAATTTTGTATATTTTGTATGGTGGTAATAGTTTTGTAGGCGAAGTTTTGAAATTCAGTAGCGTTTTATGATAGTTTGAAAATTTTCAATAAAACATTTTCAGGCTAGACTTTCAGGTGTACTTTTATAGTTTTTGAAGAGAGGGTTATTTGTTTTTAACTTTCTGTATATTTTGTAATAACAAAGTATTCTTTGTTGATGATTCTATTGAATCATTCGATCGATTATAAAATATTTTGAGAGGATGATGGATATTTTTAATATTTCACTCAAATTTAAATCAGATCTAATTGTAATGTGGAGTTTAGGTACCTACCTACATAAATAATGAACAGCGTTAGTACATAAACTAATTTATATCCAGATATAATCCGAGTAATTCCACAGATATAAAGTTAGTTACAAAAAAAATTGAAAAAAAAAATCTCAAAGTAACGCTTTTAATAAAAGCAAGTACACGTTTATTATAAGGTGTATTCCTATTCGATTGAAACTCAAACTCAAACTCAAACATTCATTTATTCAATTAGACTACTATTTAGTAGCACTTTCGAATCGTCATTACATAATTATTTTAACATTTACCACCGATTCGGAAAGCAGTGATCTATGGAGAAGAATCGGCAAGAAACTCCATAGTTGCTCTTTTAAAATCATGTAAATATTACAATATATGAAACTTATATCTAACTACATAATATGCCAATGAACTGTCTTGTGGTTTTTACGCGACAACCCTCCATGGGTTTTTATCGTCCATATATTCCTGAATACTGTAGTACGCTCTCTGAACTAATACATTTTTTATATAAGTTTTAAATTTAGAATTACTAAACTCTTTAATATTGTGAGGAATTCTATTGTAAAAGCGTATACCTTGACCCATAAATGAATTTTTAACTTTAGCTAATCGGAAAAATGGCATTTCAATTCTATTCCTGTTCCTTGTGCCATAATCGTGTCTATCTCCTACTCTTGTGTGTAAGTCGGAGCTTTTGTGTACATGCAAAATATTATTAAATATATACTGTGATGGTACAGTAAGGATACCAGTATTCTTAAAATGATCTCTTAGTGAATCCCGAGCACGTAAATTATATATAGAGCGAATGGCTCTTTTCTGTAAGATAAATATAGTTTCTATATCTGCAGCCCTGCCCCACAGTAGAATTCCATAGGACATAATGCTATGAAAGTAGCTGAAATAAACCAGTCTAGCCGTATCTTCATCGGTGAGTTGCCTTATTTTTCGGACTGCATATGCAGCTGAACTGAGCTTACCTGCAGCGGTGTTGACATGGGCTCCCCACTGTAGTTTCTCGTCCAATGTTAACCCTAGAAATACAGTAGACTCAGTAGGATGCAATACCTCCCCGTTCAAGGTAATATCTCTGTTCAACTTTTTTACGTTAGGAAGTAAAAATTCAACACAAGTGGTTTTTTTGGCATTTAATAATAAATTATTGGCATTAAACCATTCAGATATGTGTAAAAGAGCACTGTTCACTTCGTCAACATTTGGGTCATGCAAACAATTACTACTTAAGCTTAACTTACGACGTGTTGTGCTTATACAAACATCCTACTCACTAATTGCTCCTCGATTCTAATTAACTTGGGGATTTACTTAACTAGACCGATTATTTCTTCTTTCCTTTTACACGATAAACGGAAAATTTATTGTGACAGATTTAAGCATTGACAAAGGTTTTTTATTAATTGGTACAAACTGCAAATAGATATAGGTTAACTATTGAATAGAATATTGTAATGAAATCAAGATATTGCTATGGTGGTTATATATTTATATGTAGTCACCTAATGGCGATGAACAGACCACCTAAAATCATACACATGTAAGAACTATCACGGGCTTTAATTTTCTTGCAATCTTGTCGACGTGGCTCAGCCGAAGAAAATGTCAGCGCACACGTTTAATGATAATATTGTGTTGCTTACGTTTATTTAGAATATCCTATTGAAATTTTACAGGCAATCTAAGCCTAATAGCAAACGAAGCACATTCGAATGTATACCTCTCCCTAAAAACGTTCACTGTAGCTATATTCCATTAAATTTTCCCCGCAGGTGACGAATGTGCAGCGACGCTTAAAATCGTGCAGTTTATATCCCCGAAGCGATTACTGCTAAACTAATCTAAACTGCATCGAACTAAATAAAACCACATTTCCATGTATAAATAACCAACAAGATTAAACTCCTGCAGAACTTTTTAACTTACATATAAATGGAAGTAAATCAATTTACATG
Organism: Colias croceus; assembly: GCF_905220415.1. Classification (NCBI taxonomy): domain Eukaryota; kingdom Metazoa; phylum Arthropoda; class Insecta; order Lepidoptera; family Pieridae; genus Colias; species Colias croceus. The sequence goes on from NC_059546.1 coordinate 6,941,810, forward strand.
TAGACTTAGATAGTATGATGTTCCCAGCACTTTAGTTCTTAGTTCAAAAAGCGTAAATACAGTGTTAATTATATATTGGCATTTTGACGATCTATTGTTTCCTTCTCGAGATGCTGTGTGGACACATAAACTAATGTATTTTACACAATATACAATATACGTTACAGAAAAATGCTAATCCAAAATACCAAAACAACAAAAGTAATAAGCATCGTTAGATTGTAAAATTCAATTCCGAATTAAATCGAATTCCATCAGTGTCGAATACATCACGCGGCCAAAAAGCATTCGGTCACCGAAATCGCGAACGATAAATTAAAAGTTCCCTAAAATGCTACGCCTAATTCATTATGTGCCATTTTACTTAAGCCACCATTAAGGTGTCGGTGCTCAATAGACAAGTGTCAAACTTGTGTCCCAAGAAAGTTTTCATTGTGTTCCTGTTGGATTAATACGTGAACCTCGTAAAGGGTTATCTAAGTTTCGGGGACTACGTTTCTATTAATTACCCAACTTGGAGTGGATCGATATTAATTAATTAAGAACTCGAGTTTGTCGAACTCCTAAATCTGGGCGCGTTATACCGAATAGTTTTGAGGTAAAACAATCACACATGCCGCGTGACCATGCGTCCGCACGTGTGTGGTTTAGTCGTCTAACATATTATTATGACTTCGAATTGTTTCAATATGTTTATTCTAATACAAATTCCAATAATTTGGATATGAGATAAGTTTATATTATTAAATGCGATACAATAAAGGTTTTAATGCAGTAGAACCTAATGCGCTAACTTAGTGTAAAGAAAAAAGAGAATTTCTTCTTTCAATTATCCTTATTTGGAATAATGAAAATTTATAACCAAACCAATTTATTTTATGACTAAACTAAATTCTAAATATGACGAAAAAATATAACAAAATATTGCGAGTATAAAAATATCATATCTTATAATGATAACCTATGCCATGAATATGTTGGAAATGAGAAAAATTATTCAGATTTCTAATAATAATGTTTAATATAACCCCACATTCTCTACGTTTATATTGTGCCAAGCGACAATGAAAATATTTTTTCATAAATATGTCACTATATTTTCATACCAAGGTAGGTAATTTATAGCGAAATGAAAATCGTAAACTTAGCGTGTCTTTGGGGAATCTGTATGAGTATTGTACAAAATATATTGCCCATTAAAATGAATAACAATATCTAACTTCGCAATGAAATTGGAGGCTCATTTTCAAGAGCATTAAAGATTAAAATATTTCTGTATTAGCTTCATCATGATGATTTGATATCAATGTAGCATATTATAAAGGGGTTTCTTTTAATGTAAAAGTGCTGGATATGAGATATAGGAACTTTTGTGTCGAATTAATTAATTAGAGCTAACCAAATATGATGTAGACGAAGTAATATATAATTATGAACATTTCTTTTTTATATCTAGTAGTAAAACCCGAAAATGAAGTACTATTATACCACTAGGGAGCAGGAACTTTATGAGCGTTCGGTATCAAAGTAGTGTCACTAATTTGTTATGCACATATTATGCACATTATATTATAAAAAAAACAACGTGTGGCACTCGGGGTCTGCCGCGGTAAAGCTATTGCATTGCACAAAACAAGGATAAAGGGGATTTAGCCAACAACAAAGATAATTTATTCATTTTTTGATATTTGAAGAATCTAAGATTGTAAAGATATTGAGGTAAACTGCAAAGGATGATAACTTTAATAGAATAGACACTTGCATTTAGTTCGGGAATCCTGAGCCTTTTTTGATAATTGATTAAGAAGCAAATATTCCGTTAGTATATATTTGAAAACAGCACATAAACACGGACTAATAAATTACGATACTTATAATGAAACCTTTGAATGATACATTGTAACGAAAAAGTTCATGACAAATATGTGTGTATGTAGGTTAAAGCGAATCCGGAGTGTCGCGTATAAATCTATGCCTTCCTTATTATACCATTAAGTACCTGCTGCCAACAAAAGGTACTCGTAGTATGTACTCATTAATTAGTCCGGGAAATTTCACAAATACATTAAACACTCGAGCCTTCCGCCTTGCTCAATAACAGCGAAGTAATTACATACTCATCAAACATGGCAGAGGCGGTTAATATCAGAGCGTTGCTCGTCATTGATTAAACTAAATCACTTGTAAATGGGTAAACGTGTCAACACTGAGAGAATTATTGCGTAGTTACAGTGTTCTAGGCTCTAATGATGCTAAATAGGTACTAATTATATGCGTATAGATGTGCCTTAAATCATTTTTAAGGTTAAACGTGGGCGTAATAAAACAGAATAGTTCTAAAGTTTGCAAACTACACCAAAGACCTAAAAGGCCGCCCACATTATTTCCTAACTAGTTTAGTTTATTTTTCAAAGTTTGCAACAAAAACCAAGCCGAATCATATCGATCCAGTAATAATTACGTACTCAAAAGTATATCAACGTTTCAAGATAATATGTTTCTGAATTCTGTGTCTGTGTTATTTTCATTCATGTATCTGTATGTACGAAGATAGGCACGCCGGTAATGATTTCCATTACCGTCGCCCATACCATATACAAGAATTAGCTGGATGCCATTTGCGTCATTATCAAGTAATTTGATGTCGAGATTGTCTTGTGAATAGGGAGATATTGGAATCGCAATCTCGCTAGCAAAATTATTGCATTTAATCACAAATTCCAATTATATACGCTTTGAATATATTCGCTATGGATATCGAATTAGATATGATATTATATGGCGTATTGTATAATCGTATTCATTTGTCTAATTTGATGAGGATCTTTGAATAATGGTTTTAGTTTATTTCTTTTATGGAAGATCGGTCACGCATTGAAAAAACAGTATGGATTTTTCTCCTATTTTATGTGAGTAATGAGAACATATATTTTATTAATATGTACCTACATAGTTACAACTTACATAAGGCATCATTTAGGAGCAAATTACACTCGATGGTTTGGTAACGCTACCCGTGAATATTTACGACTACTAGTTGCTCTAAATATATCGAACTAAATTTAAATTTGGAAATTGGAATCTAAATAAAACTATTCAGTACTACCACGAAAATTTGTGGACTATTTACCTTACTCCTCCTTCAAATGCTTGTGTCCTTTAAACATTTCATTATTATTTAGTTTTTGAGCAAAACTCCAATCTTTATGTTTTTATAAAATAATAATCTGCGCTACATTTTATAATATGAGTAATCCATAATACTCCATGCATAAAATAACAACAGGGAGTTGAGTAATATTAGAGAGTGCTTGTGAAAAATCGACGTTTTTCTGTTCTCATAAAATATACTAACACACAGGGAGCTATTTTTATATTAATATTCCGAATTAATTCATTTTATATTAATATTTATTATTATTTAAAGATAAACTACATGATTCTAGGAAAGTATTTCTATACAACAATTTAGTGTTTTATGCTTTCCTTTAAAATAAAATGAGTAATTTATACGAAACGTTTTAAACTGCAAAAGAGTTTAAAAAGGATACAATTTAACATTAAGTAGAATAATTGCACTACATACGAACTAACGAGCACATACAAAAAGTACAATCCCACAAATAGGGTGCAGACGTGAGGTTATCTGGAAAAAATTAGCAGTAAAAAGGCTCCTATTACCAGGGGGTAGAGTCGAAGATTGCGCAAACGTTTTTCATCTTTGTTTACGTACAGGGTCCAAAAAGTTTCTCAACGCTTCGTTAAGCTAGACGCCCGGGATTACACGACACTGATTTAGATTGTTCGTTGAATATAGTATAGAGAGCTCTAATGTTGGTTTAGATAATTTGGAACACATTTAGGTACTAGCAAGAGAAAGTATTACTTTTAAATTTAATTTTGTTAATTTATAGATACCTACTCGGTACTCCGTTCAGAGAAATATTAGACGAAATGAACGAATTTTAAAACTGCGTAAATTGTATTAAAAATTTAAAATATTCAAATGAGTTTGGGCTTTGCAATAGCTCAACAACTACCGTTTAGGTAAATTTAATTTTATAAGCTATTAAACTATTATGTTTTGATAACACTTCAAGAATACAACGCCTGTACTGTTTAACTTCAGAAACTTATATTACAACTTCATAGAGCGCTGGTTATAAATTAATGAACATGAACTTTCATGAACACTTTTAAAGAAAGTTTAATCGAGCCATAAATAAATCAGATTATAGTGTTCGCATTATACAGAGCGGTTTAAATTTTCTTCTTCAACGTTATAACTTTTCATGTACTTACTTCTTTCCTCTTCATGTTGTTTATTTATATTTAAGCATACTTTTAGTTGTAATCAAGTACATAAAACTACATTACATATTTTGCAGATGCAGTCTTTCTAAATTTCAGTATTTCTAGTATATTTTTTTCAGTAGTTCTTCTTAGTATTTCTAAAGTGGGAGTCGAGCATGCTGCGTTCCGTACGGTGAGTGAGGGGTCCGGAGGCCCACATCCCTTCCCATCCCCTACCCATCCTCTCCTACCCTATCCTTATTCCCTCCCATCCTCGCCCCTTCTACCTAACTCCTTCCAAATCCCTTACCAGTAGGCAACACCCGTAACCCAGTTACGGTAGTCTATGTGCGGCGCACTTAGCTTACCATCAGGCAAGGCGTCGGCTCGTTTGCCTTCTTCTACCATAAAAAAAAAATGCAGTACAAGTATGTATAAGGATATGGAACACTTGCATATTATGCAGCAATGGTTGGACAGCTGTAGTAGTCCGTATTATTATATTCAGCTTTAAAATATCATCTATTCTACTTCGTACATATTGCATAATCCTATTCATATTTAAATATATATCTGATAATTATTATTACATAAACAATATTATATATTGTAACGAAAAATTATATATTAGATACTCCAATTTCCAATCAATTATAGGAATTGCAAACTCGGCTATAACTTTGTAAATTTTCCTGACTCCGCTTTGCACGGAAATAACAATCGCCGATTAAAACTTCATCGCAATTCCAGTTGAAAACTATTAATAAGAACATACGCGAAGACAACATGAGATAGATTAATTGTTTATTGTTTGCTTTAGGAATAAAGTGGTACGCGTTCGACTCCCGTGACGGGTCACGCGAGCTTCGTGTTCCAAAGTAATTTTAATGTTCTAAAGTTAGTTGAATTTTGTATATTTTGTATGGTGGTAATAGTTTTGTAGGCGAAGTTTTGAAATTCAGTAGCGTTTTATGATAGTTTGAAAATTTTCAATAAAACATTTTCAGGCTAGACTTTCAGGTGTACTTTTATAGTTTTTGAAGAGAGGGTTATTTGTTTTTAACTTTCTGTATATTTTGTAATAACAAAGTATTCTTTGTTGATGATTCTATTGAATCATTCGATCGATTATAAAATATTTTGAGAGGATGATGGATATTTTTAATATTTCACTCAAATTTAAATCAGATCTAATTGTAATGTGGAGTTTAGGTACCTACCTACATAAATAATGAACAGCGTTAGTACATAAACTAATTTATATCCAGATATAACCCGAGTAATTCCACAGATATAAAGTTAGTTACAAAAAAAATTGAAAAAAAAAATCTCAAAGTAACGCTTTTAATAAAAGCAAGTACACGTTTATTATAAGGTGTATTCCTATTCGATTGAAACAATTACTACTTAAGCTTAACTTACGACGTGTTGTGCTTATACAAACATCCTACTCACTAATTGCTCCTCGATTCTAATTAACTTGGGGATTTACTTAACTAGACCGATTATTTCTTCTTTCCTTTTACACGATAAACGGAAAATTTATTGTGACAGATTTAAGCATTGACAAAGGTTTTTTATTAATTGGTACAAACTGCAAATAGATATAGGTTAACTATTGAATAGAATATTGTAATGAAATCAAGATATTGCTATGGTGGTTATATATTTATATGTAGTCACCTAATGGCGATGAACAGACCACCTAAAATCATACACATGTAAGAACTATCACGGGCTTTAATTTTCTTGCAATCTTGTCGACGTGGCTCAGCCGAAGAAAATGTCAGCGCACACGTTTAATGATAATATTGTGTTGCTTACGTTTATTTAGAATATCCTATTGAAATTTTACAGGCAATCTAAGCCTAATAGCAAACGAAGCACATTCGAATGTATACCTCTCCCTAAAAACGTTCACTGTAGCTATATTCCATTAAATTTTCCCCGCAGGTGACGAATGTGCAGCGACGCTTAAAATCGTGCAGTTTATATCCCCGAAGCGATTACTGCTAAACTAATCTAAACTGCATCGAACTAAATAAAACCACATTTCCATGTATAAATAACCAACAAGATTAAACTCCTGCAGAACTTTTTAACTTACATATAAATGGAAGTAAATCAATTTACATGTAGACTTAGATAGTATGATGTTCCCAGCACTTTAGTTCTTAGTTCAAAAAGCGTAAATACAGTGTTAATTATATATTGGCATTTTGACGATCTATTGTTTCCTTCTCGAGATGCTGTGTGGACACATAAACTAATGTATTTTACACAATATACAATATACGTTACAGAAAAATGCTAATCCAAAATACCAAAACAACAAAAGTAATAAGCATCGTTAGATTGTAAAATTCAATTCCGAATTAAATCGAATTCCATCAGTGTCGAATACATCACGCGGCCAAAAAGCATTCGGTCACCGAAATCGCGAACGATAAATTAAAAGTTCCCTAAAATGCTACGCCTAATTCATTATGTGCCATTTTACTTAAGCCACCATTAAGGTGTCGGTGCTCAATAGACAAGTGTCAAACTTGTGTCCCAAGAAAGTTTTCATTGTGTTCCTGTTGGATTAATACGTGAACTTCGTAAAGGGTTATCTAAGTTTCGGGGACTACGTTTCTATTAATTACCCAACTTGGAGTGGATCGATATTAATTAATTAAGAACTCGAGTTTGTCGAACTCCTAAATCTGGGCGCGTTATACCGAATAGTTTTGAGGTAAAACAATCACACATGCCGCGTGACCATGCGTCCGCACGTGTGTGGTTTAGTCGTCTAACATATTATGACTTCGAATTGTTTCAATATGTTTATTCTAATACAAATTCCAATAATTTGGATATGAGATAAGTTTATATTATTAAATGCGATACAATAAAGGTTTTAATGCAGTAGAACCTAATGCGCTAACTTAGTGTAAAGAAAAAAGAGAATTTCTTCTTTCAATTATCCTTATTTGGAATAATGAAAATTTATAACCAAACCAATTTATTTTATGACTAAACTAAATTCTAAATATGACGAAAAAATATAACAAAATATTGCGAGTATAAAAATATCATATCTTATAATGATAACCTATGCCATGAATATGTTGGAAATGAGAAAAATTATTCAGATTTCTAATAATAATGTTTAATATAACCCCACATTCTCTACGTTTATATTGTGCCAAGCGACAATGAAAATATTTTTTCATAAATATGTCACTATATTTTCATACCAAGGTAGGTAATTTATAGCGAAATGAAAATCGTAAACTTAGCGTGTCTTTGGGGAATCTGTATGAGTATTGTACAAAATATATTGCCCATTAAAATGAATAACAATATCTAACTTCGCAATGAAATTGGAGGCTCATTTTCAAGAGCATTAAAGATTAAAATATTTCTGTATTAGCTTCATCATGATGATTTGATATCAATGTAGCATATTATAAAGGGGTTTCTTTTAATGTAAAAGTGCTGGATATGAGATATAGGAACTTTTGTGTCGAATTAATTAATTAGAGCTAACCAAATATGATGTAGACGAAGTAATATATAATTATGAACATTTCTTTTTTATATCTAGTAGTAAAACCCGAAAATGAAGTACTATTATACCACTAGGGAGCAGGAACTTTATGAGCGTTCGGTATCAAAGTAGTGTCACTAATTTGTTATGCACATATTATGCACATTATATTATAAAAAAAACAACGTGTGGCACTCGGGGTCTGCCGCGGTAAAGCTATTGCATGCTATGCCTTCAAGCCACACCTCCGCCCGTCGGAGTGGGGAGCGTGAGGTTTTTTCGTTACTGAATTTCTCGACTCGGTCCCCGTGCTCAAGGCCCCCGATAGAAGCTATACACATATGCTTAACAATGCAGAATTACTATATTACTAATAATTACGTCATGTACTTATTCACAAACGAAAAGTTTTAACCTCACATAATTTATATTCACATTTTCTGTACTTAATTTTACATTAATATGAGAGGTGTATTTAAAATAAGAGCTATTACGCTTAAAAACTAAATTACAGCAGGCGTGAACTATTGACACGCAAGAAAGTACTCAGTTCGCCTCCTAGTTGCAAAATCGGTTCAAACGAAACTTTCTAATTAAGCAATTATAGCAAATGGCTGGCTATAAAAGGGGAAATGTGCATGTTTCATTTCAGGACTAGTTTCTTGTAAGTGCCATATTATTGATGTACCTACAATCCTCATTCTCATTCAATATGACAACGGGAGTGAAGACGATGTTTATTTTTACAAACGTCTTCATGGAAATTAAATCTACGGTTGTTAAAGTTCCGGGTTTTTAGCAATCTTTCTGATTCCTCTTGAAAGATAAACATTTAAAAGCATATTATATTTCAACGAAATACTTATGTACCTAACTATATAAACACAAATACATTGTTTTATCTATGATAATGTAATGTTTGTTAGCTGCTAAATGTAAAATAATTACACATACCAAAAAAACCTTAATTTGCTTATGTAAAATGTAACAACCTGAGTAAAAAACATGTACCTACAAAATAACAAAACTGTGTTCCGTCCTAATAATGTTGTATATATTTTAAACAAAACCACACTACTATTTGTACACTACATAAGTATAAAGAATCCCCAGTAAACTGCTTACAGCATCGTTATATTCAAATAAAACTTGGCAAAATGGTAGCCGGAGCCACGCCAACAGATATGTCAATCAATGAAGGGTTGAACCATGCTTGTCAGCATCGATCAGCATTTTGGAAATGAATTCATTTACGGTACGAGTGAGCCATTACAAACTTTTCTGTTTGCTTTTTTTAATAGCGCCGACTTTTAGGCGATGGCTTTTTTAACAGACGAGTAATGGACTGGTTTTATTTAAGAGGTTTTAATTTTGTTTCAAAGCATAGGAAAGACGAATGAATTTGCTTTGTTTCGAATGTTATTTTTACTACACTTATTTTATAATATGTAACGTATATAGTATAAATAGTAGAGGTAAAGTGCGAGGAAAGTACTCTGCCTGAAAACTAAAACATTGAATTTAGAGAGGTCAAAACGTAATTTCCTAAAATATAAAATAATAAAACATTCAGAGATGAAATAGAGACAACTTGAATTTTATATTTTGCATTAATTAAAAAACTGCTAATTTGTATTTACCACGTTATAAAATTAATTATCATTTTCATTATAACACACATTAAGTAGGTAACTATTATAAACATTTAATAACGTGTTTTAATGGAGCCATTTTAATATACACTTAATTTAAATTATTCATTTAACACATACATACACATACATACATATTATGTTACGATAAAACTTTGCTAATTGAAAAAGTTGACTCTTTCAAACACCAGACAAACACGTGAATATTTAATAGTATTCGCCTTATGTCTGGAACAAAAACGAGAGCAATATTGCAACACGTTTTAATGATGTTATAATACGCGGTGTTCTTCCATTGTTTGAATATTTAAAAATAAATAAAATTACCTAAACCTATTAAGTAAAGTTTCAATCTAAATCTTGCTGGATTAGTCGGTAGCTATTTCACTCAGTCACTATAAACTTTCCCGGAATTCCTTTTCGAGAATTTAATGGTAGAGGCCAAGAGCAATTTTATATCTTTAATAATATGTAATGTTAATGTATTCCATGTAATTTCAATTTATATTGTATTTATACTTACCACATTGGGATATACCTAATCTAATGTAAGAAAGTTTTTAATAGAATGAAACGGAATCCTTACATATTAAACAACTTTTTATTACGTGAAAGTTTCTGAGAATGCGTTGTATGAAGTTGATGAGTGACTGTTACTCGAAACAGGACGAAATTTATAAACGGAAATTATACTTATTATATGCAAGAAAGTTAATTACGAGCATTGTAGCAGTTGAAGTTTAACTATACTATACGAGTAAAAGCTAAATACTTGCGCTAATCAAAATTTTAAACTCATTTATAAATTATGATAGTGTCATTTCAGTTAAACTATATAATTTATTAGATAGACAACAATAAAGGCTTGAAACAGAGGTATATAATTCATACCGAACAATTGATCTGTCGTGTATGTCTGAAGCAGGTCGTGATATTGATATACCGCTATTTTACCAGTAAGTAAATATAGCCGAGTATGGCAACTCCAATAAAGGGCGTCACTTGCAGGGTGTCACTCAAACACGGCAATAATATCAACCAGAATCGGTTTTACCCTGGTACACTTCTACATACCAATAACAACCTTATCTCTTAACAATAAGGGCTATTCAAGCGCATTCCATATTAATATCGTAGTTGTGGACCAAGTTGGACAGTTTGACGGTAACGTGGTAAGTGGAACGAGCTAAATATACCTAATGAATATTATGATTAAAGTGGGACGCATCTCATTGGCATTTCTTCGTATTAAATAAGGTTGAATTAAATATAATTAAATTGAAAGTCGAGAAATAGCCAATATAATAAATTAAATTTCCAGTGCACACTTCTTTAGGTTCCGAGAAGGTTGTAATGAGAAAAATTAGTTTGTACATGTTACATAATTTATAATGCTCAATACTGAAAAATGGTTTTGAGTAGAATATCTCAGAATTTCGGCCATTACAATAGACTTTGTATTAGAAATTCTAAGAAGAATAAATCTTAGGAAGGTTGAAACGAAATTTAAAAAGGTCAACCCTAAATCCTAATAGGAGCTGAAAAAATATCGCTGTAAAGTGATCCTTCAAAAAAAATTACAATGATTATCGCCATTTCGATGGAGTCGACAGTTAAACTAACGAAAGTCTTAATTTCCACATCGACAAGATACAAATAAAAACAAACTGAATTTAGAACTTATTCTGTTTTTTTAACCATTTCAAAAAGGGGAAAACGAGAGCATTCATATTATGGTTTTTATTTTATTATATTACCTTTGTCGAATTAACCATTAAAAAAAAAACAATAAACCACCGTATCCATACGTGACAGAAATAAAGCAATGAGAAAACTCATCTGGATCCGAAAATATCGCCGTTAATCAATAGCAGCCAACGATTAAAATGAAATATGATATCGCAAAAAAATATAAAATTTGCGAGCACTCAGTCGAAGCTTTAAAAATCGTCCTTTTGTTTACGACGCAATGAATTTCCCATTTCAGACACCTGCCCCGTACTGGAGGTGCTCCTTTGTTCTCAACGAATAATTTAATAGGACGAGAGCTAGCTGCGAATTGACTAATGCAATAAATCCTGCGATCTTAATACTGACGTTTAGTTGAGGTTACGGTTTTGTGTCTTAAAGAGAACCCTCTTTGGTTTATCTTAATCCTTTCTTATAAAATCTCTTTGTACGATTTAGCGGCACTCATACGTTTTAGGAAATAATAATGGCTTAACTTTACAAGAAAAGTCGCATTTTCTTGAAGCAAATTAACACTGTCATCAACATCAAGGAGGAAAAATCGAAGAATTGCGAAAATTAGAATTTTTTTCGCAAAATGTCCTAGATCTCTGTCCTTCCTTTTAACCTGTCTGTCCTTTTAAATTATATAATTTTCACTAGCTCCTAATGCCTACGACCAGTCTAAATTACACCTTATATTTACTAATTATTCAATGCGTTTTGATAGTTTAATTAATTAAGTAAAAACGAATTTCCAATATTATAATGACAAAGTTACCACACGAAAAATTCTCAATAAAAATTACACGAATACCGTACGCCGACAAATTGGGGCCAATCCACTTTCAGAGTTGGTATTGTCAACTTTTTTTTTAAATATTAATGACATTGTGATACGGTGAAGCGATCCAGTTTATCCGTTTGCTCGATAATCGAACACATAAATCACAATAAAACTCACAGCAGGGCGACGCCATTGCTCTTAATTTATGGGTTGGATGTATTCAGGCCACTCTTCCCGATGAATTTACGAACGAAACTAATCAACTAATACTGTGACATTTGCTTTGCTGATAATTACAACGCACTGAGAATTATTGAAATTATATAGCGTGGGTCATATATCGTCATTAGCGTTTGCTAATTTGCTTGCAAGGTTTACAATCTAAACCATGCCGTAGAATGGTGTATGAGATGTTACGCATCTATAGAGATTAAAGTTATTAAGTTTAAATGTTGACGATATAATCTGAAATAAGAAATATGCAATATTAATTAAAAGTATGAAAAAAAGTAAGTATGAAATCAATTAAATATGACAGCAAACGAAGTATCTACGTTAAACTGCGAGTTTCAATAAAACCGCGAGTAGCATCTTATAAATGAGGAATATAGGGGTATTTAATTTGCTTTCACATCATATGAACATAAAAAAGATGTTCACGCAAACATATAACAAAATCACACGCTCGCCTCCTAGATGGTAAAAGTAGCTGTAAAATATGACATCGAAGGAGCGCTTTATTCACGAAAATTTTACATTCTTACGTATTCAGTCTACAATGTATTCCGTTCCGTCAGGTTAATAGCATCGTGAATCATGACGGGACTTTCAGCTGACCCGGGAGTCCATGCTCCAGGATATACGGCTATTTTGAACGGCGTAGAAAATGCTTTAAACAATCTATTATAACTGTAATATTATTTCGAGAGTAAACGACTGTACTATTTTATTTTTTCTATTATGATAATTTAAATTTTCAATTACCTATTAGTATTTTAAATAAATTACATGAAGTGTATCTTTTATCTGTAATTGTAAAGAAACAAGTAATATTACAAAAGACTAGTGTTTTAAATGCAACCATATTGAAAGTTATAAAAAACATGGACGAAATCTTTTACTACATTTATTGTTTCTTAATTTATTTTTACTCGTTTCTGTGTTAAAAAACCAAGCTTAGAATGATTAGTTCAATGTGTTGGTAACCCAAGATCTGCTACATATTTCGGTTACCGTCTTAACATAGCTATTCAACACAATAATGCTGCCAGGGTTTACCGCTGTGGCCGTGATGTCATTCCTTTGGTAGATAACGGGAATTATTTCAGATTACTTTAATAATATTAAAAATAAATTGTGCTTTTAGCTTACCTAATGCTCATTTAATTATTTCTTTATTATCGATATTCAATATATGAAATACCTACCTAAGGTCTTTGTACTGTGTTTCCTATTATAATACATTTTTCATTGTACCTAAGTCTGCCAGCGACGTCAAATCTAGATTAAATAATTGTGACCTAATATTTATAATAAAAATCTGATTTGAATCTAATCTAGATGTAGAGGCGATCGATGTAGCTGTATAACTAACCTAATAAGTAGGTTAACTTAAATAAACATAAAATATATTATGGTGTACCTGACTTTAATTGTACTGTGGTAGATACACAAATACAAAGTTTACAAAGTTTTAATTGTACTGTGGTAGGTACACAAATACAAAGTTCGCTAAAGATAATAAATGCCAAAGACTGTGTCTTTTTCGGTCCTTTTTTCGCACTATAAAGGTATTTGAATAGGACGTTGCTTTTTATAATTGAGAAAGAAGAAAGGTGAAAGATTGACTCAGGTGGTTTTTTTTAATTGGGATACCGGTGAAGACATTCTGTAACAGTGCATTCACATCAAACGAGCGAATGCTCATCATCAATCCACTATGCCAAATTCGATAAGTGTAAATAGGCGTGAAGCATTCTTTCGTTGTTCTTAGTGCGTTTGAAAAAAATCTTTGCAATGTACTAATACTGAATACGAGTTTTCGTTTACACTAAAAGATCATGAAAGAAGGCTCTTGCTCTACTCTAGCTCTAGCTCTACGTCCGTTTGATGTAAATACACCGTAATATGATGCCATAGTCGTATAAGTCTCATTTGTTTTTAAACTTTTAATCGGGTTTTTTAGTAATAATAATAATATTATGTTCGTGCTAATAGTACTTACTTATAAATGAGTTCCTGCAGTTACCAAATTTAAATTCAGTGATTGGCTCTGCTCGGATGTAACTTCTACACACACAGAAAAGTGAAAACTCATCAGTTAATATAAAGTGAAGCGTCCAAAATTAAGGAAACTTTTAATAGTTTTGTTGAAAATATGCGTATAATTTGTCGGAATTGCCTATTTATATTTTTACACGATAACGATATTTATTGTAATATAAACATCTATTATAAGATTAACGAATAAATTTAGCGTTTTATTTTACCAAATTATTCGTAAATATTTTGCCTAGTGATAATATAAGCCTATCGATATTCTCTTGTACTCATGCTTATTTATTCTTCCATTTTCCTGTTACTGTGTACATTCCTATACCAACTTACACGTGGTCAGAGTAAGATGTATCATATCATTAAATTATAGTAATAAAATGAACTTATTCTTTAAGTTCCAGGTTATATTTTGTTTCAGATACATACGTGAAAATTAGATTTATTTCTAATACATAAATAATTAAGTAAGATTCTAGAAATTTTCTAGAATGTCAAATACCGATGGTGTTGGTGAATATTAAGGCTGGTTGCAAAGCTTGACCGACCATCAGTGCGTACGTCAGTCGCGCTTTTCATATGTATGGAAATTCATAAAACCGTTCATAGCTAGACCGACCATACGCACGCGTATTGTCATGCGTATTAGTGTCATAGTCATACACATTGTTGATGCGTATCGTCAGGACCGACGGTACGCACTGATGGTCGGTCAAGCTCTGCAACCAGCCTAACAGTAAATTTTTTGCACCCTTTATTACGTAGACAAAAATAAAGAAATCATTCATTGATCAATATAATTATGTTTCCTGTTTATATAGAAAAAAATCAAGAAAATATTCGCAAATAATACGAAAATACATACACAGACTGAAGTAGGAAATTTGAAGGTGTAACATTAAATTTTGATAATTTAAATTTAATGTTAGACCTTACACCTGTATAAACCCCTTAAGCTCCATAATACCTACTAATGAAAACAAATCACCACCTGAAACACATGGCGACTGCACATCTTTTTGTACAAAAACTTTTATAATTTATGTTTGTTTTTCAGTTACACATGTTCCCCGCCGTCTCTAATTACGTCACCAGCGAAATCCGTATAGTTAAGGAATTCATTATGAATTCAAAGTTTAAGCTGCCTTAAGCTACAACTCATCAACGTTAAAACTTTTTGGTAGAATGTAGCACGACTTTATGTGGTATAACCCTAGTATAGCGTATACAAGGCGTACAAAACGCCGCACATTTAATTTAATTAGACTGTCGAAGCCGGTTCTCCTCAGTCATGTTCTTTAATTACCTCAATGAAACTAAGAAAACTTAAAACTTTCTTAATGCATTGCCGCTTTTACAGAAAAGTTTCGTCTTTGGAAATTAATTTTTGCATTCAATATGGAAATACATTTTGCTTCGTGAGGAACTTCATTGGACTTATTAATAATTCATAATAAAAGCTTTGAACGTTTCATTATTAAGTCGTCCAAGTTATTGGCGAGTCGGTGCTCGTTTACGGTATATTTTAGTTAATGACTCGACGGAACGTTTATATGGTACAAAGAACTTATAATGACTGTACATTTCTATGGCTGCATTTGTGAGTGCAGCTAATTTAGTATCGATTTTATTGAATGACATCATTATTTCTTACCGTGCTTTATTTACTGCAGGTATCATTCTCCTATAATAGTAACGTAAAAAAAGTGACTGACATAATAATCACTTTATTTTCTAAAGCCGTTCACATATTATTATGTATTTAAAAGCACTCAAGGCCCAACATTATTCCAAATGCACAATACCAAAATACAGCCATGGGATTTAAAGTTCACCTGAATGTATTGCCATATATTTTACTTATGGAGGCCACAGTTAGTGTCGTTGAGAGCACTTTCGTCGCTAGAGAGTGGCCATAGATCAAAGTGTAATAGTATCCAGCGCATTACTCTTTAACTGTCAGAGACAACGTATAGGTTAGACAGTGCTTATGGTATCTTACTCACGGTGATTCTGGATTTGTTACATTTTATTGTTTTTCTTTATCAACTTTACTACTTGACTGCTGGCTTAAAATTATTGGTGTCAAATAAAGTTATGTTTAGCCATGTTTGTCTAATTGTAGAGATATTTCGAATATTGCTGCTATTTAAAGTTATAATCAAAGCACTACAATGCATATTTGTTTTCTAGGAAATCAATTCCCAGATCATCAAAAGATATATAAAATTAAGTTCATTACATATATCTAGAAAATGAAGAATTGTATTGAATTTTTTTCTTGCGTATTATATAACATTAATCAATGTCACTGTTGAGTAAATTGAAACTATATTTGTAGAAAAATAAAAAAATACATACAATAATTATTAGTAAAGGTTTTTAATGTATCACGATTCGCGTAGTACGTAAACCAGCAACCAAGTGTATGTGTCAATTACCTACTCTATCTTACATGTACGAAGGTTCATCTAACTTCAACAAAACTATCAACTTTACATACATACTGACGCAAACTTTAAATACGCTCCCAAAGTTCTTGTGGTTAGGTATTTAGTTTCTTGAGCTATTGAATAAATAAGTTTTAGTCAATATTCTACTGAATTTTCACGGAATATATTATATCTCAATTTGAAACATTAACTTCAACGTCCTTTGTCTTTTGTGTCTTTTTATGCTCGGTTAGACGTTTAATAAATAAGAAATTTAGTTTGAATAAATGTTTAGTAAAATTAGGAGTTTCTATTGAATTAGTGGAAGGATCGTTTTTGAATTTGTAAAGTGTAATTGATATACTGAAATAAACTTAGAATTTAGCTGAATTGTCATTACTTCAAAGAATCTATGGAATATAAATAATTTACTGAATTTACGTAAAAAATACGTAAAAAATATTTCCAAAACCCTATAATTGTCTGAATAAAATTCAATATAACATTTTTTGGTGGTAATTTTTACCTCAATTACCAGGAAATCATTTTACCTTTGTGATTTGTTTTTAAATACTCATATCTCAACTCATATATAAAGCATTTGCATGCTATAAAAATAATTTACTTACTTAACTATAAATATCAAACTTATTTAACCCTTATTAAAAGATATACTAATTTACAAAAGACATCCTTTATACCAAACCAAATAAATAAAAAGTCTTAGTATCCGTATCTCACATACAAATTACATCACTGACACTAAAATCTCGTTTTACTTACACCTAGACTACCTATTTCCTTTGAAATGTTTTTTTCATTATTTAAAAGCGAAAGAAATTCTCGGAAACAGGTCAGCGCTATTCCAAAGAGAATGCTTAGATTAAGATGTTTTAAAAGGATTCCCGCCTAAGTGTAGTTTTATCTTTGTTTTTATGTAAAAAAGAGACATAAAACGTATTTTTATTAATACCAAAGAAGGGGACATATCTCTCGAATTAATGGAATAAATATTTTATTTCGCTTAATTATACAAAAACAATTCATATTTTATTTCGCATTTGAGCTAAAATGTAATATTTCTTAGTGTGATTAGTAATTAGAGTTTGGAGTTTATTTGTACTAGCTCGATTTTCCGTACGTAAAATGTAAAATTGATCAGAAAAAAGGTATTTTATTATAAACTAATTCCTATTAGATTTCAAAACTGTTTTGTACAATAACATCGCTCATTCAAAAAATAATAAGATCGCAAAACAATGCCCGTCCATAAGCAATACCTCATAAAATATTCAAAACATAGTTATTAAAAGTCAAACAAAAATGTTCAAGGCATGTTTCGCTTATTTAAGTAATGCACCTTTCCCAAAGTTTAAATGTAAATTAACAACAGTGCCGACAATCTGACAGGGCTCATAAAAAGTTGGCACACTGAACTTTAGCTCTGAATATTCATAGCGAAAACTCACTCGGAAGTTTTCGGTGAGAAATTATTATAATAATTTTACACTAACTCCATCTGTCTCGGTGCGGTTTCTCAGCTAGAGCGACCAGTATGCTTCTTTCGTGTAAAAGCTTAAGTAAATACCACGCTTTTTCCACTAAAACATGGCTTACTATTCTTATTGAATCATTAAAATAAATGTCTTATAAGATTTCAATGAATTGTGCAAAAACTTATATAATTACTAGCTTACCGCCCGCGGCTTCGCCCGCTTTCTCTAAAACGATTTGAGATTTAAACTATCCTATCTCTCAAGTTGGATCGAACTGCACATGGTGTGCGAATTTTATTATAATCGGTTAAGTGGTTTAGAAGTCCATTGAGGCCAAACATTGTGACACGAGATTTATAATTATATATTAGGATTTACTTTCTATATACTTTGAGTTCAGTCGAAAATAAAGCAACAACCGATGTTGATCAAATACAGACCTTTTGTAAACAAATCAAAAGTAATAAATAAATTACAACACAGGTTTTTGACGTACATATAAAATCCTTAACACATTTCGTGGTTGAACAGACAGGGCTTCAGAATCAGAAATAACCTCATAAATATTAATGACGTGTTTGCTAAATGTGGAAAATAAACTTTGTGTTTATATTGCGAGTTATTTCGGCCTGAAATGAATGTATCCATTCAATTATATTTAATTTTAATTTATTAAGGTGATATGTATGAATAGTCAGTAATTGTTAAACAGACAGTCGTTATGTGTATTTGATGTAGTATACTAAAATCCAGATCAAAATAGGTACATATAAGTATTTAAATTGCTGATAATATTACTGTTATCTATGTATGTATTTATACTGGACGACGAAGCGTGGGACGACCACCCACAAGATGGACAGACGACCTGGTCCGAGTGGCAGGGAGCCGCTGGATGCAGGCCGCCGGTGACCGGGCGTGGTGGAAATCCCTGAGGGAGGCCTTTGTTCAGCAGTGGACGTGCCACGGCTGACACGACGATATATGTATTTATTAAATATTATATTTATCGTCGCCTAGTACCCACAACACAAGCCTTAATTAAGCTTACTGTGGTACTAGGTCGATTTGTATAATAATGTCCTATAATATTTATTTATTTATTTATTTATTACTATGTTGGTATAATATAATCTTGTTTACGAATCTATTTGTTAAAATTATTTCAATGCTGCTGAGTTCATTTGAAAATTTTGCTCATACTTTAAATACTTATTACATTAAACAGTACAACGACAAGCAATAGTTTTTTTATGGCATTTGCTCAATCGTGCTAATTCATAACTATGAAAGCGTAATAGATAAACAAACAGACTTTCATAGATAAATAACGTTTTAATTGCATAATGGTAATGAAAACGCTTGCCAAATAAAAAGGTCGTCTTACAAAATGTTTTAGGAACAGACTGAATCACTGCCAAAGATTAAAGAAAAAAGTCTAACAGATTGGCGAGCGGTCCCGTTGCCCATCAGTCACCATTTTATTTTTTATTTCCACGGAACGTAGAGCTGAAAATCTTTTTCGAGAAAGACATGCAAGAAACATCGCCGGTTTTTCTGTACTAAATAGGACGTGGGCGCCATTCATCGCTGTAAAGCAAGAGTTGGATTTGGGCTAGCCTGACTTGTGAGCCCATTGAATGTCGGGATCAAAACAAAAGACCACTACTAGAAGATTTATGAACAATTCCCGTTGCATTGAAATGCGATAGCCATTGCTGGGCTTTAACGATCGTATATTCATCATAACAACATCGATACACTACCGTATCTTGACTTCTCTGTCGTTTTTGTTTCATTTAGGGCCGATTTTTCAATCCTTGGTTAAAATTTATCCGTCCAATAAAGTACTACACGAACATTTTAAAATGTGACCTGTAAACTGTCAAATACGTACAATTAGAATACATTTTTGAAATAGTAGTTTAATACGTTATACGATGAATAAGTTTTAACCAAGGATTGAAAAATCAGCCCTTAACCGCGCTAAACGCTACAAAAGTAATTACTTTATTTACATGGCTATTAGTGTAATTATGAAGACAATATACTTTCACATATAGGTATTTGTATAAAGGAAAGAGTGAATGACACTTTATACCTATTGTATTCAACTTTAACATTTTACGTAATGAAATACTTATAAAACCTGCGGTCTCATATTTTTTACACAAGAAGCTACATTTTTACATTTCACTAAACGTTTTCAATGATTTTCTCTCGCCTCTTAAACATCACGTACATCGTCTTATAAAGAAAGCCTTTTTTACTTCAAGTTCTCCCCTTTATATAACGACAGTTCAAATGAAATAGATTTTTTATTACATTCACAGCTATTTCTTATTCATATTTTATTAGCTATCTGAGTTACAAACCTAATTTTGAAAGCAAACTAAATCTAGTTGTTTATTCAATTAGTATTCTTTTCGAAGAGCTCAAATTGCCATAATACTTGGGATGATACATAACGCAAAAATAGGAGTATTTGTTTGCTAAACATTTACACTGAATGTCCAAGCATGTTGTTTGAGGACAAACCCCACTAACGGTTCTCGTCAACACTTCAAAGAAAAGGCCTTTTAGGAATATTTCATTGACTCGCCGGACTTTAATAGGACGAAAAAACCACACGAGACCAATCTTTACTTGCTTTTTACGATACTTTTTTTTATGACGAAATGAATTTACGTTTTTTTACTTGCTTTTTATTTGTATAGTTTTGATTTTTGAAAGATACTAAGTAATATAAAATGTATCATTAATTATTAAACGTTTCATTTGGCCTGCAACTAAATGATAAAATTCATTCGGTCATGTTTAATAATATACTCGAATAGAGTGGTTCCTTTTTTTTAAAAAAATTTTCTTTTTTAATAAAGACTTTTCCCCTATCATAAATCAAATTGTTTTTGAGTCTCTTCTATCCTGTTCCATCTCTTCCATATCCAAAAATAAATACTTATGATATAATGTAATAAGATTTGTCTTAAGTCTTAACTTATCATAACTAAATAATTATATAGGTAGGTAACATAAACCAATCCAAATATATTTCAAAGCCATTCGCAATAACATTTATAACCCATTCTATATTCTCCGGTACACCTGAGGCTGTAGGCTGTTGTTTGCTCTCGAATTCAACACAACAAGATTGCACCTTTTAAAACACGGCATCTTGTGTGTTTTTGCATAAGTTATTTGCGAAAGCGCGCTCAGCATATCGCCCTGAATATTTTATCTATCCGCCGTTTACTGTGCCCGAAAATATTTCTTTGAGGTATCCAGAGCACTAGCCGACAAACTACGCCGGATGAATAAAAATTTCGCCATAAAAACCCGTGTTATGCCCGTTATAAAGCAGTACTTATGTATGAAAGCTTTTAACCGAATCACTGTATCGCGTGTTTCTTGTAATAAGCATAGTGGGTTATTTATTGATAAATGTCGGTGTCGGTAATGTAAATCGACTGTCTATAACCTAAAAGCCTTTGATGTTCCTTTCAGTAACTGATGGTTGGAAACTTTGGCTTGAAAACGGTAGCGTTAAATGGTACGTTTTAATATGTTACATAATATATTAAGTAATGCTACACGTCGAAAATATGTATCAATGTGAAAGAAAAACTTCTTTCGACTCAAAGTTTTAAACCGATGATTAATAAATCATTAATTTGTTTGATACCATTATTTTTGCTGTAACGTATTTCTTGTTACAAAAATCAATAAAAATTATCTCGAAAAGTTGCTAAGATCACAATATTACTATTACTACTATTAGAGAAGTACAACAAAGTTTTAATTTCCACTAAACTCTTTTTATAACGTTGTTATTTTTATAGTTATAGAAAAACATCTATTAAAACAATGACACGATAATGTCGTATAATCGCAAGCGATGATATCGGTGCATAAAAGGTAATAATATGCGTAAAGTTGAATCTGAAAACATTGTTCCAGGATTTACCCAAATAATGGTATCTGAATATTATTTGCTAGTATTATTTATCAGCGTGTTATCAAACCGTCACACCCGAATTTCATAAATATTGCAATATAGCCTTCGTAATTCTGGGACCATTTGGACCTGTCGTCATTTATTATAAACTTCATAGGAAATGTTTGACTTGAAGTACATTTTAGATATTGGAAGATTTACACGCTAGTAATTCAAAATGGAAACTGGGATTTAATAAACAATTTATTCGAACCAGGGTTGCCAGTTTTCTTATATATAAGTAATATCATTTTTAAGTATATATTTTGAAAGCTAGAGATGTAGTTTTGGATGATAAGGTTTTGATAACTCTCAATTTAGGTAAAATATATAAAACTAGTGGACCGCCCCGGCTTCGCCCGTGGTACATATTTCGCAATAAAAGGTAGCCTATGTCCTTTCTCGGGTATCAAAATATCTTCATACCAAATTTCATGCAAATTGGTTCAACAAAACATAAAAATGACTATCTATAGAAGCCTTCTCCACCGCTATACCGCATACATATCGTAAGAATTGTACCGAATACAAGAAAATCTACATGCATCGTACAGCTAATCCACACGATCCCTAAACAAAAACAGCTTTAGAAAATTCTTTATCGAAACAAGATAATGTGCAGTATCGGAAAAATCCGCATAAACCGCAAAACATTCAAAAATGATTTATACCAGCTCCGATCTGTTAGGAAGGCTTCGCGGGTGCAAAAACAGATTATCCAAATCCCAGTTATAGCCAACAATTGGTCCACGACAAGCTTCTGTAAATATTGGAGGTGACAGTTCCGAAATTTCAATTTCCTTAAGCCTTTATACATTGGATACATATTCATTAAAGGTTTTCATTGAGGATTCAAATCACGTCACATAAATATGATGTGTATTGAAAACAGATTGAATAGAAATTCAATTAAAAGCAAAATTGGATATGGATATTGCCGGTTTTTATTTTCTTCATACATGTCCAAATATAAAATCCGATATAAAATCAGTTATAAGTTCGATATAAAATCCGAGTATAAAACATCCACTTCAAGCAATTTTCATGCAGGTTATACATTATGTATCGAAATGTTATCTCATTTTCTTTTATACTTTCAGAAATATTACATACACCAAATAATAATATTAGTATTAGTAACAATGGTAAAAAAATAAAAGCATCATACAATATTATTCAAGAAAGAACAAACAGAAGGAAACAATTGGTTTTATACATCTATGTAACGGTCGCATCTGAAAGCGTCCACGTCATAAAAGTATCGACTTCTAAATAAAAAACGTCCCTTGAAATCTGCAGGGACAGGAAAATATAACGCTTTTTTGTTCATTCTATTATTTTATATTGTCTCCATTTGTATGTAACGTTCGTATTGTTTTCATTACGGTAAGTAATGTTAAAACGATCATTATTCAAATGAGATACTATAACGGGAACGTTCATGAAATATTAATGAATAATTAAAATGTTGAATATATCCTGAGCGTTAGAGTATTTCGATTTAATTTGATCGTTTCTATATTGAGTATAACAATCACATAATAATTATGGATTTCATTTCATGTCTTAAAACTGAATTTCAAATACTAAAATTATTTGAGCTTTAAACTAGAGAAATAGGTAGTAGAGATGGATACAAATCCATACTAATATTATAAATGCGAAAGTAACTCTGTCTGTCTGTTACTCAATCACGCCTTAACTACTGAAACAATTTGCATGAAATTTAGTATAGAGATGTTTTGATACCCGAGAAAGGACATATGCCACTTTTTACCCCGGGACATAGGATATGTTTTATCCTAATATAGAGATCATAATTTACTCAATTAAAAGTAAACAAAATATTTCAAATTATTTGAATGTAACTTCTAAATTGATGATGAGATGAAAACATTTATTTTCATTAACATGATACAAAAATACATTCACTTGATTTATCATTACAAAAACATTTTTTATCTATATCAAGTTTTTATTTTTTCTAACACTGATAGCAAACATGTTATAGAGCCAAGTGTGTAAAACTTTAGATTGAAGTCGGTTACTTTAACCTATTCTACTATATACTGTAACTTATTCTTATCAGCAATATTATATTCAATTTTGTTATAAAAGCTAAACTTATCCGTATTATGAACATAAATCCATCATTTTATTACCTCTATTAGACGCTACGTAGGTGCGGTTAATGTAATGAGACTGGCCTGACTTTTTATACCGTTTTAAAAGTGTTGCTACATATAAACAACCCTTGATCGGTGGTTTTCGTGGATACGAACATAGCCGAACAAATTTATTTCAATGCTTGCAAATTCAGTCGCGTAGCTTCAGTCGTCGCGTAGCCAGCGTAGCGGTGACGTCGTAGCGCTCTCCACTCGAATACGTAGCACGGTTGAAATGGACTTATTCTTTAATGTTTAATTAAAAACTTTGTTGTTGTGCAAGGACACTATTTTTATTTGAAACGTGGATGCCATTTTCTTGCAGGTAAGATGTTTGTTATTTTTTAGAATGTAATAACACAGTTATGATTTATATTTCATGAACGTTACCTGCAGTCATTAATTTTTTGCGGGGATGTCATTAATAATGTCTTCAGTTTTAATTTATTTTTATAACATACTTGATAATTTATTACTTGATTATTTTTTATGAATAACCTCTAAAATCGCATCTTGTACACAACAGAGATGCTGGATGCATTTCAGAAAATATCTTTAGAATAAAAATTCGACGTTTTGAATAAAATAAAACGGTCGCTCGGTAAACGTATAAAACAGTTTCGTCCATTGCTTTTTATTTCCATCCTGAATTTTACTCTCTGCTTTCCTTTCGGATTTATTCTTTTACACCAAGCTCAGTTTATTGCTAAGTTATTTTAGATTGTTTGATTTTCTTTGCCTTCTGAAAATATTTTTTGTCTGTTACTTATTATAGACATAGATATAAGTAATATCTAGGTATAGGTAATATTCGAAAAATATCTTGTATATCATAATATAATAGCGTTCATATGTATAAGTTATTCTTGATTTTCATTTATTTTATATAGTTTTTCATATGAATAACTTAATCCGAATCCATACCTTGAATATTATTGAAATCTGTTTATTTTAATGATGTGAATGTATACTTTTATTATTTATGAAGTAAAAAGGTAACGAATTCAATTTACCTTTGCTGTATTTATTAAAAACTTTTCAAAATAAATACGAGCTATATATACTTTCGAGCTACGTGTTGTTTAACAACACACAATTTTATATCCATTCATGAATTAAAAACAATTTTCATAATACATTCACTGGCTATTTGTATTCAAAAAGCATAAAATGATACGTTTTCAGGTTCTTTTATTTTATAATATTGATGTACACATGAAATGGATTAATAATAAAATACTTTTATTCATATTTCTTTATTTATACTTACTGTGAAGGTACAATTAGGCATATGTAATTAAATATCTTTTGAAACATCATTACAATTCTCTCAGTCACTTTACACATAATCTCACATTATTCATACGTATTGAAGTCAACCGTATGTTGAAATGGGCATTCATTGGAAGGTTCTATAATATTTCAAAGGCGCAGTAAGCCACATGAATGCATAAGCTGTGTAATTACTCTGAGAGCGCTATTGTCTTAACAGGACGTCCCAGCTAGAGCTTGAGTTAATTATAGAGGCTTGTGAATCTGACGACAGCCGCAGTGTCTCCTGAGGTCTGCATTAATGAATTTCCGAATATTTAAAACAATGTAAGATCATTGTACTGTATAATAGACTATGATATAGACGCTATTCGACGCGTAAGTACATTTTAAGCTTTGACTTTTGACACGTGACCTATAAGGTAATATTATGATAAAGGGGAAAGACTTTCTGTTTATATAAGCTTCGAAAGAACATGAACGATTCTAACTTTCATCAACATACATTATTTAACCCGGGGGCCAGCATTACAGTTAAAAGATAAATGACTATTTAACACAGTTTTCCAAATTGCCCATACAATTAATCCAGATTGACGTCAAACTCTAAGTAAACTTTGCTGTAGCTTTTATTGGGAAAATTTAACTTGCTAATTTTCGGTAACTCATATCAATTCGAAATCAAAAGTTTTGCGGGTTCGTGCAAATAGATTCTAAACGAATGTGGTGTAAGTTAACAATAATATTGGTATATTGATTACAAAATTTAGGAAGCAATTTTTGAAATTCACTTTGATGAATAATTCCTGGTTTAAATGGTTGTGGTTTATGGAGGATTGAAATAATTTGATCATAATAAGTTTTATCAATCACAAGCTAGATTTGACGATTAACATTTTAATTCCTTACTATACTTTCTAAATATCTTAGTGACTATTTGAGTGACTATTTAATAAAAACAAACACATTTCTACATTTTGAGTTGTGCTTAAAATACATCGAAATAACTTTATCCCAAAAAAAATTACCTACCCAGTCTACTCAATGGATTTTCATTATTCTTTTGTATCTTGAATAACTCCGGGAACACTTGTAGGTAGTTGAAGAATATAAATTACATGCGTAATATGTACTATAACGTAATAGTCACATGATGAATGTACCATAATGTGACAGTTAAATCACTCAGTTATTAGATATTATAAATATTATTAGAAGAGAGATTTACAAAATTACACTCTATGACCACGATACTATGAGTATAATAATAGTATTTAATTGAGTATTTTGTAGATATATCATCGCTTCGGTAATTATATCTCATAGTTGTTTTATTGAAGTTTCGTTTCAAAACGTAGTTTTAAAAACATGAAAATTTTACGAGTTGCATGAATATCGATTTCAGAATGACTTGCAGTATATTGTTTGATACCTACAATGAAGATGTTTTTTTTACATTTTTTACAGTAGCTATTTTATGAATAGGCAATATCAACCGAAACGCTTTAAGCGGTTTTTTGTATGCGGTGTGCGCTCGGACAAGCTTTTGAATTGCTCTTGATTTGATGGACGTTTTGTTTCTATGTACAATAAAGATTTTTACATTGAAACGTTTCCTTTTTCAATGTAATGAATGAACACTCCACGCTTTTGCAAAAAAAAAAACACGCCAACAATTTCCATGCAGTTTTTTCGTTTATTCTCGAGTAATTATTTTTTTATTTTAGTTGAGCATCGTTATAATGTTTTTTGAATTGTTATAACGTTAACAAATTGGGGTTAATTATTATTGTTAATTATTTAAGAGTACTCTCGTGTATTTAAATTTTATAGACAATAATTAGTTATATTTCTGTTGTAAATTATTAATTAATGTTTTCAGTAATTGATGATTTGAATACTTTTGTGATGAAAATTGCACTTAATGTTTTGCTACATTTTATTAACTTGAATTAATTTAAAATAATATTATCCGATGAATTTGATTACAATATTGCAGACTTTTTTAAGTTTATATAGTACGAATACAGTTGTATTCCTTCCTATTCCTTCCATATGCTTATAGTTCCCTTGGCACATGTAAATCACTAATATTAAACTATAACGTAGAATGAAAACAATATAAAATAAGTAGCTGGACACTAACTTGGAAAGGACATAAAAAATTCCTATCTTTTTTTCCGATTATTTTTTCACGGAATAGTGATAAACCCTCGGTCTGCAAAGCGATGTTTTTTATCTCCACGGACAAAGAAACAAAGAACGGTTGGTTGAACATTCCTGTCCTTACCGCTAGATCAATGAAGCAAGCTAAAGAAAAGAGAGAAAAGGTCGATGTTTAAAATATTCCGCAGTGTATTGAGAGTAAAATAGTTTATTTATTAAGTATATTATATTTAAAATAGACGAGTTCTATGAGTGATTGAACAAACAATAATATTTAAAAATAACGTTTCTTTCTTTAAATCTCTCGTACTGATTCAGTTAATTATAGATTTAATAATATCTCGGTTTATGTTATGTTAATTTATTTCACATTAAAAAAAAAAATTACTTCCTTAAATATAAGCATAGCAAGCAGCATAGTTTCTCAGAATAAAATAAGTTACTACGCTAATAAAAATCTTCAGTTGATGGTATAACAATTAATGTATAATAAAACACTTACAAGCACAAACGCAATAAGCATCAGAAATCGCTCTCATAGCCCCGTGTATACAGAATACTAATATAAGAAATAAATGAGGCTACGGAAGCAATAAATAGCGCATCAAAATATTTCCAATACGACCGATGAGCGATCTACATTCCGCCGTAAGGGCGGCCATACTCGGACCGCTTCAAGCATTTGACACCGACGGCTTGAAGACGCGACCGTGCCGTGAACTATAGACATTCATTCACTGCCGTACACGGACTAATCGAGCCGTCGCAACCGCTTCAAGCCGTCTACTGCGCGGTTTGTAGCGACAGCTCGAGCAGTCAACTACCGACCGCCACGCTCGAGCAGTCCGTGTACGTCGCTCAGACGTTAACTGCTCGAGCCGCCCGTATACGGCCGCCCTAACACCGTCTAATGTTAACCAATCGGAACTCAGCATTATATCGATTCGGTCATTTTATTTGCATAACAAAAACGTTCATAACACTGAAGGCATTAATTCAACGGAACATGACGACAGCGGTTCTATTTTATAGCGGTGTGGATTCGGTTAATAATGTGAGATTATCATCTTAGGTGTTCATTTTATGTTATTTATAGATGTGGATATAGGAATGTAACTATGTGTAGGGCGCAGTATTGGAATGATTATTATACTTGCGTGATAAATTTTATGTGTGTACTTTGAGAAATTGCTATACCTAATGTGAGGATTTTGATAATATGTTTTACAAAATGATTTTTGCATAGCGTTGATTTTATAAATTAAAATGTAATGGTATGATATATGACTAATTTAATGTATATGGATACTTATTTAGTATTTGTTATACATAATTAAAATATGAATGAATGAATGAAAAATTCTTTATTGCACACAAAAATACAAGATAACAAAAAAGAATCATACAAGTTATAATATGTACAGAGGGCGGTCTTATCGCTGTAAGCGATTTCTGCCAGACAATCCGAAAACCCAAAAGGATTACATATTTTATGGTGGTGGTGCTATACATTTTGGATACATAGTATGCTTTAAAATTGAATAAAATTAATAATAAATAAAAAAAATATATTATTATTCTTCATACTAGCTAATATGGATATGCTAGATTTAATAAAATGATAAAACGATGTAAAATTTGATACGAAAGTGGTTTCTGAATAAAGATACTCAACAACACGTGCCATTAAAATCCATACTAATATTATAAATGCGAAAGTAACTCTGTCTGTCTGTCTGTTACTCAATCACGCCTAAACTACTGAACCAATTTGCATGAAATTTGGTATGGAGATATTTTGATACCCGAGAAAGGACATAAGCTACCTTTTATTGCAAAATATGTACCACGGGCGAAGCCGGGGCGGACCTCTAGTATATTATAAAATAACTTTTGTAGTTCGTATAATTGAAATGTAGTCAAAATCTATACGGCATTTTAAATATTTTACGTTCAAAAAATAGTTATTTTGTATCAAAACACCGCGAATAAATCGTCTAGATAAATACGGCAACAAAAAGCAAGCAACATTTCGCGTTATTTATTTGGTTATTTAGGGCATAAAAGCGTACGTGCGATCCGAACGTTTATAAAGGCTTTATTTTTTCATGGAAAATAATGGATTTTGAAATTAAATAAAATGACTCAACAACGCTTAGTACGATGAAAGTCATGTTATTATTATAATAATATAGAAAATTATGATAAAGGTACATTTTTTGCACTCACGCAACGTCTTTTGGGATTTGGGAAGCTTGTAATGTAATTGTTTATGAATAATATTTAATAATTAATTAGCGCTAATTCGTAACCTTTTACGGATGTCTACTTATATTTTTAGAAAAACATTAAATCTCTTTTTTAATATAGAGAAATCGTTCGATAACGAATAATATCGAAATTTAAACTTATTTTTAAATGATAATCACCCTAAATTACTCTATGTATTTCGTATGAAAGTATAACAACACATTGAATATTATACTTGTAGAATAATTGATAATAACCCATAAGAACGTAACCCTTACGTAAGCGTGATGAGAGTCCAATAGTACTACGTGCGTGCCACCCTCGCCCATGACGAGACGGATTAACTTCCCCTTTCCCCACAGTATTATTTAATACAGAAAAAGCGAGGAAATTCCAACTTTGTCATGCAACTTTGTCAACTACTTGGATGGTGTTTTTATTTTGCGGTAATATTGTTACATTGGCACACGCGATTTGCTGTTCGTATTTTGTGAATGAAGTTTGTTTATTGGAATTTTCAAGAATTCGTTGAAACAATTAGTAATTATAAATATAATATCTATTCAGTTAAGGCTATAAAGTCAATAAAAGTAAAGTCAACTTTAAGAGTAAAATTATCGAGTTAAAGATGTACTATTTCTATTTCATATTCATAAATTTAATGTCTTTATAGAGTTTAAACTTTTTAACAGATACTAGACGTCATTTATTGTTGAATAAAATAAAAGTTTTGAGTAAAGACAAGTTTTAAGTCCAGTTTATCGACTGTGGAGAGCTTTTGCAAATATTAACCTAGAACCACATACCTCAAGCAAAATTAAATCGTAAAACAGGGTCATAAAGCTCGAAATTCATTACTAGTGTTTCAAGCCAGTCTGCATGTAGGTAGAGACTACAGAGACACATTAAGTGGGTATGAAATACGTGCGTCTGACGTAAGCCTTAGAGCTTTACTCCTACTGCACCTGCTGACGATATAACCCTTGGGCATACTTGGTATAGACGTCTAACTATCATTGCCCCTCTAACTAATGTACATTTCAATGTGTAGAAATGACGATAAACATGAACACTCCATATACCGTTTATGGATGTTATGTATGCTATGGATGGTATGTTCACGTGTGTTTTAGTACTTTTCTGTCACAATTAAGTGATAACATAAAGTAATAACAATAAAAAAAGAATATATACAAAAAAATAACGAAAATGATAACATATTACATTACATTACATTTAACATACTTATAAAACCATAAATAAACTTGAAAATTCAAAAAAATCACAAACACCCACCATAAAATTAATGAACAGCCGAGTATCCCATGGCACTTTTTGCTGACACGCTTAGAAATAAATTGTGGGCAGTGTGAATTGACAAGTAAGTTTAATAAAAAAGCTGCCTGTAATGCGGTGGTAATTTATCTCAAATGCCAACCGCACGTGCTCACCCTATACGTATTATATCTACTCTGTCCGCACCTAATATGTTATAGCCATTGTCTGACCACAAATGAGTGGAATATTTATGACATTAAAGCTTTGGTTATACGAATTTTGGCTTTTTTACCCGCTCGTTTAAATGTCATTTCGGTGTTAATGTTGCGGAAAATAGCTTTTCAGTATTTTGATTTATTGTTCGGTTTATATAATGACGTTGGTGTAAGTTATACAGTTCTTTAGCTTGATTTTACACAAGATGTTTAACACGTATGCTTAACAAGGCTACATTTGGCTCATACCTAATAAGGAAGGCTTAAAAATCCACAATGTTATATTATGTACTAAAATAATTATTTTATTTAATAATATTTAACAAGTAAAAATCTCATGGTAAACCAATTCATTTATTATTTATAGACACTATTTAACTCTACATACATTTTCAAATTAGTCATTTATTATAAATTGATAGCGAAACCGAAACTCTTAAATGAGAGCTTAAAACTTTACACAAAGAGCTCGGGATCGTAGCCGAAACATGAAATACGACTTTTGCAATAATTAAATTTTCAATGTATTTTGTTCCAAGTTATACAGATTTTAAAGGGGACTTAACAAAACGAACAACAACTAATTATAAGTGACGTCTCAATCCGACACTCGTTTGCCAATGTCTGTAGGTATAGGCGGTCGGAAAGGATAAATCGAATTAATAATTGAATACAATACCTAGTTACAATTCAATTATGTATTTCGTGAACTTAACCGGTGTAAACTCATGTTACAGCATTCCAAATTATTAAGCATTCATCATCATTTTATTATTTACGATTCATGGTCTGAGATCGTTGCATACTGAATTGTACATGCCGTTTAAAATACAATGAATTAATATACTTCATTAAATTTTCCCACTTACAATTAGAATTGTATGTGATAATATTTTTGAATAATTGATTTGTTCGATCATTAAGACTTAAATGTGTCTGTATTATATATATTAGGTTTAAACAACTCTATAAAAATATGTTATATTTTAAATTTTTGGGCACAAAACTCTTGAATTGCGACGTACCCTATTTCAGAACGAACTATGTATATTAAAATTTTAAGAACACGATAAAACCACAACCGAATCTCGATAAAAATTTATCCTTTATTTCAATTACAGCGATAAAGTTTTTTGTTAAAATATTTTGTTTTTGAAATAAATCATGTCACTCGTAGCATGAAAATCAGTTTGAAATAAAATAAACGCAGTGTACGTCCACTGCGTTTATTTTATTTCAAACTATATTATAAGTAAAAAGAGCAACGTCATTTGCAAAAAACAATGTATTTTTCTCGTTTCGTACGTAATTACTGTGAACCTTGCTGTGAACAACCGATTCAACTTTCATTTGTTATGTTTCCAAATGAATGGAAACAAACTGCGAACTCGTATAATTCAACAAGTTTTTCTTGCATAAAAGTTAAACAGATAGAAATATACCTTCGTATGCTATTTACAAGTTGTACAACTGCGGCAATTTTTAAGAAATGTGTTGAGCTTAGTGTCGAGCTTTTTGTTACTGAAATTGATGCTTTGAGCGCTATCATATTTTCAATAAATACTCCTTTCTATGAATGGTAACTAAAAACCGAATCTGACGTAATTTCTGCTAAAAATGGCTTGAGGTTCATTAAGTTTCGAATATTTATTAATTAATATGAACATTAACAATAATTCATCACTATTATCCCAACCAGTTATATTTTAAAAAGGTTAATAGAATTAGTAACTCGCTATAAAACAAGCAAGTAGGTACTGTGTGAATGCACATAAAATGTATATGGTACGACCCTTCTAAGGGTACGACAGAATCGAATGTAATGAGAAATAAAACGTATGTCAATAGTATGAAATCCTCTCCTTGTCAGTTAGCTTTGTACGTATTTTCAATCTGAAGAAGAATTCAAATAAAAATGTTGAAGAATTATTATTATATAAAAGTTCTCTTGTTCCCAGCTTAAAGTCGATTTCATTTGTACTCGGATATAAACTAAGAAATATATTTTTGTTTCAGGTAGAACGAAGATGAAAATAAAAACAAGACATGAGACGCGTCAGTCACGTTCGGTAGTCGATTTCAGAATTCACACCTCGGCAGTATTCAAGTGAAACCACGGACACATGTAAAATAGTCAGCGATGGCTTGTAAATTGATACACGTGCTAACCCTAGCGTTGGCAATACACGTAATTGGTGCAACAAGACTGATGTGCCCAAGTCACCCTAACTGCGTTTGCGGCGGCACGTTCGCTGTTGAACTCAATTGCAACATCGACGGTGAGTGCACTTAAATGCTCACGTTTCCAAATGCTCCTATTGTTTCAGTCAAAGTTGCATGAACATGAATAGATACTATCTCCACACGATCTCCAGTTACAAAGTCAATGTACCCTTCTTTGTTGCAGGTAACGTCGTAAAGATAAACCTGCTACCGAACACGTACATAAATATAAAGTGTGAAAATGTTACAACGTTAGATTATAGTAAGCTACCAAAATGTGCCAATGAAATGAATAATTTTAAATCCGTCAGTTTCAAAGACTGTCCACTACCCACGTCGTCATTTAAAGATGTTTTGGAACAGCTCGGAGTATCTAAAACTATGTCATTGATATTTCAAAATGCGAAGAACCTCTCCGGGTATTTCGACAGGAAACATTTCTCCGGGCTTCGGGATCTGACAAAGCTATTACTATCCGTGAGTGGGATCACTCACCTCCCGGATAATCTGTTTACGGATGTGAATAATTTAACATGGCTCAACATACGATGTAACAGCATCAACATTTCCGAGCAGCTATTCAAACCACTTGAAAGATTGGAAACTTTAGAAATAAGTCACAACCAAATGACTAATGTGTCCTCAAATATATTTTCCCACTTGGCATTTTTAAGAAAACTGTCACTATGGCAAAGTAACGTTACTTGGTTCTCTAAAGACTTCTTCTCCGGCGTAAACGTGCTTGAAGAATTAGATCTTAGTTCTAATGGACTTAACGAACTTCCTACGCTTATTTTTAAACCACTGAGCAAGTTGAAAAAACTCACGTTGTTCTCCAACAAGTTTTCGTCTCTGCCACAAAATCTATTCTCGACAAACAATAACTTGGAGACGGTAATAATTCTCAACAATGATGTTAAAATGAAAGAACTTCCTCGAAGTTTGTTTGGCAATTTGCAAAATTTGAAGCAAATTTATATACAACGTTGTGGTATTGAAATTGTACCCTACGACGTTTTTGGCAATTCATCACAAATAACAAACATATCCTTAGCATACAATGACATCGGGGCATTACGGGAATCGACATTTAACGATCAAATAAATTTGCTTGAACTCGATTTAAGTCACAATAACTTGAAAAACTTAGAGCCGAAGCTATTTTCCTCATTGGTGAGATTGGAAAAATTGGACTTAGCCTATAATTCTATTGAAGAAATTTCCGGGTAAGTTAATCGTAATTCTTTGTTGAAATTTCTCTATTTTTACTCCAATTTCCTCAATGTTTCTTTGTATTTCAGATCGACATTTTCTTCATTGTTAAGCCTTATTTACTTAAGTATGGAACATAATAAATTGAAGACAATAACGTCTTATTTATTCAGTAACAATAGGCAAAGAATGACAATATCCTTTGCGTACAATGAACTAGACTTCGAGACTAAGGAATTACGTAATAATTCTTGGACTGTAAATAAAGTATCTCCATTTTTACATACGTATAGTTTGAAGCTCCTCAATTTGAGTCACAATAAGTTTGAAGTCACTTACGATGATTGGTGGATCAACGGACACGAAAATTTGGATATCAGTTTTAATTCCATCCAAAGTCTATGGGTATGTATTTATAAACTTACTTTTAATACATTGCCTATTGTTAGTAAAGAATAAACTACTTTATGTTCTCTATTTCAGAATCACGCGCCGTATAGTTATAAAACTGTTGTAAAAAAGCCGATGAAACAACTGTGGATAGGACACAACCCTCTTCATTGTTATTGTAAAAATTTTAAATTTCTGGACTTTCTCAAAGAACATTTTAAAGCACAGGTTTGTATTCACTTTATCATGTGTAGAAAAATATAATGTGTTGAATGAAAACATTAAAGTTGCATTTATTTCAGGTAAAGGACGAAAGTTCCATGCATTGTTCAATTTGGAAAAAGGAGGCTTGCAACATGCGCTTCACTATATTTGTGTGTTTTATTTCTGTATCTGCATCACTATCTACAATTCTCATGCTATTCTATCTAAAATACAGAAAGCAGTTACATTCCATGATAAAAAACAAACTTTTCAATATATCGCATTCAAGTAACAACAAAGAAAAAGAACGAAGCGTTATTATTAAATACTCAGAAAAGGATGAAGAATTTGTATTTAAAGAGATTTTGCCGGGTTTGCGTGTCCATAAAAATCTTAGGGTTCACACGAAACCCATAGCTAGCGACTGCAATAAAGAAAATTTTATCAAGCAGCTAAAAAATAGTTCAAAAGAAGGAGAGACAACACTCGTTATTTTTTCACCCAACTACTTAATGTCAGCTTATAGTCACGTAAATATAAAGAAAATACGGGGCGAAATGTTGAAAGCGAAAAAGACGGTTTATGTATTTACCGACATGGGTACGGAAAATTCGATTTACGCCTTCTTAAAGGAGCAAAGGGATAGACGAACTACAATACTTTGGAACAACCCGAACTTTT
The DNA here is from genome assembly GCF_905220415.1 of Colias croceus. Classification (NCBI taxonomy): domain Eukaryota; kingdom Metazoa; phylum Arthropoda; class Insecta; order Lepidoptera; family Pieridae; genus Colias; species Colias croceus. Next base: position 6,978,054 of record NC_059546.1, read on the forward strand.
GGAACATTCTATTGCCAGTGCTGTCGAAGGAGAAATACAAAATGACGTTTCGAGGTAAGGACGGGGTGAAGCAACGCGAACCAATTGACGCACCTCAGGCGACCGCTACTAAAAATTCCGCAAGTGTATCAGACCGACCCGCAGATCCCTTAGATACCTTTTTGCACTATCAAGTTTAGTTACTCTCATTTACTTTAGTGAGGTAAAGACTGACTTCTTCACCATCTTTATATTCACTTTCTGTAGTTTGAAATCACTAATTATTTTGTTATAACCTAGGTGTATGTAATGTTTTCGAGATATTAGTGTAAATTTTTATAAAAAACTAGTTTATACAATCGGTTAAGGTAACTTAGGGTGTAAATTATTGCTAATTATTTAATGTGTACTCATTATTGTGTGGGTAAACCTACAACTATTTACCGAACTTCAAAGAAGTTTTGATGCGTAATCGAAATGTAATCATTTGTTTTTATGTCAATGTAAATATTATATATTAAATATGCATTTAGGAACGATTAAACCATTTAAGTTTCAAGGAAACTGTATGTTGTTAATTCTAAGCTGCAGCTTAAATAAAACGTATACTTTAACATTACGTCGTTTTATTTTACCCATAACACAGGAATAGTTTAAATTGCTTATGCAATATGTATTTATTTATAATAAATAATATTATAAATGCGAAAGTAACTCTGTCTGTCTGTCTGTCTGTTACTCAATCACGCCTAAACTACTGAACCAATTTGCATGAAATTTGGTATGGAAATATTTTGATACCCGAGAAAGGACATAGGCTACCTTTTATTGCGAAATATGTACCACGGGCGAAGCCGGGGCGGACCACTAGTTTATAATAAATACTAATTTATCAAATCAAGAACTGTCATCTGAAATCTTACTATTTAACCTTATATCCATTTACTTTTGTTTATTATAAAACATCTATTCCAATACTCAATAAATGAATCTTATAATTAAATCAAAATTTCATACACAATAAAAAAGTTCCACCTAATGTTCATGAAGAAAACTTGCACGAATATTTAGTTGTTTATGATGTGTTTTTTTTTAGCAAACGCCGCATGTAGCACGAATCCCTGGACGATAACTAGTGTTGGTATTTATACAATAGAAATAGATCAAAGTGTGTAATAGTGAGGTGCCATTTAGAAACATAGAAAATAAGACTTTTGCATTATGTTTATTAAGTACCTATCGATTTATCCTCTATATTAGCAGCTGTTCATTTTATGTTTATGATCGAAATATTGTTTAATAGGTATAGGTATATTTTTCAGTCTCTAACAACATATCTCAAGACTTATATTTAAAAATAAACAAAACACGATTATGTGATACTTACAGTTTCATTGGCTAATCTTGTAATAGCTCTACTCTACTACAATCCCCAGGGACCGTTTATTCGAGATATTAGATATCGATATAAATGGATATTATAAATTTAATAACAAATTAACTTCCGAGTTCAGCAAGTTACAGTGATCCTATATACACATTCTAGATCTAGATCTTTACATAAAAATGAATTCTAAACATTTCATCTCAGTCTCAAAATTATGTAAACACAATGTATACTTAATACCTTATACAATTCTAAAAAAAACAATATAAAATTCCATTGGGGAAATGCAGATATTCTGACAAAAGGGAAATAAGGAAAATAGCAAGTATGTAAATAACATCAGAGAAGTTATAAACACAACGTTAGATAACTATTTACAAGGGTCTCTATCAAAAATCAGGGAATGCGGGGTCAAGTTTTACTATTCGGGTTAAACATGTCAAAATTGTGGTATTGATTCATTTATCCAAATGATAAAAGCTAATACTCATGATAAAGAGACATCTTAAGATAAGGACACAAAATTATTATTGTGATTTATTAATTAAATCATTCAAAAATGATTGTAGGAATGTAAGCATATACCTCAATGGACAGGATAGGATTTATAACAGATACAGACATGTGCTTAATATAGGTAAATTCTTTTATATAAATCTGTATCGATGCTTGCCTGAATGTTAGTCTATTTATTTTGGGCGAATAACTCAACTCAGCTTCGTAAAATCAATACAAATTACAGTCAATGTCATATAAAAACACTAGTTACAATTACACGCAATGAGAGGGGATTCTTAAAACATAGGCTCTATTTCTAACATGAACAATATATTGGCGTAGCGCTAATCTATGTAAAATATAGTAAGCAACAATCCGGTCCTTGACCCGGCTTTACCCGCATGGTCAAAGGAAATTCCCGTGGGAATGAGATGTGTCACCACGGTAAAAGTGATGACTGTAAGAATTTCAATTCCCTGCTGCGACCATTATATACCTGATATAAATATCGTAGAAAAACTTGATAGATCCATAATCAGCTTGATATACTTTCAAATGTATATTTTTAAATTAAAAGTTTTGTTCAGATTCACTTAATAAAGACTGAAATTTTCAGTCTATTTAATAATCTACGTAAACCGTAAAATAAAAAATGTCTTAGATAATGTTAACTGGGGAAAAATGTAACTGATTGAAATACAACCTGAGTATTGATTACATTTGATTTGAAAATAATAATATCAAAATTATTGTAATGAAATGTAGAGTCAAATCTTTAAAATATGTGCAAGAACCAACACACATCATATTATCATTATAAATAAAGTATTAGCAATAAGCGTACGCCACATATCCTCCCCAAACCAAAATATGAAGACACATAACTGAAAAACAGCAATTCATAAAAATTTCGGGGAAGCACGCCATATTTTTAAACGTTCACATTGGGAGTGTTGGTTGCATTATTTATATTCCACTCGGCGTCCTCCCGGCCACAACGCAATGCAACCATAAATTAATTAGTTCCCAGCATACTTTTAATATTATGATCAACACTGCTATGATTAAAATAATTGCCGTATCGCGTATAAAAATAATTATTAATATTGAAACTCAAGTATGGGCCATCATTATGGACATTCAATTCGTAATCCAAATGTAATTTTGATCAGTGGAAATCATTGGATATTATCACGAGAATTCTGTTTCGGTATAAATATGGGACGATTAACGAACTATATTGTTTTCACTGATAGGGAAATGAATTGATTCGCTTCATATCACAGATCACAGAAACTAAAGGCTTCATATGTTCCATTTATTATAGCGATAGAACGTTACTTTTAACTATAGTAAGCAATCACTCCATTGTTGTACACGAAAGAAGTTCGTAAGGTTAAATTCAAGATGAAAATTTAGTTTTGACTGAATTACAGTAGATAGTTTATTGCAGATTATAGTAAAAAAAAGACATAAAACTATCCCATATTGCGAATTGTATTGTTTCAACTTTACTCAAATATGTGTATATGTGACTCAAATACAGATAGTAAAGATTTGTTATGAATGAATTAGATATAAGCTTTGACTAAATAAAATTATCATCGCAAATGAGCAAACATTATCAAATAATATGCAATAGTAATACTATGTAAATTACAAATTTCCAAATTCCCCATTGCAATATCAATTTATAATATGAAATCTTTACACACAAACACTTGGACAGCAGATGTATATCTATTTATAATTTCTGTGATTTGTAGAATATTTAAATAGAGTCAACGGTGATGTCAAAAGATAAATGGGCAAAAATAACCTGTCCTAAACTTTTTTTTTCAAACTCAAACTCAAACATTTATTTATTCAATTAGACTTCTTCGAGAAGCACTTTTGAAACGTCAATACATATTTTTAACATTTACCACCGATTCGGAAAGCAGTATCTATGGAGAAGAATCGGCAAGAAACTCCATAGTTGCTCTTTTAAATCATTTCAGTATTACAATTTAATTTTACAAAATATGTAAGTAACTGTACGTATATATCATAATATGCCAAAGAACTGTCCTGTGGTTTTTACGCGACAACCCTCCATGGGTTTTTATCTTCCATATATTCCTTAATGCTGTAATAGGCTCTCTGAACTAATACGTTTTTTACATAATTTTTAAATTTAGCACTACTAAACTCTTTAATACTATGAGGAATTCTGTTGTAAAAAAGTATACCTTGGCCCATAAATGAATTTTTAACTTTAGCTAACCGGTAAAATGGCATTTCAATTTTATTTCGGTTCCTTGTGCCATAACGGTGTCTATCTCCTACTCTTGTGTGTAAGTCTGCGTTTTTGTGTACATATAAAATATTATTAAATATATACTGTGATGGTACTGTGAGGATACCAGTATTCTTAAAGAGATCTCTTAGTGTGGTAATCAGTTGGATTTAGGGCTACCAATAAAAATATTTGATATAATATGAGGAATATACATTTGAATTTTGGGGAAAGAGGATACGGTTAATTTTATTATATAACGTATCACTTTCGTAATTTTAGGAAGATATATCTATGCTAATATTATAAAGCTGAAGAGTTTGTTCGTTTGTTTGAACGCGCTAATCTCTGGAACTACTGGTCCGATTTGAAAAATTCTTTCGGTGTTAGATAGCCCATTCATCGAGGAACGCTATAAGATATATATATCATCACGGTAAGACCAACAGTAGCGGAGCCACGCGGGAGAAACCGTGGAGCGCTGCTAGTTCACAAATAAAATGACTTTAACTTAAGAAATAGTCCTGTAAACTCATGTATGTTATTCTGCTTCAGAACATTAGCATATTTTGCCTAAATAAATAGTCCGATACTATGTTAAAATATACAACAGAGGCAACCCTACGTTCTTCATGTAATATGCATGACATTGGCCAGTCAATATAAGTTACGGGACTATTTTGAAATGGCTCGGATAGAGAGTGCACTGAAGATCATTATTATATTCGCTAATAATGACAGTCTATAGGACAAAACTAATATTTGTTTCGAATCTTGCGGTGATTGCTTAGGTAACATTAAATAGGATAACTGTAAATAGTGAACCAGAAGCAACAATTTCATTTTTATTTGCAAGTAATTTGTATATTATTCAGGTAGGATACTATAATTTTGAATTAATCTGAGGTATTGTCTATTTAGATAATTTAATTAATGCTATTTTTTTCCTCGAATAAAATATATTTTGGAGAAATAAAATTATTAAATAAACAATAAATTTTCCTTACTTCTCATTCTATTTAATATAGGACATATTATAATTTTGGACAGTGTTGTTATAAATTATAATAACTATACAACACAGAATGCTATAAATTTTTAAGATAAATAATTATCAGAGAAGAACACGAAATTGCTTCGGTAGCTTAACTATCGTTAATATTGACAGTACCGTAACTCAGGTTAAATTGGACTTGGCTGAAGTCTTACCAGAAATTGTTAACCTAGTTTAATTTAAAACATTAACACAATCATATAAATCTCACAAATGCTTGGAGCAGAACCGATAATTGCTGTGTTTATGTATGTTTACAAACAATACAGCAAAAGCAAAAAAAGACAATTCTAGAGAATATTTTTTGTTTGAAGGTTAATAATATTATTTCCTTACTCAAATCTTATAATAGATCCTAAAAATAAAAATGAAATAAGAAAAATAATTAACAACATGTTTTATCATCAAATTATTACGATACATTTTTTATCAAAATTTCAAAAACAAAAAATTTGTCGAGTTGACCCCGACGTGATTTGAACACGCAACCTTCTGATCTGGAGTCAGACGCGCTACCGTTGCGCCACGGAGTCGTTGTGTGTTTTACCAAAATTTGCTATCCTAATATTGTACTATAAACTAAATACATAATTATACAATAGAAGCACTTATAAGTAACTAGCGGTCCGTCCCGGCTTCGCCCGTGGTACATATTTCTTAATAATAAGTAGCCTATGTTCTTTCTCAGGGTCTAAAGATTGTCTGTGCCAAATTTCATCAAAATCGGTCCAGTAGTTTATGAGCCTATTCATTACAATCAAACAAACAAACAAACAAAGTTTTCCTCTTTAAAATATTAGTGTAGATTAAAAACACAAATAACGCATTTAATTAATTTAATTTCAATAAAATAAAAATAAGTATGGATATCTTACAAAAATGATTATCTCGTTGCTTTTTTAATAGATAAAAATATAATCCAAGCCGTAATCTTGTAGTTACTACAAGTTACACTCACATTCGCAGATAAATAAAATGTATCAACATAATATTATTAGCGTGGCTCCTTTTTTCTGAAATATGGTCCAAACTTCACAGGCGGTGCCCTGAGGGAGTCTGCGTCTGCTTGTTCGTATCAACTGTCAACTTACCCTGTTGCTATGCAAAATAAACTTTGTTATTTGAGATATAAAGTTTATAATTGAATAAGCTAATCTCCGAAAGGAGAATTATGTGAAAGCTTGGTTATAGATTGGCATGGGATGGTCGCCGGGCAACCGATGTAGGGGACGAGAAATTAGGGTGAAATGAACTGGTTCTTATGAGCTGTCAGGACTGATTGATAGGAGACTGGAGTAAGGGGAATTATAAGTGTTTTAATTATCATAATTATTAATAGGATCTAGGATCGTCCGTTGTTGCAATCACGTTTGATTTTTTAAAGAGCGATGCGACTCTATAATCAACAAAAATTGTATAGTGAAATGCAAAACAAATAACAATTTATATTAATCTTCTCGGTAATATGGAAAAGGAACTCTAGGATAAGACGAGGGACGGTCTGTTTGTTCATGAATGTATTTTGACATAGCCATGTGTGAATAATGAAACATTAAAAATTAAAGTTAAGAGTTAATTTTTATAATTAATTATAAACTATTAACATTATTTTAATGTAAGAGCTTCATATAAACATTCATATGCCATCATCTTTTTATATCGTTTAATAATAACTAATTCATATAGTTATCACTATCAAGCTATTCAACAACGCAATTTAAAATTCTCATAAACGAAATAGGTACACTACCTATTTATTTTGAGCTTTAATATTTTTCAGGTTTTATGATACGGAAAACTGAATAAAAGAACATCACATATTTCTATCGTGCGTTGTAACGTCGACTTTGAGTGATGGCTAAAATTGCATTGCAGCCGTACAACTATTTCGTTATTTCTTTTATTTTGAAATATTTTCAGTGCACGCAACAAACCTTTTTAAATATCAACAAATAAAAGAATATACTGAGGTATTTTTATTGTAGTTAAAATGATAAAAGGACCGTATAATGTATATATATTAAAAAAATAATAAAGTGCTTGAGGTTCATTGAATTAAATTTACAAATTATAAAAATACAGAAAGCAGAAATAGACATTAAATCAAATATACCTTAGTAAATCACGTACCTAGTAAGTTGGTACACAATAGAACATGTTTTCAGACTATAGAGAATTGCGTAATTAGTTGAATTTTAGGAATTTGCATTATATGTCCATTCTATGAAAATTATTATCTATTATAACAGTTTATTATTTCCAATAACAGTAATTACACACATGATAGGTACATTTACGACAAATCCATAAATCCTATTACAGGTACTATTTTATTCAATATCCCAGTGTGAATATTTCCCAAAACGTTCATATCAAAACAATTTCCCAACAGTTCGATTGCAGTTAACTTCAAATACACGCGATCTAAGCTTGGCACCGGTTTTGGATCGGCCAAATTGAAATTGTATCGATAAAATTCCTATAGGTACGAATCATACATTTTATATGCTATACGAATAATCAACCCGTGAAAAATTACAACGAATACTGAAGAGCCCGCCCTACGCGGTCAATTTTTTATCTATACGGTTACGCTTGAATAAATTGTCAGATATTTTTCAAGCTAAAATATTAGAGGTTTCAGTCATGATATGGCTTGGGACGGGATGATGTAAGTGTATCATAAACTCAATTTCGATCCAAGAATGTTACATAAGAGAAATAAGTAAGGTTTAGGCCGCATTGAAATTCGTAAGCATATTTGCGATGGTCGGTAATAGAATGCCGAAACTGGATAAAATTGATTACTTTTAGTTCTAGTTCGTCTGAGTCATAGATAAAAATTGTTATATAAGACTATAATTGATGGAAAGTTGCACATGTTTAATGTAGTTCGGCTATCTAAACAATTTGCGTAATTACATTTACACCATAGCTAAAAGTCTAAAAGCTTACTTGTTTTCTTGGTTGCTATCAATATTTATTTTGGTACAACGAAGAATTAAAGCCATAGTATCAATAACTGGAACAAGCGCTATTAAAAAAATAACATTACATAACATTAATGAAGCAGCTTTATTCAATCTAAATACAGTGTCAAATAACCACACAATGAGTGACGTGACTGCATAAAAAGTAAGCCGGCAATTTTTCCCAGTTAATTTTTCTGATGTATGATGAGTCGACGTAATAATGCTATAATTTGTCAACGTCTTATGTTTGCGGAGAAAAATTATTCAGTGAATCTGTCGGGTCGTGGGTAAATTAATTGAAATAAATTACCGAGTCGGCTGTAGAGTTTAATCTCCAGTGAATATTTGAGACCAGTCGCATTTGCTACTCGTCATTAATTCAAATTAATGAAAATATTTCGCATTATGAGAAATTGTCTTCACAGCCTGACATGAAACGTATTTATGCTGCTTTTCATGGGTGAGTTATTAACGTGTTTTAGTCCTAATTATGCTAAAGTAATAATAGAGTCACTAGTCAGATATTCGCATTGAGTTATCCTACTGGGATCAAGTTATTTTAACGCGCCTGAAATAGATATGCTGAGCAAACAGTTAGTGAACAAAATAAGCTTATTTTTGGTTATTTGAAATATACAGTGGCACATAATACATAGGCAAATGTGTTAAGACATGTTTGCTCTGCATTTTCTCCAGAGTTTTTATAAAATCTATACATATAATAAATCTGTAGAAGGGTCAATTCTGTACATTGAAAATATTGAAAAAATAAATAGCAGGGGGTGTTACTGGATCGATACCAAACCCAAATATGTGATTAAAAAATTTTTTGTCTGTCTGTCTGTCTGTCTGTCTGTCTGTATGTGAAGACATCACGTGAAAACTAACGGTTCGATTTCGATGAAACTTGGTATAATTATACCTTATAATCCTGGGCGTCAAATAGGATACTTTTTATCCTGGAAAAATACGTAGAAAAAAAATTAATCTTAATTTTTCAGTTGTATCCATAGATGTTGTTCTGTAGAACCGCGAAAACACGTTGCGTATTTATTATACCTAGCCGTATTTGGGTCCAATAGATATTTATAAGATGTCATTGTAAGAGTTACTCAAAATGGAGAAATAAACCATCCACGCGAAGACGGACATCCGCGCGAACGGAGTCGCGGGCGGAAGCTAGTACCAAATAATACTTTATATTTAAGTATATAAGTATAATAATATGTAGTTTTACTAACAGTAGAATAAATACTACTTACAATATATGGGCAATGCTGCCTGATATAAATAAATAAATAAAATAAAAATGATAACCATGTAATTGTCGGATGAAAAACAAACAGCGCTCCTACAAATGTGGAATTTTTAATTTTGGCGATAACAGTGATATTACAAATGCTTGTAATATTTACATCCCAAGCAATTTATTTGAAGAATCTGCTCCGCTAAGCCAACAAAATTGCAATGGAAAAAATCCTATGTAGGTATATTTTTTCAATTAATAAAAATATATTGTAACAATAGATAAACCTGTCTTATTTGATACTTTGTTGATAAATAAGTTGAAAGTTTCGAAATTCATAATTGAAAAAATCGTCACGTTATTTCTAGTCGTTATTATTAAAAAGTTATAACGTCCAATTTCGTAATCGAAAAAAAAGTTGTATTTCTATTGTCTCCAAATAATAAAAAAAAGAAATCAGTTGTACCCTATAAAGATTTCACCACCAAGCATATTTTCCGCAACCTACATTCAAAGTGCACGCGCGACGCCATCGCTCAAACAATTTCGGCCAGACCCTTTCAACTTCAATAGAATATTCAGAGGTTGGTCTGTGAAAATATGGCCCAATTGGCAATACGATCCAGAGATTTCCACTTTAATATTCTGCCGATGAAAAATATCCCCGCCATAAAGCCTTGTACGAGTTTTTAGAAGCACTTAAATATTGATGTTTATCAAAAATATGAAACATAAAAGGCCCATACACGGCCACCTATCGTAAATTTCAGATATTGGAACTATAGACGCGGCGGTGGTAGTGAAAATCGCGGTTACATTTTGTGTAATACGAAAATGTATTCAGACATAATGGTGATTAAAACTGCGGTTTATAGGCCGTTGTGGTGATATTAAAATATCATTTTATATTTACTGAAACAATAAAACATTTTCTAAAGTAATGTTCAACTTCGGGCCTTTGTTGTAAGATTGAAATCAAGACTGGAAATACTGTTCACTTACGTTCTCAAAAGCATGCCTCATTTGAATATATCTGAACCTAAATCTACACGTTCCTCTTTGTGAAGTTGACACAATCCAATTACATGAACGTTAAGACGGCTGAATTATTTACCATAAACGCAGTCTAGCTACAATAAAATACAGTCTTTTAGGCCGAAGAGAAAGAGCATTACGACGTAATTTATCACAGTTTCCACGCCATTTAGCGAGGAGACTGCAAAAACCGCGCACGTGATAAGCTCCGTGCGAACTGAATTGTCTGCAAATGTAGAAATCATTGCCTCCATCAACGTAAATAAGAGTTTAGATGACTTTCGAAGCCTAATGACTCCAGATATATATGGTAATTTACAAAACGCAGAAACAATACGTTTATATGAAATTGATTTTTGCAAACGACTATTTTATTCAAAGCGAGACGTCGTATTTGTTTGGTAAAATTGAGGAAAATGTAAGATGTGAGCCAACAAATCTTTGATGCACGAAGATGGCGTCAAAATCTACGGTGTACGCGCGCGAAATAAAATTGTTCTCGAATGTAAGAGCAGGTTTTATAGCTTTGAACAACGTGCACTCGTAGATGCAAAATTCTCAGCACATAAAATATAAAGTAGGCTTTATAGTTAGGAAGTATAAAATCTTGGCTGTACGTTTTTCTTTGGATAATGGGTGCTAATTGGGAAAAAATCTCACCATAACGTTATATTAGGACGTTTTATAGGATATTTCACTTGCAACAGAAAAATAAAGTAAGCACGCTCACCTTCTATATTGCTTTCAAATATTACATATGACGCTCTTCGTCAAACTATTTATTATTGCTCAGACAATTCTTTCTGTTAAAAGTTTTACATTAATTCCATGAACCTTTTAAACAACTCATTACAGTATATTTGCATCTGTTTAAAAGTTGTCATTCGTTTTCTTCCGCTTTAATTGCGTTGCAGGCAATTGCCTGTAATTCTCAAGTAATGAACATAATTTACAGCAATAACCCGAAGCCAGTATTTATAATGGTACAGTATATAATTCTAAACAGAAGCTTAATGGGCTCGCAGTTATCAAGTCCATTCGAACCATTGTTTCGCAAAGGGTAATGGGTTCTGGACAAGTCAGCCATGTTATTCAAGTGTCAAGAAGATGAATGTCACGTTATTTATGAGGTTACGAAAAATATATTTTATAGAATAAAGAAAACTCCGTGTTGTTTCTTTTGTTTATTTAATGGTGTAGTGTGGATGGAAAAGTAGACTTGAATTCTGATATTGCTGAATTAAAACGATAAAAGACAATATATTGTATGTACCTTAAAATTAAAGTATTTGATGTTAGTAATACCAATGATTTCATAGAACTGTGAATGTCCATAATTTTAAAGCAGCTAAAGATAACATTTTAAATTTAAAATGAATTTTCGGAAAATTAAATGAGAACGCTATTTTATTTTGTTCAAAATTGTTGCACCAACAGTGAGGTCGTTGGTCGCTAGTTTGAAGAATTGGTAATAAATCCGTTGTAAAGTCTTCAATTGTTGAATATAAATTACTAGCTTGCCACCCGCGGCATCGCCCGCGCAGTCAAAGAAAAACCCGCATAGTTCCCGTTCCCGTGGGATTTTCGGGATAAAACCTATCCTATGTCCTTTCTCGGGTATCAAAATATCTCTATACCAAATTTCATGCAAATTGGTTCAGTAATTAAGGCGTGATTGAGTAACAGACAGACAGACAGAGTTACTTTCGCATTTATAATACTTACATATTAGTATGGATTGTCGTGACAAATCAAATAATGGTGTCATGTTGCTTTATTTATTGTATTTTTCAAACCATCAATTTACTGTGTACTACATGTATACTGTCTGCATACAACATCTAATGGAATAACAAATAAAAATAAAGTTTTATTTGAAGTGAATATGGTATAATAATATAGGCAGTCCCATGTTTTCTTGAAAGTACATTTATCAGTAGTATGACACATAATAATATGATAAACTGATCGATTTTCTTTAGGAGCAAGTAGATGATCAGCCCTTTGTATTCTGTCAGCCCCAGACAATTTTGTTATGATGTTCGCGCGCTAACTTTGGTATCCTGAAGTATTGCAACCTGAAAAAAAAACACAGTTTATGTTACCATTATATTGCCTAGCTTTAAAATGTAAAATTTAATTAATTCAAGACACGTGTTCATTACCATCGTTTAAAAGAGTACACAAGATGGTCGGGCAGATTTAATATTCAGCGACCCATAGCATAGTATGCATAATCATTTAGATAACCGAATCTCCATAGCCCTCGGGTACAAGGCCCAACATATTCTCGGAAAAGCCTAAACTAGATAAACAGACGCGTTGCTTACTGTATGAAGTGATCGTATGGACACCTCATGAAATATTCATGAGTCGGAATGCGGCAATTTGCACAATATATTCCATGTCCCACAAACACTGCACCTTAGGCTTACGCTATAAAATAGGCGATTTCTAATCAACATTACGTAACTGATTTGGCGCAGCCCTACGAAACTGATACAGGCACAACAATACAATTAACACAGAATTTTATACCGTTAACAGCTTCGCAAGTGTTATTTATTATTATGATAAAGATGTTTATTAGTTTCAAGGAGACAGCTGTGTTAATAAAGTCTGATTATTAGTTTCCATTTTCCTAGACAAGGACATTATTAATCCATTCCATGAAATAAATAATGTCTTACGTTTATAACAAGATAAAGAAAATATTTTCTACGTTATTATCGAACAAAGAAAAAAATATATTACTTACCTAGAATAGATTATAGAAATATTCTCGACGAAGTCGCAATAACATTAATTTGATGAATATAAACTACTTCATGGCCTCAATCTTTGCTTATTCCAAACAAACGTAGTGAAATAGGCCGTTAGCGAGCGAATCTGCGGTATAATTTACATTTACAGATCCCTGAGGCTCATATACATGTTATTTGCTTCAAAACACATTCTACAAACATGAATATAATGCACATTAAATTATTGCTTTGCTTTCACGAGACTACGTCGAAATTTTGATATTCGTACAAAGTTATTTAGTATTTAAAATTTTTGATTTATTTAGTCTCGTTTATGCTTGGCAGACTAGTATTTGATGTAACTTTTGTTTAGTAGTAATTCTATTTTATTATCATTTTAAACTGGGAGTTACGTTAATCAGAGATATCAATTTGTAGTTACAATAATAAATTATTATGTACATACTATTAAAAAAATGTTTATCTATAGGATATCAATCCTATAATAAACATAAACATAAACATAAAAAACCTATTTTAGTAGATACTATTGACGATACGCAATTAGATTTAGTAAATGCATTATATTAATAAAAAAAGGGTTTTATTTCATGACCTTATCTAAAAATCAAAATTTAAAAAAATGCAGTGCATATCTTTTCAATGTAACTACTAGCGATAAAATACATGCCAAAACAATGTGCGTTTAGTAATTACTACTTACTATGAAAGTTAATTAATAATGTACACGAGTTAATAATATATAATGTAGAGTCGATTGAATTGTCCGTTAGTAATGAAATAAAATTTCTACAATATAATTCGGTCTAGACTAGTCACGTTATAAATATTTTATGCGTGACCTTTAAACATTAATAATTATACAGACGCCTATTGTGGAGTTAATATTTACGCCTAAAATACGTTGTAGGTACTTGAAAAAATCGATCGAATCGAATTTTAAAACAATGGAATGAATTCTTAACGTATTATAAATCATATACGAATTTAAATACTTTTTAAAATAATGTAAGATACTACATTTAATATCTTACTTTGATCGTTATTTTATTTATTACAAACTTAAGCTGAGAGCTTCAGACTGACTGAGTGAAGCATAAAATATTTTAGAATCGCTATAAACTTAAATGTTTATTAAACTGTAAGAGCTTTTAATTTTTATTGCGTTTTTTATGATTTTTTAAGAGGGAATACTAATTTTGTATTTAGAAGCTTTCTTGCGCTTTCTGAGACTAGTTAATATGTTTGATAATATCCTATAATACCCACTCCTTTATCAACAAAATCGTGATGTGTAAGGTATAAACTATACAAGTAACTATAACGCTTCTTAAATAAATTTGACTTTTTTTTAATTACCATGAAAAAAAAACTAATATGTATTTCAAAATATTCATAAACATTAAGTTGTCTCAAACTCATAAAAATAATTTCTTACACACAAAATTCACCAGAGTAAAACAATTTTCTCAAATATTAAAAGATATCCCATAAATCATTATATATTTTCGTTATAATCTTTAACAGTCGCAAACATCCGTGCCACCAAAAAATTCCTATAACTTGCCTAATAAAGATTTATCGACGCGATAAAAAATTTCATAGCGGTGAGTTGGCCGTAAATAATTCGAGGCATACCTGCGAATGCTGATTTGACACGGGTCACAAGCTCGAATTTCAGCCGTGTAATATTTCATTCTTCCGTCTCGAATAGCAAGTCACAGCCGCACTGCAAATTGAATTTTCCCCGACGTAGCACTTCCATAATTATTGGTTAGCTCTGTATGTGTGCTAGCTGGTGTACTACAACAGATGTATTGATTGCGTATAGCTACACTTTTACGTCCGTTTGTTCCTGCGGAAGGAAGATTGAGAGTATTGTACTTTAAATTCAATTTGCGCAGACTGCCATAGATCGCGAAGCTGCATGTTTGCGACGTAAAGTTTGCTATGCAAGTTTTTATGACGATTTTAAGGCCTTTTAAATTTTGAATCTAAAGTGCTTTCAGCTTTAACTGTCATATTGTTTAAAAGAGCCATTGAAAATTATTATAAAATGACCGACTATAAATAATTCAGAAACCATAACAATTGCATATTATATCACTATTGTTATAGTTTACATTATGTTTGCAACACCATTATCGAAAGTGGCTATTATTATTGGAAAATGGAAAAGTTCTGTAGCTCTTTTCTATTCAGCATTATTCGTTCTCGCCGTGTGGGGAATATTTTCGGATCTTACGGGGTAAGTTTGGGGGGTTTGCAATCTAATGGTAAAATCCCTTACTTCATTGTCACACTTTGTATTATGGTAATGTTTATAAGTATGTATTGTAGTATAACTGCAGTGAAAAATAAAAATAATCAAGAAATGACGGATTGCTAATGTTCGGTGCTTAGGTTATTAAAGAAGAATAAAAATAAAAGAGCAGGCTAATAATATTAATGATTCTATGTTATAGTTACTGACGTTACGACTGAGTTTCTATTTCGTATAAACTTATAGTATTTTAGAAATTTTCATAAAAATGTGCAGGTAATGAAGCTTTACTTAATCTCTGACGACAGTAAATTTCTTGAATAGTATTTATAACCTAACTGTGAAATTGTATTGAATAACTGCGAATAGATACAATTTCTAATACTTTCATGCCTATTTCACTGTAATATAGAGCCAGATTATCTTCGAAATGAACATATTTAAAATGTTCAAAAGAAACAGTTCTTATAAACCGAGAAACGTACTGTAAACGTAACTTATTTAACAAAAGATTCAGCACGAATCTTGGCCTTATCTCCAAATACCAAAGTCTCTACGAATATATTTTTAAATAAACAACGAACTGGGTTTGTCCGGAATAAAAATAGATTTCCTTGGAATTGGACATCTTGGCAGATTGAATTCCTAATACTAAATATCTTCCTTAAACCTTTGTTTTACATTAGTAAATCCAATGGAATCAAATTCTTAGAATTATTAAACTGATAAATTTATTTAAACATTCTTATTTCAATAGTCTCAATGGGTCAGTCTCAATACAGACCTTTCTATATTTTAAATTGATTCTTAAATGTAGAAAAAAGACGTACTTTTAACAACCAAATTATGATACGTTTCAACATCTTTTTCGCTTTAACGCACATAACTACCAAATTATGATTAATAACATTATTTTTATTTGCTATCAATCATATTTTATCCTAAGCAACAATAAAAACAACGTAAATTACTGATCATTATGATATAATTTATGTACTTGTATTATCAATACTAAGAATTTCTCTACAATTGAGCGAAGATATACCTAGCAATCATTTTTAATATCACATTGGATGTCTGTAGGAACAAAATATTGTATCCTATTTTCGTCTCGACTCAGTGTTTACTCTGTGTCTCGCTTGTAGACTACAGCTATTGATGCCTCTTGTATCTATTTGCTGTGTAGTATTTGATATAGAAGAAATATTTGATATCTGAGAAGAAATATGTAATAATGAAAGATGGTATTCATTTAGTATTGTCATTGTGTAGTATTTTTGATTAAGCAGTGTTATTACTTTAAGAAAGCTTCATAATTCTATTTTATGTAATGATAATCATTTTAATCAAATGCATTAATGTTTAATTTGCTTTCTTGAGGTGTTTATTGTTTTGTATTTGCAAGTCACAATGCAAATCAATTTAAAATATTTGCTGCATAAAAGTACCTATAAAATTTTTCACTCTGAAAGTTAATTACTAAGAAGTGCATTACAAATGTAAAGAAATCCTGAGAAATCAAAACGATGCAAGAACATAGTAGCATCAAATAGAATTGTATTATATACTTTTTTTTTGTAATCTTTATTTTTAAAAAGAGGATTTGTTCATAATCTGAACATGTCATCCCCATAGGAACATCTTAATCTTATATTAACTACCTATTTAATAATCTAAGGTACAAACTAAAAATATCTATGACCTACGACTAATTCCTTTAAGTATAAAACTTTACAGCTTTCTAGTGATATGAGAGGTAGGACTTGATAACAAGGAATTTATCAGTCCCACCTCTCGTAAATTGTATATACCATTTACGAATGTAAATGAATATCGCTCCGCTTCATTCCAAACACATTCCACCAAAATATGATAGGTACACATCCTCAATAATGTCACACTCAGAACATCTAGGAGTCGGAACTTTCTTCATAAGGTATGCAAAACTGTTAATACTTGATATTGTAATCGAAATGATTACTCAGTTTGCATCTTTAATACAAAGGATATCATACATAAAACCAGCCAGGACATAACTTCCACCTAAACAAATTTACTCCCCCACTATCACCATAAATTCGGTCACAAAAAGAAAACATTTATATTTGCATCTGCGGTAGGAATGTTAGCTTAACTCCGCAATTTAAAATCGGCCGCACAGTGATAAAATTTGTTTCCTCAGGCAACCCGAAACAAACAAAAACAATTCTCGTCCGTTATGTTTAATGCTCATTATTTAAGCCACTCGGTTAACCAAATATCCTTACCTATTAACTACCAACATACTGGCTAATATATTCGTAGTTTATATATAAATCAGGGTCAAGCGTCCCTAAGGGTCTGTAGATAAGCCCGACGGTACTTGGATGTTTTAAAACAATAATGCAGCATTATAATATTATCAAATGGATTAAAAAAACAAATATTTTGTAAAAATACGACATCTTAAAACATTATTGCATGAAAATCAAGTAAAGCTTATTGATACTACCAGGTTGATAATTCGATGTTCTATTATTGTGTCAATTTTTGCATCATGTTCATTTCAAAAACATTTATGCAATTAATTATAATTGTAAATAATACAATATCTAATGTTTCCTTACGGAAGTTTGCAAAATATGTGTGAAATATATTTTGTAATCAAAATAACACTTCATATTAATTGGCATATTATTCATTTTAGAAACGCGGAAATCTAGAAATAATACACTGTTGGTTAACAACATCCAAGCGGTATCCGCAGCAGATGTGCGTCTCAACTCTGTCACATTACAAGGGGTTTTATGTCTCGCTCGAACGAACCCTGAAGTAATGCGAGCGTTTCGCAAAACTTACACAAATTGAAACTTGGCGGTCGTCTTCAATTATATTCTGGCTGAGATTTTTGTTCGTGCATATCACCTGCTCACAACGGTAAAAACGCATGAAGCAAATTTTTACTTGGGATACTATTTCTATTGAGTCTTTATTTTGGGAAATTTATTACATAAATTGTGCTCATCAGCTCTTAATCCAGCTCACTGCGAATATTATCGACAAAGATGAAAATATTAGTATTAGTTATTGCGTTACTAAATTTGAGGGAATATTAGAAAATTTTTTGACTGCGGTGTTGTATAAATTTGACTAACAGCCCGACTCATCAAATATTCAAATACAAAATCAAAACAATAAATCGGGTATAACGTATTAACCTTAAATTGGATTAGGATAAGAGCAGTAAAGGTACCCAGCTGATAACATGCATATTTTTCATCAATTTAACTCTGAAATTAAAACATTTTCAAACAAAACATTGCTATATATACTGATAGCTCATCCGACCAAATTGTTTCAAAAGTCATGGCTGAACAGTCATTTGTTTTACAATATATTATAAAAACAACGAAAAATTAAATAGAAATTATATAAATGTACAAAATAAATATATATTAACAAAGCTGTCTTATACGGACGTAAAAATATTTTTTTTCCGTATTAGTGATATTGTTGTACTTTTTCTTCCATAAGTCTGAGAAATACATTAAACTGTCAAAGAAGTAACGTTAAAAAATGGCCGCGGAAAATAATATCAAAACGAAAATCTCTTAAGTAGTTGGATCTCGACATCCCGTTACGTTTCCTTGGCTCTTAGACCCGGATATCCGCTTTCATCTCGCCCGTTGTTCAGCCGAGAATTAACTTACTATATAGTATAATAAACGACAAATTCCTTTAATGAAAATAATACGAGGAAAGAATGCTCATCTCTCAGAATATACGGCAATTGTATCGTGTTCGTACAATATCGTGTGTTATTGCGTTTGCAATGTTTGTGTCGGTGATACGTTCAAAGATTTTTATGATTGCAGTTTTGTTTTTCACATTTTGATTTATATTTTGAACGAAAGGTTCAAATTTGTAGAAAAAGCCCTTGAACTGAATTTCAAATCAATGTATTTTAGTGCTTCTTTAAGCTTTCTGCTTTCTTCTGCTTCTCAAATATAGTAAAAGTGTCCACTTTAACAATACAATATTTCTCTATATTATTATTCATTCTAAGTTTATACCATTATATCAACTGATAATAATTTAATTAATAAATGCAAACTGTATTTTGTTCTAAATTTTAATAAAATAGTCTCAGAGGGAAATTTTTAATAACAAAATTCGTTTTCGTGCAACTTGGTGCTCTTCAACTCAGAGGAATATAATATTATCTATAAAAAATTGTAACACACAAAAAACCTTGTAAATCTAAGAAAAATACCACTGTAGGAAATTGTAGAACGGGACATTGTTATCTTTCAATTACTATATCATTTTCATATTTCAACGAGATCTGTCGTAATATTAAATAATATTTTCCTCAAAAAATACTTTCATTAATTTGAATTTGTACTACCAATCTTCAAAAGAAAGACTTTAAAACAAGTGATAACTGCGTTAAAAACAACCGACTTCAAACTTTCACTTGCAAAAATGCCCATAAAATAAAAACTACTGGGCCTATCCGAATAAAATTAGGGACCAATTCGACACCATCCCGCATCGAACAAAAAAAGAATCACGTAAATCGGTTCAGAAACCTCGGAGTAATCGGTGTACATACATAAAAAAAACATACCGACAGAATTGATAACCTCCTCCTTTTTTTTGAAGTCGGTTATTAAAATTAAAATTACCTCCATTGTTCAACACCAAAATTTATTAATTCCCACAGTCACCACTTCCTCCAAACATTACACCGTGAATTAAATCAAGCAAATTAATTCAAGAAACCGATCAGGACAACGACAAATAGACCTCTGTCTGGAACTGAAATTGGCAAGCCGTTTGAAATTGGAGTGATTCATCATTTACCCAATACAGTTAGCACAATACATAATGGGGACGTGAATTTTGTTCCAGATAATACACCAGAAGCTCGCTTTCAACAAATTACTACGTTGGTACTTATGTTGGCAATTGTTTATTTATGAGCATATTCAATATTCGAACTTCCGTAACAAATTGATAACGCATTCAATAATAGAGATAAGTAGGTAGGTAGGTAGGTAGGTATCTATAATATGATTGCATATTTTTTTAAATAAAATATTTTCTCTGCAAAAGCTCTAAATTGAAACATTACATGGACTAAAATCATATAAGTACCCAGTCGGTTTATTTATAAGACATTTTCATTTATGAAACACCCGAATTTGACCAAACCAATATTCAAATGAAAGTAAAATATCCTTGAAATACAATTAGATAGATATCCAATAAGTTTAATAAATTCAGCTAGAGCTATTAAATTACGCGTTTTGTGTAATGGTCGCGCCGTATTTCATTTCTACCCCCCACGGTGTGTTATTTTATTGTAGGGATCAATTTTACGACATTCTGTACTTTACGGCTGTTGGGCCCTAAACGTAAAAGGGTTACGATACGGTGCGTCTTTTATCTTTGTCCCTGCAAGGAGTTATTGATAAATAAGCCCATGGCCCAATAAAGTTAGGGCTTCAAAGACGATATTACAATGAGGTTTGTAATAAGACGCCTCATCTTCATTTTGACTTTAATATCATAAATATTAATGTATTTTTCTATATCGGTGCTCTAACCTACTGAGCTAACGACCGCCTCCTTGGTACAGTGGTTGACGCGTGAGCGTAGAACCGAGGGGTCCTGGGTTCGATCCCCAGTGGAGACGAAGAAAAAAAATGTCTCGGTCTGGTAGGACACAGAAGGTTGATCACCTACTTGTCCCTAAAGAAAATTGATCAGTGAAACAGATGTATGCATAATGCATCTGCCTCTTACCCCACTACTGGGACACGGGACTTCACTCACTCAATGTATTTTTCGTTGACAAAGTTATCTAGTGACGAAATCTTATTTAGTATAATATATTAAACTGTAATTGCAATTACAATTACTTATATACTTTCTTCCTCAATCTCTACCTTATTCCATTCTCTCGTCTTCTTCATTGGGGTTTATTTAATATTGTGTTCAATCTTGATATAAATATGAGAGGAACCTAAGCAATCAATAATTAATATCCCTATATTATTGGAAATTAATATCCCATTTTCTTGTATATACCAATTATGGTAATTTATTCAAGTCAAGACCCCGAAGATATTAAAAATACGTACGATATTAAATTGTTCATTATCTTTCTTATATTATTATGTTCTGTTAAATCAACTCTTTAATTTTTAAAAACGTTTGAAAACTCAATTAAAATAGATCTGAAATCCGTTTTATTTCAGTAACATGAAACAGTATTGGCAGTTCGTACAAACCTTGCTTGGATTTCAGAAGGAGACTTGTATTGGATATTGATTCTACGTAAATATTGTTCACTGTAAAATGGTTCTTTATTTAGAGAGAAGAATCGAGCGTATTTTCGCTGCCATGCCAGGGGCTTAATAATTGGAAAAGAAAGAATGAAATAAACCGAAATATATCACCAAATTTATTTTGGTTACATTCGGGCATAAAATTAAAATAAATAGTTAATAGTCTGTTTTATAAAATTACAATATTTTTAGAATTCTACAAACCGGAACGAAAATTTTGCCAAGTAACAAAAAAATAAAAATAATTATTTACAAACATCGTGTTTCTGATAATGTGACATACATATTTTAATTAAATCTCCCTTTACCTGTCCGCTCAAGAACATACAGAATAAATTACGACGCCCGCGGGATGATTAATTTTTCTTCTGACAGTTCACAAATCATTCTATATCGGAAAAATATTGTAAAATATGGATATACTATGGACAAAACCAATATTAAATTGGAATGATTGTTTTACTTAACTTGACTGTGAAAAATCGTCGATAAATGTAATGTCGTCGTGAAATGTATGTAATGTAATACCTATCCAAATAAAGAATCTCAGTAAACGATAAGCTTACTTGCTTAGCTGAATCATAGGTTTAGACTTTAGTATCCCTCTGGAATTAAACTCAGTCCTTAATTGAAATACTGAAGTGCTCTAGACGGTCAGTCCTATTTGAAATGTATTTAAATGCAATGGCTGTCGCATCACATTAAATTGTATGAATTTTATTTCGAATACGGTTAAAGTTATTTTTTCGTGCCAAAAATAAATACACCTACATAACATTGTTATGTATTTATTTTAAAATTGGCACGAACAATGTACCAGGCGTACATGAGTGTGATGGTAGTTATCATACAAGTCACGTCCAGGGCGAACAGCAGGGTGGCGAGACGGCTCCGAATTATCCAATCGTGTTTCATGTGAACCGATAGATATGATAGCCACGTCGGCTGCCATTCTTTATTGTTAACTGCAAGATTTTTGCTCGTATTGTTGTATGTTACTTAAAGTATATAATATAAAACATTTTATGATACCAACTTTTATCTGGATTATGGCATATCATGAATACATTCATGATGAAACGAACTATAGAACTCTATTAGTAAGGTTTGTTATTATCAATTTTTTAAGTTTATTTACCTAATAGGTCATAAACAAAGAAGAAGTATTATCTAAACAAACTCATGAAAGCAATCAAACATACAGAACAAATTTAACTCAGTCTTATTCATCGTCTCTGAATCGAATAACTTCTTATTTAACGATAGGTTATGAAAAAGAAATACACTGTAAGCTTGAATAAATTGTAAAAAATAATTCCTAAAAATCAACTGTAATTTCGTTTCAACGGTATTATTTTACATCAAATAAATTGAAACGTTATTTCTTCAAAGATCTCGCTATTAGTATAATTTGGCTAATGGCGATGGGTCATGAACCGCTCGTCTATTGTAACTATAATTCATTCAGGTCGAAAACCCTCTGTACAATAAGAAATAAACAAAGGGTCTTGTCATACTAATCTCTTAAATCGTTACCCTAAACGTTTTCCTACTTTATATTCATGATTCCATTTACTTGAGATATTTTTATTATATACGAAATAACTTCATAGAGAAATTGACAACGGTCTCATTCATTGAAGAATGTTAAGTTTATGGCGTAATAAAGCGGTCCTTGCATTATTGAGTGAAGTGTTATATATACATTATACAAGCTGTAGACCCTGGCGTCAGCTTTTTCGCATTTACTGCATAACTTGTTTAATGACATGTTGTAAACCTGTAAAACACACGAAGGATATTAAATAAGACGTTCATTCCAAAGTTCTTAAAATATTTTAAGCGAAGAAATTACACATAACACGAATTTTTCTTGGCTGCCATTCTTGGCTAGCCCCAAAAACATTATATTATATTTTTACAATATCATGAATACTTATGTACTTTATCATAAATTTTTATTTTTTGATACAATATGTTTGTTTTACCTAGCCGAAAGCAAACCCCGGACACTCCATACAAAATTATCGTTTTGACAGTCACACTGAGGAGATTGCAAATGTGTGTGTTAACGCTTTATGGTTGACACCATTTTTTACGAAAAACGATAATCACGTGTATTTGATGTAAGCTTCTTGAGTAGTATTTATATTATATAGTTATAATAGTTATTTTGTAAAATCAAATTGTAAAACTGACATGATTTAAAAGAGCAACTAGGTATATGGAGTTTCTTGCCGGTTCTTCTCCGTAGTCTATACTGCTTTCCGAATCGGTGGTAAATGTTAAAAATATGTAATGATGTTTCAAAAGTGCTTCTAGAAGAAGTCTAATTGAATAAATAAATGTTTGTGTTTGAGTTTGAGTAGCATTTATGAACATAATATGATCGAACATATTATTATGTAGGGATTAAAATGTAATTATTTAAGTACGTTCTTCCATTAATCTATTTAGAGTGCTGTTTATTATCAACACATTTAGAGCAAATACCCTAAAATTACTCTGTAAAGCTCTCTTGCTCATTTAGTCGATGGAATAATCAGCTTAAGTATCACCTAATTGCGTCGCTAATTAAACCCACTGTATCAATACTGAATAATCATCAAATATTGACTGAAGTATTTACAGCAATTACGTACCTACAATAAATAATATTTAATTTAAATCGAACACTTGTGTAAATATATGGTTTTTGTCTGACTGAATATTCTAGAAAATTTAATACCTAAATTTTTATCATTTACAAAAATAAAAAACGCGTAGGTTCCTACTTCATATTTATTCAATTTTATTAAGTACACACTTATTGAAATTGCGATGTTATTTAGTTAGTACCTCTCAACGTGGAGTCTATATTTAAGAAAACATCACCATACGGCATACGCAGTAACTTCAAGCGTTATAAACCACAAATACACTAAGAGCAAGGTTTTATTGGATCATTTGAGAAATACTTCGATGCGCAGACATTCTGCAAGTCGACGTGATTCGCATTCCCGAAGGAAGAATCGGAATGGCTGGTTTTACTCCACTGGTGGATTCGAAAGTCATGAAACTAGATATTACTTTTGCGGTTAATGCGCCATGATGTATGGAGCTCATTCATTAAATGCTGTAGGTGTTTGATTGTGTCCTTTAATAATATGTGAACGTAGAAGTTAAGCTTGAATCCCGATAGAGATTAAAAAACATAGGACTGTGGCAGGACACACAAGGCATCAGCCTGTTTATCTACAAAGTTAATCCACCAACTATAAAGTGATTTGTAATGAATAGTCTCATAGGTACCGCACTAGAGGTAATATAATTAAAAATACATTAATTCTTCAGATACTGTATTTTTGAATGTATTTTTATGGATGAAATTTTATTATGTACCCATACATAAAATGTTTGTATATGAGCGGTATCTTAAAAGGTATTATTGAATTTTCCAATCATTTGAGCACATTTGGGGCGGAATGACGGGAAAATGAAGATGAAGAGAGCAATATGCAAATTATATGGAAAAATCCCACAAACTTTTACGTGGACAATTTTCCTGCTCGTTTTTTTAAACTTGAAGTGTAAAATAATTTCACATCGCCAAAAATATTCTATTTAATATTTCCATATTTTATCTCGAGTATTTTCAAAATTAAATAGTCATAACATTGTGGCACATAAAATAATCTATAGTTCTACAAAAAAAAAAAATAATCGTTCTATTATGTACCATCCCGATCCTGTATCATATCGTATTGAGTCGAAATACTGAGGATATTATGCAAACAACATACCAGCAACGTTCTAATATTTGAGGTAGCAAGAAGCTATAGTATTCTACAATTAGAGCATACGAGATATTAATTGCCAGCTGTGGTTCCTCTTAATTGAGTAGGCAACTACTACGCTACTTTGATAATTACAATACAGCCTTTGTAATTGATGATCCTACAATTAAATTTGGGGTTATCTGCTATAGCTTAAAATTAACCGGCGTATTTCCTGGAATAACTAACATTCCGCGTATTTGTCGAGTTTATGGTTAGCGATTTATTTAAATCTATTTAAAATGAATGATGAACAGGTTTATGATATCATAAAATATCGTTTGTGGGTTATTTTGGATTTTTGATATGTTAAATGGGTGAATGAACACCAAAAGGCATCGAACATAATGTAGTGTGGCTGGATATGTTGACAGAAGATTTTTGTTTTCACACTTTAGTGTATCCGCTACAATAATAAAGTCTTGGGTGAATAGTGTAACTATGTAATCTTAAAAGTTAA
The DNA here is from genome assembly GCF_905220415.1 of Colias croceus. Classification (NCBI taxonomy): domain Eukaryota; kingdom Metazoa; phylum Arthropoda; class Insecta; order Lepidoptera; family Pieridae; genus Colias; species Colias croceus. The sequence continues at coordinate 7,004,141 of NC_059546.1, forward strand.
TTATAATGTTTTTAAACATTTTAGTTTAGACTGTAATTTTTAAATTATAAATAGTTAAGTGTTCAATTGAATGACATATTTTACATTGATATCAAACCAAACTTACTCAATCTTATGGCGAACTTAGTTCCGGAGGTGGATGCAGGAGTGCAGGTAGACGTAGTATATCTGGACTTCCAAAAAGCATTTGACACCGTCGACAATGATGTCTTATTGAGGAAGTTGGCGGAAGTAGGATGCACACCGAAGCTCTTGCAATTCTGGGCATCGTATATGCAGGACCGGCAGCAGTATGTTTCTTACAATGGAAGTCAGTCCGAGCCCTTCTTTACAAGATCTGGCGTAAGTCAAGGCAGCAATCTCGGTCCTCTGGAGTTCGTTCTAATGATTAACGACTTACCGGATGTTCTGGAGTACAGTCAGTGCCTACTTTTTGCCGACGACCTGAAAGTTTTTCTCCGAATAAACGAGGAGACGGACTGTGAGCATCTACAAAGTGACTTGCTAAACATCTTCAGCTGGAGTCAGCAAAACAAGCTACATTTCAATATAGCTAAATGCTCCGTAGTCAGTTTCACTCGCGCGAATAAGAGTATACACTACAACTACTCGCTTGGATCCGTACCTATTCAACGGGTGAATAAGGTGCGTGATCTAGGAGTATACTTCACACCGGACCTGATGTTTCGTGAGCACATCACAAATATTTGCAAAAAGGCTTACAAAAATCTTGGGTTTCTACTGCGGCACGTAAGGGACTTTACAAATGTAGCAACTGTAAAAGTGCTATACAACGCGTTAATACGCAGCCACATGGAGCACAACTCCAATATTTGGTCTTCACATGAAGAAAAATATAATGTGATGTTAGAGCGGGTTCAAAATAAATTCGTAAGACACCTTTATTTTAAACTTTACGGGGTATACCCCTTTTACCCATTAATGTATCCTACCTTATTCATACTGGGTATGGTAGGGTACAATGAACTTAGAGTGCGACGGGAATTTTCCATTGCGCTGTATTTAATTAAATTATTGCGGGGATTTGCACATAACCCTGGAATGCTGCAATCCCTCTCATTATGTGTGCCGGACAAGTACACTGAGAAGCGTCACAGGCCGCCGCTACTTTACGTCCCTCAGGCGCGTACCATGCTGCTCGCGAAGTCTCCTCTCGTGCGAGCACTACACATCCTTAATGACCTCCATGGCAAAGTGGACATTTTTACGTACCCGTTGGGTGAATTAGCAAAGGTTCTTCTGTATATTATTAGCTATTAATTGTATAATTATTATCGTGTTAATTTATTCCTTAGATTAATTACTATCTAGTTTGTTAGTTTAAGTTGTTTTATTTTTAGTTTAGTTTCTGTGTAAAGTTTTTAGTGTAAGTCAATACCGCATTAGGTTAAGCCTGTAATGGTAATTTGATGTAATGATAAATAAATAAATAAATAAATTTCATGAAACATTTACACATTCGGTCCATATTTCCTGTTAATTCTTGCCGAAACGCCATGTATTATGTTTAAATGTTAATTAAATATAAAATTATTTATCGGTCTTGTTAATTGGTGCCGAACAAGCCTTTTTCAGGTTTTTTAAAATGGCCGATGCATTTCACGTTGGTAATGAAACGAATTTAATTTTGGCCAGACCCAGGAGTTATTATAAAAGGATTTTAATTCGATTCGACGATCGTTTTTTGGTTGAACACGTCGGAGATATTAACATGTTTAATTTTGTATTTAAATTCTTAATGAAGCTCTCGTTTTAAAGTGATCATAAATGCATTTATCTTAATTCAGTACATGTTTATTGTGTTAATGCATTTTCGTAATGAACATTGTATTTAAAATTTATCAAAAAAAAATATAAAGAAAAATCTATATCTATGTAGGTAGTGATGACCCTTAATTCTTATGAGATAGGGAAATTATAGATTACTTAATAAGAGAACGAAAATGTTTTTAGATATAAACTGATATTGCTCGGAATTTCCTACAATATACCTTAATTAACATAACAAAGATTGTTCATCTAGAACCGTTAAAACCCACATGAAATAATAATTAAGATGCAACATTGTATTTGTACTACAACATCGTACCTTAATTAAGTTGTAAAGCTAAGCAGTTAATTTACGCAACAAGCTATATATTTATAGGCGTGGATTAGGTTTATGGCTACTGGCATAGTATAGTGCACTATGCAAATTCAATTGAGCATTGCACTCAAGCGACAACTTTGGTTCTGCAATTGGCTGCTACTGCAACCCTATGCGGGCTGGCCACAGGCCGCGTTCAAACTTCACGTCGGATAACTTTCCGCAAAACCGAGCAGACTCTGTCATAATCTGGAATTATATTTGAATAATACATAAGCTGAAACTTTGTCGAAATTGAGAATTAATCCCTATCTACGTTGCCGATAGAGCTCGCGCTCGTATATTACGGGGGAAAGTTATTATTCCGCTGTACTGTGCATCACTACATTGTAGCTACACGTAATTTTAGCAATGAAGGTTGTGAGTAATGTTCGTCGCACACCTTTATCTCAAGCGATATGAAGCTTCATACCTTAAGAGGCTATCTGCATACAACTCTACGAATATTCGCATGCGAATGGAATAAATTCGTAAGTACACAAAATATTCTTTCGGTTCTAGAATAAATAAAAAAAAAACATTATGCCCACATATCTTTGTGCGATAAATTTCATGTCAAAGAATCCGATTCCCACACAATTTCTCATAGTTCTTCTGAGAAATCTCACTTAGCAACACCCAACGGTGAATTACTACATCAACGTTCTCATAACACCTACGCTAGAAATTTGCTGGTATAACTGGAATTGAAAATCAGCATTATTTTGTGAACAGCGGCAATATCTAACTCCACATGGCCATTAGTAGTTGATCAGTTGTTATTGCAGTACCATTCTGTACCAATAAAGAATCCTAAATGCAGTCAAGTGGTTGAGGACACCCAAGCACTTTTAGTGCACGTCGAAGTGCACATTTTTCCCAGCGTCATAAAGACATAAAGTAATTTAAAACAGCATCGTGACCGGCACGCTGGCTTTTGGAAGGCCGCCAGGTACCACGGGACGCAACCTTATCCCGTTTCCAAACGTTAAAAGTTAAGAGGACTGTAAGTTTGCCGTTACTATAAAATGTAAAAAGTGACTTGAATTGCGCTACACTGAAAATTCGACGGATTTTTAAGACATTTCAAGCGACGATAATGTGCGAAACTATACAACGACTTCGTATTAGAATGCTCGTTATTTTTTACTGCTATGAGTGTAGTGCCCGAATGTATCTCGATTATTAGGTTTTATTATAACAGTTTCGTTTTGTCTCGTTTCCTGCAGTCGGTGTTTGCAATCAAAATAATAGCGCCTTCAGGCATTTCGGTTGCTAAGGAAACAGTTATTTCCTTAAATGGGATGTTGTATTTATTCAGAATATACGTCTTAATACTATGTACCTAAGTAGTTTAATGTAATTCAGATTTTTGGCGATATCGATTTAAGTATATTATTTATTTTTGTGTACTGTTTTTTGAAATACATGTTTTCAGTTTGTTTGTACCAAATCAGTTTCAGTTGAAAATACAAACGCACAAATATAATTAGTTTCATCACAATGTATCCCTGCGGCTTGGCCAAACCCTTGTCATGTTTTATAAACTCCAAGATACAGATCCTGTGGGATAGCCCTAAACTTCGCGTGACCTCTTGTTTTCACATTGTTCGGAATTACTTCACTTTTTGGGTTCATGTTAATTAGCCAATTGCTCTTATCGATACCTCATTATGTAATCGGAACAAATAGCATTTGTTTGCATATTTATGAGACCAGGGTATTGGACTCTTTAACTTTATACGTGCGTAGAACTTTTGATACATACTCGTGGTAATTATTGCCATTAATTAGTTGTGTTGCTAGTGAAAATATGCTACCATTTTCTAATAAAAATAATAAGCACTGTAGTTACCGTAACAATACTCAGAATTATTTTCCATTATGCACAAACTAAACATAGGCCATAATACGAACAAAATAGCGAACGAAAACAACATTACATTTGCCTCCACTCAAACTCATAATGCAAACTACACTCGAGCATTTAACAAAAAGTTTGGAAACTAATTTTAATGCGCAATGCAAAAGTAATTACAGCGGGCGTATAAATCACGGTACGGTTTTATTAAAGCTACGTAACTATAGATTGGAGAGCGCGGGTTAATCTCAGTTGGCATGCGTTGCATCGTATTAAATTAAACGTAACAGCCGACATACAGATCTGGTCTATATGAACACATGTTACGAGGTACACCTCATGCATCATTCGGCATCCGATCGTGGACGCATTTAGGCTATATCCGAACAGTTTATCGTCGGAATGACATATTGATAATTAAGTTAATGGTCGCTGTATTAGATGTGAGATATTGACCGCGCTGTGAAAGCGATTGGAATGGCATTATCTGTTTCTAGGTAGCAAGATACCGTTTCAACCAATTATTAATGCCCTTAATCGATATTCTCTCTGCACACTAAAAAAAGAATAGCTGTCTAGAGGTAAAATAAAAAAATCCTATGAAAGAGTTGAATATCGAAAATCAAGAATCTCATTTGTGCAACGTTTAAAAGCAATTGTGAAGTGCTGTTACCTGGAAATCAAGTAAATCTGATTATTTTAGTGTTTTATTCAAATACGTACGTCAGATGTGTTCACACTGTACACTTTCCGCATGCAGATTTGCCCATACTGAGAGTTACGGAGTTTTACTATTTCAAATTCTGCAGTTTTTATTTCCATTTACATTGCTTTCTACGACCTTCAAAACCAATCTGTCTTTTCCGTTTTTTTACGAAGCGTTACTAACATTTCTAATATAACTTTTGTTTCCAGTTGCAAAGTTAAACCTGACTTCCAGCTAGATCCGAGCACGTTAATGTTGGAGCGTCTTTACGTCATTACCGTAGATATTTCTTCCTCCTAAGCTTTACGTGATAAATCGCGAGGAAAGTGCAGTATCATCAGCAAACATGTGTTAGAAGCTATCCTGCTTTCCTCATGTATTATGCACGATCCGACGTAATTGCTTCGCCGATTTTTGCATCAAATCCCGCAGGCCATTCTTTATTATAATGGTGATTTTTAACATAAATTTGGATAAGAAATTACTTTATCGTTTTGCTTTGTTTATAGATGTATTCTAAGTCGTTAAGACAATAAAAGATCTTTATTGCATTGAATGTTGACTTTTAAGGAATTACACAGGCCTTCACGAAGGTACTTAAATACTATATAATTTGAGTTATAGTAAGTAGTATATATTTGAGTCAAAGTACTTCGGAATTATTTATACCTGTCGTGACACATTACTATTTATGTTTCCTTTCATGGAAAGGACATCCTTCTGACTAAAAATCCGCGTCGATTCATTCACCACACCGTTCTTCAAAAAGATAAACCTATTACCAACCTAAATCCTAGATAACCATTTCACCAAAATATTATATTTTATGAAAAGGTTTTGTATTTTTTCCTTTCCACGTAATATTATTGTAAACAGATTATCATACAAACTTGTATTATCTCGTTTCACTCAGTGCAAACATTACGATTCGAACAATACCAATAAGAGTGCTCCATTTCAATATAATTATTTTCAATAATACTTTACCTACCATTTATCAATATAATAAACTATAATTTAATATTACGTAACAGACCGCAATATACCGACCGACATTAAAATTGAAACTCGAATTGTCATTTGTTGAATAGCAATTCAAAGCTCGCCCATAAAATTATCGAGCGCAGGGAAATAATCGAATTTAATTGAATTGCAAATTTGCTATTATTCATGCTGTATCTCATTGTGCTCTTAGATATCGATTGAATAATCATCGCCACACAATAGACATGGTCGAAAGCTGATTAGAGTCCGCAATGCAAATGGCTTCGTGCATAGCTTCGATAAATATAGATATCTGGAACAAATAAAATAACGATTCTAAGATAATGATTTTCTTTCTAATTCTAGTGAGCGCACGGTGAGCTCACTAGAATTATTTATTTGTGGAAGAACAAGAATTGCATATTATAGTTCATATGCAATTTTTACAAATTTAATCTAACAAACATTGGAAAGCCGCCGAGTTTCTGTAACGCAGTGAAGAGTGAAGTCATTAGCAAAGAATGAGAAGATTGTATCTAACGTTTTAGTATTTTTTAATCAATTAAGATTTTTATTAAACTTGTACTGATATCTAAGTTTAAGTACAGACGACGTGGACAGAATACGCAACATTAATATTTAAATTTTATTGAATCATATTATCATGAAATCTTTCGGAAAGTTTCAAGTCCAAAATTATGTGAATACAATGTGAATACAATGTGATGATCATATTGTGTATAATATAATGTTTTATTTTTCAATTAATACCTATCAATTAAATAAACATCCACCTTACATTACAATTTATTCACACAGGTATAACACAAATGTACCTAATTTCAGCAACCAAACGTATTCCGTATTTATCCATGACATTCGCTTCAGTGACACTCGATACATATTTGATAAGCTGCCCCAAATTGCATAGTCCACCGTCTCGCTGTCGTCGCCAATATAACACTCCCCGTGAATTACAATTATCCAGCTTAATGCAAGCTACATGACATGAAATAACAAAGCCGCATTTCCGATAGCTTCACGAATTTAGTCTTGTTTTGTGGCATTCTTTATTAGTCTTCCTAGAAATAATTATTGGTTTACTGACAGGTTCTTCTTGAAAGCGATTGTTCTATTATTTTTCTGATGTGTAATATGATTACTTTTTTCATGAATTTGGTATAATCTACAGCATTATATTATATTTAATCATATAATAAATAAGCGCTGGATGCAAATCATGAACAAGCCTAAGAAATCTTCTTATAGATGGCCGGTCGTGGACAGTTACATCTAGCAGGTCTGGTACATAGATTGGTACACACTGGAGTTCCTGTCTACCTCTATGAAAAATTGAAATGGACCCAGGATTACCATGGTAAGAATACACGAGGTAGAAGTAGCAATGCATTGGTAATACCGAAGCACCACACGTCGGGTTTTAAGGGTGGTTTCAAGTACTCTGCCTCGAAGATTTGGAATGACCTTCCTCCACCCTTGAAACTTAATATGTCATATATATCGTTCAAGCACAAATACAAAGTGATACTTTTGAATAAACAAATATCGAGCTGGACACCCCAATAAAGCATTGAGCAAATTGTGGATTGCAAATTGTGGATTGCGAATGTATAATAGATTGTATCCTTCTATATATATGTATTTATATTATGTTCTTAGTATGTTTATTTTATTTAATATAATCGTTATATCTATATCAATATCTGTTATTTATATTATATTATATTGTTATTTTTATTATCTTTTTAGAACTGTAAGAATGTTTTTTTTTTTTTGGTTGGTATTTGTATTTACATGTATAGTGAGCCTCGGAAATAAAAACATAGGGGCAGACTGAAAATCAGCGCTGCTCAGGCGTTAAAGCCCGACAGCACGGCTGAGTCTGACCCGATTGCCATGTAACTACTTAGTGTATGTTTTTTTTTAGTAATATAAGTAGTTGTTAAGTGTGTAAATGTGGCAATAAATATTTTTTTCTTTCTTTCTTTCTTTCTTTATTTGTATTTCCATGTATACCTCATTGTGGACTAGCAGATCATATTTTCTACCGGGAACGAAACCAAGATAGAAATACTAATCGGTTTACTATTAAATTTATGGTCTGCTTGTCGAAGCTGATTCAATATATTATATCGTTCTGAGAGAACTAAAATATTACGAACATTTCCTAAGCCAGGATAAATATAGCAATGCATTTAAATCTCCTACAATGCGATTTCAGTCACGTAAAGAGACCAAACGTTATATTTTCAGAAATGTCCTTGGTTATTAATATATCTTACCAAAAGTATGATGTTGTCCATATTTAACCGACGGAAAGATGAGTCGAAGTGGCCATGATGCGACATGAAGAAGTATTCACCGGTGACCGATAAAATTACGTCATAGGTCTAATCAACAGCTTATTCGTAAAGAATATCGATCTGTGATATATGCTTAACAACAATTTGGTCTCCACAATAAACGCTTTCTTTGTTTTAATACCTACTTTCTTTATAATTATAATCCATACAAATATTAGGAATTAGGATTCCAAAAGTCTTCCATGGTCGAGAAAGGAGCAAGACGTTGCGTCAAATTACGTGTGTTTATAGAATGTAACGTTCATTTGTAGGCTTGAGGATTGTTACATAATGTATTACATTTCAAATTTTTCCCATAAAACATTATAGTCCTCATATATTCTTAACGTCCCTATACCAACTCTGTATTTATCGAACACAATAACAATGAAAATCAATAGCATAGTCAAAAAGGGACATTAATCTTAACATCAATATAAGGGGATTAAATCACTTTGTTAAAGCTGTTATTTGAAGGGAAACTTACTCGGTCATCGAAGTAAACTGTAGCGACCCTTAATCACCGTCAGTTCACTAGAGCTGTGATATTTTACATTTTTAAAGAATTCACCTGTTAAAATTCACTGTTACAAATCACTGTTCGCTCGGTTATTACTTAGCGAAACATTTTATAATTATAAAAGCAATAGGTAACACTAACACCTTACATAATAATTACATTATCTCCTTCTTTCAAGGTACTTCACTCATTGAAATAATTGACTACCAATCTTTATTGTATACCTACATAGATACTAATATTTTACGTTATTTGAATAACTTCAGTAACATTTTATTGTAATTTATTCATAAAACGTTATGAGACGTTACATTTTTCTCACTGTTTCACTCTTGGAATGATTCCCATCCCTACACAGCTAGAAGCGGTACCAGCCGGTGACTATCACCAATTCCATTTGTTATTTTTACAACGGTTTTCTTTAATAAAATTGTCTTTTACAACTCCGTTCACATATTACTGGCAGTTTTATTAAACATTTAGAATCACGAATTTATGTGCCTATTGCTGTATTTAATGACGTGCAAAATTTTTTCTATAAGAATATTTATTATAATCTTAGAATATTATAATGTTATTATTTTATGAACAACTCGGTTTCCGTCCGCGGCTTCGCCCGCGCAGTCAAAAAAAAAACCCGCATAGTTCCCGTTCCCGTGGGATTTCCGGGATTGCGTCATTTTCCCGGGATAAAAACCCTATATCCATTTTCGCGTATCAAAAAAATTGGTTCAGTAGTTTAGGCGTGATTGAGTAACAGACAGACAGACAGAGTTACTTTAGCATTTATTATAATATTAGTATGGATGGTTAATAAGTTAATAACGAATGTCAGTCTACTAAATAGGTAATTAATATGTGGTGGCTTTTGTTGCGCAGTAAATTAGAAATGATGGGCTCTATCATCACATGTTTTCTGAAATTGCATTATTACATAACAACACTAAGTATTTTATTGTTCCATTAAATTTCATCAAAATGTAAGACAACGAGGTCCTACTACGGTTAGTCTACCAGAGGTACCCAGAGGTTTTCTGTGATTACTAAGTGGTAAACACAGAAAACCTCTGGGTTGCTTATAATAATCAATTAATTTTTAAAATAAAATCCTTTAATTAAGCAATTAAAATAAAACAAAAGTAGTTTAATAAATCACCAAGCTAGACAAATAAAAAATGTCAATGACATTAAAACAACTCTATTTTAAAAGCAAATTAGTTCTGAAAGCAATCAAGTGGATTTCTCTTTATAGTTTCATCTATAAGGCATCCAATTTACCTGTTTTCCACGACCTTTGTACCTTTCAATAAAATTATACTAGGAAACTAATCAATGAAGACTGGGTATTTAATTTGCTGACAAGAGTTTCTATTTAGATTACAATAAAATGCTTAATATTTAGAACTACACTCAATTTTAACTGATACTAATTTATTACCGCTTAGTACTTACTCTATTTATTTAAATTAACGATACTTATTTGCATAAACTTTTTAAAGGAACCCTTTGAAGTCTTTAATCGACTTATTGTATCTTACAAAATAATAAACAATTCAAATTTTCAATCGATGCTGATTTCAATCAATACCAATACTGAAATCGATTTTCACCGAAATTGTATGGTTTCAATCAAATTTAAATTTTCTTACATTAAAAGTCCATCTCATTTTCATGTACATAGGTATCTACTTAAATCACGAACAATATTGTTAACGATGTACTTTAAAAATGATAAACGACCAATCACAACATTGTTTTAATGGATCAAAGCAGACAAAGTTACATCCATTACCTTCCATTAATATTTTATTACAAAATATAAACTGTAATTAATCACAAAATCCAATTAACAAAGAAATTAGTTTCGCGTTCATTAAAAATTCAAACCTAAATCGCGTTTTGATCGTCGAACACAAATAAAATTACGTCAGTAAATCAATATTTACGGCTTAATAATTCAAATTTGATTAGCTTCAATATTGGTTAGTCGGAAATCTGTATCACAGACAGCGTACCGATTTCACGTCCATATTGTACATTTTCAGAGTAAATATAATTGGAATAGATGCTTTCGAAGAGCGTAAATCCAATTTTCAATATAGTATTGTGGTGGCGTCAAGCGTTGGCTATGAATCGCCGTAAATAAAGGAAAAATTCTATTACTATAACACCTGCTGGGAGATACGGGAACAACTTGCAACTTTTTTACTATTTCTGCCGAGATTGTGCGATGCTTTAGATAAATCGGTATTTACTGCTATTAGTAAATATATAAAGACTTTAAGAAGATTATTAGTATATATAAAGACTTAAAGTGTTTTCATTTTTAAACGAACGTGATAAGACGTGATAGACATATGTGTACATAATATACAATGTGCACTGTGTCTATAAACATTACAAAAAGATTAGTTTAAAAAAGATTTCAATAAACGAGCATTCAACAATTCTTAATCTATCTTTTTATCAAAATATCTAAACTAAATAACGGATATCAATAGTCACTTAACGTAAAAGGCGAATTAGGTATAATTCCGATAGCTCAAACGATTCCAAAAAGTAATTCAATATCGTAGAGCTTCTCAATATTCGGCTGACGATATTCGCAAAGGCATTACGCACATACGAATATGGGCTCAGGTGGGTGCAGAAATTGTCCTCCATTACCGACCCCCATTTCGGCTATTCGGTAGTAGTGATGGCGAAATGTAGGTACATAAGGTATGGAATCTTGCTTAATTAACTTTTCTTTGGATGTTGTATTCTTTGTAGAATAGAATAGAATTCATTTATTCGTGGTAAAAAAGAAATGCATAAAAAATGCAGATTAAAAATAACAGTTCACCACGAAAAGGCGTATGGACTCAGCATATGGATGTAGAGTGATTAGTACTGAAGATGTAACGGTGTATCAATAGAGTAAGATTGTTTTGGATTTACTCTCGATTTAATTTAAGGTTGCATATTCCTCATACCTTTTGGTTATCATATAAAATACAAAGTTACTATAAGTAGGTACCAAAAACTAACCAACCAAAAAAACGGTACCTACTAAAAAACTAACTACAGTTATATGGCATTGACAACATAGTCAAAAATGGTTATATTATGTGTTTGGTTATTAATTATTCTTGTACAAATGCATTAATTCAACATATTGCACATAATCTATCCCATATAGTATATAGAACGAATGTAATAATTCATCAAGTTTTATAGAGGAAACTAAATGAAAACAAAATCCGAAATGAAATTGCTAAATTTGATAATATTCATTCGTGTAATTTAAATTTACTGTACAGCTATTGAATTTTTTATAAATACCAATTAATATTGAAAATTCAAACAACCACTTTTTATAAATCCAAATTTTATACAATCAAAACGTAAAACAAATATCATCAATTTTAATAAAGCCGCAATGAGTTCATTAATGTTAAATTCTTAAATAATATTTCACATGATTTAATTGTATTAATTCTACTCTTCAACAGTAAATAGTATTTATTATTGTTAATTTATTGAAACTGATAAATTGTCAATGCAACACTTTTCAATTACAAGCTGTTTGTCGTCTGGCGACCTACCCATGTAGGCGAATCTTATTTTAAAAAGATACCAGAAATCTAGTTTCACGAAATTTCCCAAACTATGTCACGACTCAAGAACATAATGACGGTCCTTATCTTCTTAAGTTCATCGCTGAAAGGGAAGTACCTCGGGCTCGAAACGAGTTACGTTTCAAGGCGAGGCTGTATTTGCCAAAACTTAATGCTTTTGGGTTAACTTTTTATGTACACTGTATCCAATTTAGATTAAAATTTGTCGAGATTAAAGCAAAACATTTTCCCCGCTTTTTTAATTTTGAAGAATAACGGATACAAAATTGAATATAATCGAAAGCTACAAATATTTCGGGGCTTTAACAAAAGGATCTCATTATTATTAAAGCTGTTCCATAAACACACTGTTACATTCAACAGCAATGTAAAAATAACATAACCAATGTCCGCTCATTAGGAGATAACGAATATAATTCAATCCCACGCACAAAACTCTTTTCATTGAACGAGATAATTACATAATTACGCCAGCGAGCACTTTCAATAGATCTCGAATAAGCTTAACAAGTAAAGCGAAATAGAGCAAGTTCATACTAAGATAATTGCGGGGACCATCAAGGGGAATGAATGCTTCGTGACGAGCGCTGATGGCTGAAATGTACGTATATGTCGCCCTTTTGATGAGACCATGATTACACCTTACATATTCGTGCATATATGACGGTATGATAAAGATACACTGGATGCGATGCCTTTATCGCAGGTCGCGGTTCAAAATGAGTAAAGTGTCGGCTGTGCGTTCGTTAAAGGGCTTTGAAAGGAAGGAAAAAAATACTTCGCCTTATGTTTTTTTTTTGTGTAACTTAATCATGAGATAGTTAATTAATAGCAAATTTAATTTATTGTGTTTGAAACGTGAATTTGACATAGCATTATATGTAAATTGGTACCTAATCATAACGTTATGTTTAGCTTTAAAACGAAATATGCTTAACTGTTTTTAGCATTTTTTATAAGTAGATATATTTTCGACTTTATGAAATGCTTGAATCAATCTTTAAACATGCAATTATTAAAAAAAAGTGACGGCAATTTTTAGACCAGGTGCTAATCAAATTTAAAAATCACTTTCGTCCAAAAAACTAAAATTCGAATCTATCGCATTCACATAATCCTTCAGCATAATTATATAAATTCCAACTCCAAAGCAATATCCTAGAAAGAACCACTATTCAAATACCAGAAAGAATAATATTGAAATAATAATGCTTCCAGACAATAATACTCTCTGATATTTTCCATATACGCCGCGTTGACACGCCTTTGTATCGCGCGCATTCGAGCTATGGCTAAATAAAAGTGACTGCAATGCGAATATGAAACGCTACGTTCTGCTATTATTTGAGCACTTGCACTAATATTTACTTATAGTGTATGCGGAATACCACTGGGATTATAAAGACAATATATATTTGCTGTGCGCTCGGAAAGTAATGCGAAATAACACTGCTTAGCTAATTAACTCGTGTATGTTTGTAAAGTATGCTCGGGTAATCTTTCTAGATGGACAGAGCAAATGTAGGGTAAGAGAAAAGTACCTACATAGAGCTATATTTTTTAATAGTTAAAATGTGTTATGATTAATACTAATGTACCTTTGAATTGGATTTTTTAGCCTGAAGCATCTCTATTGACTTATAAACTATGTCGATTAGTGACATTAAGGTAATAGATAATAATAATCAAATACAATCTGTATTGGTATATGAATCGTCGGTTAATTAACGATTATACGTATCAGCAACTAAATATATCGTATGGGTTATGCTATTTCAAAGGATTATTGTCTCCCAAAAAGGCATTAGCGGCCATGTCGAATCAGGGAACCTAATAAAGCCAGACTAATCCAATCGGACTAAATTCAGAATACGTCGAAATGTAGGTAATTAATATTTAACATTAATATTAAAGTATTGCAAAAAAAACAATATTAAATATCATATTTATATGTTAGTATAGTTCAAGTTTCCCACTAAGAGAAAGCAGTAATTAATTTCTGATTTTGTCGTTTGAAAAATTAGTCGTTGAACCATAGCCGTATTATTACGCTCTACTAAGCAATTTTAATAATCAGTACGTTTATGGTATCAAAAATATATTTAAACCTAACACCAGCTATAAAACTTCACTGTGTTACATTTTATAGGAAAAGTGTAGAGTTTCATTATTTAGACCTACGTTACTCTAACTCTATACATGGTTTGTGAACAATTCCTAATAATATTCAGTGAAATGTATAATTAATAACATATCTATATTAATATTATAAGCTGAAGAGTTTGTATGTTTGTTTCTTTGTTTGAACGCGCGAATCTCGGTAACTACTGGTTCGATTTGAAAAATTATTTTGGTGTTAGATAGCCCATTTATCGAGGAAGGCTATATATTATAATCATGCTAAGACCAATATAGGCTATATATCATAACGCTAAGACCAACAGGAGCGGAGCCACGGGGGTGAAACCGCGCGTAGCAGCTAGTATTTAATACATGAACATCACATACGAACATTCAAATAATAATCTCTTTACTATTCGTTTCATGCTATTTCTCATCAGAATTCAAAGGGATACATCCCAAAAAGTTCTTCCAATACTTTTAAGTGCATACCGAAAACTGTTCGCACTATGGTATATTCCGTAAAACCAACACTAAAACACTTCGCCCGTATAAATCATTTTTAATCTCATTCTATGTTTTATAGCAGTATATTTTATACTCTTTTATCTTGCTGGCGTACAATATTTAGGGCTCTGTATATTAAGTTACGCATTATAAAGGTAACTTATGCTAATACACCACACGCAACTCATTTTAATATGAGCACAAAACCTTAGGTGGTATACACACAGATAACAAGATTTAATATTAGATTTAATACTGATAAAATGCATTTATATATTAATTTCAATGCATAGATTTATGTTTGGCTAAAGTCAATATAAATATTATCAGTCATAAAGTTGAATAAATAATAGCTATTCTTAATTAAAAATAATGAGACATTTTTTAGCCAATTATAGTTATTTTCTTTGTAGCTCTCAAGAAATCGAACGCGTGGGTCGGTTTTGATTATTGTTATGTTATGATCAAACATTCTTGTTACAGCGAGTGTCATTCAAAATGTGACCTTATAAAAATTCGAATAAATCGAGGAATAGAAATGTTATTGTGAGTAGGTAAGAATAGCGAATATTCTCATTTACTTTTTTCTTCTCTTTAGAACTAAAACCTTATATATATAGGCTTAATTTAGTCTCAGGCTGACGACACGCGAACTGTCAGAGCTGATGGTCGAGTTATTATATGAACACCTAGGAAATGTTTTTCAAAGACACGTAAATCAGCAAGCACGGTGGTCAGCGCTGATTGCTACTCGGTGGTACGCGTTGCGCGTCGGCCCGACGAGCGATGGTCGAGCGGACGCCGTCAGCATGTAGAAATATGTATGTAAGTTCAGCAGTTATCGGCGCGATATTCAAACGACTCGTGCTAACCCTCGGCGACAGCGCCGGTAAGCTAAGCGGAGAGCGGTCAGCGCCGATGGTCAGCGTGAGACTCAATTCCTCCTTAAAATTACTTCATACTATCTGAGATATTGCATCTATTTTGTTGTTAGATGTATAATTCGTGGCAATTTTACCGGACACATTTTTTAGATATAATATACCTAATACATGATATAGATAGATGTAATCGATAATGTGATGATAGATGATATAGATGTAATCTAAAACAAATTTCGCTGCATATTGTCTTAACCATTCATACAAATACAACGACTCCTCTGAAACATCATTATAATTTGGCGCACCAAAGAATTAACTTTTTCCCCCAGCAAAAGTAAACAATGCAATGTTAATTTTACTTTGTCTCGCTTCTGTTAGACCGTGTAATCTCCGCCTTAGTGTACACTCGTCTTATACCAAGGTGTTGTAACACAAAGTAAACAATGAAGCCTTTGATACAATATATGTTTTTAATTAAACAAAAACATTCAGCACTCAACTTTATAAACCCCAGTGAATAATGTTATGTAATGAAATACTTCAATTACATGTGAATGGGAAGCTTGATCCCAGGTTTATTTTAATATTACATTTTCATAATTATTTCAAAAATAAACAATTTGCTTTGCATGTTTTCTTTTTTTATTATATAAACATTTTATAGACCTCTCTATAAATAATATCGTTCCGATTCTTAAATATGTACAGATATTTATCAAAAGAAACAAGATTTTTTATGTATTGTAGCACCTTGTTATTATCGTTCCAGGAGACATAATGAAAATAAATAAGTAAGGGGAAATCACAAATACCTATATTTTGTATATTCTATACTCCCACCTCTTAATCCCTTCGGATATTATTCATTGTGAGGCTCAATTGTAAAAATATTCTTTTGTATTTATTTATACTGTCATTGAATATTAAAAGCAATGTTATAATATGCCGTGTTTATGCTCCATACAGTCCACAGGAAGAAAAAGTAGTCAGAATATTTAACAAGAGTTCCAAGTCTAAACTCGTGAGCGCGAGACGTTATGGCCTAGTATTTTCCCTTTTTTATGAATCTTTTTCATGTTAAAAAGTTTCCACAATAAACACGCCTGTCCCTTATTCATTCCCGTTTGTTATTCTCCTTTTGAAATATTATTTTGTATTAATCTTGTTAGCAAAGTTTGAAACTCAGTACAATAGTTGAAATTATAATGTTATTTACTTCGCGGTGTTATTCCGAAATAAAGGACGGGATGATTTAAATGTGAAACAACTTTTTCTTTCAATCCAATATGTAACATTAATGTATTAGTATAATGTTTTATTATATTTGTGAATAGGTACGATATGAATGCCTTAATAAAAGTATTTAACATGTCATGTTATTAACCCGGATTTATTCTATAGACTGTTTCATAAAGAATTAGGTGAAATAAAATAAAAAGCAAAGTATATTTACGACATTAAAAGCTAGAGTTTCAATAAGTTTGAATAATAGTCCGAATTCAATTATAAATTACAGACAACATGTTACGATAAATGATGTTGAATAAATGTAATTAATTTCGGACGTAGTAATTTCATCAATCTATAGTAAAATTGTAAAAATATGAGCTATTCATCAAAGCTAGCAATACATTGCAGTACAATTGTATATAAGTACATAAAGATCTTATGTACAAAATATATTATCAGCAGCATATCATCTACATATCTACCTTTTTCCAATACTGCTTAAATAAAATGTATTTTTCAAAGTTTCTTATTTAAAACAAACCACAGCGCGCAGTGAACCGAATAAGTAAAATTGAATTCTAGGAATTTCTAAGACTTTAAAGGAATAAATTTCATTTAAGTTTTCCTTTAAATACGAGTTGAGGTATTATGTTTCTGATTTTCACGAAGTTGTTAAATTATCCTTTCATTTCAATTCTATTAAATATAATATAAAAAACGGACAAAGATATAACTTGTAGTTTGTTTTATAGGTACGTACTCAAACTATTTTCTACTTTTTAATCTAAGCAATAAAGTTCAAATAAATGTCGGACGTTTTTTGCTTTTAAGAACCCTTCACGTCTTTTTCTCATCTCTTAAATATCTTGTGATAGGCATTCAATAGGAATTTTTCAATGAAAATATTATAAAACTACTCCTGAACCTTTTAGATAATAAATCGTTATGTTCATAAAAACTGTACTTGATATATTAAAAAAAAATTGGTTGTCTGTAAAGTCGGTTTACTGACGATAGTTGAACGTGACAACGTCCGATTGTGCTTTTTGTCGCTCGTTCCGCGCTCTCGCTCGCACTTCAAGCCTTACATGGAACGCCTCAGATGAGTCAGAGCGAGGTAACGCCGCATGAGTCGTGTTTTTTCGTGCGTGCAGCCGGCTTTACCGAATTATAAGACGTTGTCACGTCAAAAAGGTACCTTTTGTGAGTTGAAGTTTGATGAGAGAAACCTGAATATACACGTTTTATGATTTCCATGTTTAACAAAACCTTTTACCTTATAACAAGATTAATTAACAGCTAGCCACAACAATAACCATTATTTTATTTTTCATGCTTTGTTTTAATGTAGGACATGGAGAGGATTGATGACCATTCCCCAAATATTCCCTTGACTAATAAAATATATAATTACAAAAAGAAAATAAAGTGTAAATTACAGGACCATATTTAAATCACAGTTAGGTACATATTTGGTTTGTGTCAGTTACGCTATCTTCCTCAGTATGAGCTTCGACTAGTTCAAGTTAAAACTTGATTCCCATTCTAGACATAACAAATATTAGCAATACAGCATATATTTTGTATAAAGGTAGAACCTTATCACAGAATACGTCCCTTGTTATAACCGACAAGTACTGATATCCCCTTATTCATGTTTACTACATTTTCAAACCGTTAGGTGATAGTGGTTGTCAAGCGATAACAATAAATAGTTAAAAAACTGACATGTCACATGTTGGAACGTTCTCGTACAAAAATGGATACAAACGTTATTTGAATGTGCGTCAAGAGGAACTCCGATAACGGCTTTTAACTTGACCATAACATTTGTTAGCAGTACTCCGTGTGCTCTTTTGTTGCAAAATTGTAACAAAATTTGGGTATTTCTTTGCAAAATACATCTTCAGTAAGTGTAATGGTCTGAAAGTATGAATGATTAATCATGCAAAATGTGGTGTAATTATAAAAAATCATGTAAACTATCTTCTAAATTCAAACTGATAAAACTGCTGTTACATACGAATTTTCATTTATTAACTGAACCGAGGAAGAGAGAAAATCGAATACGTCAAATATAAAATAAAAATAAAAATATAATACTTAAATAAATAAGTAGTTTTAGTGTTGAATATATCAAATTATCAAACATCGAAAAGTTCACATTCCCTTAAGAGCAAAAGTTCACCCCACGTAACGCGCACATCCCCATCGATAGAAACTCGAATACTTCATAAAACTGGACATATTTTATCGAAGCATTGTTTTAGAAGTTGTAAAACGGATAAGTCCATCGAGTAAGTGCTAAACTTCGGTCTTTGTTCATGTCACGACTGCCCCTATGGCTTTTGTTTGGACATTATTGCAATGTACGAACGCTCGCCTGCAATGTTTAAACATATCCAGGAAATACTGTGTTATTATCGGGAAACGCTCTCGTTTTCCGTTTTATTTTCCCCGTTCGATAACTTTTTATGGTCATTATTATCGTCTAGTCGCTGGTTAAAACCGTACTGACAACGTTTGATGTCGGCGGAACGAGCTGCGACACTCGTAATGGGTTCCTTTTGATTTTTTTTAACTATACTCATTGCATTCGATATTGTATAAATATATCATTGAAACAACAAGGGAATATATGAAACTATTTTGATAACCTATGATCGTGGTATGTTGGATTTTTCAAAATTAATAAAATACGAAATAGTAATTAACTGGAATCCTAGCTGTAGTTGTCTTATTTAAATTAATTGTAATACCTACTTACTAACTATTAATTGTACTTAATAGATTTTCTTTTTCAGCCTGTGTTTCAAAATAATCATCCTTTTTGAAGGGTTTTTTCGAATAG
Source organism: Colias croceus (assembly GCF_905220415.1). Lineage (NCBI taxonomy): Eukaryota > Metazoa > Arthropoda > Insecta > Lepidoptera > Pieridae > Colias > Colias croceus. The sequence continues at coordinate 7,023,934 of NC_059546.1, forward strand.
TTTTTCGCGGAGGCTTATTTTGACGAAAAGCCATTTAGCCCTTACAAATATAACGAGGAGGTTGGAGAAACGAGCATTATTGGTGCTCATTCACGTAAACTGTAATCCGCAAGAACTTTTAGAAAATGTGTCAAAATTCCACAAAACCTGTTAATAACTATTAAAAAAAATGGTGTAATGATAATATAATATGAAAGTATTATCTATGTGAAAAGTTATTTCAATATAAACACTGAATTTGTCATGAAAATAATCAATTACTAGATTATTTTCAGTTATTGATTAACTTATAAAAGCAAAATGAAGGAATACAAACACTTGAATATATTGTATCCCTGTTCTGTGGAATTTTAAACATTAATAATTTCCTATAATACAAAGAATAATATTGATTTTGTATATTGTAATTATTGTTGAAGTTACATTATATTTCTGTAAAATTAAATTGTAACGAAGAAGCCCGATTTCATATACGGTCTACAACGTAGAAACACGTAGGTAATACAAGAAACAGAAATCCCAGTTAACATTTTGCCTCGAATTCCTGTATCAGATATACCGATACCATTGGGTCATATCGGTAAACATTTAAATATTCATGTTCGCAGCATTCAGATACTGGAAACTGAAATATTCCCTGAATATTCCTGTATCCATTAGGGAACAATAGGCTTAATCTACTCCATCTTAATTATTTACCTGTCCTAATTCATGAAACTTTGGGCGACAGATGGCGAATCCTCGTCATATTAAGAAGGATCATTACGCATTTACTAATTGCGAGCGAGATAAAATGTTCCTACAATGAAAACAAACAGTTTATAATTCATTTGCCACAATTATTACAAATTGATGTAAATTTTTCATCATAATACCTACTAATATTCAATGTTTGTCAAAAATATTACTTCGATTTAAAATATGAAATAATCATACCTATTGCAATTTCATAATGGAATTCGTAAGTACATTAAAGTGGAATTATTCAATATATATAGTATTAACTTGTTTTCCTACAATTCCTAATGGCCCAACAAGAGCCCTAATTATAAATAAAAAATATTTTAATTACATACACAACATCTAGGATCTCATTCGAACTATAAATAATTTATAAGCAACTATGCAAAATTTCCGATCAAACAATTGAAAAGAACTGTTTAAAGTTTAGTTCCAAGATTTCACAAAACAAAAATGTAGCAAGTTAAAAACAAGATGGACAAAATACGCTATCTTCATTTAATTCCTTGTGTCCAATCTGTAATTTCATTTTATTTTATATAACATTGCAGTCTTCGTACCACGAGTCCTCTTAAGATATTCAACTTAAATTTTCTTGGAAAAATTATCACTCTTATCTCTTATTTCACAAAGGTGGAGAAAAGTTTAGCAAACACCAAGTTTTATAGATAACTCTCAAGATATAAACTCTTATGCAAGTTGAATCTCGAAGTTTGAACACTTAAATCCTTTCTACTTTATCCTGAACTTGTTGTTCCGACGTGTTATAATATTTTCCTTTAGCATTTTGTTTACAGTATCTATCGAACGCATTTATTATGCATCATTATTGATTCATCGGAATTCAGTAATGCTATATCTATTAAATACACAGTAGTAGCTTTTCCAAGATTCAATGGTAAACTTTTCTTTCTTGCATTTATAACTTAAATGACTGACTGACTTATTAACATAGTATAATAATTATTATAAGGTATTGAAATATTGTTTGTGTCCAAAACTTTTACTGTAACATATCAACTGAATACCTTACTTTAAGAAAGTCTTCACTAATCACTTCGTCACTTCGACCGTCATTTCAATATGAATGATTATCCGTAATTCAATTACTATCAGGATGGTTAGGCATAAATACTATATTTATTTATTAGTTCTAATCAAAATACGAAGTAGAATAAACCATAGTTTATGCTTATTACATGAGGTTTCTTACGATTATTAGACTGTTTACATTCTAGGAATAATCCATTGAATGGTACAATACTGTCAATAGGCTGTTGGATCTTACTCTGACAACCATACAAGGATAAAGGAATTAATATTATCCCACAGAGAAATGACAACAACTATCACCAGTCAATCCGAAAGGTATTCCATACTTACAAATATAACCCGTATCCCCATAGATAAAAGGTCGATTTTCAATCGTTAACCATACCCATAGTTTTTTATTACGACAGTAATCGTCAAGAGATATTTCTTATAACATAGGATAAGAGAAATATATTAACATTTGGGGATAATAAATAATAATAACGAAATACGAGACAACGAGATAATCCATAATTTGGGAATTGGAGTTACTTGTTCGTTGATGTATGAAATGTATTTACTGAAAATAATACCAAAGATTGCGAATATTTTTACGTGACAAGACTGGAATGACTTTTCTTAGGATATTTGGATATTAATGCAGGTTTATTTATTTATGTCCTGAAATAGATTGTTATGATACTGGGAGAACGTATGTAGCTTTCATACATTTTAATTACATTTTTAATGCAACTGCATCTGTACATGCTCACAGAAAAAAAGCAATATCATCCACACAACGTAGCTCTAACAACATCCTTAATTGTGAAACATTGTTTGATATTTCCTACACTTATTTGAATATGTTAACTATGTATAAAGGGTTTTTAGTTATAATAATTATAAATGAGTATCTAAATTGTGTAGGTATATAATTTGTTAGATTCATTTCTTCTATAGTTTATTTGCAACTTCTAAAGTAACGAAATAGCTAATATTATAAAAAGCTGTAGAAGCTTAAAATAGCATCTTATATCATAGCCCTCAACTTACAACGCTGACGAGTCACGATCGTCAGCTATTCAGAAATAAACTTCGAACTTAACACATAAATATGTGGAGAATTCATATAATCTCAAATTCCATATCTAACTCGTAGATACGTACTCCATCAAGCTCCCTGAGCATTTAATAATACGCTTCAAAGGACACGAATGTTATATTTTCGAGAAATGCCGCCTGTAAGGACACATTCACATGATTCCAGGATTGTCACTCGATTTACTCTTACAATTCAGACTGTGTATCTCTCAAATTACCTTTTTTGGTATTAGTGTTAGTAGCATTAGTGTTAGTAGCATTAGTGTTAGTAGCAATATTGCGCTTTACGTTCTTGTGTTTTGGAATAATTATACTTGATTGGAAAAATATATACCTGTTGTTTATTAGGTACTCGTCTATAGATAAACTACTGCTGTAGTAAGAGGAAGTCTATAGGTATTTTGTCCTTTTAATAATATGTTGCTGCTTAGATATTCGAAACAAAGCTCGGATATTGTGCATAATAAAGTTGAGTAATATTACAGTGAAAAAAACGAAAAATAATAGAAAGAGCTTTTAAAACCATAAAAAACTACCATTTGAATCAAAAACTATTATGGATAGAATTACCCATATCGAGAAATTTTGACATACTGCATGTAGGTACACTCGACGAAAATCAAACAATTTTGTATGTTTGTCTATTTGATTGTGTAAATTGTCGCCGCGTAGTGAATCGAACGATATAGCTCCCGGTGGTTATTTGCTAGGGTCAAAATTGCCTAATATGTTGTGTAAAAAACGAATGAGTTTTTACGAGTCGGTCATTTATACAAACAAAACTATGTTGAATGAGAATTTGCAGATGATTTTAGTAAAAAAGAAGCTTACCTACACTAAGCATTAATTATAATTGATTTTATAAATTTTCTAAATATTTATCAGTTTTTCCGTCTATTACTCACCTTTTTTATTTAAGCTGATAAAAAAGGTTCACACATCTGATAGAACATAGACTACTAAGCAACTTAAAAATAATTCCTGCAATTCCTGTAATTCCTGCAAAATTATTATTATAAAAGGACGCCCATCTAACGATATCTCGCATTCCCCATTAATTCTATTGTGGTTCTCCATAGCACGAGTTACTAAGCAACAAGTTTATTTGTACCGCTATAATGGTATCGATATCCATCAATCCATCGTCATTAATTATCAATAAATATCTATTTCGCTATCAATATTTATAGGTCAGAAATAATTTGACTCTCACCTTACAATTCTCGCGACCTTTATTTGGCTCCCTTTATGGGTAAATAGCTAATTGCTATTAGAACTTTTGTCAGGGGTGGTTGATCAAATCATTTAATATCTTCATAATAAAGTAATGCCTAGTTTTATACATATTATATAAAAGGTCAACTTAAGATTATATTAATAAGGCGGTCGAAGGCGCAAAAAAGTAAGTGAACATAAAAAGCACTCCATCAACTATACTCAAAACGTTTATTAAACCGCGCAACACCATCCATCAAGTCTTTTAATAACAATTTTAGAACTCATAGAGAAGCCCACTTCCTTAATTAAGAGCGAACAACACCTCTCATACCTGGCTCACGCATCCGGCACGTTAACAAAGAAACAAAACCGGATAGAACCGGATGTAACCGGATGAAGCCCTGATAAGAAAACCGGATCTGGTGCTCTAACGAACTAGTTATAGCCGGTTAAGCTGAGTACTCATTAGTGAGTGTGTGCTGAAAGTTCAGCGTGCGGTGATTGCAGTGTAGACTGTGCTTAATGGACGCTATTTGGTTTGATGTAAATGCGTCTTTATTGCTTTACGATACACGAATATCAAATAGGATATAAACTGTCTATATCTATGTAAGTAACTAATGTGTTTATTATAATGCTTCATACTTTGATATCCCTAATTCCCTAACTAAAATTATTATGTTGAGACATCACAAAAGTATTCAAATAGTGGAGTTACAGAGGCATGTGGTTAGAAGTTACGCAGAAGTATGTAATATTCACAAAGGTTGAACAACCGCAGACGACCGCGGTCCTCACTGCCCTCCACGTGTCGCGGTGTTGACGAACTAAATAATTTCTATAAATTATACAAATAGGACTAAATATAAGTATTATAAACAGTTTCCGAGGTTCTTTTAAAGTGTTTAAGTATATAAATTAATGGTCTGCCATATCGCAATAAAGAGTATTTAAAGCTTTTTTTTATGGGTATGGATTTAATAAGATATTGTTTACATTATATTTTTACTTATTTGATTCCGCCAATGTTATTTTATTTGCGTATTTGATTTTATTGTTTTTGTAATGAAATTTTTTTTTTATAATTACATTGTTTTATATTTACTGCTGTCAACAATAAAGCTTTAAATGGATCAGATAGCCTAAAAGTTAGTTTTAACATAATATACAAACAGTTAATAAAATATTGATATTAAAATAACATTACAAGTCCAGATGGAGCAAAGGTACACAACTAGTCTATAAAAATATAGAATAACGATGTCTTAATATTATGTCCGTAGGTATGAGGAAAATTGATAAGATGAGAATATGAAAACGTGAGCTTGTATTTTTCGGTATTTTCTGAGATATTATAATATCATATTGACCAAAACTTCTTTCATATAAAGCTGCCCAATTTCCTTAATTACTTTCGTTATTCTGAAACTAATATGGAGGTTGTTTTTTTAATATAATTAGCAAAATTATTAATCGATATAATTGCCATTGTAGACAAAGAACTAGAACAGTATTATGTTAGAATTGTCCATTTAATTAAGTTCTCTTATAATAATAAAAAAAAATAAAAAAAACATTAATTTGGTAGGTACATAAAGCCAAATATTCATTATAAAGATACAAACCAAACATCGAAAGGGTTGCTACAAACGCACGATCCGCGCTATTTCAAACATGAATAATTTAAATCAAATTAGATGTATTGGATTGAAAATAATCAAGACACGGGTCGGACCACGCCTAAATAGTACGAGTAATAGGCGTAAATATTTATAATTTTTAACAGCCGGCAACCCTTATTTGCGGCCGGATTTAATTAGGCAACCATATATGATAATAAATAGAAAAAAATTAGCTTTAATTTGATATATGATTCATAAATGTACGTTATGAACGTAAAAATGAATCGAAATCATACCTGTTTGCACCAGGCTGCCAAGATGTTGCGGCCAGGTGAAAAGCGGCAACCGTGATTTTTTTGAATCTTTATATCATTTGCCGTGATGTAGACTACATTTTATTCAAAAAACAAGTGAACGAATTTTTTTCCCAAAAATCGATTAGAAAAATTTTAATTAAACATGCTTGCGGCCAAATTTTGACTGGCAACCTAGTCGATATATATTCTCCTAATTATAAATATACATAAAAATTCGGTTTTCAGCAAAAAACCGATGAGCGCACTAATCCTGCAGCCGGATCTTAGACTAAAAGGAAATTACACATGAATGGCAAACCGAAATGAGGCCGAAATGTCTCTGATTAAATCTGTGCCCACCAGCGTTTCTATACCGTTGAACCGCTTAATTGAGCGGAAATAAAAAGTGCTGTTTTCTGATTCACTGCACTCTGATTGGACGGGGGTAAGATGCAATTATTGCAGATTCACTGTAAACTCCGTATGTCTTTTGTTCGATATAATTGAAAGAGCTGCTCACGTTTTGAATGTCTCGCGTTTTAATACTTTAACAGAACACCAATTGTGATAAGATGATAATATTATATACCTAAACAATAAACTGTAGAATTCAAAATTCTTCTTAAAATTGCTATTAATCAAAATTCATTCACGAATTATTCTATAATCCTTAAGCATTGACTCCCTGTATCTGAGAGCATTTAATGCTCTAAGCCCTGTAATAATAATAGATACATTAATGATTATGTCCCCAACTAAATAATTAATTATTGTAGAAACATAACAAGAATTTGACTTCTATATTCTGCTGTAAACAAACTGCCCTTATTTGCCGCACATTTGCAAGTCCTTGTCGCAATTACCTTTAATTAATTCGCAATGCAAAGCTCACGAAAGAATGCTAAATGTGCATAGCTGTTGGCCCAGTGTCAGCGCTTAAATGAGGATAATTCCCACTGCAATAATACGTTGTAATTCCAGCTTGTTTATTTGGAAATCATGGTTGTCGCATCATTCAACGTCAACCCTGACAACAGGGACGTATTTTATGCATTACACGGTTTTGATTCCATATTTGTTTTATGAATCACGAATTATTTATTACTAGCGTAGTAGCGTAGTATGAGAGAAAGCCTTTGCTTATCTTGACGATAATCTATCTCTGTACCAAATTTCATATAGATCCGGGATAGTATCAAACTTCCTTTTGACTATTCATCAATCTTCTTAAACTTTCTCGTTTATATTAGAAGAATAGAAAATCTAAGTACCTATGTTATATTATGTACTTTTTATTACGCGATTAACACCTATGTATTCTTAAAGCGAACACGTAATAAAATAAAATAAAACGACATCCTGTAAATTGTCAGCAGAATTCATAAGAATATAACTGTTTTTGTTTCCTTGTAACTTAATTGGGTATCCCGGGGTTCGTGATCTTTAGCCAGGCGTAATAAATTTAATTTTATCGCCCGATCTTCGCTAAACCATCTACGTGACATTTTTTATCTGTCCTGCGATATAATATTTTTATAAAGTAATAAAATATTTAGAAATACATCAAGAAAGTTTATTCTACACCTTATTGTAGCCATTCAATAATATAAGGTATTGATAACATTAATTAACGCTTACCTTTCACTAATAAGTCAAAATTCTATACGTTAAGGTCATATTATATAAGTAGGTACTTCGGCAAAATGTAATTGAAATATTGTACCATCGGCCACATGCTACTCGGACAAAAGAAGGTCCCTATTGTGAGAGAATATTTCGATATGATGTCGCCGTCAACAAAATTATCCCAAACGTATTGTTACCGAACAAAATACACCCGATGTCCGATAAAGAGTCGTACTTAACAAGGAGCCGAGTAACTAAAAGCTTTCCCGAGATTGTATTGAACTATTGACAAACCACTCGACGGGAGCGAAGGCAACCGTTTATTCGCGGTAACTTCAGGTAAAATGTAAGACACAAAGAACATGCTTTCTTAACATTTTTGTAGCAAAATTTCCTTATACGATTCCTATTTCCCGGTATCTCTTAAATTTTTGCTAACATGACGTTTCCTGGGTTACCTTTTGGATGTTTTAAATGTAGGTAGGTACGAAACGTTTGCGTACGTTTTATTTTCAATTTCTCTGTGAATAGCAAATGCTTAGTTTACTTTACTAAAAGGAATATGTTGTTCATAATTCAGGAACCTATAAAGTTGTATGCAAATATGTAATTTTGCCCTGGATTTTACGATGCATATATTTTATGCATCTTACATTTCACAATCATTTTAGTGAAATCTAATAAATAATTTAGGAGATTATAATAATTTGTAGGTACAAATTATTATAATCTTAACTGTGAAGGCAGATTCTGATTTACAGGTTTAAATCAGAATCTGCCTTTTCAAGTTATCTCATATACAAAATTAACATATTCAAATAAAATAATAATTTTATAGAATTTCATATATGTTGCAGCTTTAATTCAATATTTAACTTTTTTTTAATAGTCGTTGCAGAACTTGATTGAGTGAACTGAGTGAAATTTCAAGAACATAATATTATTATGATCATTATTCATTGTACAATACTAACTAATAACTTTGTAATTAGCCACAATTAGCCCATAACATTACGTAATGGCATAATGAGCATTCCATAAGATTGTCAACGGCAACATGTGCTTTGGTACGGACGATGAAATGTTTAGTATTTACGGTCGGAACGTGAGAATTTTAAACATAGCAACATCGTGGCTTGTGGCCTCGCTTTTAAATTTTGTAAACGTCGCCGCGGCTACGATTCATGAAAATGAATAATTATTTCAGCAGTTTTATACCGCTTTGCAGGCTTACCGTCTGTAACGAATGAGTCCATTTTAATACATCAAAGCCGAAATACTTTACATGGAATTTTGTAAGCATTCATTCGTAATCTGCGTTTGTTTCGCGTTTGTATTAATGACCATAATTTTATTTTTGTTTTAAATACTTATTGCGATAGGAATACGAGCTGGAGTGTAAATAAATTGTTATTGCCGTGAAAACTTTTATATGCGACATTCGATGTATAATTATAATCAAATTGAGTTATAACATAAACCTACTACTTTATAATTTATATTAACACCTTATAAGTGGCTTATTACAGATAATTTATATACATACCCTATCGTATCTACACAATATTTACTTGCGCATAGATTTTTCAAGATCACTATAATTACGTTGAAAAGTCGTAATCGTAAGTAGCTCATAAAACTATAGAAATCGTAGCTAAGGAAATAACATATTGAAACAGACTTATACATGCCTTTACTAATATAAGTTTTGACCTTACTATTATTACTTTATTTTGTTCAATCTTAACAAAAATACACGTTAAAATACACGTGAACAGAAGAAGATATATTATTATAAATTACGTGGGGAGTGCCAAAAAAGCTTAAGTTACAATTGTCGATCACGGTTTCCTAAGTTCCTTTTCCGCCATCTTGAACACTATTTTCCCATCTTAATCCTTACAAAGTTCGGTTGGTTCGGATAATTTACCAAAAATACCTATATCTCAACTAATAACCATGCCTCAAATTTTATGAAGTTCAGTTTGCACAAATGATTTACCAAAAATAGTAATACTGTTAAATTATTGTTATTTTAAATATACGTTTAATAACGTTTTAAATAAACGCACGCTCAATGTAAAAGATTCCTATAACTTGTACCTAACATCTTTGTAACTACATTCCCTACATAAATATAATTTGAATTTGGATCAAAATTGTTTACTCTGATATTCAACTGCATGTTCTAATGTAGAATTAGCCATGCGTCAATGGTCCTAATGCATTATTCGCCCGAACGCGGACAAACTCACAAATTGATTACATGCAAATCCAAATGGAACTAAAATAAATGAGCTTTGTAATTCCAACATGTTAAAAATAACAATCAGTGGTAGATTTAATGTGACCTTATTAATAAAGATTTACTTCTATGTAAAAAGCTAATAAAAATTGGTCCTTAAATCCACAGCATATTACATTATATCACTACATAGTTTAAAACAAACTCGCTTTGTCTGTCCCTATGTCCCTTTGAGTCCTTAACTCTTTAAAACTACGCAACGGATTTGGATGCGGTTTTTTTTAATAGATAGAGTGATTCAAGAGTTTTAGTATATAATTTATTAGGTTTTAGACAAAGCGGGCGAAGCCGCGGGCGGTTTTTTTTAATAATTTACAATTTATATTTTGAGATAAAAAGCCTTATTGACAAATAGCCTTTGTCTAGTAAATATTCATTCAGAGAGGCTTCACGGACAGATTTATTTTGTCATTTAAAATATGAGAATGGATGTTAGAAGGATAAAAAATACTGGTGAGCGATTATTTAAACTCAAAGCCTCTGGTATAAATAAGCTTTTATAAAATGAAAATTTATGAATTACTCTCCTATATATTTAATAATAAATCATTCTTACGAAATACATCTATACTAATATTATAAAGCTGAAGAGTTTGTTTGTTTGAACGCACTAATCTCGGGAACTACTGGTCCGATTTGAAAAATTATTTCGGTGTTAGATAGCCCATTTATCGAGGAAGGTTAAAGGCTATATTTCATCACGCTACGGGTAACAGGAAGGGAGCCACGGGGGTGAAACCGCGCGGAGCAGCTAGTAATATATAATTTCAATGAGAGAATGTAAATTAATCAAATACAAGCGTACATATTCACATTTAGTTCCAACAGTTTTGAGTTTCTATTTTAACTATTATTACTATCAAAGACACATAATTAAACTTGTACCTAAATAACAAATTTAATTTGTTACTGAAGTGAAGTATGTTACCGTACGTATTATATTATTACAAGGACAGTTAACTATATGAATAATATGTTCAATCGATAATTGAGTTATCTTTATTAATACAGTAAGGTCTTACATTTTTTTAATTCCTGAACAGATTTAAAATTCATTCACCAGTAGAAAGCTACATTATTCCCATAATATAATATCTTAAGAATAAAACGCAATACGCTACGCTTCTTTTGCCAACTGTTTTCTTCATCCCAGGTCAACTCGACCCAAGTCTCTAACATTTGAAATTAGCCGAATAAGCCGTGACCAAACCTGACTAAATCGTTACGTGGCCCATGTTCTATTCTAGTTAACATCACCAACATCGTGTGTCATTAAAAATGTAGTTAGAGCTGAGTTGAAAACACTAATGGCTTTTCTTTGTTACGGTATCGTTTCGTGAGCATTATGGAGTCGTTACCTTGATGTTTCAAAGCTATCAACTATCGTTTAGCTTGTATGAATTTTTCTAGAGGTTGAGTTACGGTAAAGCAGCGCATGTTGTTGATTGTGTTGGAAAAGCGAAACTGAATAGCAATTCTGCTTTGCTGTACCTTGTATGACAATTTCGTTCGATTTGAAGTGAAGGTTTGCTATTTCCTGTTTTCTTTGTAACCGTGAATTTGTATCAAACATTGTAATAGTATAAAGTATTGTATAATTAAGTACTATATCGTCTGTGGTAAAGTTATTAAACGAAAATTAATACATCTTTTAAGTCTTACTACACACAAAAGTACCTACATAAGAAAATCATAGGTAATTTTCTTCACACAATTTTATTCTTGTCGTGGGAATCAGACCAGTGAATCAATAATCAATATCACTAACAAAGTCTTCAACCCAGCTGTCAATTTCAAAAAAGTAAACAGCAAAATGTTATAAAACATGAAAATAGCACAAATATGAAAATATTAAACAGAAGTCATATCACAAACCATTTTCCATTTACTTCGCTCTTCAAAGGTTGTATTTAAATGCAATACATTATTCTTATTTAGTGTACGTCTAAGCGGTGCATACTTTGATAGTCAAAGCATTTTAAACATCCATCTACAATGTTGTCCCAAGACATCACGTGCTAGTACGTGTCTCAGCGGTGGAAGACCTTCAAGTGATGTATAATATAGATAAATGCATTGCGATACTAGAGAAAAATTACAATGTATACGAGACCCTGAGTAGGGGTGGACACTAAATTGAATTAGAAATATATTTTTGTAATTTCTACCAATTATCTCTGAAGACTGTTATTTTCTTCTAGATTGTGAGCCTCCCCCTACAATGCCTCATCGTTTTCAAATAGGTAATATTATAGGAATCTTACGATTACACATAATGTGAAGTAAAATATAAGACATTTTTATTTTAATTTAAAACACAATTTAGTGTGATTATTTTTCTTAATTTTAAGGAAGCCTAGACTGCTAGCTTAGACCAAATTAATAAACAAAATAAATAGACTGCCAGTAATTTATTGCGGTCAAGGTTCTTCTACATAATATGTAACATATGAAACTCGGGGAGCACTTCATTTTCATACTTTACTAGAAACGCGGCACAAAGTTCTTGTTATATTTGAAATGATGAACAAAGAAATAGTTGTGAAGAGTCAGGGCTGTGTGAATTGTTGTGTCACTTCGTAGAAATATGACGTGATTCGTAAGCTTACGTAAGAAGACTGTACGAATGAAATATATGATCTAAATTCATGATAGAAATGGTAAGCAGCTTACTATTGAAATAACTATATAATAATAATTGATATAAAGGGTGATTGCTTTTTAAATGATATGCATGAAATGGTGGACATAAAAAAGAACGTAAAAAAAACTTTAATGAGTTCAGACGCAGAATCAATTATGTGCCCAGTACTTACTTTTTAATTTACATTGTAAGGGTTCAACGATCATAATGACTCAAGGTTCGGTCTGTAATTTATTCAATGTCGTTTATTATAAAGGATGGCCCATAAAATACTGTGAAGTGGTGATAGAATAATTTGTTAACTACATAAAATCGTATATATCATACATGGAGGTTATTCAGGTAGCTCAATAGGTGATCTACCTCTGTAAACAGTATTTCCCGGGACATCCTGTACATATTTAAATCACATCGAAACAAATTGATTGTAAACTTGATGTTCCATTGAAACAATGAAATAACAATTACACACATACAACCATTCTATATAAAGTTAAATGAAAACCAATCACATTCATGAAATCACGAAATAATTCCTCGCGAAACAAAAGTACTTTCCAAAATGACACTTACACATATCGATATATTTTTCTAGGTATATTGTTTAAGGGATCCGTTGTTCTCTGGTAATGCGGGTTTGATATCTAATGTTTTGTTCATTTGTATTACTTGTGATAACAGTTTTCATTATAATATACAATAAAATCATTAGAAGCATAATATCATATACTTCTAGAAAATAAACGCACTTATGTGTAGTGTAACACAAAGTTATGAACGAAATACTATATATTTAAGAGTTATTTTTAAACACTTCATCTCAATATTATTTTACAGTTATTGAAAGTCCAATAAAAACATTGTTATAGTATTACTTTCTTTAGTAAACAAAAAATTTTAAAATATTCGAAACAACACATGTAACACATAAAAGGGATGTTTTCAAAACATCACTACAGAAATAATAAATTTACCTTGAGCTTTTGTTAAATATTTATGTTAAGACTCGCGTCCATAAATTTTTAAATAATGTTTAAAAACCTTAGTTGCGCTATTTCTATGCAGCAGTTTTCGTGTTAATGGGTTTGTAATACCCAGGCTCTGATATTATCACATTAAACTTTATGCACGCGATCGTCTTTGCTGCAATTTGTGATTAAGTGACATTATTATTACGTAACATTCGATAAACGCTCTAAACATTTACGTGATACAACCTACTGTATAATGTTCCAGTATAATTGGACATGACTTTTATGTCATACGTTTTTCTTTATTGGTAAATGAATAGTAGTTAAGTAAAGATTACTAAAGTGATATTTGTTTACACGCAACGCAAGTATTCAAGTAAAAAAAAAACATTATCCCGATAACTATAAACAGGGATTGTTCCCTGATTGTCAATGCAAAATATAAAATAAATATGATTTGTAAAACTACAAACGTAATTTTATCAAAATAAGACTACTTTATAGATAGACACAAAATAAGACTACTACTCGTATATAGATAGACTCGCACAACGACCTTGAACCAAATCTTTGAAGTAACGTACACCGTATTAACAACATTTTATCGAACGTCGCCCTAATTATCCAGATCCGCCATAACTGTTATGCTAGCGTTGCATAAAAACGAACATTAATGTAATAACTGCTCGTAAAAATCTCATTAAGGTCAGATTTTCTCGTCTCCGTATATTGGTTCTCACTCAAATCACGTTCTCATCACAAACAACTGGAATAAATGGTTGGAGATAGGCGATTTTATTACTAACGGAAGTCATCCCTCCTTATTCTGGCATCGAATAGTAATTTTTCCACGAAAAGGTCGTAGCTATCCTCAAAGACGGTAATTTGAATTGCTAATGGCCGATAACTATCGCAATTTCAGTTCGGTATTTCAAAGTAAATTTATATTTTAACTTTTTTAATTTAAGACTTGATATAAATTATATCCATAGTTTAGATTTGAACGTTATTTGAATTGGACGTAATAACACGTTTTCATTTTTAATTATGTGTTTTGCTATAGTGGTTTGAATTGTGTTTTGCATAATTTATAAATTTTTTCCCTTTTTTAAATTCACTATTGTTAAAGTTTCTTTCATTAAATAAAAAAATGGAATAAACATATTTAAAATCAAATTTTACTCAATACTTACCGCAAGACTCATTGTGATGTGAATTTTGCTATAAGATACCAAATACTTGTGACAAAATTAGTGATTTTGATGCCTAAATATGAACTGAACCTACAGGGTCAGGGTCTATAACATAGCTTTAGACTCTAGTTACCTGAAACACGACTATTCGATAATATTATATTACAATCACGGCGTTGATATTCTGTGAGGGTGCGGTAATGCCTCCGGTGCCTTACCTACTTCCTACCATAACAAGACTCGACTCTCGTATTAAAATTCTGACTTTCTTAAAATATTATTTGAAGCTCATCTTTAGATATTTCGTTTATTTTTTTATCAATGATCTTTTTAATATTTTGTTTCATAAACTTGTAATTTTTATTGTGAAATAAATTAACACACAAATGAAATACAATCATGAAACTCAATTTAATCAACCTACTTATAATAATTTGAAGGACACACAATTAATATATTCATGATATCGATGTCGTTTCAGCCTGCTGTACAAAGACTCAAGGATTTCCCGGGCGACTCATCTCCGGCTTGCTACCGGACCCCTGTATGACAAGATCGTCTATCCACCTTGTATAAATAAATTAATAGGTACAATTATTATAAGTAATTTCAATGAGTAAACATCGTATAGTGAAATGTGATTAGTATAACTACTTAAGATTTAAGAAAGACGATTTATAGAAATTCTTTCAATTAATTAAATCTGAGGTCAGACTAATATACAATAGTCTGAAAACATTTGTAATGTTAAAGTATACAGATAAAAGTTATCCGTATTCTTGGAAAAACACAACACTTTAAAATTAAAAACAATTAGTACTATGTTATTTCTTTGCCTTGCTCCTTTGCATAACGTTCCACAGCAAAATTACAGCATTAGCTACCCACAAAAGGAAATAACACAAAAAGCATAACTAAACGTTATTACAGCGTATAATTAGGTACGGCACTTACTGCAAGAGGCACTTTATTGCACAGCGTATTACCAATACACGAGCATAATGAGGACTATTTTCCAAATGACATAAAACAGAGGCATGGACGTTTAACGCTAAATTGACCTAACAGGCTTTCAAGAACAGACGGACGGATGCAGGACGTCCGCCTTTACAGGCCTTTCGAGCTGTTTTTAACGTCTTTACTATACGTTATGTTCACTCAACGGTAATATTTCCGTAGAGCGTTCATTATATAAGTACATATTATATAAGTGTGGGAGTCTTCATGTACTATTTACTTAGTTCCCAACTCGTATAGTGATCGAAGCACAATAGTTTCAACATATTATATGCATTGTAACATTACAATGCATATTATAATATGTTGAATTTATATTTCATCACGATACGTGGAGTGCAGGAGAGATTCGATCGATAAAGAAGGTCAATCTTAATTAGAAATCGTATCAATCACTTGTAATATTTATTTTCAATGCTATTTTTATTATAAATACATGCTTCTCATTGTCGTGTCCAAAAAAAACATTTGACTTTGGGTCAAGTATGCTCTTGAAACGTGTTTCAATTGCTTTTTCCTTTTAATAGTAATAGAAAAGACTGAAGTACGGTACAAAAGGGTGACATTATCGTTATTTTCAGTATGTTATCTTCCCTTGTGCCGTAATCAGGGTAAGTATATGAAAACCATGTTCATACTTATTATAACATAACCTGTTTTCTTCCATTCCGATACACTTTTACAAACTCTAATTCCATTTGAAGCTTTTTACTATTTCGTATTTTCATGTTTATTTATGACATACCTAATTTGATCAAGATTTTAGTGTTGGAAAAAAACAGACATTTTAAACGAAATGAATAAAATTTTACATCTGTATGACTGCGAAATGTATTTCATTCTTAATAATTATTTCGCCAGGGAATATATATTCTGCGTTTAATCTTAGTAATACGGCTTTTAATATTAGACATGTAATTTATAAAACATAGAAGTAAATATAGGTAATAGGAGCTATTAGAACAAAATTCATATCGCATAATTCCCCAGCCATAGTCAAATATTCTACAAAAGGAATACAAAGAGAACTATTACTGACGAAAGTTCCGCCCCGCATATGTACTTAGCACTTAGTGGCGTATTAAAGGTAAATTGATGCCATTATGAAAATGTAGGCGAGTCAACTAATGGTAATTGCACAAACTCATAATTGGACCTTCAGGCTATAACATTTCAAAGTGGTTTAGGTACCCTGCGAAATTGTTCCGGGGTAATTGTTGACGATTAGCGACTGTATCCGATGATCCTAAGTAATGTTCATTAAAGTATAATGTTGGTTTGTTAAAATTAAATTCGGTACGCTTTACCGGGTGTCCGCGGATGCTGACGTCATGTGACCGCGCTGCGTGTCTCGCTACATTGTACATTTATAAATAGAAAACAATTGCTGTAAAATAAAATTGTTTTCTTGTTGTTTGAGTAAAGCTTGTTATAAAGTGCTGATTTAAATATTGTGACATTATGAAGGAAATTAAATGTGAATGTTTGTTTGATATAATTATTTTATCATTATAACTTTTGAATGTGTTTGTGTACAATATGTTTATTTCAATAATTCAGTATTGTAGAAACAATGTTTGGGTGTTACTAAATTGGTACCTACATTATGTTTGTACTAAAGCATAATAGGATCGATACAAATTTATTCGTATTTTCGCGAACTCCACGCTTAACAAATTAGTATTCTGTTTGCTGGAGAGGTTAATTGGATTGTTAGTCAAATTGACAAACATTGCTGTGGCCGCCATTAGTCGTTTAATCTTACAATTTCGCTTTTACAATTCAGAACTTTGTTTATGTCTATCATTATTAAATACTTATAAATTATTTTTTCTTGAGCATAAAAATCGTATACTCGTAGAACATGCTACGGCTCGTAGCCGTTTACAATTAGAGCGCTACGAGTACCTACGTAGCATTATACTCTCACTTTTACAGTCTACGGAATACATAAGAGGGTAATTGCATGATACTGTGTAAAAATATGTTAATAATTAATATATTAGGTATATTCAAAGCGACATTGCATATTATATCCAATATTTATAATATTATTAAATTCCAATACCACGAACAAACTTTTTATTGTAAGAAAATCTAATCTAGATGGCATAGACCTATCCTTTTGTTAAATCATGATGATTGCGGATAATAATACCACCTCTAAGCTTGCCAAATTTTCTTAGAATTCTTACAATAAACATACAAATCTACGAGAACATAATTTCAATTTTGCGTTGATCTCACATATCCAAATCCAACTCCCGTCAAAGTTTCATCAAGCACGTCGTTTTTGCCTTGGATTGGATAAAGGATTAGACACCAAATAAATTTGTGAAACTACGACTTTGAAAATACATTTACATACATTTTAAAATTTGTTTTCCTTATTATTGCCATAATATTTATCTTACATAATTTATAATGACGCAAATATGAACAAAGAAAAACCACATGTTCACCGAAATAATCCTTGTGTTTTGCAACAATAAATTTTGACAATGTCACATAAATTGTACACATACGAACGAGCCAAGCACATTTGGTGATATCGAGGTTCACGCTCCATAAAGCAAACACATCATACACACGAATATCGTAATACTAAACAAATAATAAACAAAACTCTTCGCTACGTGCTCGAATACGAAACACACCAACATTTGAACACGACACTCCGTTTACTTTTCAAATGTAAGTTCCACTCCATCTTAAGCTGCGATGCTAATAAGCTGGGGAAACAAAAATCGATTCTTCAGACCCAAACAGCCTTTCAAAGATAATATTTGTTCTGGGAATTGTGTTTATGTTACCGCTAAACGTTACTCGTACCAAATTAATTTCGACATAGTTCCACAAACAACGTAGGTACTTGTAACTTTCATTAGGAGATATTTGTTTCTGTAATTACATGCTTGTTTACCTAAAAATAACAGTCGAAAAGTATTATACAATTATAATGGGTTTGGATAAACAAAGTCTAACTACAAAAATGTTTTTGGGACATTGTTACAAATAACATGTTAGTTAAACTTTTTGTGTTTTATTTTTATAAACAGTCCTTAAGGGGAGTCCTTTCAGCGAAGCGGAGTAAAATTGGTTTGCAAGATCAAATTTTTCATGTATTTGCAATTATATGACGCTTCTAGAAAAAATAATCAATACACTTCAAGATATTTCCTAAAAAGTGTGCTAATTTGTTACACAACCACGTGTATTTTGGTCGATCATATAAAATCATAAAAATAGGCTAAAATAAAGATCGAAAACGAATTATTTATTAATGAAATTTCTGATTTTGGAAATAATTTTTATATAAGGATATGTATTTTGATGTACTGCAGAAAACGTGCTAAATTTTGGTTTTCTACTGAAGCCCTGTAATTATTAAATACATATTATATCTCAGAACTTAACGTTGCCCAGCGTTTTCTTTACAAACCGCGCTGCCCGCTACCCCGCCAGTCCTGATCAGGCGCTTGCTAACGTAGGACCTGTGTCAAATTATCTCCGCTCGATTTTACGTTTTGAGTAACGATAAATTATTGAAAATGGGTAACAAAACAAACAAAATTCGGAAGAAAGCAGTGTCAGTATCAAAAAAAAGAGTAAACTATAAGAAACGGTATGTAAATGGAGTAATATGATAAAAACGTAGTTACTTGATGACACAGAATAAAAATATCAGTTGGTCATAAAGTTTCACCTCGTATGCTTTTATTTCAAAACGATAAAAGCTGCGTTACTGTGAAATAAGAGTTTAGTTTATAATAATTTGTTTTATATATATAATACTAGTGGTCCGCCCCGGCTTCGCCCGTGGTACATATTTCGCAATAAAAGGTAGCCTATGCCCTTTTTCGGGTATCAAAATATCTCTATACCAAATTTCATGCAAATTGGTTCAGTAGTTTAGGCGTGATTGAGTAACAGACAGACAGACAGAGTTACGTTCGCATTTATAATATTAGTATGGATTATTATTACGTAATTGGTGTATTATTTGCATAATTTTGGGGTATTATTATTAATTACAGTTGTTTATTTTAAGGAAAAAAACAATAATGATTATTAGTTAAAAAATAATTGATAATAGTCAAATAATAATGATTATTGACTTATAATAATTATTAATCACTACAGTAAAAGTTCCTATATGTTCCTATTATATGTTCCATAAAATATATATATATATATATATATATATATTTTTTTTTTTTTTTTTTTTTTTTTTATGTCAGAGCAAGCAAAGGAGCAGGTGGGCCACCTGATGTTAAGTGGTCACCACCGCCCATAAACACTTGTAACACAAGGAGTGTTACAGGTGCTTTGCCGGCCTTTAATGGACAAATACGCTCTTTTCTTGAAGGCCCCAATGTCGTAGTTGTTCGGGAACACCGCAGGTGGCAGATCGTTCCACAGTTTCACCGTACGCGGAAGGAAGTTGCGGGTGAAGCGGACAGTGGTGGAGCGCCAACCATCCAGATGGTGCGGATGGAACTGGTTTTTACGGCGTGAGGTCCGGTGGTGGAACTGTGCGGCTGGTAAAAGGTGGAACAATTCCTCAGAGCACTCCCCATAGTAGATTCTGTACAGTATACAGAGAGACGCAACGTCTCTCCGCACTGACAGTGGATCGAGCCTATCGGAAAGCCTACGGTCATCGACAATTCGAGCTGCTCGACGTTGGATGCGGTCAAGAGGAAGGAGTTGATACTGTGGGGCTCCGGCCCAGAGATGAGAACAGTACTCCATATGCGGTCGCACCTGAGCCTTGTACAGCTGAAGTCGGTGGGCCGGCTTGAAGTACTGTCTCGATCTACTGAGCACACCAAGTTTTTTCGAGGCTAATTTAGCCTTCGCTTCCAAATGACTGCGGAATTGAACGTCACTCGAGATTTCAACTCCGAGGATTCCGATTTTCGGCGATATACTAAGGGGAGTACTCTTAAACCGAGGTTCTACGACAAATGGGGTCTTTTTAGCGGTGAACGCGCAAACCTGTGTCTTTAGGGGATTGAACTCGACAAGATTAAGTTCGCCCCAATCCGAGACTTCTTGGAGAGAAGACTCGACTTCAGACACAAGTTTGTTTCGACTCTCATTGAGGCTTTCCTTTGAGGTGTTTGCACGGCCGGGATAAAGAGCATCCCCCGTACTGTCGTCTGCATAGCAATGAATGTTACTGATTTGTAACAAATCATTGATATGCAGAAGAAACAGTGTAGGAGATAGCACGCAGCCTTGTGGGACACCAGCGTTCACATGAAGAGGCTTAGAGCAAGAACCGTCGATTACGACCTTAATGCTCCTCTCTTCCAGGAAGCTGGCAACCCAATCGCATAACCTCGCAGGAAGTCCGAAAGATGGTAATTTCGCTAGAAGTGCCTTGTGCCAGACCCGATCGAAGGCTTTCGCTACATCCAAACTTACAGCCAATGCCTCCCCTTTACTCTCAACCGCCTCCGCCCATCTGTGAGTGAGGTACACCAAAAGATCACCAGTCGAGCGACCACTACGGAAACCGTATTGCCGGTCGCTTAACAACTGGTTCTCCTCCAGATACCTCATGAGCTGGCTGTTAATAATGGATTCCATTATTTTGGAGAGTAAAGAAGTGATGGCGATCGGTCTGTAGTTAGATGGATTTGAGCGATCGCCTTTTTTAGGGATTGGGTGGACAAGAGCAGTCTTCCACGAATTCGGAACAATGCCTTTGGCGTAAGAGAGCCGAAAAAGACGCGTTACAACCGGTGCCAACTCAGGAGCACATGTCCTAAGCACAATAGGGGAGACTCCATCCGGCCCTGTCGACTTATGGATGTCAAGGGAAAAGAGAGCGTTTCGAACGGCACGTTGTGTGAAACGTATATCCGCCATTGAATGGTTGCACCGCGGGATGGTCGGCGGTGTCTTTCCCCTGTCATCAAGCGTCGAGTTCCTAGCAAAGAGAGCGCCCAAGAGTTCGGCTTTCTCTTTAGCGGAATGGGCCAGAGAGTCTTCGTCCTTGTGCAAAGGTGGAAAGGATGAACGACAGAAGTTACCTTGGATGGCCTTGGCGAGGGACCAAAACGCCCTTGTTCCCGAAGGAAGTCGCGTTAGTCTATCGCCAAGTGCACCAATATAACTAGATTTAGCCCTAGCGATTTCTCTTTTGTAGGATCTGGAGGCAAAGTTGTACTTCTTCCTGATGAGACCAACGCTTGGATCGCGACACGCCGTTGCTGCAACCCAGGCTTGAAAAAGTTCCTGTTTCTGGCGAGACGCCATGTTACAGGAACGTCCAAACCAAGGCTTGGATTTGCCACCGACGGGCACAACAGAGTATGGCACAAATAGTTCCATACCCTGCAGTACCACGTCAGTGATAGACTCAGCACAAGCGTTGGGATCCTCCGAGGAGAAGCAAACAGGCCCCCATGGGTAGGAAGCGAAAAAACCACGCATTCCGTCCCAGTCTGCCGACTTGTAGTGCCACACACGGCGTCGAGCTGCAGGTGTCTGCTGTTTCGAACCCGTAAGTGGCACCATACTCCGTATCAGGCAATGGTCTGATGACCCCAGTGGGGCCACGACGGAGACCTGATAGTTCTCGGGATGTGTGGTCAGCAGAAGATCCAGAAGAGAGGGAGTATGGCCCTCCACATCCGGTATTCGCGTAGGCGATGAGACCAGCTGTGTTAGGCCATAGGCTAGAGCGAAATCGTGCACAGTTCGTCCCGCGTGGTCAGTTGTACGCGACCCAAGCCATTCAACGTGGTGGGCATTGAAATCGCCTAAAACCACAAGCTCCGCAGAAGGGAACTGTACAAGCAAAGTGTCGATCATCTCTTGGATGTGCTCAAATAAACGGTCGGTACCAGTATTCCCGCTGTGGGATCTGTACAGGCAAGCATAGACGCGAGGGTGGTCGCCGCAGTCAATATGCAGCCAGATAATGGACAGATCCTCACCTTCAAGGGTGCCAAGACGTCGACAACAGATATCTTCCCTAACGTATGCGCATACCCCGGCACGCGGTGCAAAAGTATGCTCCAGCTTAAAACCAGGGTATGTGAGATAAGATACGTCGGCCGGAGTTGATATCTGAGTCTCAGTCAGGAAGAGCAAGGCCGGCTTAGCCGTCTCAAGATGGTAGTGGACGGCGTTTAAATTAGTGTGCAGCCCCCGGATGTTACAAAAGTCCACCGTGAGAGTGGAGGGGGGTGATTTTCTTCGCTTGCTCTGCGAACCCCTTGGCACATGACCGAGCGGAATTATGCCCGCCCCAGAATACGACGGGCTGCCGCAGCGCAGGCGCTGCGGGAGGGATTCTCCTGCACCGTAGGTGCCGGTACCCTCCTGGGGTATTCTGCCTGATAATACCGCGTTCATATTTGGGGGTTGTTTTTGGGTCTCCGGACCCCTCACTCACCGTACGAAACACGGTAGCATACTGTTAATATGCCACCATTTCACGCCGGTTTTCTGTGAGGGTGTGGTAACTTCCCTGGTGCGAGCTTGACCCATTTTGTGCCGAAGCAGTGCTCGACTCCCACTTCAAATATGCCTCGAATACAGAAACCGTAATTATTATATGGGATTATAGGTTCTACGTTATACGTTCCTAGGTGACGATTGAGATTTTTTTCGTGTCTCATTTTTTTTAGTTGACATTATAAACTAGGAAGAGTGCAGTAGACGTTACTCGATCACAATTTTTGTAACGAATGTGAAAGACGAAACAATAAAACACGCAAAGCGGCTTTTACTATAAACGGAACTACATTTAAAAATATACTTTATTTGTTGAGTTATAAGGTTGCTTCCATTCTGTTTATTTACGCTCCTTCTATGTCTCGTTTCAGCACCATACTATGCCTGATTAAATAAATAGATATTAGATAATAAATACAAGGGGAAGTGGGAGGCGGACACGCGCAGGCTCGCTCGCGCACCCTTCGCACACCTTACTGCCGCCACGTGATCGTAGTGATGTGACTTGACCAACGCTGTACTCGATAGTTTACAAGAAAAACTATATTTTAACATATTAATATTTGACTTTAATATTAAAACTCTTTTAAAAATATATTAAAAATAATTTTGTGTTGTGTTTTGTATCATACACTTTCTAATATTATGAATGCGAATGTATTATAGTGTAAATGTAAAGTATGTAATGTTACGATATTATATTTTAACCGCTAAATTGATTTTTGAAGGTTTTGGTAGGTATAGAATTGATATATATTTATATTGTTTATTATTTCATTTTAAATTATTAATTAATTCTTATTTTTATTTAACATTAAATACTATTATTATTTGATTTATTATTAAAAAATAGTACTAAACCCGATCTTTTATTTTCTTAATTTTAATAGTTAAGAAGTCCACACGTTTTTTCAGATATTTCAATTATACATTTTTTTTAAACTACTTATAATTAATAGAAGACTTTACATTATTATTTAAAATTACATATATTTATACTTTCTTCATACATTTCTCCTTTAATAACATATTCAACAATATATTTTCTTATGTTACATATTTATTTACATAACTTATCGATAGCTCAACACGCAATTGATACCTACCCATCCCTATTTGTCACACACACATTTATATAGTATCGCTCATCTGCCTTCGATGCGCACTAAGCAATTTGTGCAATACACGCGCTCTATACTATTCTAATATTATAATACTCTAAGCTTCTACTGGTAGCAGCAAGTAATATTTATTAGTTACACCAAGTACTTCCATAATTATGTTGTGCTAATTAATAAATTCCTAGTACCTACTTATCTCAGTTTATAAAGTTGTAAATGCTTACTTTATTTACTTTTATATTTACAATCTGACACAAACACTTTTACATTGCTTACATAATAAAAATTGATCACAATTTACTTTTGATATATTTTACACTGTGGCATAGCGCACGTTACGAAAAACAAACGACGCGAGGAGCGCGAGGAGCGCGAGTCACGCGAACGGCCCCCCACACTTCACATCCTAAAATCTTGCCTCGCGTTGAAATACCTCGCGTTAAAACCAAACAGAGCCAGAACGTAAACATTTTTGAACGATGTTTATATTAACAAGAAAGCTAGTACCTAAACAACTCTATTAAACTTCTCCCATTACTAGGCATAATAATTTTATTCCCGAACTTGTTATTACTCGATTAATTTCGGCAAAATTTGTTCAAAACTTACATACATCGCGGAGGAACAATCTCGTTGATTGTATCGATTCTGTTATTAATGTAGGCTATATCATGAACTATCGCAGTTCGGATTGTGGTAGCAATGCAACAGAGTTGAACTCATTCCGCTCGATTGAATCATAGCAGTCGATCGATTGTGTGTGCGATATTTTGCTGTTTGAGATTGCAAGTTATTACTTTAGTATAGAGCAGATTGAAATTCAGTTGTTTTATTTTTAAATGAAACCAATTTCAACGTGAATGGATTTAATTAATAATAAACTGTGAAAAATATGAACAACTCTGTACTGAATTCGGCCTTTGAAACTATAAAATTCTCTTTTTATCGCGTTTTCGTTTTAAATTAATAGAGTATACTTTTTTCGCATAAATAAATGCGTGTTTTGATATTGTACTTTATTTTCAAAACGCATTAAGAAACCACTTGAAATAGGTTGATAGAGAAATTCATACTATTTTTCATGTTTTTAGGCAGTAGAAAATATTATGTAATCGCATATTATAATATGTAGTTTTCTTTGCATCCACAACTGTCTTAATTTTGTTTTTGCTACAAAACTTTATTTACTTGCATTTAAAATTGGCAATCTTTTACGCATAAACAAAATGATTTTCAACTTAAACTAAGCACTCAGACACGTTTAATACGTATTGAAAGCGTTTCACGAATAGATAAAAATAAAATCTCTTTCAGAGTTAAAGTTCCATAGCTCTGACGTCAGTCGAGAGGTTAAAGATAAAATTAGTTCCTTTTAATTTAAAAGTCGACTTTTCTAGCACAATGAGTTGAAAGAAAATTTATATCTCAAAAACAAGAACAAATCGAGTTATTTTTATTCCATGTGTATATTTTAAGTCCAATGATGACGACATAGTACAATAACAAATACGTATACTTAATACGTATTTGTTTATCTAACTATCTAACACCAGCTAGGTCACATCAAATAAACATAATTTTCGTAAAATGGCGATCAATCGAAAGCTTAATATTTTGTACCACCTAAGCTGCTAACCTAATACTCCTAAAAATAACAGATTTTAAATTGAATCCATAATAGCGTTGCCGGCTTAACAATAACGACGGTGCATAATCTACTTGTTTATCAAAATCTATTTACTCTGGCTTCATCTATATGAAGGCTGCGCTTTTTAGCGGGCTAATAACTAATCCATCCTATAGTACTTTGATAAGCGGATGAATCGACGAATCGTATTTTGTTCGAGACGATGCTGGCCTAAACCGGGATCCTGGAGGCAATAACGTAGATATAAAGAGTATAAGACAATGGGAATAAGTTAAAAAGTTTTAGGTAAATAGTGTTCATTTTTACTAATATGTATGTGAATTTATTACGGTTTTAATAACAACATCCATCGGATAGTGTCTCGCTTAGGACAAAATATTATGTCTGTTTCTTACCTATGTTTATTTAAACTTAAATTTATGGAAACACAAACATCTGTGACTACTATAGTAATTATAAGAAAATCCATTTCGCATTACAACACCTCATTTTCATGAAGATGTGAATACAACTCCGTATTAAAACCTTGACTACTTTCACCGGAGTTTTTAGATTAAATCCCCAGCTTAACCTTATTTTATCGAGCTCTGGAACTTTGTTGTGGTTCCAAGAACTTAGCGATATAAAAATTTGCATTATATAAAAATGTCTAGACGTGCGCTGTGCTCTTCTATGCAAAATAAGAAATTTTGCATTAGAATGAATATTTTATTGTATTATCTATAGAATTCAATGAGATTGTTATGGATCTTTCGTCTAGAATTACTTACGTATCTAAATATACCAAAATACTATTAAATTATTTTATGCGTAATATTTTTACGTGGTTCGATAGAATATTATGTGGTATGTATGTATCTCTTTTTCATATTTCATTTGTATCGCTCCAATCAATTAAACATGTCGATAGATAAAAATAGTGAAATTAAAAGGGTTCCGTTTTGGTCATCTATGGAGACATACCAAATTATAATTTTAACAAGTTGGAGTTAATTATTTTCAGAATTTCGAAAAGTTTTAAATATATTTTGAGTTTTTAAACAGTAATTTGCTTTATTTTCAACTCTAATTTAAGTTCCTAGAAACAGCGCAATTTTCACACGCTGTCAGGCTAAATGCAACTCGAATGAAAACGATTTTAAATAATTTAAATGCATTGTTAGTAGACTTCAACAAGTGAGATTCTTTCTTTGCACTTTTATCAGAATATAATTTAAAGAGGCTATAATTATTTTAATTCATTTAAAAAACAAGAAGTTATTGTGACTTCAGATATTATTTTAATGTAATTTAACGTACACATAATCCATACTAATATTATAAATGCGAAAGTAACTCTGTCTGTCTGTCGGTTACTCAATCGCGCCTAAACTGCTAAACCAATTTGCATGAAATTTGGTATGGAGATATTTTGATACCCGAGAAAGGACATAGGCTAACTTTTATTGCTATGTACCACGGGCGAATACGGGGCGGACCTCTAGTAAAATATAAAACAAAAATGCTGCTAGAATCTTTTGGTTAAACAGTATTTAAAAAATCTAAAGAGGCATTGCACTTTTGCATTGCAGGAGATATCAGCTTGAAATAGTTAAACATACATGCAAACAAAGGCACAGCTCTCCACAAATAAATCCTAAACTGTTGCGTTCACGCTCGTTAAACTTATTTTTTAAAAAGACTCCTCATTTGCTTCGTACTCACACAATGACCATTCTAGAATTTTCTCTCTGTGTATTTCTATTTGTGCGATGCCAGAGGATTCAGCTAATGCACGAGGATATCTAAACACGAAGCGAAATCACCACCTCTTTCGCTGCACTCGGTCTAATTCTGTAATCCTAAAAAATACGCCTCTATTTTCCCGACTCAAATGGCTCCTGCGAAATGTTGTTTTTTCAGCTTAAACACTAGCTCAGTAGATTGAAGCACTGAATGAAGATAAATGTATGAGGAGGATTTCAGCTTTCAATGTTACTTGGGCGATGAAAATTGAATATCGTGTTATGGGAGTCAGTCTGGAGAATGAATGAAACACAGGTACTTTTATGTACTTGTGTTAACGCTTAAGTTGAACAAAATTTAATAATTGTAACGAAATTTTATATGAATCAATAAATTTTACAGGCACAAGTCCAGTCAATATGTGACACGGGTTTTAAAATGTTTATAGGTACAAATGACGTAATGTACTGCCACACCCCGGACACTCCATACAAAATTATCGTTTTGACAGTCACACTGTAGAGACTGCAAATGTGTGTGTTAACGCTTTATGGTTGGCACATTTTTGACTAGCGTAAAAAAAAATTCGCGTTTTTTCTGATGAAATACATCCGTAAACAGCACAATCCATTTTCTACGAAAAACGATAATCACAAATCCAAAATAATAAAATTACTTTAAGTCAATTTGATTAATGTTGTCAATCTTCGTTGCGTATCGTCCCTGTAGAAAAATATGGACCATTTTATGTCTGATCGTGCGGGGTGAGGTAAGTGTTTAATTTTGGCGGGAGGCGGAGAGTGTCCGTTCTGTAGCGTTTAGCTACTATTATGTATTCTGTGGTACTGCTATAATATTTACTAATGAAAGTAATAAATATCAGATATGTTAATATTTTAATTTTAATTGCATGCTGTCATTGTGTTTACTCATTATAATGATATTAACACAAACATTCCCACATCGGATAGACTAATTGGGCTGATATATTAATTATCGTTATTAATTATATTCGATGGCAATAATTTAAATGAGATAATTTTACACGGATAGAAATACAAATGCATCATTACTCATAGTCAGAATAACCGCAGCGTTTCACATAAATTTAATGAGAACATCGCTACATAATAAGGTATAAAACAGAGTCGTTCTCTGTACCTTTGTCCCTTTTTATGCTTAAATCTTCAAAACTGCGCTACAGATTTTGACGCAGTTTTGTTTAATAGATAGAGTGATTCAAGATGAAGGTTTTAATATATTTAATTTATTAGGTTTGACAAAGCGGGCGAAGCCGCGGGTGAAAAGGAATAAAGGTCAAAATAGCATTTATAGCAAATTCCGTTTTAAAACTAAACACTTTTGCCGTGCAAAATACACCGCTTCTATTTTGATACGTTTTTATGAGCACAGTGATTACTCCGCGGTTACTAAACAAATTTGCGTGATTCTTTTTTGATGAAAGTGAATGCTGGAACAAACGGAGTAAATTAAAATAATGAAGTGAATGAAATGCTTTCTTTCTTTTTACTTTTGTTTTTGTTGCCACTTTCACTGCAATGTTTTAATATCGTAAATGTTTTTGGTTGAAATTACGTTTCACTTCGAAATTTGCTTTATAGTATTTTATTTAAAGAAATTTTACGAAAAGTGTAAGAGCGACATGCTTTTTTTGAAGGCAAACAAAACATCCACCATGATTCACGATGTATGATGAGTTTTCATGAGCATAAAGAACATTATTATACAGTAGTTATAGTAACTATTTAGTCGTCAAAACAATAAAAAGTACTAACAGCAAAAGCAAC
Source organism: Colias croceus (assembly GCF_905220415.1). Taxonomy (NCBI): domain Eukaryota; kingdom Metazoa; phylum Arthropoda; class Insecta; order Lepidoptera; family Pieridae; genus Colias; species Colias croceus. The sequence continues at coordinate 7,053,478 of NC_059546.1, forward strand.
GTGCCTTTAAATAAAGTTGAATCGTCTATAGGTATAAAGGATCTGAATTCATAAAGATCTTTTCTTTCTGACTTTACCACTTTACCTGAATCATTTAAAGTCCTTAATTAAGTTTCTTCTCTGAGACCGAGCCTTGCAATTTTCCTTTTCTTTCGTCTAGCGTTTATGACTTTCAGGCAAACGACAAAATTTCTTTAATGCAAAGAAAAAACATCATTGCTCAGATCTTCATACATTTGTGTTTAGGCTATACCTAGATGATTCTCGTAATTCGTTTTAATATAGAAAGTATTTTATTGTTTGTTTGTTTGAACGTGCTAATTCCAGGACCCAAGTGCCCGATTTGAAAAATAATTTCACTGCTAGATAGTCCATTTATCAAGGAAGATTATATGGTACATATTATCACGCTAAGACCAATAGGAGCGGAGCAATGCAGGTAAAAGTGCGAGGCACAGTTTTTATTGATATAATGTCATTGGTATTTAATAGCATGATGCAATAAATAAACACCCACAATACGATTTATATTCATTTCTGACCACTACATAAGCTATAAGCGATTATTAATAGCTAGTAACAAAGTTATGTTAGTTAAGACGATAGAGCACTTAGGTCTAGTCGCTAGTTTGTGTTAAAGCCATACGACTTAAGACATTTGCTGCAAGTAGTAAACTATGTGCGGTTAGTTCATACTGATTTATGTAAGAACAATTAATCTGGGTGCAAATAGCTTTAGGGGTTTGTATTATGGCTAGAATAATAAAGTAAAGACGTTCTGATATTATGCAAATAGGAAAAACACACATTATTATCGACTAGCTGCTCCGCGTGGTTTCACCCCCGTGGCTCCACTCGTGTTGATGATGTGATGATTATAGCCTTCCTCGATAAATGAGCTATCTAACACCGAAATAATTTTTCAAATCGGACCAGTATTTTCCGAGATTAGCGCGTTCAAACAAACAAACTCTTCAGCTTTATAATATTAGTATAGATTACCTCAGATATAAATTTTAGCTTAACGATGTTTTTCATGAAATGTAAAATTATTTTCATCAATTTTATGTTAATAATGATTAATGATAAAGTTATGTATGTTTAGTGTAACAACACTGACACATACATGTAGGCGTGTTGAAATGACTTATCTGGGGGCACGGTAGTGCCCCCGCCAAGACGAGCCAAGCGAACAAGCGGGCACTACCTACCTTTTCTCGAAGCGCTTCGACGTTTTTTTGAACCCTCATAACTTGGGTTTGGATTATGCTAGATCAACAAAATTTTCGGGATATATTGTCAATAGCGGACTTATTGAATATATTAAGTTTTAATTACATTAGCTTTTATACTTCAGATTTTATTTATATCTAAAAACCGCTAATTTCGTCACTGACTCACTGATGATCATCAAAATTCTTAAGGTATTTCCTAATGTCCTAGAAAGCTGAAATTTTGTATGTAAGCTAGTATTAGCACACAAACAACAAAAAAATTATGAAACTTGTAACTTTCATCCCCCAACCCCTTAAACTAGGGGATGGGAGTTTGTATGAGACCTGTAATTTTAAATTAAATTTTGATGACGTTAGAGGTCTAATCTAATAATCTAAAACTTGGTTCCCCTAGATATATATATGTATACTGTATAGGTACTCCTTGTTAAAAAAAAAGAAATAAATAAAACTTTAATCGACATTTAAAATTTTGTTACAAACAACTTACAAAAAGAAATGAAATCCCACCAAAAACATTTTCATGTAAAATGTTGCCAAGACGAGCCCATATGACTCGCACTGTCAAAAAGTTATCAGATCTCATGTAGAGCCAAGCTTTTAACACTACACGCCCTAACTCTACAAGGCCTAACTTCACAAACTCTACACCTTAGTCAAAATATGTGGCTTGGCCGTTCGTTACTACAAGAACTATTGTATAACACAAAAGTGAATTAATTTTTCACCTTACGCCGATGTGAATGTAGCGAAATGGCCAAGCCACATATTTTGACTAAGGTGTAGAGTTTGTGAAGTTAGGCCTTGTAGAGTTAGGGCGTGTAGTGTTAAAAGCTTGGCTCTACATGAGATCTGATAACTTTTTGACAGTGCGAGTCATATGGGCTCGTCTTGGCAACATTTTACATGAAAATGTTTTTGGTGGGATTTGAATGTTTCTGAAAAATATTTGTACAATATAATAATTGAATATGTTATCAGGTGGATTTTATAATGTTAGTATTTATTATAGTGTAACTAACAAAGACATTGTTTTTACATAAAACGCGAATTCAGAGTATACGTACTGTTCTGATTTTTGTTTTTATTTTGATATAAAAGATGTTAAAGATTTTATGTATAAGATAATATAGGCCTGTTATTCATAGTAATAGTTATCTTAGAATAATTAATTTATTATATAAACAAGCTTGTGTAACGCTTTATAGGTCAACTGTATATACAATCATTATTCCTAAAGTTCATGAACTAAACAATAACACATAATATTATTAATTTGGTTTATGGATAACAGTTTAAATTTTGAAATAGAATCAACAATTATTTACCCTGATGTTGAATGTATTCCATTAAAATGTGGATTTGTTGTTAAAATCGTTTGGAGAATAAATTGAATTATAATAATATTATTTTCGTATATAATTAGAATTATAATTAATGGATTCAAAGTAGGCATTCGTATAAATTATGTACAAAATAGAAATAAGATATTTTTCCCAAATTAATGAGCGATTCAATCATATTTTTATACTAATGACTCTCAATCTCTCATCTCAATTTAATTTAGGTCGGTTATACCAGTAATTTTTATTATGTACCTCCCTATCTGTAATGAATAAATGAAATGAAAGATATCTTAAATTAATTTAAATAGACAGCTCAAAGAAACGATCGATTACACTAAGAAATTAATAAATATTTAAAATGAATATATGTACATATACACTATTACTACATACATAAATATACAAATACTATTATTACTGCTTATTTTTGTTATTGCATATTTTGTCTTATCATAAGGATGAACCGCATAAAATACAGGGTTAGTTTTCAATGACCAGCCAAAATTTAAAATTAAGATCTAGATATTAAACCAAAGGTACATTTGAAACATTATAGTCGAATAAAATAAAATAAAAATAATAGCATTCATTTGAAAATGTCTTAAAAATTTCCTAAATCGTAAACACCGCCAGAATCAATGCACTTGTGTGCGTGCGCGCATCGCCAAATTTATGTGTGTGCTAACTTCTACCTATCTAGGTTGTTGAACTGAATTAATGTGCTCTTGTAATGTCCACATGTTCGCTTTTTAGTGGCGGACAGGAATGAAATCGTTTTTTTTTTTTTAATTAGATTTCATTCCTGTTTTTTCATTAGATCTAAAATGTTATCGATTCTGAACCATTTCTGAAAATTTGGCCGGACATTGAAAACTAACCCTGTATAGCGTACATTTTTAAAATGATATTTCCTGTAACGGCAATCGAATCCTGCACATTCACAGTCCCTCACCACTGTACCAACCGCTTCAAAATAATAAAGGTCAAAACGATTACAAACCCTGCCTCGTAATTTACTCAGCTCCACTCGCGCTGCACTTACTTTAATTAATACGAGAGCTAAAAAAGAGATTTTAAAATAATCAGTCGTAATTAAACAGTGAAATGAATAAAGTTTTTTAACTAGACAGTGCATCTGTAGCGGGCAAAGACCCGCCATTAGGAGATTAAAACCTGGCGCACCTGTATCATACAATAAAACCACCACTCTATGTAATGCGAGCCATATTTTCATATCTCTTATTAGATCCGCAAACTACGGGTAAAAATGTAGGAGGATTATTTTTCAAATATATTATGTATTAAACATTTATGCGCTGAGACAACTTCAGGTGAAATCTCTAGGAGCATGTTTTAATTCGCAAATAAGTTATATAATTGATATTGGTACATTTTGTTCCAATTTCATTATTGATTTATGATGATTAGAACGCGAAACACGTGTATAATCCAATAATCTTATCAGAAATAGAAATTACGAGGAAAAAAAATGTAGTAGAATGGATCGACAGATATATTATGTACCAACTCGTAGGTATGTGAAATAAAATTATTACAGAGGTACACAATTATTATAGAGGTATTATACAAATACGTATTGTATCTAATTTCCTATTAGATTACCAGCTTTCCCACACAACTTCGTCTTATCGCAATGGGAATATTATCCTACTTTTCCAATATTTTTATCGATACTCCGCTCCTATTAGTTGTCACGTGATGCTTAATACAGGCTTCCTCAATAAATGGAAAACAAGTTCTAGAAAATTATATTATTCAGATTCTTCCATACATATGTGTAACTTCAGAAAATCAAGACACATACTCTTCATAGCTATACTCAATGCTATACTATTATTTTTAAGTTTAACAGGTGAGCTGCATATCGCACTTAAGATTGTTTATCCATATTTATGAAATTTACTAAGAAATTACTTGGTCATGCGACCAAATAATAAACATAAATGAAAACCCTTTGATAAACTAAACTAAATCTCGAATTTCCAAATTCGTTGTTGGCCACGTTTATTATTTTAATCTTATGAATAGATACGTATGAACGATTTATTTTAATTTAACAAAAACAACAATAAGTTACACATGGGAGTATTTATTCATATTGTCATAGTGTATAACTAATTTTTAAACTCAGTCGTACGTCTGAACAAAACTAATAAACGTGTTTCATATAACGTTAAAAGGAAAATAAAATTTATTATTAATGTATACTGCTACCAACCGTCATTGTTTGAAAGGTATTTTACTACCACGGAGGTAAAAATGCGTCCATCAAAAGCATACTGCCCTAAAAAATATCACAACCAACAGAAAATTCAAAAACATTTTTCATTGTAGTACTTGATACATACTGCATTTTGTATTCAATCTAGCTAGATTATAACGGTTATAGACTAGGCTATTATAAAAATAATAACTCTATACATGTATGGGCTTGTGTGCTTGTGAATCTAAGCGTGGTTTAACTTTTTCCTTTTCATCTTAAATAGTTTTAAACTAATTAGAAATACTACTTTAACATTTCATACAAGAATTTTCAAATACTTCACGTAAAAATTACAAATAAAAATCTATACTATATTAGTATTATAAAGCTGAAGAGTTTGTTTGTTTGAACGCGCTAATCTCAGGAACTACTGGTCCGATTTGAAAAATTCTTTCGGTGTTAGATAGCCCATTCATCGAGGAATATATCATCACGTTAAAACCAACAGAACGGAGCCATGCGGGTGAAACCGCGGAGCGCAGCTAGTGTCATATAAAATCGTTTTACGTACAACTTTCGCAACATTGATTGGCCGATCCCAACTTATAACAATAGAAACCGAGTTTGCAATAAACCAAAATATTATTCTAGACATATTTTACGAGGCCGTCATAAAATTGTCACTCGCAATAAAATCACGTTATCTAAGCCGTGTAAAATTGAGTGCCCGCTACTGAAGCGTAAACAGAAATTGCCTATTAATAATGGAGCTTTCTCATGAATTTTATGACGCGCACTCATAAAATGTCCGTTAATTCTGATTAAGTCGTTAAATATCTATGTAAGAATCAAATCGAGGCACAAAGTTATATAATGATATAGGGATACGAGCGCATTGACGGGCGTTGTGGAGGCGAGATAAGAAACGTATTTAACGGGTTTATTGAACTTAAGATTTTCAGTAAGAATTTTATTATTTTAAAAAGGATAAATTCTCAACATGACTGCAGTTTCATTTTTAGTGTACTTGAGGACGTCTCTCACGTAGATATATTTAATCGAGTAGGTAATTTATTTACGTAATATATACGAAAATGATTTCAACAAACTTTACACGCTATAGAAGTAAGATACATTGTGTATGCTATTATTTCCGTAGCTGCAATTGTTAAATTCGCTCTACAATACCTACATGTAATGTTAAGGTAAATTTTGATAATCGTCTCCTAAACTATTCCGCACTATTTTGCATTCAGTACAACGCTGAAATAGAGGTCTAGAGGTATTAACATAAATGTTAACCACGCGTGACGCGGAACTAAGGTGTATAGGCTCAGAACAGCTACGAGCTGTAGGTATGAATCCCCAGGCTTACGTTACAAGCCCGTATTATGCAGTTAAAACGTGAAAACTGACGCGCTGTTTGTATGGGTATGAAGCCGATCTTTATTATGGATTAGTTGTCGCATCGATTTACATACTTTGTAATACAAATACATTCGATGCGATGGTAAGTGCATATACATTAGAAACTGCTTTGAAGTGCGTGCATCATATACATATTTAAACAATACCTATATGCTTGCAATATTAACGATTTTATAATTAGGTTTAAAGTCGATTATAATTATATTTACTGAGGAGGAGAGTTTTTTACATCTCTGTATATTTTTATTAGAGACTAAGAGACATATTTGGCTTAAATCAAGGATAACTTCTTACAACAGCGTTAAATATTGTTCATTAATAACACATATAAAATAGGGACATAACTATCAAAGTATAAAGAATAAAAAAGAACGAAAGGAATTTCTTGGTCATGCGACCAAATAATAAACATAAATGAAAACCCTTTGATAAACTAAACTAAATCTCGAATTTCCAAATTCGTTGTTGGCCACGTTTATTATTTTAATCATATGAATAGATAAGTATGAACGATTTATTTTAATTTAACAAAAACAACAATAAGTTACACATGGGAGCATTTATTCATATTGTCATAGTTTATATAACTAATTTTAAAAATCTGTCGTACGTCTGAACAAATTTTTTAGACCTTGAAAGTTGGAAAACATGCGGCATTTTGCGATCCGTATTGACCCTGATTGTAGATAATACTATTTATATTTTTCTTCAATGCTTTTTCCTGTTTTGTATATTATAAGGATTATCCTTATATACTACGCTTTTCTTTCTTTTACCAGTAATTTTCGCTTTGAATTAGATTTTTACTTTATGATAAGTTTTTGTAGTTAGACTTTGAAGTAAGTTCCTATAATGGTGTGATAAAAAAAGCACTTTGTAGCTATTTATTAACTGTATCAAAAAGTTAATGGCAAGTTCAAAAATAGGAGTAAGTACCTACTCAGTTTATAACTCAATTTTTGCAACTTCAAAGTTCATACAATCTCTACACCCTTCACAGTGGAAACAGCCCTGCACCCTGCAACTCTTTAGTTATTACTAAGATTAAATCAGACAACAATAATTGTTGTAGGTATGTAAGTAGGGTTATTAATTATTAATAACCCTACCTACATAAAATATAAAACTACTACTTTTACGCCCACCTTCTTTTATCTAGTCAAAGGAATTTTCCGTTAAATCGATGTGTTATAATAATGAGTAACTTATGCTCCCTCTGATCTATTCTTAAAACTGTTTCCAGACACAATAATCCTATATCTCTATAACGACGTCAAAGAAACATAAATAACACATAATACTAATACACACATAATAATATCAGTAAAGATAAAACTTAGTGCATAGAATTAATCAACTACATACCAACCCCAGTTCGAGAAATAAGCCTGCGCATTATTCTCCATATTCAATACCCGTGGCACACAAACGTCATAGCACTAATTAGTCACTATTCGGATTCCATATCCCTTTGTCGCTCGTATCGAATGACGCTCTAATCAGTTCCAATGGTCTTCGCTAATTAACATCTTACGCGATCAAACATTCGAACTATTTGCTTTGATACTGTAATGTATGTACATTTATGTGGTACAGAATTAGCGGATTAGTATGAACGTTTAATTATTTATTGCAGAAAATGAATAAAATTACAAAAACGTATAATTCAACAGGTTATCACAGGAATCTCTGACAGTCAACATGGTTTGAAAAGAAATGTTTGAATTAGTTTAAATAAACTTATCTTACAAATAATTTATTTTCGCTACATTGTGGGTAACAAATACTTGGAACTATCCTGATAAATTGAAAAAGACAGATTGTGCGTAACTAATAAACAATTAATAATAATTAGATCTATAATGAAAATCAAACATACAGCACGGTTGCGAAATATTACAGTTTGAATGCAACTTTGTATCAAATTTATTACAATGGAATGGATATTCTTAAACACAAATGATATAAATAATAAGTGCACCAGATAAAGAAATAATAAAATTCACAAGCATTCATACTGAATCACACAAAAATGTTCTCTAGCAAATTTAATTAAAATATAACTTTTATAGCGTTCTTATGGAACAAAGGAGCGATGCAAGATTATAAAATAATAGCAACTGGTTTGTTATTCAGTTAAGATTTACTGAGGATTGTAATTAAAAACGCACTACATTTCTAGCTAGAATATAATTGAATTTGATATTGTCGGGGCAAAGTTGTACTATTAATATAAGACCTATGTCAACAAGTCGTCTTTTTATTACAAATCGGAGACAACTAGCTAATCTATACTCTCTCTTAGCTTCTTCTCTTCTCTCTTATAAATACTCTCTCTTAAGATTTGATAACACTTACAATTATAAAGATCTAAAATTTTAGAGCCATATTTTATCTAAAACTATTTGTTTTTGTAAAGTTGAGCATTGTTTGGCGAAAAAGTGTCACGCTTGCAGACAAGTTTGAAATAAGCAAATATAATGTGAATGTAATTTAACTATTTATAAATAGTATATTTTCATCGACTGTAGCTATTAACTTTATAGTTATTATTTTATCATTTAGTAATTAAAACAATAATATAATATTTAGACAGCCTTCTAAAATTTGATCACATAATATCACATATAATGTTATTAAAATATTCTTTCAAAAATAACGGGATAAATACCTATTTTTAAAAAATTCACCAAAAGATCCAAAAATAACTGTTTCATATATTAATAAAATATCGCCGGTACCATTGTTCCGAGAAGAATGCTTACGCTTGCTTATTAAAATTGAACATTTGCCGCAAAAAAGATTGATGATATTAAATGTTTGTTAAATGGAAAGATGAAAATAAACAGAGGACAAGAATTGAGGGTAGCCGGAAATTAAAGAGGCCCGGATATACGGCTTGTGCGTACAAAGCTCTGGTTAAATAAAGCTCTATTTATCTCTAATCTTTTTTATTGGTCAAGTGTATGTCAGTATTAGGGGGATATTTTTATAGGATTATAACAATACAAACCCTGGAACGATTGTGCGTGTACAAACAATAGCTTCTGATATATTTCATTGCTGGTGCTTTCATTTTTTTATATTTCTTTACGATTAAACCGAAATAAATTTATCTATTTTGTTAATTAACTCTTCGTTAACTTTTCCTTTTAAAGAGTTGTGATAAAAAATCAAAGAATAGACTCGCTTCTTATTAACTTACAACTACAAATTACGTCACTCTCTTCATTTTAATTACTGCTCTTTCACAAAGGTTGACGTCAAAGTGTTACAACTTTATAGTATTATTTATCTCTAAATTGACTGACTAACAAATTGTTATACGCCCAGCGACCAAATGGCAGAAGATAGGGACACATTTTTAAGTCGTGGTGTGGTAGGTGTTCTCTGTACAATAAGATGTTATGAATAATAATGATGCCATCGCGAACGCCATTGCGAATGCCATTGCGAATGCCATTGCGAATGCCCTCGCGAATACCATCGCGAATGCCATCGCGAATGCCATCGCGAATGCCATCGCAAATGCCATCGCAAATACCATCGTAAATGCCATAGCAAATACCATCGCAAATGCAATCGCAAATGGCATCGCGAATGCTATTGCGAATGCCTTCGCGGAGGCCATCGCAAATTCCATCGCGAATGCCATCGCAAATACCATCGCAAATACCATCGCAAATGCCATAGCAAATACCATCGCAAATGCAATCGCAAATGCCATCGCGAATGCCATTGCGAATGCCTTCGCGGAGGCCATCGCAAATACCATCGCAAATGCCATCGCAAATACCATCGCAAATATCATCGCAAATGCCATAGCAAATACCATCGCAAATGCAATCGCAAATGCCATCGCGAATGCCATTGCGAATGCCTTCGCGGAGGCCATCGCAAATACCATCGCAAATGCCATCGCAAATACCATCGCAAATGCCATAGCAAATACCATCGCAAATGCAATCGCAAATGCCATCGCGAATGCCATTGCGAATGCCTTCGCGGAGGCCATCGCAAATACCATCGCAAATGCCATCGCAAATACCATCGCAAATGCCATAGCAAATATCATCGCAAATGTAATCGCAAATGCCATCGCAAATGGCAATGCAAATTCTATTGCAAATGCCGCATTAGATACGTATAATGTAGTTAAAATCAGAATATTTATATGTATGTTCACCTGATTATAATATAAAAATAATTATTATAACTAGTCAAATTTATGAGGTAAACAAGTCCGGTAAATGTTCAATACATTTTGAAACAGGCTAGAAAATAAACTCACTAAAGCTTATAAAGACTAAAGCCGGAACTTGTCAAAAAACAAATAACACTTGAAACTTCGGAGCCCGGTATAGATTAAAACTAACCACGTTTGAAGTAACAAAACCGATTATACACAGGTAAGCTCTACTATTTTTTCGTTACTTTCAGGATTTGTTCGGTTAACGGGGACTTTGAGAGTTTAATTCGGTGGATTAAAAGCCCTTTGTTCCAGGTTGAATAAGGAAAAATCCCCGGTGACGTACGTAATAATTATCGATCTATTTCTAGGGCCGAATGTGTGTAGATGAAAAGAGTTTATAATATAATATAACGAGTTGAATGAGTTTGTTAAGAGTAAAAGTTACAGCATTATTCTATAATAGTTATCTTGATAGAATTTCATCAAAAATGAATCAGACTGTTTTGTAAATACATATACACTACAATACAACTACTGTTTTGTGATTGTAACTAATACACGCGCGGTTCTGTGACTGGTAAGTGTACTCGACGTCAGTCCATGATGTACAGTAACTGAATTGGTGACCATTTGATGACAAAGGTTACCTTTACCGAGTTGTTTGGTACATAATACAGCGTTTATAACTGTTGCAAGCAATTGAGACCAGATAAAAAGCTTCCTATGCCTTTAGAAATAAATGCTTTAATAAACTGTTTTGTCAAATACACCCACGTGGTATAAATATAGTTTCCGATCTATTCTCAGATCTATCGGATATACTAAGACACAAAAAATCTTAAATAAGATTAAGCCGTTTTGTGGGAGTTTGATAAAAAACACGTGACACGAGGATTGAGAGAATTGTATTACATTTTCCTCGAAATAAACTATTTATATTTTTAATGCTTAGTCTAATTTAATAATAATATAAACATATATTTTAACACCTATAGTATAAATTATTTCTAGACATACCTACTTTATAACTACATAGTTTTTTCGTGTCGCAACGGAGTGATATGATTTTTGATTCTAGAGATAGTTAGAGTGACAGAGCCTAATTTTTTACCACGGTAACATTTCATTCTCCTGGGAATTTCCTTTGACCACGCGGTTGAAAACCTGTATATTTATCAATGCTGTGCTCACGTAGCCGCGTGGGAAAGAAATGTTTCACAGCGGTAAAAATAACCTATTATGTAGGTTTTCATATTTTGAATAAAGACGATTTTTTATCGATTGAACTACAAATTACAGCAGGTTAGACATCATAACATAACCTACCCTGCAAATAAAACTACAATAAATTAGTATTACTTATACAAGATGAAAAGACGCTCTTAATATAATTAAGTATCTACTTTTTTATTTTTTGTAATTCAGAAATCTTTACGAAATGAAATCATACCATTCAATCCTTGACCATTATCTATTACAATCACATCTGCTTCGAAATGCGTAATATTCCTTATGAGTTCAAAAACTAACACATTAAGTAATAAGTACCTATGTCGATTTATTAATAACATATGAAATAACTTCATATTATCCGTAAACATGTTCGTGAACTCAATTTCGAATGAAAATATCTTATGAGGAAAATGAAAAATAAACATGAAGTAGGATTGAAGCTCATTAAGGTTTACCCACGCGGCTTTCTTCTGCCACATAAGATTTATATTATATTAATATCGTGGGCTATTATTAATGACACCTGTAAAGCCTTTATTTTTTAATATAAGGTGTGTTCCATGATGTTTATATAAAATGTTGGGATGAACAAATTTCTTTTACAATATTGTTCGTCTATTAAAAATTGCAATCATGTATTCATTTTTTCTTTACATTTGTCATACTGGGCAAAAGCTCCCTGATGCCAATGTGCTTCCATAAATCGCGATTATGTGCTTATAAAGATTGTCTTGGTGTGTATAACATTTGTCTTATATTAATATAACCACAAACCTTTTGTATAACACAGGTACAGAATACTGCAATGACAATTACATACAATATTTAAATTGAAAGAGCTTGAAACCTTTTTATTTTTCTCAGGAAAGCATATGATAAGTTCAATGAAACACAACCCTTATCCCGTTTTGAAAAGCGCTTAACATAATTTGATTGTTACATCATCATACATCATTCAACGTATAATTTCAGTATAGGCCTGAATGTAATGCTTTCATTAATTAAATTTATATGAAACTTATATGAAACTCAATAGAATTTTCTTAGAAAATTCTAACTATATCAGCATAAATATCTTTCAATCTTGAATTATGAGTTTATAGGTAAATATGGGTTCTATATGGGAATATTATGGGTTCAAGGTTTTTTTTTTAATTGGTAATAGGGAAGCGCTTGACCACAATCTCGTATGATGTTAAGCTGAGATGTGGTCTAAGATAGAACGCGCTTCCCTAGAAGGTACCTGTTCACTCTACGCTTAAAGACCCCCATATTGTACTCGTCGGGGAACACAGACTCAGGAAGCATGTTCCAGTCCCTCGCGGTTCGGATAAAGAATGTGGAACCGAAACGCTTAGTCCGGGTACATGGAACGTCCACCATATGGCGATGCCTAGAGTCTGTGCGCCTCGACGATCGTTGGAAGAAAATCGAGGTTCAAGTTATGGGTATGGTTTTGTAAAACCTCTTATGTCTCGTTTGTTAAGTCATCATATAATATGATCAGCATAATGTAATCCAAATATGATAAGCTGTTTATATATTCATCCAAGTTCTTATTGTATTTATGCAATGAACAAATCATAGCTTGCTGATCAGGGTTGGTTAACTAAAGTCCTCGTTACCGTTTCCCAGTGTAAAATAATTCCCCAGTTTATTAATAAACAATTTAAATTTCAAAATAGAGTTGGCGTGGCTCAAATTAACGAGGTTTTTTCACTCAACTGTGAATAAGGCTTCATTTGGGTACAGATTTCCAGTTTACGATCAAAAAAGCGGAAAACGGTTCGTTAAATATTAATAAATAAATTATCGCTTATAATAATATCGTTTATGAAAGGTTGGGGTTTAGTGTATATTTTCAGAGTAAATATGATTATTTATAGGTGTGAAAGGCGCTTAATTATGAGACCGATATATCCATTATCCATACTAATATTATAATTATGCGAAAGTAACTCTGTCTGTCTGTTACTCAATCACGTCTAAACTACTGAACCAATTTGCATGCAATTTGGTATGGAGATATTTTGATACCCGAGAAAGGACATAGTCTATTAGTTCTAAATATATCGACCGAGATAAATCTTTCTCTTGTAACAGTATTTAAGACATTATTATTCTTCCATCGCATATATTTATATTTACAATAAAATTTTAATTGAAATAGCGGTGGCACATTCATTTTGAAAGCGATTCAATTATTTTTGTCGTACTTTAATTCAAATGGAACGCATGCGAAAAATGTGTAAAAATATAGGAAATATTTGCAATGTTTTATAAATGAACATTTCAATGTTTGTACAAATTGTCACCGGATTTGCATTTGATGACGTATAGTTTTAGTAACCCTCTCGTTTTAAATGTTACCACATCAGAGTTGCAGAGAATTTAAAAAATATTTTCTATGCAACATTTAATCTACAATTGCCTATTCGACTATATTTTTTACAACGCTTCAAGTGGAACATGAGATTAATATTTTTAAAACGTTAGGAAACTGCATATTGTAAAAGCCTTTTATTGACGTCGATATCATAGAAATAGAATACGTTTTTTTAAATGTCAGTTGTTCATTTTGCACGTTATTTTGTAAACCATCAGTGATAGCCCTCTTCTATTGAGTTTTATACGAATAAACTTTTAAATATTCAAAGCCTTTTGTATCACAACATCTCGATATAATTTGTTCAACGTATCTATCAATTTACATAAATTTAAGAAAATATACCTGTCTATAAGTAGTCTCTATCTGATCTGTATTATGTATCTCTATAAACCAATATTGATTTAAATTGTTCAACACATGAGACAGCCATAGACACGTTATCAATAACAATTAATGTAAGTCTATACTTATATTAATAGATAAGTGTATTTCTTTAAATATACTTATCTATTAATTCGCGTCTTCCAGGCCGGATCCAGTTCGAGGTTTCAGTGCTATAGGAGTAGTAATATTAATCCATTACTTTTGCCAAAAAAAAATAATGTAAAAAGCAACGTCATTTAAAACACGTCTGATCACTTTCTAATACAATTACCTCCAAAGTCGATATAACATTCAGTTCCCAAGTTGATTGCGAACAGAAAATGCAGACGCGAAGTACATCTTTCGGATTACCTTAGGGCATTTGGGAACAAGATTATCTTATCCGACGTTTTCTGTTTAATTAATAAAATTCTGAGCTTTGTTTTCGTTTTTTAATCTTTTTGTACTGTTGAACGTTGTATCACAGGGAATATTATTGTTCTTCGACAAAGGGTTACGTTTAAATAGCTAATATCATAAGAACTGCATTCGTATTTACAAATAAGCATACTGTTAAGATCCCACTTCTTTCATAATCCTGCTTTAAAAGAATAATCTAATGTTTACCTACCATTCCGTATGCGCATTTCAATTATAAAATGTTTCATACAATTCTTATACATTGAAATTAAAATTCTTAGAAGTAGAAGAAAAAGAAAAATTAACTATTGATAAGATGTGGAAATTAATCTTTAGTATTATTATCTTTAGTAAACTGTCAATTGATTTATCTGATTACTGATATAAACGCGCGCTGTCTACGAACTGCACATATAATGTTTCTACGCAAAACTATTATTCCATCCCCATAAAAGGTAGAAATCATCAAACAAAAGCACACTTTAATATTTATGTTACAAGCGTATATCCACCTCGTCTTATCTACACTACGCTACCAGGTGTCAGGGGCAACATAGTTTGTCGCATATAACTTGCGTCACCTGCCCCGCACCTACATCACTGTTATGTGACAGTTATAACAAACGGGACATCTAAATGGCTCTCCAGTGCTGCGAATTCTGATATTAGGAAGAACGCTTGTGACATTACATTATAGCTAGAGAGATTGCGAATGATAACGTCAGTTAAATGTACTGTTTATATGCGGGAAAAGTATGATTGAAATGAAATTTCACTTGCTTGTGATTTTTCGGAGTATAACCACGTATCAACCACGCTGGAATAAAGAATATTTTCCTATAAACTCACGTAATTACCTATGAAAATATGGGCAGTGTGTAGCAATGCTTAAGGGTATTGCATACATAATGATGTGCCTAGAATAACATGACTTTGGAATATAAAATACGGTGTGAGTTTAACACTTAAGTAATTGCATTCAATGTTTATGGAAGGAAGGTACACCTTAAAATTACACAGCAAATGTTAGTTTAGTTACCACAATTATAATAGGGTATATGGAACATATTATATACCATCTAATATTATTAAGCTGAAGAGTTTATTTGCTATATTACTATGATTAACCGACTTCAAAAAAAGGAGGAGGTTATCAATATATGTTTTTTTTTATGTATGTACACCGATTACTCCGAGGTTTCTGAACCGATTTACGTGATTCTTTTTTTGTTCGACGCGGGATAGTGTCGAATTGGTCCCATAAAAATTTTATTCGGATAGGTCCAGTAGTTTTTATTTTATGAGCATTTTTGTCTTTATTTGTAAATGTTGCAAGTGCAAGTTTGAAGTTGGTTGTTTTTAACGCAGTTATCACTTGTTTAAAAAATACATTAGATCGTCCATTTATCGATGAAGGCAAGATGTATATCATCACGCTAATAACAATAAAAGCGGAGCAATGCAGGTAAAACCACGGGGCACAGAGTAGAGTTATTGTATTTTGTTGGCTAATTTTTTTTTATTTTATACATAGAAACAAGTAAATAAACGTTGATATATAAAATAAAAATATGCAAACAATCTATGCAGTCGTTTGATTAAATTTTTGTCTGAATTTTAAACTGACGTGCAAAATTTGATTTACATATTAAAGTATGCAACGCGTAGACTGGGAACGACTCCAAGTTTACGATTCTCCTTGAATTATCTCTCTCTGGAAATTGGACTCATTGCAGTCATGTACAATTTAATACATGGGTCACGCCTCTTTAAGATTTGCAGACTGTTTCTTTATTTTCATTTTAAATGAAAGTAGCGTTAATACTGTTTCGTTTATGAAGAATTGCATTTATAAAGTGACCATTGAAAGGTATGTGTTTAAGTTCATTTTAAGAATTTAATAGTTTACGAAATTTATATTATATTTATTTGCAATTCAATGCAATGCATACGAAAGAAAACTGAATAAATTTTATTCATACAGAGTTACCTTGATTAGGAAGTAATACCTAAAAATAATGAAATTCCTAATATATTTCTTCAACGAGGGAAACGTTTAACATACAATTTTCTCTACAACTAATTACATAAACGAAAAACTAGAACGACGGGCGCTACATTCTAGCCGAACCCAAGAAAAAACATTTAGGACTCACATCTGTTTCTCACGAAGCCTAGGTTTATTGCTTCTACTTAATTTACCGGCCACAAAACCCGACCAATTCACTTAAAACCGACACTAAGGTACAGTAATAACTGTCACTTAACTTGGTTACTGTGTGCTCCAACAGGTGTACAAGAATACATTGCACGCTGGGTGCCCATTTTCTAAATTAGCTAACTTCCTCAATTTACTCGCGAGCTCCCGTTACATACAATATAGGCTTATTTTCCTTATTTGCGTAAAATGACATGAACTTCCCCCGAATAGTACTTATGTACTGAAATTAGTTAAAATGTTTGTCGGGGAAAAGAGAGGAACTTTTGATTTCTTTTGCCATGATCAAGTGCTTGACGTCTGTCTTGTTGTGTTCAATTTTTGTCAATGTTTTCTCATATTTTAAGGTAAGGATAATAATATTGTAATATGCCTTTGTTGGGGGTTGCTTTGGCGGATTGTCGAAGCATTTCCAAATCAAAGGAAATCAATCATTACAGTTTCTTAAGCTTAATAAAAATGGGTCGTTTTCTTTTATTGAAAAGTTGGATTGCATAATGACTTAAAAATCCAAATCTTTGAAGTTTGTCTCGAAAAGTTAAAAGTTAAAAATTAATATGAAACTACGTCGGTTACTACGTCTATTACTTTACTCTGTTCAGACATTCTTGGGACATTCCTTTTCTTTATGTAACAAAATGTAACAAATTATTATATAACATAACTAGCTTTCCGCCTGCGGCTTCGACCGCGTTTTCAAAGAAAAACCCGCATAGTTCCCGTTCCCGTGGGATTTCCTGGATAAAACCTAGCTTAGATTACTCGTGGATAATGTAGCTTTCGAATGGTGAAAGAATTTTTAAAATCGCTCCAGTAGTTTATGAGCCTATTCATTACAATCAAACAAACAAACAAAGTTTTCCTCTGTATAATATTAGTGTAGATATACAATATATCAATTGTAACAAAACTTTTGTGCACATACTAGATTTATACTTAAGAAGCAATTAATTAAAGGCTAAAGTACTCAAGTATGTTAAATAGTTATACCTGAGTTCTAGTTCTAATCGGCCCCTATGCTGAGCAACTTACGTGAACTATGCGCTGAAACTATGTATTAAGAACCAATAAGTTTTGTTTTGTAATTATGGTGTTTAATTTATTGCGTTTCTAATGAGAATTGTTTAAAATAAAACTTTTGTACTAATATTATAAAAAGGGGATGTTTAACCTCAAAAATGTGTAATTCATTTTGAAAATTTTGCTTGTCTATTGTTGACCTATGTTTAATTTTTATTTCAGATCAATTCGAGCGGAAGCGAACGGCAAAAACATACTTTACTTTGACATAAGTCCAGAAAACTCGCTTCATAACTCCGAATAAATTGACTCTTTCACATCGTGTTAACAATATTTTAAAGTACCTTGTAATAAGAGGAAGTAAATAAATGACAAACGTTTTCAACCTGATTACAGCATTTATGCTTTCTTCTTTCTTTCTTTCTTTTTCAGCCTGGTTAAACCCAAAGTTGGGTATAGGCCTCTTCATGTGCACGCCATTCCTTCCTGTTTGTTGCCGCTCGCATCCACTTCCTTCCCAAGATCTTCACTATGTCGTCAGCCCATCTAGTAGGCTGACGGCCAACTTTTCTTTGTCCGGTCCAAGGACGCCATTCTAGGATTTTGTTGGTCCACCTGTTGTCACTTAATCTGCAGATATGTCCCGCCCACCTCCATTTCTGCCGAGACACTTTGAGTGCTATGTCTATAACTCCAGTTTTCTTCCTTATTGTCGTATTTGGAATTCTGTCCATCAATGAAATCCCGAGAATAGCGCGTTCCATCGACCTTTGCGCTACTTGGAGTTTATTCACTAGGTGTTTGGTTAGTGTCCAGGTTTCAGAGGCGTACGTCATTACTGGAAGAATACATTGCTCAAACGTTCGCCTCTTCAGGAAGGTTGGTATTTGTTTGTCTTTGAATACATCTGATAGTTTGCCAAACGCTGCCCAGCCAAGTTGAATGCGGCGGTCTACTTCCCTCTTTTGTGCATTCCTATCCAGCGTAACTATTTGACCTAAATAAACATACTCTTCTACTCTGTCGATGTTCTGACCATGTATTGTGATCGCAGGTGTAATGTTTTTGCTGTTACACATAAATTTAGTTTTGAGCATGTTCATTCTTAATCCAATAGCTAGTGAGGCATCATGTAGTTCTTCGAGCATAACTTTTATATCGTCCGGGGTTTTAGCAAACAGAACGAGGTCGTCAGCAAATCTCAAATGCGACAACATTGACCCGTTGATGCTAACGCCTTTTTCGGACCACTCCAACAGTTTAAAAACGTCTTCTAGAGCAGCTGTAAATAGCTTGGGAGAAATTGTATCGCCTTGTCTTACACCGCGACCAACTGGTTTTCGGCGAGATACTTCGTGCAGCTTTACTTGGAGGGTTGCACCTTTATAAATCTCCTTGAGAACTTCCACATATCTTGTGTCTACCATTTATGCTATCAATAGAAAATAGGTTGTTGATAAGATAAAATAAACAAAATGACAATCATGAAAAATAATCTAAACTTTTGTATGTTATTATAACAGATATATTTCAAAATTGAATATTCCAAACAACATCTTTGTATGAAAACAAAACTCCAGTGTCGACAATACACAGAAACAAACGAACGTCTTCAATTGCATGCAATTTAAACATTTCCCTTTCGAGTTAAAAGCCGGAGCGAGTGTTTAAAATGTTCTCCTTAACTTAATCTGTTGACGTAAAACGAAATGAAGCGAGTGCATCTGCATCACTATTGTGGTTTTATCTCAGTCGAGAAGTCTACTAATTGCGCTCGGAGACCTAATTAGCCACACCAGTCATTTAACTCGTCTCTCGCTTTTCACCGTCTATATGATATGGCATTAAATTATGTGGCAGAGGAATGATAGACGTTGCTTGAGAATGATTAAATAATAGGGGAATCAAAAGAGCTAATAATTAAGTTTAAATATTGCTTAGAGATTCGAGCTTAGCGTCACCTGATTAGTGATTGCAATTAGAGATTAATATGCATTGAGCTCTTGCAAACAATGTAAAATCTGAAGTGATAAAAAACTTCCATTGCACATTTTCCTGAATTGGTGTGACTAAAATGTATAAAGAATATTACTACACGAATACGCCATATCCAAAGTGCATCGTCATGTAGTCTATCAATAAAGAATAAAATCTATAACAGTATTTACCTCGTTTATAACAATGAAAGTGAGCCTAATGTTCATAGCTCTATAAAGGACGGGAAAAGCCTTAAATCTTCAAGTCTATTACGAGGTTGGTCAAACATTCCCGTTTTATTGTTGTGGATACTTAGGGACATCCAAGCCATTAAAATACGAGTATTTGTACTTGGTGGGTATGTCTTTCAATTGCTGTAGAATGAAAATATTTTTCAGCTGTCAGTGTATGCTATTTTATTTTGAATAATACATTTAAAGATTGAATTAAAACATACATTAAATACATAAATTAAAACATATAGTAAACTAGCTTTCCACCCGCGGCTTCGCACGCGTTTTCAGAGAAAACCCCGCATAGTTCCCTTTCCCGTGGGATTTCCGGGATAAAACCTATCCTATCTCTCAAGTTGGATCGAACTGCACATGGTGTGCGAATTTTATTATAATCGGTTAAGTGGTTTAGGAGTCCATTGAGGACAAACATTGTGACACGAGATTTATATATATTAAGAAGATTTACCTCTATACGTAATGTTCACGGTTAGAAATTCCATTACCTATACAAATAACAATAATTTTTATTTCATATTCTACCAATTAACTTGTCTGTTCAATTTATTTTACATTAACTTGTTATCATAATATTTTCGTTATAGAAATATTTATTCTAAGTTTTACAAATTAGTGTGCACACTTAAGCGTGTAATTTTTATAATTACTTACAAACACTAAATTAAATTTATGTTTTCTACAAAAATTTAAACAGGAACCGCAATTAATTCTAATAAACACAGCGAGCCGTAGTTCAATGTTGCAGCTATAATTGTAGCCGCTATTAAATTCCCAACCAAAGTCTGGCAATACTGAAAGCGCTCCACATAAAATACGACAGTACTTTTAAAGTTTAAATTTCACACTCGTATGTTAAATGAGTGCGATACGAGGGGTTGCGGGTTAACTAATATACTACCGGCAAAAATGAAACGCCGGAATTCCGGTTTATTCCAGTCCGCGGGAAATAAATTATGCTTTTATATTTCTTTGTGTGTGTTTTTATTTTTTTAACCTTGAAATAAACATATACCTGTAAATATAAAAGAGAAAGAATACAGTTCATTATTTTAATTTTACAGTACGTATATAAATGAAACATTTCTAATCTCTAAATTTAACCTAAGCATAGAAAATAGTTAACAAAACTGTTAAGTAGATTTGTAAACGTATTACACCTCTTACTAAAAAATAAGTTCATACATATGCATACATGCTACAATTTGGAAATATATCTCAAATGGTAGAAGTTCTTGAACAGGAACGTGTAAAACATTCATAGCCAAAGACAGAAATTTATGAAAATAACATATCAAACAACGTTTACGTTGTCAAAACACCTCGAGTTAACTGTAGTTCAGCCGAACTAGTAGTTCAAAAGTTTCGCTACACTCGCTCGTTCCGCTTGCGTTTTTGCACTATTTCATTTAATTATTATTATAGCTCTGCAAGTTGAAATACATGCTTTTGATATTGAGAATAACTTATGAACAATTTACATTTGAATTTATCTGGATAATAGTTGTTATAAACTATGTGGCAGGTTAACATTGTCGACGCGGACGACGCTTTATCCAAAGTTAAGGGTTACATAGAAATGTAACGTTTTACAAAAAATGTTCACCAACAATAGAGTAGGTGAGACCTACGCCCAACAGTGGACGAACACAGGTTGAAAGAGAAGACATAAAATGTAAATCTTCTATGATATAGGTAGTATGTTTAATACGCTATGTTATATATTTACGAATGGGATCGAACCCACATCTTATAGACAGGCTACCTACTAATGGATTAAATAGGGATTCCTCCCTAGTTTGTTTTTTCGCGAAAAATCTTTCTTTCATTTTACCCGTAGATTTTGAATAGTAATATGGGTAAAGTACCTACTCTACTAGTACTAAGAAAATCAAGCTATTAATTTAAATAAAAATACATTTACGTATATAATATGATGATTCTTTAATATACCTACCTATTATTTTATGATTTGTTTTACATGCAAATACGTTACAAGAATAACAGTTATTTAACACTGACGTAGGTACCCGTATTATCCCAAATGAATACGTCATTATGAACAAAGCAGATCACGAAAATAAAAAGTTATTTTCAATATATCAAAGGGAATCACCGGAGCGTGACCAAAAGGTAAGGTAATTGGTCTCAACGCGACGTTGGTATTGTCATGTTTTAATGAGGACATAGTAACACGATTCCCGAGCTGACAATAGTATTCATTAGAGAGATCGTGAATATATTTAATGATATAACGCAGCTATGCTTTACATCCCCCACTACATTCGGTGTACAATGTACATACTCGACCGTGCGACACTGTTGCTATCTTAAATATTATTTTTCTTTATAATGACGGTGTAGATGCAATTTTCATCATTCCATTTTGAATTTAAATAGGTTTCTGAGAATAATGTAGTTACTTAATTTAGGTTTTTGTAACATTGAATACACTTTGGTTGGGAGTTTAGTGGAGTATTATTAGAGCACTACATTACGAGATTGTGGCCTGTAAATGTTACTATCCCTCACATACATGTTTTATTGAGTTCATAAATACTCGTTATAAAATACAATACAAGGATGAACGAAGATGCCGAAACCGTAAAAAGATAAATTTATTTTCAGCATCAGAAAATCTAGGCGAGTATGGAAAACACTGCACTATGTTGTCGTCTAATTATGATTCAGTTGGCGTCGGCGTGTGATTATTCCTACTTGTTCCTTTCATGTTGAATTTCCCTCGTAATTAAGATAAAATATTGCAGAAGCTCTATTCAACTAGTGTTTTTTCGTCCATTAGATGATCAAAACATAATTAAACTGAATGGCATTAAAAAATCAATATTAAGATGTAATAATAGCATGGTCGATAGGTGCTCTGGAAATTGTACATCAAAGTACCTTGAAACTTAAGATTTGCAATTATTATAAAAATCATTCAAATCGACACTGAGGTTTAGCTGTGAAAACAAACATTCGCATAATTGTTCACCGACGTTAAAAAAAGAACTCGTATCGTATTTTTGCCATTTTTCACTAATATTAGAATGGATGGCATGGTAGTTTCAGTTCCTTCAAGTAAGTCGTCAATCTAAATGCAAACTGTTCATCAGAAATGGATACACTGAACATAATTTTCATAAATTTCTTAGAATCGAATGCAGCATTGTATAAACAAGACGTAGGTACCTATGTAGAAGTCAATTTTGACTTTAATTTGTAAATTTTAACAATAATGCGTACAAAATATACATCATTATAATAATAAATTAACCCACTTAAGATTTTTGCATAAAAAGAATAACCAAGTAAAAGAAATCGTGAAAATTATATTTGAGTTTTAAAAAATTCGTGGTTTATCTTCTATCAGCTTAATTGGATTGGATGGAAAAGTTTCGAGGTATTTTCTTTGAATACAAATAACGATTTTAATTAAAATCGAGTGACAATGTTTTATAGAAATTATGCTTGGCAATCAGCTTAACGGTAAAACATTCTAACATAACAAAATTGGTTCAAAAGTAGCTATTAGGTATGTCCAAAAAATAGTCAACTTGTATTATGGACATATTTTAATCTAAAGTAACATCTAAAATTAGAGAATCTATATCTATACACATATTTTATTTTTATTATCTCTAATCTTCTTAATATATATAAATCTCGTGTCACAATGTTTGTCCTCAATGGAATCCTAAACCACTTAACCAATTATAATAAAATTCGCACACCATGTGCAGTTTGATCCAACTTGAGAGATAGGATAGTTTAAATCTCAAATCATTATAGAGAAAGCGGGCAAAGCCGCGGGAGGTAAGCTAGTTAACATATAAAAACTAACAAGTATTTAAAATGTCAAATCGCTTCTAAATCAATTTATCAATCTCCAGAAAGGTATATATTATTAGATATATATTAGAAAATTTAACTTTATATATTATATATAAAGTTAAATTTTCTAATATTACGCGAAATTAACATATTCCATTATTTTAACGTCAAAAAGTTTTCACCAACGAAACTCAAATCTACCTACTTGAATGTAAATACACAAACTTTATCACTCTATCATAGAAAAATACGAGGAATCAAACAAATATACCAACTTCATATTTATGGTAATATATACGACCCGAGGCAAAAGTTCAGAAATTATATTTGAAACAACATACATGTGACGCCTTTGAACCGTAACATAACTTGAATAGATCTTCACTAGTTTATCTATTGATCTAAGATCAACTACTTAGTAATTGGAAATTATCATATCATATTTATTCAATGAAAACGAGCCCAGAATAATAAGTTTGTGTGACAAAAATATATAATATCATACTACTTATATGATTTTTGCTGAATAATTTTGTATTTGTTTTTTTATTTTAACTATTAAAATTTGGAATTTTTTTAAATGATTGATTATCATTTTAGATAGAGAAAATTAAAGCTTTTTGCTTTTTAATACATTTGCAAAATATTATTGTTACGACCAATAACATGAATAACATTTTCATTTGTTTTGTTATATCTCCTTGCAAGCGCTCGAAAATTATTGCATAATTTTTGGCCTTTTCCATATGAAATTTAAAAAAAAAACGAATTTTGTTCAGTCATGTGGTATGAAAGTGCAAATAAAATGTTTTAAACAGTAAATGTACATAAGGTCTACAATCTACAATCTACATACTGTAAGGCGAAGGCATGTGCCTTATATGGTACTAATAGACTTAGTAATAATGATTGCAGTTTTGTGACATAAGACGCTGAAACAAAAGTAAATATAATTTCTTACAAGGATAGTAAGAAAGAGCCAAGGGAAAACAGCATTTAACGTAATATCACTAATAAGATTTAAGCTCCATTCATCTAGAACTAGTAAACTTGGACCATTTTTCTCAGTAAATCGAGTTTCGAAGTAATAAAGAAGTTATAAAACTGTTGATGTTACTTGGCGAGTTTCATAATTCCGATTATTTTATTAGATTAATTATATCAATTAAGATATTTCACAGCGAATTTATCGCCTAAAATGTTTATGAATTTATGAAATCCATGGCCGAAAATTAGTTCTTCTTTAAGAGTTCATCATCATTATTTATAATATTTATCACGTAGATGTACGACGATTTTCTTTTTGCTTTTCTTTTCTGTTTTCTGAGTCCTTTTCACAATGAAAATGTTATATTGTGTTGGACATTGATGGAGGTATATAACTGAACTTTCATGTACTTTATATTAAAAAAACTGCATGATGATAAAAAATGTAGTAGACTGAATTAATTACTCTAGACTCACTTATTAGCATCGAATTTCCAAAAAGAAAACAATCAAGCGCAATAACGAGAATATAAAAAATCATTCACACTCTCTAAAAGAAAAAAAATGAATACTATTACTTTTACAGTCAACACTCAGCTACAGTAAGATAGTCGCATTTAAATTGCCATCGCAGAGATTTCATAAAAGAAAGTTCAGGAAACCCTTGTAATAAAGAGACGCAATTTTCGACCGCTTATTTCTCTTGTTTGTGTTGCGAACGTGTCGGAACACGGTCTCCGCGAAACTTTTCGTATGGAAGATAAAACAAATCTCATTTTGCCACAATGTTATTCCCGAAGTCTCGCTCTGACCAAATATGCGCACAAATTAACCGGAGTTGGTCAAGTTTAATGTAAACAATTTTTGGGCGAGTTTGTTTGATTGGATATTTACGTAAGGTGGACGTGACATTTATTACATTGTTGAAGCTTGTAATAATGTACAATGAGAAGATACAATGTTGCCAAGTGAGAGCTTTTTCAGACTCAAACTCAAGCTACTATCTAATTAATTACTATTAATATTGTATGAAATTTTAACAATTTATACGCAATTGTTTTGTTAACTAAAGCAATGAAGCTAACAATATTCTCTATACGTAAATATAGTGCCATGCCCTATATATTTATATGTTAAAAAATAATAATCAAAAACCCTAAATCTTCAAATTATAGTATCAAGAGCTAGGCTACTTTAAAAGAAAAGAGAAAAAGTGAAGCGAAATGTTTGATACGGATTGCTCTCAGGTTATGTTTGTACTCGCTGTCTACTGTATATTGTCTACTCGCTACAAGATTCCTTAGACTGGAGAGCAATTATTAGCAATTTAATCAGTTTCGCGTTGAGCGGCTACTGCACAATACGTGCCTGCGTCCGTACGTAACTTCAAATTAAATAAAAATAAATCATAGTGAATTATTATACTTTTATATTACGCTCATTAGTAAGTCAGTGAAAATTGCTATCGTGTGGAGATATTAAATTGTGTATATGTGAAATAATCGAATAGATATACGCTTGCAAAGAAAAAACGGTTATAATAAATTTAAAACTTACCGTAATCAGAACAAACAAGTGCGATTCATGACTCACCGTTCGCCGGCCGTCCACGCGTTAAACCGGTCCTGCGCTTACACACTACGCAGTTTACTGACTGTGCTACAAGAAAAAAAGATATATATATATATTTTTTAAATTAATAAATTTTATCCATACAAATGACGCCAAATCCTACCTGTGCTGCGTGCATGACTCCAGTGACCGATGACAATCGCTTATCATGCTCAAACAAAAATTGTAAGAAAATATTCCACATCCCTTGCATTGGAAATAATTGTCCTGTCGGAGATGATAATTTTATTCATTGGATCTGTCCAGAATGCCAGGCACTTAGTAAGAAAGGTGGAGATAATTCTACTACCCCAGCACGGGCCAACACGCTTGTAGAAAATAGTCGCAAACGAAAAAAAGTGGAACATCTTAACAGCCCGATTACCCAGGCATCCAATGAAATTTCCAATTCCTCATCCGACGTGCAAGTTCTAACAGAAGAAATTCGCCTTCTTCGTGAGATTGTGTTGAATTTTAAGAGCGACTTGGCAAGTTTTGTCTCCTCTCTTGCTCTTTGTGAAAGGAATCTGGAAGAAATAAAAGCTGTTCATGCCACAAAAATACAAGAGCTTGAAGAAAGACAACGTGAAAATGCTGAACTTAAATCTACAATTATTTCTTTACGCCAAGAGCTTGATTTTCGTTCACAAGCATTCTTAATAAATGAAGTGGAAGTAATAGGCATAGAGGAGGAATCATCTGAAAACCCCATTCACTTAGCTATGACGACGGCCAACAAAATAGGATTAAATATCACGGAAACCGATCTTGACAACGTTACTAGAGCAGGTCCACGCCAACACGTTAAAGACTCGAATTGTGATTCCAGTAATGTAGCTCAGCCTCGTCCATTAATAATCCGCTTCACTCGCAAAATCGTTCGCGATTTGTTCCTAAAAGCTGGAAGATCACGTCGAACGTTGCATAGTAAGGACATTGTAGGACATGGACCGGAGCGAAAAGTCTACGTAAACGAGCGTCTCACGCGTGAAAAAAGGCAATTATTTCGAGACACCAGAAGGGCAGCTACCGATGCAAACTTTAAATACTGCTGGACTAGAAATGGCTCCATTTATATTCGTAAACGTACTGGGTGTCCTGCAATCAAAATCCAGTCTAACAGTGCGGCGATTTGCTTCGTATGCCTTTTCATTCTGGTGACTAGTAGTATAATAATTGTTCCAGTCAACTATCATAAAGCTATTTTTTGTATTAATTTGTGTACCTTGCTACTTATCTATTTAATGGGGTTATGTATGTCTATTATAATTGTTGTGTATACTTCAAAATGGCTTATTATTATTAAGAGTTCGCTTGTTTATTATTATATACTTTTTTTATACTGCTTAAATTGATTACAATTGCACTGCTTTTCAAAGTCTGCTTTGATACCTTACCAGATCTTATGTTTTTCCGATGCTGCTTCAGTCTTAACACTTTCCTATGGCCCTCTTAGAGGTAATTGGTGATATTGACAATTCCCATAGCATAGTATGTCATAATATAATCGCTCCTGAACAGTCCTCTCAAATTCTCAACAAATATAATGTTCGAATTTTATGCAGTAACATCAGAAGTTTAAATAAAAATTTCCTCCCTTTCCAGGTTAGTTTAAAGAGATTCTCTATCAGTTTTGATGTAATTGTATTTACTGAATGTTGGCTTCCACTTGCATCTATCATCCCTCAAATAGATGGTTACACCTCGTACTGCACAACAAACCCTAAAACTAAGGCTGGCGGCGTTGTGGTGTATATCAGAGATAGTTGGATGGTAACAGTTACCGAACTATCTGTAGAGGAATCTGAATGTTTATCTATAGAAATACCTGATAGGAATACTCATCTCATCGCTATATATCGTTCTCCCTCTCTTAACCCTAAACCTTTTCTTGAGTCTATTTCCGAGGTTTTAAAAGACGTAAAGGGTTTTACTTGTAAAATACTAACAGGGGACATAAATATTGATATATTAGATACTTCCAGGACCACCGATTTAACATCTGAATATATCTCTCGTTTGACTGAATTAGGTTACCTCAGTGCAATCAATATGCCGACCCATAACAAAACATGTTTGGATCATTTCTTCGTACAAACAGAGTACTCTGGAGAATCGTTTGTCTGTTCTTCTGACGTAACTGATCATGACCTCATAATTCTTGGGATCTTAACCTCCCACAAGAATTCTGCTAAACACAGAAGACTCAGGCAAAAGATAGACGTCGAAGGCATTATTCAAGATCTTAAGGAATTAACTTGGAGTGAAATCCTAAATTCCGATTGTGTAACAGAAGCAACTAATATGTTTATGACTACCATTACTAACTCTGTAAAAAAGCACACTAAAACTTCTTGCATTAGTAGACGTAAAAATAACTTGCAAAACTGGATGACACCTGGACTTATACGCTGCAGTAGAACTAAGGATAAGCTCCACTCTCTTTCTAGACTAGACCCCAATAACGAAGAGAAAAGATTAGTTTTCACGAGATACAGAAACTTTTATATTACCTTGTTGCGTCGGCTGAAGGATGCTTATGATTCGAAGATTCTTCTTGAAGCTGAAAATAAACCTCGAACATTTTGGAAAACAATTAAAACCGTGACTGGCTACGACAAGAAAAGAAAGGATTCTGAAGAACTGCTTAACCTTGAACGTAATCCGATGCACTCGCTTAACACCTGTAACCAGTACTTTTCATCAATAGGCCAAAAATTGGCTAGCGCTACGTTAAATGAAACCAATGAATCGGAGATGTCTCTGGCTTCTAAAGTAAAAGGTGTGGGTAGGTGGAAAAGTGTAGACGTTTCGTAATTTTACTGTATCATTTTAAATTGTTTTTAATGTTAATGGAGTGTGTTTTTACATACATGCATTAAATTATAACTACCACTACCAACCAGTAACTGTCTCCTATAAATTAAATCATTTAACACCATTATCTAAAACATATACCAATAACCTGTTGGGCAACATAACCACAAAATGGAATCAATCTCACAGAAGATGGCTGAAATGACCGAAATGTTTACTTATAAGATGGATGAGTTCCAACGGGATCTAAAAAATAATAACTCAGCAACTAGAATCCCATCTGAGAAACTTGCATCAGAGTTTCATGTGTTCAGAACTTTTGTCATGTCATCATTGTCATGCCTCCAGTCGCAGGTTAATCTTTTAAATCAGCTTTATGACCAACAAGAAATGCGGAGTAGACGCAAGATGCTTCTAATACATGGTGTAACAGAGTCAAAAGATGAAAATCCTAGTGAGTGTGTTTCAAAATTAATATCCGATCATCTTGAACTAGCTACAATTGTACCCGAGGTGTTCTCCCGTTGTCACAGGATGGGTGTAGCAAAAACGGATAAACCACGTCCGATTCTGGTTAAGTTCCAAGATGCGAAGATCCGTAATCAAGTTTGGCTGGCTAAGACTAAACTCAAAGGTACAGCTATAACATTATCTGAATTTCTCACCAAGTGCCGACACGAAGTGTTTATGGCTGCAAGAAAAAAATTTGGTGTGTCAAAGTGTTGGACTAAAGATGGGTCCATTTTTGTGATCAATGCCGATGGTGTTCGCCAACGAATAAGCACAATTGCTGACATAGAAGCTTTACAACCACAAAATTTAGACGGTGAGGGGCAAACCATTACTGCTTCCGCTAGCACTTCTCAGAGGTTGTTGACTCAACAAAACTCCAGGGCCAGAAGAGTGCAAAAACAAATTAAGTAGTATGTCTTTTATTATTATTATTTAACTATGTCTTTGATTATTTAACAATGAAGTGTACCTTATTGGGTCAAGTTTTCTTTTATTTTTTGTTATTTCTTTATTCTAATGCTTACTATTCTACAGCAACTTTTTATATGTTACCTATAGTGATACATGCTCTTAGTTTACACATATTTATGATTCATTCAATAGTTTTTCACATACATAGTATTACCATTGTCATAGTCTCTTTTGGAACTGTTACCTATAATGTTTACTAACATAAATTTAGTTTGTCTAATGTGTAGTAGCAATCAATGTGATTTGTTAATTGTTAAAAGTAAAGATGCTGTAATCTGGCTGAAGTTTTATAGATAGAATTCTTCAAATCTGCGAGCACAAAATAAAATAGTATATTAGTATTCTTAAATCATAAGCATAGTTTATAATTGTTACTCATTTTCATTTGTAAATTGTTTATTTACATTGAGCAAGTGTACGTTTAATAGTTATTATTGTTTATCTAATGTCAAGTGCTGTCAAACTTATTAAATTGATAATGTTGTTAAAAGTCAGTTGTTATTTGACAATGTGTACAGGGTTCTTGGTGTTGTCATATTTTATTAATTATACTGGAAGGTTCTGGTAAAGGTATTTTCAAAATTTTAAGTTTAATTTAAGGAAAAAAAAATCCATAATCAAGTTAAGTATTGCAATAAATAATATATATATTTTATTAGTCTTTTATAGTAACTGCATCTTTTATATACCTATTATTTTGTTTCGCATTTGTGTTTAATTTTGTTTATAGTATCTACATATTATTTTGCAATTAACTTATTACTATTGTTGTTACTTACTTAGTATCGTTGTTTATTAACTTTTATTTTATAAATATACAGGTTAATTTATTTATATACTTACACATATTTTATAGTTATTATTATTATTATA
Source organism: Colias croceus (assembly GCF_905220415.1). NCBI lineage: Eukaryota > Metazoa > Arthropoda > Insecta > Lepidoptera > Pieridae > Colias > Colias croceus. Next base: position 7,084,880 of record NC_059546.1, read on the forward strand.
TATATATATATATATATATATATATATATATATATATAGATATCTCCACGGGCACTATGTTGATCAAACGTGCCATATAGTTAGTAATTATTTGATCCGTTTTCACTTGTTGATCCGGTTGGTATTTGTGGATCCATTGCCACACCACCGTCCGTATGTGGATCCGAACGGAGCCACAAGTGTCACCATCAGTAATAATAATAATTACGTGCTTTTTATACAAATCCACCTTTTTTGCGTTTTAGCTCTTGTTGATCCGATTCAAATGAGCCAATCAGAGCCCACCGAGCTCAGCCATTGGTCGCTTGCGGCCTTAGCCATTTGAAGGTTTGAAGACATTAATTCCCGTTTTAGAAACGTATGTTGCCGTTCGCCTTCCATAATTTGTTCGGATCTTCGGGAGGGCAAGATAGCTAGCTCGTCTATTAGGATAGTGGCGATTTGATGTTGAGATAATATTTGTATTTATGTTTTTATGTAGCGCTTTGCGGATGAACATACACGTATTATAAAAGTATAATTGTTTTAAATTCATTATTTTAGTGTCGTAGTAGATTTTATTTGTAGAATTAAAAAAGGATAATTAAATATAGTTTTAATGATTTTATTTTGTAAAATTTGGAGTGGCGCTAATTTATTTTTGTAAGCACTCCCCGATACTTCTTTTAAATACATTAGGTTACTAACGTGTTTTAGATGGTGTGGCGTAATTTATGAGGAATGCAAGAAGTAATATTATGCAGAGATCTAGGAAGTGCTGATAATTTATTTTTTAGGTGGTCGATGTGATAATTCCATTTCAGAGAGCTGTCGTTTCGCAAACCTAGGCATTTCTCGTGGGTTTTATGTTCTAATACAACACCGTTAATTTTAAGTGGAGCGTGTGGTGGAATAATTTTGTTATGAGCTTTGAATTTAGATATATTTATTTTTAGTAGATTGAATTTATTTATTTAATTTATTTAAATCATTTTGTGATTGCGCTATCATGTCATGTATAGAGGGACCAAAATAAAACAGACAGGTGTCATCCGCATAAAGTGTTAGGTGACCATTTAGCTTTAAATCTTGGAAATTATTAATATAAATTAAAAAAAAGCAATGGGCCTAGAATCGAACCTTGTGGTATGCCACATGTATTTGGTAAGGGAATGCTATCATGGTTATCTATTTTAACTATTCGTGATCGATTTTTTAAATATGATTTCAGCATATCTAGTGCTTTACCATTAATGTTAATGGATGCTAATTTCTTTATTAAAAGTTCGTGAGAAACGGTATCAAAGGGCTTTTGTAGGTCAATAAACACTCCCAAAACTATATTGTTTGCGTCAATGTTCTGTTTTATTTTAATAGTTAGGTCCATAGTCGCTGACAGAGTGTTATTTTTTGGCTTAAATCCGTATTGACGCACTGAAATAAAATTAAATGAGTCTAAATATTTTTCTAATCTCGTGTGTAAAATCTTCTCCAATATTTTTGACAATACTGGCAAAACCGAAATTGGCCTATAGTTACCAGGTTCAAATTTTGAGCCACTCTTATAGAATTATAGATAGGAGTTACCTTCGCTATTTTTAACGAGTCCGGAAAACGTCTTTGACTTATGGCTTGGTTAAAACAGTCGCTTAATATGTATGATTTAATTTTTAACCGACTTCAAAAAAAAGGAGGAGGTTATCAATTCGGCCGGTATGTTTTTTTTATGTATGTACACCGATTGCTCCGAGGTTTCTGAACCGATTTACGTGATTCTTTTTTGTTCGATGCGGGATGGTGTCGAATTGGTCCCATAAAAATTTTATTCGGATAGGCCCAGTAGTTTTTATTTTATGGGCATTTTTGTCAGTATTTGTAAATGTTGCAAGTGCAAGTTTGAAGTCGGTTGTTTTTAACGCAGTTATCTACTTGTTCTTTGATGCATTTAATTGCTTTTGTAGTAATACCATCAAGACCTGTACTACAGTTTGAATTAAGGTTATTTATAATTAGGTATATATTTTTTTACTGGCTTCGGTAGGTCTGAACTTATTAGTGAGGTAATTTTTTAAAATTTCGTAGTTGTCTTTAGATTTCCTCTCCTTTGAGTTATAAGATGTCGATTCTGGGAAACCAGTAAAAATTACATTTTTTTCGCGGCTCTTTCTGTCCCGTAGTTCCTTGATTAAGTTTTAAATTATATGAAGTTTATTATGATTAAAGATTTAATTCCAGTTATTTTATTTTACTCTCACCACACCCCGGACACTCCATACAAAATTATCGTTTTGACAGTCACACCGTAGAGACTGCAAACGTGTGTGTTAACGCTTTATGGTTGGCACATTTGTGACTAGCGTAAAAAAAAATCGCGTTTTTCTGATGAAATACATCCGTAAACAGCACAATATTTAACCATTTTCTACGAAAAACGATAATCACAAATCCAAAATAATAAAATTACTTTAAGTCAATTTGATTAATGTTGTCAATCTTCGTTGCGTTTCGTCTAAGACGTCGTTGGTATCGTCCTTGCGGGAAATGGGTACCATAACATGGCTGATCGTGCGGGGTGAGGTAAGTGTTTAATTTTGGCGGGAGGCGGAGAGTGTCCGTTCTGTAGCGTTTAGCTACTATTATGTATTCTGTGCTCTCACCCTAGTTCATCTGGGATTCTAATTGAGAAATGGTACTCTTCAATATGTTTTGTTCAGTAATTATCATACATGCTGATGACTTAATTTCATTGATTTGATTCGTATTTTGGTGAATTAAATTCAAGGATTGTTCGTTGGACGATTTAATTTCGGTAATTTGTGTTTTTACCTCAGAAATGTTTTCATGAATTTTGTTTACTATTTGTTCATTTGAGCATACATATTTTTCAAGTAATGTACTAATACGGCTCAACTCCGACCGAATATCCTTCATATCATCACTAAATCTGCAATCTTGTTCTAGCGGTTGTTTCCGTTTTCTGTAAGTAATTTGAGTTCAGTTGGCGTAGAACTCGTAGAAAACGAACTTAGCTTCGATAGATCGGGATGCGATCCACCGGCAGTACCCACTGCACCACTGCTGGTTAAACGTGTTGGCGATCTGCGTACACTGATATTTACTCCGTAATGGATAATTTGTGCAGGAATATGAGTCGTCATTTGTTTGACCTAAATCTAACATTTTAATTATTTTATCAGATTGATATCAGAATCAGGGCATAGGCGAACGCTACACGTCAATAAATATTATGATAATTATCTTGATATTTACTGATGATTCAAAAGGTAGGTTGTTATTTGTAGGATGCATACACTTGAGAATTATCACCGTCACTGTATGACGAAAGGTTCGTCCAAATATCTATCTTTTTAGGGTTCCAAATTTTTAGTTTCACAACGTTTTCTATAAGTTTCAATTGAATTACGGTCGACTTCTTCAACTTCCATAAAACTTAGGAGATTTTTTGCTAGCCCTAATTTCATATCCCCATGTCAATGTCATGCAAGTGCATATTATAAATGGAACAGATCAACATACGACTTATGATTTGGTATATAAAACGGAGTCAAATAGTGTTTGAGCATTTCAAAATTTGAACCGTTACTGAGTCGAGTTCGTCTAGTCTAGGCGGATTTAGCAATGTATGGAACATTACCTAACTATAATATGTTTGTGTACGGAGCCAACAAATACTGTAGTGTTTACGAAAAATTAATCTTCGTTACTTAATATACAGTTTCGTTTTGTCGGATCAAATAAAGCTGTAATTTTGATAATATAAATGGATCTGATCAACATACGACTTTGGATTTGGTATATAAAACGGAGCCAACAAGTGTTTATGGGTTTCTGAAATTCGGCCGTTACGGAGTCGATTCAGTTCGAGATCTTAGCAATAAAAATGTTGAGTATAACAATTTGTCCATGAATACGTTTGGCAACGTCGCCGAAAAATTTGCGCCGTTGCCACTCCGGGCAAGATCTATGCAACCGGAGTCGAGTAATATGGGGGAAAAGGTGGAGTCGGCAATGCACGGCAGTCAGGCTGGATCAACTTAGTGCCCAGGTTGGTATTTATATATATATATATATATTTTAAGTCTTTAATAAATAATGTCTCTGAACGAAAGTCTTATTAATGACGACTATTTCTCACTCTCGTCATCCTCTGAGGAGAGCTTTCATAGTACTGCTTCACAATATATTCCTATTAATATCTTTCTCAACAACTGCTTCCCTGCTTCTTCAAAACAATTTAATGTTGTCCATATAAACGCACAGAGTATCCCGGCGCATTACACTGATTTCCTTGCATCTTTTGAGTCTAGTAATGTTCAAGCTATTTGTGTATCCGAATCCTGGCTTAAACCTTCTCTTCCTTCCTCTTCCTACTCCCTCCCGGGTTTCCGTCTGATCCGCAACGACCGTATCGGTCGGGGTGGTGGTGGTGTTGCCATTTACTTACGCTCCCAAATTCCTTTCACAATTCTTAGTTCATCTCCTCAACCCACCCCTGCTGATTCAGCGGAGCACCTTTTCCTAGAAATTATTGTGTCCCATGTTAAGATCCTTCTCGGAGTTGTTTATAGTCCATCTTCAACTCTTGACTTCTTTCCTTCGTTTGATATTCTCTTAGAACAATTCACACCCTCATACAGCCACACAATAATAATGGGGGATTTTAATACTTGCCTATTAAAACGCGATTCTCGATCTTATAAATTAGAAGCAATTATTGATTCCTATAATCTACATATTCTTCCTCTCCAACCCACTCACCATTTTCCTAATTCTATTCCGTCCTTACTTGACCTGATAATTATTTCTAATCCTAACTTTATCTCTAATCATGGGCAATGTAGCGCTGATGCCTTTTCCTACCATAACTTAATTTTCCTTTCGTATAATATTCGTCCTCCTAAATCAAAACCCCAAGTTGTCCTCCAGCGAAATTTTAGTCGTATGGACTTGGAACGACTTTGCTCTGATGCAAAAAAAATTGATTGGAACGTTATTAACCAGTGTGACAATGTCAATGATAAGGTTGAGATTTTTAATTCTCTAATTACCCAGCTTTATGATGTTCATGCTCCAGTTAAGCCTATTAAATTAAAACATTTACCAGCTCCCTGGCTCACTGAAAACATCAAGTCACTTCTCAATAGGAAAAATCAAGCAAAAGGAAAGTTTAAATCGAGTGGTTCTGATGATGCCCGAGAGAAATATATTAGACTTAGGAACCGCTGCAATACGTTATGTAGGGATGCTCAGCGACGACACATACATACTTCAGTAGAGAACAGTGATTCATGTAAAATCTGGAAATTCCTCAGGAGCCTGGGTGTTGGCAAGCAAAAACACTCCTCGTCTGTATCCAAAATTAACACCGACGAGCTAAACGCACATTTCTCTAACATACAATGTAACTTTGACAGTGCAACTAAAGCTAGGACACTAAACAACTTATCTTCCACATCCTCTTTCCCATCCTTCTCTTTCCAACACTTCAGTGATTTAGATGTGAAAAAAAGCCTGTTATCCATATCTTCTACAGCAGTCGGTTGTGATAACGTTAGCCGTGCTATGATCCTTCCCATAATTGATATTGTTATCCCTGTAATTGCACATATACTAAATTTTTCTATCTCTTCTGGCGTATTCCCTTCAGTCTGGAAAGATGCATATGTGATCCCGTTACCTAAGAAACCTAATCCTAGTTCCTTCTCTGAATTCCGTCCCATATCTATTCTCCCATTCCTATCAAAAATTCTTGAACGTCTTGTCCACCAGCAATTGAACACTTTTATAAATAAGCACAATATCCTTAACCCCTTACAATCCGGATTTCGCCCAGGCCATAGCACGGCTACTGCCTTAGTTAAAATTACAGATGACATACGAGCTGGTATGGATGACAGGCTGCTTACCGTATTGACACTGCTAGATTTTAGCAACGCGTTTAACTGCGTTGACTTCGACATACTTCTGAAAATTCTAAGTTCTCATAACATGTCTGCGTTAGTATTGCAGTGGTTACACAGCTACCTTAGTGGTCGTCGGCAAAGAATAAAAATTGATGACTCTTTGTCCTCCTGGTCGAATCTCACCGCTGGCGTTCCACAGGGCGGCATCCTCTCTCCTCTTCTTTTCGCTATTTATATCAACAACATAACAAAAGACATTTTATCACAGCATCACATATACGCAGACGACCTTCAAATATACACTCAAGCTCCTATCTCTGATCTCTCATCGGCTATTTCCACCACAAACACTGACTTGGCCACAATAGTAAGTTGGAGTAAACAGCATGGATTACATGTGAATCCAATAAAAACACAATCAATAATTGTCGGTAGTTCACAATACATCCAAAAATTAGATTGGGAAAATCTGCCGCCAATAGCTGTTGATGGTGTTGTGGTACCGTACAGTAAGAATGTTAAAAATTTAGGTCTCTGCATTGATCGTTCTCTGTCTTGGAATGAACAGGTAAAGCAGGTCAGTAAGAAAATATATGCCGCATCACATTCGCTTAAACGAATTCGTAACTTTCTTCCAATCCCGACTAAAATTTTGCTGGCTCAATCCCTCCTTCTCCCTATCCTAGATTATGCCGATGTATCCTATCCTGATCTCACCGAACTTCTATTGGATAAGCTCGAGCGATTTCAAAATCTATGCATTAGATTTATATTTGGGTTACGCAAATACGACCATGTATCCGGTTATCGTGCTAGACTCGGATGGCTCCCTATCAGATTACGCCGGGATACTCACATACTCCATTTGCTTTACAAAGTTTTGTTTTATCGTAACACTCCCTCATATCTCAAAGATAAATTTCAGTATTTATGTACTCACGGACTGAACCTGCGCTCTCATGAAACTCTATCTCTATGTATTCCTACACACAAATCTTTCTTCAATTCTTCATTTACTGTGAAAGCTATTAAACTGTGGAATGATCTCCCTGTCACAATTAGAAAAGCTCAAACTTTCGAGACTTTCAAACGTTTACTGAATAAACATTACATTAAAAAGTGATAACTTATTGTATTTAGGTACCTATATATTTTTAATACGATATTTATTTAATATATGCTTTATGTATATATGTATGTGTGTATGTATGTTTTTATTTATAATAATTTTTATGTACTTATGTATGTGTATGTTAATGTAGGTATATTGTTTTTTTTTTTTTTTTGAATTTGTTTTTTAATTACCAATCTAATTCAGCTTTACCACCACCCTCTGTCATGATTTTGGTTTTTTATCTTGTGTTTGGTTGCCTGGAAGAGATGGCTACTAAAGCCATAAGGCCGCCATTTGTGCATGTCTCTCTTCTGTATATGTATGTCTTTTCCTGTTTGTAATGGTGTACAATAAAGCGTTTTCATTCATTCATTCATTCATTCATAACCTTAAAAAGCACACCTGTAAACTCTTTCTTCATTGAACCAACTGATTGTCACGAAATCCATTGTATCATTAAATCACTTAGTAACAGTAGCAGTCCAGGATATGATGGTATGAATAATAGACTAATTAAATCAATTGCACTTTACATTCTCGAGCCTCTAACAGCTATAATTAATTTAAGTATCGCAAAGGGAGTATTCCCCGAACCATGGAAAACCGCTATAATTACCCCCATCCATAAAGAAGGTAGTCGTAGCGATCCATGTAACTATAGACCCATATCGTTGCTGTCAACTTTCTCAAAAATATTAGAACGGTGTATTAGTAAAAGACTGATCAAATACTTAGAGTCCAACAAACTATTGGCAGATGTCCAGTTTGGTTTCCGAAAAGCTAAATCAACGGAAGATGCTGTTAGCCACCTGATAAACCTAGTCTCCTCTCACTTGGACAAGGGTAGAGCTTGCACGGGTGTTTTCCTTGATCTCAAAAAGGCGTTCGACACGGTATCTATACCAATTTTGCTTCGGAAACTAGAATGTATGGGAATAAGAGGTTGTGCTTTGGATTGGTTTCAAAGTTATCTTACAAACAGAACTCAACAACTTAAAGTAGAATCTTTTCTTAGTAAGCCGGAACACGTATCTTTCGGTGTCCCGCAAGGGAGCATTCTTGGGCCGACTCTTTTTCTCATATACATCAATGACCTAATTTCATTGTCCCTTGATCAGGCTGATATGATTTGTTACGCAGATGACACGGCCTTGGTCTTCCATGGCTCCACTTGGAAGAATTGTATAACGGCCGCTGAGCATGGTCTTTCGCAAGTAGCAACATGGCTACATAACAACCTCCTCACTTTAAATTTTTAAGGTTTCACAAAACTGCTAGATCAGCGCCCAAAGATAACACCCCTCTTTTTATACATACTTGTTCAATGAGTAGCTCCGTTGATGGCATGAGACTTTGTTCTTGTGTCTCAATCAATGGATCTCATGACACAAGATACTTGGGTGTCTTGATTGATGAACGTCTCTCCTTTCGACCACATATAAACGTAACTGCTGAACGTACAAGAAAACTAATATACATCATGAAGAACCTTCGGAATAAAGTTACTTTGGATATTCTGATGAGGATTTACAAAGTATTATGCCAACCTATTATAACTAACTGCGTATCGATCTGGGGTTCAGCTCCAACCTCTGCTCTTATAAGACTCGAAAGAGCTCAGAGATCGGTACTTAAAGTCATGTTAAAAAGCCCTTTCGTTTCCCAACCTCGTCACTCTATTCTGAATCTAAAGTTCTAAGTGTTAGACGCCTTTTCATTCTGCATTCAGTCCCTAGGATATATAAAACAGCTTCATCTAATCAACCATACTCAAATAACAGACGAAATAACCTACAACTTCCTAGATTAAATACCTCTTTTGCAAAACGTGCACCGAATTATATGTGGCCACTTTTATACAATAAAATCAAGAGACACGTGGACCTCTCTAAAAGTAGTTACATTACTAAAGACATGCTAACGAAATTGCTGCTCTCCTGGGACTATGATAAGACTGAGCAATTTGTACGACTTCAACTCTTTTGAATTATACTAGTTACGCGACGCTTGATAGGCCAGTGCTGTTGTGTTCAATAAGTATGTGACAGGCTTTTTGAGTAGGTATTGTTGTTAATTTAATTTGACATATTTTTTTTTTCGTTCTATTTCTTTTATTTTTAATTTAATTTAAACGAATTTAATGAATTAAAATAATATTTTTATTTAATACTTGAATACTAATTTAAATGTTAACCACATAATCTATGCCGCTCTGTTATAAATTATATTATATATTGTTAATCGTTTTTTGGTCCCGCAGGACAGGCTTCGCCTAGTGCGGGAACCAATGAGTCTCATAATTATATTAATATCAAATTATTTAATTAATTAATATTGTGAAATACACCATATTGTAATAATCCTGTCTTGTTAAATAAAGGAATTATTTTTTTTTTTTTTATTTTTTTTTTTTTTTTATTATACAAGACATTATTGCGTTACTAAGTAATTAACGTAACTACTGTTATTTCCTTACTAAGTGCCTTTTTATGTTTCAGGTACATTGATGGATGTTTAAATAAAGCCCTACAATTTATAAATCTTTCTACATCCTTATGGATATTACAGATTCCAGTTTGATTTTACCCAAGATAGTCACGAACGATTTTAAAGTCCACTCAATTGCTACAATTCTATGTCCAAACGAACACGAATTAAATCAACTCGCAGCGACAAAGGGCCGCCCATTACGTAAAATAAACCGTAGTAATTGAATTTGGATTGCATTAAAGATTTATACCCGCCTTCACCGGTGATCATTAAGTAATTGGATTTAATTAAAATTCCCTTATTTTCACATATTTGCGAACATTTAACGGAACTTTCCTTGGATTATTGTTTGATGATAAACATTCGGGAATTCTCACTCGTTTATATGAAAATAATTGAGATGTTTTCTCGGAATTGTTTACAATAAGACGAGGATAAACAATCAATAAGTCTTTTCTATAAACTGACTAAAACTTTACTGTTTTGTGTTATTATAATATCTTATCGAACTAATATTGGACGATAAATTTTCGATTCTAAGATTTACTTGAAATAAGTGACATAAAAATTAATTTATATTACTAAAATGATCGCAAAATGTGTTGGTAAGCTCGAGAACGGCTGAACCGATTTCGTTAGTTATTTTTTTTATAATATTCCTTGATGTATGTATGCTTTTTATCGCATAACTCGAGAATGGCTGAACCGATTTCGTTAATTCTTTTTTTTATAATATGTATTCCTTGATGTACGAGTATGCTTTTTATAGAGAGAAAACGTAAACCCTGTGGTTTACGTTTAGCGAAGCTGCTAGTTTCTTATAAAATATACAGGAACAACTTTAAAAAAAATCAATAAACATGCTATAAAGTACTTTGGAAGCTGTACTGTAGTATAGCGTCGATTTATTCTCTGTTACTTCCCATTTATAATATTAGATAGTATAATAAAGTGCAGCACAGAGCAGACAGCTCGAATGATGAATGCTTTTCTCTGCGAATCATTCCCATCCAGAAAATATTATAATCTCATAAGTTAAAACTGTATTTCATATCAGTGTTTGTTCATTTTTATGTGAAATCGAAATCCGTACTGTAAAATATTTTCGTTCCATTTTGGTAACCGATCCAATTGATTTACTGGTAGCTTAAAATGAACCAATATGGCCGTTTTATTGTTTTCAACAAAGATCAATTGCTCTTTATAATATATTAAAAAAAAACATTCATTGCAATTTGCATATGCTATTATTTGACTGTCGTATTATATTTTAAACTAGCCGTGCTGCGCGGTTTCACCCGCGTGGCTCCGCTCCTGTTGGTCTTAGCGTGATAATATATAGCCTATATTACTCGTGGATAATGTAGCTTTCGAATGGTGAAAGAATTTTTAAAATCGGTCCAGTAGTTTATGAGCCTATTCATTACAATCAAACAAACAAACAAAAAAGGTTTCCTCTTTATAATTATATTTGTGTAGATAACAATCTTAAGAAAATATTCTCACATGACGCACGAGCTTTAATATTTTATATTGGATATGTTTTAAAAGACAGGAGTATGGAAAAATCGTTGCAAATTTATAAGTACTCCATATTCCGAACTCGACTAAGCAATGGATATGCATCGCTGCTCAAAATAAATATTCCCGTGTTTATATTTCATGTTTATGTTTAATATAAATATTATAGAGACGACATATTCTGCTTTGCGTATTGCATGCGTTTCGTATTTTATATTTCAACATATTCTAATTCATTCATTTCTCGATATAAAAATGAATTAAAAATTGCAATTATTGATTATGTACTTTGGTAAATAACTTAAACAATAACTGCAATTATAGCTCTTATATTATACCAATAATTAATAACGCGTTAACGAACATAACTATCAAAAAACAGTAATCATTCCAGTAATATCGCATTAACGTCATTAACAATGATTCATTCACAATTTACATTAATTAACAATTTTTAATGAGAGCACATCCACAAAATGTACCGCAGCCTTATTGCAAATGATATTTTACGTCGTTCATTGGCTTATTAAACTGGATAATAAAATATATCCGTACATAATGTTGTGTGACAATGCAGGCAACATCATGAAGTGTTTGCGGTCGCTACAATAAAATAGGTAATGAAATTAAATCAGCCCGTACGCCATTACGGTTTCGACGTTATTCGATTTGTGGTGGACGGTATTAGTACAATTTATACTATGTGCAAATAGAGTTTAGAAATAATAGCAATGCGTGATTATTTATTGGGCTTTTTGATGTGAACTTTTTGAAAAAAACTTGTGATGAGAACGACTACAATTAGCGAATTTGTTTTGTGAATAACTAAATATATAAATAATAGATTTATCTGGTTTCGCAAGGCTATAAAAACAATATACATGTTTCTCTAAGTGAACGTAAGATACTTTTTACTGATAAGAATAATTGCCTTTCATATTTCATATTGTATTCTCATATTAATACAATGATATTATAAAATTTGTTGTCTTTACTAAATAATTTGCCATTAAGACGCTTAGTGAGTTAAGCTTTGTATTGTTTAACCCTTTTTGTTTATTGCCGAAATAAGTCAAAACAAAAAGTTACACTAAGTAGGAAACCTTATTTTTAAACCTTTTCCCGCTTTGCCAGCTTCATGAAGTTAATTCGAAAATAGATTAATTACTTTGTATTTTTCTTTTGAGTTTATGTCCAAGTAATTTGGAAGACTTTGGTATTAAGTAATTAGAGCAGCTTTTAAATTGAACCCATTATTTTTTTAATAAAATTTTACCTAGGAACAATCTTACTGAATGAAATAATAAATTATTTCTCGTTCTTTAAGCTTCACAAAATCGTAAATGACATTACGAATAAACACTTTCTAAAGTCTTAGTTAATTAGTTAGGTCTAAGTTTAGACTTTTGAACTCTCTTGTGTAGTACAATGAAATTTTCATTTCTAAACAATTATGACGAATAAAACAAGGACCTTTAACTAAACTTTTCAATGACGTCATACCTATTTCTGTACCTACATTTAATCGTGAGCATCAAAACAAAACATTGTATGTTTCTTACAGCCTTCATTCCACTGTTATCTACAGAAACTATTCAACTTGCCACACTTTTATATTAACATAGTTCTTCATACCCCGAACTAACGTTACATACGAGTTGATGTACGAGCTTGCCGCTTTCAATCCTCGCCTCAATGAATAGCGGTGATCCATCTTCTCGTACAGGTGATGTGTTAAACTATATGTAAATCTTGTATACAGCCTACTTAATATGTGCATAATGTGCCTTTATTAATCCATCATATATACTGTCTTTGGGCGAGGGAAACTATTGATTACATGTGCCAACCTCGCTGTTATGTATTCATGTATTGGGGCTGTAAGTGCTATGCGGTGTTCTAAAATTGATGGTAATTTATGTGAAAATGAATTACTGATTAGCCGCCACGTATAGTGTCTTTGTATCAGGATATTTGATATTAATATTTATTGGCGTTTGAAACTACCGGCGTTATTGTAACACCATTATTAACTGCGATTAACTGACATTTTAAATACAATATCTACCTACATAATAGGCTCAAAAATTAACAATAGAATAAAATGGATTGCACAAAGTTTAAAATAACATAATGAAAGGTATAAGGCATTAGACAGTTTCTAGCAAGCTCGATAATAAAAGATCAAGTCAATGATATTTCACATATAATTAAAGAAACCATTCTCCTTTCACATAATATAATCTACTAGTGGTCCGCCCCGGCATCACCCGTGGTACATATTTTGCAATAAAAATTAGCTTAAGTCCTTTTTCGTATCAATATATCTCCATACCAAATTTCATGCAAATTGGTTCAGTAGTTTAGGCGTGATTGAGTAACAGACAGACAGACAGAGTTACTTTCGCATTTATAATATTAGTATGGATTACTCGAGTTTAAGAAAACTGTTATTTCCTCAACAAATAAACAACGTCTCATGTAACTAATGTATGCTGTTAAACATATTATTTACTGTTAAAATCGGTGTCGTTCATCTTATTCAAATAGACGTAAGAACTAGATAAATTACCTCCTTTCAACCTGGGGTTACTGAGAGCTAGCAATGATCTGAAAACCATTAGCAACTGTTCCAACCCTTTTACTGAGCTCAGCTGTAACCGAAATTGAAAACATTGAAATGAAGAAACCTCCAAATCTTTGAGAGTTTTAGTGCAAATTTATTTAGATATTATAAGTAATTCTAATAATTGTATGAAGGCTCTATATTCTTATTTCACTGAATTGATCGTTGATAGACGTAAAAATCATAAGTAGTAAATATCTAAGATTACAGATGATATAAATAAATGGAGATTATTCAATATAACTATAACTAAATCACATTCAAAGCACCTCTAAACATTATTCACTTTCTAGATCTTTATTTTGTGAAAACTCCCCACAACTCTAATAAATAATCAACCAATAATAATATAATACAGTATTTCTATATAATAAAAGCTTACCTATTTATGCTCCATAACATAATTTCTCAATGAATATAAGATTTCTTTTTGGCATCAAGAAACATATTTAACCTTGAGCCATTTGGTACTTACAACAAAGGCCGAACAATTGGCACATAAATATCACCAGAATGAATGAGTATTGTTCCATTATATTGTACATAGTTATAAATAATAAGCGCCACATTTTTCTTGTTTCTGCTACGAGAATTTATGTTAGTAATTCGGCAAGGAATTTGCTTTGCAAACCGATTTCCGACAATAAAAACGGCGATCCCACTCGACTTGTGGATTAATTGGAAAAGGAGGGTGACCACAGATTTAATCATAAAGCGATGAATGGATGCAAGTGAAACGCTTGAGCGCTTTTAACGAAAGCTCATTAATCATTATTCTTTAATTGTTGAAATTTTATGAAACATATTTAAACGTATTTTTATCATAGAGAATCCTTACCCAATTTTCCAATGTTAAATTGTCCTGTAATGGCAAGCAGGTGAGGAGGTAAATTTTCGAGGATAATGCAAGCTTCAGCACTTAATGCAAGATTAATTAATTTATTCAAAGGAAAGAAAATGTCATAATATTTTTTTCTTTGAAACTTTTACCTTTACATTGCAATCCGAAAAAAAGTCATGAACCAAATCAAAATTTAGAAGAAAACGTCAGTCTGGTGTTTTCTTTACAAATGTCTCAGTCTCCAATTCTTATACAAGGGTTATCTACGTTATAAAAAAACATTTTTTCTTTACAAAAAAAAAAACGATCAATCAATGCTCCCGTTGCTTATAACTTGCTGCCTAGTAGACACACGGCCAGCTATCACATTTTCTTTTACGTGTAATTTCCCAGGAGCCTTCTCTCCACCACTATTAAGAGCGGGGTGCTATAACTGAAATAAATATTCATTAGCCTGATCTTCAACTGCGCTAATAAAGAAGATTAAGATTGAAAGAGTACTTACGAATATCCTGTGGTGGAAACAGTGTCTAAGTACCAAATAATTACTTCTAAATAATGTAAAAGAAGGAAAGCTTTTCATTTATTATAAAATGTCTTTGTTAATTTATTATTTGCCATGAGATTATAAAGAGAAACGCGTGAGATTGTGAAGAGAAAAGCAAATGTCTAATAATTTTATTATAAATTAAACAAAGTTATTTTTTTTTTTCAATTTATTATATCTGTTAGAAATGCCTACATTACGTTAATAATAAGCAAAACCGAGTCCGTATAAAATTGCGTTTTAACGTACCTAATTATACCTTAAAATTTCGAACATTAGCAAACATTAAGTGGGCATGAAGCTAAAATATAAGTGTCTAACTTCATTACGCTCACAAAGCCAAAGCAGTTACAAATCGTTACTGTTATGTACAAAATGATGCCTTTTGAGCCATTCCGAGCCAAATATCATCAGAGAAATGGAGATAGCCTTTATTGAGGCTAAGGTTAATGCAATTAAGGAAGGGCTTTGTAGTTTGTGTACACTGAGTATGATTTGATATAAATTAAACACAGCTGTTTGTGACAGCGGCTTTTATTTTAATATTTAATTTATTTATGATTAAATAGCATGATTTGATTCTTTAAAATAAAATTGCGTCTGAATTATTTTGTGATTACAAATCTGTACTGAAATGTAAGTTGACTTAAAACATATAGAATCACTAGCTTACCGCCCGCGGCTTCGCCCGCTTTAAACGATTTGAGATTTAAACTATCCTATCTCTCAAGTTGGATCAAACTGCACATGGTGTGCGAATTTTATTATAATCGGTTAAGTGGTTGAGGAGTCCATTGAGGACAAACATTGTGACACGAGATTTATATATATTAGATTAGCCATGAGTGGTTTAAATGTTGTTAAAACCCTATATTCGTAAAATTGTTAAAAATTATAACAATTTCCGACCGCCGCTAGCCAAACCAGGTACAATTTTAAAACGCTGATCATTATTATTCACAAAAGCAGAAAAACAGGCCTGAAAATGCATTCATTATGGAGCTATCAAAATTTCACTTCGACGTGAATGAAATCGTGGATAGATTGAAAATTCATTTTGATTCGTATCTCGTTTAATTGCATCCGGGCTTTTAAAAGTTTTGCGGAGCTGCAGCGGCTGTACGGAGTATTTATGTACTTTTGTTAGCGTTTGAAATATTCAATCTAACTACAAGTGGTGCATGGCGTAGACATCGTTAGGATTACAATATATTCCGAAAATAATTGCCAGGATTGTATAATAACCACGTCTGAAGAGTTATATGTAAAAGTGTTTGGATATTTGGAAGGACAACTTAGTTATTTGGAATGCGACAAACTATGTTCTTGCATGTGACAAACTATACCATGCACCTCATAAATTAGATTTTTTTAATTTAAATTATACTATAAATTAAAAAAAAACATAAACATTACACGCCTCAAACAAATGCCAAACCGTTACCAAACTAAAATTTAACTAACAATAGTAACGAAATTTCAGTAATAATTAAAACGTAGTAAATTGCATTTCATAATAAATTCAGAGCAATTGGGGTAGCACTCGGAATGACTTATAGCCCGTATATGTCACATGCGTTTTTGTACACAATGGAACAAAAGTTGATTAAATTGCCTCCGGATATTTCCTTTGTATTTTTTTATTTATGACACTAATTAATTTTATGTGAGTACGTCAATAATTCATTTGTTACTGAAATGAGCTTGGAACAAAAGATTGTATGCGAATCGTAAATTATTTTGATTATATTGTTAGATACTGTATTTAAATAGATGTCAACAGGAAGGATAAAACGTGTAATATTATAAATACCTAATAAAGGGTATATTCATGGTATATTATATAAAATTCATGAAAGTGAGATTTAGCTATTAAGGCTTATTTTAGTAGCACATTTAAATAATATAATATAAGACCTTAGTTTCCTTTTGTCTAATATAAAATGTATGATAGTTGCAATAAAAAATATTATGGTTTTTATCAAATCTTGATCAACATTCAGCAACGCGTCTTAAAAAAAATATTCTTTAAATAATATTGTTAATTAAAAAATGTCTTATTAATTATATACCCACAACACAATCCATACTAATATTATAAATGCGAAAGTTACTCTGTCTGTCTGTCTGTTACTCAATCACGACTGAACTACTGAACCAATTTGCATGAAATTTGGTATGGAGATATTTTGATACCCGAGAAAGGACATAGGCTACCTTTTATTGCGAAATATGTACCACGAGCGAAGCCGGGGCGGACCACTAGTACAAAATAAATCTCCTAATTAATTGGCTATTCGGATGAAAACGCAAAAAAAAAAATACATCATTCAGGTCTTCTATAAAAGAGATGAAATCATTGGCACTACCTTTAATTCAGAGCTAATTAACTTAAGAGGTAGTTAGAGAGAAAAGGTGGTAATTACAACGGCTGGATGTACAATTTCATTAAAATTTCACCTTCGCAGTCTCTTGACTCATTAGATGAAACTCTTTGATGTATATTAATTGCACGCGCGCAGTAATTATAATAGATATTGACAAAGTGATTGAAAATACAATATTGTTCATTATCTAATATAATATTAAAGTACATTTAATATGTGAAATATTACCTATACATTTTTACAATTTTTCCGGGCTAATATTATTTTAATAACCCAGGCCCCGGAACCACAGACACAATAGAAAATCTATTATGTCTGGGACCGATCGGGCCGCTTGGGGCTCAATGGGTTAAAACTTTTACCTTACCATACTGCTAACTGTGTACCTACCCAGTTACTACGTAACAAACAAACTCTACATAAAATTTAATTTCATACTGTAATACTAAAATCGCTAATTAATTATGAAAATTATTAAGCAAATTCAAGCAATAATTTAAAACGCCCACCTCAAAGACACCTAATTGCCCCTTTTTAGCGTTTTAACAAGCAAGCCTGGAAAGTCTACCTTAAAAAATAAATTAATTTGTAGCCTTTTAGCCTGCGAGAATTTTCGTTAGTACCAAGGCTTGGTTTTTAATTGTGAAGTATGGCTTCCTTTCCTGCGAAGTGTCTTTTTATGTCCATTGAAGTACTCTTAAAAAGTGGCAACATGAGGCTAAAGTGGAACTTTTCACTTTATTTTAAAGATATTACTATACAACATAAAAAAGTAAGCGTTTAATTATGGACATTAAATTTAACTCAAATGGAAGATTAACACGTTTGAAAGATATTTATACAATATGAATAGCAAAATAAAATGTCCACATAATTATAGATATTATGAAAGGGTAAATTATTATGAAACTAAAACCCTTGACAATTCTTAATCAACCTTGATAAGTTTCCCTGCGTAAGTAAGTTCAGCTAGACATATTGTTTATTTGCATTTTATACCTCATATCAAATAAACTACGTTAATAATATATAACTTATTTAAGTAACAGGTACACCTGCTCCTTTAGTACTGCCATAAATGAATTATCTTTAAACACCCTTTGCGATTACAAACTTGCAAAAGTAGTAAGGACTCTATTATTTTATATTTTCTTTCACGTCGCACAAAACTCAATATCACAAAGAACGTTCCCAGATTTCGATATCAAGTCATGCCTTTGTACAGTGCCCTGATATCTAGTTACTTAGTCTGCATACCCCTTCAATGGTTCTTGGGAGCCTTTGTTACCTAATACCTCGCTTCGATCGAGAGGTCAACATCAAGTAAATACGCTTTAACAAGATTCCCTTCGTGGCAATGTAAGCTAGACATTACCGACTTTAGAAATTATGTAAACCATTTCAAGTTCAGAGCAATTTGAAATGAATTCGCAACACGTGCCGTACCCCAAGCTTCCCTTAATCGATAGTCGCCCTCTTTTATTGCTCTATGAAGCCTTAGTTCACCTTAAGAAAGAAACTGTTGAATTTGGGCAACATTAGAGTCTTCGCGTCATTAATTCTGAGCAGAAGTCAAGTTTTGGGTACGCGTAAATTACATAAACCAGTTTGGTAATACGGTACGTTAAGAATTCTTTAAGAGGCACACTTTATTTTAGTATCGGAGTGTACGATCTGGATAATTCGAGTTTGCGAATAATTCAGCTGGTAGAACGTTCGATTGGCCTAATTCGGAAAAGGTTTAATGTTGGTACCTAATGTTTCACCTGGGTACACTCGTGTTGTGTAGTCACGGAACTAATCAACTCGGCTAACGTTGGACAATATGGTTAGTTGGATATACTGTAAATAGTGTTGTATTGCACTTGCACAGATTAAGAGCGTAGTAGCGCTGAGCAAAGTACATTCTTGTTAAAATCGATTTCATTTTTGCGATTTGGGAAGGATTTAAAATAACTACGTACAGGTAATTTATACAGGAAATGGTTATATACGTATTAAGGTTTCATTATTTTAAATTCCTTTTATAACATTTAATATGATAATGTTAGGATTACCTATATTATGATAATGTTACGATAAAAAAGTACCAGAGTCAGTCTATCTCAATTGGACAAGATATTATATAAAACAACACTAAAGTGTTCAAACCTAAATACGAACAAATATCCAAACACCATTTAACATTCTAAATTATCTATCATTGTTTTCAAACATACACTTTAGAGTGACGCAAATTTGGAAAATCATTTTAGAGCACGCAACACCGTCCTCTTGTTTTACTCATATTAAATTAGCACTCATTAATTATAGCGGTCGGTGAATATGAATAACATGGGGTATAGAAATTTGTGTGGACAACAATGACCGCAATTTCAGCATCGCGGCGGGCAGCTCCGGACGTGAGAGCGAATACATAATCACACCATCGCCACAGAGGCGTAGTAAGCAGGGGTCCGGGGAGGCCCCAGTCATATCTATAGGGGCGGCATAAAGCATTAATTTAATTTTTTTTTCTTTATAATTTTAAAGCTCATCGTCTTGGGCATTTCTGATGTATGATGTATTAATGACGTATATAATGTAATACATCATAACTAGCTGTCCCTGCAATCATTGTTCTGCCTTACTCTTATCACTTAGGGGTATAAAAATAGATGTTGGCCGATTGTCATATCTATTCTATAGGCATAATATATGAGAATCGATCAAACCGTTTCAAAGGTATTTAACGTTTATAATATATGAAGTACATAATATATACATAATATGCATTTTTTTTAAACAAGAGGTTATTTCAATTGGGCCCTAAGCGGCCCGGGTCGGCGAAAGCTCGTGATACACTACTGCATTCCATCGCCACATTTGTTATTTTATTATAGCACGTTCTTGTTATGGAAATGGTAAAAGTCGTTGAAAGGGAATGCAAGGGAATTTATTCTAGTGTTTTTCACGCTTTTCTAGGAAATGTTTGTGCAGAACAAAAGGCTATTTCTATTATTAATAGTCTTAGGAAGTGATTATGAAAAATAGTTTAAAATTAATATTTAGGTGAAATATGTAGGCTTTTTAAGGGATACTATATTGTTCAATTGTATTTTCCGAAAGCTGTGTGGGCTATGTTTACATGAATTTTACGATACAACGCGCAAATGTTGATTAGCAATTTTAGGCGAGTAAGCCAAATGTAAACTCACAGCAGCATGGCATATATGCAAATTATACTTATCGTACAGAATAAATATTTTGCCATCATATTTCAATAAGACATAGACAAGAAAGATATTTTACATTTACACTTAAAATGTTCAAGCTTAAACTCGCAAGATAACAAGGCAAAAATTAATTTCTTCGTCCAATAAATCAAAGTTTATTTAGTAAACTCGTTTGTTCGTTCGAAGATTCCACGTAATTTTAACTCCACCTTAACAACTTCACAATAGCAACAGAATTTATGCCGGGAACGTTTTCAATAAGTTTACACGAGCCTGTCACCCCTAACTTCTTTTGTTTAAAAGTTTCACTCGATTCTATAGACATTCCGTGATCGACATAAAAAGGTAGATTCCGATTCTTTGAGAATATAGTAATGACGATAGGAAAACATTTCCTTATTCACAAAGGGAAAGGAAACTTCAGCTTTCTGAAATTATTTGCATCTGAAAGAGGCCAGTATAAACTATTCGTGCGGAGTTAGAACACGACATCTGGAACTATGTAAAACTAAGGGGAATGTTGCCGTGTTCTATGTACAATGTCATATTGAAGTTATAATCTCATGGTAGCATCGCCTGCATAAAAGTTACACACATCCATCTTCAATATAAACTTAATTGTTTAAAACAATTTTTACGTCAATACAGACAAAATGAATTAATCAAAAGTATCAAATTGAAAAATTGCGTCTTACACATATAAAATTGAATAATTTCATTCTTAATAAATTCAATTTTGGTTACTTCGTTAATACGCAAAAATAAATTAAATTCGCTTACTCCAGTATATATTTCATACCTACATCTTTAATTAAGCCTGTCATTAGCCGATTCGTACCGCCTATTTGCTTACAGTAAACATCAGACTAATTTACATCCGCTTAGCAGTTAGCTGTATTATTTACTTACGAGTAGACAAATCTTTGTATGTGTGAGAACAATGTTCTTTGAATGTTTTATCGAGTGAAAAGAAAGCAAATACGTCAAATCCAGATTTGGCTGAAAGAGGTGTACATAATGTTACCGCCTTGAATGGAAACGGTTAAACAAATAGTATATTTTGTGGTCTTAGTATGAATGGATGGAAAATATTGAAATCGCGATTATACATATATTTACTTTAAACGTAGCGAGGCCAATACCGTTTTTATGTTTAAACGAGTATTAGATCTCATCAAATTTCTCTTTCATTGAATTTGAAATAAAATATTACACAATTTTTGGAAAGTTAAATTTTATGGAACAGAATTTCGAAATGAAAAGCTTTAAAAATAATAATGTAGCTAATTAATTAAATGATTTTCTATGTAAAAGTTAAATATTTAGGTCAAATCCTTATTCGAATAAAAAACTGTGTTAATTATAAAATTTTGTTTTGATATTTGTTTGATCAAAGTAATTTAAATAGGCAATTATAAACAGAGCCACCAATTTTTAAGTACTCTATGATTTCACTTCCAATTAATGCAAAATTTAATTATTTTATACCTTTCAAATTGTTATAAAACATCTTGCTGTTGGTAAGATAAAGGAATCAATTCCAATTTGTAGTAAAATCCTTGCAAGAAACCAATGGAGGCTATGAGAGCTTTGTAAATCCGATCACGTCACGTTTTATGACTTAGAAAAGAAAGCCATTGAGGATTAATGTTCCGTTTCTCGTACTTAATGATTATTTTTACGTTAAATAAATTTAAGAGAACCATTATTCATCTCGCGTCAAGAATTTTATATATATTTATCGCGGTGATTTTTTCATCTGCCATAATCCAATTCAATTGAAATTCATATAGCGTTCGATTCGTTGAATTGCCTGAGTTATTACATACGCGTGAAGGAAATAAAAGGATTTCCACGTGAAAATGAAAATGTTCTGTTGCTTTTCAATAAAATATGAAGTATACCTTTTTAATATGAATGTCAAAATTCCTGGGCATATTTTTATAACAAGTGCGTATTGGCAAAACTGGTACACCGCTTGTTTCGGAATGTTCGTTTCATCGTCAATATAAACTAGAATTTATATAGCGTATTTATGTGTATTGTTGATATCGTCAAAGAATAAGATATTGCCTTTAAGTCTAGCTGTATCCAAAACAAATTCTGCAACATTTGAAGAAGGGATCGAACGACGATAGCTATCGACTTATTATACAAACGACCAATATCTTGCCAGGCCCGCCCGTTATATTATCATGAAAAATTATGCGATTGCGGTTTTCTTCGCCAAACGCAATAAAATCTGAACGTCATATACTTTTCGAAAATCTGATGTGGGGTGTATATTGTATAGGGTGTTTGTTTTTATGTTAATCTTTTAGCGTCCTATCATAACTATAGTACCTACCTACCATTACTTACGTCGCTTTTCATACAATATATGTACATATATTTATTGTGTATTGTGTGCACATTTACAGAAATTATCGTGCGTTAATAATGAGTGTGGATAATCATTATAATTCTTCTGCCTTCTTCAGCCCATCTGTTTTACGATATTATATCGGTATCATCGTAGCAGTTTATAATTCTAATTAGTTAAATGTTTACTCACAATACTAACTTTAAAAAATTAAATGTGATTACATTCCTTCATATACTATTTATTTATTAAAAGCTTCTTCGAGAACCACGCTATTAATTAAAGAAAATCGGTAATTTTAACATATAGCCAGAAATGTGTATTTTAATGTTTACTTTATTATCTAGGTATTATTTTTACAATCATCATTTTGTAAATCAAACAAAACAAGCCAAGATTATAGTTAATAAATCCGATTCGTTAATGATCTTACATCTGGTTTATATCTGGCCAACTACCGATCTTGTTTCTACTAACAATACAAGAAATACATAAGAAAGAAAGAAAAAATATGACGTATACATTGTTATCGATAGAAATAACCAATAACCAATAGGATCCAGAGCCATAACGAGACTGCAAATTACTACCAACATATTACATCTGCTGTCGACAACATAGTAATTAGATATTATGTTTTCATCAAAATGTGATTAATGAACACACTTCAAAACAAACAAATTTCCAGGGCAGTCCATTGAACTGATGCTATCAATTAATAAAACTGGGGATAAGCGATGACTGTGCATAGATTAATCTCTTTTTGCCATTTCACTGCTCTGCTATTAGCCTAATGGACCATCGAAGTTCGCTAACGATTTTATATAAAATATTTTTATATTTTATTGCGCGATGAACAATCCGTCTATTAATTTTTTTTCTAAATCAATCAATAATCTGCAAGAGAATAAAATAAATGTTATGTTAAATTTATTAGTTCAGAGCTCCTGCTAATGAACAAAGTAATGGATGATAAAAATTCATAAAAATATTGCCACTTTCGAACATCAGTTTTTTTGGGATTCTGCCATTAAATAAACTTGTAGGCTTGTATATATAACACACAAATCTTAGTAACTAGTAGCATAAAATTTCCAAATAAGAGAAACAATTCATTAAAAACCAATCGGTACATGGTTTTGATTTTCAAGAAATTGCATAAGGTGCAATATAAGCATTCTTAGCATATAGATATGGAAACAATTCACTTAAACATTCAACATAATATTATGAATTGCATGTAAAATGTTGAACTCGATTTTTATCATATCCTATTAAAATAAAACATGTACATCGTGCTTTAATCGAATTAAAACGTAAGGTCGCAAGGTGCAGATACATTGCGGCTGCTCAAGCTCGGCAATAAGCCAAATTTCTTGTTCTTAACAACCTCTTCAATATCGACTTTTAGTGTGCCAGGTCCGTGTAGACCAGATGGTGACGTCGTTAAACTATTTTGTAGAACAGCGCTTAATCTACACCTTAACTCTATATGACTATTAACTTAATAGAATATACATTGTAGGCTCTACATAAGAATGTAGAGGCTTAAATAATTTGTTTATTTAATCAATAATTTACCAGTTTTTAATTATCTATTTTTTTACATTCAAATAAGTTTACAGATCACTTCTAAAGTATAGGATAAAACTTTTTTTTACCATAGATAAAGAAATCACACACTCATACACTTGTAGTAAGAAAATACTAAATGTACATATATAGATATAGTATAATAGAAAAGTATCCGGATGGTATTATTGCGGATTATCATCGGAAATTGCATATCTTGATGGAATAGCAAGATAAGACGAGGAAGGATCAAAAAGGTCTGCGGCTTGCTTACTAAGGAGTACTATCGCTTCTATAATTCAATTGAATAACTTTTTTATATTTCACGAAATATAAGTAACTACTTACGAAAAACTATTCATAAATTCAACTCCATTTTATATTTTATATAAATTTTGAATAATTAATGTCCTGTATTTGCTACATAACATTTACTGAAAATTAAGGTGTTTATTTATTATCATAGTATTATGAAAACGATGCAATGATAACCGCATTATAGCCAAATACACGACTTATTTTTATATATTATTTACGAATATAACTGTGTTATTTCATATTATTAATAACCCCGCATAACACGCAACTATCGTTCCTAAATAATATTTAGTTCGCAGCATCATACATCATCTCGCTTCGATGGATGTAAGTGATTGATGGCAAAACGTGAATTGTCACGTCATTGTTTTTGTTATTCCAAATTTCCATTTAACTTGATTTACGGTTCGAGTTTGTTTTGTTTAGGAGCGATTTATCACATACATACTAACTTTCGTAACGAAATTGTTTATAGTTAAATAGCTTTCGTTTCTCTAAACCCTAATTAAAATGATATACTAAAACCTCACTCTATTTATTTAAAAAAAAACCGCTTGAAAATCCGTTGCGTAGTTTTAACGATTTAAGCATACATAGGGACATAGGGACAGATAAAGCAACATTGTTTTAAACTATGTAGTGATTTTCCAAGTCTATGGAGGCATAAAATGATCAACCAAAAGTTCTAAGCTTATTTTATTAGGTAATGTATGTAGTAACATGATTGTTTGTTAAAATTTAAACGTATATGACATAATAAACAGATGAGGGTTTCGTTAATTTGATTCACTCGAATTTCATTAAGGACGATGTTAAATTTGATATTTGAATATCAATTCAAATAAAATAACGTTTTATTGTGTTGCAATAATTTCCTTTTTTACAAAAAATATAAGAGATATCAATAATGGCTGAATTATTAATTTAGTAGCTCATGAAAATATACACAATTTTTTTAATACAATATATTACACATTTTTTTCTTAGATAAAGACAAAGTAATAAATAGTAATCACAATACTAATTTATTGTGACTAGTCAGTGTCAATTCGTTGTCACGTTTTATGAATATTTTGTTTGGCAAAATAGCTAACCCATTTAACTGAACTGAATCCTCTCTAGGTAAGCTCAAAGCTCTATAGAATGAGTATTGCAAATTAATGCACTTCGGTACTTACCATTCGAACGAATGATTTTCACCAAGCGGCCTAGGTATATGACCACTTCTATAAATTTACGAAAAATAAATCACTTTTGTAAACGAATTTATTTACGAGCTATTCTGGAAAATGTACTTTTTGATAGAAAAAATAGTAGCGCGTAATCAAAATTGATTAAGTTGTGAAAGCGGCCATGAGACTTCATTTATATTTCATTATTTGGACTTTTCATACATATTAAGCCTGTGTGAGGTAAAATATAATATACCTGGTGATAAAGAAACACTTAAAATATAACTTATTTTCTCCTTTATATATGCAAATTTTTCGATATTTGTTCTTACTCTGTCAATACATCAAGATGATTGACTCAGCTAGCTAATCAAATCAATAGCATTCACACTCATGATATTATGTTTGCTTGATAGCTAAAGCCTCTGGCTATGAGGACATTGACCCTTACGATGAGACTTCAGACATAATGAGTTGTTGGTTGCTAATGATATTCGTACTCATCTTAATGGTATGTATGCATGTGAATAATAATGAAACATGTTGTGTTTAGGCGATTAGGTGTCTAACTTATCTTTTGTGACTGTGTAGTGTGTACTCGTCAATTACAATTACACAAAAAGTCTAGGATTTTGATACAATTTTCACAATATCAATCTTAACGAAATAACGTCATTTTTGCATTAAATGTGCACTCATACTTACATAATACATACTTTCGTACATACATGCATACTTTCCATATTATAATATCAATAAAATATTTATTTTACATGAAAAATAAATCTACTTTTTTGATAAATCTATAAACTTTACATAATTTGCACAAAAATGGCTTGAAAAGAGCCGTTTAAAAAGCTGCGTTCAAATCTCCTAGGAATTTATTGTATCCGCTCCGATAGTAACTTAAAAAATATATTGTGCAGGCGTAAATACTATAATCTAGAACTATTCCACAAAGAGTACACTAGGTGCTCGAACCGTAGTCGGTGGCTATTGTACAATAATAAACATAAACTAACCGTTACTAGGTTGACCACACTTTATATTATTGTGTTAAAGAATTATTTTATATGAGATTTTTCGACCATATAATATGAACCCTTTTGGCTGAATCTGTGAATGTGTATAATTAAACATTATATTTTGAGAGCCTTTTAATTTATCTTAAACACCAACTTTGGACGGTTATCTAATCAATTTTGAATGTGTGTACCTAGTACATATTATACCAAACAAATTGTATATTTCCAAGAAAACATAAATGTTAATATCGTAGAAGCTTTTGCATTACTCAGAAAAAGAAAAAAAAATAGTGAATTTCTGTTCATGTTTGTGTACTTTTTCCTTGTCCACTTTTTCCTTTTTTTATGCTAACTCGGCGGTGTGTTTCGCGGAATCATATAATTCTACCCTGTGTGTCCACTTTACTGCAGTTATGTTGTAGATACATATGTAAATAAATAAATAAATAAATCATTTATTTGCACCATTTTAAGTTACAAAAATTTAATGACCCAGGCTCCTAATATAGTTATAAACTGTTTTTCAGGAGCCTGTGTTCACACTAATTTATTATCACTGTTACAATGGCGATATGTGAAATAATACTTCTCTTTTTTAATTGAATTGATATGTTTTTATAACGATAACATTGCACAGACAAAGTGTATATACAATTGATGTAGTATCAAAATTTTACTTTAAACTTCTGTGCTCTACACAATATGTCATGTATGCAAGCATGTATCTATATTTGTTATCTGTGGGTCCTATTGATACTGCAACTCTGCGAACAAACTTTAAATTATTGACGGCCTTAAACCTCACCAAAAATGTATGTAATTATTTTATGGGCGTCGTTTCAAAAAAAAAAATTTTGTCCAGTAACCCATTTGTTTGACGTCCTTCACAATTTAGCAATGTATTATTTATTCCCATACAAATTCCGCATTATACCAAACCGTAGGTGACCCTATCCGTGCGCAACCCTAGTTGTAAGTGCAACGTCATAACCATAAAGTTAGCGGAAACACGGCGGGCGGATCGCTTGGCGCTAATCCCATATGGGAGCGCTCTTTGCCGCCTGGTCATCCTCACAAGATTAAAACGAGCCATTTGTGTTCCACGCCGCACACATATCAACTAGATTGTATTGATACATAAATGTTTAGCACATCACTATTTGTAGCCGATGTTCGTAAATGATAGCAGGCTTAGAATCGATTCGTTCATGTTGATTGTGGATTTAAATATATTTTTTTAGTTCATAGGTTTAGATAAAAGTTTATTTTGTACTGATATTTCATATTGTTGGTATCATCACGTGTAAACGCAAGCATTTTAAAAGCCACAACATACAAAAGGAACAATACATACAAACTGTCAGGTCAATTGAGTTGAGTAAACAAAAAGGATTTAGAAAGCGCTTTTATCTAAACACAGCGGTACAAAAATCAGACAATAGTTTTTCTACAGCACCATTTATCAAACGTACGTAAACATGAAACGTCACATTCGCATACATTTATCACGTTCAAATCACGGAATATATAAAGGAAGTTCATAAATTATTTGGAAGGAACGTGCAATACCCAAATGTATAGAGATATAATCTTTAGCCGGACCGCTCCGCCTGAGGCGGTTTGACTGTTAAATTACTTGACTTTCTCGGCCTGTCTCATTTCCGATTGAGAACTTGAATGTTCTTTGAGTTTTCCAACCGACGTTTTCCTTTTAGCAGAATCCTTTGCTGCGAGATTTGTAACGGTCTGCGGGTTCACACGGTTTATTCTCAGATATGTGTATGTGAAAAAAACTCCAAAGAAATCATAATCGTTATTAACTTGGATAAAAGCTACTTAGAATCCTACTAATATTATAAATGCGAAAGTTTGTATGGATGTATGGATGTTTTTTACTCTTTCACGTAAAAACTACTGAACCGATTCCAATGAAATTTAGCACACATATAGAGGGTAACGTGGATTAACACATAGGATAGTTTTTATCCCGGAAATCCCACGGGAACTGGAATTATGCGGGTTTTCCTTTGCAAACGCGGGCGAAGCCGCGGGCGGAAATCTAGTATCATTATAACTCAATTATAAAATCATCATAAAATCACTCGTGCATGTCAATTTAAGTAAAATAAACTTCAAAAGTAACATTTCATACATGCATGGCTTCGGAAAATGAATCCGCCGACATTCCGCGCATCACTGAAACATTTATTCGAAAAAACCGTTTCTGTAATGGGTGCTACGCGCCTGATGCATTTTGCATCATGCTGCGTACCGTGGCGGCCTTTTATCTTCAAAACTCGCCGCCTTTTTGTTGGCTCTGAAATAACCAATGCATATAAAATGATTCATGTTCTCATCGTGCGACGGTATGCATTAGGGCTGCCAGATGGCCGCGTCCTATTGGGATTGTCCTGCAAGCTTATATCCCGTCCACGGGGTTTTGAAAATGCCACGGTATTTTTAAAAGCTGCGTTTTTGTTAGACTTTATACATGGATAGTACCCACGAATATTATTAGTTAGTTTTAGAGTCGATGCATAGTGACATTTTTTTATTGTGATATAAGTAATGTGAGGTTGAGATGTTAATCAAATATAAAAATTGCATCATGTAACATCTACAATAGCATGGCAGTGCTAATATTTCTTATAAAATGCTACGTTTGCTGAAGATCAGGCTAACGATTTTAGGTATCTAGACACGCGGCAGCGTGTCAAGCCGAGTTCAAGCGAAGAGAACTGGCGAGCAGCAGCCGTGTGTATATTTACACGAACCATTTCGAGCCACTTTTCACCCCCTTATAACTCGAAAACTATTTAAGTTATATAAACCAAATTTGGTACATATCAAGAGGACCTCAAGATAAACAAGAACCTTAAATTTCATAAATACAGATTAAACAGTTGCGTAGATATTAATATCCAAAAATCGCAATTTTTAAGACTGACTGACTTATAGACATATACAAAACCTAACCCACTTCCAGATAACCTAGAAAGTTCAAATTTTGTAATCAACTAGGTAATAGTGAGTGTACAAAGGAAAAAATCAGAAAATACTGAATTTATCTGTATTTAATTTTTTTTTAATGACATAAATTTTGTTTGTATGGAAAAATGGAAAAGTTTAAAAAAAAAGAAAATAGTATATTCACCTTACTAGTCTTAAAAAATAGATCAAAACTAATCAGTGGCCGAAAAAAATTTTGAAATCCATCAATAAATGACTGAGATATAGATTATTGAAGTTTACATATTTTAGGACGAAACATCTGTAGATTCGAAGCGCCTCTGACATCACACTCACTCGCGCTAGTATCGCTAGGGCGGATTACTTCGATTGCATGATTTCTTTATTCAAAACTGTTATTAAACGTAAAATAAAAGAAAATTGTAATAAAAATATTGCCTTTATTGCTCATACAGTTAAAAATAATATATAATTTTACATATTCACATTTATTTATTTATTCTTTATTTATGAGTGTTTAGTTTAGTTTTAATTTCAGTGTAAATAAATAAATAAATGAATAAAATCTTTATTTTGCTTTAAACATGGTACCTATTCAATGGTGATACAATTATATTAATAAAGCACAGACATGTTTAGCCAATACAAGCATGCAAAAATAATTACCATAAATGGTGTAATGGAAGAAGGCTTCGTCGAAGGTCGAAATGATTTAATTTGCGTAATATTAATATGAGTGAAACATCTTTAGGCGCGTTTAGAGTAAAATTTCAAGATCGCGTCATGGCAATACCGTAACGTCATGGAGTAAGGCGACGATTCTTCTACAATCTACAACGATCTTTGCATCTTGGTAATAGTGTGTGTACAAATTCACGCTGGATGTTTAGAAAATCATGTAATCTTTTAAACAGAAAACGAGTTTAAAAAATTGCAGATAATGACGGGGCAATGTGCGCTGACATTCATAACATACAAGAAAATATAGAAAATAATACTAAACAAACCATACAGAGAAACCGCAAGAAAAAAAAATCGTATATAAAAAGTATTATATTTATAAAGTAAATCAAATTTGCAGAGTAATTTTCTGTACAAAAAGTAATGATATCCCACCAAAAACATAAATGTAAAAATTGGAGCCGAGTTCAATCGTTGACTTAATTTGCCAAAAAAAGAAATGAGATCTAAATGTGTGCCAAGTTCTGCAGATAGTCCAGAAATTTATTTACAAAGATGTATTAAGTTCTTAGGTTGACTGAAAACTCAATTGTTTTATTTTCCCTTAGAGAACAATGTTTATTCTAAAATATAACTTTTTTAATTTGAATAATATAATTATTTTCACAAAGCAAACAACTAATGACCTATTGAACCCCATAATTTGATGAGGCTAGTTTTACATACTGTTTATATTTTGTGAGGTTCTAAAAACTAGCCTCATCAAATTATGGGGTTCAATAGGTCATTAGTTGTTTGCTTTGTGAAAATAATTATATTATTCAAATTAAAAAAGTTATATTTTGGAATAAACATTGTTCTCTAAGGGAAAATAAAACAATTGAGTTTTCAGTCAACCTAAGAACTTAATACATCTTTGTAAATAAATTTCTGGACTATCTGCAGAACTTGGCACACATTTAGATCTCATTTCTTTTTTTGGCAAATTAAGTCAACGATTGAACTCGGCTCCAATTTTTACATTTATGTTTTTGGTGGGATTTCAATAACGCGTGTAAGTTTCTTTTGTGTAAATAAGTACAAGTACTAAAGGCGACCTTTACCTATTAAAGTGAGAAATGACCTACACAAAAGTATAATTAGAATTGACCTATACATATGACATTTATAAATCATGTTAAATTAATGGCGCCTATCCATGATATATAATTTAAAAATGTAGCGCATCAAAATTTTATCATATATTTCAATTTCGAGGAACCAATTTTTTTATAGATTAATTATAGATGAACATTTTAAACGTACGAAGTGAAAAATAATGCAGCATAGCAAAAAAGTTTCACATCTGACATGTGTATTGTGTACTTTGTACGCACGCACTTTTTATCAATATTTTTAGACTCCCCAGTAACTACTAAAAGACGACATGGGAATAGGATACTAACGTATGAAATTTAAGAACTCAAAATATATTGAAAAAGTCAGCTAATTTGCAGGCAACCCTACAAGACATGCATGCAAGCTGAGCGGATTAATTACATGCTACTAGGATATAATGCAACTACGGAATTAGTGTTTGTTTTATGAATGTTCGCATCGTTTCTATTATTTATTGCCCGAGTTAAGATCCTGTAACGAGATAAATCAAATCCGTACTATCCGTTAAATATCGAAGTTGTAATTTATTTCGCTTGTTCGAAGTCCAGGCGAGTTTGGTACTTTCCATTCTAGGACATAGTAGAGATATTTAGTACCTATCAATTTACAAAGCTTTGTGATGAATTATTGTGGAAATGTTGGTTGAACTTTTTTGTGAATTATTGTCGTTAAATGGTTCGTTTTCTTATTAATTTTTTTTTTATTAATATTAATTGCTTATTGCATATAAATTAGACGATACATCAGGCAGAGCTAAATTCACTCACAATAATATAATAATTCAATCACATTTATATTTAAAAGTTTCCATAATCAATTGAATGTTTACAGAAATGATTTTTTTACAGAATTAGTTTTAACAGAACATATTGTAGGAATAAATTATATTTTCAGAATTTGAGGAACGAGTTACCTTGTAGCCGGCGCATTTAAATGCTAAATAAATATCTAATTTATCCGCAGTAATTTTGTGTATCTAATAACGACAATTTAGTGAATTTGCCACGGCATTTGAATACCAAGCAAATAATTCACAAACAAAATTATTTACTTTATTCAATGGTTTCGAAACGCAAAGTTCTAGTGAACCCTCGAAACATCAAAGGATGTTATACGAATTAATTATCATTTGAAACGGCCCTCGCTTTTGAAACTGTGAATTAAGACTGAATATTCAATCTGAATCATAATTGCTAAAAAGTAAAATTTTCTTTTTATGAATTTCGTTTGTTATCCGCGTCCGAGATGGTTGAGTGAGACTTCTCTTAGAATTTTTATAATTCAAGTTATTAAATATTCAAAGAATTTTGTGTAAGTTTGTACCTATTTGGTATAAGAGTAAAAAATCATGTCTCCATAGTTTCCAATATAACCTTATCACATTTAAAGGCGCAAGCTTTAATTACAAAGCACTCAGAATATTACTTTTTAAGCACTCGCAGCTTCATTAAATATTATGTTGCATCGCGTCTAGACAGTAATTATACAGGAGAATATTATTATATCGAAAATTTAATTATGAAACTTAATTCGAAACAGTATAAACAACTGTTCTGCAACATAATGAAGTCACTTCAGTTATCTAAAATAATATTAATTGGGAACAAAATATTTAGACTATAAATATTTATGAAACTTCAGATACTTCACTATCACTACATAGTATAAAAAAAGTCGATTTCTCTGTCCTTTGTATGCTTAAATCTTTAAAAGTACGCAACGGATTTTGATGCGGTTTATTTTAATAGATAGTAGTAGTTTTTAATTTTATTTATTAGGTTTTAGACAAAGCGGGCGAAGCCGCGGGTGGTAAGCTAGTTAACTATAAAGTAAATAATAGCTTAGATTATTTATTATGTTAATTAACATAATATAACGGTTCAAATAAACGTACATAATGTAAATACAAATATATATTCATAAATTTTTATATTCCATAAACATTTTATTTGGATAAATATATTAGACTGAAATCTTACGTTCTAAGCGTTTCAATCACTTTAATAGATTAATGAACTGTTGTAATTAATTTTTGCTGTAGTGGTATTAATTATTATTTCAATGTTATTAAGTTGAGATCGTTAATATGGTATTAATTCTTGTTTAAATATATCTACTTTGTAATTGATTTATGAACGAAATTATATTTCAATATCTTCTATATATATAAAACTCAAAGGTGACTGATATAGTGATCTATCAACGCACAGCCCAAACCACTGGACGTATCGGGCTGAAATTTGGCATGCAGGTAGATGTCATAACGTAGGCGTCCCCTAAGAAAGGATTTCCCGAAATTCTTGCGGGAACGGGGAAAAACGGGGATGCACGTACAAAGTCGTGGGCGGAAGCTAGTTATGGATAAAATCTGGATCTAAAATCACACAAATCATTTAGTAGTTTATTTATCTAAAAATAAAATTACCCACGGCTTCGCTCGATGTTTGAATCTTAATAAATTCTATATACCTTACTCGAGAACCACGCTATCTGTTTTTGATTTTATCGCGAACAGGCAGACAGTCACGTCAGACGACTTTGTTTTTTTAATATAAGGTCATATTATATCACAAAGGGTGAGTCAATTAAAAACAATTATCTTGATATCTGCTGACTTACCATTGAGTCAA
This sequence comes from Colias croceus, assembly GCF_905220415.1. Taxonomy (NCBI): domain Eukaryota; kingdom Metazoa; phylum Arthropoda; class Insecta; order Lepidoptera; family Pieridae; genus Colias; species Colias croceus. The sequence goes on from NC_059546.1 coordinate 7,119,412, forward strand.
AAATAAAAGATGCGTTCAACCAAGATTCATACCGTTCAAAGAAAACTATAGAAAGAACATCACAAACAGAAACGTTTGCATTATATTCCATGTCAATACAGTTCTCAAAGATACTTATTAAAACTCAAACAATTCAGTGCAGAACGGAATCTGAATCAGGAAACGCTGATCGTAGAAGAGTTTGCAACAACTATTAAGTTCAGTTTACCATGTCGTATAGCAGTATTATATCCAGGGTCGGAAAGTGATGGCGCTAGACGCTCTGTATAGCGCTGTCACTCTTCCACTCTGGGAATAATATTGCTTCAACATCTTGGTACGGAGGCAATTCAAACGATAGATCGGAGAGAGACAGCGCTATAAACTTGAACACAATATGAAAGCAAATGTCGTAACAGCTTGATATCAGTTTAATGTTCTACACTTGGCATATACAAGTTTATGGAATATTACTAAAGTATTATTATAATCGTATACAGATTATGGAATTAATTATTCAATTATTCATAGATAATGTGCTATCTGAATTTGTAATGGCATACATTAATCAACGTGGTTAACATATCAAATTATCGAACATGTTACAATAAGGTTTTTATTATATCAATATTGTATTAATAAACACGAATTATAACGCATAAAATGATAAGCAATAATGAAATTTAATTCCATAATTTTTAGAACATTACAAACAATTCGTTTATATGCAAAAAAAATCGTTGTGTATGCAGTAGGTATGACATAGCTATGTATCCATACAGTATAGTAACATAAATTACTACTTATAATTACTCAAATAGGCATATCAAATAAAAATAAATGCCCGTAAAAAGTAATCAGTACGTCAAATACGAGTACAACTTAACTTTTCATGCTACTTCCATAATTCCATAAGACTACGTAAATACTACGTGTTACTTCCGTGAAACTTTTAGACGATACTTGCGTGACAGCTTTATTTTACCTTGTCTTATATTCTGTCTGTGTAACGGTATCAATCAATAAACTCACTTAAACCATATCCTACTATGGGAAAAATACGTCACATTTTTCAAAGTGTTCTCAGTACAAGTTCGCTGCACTCCATTTTGCCCGCTGCATTTTTCTTATGAATATTTTAGAGAAAGCTCTTAGAAGTTAATGAATATTGCACACTTAATACTATTTTATGTACGGAACGTCGAATGTTCATTACTCTGCATTTCCTAAATTGTCGGCGTATTTAATGCACGTAAATGAAGATTAAATGGAGAGAGGAAAATTCTTTGTTTATTAAATTTAAGTCTCCATTTTAATAAGTAGCGATTTCAGAAACATGTCAGTGTGGTACACAACAGACAGTATACTTAAATTCATATTTTGGTGATTATCGCCAAAGTATTTTAGTACTTTAGATGGCATGTTATTATAATGAATTATTGAATATACAAAACATAGATGATAGATACATGTAAGACATGTTAAAAACCTAATTAGATGTGTACAATTATTAATTGTAAAATATATCTTTCTGCTAATGAATATTTGAATGTGTAATATTTTTCTGAACATATCAAAAGCCGCAGTATATAATATCGAATAAATTGAATTCAATTAAATATATTATCGACTTGTTACAGCGAGGTAACATAAAGTTATGGAATAAGCGGCTTTTGCAGTCGTAACATTAAGCTCATCAAAGTTTGAGGCGACAAAGTTGGCAAAGGGAAACTCGCCCAAATAAACACCCATCATAAGGATTCCATTTGCATTTTGGAGTACCATAGCTTTATATCTATAGAAAGTAAAGTTAAGATCATTTAAATAAGAAAGGACCACAAATTATATGAAGCGCACTTGGAGACAGAAATGTCTTTATAATTCACTGTTTTGTTATAATATTATGATTTTCCAAATCAACTGAATATTATATAAGAGGAGAAACCTTGTACCTTAGTACAGAAGCGTAAGTATAGGTCAAGCGCTTCTCTAAAGAACAAGAATGTTCTTATTGAAACAAAGTTACAGTATTGTAACTTATAAGTTGGTAGCGCATGCTAGTATGCTATGTAGCTTGTATATTTCGTTTTATAGAGCTAATAAGACTACGTTTTAATTTTGATCTAAATTTCATTAAAAAAAAACACTGATCTAAGACCTACACTAAATCATCGTCGCAGCTTATAATTTTATTATTTATGCAAGTAAGAGACAAAAAGGGTCCTAAACAATCGTGTTTTACATTCATTAGTTTAAGTTCAAGGACTTACGCAATAAATTATCTTTGGTATAGGTATTCACATATTGAGCTTATATTACGTTAAATCTCATCATTTTTCTCGAACAGCTATTTCTTTTTTGCAGCAATAATATAAGAAAAAGACATATTTAACTTGGTATATTCGAATCGCGGTTTGTATTTGCGTGTTTCCTTCTCAATTCAGTGGTCCGTGACAGATACATTGCGCACTGCCTATACTGTCAACCTATTTTTGGGTAAAGTGGTCTTATATCACACTACATAATGGTTACAATCGCTTGAATAGGTTTCCGATGATATAGTCCATTTATTTTCTTTAAAAATAATGCACGCTCAACGAATGAGAACGTAAATATATTCATTCTTTATTTATTTTCCTTCAATTATAAAGGACATGTTTTACTTCAATATTTACATTTAAGTTTATTAAAAATTACGCTACGAATTGAGAACCGCTTCAGGGAACGTTGATTAATAAAGTGCGAAAAAAATTCACAGTAACAAGAAAATTAAACATGAATATGAGATATTTCATACATTCTACTTTCGTATAAACCACCTGAGCCATTCGTGTTAATATTTCTGTTTTTCATTATCTCGAAGCCTGAAAGGGATTTCCTGGTAGACGATAAGACTGCCTTTTATGTATACATGTTGTAAAGCTGAATAAAGTCCTATCCGCTTATCACATTTTAAATACACTTAAATATCATATATAAACGTTTTTTAAAGCTAATAAATCATCATCAATACATATAATAAAATTCTAGAAAAGTCGTGTCTGTACAATCAAAATATGTAAAAAAAATGAGTAGGTGTTATTATTAAATCGATCCCAAACCCAAAACTGTAGTTAAAAAATTTTTTGTCTGTTTGTCTGTTTGTCGGTTTGTCTGTTTGTCTGTTTGTCTGTTTGTCTGTATGTTTGAACAGCTCAGAAACGGCTTATCCGATTTAAATGCGGTTTTCACTAATATATTGTGGTAAGCTTCATTTAACATTTAGTGTTTATTTCATGTTAATCGGTTAATAAATAAAAAAGTTATGACCATTTAAGTAATCACGGCGAACATTTGCTAAGGCATTCTATTGATACACTGTACAATGTACGATAATAATAACACATAAATAAATTTATTACGTCCAGGTTGTCATATCGAAAGTCCCCAAGGGGGGGGGGGGTAAGCTGAGGATGCAGTAGGGGGGGAGGAGTTCAAAGGACCTTTATTTAGATTTTTGCTCAGCCTAAAACCTGCACAAATTGCATTATAGTATATTTAAATTATAAAATTGTAGAAAAGTGATATCTGTACAGTGAAAATATGTAAAAAAATATAGCAGGAGTTATTATTAAATCGTTCCTGAACCCAAAACTGAAGTTATTTTTTTTGTATGTTGTCTGTATGTGTATGCATGCTAATCTCGGAAACGGCTTATCCGATTTAGATGCGGTTTTACTAATATATTGTGATAAGCTTCACTTAACATTTAGTTTTTATTTCATGTCAATCGGTTCATAAATAAAAAAGTTATAGTCGTCATACCAAATAATTTTCACATTCAGTTTTAAGCGAGTGCAATTTCCGGTGAGCCTATGTTTTGCGATGACAATCAATAAAGCCCAAGGTCAGACGCTTAAAGTTGTTGGTGTAGATCTTAGTATCAGCTGTTTCTCGCACGGTCAGTTATATACAGTAGCTCTGTCACGCTTTAGCAATCCTAGGAGCCTGTATGCTTTCGTCCCCGATGGCCATACGTCAAACATCGTTTATAGGGAAGCATTACTGTAGAGTAGATTTTCAGCTACACAAACTGTTTGTAATTCAAATATGCTGCCCGCAGTCACTGTTCCACGCGGACGAAGTCGCGGGTACAGCTAGTTACTGAATAAATACACATACTAAAAATGCACACACGAGAAATTAAAATTTCCTAATACTTATTTTATAGGGTTAAAAAAATCTAAAACTAACATATAAATACATCCGGTCAATGAACTCTCAATAATATTTCGCTGACATTGTTGCCAAGCTAGAAAAATCGACACAATATCGCGTTAGGTATGGCAATGTGACCTTAATAGTTTGAAATGTTTACGGTCCGTACCCTGATTCATAAAGTGACACGCAGTGACCGTCGGATTAATGTTAGGGATTATTACGATTGCTGGCCATAGGGCGCCAATAAATCTTATCAATCTCAACTATATTAACCGTGAATGGCTAAGTTATAATGTAAATGGCTAAGTTATAATTTAATTTAACTAAATGCTTTTATTCTATGTTTATTTAACTTACTTGGAGACAAGATTCATGTTTTAATTTTTTTAACCAACCTCATTTCACATCATTTATGACTAGTTAATACATAAACATCTCAAATAATCATTCCTTTCAAAATCAAATGTTTGTAAATAAAATGTCTAATTTCCGAAATAGTTGAACACCTTTTAACTAGTTGCTACGCGACAAGATACTACGCGATAACATGCTACGAAACAAGATGCTACGCGACAAGTTGCTAGGAGACAAAATGCAATGCAACAAGATGCTACGAGACACAATGCTACAGGACAAGATGCTACGAGTAACGTCGAGCTTATCGACAAAGTGAAAATGAATAACTAACATAGTCTGCTGCGGTTATCAAAGATGCAACATTCTCTGACACTTAGAAACTCAACAGCACAGCCAACACTACAAGCATTCCTCATTTCAAATTCTAGCGTGTGCTTAAAGAAATTGTTTTTAATTTACACTCCGTAAGGTCGTGTGAGCGAAACGCAGGCATACAAAGTGTCGCATAGAAAATGTAAGAATTCTTTCTAGAGCCTCAAGCTCAACGTTGTTTACATTTCACGCTTTCACTCGCTCTTTAGGTGAAATTATTTCGACAATGAGACGTTTCTTTCGTTTGATGTCACCGAACAATGGCTTTGCAGCTCTTTTGTTTGTAACACATAGGCCTATGTTTTTGACCTAATTAAAAGTAGAGCAATATAATGTAGTCTCAAGAAAAATATTATGTAATAAACTAAGGTTAACTGAATGATCCGCTCATGCCGCCTCGCAGATGAAGGAGGAGGAGCGCACGTGCGCAGCCATAGGTGGTAACGGAGGTGGGCCCGTAACCGGGCGTCCGCTGCCGGGGTCGTGGACGATTTCTAAGAGTACCCGCGGCCCCGGCTAACTGCGCGGCTCGACGGAACACAGTGGGTCCCTTGGCTCCTTCCCCGGGGGCCGTGGGTATCTTTGGAAGATTTCCCCACTATAAAAAGAAAAAAAAAAGGTTAACTGAATGACAAAATATATATTTGTTAGACATTAGGCTTTTCTAGAGGAATTTTTTTTCAGTCAACCTCACACATTGTTTTAAATACCCATCTAATTATTACCGTTATTGATACCCTAAATAATTTTATTAACTATCCGTTAACTATAAGTTTATAAGGAACCTGTTATAGGGGTTATAATTTTAGCATTTATTTATTAAATAAATAAATCTTAAATGGCATGGTAATCTAAAACAAGTTCTATTTTGAAACGCTTTAATCTCATCTTCTAACAACACACCAAAAGACTAAAAGCCACATAATTATACATCTTTCTTAGAAACATGTTAAGAAAAGCTTTTCGAACATTATAATGGCTAAAATGTTTGAGCCTACATAAATTGGTAATAATATTTATATAGATTATTTTAGAACCTTGTATGATTAAATCTCTAATTTCATCAAGCCATAAGCCCTTCTAAATAGTACTGAAATTCCAATGTCGTGTAACTTGACAGGATACATTAGTAATACTTACAACAGTTTTAATTAATTCTAGAAATATGAAGAACATTAACAAAATGTAAGGAATAATTTCTTTCTGTCATAAAAAAACTATAAACGTGCGATAAGGAATATTTTAAATGTGTCTCACATAAAACAGGTTGCGTGCGAGAAATCTGAATTAATTTAGTTCAGTCGTAACTCGCAATTAGTAGGCCTAATGAGTAAAGTTGCTAAAAGTAACAACAGGGTTTACATTTTAAGTTCGTTGCTAAGATTTTGTGGAATATTAATTGTTGTAAACCCTTATTTCGTAGTAAATAAGGTTCACTCTCTAGCTTGTTTCATCCTTTAATTTGACTTCAATTATGATAAATATTAAATAACGTTTCTCTTTCAGAAAAGGATATTAATTATTATTTGATTAGAACAAACAAAACTATAATACTCTTTTGTTAAAAACATTTATCCACGAGTACCTCTTAATAAATCGTTCAGTGTTTAATTAGCGTCCCATAACAATATAATATGAAACAATAAATATCAACAGCTCCATTTAAAATTACTAATACCTTTAGACTATCTTAAAACCGATATTCAAACATAAAATTCTATTTTACGTACTCCAATCGCCGACCTCGTCTAGCAACCTCTAAGCCACATTCTGAAGAAACCTCTTAAGAAAACTTGTTTGAACGTTACATAATGTAACGAACCGATATCGTCTATCAGTCTTTGATCCCTACAATCCAATATGTTTCCAATGCCATTACGTTCCCGCCTTGCTAATAGACTCATACCTTAGTCTTTTGATCCCGACACACAGATCACATCATAAAGGATCTTATTCAGATTAGTTTCTATGCTCGTTGTGATAACATCGTATATTGTATTTCATGTTCAAAACACATGCACGGTTGGATATAGATGTTTTATCTTTTGTTATTAATTAGGATAAAACTATGTGTATTGTAGTTTCCAATGTAATTGTAGAAATAGAAGAATCAGAAGATATTTTATAGCATGAAATAAATATTACTAAATTAATTTCAAAATCAGTATACGTATTTTTATTTGACTTTTATATAAATATAAACACAAAAAAGTACGATGTGTTTTATTTGTAACGAAAATCTTTGTTCAAATAAAATGATAAAATGTCGAATACCTCTCACTTTAAACAGAAAACACGTTCTTAAAACCATCATCATTTTTCCTAAACAAAGTTTACCTTTCACTGAGTTAAGCCCCTTATCTGCTTTACTTATCTCCTATTAAAAGTTTATACAAAACAATAAAAATACATTCTAGGTCCTAGTATTAAGCAAATTAAACTACCATAAAGCTTTTGTTCTGAAAAATTATGTTGTTGTATAATATTTGAATTTGAATTTGAATTTGAAAAATACGCGGAATTTTTCAAGGGAAATTAATATTTATGGTAAATTAAAAATTTTGTATTAATATTAAATGAAGTTTGTAACAAGAATGAAAAATGTATTAAAAGCTTGGTGAAAATTTTAATTATAGTAATCCTATTAAAAATTAATTAAGAAGAAAGTTCAATGCCGATACATAATACACTATGAAATCGGTTTAGATTGGTATAAATAAACAATCAGTTAGTATTCTTAAACCACGAAAATACGTTTTCAAGCAAAAGAAAAAGGCTTAAACAATTCTTAGAAAACGGACTATATGAATATTACAAATACAAATTCAAATCTAAATTCAATACAACTATAAATTCAAATGATCAACATGTACTTTACCAAACTAATCGCCAAGATCAACATTGTTAATATTAACATCTATTGTATCCGTACATATCGAACCGATACCAAACTTGTTTACTATGTAAGTTCTAAATTGATTCCAAACATTATTAATTAATTAAAATTTCACTCTAAATTAATCTATATATCACGTTTATTTACCTTACATTTTTACTCGATGGAGTTATAAGAAGTTAATTAATCTTGTATAATTTGTTTTCCAACTGAGCAGTGTAATATGATCAGCGATTTTCTTCATATTTTGAATTTAAATTCTAGTTATATATTATGAAAAAGATGACATTAAACTTTTTTATGTAATAGTTGTAGTAAAGTAAAGTAATATTAATCACACATGTTAATTGCATATTTCTGGAATTTTGTTATTTATTTTCCCTGTAATGTAATAATGTCTACTATACTACTTTATCTTTTTATTAATTGCAGTAACCATTATCATTAATAAACCTGGCTACTGAGGACAGTGACAAAAAGTAAGGAAACGGAGAGAAGTAAGCCACAGCCATCTTTTTGGGAACGCAATGTTGTGAAGTATGTGCGGGTTATGCCCAAAAAGAATGTACTGGAAAAGAAAACAAATTGCTACAAGCATACCGCTCGCCGCGTGGGATATTAAATTCTTTCCATTTCGTAGCTTCGCTGTTCACATTTTATTTCAAGAGTCAAATTTGCCCTGAGTTATTTTAAATTGGGATACTTGCGGCCATGTTTCGTCTGTTTCGTCACGTAAATGTCCAGCGGCTCCAGCCCCATCCATTTTACGCTTTTAAATCTCGTTAATTGTAAATTCAACATCGCCCAATACACTTTTTGCTTTTCAGAAGTTTTAATTAAAAATTTACCCGGCGGAGGCAATCAAGATGAGTGGGATAAAAATGTATTACTTAAGTTCTTTAAAGATGAATTAAAATAAAACAATTACTTAAATTTCTTCGTTATCATTCTTGAAATTTTTTATGATTTGAATTTTAAAGTCTGTAATTGGCTGCTTAAAATAAAATATTGTAGACATAATCGCTTCACTGGCTTCAGACTTTAATTAATAACGTCTCTGTTTACTTGTTGTCTGGTCTTTACTTTGAAATAAAAAGTTAAATGACTTCTCTTAAATAGTAATCATCGTATAGAAAGCTGTACTTTTAAAAGACCTTTTGCCTTACTTGAGAAGATTGAAAAGAATATTTTATAAATATTTAAATGGTAACAAAAATGACTTGATGAATGAAGAAGTTCATTTTTGCGAAGTAGAGGCAAATCATTGACCATTAGAAATATCACACCTAAATCTAGACAAGAAAATTTAATGTATCTGAATATTTAGAAACTCATGGTAACACTGTATAAGGAAATAATTTGAACAATTTGAAATTTCTCTTATATTTTGTTAATCAGTTAAATAAAAGTGGAAAAAAAGATTAAAAAGCACATTTTCAGTTAATTCTCGAATGTCCAAATCTCCAAGCGAAATAAGAAAAATAATTGGAAAGGTACGTTTTGCTTTCGTTTTCATTATATTATTTCCCCGGGGTAAAAGAACATTGTTCAATGGCCGTCCAGAATCTTACAATTTTTGCTAAACTTTTTAAGATCTACCTGTTGAGAATACTAATACAAACTGACAATTGAAATAAAAGCTCTTAAATTTACTAAATAAAAGTTGGGCAACTTACGCAAAAGTTATCGTCTTTTTCGGAATTCTAATATCGACTTACAAAATTGATTAACGTGTATTGTATAGACATAGATCTTTCTTATAAATAGATAAGAACAAAGATCAAATTTGCTTTATACCTGAGGGTACAATATAAATAATAATGTGCTTACATATTCAATTTCTATTTATTCTGTGTCTATGAACAATGTGATATGTATAACAAACGTAAGATATGATACTAGTAATTTATAGTGTGTACATATTGAGTGCCTATATATTTTAATTTCCCATAAATGTTATTTAATCAGGCGCAGAATGTTAAATAAAATATACACACATAAATCGTCATTGCACACACACATAAGTCTATACCTATACATGTGTATTACGTACGCATAATACAGTCGTCAAAACGTATTTGCACAATATGTTTATACAAGAAAAAAATGGTATATTTTTGCAGGTATTAAGCCGCTGGATTAGCGACTGTTGGATATTTTGAAAGCTAATAAAGCGCTTATGCGTCCGCACACCACGCGTGTTTTATTCATGAAGCGCTTTCGGGTCTATGAGTGAACAATAGGCCTCGACGTTATGACTGAATAATTTTGGAGAGAAATGCGGATTACCGGGGAAATTACGATACATGAACGTGATTTTTTGATTAACTACGTTTATTTTACCAAACGGGGTGCTTAAAACTTTGATAGACATTATCAAGATATTGCTGTCAATTATTTCTAAAAAAAATCCAGTTAATAGCTACTTATAGATAATAACTAGAAACGACAAAATATGGTAAATAAGTGGAATTAGTCTAGGGTAAGTAGTTTACCTCAATATAATCTTCATATTTACTGATATATGCAAATTGTTGAACATTTTCATATAAAGAGGGATTTAGCCGCCGCAAAGCGACACAAATACTATGGCTTACTCGGCCTGCTCGGCCATACTCATATTGTATATGCAAAAGACCGAAAAACCAGTCCTGCTATCAATAGAAAAGCCAAAAGGCTTAGTTGTATCCTTTGAATGTATTCAAATACTGTATAAATCACTCAAAAAAGAACCTAAACTCAGAGAGAATAAGTACGAATATAGTTTATATGGTAAATTTAGTCCCTTAGTTGTCTTGCGGCTAGGTGGGTATTTTCTTCAGTTATGAATTGCTGACGTCATGTTGTGGTTTGGGGACCTTTCCCCTTCCAAAATATTAATATCATATCGTAGTCACTGGACATCTTTATGACGTCGTTAAAAATACAATATTTAAACTAACATGCGGGTTAAATGGTGCGTTATAATCACAGGTTATAATATAACATATAAGAATGAGGCAATGTAAATAATAGGATAAAATGAAGAAGATAAAATAAATGATAACATCCATCTCACAATAAAAACAAAAAGTGAAAACAAACGTATCTTCTTTCATCTTGGCTATTCAATATTCATTTCATTCGGTTATGATATCTTGTCTCTTTCCTATCACATTTCTTATTACGTCAAATAAATAATTCTAATTTACAAAGCATCCGTATTTCTCAAACAGAATACAACATTCGATTTTAATAAGAGTATTCTTCAGATTCACTTTTGAAGTAAGAGCGGGGGGCGTACGCGAAACGTAATTGAAAACATTTTTCTAAGAAACACAAGCAATTTTTTATCGTCCCCAAAGGTACTTGTCCTTGCTATAAGTTACGAAGGTTACAAGTGCTGTCAACGGAAAACTTCTTAGATTTAGGGAGGTACTGGCTGTTCCGCCTTACCGCACGCCACTTTGCGCGACTTCGCTCAACATTTCGAGATCATTTATAAGTTACTTGAGGGGCTGGTATTCCATTACGGGAATCTCGAATTTTCTTTCTGTGTATGTTACTGCAGATATACTGAGGCCTGTGATTGATAAATGATATGTGAACTTTGTTATTGTTAACTTTTTTTTTGTTGCTTTTGTTTTGCTCGTTAAAGTAAACTGCTATGTTATGACTAATTGATGTAAGGAAACTTAATTCATTTACAATTCAATCAATCATAATATATAACATGTAGGTGGATTTCCAATACACGCCGACACTTTCCAGTTCTTGGAGGGAAGCTTACAAGCCGTCGATAAATTTCAACACTAGAAGCAAACTTAATACGTGATACAAAACTAACAAGAAACTGTAATGCTCAGGTCCATACTTCATAAACCTATAACCTAAAATTGATTTAATAGGAGAGTTTGTGTATCTTTTTTTCTTTTTATTAAACCGAAGAACGGCAATTGTGAATATCTAATAGAAATGATATTACAAATTTTATTTAAAAACAAAATTGAACAGAAAAACTGAAGAAATCAAAATAGTGTGCTTCTAACTCACTGAATTCTAAATATATAAAATATGCCTGTAACTATAGGCAATATAATATAAAACCCGCTTATTTAATATTTTATGAGACTAATGTATAATGGTAATGTCAACCTCCACACCTTGGATTACAAGAAACAAAAAGAAACTACATTTTACGTTAAGTTTACATTTTCTATTACTTTTATCAGATTAAACCCTCGAGAGAGTGATAAACTTCCGAACTGGGAAAAACGTGAAATGCGTGTGTAATAAATAAATTCGAGACACAAAAAAGGTTATTTGGAGATCGCAATAGATACAGTTATATTTATAGGAACACAAAAATCAATAAGTTAATATTATTCGACACAATTCATAGAATAATATCTTGTCTTCTTCTATATAATGGGAATTATACGATACATCAAATTATCTTCCTGCTTAAGTAACAGGTTGATAAAAAAGACGAGAATTCAATCACTAAAGTACCTACTATTTTGTGATACTCAATCTGGACTGGAAAGAAGCTAGTCAGTACTAAATCCGGGACACAGAATAATTCCCCGAAATCCAGGTCAGGGTAATAAAATAACATGTAGTGGCTTGCAGACCCTCAGTTTGCACGGTCACACTAGCGGTGTGAAGCCTCCTAGACGTGTCAAGAGTCTTGGCACGCTGCCAGGATTTGCCTTCTCGAGACACATCATCTAAACACAGTCTACGCTACCAGAGTACATAATAAAACATCGTGGACAGAGCTGACGACTGCTTTTATCGCTAAAGATGTATTTGGAGGCAATTGGAAAGTATTGAAAACTTTCCGTACAAACAATTTCTAATGAACCAGCAGTTCTATATTACGAAACTCTTTGTTTTTATTGATTTTATAGATGTATGAATATTACGTAGCTTCTTCTTCTGAGTTATATTTAAAATTATAATTCCATAGATTTTGTTGCTATTTCTATAATTATGAAAAATAACTATGCAAAGCCATTTCAATTATCATATTATTAGTGGTCCGCCCCGGCTTCGCCCGTGGTTCATATTTCGCAATAAAAGGTAGCCTATGTCCTTCCTTTCTCGGGTATCAAAATACCTCCATACCAAATTTCATGCAAATTAGTTCTGTACTTTAGGCGTGATTGAATAACAGACAGACAGACAGAGTTACTTTCGCATTAATAATATTAGTATGGATGTATTATTTATGAATACAATGCACTTACCATCACATTATATAATATAATCAATAACGTTACGTTCTATTACGTTGTGGAATTCCATTATTTTATATCAAGTGGATTAATTAACCAAAATATACCAAGTGAAAACTAATTAGACACTGGAAATTTCCTCCCAAGTACCACCTCTTTGATTGATTATAATAAATGAAGCGAAAATTGAGATATTTTAGATAGAAAATAATTTGATTTAAAGTTATTTGATTGGAACCTTCTTTGGCATAAAATATTTCAGGTAATATTAAATTTTGCTCGCGATTATTTTATTAATAACGAGTTCGAAACGTAATACCACAGACTAATAATAATATACTACGTATACAAGTAATACCTATATCTAATAGTTTTTAATTATTAATATGTTGAATATTTTCACAACATAATTTAAATACTAAAATAGTTATTTGTTTATTCATGTTTTATCTCTTTACTTAATATTCTTTGTTCAAATATAATGAAAACCCGTAAAATAAGTACCACATATTCTTCAATATAATCAAATTCGTCATTGGTAATTCCAAATGAGGTGTGAGAGTGGAAACATTATCGATTTTACACATGAAGGACTACCGAATGCCAATTTGTATCACACTGATTGAAAATAGACAGACTATTTGTGTGCTAATATGTGTAAAATTGATTTAAGCTGGATATTTTCGATGTGTTCATTGATTATTACGATTTTAACGTGACTTTGAAATCTTTAAGCACAATTTGAGAAAATAAATCTTATGCTACATTCAACTTTTGGAAAACGTACCTATCAGTTGTATAAAACAAAATTTTTATCGCATTACGAAAAAAACATCTGCTAAAAAACAAATCCCAACAACAGATTTACTTAATCTGATAAGAGTTAATATTGTTTAGCCGTAAATTTTCTAGTCGATGGAACATTTTCATCACACCCTAAGTAGCTTATCTTTGGTAACAGCTTTTCGTAGACGGTGGGTCGAGATCACCAATTTCTTACTTGATTGGGCCGCTTGATGGCTTTCCGAACAAAGAACTCGATCTGCATGGAGAAACAAAACATGTTTACACACACTTACGTTAGGAACGCTGCAAAATTCCCTCAGAAAGGTGGTCCACGTAACGTTCAATTTTGTTAAGCCGTGCGAGAGATTCCATTTTGAGATGACAATGCGATGTTTGCGATTTTCTTTATGTAAATAATAAAATGTGAATTGTTTCTTTTCAAAAATAAATTATAGGGATTGGAATTGGTTTTATATTGATTGAAATACTGTGATTTATAACGAAACTGTAATTAATTTACTAATTGCACAATAAGTTAAAATCTGGTATCTTTTCTGCTTTTTTAAATTACTTTCCACATATTTTACCTTGCTTTATCCGTCGTATATATATTCAATATAAATAACAATCTCTATTAACGCCACCCGGTTCTATTACGATTCTTCTTAGATAAGCCGGGCTATCTCCTTAAGCCATATAATATATACCGAGATATATCACAGCAGATAATACGATAAAGCCTTTGTCCACAAAACCTTCATTACTTAATCCCAACTTGTATTCATATCTTGATTCCGGAGCGGGTATTGAGACCCACAATTGTTATTTCTATCCTGTTTTTCGGGATAATACAACAGGATTTTGTTTGTTTACTAATAATTTAGTTAATCAAAATGTTTACTCCATTACAGACGCCGGAGGCTGTTGTTTATTAGTTTGAGGATAATGGGTTATTTTCCTTTTATTTGCTTTTCATTTCTAGAGCTAATAGAATTACTTTCTGATGAATCTTCATCTAAATTAGTACTTTATATAACATAATTTAAGCATTTTATCTTATATATTTTTGTCAAAATCTGGTTCAATTGTGCTCAAAATACATTCTCCCACTCAATCAACAACGAAGCTAAGCACTCAACTACCAAATACTTTAATCACTACAATTCAATCCTCCTAATTGGATGTAACACGAATGCACAAGTCTGCAAACTACCAAAATATTCTCATCAAGGCTTTAATTGAAATCAAACTGCAGTTGCCAAGTTGCAAATCAAACCGATCGTCTGCCTGATGCCAATTAACTGTGTTGACCTGCTCTTTACTGCTCCTTGATTGAGCGGAGACTATTCTATGTGTGAATCCAAATTAACATAGAAATTGGAGTGCATTAAACGTGAGAATTCTTTAGTTTTGCACGTTTTAGTAGTGCAGTGTTCTGTAATTATATGTAGGAAATGTAATAAGTATGTATAAAGAATATGAATGGCATGATTAACATAACTACCCAGTACCTATAAAAAATAAAGGTACCATGATTTTGTTCATGTATAGAGTTTGATATACGTTTAAAAAGTAGTCCCAATTGAGTTATCTGCAATTATTTGAGATTTATTTACATCTTCAAATGGGACTTATGTGGCAGAGATTCACAATTGGTTTGTATATATTGTGTTCTGTATGATTCATAAATTCGTAAACGTAGACTCAATGTTATAGTGAAACTGCTCAATAAAAGTGCATTATAACATAAAATGGTATGTTTCAATAAGTATTTTAGCAACAATAAATATCACGTATACACGTATCGTGTACACATAATACAAAAGAAAAATACATTAAGCTTAAATCAAACAGTTAATTAATACTCTTGAAAACGCATTGTTTACATGATTCCTAATAATGTTTCGTAAGCCCCTCTCTCCACGGGTTACCCTTAATCCATTTTTAATAAAGCGAATAATATATTTATTGCAGTTATCCGTGGTACGGATTCGTTTGGCAGTTCACGTAAATCCATGAATAAATAATTAAACATACGTAAAATCTGACCTCCATCCGACATCCCCTGAGCACTGAATAGGGAACTTTTACGAAATGTAAAATAAATTTCATTCCGAATGATAAAAGTTACCGAAAATATTCCCCACTTTAAGCTTCGTAAAATGAATAATAGCTCTCATTGAAACATCTTATTCAATGATCCAACTTCAAACGATCTAAAATTAAAGAATAACGATCATATAAGCTATGACAACACTTACAAAGGTTCCGAAGAAGGAAAAAATTATGCGTTGAAGACAAAAAATTCGTATTACATAAGGAAAATTATATTTAATGCCTAACAGCCGCTCGTCCTACTTCAGAGAAAAGGACATTAAGAGCCCTTTGTGACTCGGTTTTTATTATTTTTCTTTATTCCGTGCCCTTAAGTGGGGGTCGTCTATTAAAATATTCGAACCGTAAAATAATAGCCTTAGTAATTTTGAGTCCTCATTAAGAGACGCTATGTTACAAGAGGAGAAAAAATCGTCATTAATTTTCCGCTGTAATTATCACGTTCTTGTTATTTTAGGGCAATATTTCCGCAAAGATCTCTCAATATGATATTCGTTTTTGGACATATTTTTTTTATATATGTACGTTATTTGTATGTTATTTATGAAATATGTGGTACTTAAACATAGTAAAGAGTCCCTCGCTTATCTATTTTGTTTGTAATGTTCTTTATTAAACATTAGGTATTTATATAATATCGAATCAATTGTAAAAACGTAATTATCCAACATCAAAGTTATTGGAAAATATTTATTAGTATTTTATTAAATTATACAATTTATTCCTAAGAATACGAAACGATTGTGAACCTTTATAGCCGATCTCTAAGAAATTGCTTAATCACCTTAAAAATATTTCTTCAAACTCAGTGCAATGAGGAATATATTATAGATATTGTAATATGTATTTTGTGGCTGCTCTTCTGTGAAAAGAAACTTATGACGTAGACAAAAAATATTTTTGTTATGTTTGTATTATTTATGTAATCCAAAGAACTTCCGAACGCTTTACAACTATCCTATTTAATAAAATAAAAGATGGAAGTTCAGAAGAATAAAAGATGGAGCCATCCGCCAAGTATACCTACCTATTATAGATACTAAATAGATTTATCGACTTTACATAAGAACTATAATATAACAAAATATGATTGAAAACATTAAATGAAAACTTCGCTTTCATATATTTATGTTCTAATAATGTATAAAAGTACATACTGGTTATATATTATATTTACCTTATATTAACCCATGTATACTTACCTACTATTTTCAACCTATATTATAAACATAGTTACCTCAACAACAGCTTTATATGTTAACTGTTAACAGATTAGGAATCTGGTGTAAATTCCAAGAATCAGATTAAGGATATCAAATAAAATACTTTACTAACACGTGCCTTCTTGATGTCGGATAACGGATTCCGCTAAATGTTACAGAATTTATCTCTCAAGTTCACTCGAAAGGTCCTACAACAGATTATATCCTATACGGATACCTACAATATTATAATTATTATAGAATTATAAACTGACACAAATAATTGTATAATACGTTCCAGGCCGAAGTTCCCGGCATTAAAATAATACCTATAAATGTAAGATTTCACAAAACATATATTTTAATCATTATTATCTAATATTATTATTGTTCTTCTACTTAGAAATTTTATAAATAAAACAATTAATATCAGCGCCATCTAAAGGTTTTTATTTGACTTACGCTTAGCTTTCAAACATTGCTAGGGTCCAAAGATATTTTCATAACGTAGCTTCTGTTACAGTATCTTCCACACCACAGATGGCGTTTTATTTACAGTTAATGTTGATTTATATTACTGCCATCTAAAGGAAAATACAAGCATCTCTATAGTTCCCTAGTATTTAATTTTATGGTGTTTTATAGGTCTACCAGAATCTGATGGCATATTTATTTTTAAGAAATAAAAGATTTTCATGTGGCAACTTATTTGACAACTATCAAATTGGTTGTCAAATTATTTGTTTTTTTTGCAGTTGATGAATAATTTTTAGGATTTTGTCTAAAAATCTTCGAAAATGTCGAAAAAGCCGCTGCGATCACAAGCAAGAGGTGTTGTTTATAATGTGTATAGAAAAACATTCGATGAAGAAGGGTCAAACAGGGTCAAACACATCACAATTTTCAATTTTGAAGATTTTATTGGTAAATTGGACTTACCCGTTTCGATACTTTAAATTAAAAAATATTATATTATGTAGGTAACTCTAGGTAACTAAAATATTGTTTGTTGATAAGAATATAATTTTATGAAAACTTATTACAGGAGCTTACAATACGGCTATTCGTTAAGTCCAAGTTGTCCAAGTCAATTTTATAATGTGTGTTTCTGTTAATACTTACGAAAATAAACATAGTTTTATTTTATTTTTATTTTATTTTATAAAAAATTATAAGCAGTTTTGATCTACATTATCATTATATCGATATTTTCACATGGCATACTGGTAATGAATATACAAATAATAGGTATGTGTAAATACTAATAATATACCTGTATAAAAGTAATATGTATATTGTATATGTAAGTATGTACCTACATAATATTATGAGGATATCTCATTATTAAGTACAGTATTGTCCACTTATGTAATGTGACTAATGATATTGAGGACAAAATAAAAAATAAGCAGTATCAAGATCGTTCAGTCCATTTTCCCTAGGGTTGCACACTCAAAATTTTGATTTCCCTAATTGCCATCAGATTCTGGTTTACCTATAGCACATCGAATAAACGGCCACGATGGCGTAGGATGCAAAAGAGATAAATATATCAAAGTTATACTTAATCAGTATTTATTTTTCAGAAAAAAATCACATGCAGAGAAAAGGCGTAAGTCTCACGCAATTAAATAATTTATTTCAGTGCTCTACAAGTCCATTCCAAAATATATCTGTAGGTAGGTACACTATAAAGGATTTTTTGTATACCTACTTAAAATGCTTATACATAAGTTGTACCTATATACCAAAAAAATAGCGTGTGTGCCGAGCACACGTGGCTGAAGTGAAACTTCTTGTACAAGATTCAAAGACACCAATCGTCGCCTTACTCCATGACGTGATGATATTGGCATGAGACAACCTTGAAATTTTACTCTCAACGCACCTAAAGAAGTTTCTCTTCAAAAAGTAAACAGGAGGAAAACGTTGAAATGATCGTTGTTTCGCAGTCCGCGGGATGTTAGCATGAATGGCGTAGAGCACATTACGGTAGCATCGCCCGTGGCTCCCCGCAATCGCGTTGATGGTATTACCTTGCTCTTTGTTAAATCAGCCACTAAGCTTGAATTTCACTATGAGCTTATTATGAATTTATGGAATATTTTATATACTTTTTCCAGGAAATAGTAGAGATCATTTTGAACAAAGAAGATATTTTATGAACATTAATATAATCGTAGCACAAAGCGAACAAAAAAATCAACCTTATATAATTTACCTACTTAATATTTTGCAGTATATGGCATGTACACATGTTCTTTGATCGATTTTTTATAGGATCTGTTGATCACCTAGTTTATAACTGTAAGCAATCATATCAAAAAGATGGAGTTTAAAACTTTTACATTCACCTACTTACAAAGGTTTTATCTCTATATTGTAATGTAGAAGTAATTTTATACAACTGAAATACAATAAAACTGAATTTCCATACTGGTTATAAATAACAAAGTAGTTATGTTTTTAAATAAAATAACTTACCATTAACGTATGTAACTAACTTATATTCTCAGATCCCTCAAGAGACAGCTAAACATAATTTACCGTTAGAGTTTTGTGACCAAATTTGTGGTTCGTTTGTACAGTAGTCCTGTCTTACCTATCGAAGTCTAATGAGCCCTCTTCATAATGGGCAGCGATCGCCCAACATATAATCGTCGATGTTTGCCGCCATTATTATGAATAAACATCTACAATCACGGCCGATCGTACATTTAGGCCCTTTACACTATCGTGATTGCTTCTCCTCGCCCAACGCTGCCCATTGTGAAGAGGGCCCATAAAGCTCATACGATTTTCTTCAATCACAAGGAACAAAAGACGGGGTGAATATTAAAGGACTCTGTGACACTTGAGGTGGTTTTTCATCAGGCGAGACACCAGTGCGCTTTTCAAACCACCCTTTTTAGATCCCGTTTAAGATTAGGCGCTACTTCTTAGGTTGTTCCTAGCAAAAGGAATAGTTTTGTAACGATTTATCGATGTTTTCCGGTAAGAAATATATTGTGTATTTATTTATTCATTTCTTTATTTTACATCAATACCCCAAATTCTTGGTGAAACTTATAATTAAATATACCTACGTCCTTCATCCTTCACGTTTATTCCAAAATGCTAGCAGTTCAATTCAACTGATACATACCTTTTCTTCAATCTAAGTGATTCCTTAGCTTTGGTCTTGTATTTAATGTTGAAAAATGATTAATACTCATCGATAAGATAAGACAATAATCATTCAGTAGTATTCGCTTAAAATAGTAACAAACATACACCAGCTTTACATCTTACAAACTTTCGCGTTTATAATTCAGGATTCTATACCCATTTATATATCTACAAAAAAATATCTGTATAATTTTTTTAATTCAATACACGATATTTTCAATCGATGCATATCTATCGACAGGCCGACATCCCGGGCTCGTTATTGCACGTCATCGCTTGTAACTCGCGACAGTGTGGCGATGATTCAGCATTTTCAATAAAAAGCCTTTTACCACTCTTTCATTCTTGACTCCATGTCTGTTCGGTTATACGCAGTTTATCTAGCATTGGAGAACTATTTAGTTTGCTTCTTTGGTCACTTTTTATATCATCTGAAAATGTTTGTGGGTAATGTTCAAACACTATTTATATTCTTGGTTATTAAGTCTTTAGGATCTGAAACTGGTCATTTGAAAAATTATTTCATAGTGAAAATTGTTATGAATGAAAAAGTTTCCAAGCTCATTGAAGAATCTAAAGTCACAACCACTGCAAAATACGAATAAATCTTTTAACTTAAAAAGCGAAAGAAAATTGAGACAGTTTCTTAGCATGCGCTGAACTTGTATGGAATTATGGAAGTTTAGCTCTGGCCTGGCAATTTAAGTTTGGCTAGCCGTTTAACACAGTTCTAGTTAGGGTTGCCATATACTAAGAAAATTTATTTAAATAATAATGAAGTGAACAAATTTAAATAATGTAGAGTTCTCGTTCTTTATCCTTTTTTTAGATAGAAAATATTTTAAAAATCTTTACATAAAGCTAAATTAAATTATATTAACTACTATAATACTTATTTTTAATTCAAATTATAGTTATAAAACGCATCTCATACATTTTTTTATATTCTTATTTTATAACCCTACAGTTTATGAGTTTAGTGCTACTGTGAGTGCTACTGTTCAATAGGTATGGTACCATTTTATGCCGCACTGGCAACCCTATCGGTTCCCGCTTGTTAAGCCGCTACCAAACTATGTGTTGGATTTTATTCATTTTTAATATGGGACTTTAAACTTCCTGTATCCTCTTGCGTTTGCTAAATATGCTCATGATAAAGTTAAATTTGAGTATTTAGGAAGTTATTCCACGTTTCTTTAAAGATAGTTTACTTTATTAAATTGACGCTTTGTTCGTTTAGTTTCTGTTGGTTTACTGTCAACGTTTATTTACTTCAATACAAAAAACTAGAAGCAACAGATTTTTGTTGATAGCTGAAGAAAATTGGACATTCTATTCTTGTCTGTTCTATCGTTAAATGGTGAACTATTTTTAGTTTGGTACGTTTAGCATATTATAATCATTAGCTTGTTTTTTTTTCGTATTCTATATCTAATAATAGTATCTAAGTAAACACCAAAATACTTTTATGACTAATGATCCAATCTAGAAATAACATGTCCACAAAAAAAGCGTCACTTTAAACAGGCTACAGATGCTATCTATACGGGACGGGTAAAAAGTCTTAATAAATCACAACATCAATCAAGCCAGTGCCGCCAATGAAAAATAGCGAAAACCATTAAAATGTACGCACAATTACTTCGCCGCACGCGACATTTGCTGTAATTACAACATTTATGGCACATCAATCATCCTACTAGGGTTTTTGTATCAATATTATAGTACCGCTATTTCCGTATAACAAAGAGGTAATACAATGTGAATCTATTGAGTCGGGTGATTATTGTTCTAACATATACAACAAGCATTTTGCTGCAGTTTCGCCTGCGTAGTCAAAGGAAAACCCGCATAGTTCCTGTTACCTTGGGATTTTCGGGATAAAATCTATCCAAAAAGGGTGAGCCAAATTACAAAAGAAATTGGTTCAATAGTTTTTGCGTGAAAAAGTAACATACGAACTTTCGCATTTATAATATTAGTAGGATAGAACTGAATAACTAAATAAATTGGAGTATCTGCTTATGTACTTTTTTTAATTAATGCACATTGATAACATACGCTAAGTATGACTTGCTCATCTTTTTATTCCAATTAATTTAATATAATCTTTAGAATGTTCCAACTGAATTTTCCTTATCACCATTGTCAGAACCCTTGGGCAGAATTCACAATTATCAGACCAAGGATCATATTCAGAAACTGATTTTGCGAGCATTTTCATTAGTATAAAGATACATGATCAATATACCTACATTGATTTCTTAAATAATATTTAAGATATTTTTATTTTACTATATTATATTGAACCATCAATGGTGAGGCTGTTAAAAATGTGTTCCAAAAAAAGTTAAACCAGTATCAAGTGAACATAACATAAAAAATAACCTTGGGCTAAATTAAGTACAATATTAGTCTTTAATAAAGATTTTTTCTTCGTTGATTTTGCTTTAAATATACAGTAACACAGTAAAGGAACTTCCAGAGAAGAAAATACCTATCTATCTGAATGTACTTTATTTTTTATTTAAGAATAATTATATAATTAAAAAAAGTTCACCCTATACAAGGGATTTCCCCTATGGTATCCTATATGTATTCCTCAATTTTTTGTCCTTATAAACATGAGCAGCAATTAAAAAAGTGATTTTAATTTATGTCTGAGAAAAAAAACAAATGTATGAATTTAATAATGTAAAATTAATATTTTAATAATAACATATTATACCGACATATTACATATATTATGGTTTGCATTATATAGTACTAAATACTTATTAATAGTAATAAATTCATATTTGAACTCAAACCCAAGATTCCGTTTGAATTATTTAAAACATTAAGTTTAGTTTAATTTTTGTATGGTTTGGTTTGTATTTCCATATTTGCTTTCAAATACAGAGTAATATCGTTATATTATTTAAACAACATCTTTAGGTATGTAGGTAATTTTAAAATGATTTTATACTTAATTTAGTGTAGTAGTAGTTTTAGTACCTAAATGAACTCCCGGTAAAATTTGAATTGTATTTTCGTTCTAAATATTTACTCTACGTTTTAATAATAAAAATCTATGTACAATTTCTCGCTACACATAACAGAAGCAATAGTAAATTCTATTCATATACTTATGTAATGCAAACATAGGATTAAACTTCGCAAATCGAAGGTGCTAACACGTCCTAAGGGGAAATTGAGGAAAGCCTTTGAATTATGCACTGCCATGTCAAAGGGAAACCCACCTAAGGGCACTAATAGAGCCAATCTATTTCCCTTTCCATCGTATTTATAACTGATTCGAATAGTAAGCGAATCAGCACTGGGAAAGGTCTCATCAAATATTTATTTCGTACTGTATGATATTATGCTAGGTTCAGTTTAAAGAATATAATATTATGTAAGGTGTAGTTGTAACTACTTTTGCTACAGTTGAATATATTTTATTTACAAAAACATGCAGTGAAATTAGAAATAGCTCCTCGAACCGATGGCTTAACATTACATTATTCATTTTTATTTGTTAACCTTTGTTTATTTTATTATAAAATTCGTCAATGTATAAACATCATTGTTGCGAATATTTTTAGGTGGCGTGAGGATTTAATTGCCTCTGTGTCTTTAAATTGTTATTTTTTACATTCATATTTTAAGAATAAACAATAAACGGTCATACTATTTACACCTACTTTATTATTTCCGTAACAAAATAAAAAGCTGACGGAACGTCCCAAATGTAAATTACCTTATCTCAAGGGTTCATAATTAGATATATTTATATAGTTGTGGATTTCGACTACAAGTTTAAAAAAATAGTCAAAACAAAGATAATATTCTAGGTAAGCAGGTAACGATTTATTACCAATCCCATAAAGCAAGTTGAATACTTTATCAAATACTTAGAATTCTGATTCTGATGCTCACTCCACAAGACTTTGTGCAATAAACGGCAAAGTGCATATAACTGATTAGGTTTAGTGCGCGAGCTCAAGTATTTTCATCTGAATATTAACGCTTAACTCAAAACTTCGCGCTCAGTTATTCAGCTGAGAACGGGTGAGACACGACCAACTCAACAAGAATGTCTTCTGGGATCTAAGATGATTTGCTGGTTATATATTATAGATAGACAAGCTGCTAACAAATACGAGTTTGTACCGGCTTTATAAATGATATAACTTATTGTATTTTCCCCTCGTGTATTTGTAATAAGCACTCCGTGAAGGTTTCAGCAAATTATCTTTATATATATTTAAAGAACAATGTCGGACGCCTTTGTGTGGGATGTTAAATAATTATCTAGAGTGTAAAATAAGTGTTTTCAGGAAAACTCTGTTTTAATTAGTTTTTGACAATACCGTGTACTGTCGCTCCGTGTAATTTTATACTTCCTCTTTATGATATTTTTATTACAGCATACATTTATTGTATCTTAAAAGCTAGCACCGCTCCACACCCTACAAAGGAACCTCTTTTAATATTATTTCACAAGCTGCCTCTTAAATTAAACGTTACAATGTCTGCGGTTTTATATCAAGACGTTGAAGATTAATTATCGCTCATATTTTTTATTTCTTATGCTTTAATTTGAGAATGCTAATTAAGGGTTAGGATATTAAATAATTTTAAAAAGAAGACTTATGGACGTGAACGTATTAAAATCTTTATGAAATACTGTTTGACTTGAGACTGATAATTGTTTTGGTTTTGTAATACCAAATTGAAATTAAACCTTCACAAATATGTTGAAGTGAATTTCTGATATTAAAAATTCAAAAGTACGTGCATGAGGCTTTATTCTCAACATACTGGGGCTTTACGGCTATGAATTTTACAGAACTTCAGTCAATTTGGGTCAATTGTGTACTCTCAGAAACTCTAAACTATAACTTATACAAGGAATGTTGACATCAACCTCATGCCCGCGTGAAAAAGAAGTCTCTTGGCCACATTTTTAAGTGGAACGTATTTATGTACTTCACTTTAGAGGTGCTAGAGAAAAGCTACAGAGAAAAGACGAGGGATCGTGCCTTTTGTTTATACCTACCCTCCTTTTGTTGTAAATAATTGCTTAAATTTGACCACTTTGCAATAACATTGGCAATGTAGAGCGAAATAAACCAGTTCACTGCGAGCCTCAAGTAACTGGGGTTCGACCCTTATAAGTATTTCATAATAGGTGCTTTTGTTTATTTTGAGATAAAAATATAATTACATACTTACTATTATGATAGGAATGGTACTTACGGTTATTAAAACGTGAAAACCTGCCTCATTTTCAGGAGTTATTTTTTTAATCTCTAAAAGAAAAATAATAATGGTTCATTAAATTCACAATTGTTGAACATGTGACACGAGAAATATCATTATCAAAGAACTATTTAGTATCTATAATATTAATTTATTAAATACAATACTTAATATTTGTTTAAACGAATCCTAAGGTGCATAGATAGCTAAAAAGAATAAAGTTTAAATTTAATTTAATATACCGTACTGTAATGAAATTTCAGTGGAAAAAGTATTTGAATGTTGCGGAGTCGAAATACCAAATATGAAAATGATTATTATTTGTATCTATAGGACACCAGATTCTAATAGTACCAACTTTCTAAACATTTTTGAAATTCTTTTGCATAAAATGACTTTTAAATCAAATAAAAAAATCATAATTGCTGGCGACATGAACATTGATATTTTAAAAAATACACCCATTTCCAATAGTTTTAAAGAAATCTTAATGGCCTACAACCTTTATTTGCACATTAACCAACCCACGCGGCGAAACTCCTGCTTGGATGTTATCATAAGTAACATTAGAGAGTCAATTGGCAAAGTTCATTTTCTTGATCTGTCAGACCATGAAACTGGCCAAACGTTACAATTTCCCATTGCCACAGTGAAGAAAAAAAATCACATCTTTATAAAAAAACGTTGTTACAGTAAAGAAAATACGAAGAAATTTGTTAATGCTCTAAACAGCTTATCCTGGACCGAGGTTCTACAACAAACCTCAAGTAATGAAGCTTTCAATGAATTTCATGACATCATTAAATTATTTTTTGATCTATGCTTTCCCATAAACAAAATCAAATTAAAGAACAGTGTAGCATCACCCAAATGGATTTCAAAAGGTATAAGAATCTCAAGTCGAAATAAACGTAAGCTTCGTCATACATACTACAAAAATAAATCTGAAAATAACAGAAATAATTATAAAAAATACGAAAGAGTTTTAAGAAAGTGTATAGTATCTTCTCAAAAATGTATTAACCGTAATTATATAAATAAATCAAAAAATAAATCAAAAGCGACATGGAATATAATATCAAATAAAATTAATAATAGTAACATGTCTGAAAATATCGAATATATATCACAAAACGATATTGTAATAGATGAACCAGCTAAAATTGCAGAAGCTTTCAATACGTTTTTCAATAGACATAACTCCGCTAATGGTTCTGGTTCTGCTAAGTATAGTATTGTGTCTAAAGAATCCTCTATTTTCTTATCTCCGTGCATAGAATCCGATGTTTATAAAGCTGTACAATCCTTGAATAATACTGCAGCAGTAGGATATGACAATATACCAACATGTACTATTAAAATGTGTATTAAAGTAATATGTCCTGTATTAGTCCATCTGCTTAATTTATCTCTTACACAAGGTATATTCCCTGATAGACTCAAATATTCAGTCATTAGACCTATACATAAAAAAGGCAAACGTCAGGAATTAGTCAATTATAGACCAATTACCCTTATACCAATAATAGCAAAGATTTATGAAAAAATTATGTATAGCAGGTTAAATCGATTTATAAGTAAATTTAATATCATTAAACAAGAACAGAATGGATTTCAACAAGGTAAATCGACCACACTCGCAACTCACACATTGACAAAAAATATTATTGACAACATTGATAGGCGTAATGAGGTATCTGTAGTCTTCTTTGATATGAGCTGTGCATTTGACTGTGTTGACCATGAA
Source organism: Colias croceus (assembly GCF_905220415.1). Taxonomy (NCBI): domain Eukaryota; kingdom Metazoa; phylum Arthropoda; class Insecta; order Lepidoptera; family Pieridae; genus Colias; species Colias croceus. Next base: position 7,146,700 of record NC_059546.1, read on the forward strand.
TTTCTACTCAGCAAATGTTTTCTGTACGGAATAAGAGGTCCAGCGCACAAGTGGCTGACCTCATACTTGACTAACCGTATGCAATGTGTAGAGATATCGTATATAGACAACAATTCGTTAAAAAAGTCGGTAAGATCACAATACGTACATAATAAATACGGAGTGCCACAAGGCAGTATCCTCGGGCCTCTCCTGTTCTTATTGTACATAAATGATCTTCCTAACGTTACAGAACATAAATGTACTCTGTTCGCGGATGATGTATCCATCACCATACCTCGTAACAAATTGACCACCTACAAAGAAGACATTTATTTGACTATTAAAAATGTAACAGAATGGCTAAAATATAATAATTTAACTCCTAACATTACAAAGACAAAACTAATGCAATTCTGTAATTATCATAACATTAGACATAACCTTGACATAATTTATAATGGACAACGTATTGACGAAGTTACTGAAACGGTATTTTTAGGTATCACATTAGACAACCACTTAAATTGGAAAGCTCACACGGATTCTGTTTGTACCCGTGTAAATAAGTTTGTATTTGCCCTCAGAAGAATTAAACAGATTATTGATGAGAGAGCGGCAATCATTGCATATCATGGTTATGTTTCATCGTTGCTTCGGTATGGTCTTATTTTATGGGGCAACTCTACTAACGTAAAAAAAGTTTTTATAGCTCAGAAAAGGTGTGTCAGAGCAATATGTGGAGTAGGGCCCTTAGAAAGTTGTCGAGACTTATTTAAGCGACTCGGACTTTTAACACTTACTTCCTTATACATCTTGGAGGTTGGAATATTTGTGAAACAGCATCCCTATATGTACATTAAAAGTTGTCAAAATAGTCAGTACCCAACCAGGGATCCTCACAGATTGCAACTTCCAATTTGTCGCACTGCTTTATGTAGCAAAAACAGTCATGTTATGAGTGCGAAGATATATAATAAAATCCCAATGGCATTTAAGGAATTGCCCATGCAATTGTTTAAACTTAAATTAAAAAAGTGGCTGCAATCTCATTGCTTTTATAATATAAATGAGTTCTTTGCTTGTAAACACTAAAGATAGAAAAGGTAGATAATAATAATAACTGTAATGTAAAATGTTAAAATCAATCTAAATATATATTGTAATTTAGTTAGTTAAATACACATAAATATTTGTATGCCAGTCTGCTGGCGAATTGTGCGGACTTTAATGTAATATATTGTAAAACCTTGTAGACCACAATTCCTGCAAATAAATTATTTCATTCATTCATTCATTATATAACATATAGATAGGTACCTCGGGTTTAAACAGAATAACACATATTGGACTACGAATTAAAACACGACGTACCTATGTTGAAAAACCTGTCGAAACAATAAAGCTTTCACTCGGAATAGTTGAATAGAAATGACCCAAAAAATAATTCAGCCCCACTTCTAAAATAAAGATAGAAACACGAATTACCAAATAAAATATAGGACTTACAGTCCGATTGCAACTCAGGTGTCTGTAACAACAAAATATCGCATATTGGGCGCCGAATTAAAACACGCCGTACATTGCACGAAACTCTACGAGCAATAAAGTTTTCGATCGAAATACCCAAGTTGGATATAACTTGCGAATGCTAGTCCACTTCGTATTGCATGCACTCGATGGGCCACGTCCCGCGATGGTCACGTTATCCCGTAAGCCTGGATAACCAGAAAATCGATTTCTGTTGCGAACGCGGGATATCCATGTCGGAATTTAGTACTAAAGGTATTTTGGCTGTATTTTAAAACGTGTTCTTTTACGGTATCGCATTCGGTATTGAATGAGGAATTTGATGAAATATTTTTCGATAGCTGAAACAGAATGTAATTAATAAAATATTGCGAATTAATTTTCAAGCGTTTATTCTTTTATATTATAACTTTTGGCGTAATAAATTAATTTTGGACATTTAATTTTGAATAGCTTACGATAATAATTTACTTTTTCCTGCAAGTCAAAGTTACTCACATTTGCATAGTACATTTCATAGAACATCTAACTATTCATTTACACACATAATACGTAGGAATGTTTCAAATCTCTAATCAGCAGTTAGTATCAAACAGAGCCGATCTCGTTAACAAAGTTCCGTGCAATCAAACTAACGTCAGTGTAACTCATGAACAACCACAACATTTGTACCGTAGCACTAACACGGTTTGCGATACCAAATTTTGGGGTAATATCTGCTCAATAACACTTGCTCCATTAACTCCTGCGTCCGCAATAGACATCACCTCACGTCTTCGTCACACTATGAGAAAATTCGACTACACTTCGTATTCACTACGCATACATTGCTCCTTATATTGGAACAAACACACGACGCTGACCAAAGCGTCTTACATAAATAGAAATGTACTGCAACTGAGCTTAAATTACAATGGGATTGGTATCCATTAGATTTAGCTTTTAGTACCTCTAATATAACGTAGTGTTCAAAATGCAACTTTCACGTGATAGTCACACGGTATACAATTAAATGCCTTTATATTTGGACAGGTGATGTCTTTAATTACGAAATGTGTTAAAGTCCTAACTAGTGTTAAGCCATAGTCAAATCTGATACAAAGCAATAAGGTTTTTTTGTAAAGTTTAGGGGACTCTGTGTGTAAGGGCGATTTATTCAATTTTATGTGTGTTCTAATTACCCACAGTTATGTTAATGGTTGGTATCCCAGCTTTCTATATGTGTGTCATTGTTATTCTCGTGATATATTACACGAGTTGGACAAAAAGCTAATGTTTTTGTACCTACTTCGGTGACAATCATTGTATTTATTCCCAAATTTTATTATCCGCTTATTTTCCTAAAATGTGACGACACAATTTCCAAATATAAATAACTGTCTGTTAAAAATGATCATATAGGTAACAATACAGAAACCTATCTCTTTATTAAATAGAACGATGATTGAAATTCTTTGTATGGTAGATATTAGGTTATATTATAGAAAACAAAGTTTAATTGTATTTTAGACAGGCAAAACCTTTCTAGAATAGACATAATGCCTTCTCAGTTTCGGTCCACATATCCAAATATCAATTCCGAACGTAATAAGCCAAATAAACGCTTAAAAACGTTTAACGTGACGTCATAAACGTGAATCAATGTCACATATCCCTATATTATATTACAGACATGTATGAGTATACTCTAGAGATTGTTGTATTAATATAGATTTACGAATGGGTTAAAATACGATATAACATTATATTGTCCTGTCGATAGCCATGAAACTATAAACCCCTTTGTTTACGTTCTTCAGAACATATTTTATGGGCTATATTTTATGTCATAGGCGCGCTGGAGGTGAGCGATATATATATTTTATAATGCTTTCAATGTATTTTTATTCTATTTTAGATAATGTTACTTTATTGAGGATTTAATATGTTAGAATTTATTGTTTGTTTGGCTCACTTTTCGGTTTATACCCAAAAATACGTAAGCTATTATGGCCTGAAGGTCAGGAGGCCCGTGTCCCAGCAGTGGGAACGTTCCCATATATGGGCTTATGATGATGATGACGTAAGGTTATAGAACTTAAAACTAGAACAAAGCAATAGGAAAATATATGAAATTGAAATTCTCTTATGATATAACTAAATTTTATTATAATATCAAAGTGTGCAAAAGAGCTTTATAAGCAAGCGTCATTCAATTTTCTTATAAAAGAATTTTTCAAAGTTTGCATTATGTTACAGTACTTTCTCCAATCTTCCTAGCAGTAACTCTTGTAGCTATAATTTCTTACTACCTTCAACTAATTGAGTATCGAATGACACGTTCCCGTAACAAAGCCCAAGTTAGCTAACCTCTTTAAGCACTCCAGTGTTAAGTGTCATCCGGTCGTTATAACTTGTAGTGGTTAATTCGCCTTTACTGTCATTAAATGTTACAATTTACTGCCAAATTACTATGTTTATGTACTCTAGAAACGTTTAAAGAGCAGTAGAAATTATTGTTGAAATTGTATAATACATAGTATTTAAAATATTATGTACCTATTACCATAACGATCACGATGAGTCCTAGAATTTTTTTAATAAAACATGACGTCCCTTGTTCTAAATATTAATACATATCTACAACTTATTATGCTTTACAATTGTGGTTTATTAATTTTAATTTTGCTATTAATCATGTAACTTTTTATGAATTTTTAAACAATAACTATTTTAGCTATAAATATTATAGTGTTATTTTAACTATAATCTCACTCAATCAATAACGCAAAAAGCTACTGACGATGTTTACGATTCAGTTCACAATATCATCATCATAATCAGTCTATATTGTTCCTACTAGTGACACAAGCTTCCTGAAAGGGGTTTTAACCACAACGCATGCTGCCCTAGAGCGGGTTAAAAAATTATTACGCTTATAATAGACTAATATAAATAAAAAAATTAAAATTCCAATGAACAAAGAAGTTTTATTGTTTTAAAATAAATTAAATATATCTACAGCTAAATAAAATAACTGATGAAATAATATTTTGCCAAATATCATACATTGTTAATTGGTTTAATATGTACATGTACAAAATTGCGGGTTTAACCTAGATAATGTGGTATAATTACAAATTGTTTATATTAGCTGTCAATTTACAATGATTAAAACTGTAACTAAAATATCAAAACAACGTACTATTAATGGTCCGGGAGCCAGAAGCAGATTTTATGACCAAGTTCCTCTCAAGCGGTAATTAGTAAAATGCATCAAAGTATAGTATTATGAAGCCTCGTGAACGTCAGCTGGAGCTCGGTTGGGGGGGTGAGCGGTTGTAGCCTCCCACGCACGTAAGAAAAAAAAGTATATTCATTCATTTCCTCTCAGCTAAAAATTTGTCAAATTGTAGCTAATCCATTATCTCAACGAAAAATAATAATCAGCTGGTTACAGCATGGTGTATTATACGTCAGCTGGTGTCTCGAATATAGTGAGACATTAACAAAATCATCGAGATACGTGGAATTCCATCAACATAAGTCCCCGTAAAAGATAAGTAATAACTTTATTAATTATATATTATACTATTATTTTTTTAATAATTATAGTTAACTAATGTTTTTAGTGGGTTATTTCATATTTATTACACTTTTAGGTAATTATGTGAATTTGATGATATGATAGTTATTTTTAAATGCAGTTTATAATATTTGTAAAAACATGTTTACCGATGTGGCTGAATGTACGTAGTACCCCGATCATGCGCACAACTAACCACCTCCAAGTACCTTATTACTGTCTATATTATGCTAGCGTGTGTTGCTTGAATTTTTAAAAATAACGATAATATTTAAAGACACGTCATTTCATCTCAGATGAAAATTTGTGAGCTGATTGTTAATATACTGATGCGATAAATAAAAAAAATCAGCTAGCAATAATTCGAGGAAAACCTAGTCAGTTGATGCATATAAATTGGCAATAGATGCTTCTGTCTAACTCCTAAGTAATAACTTTCAAAGTATCAGCTGACGGTTTTTCCACCAAGATACAGCCAGCTGACCTATATATATATATCCACAGTTACATATAAGCTATCATCAGGTAAATTTTTGTTTGAGAGGAAATCACGGAAAATAATTTTATTTTTTTCATGTTCGAGACACCAGCTGACGTATAATACACCATGTTGTAACCAGCTGATTATTTTTTTTCGTTGAGATATTGGGTTAGCTACAATTTGACAAATTTTTAGCTGAGAGGAAATGAATGAATGTATTTTTTTTTCCTACGTGCGTGGGAGGCTACAACCGCTCACCCCCCCAACCGAGCGCCAGCTGACGTTCACGAGGCTTTATAATACTATACTCTGATGCGTCTGACGAATTATCTCTTGAGAGGAAATAATTAACCAAATTTGCACCTGGCTCCCTAACCATAAGCAAGAATAATATTATCCAATAAATTATTGGTTAATTAATGTAAATTATATGGAGCCGGCCTGTCACGATATATCAAAAACAATTTTATAGGGTTCCGTAAATTTAATATGAAAGAGCGAGCTTAATAAATATGTAGACACTGTCGATTTATATTACACAGCGTTGCATTAATAGAGTAGTCATAGTTTCTGACTTTTTTAATTTGTTCAATGTTTATTATTTTAGAATTTGAGATCAAAGTTTTTTGTATAATTAAAAGCAATGTACAGGTGTAATAATCAAGTACTTTGAATTTGATTAAACTACACACTAATTTTACTTTTAGAAAAATCATGAACTGTATAATATAATCAGGCTCATCGTTTTTCATCGAGGATTAAAGGAACCCAGTTAACTAGTTTAACATATTGCAATACAACAGCAGCAGTTCAATGAACTGTCCTCTATTGGTCGCTACCGAATTAACATACTGGATAATTTTAACTGCGATCAAACCCATTGACGTTAGACGAAATGAAGCGGATCGTACATTTCGTTTATTGAATAGCGATAATGCACGGGTGGATTGCATTTGTATGCTCTAATTGATTGTATCAGTACCTACTTGTAAATTAGTAGTGAAAATATTCAAACATAATACTACTATTTAGGAACTGTTTTTTACTTTTTGACCAGCGAAATTAACGATTGTCATCAAATTTGAGGTTATAATTGTATAATTTTACATCTTTGCATTTGTATTTTATTAACAAAAAAATGTTTATTCTGATTGCTGACGCAGCTAGGTTCAATCATTTGCTATTTTGAGATATTTTCCAACACATAATCTTAAAGTTTTTAAACAAAGTCCGCTAAACATGTATTTAGTAAGGTAAGCGTCCAATTTTGAACGCGAAACTCCTGGTACGAAATGAACACTTCCTAGACTTGATAGAGTCAGCACTAGACAGGTACAAAGGCGTCTTATTGAAACTGGATAAACGGTTATTATCTAATATCTAGTTTCGCGATGGTCGAAAGAATATTAAAATGTAGATAAGTCATTTTGTTTAAACTATTTTGTTTATATTCTCATCGAGTAGTTTGCTTCTTTAGTGTTTTCGTTCTTTAACGCGAAATATATATCAAACTCTTTCAATTTTGTATATCGATGTGAAGCTGAGTAATATCGTATTATCTAAAATTAATCTTTATATTAATAAATTACAATGTCGTTGTACCTAATAAGTAATAGAAATAGAATAAATTTAGATCCAGTCAATTCAACAAAACATAAATGAGAAGTTTAGTCGTAATTCGCCTTCAAATTTAATAAATAAATAATGCTGTATTTGTTAAATTCTAAAACCCTTCACTTAATCCCTTGAGTGAGAATGGAGTAATAAAAAACGGACAAACGACACAAATTTATACATATCTCACTTTAATAAATGTCACAATAATTAATCACACGTACGTACGAAAAATTAATAACATTTGAATAACGAATTGGTAAGTAAAACTCTGAACGTCCTCCACGATAGCATCAAATTATTCGACCCTCTTGAAAGCATAATACCCATATCGCGTTAAAACCTAAATGTATATATTATACCAAAAAGCAATTTCAGGCAGCGATCATAATAAGCTATTTTAGTTGATTTGGCTTCCGATGAATGTATAATTTAGTTATTAGTTGCGTTATTCTCCGCGTACAACTACAAATTTGAATTTTGATATCCACACGTTATTTATTTCATATATTTAACAAAGAGCAATTTTGAACCAAATCTGGAATATGCGACTCGTTAGATAACGTTTTAATTAAATATTAATGCGATCATAATAAAGCGAAGGATAAACATAATTAAAAATGTCAGCTACAGCGTTCCCAATTTCTACAGAATAAACATGAATAGGTATTTAATTATACTGCAATATTAAAATAATCATTTCCATAACAATCGATAATTTTCAATGGATTAGGTTGATTTAAAGTAATTTTATTTGGTGCTGTCAATAAGGTAATAAAATAATAAAGAAAATTCTTTCTTTTCGCCTTCACAGTGTTTTGCTACGGCCATTACAAATCTATTAACTAAGAAGAATTTTCGTTGTGAAGTATTAGTGTTTGTAATAGGTCTGTGTATGACCTGTCCATATAACTAGTACATGCTTTAAAGACAAAAATATGAGAGAATATTACAAATTAAAAACAAGAAAAAATTCAATAGGTTTAAACTTAAAACAAAACTTTACATGGAGATCAATGCGTCTTAGATTCTGAGTTAAAAAAATAAATATCACAAGTTATTTAATAAATGTTTGCAAGTTGATACTTTGCATTCTTTACGACTTTTAGACATATTGTTTCTTCTTTCATTTACCTCGTATATTATTTTAACGTCTTTGAATGATATACATTAATTTACATGTTACGTATAAATTATAAAAATACTCAGTATAAATTAAGCTTTATACAAACACCAATAGTATAACATTATTACTATAAAATTTATTTTTCAAGCGAACATAATATAGTTTCTAAGCTATTGCATAGCTTCTATCGCGGGCCTTGAGCGCGGGGACCGAATCCAGAAATTGCGAAACGAAAAACCTCACGCTCCCCACTCCGACAGGCACGGAGGTGTGGCTTGAAGGCATGCTATGCAATAGCTTTACCGCGGCAGTCCCCGAGTGCCACACGTATTTTTTTTTCTATTATTTTAATATTGACCTCAAGCAAATAAATTAATTTATAAGTTGATTTTATTAAGGCTTCAAGACTCGAGTTGGAAACCTAATAAACAACTTACTATTGCACTTTACCAACTATCCTTGTCGTTTGCATAAATATCTTATTTCTGGTGTACTGCGGTCTGCGACGCTAATGGAAAGAGTGGCATCTATGGAAGCGCGTGTAACTCGGCGTTGTAATATAGTTAAATTATCTATATTTTTTATATACTTTTAAAATAGGTACTCTGTAGGAGGAAAGCACTTTCTCTATTATTATCTAGATTCTTCAGTCTGGAAGTCATTTTATCTCAAATTTCTTTGTTTATATCACTATAAATTTGAATGGTTAGAAAAGGATAGTTGGAAGGTTAGACCTCATAATATCAAGGAATCAATAATCTGGAAGTCAGCTCTGAATGAGACTCTAATAGCCATAACATTCAGAACTGATACTTTTAAGAGTATAAGTTGGAAGTATAACAAATTTGATTATCTTGGCAACATCTTGTAATTAAATTTTAACTCAGCAAACCTGCTGAATTACTAAAAACTTTCTATCAAAGCTGCCAGTGCAAAGAGATTCAACTGCATTTTTAATCAATCCGTCTCATTGACAACATTTAATCAGATCGTCTTATTGTGTTACGGAATATTCCAGTAGATTTGAGAAAATCCCGGGAATTATGCAAAGATCCCACAGAAGTCGTTACCAGCGAGTTCAAAGGGAATCGTCTCTACCAATAAATCTTACGTACTTCTGAGGTTTTCCATTGGTATCGAAATATTCTATAATACGCCCTATTTTATTACATTGAATGTGGGACGAAGTATAAAGAAATCGTGAAGTCGAGACGATTTATTGAATAGCGCGCAATTGTATTGTTATGGAGGAACTTTATTTCGGTATTAACTAGGATATATTCTGGCAGAAAAACATTTAAATGCATCATTTCAGATGAGACGTGATAATATTGAACCATAAAATTATTACATATATATGATAATATTTATATTTGTATTTTCTTACATAATTTTTACATTTAATAATTTCCAGTTTATTTTGACTTTCTTAATATAACATCAATAATTATTAACTCTTCTGAATTTAATTCAATATTTTAACATTATATAGATTTTTAAAACTTCTTTAAAGAACCTATTTCACTTTAAACAGAACAGAAATCCAGCAAAATCTGTGGTGAATTATTCAAAACGAGTGCCGAATTTATTTACTCTTGCGTCCACCAAATGGATAACAACGAGACGCCATTAGCAAATTATCTATTTATTAAATCTGTCACTAATCCAGCGGTCAGCACTTTGATACGGCGATAATGGCGCGAAACCCCAAATGAATCCTCTTTAAGCCTATAATGTTTTCATTAAGGTACTTTACGAAAATGGAGGATGATATTCTTTAATAATTACTTCCACCAACCTTTGATAATTATTACTTTACTATAGGACTTATGTGTACTTTGCTTATCTTGTGATGAGCTCTGATCTATGACCTCTTAAATGAGTTTTATAGGAAGATCTTAAAATTTATACATTAAGAGTCACTAAATACCAAATGGTTTTCAAACTAATTAACTTTAGCGGGAAAGAGGGATGTGTTATTTCAAATTGCATTTGTATACCCAAAACTAGAATAATTTGAATGTTTGAAATGCTTTGCTTTGATTTATTTCATGGTATCGGTAATTTATGCTCTTGTAGTATATGATGATTCTGTATTTTCAAGCTAAAAGATTCATGTTAATGTTATGGTGTATTGTTTAATGTTTAAGGGTCTAATTAATTAATACGTCCCGATGGTCCTGGTATGAAAAGAGAAGCCGTAGATTTATGGGGTCTGTTATAAAAAGTTAAAAACTTTTTGCGGCAAATATTTGAAATATCTCAGGGCTTTGCTGATAAATGTTTGTGAAATATAATTGTCCTTAATAAGTTAAATTTAAAATGATACTAATCATTAAACTAATAAATGATTGGATTAAAAAAAAAATGTTTTTATTTATATTAAAAAAAAAATTTAAGCTGTGCGATATTTAAATGGTATATGGTAAACAAACTTTTATTAAATTCACAACTAAAAAAGTACATAATATAAAGTTTTCGAGTCAAAGTCTAACTCGATAAATTTAGAACGTGCATAATCGTATTATTCAAGTTGCATGAACGTAACGTAGCCCGTAGCATTACCGCGTCGTAGCAACAGTTGCTCTCTACGCCCGCTACGCTGCACCCGCTTTCGGTGCTACGAAATAATACGAAACAAAAGACTTAATACTTATACAAGCGCAATGATATTCAATTTGTTGATATGTTAAGTTAAAAGTTAATTGATTATAAATAATAATATTATCAATATGTACAAAGTTATGTAAAGTTATATTTTTGAAGTGTAAAATGCAGCTACGAATAATTGTGTGCTATTTACTCCTAATTTATCTTGAAGGTAAAAAAAATGCAAAAGTTATTAAATTTATTATTCATATGTACGTGTTTTTATATTTCGACACAGTTAAAATTGTTTTTATATAGTTTTAGTATTGTTTAAAATATTGAAACAGATGAATTTATCAAGTCGTGCATTTAATTTATTATTTATTTAGTGGAAAATTCATTTTTAAGGAAGGAAGCAATTAATATTTACTTACAACAATGCTGCAGCTGTACAGCTAACTATTTAGACCTTTTTATTTAAAATCATGATCTATTTTAACATTTAATTAACGTACCTTAGTTGTTAAATGCAAAGTTTTTTATGCACAATAACCGTGAAACAGAGATACCAGACTAATTAACAAATTTAGTCGGTCTTTTATTTTCGTAATAATAATCTACCTTAACCCAACCAGAATATACAGTTAAGCTTTTTTTTTAGCGTCCATTTGTCTGCAAATCGTCGGTGTGTCCATACCAAATTTAAAGCAACGAGGGGAGTCAGTTACTATGACTTGTGATTATGACCTCGAGGGCGGTAAACTGTATTCTGTGAAGTGGTATAAGGATAATGAAGAATTCTACAGATACATGCCCCGGCTGAAACCGCCACAACACTCGCATAGAGTTGAAGGCGTTAAAGTTGACGTGAGTTTTTAACTGCATTTTAAATATATTTTGCTATTCTCTCTATTGCTTTCTCAATTGGTGGTGGATGGTAAACTTCGTTATAACGATTCAAAAGTGTTTCTAGAAGAAGTCTAATTGAGTAAATAAATGGTTGTGTAAAAGTTAATTTAATGTATCTGTGCTGTTATTTATATTGCTGGTAAATATAAATATATATTAAATTTGTATTAAATATAAAATATGTCTCAACTGTACAAATGGAAACATGAACGCAGAAATTTTAATTCACGACATAAAATTACAAACAAAACCTTGTTTGAATTCTTGCATTTCTAAACCCTCGTGTCTATGAAAATGAAAAAGCATTAAACCTCTGATTGTAAGTATACTGAATTATATCTGCGGCATTGAAGCGGTGAGTCTATTCATACGAGGGATAAAATATTCATCCACAAAACTTGTATACAATATTGTATGCACCGTTTTGATCTAGGGATAAGACTGGTATTCCTCCAAACTGCTAAAAATAAATTCTTTTACATGTTTGAAGCTCACATTTTTATGCAACAACACAAATAGATTTGCATAGTAATGTCATTCACGTTAATCTAGAAACACGATTTGAACATTATAAAGTGAGAAGAGAGATTAGAGAATATTTTGTAAAAATAATAAAATTTAAATTTGAAGGGATCTCTAGTTTTTCACTTCATATGACGACTAAGTCTTAATATGCCTGCAGCTATGCTCCTGGTACTAACATAACCTATTTCATGGTGAACATCGCCTTATAAAAAGTGTACGTAAAAAGTATAAGTACATAACTAAACGCATTAAATAAAAATGCTTTAGCAACCAGTATCAGCTTTGCTTGAACTTTATTTTGCACTAACTGAAACATAGCTTATTAATAATATTTATTTAAGTATTAATTGTTTTATTAAAGATCTTATTAGCGCATTGGCTTACTTTTTAATTTACTTAATTTTTAATTTATAGTAACTCCTTAGGCAGATACCCTGTCTTAAGATAAAATCAGCAGTGATCATATTTTGTCAAGAATAGGTTTAAAAATATTGATTAATAGGTAATTATATATGCGATAGTTAATATAACGTATAGTGAATAATATGAAATTGCATGCATTACTGTAAGTCCATATTAAAAATAATTTTTGAATTCTTAAATAAAAAAATAAACGAAATGCAAGCAGTAAACAAGAATAAATTTAATAAAACATAACCAGCGAATTGCTGAAACTTGAAACACTTAAAAGAAAACTTATTATAAGTATCAAGAATATGACTTTTACATAGGAGAGCTAGCTCGGCTAATACCACAGTTTTCAGTCCATTTTATAATAAGAGAGAAAATAAAATGGAATTTATTACAAAGTTCATTTCTGCTGAAAAACTTTTACTTTGAAACTAACCATAAGAAAATTTACCTACATAGGTATACTTATGTAATGTATTACGATGCTACAGATTGTACAAAATATAGATGCAAATTACCTTCTTATCAAACCCGAAAACACAGCAATTTTTACTAGATACTTCGACACTAATATATTATGTATTATAATGATATTTTTTACCTCAACCTCGTAATATTTCAATAAATTAAATGTAACTTTATTTAGCACATTCAAGCACAAAATAATACGTAAGCAGACTAAACTTGCGTCATAATGATCCCCATAAGTGACCTATCTCTTTATTTAAACAGAAGCGAGAGTAACGTCCATTAATGTATTCATTTAGATGGAGAGGTCAAGCGCTCGCCGCGTTCACCTGCGGGATTTAACATTAAAATCTCGAGGTCTTTACCGCTGCGAGGTGTCTGAAGAGGCACCATCTTTTCATTCAGCACAATCAGAGGCTTTCATGGAAGTTTATTGTAAGTAACACTTAAGCATTTGTATATAGAAGCGCCTATGGTTTTAACGTTACAGTTTAGTTCTAAGGAATTTAAATGAAAAAGGTACTCGTACATTGTGTGAAAGAAGTTTTTTTTTAAATTATGTTTACAGTTTACTTCTATAAATTACTATTATTGGTAATGAGAATTTTGCAAGCGTTTCCGTAAATAAATACGTATATTGATACAATTTGTCAATCGTACAACTTTTTTCAAAATTGAAAAGATGCCTATAAGTACCGAACACCTACGCATTGTTACCTTTACCCTTATAAGTAATTTTATTTTTATTTCGGTTACTTTGAAGTAAAAGATCACAATAAAATATTATGAAAACATGGAAAATTAAAGATCGTTATTGTATCTTTTAAACGATTCTATCTTTGTCCTTTGAGTTTACTTTATACACTCATTTCCATTTACATATTTAAAAATAACTTTTCAAACGTTGATCGATGTATCATTTATTGTAGATATTGAGCACATTAATATAAAAGGTATATCTTAGTCGGGGAAATTCAACGGGGAAATCAGCTGTTTCATTCTATATACTTATGTATAAAACTAAAGTTTATTGAACAACTTATAAGTATGATTTTTATAGATTTGTAATAGTTTTGTTTGAATAATAACTACTCCAGTGTTTAACATGACGTATTTAGTTTATTATCTATATCCAAAATAAGTTTATTATCTATATCCAAAATATCGTTGTTAATTTTCAGATATTTCCCGTGAAAATCCTCGTATAGTTGGATACGAGCGACTTTACCAAATACATGAACCTTTGGACGTTAATTGTTCTTCGGCGAAGGCATTCCCACCACCGCTGTTGGAATGGCATGTGGATGGGCAATTGGTACGATATATTTATATAAATATATTAATTTAAAAAAAAATAATTGATACTCTCGTCGTCGTTGGCCTATTTGATATGTAGTAGATCATAATGGTATATGCAGGTACATTTTAATTTTAAAATTTTAATTTATTAGTGTTGCAATTTTCCTAATCGGTCATGATTTAGGGCAGCGTCGTTCGTGGCTAAAGAGAAATTGATACTCTATATATATTGTAAAAAATCATTCTCTACCAAGAAAGCTTTAAGCTACATCTTTAAAATAGCATAGGCTTTTCATTTTTATCGCGAATCAACCTTAGCAAAGCCGGTACAAGTACCATACTTCATCAGGGTTAGGTAGCAAGAAAGTCAAGTATTTGATTTAATACAACCATAACATAATCTCTTTTGTTGTTTAATGTTCAATTTGTGCAGCATTTTATGACACTCGCGCTGGATCAAAACCTCCCAATATTAAAGGATAGGTAGATACCATTGGCCTAGATTTTAAAGTATTTTTGAAAAACAATATCATGTAGGACTATTATCTAAACGAAGACTGAATGAATGAATCGCGTAACATGATAAAAATTAAAGTCTATCCAATTTGTAGATAACTTATTTAGGATTGACCAACATTTTCATAATGCAGTTCTACAGTAAGTAGGTACAATCATAATAAGAAAAAAAAATCTTAAATTCTTGCAACGCTCTTAACCAATATTAGATAGGTAGGTAGGTATTAAACGTAAAGGGGAACCTACTAAAGTATTTTTGATAATAAAAGAGCTAATAAAGCACATATTTTATCTTTACTATACCTACAGTTCTATCAAATATAATAAAACTACAAAATTACCTATCCAATGTATTTGTCCGATAAACTATTCTGAACTTTATTTCGTACAAAATGCATTTCGATGAATGCTGCAAACGAAAACAAAAGGTTATTCACATTCAACTTTTCAGTCGCTCAAAATAAAATTCTGAGGAGCTGCAAATTTTCAGCTTTCACAAGTACTTGAAATAAATCAAAAGCTAGAAGTTTGAAAATTATAAAATTTAACACACGCATTTCACTCATATTAATGTTATCATATAGGAATATGCCCACAGCATTTAAACCCATATTATAAAATCATAGTATGTGCCAGTAGACGAACTGTTCAACATTGTTTTCATAATTTATATTATGTTCTATATCTTTATAGGTAACAGAACCATCATGGTTGATAGAGTACGAGCCAGCAGCCACGTCCCAGGGCTTTTTTATATCGACTTTGGGTTTGCGAGCGCCTGCCAAACCACATTTACGACTGAAATGCGTTGCTATCTTGGCAAATCATAAAAGGGAACGCACCATTTTCATCCGTAAGATTATTTTAACTAGCTATCACACTTTTAGATGGTATTTTATTGCTAAGTTAAAGATTTCTCAATTTTATTGAGTAGATCAAATCGAACAAGGTTTTGGAAATCGCCTTTTTGTTCAGATATTTGTTTAGATTCCTACGTATTATTCCTTTGCCAGCTAAAGGTAATATTTTATATCAATTGGTCATCATATTAATTTACTATGGAACAATTACGATTTATTTATGGCAAAGGAGAGTAAAATGAGCAAAATAGAAACAAAAAATTGCAAAATTAATACCTACCTATTGCCACTCCGCTGTTGTTGAAATGTAATTGTAATGTTGAAAAAGAATATATTATTAAATACATAAATAAATAAATACCTAAATATTGTTTTTTACAGAAACCAATTCATCGCCTGGACAACTAGAAGCTAGCTTAGATTTAATAATTATTTTCATCGTCAGCAATATTATATATCAGAAGATATCTTGATGCATTAATTAAAATTATTGGTAAAAATTAAATTTAAATTAATTTGTAAATAAAGTCATCTCCTCCTCAATGTTTTTTAATTTATGTGACCTAATCCTGTATAAACAGTAGATAGGTATAACTCGTACTTCGTAAGGATTTTGGAGACATGGTAATGAAAAGGCTAAAGAATTTGATACTGAAATGCTTTTTGTAACAAACATCTCAACCAATATGAAACATTATTTCAATTCGTGTTGAATTGAAATATGGGTGGTAGGTATTCATGGGTGGCCGAGACTCGAGAGGCAACCGAGAGGTCAGGCGTCGCCTAGAGAAGGCGAAAGACGCCGGTTCGAATCCCACTTTAAAAATATCTGTCCTAGAAAGTTAAAGTATGAATATAAAACATCGGACTTGTACTTTACTGCAAATACATAGTAGAAATATGATATGATTTTGTGAGATTGTCACTGGTTATCCCATTGTTTGTAACACTTTGCGTAAGTTACTTCAATTACCTACTTCACATGACAGATGACTAAATTCAGAGAAAATGGCAACATACAAAATCTTAATTTAAGTACATTGAATATTCACTACTTTTTTTCACTTTTCGTAGGTTTTTTATGTTTGTTAGGACTTTGGGAAATCTATCAGATAGACATGTAAAAGGCAAGCGATCCAACGTCTTAAACTAGGTATATATTTTAGTAACTGTTACTGACGTCCGTAAACGTAACTGCGTCAATGTTTGTGTTTTAGTTTAATGGGATTTTATAAAAAAAAATTTTTCGATCGTAAAGCACTCTCTGATGCTTCGCATCGTCGTGCAACAAAATGCCTTATTTACTTTCTTAATATGAGTATCATACTACAAAAAAGTGTGGTTTCCTATCATGGTGGCTTCCCTTTTATAAGGGAAGACTACACCCGCATTGATGCAATACTTTTGGCGATAAGTTTCATATGTACATTAGGTACATACATAAATAAATGTAGATAGCATGCAAGTTTTCTAAGTATTTATTATATGACATAAACTGACATACTTACCTACATATTTCATTATATTATATTACAATAACAAATTTCGGCAACGGATTAAAAGTCACAAATATTGAATATTTAATTATAATCATAAAAAAATAAAGACAATTACATTTATAATAAGGGAAATTACACTTGAGATAATATATTTAAATCAAATACAGAACTAAGATCTACAAACTTATTGTTAAATTGAATAAAAATGAAATAAAATCACAATATTTTTTCAAGAAGTTACATAAAAATTATGCAACATTGGTCGAAATAACATAAAATCTCTAGAACAATAATTTCTAACAAAATGACATATGACAATAATTATTATGTTATGTATATTATTTATTTTTTACAAGAATTCATAACTTTTATCATACCTGCAGTTTTCTAGAATTCTTAAAATATATAATAAGTAAATTTTAATAGTATAATTCTAAATCCAAGCTCTTTTAAGAAAACGCATTATTATGGACTGGACACAGAATACAATACTTTGGAAGAAGCTTATTTGTAAATTTTAGTAAGCATTAATTCATGTCCATATTTATATTATGCATACAATACAATAAAGGATAAAATTCCCAGAAACCTGCACAAAAATTGCTAGTACAATTTAAAATTAACTATATCCATTATATATTTTTTCCATCAATCTATTTATTATTTTTTGTTCATTGAAAATCAGCAAATAGGAGTAATATGCAGAAACATTGTACATTTTAAAATAAGTAAACAAACTACTTTTGATGTTATAATGGATCATTTAATTTTTATAACACTTAAATAATTACAAATATGTTTAAAACTTTTAAAGGGTACACTTTTGAACACCAATAGTTGTTTTTCTTATATTTAATTTCCCGCTGGTAGACAACATACTATAAATATTTAAGTAATTTAATAAAATAATATTCTATTAATGTTACCTTTGAAATATACATTTAATAGACTATCTCCTTTAAAGAAAAAGGGATCTAGGCCTTTTATCCATATGAAGTTACGCGGAGCAAATTAAAATATATTAAGTTACAAAAATAAACCGCATATTATACAAATATAAGCTCAGTGCTTCTAACAATTAACATTTAATGATCTCAAACACGATAAATCGAAAATCTTAACCTTCCTGTCCAAAATCTTCCATAAACTTCTTCAATTTTATCATATCTTCATCGTTGACTGTTGGTTTAGATGTTGCCAGCGAGCGTAACATATCAGACATAGTGACAGGTGGTTCCCCTAGTTTGTCGCTCGGTACATCCATCCAGGTCATTTCCTGAGCTCCTGGGTCACCAGGGGAACACGGCGTCAACAAATCATTAACAATCAAATCAGGATCAGTTGGACTAGGGCCAGTGACTTTCTTGAAATGAGTTGCCGATTGCACTTTTCGCACAGGCTGCATCAACGCATCTCGCACAACAATACTGATATCAGCTCCGGAATAACCTTCAGTTTTAGTCGCCAACACCTTTATATCTTGCTCGGACAGCATGTGTCGTGTATTACCCAAATGCAATTTAAACATATCAAGTCTGGCGTGCTCCTCCGGTAGAGCTATATAGATACGCTTCTCAAATCGCCTTCTGATAGCAGCGTCGAGCACCCAAGGTATATTTGTAGCTCCGAGTACAAGAATACCATCCATATCATTACCCACTCCTTGCATTTGTACCAGAAACTCTGTCTTAATTCTACGAGCTGATTCTGATTCGTTATCAGATCGAGATGAACACAAGGAATCAATTTCATCAATAAATATAATGCTGGGCTTATGCTGCCTGGCCAAGTCAAAGAGATTTCTCACCAACTTTTCAGACTCACCAAGCCATTTAGATACAAGATCAGATGAAGACACTGAGAAGAAAGTAGAATTGTTTGCTTCTGTAGCTACAGCCTTGGCTAAATAAGATTTACCAGTACCAGGTGGGCCAAACAAGAGAATACCCTTCCAAGGTATTCTTTTCCCTGTGAATAAATGCGGAAACTTAATAGGCAAGATCACTGCCTCTTTTAGGGCTTCCTTAGCTGCTTCAAGGCCAGCTACATCGCTCCATTTGACATGTGGTTTCTCAACCACTATGGCACCTTCTAGTTTACCCTGTAACTTTTTCTTTTCTGGATCATCGGAGTCACTGTCACTATCGCTCTTCTTTTCATCACTCTTTGAGTTGGATTCACCTGCCTTTACTGGCTTTTTCTTCTTATCTTTCTTCAGATATTCCTTAAGTTTCTCTGCTCTATCCAAATATTGTAAACACTTAGCTCTTATACTCTCTTTAGCTCTCTCACCTTGAGCCTCATACTTCACTGCATGGAGGAAGTATTCCACTCCATGTTCATATAGTCTTAAGGCTTCCTCGTAATTTTTGTTTTTATCCTCCTCTGTAGCTTTAGTGACAAGATCGATGGCCTTTTGCAAGGTATTGGATGAGGTCATCTTAAACCCTTTTTGTTACCTGAAAGTATATACTTAATGATGAATTAAATACATTTTCAATAAAAGAGACGATTCTTTAATCAAAGAAACAATTAAACGCACTTTAATTAACTTAATAGAGGTCTCAAAAAGTGAGTCATCCACCAAAAATTCGAAGTATTTTAAACTATCATTTCGGATTATTTCGGCGATATCCAAATCTAAATTACAAAATATATCTAAAATTTTCTGATGACAGTCCAAACATAATAGAAATCAAATCAAATGTTTCTTCGAGCAATTATGACGAATCCAAAATTACCAATGACGATAGTATTGTATAGTATAGTACAAGCATTGATATTATACGTACCATTCAAGATAATCTATGTATTTTTAATCGCAAGTATTTGCTCAGCAGAGTAATGGATAATTTTAACTTAGCCAAATGAGAATTATTTTAACATCAAAATGTTGTTTTTCGTCAAACATTTAACTACTGACATTTTGTGTTGAAACTTGAAAATATTTGACGTTTCTCTTTTTTTATAATCCCGAATGATCTGTATACAAGGCTTTTTGAATACATGCCAAAGGTTTGCCAAAGATTTTTTTGGTCACAAAATCATATGGAGCAGTTGCACCTGTCTCACTGATCGGTTTTCTTTACGGTTTCTATACTAATATTATAAATCTGAAGAGTTTGTTTGTTCGAACGCGCTAAACTCAGGAACTACTGGTCCTATTTGAAAAATTATTTCTGTGTTAGATAGCCCATTTATCGAGGAAGGCTAATAATAGGCTATATATCATCACGCTAAGACCTACACGCAGGTGAAATCACGAAGCGCAGCTAGTTAAATATAAATTTACAAAATAACCTAGCATAAAACATAATATCTCCTGCGGTAACTAGGTAGGAACATAGTTGTTTTAAAACTAAATATGTACATAGTGGGCGACGACAAAATATTATAATAATTCTTATGCTCTGTACATAACAAACCAATTCAATACATAGTAATTTCAATTTTTAGTTTTATATAATATATTTTGAAAATTAAAAAAATAATTTATATTTGGAAATTTAAAAAAAACTAAAAAATTCGATCATGAGGCAGCATTTGTACCTACATCTTACGACGTACCATGGCCATGGCGACGCCACCGCTACAGCCATCCATGTTATAATAATTTAATCACAGACTCTAAAGACTCAAATATTTCCTCTATCTATCTAGATTCTAGGTAATGACCTACAATAAATGTGATACATGGTGTTTTATTTGTAACAATATTTTTAAAGCTAGACATGATGTTCTTTAATTTCTAACAGTATGTTACAAATGCAACAACTATCCAATTTATGTACTTATTCTTTTAAAGTTTACTTATAAATTATATTTTTAACATTTCTAGGTTGTTAACTTAAGAGTGTTTGTTACAATAGGGCTGCCGTGAACAAAATGTTTAAAAGTCTGTTAATCCATACTAATATTATAAATGCGAAAGTAACTCTGTCTGTCTGTCTGTTACTCAATCACGCCTAAACTACTGAACCAATTTTCATGAAATTTGGTATGGAGATATTTTGATACCCGAGAAAAGACATAGGCTACCTTTTATCCCGGGAAAATGACACAATCCCGGAAATCCCACGGCAACGGGAACTATGCGGGTTTTTCTTTGACTGTGCGGGCGAAGCCGCGGGCGGAAACCTAGTAAATGATAATTTATAAAAGTATCATTTATTACAATACAATACTCATAGTGATACCAAGCAGTTTTGATTAAATATTTAATGTTTTACATCATAGACTCATAAAGTTATAAATTCATGAGGTCAACAAAGCTTTATACAATTTGAATTTCCCTACATATTTCTTCACTTCCTCTTTAGGATATGGCTTGAGCGCCAAGCAGGTTGGAATATTTTCTGGCTGTTCAATCCATAACTTGTGATCGATTGAATTTTCTTTTAACTTTTCAGCAATCTTTTTAAGGGATTCTTCATTCGGTACCTAAAATTATAAATATTTATGTTAGTTATAGAATGAAATAAAGTTAAAATAAAGAGTTTAATGCAATATATACAATTTTCAAGCTCATCATTTTGAAGCAGTTAGGACTGCTTATTATCGTCTATCTTTAATGTTATATATGCATTTACTTACTTCTAATACTACTTTATGCATATTATCTAAATCACCTAAGTAATTGATAGTGTTTTCATCATCTCTATATACATGAAGAACAGCTGTGGAAGCATGGCAGGCCTGCGCCACCAGGGCACCGATAGACCAACCCAAGTCTTTTAGTAAATCACTCCTAAGTAAGATATATTGGACGGTTGAGCTCGACATAATTTAATACCTAATTTCCGAAATAGGTGTACCTAAAGTTTGAATATAGACCAGTATAATTATAAGTAACGGCTATGGGATCACTAAGACGAGCAATTTCAACGTTCTGTGAATTTCATCTTCAATAGCTTTATTCAATAATAATTCTTAAATGTAATTAATTAAATTTCATTGAGATAAAAATATAAAATCAAAAAACACAGTGCTCTGAAAGTTCCTTCTCACTTCTCAGCAGTCAGCCGTATGTATTACTCTACTCTTTGGCAGTCAGCTGTCAGCCACAGAGCAAGTATTATAGGAGTCAGCAGCTATCATAATTATGTCAATGTCAATCATAACAGATAGGTAGGCGAATTTGAGATGGTGGGCAAAATTAGACCTTCAAGAAGATGAAACATTAATTTATAAAATACTTATAATAATAAAATCTGTGAATAAAATATATATAACGCGGTACTATTATATACACAATTATATAGTTTATGAATCAGGTAATATAATATTTTATCTAAATTAATCATAAAGCTAAAACTAGAAAATTTCTCATAATCAGATAATATTTGCAACTACTATTAAATTATATTATGTAAATGCATCACGCACTCAAATGTAAATTTTTCTACAACTATTTATAGAATACTAGCTTTTTGCTAGCGGCTGCGCCCGCAGGCCGCATAGTCGAAGAAAAACCCTCATAGTTCCTGATTTCGTGGAATTATCAGGATAAAACCTATCCTACGTCCTTCCGCGGTCCGCCGCGCCGGTCTCAACCTATCTTTGTACCAAATTTGAAGTAAATCCATTCAGTACTTTTGAGATTAGCCTGGACATACAGACAAACAGGAAAAAAATCTAAAAACTTATACAACACAATATATATTTTTGGCTTCGGTATCTATTGTATGTTATGTGGGGTAGACCTATATGCCCCAAGTATTATTTAAAAAAAATATTGAATGTATTTACAGTTTTGACCTTCCTACGATTTTATTATAGGTACACAAGAAGCTTATATCCTCTAATACACTGGAGATTGCACTATGACCATTAACTTGAAACAAGAAACTATGACATTCAATGACGTCAGTCATGTTTTTTGTCTCTTTCTGTCGAGTGACCACGCTGGTTTGTAAATTCAGGATTTTTCAAAATAGAAAAAACTAAAAATCATGGTCTATAAATAATAACGACATATATTTTTAACAGTATTTATATTATAATATTATGGTCATACTTTATAGGTAGGTACATACAATTTTAATTGGTATAGAATGATAGTTATAAATAACTTTTGGCTACAAAGCTTGGATATGAACCGATATATAGCATTAACATCCTTTGTAAATAGAGGAAAGTTGTGTTTTGCATCAGATGCTGTTTACCAAATTGTTAGCTACTCAGATCTTCTTTTTAAACGCGTTGCTTCGACGGGTCAATTTCAAGCCAGAATCATCAAAGAAAAACTGTTTATAGCAGCCTTGCACAAATTTTCTTTACAAAGTTTATTTTTCAAAAGGTATTTTTTTCTGGGTCGTAATCCTCAGTAATTTTACCCTTGATGGGCACATATATTTCTTTTTATTTTACTTTTTGGAAAGCTGAAATACCTAAAACAAAAAATATGAGGTAAGTTAAAAAAGTATAAATTTCAGTGTAAAAACGAACAATCTTTATAACTACATGTGAGTGCAATACCGATGTCGAGTGTTGTTTCATTACTAGTAAAAATCTTGAAAATGGTGTTCTAAATTTCATCATAATATTGTTATTACAATATATTCTCTTCACTATCCATAAAAACTCGTCATCATGGTTACCTTACTTGTTAATTTTGTTTATTGAAAACTTGTTGAAAAATGATAAAGTATTAGGAAAATAACAAATTTAACATGAATGCTTTCTAAAATGATGCAAAATTTTACAATTTTTGCCATTGAAATGATTCTAAACAGGTAAATGCAGGAGTATTGAGGAATATTGTAAATAACGTAAATATACACTTGCCTGTGAAATTCTATGCCAGAATTTGGTGTCCAAACACTTCTGCAATTTTGCACAATACAATGCATTCTTTATATTCGGAAAATATTCATTAAATAAGCAACAATATTAACTTAAATATTCGAAGCGACGCAATTTTTTTGACACACATGCCATATTGACAAAGTGAGAGTTGCTACAATTTTATTATGGTGACTACCCATAATCAGGGAGTATCGCTTTTTAATAATTGGTTCAGATACTTAGTTTATTTAGCATAAATAATAATTGTCTCATCCAACAATGCTTCTGAATGAAGTTGTTGGCAATTTATCAACAAACTCATGTACAAAAACTAACCTTTTGCACAGAATATTACAGCATACATAGTAGCCTTGGGAAAACTTCGTATTAACAGTGGCAATACCAAGTTAGGTGTGAAAGTGATAAAAAACATGAACTGGGCAATATTTTCTTGTTACACGTCAATGTTCATACCGAAATCTCCAGTGTATTAGATATAAGCTTCTTGTAGGTACATAATAGGTATAGATTGTATATCACCATCTATTAATTTATCGAATTAACCCACTAATTATGCAAACATGCAAACTAATTGACTGCACACATTACTTATCTGTGCGTCAATGACAATTGACATGCTTATCAAATTCGGAAATTCGGAAGGAATCAGAAATGCCAAAATTGACAAATGAAGATTGAAATTGAAAATTTACAAACGGTGTGCTGAGGATTGAGACGCTTTATTATTGAATATCAAAATAGAAAACATATTTTTGTACGTACGAATCTACAATAATATGGCGTCAGGCTTAGAAAATTACATAAATCAAACAGTATCAGTGATAACTGCTGATGGGAGAAATTTTATCGGCACGCTAAAAGGCTTTGATCAGACTATAAACATTATTTTGGACGAGTCACATGAAAGAGTATTTTCGTCCTCGACAGGAGTAGCACAAGTTGTGTTGGGATTGCATATTATTCGAGGAGACAATATTGCTATTGTGGGTCAAATTGATGAATCAATAGACAGCAGACTAGATCTAGGAAATATTAAAGCAGAACCTCTAGGACCAATAGTGCATTAATTTACCAAATAGGTATTATTTTAAGTATATTTTAATAAACGAGTGATAATGGTTTCATGTGTATTTTATTCTTAATTTTCTGCATCCATTTATTTTCAGATATTGTAATTATTGAACAAGTAGTAAAGCCCACCAAAATATTATGATGCCTTCATAGTTTGTAATACTTGAGAAATAGCTAATAAATACCTACTTGCTAATATATTATTGGTAACAATATTGTACATGGTAATTTGGTAATTGAGGTAATTTTAAGATCTTAGTCTTATATGACCATACTTGCTGTATTGTTCAAAGTGTTGGGGTTAGTAAAATTATAATGAATTTTATTAAGATGTCAAGTATGCATGTTGAATTAAAATGATAACAATTAAAATTTTAGAATATCCAAATAGAGAGAGAACACGGAATATTTTAGTATTTATACCAGTAAACTAACTATTTATACACATTATCTGTGTCAGTAAAAAGGTTTTGTTGTCTTTGTAGTTACTGTGGGTGGGATACATTATATTTATAGATTGAACTCATTTTTAATGTACCTTTAGTTTAAAACAATCGAATATAGTCTTAAGAATTATTTAATTGATGAACTAAGTAAAATAAAGGTCAGAATTTTATTTTTATATTAAACAAGGTCACGAGATAATTGCTACAGAACAGACTAGAAAATGATCTACAAAATAATTTAAGATAGTTTAAAGAACATCGCATATATTTTAATACAACAAAGGTATATACAACAATAATAATTGTAAATCAATTATTTATATAGAATATGCCAATATATACAATCTTCATCAAATCATTATAAATGTAACAACATAATCATAACATTTTCAATGTTCGTCTAAGGTACTAGGTACTGCATATCTTGAGATAAATTGAAAATATAACCAAAAAATCTAACATTGTGTTTTTAAACTATGCATTAATCTCTACTACAATTTTACTATTCACATAATATACCTAAACATAACTTATAGAATGCTAAAATTTTGGTCATAGTCACTATAATTTAATATCAAATCATTGGAATTAAATCTATTCCTGGAATATTGAACAGCCACCAAAAATACTTATTTACAATAACATAAAATACTTAAATCTATTTTATGTACTTTTATGGTGTTCCCTATTGTAGTTTTCTTGCTAAGAGTAGTCATTGCCACTTGTTGCTTGGCTGACGATTATTATGTCTTGATGATGTCTGCAAATAAATAATTATTGGTATAAGTAACATAAAAACTTTTATAAACAAATTTTAAAGCTATTATAAATAAGACTATAGGAAAAAACAATTGCGTTGGTGAGTGAATGATACAATCATGTACACACACACACACAATAATTGTTCTGTAAATAATATAAAAAGCTTCAATAAACATAAACAAAAACAAAAAATAATTATACCTAAAACAATACAAATAAGCCACAAGCAAACGCAAAATCTTGCACTATTCACTTTTTACAATTGTTAGATCTACACCTTGTCTGAAATGAAAACAGGATTAAGGACATTGGCGATGGGTTTAAGGAATATGAACAGGATATAAAAACGTAAATAAATTTATTTAAACTATGCACACCTTTGCATCATTTCCTTATATTTTTGAGAATTGTACTTTTGGAAGAATTGCTTTCCATATTCGAATGTTGCGATCATAATCGCACATGCCGGTGCAACTTTACATATACGAGGCAAGAAGCCTGTGAACAGACCTTTTACTCCGTGATTTCTATAGATAGCCCTTACAATATCTTTCATATTTGAAGCTCTCTGTCGAGTTTTACCATCTAAAAATAAAACAAGTAATATTAGATTTTTGTAGGGAAACAATTATTATTATTTTACAAGTTATTTTGTACCATATTGCATTGTTTATAGGCTATCTTTTTACATCACAATATTTTAAGTTTGACTTACCTGTATAGATTTCTTTTTCACCTAATTCTATTTGCTGATGAGTTTTAATGACATCAAAAGGTATTGTAATAAAAGCAGCAACCTTAAAAAGAAGGGTTATTAGTCTTAAAATTTGAACCACCAACAATATAGACATTATACAATGTATAATAAATAATAATAATTATTGTAATCTTTTAAAATATAAGTCACTTTTAATGCAATAAAATACTTTAAATTTTTGTAATATATGCTTAATACTTACACTTCCAGCTACAGATCCACAAAAGAAATTAAACATAAATGTATTCTTGTCTGAATCTGGTTTATTGAATATTCTCTTTGTTTTTTCAAATGTCGTCCAATATATGCCTGTAAATCAATAATAAGGAATTTTTTACAATTCAAAATTTCAATAACACCAGCTTCGAAAGCAGTCCTTAGACAATTATCATTAGACACATCTGTAGATCTTCATTAAAAAAAAATTGGTTGGTTGGTAAATTAGATAATTATAATTAAGTACAGGTAATAGTCCTACCTGAGAATGGCACGTCCCTCAAAAGTGTCGATCCTA
The DNA here is from genome assembly GCF_905220415.1 of Colias croceus. Classification (NCBI taxonomy): domain Eukaryota; kingdom Metazoa; phylum Arthropoda; class Insecta; order Lepidoptera; family Pieridae; genus Colias; species Colias croceus. The sequence goes on from NC_059546.1 coordinate 7,174,428, forward strand.
AGCCACGAAACAGTCCTCTGTATCCTTCATATTTTAAAACTTGTCGTAATGCAATCATTATTTCTGTAAATAATTTTAAATAAATAATATTATATAAACGATAAGGTGTTTTTTTTTTTTAAATAAAATGGATATAAATACATTTCTTTAAATCAATTACATTAAATACAGCCATTCTTAGATTGCATACTGTTCATGAGTTTCATGAGTTCATGAGTTTCTATAAGCTATAAATTTCTTTAAGCTGTCCAAAAGGTTGTAGAAGTGTAATAATGTCAGCTTTGAATTTATTGTTAAAAAATTTATTAGTTTTAGAAATCCGATAGTGCCTTTAGAGTTAGGTTGATAAACAAATTTGTGACCTTATTCCAGTAATAAAATTTTTCTCATATTACAAATCTTATTTTCAATAGATATAATTTCAAAACATGCTTTATCTTACCAGAATATGTAAGCTTCTTAGATTGCATTTTCGTTCTAATAAGTTCTACAGGGCTGACAAGGGTCACAGCTGTCATTCTTGCAGTTGCTCCTGCTATTAAAGGTATCCACATTGGTTGACCCACTGTAATTACAAAATTTTGGTCTAAATTAGTTCATCTATTTTGTATTATTATCTTTATTGTGACAATATTATTGTTGGCAAGTTGATAAGAGATTATAGATTGCATTTTAGATTTATAGATAAAAGGTCCAAGGTTTCATCACTTTGTTTTCTTTTGATAATATGTCTAATAAATAATAATGCATCCCTTGTTTTAAACAGGACAATAGTTAATTAAATTAAAATTATCAATAATCAAAGTAGGAGTCATATTAAATTCATCAGAAATTAACTTAGATTTACTTAATTAAATGTTTCAACTTACTGTTTCCTGTCATCGTATTATAAGTGGTTTTCATTTTATATCTAAGCTGTTCATATGATACAAAATAAATCACTGTGCAAGGAAGCGCTAATGCAAGTGTTGGACTTAAACCTGACCAAAGGGCTGTTACACCTTCTAATTTGGCTATTTTGTAAAAAGCATCCTGTAAACAGATAATATTTTAGTATCACATAATTGTTACATAATATTTTGCAAATTAAATAATGTATATAATTTGAAACTTAATATATAGGTACTTAACAATAAAAAGAAGGTTACCATTGTTCCGTGAAAGTGGACTCGTCGGGGTATCCATGCTGTTTCACCACAAGGACATAAATGTTCCATAAGTCCATTGCAATATAAATAACATTTATTTGAAAGCAGCGCCTTTTGCTGCGCTTGCAATCTTATTTTCACTACGTCTAATGGCGTCACTGTAAATAAAAAATATATTGGAATGTTAAGCACAAGACATAGAAATAGTTTTTAACATTAAATAAACCAAAGGCTTTACAAAAAACATGATTACAACCACAACAACTTACTAAATAGCGAGGTTATAAGGGCACCGGAACATGCCGATGCCATTTGTTGAAAAGGTGTTATTCGAAACTGAGGGTCGTCTTCGCGAATCATGGCTTATAATTTGAATATAATAACTTAGAAAACAGAATAAATACTAGTATGAATAAAAGCTAAGTGGCCGTAAATCAACAGCTGAGCACTATTTTCATCTTTGTTTTTCAGCTATTGTCAGCAGTTGCAGGTCAGCAGTCAGATGTCAACTTCAAGTGGATGTCAATGTCGTATCTTGACATAGACAAAAATAAAAACTATAGGTAGGTACCTACTTTTGTAATGTGGGCAGAGGTGGCTTAGTGCCCTTACGCACTAGCGGTTAACCGCGGGGGCGGCTAACCACGCGGTTAGCCGCTTTCCCATTTTAATATGCAACCGCTTATGATTGTACGCACTAATCATATAAGCGGTTAGCTGCCCCCGCGGTTAACCGCTAGTGCGTAAGGGCACTTAGAGTATTAATAATTGCTCTGTGGTTCTTGCGTGTTCTTGCCGTCAACATTGCCGTCAACTCGCCAACTCGGTCTTAACCAGTACTTCTATAGTCTGTGACTCTGTGCTATACCTAGTTTACTTGCTCTGTGGCTATAGTCTATAGACGGGCAGACGAAGCTCCAAACCTGTGCTCCAAACTGCTACACATGGAGGACGATAAAATAATTTAAAAATTTACAAAAAGTCAGTGAAAGTTTAATTTGTGATTTAGTGTATATTAGATGAAAATTATTTTCTGAAAATGTTTTCGTACATCCCCAGATCTTTGCTGTGAGTATCATTTTTCATTTATTTTGGGAGTTTACTTAACGTGACCTGTGTTTTTCCCAATTTGTAAATGCATTTAATATTTTGGTTTTTTAAAAAAGTAAGTTTCATTGTACATAATATAGGTAATTATATTTTATTAAAAATATATATCAGGTGATTTGTAACTTTCAAAACATTGGAACCTAGGAACGTGTGAAAGGCTTGTTTTGAATCTAAAAAATAACATGTATTAATTATTTTGTAATAAGTGGTTCATAGGTTTAATAAAATATCATTCTCAGAGATTCTTAGATTATAATAAAACGATATTTTTGTTAAGATTAGGCTAATTGTATTGGGCCAATGGAAACTCATTTCGATATTGATCCTGCCGAAACACGGTTGTACCTACGTCGCTTATATTTCCACGTCTCTTGTTTGTAATTGTTCGATTATAATATTTTATTAAATATCCGGTATATTAACCGTGAAGAAATAAAGTACAGTTTAGACGAACGAAGAATTCTGCACACAATAATCTATACTAATATTATAAAGCTGAAGAGTTTGTTTGTTTGAACGCGCTAATCTCGGGAACTACTGGTCCGATTTGAAAAATTCTTTCGGTGTTGGATAGCCCATTTATCCAGGAAGGTTATAGGCTATATATCATTGTGCTACGACCAACAGGGGTGGAGCTAGGGGGTGAAACCGCGCGGAGCAGCTAGTAAATAATAAATTAAATATCTTATTTGAATAGTTTAAAACAAAATTTAATAATACATTTAATAATTTAGTCAGGCTCAATAGTATTTGATGATAATGAATAATTATTAAGATTATAGTATATAATTATTATGATACTGTGTATTAAACATTATGATACATTGTTTTCTTGTTATTGTTTAGCAATAAAAATTCCATGTACCTACCTACATTATTTTTGGCATGTCCCATTTGTTGAGACTTGGCAACATCACTGCTAATGTACCTCAAAATAATAAGCTGGTACAAAAATAGCTAACACTTTTTCATTGTTTACCAACATCATTACCTTATGAAATTGACTTAGGTATCTCTATTTATAGATAATAGTTTTAACTTTTAAGAAAAAAATGATTTCTTTAACATAAAACAGAAAATCTGAAAATTGGATTTTAGAGTAGGTACCTACCTACTTTGAAACTAATTGAAATAGGTATTTTGAATAAATTTGATATGCTAAAAAATTTATTAAAAATAGAGCTAACTTTATTTTTGAGTTTGAGCATCTTCTACTTTTGGATATCTGGTATGACTATTTTGAATTATTCCTTGAAATTTGAATACTTCTTATATAGCAAATTGTTGTCTCAATTTAAACAAATTGTAGAATTGTTTAAGTGCTTAATGTTCAGTGTTGATCCTTCTGACATGATGTTTATGTTAAAATTATTATGGAAACAGGATTTTGATGTCTTTCTACATAGCAAACATCCTTTTTATTTTAAATTCTTGTGCTTATTGTCCAATTTGTTCATAGCCTAATCTATGCTATAAATCAAGCAAATTTTTTTTAAGAACTAATATTAAGAGGCCTACACCACCGAAACTAGCGCCACCGAACATTTTATTTTTTTACTCCTTAACCAGATCAAATTTAAAAAATCTAGCTCGGTACTTTGCTAGTATATTACTTGTAGTATTTTTGGTATTACTTTTCACTATTCTAACTGTTCATTATTCTAGAGAACTTTTGATTACCGCCAAAAGTGGCCACTTTTGGCGGTAATCAAAAGTTCTCCTAATTTACCGAATGCAAAATAATGAAAAGTAATACCAAAAATACTACAAGTAATATACTAGCAAAGTACCGAGCTAGATTTTTTAAATTTGATCTGGTTTAGGAGTAAAAAAATAAAATGTTGGGGGGGCGCTAGTTTCGGTGGTGTAGTCGCCTTAAATTAAATTATATAAATAGTATTAAATTTCAGTTATCATAGGTATCGACATAGCAAAAAAAAAAAAAAAAATGTAGTGTTAAAATCAATTCACTTATATCAATATAGATTATAGATCATATAATATGTACATACCTTCATAGGTAGGTAGCTTTTAATACACAATGATGAAAAATAGGTCCAAAAGTGATGTGGAGTGGAGTAGCTTGTTAAACATTTAAAACTGTATACTGTATAGGTAGCCAGTTAATTGAAAATTAAAGATAAACGACTTTTAGTACAGTGCAAAAATTTGACTCATTTTTAAGACGACTCTTGTGCCAATTTATAAATGAGGCGGTGACGTAATTTAAATAACGACGAAAAAGTCGTGACTAAACCAGATTGCCCCTTGATGATGTGATATTTCCACTTTATTACTGTACCTAGTTTAGCATTCTACAGTGTATCGTTTTACAGTTTTTGTTAAGGATAAATTATTGACCAAATGCTTAGTAGGTAGGTACCTAGGTACCATGGTTTGTATAAAAATGCGTAAATCAAATCAATTTTTCGGACCATAGCCTAACCCGCATTTACCCGCCCGCAACCTATTTCTAAACTTATTCTAATAAACCTTTTACTTTAATTCTTATTTAACCTATTATATAGTTTTAATTTCAAGGGGATAGGTTCCATTTATCTCAGTTATAATATCAAGAGGAAATCAAGAGGTACCTTTTTCCTCATTCAAGATACCTACGAAGTTCCAAATGAACGATTCGAGTCAATTTATATTGCTTAGGTATACCACTAATATGTGTACGTTCCTATTTACGGACGATTATGAATGCATGTTTTTTTTTTTAAATAAGGATTCCGACTTAAATTGTTATTGTGCAAAATTCATAATTTTTATACCATCTTATTCGTGTTCCACAATTAAATTCTCATTTGCGATTCTGTCCCTTTGTGGTAACTATATCCGTATATTTTTTTTTTACTTAGGATAGGGAAGCGCTTGACCACAATCTCGCCTGATGGAAAGCTGAGATGCGGTCTAAGATGGTACGCGCTTCCCTAGTAGGTACCGGTTCACTCTTCGCTTGAAGGGCTACGCTTCGCCGTATATAGGTTAAATTTATATTCTTTTTGGCTACTTTAACTAGGTAGGCACTAGGCATGCTCTATATTATACCTAGGTATGCACTGATATTATTTTTGTTAGTCCACAAAGAGCAATGTAGATTCGTCAGATTATAATTTTGAACTAATAACGGTACACTTATTTAAAATGATGATCAATTAGGTAGGTATTTAGATTATTTCGTATTATTATCTTCTTGTCCCGGCTCTACTTTCCGCTGGTGAAAGCATTTTTCAAATTGTTCAGTAGTTTCGGAGCCTATTCAATTCAATCAAAACATTCAAATCCTTCCTCTTTTCCATATTAGCACAGTAATGTTATTCTGTTTAGAGCTAGCGCGCACGAGCAACTTTGTCTCCGCAACTATTTTGTCTCCGCAACTATTTTGTCTCTCCAGCCATGGGCTAGTATCAAAGTGCGCGTACGTAGCGACGCAACTCTCGGGAGACTTTTTTGTCCGCGGGTTCGGAGACAAGCCCGCGACGCAACTGTCGCCCTATCTATTGGTTTCAATGCAAGTGCGCGCACGGCGACAAAAATGTTGCCTGTCGGCGGCCGCCGGCCAGTTGCCGAATGCCGCGTAACCGGCGTAGCGATAATACGTATTTATGTCAACGTATTTATTCTCGTAGGTTATCAATTCGGCCGGTATATTTTTTTTATGTATGTACACCGATTACTCCGAGGTTTCTGAACTGATTTACGTGACTCTTTTTTTGTTTGATGCAGAATGGTGTGGGATTGGTCCCATAAAATTTATTCGGATAAGCCCAGTAGTTTTTATTTTGTGAGCATTTTTGTCTGATCTCGATGACTTAATTGAAATGTAGCAAGTAACTTTGATTCATTTCCAGGTAACCGATTGAACTGAAATTTTGTATACGTATGTAAATTGGATAGCGATGAAACATTATCATGACATAGAGCTGATTTGATGATGGAATCGGAAGGTGGCCATAGGAACTTAGTAATAATATATTGACTCAACTTTATCGAGTTTGGGCTCGTTTGATTCGTGTTGAAAAATACACTAAAAAGTATTAAATAAAAATAACTTCGTTAAAAACAACCGACTTCAAAAACGGAAAAGTAAAAAATAAAAAAGATTGATATCGATATTATTAATTACTAAAAAAATTTTTTGGAAATGTTCTCAATTTTAAAAACATTGTATGGAATTTCCCCAATGTCAGTCTCTCACTCCATAATGGGTGCACCCAATATTGCCTTTTTCGCTGCCGTCTTCGGTTTCTAAGGACAAGAGCACAGACAACAACCGTCTCTTCGAAATCCATGTTGATAAATGCAGAAAATTTTAAAGAAAAAGTTGCGTTGCTGTCGCTTTCGTGTGCGCATCGTTCAAAACTTTGCGAGGAGACAGCGACAGAGACAAAATAGTTGCTGGACAACTAAGTTGCTCGTGCGCGCCCGCTCTTACCGTAATACAGAGCTAGCGCGCAAGAGCAACTTTTGTCTCCGCAACTATTTTGTCTCTCCCATCAACTCTATAGGAAGTTGCGTCGCTACGTGCGCGCACTTTCATAATAGCCCATATGTGATATGGTGGGAGAGACAAATAATAACCTCGTGTAACATAACAGCAATGCAAATGAATATAATAAACTCTTATTCAAAAGTTGTTTGTTATTTTTTGTTACTGACTTTATAACCAGTACTTTGGGCCCTTACAATAGGTTACACTAAAATATTGGATAGAATCCTACCTAGTTCGTTCATCGTTAGTCATAGTTGCTACCTAGTTGCTCTATCGTCCTTTTTCACGAAACAATTCACTGTGACGATATAGGTACCTACTTAGGTACTCTTATGTAGTTTGATCATCTTTCCACTCATAGGTACGTTGTTGTTTAAAATGACCATAACTGTGCTGATTCATTTATACTTTAACGTTACGAATTGTATTGTTGCTCTAAGTTATCAGCCAACATTTACATTTGAGTCACTTACACTCGTTTTATGTAATTTATCAACTTTGACGTAATTGATAATTTCAATGCGTCTTTTGATAATATGTACCTAATGTAATCGCAATAGGTATAATTAAACGATCAATCATCAATTGACTGGCGATAATAATGCAACAATATTATTAAAGGTCGATAACAGCGTGTTGTGTATAAATAGTCATTGAGACACTTATCAAACGTGCATCATAATAAATCGTACCTACGTTGGTATTTTAAAGTACGATAATACGATAAACGTGTAAAATCTTAGGTTGGTTATTCTAGAATCTAGAGTTTCCTAATTTAACCCACTCTTTATCGGCGTCGTGTACTTATTCTGAAAGTGAAAATGTAGCAATCTTTGCGAAAATTTTTTTGGAAAACAATATCCTTGAGGGAAGCATAGTTATCTACTCATACACGTTTACAGTGTTATACACAGGATTTCCTTAGAAAAGTAAACTACTTAGGTATAAAATGGTTGTGATAGCTATTCTTCTAATAAGTATAGTAATTCATGACCTTGAATTTGATTTGCAGTAAACTTTTGAAATTATCCTAGTTACTATCCTACTAATATTATAAATGCGAAAGTTTGTATGGATGTATGGATGTTTGTTACTCTTTCACGTAAAAACTACTGAACCGATTACAATGATATTTAGCACACATATAGAGGGTAACTTGGATTAACACATAGGATAGTTTTTATCCCGGAAATCCCACGGAAACGGGAACTATGCGGGTTTTCCTTTGCAAACGCGGGCGAAGCCGCGGGCGGAAATCTAGTTACTAAGATATAATCTTACCTTAGCCTTCTTATCACGATGAAATTGACATTGTTATAGATGCTGTTCAAACGCTATAGGCCCGAATCGGGCTCTCGCGTATGCACTGACCAAATGTCCAGTGTTCCTAGAACCATCATTGTCACAATGCCGGAACTATCACGAAGTAACCGGCGATATCGTCTGTCCGAATATGATAAGAGGTATTGACCATTTGAGAGATCCCCGCCTGAACAAGGTACAGTTTCATACTCATATTATAATATAACCTATTTCCAATCGTTTATAAAGTTCGGAATTCGCTACTTACTTACTTAATGTTTCGTGTCAATTATTATGAGTTGCACTTGCACCCAGCTAGTTGGCAAACGTTCAATTTGTTAACAGGCATACTGGCCATTGGCAATCGGACATTATAATTTGAATTGCTAGGTCATGGTTCATTAATACAGCAATTTACTTGGTAACTGTGAAATATTGAAGTGTTTATTTATACACAAGAATGTGGATATCGAATGTATAGGTAATTGTGATTTTTAGGGACTAGCATTTACGCTAGAGGAGCGCCAAGCCCTCGGCATTCATGGTCTCTTGGCTGCAAAGTTCAAAACCCAGGAGGAACAGCTGGATATTTGCAGGATATCGATAGACAGATACGAGGACAATCTCAACAAATACCTCTACCTCGTTGAGTTACAGGTGACTAGACAGCATAAAGGTACCATTGATTTAATGATATCTTACCTAAGTGTATTGCCTAATATTTCGGTCTATACTAAGTGAAAGTTAGGTGCATGATGTCTAATAGTGTCTATTCTCTTTGACTGAGCTCTAATTTAGTCAGCTATTTGCATTGCTAATAGTGGAAAGGATTACGAAAGTTTAAATTTAATAATGTGTACTTGAACTAAATTGAAATGTATTTATATTTTCAATGTGCAGGCAAACTAGCTAGCTATATACGTTATTAAAATGATATTCTAAACATTATTGTAGAGACCAATTTTATTTTTCCATTCAATTCTTGCAGGACAGGAATGAAAAACTGTTTTTCCGTCTTCTGTCGGAAAATGTTGAGAAGTATCTGCCCATAGTGTACACTCCCACCGTAGGACTCGCTTGTCAGAGGTTCGGTCTCATTTACAGAAGGCCTAGAGGTCTCTTCATCACCATCAATGACAAGGGACATGTGTTCAATATCCTTAAGAACTGGTAAGTGATAAAACTATATTGTTCTGTTATTTATTTGAAGATTATGTACAAAGTATTTGATCATTTGTAAAGTCAAGATAATATAGTTCTATCGCGTGACAAATAAGTCAATTTGTGTGAGAAACAATTGTTGAACTACACAACACGTGACGTCGAAACAGCTAAAAATAGTGTATTGTTACGCGCCTGTCAAATGTTTAATTAATTGGTGGTTAGAAAAAATGTGCCTCATAAGTGCAAATTCACTATATTACGTATTCTTTTAGGCCTGAACCAGACGTAAGAGCTATAGTCTTTACTGACGGCGAAAGGATCTTGGGTCTCGGTGACTTGGGCGCGTATGGTATGGGTATTCCGGTGGGGAAGCTGTCTCTGTACACGGCCTTAGCTGGAATCAAGCCCCATCAATGTTTGCCCATCACTTTGGATGTCGGTACTGATAATCAGGTAAATTATAATACGTATAATATATTGGTCAGTTTTCCATGTTATTCAATTTCTGATTCAATAAGACTGGTTCTGGTTCGGTACTGTACTATGCATATGTAAATAGTAAATACCTATTTAATGCAAATGCACCTTGAAGTGGTTGGATCAATATATTTAACATACTGTTTTATATCTCTTGAGGTGTGCCTTTGTTTGTAAGGTGAATGTTATTAACCGGCTTCAAAAAAAAGGAGGAGGTTATCAATTCGGCCGGTATGTTTTTTACCGATTACTCCGAGGTTTCTGAACCGATTTACGTGATTATTTTTTTTCGATGCGGGATGGTGACGAATTGGTCCCATAAAATTTTATTCGGATAGGCCCAGTAGTTTTTATTTTATGAGCACTTTTGTCTGTATTTGTAAATGTTGCAAGTGCAAGTTTGAAGTCGGTTGTTTTTAACGCAGTTATCACTTGTTAAATATTCATTTAGACTGTATAAGGCTATTGCTATAGGAGGGTGTTTTTCGTGTTCAAAAATAACATTGAAATGTAAAATTGAATCCCACCAAAAACATTTTCATGTAAAATGTTGCCAAGACGAGCCCATATGACTCGCACTGTCAAAAAGTTATCAGATCTCATGTAGAGCCAAGCTTCTAACACTACACGCCCTAACTCTACAAGGCCTAACTTCACAAACTCTACACCTTAGTCAAAATATGTGGCTTGGCCATTTCGCTACATTCACATCGGCGTAAGGTGAAAAATTAATTCACTGTTCATAACTTTTGTGTTATACAATAGTTCTTGTAGTAACGAACGGCCAAGCCACATATTTTGACTAAGGTGTAGAGTTTGTGAAGTTAGGCCTTGTAGAGTTAGGGCGTGTAGTGTTAGAAGCTTGGCTCTACATGAGATCTGATAACTTTTTGACAGTGCGAGTCATATGGGCTCGTCTTGGCAACATTTTACATGAAAATGTTTTTGGTGGGATTTCATTTCTTTTTGTAAGTTGTTTGTAACAAAATTTTATATGTCGATTAAACTTCTAATTTTTTTTAACAAACATATATATATCTATATATATCTAGGGGAACCAAGTTTTAGATTATTAGATTAGACCTCTAGCGTCATCAAAATTTAATTTAAAATTACAGGTCTTATACAAACTCCCATCCCCTAGTTTAAGGGGATGGGGGATGAAAGTTACAAGTTTTATAATTTTTTTGTTGTTTGTGTGCTAATACTAGCTTACATACAAAATTTCAGCTTTCTAGGACATTAGGAAATACCATAAGAATTTTGATGATCATCAGTGAGTCAGTGACGAAATTAGCGTTTTTTAGATATAAATAAAATCTGAAGTATAAAAGCTAATGTCATTAAAACTTAATATATTCAATAAGTCCGCTATTGACAATATATCCCGAAAATTTTGTTGATCTAGCATAATCCAAACCCAAGTTATGAGGGTTCAAAAAAACGTCGAAGCGCTTCGAGAAAAGGTAGGTAGTGCCCGTCGCTTGATCGCTTGGCTCGTCTTGGCGGGGGCACTACCGTGCCCCCAGATTGCTTATACAAACACATTACGTTACACGTATCTAGAACGGTTTGAGTCACAGGATTTTGTATTTCCGAAATACAAGAATATAGGTAACAATATTTAAAACGTACATATTTCGTCTTATATTACAAAATCGATTCTCGAACTACATAGTATCTACTTCAATGAGTACTAAGAACAGGTAGTTACGTAATACTGATTCTAGTCGGTCACGTTTTAAATATTTTAGTAATAGCTGTTCAATTGATTTTTCGATTTATATGCGCATGTGGATAACATCACCACTGCTTGAAATGGCGAACTCTGAAGGAAAACATCGTCAGGACATATGCCAATCTACACTTGGCCAGCGTGGCGGATTACGGCTTGAACCCTCATCGGAGGAATATATGAACATATTATATGGGCTGATGATGTGTGACATTCGTGCGAATCGCGAGGCGAATGGCGATGCGAATACCGATCGCGCATAATATGTAAACATTGCACTCGATATCCGCAGCGCGTTTCGACTTGCGACTTACGCTGGCAGTTAGCGCTCGGCGACTATTTTCACGTCCTCCATGTTCGTATGCGAATGTCAAAATATTTCACTCCGAGTCCGAGATTGGAACAGTGGTTCGCGACGGCACTTACGACGTATGACAACGATTGTGTATAAATGTGGTATTAAATGTGTAGAAATAGTCCTAAAAATATTATAATTTAATTAATGTTTACGGCAATTTGATTGGTCGGATTAAGGCAATATAGCAAAGTTTAATTTAAACATTAGAAAATCGTTCCGAACATTCAAATTTCACATAATATAGCGGGACTGGATACGTTAGATTCGCTTTGTTCGTGCAATCAAGATTTATATTGCCCGCATGCGACCGCTTCTAATGTATTAAATGTTACTTTTGTTATCGAACTGAGGGTATAGATAAACCAGATTTTAAATCTTTAGTTAATGTGCGGTGATCTGTCGCTTTCAAAAATAAAGAGCGCGTATTCCATTCGCGGTAAAAATCAATGTGATTTTTTGTTTTTTTAAGAGTTAAATATTGCAATGATTTTAGCAAATTATTCAAAGATTATCACGGTTTTGGAAAGATAAAGTTTAGATTTCGTGCACGACAACGTAAAATTATATTTTTTTTGTTGATAGTTTTTTTTAATCGAAGGTAATCTCGGCATAGTGTTTTATAAAAAATAACGTCAGAGCTCAGAGTACTTTCAGGATAAACAAAACCTGAACGACAATAAGCCAAAATATTTTATTTTATAGCCCAATTACGATAATAGGTATGCCAAAAATTTATTTGGAAATAGATAATTCAAAATTGGTTCACTTTAACATTTTTTATACTTAATCAGTTTAAAAAAATGTGTGCGTGCTCTAGTGTACAAACGTAAGAAGTGAAACTTTATGACCTTATTTTTCAAAAAATAATTTACTATATGCAACTTTACAGAAATTCGTCGAATCACGCGTGGTAGGGATAAGAAAATGATGGCGCGTAACGGAAAAATGTCACGCGTAACAAAAAAATGTTATACTAAATTTTTTTCCAACCCCAATAAAGAAGTTTCACTTAAATAATCTATAGACATAATCTATAGACATAATCTATAGACATAATCTATAGACATAATCTATAGACATAATCTATAGACAACTGTTAGGCTTGTTTTAGCGTCACGCTGACCGCAGGCTGCCAAATTGTATGAACCTCTGAATCCTTTCGGGTGACTCTAAAAACAGCATAAACTTCGCGCGCGATCGTTTGCTTACAGCGCCCTTCGTGCAATTTTGAACCTACATTCAATACAGAGTAGGTACAAAATAGCACGCACGTCACGAAGAGCGAGTGTTCGATGGAATACGCGCCCTTATAATTTAAAAGATTTTAATTTGTTGGTGTTGTGATGTTTGTAGATAGACTATTTGTGTCTTTCTCGTATGGCGATATGTTACTGTTTAAAGATTGTTTATAATATGGCTTCGTTGTGCATCAATGAATAACGAAAGAGTAGTTTAAAATTGGTTTTCACGTGTTTTTTTTATAGGATTTACTAGAAGATCCTCTGTACATCGGCCTGCGTCAAAGGAGGGTGAGAGGAAAGGAGTACGATGAGTTTATCGACGAATTCATGGAAGCGTGCGTTCAGAGATACGGACAGAATACTTTACTACAGGTTAGATTAGTAATAATTATAATTTATAAATAATCATTTTAAAAAGTTCCATTACACTGCGATAATCATTGGGTATATTTACGTATCCGGATAGATAAAACATGTAATTTACTAATCTATATTCTATAAATATAATTATATCGTAGGAAAGACAAAACTGTACTTTAAATATTTTTTTTAAATAAGACTTACTTGGGGCGTGAAACCGAAGATAGATACCCAAGTCAAAAAACCAAGGGTTAAACTCAAAAGTACTGCATGGATTTACTTCGAATTTGGTATAGATATAGCTTCATACCTGAAGAAGGACAATTTTTATCCCGGAAATCTCATGGGAACGGAAACAATGCGGGTTTTCATTTGACTACACGGGCGAAGCCGCTGGTGGAAAGATAGTAATATTCAGTTAATTAATATTAATATAAATGTAAATTTTTTACTTATGTTATCGATATCAACTATAATAATTAATTATCTTTACGTAGATATAATTCTGGTTTGAACTTGAGTGTATCTGTACGCTAATTAATTATTCAGATTGACCGTGAAATATATTATATACTTTTGTTAATAGATAATATTATTATCGTTTGACTGCATTTACAGTAATAGATTATGATTAATATTATAATTCATATTATTCTTGTTCAGAATAATTATAGTTGGGTTCAACGGTTTCACGTACGCAAATAACCATTGTTTATTCAGAAAAGTATTCAGGATTTGAGTAAATTCGTACTCCATAAATACTCCTTGATGTATAATTTTTTTGGAATCCGTTTTCATCGTGAATGCACTCGTTAAAATTTCCTGGAAAGCTTTTAATTTTATTTGTTTGTTTATTTTACGAGTTCCTTTAAATTTGTATCAGTAGTTATTTCAGTTTCTTTTTAAAGATCTTATATATCTCGCTTTCCGCCGGTGGCTCCGCCCGCGGTTTCAAAGAAAAACTCGCATAGTTACCGTTTCCGTGGAATTTAAATGGGATAAAACCTATCCTATATTACTCGTGGAAAATATAGCTTTCGAATGGTGAAAGAATTTTTAAAATCGGTCCAGTAGTTTATGAGCCTATTCATTACAATCAAACAAACAAACAATAAGTTTTCCTCTTTATAATATTTGTGTAGAAATAACAATGCAAGGTTGTGCTGACGACTTACATTGTTCTGAATAAAACATCAGAAACGCATGAAGTCATAATGATGATAATACATGATACACCTTCATTCAATAAAACCAATCGAGTACTATATAGTTACTAGTAACTGTCTATAATCTTTATTATAGTACTACATAATATGTGTATTGTGTAATGTATAGATAATGTTTTTTATAGTAGGTATTATATTCTACTAATACGAAAATTGTCTTAAGCTATAATATGATTTTAAACAATGTGGATTTGCCTGATCCGTTCTTCTATACCCGTGTTCTCGAGTAATGACCGATACGCTATTATTAAAACATTTTATTACATAAACAAAACAGAAACCAAGATAAAAATAATCTGCAATCGGTCGTTATCACTAGTACTCGTGTTTAAAGATTATTTAGGAATATGATATCTTTTGCAGTAATTTACGTAATCAAAATATTATAACATTTATCTCTATCATTTATAACACTGCAATGTATTTTATATTTTTATCTTATCGTTGTGAATGGATGCTCGTATTGATTTTTACTATGAAGTATGAACGTTAAATGTTTTGTTTTAATATCGTTTTTTATAATTTGCGTTACTTTTATTTTTGTAAATGTTTTAACACGTCGGATGCATAGTTATCTTTTTAATTGTTCTGACATAAATAATGAATTTAGAGCATTGTTGGAAAAATAGGGAGTAGAGACACACGTACTTAACGTCGGGACTTTGTCGTTTATTGTAATAGCTTTCCACCCGCAGCTTCGCCCGCGCAGTCAAAAAAAAACCGCATAGTTCTCGTTCCCGTGGGATTTCCGGGATAAAACCTATCCTATTTCCCGGGGTAAAAAGTAGCCTATGTCCTTTCTCGGGTATCAAAATATCTCTATACCGAATTTCATGCAAATTAGTTCAGTAGTTAAGGCGTGATTGAGTAACAGACAGACAGTCAGAGTTACTTTCGCATTTATAATATTAGTATGGATGTCGTAATTATAAAGGTCCTCTGTCCTTCAATTTCATTCATATCTAAATTACTAACTAGAATATGAACGGTTTTAACTGTGTTTTATTCTTACCTTGCTGTGGTCTGTTAAGAAAATTAAGAACGCTTGTATCATTTATGATAAATGGCCAACCTTCAACGTATAATAACGTCGTATATCACCCATTAACAGGACCCTAGTGGAAGCGAGGGAGAGATATAAATGTACTCTATCTATCACTCTGGAAATGATACCTACAATGCTAAAATTGTCATTTTGGTGTAACGTAACATATTATTAACTATCTGACCCAGATGAGACAAAACCTATGTGGTCGTATGCATGAATAGTTTTTTTGTTATATATCGTACCAAATAAACTAATAAAACGAACAATGATTTGTAACTAAATGCCATTGTTAAAACTAATTCTTACTAGGGAAAACGCATTGAGTTAATCTGGTTTTAAGTACCTACCTAGTGTAAGCGAGTTGTAAAGGAAAACAGATTTTTGCTGTAACATATCTATCAATATCATCTAATAAACTTCATTTGCCTTTCATCGTTCTTGAATTCAATTGCGGCTATGCGCCATCTCATGCATAACGAACCAATGATTGAATGAAACAGATTTACTACAAAAAGTGTTTACTAACGACCTACCGCAATGCTTCCTGAATCAGTCTAGACTCTAGGTCACAGTGTCTCGTTGTGACATAATCTAGATGTTCTATTATATCTATATCATTTATTTAGCGAACGTCTTCTTATTTATAAATAGACTGCTCTTTTCACTCTCGTAATTAGTTAGACGTTTTGATATTATGAAACTGCAAGGTAAAGATAGTAACGATTACCATTTACAAAAGCATTCCTTTTTCTTAATGTTTTATTTTCCTTAATTATGGGTTGAGGTTTCCGTGTAATTACACCGATAGATATTTTATTTCGATTGAATTTGAAACGGTTCCATAACTATTCTAAACTTTATAGTATGCCCGATCTGATGGTTTTTCCCAGTGCTGCAAAATTTTCACCAGCTTTTCATAATATAATGCTTGTATGATTATAATCACCATTGCAAAGCGGAAAACGACATGTATACGACAAACAGGGTTTAATGGTTTTACAAATTAACCATTATTACACATCCGTAACTATTTGTTAAATGCGGTTCGAGTTATAACGAGTACACACATTATTAGTATGCAAATATACGACATTACCATTGACACACGAATTACTTCTTAAAATAAACGGCAAATAATCGTCACAGTATTCTTAACTGAATTCAGTCTTAACCAGATAGAGGACGTCTTAACTATGTATTTGTAGGTGACGTGAAACGGTTGGTTATATAACAACATTTTGCTGTTACACTTTACGTAACGTAGAAATTTCCACGTACATTGTAATTTTGATCTTATTTTATGAATATAATTCAGATAGAATATAACTTAACCCTGTGCCCCGATCGGCCCGATCCGACCACGACACAATAGATTTTCTATTGTGTCTGTGATTCCGGGGGCTGAGTTATTACTATTATAAAAAAATTACCTACTATGCGAAACGGGTCAGAACTGCAAAATATTAAAGCTGTTCTGTAAAATATTAAAAAGGAGTGCAAAATGCATGCATGATGATGTAGCAACGCGCAAAGATAATAAAATAATTATTAAGATTTAACCAATACATTTTTTCTCTAGTTCGAGGACTTTGCGCTTGGCAACGCTGGTCGTTTGCTCGCGAAGTACCGCAACAAGTACTGCACGTTCAATGATGACATCCAAGGTACTGCGAGTGTGGCGGTCGCGGGTTTGATGGCGGCTGTCAGAGTCACAAAGAGGAAACTCAGCGAAAATATATACTTCTTTTTGGGTGCTGGATCTGTGAGTTGTTTTTTATTAATTAATTATTTAGAAAAGAGGAAAATCTTTTTATTCAAAGAAAAAGGTATTTGAAATATTATGAGGGATAAAGAAAATACTAGGCAAATTTTAATAAATATTAATTTAAGAATGAAAGGATAAAGATGTGCATGATTCAAAAGATATTTCATTTCCTCTGAAAACAGAACAACAAAAATAAACATACCAGACACATGGTCATACGTTATGTCGAACAATATGCAGCCGGAAAAATGAGTCCGCTTTTAGACTTATTTTTGTCAATACATATTCATAATAACAGCTGTCGAGCTTTGAAGTACGTAATGATGCACTAAAACCACCGATAGTAGTTTTTCTTAAGTATATATTTTGAGAAATGTACTATGATCTTTTTGATGCTCGACTTACAAATAATTATCTTTATAGTTTTAAACGATCTCTTCATTAGGCCCTATTGTCCAGATAACTAAAAGAAAAGAGTCTTGTCACTACCTATTTTCCACAATTTCCATCACATTTATCTAATTCTTAATACTTTAAACAGGCTGCCAACGGCATAGCAAACCTCACAGTAGCCGCCATGGTAGCAGAGGGTCTACCGTTACAACAGGCCCGGGATCGTGTATACATGTTCGACGTTGATGGACTTCTATCCACACAACGGGAGGGAGGTGTTCCCGAACATGCTAAAGCGTTTGGCAAGAATATAGCACCAGAGAAGGACTTTGAGACGTGTATCGCTAAGATCAAGCCGAGCTGTCTTATTGGTGAGTGTTGTGCGGTGTTTAGAAGTGATGTATACAGGTTTGAAGTTAAAGGGTTAGTGCTATGTGTCAGGAGGGAGGTGTTCCCGATTCTATCGTTGCAAATGATTGACATTTTGTTGATGATATGATGATTTGTGTGTTTTCAAATGAGAGAATACGTATATCTTCTATCATGTTGGATATTTACTAACACATCTGTATAAAATACTTATTAATAAAAAATAAAAAATGTGTGCGTGTCCTAATGTACACACGTAAGAAGTGAAACTTCTTTATGACCTTATTTTTCAAAAAATAATTTACTATATGCAACTTTACAGAAATACGTCGAATCACGCGTGGTAGGGATAAGAAAAAGATGGCGCGTAACGGAAAAATGTCACGCGTAACGAAAAAATGTTACACTAAATTTTTTTCCAACCCCGATTAAGAAGTTTCACTTCAAAAAGATACACGGATTTGCAAAAAAATCGAAATACTTATACTGTATTTTGTTTTGAAGATTAAACAATTTTTTTAATGTAAATCGTCATTTAACGTCATAATATTTATTTTCCAGGCTGTTCAACGGTGGGTGGTGCGTTCACTCCCAACGTGTTGAAGCAAATGGCCAAAAACATCGAGCGGCCCGTCATATTCGCTCTCTCTAATCCAACCAGTAAAGCGGAGTGCACAGCTCAAGACGCCTATGATTATACTGAAGTGAGTATAAAAGAAGACGACGATGAGTAGACCATCCATACTAATATTATAAATGCGAAAGTAACTCTGTCTGATACTCAATCACGCCTAAACTACTGAACCAATTTTCATGAAATTTGGTATAGAGATATTTTTATTACCCGAGAAAGGACATAGGCTAATTATTATCCCGGGAAAATCACGTGATCCCGGAAATCCCACGGGAACGGGTACTATGCGGAGTTTTCTTTGAATACGCGGGCGAAGCCGCGGGCGAAACCTAGTAATATTATAATATATCTGTTCTAAATTTTATAGAGATCTAATCATCTGATTTTGCGTGATTGAATAACACACATAAATATGATTTGTGTTTTTTTTGATGCACTTTTATAATAAGTAAGTGTACGCGCGACCGCTAGTAAGTAGCTTTAGAAATTAGTACCTAACCATATTACTTGGTCTGTGTTAGTAACGAAATAAACGTTATCAAGATTAGACGTGCGTTTTACTTAACCAAGTTTTACCAAGCAAAAGTGAACCTTATTGCCTCTACAGTAAGGATGAATGATGTGTAGAAATTAAAATAATGTTAATATATCTTGTTGCGTTAGTTCATTTTTTAAATGAACGTATATTATACTAATAGGAAAAGGAATAGCAGTTGTATAGGCGAGCGGTATTTGACCTTGATCCTTGATATTATGCATACCGTAAAAATTTGGTATAATTATACCAGCTATTGAAATGAATTATTTGGGTTTTTTCCTTAATGTTCTTTATACTGTGATATATCATTTATCGAGCGTTTCATATTTAAATTAGAATATAATTAATAATCAGTATTTTAAAACAATCGAATAATTTGAACATAAATAGAAGAAAAATGTAAAAGAACAATAAATGAAATGTTTCGGAAACGTATTGATTTTATCAAGGTCTAGTTCAAGACAACCTTGATTGTTGTATGTAATTATACACTGTATATCGAGTACCAAATTACCGTTATTTTCTAGTCTGTATTCTTTTGTTATCATTATTTTAGAAACGGTAATTTTAAAATTGTTAATTGCTTGGATGGAATGGCAAATTATGTACACAGTAGTTTATGTTTCCTCATCTGAAGTGAAGCGCTACTAAAATATATTTTTCTATTTTTAGTGTAAAATATTGTATTACGGTTTTATTTTCATCTCATCAGAAATGAATATCAGAGTATCTACTTAAAAAAAAAAAATCACAATCCGTTCAAAACAAACAGAAAATATGAGATCGAATTGAGACACGACATTTTGGTTAAAAACACCTTTTTTATATATTACATAAAAAAGTTTCCTTTATAATTCCAGGGTAAATGCATCTTCGCATCAGGATCTCCGTTCCCTCCGGTTCAGTATGGCGGCAAGGAGTTCCACCCGGGGCAAGGGAACAATTCATATATTTTCCCCGGTATAGCTCTAGGAGTTATAACCACAGCAACACATCATATACCCGAGACCATGTTCCTTACTGCTGCTAGGGTAAGTTAGCTATAGTCGAGCCAATTTAATAGGCAACATTTGACGTCTATCAATTTTATCTTCGAAGAGAGGTAACCTGCTTAAAAACATCGATTAAAGTGAATTAATCGATACGGACTTGAAACATTTGTCAATCGAATTTATTAATTTATGAAGATTTTTATTCACAAGTAATCAATGCATTCGATTCTAGATGTCAGATTTCGATTTTTAGAGTAACATCTCTGGTATTTAAAAAGAAAAAAGGTTTATTGACACAAAATTGTAGCGACGTCAGTTCTTCAATTCAGAAATTGTTTATTATGTTTAGAATGGTTTATCAGTAAAATGAAATCTTAAAATTACTTGTATCGGTCATTATTATTATAAATATGTAATCGTAATTGAAAAAAGTTAAGCAAATGTGCAGTTCTAACAAAACGAAATATCATGTTATTCTATGTCGTCGTTACTAGGTTACGTTGTTGAATTTTGTTGAACTGTCAAATGTTGCCTATTAAAATGGCTCTACTATAAATGGTATTTAAGTTTTGTAAAGAAATGCGTGTAAAATTAAAAAAAAAAAAAAAAAAATTGCTGACGACTGTGCACTTGACCATTAAGGGGGGTTAGGCGGTCAGCGAAAATTCAGCTATTCGGGCCTGAGGTAAGCGGTGGTCCGCGTTTAGTATGGAATCAACGTGCTCGAAACTAAAAATCGTAAGCGCCATTCACATTTTTATCAAAAAGTGAATGAAAATAGTTAGTATTTTCTAAATTTAAAACAGTCACGAAATCGAGAAGGTAAATGCCTATGTACTTGTGATTTTATACGAATTATTATCGTAAAATACGGTTGTAATGAGCATTTATATGATATTTTAGAGGTAACTTCAGAATATTTTTTTATCGAGCAAAATTTTTCCAATCGTGTTTTGGAAACAGTCATCCCATCACACATACGTTCTGAAATACATATTAGAAATTTCAGTGCGAAAAAACCTCAATATTTTCAATTATAGCTCATAGAAAACAGTCCATTTTTCCGTGTTCACCTACTAAGGGCCCTTAAATAGATTTTTTTTAGAGAGAATATGCCGCAAAATGAGATTTTCATGTTAAAATCGGTTCAATATAACATAGCTTCTTACTTAACTATTCCTTGAAAAGCAGTTTAAATTTAATATTTGTTTATAATTTTACGAATAATCGTAAAATGTAGTTAAAAATACGTACATATAAACATATTTTTAGGACGTAATAATAAATTGAACATGATGAAAACGGGTGTTCTAAATTTGCTTTATCTATTATCTTGATATAGATATGGGAAAACCGCCTCATCTATTATTGATAACTACTGTTTACAAATAAATGTAAAATAATCGGAAAAACTACGTATTATTGACGTAATAAGATTTGACCGCATGATCTTGTCGTGACTTGATAAAATTCACGCGTGTTATATTGAAGATTTATAAATAAATGTACATTTCGGAATCTTGTGATAAGATCAGTCTATTTATTCTTGATACTAGCTTCCGCCCGCGACTCCGTCCGCGCGGAAAAATTAAGAAAAATTAAGATTTATTTTTTTTCTACGTATTTTTCCGGGATAAAAAGTATCCTATTTTATGCCCAGGATAATAAGGTATAATTATACCAAGTTTCATCGAAATCAAACCGTTAGTTTTTACGTGATGCCTTCACATGCAGACAGACAGACAGAAAGACAGACAGACAGACAGACAGACAAAAATTTATTTAATCACATATTTGGGTTTGGTATCGATCCAGTAACACCCCCTGCTAGTTATTTTTTCAATATTTTCAATGTACAGAATTGACCCTTCTACAGATTTATTATATGTATAGATTATATGAGAAGATAATATTAGAAGCTCGTAAGATTGTTGATGTTTTGCCTCAATAATATGTATATTATGGCTTTAATTCCAACGAAGTCAATTTAACATTGTTAAGATATTTGAAATTCCCAAATGACTGTGTTTATATGTAGTACTAGCTGCTCCGCGCGGTTTCACCCCCGTGGCTCCACTCCTGTTAGTCGTAGCGTGATGATATATAGCCTATAGCCTTCCCCGATAAATGAGCTATCTAAAACCGAAAGAATTTTTCAAATCGGACCTGTAGTTCCCGAGATTAGCGCGTTCAAACAAACAAACAAACAAACGTACAAACAAACAAACTCTTCAGCTTTATAATATTAGTATAGATTATATTTGTAGTGTAAGTACTAATACTTAGTTTATTTATTTATCATAATCTTATTTTCAGACCCTAGCCAACTACGTCAGTGAAACCGATTTGGCGATTGGCCGCATCTACCCTTCGTTGTCTGAAGTCAAAGAAGTGTCTCTCGCCATTGCTATTGAAGTCGCTAAGATGGCTTATGATGAAGGTAA
This sequence comes from Colias croceus, assembly GCF_905220415.1. Taxonomy (NCBI): domain Eukaryota; kingdom Metazoa; phylum Arthropoda; class Insecta; order Lepidoptera; family Pieridae; genus Colias; species Colias croceus. Next base: position 7,197,230 of record NC_059546.1, read on the forward strand.
GCAATACTAGAATAGTTTTTTTTCATTATTATTACGAAATGGTTTAATTTAATGTAATATTGGAAGACAGATTCCTTATACTGATAAGGACATTAATGGAAAATTTAATGATATAACCAATAGATAAAAGCTACATCGCTCATTGGTATTTATTTGACATGATTTGAGAAAAAAATCAACTACATTCTTCTGATTTTTCTACGTAGAAAGTAACGTTCCGTGGTAAAAATATTCCATCTCTTATGACGAATGACGAACCAAACAATATAATGTTTGAATTTCTATAAGAAAAAGGATTATATTCCGTCTAAAATAGGAATTGTTAAGCATTTCCGTTATCAATATTATTATTAAATCAGGGATCGGCTATCTCTATCCGAAACCAGCTGATTTCACGAAGCACATTAAGCAACGGCAATACAACTACCATTACGAGTCGCAGGTACCGGACACTTACAAGTGGCCGCACTATCCGACACCTGGCTATGCGGAGTGCGACGGTCGGATATATCCGAGCTATTGAGTCATTGATAACGTTAGTTTTGCTAGATTTTGCGAGTATACATCGTTAATAATGTGTAATTATTCATTTGACTTACATATAATGAGTAAAAATCCATTTAATACACGTAGGCATCGGTAATCATGTCGATATACAAGTGTAGTTATTGGCCTGGGTCATGCGTTTTGTGGGAAAGGGTGAAGTAGGAATATAGCTCGTATTGCAATTATATTATGGTTGAATATGCAATACAACTACCATTACGAGTCGCAGGTACCGGACACTTACAAGTGGCCGCACTATCCCACACCTAGCTATGCGGAGTGCGACGGTCGGATATATCCGAGCCATTGAGTCATTGATAACGTTAGTTTTGCTGGATTTCGCGAGTATTCATCGTTAATAATGTGTAATTATTCATTTAACTTACATATAATGAGTAAAAATCCATTTAATACACGTAGGCATCGGTAATCATGTCGATATACAAGTGTAGTTATTGGCCTGGGTCATGTGTTTTGTGGGAAAGGGTGAAGTAGGAATACAGCTCGTATTGCAATTAAATTATGGTTGAATATGCAATACAACTACCATTATGAGTCGCAGGTACCGGACACTTACAAGTGGCCGCACTATCCGACACCTAGCTTTGCGGAGTGCGACGGTCGGATATATCCGAGCTATTGAGTCATTGATAATGATAACGTTAGGTCTGCTAGATTTGACTGGGTATACATCGTAAATAATGTGTAATTATTAATTTTTATTGAGTAGGAATTGAAACTTAATATTCATGTCGATTTTAAAGGTGTAGTTAATGTAATAGGGTCATAGCGATGAGTAAAGTGCAACTAGTAGAAAAACAGCTCGTATTGTCATTGCTTTACGGTTGATTTTTCATTAAAAGGCTTTAAGTATTTCTTATTTTTTCTTCATTTATATAAGTTGATTTCAATTATTATTTAGCTAGACCTGCAGACTTACCAAAACAGTATTTAATACTACACTTATCCTATCTAATCTAACATTTTATGTACAGAAAGAAAAAGAAAAATATGTATAATGATAAAAATACGAAGTTTATAGCATTCGGTCGATGGTATTTCAATCCAAATAGGTATTCCACATAACTTTTGAATGTCACATAATATATTAAAAAAATACAATTTTAACACTTTTGTTTTTCCAGGTCTCGCATCAGTATACCCCGAGCCGAAGAATTTAGCCAAGCACGTCGAGAATCAAATGTATAACTACTACTATGAAAGCTCTATGCCCGTGGTCTGGGATTGGAAGCCCGAAGAGAAATTCAACGTAAGACCCATACAACCGGTGCCCAAAAATATCTAGATCTTATTCAAAGTGTCTAGATTGTTTCGCGTTTAAAGTTTATAGATCTTTTACTAAATTGGTGGTAGCACAAGAGAGTTGTACCGCAACGTATAAGTGTGTTTAGAGTTGAGTATTTTCTGGGAGTAAAAACAAATTAATTGTATTGAATATTTAATTTATTTAGTACACTGTATTTGTCTATTTTTATTTTCAAAAATATCTAGAGTTAATTTTTTTATTCGTTGAAAATGAAGCTTAATTATTGTCATTATAAAATTGAATTGTTATAGAATACTTTCTAATGTATTTTCAAGCCGTAGTCTGGCGGTCAGATTGGCAAAAGACAATAACTCCCAATTTCTAGAAAGAATATTTACCGTATTATATATTATCGACTTTAAAATTAACTATTTGAAAATTTAAATCTATAAAGTAGAACAATGTTAATAGATCGTTAAATTTTAAATTAATATGTATTCATCTATATAATTTCTTTTCACTATACTTGCGTGTACAACGAGTTTCCTATGTGTGTTAAATGTACCAAATCTTCACAAAATTACGAAAATTAATATTATTGACGTTGTGGTGTATTAGGATGCCTGCTGTATGACTAGATAAATAATTATTGGTAAATAATTCAATGTTCCGCACCTTCTATGAGGTATTATTAATTATTATTATTATATGTCCATTTTTAACATTATACACAAAGTATTACCTCTATAACGTACACTATTTCAAACTATAACCGTATTAGAATCTATTTGACAGCTAAATAAATTCTCAAGTTAAATTTTTAGATGCCCAATCAGATACAGCTAAACAATATTGTAAAATGATGCATTTATTTATAGTCTGTAAAAATATAGAGTCGCGCTAGCGTTAAAAGCCCAGTTTAAGATTGTTCAATGTACATTAAATAAGTATTATAAACGATAGATTTCTTACTGAAAATTTAGTTCCGAAAGCTGTTTGAGCGGGCACTTAAGAATTGACTGTAAAACGTATTCACAAATTAATTATTAATTTATTATTACCTATATGTAGTGTTAGCTGTCACGTCGTATAATATATGATATAATATAATATATGTGTGTTTGTAGTGTAGCTTCTTATGACAATGTTCAAATTGATGTTAGTATTAAATTGTGGCCTTGTTTATGCTTCTTCTCGAAAATTCCTAATTTTCTTGCACTATCTATTTATTATTAATCATATTTTTGTGTGATTCCGCTGAATTCTTGATATTTTCTAATTGCAAACGAAGGTTGTATCCCCCGATGAAACTGTATTTCCTTGCGGTTGTTGCTTTTACATTTTTGTGTACGATTTTTAAGTTTGTTAAACTTAACCGGTATTTATACGAGTATTATCATTTGACTTTTATTATTTTTATTTATTTTATTTTAAGTATAAATGTTTTTAATAAAGATAAGGTTTCGTATTATATGTGTATAAACAGCTCATCATAATATGTTTAAATGAATGTATTTAATGTCAAAGTCTAGTCACCGCAGCATTATTTTAAATTATATGGTCTATGTATGATATTATTCTATTAAATCTAAGAAAATATACCAGTTATAAAGAGATTAAATCGATTCTCATGCAAAATTGCCACTCAAAGAGTGAAAAATTGTGAACCTACCTCAATAATTGATGTGAGGCGACAATCATGACTAAAATATTTCTATATGTTTCGACTCGGAATCATTTTAGTATTGTGTTCAGTATTTAAAGAAATAGTGAGACGAATATATTCGCAGAGCGAAAGAGATAGTGCTATTAGGAACCGAAATAACATTCACAATATATTTCAAGTTTATGTTTTGGTAAATTTCGTATTATTGAGAAGTTGTTTTAAATTTCTTAACAATATGAATTTTCATAATGAGCCATTTTGATACAGTTTCGCATTATCAAAAACATGCTTCCCTTTCTGTCGCATAAAATAAATTACCTGAGTATATTATTTAATATTTGTTATTTTAGTGTTTTACCTCCCGTTCTACGAGATGTCTATTTAGACAGTTAAAAAGGGACAGAGTAACGTAAAAATACGTCATAATTTAAACAAGTTCAAGAAAACAACACTTATTAATTAACGCACCTATTAGTCCTTTGTAATGTTATTCCGGTTCCTAATAAACGTCTTAATAAGTTATTTATATTAGAGCTTGTATCTAAAGATACGTGGTGATTATGTTGCTGTGACGATGTAGAAATACGGTTTAACTAACTAGGGTTGTTACAGTCTTAAATCAGTTTAACTTCTAGTGTGTGAAGGAGATGACGCTAGACGACCTATATAGCTCTGTCTTTTTTCCACACTGGATGTAATACTGCTTTAAGACGTCATGCTAACCCAAAGTGTTTTGTTTCAATGTTTGACTAATGTTTTGTGTCGCAATTTATCCTGTCTTCGTTTTGTTACCAGGGTTTTTACTTAAGTGCAGTTAGGTCAATTAACATTAGCTCCTCTCCAATGTAACTTGTTTGGAATGAAAGAAAGTTATTGTATGTTCGTAGTAAATTGTTAAAACGATTATGAATGGATGTTACTAATTAAATATGTTCGAAACGTATATGGTGTGTTATTTTTTATCCTTTTATTGCAGCTTTGTTTCAGTGTAAAATAATTATATGTCATTGATTTGGCAGTACCACGAAATTGGGAAATAAGTTCCTTACGATTCGCAATAGCTATGGTACTCACAAAGTACAGTATAAATATAAATTGAATCTATGAAATCCTGTCTGATAAGAAAAATTAATCAATAAATAAGAATATACCTAAATTTATTGTCAAGCGTGCCTACACCAAGAAGCTTATATCTAATACACGCCTACACTCACCACTTAACTATTAAAATGACACTTAATTACTATTATAGCTAGTGCGCTAGAGCAACTTTTGTCTCCGCAACTATTTTGTCTCCCCATCAACTCAATAGGAAGTTGCGTCGCTACGTGCGCGCACTTTCTAGCTCATAGAGTGGATGGGAGAGACAAAATAGTTGCGGAGACAAAAGTTACTCATGCGCGCTAGCTCTTAACATTTAACAACTTCACATAAAAGTGGTCAAGCACTATTGATAGCGAAGATGTGTTAAAGGCAGAGAATCCTTCGCTAGGATACAGAGGACACCACACCACGATGACACATTCTATAAAGAAAAAATACGTGGAACCTTGTCACGTTAACGGAAAAACGAACCAAAAAATTTCTCATGCTTTTCTATTTTTACTTTCTGTTTTTTTCTATAATTTACAGTCGTATAAAATTGCCCAACAATTTAATTTATAATGAGGCTTTGAGGTGGTCAGTATCTTTCTTGTATCTCCCCACTGATTTAGAAAAAAAGGCTATATTCATTTTAATTTATAATTTACGTGAATACTTTTTATTTCGTTCTATTGTGACAGAAAAGAGGAAACCTTCACGCATCAATGTCGTTCTTTGTCGTATAGCTATTTTGAGTTGTGCTTTATTTATTATTTATTTTAACATGATTTTGAAACGGTATATATTGTGAGTATATCACCATTATAATATCTGCACAATTTGTCGTTTTTTTTAAATAGGCACTTTAGGAGATCGTAGCAGATTTTTTTTAGGTTTGAAACGTTTCGTCACAAAATCATTACAACAGATAGAGTAAAGACAATTCTTGGACTGTAATTATTTTACCCGCTGAACATTTTTTAACAAATTGTCTAGGAAAGGATATGTATTGGTATTTGTTTAGAAAAAAATACTGCTTTCTAATACAGTATTATTTCGCCTTTAACTTAATAACTTTTCTTAGGTAATTAAGCAGTGGTTGATTAGACGACCTCTTCATAAACACTTGTTAACTTTATGACAATTCAAATGAGTTATTTAAAGTTAAAATAAAACAAAGATACACATATATATTTAATAAGTAGTACGAATTATTAACAACCAACCAACAAGACGTTTTCCAGTTCATTGAACCGCACAGAACGAAACAAAACAATCGCGTCTCTACTGACGAAATTCCAATGTGCCGATTTCATACAAACTCGTTATTTTGAAGAGGTATCCATTTGCCCTAACATGGTGAGAGGAATTGATCATTTGCGGGACCCGAGACTCAATAAGGTTACTATTGACTCAAACTATTGACTGTCTTATTTTATTAGAGCGCTCTACGCGATTGCAACGTCAGCGCTTGGTTAATTACGATGGTCTTGTGTGAGAAAATGAAGCTTTTTAATTTAGAGCTTTAACTAATTTATCATAACTTTTGTAAAGTGGATGTAAACTTAAAATGTAAATAGTGAAACTGAGATGCGTGTGAATTTTCCTTTATCTAGGTACTCTACATTTTTTTAAGAATATGATTACCTACAATTAATGAACAAAGGAGCACACACACTAAATTGTCAATTTTCCAAATAGGTACATATTATAGATTGTTTTAAATTTGATAAGCGTGAATTTAAATTAGATATATTTTCTTGATATCTACTCTGCATTAACTAGTTCAATTATATTCATTTGATGCAACAAATCCTCCATAGTCTTCCAAAAGAAATGTAACCATTTTAAGTAATTCTAACAATGTTAAAGGGCCTCGCCTTCACTTTACAAGAACGACAGGCACTTGGCATTATTGGATTATTAGCTCCACTTTACAAAACGCAACAAGAACAGTTAAATATTTGCCGCGTCTCTTTGGATAGATACAAGAACGATCTGAATAAATACTTGTACTTGGTGGAGCTGCATGTAAGTAATTAAATTGTGATAGTATCACGTTATCAAATTACCTAATATTTTATTGATTTCATCATAACCTTATGATATTTTCAATAAATGTCGCAATAGAGGATAGCATAGGTACCTATCGTTTTTTTCTACAAATACTCAAAAATATTGTTACTTCTTACATGAACACTAGGGTTAGGTAGGGACATACTTGATTTACATGTAGAGTCATTACTAATTCAATTTTTTACAAAATTAAATTCTTAGTCCACTGTGCCAAGTTAAGAAAAAGTTTTTTGGGAGTACGCCCGATATTCATAGATATATTTCTTTAGGACACAAATGAGAAATTATTCTTCAGCCTTATATCGACTGACGTTGAAAAATATTTGCCGATCGTGTACACTCCGACCGTCGGCTTGGCGTGCCAAAAGTTCGGTCTAGTTTACAAGAGGGCTAGAGGACTCTTCATAACTATAAACGACAAGGGCCACGTGTTGAACATTTTAAAAAATTGGTAAGGGAAATTGACTGTATAACAGAATATAGTACTATTTTTGTGAGATTTGCAAAGTGAACTTTTACAGAACCTGTGACAAAAATGTTATTGTATAAATTTTATATTATTTTCCAAAAAAGGTTGCCCATAAGTTTTAACAGATTCGTAGTTAGAGTCTGATCTAATGTTATTTATTTTTCTGCTCTATTTTTCTACAAACGAAGATTATTGATACTTCCATTTTTATTTACATCTATGCGAGAAAGTTTGATAGTAATTTGATACTAACAGATAGTAGGTATGTTGTCTTCATTAATAATTATAATCGTAGGCCAGAACATGACATACGAGCTATAGTTTTCACGGATGGCGAAAGGATCCTTGGTCTCGGGGATTTGGGTGCTTATGGTATGGGTATACCAATTGGTAAACTGGCGCTGTATACCGCTCTAGCTGGGATAAAACCACACCAATGTCTGCCAGTAACCCTGGATGTGGGCACTGACAATCAGGTATTTTATTATGTTATATATAATATATTCAGGAAAGTTCATATGTAAGAAAAGACTTCGACCGAAAGGAGAAAAGCAGCTATGAAAAATGTTGCGAGTAAAAATATTCTGTTTATGAGCAGACGGATATGCGTGGCTAATAAGTTTTAAAAATATTGAAAATTAAAAAAAACGCGTTTACGTGCACGGCCGAGCAAGCACCTAAAGCAGATATAAAATAAATCATAAATTATACATTACTACCGTTATACCTACTCCGATTGGTTTAATAAACCATTATGATAATTATTTTGCATAATATAATAAAATAGCAAGATTTTAAATGTACGAATTTGAAATTAAGCTAGATAGCGAAGTATACGCGGGCGCCTTCATGCATTTAAATCGCCCGAAAGAGACGAAGGAATTCCATCATGGACCGGGATATATAAAACGAAATAAGTTACGCAAACGTATAAATTTTATTATCTAATTGTTATGAATTTATTTTACTGACTTAAAGAAGTTTTAAGTGTTATTCAGATTGAATATTAAAACGTATCATAGACTATATAGATTTATCTTTTGGAGAAGTTTATTAACTCATATTTTTATACTGGTCTTTATAACATGTAGCCTGTAAGTACACAGATGATCTTATTATAAATATAGCAACAGACATGAGATTTTTATGTGCATATTTAGTGCTATAAATTAAGGTATAAAATAGAAAAGAAACATTCCGTTCTCTGTATTCATTAGTAGTTACTAGTTAGTATTAAAAGTACTACTCCCAAAAATATGTCTACTACGGCTTCGTTATCCGAGCAAACGAGCCCATTCACGGTGCTATTCGCCGACAAAAACTCGATTAGTTGACAAACTGTGGTCTAGACTTTGGGACTTTTTCCACGCTCGTTGCGGTTACAATTTATGATAATACGATATCACGAGGCGGCAGTTTTTGTGGTCTACAGCGAGCGATTTATAAAGTTTAATTTGTGAGTGTAGGTTACGATCGTGACATGAAAAAAGGCAACGTAATATTTTCAAACAAAGTTACTTGGGTTCTGCTCTACTGAGTTATTTCGTTTTCAACAAAATTGTATTTGTGTTGCTTTCATGTATGATTTCAGACGTAGGTATGATAATTAACTTCCAGTTTATAGTCCTTAATGTAGCCTCAGTAAGTATACGGGGATTTTGTCTGAATATCAGGGTCTTATTGTACCTACTTAATGGCTAATGCCATATGCATTACACACATAAGATGTTTTCATTTCTCTGACTCACGTTTTTCTAAAATGATAACTAATTTCATACAGAAATAGTAAATGTCGTTTCTGAATAACTTTTAGGAACTTTTAGAGGATCCCCTATACATTGGGCTGCGGCAAAAAAGAGTACGTGGAAAGGATTATGATGAATTTGTGGCTGAATTCATGGAGGCCTGCATCAAGAGATATGGCGCTAACATTCTTTTACAAGTAAAATTATTTTCCACCCAATGTAATAAGTTTTTATGATAGTTTTAGATTGCTGCTCTACATATGTAATAATAACACATATTAAACAGTTATTTCAGTCTTTAATCAAAGACTTCTAGCTTTATAAAACGAAATTCTAAGCCAATGGACAGCTCACGTTATATTCTTGGTTTTAGTTCGAAGATTTCGCTTTAGGCAACGCAACACGACTCTTAAACAAGTACCGGGATGTATATTGTACGTTCAATGACGACATACAAGGCACTGCGAGTGTTGCTGTCGCCGGCTTGATGACAACAGAGAGGATCACTAAGAAAAAGCTAGCTGAATACACGTTCATGTTCTTAGGCGCTGGTTCTGTGAGTAAACCTATAGCGTATTATGTGGTATTAGTCTTTGCACTAGCAAGTCAATAGTGACTTGCTAGTGAAAATTCATCTGTAAATTGTAATATAATAATATTATATTACAATATTAATATAATATTAATATTGTAATATATATTACAATATTAATATAATATTAATATTGTAATATAATACAGATATAGACATTATCTGTAGTCATAATACAGATACAGATATTATCTGTAGCTACTTTATTGCCTACTTATGTTTCGTTTTGATTAGGGATTTTGTTTCGATAATTTTAGTGATATTCAATGTTAATTTTATTTTTTATTTAAGTACCTCGTTAATTTTCGTAAAGAAAAATATTTCAGAAGTTCAATGACCGAATGTCTGCTCTTTATTTGAATAAGCAACGGTTATATCTAATGAAAAATAAGCACTGAGTCTACAATCGTTTCAATAACGTTTATTGCTTTAAACATAAAACTTCATACCTTTAGTGTGCTAATTGAATTCTCGAATAGCTATCGTAATTATTTAATTGTGCTCCACAGAGCTCGGGTTCTGGTATCCGTAGTGATTATACACACGAGCTGATTAGTGCCTAATATGTTCTAAACTAATGCTTATGCCATTGTTATTAGTCCATTAATATTATACTATATATTATAGCAGTGTTAGGAATACAGTCGAATAGCATTTGACTTGATTATAACGAGTTCATCGTAGTTAGTCTCAATAGTCAATTTATAATTGGTCTATTTGAATTACAATTATTCTGACGAGTAACTATAGACTATAGACGAGAAACTATATATTAACGTATGGGAAAATTTGTCAGGACTAAAATAACCTGTATCTAATTACACACATGATATAAGTATTTTAATTTAAATTCGTTCCACCTTTGTCTGTCGTATTTAAAAAAACTTAACACACTAATTATATATTGCTCTCCATATCAATTTTCAATGTAGATAATAAATCGTAAAATTTATGAATTACATAATATGTGCACATCTTGAACATGGAATTTAATTAAGACGTACCTATTACATCCTGTTTGTACATTTCCTGTTACATAACTTAGTCATAAGCCTAAGGATTCTTCATTCATTCTCCAGGCCGCAACTGGCATAGCCAATTTAACCGTAGCAGCCATGGTAGAACAAGGGTTGTCAGAGAACGACGCCCGCAATCGCGTCTACATGTTCGACATCGAGGGTCTCCTTAGCAACAAGCGGCAAGGCGTTATCCCGGAACATTGCAAGCACTTTAGCAAAGACGTGGAGCCATCGAAGGACTTCGAGCAATGCGTGCAGACGTTGAAACCGACGTGCCTCATTGGTGAGATTTATTGTTAAAGTGTCAGTTATTATGTTCAGCAGATTTTCCTATAGATTGCATATATAATATATGCAATCTATAGGAAAAATCTATAGTAGTTAGGAGGTTTTTTTAGTATAGCGAACTAGCGATTATTACATTCTTTATAGCACTTTACTATTGTCTTCTTTGCCGGCACTTTACAGGATTTAAGTAAATACAGGATTTTTTTTCATTTTTTGGTTTAAGACTAGGCAAATTGAAAATGTAGAGCTTTTTAATGGAGTTCTTGCAATAGAAAATTATTTATTTCCCAGGATGTTCAACAGTAAGAGGTGCATTTAATGAGAAAATCCTCAAGCAGATGGCCCAGAATGCTGAAAGACCTGTAATATTTGCACTTTCGAATCCTACCAGTAAGGCAGAATGTACGCCCCAGGAAGCTTATAACCATACAAATGTAATAACACAGACATTATTGAATATTGAACTGTTTCTTAAGTTGTTTATTGTAGTAGAATCCTACTAATATCATAAATGCGAAAGTTTGTATGGATGTATGGATGTTTGTTACTCTTTCACGTAAAAACTACTGAACCGATTACAATGAAATTTAGGACACATATAGAGGGTAACTTGGATTAACACATAGGATAGTTTTTATCCCGGAAATCCCACGGGAACGGGAACTTTGCGGGTTTTCCTTTGCAAACGCGGGCGAAGCCACGGGCGGAAATCTAGTATAACATATTTTGCAATGTATCACCCCTTTTAGAACACCTGCAATATTAATGTAGTCTCTACTTATAAAAATTTTTGCAAAATTTGTTATTTGGATCAATAGTTTCAAGGATTACTTCTTACAAACAAAGTCACAAATTTCGCTCTGTATAATCCATACTAATATTATAAATGCGAAAGTAACTCTGTCTGTCTGTCTGTTACTCAATCACGCCTTAACTACTGAACCAATTTGCATGAAATTTGGTATAGAGATAGTTTGATACCCGAGAAAGGACATAGGCTACTTTTTACCCCGGGACATAGGATAGGTTTTATTCCGGAAATCCCACGGGAACAGGAACTATGCGGGTTTCTCTTTGCCTGCGCGGGCGATGCCGCACTTTATGTTATTGCTATATACTGCCTTTGCTTAATATTCTCACTCAGTCTTATTCTAATTATGTTAATTGCGGTCTCATCTCTTCCACATGTTCTTTATCGACCCTCCTTTTGCTTATTTAGCTCTCAGAACTGTGGAAACCATTAAACATCTGCAAATAACCATCAAATGAAATTGCAAAAGCATGTATAGCTCATTTTAAGAACACATATTACCAACTCACATTACCATTAAGTAATTTGACTGCTCACATACAATAATATGTTAATGTTATTTAATACAAGTCTATGGTAATATTAGAAAGCTGAAAAGTTTGTTTGTTTGTTTGAATGCACCAATCTCAGGAACTGCTGGTCCGATTTGAAAAATTCTTTCAGTGGTATATAGCCCATTTATCTGGCGGGCTATAAGCTATATATCATCACGCTAAGACCAATAGGAGCGGAGAAATGCGGGTAAAACCGCGGGGCACAGTACAGTATATACTACATGTACCTATCATTGCAAAACCTATCAATAAATACATACATCAAATAAATTTAGAACCATCTCTGAATATGCGAGATTTTGTTAAACGCATATTAGATTTTACTAGGAAATACGTTGAATATGATTAACATGTTTATCAAATCGTAATTTGTTCGCGGTACGCGTAAATCCCATTGCGTAGGTAGTTGCATTAACAGTGACTGAGCTGAGGTAATACATGTTATTTAGCTAAAATTTGATATTTACTCAACTATTATTTAAGTTTACATTAAATAACACGTTATACAAATAAACATTAAATAATAGTAATAAACTAAATAATTTGCTCAAATACCATAAATTTGTACCAAGAATATCAGTGACAAACGCAGAGGCATTGTTGTCACAAAGGTTGTACTAGGAACTATTTAGAAATCTGTGTTACTTAATAATATTTATCTACTCGCGACAAAGAGCTGACATAATATTGTAGGAACAATCATTGTACTACGCAGCATTAAATATTCTGAAAAGTTACAACGCATCTGTTGACTTATTGCCTAGAGCGGTAGAGCAGTTTTCCTAAACTTCTGTTAATAACAAAATTACCTGATACCTGTTCCTTTAAACTTATGAAATAAAACAAGTATCTTATTCCAGCATATTATCCTTGCATATAGAAAAGCATCAACACATCTATTTCGTTTTACTAGGTATCGTTTTTTATGGGCATGTTTTTGCCCTACTATCTTTTTAAGGGGGGGTCGAACCCAGCACTTCATACATACACTTAATAATTTAATTATCTTCTCTCAGGGCACATGTATTTACGCGTCCGGGTCACCGTTTCCACCTGTGAAATTTAAGGATAAAGAATATCATACGGGACAAGGCAATAATTCGTACATTTTCCCCGGACTCGCGTTGGGTATTATAGCAGTTCGTGCACGAATTATTCCCGAATATATGTTCTTAAGCGCAGCTCGAGTAAGTTTTTGTAACTTATTTGTCTCGAATTTGTTATCTACTAGCTGCGTAACATTGCATTTATTAAAATAATAATTTATATCGGTAGAACAGCTTAGTTTTCATTACATTCAAAGATTTGTTATTATAAAATTTATAACAAATAACTTTAAAATTACCATTTATAAAAGAAAATACTGCCAGTTTATGTGGTGTAAGAGATTTTATTAAATGTTTACAAAAATAGTGTGATGAATGTATATTTTTCCATCAGACGCTAGCCAATTTTGTCAGCGAATCAGACTTGGGGATCGGCCGTATTTACCCACCTCTTGCAGATATCAGAAAAGTTTCATACAGCATAGCACTGGAGATTTGCAACTTGGCGTATCAAAAAGGTGAATTTGTCAGCTTATATTTTCTTATAACAAGCTTGGCATTGTATCAATGGCTAATAAATTTGGTTGGAATATGTTTGTATAAGGCTTTTGTTGTATAAAATAGATTCTTACGAAATTTCGATATGAGTAAATCGATGTAAATTTTCCAATATTTCAATATTTAATTTAATTTATTTGGTAAAAAATCATCAAATAAGAGTGCAGCTCATATCTACATAAGTTTACAAACAAAAACCTTATAATTTAATGCAGCCAATCCGTCTTATTAATTACGCTATCAAAATGTTAAAGCTCTCGTTCATATTATAGGAATTGCAACGGTACATCCGAAGCCGAATGACTTCAAGGCATTCTTAGATGATCATATATATGATTTGCACTATTACTCTCCTTTGCCGGCTTTTTATCCATACCCAAAACCGCCAGAAATCAAAGTTAAATCGGTTGAGGAAGTTTACAAAGGACTTGTGTAAGTTTCTCCCTATACTCTAAAAAATTATTTTATGGTAGTATTATTACCCTAGTAGAGATATTAGTAGAACAATGAGGTCATAAGGGCTTTCAAGAAATGAGCTTAAATATCCTTAAAAGACCAGCAAACTGCTTACTCCACTAGTAACTATAATGCGAGAAATCATGGTCAGTGCTGACCGCTATGTTTCCTAAGCTCGTTCAACCATATAGAAATAGAACTTAATGTAATCGCATTCGATGTGAGAGAGACCTATTTCTATTATACATGAACCCGCTTCTAAATCCTTTTTAAGGTTGGACACACGTCCGCCATTAACTGTTGTGGCTACTTAATGCTTTAAACTGATTTAATTGTGTTTGGTCCAAACTTGCATCAATAAATGTTGTGAAACATTTGTAAAATACAGTTGTAGTAAATTGTTAGTACTTACCTATTTTCCCTTACATTGGTACATGTATCACAGACTTTTAGTAAATATTTTTTCAACGTAACCTACTAACATATAGTTCTAATGACGAATTGAAATTGTATCTACTTGATTTGCTAATAACTTCAATTTTCATTTACAGAAATGATCCAAAGCCCAAATAAATCGCGTAGGCGTAAGCGCAAACTGTGTACGAACTGAATAATGTATTAAAAGAAAACCAAGATTTCAAAACACTGTACAATCAGTAGGTATATTAATTAATTTATATAAATTATAGTTTCATCATAGACTAAAGTTGGATAAATTGAGAAGGAAGATTATTTATATTCTATTTTGAATTTCAAATCGAAATATTGTGTTATAACGTATTTATCATATTTTCTAAGTTATATTTTAAATATTAGTTCAAAATAAAGATATTTAGTTATATACTGTTGTTTTATTTCATATTTTTAAATGACTCTGCATAAAGAATAAAATTTACTACTTATATTTTTAATAGAAATTGATGTTATATTTAATCTTTATTATACGTTTATTGCGTGCCTAGTCTAGACTCAGATGACTTCATTAAATTACACGACAAAAAATGTGTCTCGTATTCAACTTAAAACTTGGCAATTAATTTCTTCGAAACATATGTCATAGGGTTTTTTTTTTCTACCTAAAATGTGAATATTCTGACTTCTACACGTGTTCGTGAACAAAGAAGTTTGTACAAACTGCAAACATATCGTGTACAGAAGTTTTCGTGTAAATATTTAATTGTGAAACTTGTTTTTGAACGAAACACGACACGAGTTACGGTTTACTTTGCGTAGACGATTGTAGTAGTATCACAGTTTTTAACATTTTTAACGTCTAGTTTCAAACGTAGTTGGAAAGCTTTCTTTTTTTTCGGACAAATATTTTATGTAAAACTGATGTAAAAATAATTAGAATTTGTACGGATTTTAAGAAGCTGGCGCGAGCTTTAGTGCTTTTCATATTGAAAAACAATTTTTAATGTTTCTTAATTATTTATACTGAGAACGTATTTAATTGCATAATAAGTCTGGTACGTGAAGTTTTTTTTAATTTGTATGTTTTTCTATATCCAACTTACCTTATCTGCATCTCATCTCATTAATATTCAATTCATAACATTTCACAATCAATATTCACAACGTTTAATAATCAAAAGTCGTTAGTCTAGCGTGCTCGAGCGATAGTTAGCTTTACGGGTCTAATATAATGCAAATCTTCGAATCTCAGTGCAGCAGTTTGCACCTTGTGTATTAGGACGTATTGTGAAACTGTTGGCACAATATCTTGCTATAACGTTATACAACAGATGTTTCGGTACTGCAAAAGGTGAACGCTCATGATCTTTGTAAGAGGTGAGGATTGAATATCTTGAAAAGTTAGTAGGTTTTTTTCAGGTTTGGTACAATATTGGGACTATTATATTAGCTAATAAGGGACGTTATCAATGATTTAATAAATATTTATTTAAGCTTACAAATACAGAGTGAGTTGTTATTAAGAGGGGTTATTCGATACTCTTATTTTGAAAAAAAAATATAGTTATTATTTTTGCTAACCTACTTATCTTCTAGAGATAGTACGTTAACCTTTTGATTTCTAGTATCATTTTAATGGTAGAATCCGGGTCGCTATGGGCTCGACGATCGAAATTGAAAATCTATTGTCTTTAGATTTACAATTTATGCGAGGCTCAGGCAGGCGAATAATTCTTCAATTAAGGTGTTATTTAGAAGGTATGAATAATATAATTATGAAACAGTTTGCTGCTTGTAAACATCACAACAACTCTATAGTTAGCTCGGACTGTTCAACATACATGACGTAGTTATGTAATTTTTTTTAAATGCATATTGAAGATACTTACAGTACCTAAGCTGCAATTTTTTCTTGATTTTCGACTTTAACGCCAATTCTTTTTAATTTAGAAATTAATTTACATCACGCTAGATTTGAATTGCATTACTTAAAGTAAAAAATATAGGTTAATGATTTCTTATTAAAATATAATATTTAATGTGAAATACTGATTGGACGGTGACCCTTACACTGGATTGTTGCCACAAAAAGTAATTCATATACCGCTTGTTTAGAACACAAAAACAAGACGTCTGGATAGTTTTATACGAAAAGTTCACCATTTTTTCCCGAAAAATGAAAACAATATTAACGTAAGTTATCTCCTTATTATTTCCAAAACTTATTATAAGGTTCGTTTAAGTTTTTACTAACGAAAAATAACGTCTTTCGCCAGATTTAAAATGCAATCTCTATTTACAAGTCCACCTGTGTATCAATTAAAAGTTAAAAGAATTTTAAAAATGATAGCGTTAGTAATATTGTTTCTACAGGTTATTAACTATAGATATATATACTTATTGTGTAGAAACACATCTCAAGCTTTATAAGAATTCGCAAGACTACATTGTTGGTATTTGCCAGAGATTGGCAGGATAACAAAATTCACCTCTACGTTTTGAATTCATAAGAGGGCCGGTGGTGGAAAATTGAATTTTGAGTTTCCGCGATTCCGACACAAAGAGCATGTAAAAGTCATACATCAGTTTGCACCTGTCTCACCTTGCACAATCAGTGAATACAAAGCGAGCTTTGGAGACTACTGGGCTAATTTTATTTGTTTGCTCTGAATGTAATAATAATCGTCTTGTGTTTTCAACTGACATATCATAACATTTATATTTCATGTAAAGATATTAATGGAACAGGTATCCGGAGGTTTGTGTCTCTCGACGTAAAACTAGAGTAGTTATAACTTAGAGAGTTATAATTTTAACATGTTCGTGACATCGTAGATACGATGTCTTACTTACTTTGTTTGCTTCTCATTCAACGCTAGTGCGTTAGTATGTTTGAATTTTTAAATAAAATTATAATCTAAAAATATAGCTAAACGATAAAAGATGACAAATATTCATTAATTATTAAAAGTATTGAGTGATAAAGTAAAACACACATTAATATCATACTGAAATTAGTGATAAACACATTAATATCATATTTAAATTAACCTAAATACGAAAAGCGACACGACATTAAATCCAAAACCTCTACTAATATTATTCTTGGCTTAGTATAACGTGGTAACACGTAAAAATAATTATATACCCCAACATACCGTGACATGTCAACGTTTAAGAAGCGAAATATTAAAAGCGGATTTGTTAATGGATTTTATATCGCGTGTATTTTGGAAACAGTCATGGTAAAATAAAAATCTCGTGGATTTTTTTCATTTTTTTTTTCTTTCAGACGTTATAAACCATACATTTTTATAGGATGATATCTCCTTTTTTTGTTTTACAATACCGAGTAATTTTGAAGTGAAACTTCTTTAGGCGCGTTGAGAGTAAAATTTCAAGGTTGCGTCATGGCAATACCGTCACGTCATGGAGTTATGCGACGAATTTGGTATTTTTGAATCTTGCCAAAGAAGACTATACGTGTGCTCGGCACACACGCTCTTTTTTTTCTTTCAGAGGCGCCTTTTATGTTATGCCATAAATTTTTATACGATGATATCTTCTTGTTTCGTTATACGATACCGAGTAATTTTTTCTTTGTTTGAGCTTTGAAAATTTCAGAACATTGTTTGAAGGATAATTTATGAATATTCTTATTTTATTTTGAGGCTTCTATTTCTTTCGTTAGTTATATTATTTTATAGTGTTTTTGTGATTGATATCTAGCTGTTGTAAATATTCATGTTGCGCTAAGAAATCTAACTATTCACTTAGGACATATTTGATTTCCAAAACAAGTATACACTTTTTTTGAGAAGGTACGTATTGCATGAAACTTTTTTTCGCATCTATCGGTATTTGTGCAACAAACAGTAATTTAAAATAAATAGTTGAAAACCAAAACTTCTTTATAATAAAGGATGGTGTTCTCTTATTATATTTCATTAGCATAATATATGCAAGTAAGTTGCGACCTCTTCGCAGCGCGTAAAAAGGTTTTGAATTTTTAACAAAGTACAAATTTGCTTATTTTGCACGTGATATGTAAATTGGAACAAGTTTTGTTCGGACTCGGCCAACAATTTCATGTAAATTTTCATAGCGACTCGCATTGTGATGGCGTATAATTTGTGCGAAGTTCATTGTATTCAAGCTGAAGCCTGAAGGAATCAGAGACGGGATATTTCTTTCTTTCATAATTGTAGGTTTGGTGAATGGACTCCGATGTATTTTAAATGAGTTCTTTGAGAGTCATTACGGCTGAGCATTTTATTAGTGTTGAATTTTAAATTCTTTTATTTATTTAGGAAGTTTTGCGTTGGGGAAGGTGAATGGACTGAATGCTCTTAAATTTTTTATCGCCGTTCGAAATTAAATTTGTTTATATGAAAATGATTCGCTCAACAACTTTTACACCGTTGCAAATGGTTTTTATTTTAAGATGAGCTACGAAATATGAATGTATATTATTTAAGATGTTTGCAGCGATATGCAACATTTAGCAAGTATAAACTAAACCTTTGTATTTTTTAATTCCTCATCACTCAATAATTAAAGTAAGTTAACAGTAAATTCAACAGAGTAGATACAATAAAACTGTAATAAAAACAAATACCTAATACAGGAAATATGAACTCCGTTAAGTTAAAAACAATGTTACATTAGAATAATGACCTACATTGCATTGTTCTGAATAGAACTATATATTTTCAGCTTATAAAACATTCTATCGAAAACCGTACCCACGAGGCAGGTACTTATAACACATAGAAAAGCACTTATAATTTACATAAACTACGTAAAAAATATCGTTGAAAGCGATTTCCAAATGCGATGTCACCGATCGCGTGTGAGAATTTTATTAATGGTTTTTAAATTGCCCCTTGGCTTAACTTGCGCTCATGTATCAATAACACTTTGCCAACTAACGTACCGAAGCAATTTAACTTACCTACTATTTTTGAATGAAAGTCTACGTTTAATCAAATAAAGGACTCGATCGCTATCTTCTTAAATATCTTATATATAAAAATGAATCGCAAAATATGTTGGTAAGCGCATAACTCGAGAACAGCTGACCCGATTTCGATAATTCTTTTTTTATAATATTCCTTGAAGTACGAGGTTTTTTCTTATGGAGAGAAAAAGTAAACATGTACCACAGGTGAAGCCGGAGCGGACCGCTAGTACTTTTATAAATATTAAATAAACGCCTTTCACAAAGTACGATCTTAGAACTAATTAGAAAAATTCACATCTGTTCCAGTAATCGATTTTCTTAATAACTCGAACGTATAATTTTTCCTACAAAATAAACAAAGGCCGCTTTGGATAAGGATTCAGATGAAAATTCTCAAAGAAAAGCTTTCTTTATGCTAGAATTTTCTTTTAATTATCGCTTAATATAAACGTTTATAATATACAGAACAAAAATTAATAATTTATTTAGAAATTTTATAAGTTTAATTATCAAATGCTAATAAACCAAAACAACAGGATTAAAATGCAAATAAATTCAAGCCCAAACCTCACGATTGGCTGAAAATCTAATCAAAGCAAAGTAAAGCCGGTAATTAAAGCGACATCTATATTATAATCTGACCACTAGGTACAAAGATTTTCCTCACCAATTAGCTTCATTGTTAACGCTATGCAAGTTTCATTCAGGAGCGCCCGTTGTGGGGTGGTAATGGTTTTAATCTTAGCTGTAGTCGTTCTGCGTACCCCTGCACCTAAATCTACCATTTATCCTCGAGATAGCATTTAAAACGGATGAGAAGTCGACTTTTTGTCTGCTCAATGGATTATACTCTGAAAAGGCTCTTTGTGCAACCACAACCAAAATATTATACGTTATGGTAGCTTCCGGGCTCGGATAAAAAGTTATATATTATTCCAGGCTGTAATACACCTGCATGCACAATTTTAGACGATCGGGTATGTACTTCTTGCGTGCTATATACGTGTGCGTGTTACATTTGGAAGTACATATTTATGGTTTGGTTTATTTATTATGTCAACCATATAGTAACGATTAATACAGCAAAAAATGATGTGTCTTTAATAATAACATGTTAGTGTTTTTTTCTAACTTCGCGCATACTTTGCAAAAGTAAATTACAAGTTATATTTTGTATAGACCTTTCTTTTTTTTAAGTGGTGAAATCTTCCAAAGATACCCACGGCCCCCGGGGAAGGAGCCGTGGGTTATGTCGGATTCTTACCGACTAAAACCCCACTGTGTTCCGTTGAGCCGCTTTAATGATGGGACCGCGAGTATTGGTTGGAATTCTTCCGCGACCCCCTTGGCGGCAGCCTGTCTCCAGGCCAGGCGCAAGATTTTGTACAGAACTAAATAGTATCTATGATATGATCATACCTTTGACAAAAATAATCAATAGTTAGAATGGTTAATTGAAACTTCCCAATATAACAATGCAAACTAGAAATAATAATAAATTTACTTCACACAATATCATTTAGGTTTAATTTATGTGTTGGCAGCATTGAATATTGCATTCAGTTAAATGTTGATCAAGCGAAACGGGCAATGAAAATGCTAACTAAATGACATGTCAAGTTCATGATTTAGTGATAACCACGCATTGTTATGAAATGTGTATTTATTGAAACTGTTTTCTAATATTGTTTACAACAGATTGTGTCTCAAAGAGCCTATAATGAGAAAGAGCTAAATATCTAACCATCTTACAGGTTTCAGAAAATAACCTCTGATAACTAACTATCTGACAGATTTTAGAATATAAATTATAATAGAGATAAAGAATTAGATACCTATGTTACTAAAAAGAAGAAATCTAAGTAATAAACTAATACCTACTTTATAAGTAGTAATAATCTTGTATTCTTTAACAAAGCAAGAGAAGGATATGATGTTCCTTGTTTATTAGTAACATTATCATACTTTCTATTTCACCCAAGATGCATTTTCTGTGCAAGTATAAAATTTTCATCTAATATCCCGACATTTCACTCCACTTTAAGTATTTGCTCGTAAAATAAAGATTGCATTTTTATAATCGGTATCATGAGAAATATAGGTAGATGTTTTTCTTCCGATTATTTCAAGACGATTATTAAAAATATACCTATTTTAAGATGTAAAACACCTAGGCTATTTGATGTTTAAAACAGTATAGAATAATCTAAGTTATTCTTTAAGGACTTATTTGCGAATTTTAAAAACGTCTCATGCAATAAATACAATCATATTTCCGCGTCATAAAACCGTCCCAACGTTTGTTTCCTTGAACGTCTTAAATTTACACGCTCATAAAATCTCCAGGTGAAATCATTTTGCAGTCTGAAATATACTGACCATTCAAGAGAACAGCTCTTACAAAGGAGCTAACTTAGCCTCACTTACTTGAGTGTATTTATAGTTTCTAGTGCTAGAAATATCTTAAAGCTCCGTTCAATCGTGAAACCCGGTTGCCGCTACAATCGATTGCCAATTATATTCACTCTGTGGTTTCACCGCAAGCACTCTGCCTTAACGACTATGAAGTTAATGATTCAGTGTCGCACTTTCAAAGGCTTTGATTATGAAATAGTGAATGTAATTATAAAGTCGTGTTTTTAAGAAGATTAAAGGTTTTGGCTATCGAGATGGTGTTGGTAATATTTTGGTTGAATATTCAGCTCTCGTTTTAAGCAGTTCCGGGTAAATTCCAAACTTGTAAAAGTATTGGTAAAATATTATAAATTACTCATCACTCATCAGTTACGATTTATAATTGGCACTTGTTTGGATGATTAATCTTTATTTTTATGATTCAGAACAACGGTTTGCATATTTCAATGTTCAGAACAGCAAGCCATCTCGTCTTCTGAAGAGCTAGAGACGGTATTTATATCCATCCAAAAACAATTAGTATCCGATGCTAACCTTAACGGGAATTGGTTAATGGGTAATTGTTTGCATATTAGGATAACGGAAGTTTAAGGATGTGGGTTTGTTATGTAAATATGCTATTAGAGTTAAATGCCAATCTACTACGAGTCTTGGTAACCTATCTAGCGCAAGATGGAACTAAAAACTGTTTCCAAAGTTAGGAAAAAAACATGCAAATTAAAAAGCAATTGGATCAAACAAGTAGTTTTAACATAAAAATCTGTTAATCCATTCTGTGTTTCCTATGTAATCTGTAATATAGTGTAACAAAAGAAAAATGGTGAGGAACGACACGCAATGTTACGCCCTGCAAGGAAGTGTTTATAAAGGGCGGTTAATGAGAAATTTTCCACACATAATGATCACACTCACGCGACTATTCATTGTCATTACGCTGTTATGGGCTTTATTAAAACTTTTGTCAAGGGCCACGCACATATTTTGATGTTATTTCTGAGAATATTCTCAGAAATTTATCTGTGATATATATCACACACGCTTTTATAAAAGCCTATTACCTACTGCGATTGTAAATGATTTTTCCTATTTTTACATCATTACAATATCCTGTTGTAGTTAAGTATCTACTTATAATATTCACATAATTATTATGTGTAACTCGTGTCACGAATAAGTACCTATCTTTTCCTTTTTTTATTTTCTTCAATGGCTCTAACTCCAACTTACGTATTTATTCACTGGCTCAAACTATTTGCTCAACATTAAAAACAATTAATTTACCCATATCAGATCTATAACAAGCAACCTATCTATTGATAACAAAGGAAAATTTCTATTTGCATTCCTTAAACTTTGTTAACAAAACATCAGACTACAACCACGTAATTATAAAGTTTATTATTTGATAACATTTACCAGCGCAATTCAATCTTTCAGCCTTTATTCATCAAGACTAACACGTGTAAGGGTACAAGGGTTTTCCAGTTACTTATTAACCGAGATATTAGCTTATAGAACAATATGCGGTCAGCAGGCTGCCTGCGAATAATTTATGATGCCCACCTCGCCTTGTTTACCTTGGGTGGGATTAATTTTCGTCCAACCAATTCTTTACTTGATTAATTTTCTCCTTTCTACCTGATAGTACCTACATTTTTTGGTACGAATTTTCAAGAATTTTGAACGTTGTAGTAGAAAATTTTGATAATACTATATTTTTTGTAGTAATTATTGTAAGTTTGTTGTAGTAGGTAAGTTGATTAAAATATGGCTGATCGATTTTAAATGTATATACTCTATTATAGTGCGTAGAAAGAAAAATTCCTTATCCTTACTCTTTCATATAAATAATAATGAAATTACGACCCGCACTAATGGAAAATAAATTAAAGAAACATATCCGTACATGGCGTGAATAGGTTGACAAGTCGAAAATGCATACTTTTCAGGGCAGCTTTTTGAAGTTTACTTTTTTATTGGTAAATCCATTTTTTTGTATTTTTGTTTTTTTTTAATTGCATTATATTTTATAAGAATCGACGTTTCAGATTATTACATGGAATTTACTTATTTTGATTTTTATCATAACAAAAACAGACATATCAAGTCGTTCACCGACGACTTGTCAATGTATTCACCTAATGAATTTAGACCCGAATTCAAAATTTAATTTTCTACGTACAAATCAAACGTAAAAATAAGCATAAAAATGAATATATTAACATTAATAAGTATGTATGTTATCACAATATGTAATTAAAAATGAATATTAGAAATAGTAGGTACCTAGGTAATTAAAAAAAATATTTTTGTAGTATGTTGGTAAGTATATAGGTAAGGTACATAAGGTAACTAAATAGGTATGTAGGTAAGGTAAGTATAAAAAAATATACCTGAAGGAAATAATATTTATTTATTAAAAAAAACAAATCAAATTATAAATTTTTAAATTAATAAAATCAAGGCGGAAATAGTAATTATTCACAGTCTTCTCCATTTTCTTGTACATCGGGGTCTTCCGTATCTAAATCTGGATCTAGATCCAGATCTTCCGTATCTAAATCTGGATCGAGATCCAGATCCAGATAAGAAAAATATGAAGACCGATAATAATCGGTCTTTATATCTTTATAAAATTCATGAAATGCGGGATCTACTAATGGTAATAAATTCATCAAATCCTTTTTTTTCTTAACTTATTGGTTAAGTGTCTTTGGATACAACTTCTAGCTGTACCTATGTTGTCAAAATTTTGTATGCCCCTTTTCTGTAATTTATCACTATAAAAGAGCTTTCATTGTCCAAATCTGTCTTGAAACGAATTTCTCCTTTGGGATCTTTATTTTACAGGTTGCCATAAGAATTTATCACCAGAGGTATCCTTTTTTTTAATTGTGAATGGTCCTTTTTTCGAACTTAATTCCGAAAAATTTAGAAAATCCTCAAGCTTCATTGAAAAGCCAAAGAACTGTCCTGTGGTTCTTACGCGACAACCCGCCATGGATTTTCATCTTCCATATATTCCTTAATGCTATAATAGGCTCTCTGAACTAATATATTTTTTACAGTTTTAAATTTAGCACTACCAAACTCTTTAATACAATGTGGAATTCTGTTGTAAAAGCGTATACCTAAAATAGACCCATAAATGAATTTTTAACTTTGGCTAACCGGTAAAATGGCATTTCAATTTTATTTCTGTTCCTTGTGCCATAACAGTGTCTATCTCCTACTCTTGTGTGTAAGTCGGCGTTTTTGTGTACATACAAAATATTATTAAATATACTTATACTGTGATGGTACAGTAAGGATACCAGTATTCTTAAAGAGATCTCTTAGTGAGTCCCTAGCACGTAAATTATATATAGAGCGAATGGCTCTTTTCTATAAGATAAATATAGTTTCTATATCTGCTGCCCTGCCCCATAGTAGAATTCTATAGGACATAATACTTTTTATACACCATTACAATTAATCTAATATTGATTGTGTTCATTGGTTACATTTTCATCCAACAAATTTTGGGTCATTTGTAACAGGATGGCGGTTCTACAGGGGTCTTAGTACGCAATGACATAAAGAAAAATGATGGTCAGAACGCTGATACCGGATACCTTAAGATACTATAACGTTTTATTTTAGAGAATCTTAACATAAAATATTATAGTATCTTCACCGTGTGTGACGCGCTTTATAGATAGGTTTACTTGTCAGATAATATAACGCTCTATTGATGCGGTCAAGAAGCTTATATCTAATACACTGGAGATTTCGGTATGAACATTGACGTGTAACAAGAAAATATTGCCCAGTTCATGTTTTTTATCACTTTCACACCTAACTGGTATTGCCACTGTTAATACGAAGTTTTCCCAAGGCTACTATGTATGCTGTAATATTCTGTGCAAAAGGTTAGTTTTTGTACATGAGTTTGTTGATAAAATGCCAACAACATCATTCAGAAGCATTGTTGGATGAGACAATTATTATTTATGCTAAATAAACTAAGTATCTGAACCAATTATTAAAAAGCGATACTCCCTGATTATGGGTAGTCACCATAATAAAATTGTAGCAACTCTCACTTTGTCAATATGGCATGTGTGTCAAAAAAATTGCGTCGCTTCGAATATTTAAGTTAATATTGTTGCTTATTTAATGAATATTTTCCGAATATAAAGAATGCATTGTATTGTGCAAAATTGCAGAAGTGTTTGGACACCAAATTCTGGCATAGAATTTCACAGGCAAGTGTATATTTACGTTATTTACAATATTCCTCAATACTCCTGCATTTACCTGTTTAGAATCATTTCAATGGCAAAAATTGTCTTATTTAGCATCATTTTAGTAAGCAGTCATGTTAAATTTGTTATTTCCCTAATACTTTATCATTTTTCAACAAGTTTTCAATAAACAGATTTAACAAGTAAGGTAACCATGATGACGAGTTTTTATGGATAGCGAAGAGAATATATTGTAATAACAATATTATGATGAAAATTTAGAACACCATTTTAAAGATTGTTACTAGTAATGAAACAACACATGACATCGGTATTGCACTCACATGTAGTTATAAGATTGTTCGTTTTTACATTGAAATTTATACTTTTTTAACTTACCTCATATTTTTTTGTTTTACGTATTTCAGCTTTCCAAAAAGTAAAATAAAAAGAAATATATGTGCCCATCAAGGTTACTGAGGATTACGACCCAGAAAAAAATACCTTTTGAAAAATAAACTTTGTAAAGTTAGCTGAAATTTGTGCAGGGCTGCTATAAACAGTTTTTCTTTGATGATTCTGGCTTGAAATTGACCCGTCGAAGCAACGCGTTTAAAAAGAAGATCTGAGTAGCTAACAATTTGGTAAACAGCATCTGATGCAAAACACAACTTTCCTCTATTTACAAAGGATGTTAATGCTATATATCGGTTCATATCCAAGCTTTGTAGCCAAAAGTTATTTACAACTATCATTCTATACCAATTAAAATTGTATGTACCTACCTATAAAGTATGACCATAATATTATAATATAAATACTGTTAAAAATATATGTCGTTATTATTTATAGACCATGATTTTTAGTTTTTTCTATTTTGAAAAATCCTGAATTTACAAACCAGCGTGGTCACTCGACAGAAAGAGACAAATAACATGACTGACGTCATTGAATGTCATAGTTTCTTGTTTCAAGTTAATGGTCATAGTGCAATCTCCAGTGTATTAGAGGATATAAGCTTCTTGGATGCGGTAATAAGTTGACAACTCGATTTGTACTACTGAACACGCAAATATGGGTAGCGTGATTAATTAAATATCTCGAGTTATTTAGTTAGTTTCATTAAATAAATGGCAGGCTTAACTTTACATATTCAGTTATTCAATTATTCATCAAATAAATTTTTGATATCTTCAGATGTCATATTATTACTCATTAGTAGAGAGTTGTTCAAAAATTCACAAGTTGGGTGTGTGCGTTAAAAGCGGACCTGTCGACTTAGTCATTTATTCACCATATAAAGCAAGTGATCCAGATGCCAATTTTCAAATAAAAAAAAATTCATACAAGTCGAGTTATCAACCTATTCACGCCTTGTACGGATATTATCTTTACAATCTTGACCGCACATTTCAAAAGGTTTGATTTATTACATCAGATTGCTCTTTTCAACTGACTACAGTTGTATTAAATACAATATCAATTCATTTTTAATACCAAAGAAAATAGAACCCTTCGATAGAAATGTAATCTTCGTCCGAGCGTTTTGTTTTATTCTTAGCGAAGGGATAAGCGCCGTCAACTGTCTCAAGCTGAACTAAGTCTCGTAGAGCTCCTAAAAGGGCATTCTGGAGTCTTTTCATTTCTTTATTTTTCCATATATGAAACATAAGATGATATGAATGATTTTTCTAAAATATATTATGTAGGAGATTGGACATAGTGTGAAAGATCTCCCCTCATACTCATTATTTTTACAAAAGATACCTAAGTGTATTATGCGATATGAAAAATATCGATTGAAAACACGAATTATTTGAACTCTTCAAATTTCTCTTATAATAATTGTACCTATTCACTGCATTTAGAAAGAAAATCGCTCTATTGTTTATTCTATACAGACTAATTAAATGAAAAAGGTACCCTAAAACGACATTGTTATTAGATTCCTGATAATTAATTAATTTCCACGCTTCTGTAACTTGAACCCTCATTCAGTTTTATAATGATATCCCTTGAATGTTGCCCTGATGACCATTCCACTGAGAGTTGTTTTATGCCATTTGAATTTTAAGAAATACTCGCAAATTTTGAATTCACTAGGATGTTTGCAACATTTTAAAGGCTTAATACATTACATACATACATTGCTTTTATACATGTGTGACTGTATGCTCTGTTTTCTGTGAAATATGTGCGACTGAATAAACGTTACTTTTTGCTCTACATACCGACATAGTATTTTCATTTTATTGATAAAAGCTTCATGTATAATATAACATTGTTCTTCATATAGAAAATTACTGGAATTAATACCTACTCTACATAATAAAATTCATTTTCTAATATCAAGTGATGCCAAAAACATATCTATTTAGACTGAGGTATGGATTTGAGATTGGGTCCACTGACTACTGTAGTATTAAAATTTTCAAGTGGTACTTGCTTCATGCATTAAATATTTGGCTAAAGCAGCAAAATGTGCTTCTTAATAATGTCCATAAACATTTTCAGCTTCGCAATCGTAATGTTCTTGAAACAGAAACTCAAAGGATACAACTAAAACAGTAATTTAAATAGAAGAGTGCTTTGAAAAGATCGTTGCCCAATTTGGCCATTCAAGCTGGAATCTCATCATTGCCTTTAACCTAACGCTGGCTTCATTCCAGGACGGGGTCATGTTTTATTGCAGTTCCAATGCTCCTTCCACTCTTTGACAATACCACAGTTATGCAATTAAACGATTTAGAAAGGGACATGTCTGTGTCTCCGATATATTATAATTAATTGATCTAATACTAGCTAGTGTAATTGGTAGTGACACCGCAGATAGATGTTTAAAGATTCGAATGCACGTAACGCCAACCCGCTCTTGGCCAGCGTGGTGGATTACGGCCTGATTTTTTTACGGGAGGCTCGTGTCCCAGCAGTGGGAAACATAATCAGCTGATGATGATGATGATGATGCATGCTATAAATTTTTTTAAATAATTATTGTGTGTATATTTTGTGGTGTGTTAACATGTAATCGGCTACAATGTAATTTCTTTTATTCATATACCCAAATTGGGTCAATAGCTTTACCTAGAAAGCGCAACAAATATCTTCACAATCCAGATCATCTTCACATTTTAACCTAATCTACGCATATATTATCAGTTTTATTGAAAATTAGCATACTTACTTCAATCAGAATGTAGTTGTATATTGAGAAGAAAATATAATAAAAATTAGGAGCAGCATATCCATATTTACAATTAAATTAAACAAAGTTGCAGTCATAATCCTCTTATAGCGTATTTTGTCTAATTCTTCTACGTAGAATCTTCTTTCGGAATCTATGAAGCGTAATTTTAATACATTATAATCAAAATCGCTTTTAAAATAAGTCCACTTGAAATAAAGTTTCAATTCCATTTATAAACAAGGATGCTCGCAAAGGTGAAAATGTAAGTAAACAACCATTTCCCGAAATGACTGAAAACATGGATTTACTTCAAAATAGCCACAATCAGGTAATAGATTGTCGCCCGGGAAGCGCTTTGTCCCTACCTATATATAAAGATAACTAAAGATCGACGGGAAACGACCAAACGGAAAGGTACATAAAATAAACGTGGAACAAGTCCACTGAATATTGTAAATAAACATTTCCTTTGATAAAGATTATCACAGATAAGTTTGGGATACGTTAACAAAACATATGTTCGTAATTGGTGGTCTTTTGGATTTTTTGAACATGGTTCAAGGTTACTTAAATATTGATGTAGAGAATATCTCAATGGATAGCACATTTTTCTTTTGTGATTGTAAGCGATGAAGTTTGCACATAAATATTTATAATGTTTTTCAGAGAAGATTTTTCAGGGATTTATAAATATTATTTTACTTCCTTGTGATTTTAGGACAAAGGAACAAAACATTGTTTCCTTTAGTTTCATATTGGACACATTCGATCACACGAAGTTAGCAGCTACAATTGGATTTTGAGCTCTATATTTTATTAGAAACGGCTTTATTAAAAAATTCTCTTCGTCACGTCTTGTTTTAAGTAAATTACTAAATGAAGTTGTGATATTAATTCTTGAGACTTTATTTAAATTACCTAAATACTAATATTTCCTCTAACAATTAGTAAGCGGTGACTATTTAAAAGTTGTCTACATGATCAAATTGTACTCCAAAGTAATGTACCTACTACCTCCTATAATAGCTACGTTAAAAAGATCATTTTTTCGCTGAAATCAAAAGTTATGTTACAATTAAATATGTACTTCTTTGCAAGCAATTAATCGTCTGTCGAGAGGTTATTTTTGATTTCCCGTAGGATTCGTGGAATTCTTTTAGATTTGACTACGTTAGGATATTAATATTTTGGCTTTTCATATTGTAAATCTTTTGAACAATTACCTTTCAGTTTGTTAAATTATTGATTTTGAGTTGTGATCGTGAGATATTTTTTTATCATCTTATTAAATGAATAACGCGCTTTATTCAGGCATTAGATTAATATTTAACAGACTTCTAAAATGTTTTACACTTATGCAAACAAGTAAAAGTGATGAAAACCTTGAAAGAAATAATAATAATTAATTAATTGTTATCTTACATTTGTAGGTATTCGTATACCTAAAAATCTCATCAATTACGATGAGCAATTTTTCTATTTCCTACTTTCTCTCTCTGATTACTAATTTTCCTTGCGTTTATTAATAAAGTTCCTCTCCGTACCAATTCTTCGTGTATATAATAAGTGAGGTAAAAATTTAAATTCCATTCGTTTAAATTCAACCAAACTCCATTCGGATTTATTCGAAAAAATTAATTTATGCACGTCACAACGTTTCAGATTTACTGACAAGTGTATTTTTCCGGATTCGGTCGGATTTCGCGGCAAATAATTGTTCCCATTTTAAATGAATTTATTGTGACAAAGAGGTATATCTCAAAAATACGCCTGTTCAAAATTACGCAGTGAAATAAAACATTTAGGCTCGTTGCAGAGCTTGACCGACCGTCAGTGCGTAACGTCGGTACGCATCAACAATTGTATGACTATGACACTAATGCGCATGACAATACGCGTGCGTATGGTCGGTCTAGCTATGAACGGTTTTATGAATTTCCATACATATGACAAGCGCGACTGACGTACGCACTGATGGTCGGTCAAGCTCTGCAACCAGCCTTAATAAGACTGAATTAAGTCGAATTTATCTCAATTAAACAGTTTAGATTTAAGTTACGATTTAAATATATGATCCTAAAACTTGTGTTTATAAACACACATAATAAAGTTATTTGAAAGTATACAAAATTAATCTCAAAGCGGCTAGCATCAAATTTGTGAACAAAATGCATGAATCTCTTCGCCTTCACACGATTTGTATCTGTAGTGCTTTGCTGAATAACTGTAGGCAATTTTAAACAGCTAGTACAGCCAGGCAATAAGGCAGAGACTATGAAATTTCTGTTCCGTTTATTTATTCAAAGATACTACTGTATTCCGTATGCTGCTATATCGTTGTGTGTACGAACACGTAAAATTTATGAGACGTCATGTCGGGTCTGAGTGAAATTACTTTTATGTGGTCTTTGCTAGGATTATGTGTTTTTTCGGAAATAGAATTGGATCCGGGCTACTTTATGGAGCGGTTAGAAAATTGTACAGAGGTCATTGTTGTTTGACATTGTGTTTATTACTAACGGTTTCGACTTCCTCCTGGATTTTGTGATGTTCTGATTTATTGAATGGAAATTTTTGAAGTGATGTTATGTAAATTCCTCAATTCCTATTCCATGCAGCTGGCGGAACCTTCTCATACTACACCTGATCTCTGTCAACCTAAACTTAAAAATATTTTTTTCCAAAAGTTTGCTAAATAAATAATATTTTATTTCCAGATATTCATCCAAATAAAATTGATTTGCTGAATTGAATTGCTGAATTGATATTTTTTATACAATAAAGAATCAAGAACTTTATTTATTCTTTCAAACAGCTGAAATTTAATTTAAGCTTGACTTATTGTTGGATGATTTTGAAGAGAAATTCCCGATATTCGTTCATTTAGACAGAATATAAATAAAGAACGAAACACATTTCACGAAACACGGTTTACCAATCGAATCTGAATAGGAAAGAGAAAACACATTAGCGTGAAAATTGAAATATGTCAACAAAAATAAAACGCGAGCACAATTGTGAGCAAAATGTAAAATTGTTACACGTATAGCGGAATCACAATATATTTCCCATTTCACCTTTGTGTTTTTAAAACGGCACAAATACTTACAAACGACGAGCGCCATTTCCTTGTCCCAAATACGGGGTACATTAAGGAACATTAGTTCGGACAAAGGGTGATGATAGTGTCTGTTGACGGGACAATAGTGTCGTCAAGATGCACGCAACCTTCCGTTAACGACTTAATGCATGGCTTTCAAAGTACTGAATAAAGCAGAGCATTGTTTCATTTACACGTGTTTCATTTTAGTTAAGAGTAAGCTTGAAAAATGGGGGATTCTACACGCGCGAACGTTTTAATGCTTTACACGCGTGCGATTTTCGAATGAAGGTGATGAATGTGAGTTTCTTTCTGTTTTTGGCGCGCACGTATTTCACACACTCTCAGTTATCAACAAAATGGATTGCTCCTGAAAGGGAATAGAGGTTTACGGGAAGAGCTTTTGGCTATAATTACATAGCCATGTCTTCTTGAGAGCGTCGGAAAATAAATCTTTACGTTGCTATTGCAATCGTGAACAACTTGATGTTAAATGATTGTTTATAAAATCTATGTTTGAATTATTATAGTAAAGGACGAAAGTTTAAAGTTCACGTTATTCGTACAAATAACCTTCTAAATTAAGCAATAAGTATTTGGGTCTAGATTCGTCTTATTACTTTGGGTCATAGCAATATGCAGGAACTTTTAATGAGGCGCATGTCAAATACTAAATACCGTGTTTTTTGTATTGATTTTATAAAAAAAACAACATTCTAATGAAATCTGTTTGTCCGTTCTTTTGCTACATTTTAGTTTGTGGTTACCAAGGAGCGTGTCCATGTACCAAAATGTTCAAACTAAAACAATTCTAAAAGTAGCCAAGTAGTGCATAACGTTGTATATGTTGTACCAAACGAGTTGCATTTCGTAAAGCCGAAGAAGTTCCACAACTTTGGAAAGCGAAGAGGCAATGTATTTACATTTGAGGAGCAAGTTTTAAACGACACTCGATGAAGCATTTCAAAACTTGCTAGTGATTTTTTTTACAACTAATAATTATTTTCTAAGGTGCTGGTTCGCTTTTCAGTCCGAGAATCTTTCCTGCCATTTAAAATTACCGCTTTGTAACTAAAGAGAAATCTTAACTTCCGTAAGGAACTCGCACCGCAACCTCTGAGTTTATAAATAAAGCAATTCAACTGATTGGTCTAAGCATAAACAAATAAGAAAGAAGCTACATAAATATATATTTTAGAGAATTTTTCTTGCAGATAGTAAATCTGCGTGAAACCTTTTAATATTGAAGAAGAAAATATAACAACAAAGTCATATCTATACTTTAATATTATACATATTGAAAACCACAACAACAACATCAATCAAAACAACAATTTATTTTTGGGACCATTAATGATTTTTGTGAAGGTTTGATCGACTTCCTTATGCTCATCTTAATTTAAATTGTATAGAATTATAGAGCTTTGTATTAATGAATACAGTTGCCTTATCCGAATCGCCAGTTGTATAATCAATTTACTTTGTCTTAATTATTTTGGGTGCTCGGTTACCAGTGGGATGGAGGCTGATAACTGTTCGGGTGTATGATATTTTAATTATCTCTTCCACTCAAGGAAATCATTATTTACAATCGTTTCCTCAAGTTAATTATGTATCAGAAATTGAGGCGAACGTTATAGACGTGGTAAGCATTTCCTTGTATCATATCATTGTTTTCGTTCCATCAGAATAAGCAATTAACATTGCTACTTCAGATTCAATTTCAAATTTATTTTTGTACGTTTTGTATTACAAAAGTATTGCGTAACAATGTTCGCCATGAGAACTGGCATGCAATCGTATAGTATATTACATTTAAATTGATACACTTTACAAAATTAATTTATTAATTTGCGATATAAAACAGTTTAGCACAACGGTAACATGAGTTTTTTTTATCTCGGAAAAAGACTACATTCATTCACTTAAAAAACAATGTGGATTACTTTTAACGAAAATACCAATTTGAAAAATATATAGCGAAACAAGAGTCATGATATGCATGGCATTTACATGAAATTTTCATGGCATTTTCAATGCACTTACATGGCATTTGCATCGCACTTGCATGGCATTTGCATGAAATTTGAATGGCATTTGCATGAAATTTCAATGGCATTTGTATGCAAATAAGAGTACACGAAGGCTGAAATAACTGGAGCTATTACATTTTTAGAAATTTGAAATTTTGTATCACTGGATTACACCTGTAGACCACGCGACTACTGTAGGGTTAATATCGAAATATTGACTTATAGAGCAAAAGTTTAGATTATATTATAAAGTTCTATCCTATTTGACAATGTTGACACACCTAAAAAGCCTACCCTTATATTTTTTTTGAATAAATTTGTTGAATAACATATTTATGCAAATATAATTGTCCAGTGGTCAAATATTGTTGTACCACAGGTAATAAAACCATTTAGCTGAACATACTTTAGCCATTTAGTAAAGTCATTTTATTACAAAACTTGTTTACAACGATTTGTGTGTTTAGGACTTCGATAAGTTAATGGGTCTCTAAGTGCCAATTATGTAGTATTGAGTTCGGGTTAAAATAGACCCAAAAGCCCCAAAGTACTTAAGCTGATGAAAGCGACTAATAGTTTCGTATTGTAGTTATGGATTTCGACGATTGCTGCAAAATAGTTAGAGCTTACTGTTTTCTTATATTGATGAAATGTGTAGTGTGGAATGTTTTATTAAGTACATTATAAGGGGTCCCTTACAAAACAACTACATTTCATTTAAATTTACGAAATTATCGATTACCTAATAGAAATGGCTCATAGCTATAATTATTATGTACTTACTTTTTTCATGAAGCTAAAGCGTATTTATTGTACGCTAATTCCTTCCACTTTTACGATCCTTTATTTATTATTTACATACTAACTTTCTTAACCAGCAAAACTAACTACAACATCCTACGTAAACAAAGTCTCATTACGACTAACTGTGTTTTCATTTTTTCCAAACAAATCTCGAAGTCGTAATGAAAAGGAAATCACTCGGCTAGTTCCCGCAAGTCATCGAGTTACCGCTCACGATAGTTGGAGGCTGTTTAGATAAACAAGCCCTGATGGCTTCCCATTTGGGAAGATCTTGTTACGTTACGGCCCAATTTACCAGCAAACTTTTTTATCAGCAATGTATTAAGCATGGAAGTTTCGAATAACGATGTTTGGCGACTTGCATGGTATGACTGCAGATTGTTTTTATAGCTTTTGCTATCGATTGGGCTATAATTTAGTTAATCAGTAATTTTAAATCAAATATAAATAAATATAAATAAATTTTGAGTCTTTGTTTTAGTTAACATAGGTTTAGCATTTAAAAGGTCTATTCGGTTGCATTTAAAATTTATAACGATTATGCTACGCTGGCCCAAACTTACATTATAAATTCAGACGACGTGAAAACCCAATATTTATATATTTAATAAGGTATGAAAGAGCTTTTTAAGATTATAATTTTTATTGGCAGTGATGCCTTGTATTATGAATAATACTGTTTATGGTACAAGCTAAAGAAAAATAAGGCAATTTTACGCCTTATTTATGACACTCAAAAAAAAAAACAAAAAATGATTTTATTTTTCATCTACTACTAAATTTTAGTTCTTCCAAAGTTCTACCATGATAAATAGTTAATTGATAGGAATTGGTAGCCGTTTTATCTTAATTAGGCAAAGATTGACATCCTCATCCTCTCGGGAAATACGGTCATTTATCAGCGTTAATTAGCTGAATGTTTTTGGCTCTTTAATCAAGAATGAATTAGTGACCAGAAGCGAATTGGTAATCAGAAGGATTTAATTTAGAAGAATGACGTCAGGTATTTTCTTTTTCTGTGGACTTCAAACGTTATTTGTAACATAATATTAGTATATTGTGCGTTTGATAATTCTTTAAAACATTGTTCTAACTTTGGGTTTGGAGGGATTAGATACCCAGACTATGCAGTATGCAGGCTTTGAAGCTTACCAAAGACTTCCTGATAAGCTAGTTAGGGAGTAGAAAAATTAAGGAAGTTTCAGTTACTCCAATATTGAGGATATTACGCAGATTTAACAAGAAATGACGTGTTTTTGTTACCAGAAGGTCCTAACAACTATCATTAAATATGTAATCATTAAATTTGTAAAAGTATAAGTGAACAGGCATAGAACATATACATATTTAACATTTACATTTAAAGTACTGTGATTATACTGTTAAGTAACTGGCTGTCGTAATTGGCAAGGATTCAGATAAAACAATATAATAGTCACAAAACATTAAGCGTATTTAAATCTACCATTTAACTTCCTCTGGCATAAGAAGTGGGATTAATGACACTGCCAGTATTCATTGTACTGAGCCGGTTAATCAGATGCATTTCGACCTAATTGAAGTGGTCGGTTACGCTTTTTTAATGTTCGTCATTTCGGTTAAAGTACATTGTAATGCGTGCTATCTTTGAGGAAATATTACAGGACTATGTAATTATAATGCGTAGAACTATCTTTGAGCTGTTGAAATTTACGAAGCCATAAAAATGATTTAAGAGTCTTCCTGACTTAAAATACACTTAGGATAAATAAGATATTACTTATACTTATATTGAAGTCCAATTCCATTTTAAAGGCTTTTTTTAAAGCGATTATTGTTTATCTCGATGAAGCTTTACATTTTAGTTTAGTTTAGTAGTTAGTTCGAATAAGTGGCAGATAAATAAGACAGAGGTACCAATGTATAACTTAAAAGCATTTAATTTGAGTTATATTTGAGTTTGAGTTTGAGTTTGAATTTTAAGAGTTAAATTAATGAAAAATTAAAAAGTAATTGAAATTATCCATAAAATTTATCGATGATTTCAGTAAAGTAAACAGAAAATAAAAGAGTTCGTATAATGAAAAGTCCATTTAGCAGTTTAATGAAAAAAATTGAAACGAGATTTAATATTGTTATTTCCTAGAAAACTCTTCAGTTGTTTACTGAATCTTCAATCAGCGTGATACCAAAGCGAAAAAAGTCTATAAAACTTCGAACTAGTATCGCATTACTCAGATTTTGAACAATATGAAATCACTTCCCTCCAACACTGTTCCACAAACCGCTGAGTTAGCGCAATTTAAATTTTAAAAATGAAATTTTACCTTTAGTTTCAACTCGTTCCGAAACTAGCACGTACGATACCATACCTTTGTGGAACTTTGTTTAGAACTGTATTATATAGACGAGGATGTAACATAACTCCCTGGGTTTGTTGCTAAGTCTTACCTGGCTTTTGTGAAGTTATTTATGTGTGGAAACTTTACTGTGCATTGCTATAAACATTCTACCGGAATATAATGCTACGTTAAATCTTGGAATGTAAAAACATCATCGTATTATTATGAATACAGAGGAAATATAAAATCTGTATAACTTTAGCGCTCTTGATTTTCATCACTGATTTTGTAAACACACATTGTTCTGATAATAACAGACAGAAAAAATAAATCCTATTTAATGCAGCTACTCGCTATTTTAATAACATAAATTGGACGTTTAATATAAAGCTTCATTATTACATCTAGCAAGAAAAATGTAATAATTATGATAAATAACAGTATTTTTCACAGGAGCTACGATGTCACAAATGCAAAAGGAATTTAAAATTATACAGACACTTTGAATTGAATAAAATTCTTCATTTAAACCGTCCTTTATATAAATTCTGTTTCTTATTTATTTATTTATTTATCCAATACAATAATACAATTCATTATAACTTAAATTAAACTGGCGCAAACATAATCTCTTTAGAGATTTACCGCGCGCCAGCGCCGTCGACATACAAAATAAAGATACGATAATATTGACAAACAATAATACAACATTATTACATACATTCATTTACAGAACCAACAAAAATATTTCGCAACATCCAAGTACTTCCTTTATCCAATGATCGCAGAAAACAACACTCGTGGGTAGAAACAAAAAAGAATGATCTACGTCTTATCGCAAAGCTGCGGTCTGCACTCCGCACCCACAGGGTGTTGATTTTCGTTTACAGTTAATTAGTTTATAAATTGAATGAAATTTTCTACACAATTATAATACGTCAGTAGATAATGTATGTGTGTATTTATGTATATATACACATATACACACACACATTATGGCGTTAGTCTATATTATACATAATTTTTAAACATGTTCGTAATTATGAATATTTATCAATAATTAATTTTTCATAGTAGTTTTTTAGTTTTATTTTAATATTTTTATTTGTTAGTCTATCCTTGAGTGTTTTAGGTAGTCTATTTATTAAGTTAGGAATTACGTAGTTCAAAGTTCTCTTTCCATAAAGGTTATTATAGCTTGGTAACTGTAGAACTGAGAGGTCCGCCCTACGAACTGAATAATAAGAGTGTTTTATTTT
Organism: Colias croceus; assembly: GCF_905220415.1. Taxonomy (NCBI): domain Eukaryota; kingdom Metazoa; phylum Arthropoda; class Insecta; order Lepidoptera; family Pieridae; genus Colias; species Colias croceus. The sequence continues at coordinate 7,236,128 of NC_059546.1, forward strand.
GATGATATTATCTGTAAAAAAGTGTTCTTTTAATAACACTAATTCAACTTGTTCGTGAATAGGTAATATTTTTAGAAAAGAGAATAATTTACTATAGTCGTCATTGTAAGTTGTTTTTAGATTACTTGGCACAATTACTTTTAGGATACGTAGCTGTAGTGAAAAAATACTGTCGAGATGTGTTTTGTATGTTCTCCCATAGCTTGATAGTCCGTATAGTATTATAGACTCCACAAGAGCTTTATAAAGTAACAGTAGCGTTTTGTATGGCACTTTGTATTTGATTAGAGAGAATTTAGCTAATATGGCTCTTAGCTTATCACAAACGTGGTTTATGTGAGCTTTCCAATTTAATCGATCGTCAATGATTAAGCCAAGATATGTGTGATTGCTAACGAGACCTATAGCGTCACATGAGCAAACATCTATAGCGTCGCATTTTTTGGAATGTAGGCAACTATGATTATGAGCTATTAATTTTGGTGAAATTGCACTGCGGTTATGACTTGAACTAACGTACATTAATTTTGTTTTGCAAGCATTGAGTACTAATCCTGCGTCGTGGGACCACCTAATGAGAGTATCAAAATCACTTTGAAGTTTTGTTAGAGCCTCATCTACACTATTACCAGTTGAAACTAGGCACGTATCATCAGCAAACTGATAGATCTCGCACTGTTTTAGTGCATTGGAGAGGCTGTTTACATATGTTAGATAGTGCAGCGGTCCGAGGACCGAGCCCTGTGCCGTGCCTTCCGTAACGTGTACTGGGTAGCTGTCAGCATTGAGGACTCGAACTTGATATGATCTATCTTGGAGATAATTCTCACACCATGTCAAGAGACTTCCTCTAATACCGCTATCATTTAGATTTTTTATCAGTGTGCTGTGCCTTAAGGTGTCAAACGCCTTACTATAGTCAATAAATACGATTAGGACATGCTTTTTACTGTCAAGGTGTTTATAAAGACTATCTGTAAAGGTGGAAAGCAGCTGTGTTGTATTTTTATGCGGTTGAAATCCGTATTGATTTTTTGTTAATATGTTGTTGCGTTCATAAAAACTGTAAATTTGGCTACTAATATACTTTTCTATTATTTTGTCAATAGTAGGTAATATGTTTATTGGTCTATATTTGTCATAATCGTTTCTGTTACCATTTTTATGAATTGGACGAACAATGCCTTTTTTAAGTTCTGTCGGATATTTACCACTTATGATGCTGGTGTTTATTAAATTTGCCAAGGTATTTTTTATTTTCTCACAAAGTAATTTGACGTCAATTGCTCTTATTCTATCCAACCCAGGAGCTTTGTTGCTATTTAATGCTCTAATTATTTTGGCCACTGAATTGGCGTCGGCTCTCTTAAATCGCATGCTTACATTTGCCGAGTGTTCATAGCATGTTTTATCAAGCAATGGTTCTACACATTTCGGGATTATTTGTTTGACACTGTTGTGAAAAGTTGAGGCAAAATTATTTGCAATATCGTTACTTGTTGTTCCTTTCTTAATAAATGCATTACGCAGTATTGAATCAATAGAAGATTTTATTCTACCAGTGAGTTTGTTAAGTATCTCCCACAGCTTTTTTGAATTATTCTTGTTTGAAATGATATTATATTTTGTGTATTTATTTTTTGTTTTATTAATTAATGAATTTACATAATTTCTATATTTATTATATTTTTGAATCACAAAAAGATACAAAACCTCAATTAGACATTGTAATGCAAGTAAGCATTGTTCAAAAAGAAATGCAGTAGACCTGTTAAAACGGGTCGGATGTATTCACAGCCGTGAAACAAAATAAAAAGAACATTTATTTGAGTGCTCAAAGCCGAGAACCGTTACAGCTTTTGAGCAGGTTAATGTATATAGGAAACAAGGGAGCGCGGTAAAAAAAAAATTGAAATTGCTCTTTGCAATTCCCGCCAAAACGAACGTGTATTGTTGGAATCCTGATATGATTTAGTTGTAATGGCTTAAAAAAGAAATGAAGGGTTTTGTTCGGAGCGCGTTTATCATTAATATCTGGTGGAGCGATATCTGCCAGATATAATACATAACTCACATAAAACCGACATTTTACATGAGTTATTACTCTTTATTACTTTTTCAGAAAGAATTATCTTATGCAGCGTTTTTCACTATTTTTAATTTAATTTATAAGTTTTAAAACATTTGGATGAGTGTAAAATCCTGGAAACAGATAATTAATGAAGTTCTCTTACCGTTATATTTCTGCTCACTGTAACATTTATTCAAGAGGTTTAAGCTTCATTCAATTGTAAGGGGAAAATGAATTGCATTTGCTTAGCTTGTATGAGCTGACCTTTGCTGGTAGCATTTTATACAGTAAAAATAAAATAGTTTTATCCTCTTGACAGATATGCAGCATTTTATAGCCGTTTCACAGATCTTAATTTCCTGTGGTAATTTCAAATGTCAAAATTAACAAGAAAAAAAATGAAAATGAGTTAAGAGTTAAACAACGAAACGACTTTACAAAATCTTCCAAAGTGTATTCATCATCTTGAGTTCGTGATATAATCTATGCGATAATCTCTGGGGAGTGATGGTATTACGACCAGCATTCGTCATCATTAATATAGATGCCAGATAATTTCGAATGACTAACCCTTGTAAATAGGACTCTTGGTTATTTTGAAAAAGGGCAGTGTTTATTTGTGATAAAACGACGCATAGTGATTTCTATTTGAGGACTAGATTTTTCTTTCGGTTTGCCTTATTTAATTTTATAGCTATTTACAGACTATTTGATTTTGATTTTCTCACAGTTTGATGCCGTCTGTTAAGTTTAAAATGGTTCATGCATCGTTTTAATATTACAATTAGTTCTAAACTTATGGCTGGCTAAACATACACCAAATAGATTTTTTATTTATTGAACCTACTACGAAACACATTATGAACTCATTTAAATTGATTGTACACAAATAGTTAATAACAAGAATTGGAGACGAGATTTAATTCTATATTGAAACGTAGCAACATTCAATTATGAACATCTAATTCATCATTTCTCGAGTATAAACCAAACATAATTTAATATTCAGGAGTTCAGAGCACAAGAACTCGATATAAATATTATTTTGAAATTCATCCACGTAGATAGTAACTCGAACACGTTTGTCCCCCGGGATACAGATGGTCTTACTTTAAGTGTAATATTGTGTTATGTACATACATTTATATGTATCAATACGTTCTAGCGAGAATGCTGCGATTTCCCATATTTATTGATGTATATGGAAAGTGGGTTAACATTCGAGTAGTTTAGTTTAGTACAACTCAGGTAAATTCCTCTGGAGCCTCGCTTCATATAGCTGAATATTTTACAGAAGAATGAACATAAGCCAACGATTATTCGGCTTATGTTATGGGCTTTTATATTTTATTGCGTTGTATTTGGGTTACAGGTTCAGTATATTATGTCGGTAACAAATAAATGTATTGAATATAGGTATTAGGTATACTCAAAAAGAAACATTTAAATAATTTTGCAATTGTTTGGTAATACTTAGCTGTTTTGTTGTAATAAAAATCAGTATTGTTTTGGGCATATATTTTTAATACATTTACTCAAAACTTAATAGAGACAAAATTATTAGGTAATGAAATGAACGACGTATTTTCCCTTGTCAAAATCTTCCAATTTACTTTACTTAGGTCTACAAACACCAGTTCTTATAAGTTAAGCCTGCAAGTAATAGGAGCCTAAATTTAATTCAAATGATCCGAGTTCGATTTTGTCCAAATGTCTGCATCATAATCGCCTCTCTAATCTTTGAACGACTTCAAACATTTGTCCCAAACCTCGTTAACACGAAATTGGAACAAGACTAGACCTGTATAAAACATATAAACGCTTCCTCAGGGCTTAATTGCTCAATTAAATTATATCTTAATTACAAGGCGACGCGATGAAGTAACGAGTAAAGTTTCGGTATTTATAGTTAGCAGACAGTTTGTTGTAACCGAAAAGGTAACATAACCAAAGATTTTGACAGTATTAAAACAATTTCGGGATTCGGAGCATTAATTGTAGACGTGAGGATGTGTAGATACTATAGCGCCCGAAGCCGCCAAGTTTGTCGTTAATGTTTTGGTGTAGTACGTTCTGGTACCTGGCTTCATACTTCAGTAAGACAATATAATTTATATGTAAGTAGATAGGATTAATTTAAAATGCAAGGATTGAGAAAGGTTTGTGTATCGAAGCAGTGTGTGTGTGTGAGTAATAAGTTATATTATGGTTTTATTGGACCCTACTCGGAGGTATATAATTTCATTATTTCAAACTTTAATACTATAATTACATGAAACTTTTATATATAAAGTGTCATTGCTCTTACTTTATTAAATAATTGCATTTATTAATTTATTACAAACTAAAGATGCCTGCTCTATTGTATTATTAGTTGACATTTAACATTTGATATGACATTTAAAGTTCCCACAACCAATTCCAATTTGGACAAAATCTAAAATTGGAACAAACATAACTCTATCTCTGTGTTTCAGGAACAGATAGTTTTCTGGAAAGGGAAAATCAGCTATATTCCATTGGGGGCATCTCCACTAGCCGCCTCGAGTTATTTAGCGCCTATATTGCCTTGAGCTAAAATCAGAATGAACAATATAAAAAGTCTTTTGTTATCACTAGCCAAAGTCATCAATAAACGAAATTCTCCTATGTATAGTGCCTACGAACGATCGCAAAAACCTTCCAAATTTTCCTTCCGTTTGATTGATTTTCGATAAAAGTAATTAGAAATAATATCACTTATACATTTTAGCTGCCTCAGTAATGGTAGATATTAAAACAATTTCATTCGAATTCTAATGGCAGCTTTAATTGAGGGCAGATATGGAAAACTCTCGAGTTCCAATTAATATTGCTTTTAGACTAAATTGGATTCATGTTTGCAAATTGAAGTGGCTTTAAAAGTTTACGATCTGTCAAATGTCCTAAAATAGCATGAATTAGATCATAATTTCGCACACTAATAAAGCTAACTCCTTCAGCTAACTGATACATTAATTATTACCAACATAGTTATACAATATGTATTTTATTTAAAGTAAAGAATCAATGTTTAAAAAATAGCTCTGTATCTCTTGTTGGATTTGGTGTTTGATTTTGAAATGTACATAGTAGATAAGCTGCTATAGGCACGATAATACCGGACAGATAATTGAGGAAAATCCTTTGTTTATCGCATCAAGAATTGTTTTGAACAAATCTCTAATTAATAAAATCTAAGTTCATTTCTGTTGAGAACAAAACAAATTATTATTACGAAGAAACTTTGTAAGGAAAAATTTTAACAAGGATTTTCTGTCTTTAATAAAGAGTTCGCAAAGTTTTCGCTAGAGATTTAGTCGGAGCTGACGTTCGATAAATTGTTGCAGCTTTAACACTTGCTACAAAAAGTATAAAAGTACATTATGTTTTTATGTCACATTTTACATGTTTTTTATAAGTTTCTAGTTTTGTTAAAATTTTTGAATTAGACAAATTTTCAACGTAGCGAGTTGCAACTTTAAAGTTGCAACTAACTCCAGTCTATAGTTTGAATTGTATGACAGAAAATGTTACAAAGTTTAAACCAAAACAGTTCTGTAGTTTTTTTTTCGTGAAAAAGTGATATATCTGTAGGTATCTGAAATCTATTTACTTTAAAAATACCTCTTTTTTGCTGATAAGGAAAATATGTAAGTTTTGGGATGTGAATAATTATTGTAGTAGGTATGTATAGGTTATATGTACCTATACTTAATAATTATAAAAGCAGGATTTGTTTTATGAAGTTCTTATAGGTTCAATAAATTCAGTGAGCTTTATTTCATACAATTTATGTTAATAACCGAACTTTGGCTACAACAAATTTATATTTTAGTTAAAGTCAGCGTGATAATGTTACTATGTTGCTTAAATACATCATTTTATTCGCTTGAGATTTCCTCATGTCATATATGATTAATGGACTATCCCTAGTTCTCCCCTTATATGTTTTGTGTTATAAAAAATATAGAACAAATTTCCTTTGTATTTCAAAACACTCACGACGATGTCATTCACCCCAAACTTCCATTAATAAACGAAGTTGAAACACTTGTTCATAAAGATGTTTTACTCGTATTAAATTGTAATAATTTCCCACGATTCATTGACTTAAATTAATAACTTTGTTTTCACAAAGCCAATTACGTCGGATCGATAAAGATGTTCCTGGGGACAAAATTATTTGAAGCGTAAACGGTTCTGAACTTTTGATAATTTTAAGTCAACTTTTAAGGCCTTGTTGAATGGAAACGAATTCTCGGGGGAATTGAAAATCCATCTTATTGAAATTGGAATTAATGCAATCTTTGACTTGATAAATTCGTTCACATTTAGCAGAATATTAAGGTATTGAATCTTTTGCGTACAGTTTTATATATGAAAGGTATAAAGGTTTAAAAAGGTTTAAAGACATTTATTCCCATTAAGACATAAAGTCACTTACATGAGAAACTTAAATTTTAAACATAGGTATTTATAAAAAATATCATTCGTTAGATAAAAATTTAGAGTAAGTTACATACTATAAACATAAGTTTAGGTTAGGTACTCATTCATTGCATTCAAAGTTTGAGCGTGTGGTCTTCCAGGATGTGTTTCGCTAATTGTTTTTTGAATACAATGAATGAGTTTACACTTTTTAATTTGCTTGGCAATCCGTTATAGAAACGTGCTCCCTCGTATGTTGCCGTTCGCCTTCCATAATTCGTTCGGATCTTCGGGAGGGCAAGATAGCTAGCTCGTCTATTAGGATAGTGGCGATTTGATGTTGAGAATATTATATTTGTATTTATGTTTTTATGTAGCGCTTTGTGGATGAACATACACGTATTATAAAAGTATAATTGTTTTAAATTCATTATTTTAGTATCGTCGTAGATTTTATTTGTAGAAGTTAAAAAAGGATATTTAAAAATGGTTTTAATAATTTTATTTTGTAAAATTTGTAGTGGCGCTAATTTATTTTTGTAAGCGCTACCCCATACTTCTATTAAATACATTAGGTGAGGTTTGACTAACGTGTTGTAAATGGTGTGGCGTAATTTATGAGGAATGCAAGAAGTGATATTACGCAGAGATCTAAGAAGTGCTGATAATTTATTTTTTAGGTGGTCGATGTGATAATTCCATTTTAGAGAGCTGTCGATTCGCAAACCTAGGTATTTCTCGTGGGTTTTATGTTCTAATACAACACCATTAATTTTAAGTGGAGCGTGTGGTGGAATAATTTTGTTCTGAGCTTTGAATTGAATATAACACGTTTTAAGCAAAACATAATGTCCTAATTTTTATTGATGTCCACGTTTATTAAATAATACATTTATACATGATTTTATATAATTAAAATTATTTAATAAATATCAAATGATGAATAGTCTAAGAGATTAGGTTCTGTTTAATGTTCAATAGAAAATAAACATTATACGAAATAAAGTGTAAAGATCAAGCGTAATACAGACACAGAGGTTCTTTTATATTGAGGAAACTCATAAATTATAATTGAATAGAAAGATTATAAAGCTTCAAAGCCTTAACTTTATTTAAATATATTTGCAAACACAAATTGTTTAAATTAACATAATGGTTAATTACTTTTTTAATGAATGGAAAATACTTTTAATCTCTTATTTCTTCCCACATTTTATGAATAATATAAATTCCATTACAATACATAGAGGTAGCAAAACATGAAAAAAGAAACAAGGTCATAAATAAAACAGCTCAACGTAGTAAAACTGAACGGCCACCACTACTTAAAGAACTTTTATAAAATCAGTCTTTCACTTGAAGCACCTCCTTGTTCGGTTTCTTGAGACCGCAAAGTTTGCTGCAGAACTGTTTGTAATCAATGAGGTTGTAGCCGTTCTTGTCCAACACCATTGGTGCTTCGTCCAGAGCGTAATCTGCTTCTTTCTCGGTAAATCTATCTCCCCAAGTCATTAGGTCGTGGCGGATTCTGTAATACAAATGTAAATAAACAATGAATACAGATTATACAAAAAACACGTAATGGAATTTTTTGGGTTTATTCGAAATAAAGAAAAATAACAGATGGTATCAAACGAAAGCCTTAAAATTAAACAGATAAAATATATTGTTTTATATATTCAATTATGAAAATTGAACCATTTATTAACTGCCTAAATCTGGAGTTATATTTTGTGCTATTAGCTATGTGTTTCGGCGTATGGCACATTATTCTTCTTATTTGTAAAGTAATCACATACAATTCGCACTAATTAACACGCTTTATTTTATTGTAGCACCTTGAAAATTTTACCTGAATTGTAATAATAACTGTTTTAGCATGTAAAATACTTCCCTTATATTTACCTTTCCCTATCAAACTTCTATTTACAAGCGAAATAAAACGCAAAGAATTTCAGCAGTTACTTAATTAAACAACTGACAGCGTTGTCCTTGGAACAATCACATAAACGGAGGCAAAGACTATACCTAGTTTTGTTTAAGTTCGCACCAGTTTTAAGTTTGTCCAGGAGTTTATTTTCTCGGCGTGATCAAGTTGAGAAGTTCTGATTATACAAAAAGAATGTTTCCTAATCAAGTTGAAAGTTTTTCACTAAACAAAATAGACTCGGAGTTTCAGTAATTTAATGGAAAACACTTCGAATATTTTTAAATAAACTCTCGTTATATGAAAATTCATTGCAACATTTCAATAATTCTGTAGTTTATTTACATTTCGACGATGCTGTTTTTCTATGGGAATTGATGTGAATTTTTATAGCAAATATTTTTGTTATATGTAGTGGTTTATTTTAGAAATTTTATGAAAGGAATATTTAAATGATATTTCGTAGCGGAGCATAAATCGGGTTATATTTAGGGTTCCGTAAATGCTTATTTTTAAAAGAAAATATTCAACCAGGCTCTACCTGGTCGTATATTTTCTTTTAAATTTTTTTCCTACAATTCAATTTCGGTATGGAATGTTCTTTTACTTGTATTTCTAAAATTTTAATATGAACAAAATTGAAGTTATTTTACTGTTAAATCCGTATATTATTTATTGATATTCGCTCGCTTATGAAAACCTATGGCACACTTCCTGTTGACCTATTACCGAGAAATTTGGCAAGGACCAAGATAGCTCAGTATGAAAACAATCATAAAGATATACATTCATTTCTCACATTGGTAGTTTTTGTCGTCATCCTCGAATGCGTGAAAAAAGTATTCCTATATGTTTTGCCACGTTTAACTAATTTTAATTTATTAATTACATAAAGTTAATTGTAAAGATCCTCTATACTCCTATATCAACTTTTGCTTGACATTTTTAACCTTTTATTTCGTGAACACTACTCTCAATTAACGAATAAATAAAATAAATAGCACATAAGACAATTTGTGCAATCCAGTAAATTGCAAGTCGACTCCATTTTACAGCCGTAAGCCCGTAAGATCGACAAATGCCGAACATTAGTCTTGTCATTACATTCCCTCGAATTATGTAAAGTGTTTTGTTGGATCGTAAAACATTTGAAGTATTCGGTATTGTAATGATTTTATCTAAATTTAAATAATGTACCTAATTTTTTAGAAGAGTCCCTTTATGAAATAAAAACAGCAAGCTGAAGGGTTGGTTTGTTTGTTTGAACGCGCTAATCTCGGGAACCACTGGTCCGATTTGAAAAATTCTTTCGATGTTAGATAGGCAATTTATCGAGGAAGGCTATAAGCTCATCTCGCTAAGACCAACAGGAGTGTAGCACTGCGGGTAAAACCGCTAGTGAAATACCTATAAATAGCAGTTACGAAAAGTTGTAATAAATTTAGATCTGAACTGAATATATTTTGAGAAGCAATTAAAATGATTATTTAAAAATGACGGACCGGATAGTCGTTACGTGTATATTTTAGTGGGTAATTATTATTAGTTTGTGGAAAATTTGCTTCTAATTAGGTACATGATTTAATGATGTTGTGATATTTGCGTAGATTCTTCTTTGATGTCTATGCAATATTTAGATGATAGGTACTTTATTTATTTATATTTCAGCGTGAAAGAGTTTCATTTGAAAATGTATTTGATATTTGTTTGATATAATTGATTATATTATGATATTTAAAAAGTTTGAATTTAAACGGTATTTTTGACATCAAAGTTTTAAAAGGTCAATTATTTTTCAGTAGATAATATGTAAAATATTAGTATGAGATTTAATAGACTTAATATAAGACAAACACTTTTAACAAAGCATTATCATGGGTCAATAGGTACATAATATTAATACAATGAGTCACTTCTAGAAGCTTCTAGAACACCTGCCAAACTCCAGTCATTCACACAGACTTACAAATGACTTTGTAAGACTGTGTGCATGTGGACATGCTTTTAGTGCTTTTACCGCAACATACAGACAAACAAACCTTTCTTCAGATATATATCCAGTGTTCTCCGTGTCCCAGCGAGACAGCGCCGCGACGAGGGTCTCTTCGGAATCGAGCTCAAGGCTCTTATACCCGAGGAGGTTGACAAACGCGTCAAAGTTCAAAGGGTTTGATGCCTGTGAACGGTTATTATGTGTCACCTTATTGTGTAAACTAAATTATGTTTGGAGGCGTTGTTCTTAATGATTTATGTTATGTTAGTGGCACATAGATTAGTTACTTTCGTAAAGATTGTAAAAGTAACAAAAAAATGCAGTAATCACAGTTATTGTGAAAGTAATGAATTACAAAAATATTGTGGGACTAAAATAAACTTTATTAAATTTGAATGATAACATACCTATACAAAAGTTTTTAACAATTGTGAAATTGATAAGATAGATTTAGATACATCCTCATATAAGGCAGATAATAATCATTAGAATCACATAAAATGTTTACCCAAACTGAGATAAACATTTCCATAATACGATCTTTGGACCACAAATCCTTATAATATATAGCTCAAAGATTAGCTACGCATATCTCTTATTCCTTAGGAAGCAGGAATAAATTTCATCAAGAGCATAAAACTTTATCTAATACTCTCAAGCTCGCAAATTGAGTAAACAGACTATAAATTAGTTGAACGTACAAACAATGCGTTGTTTACATTGATAGAAAATCATTTAAACAAATCGTAAAAGTATTTCAACACTGGTACAATGTAAACACAAAAATGTGGTTTTGTTTTTGCAATTATTGTAAATATTTTTTTTTCGGCAAAATTGGTGATTTTTCTATTTTCCTTAACAGATTATGATGATATTGCAAAATTACAATGTACAGACTTGGGAATGCGGTCGGGTTTTTGATGAGTTATTTATTAAATAACTAGCGGTCCGCCCCGGCTTCGCCCGTGGTACATATTTACGTTTTCTCTACATAAGATCCATCCTCGTACTTCAAGAAATATAATAAAAACAGAATTATCGAAATCGGTTCAGCCGTTCTCGAGTTATGCGCTTACCAACACATTTTGCGATTCATTTTTATATATAAGATAAACAGAAACTACACAAAAATATTCCCCAATCCATCGCAATGCAGTCGTCAATAAAAATAGCAATGCGACACTTATTTGAAGTTAGTTTGCCGATATTATTGCCGATTTATCTAGTTGGTACGTCGCAAAAAATAAATATTTTTAAACACATATATTTTACTTTATCGTTACGAACGGAAACTTTTAAATTGCTACATGTAAGTCTAATATATCTAGCTCTTATAATACATGTTATTACCTCTGAAAGCATGGTCTTAACAGCTCTATCGTCCACACTTTCTCCAAGACTGACGAAGGTGGCTCGCAGGTCATTGTGGTCGATGCACCCGTCGCCGTTTATATCGAACAGAAGAAACGCCTGGGTATCATAGTATGGTTCAAAATTATATTTTTTTTATACACTGCTCAGGCATTTGACCGCCATCTCACCTGATGGTAAGTGAAGATGCGGTCTTTCAGGTTAGCATGCCTGATCAGTAAGGTAAAGCCTATTCACTTTGGCCTTGAATAGATCCAAATTGTATCTATCGGGAAACACGGATGGCGGTAGGGAGTTCCACATCTTCGCGGTTTTTATTAAAAAACTGTTTTCGAAGCGCTTGGTGCGCACATGGGGTATCTCGACCACGAAGGGGTGGAAACCAGTATTTCGTCGCGACGTCCTGTATTGGAAAGGAGAAGGTGGTATAAGGTGGTGAAATACAGTCCCACATTCACCGAAGTGAAGCCGGTAGAAGACTGAAAGGAAAGCAATTTTGCGTCTGTGCTCCAGAGTGTAGAGTTTGCCACTGAGCAGACTCGGGTCGGCTATAAGTTTTTTAGCACGCCTTTCCATCGAATCTAAGGCACCTAGATGAGTTTTTGCAGCTCCAGCCCATATATGGCTGCAATATTCCACACAAGACCGAACTTGGGCTTGGTATAATCTAAGAAGCTGGTCAGGTGTGAATGTCTTACTTTGGCCAAAATGCCGAGCTTTTTAGCAGCAAGTTGCGCCTTAGATTCGATGAACTGTCTGAAGTTAAGGTTCGACAAAACGGTGACGCCAAGCAACTGCAGACTGTCTGTCCACGATCGGCACATCACGAAAAGTCGGAGCTAGGTGAAGTGGACTTTTTTTCGCTGTGAACAGGCACGCCTGCGTTTTTGACGCATTAATCTCACCAGATTCGCATCGCCCCATTTGGAGATATCCAGTAAAGTGCTATTCTCTCGTTCAATCATGGCCTCTCTCTCAGTCGCTATAGTTTCTTTGGATGCAGCAGCATTGGATAGGTATCTTTCTACAACTGTACTGTAGCATATAGCAATAATGTGGAATTTTTTAATCGAGCTTTTACTGGTTATCGTTATGTGAAGTGGGTTGCAATTTTTATATTAATTTGGTATGTATTATACATACAAAATTTTTATTTTTATATTTAATAACTGTGTTTCTGTCAGAAGGTAAAGTCATCGTTGCTGTTCGACTTTAGCCAATGATGCATTAATAATGATCATTGTAATATGTAGGAACAAATAATGATAACTTGAAAGGGGCGTTTTATTTCATCACTTTAATAATGCAATATCCTATTCTATAGCATTCATTATACCATTAAACACATAAGCGTGTGACGAGCTCACGTGTCAGAAGTGAAAATTCTTGGTCAAGATTCAAAGATATCAAAATCATCGCTTTACTTCATGACATGACGATATATCCATGAAACGAACTTGAAATATTACTCTCAACGCGCATAAAGAAGTTTCACTTCAAAAACACTACCCCACGTAACAATTCCCTATCATCCAAACAAACCTCTTTCAACTCAAAGATCTTGTTCTCATCAAGTTCAGCCAGCACACTAGCGGACACTTCTAGCGCGTCTCTCGCTGTGGACCCGGACCTTGGTCGCGGCGGCGGCACTAGGAGCTCAGAATGAGCATTGAATATTGTACTGAAAGTACAAAGTTCCTGTATATAGGATATAATTGTGATACGTTAGTGTGTATTGATGGTGTTAATTGATTGTTACATATTTATTTTATATTATTTTTACTTTAATAGACATATTATGATGTGTCACTACATGATTAAAACAAAAGCTTATAGTTAAAAGAAGTCATATTATATCATCGATGACTCGACGACGACTATTGACGCTATCTATACTATATTATATATTACAATATTCTATCGACGCTCGAACGACGACGACGCCTGTCGGTCGACCCTTCACCCTTCAATCACTATCATACTACATTTATTATTACAATCAAACACAGAACAAGTATTTTAAACAAGCACTAAAATATGTTTTATCAACCGTGTTTTATATGCTTTTAATGCAACTACCACAGTTAAAACAAATATTTCCGTGTTTTGCCGAGCGTCCTAAAATCCTACCCTAAAATAGCCTGTTATAATTGAATTTTGTGCAAGCAAATGTACTCCCATAACTCCTCCACATATTAATAGCATACTATTAAACCTGAATGAAAGTAATAAAGAATCTTAATAAGAAATCTTCCTTCCTATTTCTAAAGTATATTTTCCTTTGGTAGGCCTGTCACGGATTAGATTAGGATTTAGAATTGAAAAGCAATCTGTACATAACATAGTTTCAGAATTTAAATGCAAAATTTGCTTTGATTATGCAAATAGATTCGCAGCAATCTAAAGGAAGTGTTATCTACTATAAAATACGCGTATCTTATTTCCTATTTAATATGCGTTCTTATTATATGGCTTTATTATTTATAAAGCTCTTGTCTTGAAGGAAATGTATAAAACTTCAATGTGTGCTTGGAAGTTTGATATAAAGAAGAAAAATAGATAAATGAAATATTTTGTTGAAAAATATCAAATTAATAGAAACTTTCATGTATGTTGGAATTGCAAACTCTAAGTTTATTTAATTTAAAAAATCTTATACAATGTGTATTTTATTCATACTTAAAATTACTCGCTTCCACATCGAATATAAAATAATTTCTAGTATGTTTCCTAGAATGTCCGCTTCGGGGAATCGAGCTGATGATAACGGCAGCGATTTCAAATATATTAAAATAGGTTATCAGCTTTTATAAGTCCTGTTAGAGCTAACTTTTTCATGACTCTTTTGGGGATAAAACCTAAGTATACATATAATATTGTGCTATGATAAAAAATGTACCAAGCGCATGCTCATATTCTACAAATATACGACATAATTTAGTTAAGAGTAATTCATTTTTACTTACCCCCCGTCTGAAACCGATTGTAGTAAATTCTCTTTAAATTTTTTTATTTCATCTTGAGCCTCATCCGTCTCTTTTCTCCCGCGACTATCTTTGCGCTCGCCTTTACTTTTCTACAAAGGAAAAGCAATTTTGTGGAAATTTCTTCATTTTAAAACCGTATCTATATAAAGATATTAGCGAACAATAATATTTTAGATACAGTTGAAAAGAGGGCCAAATAATGGAACATTTTTCGATGAATGTGCTTAGTTTAGATTAAAATTCGATGATAACTTAAGTTTATAAATAAACATTATGATGAAATTACGAATTACGTGACTGAATTTCAGAAATTATAATCCTTTAAATTGTTTTCAAAATACGTAAATCACATAGCAATTAATGTCAAGTAATTAAGTAGGAAATATACGCGAATTATTAAATAAAGCATAATATTTTAACCCGACCGACATCAAAACTCAAAACAAACTCACTTTTTGTTTTGGTGGCTTAGTATTTTCTTCGTCCATGTTTAAAATTTAATTTCGTATAAAAATTACACGATTTGCGTGCTTGCGGTATACTGTGGTAATTGTGACTAAACAAATTTGGAGAGATTACATTTACATTGCAATTCCGAGTTGTAGATATAATCATTTATTTCGGTTGGTCGCTCGCAGATTTCAGATTAGTTATGTGTTTGCGTCAACTAATTAATCTGAGCGGAAAATGTTCTAAGATTTCAGGTCAATGAGTTTCACATTAAGTCCTGTAGCGTCATACTGATGCTAAATCTATCCCCAGAACACTTCACGTCATTCTGTTTCCTCCACTTCTCTAGACATTCATGTTTACGCTCCTGTCATATAAAATGCTCGCACACAAATCGATTCTCGAACTTGCAATGCCACATTAATTTGGAGGGGCTCTTAAAATTTTCAATTTTCTAAGCAAATAACGGAAGTGATTTTTTTCCTTAACCGTTCGGTTTTTAATCAATTACAAGTGCAGATCTTAAATCCAAATGCAGGAAATTGCGGTAGCTAAGTGGAATTAAATTCGCTTGCTGCAGAATAAAATTTAGATTTCACGGAGCTTTGGTATTTTATCTCTTATTGTAACTTGAAGTTGTTTTATTGTTGAGAAATCGGATAAACAATTGGGTAGCGATTATATAGGAAATAAAACATAATAGTTTTATGATATTATTTTGTACGTTCGTAATGTCGTCTTTAGAGGTAGAGAAAATGTTTAAGTGTTTTAAAAGAATTGAGGTACCTGAGTTTCGCATTGATTATTTTTGTTATTGATCTTAGTCGGCTGCCCATTGTTTTTAACTATATAATTATAATATAAATAAGAGTTTGTTTGACGTGATAATGTCAAGAACTAATTTACCGATTCAAATATTCTTTCACTGCTGGATATATACGTGATGTTTCCACTTCACAACCTGCACGTAGGCATTCCTTATAAACTATATTCGTACGGTAGTCGGTACATTCCATTGAATTTCCTATATAGCTCATAAAAATAATATACACTCAATACTCCGCTACTAGCGTAACAAAATAATTCTGTCTATATCAAAGTCTAAAACTACATTATATTATTCATAGAGTAACAACGCATTACAATACCGCTATACCTACATATTTTATATGCACATTGCATTATTTAAATTACACGATGTTATTAAAAGTGGTTCACCGTAGAATTCACAATAGGAACCTTTATCCATATTACTATCTCAGCAAAACAAACACGTATAGTGAAGCGATGCGAGTCACAATTTTTCATCAAATATTAAGCGTCTTCGTAATAAACGTGTATTTTGTGACTGCACATACGCAGACACGTACACTGTAACATTCTATAAATAAAGTAACATTACCTTTGTACTTCTTTTTTTTTATTGGACTAGGGAGTAAATTGTTAAGCCTTAAACCTTTACTGTAAGATAGTTGTTTGTATGCAACCTTATTATAAAGTGTCTTCATTTTCAGCCTCTATAGTTTTATGTTCTACTTGCTGTGCTCCGCGGTTTCATTCGCATTGCTCCGCTCCTGTTGGACTTAGCGTGATGATATATAACCTTCCTCGATAAATGGGCTATCTACAACCGAAATAATTTTTCAAATCGGACCAGTATTTCCTGAGATTAGAGCGTAAAACAAACAAACTCTTCAGCTTTATAATATTAAGTATAGTTGATACACAACTGAATCTTCTAGCTAGTATTTTATACATCACTTAGGGAGATTAGTATGAATTTCATTGCAAGTAAATAAACAACACAATTCATCTTGTATTACTACATTTTCGTGTGGGAAATTGCATTTTAAATTCATCGTTACAGTAAATGGTTATTTTATGTTAATTTAATTTTCATGTTATGTCCTCATTATTTCGATATCCGCTATTTGTTTACTCGTTATATAGACCTCATTGTATATTTTTAACCATAACCTACCCTTAAACGATATTATATTCTGACGGTTTATTTGTAACAGAATATAACATTTTTACTACCGACTGCAAAACGGCTAAAGCGGATTATAAGTGAAGTTCTGTCGTAACGAAAATGTTAAGAAAAATTGCTAACCCCTTTTATGATGCAATTTTTCACGCCAGCATCAAAGAAAATATGTCTGAGTGACTTTGATAGTAAAACTCTCCGCAGGTGGGCTACCATGAAAAACGGCGCAAGTTATAAGCGAAGACGTATAGTAACAAAGATTTATGATATGTGTGAGATTATATGCAAAATGAACATGTAAAAACAATGAAAAATTTGCTTTTACATGAGAGAAATAATTAGTGTTTTAGTCCGTTTCTATCTTGCTGTTATTTGATAAAGTATTTATTATTACCACAGCTATTGAAACATAGAAACTGTAGAGATTTCACATATTTAAATATTTGTTACAAAATAAATTGTACATAGATTTTCGCGGAGAACTGCAATTTGGACCTGTGTTTTATATATAAAAACTTTTATACCACTATTAGAATATTATTTTACAGTTTCCACATAATTTACAACTATTAATTGTAATGAATCTACTGTGATAAATTAATGAAGATGATTTTTTATTTTGCATGTGTTCGCCAAAAAATATACATTTTTTGTACTTATACGTACGTAAATTGATGTACACGAAAAATAGAGCGAGCAAAACATAGAGCAAAAAAATAATACTATGTTTTGTTAGAATTAGAAAATAAGTACATCATCACAACAAAAAGAAAACGTTAACGTATATTTTATGAATAGGTTAGTTCTTGTACAAAATTACTCCATTTGATCTTAGATAACTCATCAAAGCTTCCCTTATCCACAGTTTCTTATCCAGCGTTTTATACTTATATCCCTTTAAATATACTACATCAAATTCGAAGCCTTCGATTGCGATTTATACATACACTCGAGTGAAAACAAGTTCATTCCGTCGCATGTATTTACGACGCCTCGGGGCGGAACCGCCGCTTTAGTCATATGAACTCATAGACCTACTTATATATTATATATCCCGATGCTCGATGACACGTTATAAATACACGTTTTCATCTCGTCAGTGATTTTGACGTATTTTAACGTCATCTTCTTCCCGTGCATTTAAATCAAACCAACATAGAGCTAGAGCATTCTTTCGTAATATTTCGGGTGTTGAGTACAAAATACACCTCTTAAATAATAATTGTTAGCTATTAACAAAACGATTAATTAAAAAAAAAATTGTGAGGGAACGCAGTACATCAGTTTTAGTTGGAGCAAAATAATCTTGGAGATCTCTAAAATCAGTAAATCGTAAACAATTCTTCAAAAAATGTGGAGTACGTAATCTAAGGTCTGATCTGATGGTAATCGGAAAAAGGCTTTATGCATTACTTGCCGTTTGCCTAAAGCCTATGTTCATCATCATCATCATCATCATCATCAGCCCATATACGTTCCCACTGCTGGGACACGGGCCTCCTATGAGGGTACAGGCCATAATCCACCACGCTGGCCAAGTGCGGGTTGGCGGATGACACATGTCGTCGAACTTTTTAATTCTTCGACATGTCGGTTTCCTCACGATGTTTTCCTTCACCGTTCGAGCAGTGGTGATGTTACAACATGCGCAGATAAATTGAAAAATCAATTTATTTCCTGCGCGCTCGCCTGGTCTCGAACCACGGACTTATCGATTCGAAGTCCGAGGTCTCACCACTGAGCCACCACTTACCTATGTTCATGTTCCTATGAAAAACGGGTAAAAACGGTAATATCTATATAATTATTGAACTTGACGCTCTGAATATTACGATAAGATTTTACCATCCACCTATGATCATGACATTTAATTACACTTAAAATAAAATATCTGACGCATATATTACAAGCACGAATATCAAAGTGTCCTCAAATTACGCACGCTATGTACACATCATTAATAATTTATTTTAGTATTTCCATGATTCACCCATTTACCCAGCTGGAACATTTATTTCCAGCAAATTTCAACATTTATTTGATTAACTATCGAAGTTAATAGCTAAGATAATTCATGATTTATTTACTTACTGTCATGCAACAGCGATTACAAGATTAAGATACGGCTCATTTACGTTCATATGACATCGCTATGCCAGAAATAATTTGTCATACGTTGTATAAATGTAAGTATTTTGGTTTTAAGCAAAATGTTCTAAATATAACGGTAGTCTACTTTTATAAATGACGTAGTAAGAGTATTCTATAAATATCTCAGTGACTGAATACGCAACAATTGCAAATCTTACATGATTTTTCCAGTCAGTATATTCGTTTTCCCTTTAATTATCAATGTCAGCTTATTTTTTTATTACATTTCTGTCTACATGATGTAATGCTTTTTAAACACTCATAACCAGTTCTAATATTTCTTCATAATTTGTCTGATAGTTGAAATGACAAATGCAATATGAAAATATAGATCAAAAGTGTTAAACTTTTAATTATTTATCAGCGACTCTGCTCGTTCTTATAATTTATTAAAAATGTATTTATTTAATATGCCAACAATATGTTGAAACGTTTAACGTAAATATTCCGCTAGCTAGCATAGTTGCGTTTATTTTCCCCAAGTCTTGGCTTTCCTCAGTGTAGCTTGGTATTATCTTTTTACATTGTTAAAAAGTACACGGATAGAACAACTTGTACCTGAGTTTTACATTGTTAAGTCCCAAATGCATATTATTTGAATAAAATTAACACTAACAAAAGTTTAAGGTTATTTAAGCCGGTATTGTAAGAGGTCGTGATGTACGAATTTTCTAGAGACAATTTTAAAGTGATTTACATTTCATTTCCTTCGGAACGCTTTAAGAATACTTTAGCGCCTTTTATCTTAAGGCCGGAAATTTTTTCGGTAAAAATTGTGCATCGTTTTACATTTTGAATAGTCTATTGTTAAGTTTAATTGTTAGACTCATTTAAAGTTACAAGGATGACGGAATATATTATGTTGAGTGATTTATAAATTCTTACTACTTACATTCTTACAAAATTGATAGCAAACTAATTCAATCAGATATTTTCAAATATTTTGATAGAAATAGAAAAACATAAGTACAACGATTTACACAAGGAGCATATACACCGATACATATAATAAATTATTTTTGTATATAAATTAATTTACTAAAATTTCTTCACTATTTTGTCATTGACTGAGTATATTATTAAATTCCTCTTTTACTTCCAGGTCCAGACTGAAATATATGAGGAGATTAGAGCTATAATGTGTATAAAAGTTCAATGAAGACAAGACTTAAGAGAACATATGCGTGTTTCAAGATTCATAAAATATACAGTGTTTGAACATGACATTCATCGAAAATAGAATGATTTCAGCATGCGATTGCAGAGCAAGTTATGATCCTAGAATGGGCAGAGAATAACGTTATAAGTTTAATATCTTTCCCATCCCATTCTTCCAAGTTTATTATAAGTTTGAGCCAAGATTTAACTTTGGTTTTGTCTTAATAAGAGAACAGATTAATAGTTTTGCTTATGGGAAAAGTTTTGAAGTTGAATTCGCGTTTGCACGATCCACTTTCTGGTGAGAACTTCTTAAACCTAAAATACTCGTACCAACAAACTTGCAGACAATTTTGTTTAATAAGGAAATTGGTATGCTTGTGGGTTTGATTTTATTTAAGTTAGAGAATAAATATTTAATAAAATATCTTGTTATTATGATCAGCTCAGATTTCTGGATAAGAAGCAATTGGCATTCACGTCGCGTCAATTTTGTGATGGAAAATTTGAATGAACTATTTTTAATTTTTAAATTGTAAAAGAAGAATTTAGTAAATAATCAAAGAAATTTTAATTAAAAAATAAAGTTGATCTAAACAGATTTTTTATTGTTCATACAAATGAACCACTAATATAATATGAATTACTAAACTATCGTATATACATTATAAGTTAAAAGTGAGCATGATTCAACCCTTTCTATTGTATTCCTGTGTCTATAGATCTGTGGAAGGTCTTTTAATCAAAGTAAAATAGCATTGTGAGCGCGCTGACCACAGTTCGAACATCAATATTCAGTGACTGAACTAAATTGTTTGTGACCGGCATTACACCTAAAATAGTGCTATTAATCCACACCTGTATCACAATATACAGATACATACAGTAAGGAAACTTCATACAAAATGTTCGAAATGGCTCCCCCCCCCCATAAAGCGTGTTTTCGAGGGTATTGAGGGGGATCGATAGTAGCGGGTGACACATCCACAGATTTTGAATATAGTATGGAAAAAAGTTTAAAGTGATGTCATTTCACATTAAACAAATATCGATTGTTTCAGTTTGTAGCCCTTTCAATAAATATATATCTGTATCGTATCTGACTACAAGTTAAAAAGAGACTATTTTTTAATTTCTATAGATATGGCAGTATAAGTTTTAAATTATGTTGACATATTTTCTCCCAAAATGATAGCTACAAATAGTACCTATTAGGAGTCCAGTCTGTTTAAAGACCGCATCTATTTTTTACGCAATCTAGAAGAGCACGAAAATCTAAAAAATGGAAACCTTAAAAAATCTTGTTTAAATTTATGTGCATAATTACGTAAATATTAGGGAAGAAAAAGATAGATATTATAATAATTATTGTATTTTTATCGATACGTGACTTTACCACTTTGTCAAGCACTAAGCCTGTCAAACTATTTTCTTTTTCATCCTAAAACAAAAAGGTTATATAAAAGGAGGTTCTATGTTCGTATAATTATAATTTTAATTTATTTTTGCATATTTTGTGTTTTTTAATTTAATTTAATTTATCGTTTTAAAAATAATTTAGTAGGTATACCTACATACAAGTATTGTTAATTCTGGTTTAAAATAATTATTGAATACTTATATGTATCATACAAATATCAAGCATTATAAATAATTTAGGTAGGTACCTACATTAAAATAGCCTTCGGCGTCCAAAAAAGACAAGATTTCGAAATATAGCACTGAAAAAAACGTACCTATTTACATTGTACATTACATTATATTGTTTCTTCTTGTAAATTCATATTTAGGCTACACCATTTTTTAATTTTAACGGGTTTTAATCTCAAAATTACCACAAATTCAACTGTGAAAAAAGCAAACAGAAATATACAGGCCGAATTGATAACCTCCTCCATTTTTGAAGTCGGTTAAATATCAAAAAGGTAACAGCCCTATAGCTATACGTCATAATTTCATCGCAGGGGCTTAGTTTCCTAACTGTATGTATGTACGTAGTATATATCTGTCAACTGTGCCTGTATTGTGAAGTCTTATTTAGTAGAGTAGTATTATAGGTTCGTTATTGAATTATGTTTAGATAACTAAACATTTAGTCAACTATTTGATTATTAGATTTGTATGAACTGCATAAAAAGGATGATGGAGGATATCATGTTGTTATTTTAAAACGAATATACACAAAATATCCAAAAACACCTTTCGGGAGGAGTTTGTTCTACAAACAATGACACGAAAATATTACTTTATACATTTTTGAAGTGAAACTTTTTTAGGCGCGTTGAGAGTAAAATTTCAAGGTCGTGTCATGGCAAACCACGCAATACCGTAATTTGGGTATCTTTGAATAATAAATATTTCACTTCTAACACGTGTTACTTCTGGCACACACGCCCTTTTTTTAAATACAACAACTGTAGATCTAGAACATTTTTAAATTACGTAGATATTTTCATTGAAATACAAATAGAATATACATTAAAACTCGGAATTCGGATAACATTTTGCTGACCACATCAATATTCTCTGCCGGAACTAAATAGTAACTGATCGGAATTGGATTTGATTTAGATCGCGTTTGTCGGCACGTAGCGAATGGCTGCATTGTTACAGGGAAGCGAATTATCAGCTCCAAATATTATATTTTAAGTTAAGAAAGAAGAACAATAGGGATACAATTGTTTTTCGAATTTCTTTACGCTTTTCTTATTTTAGAGTTGTCTCGAAAACAGTGTGACATTTTACAGCTAATTTTAATGTTAATTTTCTACCATACACGCAGATTTAAACAATACAGTCTATATTATACAATAGGTACAGTAAGTATATAATTTTAAACTATGTATTAATATTGAAGGAAGCAATTAAAATTTTTTCAAGCCTAAAGAATACAAAAATACTGGATCTCAGCAAAGATAAAATAGTACCTAAGTAACTACAATTTTGTATTCAGAACAATGTATTCAATAAAATTAATTTCGATAATTTCACACGTGAGAATATGAAGCTATTTAAATTCTTAATAATAATTTTATTCATAATGTGATAATGAAGTTACTTAACGATAATATCTGTACGTTATTTCTGATATTAATAAATATTCTGAATCTGGGTTTTGCTATAAATGGAAGTATTCAAGATAATATTATTATAATAACCCGCTAATTCTGAAATAATTGTCTACTAGAATAAACAATTTTGCGTTTAAAAGTCATTTTAAAACGGAAGATATTTTGGGTTAACGTTTAACAATTTTTAAAGAGGTACAAAATAAAATTTAATTAAAATCCTTTTTAGTCTACACAATACAGTTTGGTTAATGTTTACTGCAAATGACTAAGTATGCACACGAATTGTTAAATTTTTAATTAAGGTTCGTGCCGATTAAAAATGTATGTAGCGGCAAAAGAACAAGGTTCATAAAAACACGGAAAGTGCTACCATTGATAATTATTGTTTACCTTCATCAAAATTTCTGTTTTGTTTTTTAAAAGCTTTAGCTTTCAATCCACAATAATAAGTGAAGCGAAAGAAAAATGAATAGGTATTTTAGGAAAATTTTCACTGTTTACAAGGCACGTAGATAAAATGAAGATTATCTTATAATAAGGTAAAAATTAAATTTTATTAACCGACTTCAAAAAAAAGGAGGAGGTTATCAATTCGGCCGGTATATATTTTTTTTTTTTTTTTTTATGTATGTACACCGATTACTCCGAGGTTTCTGAACCGATTTACGTGATTCTTTTTTTGTTCGATGCGGGATGGTGTCGAATTGGTCCCATAAAAATTTTATTCGGATAGGCCCAGTAGTTTTTTATTTTATGAGCATTTTTGTCTGTAGGTATTTGTAAATTTTGCAAGTGCAAGTTTGAAGTCGGTTGTTTTTAACGCAGTTATCACTTGTTTAGGAAAATTTTCACTGTTTACAAGGCACGTAGATAAAATGAAGATTATCTTATGAATAAGGTAAAAATTAAATTTTATGTTGATTCGGTTTATTATTTAAAAGCGTACTTCTTTCTCTTTTAGCTCTATTTATCTTCTTTTCTATGTCTCCGAATTATACAAGCGGGTTCCTTATAACATCAGTAAAACACATAAACCACAACATCTGCTACACTAAATACTGTCACAGTCGATTCATATATCCACAATATATTCCCTTTGTCTTTTATATATCTATTCGTTATTGATATTGGCTTGGCTGTTGTGTGCCAACAGAACGAATCACGATGCCAACGCCTCATGCATATTAATGGGTCACGGTAAATACTATGGGAGCTGCACTAAACTCCTTTTACTTCGATACTTGTATATTTTTTACGTCTCAATTAAACCTGGATACTAAAAAAACTATATCTGTAAATAATATGGTAGAAATATGAATAGAAATTGATTTGTACAAATGTTATGAAGCTGAAGATTTTGCCTCTTTGGTTGGACGCGCTAATCCATCGCTAATCCCATGTACTAAAGGTCCGATTTTTTTAATATTTTAATGATAGCCCATTTATCAAGGACGGCTATAGGATATCTATCATCACGCTAATACCAATAGGTGCGAAGCAATGCGGGTAAAACCGCGGGGCATAGCTAGTAATACATTCTTCAAATATTTATATCTAGGTAAGTTCTTTTACAATTTATTCAAATTAAAACGTGGATATTATAAGACTTATTTACATTAGATTAAGACTGTAGCGAGTAATGTATTTATGCACTGGATAATTAGGTAAATGGGAAATGTTTGCGCTTGCTGGATATTATAAGATAAGTACATATTTATGCAATGCAAACTGAACCTTATTCATACGCTTTTAATTCCCCGTCTTTCGCTTTATGGCGTAAGTTATACTTTAGAGTTTTCATCCAGTAACTAGTATATTAAAACAGTCAAAATTGAAATAATTTTTAATAGTTTTTAATAGTAACAGTAAGTTTATATGCGTCGTTATATTATGTCAAATTAGATATCATTTTCAAAAGCTAATTTCAATAGTTAATATGAAGGAACATCATTATTAAAGCTGTGATGAAAGTCAGGAATACTAATTAGACTCGTATATGCATTTTCACAATCATGTCACAAAGTTAATACATGACATCTTACTTTAATAAAACTCTTACTTTCAAGCACTCCATCCACATCATTCCCTCGCCTCTCATAAACACATCGTAGTAATAGGTTTAGAGAAATTTAGAAATACGTACCGAACGACTGCCTTGAGATTATCAGTATTCATCAAGGTACATACATATTTACTAACTACTTGGAAGGCGGTCGTTTCATTTACGCAATATATTTAATCTATGTAAATTCAATTATCTCAAGGGAACGCGTAAAAGTGACGTGAAGGAAAATCGGCGTAGCGTCCTGAAATAGGTTGGACGTTTTACACTTATCGCATCGATGGTTTCTGGGTAGTGTTTATATTGGATGTAAAATATTGCATTTAATATGGATAAGAGTTAGGGCAAATGTGTGTTGACGATTAGCGTTATAGAAGGATTTATTTTTGGTCGTTTTGCTTTTTTTTCTAAGATGCTTATTATTTTAATTAATTTAATATTAAAGTTTTGTTGGCTATTAAAATTGTTATTGGAAAGCTCATTCGCGGAATCAATGTTAGATACAGGAAAACTTTTTAAATTTTAGGCTCTATGTCTATGTAGTAATGAAGAATATTCTTTCAATACACGCGAAAAACGACTAAAAACTTTTTAATCAGTCGTCACTAAATTATCACGTCACTAAATTCTTTCTATATTATAACTAATGCAATAAATTACTATTTCCATTTTGGAGTAATGATCATATAGGTATAGGTATAATTTAGTAAATATTCATGCATACAGGTAACGTCTCATTAATTAAGATCTATAGTCTATACAGCGAATTCTATCAAATTCTACATCATCTAGGTTTACTACACACACCACACCTTTACTTTGAG
Organism: Colias croceus; assembly: GCF_905220415.1. NCBI lineage: Eukaryota > Metazoa > Arthropoda > Insecta > Lepidoptera > Pieridae > Colias > Colias croceus. The sequence continues at coordinate 7,262,629 of NC_059546.1, forward strand.
TCAGAGCAGAATTTAGCGAAGGTGTATTTCATATTATAATATTTAAACGAGCAATCTAGATAAGATCCATAATCTCGCGATTATAAGCTTACCATACTTCGTAAATACGTGATACTATTGCATACGTTCAGTTTGTAAACTTTATTCAAAGAGTGATTCGAAAAGCGAGCCAGAATTGAATTCTGGATATGCAATTTCAGAACAAAGAGCATGTAATAACCATACATCATTTTGCACCTGTCTTACCTAAAATTATACCCGTGATATGTACGGCAATTTGATTTAAATATTCACTGCTAAATGACGTGTCAGGTGGAACGGATTGTTTTTTTTAACTCGTTGTGTGCTGATAATTATAAAAGATTGTGTGTGCGTGATTTGTGTGATTATGTTTTATGTCTCACACACACATACTTTCTCATTAATTTACGAAATATTTATGGAGAAAATAACAACAATTATGAAGTGACAAGAGCTATGAGTATTTGACATTTTTTTATTTATAAAGACTGTTTACTGTGACTGTTTATATATGAGGACGTTTTTCTAATGTCGAAATTTAATTAAATTTTGGCAATACAGTATTCCATAATGAAGTTAATATTCTTGGAATTTAATAAATAAGTTTCGATCTATAAAGCCATTCAATCCGTTCGAGACAGTTAGATATCCTTGATAAGGAATTTAATTAAGTACCTATCGCGGTCTGATTATTATCTCTCATAAATCCACTTTATTTTACTTTTTTCCTTATTTCTGAAATCTTTTTTATTCCATTCAATTGAACTTAATCTGAAGTTTCTGAGAACGCAATGAAGTCTATTTTAATTTATTATTTCTTGTAGTTTATAGATCAAAATAATTAGGTGTATAATAATTTCACAAATGAGATAATAATAATCTAGGTGCACATAATCTATACCAATATTATAAAGCTGAAAAGTTTGTTTGTTTGAAAGCGCTGATCTCAGGAACTACTGGTCCGATTTGAGAAATTCGGTGTTAGATAGCCCATTTATCAAGGAAGGCTAAGGCTAACAGGAGCGGAGCCACGCCCGCGCCGGTGAAAGCAGCTAGTTAAGTATGCTTAGTAAACATGCTTCTGAAAAACAGTTTACATTATCTTATGAGCGTAAGGTCACTTAAAAATCTTTATAGTGAATGTGTAAAAATGATTAAAAACCCTTATTTAAAAATCACACATAATAATAACACTAACGCCGTAAATTACATATTAAATTGTAAGTCATGTATCGCGCGGCTAGATCGACCCTCGTCACACGACATTGTTACAAACAGTTGGGAATAAGCATTGCCTTGTTTAAGTTTGGATACGTCTTCAGCAGAATAACTTGATTCACTTCGACTCTGTTGAACACGTGAAATTGACACTTCAAAGATTAAAGTCGCATGGATCGCGTATTTCGTATTTCAGTTTATATTATAGCGGTTGTGTTTGTATATTTACTGACAATATCACATTTGGAAACCACATTCTGTAGTTTTACGGCCTATTTATTCTGTTAATTATCATAGACGAAGTAATTGAATCTGCGAAAGTTTTCCACGTATATTTTACTATACGTAATGGATGTAATTAATTTTGTAGGGATTTATATGAAGAGGTTTATATTTTGCTCTTCAGGCTAAAACCTCTTTACGGAATTAGCAGAAATTTAGGTTACAGGTAATGGGCTGAAAAAATATCAGGCTAATGCGCTAATAAAGAAAATAACGTTGTCGGTGTGCTCTTTCATGTTAAAAGATAATGTCTGTATAATATTTTTTCATATAGCTCAAATATATTACGTACATAATAGGTCATAGTTGTTTATTATAGCATATAAGTAAAATAATGAGAAGTACCTAGTAATTAAATTTTTGGTGAATGATATTTATAAAGTCTCTAAGACTAATATTTATACATATAGGTAATAATTCTTCGTGGAATATTATATAAAATTATTTAGATTGTTTTGTTTTTAGCCTTATTTCAAAATGAAAATAGATCGTAACATTCAACTTTATAATGTCAAAGTTTAAACAACAAAATAAGTCACGTATTTATCTAGGTTATTAGCAACTAAACGATATACGCGTGAGTTTAAATTGCATCGACGAAAACTGTAACCTATCAATTTGTGTTTTAACACGGTTGATCAGCTGCGTGGATGCATCTGTCGTTGCATGTGCCTCAGAATATCTAAAATTATTGAATTAAATGTGATTATTGATAAAATTACCAGAATAAGATAGTTTTAACATTTGGCGTATTATTTTTGGTCTATAATATACTCATAAAATTACATATTATATTCAGGAGTCATAGTAAATAAATAATTAAATATTTCAGGACAATTTTCACATACGGCACGATCTGATCTAAGCTTCGCTTGTGTTATGGAAACCAGATAGCTGATAAACATACATATATATTTTTTTTAATAAATACTTATATAGATAATTAACACCCAGACACAGAGCAAACATCTATGTTCATCACACAAATAAGTATTTGCCCCGGGTGGGCATCGAACCCACGACCCTTGGAAGGCAGGGCCAACCAAGCCAATCGGTCAGTCAAATAATGAGGAAATGAGCACACTTAGAATTTATCCCTTATCGATAATTAATCGTTATAATATAATATTAGTAACGATTTTATTCAAAATAATAATAACATATACTTACTTGGATAATAATCATTATGTCAGATATATTTACATACTCGTAGTGGTGTTTAACATATTTTCTTATTGAAGATATTTTATGAATATCTTTACATTTGCGTACATTAAAAGTTCAATTAAAGTATCCGTCGTCAGGAATATTCATAAGCCATAAGTATGTATATGTGAGAATATTATCTACACGTACGTTATTTTACTATATAGGTTTTTCTTTATATATATAGCAAATTTTATTCTGTTTCAGTAAAACATCATTAGGAGCAAAAGCTTATGTCAATGTACGGCAGTATTTATTAAATATTAGTAATGCTGTTTCACCGAACAAAGTATAATAGGCAATTAGAGGCGAAACGTATAATGTCTGCATTTTGTTAGCCAGAATTTGCATAACGTTTTCCTTTAGGCCTTAATAAATGAATTTCTTGAATACATTTTTAGAATAGAAACGAGGTCTGCGTTATAATATTCAATTAGACGTAATTAGATTGTGAAATGATATTTGAAATAAATTAAAGTTAGCAACAAAATACAAATCTCGAATTTTAAATAAAACCAGATAATATTTCACTTCATTATTTTAAATGGTCGCGATAAATTTAACGAAATGCCAATGTTTGGTGAGTAAATTACAATTTAATTATATTATTTTGACATGCAGCTTTTAATTTATTATTTTGTATACAAATACAAGAATTTAATTGACAAATAACATTGTACATTTGCGATTGGAAATCGTATCTGTTAGCTGATATTCAGTTTAGTCTGTCACCCGCAAACCCTTTGCTTAGGAAGCCACGTCCTAATTCCTCCAATACTACAATATACGGTGTTAATCCTAACAGGGATATCTTCAATTATGCACACGTTTCAATTAAATGTATCTGTAGGTATTGTTTAGAAGAAACTGTAAGAGCTGTGAAGCTTAAATAGTTGATTTATTATATTTTATTACTCTTCTATAATTATTATAGAAGAGTTATAAAATAGATCTAATATTATATTAATCGATATTTTTAATAATAAATAAATATAACAAAAAAAAAATATAACAAACGTATATTTTATATGAATTCTTCCCTTACAACCTATACGACGTCGAATTTTCACATTCACACTTTACATATCAAGAAATCTAACCCTCCATAATCCATTTTCATACTTCTTGGATAATCACGCCCATTATTCAACAGCTGCCTGGCAAAACGCAAGCAAGGCTTTATCACCAAGCTAGGTGTTGTCCATACACTTTATTATGTACATGGGTCATTGTTTTAAAGCATGAAGTGTGCGCAGTTATGATGTCGCGTGTATAATGTACTCTGAAGGCGCGAGTGTAACATTACATTAATTAGTTGGGAGAGCTGCGTGCATGCAGCGACCTTATAAAGTGAAAACACGAGATGCCCTGTTTTAACCTTATTAAAACTTCCACAAATATAGAGCTTTATATGGGGATTGGGATTTGGTTGATATTAGGTCGCATGTGCATGTAATTTAAAGTTCATGAAAGTATGATTGGAGCACGTTTTTTTAGTTGAGTTTTTATATTTTGAATTGAAAGGTTACGAGATTATAAAAGATATGAGGTAAACAATAATATTTAACAACGCTAAAGAAACCTAATTACAACATCCTTTGATAGTTAATTAATTAGTTAAACCAATTTGGATATCCAATAAGTTTAAAGCAGCAATATCGAAAATATTGTACGAATAAAGTTTACCATAATCATACTGTGATCCATAAAAAGCATAACATTGCTTCCTTCTACCTACGTTTTTGCACGGATAAAACAGCATTAGCATATTTATGCTGTCAGCCTAGATAGCTTTTCTGATATATTATTATAATAGAAAAGGTTCTTGTCGGCATGACATAAAAGTTTCACGGAATTTCCGATCATTTTCAATGCGACTTTGTAACGAGTTTATATTAAAAACGTATTAAATAAACGTTTTCCTTTTAGTTAATCCTTTGAATATTATCCTTGACCTCTATTATGACATAGCTAAGAAACTGAAGTGTAAAAAAGCCTACTAATATTCATAAACGTGGCTGAAAGGCAGTCAGTGCTACGCGTTTGCTACGAGAGTACAGTCGGCTACGTCGTAGCTGTCGCGAGGATCCGCGCGTATATCTGACGTGAAAAACTTTGAAATAAAAATAAAATTAAAGTGCTTAGTTCTAATAAAATGTGGTTTGGATGAAATGAAATAGTAATTAGTGCATTTAATTTATGTAAAAAGCTTACTTAGATGTTGAAGGTAAGATTTATGAAGTTGTAACTGGTAATCGTAATTACTCGTTTTAATTTAAATTATTTTCTTTTGAATAAATAAGCATCGCGTCAAATTGTAATTATTATTTTCTTTATATAATAATTATTATGTTTACTATATTTTACTTTATTTTACAAATGTTATCTACCGAGTAGTTTTTTGCGATTTGATATAAACGATTAAACGAATAATAATTATAGCAACGTTGTTTTACGTTTTGGCATAGATATTTTTTTATAAAATATTTGTACATTTCTTGGTATGGTATGATGTCATTCTAAGGGCCGATTTTTCAATCCTTGGTTAAAATTTATCCGTCCAATAAAGTATTACACGAACATCTTAAAATGTCACCTGTAAACTGTCAAATACGGGCAATTAGAATACATTTTTGAAATGGTAGTTTAATACGTTATTCGATGAATAAGTTTTAACCAAGGATTGAAAAATCAGCCCTTAATAGATTATCATATAACTAAGCATATATCTTTCATCTTGTGATATAATGATAAGTATTTAAATAAAAAAAACTCATGTAACTTACACTACTTATAAAACAAAAACGGCTCAATGCATTTCAATGATTTTTGATCCGTAGTATGATTATTAATTAATTATTATACTATTGGATTAGATTAATAACGGATCTACTGCGAGCATTTAGTTGCATATAAAACCAAATCATATAGATTGTAATATAGAGAGAGATTTTTACACTAGTACTCGGTCATGCGCACAATGTGACTCTATAATATTACAATGTAAAGTAGTCACATTTTAAAATCTCCAGTTTAGATTAAAAAGCTATGAATATAAAATATTAAGTGATGATCTAGGAAATGATGTTATATTTTTAATGTGGTGTACGTTTTGGTTAGATGAATACAAAGAAGGTATGCACTCTTGGGTGCACGTGAATGTCTCATATAATATGGATAAAGATTATATGGTAGCTTTCCGCCCGTGCTATCAAAGAAAATACCCGCATAGTTCCGTCTCGTGGGTTTTCTGGGATAGAACGTTCTAACATCCTACCTTCGTTCTCCGGTGTCAAGCTATCTCTGTACCAATAACCATCCAATTCGTTTCAGTGGTTGACGCGTAAAGCAGAGACAAAGATACAGAGTTACTTTCGCATTTATAATTTTAGTAGGAATTAATAAAACAGTACGAATAGATAACTAGAACGATTGGGTGGAACTAGAAGCAGTACTTACTTACTAATTGATTTCAGATTGACGGTTATAATTTCAAAGCATTTGGTACTTCAAACGTTGTTCAAACGTGAACGTTTTTAATGTGAATGAATTAAGATTGTATTTTTAGTGTTTTCTAATATTTTTAAGTTCTTTTCTAATTTTTTTTTAAACGGTGGAAGGACATGGGTTGGAATCCCGCCTCATGGTCGATTTTTAAGTTATACTGCGACAAGAATTTCTTAATTCCATTATCTGCAGGATAAAAATGTAATCGGAACATATTAATTTTTAACGGACGTCCAGTAATCAATCGATTATAGCTGGATGCTCGGGTTTCATGGTTGAAAAGCTTTTTAATGAATTCTACAGGTCACTAATTTTTATACGCCATTTTGTTTTATTCACAATTTTATTACTACGCGAATATGGAAAGTCGATGTTATACAATTTAAATGGTAATGTATCGAACAAGCCATTATAATACTGTGGTCATTGAATATTATTATTATGTAGTTCTTTTTTAATTATAAAAATGTTATTGTCTTGTTCATCACTCTCTGATATGTGAGTTGATCAGAGAATTCAATTATTTTCACTGACTCGTTATTTTTGCTTTTGTATTGAGTATTGAAAATATTATATCAATTGAACAAAAATATGGGAAAGTTTTTAAATTAAGTTTTTTCCATTAAATTTATAATTCTGTAACAATAATATCATTATGTAATAATAATATCAATATTGATTTTAACTAAAAATATTAAATATTATGACACTGAATGTGTCACAAACCTTTAGAATTTAATTACCCATTTAATTTAAATACTTTTTAATGTGAATCCATATAGCGATCAAAGTAGTTACTATACTTGTCCTTTCTTTTTTCTTTTTTATATCTTTGAATTTAAAACGGAGTTTCTGTAAATGAAAAATCAGCATTTCACGTAAGTAATATGATATAATTTGGCGTATTTCCTATTTATTTATTTTATCAAAGTGTAGTAATTATTATATGATGAGCACGGAAACATTAAAGAGCATATCCAGAGGCATTATTGAACAATTTTACCAATTTTAAGTTGGATGGGATTTTTATGCTTCTAAGTGTAAGCTGGCGACAACGAGCAAACGAATGGACTCAGTGGCGTGCCATGACTGAGGCCTATGTCCAGCAGTGGACAAGTGTAGGCTGACAATTATGATGATGATGATGTTGATGAAGTGTCAATCCCATCCATTACACATTCTTTTCTTCTTATCTGTAGTTTCTACTATTTATCTAAGCCTGCTGTGGTCGACTACCAGTAGAGATAGTTTAGCAGTTCAGCACAGAAGGTCGAAATATTATGTTTTACGAGTATATTTTAAGTCAAAGTTAATTTATTACGAAACATGTAAAATGCATCTGCCGCATACGCCATATTAAGAGGCTATGTTTTGTGTACTTTGTCACTTTTTTCACATATTTTTAAGTTCTGTATGTATAGTTTTTAAAATACCTACGCGTGCTACACAACTCAGTATAAATATATTATTATATAACAATCTGAAGCAAACATCTTACTATTATTTAGTTGCCATAAACAAAACATTGGTTTATTAAAGTTCTCTTACATGGAAGGATGAAAAAACATAATCCAATAGTGATTATCATATTTTACACTTCGCTGTGAACTTGAAGATTTATAAACTTTAGACGATAAATCATAATAAAGCAAGTACTTATTTGGAATATTAACACATCTTCAATGCAAATGTTTATTCTGTTATTATTATAAGTGTAAAGTTTTTAAAATACCTATATCCCAACATACTATATAATTTTCTTTTCTTTCAATACATTGGTTGCTCGGGTTGCTTGGAAGAAATTGCTTGAAGCAACAAAGCCGCCCTTTGCATCAAATGTCCTGTCTGTGTGTGTGAAATTTGTATTTATGTTTTGTATGCAATTAAGATTATAAATAAATAAATATCATGACATAATTATAAATTTCATAATATATAACGAAACCAGTGATTAAATACGCTCTAATAAAGACATCGTCGGCTTAATGAGTGGTTAAAGTCTCTTTACTTACATAATATATGCTTATAATACGCTTTTCACGTAGAATGTTACATTTCACTTCACTAAGTGCCGGTGCCATTAACGGTTTTGAGGTAGCTTATACTATTATCTCGTATGTAAAAATAATGATTTTTGAAGTGAAACTTTAGGCCCGTTGAGATTACATTTTCAAGGTCTCGTCATGGCAATACCGTCACGTTATGGAGTAATGCGATTTTGGTATCTTTGAATCTTGCCAAAGAAGTTTCACTTCTGACATGTGTTCTCAGCACACACGCTCTTTTTTCAAGCGCATTCATTAAAAAGTGACGTTTGGTAAAAAGTGCATGTGGAGTACGAAAATTACAATGTTTATAACAGTTTATAGTCACTAACAACGAGCATAGATTGAAAACTGTTAATAAAAATCTAAAAAATAATACTTGCTCTCTTGTTCCTATTTCGTTAGTTCGGAGCGCTATAGAATCTCTAATTGTAGGTTATTTTAATAAAGTTCTTGATATATTGTCAGTCAGTTCTTGCGAACCTGCTACCTCAAGTGGTATCGTTTTTTTTTTCTGAAATCTGTGCAAATAAACTTTTGCGATTTATGTTTTTAAATTAAGTACATTCTTTATTAGATTTTAATATTTTTCCGCATAAAATGTTGGTCTGATTTACGTATAGCGGTAATGCGTTTGATATATAATTTACTGGTACTTAACAAATTTTTAGGCAAACTATTTTACTTAGTAAGTACTAAGTTTATAAACTTGCAATATCAGTTCAATAAATCTCTTTTAAAAAGTTGTTAAGAGGCTTTTGTTCTACTATCATTTTGTTGATATAAGAACTATACATTCGATAAGAGTTTTCATATTTCTATAAACAAATCACCCCTACTAAGTACTAACTGAATATCTTAATCCTTACGATCTTGTCATGTGGTAAGTACCTACAAGTCAGTCGTTACATATCACCTAATCCTCTATGGTCTATACCGTAAAGTTTTATCTAAAATAGAGGGAGCTAAGAAGTAAGAAATTATCTCCCAATTAGCTCTCCTTGGCTCGGCTATAAGCGTTAAACGTCGTACCCGCGGCGCAATGCAAATTAATTTTATTCCGTTAACATTGTTAAGTTTCTAGTTTGAATATTCTAGAAATTTTATATAATTATCGTGTGATTGAAGTAGAATTTTTATGGAACATCAATTATTCATAGAGGAAATTGATTTTTCATAGCATTCTTGAGATCTATTATAAATGTTATAAAAATGATAATTTTTCCTTAATACTGCAGCTTTGTAATTGAGTGACCCTTATCATAATTTAATCGGTTCTTCACTTACAGAATATTTTGGCGCAAATTCTCCATTGAGATAACGATTTCTCAATGACGGAAAGCAAACGTTATCTTTTGATAAAAACCTACGTAAGTTCTACGTATGAAAGCAGTTTATTGATAAATATTGTTATTTATATGATTCATATTGTTATTTCATCATTTTCACATATTACTATACACAATCTTCGTAATAACTTTATTAATATAAGTGGTATGCAATAGTAATCTTTAGCTTCTTACTTTGTTGAAAATCGTCTGGAACATCGATGCATCGCCAAATGGTATTGTCACCACTCCATTCGTTCACTAATGTGGATCTTTTACAAAATCTGCTTGTTATTCCAGCTTAAATAAATACGTATATATTTTACAAGTAACGAAAGTGTTGAACAAAACGACGGCGAATGATTTGTTGACATCCAACCCTGGCTAACAACATGCTTCCAATTTGTAGCTTGCTATTTTTTAAATTTTATTTTCATCGACATGTTACGGCTAAATCAGCTTAAGCTTCGGCATGTTTATGTTTAAATAGCGGCTACAATAATCTGATTTGCATTTTTTTGGATTTTAGTTAAAAACCTCTTTTGGTTTTGTAAAAACACAGTTGCGTTATAGGATAAAAATATATTTATAAGACTGACGTTATTTTCATAAAAAAAATATTGCTTTAATAATAACAAAGAAATTAATTAATATTTCCTGAATCTGTATTATAAGTTTTATCATTTATCCTAATGCCCATTGTAAATGTTAATTCAAATAATATTAGTAGGCTCTTATTTATATGAATTTTTATAATATTTTTTTATAAAGATATTAAAAATTTTTTGATAATAATTTTTATTTTGCTTTAGAATAAAAATTTAGACCCTTTTCAGCATTGATGGACACATTTCACTTGCTTTAAAGCTTTGTTTTAGAAAACCCAAACCGAATGGATTTTTACCGCTTCATAAAATGATTGACTTTTTCGTTTAGTTGTTTATTAGACTACATATTATTCATTTATGACACTTTTACATTGCAATTGGGTGGTATTCTTTATTTATTTGTTGTAATTAAACACACTCAAAGTGTACACATACTAAATGCAATCATTAAAAACAGAGTTGCTGGTGACAGTTTCCATTTTATTTTCCTGTCTTTTGAAGATATATTTTCACTGTGCACATTTTTTTTCGCTATTTTCAAAATGCAAAAATTACTTAAGTTATGAATTAAATAACTACTTAGACCCAAAACCCTATTTCGCATTTATTCTTAAAAATGTAGCACTCATATTTTATGATAGCTACTGTGAGGAAAATATTATGAGTACCGAGCACCAAAAGGTGGTAAAAACCAGCAATTATTAAACTTGTTAGTGCAAGTGCCTTGCTTAATTGCAATGTGTTACATATTGCAATTAAAAAAATCAGGCTTCATTAACACAGATTAATTTTTCACCGAAACGTTGGTTAATTAAAACATAGTTGTCAGAGCCAACGCGAAAGTCTGACGGTTTCATTGTGCACCACTCAAAAAATATAATGGGCGTTGCGCTTCATTCAATGTTTAGGGAAAATTGCAAGCATTTTATTTGCATATTACGGACACTGGATGTAACGAGCTAGCATTATGCTAGACACCTTATTAGTGTTTATATTTTAATTAATTCAAACGAAACCTTACATACTCGAAATCTGCCTTATTTCTTTTAATTATATTCTTCAGTTCATATTGCAAAAAAACTTTGCTAAACAGGACGTTAACAATAACAAACTAACAACATTTATTATAGTTCCTAATTGAGATAAATACTCAATAAAACACGTCCTACTTTTTACAGAAAGTTGGATTAATTACCCTTATAGTTGTTATCACATTACAGGGCAACGATCTTATTACATTAGTTTGTAACACAAATTTCGTGAACCCATTTCAAGGAATTATATACGAAATATTCCCCATATTACTAAAGGTTATATCGCTATGATTTTGTAACACAAGACCTATCAAATCGTGTTAATTGCTTTTTTGTTCATTATTAACTATACTAAGATAATATCAGAGGTATAAGGAGGCTTATTTAGTGTGAGTTGGCACGCGATCATTGAGGACTGTGTGTGCGTGATTATGAAATTGCTTTGAGTTCTATGAATACGTTAATTAGCCTTTTCTAATTTGTAAACTATAATTTCTAGTGAACAACAGGCTTTCATGCACACTCGTTGTGAGTTCTAAAACATTTGTATGTAATAAGCTGCATTAGTTTAAATGAAACTGGGGAGACATACTTTAATAATATAGTTCTGCTGTTTTGATGTGGATAACCTTAGTACCTATATAGAGAAATAAAATAGTACTCTTGTCTTTTTAAACATACGGTAGACGTCTTATGTTTGCTTCGCTGATTTTCTATCAACAATAAGCATAAGGTATTCGATCAGCTATGGTTAAAATATTTTTTGCTTCTTGCAGAGAATGTATTTAATAAAGAATAGTCTGATTTACCTTTTCATTGAAGCAAACCATTGTGTCGTTAATGAATATAGAGATAAGTATTAACTATTCAGCTCAGTCATACTTATGTCAAATATTCGAACAAAATATTAAAACACTTGCAAAGATAGACGTGACAAATATGGTTAACTTTATAAGTAGGTATTAACGACCAAAAAAGAGGAAATATAGTACAATACTATTTTCTAAAAACCATTTGATTCTTGTACAGCTTCAAACCTTCCTACCGCTCTTTGGAATCGAGAACCCACCCGTACCTAAATACACAAAACGCAAAATTTATATACGTTCAATCATGCACTAATTGGTTATTAAAATAAGTATAAAATATTTATAAAAGTGTCGAGGACGCGCGACTCTAACCAGTTAAGTCAATTAGGAGCGTTGAGCACGACTGCAAATAAATGAACTTGTTTCACTTTTTAATTATTTTGCTGAGCTTCAGTGTCGACACTATTAAATTACTTGTACAGTATTATGTATACTTTGGTGTTCTGTCATTGTCAAGAATGTATAATAATAAAACTGTCTATTATCCTATCCTACTCCTAAAAATGTCATATTTTTAAGACTACGATCTGTGACTACGATGATATGAATGAAATTCTATATTGATAGTTTTTTTTTTCTATTCTATTCATATAAACGCTGGTTTTCAGTTTTTTTTAACAATTTTTAAAATTACCTACTGAATAGTAACTGGCTTTGATATTTTTGGTTTTATGGCATTCTATATATAAATTAATATATAGTGTCTGGTTTCTATAGGAGATTGCTTTCAAGTCAAGACGTTATTCTATACCAAGTATTAGGTATATTACACTATTTCAAGTGTAAATTGAGTAAAGACAGCCGAAATATCATATTACTAATAGACATATGATCCATTCCATTACTGCAAATACAATAGAGGTTTCATGTATCATGAAGTAGATATCAATAGTGTGGACAGTTCGTATCTACAATATGTATTATAATATACACACTAATTATACATTTTCATAAAAATTATAAGCCAGTTTAAGTAAAAGACTAAAACCGCTACCACTCATCACACAAATATTACCTTTAAATTTCGCAAACCTAGACTAGTATAAGGGCTGATTTTTCCATACTTGGTTAAAACTTATTTATCGAATAACGTATTAAACTACCATTTCAAAAATGTATTCTAATTGTCCCTATTTGACAGTTTACAGGTGATATTTTAAAATGTTCGTGTAATACTTTATTGGATGGATAAATTTTAACCAAGGATTGAAAAATCGGCCCTTAGACGAAATAATAATAACCACGTTCATTAGAATATTATAGAATAACATGTGAAATGATTAATTAAATACAAGGATCACTTTCATCTGATAAAAACCAACATATTACTAGTTTCAATTACGATATCTTATCCATGCGATCGGGGAAAGTTAAATGAGGAAGAAAATCTTAACTGGATAGGATCAAGCTGATTCAGGCACTACTCCAAGTGATAGCAAGTTTCGGAGAAAATGGATTGAGATGAGTTCCTGGCTTAGAATCTGGTTTCAAAGATCTCGATTGAGTGATTTCAATTAAGCAAATTATCCACAAGTTCCTGTTGATGTTGATGGCCCTGATACAATATTTATTACATTTAAGAACCTTCGATTACAAGTTTATACGTAATTGAACTTACACAAGTCGAATTAACGAAGTTAGCAATCAGTGAGTCTTACTTCTAAAGACTTTCAGAAATTGTTAATCAAAGGTTGATGAAATGTCTAGGATTAACTTCTAATACTTTGGTATAACAAGATATCGTCACAAATAAAATGTTATATTGTAATGTTATACATAATATGCTAGTTAGATATTGTACTTTTGTTAGTAAAAGAAATAATTTAACCATTAAAATATCATTAACCTATAATTAGGTTCCACGTAGCTACTAATTTGTCTAAAGCCAATTGTTATTTCGTAGAATCTAAACGATACCTAGATCGTTCTAGTAGTCTAGTTTATATTCTAATGGATACTTTCTAATACATCCATTGTATATTAAAGTATTCACCAGGCCCTATCATGTAACAGGGCGCCAACCCACTTCGTGTTAACTTTGTAACAAGGTAAAAAAGGCTTTTTATCGCAGTACTCAAAGGCGGTACCTACTAGAGCTTTTGTATATATATTCATAAAAAATGTTTAAATAATTTTCAGCAGATCACGTTCCAAAGAGCCGTATCAAAAAATAAAGAGGAACATTGGCGAGAATTATAAATCCGTTTTTAATGGCATGTTGAAATACATAAGAATTCGAAACGCGTTTTTATTTATATTTGCTATTTTTTTGGATTTCGTAATGGATTAATACGGCTATTATTAGTAATTAGTAAAATATGGTGTGTCCTATTTACATAATAGGTATAACTAACTAATAACTGTGTAAACTTTGGCAAACGATTTATATAATTTTAGTTTTATGTAATTCTGTTTCATACAATTGTAATATACTTTGTATTAAAGGATTAATATTGGTGAATACGATATTTATTTTATTAAAACTATTTATTGACAATATACAAACAATAAAAACAAAACTATTGCTAAACACGCGTTTTCAATGGTAATGAGCTTCATTATTACCGTTCATTATGAAGGTTTAATGAATAAACCACAGCTATAAAATGGTCTGTAGCAATCAATCAAAGCAAACAGGAAACTTAATAGCCGATAGCCGATAGCTGTCGACGTATGAAATAAAATTAATCCAGGGAAAGCTATTTGCTTTAACTAAACTGAGAATAATTTAATATTCCATTTGTTTTATTATTAAATTTTTCTCAATCGAATTTTTATCGAAGATACGTTATGTCAATTATAAAATTAATTGTTACGCAAATAAGTTCCAAAAAGTAAAGAGTTATGTTTATCTAGTTTTGAAATTAAAAATGACAAAAATGCTGCATTCCAATATTCTAAAGTAAAAATTACACACAAAAACAATTGATTGTATAAAAATCTCACACATTGTTTTACCATTAGCCTTTTTGTTTTAAAAACGAATAAATGTCCGTATTATTAAAATGTCATAGAGATGCATAACGATAAAATAATAGGTCAAGCGTGAGAGGTCTTGATAAATGATCTATCGAAAATGTTAAACAATACAAATCGTTTTGTTACGTGTTCATTGGAATATCGCATTTATTTTTTATTTTCCTGAATACAATGTTTTTAATTGAATGGTAAAATAATAACGTTGTTAAGTCAGTTTATTTGTACAGCTTTGTTTTTTATATTTCTTGCTAAAAGTTTATGTTTATATTTTGACTGTGGGAAGGATTTCGTTTCCTAGTAGTAAGTAGAGATTTATACATAAAATTAGGGAAGACATTTAAAAATTTACTGTTTTGCAATTCGATAAACTTATAAAGCTATTTTCATAAAAATAAAAACTGTAAACAATAACAAATTGAAAAAGTTACATTTTGTTTTATTCGAAATAATCCACGGCCCCGTTAAATATATAAAAACTTTATCGCATACCGAAAAGTACTCTCCATTAGGAGGCCGACGTAAAAAGGGGCTCAATTTAGTGAACTTTCAATAAAACTCGTCCCATTGATTTCAATAAGCCGAAGTATCCATTCATAATATCCGAAATCCATCGTAAGCCTTTTTCATTTTTCCCACAAGTTATAGAAGCAGCCTCACTGTGGCTCCACATTTCTTGACGTTGCCTTAAGATGAGAAGGAATGCGCCTCATTTAACCTAATGTGGGTAATTTATCAAAAATTTACTCAAGATTTATTTGAGGCTGTTTCGCTTTTTTCACATTGAAAAATTACAATAAATTTGCTGTGAATAAATGGAATTAACGCATGAGATTTGCATGCTTGATGATAGGGAAAAATAGATTGAATAATGATTGTTATATTTGAACAGTTTCGCTTAGCTTTTGCATAATATATTATTATTTATTAGCAACTAGCGGTCCGCCCCGGCTTCACCCGTGGTACATTTTTACGTTTTCTCTCCATAAGAACCATCCTCGTACTTCAAGAAATGTAATAAAAAATGAATTAACGAAATCGGTTCAGTTGTTCTCGAGATATGCGCTTACCAACACATTTTGCGATTCATTTTTATATTATAAGATGTGCAGCAGCAGAAGATGCTTAAAATGTGTAGGTATATCGTTTTTTAATGATGGTGGTGGATGGATAAAAGTTCTTAACTTAATATTAGCAATTATTGATTGAAGGCAATATATTCAAGCTATATTTGAATTATTATATTTCTGAGAAAACGATAGAACTAAAGATAAAATTGAGGAAGCACACGTATAGGTACAATAAATGATTGTGAGCAATTCTTGCAAAAAATAAATCAGTCACACAATATTCTCAGTTACGTTTTAAAGTCTTATAAAAAATGGATACAGTAAACATTTAAACACGAAATGATATTTCTTTAATCCAAAGCAAAACATTCACTACATTTGTAAAGCGAATCGCAGAAACATCTCAAAAATGTCTTGCAAATGCCTTCACACTCTGAAATGCTCCCATCGCAATCTATTCGAACGTTTCACCCTGTGACATAAATAACAATAATAAGAAATATCATAAAAATAAATATACTTAACAAATCTAAAAACAAGGCTCAATAAGATAATTTCATGCAATTATTGTATTACCAATTACCGATGCTTGATAAGTTTAATAAATCGAATTTAAAATCCGCTAAAATATTCAATTTTTTCAAGTTAAATCTATCCCTCTAAAGTGGGTCAACAAGCTTAAAGGAGTCAGTTACATACAAACATACAGCTGTATACATACTAACAAAATATAAAAACGTGTTAAAGCACGAAAATCGTAATAAAATTGGCTATAATTAGCGAAGCAAACTATTTGTATTTTGCTTTGCGATTTCCAGGTCATTTGGCATTTCATAAAGCCTCTTATAGCAAAGCTCGTAGAAATGAAAATTTTATTGTAATTCGTTCGATTGACTTTTATATGAAGAAGATTAAAAATATTTTATTGTAATACCTATCTAATATTTTAATGTATTTAGCAGCTACTATTATTATTTAATTTATTATTTATTTACGATTATCTAATTAATACATTCACTTTTGTTAGGAAAATTTTCCAATCTAACATTTTAATTTGATAAGAAAATAAAACCAAGTGATACGTAATTAGTATTGTTTGAAAGAAAAAGTTATCTTGTAATGACAATATCCTCCGACAAAGAGATTAAAATCCATCCATCAAAAATTATACAATTGAATAAAACAAAATTCTGTTTTGTTTCAAGAAAAACGTAACGAATTTAATTAAAAAAGTCCGTTCCTTTTGTAATAAAATCCCTTAATAGGGCTTCAAATTATTACATTGAAATACATTATTTATAGAAAGTTATATATTGGAGATTGTCATCAATGAATAGGATAAAACCAAAGATGCTGTTGCTGTCTGTCTGTCCCTGCATGCATGCTATGTATGCTTAAATCTTTAAAACTACGCAATGCATTTTCATGAGTTTTTTTTAAAGATAGAGAGATTTATAAGATCTCTATAAAGCGTGCGAAGCCGCGCACAAAAAGCTAGTAATCCGATATATTGAAGTGCCACATTCCGGTATAAGTATCGAATCCATTTTTCAGTTAAATATATTTTAAAGTAAAGCTTTCAAAGTCTGATCAATATTAATGATTTCCTTGGGGAACTAATTTGTGGCGAAT
This sequence comes from Colias croceus, assembly GCF_905220415.1. Lineage (NCBI taxonomy): Eukaryota > Metazoa > Arthropoda > Insecta > Lepidoptera > Pieridae > Colias > Colias croceus. The sequence continues at coordinate 7,280,425 of NC_059546.1, forward strand.
AATGAATGGCTTGTTAAGCGGAGAGACTCAGCAACATATTTTGTACAGTCTTCATTATTAGCATAATTAAATGATGATCTGGCCCGTCCTTAATAAACAACTAGTAACAATAGAACTGTTATTTCGCTCGCTGTTTACATTTCATTTTATTTAGGGTTATATAGTGTAATTATTTACAATTTTACATTAATTTAAATTAAGATTTTCTGAGGTGGCATAAATATATAAATTAAAGAAGGAACAATTCTTCACTGTACAGCATAATATTGGATACATTTTTAAATTAGCACTAGATGCTAATGCTTTATGTTTATTTATTGTACACCCTTAATATAGGATACATTTTAAAATTAGAATTAGATAGATACTAATGCCATGCTATGTAAATCTCGTTACCATAATCAATGTTCAACACTTAGAAAACTATAATGAGAAAATTGATGGTAGAAATTGAACTATAGCACGAATTAGGTCACGCTCACAACCCAGGAGGTAATCCACATCCTCACACAAAACAGACGCTTAAATTGAAAGAAACTTCGCCCCGATTTCACTAGCTGCTAACGTGGCATATTGTATGATGGAAATGGAATAAACAGACGATTTAACTCCATCAAATTCTTAAGTTATTGACATGATAGCGAGAAAAAGTTTCCTGTGCTATTTGAAACTGTTATCTATTTCTCTTCTTAATTTCATCCAGAACCATTTTGTGAAATAAGCACTCATTAAATCGTCAATCGACATTCTTGTAAATCGACATATTATATAGGATTTGTTGTCATGTTTTATATAGTGCGCAAAGGATCTAGTACTGTAGGGATTCATTTTGCTCTTTCCATAAAATGCTGTCATCTAAGTTCGAAAATGATAGGTCCCTTCCTCCTGTGAACAAAATAAGAATTCATGAATAATACGCTTATTATACCAAACATTGTCAACTTGTTGAGCTTCATAATAAAATATGAAAACTAAATTATATAGGGAACTAAATAAAATGAATGGATGGAAATGGGACTAAGCATGCTAATTAATTGAAACAAAAACCGAAAAAGAAATAAAGTATACACTTTATAACTTATAATGACAATCACACAATGAAATATCAAACAATTCACACAATCTATTTAACAAATAATATAATTGATAGAACTCCCGATTTTTTTCAATCGTTTTCCACGTTTGATTTTTTTTTTCATTAACACGTGCCGTTGTCGATTGATTTCCCTAGGCGCTACTTTTATCGACAAATATGTGGAAAATTAGCACTTCGTGTTTAAGTTATATTGTGATATTAGCATTTGGAATTAACAATTATACCCTAAGTTATTCTTAATATATATAAATCTCGTGTCACAATGTTTGTCCTCAATGGACTCCTAAACCACTTAACCGATTATAATAAAATTCGCACACCATGTGCAGTTTGATCCCACTTGAGAGATAGGATAGTTTAAATCTCAAATCGTTTTAGAGAAAGCGGGCGAAGCCGCGGGCGGTAAGCTAGTTGTAATAGATAAATAAGATACGAACAAACTCACAGTGGAGTTAAAGGCTTATTTAAAGGCAACGGACCAGAGTGTGCAGCGCTTAAGACAAGATTATATCCAGACCAAAACAATAGCATAAAACGTATGTCCCAAATAGGGGATCAGGAGACAAGAGACAATTTAACATAAATAAATATTAACAAACAAAGGAAGTAAGACATAAATATAATTTCACGGGTAGCCACTCATTAGTGGGGTCATTAATATTCAGCGGAACTAAGCTAACGTGCACGGAACCGCCATGATTTACAGCGCTGTAAGCGGCTGTAATCACAATATATGTGCAGATACGTGACATCCGCCAAGCTGGTTAAAAACAGTCAGTGGATACCGATTTTAAATGAATATTTAATAGTGATGCAGATTTATTATCGTCAGCTTTTATCTGTTTCGTTTCAGGAATTCTGTGATGAGCGGATGAACTTACGCATTTTATTTTAGTGCATTGTATATTCCTTATGAGTCAGAAAAGTAGCCTAGATCAAGAGTACTTACGTGAGAGAAATAATTTTATTTTTTTATCTTATTGTATAATTCTGGAACATATTAATATCCAGCGTACAGTTGCATATTTCTTAATCATAGCTAGTATAAGCTAGCTATGATTAAGAAATATGCAACTGTATTGTGTTGTAACTGTATGTAAATATATATGTTTCCGCCCGCGGCATCGCCCGCGCAGTCAAAGAAAAACCCACATTGTTCCCGTTCCCGTGGGATTTGCGGGATAAAACCTATCCTATTTCCCGGGGTAAACTACTGTTTACCTATGTCCTTTCTGGGGTATCAAAATATCTCTATACCAAATTTCATGCAAATTGGTTCAGTAGTAATGGCGTGATTGAGTAACAGACAGACAGACAGAGTTACTTTCGCATTTACATATTATATTGTTTGTATGGATTAGAGTTTTATCACAATAATCGATCACTTTAAGTAGTATTGTGTCTTATTCTCTTTCAAAATTACAAAAAATGGTTCATGTCGACCATGCAAATATTGAATAACTGAATAACTCATTTCCCCCACAGCTTTCAATTTATCTCGAATATCCGGAGAACACTGGGCAATCAAAACAAGAAAACTCCTAATAAGAATCTTGCTATTTTCACAGGTCTTGCTCTTATAAAAATAGTTCAGAAAAACACTAACAAAGAAGGAACTATTCCTGTCTCTTGTGTCGAAGAATTTCCCAGATGGCCAGTTTTTCTGATTAAAAACCAAACTACTTTCGAGTTTGGTGACCCAGAAGTTCATAGGTTAACTGTGAAACTAGGCAAATACTTAAACAGTATTTATTCTATTGAGTTCAATCACATGGATATTTTAAACGTCGTATTTTATCATGAGGAAGAAGTCGAAAAGGTATCGATTCAAACGAACTTTTTATATTTGTGGCTTCTTAATGAAGTGAAGTGGAAGGTTGTTGAGAAAATGATAATATTTATATCAATTCATTTGATATCAAAAAGTGAATAGGTACAAAATAATTTTATAAATCGTTTCATCAGAGTATATTGAACATTAAGAAGCGCCTTTAGAATGAATTTTATAAATTTCATAACGTATGTGACTTTTTATAATTATATCAATTATTTGGGTATAACATGAAAATATTTACTCTCTTTGTTTGTCTCGTTATTCTTATTAACATAGTACTCTTTTTATTATACTGATAACGCAAGAAAAATAGTGATTTTTTTCAGTATCCATTCAGATATTATAGGAATTCAATGGGGAAAGACTGTCAGATTATAAAATGTCGCATATTATAAAAATCGGTCAAGTATGAGTGAGCTAGGATGACGGTTACCAATAATGTGATCATATAAATTTAAAGGAATAATAAAGCTTTGGGATTATTCTTTGTCAGACATGAAGTCCGTATTTTAAATTGGAATTATATGAAAGTTTACAAACCAATATGATATTATGAAAGTTGTAGAATTGCTAAGGCCATAGAATATTTGGTTTTGCATGTAAAATTACTTTATGCGAAAAAACTTATTTTACATTTAACAGCTACATGGTTTTGGAGGATCGGTTAGATAATAAACAATAATTTGTTTCCCTTATCACCGTCAGCCATTTTAATTATGATGAATTGCTTAGAAAAACATTTACCCGAAACAAAGGCTCGAACGTTTCCATTGTTATCGTGACAAGGCTCATTTGTTTGGATGTCTTTTATCATAGGTTTGCAAACTAGCTTCCACACATCTTCGTATTGGCGATGACAGGCCATTTCCAAGAGAGCCGACCCAACTCAATTGGAGGGAAATGTCTCGCCGTGATGCGCAGACTTTTTATGCGCATTTGGGATTGTCTAATATATTGGTTTCAAGTACCTTACATTTATTGGATATTTTTGGAGGTGCGATAAGAGATATAAATAGACCATGGTATTGAATATATTGTGAATGCGGTGTGTGCGTGTTTGTATTGTTTTGTTTGGGGATACTAAAATGACTGTAAGGTATGGTTTGGAAGAGATATTCGCTCTTCTTAATTACACTTTGAGGTAAAGATAGATGACATTTCTTTCAGTAATACTGATTCACTAAAGTTTAAACGTTTGTTAAAATAAATTGTAACGGAGTCACTTTTAAAACTGTTACCAGGCTTTTAATTGAGAAATATTTTGTTGGATTTATAGTAATTATTAAATATGAGACTTTGTGTGGATAATTGATGTAACATTCATGATAAAGAGTATAGCAGCCATTTATTAACTATTATTAGCAGTTGGAATATAGTTTGTAATGTTGCATTTTCAAAGGATTAGTTAAACAATTGATTTTGAAAATAACAATGATTTATCAAATCATTAATTATTTCGTATTAAATACAATACCTAAATCATTATTTAAGTTAATATTATGCTATAGTTCTGTTATTATTGTGTCATTAAGGAAGGTGGACCCCAAAATACAGGCTGTCCTAGTTTGGGGTCCAAATGTTACATGTTTGTACCTAACCCACAAATTGTTCAATAGATGATTTCTATTTTTTTAATTTTTTTAATACAATAATAAAACTTGATGTTAATTTCTGTTTGAAAGCTTGATATTATAACTTAATTATTTAAATAAATTTAACGTTCTCGGTTAGTTAGTTTGCAGCATCGTACCTATCTTATTTGTTTTTATTAGTAAGAAAGGCAACGAACGCTATACTATTCGTAAATACTAGGGGTTAGTAGAAGATCATCTATTCTCCTGGCACGATTTCACCGTTAAAAGCGTTACGACCTCACGTCATCTTTAGTATTATTCGTGCAATAAAAGTGCATTTCCATAGGAGTTTTGTGTTTGCCATGCGTATTGTTTTTTATTTAGTCTGTTGGCACGACATTGGTACGTTATTAGGTTATATGCCAGATGTTCTAGTGTCTGCTACACTGGATACTTGCCACAGAACTGGGAACATTGTGTTGTCAAAAGTTGCGCGCGGAAAATAACTGCTCTGCTATTTTTGCTTTTCAAAACCTCATAATTAAATTTTATCACGAACTTTGATATTAATATTGGTATTGCTTGGAATTCAATATTTGAAAATGCATTTATTTTTGCGTTTTGAGAAAAAGAATTTAAAAACTAGTGTATAGTTCTTACATTCAATCTTTTACAACTCTAATAATTTGTTTATTGTTGAATATAGTTAGCATTTTTAATTAATAAAGTATGGCTCATTAGATATTAATATTACCCACAACCTCACGGTTCGTAATTTTATTCATAATGAGCAATTAATCCATACGAATGAACTTACACGGGTGTAAAAATGATAAAAATAACGGAATAGTTAAACTTGTATGGTAAATATTTTTACATACTACTTGTACATTTTAGTGTAAATCTTAACGATTTAAGTTCTAAGGAACTTTTAGAGAAAGAAAATAGAATTGATGTTTGTTTACAACAGCATTCCAAAAGTGACTTCTAAAGTAAAATTCATACTTATATACTTCTCTTTGGATGTATTTATTATTGTACTAGTTCTACTACTACTATTGTGTACTATTTCCACCCGCGGCATCGCCCGCACAGTCAAAGAAAAACCCGCATAGTTCCCGTTCCCGTGGGATTTCCGAGATAAAACCTATCCTTTGTCCTTTCTCGGGTATCAAAATATCTCTATACCAAATTTCATGCAAACAGGTTCAGTAGTTAAGGCGTGATTGAGTAACAGACAGACAAACAGACTTACTTTCGCATTTATAATACTATTTCTTTATCCATATAAACAAACAAATGACTGATTATAATCTTACATGTAGTTGGATCTAATACAAACTACACATGTCCCAATGGACGTCTAGGATATCCTGTTTGTTAGTGTAATTTCAATTAGTGGTTGCTGTGTCTCAGTAAATATATGTTGACAAACATAATCAGCATGCATACGCAATTGTGGATAATATATGCTTGGACATAAGCTGCATACGATGAACAGCTCACGTAATGAATATGAGTGACCTATGGGATAACTCAATTTGTAATACATCGAAAACAGTATCAGATTATAGTAGATGCATGTCATTCTAATATACTGTGATATGAGTATTAAGCGCTTCTAAATGAAGCCTACTTGAATGAAAGTGTTTATGTGTTCAAAAGATTATGCTGGGTAAAGTGTAATTGCGAAAGGGGAAGTTTTTTCAACCGTTTCTTTCATGTTTCTTGTAGATAATGTAATACGTCTTGTAATAACCAGACTCATTGCTATAATCATCCTTAGGCGACCTAAGTCTAAGCCTATAGTAATAAGCTTAAAACCTTTTCGCTCGAAACAGTGAGATATCTCTGAGAGTAATAAATACTTTTTCTTCTGTTTCTTTTAAAGAGAACGGATTGTGGCCGTTACTTTTTATGGATTACATGTCATTTGTCTCTTTTAATGCCATCTGAGATTTAAAGCATAGTAGTGTTTTATTTTTTATTAACTTCTAAGTTAGCTAATAAAATTATAGTATGCGAAAAGTTTTCTGTATCCTAAAATTATGTTACAATTCGTGATTATTTGTAACTTTCAGATGTGATATATTATAATGAAGTTTTGTGTCGTCGTTGTATAATTTTGTAATAATATCTTATTCATTTTTTACACAGACAAGTTGGTAAACAGATATTGCAAAAGTCAACTGAGACTCTTTATTTTCTTAAATTAAAATAACTAAATTATATAAAATTTCCTGACAAACACGAGAACAGCGAAAATAGCGACGAAAAACGTGCAATTGCTAAAAGCTAAAAGTCGTTAGTAAAGTATTTGTTATAGCTTTGAAATTATTATGCACGCACGCACAATTAAGGATATTTTCTTAATTAATTGAATACTCTATTATGTGTCTCATAATTAACTCTACTCTAGATGTAGTATTCAAGAGAAACATACTTAACCTCACTCTATAAATTACGTTAAAGAATTACGCTAGAGCCTTAAGATGATATCTAATTAGCAGCTAGTTTTTATACTCCTCGACCTTTATTATGGCATGAAAAAGGCAGAAACGGAATACCAACTAATATGGTATACGTACATAAAAAGACATTCAGTGCTACGCGCTACATAAAAGAGGGCGGACGGCAATTTCGTAGTGGGGCTACGTGCTACGTTGCTACGAAGTGATTAATAATACTTATTTATCGAGTTATCAATACTTATGTAGGCCTTTATAGACAGTTAAGTATATACTTGTTGTTATGACCATAAGGTCCATTACCAAGTTTAAAATTGAATCGAAACTCTTTCATTAAGTGCTTCTAAGTGAAGTGTCTACTTTCGAAGGATTTGTTTGAAGACTTTAAAAGTAATTTAACAGAGGGTTAGGAGATTTTAAGAGGTATTTATTATTTGTAACTTGTTTTGAAATTCTTGTTTTCTGGCACATTTCAATTTTTGAATCGAAATAATTAATTATCATAATGCTTTATAAAATTAGTTACGAAAATAAGAACTATGGTATTTTCATTACAATAATTATTGTACGAAAAATATTTGATATCTCAATTAAACTGTAAAGTTGTATGCACACTATTATTCTTAGGTTAAATATTAGCTTGAAACGTGGCAGGTAGCCTGATAACATTGCTTCGGAGTCACGTAAGGCATATCACACACGGGTAACAGTTTACGAGCATTATGTGAATATTGTACACCCAGCTTTAGTGCACAGTGACTTGTGAATTTCTTAAATGAAAATAAACGCGTTGTTTGAAACTAATACGTTTACAGTTTTTAATATTTGTAAACATTCGCTATAGTAGCTAACATGCTTGATATTTTTTTTTGAAAATTGAAAGACAATTGATGAACCTTATGCCATTTTCTTATTAAAATCGCCGTTTAACATTTAATATTTCACTTGATCACAGTCCCATTTATTATAACACCATGTATAAACAACAGATGTTCAACCGTGGCAAGTCGTATAACTTATAATATTACCTCATCTTAACTACACAGGCTTATTGTTGTGTCCTTGGAAGTTGGCCGCTTAACATCATATGTCACGGTTATGTCATTATACAAGGGGTTCATATTCAACTTTCATACGTTTAGTCGAGCCTTAAAATCACTTGGAACGGTATTTCCATGTCGAGTATTGTAACGACACATAGTTACAATACTCGACATAGAAATACATTTTTATTTATGTTAAGTTTTTAATGAAGTATGATTGAAAAAGTATGGAATATGATGTATGGTTTTTTAATAATTTCTAATCGTTATTATCTCAAATTCTTACTTTTTAACCAGACCAAATCTTTATAATGATCATATTTATATTATAATATGAATGGTTATTGATAAAATATTATTAATTTATAAACAGTACTAGGAAATATTTTCCAAACAAAGAAGCGATTCTTCATTCTATACAATAGCAATATGTGACGATTTTAGTTTTCAGTAAGAAAAGACAATCGAACGCCGACCCTCGTCACGTAAAGCGCCTACAACTTATTTTCAGTCATGTCGTGGGAGTAGCTTAAATAAAATTGGATTCAATAGGATCTATGCAGAAAAGGAATTGAAGAGGGAACACTTTTTCACAAATTACACGTATAAATATACATTAAAGGTGTTTCTATGTGTAAAACACTTGTTTCTATATTTCAAACACACTATATAGCGAGCATGGTCTTGGAAAGACAGAGTAGTTATTTAGCAGTGATTAAAACTATTGTTAAGTAAAACTACAGACTATTCCTTGGTAGTTGAATTACATTCTTAAATTTTAAATGCTCTAGTAAAATTATTAATAAATATTGAATAGTAGTCTAATCAGTATAAGTATCCTGAGCTCAGAATTCAATCATCTAAAACTTAATTCAACTGTTTGTTTCAACTGTTTAAACTTTGTAGGGAAGATGTTATTATACAAATGCAATAATCTTTTCGCCAAATGATTCAAAGGACGCGTATACATGTTATATCTTTGCAAATGTCACGAATTTGACACCCTCAACACAGTTACGAGAGAGTCCCTTTGAGTATTTCCATTGTTTTTACTTGAAATCTCAAGGACAGAGGCATGAAAGGAAATAGCGAGTATTGTCCGTGAAATAGAAGACGTTTGTTTGTACGTTCACACTATGTAGTATGAATTTATCAAAATAAAACTTTATTTTTACAAGCAGAGCTGTTTGTTAAATCAATTTAAATACTCATACAATCATACCGGAAGCACATTCCAAACTATGAAAACTTATAAAAATAATAAAAAAGAGCGTGTGTGTGCACACGTGTCAGATGTGTAACTTTTTGGCAAGATTCAAAGATACCAAAATCGTCGCCTCCATGACGTGACGGACTATAGTGAGCATGAAATTTTACTCTCAACGCACTCAAAGAAGTCTCATTTCAAAAATAGGTAACAAAGATCATAATTTAACACCATTTTATTGAAGTATTACTTTAAAACTCATCCATAGCCATTTATTCCAATTATACACACATATCATAGTATCACAAGGTGCGTATATACATACACACAAAAATGCTCGTTGGTTTACCTCGGTTATGCAACGCTTCGGGAATATTTGGTCAAGCCAACACAAATGTTATCCTAGTATATGTGTTTTGCTACGGGCGCATGGTATGATTACAAATTGTAAACAAGTCAACAAAATGAAACATCAGTGTGATAGGCATTTCTAAATTTATTAGAACATTGTTTAGTGTAATGTGTTTATGACAGAATCTATTCTATACATATAATAAATTTGTGGAAGGGTCAATTCTGTACATTGAAAATATCGAGAATATAGCAGGAGGTGTTACTGGATCGATACCAAACCCAAATATGTGATTAAAAAATTTTTTGTCTGTCTGTCTGTCTGTATGTGAAGGCATCACGTGAAAACTAACGGTTCGATTTCGATGAAACTTGGTATAATTATACCTTATTATCCTGGGCATAAAATAAGATACTTTTTATCCCGGAAAAATACGTAGAAAAAAAATAAATCTTAATTTTTCCGCGCGGACGGAGTCGCGGGCGGATGCTAGTGTTTAATATAAATTTTAATACTTGCTTACAGTGCATGATCATCATCATCATCATATTAAAATAAGTTTAATTAGAATAAGTGAATTGGAAAAATTCTTTGAAATAAATGTATCTAAACCTATCATGGTATAATCCTGCCATTCCTAAACATATAAGGCACAGAAAACATTTCAAAGAAAATCTGAAATTAATAAGTTTGAAAAAAAGAGCACAAATAAATCAAAAGACTTTTATACTAACGACTCCTTTATTCATATGTACAAATAATAAGTTGTTAAGACCCTTATGCTAACTCAAAGAAACATCAGAAAATGTAAGTAAGCTATATATCTAATATAAAGTTCAAGACAATATTATTTGTAAAGTTTCCAAAAGGCAATTCGATAAAGTAACTAACATCAGTCCAATAAACGATAGTATCAATAATTACTTTATAATGTTCAATCTAATATTAATACAGTATTGATTGTCTGTAAAGTTCGAAGGTCCAATTATTTCAATAGAATCAATATGTGACTGTGCTTCAAAATAACTCTTAATGTGTTTTAAATTGTCCTTAAAATACACTTCCGAACGTATTTAGCTCATAACTTAATGAAACCTTAAATGGAACTTTTATTGAGAGAATAGATTTACCTTATAATTTGTTTAAAATTTCCGTAAAAGTTTGTTGTAAGTTACATTAAATAATGGAATACCATCGCTCCTCGTATTTCCGTACGTCTATTTAATAGAAGCTTTATAAAAACAAAACATTCTTACATCCAAAGAGATATTTAATACACGTTAGTCTTTGTAATAAATGTATGTTGGTGTTGAAAACTTACCAAATAAAAAGATACAACTCTAACAACGGATTTTATTTAAATCACATGATTTTATACATATAAAGTTTCCTCGATAAAGCAATTACTATCTACTAATTGGTCGAAGAAAGACATATTTTTGAGTCATGTTTTATGTTTTTAAAGTTCTCGGAATATAATTATTTTGTTTTGCATATATGCGATTTACTTATTTACTTGTATAGATTATTAATTCAAAAAGTTAATGAACGATGAAATCAATAACTCAAAAACTTCTTTTAAAATGCGAATGGATTCCTTCTGAAAACTTTATTGTTTTAAATATACCTAATAGGAAAATATGAATATATAAATTTTCCAGAGCTTCGTAGTTTACATTATAAAGAATACGTAATTCGGCAATATAGTCTTGATAATAACAAAAATATCTCCCTACATTACTAGTGAATATTACTTTAACAAAATATGTACAGGATTGAGAAATAATGTAACTTTGTTGTGGTGAAAGAATTTTCGTAATTGGTCCTGTGCTTATTAGGTGAAAACATCACCGACACACATATTATTAAAACACAAGTTATTCCTCTGTATAATATTAGTTTGGATTGTGCGTATACAGCTAGAAATTCCTTTTTACTTTCTATAATAAAGAGACATTCACGAGAAACGGCATTTAAGCGTATAGAGTATTGAAAGATTCAGTTGATATATGTAATATGTATAGAAATATATCATTTTATAGCGACACGAGTTATTTACCATGTATTCCTTTTAAACAATAAATTATCGAGGATTTCGAGGTGGCTTTGTATCCATTATTATGGAAATTTATTTCATCCATTCAATAGAAACGTTTGGTAGCGTTTATTTATCACGCAAACCTCGTTAGAAAATACTTGAAAGGCAAATTTTGCTATTTATTCAAGCTCTGGAAAGGATAAAGGCTTTAATTATATATAAAACAATATTTAAATAGACTTAAAGCGTCTATAAACTTTTAAGATCAATGTTTTAATTAATCGCTCTTTTGTTTCTCATAATATCGTAAAAGTTTAAAAGGTTTTTAGTTCATTGTAATTTGTAGTTTGCTTCTCGTATTTGTAGTGAAGGCTGCATCAGATCAGTCTACCATTTGACGTTATATTAACTACACAAACTGAACTTAATGAATGATAAGAATTTAGTAAAACTTTAATTACATGATTGTTTTAAAATAATCTTACTAGACATTTTTTGTTATTTGTTTTAATATCGAGGTTAAAAGCTGTTCTAACCATCTTATGGACATGTTATGGCTTGCTATTCGTTGAAAGTTACAAATTGATTAAACAATTTAAGGGTCTATTAGATGTTTAGTGAATGAATTAAAATTGAGTTTTAGACTTATAAGACACTAGTTTCCACCCGCGGCTTCGCCCGCGCAGTCAAAGAAAAACCCGCATAGTTCCCGTTCCCGTGGGATTTCCAGAAAAAAACCTATCCTATGTCCCGTGGTAAAAAGTAGCCTATGTCCTTTCTCGGGTAACAAAATACCTCTATACCAAATTTCATGCAAATTGGTTCAGTAATTAAGGCGTGATTGAGTAACAGACAGACAGAGTTACTTTCGCATTTATAATAATTATTATAAGTATGGATAGTGACCATGTGAGAACTATTTATTTCATTAGGAACAAATTGGTTTCCATGTTAATCTTCCTTTCACCCTAGTGTTAAATTGTTCCATTGCTCTAACCGACCTTTCTTAATTCAAACCTTATAGTTTAATTAGTTTGGTTAAACTGTTACGTTTTCACTTAATCTATTTGTGTGAAATGCATCACGTTTTTCCTCTATCTTTTAACTAGTTTCCAAAATATGGTTTACGTAGTTTCAAAATAATATAATATTCGTTTAATATTAATTTAAGTGAACATAATTATTTCAAATTACAACATAAAATGTTACTTATAACTTATAATTGATGACCGCCTCCTTGGTACAGTGGTTGACGCGTGAGCGTAGCACCGAGGGGTCCTGGGTTCGATTCCCGGTGGAGACAAAGAAAAAAAGAATGTCTCGGTCTGGTAGGACACAGAAGGCTGATCACCTACTTGTCCTTAAAAGAAAATCGATCAGTGAAACAGATGTATAATGCATCTGCCCCTTACCCCACTAGGGGACATGGGACTTCACACAACATAAACTATAGATACTTTCTAAGTTTATCACACACGTTTGAAAGCTACTTACATCGGACTAACATGATATCATGTAGGATAAAATTGAATTTTTTGAATTATTATTTATTATATATATTCAAAAATTAAGATTCCTTTGTACGGTACCTGCAGTACCTTCTTCTTTGTTCCTATTTGAATAAACCGCAACACACGGATCCACTTCTTCCTATTTATCTAGCAAATTATCTTGATCTGTGTGTGCACGTAAATCAACCCTACACCCAAACATATAGTAATTAAATTAGAATGTTTGTCTGTCGCGGTATCAAAGCGAAACTGAGCTACGATTTACAATATTTACAAGTAAAATTCCAAATTGTCTGTTACACGTTAATACCTGTGTAATGAATTTCAAATCCTCAAAGGCACTTCATATTGTTATTGTATTTAATAGGCACGTCTTCGCTCACCCAACTGCTCTTTTGTGTGACGACGAATTTTCAAAGAATCCCCGCCCGTTTCTCAAAGAATTTTCTTGCGCAAACTTTAATGATGTATGCATGATTTGTAAACATTTTCGATGCTTTATTTCGTTTGAATGGAAAATTTTCGTACGTAATCAATTGAGAACAAATTTGGCTTATTATTAACTTATTTTTAAAACATTTACAAGATATTGTGATGAAGAAAATAGTCTTCTAAAGTTCCTTTAAAAGCTTTATTTTCGTTTAAAAATTGGCATTTTAAACACACTCTCAGTTTCGATAAAGCATTTATTTTCAATTATTAAACAAACTCGCATAGGCCTAACCTAGCCTTTATATTACTTCAGATCATCTATATTAAGTTAAATTAAACAGTAAGTAGTCTCTTTTTTTCGGCATTTCCAAAACTGTACTCCATAAAAATATTTTTTACACTTTATTTTAAAGTATGATGCAAAAACATACACATAAAGATAATATAAAAGGTAATTTGATACAACATCTTCTACACGCACCTAATTAGTTTTTTGTCTTAGCTGTATCAAATCTTCGAATATTGATTTCACTTGTTAAACTTTCCACTACACTACTATTTTTATCTCTTCCCCGTCTTGGACGAAATTAGAGGCATTCCCTCATTCAATATAGGGCCATGTTTTATCAACAGCAATGCCGTATAGCAATATGTGTCAGGACCGCGTGCGACGACCATGTGCTAGCGGTAGTTAATCTACTTAATGAATTTTCATAGACAGCCTTGGCTCATATTGAATCTATTCACGACATGTGACGTATGGCCTGTAAGTTATGGCTTTATTTTTTATCATTATTGCTTTCGTGTTATGTAATGTTCATTTGGTTTTATGGGTTCGTCAATTGGAATTGGAAGACTGGATTATTTTATATAAATATGTGTTTCAATTTTGTTGTTTTTAACTTGAATTTGTTGTTAAATTCAAACAAAAATATTTAGATAAGGTGTAGGGAATGAAAACCGAACCATAAATACAATTAATTGAGTAGCTTAAATGAAATATTTTCCTTTCCAATATATGCTAAAAACAGAATTAGGACCAGAAACGTCAAATTAAATGTCGGTAATAGATACTCTAGCTACGAATTTTCATGTATTTTCACAATTTGAAGGCCCTCATTTATTTAAACTTCGACTGCTGTTAAATTATCTATTAACGTAGACACACTGCATTCCGTCGAATTTAGCGTAGAAGTACAGTTCAATATAGACATTCTGTTAATTATTCAATCCGAAGGCCAGACGAGGAGTTTGGCCAAAAACTTTATTTCTGTCTGATAGTGTAATGACTATTTACTTTGTATTGTTAAAGCTTTGTATTCAGAGCATATTGTGGAACTTTCATGCAATTTTAATCATTATCTGGGTACTAATAAGTTTTTTAACGTTAAGATTTGATGTAATGTATCTGTAAATTAAGATAATTGCAAGAAAAAATTAACAATATAGTTTTGATAGTAGTAGGGCTACATTCCTGGTCCGACTGACCCGGCAAATATTCATCAAAAAAGGATTAGTTTTACTATGCGATTCCAACCAAAGCGAGTATCATCAATGTAGGACAAAAATAACAAGGGTTTGTTAACGAATTCAAAACAAAACTCGGAATATCAGGTACGATATTTTGCATGAAATTCGTTAACGAGACAAGAGTAAAAGAGGAAAACTTTACGAGCAATAATATCTTCAAAACTATTACTTATATTACAATACAAAAATAATGATTATAGTCGATAAAGCTAACTTCACAACAATTTCGTAGTATACCTAGTTTAACTTCTTATCTATTTCAATTTGTTTTATGCCTCTGCATTTCGGCGCAAAATCCGTCTACGGAATTTCACCTAGTTTTAATTTTAACCAAGAACAATAAAATAGTCATAGGAATTTCAGAGGGAATGCGGTAAAAGTTTCCATCACGCGAACTTACCACGCCCGTTGGAGTAGATTGAATAATAAACGAAATGTCTACACCCAAAATACCACTTATATTTTTTAATAGCTATGTCCCGCGGATTTACGCGCATTGCTCTGCTCTTATTGGTCTTAGCGTGATGATATAGCCTATAGACGGCTTATCTATAAATAAAAAAAGAAAAGAAATAATTTTTCAAATTACAGGGTGGTTCTAAATTACGTTGACAAATTTCAAAATAATAAATTTCAAAAATGGGACATGCTGCGTTGCTATTGTTTTTTAATTATTATTTTCACATGTTTTGGCACCAATTTAACGTTATTTGTGAAGAGAATAAATTTAAAATTAGTCATTTTTTACTATGTCTGCTCAACGAGGTGCAATGATATCCTTGTATGAGGCTGGTAAGTGGCAGTGCGAGGTAGTGCGACTTCTCGGTATCAGTCAGCAGTTATTTTCTTCTGCTATTAAACGCTTCGATGAGCTTGGCCATCTTGGTGACCGTCTGGGAAGAGGCAGAAAAATAACTGTGAGGATGCCTAGGCTTCGACATATCGTCAAACAAAGATTGACCCGCAATTCACAAGCCGAGGTAAGAAAAATGGCTCGAGACTTAGTTGTAAGTCATTCAACGTTACAACGAGTTGTTAAAAATGAGCTCAAGTTAACAGCATACAAGCTGCGAAAAGCACAGCGGTTGGATGATAAAGATAAAAAAACACACCTTGAAAGATGTCTCTTACTGAAAGCGCGCTCCGCTGGTGAAGCGTGGAAAAATATTTTTTTCACAGATGAAATTTTTTTTCAAATTGAGCAGTCTCATAACCGCCAAAATGATAGAGTTTACTCTTCTAGTTGCCGTGGAGCCACAGAAATTATCCCCCTACGGAAAAAACCGGATTCAGTCATGGTTTGGCGTGGCATTTGCTCAACAGGCAAAACTCCTCTCGTTTTCGTAAAAAAAGGTGTGAAAGTGAATCAAGAAATATACCGACGCGATTTTTTGGAGAGTGTAGTTCTTCCTTGGAGCCAGCAGCACTTCGGTGACCAACCGTGGACTTTTCAACAGGACTCTGCTCCATCTCACAGGGCCTCAAATGTGCAGTAGTGATGTATGGACCATTTCCTAGAGTTCATAAGTTCCAAGGAATGGCCTCCATTTTCACCAGATCTTAATCAAATGGATTTCAGCGTATGATCAATTCTAGAGGCGAGGGCCTGTGCAACTTCACACAGAAGTGTAGACACGCTGAAGGCAACACTTACTTGTGAGTGGGACAAAATATCTGAAGAGGAGGTACGGAAAATCGTCGAAAACTTCAGAAAACGTTTAAGCCTTTGTATTAAAGCTAAAGGTGGTTATTTTGAAAATAAATAGATATTTACATTAAAATAATACTGTATTTTTATTATTTAGTAGTCACCGTTATACTGTGTAAAAGAAAAATAAAATAAATCGTAAAATAAGTTGTCAACGTATTTCAGAGCCACCCTGTAGATCCGTAATTCCTGATATTAGCGCGTTAAACCTAACAAACAAACTATTCAGCTTTATTAGGTATATTATAGTACAGATGCAAATGCAGATAAAATTATTCGTTGAAAATAATTTGTATTCATATTTATATCCTAAAATAAAATGAGAAGTAATAATTTAACTTAGAATCTTTCATTCAAAATAATTTTAGCAAGTTAAAAGTTGAAGTAGTGAAGGCTTAAAAGTGCTCCAAAAAACCAAACTGGAAAGTAAAAAAAATGTTTTAATATTTATTATTCAAATATATGAAGTAAGTATGATATTCAAAAGAAGACTAAAGCAAAAATTTTGGATCATCCGTGTGTGTTTATAATCAATTATAATTTATGCTATTCTTATATCTAAAACAAAACAGAAAGATAATTCACATTTTGAAATCTATTTGTTTTTCATTTTAGATTAATGTTCATTGTACGAATAAATTATTGCCGATTTCTAGGTGGTTTTGTTTTCATTATCATGTAAATTTATTTAAGCCGCTGAATAGAAACGTTCGGAACCGTTTATTTATCACGCACTTAAATCTCATTAGAAAACACTGGAAATTCTATTTATTTTATGTAAATCTGGTTTATTTATGTATCTCGTTATGTTTGTATATCTGTACAGCTTTAAATTAAATTAATCGAACTTTGTAGACAGTTACAATGTTGATTCTTTTGCGAAGTGAATTACAGATTTTTGTCGAGTGGGTTTCGTTGGAAAACAAAACACTCGAAATAAGAAGTAATTTTAAGGAATTTATTTACAAATCATCAACGGTATCTAATGGAATTCTTTAATTTTTTTAAAAGCAATCTTTGTGTTGAGTTTTTACCGTAATTAAAAGTATGCTTTACTGAGTGATCATTCAAAGAAATCTATTCGATACTGTCAATTAGTTACCCTATGAAGTGGTATTCTTAGAAGAGTTCACACGATAATGTATGAATAAAATTGTATCAATATTATATACGCAGTTTATATACTAGCTTTTGGCCAGCGGCTTCGCCCGCGTAGTCAAAGGAAAACCCGCATAGTTCTCGTACCCGTGGGATTTCCGAACTCAAACCTATCCTATGTGCTTTCTCAAGTCCTAAACCATCTTTGTATGAAATTGGTTCTTTATTATACCTAGGCTTAAAGAGTTTTACATACAGAGTTAACATACCATTAATAATATTAGTAGAGCCCCTTATCGAACATATTAACCTTAAGAGCCTTCTTCCCTTCTTCTTCCACCTTAAAGCCGGCAATACGTTCGCAGTGTTCCCTAACACTGTGAATTATTATGGGCGTCGACCATCACCTACAAGTGGGTCTCCTGTTCAATTATCGGGGTTGTATTAAAAAAAATATAAGATTACACTCTTCCCTATCAATAAGGATGTAACATTAAAAACAAACGGAATGGTTGAGTTACACCAACATACCTTCATCCAAACATATAAAGTCCATTGTTAATTACAGAATAGATACGATGTACCAGCCAATACATAATTTTGGGGTGAATGTTGAATGATATCACTACCGATTGTGCTGATTTTCCATTTGAGCACTATGCAAAGTTTAACATGCTGAGACAGCTAGTATTACACCAGACATTTCTCGCTAGACAAATATTTACAATGAGCACTGAAAATGTTTGCGCTCGTTAATCTTTTGACACCATTCTGAAACAGTTATTGTGTCTTAAGCTTGAATGCCTGTATTTGGAGCGGAATAAAGCAGTTTAATTTATTTAATAAAATTCCTTGATTAAAATTTGTATTGTTATAATGAATGGGAAGTGGAGGATTGATGTTTTAGTTGAAACTTTGAAGATTATCGTAGGTCAGGTTTAGCAAAGTTTTATCTTATTGATTACATTATTATCATTCGACTCAACTTCGAGTCGACTGGGGTCGGCTGTCGTTGGGTCGTTTGGCTTATTTGATAATTGATACACATATAATTATGTCCCAGCAAAAGAAATGAATTTTTTTGTTTTCTTATTAATTTATTTTTAATCTTGTGAGCTTCCGCTCTCTTTAATCTTTACAGCTTTGCCCACATGGATCACAGATAAAAAAAATGAAACATACTTTATAAATAGGTTATGTAAAGCTACTAAATTCCGTGTAAAGCAATTTATAACAGTAAAACCATTGTATAATCAACATAAATCAAAACGAATCCGCATTCAGGCGAGAGCACATCTAACATGAGGGTAATTCGCGATAATAAGTGATGTAATATTGCCAGTTATTTTATTGAACGCCTGTACTCTGATGCAGTGTAAAATGTCAAGGGTTTGATATATCGACACTCTACATTGTGTCACTGGCACGACTATCAGATTTACTGAGCGTTCAAAATTGGCGGAAATAACATTGCTGTATCATCAATTATTATTGTTACGTTAATGTTACATTTCAATTTGGTTCGTGTTGCGTTCAGCTAGATTCGCTTTCGCTTCGCTTTGGTTTTGGAACGTTTTGTTTATAATATAACTTCCGTATTAATTTATAGGTATATAATCTTAATATTTAATTAATTTAAGAGGCTCTACTAATCGTTATTAATTTATAAATCTTATAATTATAATAATTTAGGTATAAAATGTTTTAATTTATTTTTACGCCTGCTGTTATTATTTGCAAATATATTATAACTGATATAGGCACCTAGATTGAAAACAAAAGTCAGAGTCACAAAACGTGTTCATTAAACACAAATGAATTCGTGGTTTTTAACTAGTTGCTTATAAGATTCGAATACATTGCATAATAATACATTTTGAACACGATTTTTACGTTAATACCGGACGTTTATTACATTTTGTTTCGAGTTAACAGAGTTAATAAATTGTCAACTTTTTAATTGAAATACTTGTAATGACACTCGTGTGACGAGGGTTGTTGTTTATAGCGGGAGTTTAAAATTAAAATAAAAATATCACGAGGCCTTTGACTAATACATACAAATGATAACGTGCAAAATAATGGTCGTTTTTATGCTGTTGTTAAAAACTCGAAGCGCTTATGAGGGATAAAAGTCATTAATACATGTGTTAAGCACATGGTTTAATTATATTATCACCCATTATTATTATTTTATTATTGTTTAGATTTTGTATATAAATATATTTTTACATTTTATATAACAGAAAAGTTTATAGAGTTAAACCTGGTACAAAAGGCATACTTGGTGCATATGGTACAATAGTTTCATTGCTTATATCTGCAGAATTTCGTTAACATTTAAATGTGATTTTAACTTGATATAAAAACTGATAATACTGGATAATTGATATGAATGGTGTTCAAATATTTGCTCTATACTCAACTAGAGGTCCGCCCGGCTTCGCCCGTGGTACATATTTCGAAATAAAAGGTAGCCTATATCCTTTCTCGGGTATCAAAATATCTCCATACCAAATTTCATGCAAATTGGTTCAGTAGTTTAGACATGATTGAGTAACAGACAGACAGACAGAGTTACTTTCGCATTTATAATATTAGTATGGATAAAGAATATTCATGAATAAAGTGGTAGGCAAAAGTAATTTTGTTTGAAAAATCCGATAACTATCAGTTTGAAAATCCATTGAAATGAAATAAATTAGAGATGAGTCACAGTTTCAAACGTTTTATTTCGAGATTTGATTTGCATTAACACGTATTATATTTTTAATGGGATTGCTTCACTTAGTTAATAAAACACCTAGGCGAAATACATTATGCTGCTATTACTGTAAGCAGTAAGATATGAATTCACTTTTATTTTGTCATACTTTTTTTTAATTAATAATCTGATTATTGATACATCATTACTACTACCTATTGTAGAATTAGGGAATTATACATACGTATAAAAAAGCATATTAAATCTAAAAAAGTTTGTATGTGTATTTGTGACCATATTTGTATAGCCCATCCCATTCCCCTCTATGGTAGGCAACACCCACAACGTATGTTATGGAAGTATATAATATTATGTTCTGTGGTTATGGACGTCTATGTGCGACGCACTTCGCCAACAACATCGGCCATTGCGTCTGCTCGTTTGCCTTCCAATGCTATAAAAAAAAGCTTTGGTGATTTGAAAATTAATTTAATATTAAAAATGCGACATACATTATAATATTAAGTTGATGGTTAAGCTGCATTTCAAAAAACAATTCCATTTTCCCGGCAATAGAAGTTAAACCCAAAATAATACGAGTCTGAAAATTTGCAAACAAGGTGAAGTTTCGAGTTTGAAACAAGAGTAACTAGACAAAGAATTTTATATGAACGGCTGGTACTAAGTTATAAGATGACGCCATAACTACAAGAGCGACACACTTTGTTGGAAATTTCAAGGAAATTGCTATATTTCCGAACAAATTGCGGAAAGTGCCGCTCTTCCTTTTTCCACTGAAATTCCTACGATGTTATGTATAACGTGTACCTTGTATTTTATTATTTCATGGGATTAAGATATTTAATGTTTTATGAGATTATAATGTATCGTTTTGTTTACAGATAGCGATGAATCTCCGCTATGGCCAGTAGCACTGTGATGCAGGTAAGAACACAACTTTTTGAGTTTCATCATCTGTTCACATCACTTGTTCTGTTCCTTATAATATATCTAAATAGTTTTTACATATTTCTCTTTATTAAAGAAAATGTTATTCGTGTAACACTTAAGCATAATGTACTGTCGGAAGAGCGAGATGTCCTAACACAAGCATTTAATTGCTTAAAAGGATGTCTCAATGACTGTAAAATTGTAATCATATTTGTTACAGAATATTTTTTTCTGATTTTTTGATTTTTTTGATTTGATCATCATCATCATCTGTGGCTCTACAGCCGCGAGCGGGCTTTGGCCTGGTCCAGTATATATATTTATTTATTTTTGAGTTTAGGTTAGTAATATTCAAATATGATAACATAATATTGCAGCATTGAAATAAATAATCTTTCAAAGTGAAATGATGACTACGAGGAAGAATAGGTATATGAATAAATCTATCTTATATTTACCTAAATATTTATACCTATTAAGATGAGATATATTATTTATCTCGGACTCAGTTCGAAGAATATTTTATATTTATCTGATTATTCAGATTAAATATAAAATATTATTCATAGAAATCATCGATATTTTGGTATTAATACGCCCAACAGTTAACTTAGAATTGCGAATTATTATATTCCCAATATTATCGCGGAATACGATTGTAATAACAAAAAATCCGAAATAACATTAACAAGTTTTACGAAGTTCTGCGAACTACATTATCCTATTCATAACAGTTAACCCAAGTACGTGTTACAATATACTTTACATTAAAGTATCGGTAATAGTATACAAAGTTAGACTATCACTTTCTTCTCGGAAAACTTCACAAAGACCGTTATCTATGAAAGTTACAAACAAAATCGACTTAAACTCGCGTCGGACGAAACAAACGATACTTTTTCCAATATCTGCCTCGGCGGTATTAAAAGTGTGTTACGCCGACCAATTTTATATTATAAAATGTATTGAGGGTTTTGTTAGCTATTTTTCTTCTAATTATGGTTAATGTTGTCATACTAGGTTTTACACACAGCTTCACCTGCTTAGTCAAGAGTCTACGGTCCTTTCATTTGGAATGAGTTGTTTTACCGTAGTACAAACCTAACTTTAGCCTCCTACCTGATTTAAAAATACAAATATCAATACATACCTACTATAAAATGGCCCGCGACGTGAGAGAACAAATACGAATCTTAATTATTATTAAGAGCATTACTCTTTGCTCGTACTTATTACAATACCGTCATGGTGTGACATTAATGTGACGTAATAATGATCATCATTTTAATGAGCATGATATAAAATGTTGGAGTCGTTTTTAAACCAATTTTTAATGATGATTATTTAATATTAACTCGTGCCTGTATTCGTTTAAATATAAAATACAGAAAGTTTAACTTACATACACCTGTTTTAATATTAATTTAACTCAGAGCCTTTATGGACAGGTACTCTGAAATGCAGTTTAATATATTGTATATTACGATACGGATTATGTAAACTATACAGTACATACGGGAGAGAAAAGGCAAAAGAGAATAAAACATGTCACGTATATCAAGACAAGGAATATTATTTCTCCAACATATAACACTTATATTACATAAAATAATAATTCCTGTCTTTACTTAATAAAGTTATAGTTCTTTTATAACACTTTATAATGTATAATATGGTACAATTATTTTCAGAAAAGATCTTTCGTAAATAAAAGAATGGTTACATCACTGGAGTCCAGGCATTCTGCTCCGAGTTTTATTTTCTTCTCCATAAACTTTAAGAAACTTATAACGAATCTAGATTTAAAGAATTCCGCTTTAATTAATTAGGCTCTAGTTAAAACTTTAAATTGGATAACAATTTAACAAACTTTTTAATATTAGCGTGTTTACAATCATACTATGTACCTATATGCTTTTGGATTTAAAAGTATTGTAAAATAAGTGCTGAGAGACGCTTGTTACCAGTTTGCGTGATTTCATTACCTAAACTTAATAAAATAATATCAAATAGATTGAATCATACTGGTACATTTTAATTGAATTTGTAATACATTTACAAATTCAATTATTTTTTTTTTATTAAAATAGAAAGTATTGGTGTACAGTAATTCAAATGTTAGAATATAAAACAAACAATATACCTACAAATAACGAAACAATATAATGAATGTCTTTAATTTATAAACGAACTACGAATCAATAACCTAAAGACAATAAAAAAGTATTAATTAATACCAACTTCAAACTTTAAATTTAAACTTTACGTCGATTTAAAATTTAGATTAAATTCGCATATTATATCGTGTAAAATAATTATATACTACGCTAGTCAACTTGAACGCCGGTCAGTCGGGTCAAGAGACTTTATTTATTAAGTACTTGATCCCTTTAAACTCTTCATTGTATCCACACGATCAATTAGTACTCGTAAATTACATTCATTTAACTGAAATCATTGGTTTATTTTAAAGAGATATTAATTTTTAAAGAAAAGCTTGATTGGATTTTTAGCTATGCCGTCGTTCGTCTCGTAATGTATGTATGTTATATGATTAGCTGAAGATCTTTATGTACTAAACTTTATGGAAATCTTGCCAGCGTTTTCTAGTAGTAAATAACTTCAGATAAATTAGTATATCTATTACTTTATTTACTATGCACAATGTATTACAAATCTGCATTTTCCTTTAACCCTAGAAAGATAGTCTGCGTCAAATAGACTCCTGCGTTTTCGAAATATAGCTGTATCTTTTTAAATGTCGCGAATCCATAACTGTGCGTTTAGGACATTTCATAAGTCACTGAGAGCTATGGTATACGTGTCAATAAAGTTAATGTAACCAATTTTGAAATATAACTACTACGTGAGTCAAAATTACGCATGATTATCTTTACCGTGACTTTTAAGATTTTGACTTCTATGGTAGTTTGAATATTTTTTTGCTTATTATTACTGCATATTGTGACTTATGTTAAAAATTTATTTTTTTACATATTGAAGCAAATATAGAAAACAATTGAGGATAGAAAATTGGAAGAATATTGTATACTGGCCGCTCTTATTCAAAGCGATGAAGGTCCCTATGAAGATACCGACAGTGAAGCAGGAGGACCACGCAAATAAAGACGACGAGCAAAGTGACACAGAAGAAGCTTTTCCCGATGAGGTACAAAACAAAGATGATATATTACATTCAAGCAAAAGGCGGAGTAGATGCATTAAACCGAATGTGTACCCTGATGTCCTATAGTAGGAAGATAATGTTATGGCAAATGGCTTTATTTTATAGAATCATTAAAATTTCCTGCATATTGCATATTAAATTTATAGCCACAATGTTAACTATAAAGCACAAAAACATCTGAGTCAAAAAAACATGAAATATAGAAGCATGGAACTGTCTTCTTTGGTTATGTGTGGGCGTTTAGAATAACCAGCTTTGAGAAGATATTTGCGTGATAATATCTCCAATTTGTTGCCAAATATAGTATCTGGTACATTGTAAGAAAATACTGACGAAGCCTTCAGTAAAAAAACATATTTACTATACTTTTTGTCCTTCTGAAATATGACGAAAGGCAAATAAATAAGTCCTGCAAAAAATGTTACATTGTTATATGACGTGAGCATACGTTGATATGTGCTAAAGTGGTTTCTCACTAATTTTTCATATAACTATATGTACACCATATACATAAAATATAAAAAAGTCTGATAATTGTGGTAAAAAATAAATTTTTATTAGAAATAATACGTGTTACAAGAATTGTAGATTTAAAGCAGACTTTGAATGTTTTCTTTTTTTTATATGTATAAAAATAATTATAAATAAATTATTTGTAGTATTAATTATTCTAATATAACTGTAAATATATAATGACTTAATATTTATAGAAAAAAAATTAATATACCTCGACTTAGAGCTAACTAAAAACCATGCGTAAATTTGACGCATGACTATCTTTCCCGTACTACTCAATATGATTATCTTTCTAGGGTTAAAAGCCAAAATATAATTTAAAAATGTTTGCAGTATTATGTTATTACTCCACAGTATTTACCCATTTTCACAATTATTGAGATTTGTATGCAAATATTTCGTACCTAAACCTCTTTAAAACTATTCCACTAACAACATAGAAACTAAATTAATAGAACATAAACAACATAACACAGAGCGTTGAACTTTCTCGTACCTTTTGTATCGCCGTGCTTGTAAAATATTTACCTGCGCGAAAACGCATCGAACTTTCTAGAATTTCAACACAGAAAACTTCGTGTAAACAAGCATCAGTATACGTCGATAAATAAATCCACGTTTCCTAGCAATAACAATCTTACACAGTTTTCTAAAATTTAAGATGTCACTTGATATAAAAACAAATTATTGGAGATTTGCCAGAATTTTCCATTCCTTTCCCAACTTTACTTGCATACAAAAAATAATTACTAATATATAAACTTCTTAATTTACCCTCAAAAGTATGCCAAGAGTCAAGACTGAATAAGTCGATTATTGTACTGAAAATTCTTTTGAAAGTTAGATGTTCAGATGAAAATGTTAAGCTTAATAAGAAATATTCTTTAAACATCTCCTTTGAAGCCTTTTTCAGCGTTGCTACTAAAAGCTTTTTTGTTGTACATACAACTAGCTACACATTGAAATAAGTCCTTGAAAATAGGTTGATTATAATCACTTAAATTAATTTTGAAAGTTCTATACGATTTTAAGTATTTATAGTTCCAGTAACTGATTATAATCTACCTATTTTGTTACTTTTCTGTTTGTACCGTGATGTATATTGCATATTAAATTTCTTCTTTGAGTAGTTTTTCTTGCGTTTTTTCTTGCATCTGAGTGGATTAATTAAATGTTACTTAAATATTACAAAAAATAATCGTCATTTTCAAAAGGAACATTTTCACTCCATTGGACAAAAGTGTACGTGAAATTTCTATTGTTTGTCAATCCACTAAATGGCTTTTAGTTTACGGAACAGATACAATTTTTCTCCCTACTTCGACGAATCTACGATGAATCCTTCTCTCATAGTATATAGACAGTGTAGGTCTATAGACAATATTATACAATCTAGTACTTGGACCTTAAATTGTATTCTTAATCTACCTCTTGTTATTTTTGCCAACTCTCTCAATCTTTATTGCCCTACTGGAGTAAGCGTTAAGCTCATT
Source organism: Colias croceus (assembly GCF_905220415.1). Classification (NCBI taxonomy): domain Eukaryota; kingdom Metazoa; phylum Arthropoda; class Insecta; order Lepidoptera; family Pieridae; genus Colias; species Colias croceus. The sequence goes on from NC_059546.1 coordinate 7,307,167, forward strand.
GTTCACTTGGCAATTGGTGAGGGTTTCAAACATATTTCAATAGCACAGTGTGACCGTAAATTTAGTTGGACTGTGGACAAATAATTCGGAGAGCTTGTATCCTGCCAACTTCACATTCTACGATTGTACACGAGAGACCTATGGAGGCGGTATTGCCACTAATTTAATGTAAAAGAATTGTATTTAGTACGTCTTGAACGGAAATTGGTAGCGTATTTCTGTGAAAGATATTGTGTAAGTATGTATGTTTTTTTCTAGGACATAAAAGGTACGTAATCGATTTAAAATGCAAATATGTAACGCTTCAGTCGGTCTCCTCACAAATGTCCATACCATATTTTATAGAATCTATGTTTCGTTATTTGTATAACAAACAATTCTTTAAGATTGACTTTATATCATGTATATTTTACGAACATGTAATGAATGCACGTTCATACGATCACAGAATACATAATAGTAGCTAAACGCTACAGAACGGACACTCTCCGCCTCCCGCCAAAATTAAACATTTACCTCACCCCGCACGATCAGACATGTTATGGTACCCATTTCCCCGCAAGGACGATACAACGACGTCTTTAGACGAAACGCAACGAAGATTGACAACATTAATCAAATTGACTTAAAGCAATTTTATTATTTTGGATTTGTGATTATCGTTTTTCGTAGAAAATGGTTAGATATTGTGCTGTTTACGGATGTATTTCATCAGAAAAACGCGAATTTTTTTTACGCTAGTCACAAATGTGCCAACCATAAAGAGTTTACACACACATTTGCAGTCTCTACAGTGTGACTGTCAAAACTATAATTTTGTATGGAGTGTCCGGGGCTTAGATTACAAAATAAAGTACAGATGGAGCATGACAACCGCCCGTCGCCCTTGTCAAAGAAAATACGAAATCAAAAACAAATACGTCGCTGCACCAGTGCTACAGCGCATAAAGTGTCATGCAATACGTCAAAAAGGGTTTGAAATTTTAGTAAAAAAATGCCGTCTTGTGATAATAAAACGCTGTAAAATTTGTTCCCGAAAACAAAAAAGAAGATAAAACATCGTTTCACAGGTTTTCTGTAGATTATTTGGCTGATTTATTTCTTTAATACGAATAATAATTTTACAGATATGAAGGAATACAAAACTTCAACGTATGTTGCCAGTATTTTGAAAATGAATTTGCCATTTTTCTTGGTAAAACGGTAAAATGGTTAAAAGATCTTCAGGGTAATGCTGTTGGATTTTTCGATCGTGAATGTGATTATTTGTATAGTGCACTAAAGGTTCATGATAATTATTAGATTATTTTAATAAGCATAATACATTATTTTGTTAAGTACTTTTATAAAGCTTAAAAACGTCATAGTCGTTTTCGCTAGCGATTTAATTTATGTGAACTCCATGATGGATATGATGAAAATAAAATGTCCCGTATTCTCGACTAAAAACTACCGCTATTCGTATTCATATATTATAAAAAATAAAAACTAATATAATTATTATAGTTAATATTGAAACTTTTTTTATGTAATTTATTTAATAAAAAATTGAATACAATTATTTTGTCCATATATAACTTTAGTAGGCAGGTACTTTATGTAATAAAATAATTTAAATAAAAATTAAAACTTGACTTCTCATTTATGTATATAGCCTACGTCACTACCGCCACTAACATAATAATTCAGATCATTGCAATGAAACCTCACAACTCAAAATCGGTCCAACGGTTTATACTGCAGGGCGTGTCAAAGAAATATTATACATACATCCATAAACTCGAAAAACATAACCCTCTTTTTTCCGTAGTCGGGGAAAAATTTGGCAAATTTTTCAATATCTGGCAACATTACACGCACACAGAAGCACCGTGTACGTACAGTGCAGCGGCGAAATGACAGCACACATAGCTTTATTGAAAATGACGATAAATTATTCGGTTTAGTTCGGCAACGCTCCATCTGTCTTTTATTTTGTAATCTAAGGTCCGGGGTATGATACGATTATCTATAGCATAAAACAAATACAGACATTTATAATTGATATTAAGCAAATAGAAAAAACCAAATACATATAACATGTTTAAACTATCCATTACATTTGGAATACACATCTAACTTTGTAAGGTACTAGAACCACCACCAAACATAAAATCTACGATATACTATCCACTATCGTACAATTATTCCACTCAGAACAAAACTTCTATTCCCTAGACTAACGCGTAATTAATTACTAATTTTCCTCATAATACGTGGATGCTTATTCTCAATATAAACAAAGGGAAGATAATAAAGAGGGAGTACTTTCCATTTACATAATAAAGGATATAAAAAGTACAAGCACTAACTTTTATATTCAGCAGTTACATTATCGCACAGTTAACCGCAGATTTAACGACGTCTTTAGGTGCTCTAACTTCTCAGGTAATAAGGACAATTTATTGTCTGAATTAAATTATCTAGGTACGATAAATAATTAAAATACAGCCATTTTACTGGAAAAGCAATTATTAATATTAATATCGTTTTCAGACTATATTTGATATCTATATAAATTGTAATCAAAGGTATCTGTATCACTATCACCCAAAAAAAAAAATCTTGAAAATACTTTAAGAAAAAACTGTGATAAGAATGAGAATAATGAACTTTTTGAATTGGAAAAAAACGCTTTCGTTAAATTTTTTAAGTCAGTACTTTGTTCTTGTAAAGTATGTTTGTTTTTTTATCGACTATAGGGAAATGCTTGACTAAAATATCGCCTGATGATAACCTAACATGTTACACGCTTCCGTAGACGCACGCGTGTCGTCTAACCAAAGCATGCTTTCACATCTATTGCAATTTCCTTAATTATTATCAGTTGTCACACCTCCGTTGCCGCTGCAATGAGTACAGCAAAAATAGTTAAACTAACTCCATAAAACCTTTTCCATTAGAGCTACATGAAAGTTGTAACAAACTTTGGCTCCACTTATTTAATACCTCACTCAGACATGTATTTTATACACTTGCTAAAACAAGGTGGTAACTGGTAAGGAACTTTCCCTAGTCTTGATTCATATAAATCATAAGCTTGTGTTATGAACAATTTTGTGCACAATTCTGACACGTTTTAATAAGTGTTAAGAGTCATGTTTCCTCTCCCTTATCAATTTGGTTAGTAGTTATTATTATTTCTTGTTTTAACTGTAATAATATGGGGATTTTTTTACTGCCTTTCTTAGTTATAAATCGAAAAAGATATGGTAGTATCCATCTTTACTGAGTGTTAATAATTCGATCTCAGACAATATTGGCATGATTAGGATTTTTTATGCCTGCGATTTAGAAACATACATTGTTAATGCATCTTAGAAGCCTATAAATTGCGTATAATATAAGAAATAATAAAATGAGTTATGAGTATACCTGTAAATAGTATCTATACTAAGTAGGTATCACAATACCAACATTCCTATAAAATAATTATATCCACGAATATGAAAATAGCGTTAATTTATTTTACGCGAAGCTGATGACATCATTTTTCTTGGAGACAAATGATTTACCGCGCTGCCCTTTATTACGTGAAATTGTTGCTTTTATTTACAATTGTAACTTTTATTATAGTAATTCCCATTTATATAATGTGTTTCGTAAATTACGTTCATTTTAAATGAAGTATATTTCGTTTTTGTTATTTAAGTATGCAATGAGATAATAAAAAAATACGATCAGTGAGTTAATTACATTTTTAGTATTAATAGTGATTTGTAAAATATATTTGTTATAAGAAACATGTTTAGAATATTTCAAAGCCTTTGAAGATACTTTTATGCTAAGGTCGTCAACAGCTATGATTCTAGTATCTATCTACATAATAATAGGTATATCCTACAACATGTCTATCATTTTAAGTCGTGAAGAACTAACAATCGAATACTTGATTAGTCTTATTATCTCAAGAAAAAAAACATATTTTTCCCTGAAAGACAAAGAGTATAATTAAAGCGGTGCTTGGCAAGAATTTCGCTTGTCAAAGACAGATTGCAATTAAAGAAAACATGCATGTGATAAAAATACAGACGGATTATTCTTAAATAGACTGGAGATTCCTTTAACCTTAGCTTTGAATAATTAAACGTTTACAATACGGGATGTCGGTCACAAACGCACTAACCTCTCTCAAAGGTTACAATTAATGCAAAACAGAATTGCATTACACAGTGTACTTTCCACAGAGGGATCTATTAAGACGAGCATATATTTACTAGTGGTACAGAGCATAGTTACATAGAGGCGGCGTAACCGCTACGCCTCTATGTGGCTTACGGTAATGGAGATTTACTGACTTTCAGGCAAGGGCATCTACCCCTAATGACAGTGGATTCTTTCATTTTAACGGTAGATCCGTTACAGAGGACACAATTGCTTAATGTGTTACGGTTATAGCATTACCTGTGTATTATGCTATTATGTTTGATTATGCTGTTAGTAAGTTCGTTTATGAAATTATCTGATTTAGCAGTGTATGTGTTTATACAATGAATACGTATGTGAAAGCTACGTGTGATCATATTTTAAAAATGATGTTGAACTTCAAATAATCAAATAATTTATCTTAGTAACTGTTAATTGCTTGTTAATCTCTTGATATCCTATCTTAATTAGAATTTATATGTTTTTCAAATTAGTACTAATTATTAGGAAAGGTAACCATATCTATATTTCGGTTGTTTAGATAGAATTGCCTAATAAAAAATATCACGATATAAAACTTTTGTAAACGCCGCACAGTCGTTTCCCGAAAGTGCTTATATCTCGTCATATAACCATTAAAGCCATATTGGCAGGCTTTTATTGCGCAACTTGCTCACACTTAGCCTGACACATCGGTACGTTTTTATTCCATATTTCCAGATTCCCTTCAAATTTCTTTTAAATAAAAATCAACACACTTATACAGCTGCTCTTTGTACATCTCTGTTATAAGTTACTATCTCAAACATGCAACAAACTATATTTATTTTTATTTACAATAGTCATTAGTCATTAATTCACTTATATGCAACTAGCGACCTGCTCGCGGCTTCACCCGCTTTACCCAATAAATGACATTATACTAAAACCTTCCTCGACTACCTAAACCGCATCAATATCCGTTGCGTAGTTTTAAAGATTGAAGCATCGATAGCAACATATCGATATAGAGCTGTCTCTACTCTGTAGTTAGCGACTTTGTTTTATGTTGTCTAGTGATTTGGCGGTATCAAAAGTGATCCTAAATTAAAATAATGAAGCGGACACGAAACTGAGTCACGATTAATCTCTATTTCGGCTCTAAGAACGCGATTTATCTCTCAAATTAAGTATTTAAACAGCTGGTCCCTTAGAAGGTAAATGATTAAAATAGTATAGTGCGTTTAAACTCGTCTCGTTTACTCCGGAGATACACGTTTCACTGATAGCCACCTTCGTTACTGCACTTTGTACTTCTTCCGCTCCATTTAACAGCGTTTGTTTTATTTTTAGCTCGCTTACTGGATCGCTAAAATGTTTTTGTTCAGTCAAAATTTAATGTAGAATTCTAATAGCGACACATATTTAGCGAAGTGGGACACTAAATAATAGTGATTGTACATGAAGTTATCGAGTTAAATTTATTCTATGTTACCTAGATACTTTTCGTATAATATTATTATATTCAATATTCATACTTTATTAGAATGTGTAATTTTCCACAATTTTTATTTATTAATAATTAAGGAATATAATTTAGAATCAAGCCATTAAAAAGCCAGATATTAAAAGACAAGGTTTCACACAATATATCTATCATGTAACAAATATGCACAAAATAATAAATAAATATAAAAATTGCTAAAATTATATTATTTACAATCGATTAGCGATTGAAAATGTTTTATTCGATCACACTAGACTAGACGAACAATGCAAACACAAACAAATATTTGGATAATTAGCACTAATTACCAATAAATAATAACGCATTGAATACTATGCTAAATTTAACTATTCTATAATTACCACTCATCATAATTAATTAATAGCTTAATGTGTTTCGTCTAATTATAATATAGTGCGTGTCAATACCGTATGGCAAATAATGATCATTTTATGAGTTATGTATCTAATGTTAGTGTTAGTTTAACAAATTATTACATTATAATTTATGGAGTTTGTAGCCATAGATACAGATAAATTATTAAAGTTGGTAAATTATATAAATAGAAATAGACGCGAGAAAATATTATACGCATAATTCAGTGTCGCTTTCAAGCTAAGTCTAGGAAATTAATTTTCAGAGAGTTCTACTTTGTTTTTATACCATGGATACCTACCTTTGCTTCTCATCATATTTTTTAAGAATTACACAGCTGAAAATAACAATATCAGTTAACACAATAATTCGAGTATATTCATTATTTTTTAATACTCTGTATCCCAAATATCAAAAGACTTGTTTTCCTGTTCACCTTCTTGTAACAAACAATAACATTGGCGAATCGAATAGCATAGTTTTATCCCGGACAATAATCGCAGATACGATATATATAAAACTAACACGTTCATACCGAAAAAGGAAAGTTGCGAAGAACCCAGGATCATAACAACGTAACAAATCGTACCATTCATGAAAATTTATTCCTGATAGTCACTTAAACTGGCGACGGACGTGTTAAAAATACAAACTCCGTGGCATTTACTTCACTATAAAATAAAACGGAAATTTATTTTGTCGGCCCGCAGTCGAATTTTAACTACATTGCAGCCGCAAATGCTTAAAACTTTGTTTTGGTATAGCGGTGCACTAAAAAATGGTCCAGCGTATGTCACATCCAGAACTAAGTTCCTGCTTTTGTTAAGCTCTGTTTTAATTAGTCTACGTCTTGTATTTTATACGGCGGATTCTGTATTTATTTAACGATAAAACTTTTTAAGGCTTCTATTAAACGGGAATCCTTTGTTTTTATAAAATGTTCAAAGTTATTAATTTCGAATTATAAATTGATTACCGTAATTATTATTTAATTATGGTTTTTTTGTGTTTAGAAACATCAAAGTATTTATGTAATAAAAATATCACTTGGATATTATTAAGAGAACAATCAATCAGTTTACATTTGCACGTAAATAGGCAACATTGTTAGAATATTAACATTAGCTGTTAATGTTAATACCTCTCAATGTCGTGTGTGTAAAATTTTGGTGTGGAAATTTGGAAAATATGCCTCAATTAGAATGGTACATATTATGAAATATTATAAACTCATATTTCTTCCGAAATTAGAACTCATGTTATGAATATGATTTTTTTTAGATAGAAATTTATTATTTAATCAAGTCACAATGCCTGAACGGATCTCAATTTAATTTAGCACGACTATAGGCTATTTTTATCCATCTACCACAAGAATTTAGCCGCGGGCTCTAACTGGTTGCAAATATATACTATAATATGTTTGTAAAAGTTACATACAAAATTAAGTCACCACTGAATTACAACCAAACATAAAACACTAACTAGAATCGGTATAATTTAGCATACAGATAGTTTATCACCTGGAAAGTACAAATAATTTTGTCCTCAGGCCAGCGAATCTGGCTATTCCAGTACTGTAAAACAAAAATCGGAATAAGCGTTGAAACAGTCAAAGTAGAAAGTTACACGGATTTCTTTCGTTCAATTTTTGCAGTTTATCCGCATCGAATACAGGATTATCGCGAAATTGTTTTTGTTCTGTATAAAGAGATTATGAGTTATGACGTTGTTCGGAGTTTTGTTTAATAGTGGGTTTTCGTTTACGCTAGCTGTTAACTAGGTCAATGCCTTCTACTAACGTTGAATAAGTATGTTTTTGTATTACTTTTATTGGAAATAATGGTAAGTTTACGTCATAGCTTATTCATTTATGACATAGTTTTATATGAATTTAGTGGTAGAGACCCTAAAATAACATGTATTCCATGTTTCCTTTGGTTAAATGTTCAGTCTTTTCCCTTTTGAAGGAAAATATAAACGAATAAATGTGTGTAGGAACTTATGAGTGGCACACACCTTAAGTTTCCAATACAATTTTTTTAGTAAAAGTAACTTCTTGATTATTTTTATTCGTATGAAAGAAGCCCATTTTCCCTACCTACCATACATTCAATTTCCTTTAGCGATTAAAGTCTAAAAACTTATAAAATCGACCGACAATAATTTCTATTCGACCTTGTATTTTAAAATAATATTATGTAACTAATATATTGCTATTTATATTCAGTAAAGGCTCTTTTTTACATTGTTTCTAACTATTCCAATATTAAAAATTAGAATACACAAGTAGCTATGTATAATATTCTAGTAATTTACCACGAACATTCTCCAATACGTCTCTACAATGCGCTTGTGTGGAATGCTATGTTTTCGACTCATCACTAGATAATATACAATAGTCCTTTGTCACTTTGTGAATTGTAGTTTCGAATAATTGTTATATAAAATATTGAAAGAAAAAAATTAAAGATATTATAGCTAGTGTTATTATCCTGTAGTCGTTAATTATTATTATTTAATAGTGCTATTATTATAATAATAAAGCTTAGCAATATAGTGTGAGATTTACATCTCTATTGTCTTTCTGATTGTATCTTGTAATTCAAGAATGCCTATTCGGATTATACTTTTTAAATCATTAACCTGAATACCAAAACTATTCAACATTGAAATAAACCAAAACAGCTAGAATTGCCTATCAACATACACCAGAAAATGTATTCATGCATTTCTAACCCAAAAACATCTACTCCTTTCAAAATTATACCAGAATATGTACTCATATCGTAAACCTCACCACGAAATGTGTTCATAATTTACTTAAAGCTTGATGCTATAATAACTAAATATCACTGAGTACATTTTAGCGGTCGCGAACTTCATTAAAGGCAAAGAGGAATTTTAACATAATTCACTACTTGTATTGTAGTCGGCGCGCTGTAATATTTTCACCGGCTCTTTATGAAAGCACGATTTTTCTTCAATATTAATAGCAATCATTTATAATACTAAATAAAATTCAACACCCATTTCCATATTATTTATAACTCGCATTTGTCCGAGCGGGACGGTTATTTGTTTAGAGTATAATTAGATTTTGTAATTTCGCTACCTAGTAAAGTCATTATCAACAGCTGTTTTCTTAGTCGGAATTGAATTATTTTTTTTACAATTAATCATAAAATAATTAAGTACTTAATATTTTGGATAATTAAGTAAGTGAATAATATAATAATTGTAAACAGCAATTTTTTTTATTTATAACAACAATTTTAATAAATAACAAGTGTAAATAGAATTTACCCCTTATAACCTACTTCTCAGGCAGAATGTAAGAATCATATTTTTAAAAAAGTATACGAGGCCTCGCAAAAAATACAGTTACATACCTTTTTTTTCGTATGAAACTGTAGCGTGTAAGCTAAATTTCCTGTATTGACTTTAAAACGAAATTAAAGAAAATAAAATATTATTACGTTTTGAATTTATTGAACCCGCATCCTTCGCGCCATTCCGGGGCGGATGCCTAACCAACTCAGCCACTCGTGACCCGCCTGAGCAATCGAATTTATTCTATCCTTTCAGTTTTTTTTTTTATGTGTCTTAAGGGACACACCGCGCGCCATCTATTGAGATGATTTAACAACCATTTCAACCAATATGAAGCACTTTTCAGTGAATACAATATTGTAACGATGGAACACGACCTTTTCTTGAATTTATATTTTTTGGTTTTTATGGCATTCAAATGCTTTATAAATATAAATTTATAAAGGATAGAAAAAATTCGATCACGAGGCGGGACTTGAACCCGCATCCTTCGCGCCATTCCGGGGCGGATGCCTAACCAACTCAGCCACTCGTGACCCGCCTGAGCAATCGAAAAAACTGAAAGGATAGAATAAATTCGATTGCTCAGGCGGGTCACGAGTGGCTGAGTTGGTTAGGCATCCGCCCCGGAATGGCGCGAAGGATGCGGGTTCAAGTCCCGCCTCGTGATCGAATTTTTTCTATCCTTTATAAATTTATATTTATAAAGCATTTGAATGCCATAAAAACCAAAAAATATAAATTCAAGAAAAGGTCGTGTTCCATCGTTACAATATTGTATTCACTGAAAAGTGCTTCATATTGGTTGAAATGGTTGTTAAATCATCTCAATAGATGGCGCGCGGTGTGTCCCTTAAGACACATAAAAAAAAAACTGAAAGGATAGAATAAATTCGATTGCTCAGGCGGGTCACGAGTGGCTGAGTTGGTTAGGCATCCGCCCCGGAATGGCGCGAAGGATGCGGGTTCAAGTCCCGCCTCGTGATCGAATTTTTTCTATCCTTTATAAATTTATATTTATAAAGCATTTGAATGCCATAAAAACCAAAAAATATAAATTCAAGAAAAGGTCGTGTTCCATCGTTACAATATTGTATTCACTGAAAAGTGCTTCATATTGGTTGAAATGGTTGTTAAATCATCTCAATAGATGGCGCGCGGTGTGTCCCTTAAGACACATAAAAAAAAAACTGAAAGGATAGAATAAATTCGATTGCTCAGGCGGGTCACGAGTGGCTGAGTTGGTTAGGCATCCGCCCCGGAATGGCGCGAAGGATGCGGGTTCAAGTCCCGCCTCGTGATCGAATTTTTTCTATCCTTTATAAATTTATATTTATTACGTTTTAATAATAATTTGTATTTTTCTTGTTTCAGTTCTCAGCAACACTGATTGCATTGCTGTCTATTCATGTAGTGGATGAAGGGCATGCTGTGAATCCAAGTAAGTGTATTTAAAATATACAATACAATGTCTACAAAGACATTGTATTGTCTATTACAGTAAAATTCGATAAAATTTCCATTGAAAAAACAGTCTATATATAATTTCATGTTCTAAAAAGTAATCAATAATCGTATCGTGTGCGTATTGCACAAGCCATTCGTGCATACTATAAAAATAAAGAAATTTACCTAATAGCATCTTATTTTTAACCGACTTCAAAAAAAAGGAGGTTATCAATTCGGCCGGTATATATATTTTTTTTTTTAATGTATATACACCGATTACTCCGAGGTTTCTGAACCGATTTACGTGATTCTTTTTTTGTTCGATGCGGGATGGTGTCGAATTGGTCCCATAAAAATTTTATTCGGATAGGCCCAGTAGTTTTTATTTTATGAGCATTTTTGTCTGTACTCGATGACTTAATTTCAATGTAGCAAGTAACTTTGATTCACTTCCCGGTAACCGATTGAGCTGAAATTTTGTATACGAATGTAAATTGGATAGCGATGAAACATTATCATGACATGGAGCTGATCTGATGATGGAATCGGAAGGTGGCCATAGGAACTCAGTAATATATTGACTCAACTTTATCGAGTTTGGGCTCGTTTGATTCGTGTTGAAAAATACACTAAAAAGTATTAAATAAAAATAACTGCGTTAAAAACAACCGACTTCAAAAACGGAAAAGTAAGAAATAAAAAAGATTTGATATTATTAATTACTACATATTATTTTTATGTGCTATTTATTAAATAGGTTTGAAGTCGGTGCCAAACACTAAGCACTTAGTATTAAGCCCATGCACCGACATCAAACCTTTTTAGTAAATAGCACATAAAAATAATATGTAGTAATTAATAATATCAAATCTTTTTTATTTCTTACTTTTCCGTTTTTGAAGTCGGTTGTTTTTAACGCAGTTATTTTTATTTAAGTTTGTTGTTGTTGTTACTTATGATGTTAGCTATCTTGTCCTGCGAGGTTGCTGGTTTTTTACAAGTAACCCTGTATAAAATAAGTACTACGAGCCCTACAACATTTAATCCACTCTTAAGGTATATTCAATTTTAGTAATTTACTAAAATGTAATATCAGAATGACTCAGTAATACCACATAATAACCTGTTAATAACACGTAAGTGCTACGTAGTCGTGATAACGTATTAACTAAAAGCCTCTTCACTTCATATTTCAGATTTATTAAATCTTACTTCACTACTTAATCTTTCGCGGATTTAATATTGAAATGTGGTTCGTTATACATTATTTATATGTAGTGGTGGATTTAATATAACTTTTTATGAATAGTCCTATGTAAGTTTTTTACAAGCAGTCCTTTTTTAAATAAACGCGTAGTTCCAAAATAAAACCATATTGATATTGTGTTCGAATCATCTTAAGTAGGTACTTGTATGAAATGCATATTGCATACTAATACCAATTTACCAGTAAACCAATAACTAATAAATTATAATCAATGCCATGATTAATATAGTTTTCGGAGCTACATACAGCGCCCAAGAATCCTTCAAATCCCGGATAATTCTGAACTGTATTAGACATAATCAAATGCACGTGAATATTCATTGGTGCTGGATTTGAGAATATTAAGCTTCATCGAGGGCGCTTAAGTTAGGGAAGTGTCGATATTAACCTATTATGGATATAACTAATAGAGAGAATGGGCATTTCTACTCGTTATAATAAAAATTTATTGAGCGGTATAAGAGAGCGCTACTGTGGTTTTAGGAGGCCGGTTCACATTTGTGTTCGGCTTTGTGAGGGAATTTCGGAGGATTACTGTAATCCAATATACTAGTTTTACGAACAACCTGTGAAAAAATACTGTGTGATGTGTCATATACATGTGAAGAAGAAATAATATGGGCATAAAAATAGATACATTAATGTCCTTTATGTGTCTTAAAGAATGTTTATCTTATTCAAAAGCATAGCCACAGATAGACGGCACCAAAACATTCGTTTAGATACTTCCAAATACACAGATTGATTTTAGTGTAAATATTTATATAAAGAAAACTCGCTGAATGTTTCAACAGATTGTTTTACATCAAGATATACTGACCCTTTTATAAAAATAAAAATTCTAGGAATTCCTCAAAATATGTATTTGAAAAAAGATAAAACGGGCGGATAATATGAGGGTTACCTTTATATACCTTTAATCCTTACACTGCACGATTTTGTACTGAAAAAATATATCAAAGTACTTGGTACTTGTACTAGGTACTTGTCTTTTACTGAACTAAATAGTTTCCTCTCTATTTCAAATTATTGAAGCTCAGAAAATAATTTAAAGTAAGCTGCGATGCAACTAGCAATCCCATCTTGGATAATAATCACTCTCACAAGTGCTTCGTCAAGTTTAAAATCATAAATATCATTTTAAACACACACTCGACATAAATCCAAAAGTTTCTAATAACAGAGAGTGCCTCACTACAAATAAAATATGAATGTCGGCTGTGTAATGCTTTTTCCTAGTCTACAGTCGCTTATAATCCCGGCTTTCCGTTTCGTGTCAGTCCTTTTATTAAAATTCTATTCTTTGATTCTACTCAGAGACTTGACATTTCTTAATAAGTTAAGCCTGCTCTAGTTGGAGTAAATCGTCTATTGGATTGGCGTTTTCTAATTGAGATATTTATTCTGGTGTGAAAACAATTTCTAGTAGCTTTGTAAGATCGAAATAGTAAAAGCAAAGAAGAATTGATGTTATGATTTAATGTGTGAAGCAAGAACATGTCAGTCATTTATGATTGTTAAAATTTTGTTTATACATATTATGATATTTGTATGAAGTAGTTTAGTGATGGTATAAAGCTACTAATACTACAAATATATAGAACTAGCTTTCCACCCGCGGCATCGCCCGCACAGTCAAAGAAAAACCCGCATAGTTCCCGTTCCCGTGGGATTTCTGGGATAAAACCTATCCTATGTCCTTTCTCGGGTATCAAAATATCTCTATACCAAAAATTTCATGCAAATTAGTTCAGTAGTTAAGGCGTGATTGAGTAACAGACAGACGGACAGAATTACTTTCGTATAATAATTATAATATTAAGTATGGATTTTGTGCCGCGCCGTATAACATCTGACCTCTAATCTATAGTCCAACATGCCACGCTTCGCATACCTTTCAAATATCAGTATGTAAGTGCATGAATAAAGTTAGTCGATGCTGAGGTTATTTATTGTTGCGTTCGACCGACTGACTCCGGAAATTGTGTGGGTTTGATCCCAGACCAACTAGTTATACTTAACGGTTGTACTGTTTTCAATTTCGAGTTTAGTTTGCGAGTGTACGAGGATTTTCTGTATCCCTGATTAAATACATTTTGATACAACTATTTCTCTTGAACGGAATTTTGCTTGTAGTTGTTTAGATGTAACGATTTGTTTTATGATTGAAACAAAATATCATTTTACTATTATTAAAATACTAGCTTACCGCCCGCAGCTTCGCCCGCTTTGTATAAAACCTAATAAATTATATACTATAACCTTCCTCTTGAATCACTCTATCTATCAAAAAACCCGCATCAAAATCCGTCGCGTAGTTTTAAAGATTTGCTTTATACTATGTACCTAGTGATTTATATTGTTAGTTTATATTTCAAAGTTAGATATAGTTTTAGATAATTGTAGAGTAGGCGTATATCAAATAATATAAATAGCATACAATTCAATTTTAACGTTTTTATTATGAAGTTAAATCCAATCCTACTAATATTATAAATGCGAAATTTCTGAGAATATATATCTATGTGTATGTAGAGATGTGTATGTAGTTATGAATGTTTGTTCTTTCACGAAAATACTTCTGAACCGATTACAATGAAATTTACCACACATATAGAGGATAACTGGGATTAACGCATAGGATAGGTTTTATCCTGGAAATTTTACGGGAACGCTAACAATGCGGGTTTTTCTTTGAAAACGTGAGCAAATCCGCGGGCGGAAAGCTCTAGTTCTATATAATATCACATACAATTATTAACTGGTGTCAATTCAAGGGAACAAAGTATAAAGAATTTGTTAGAAAAAGTACGTATCTATGTAATATTTAATAAAATATACTATAGATAATACCTGAGAAGACATGGAGTGGATGAGTAAAATTTAGTACCTAGGGAGACCCGGTTAACACGTAACTTTTGACACTTCTTAATTTATATGTAAACTTGATCCCGATAACATGGATTAAGACCTTAATTTCCGTACAGTCTGTTTTAATCTTGGATTTAACTATAATGTTCATTAAAGATTCAACGCTTATATCGTTAAATCATATTATTTAGTTCATTAAGTTGATAATATAAGAAAGTATGTAATGTCTTGAAAATTAGGAAGAGTTAGAAAGTAGTCTGAAATCTGTAGCTATAATAATTATACAATTACAACAATTATTAACAATTAACATTAACAATTATTGTTTGCGAATTGCGATTAAAATCTTTTAATCTTCTAATCTCTCTTAATAAAAAGATAAATCGCGATATGATAAAAAGTAGAAGCTTATATCTCGCAGGTATTATAGGATTAAAGGGACAGCTAGAAAAGTTTGAATCCTATGTTTCTAATTGAAGGCAATATTAATCAAGTATTGATTCGATGTGGTCATCTGTTTTCTGTTATACGTTATGTCCATTAAAAATAATGATTATCGTTGTACAAAAACAATGTCTTATTTCATCGTGGACCAAGAAACCCAAAGCATTCACTAGACAAAGCGTTCAACTCCATACTACACAATATGTAATATGTTTAGTAAATTTCTTGAGCTTGTATTTCTAGTGTAAGGGAACTCCAAGATAAAGTTTCGGATTGAAGTACGGTGCAGTACAAAATTCGCTTAGCTCGCTTTCAATATCGTGAGCTGATTTCTAAACTTTTAGCTCCGTCAAGCGACACGCAATTGAGATTGATTAGATTTCCTTTGAAACTTATTAATGTTAGCGTTAGACTTGAAACTTTTATAATATACCGTTAGTGAAATAATAAGGAAGTTTCAATTGTGACGATGAAAGCTAATAAATGGAACATAACATATTCCCAAAATATACACATTAATTATTTCAACTCAATTTTGACTGCTCTCACTCAAACAATGACTTGACTAAAAGTGGACTAGAAGTAGGACCACCAACTGAACAAGATTGCTCCTAAGCTGATTCAGCTCAATTCAATTTTATCGTTTATTTCATACTGCATATTAATGTTGTTTCTTATCATCAGGTTGTTCGTGTATCCGCTTCACGTCACCACAAGGCAAGGAGCGGGGCACATTCAGCAGCCCGGACTACCCTAGCCCGTACCCGTATAACCTCTGCTTACTGTATACCTTCCTTGCCCAGCCGCATCAGATCGTTGAGCTTGTATTCTCTGAATTTGACGTCTATAAGGAACATCTTGAGTAAGTTTCTATTTTCTATTATGACATTGTATAGATATAATTGTGTTGATATTGAAAGTAGACTAATAGCCAGCTTTATTACTACGTAGTGCATGTACTTATAAGTTTATGTCCCCATTAAATTTGAGATGGTCAAAAAAAATTTAAAAAATTATGAGTGTTATTCACACCTGAGTAGGTGCCTCAAGAATCTTGCAATATCTATTTTATTAAAAACTACAGCATTGTGTAGTTTTATTAAATCTTCAATTTAAATGCTCTTATCAATTACTCGAGTAGAAGTAATCCTGATTTAATTTACGAGTAGCGAGGACCTCTTTATAAACCGGTCTTTGAACTTGTAATCCTGCTTCGCTGATTATAGCAATGATTCCTACTTCAGATGAATATATATCATAGTATTAATATGACTTGCATTGATAACTATAAAGTATCGCTTGCTCATTTGGCCACACCGCAAAAGTTAGTAAAAGCAGCCTACTTTCTAGCGTAATTTATCTTCGATATAGATGGCAAAAAGCTAATCGGTGGCATGACATCCGCCAAACTTCGACACCGAGATTACAGAAGTTGGCCACTTCTGGGCCGCTACTTATAACTTACGTGACGATGTGATATTAATTAATTTCCTAACTTTCTTTTGAACTTTAATTGGAATGTATGGAGAAGTTCTGAATAACTTGTTTGCGAAATATAATTAGATTATGGTGTAAAGCTGGAAATTTGAGAGTTAACGGAGCATTTCTTTTGATTCGCTTTGACTTTCTTGTTTATAAAATTCTTGTTTATAGGTTAAAGGAGCATGTATAACATGACATCTTAGAGGTAGAATAATGTAGAGTAATAAAAAATAACTGTGACTGTTAGGTCTATTGTTTTATTGTTTACTAGCGGTCCGCCCCGGCTTCGCCCGTGGTACTTGTTTACGTTTTCTCTACATAAGAATATAATATCCTCGTACTTCAAGGAATATAATAAAAAAAGAATTAACGAAATCGGTTCAGCCGTTCTCAAGTTATGCGCTTACCAACACATTTTGGGATTCATTTTTATATTGTTTATACGTACGGTCTTTGAACTCAAGCAGTAATCTAGCATTTTTTTTAATTATACTCTTTATTCTAATGTCCTGGAAATGTGTCCTGTATTCAAGCACAGGTTAAAGAGAGTAATTAAATAGCTATAATTAGCTATAATCTTCTGATGTCATAATATTTTTTAACTTCGAGCTAAAAAATGGGTTGGGAATTAATAAAATTTCACTTTAAATTCATATTGACTCATCAAAATACTTATCCCTAAGAAAACTAAGTTCTTGGACAAACCCAGCCATTTCGCCTACTTCTTAATTATTCCTTTACGGTGAAATCTTTGACTTTTAGGTCAACGAGTTTTTCCTTTCCATTTTCCGCTCATTCGCCAATGAAATCGAGTGAATTAATTTGGAGATCGTATATTCTGTTTGAGTGTAATTGTATTTTATTGAACAGCTTTGCAGCCGATTTATAAAGATTTTCTGGTAATATTTAATGTTCTTTATTCATGAAATCATATTCGTTGTGTTTGGTTTTCCGTGAGCTTGATAATGCATTTAGAAATAAACCTTTTTACTGATTTAAGGGCCGATTTTTCAATCCTTGGATAAAACTTATCCGTCCAATAAAGTATTACACGTATTAAAATGTCACGTAAACTGTCAAATACGGGCAATTAGAATACGTTTTTAAAATGGCAGTTTTATACATTATTCGACGAATAAGTTTTATCCAAGCATTGAAAAATCGGCCCTAAATGTGTTTTTATTTTATGTAATACACTGATTTGTAACAATAGACAATCGTATTATTTTTATCATATGATTATAAAAAAAAATACAACTGAATTTATTATATTACTAAGTAATATTAAATCCGTAATTTAATCGTAATGTAACTGAACTCTAAATTACATTGGACTCTCTCGGAAATAATAATTTGTAAAACGAGTATTGTGGTTGATGATTTGTGCGATAAATATGAAAATGTATTAGGTTAATCTTATATTAATATTTATAAATCTATTATATTCATAAATCTCATAACCATATAAATATCAAATACAACGATGGTTACGAGTTTAAATAATTTATATTATCACATTATTAGATCAATATTATAGTACCTAAATGATTATACAGATAGTTTTAATTATTGAACTAGATGCAAATTGTTATTTGTTTGATATTTACATTAGTTATTTAGGTAATAAAAATATATTTTGCTAACAATTTGCGTTTCGTACTGAGGTTTACTCTGGTTTTTCTTAATTTAATATATAGCTACATGAACATTACCACAAAAACCATTTCTGCGAATACTGAAGGGTTCTTAGAAATAATGTCCACATTAAGATCCAGCGACCTTTTAACACAATCCAAGACAGGCTCTTCGACAAATTTCGTTAGGTATGTAAAAATGTTATGTTACGTATTTTATTATTTATATTTGTATAAGTTACCATATTTGTTTTAGTATATTAAATTAACTTTTAATATGACTTCAAGAGCGCATTCTTAAGAAATCAAAAGTGAATGCAATTTATTAATCGAGTCTATTATGAAAATCCACCTAGCACAGATAATCTAAAATAAACCTAAATAATAATTCAAACAATGCAATCGGATACAAGATGCAGCATCTGTCTTCATCTCAAAAACAAATGGTCTTGATTAGGAAATTACGTAATTTATTCTCTTCTCCGAAAAGCACGCATTCACCCAAAAAAGGATCTGCAGAATCTCAAGGAAAAGGCACTCGGCTCTCATAAACCTTGATATTTCAACAAAAGGGTTAATTCAATTAACATTAAACCAGTCAAGTGCTATTACGTTCTATGACCTTATAACGTTTTACCATTCATGCCTTTGAATATATCTTCATTCAATAAATTAGGTCAGAAATGTTTGATCTCGATTCAGATTGAGATCGTGACACCGCATACTGTTACATGCTTGTTACATGACATAATAAATACCTATTTTACATATTATGCGAACTGAACCGTATGATATTTATTTATGTGATAATAATGTAGTTTTATTTTCATAATATTTATTTATGGTTAGCTTGGTAACTTCGTAAATAATTCAAATATATTTTTTACTCAGAAATGTGATACTTTTTGACGGATTTAAAAACCGATTTATAACAACAGTTAGTCAATTATAATATAATATAGATTCTTAGGAATTCTACTTGATATTACTATTAATTCACAGAAACGTTTTTGTTATCTATAATTTGTATTGAATTCATAGATAAAGTTTTGAGAGAATTGTTCGTTGAGTTCTTTATTTAATTACATACTACATTACATAATTAAGTTTAGCAAATTTCTAAACCATATTGTTATATTACTAACACTTAGCTATGTAAGATAAGCTATATAAAAGCACATTGAAAATCCTGAATTATTAGTAACCTTTATTGAAGAACATCTTACACAATCGTCCTAATGTGTACAAAATAAATGCATTAAGTCACCAAACAAACTAGTGAATTAAACTGTAAATGTAGCAAAGAGTCCTTGGGGAACGATTTTTCGTGACCCAAAAACAGTCTCGCGATTACTGTTTCTCTGCATTCCCGAATCTCTCATTTACACTTGTTTTGTTCCCAAATTATATGAATGTCGAACTTGTTTTGCGTGTTACAACTTATATAATAGGCGTAGTTCATCGTCATTATACGAGGAGGAACACTTTAAAATTTTCAATTTATTACCTATATTTAATTTATCTACAGCTAATTATAATATAATAGCTGTTCCCCGCGGTTTCACCCTCATTGTTCCGCTCCTGTTGGCCTTAGCGTGATGATATATAGCCATATATATGATATATATTTAGCCTTTCTCGACAAATGGGTTATCTAACACTGAAAAAAATTTTCAAATCGGACCAGTAGTTCCTGAGATTAGCGCGTTCAAACAAACAAACTCTTCAGCTTTATAATATTAGTATAGATAATCTCAACTATACTTATAGTTTATAGTTTAGACGCAATACTTATTACTTATTAATGTAATATAATAGTTGCAATGTAATAGAACTTCAAATATTTCGTGATAACTTTAGTTTGTTATTGATAGGTATGTGTTAATTTATTGAAGCGCCAAAATAACGTTTAATCAATTTCTTAGGCTTACAGAATATTGGGTTAATACATTAGCTAATTTGGGGATTAATGTACACGTACGGCTACTTAAATTGCTTTTGTATATACTCTTATAACTAATATTATGTACTTAAATTGTTTTCGAGTTGTTACAAGACCAAAACTACCTACTAATCGAATTGTAATTTTCCAGCTAATTATTAACAAGTGTAAGAAGTTACCAAATATTTTTCGTTTTCATTTTTTTCTTATTATATAGTAAAAATTGAACATTTACCTATTTGATTTATATAACCTCGCTTATTCAAGTAGTTAGTTATGTGTAGTTATGCTTATGCAATGCGTAGGATAAGCCAGTTCATTTTTCATCGTGGTAATTAATTTCAAATAATGTTTAACTTACAAAGAGTTGTTAACTAAAATAAATTTTTATAAAGTTTATTTCTGAATCCGTTTCGAGTATACTTCGCGAAGAAAAATACGATTTTCGTTGCTTCAGGACTCAGGAACAAGACAAACAAGCTTTTACTCTCATAATAACCTTAATAATGTCATTTGAGTTCCAAACAAATATTTAAGTCCGTTAAACAAAGATTAGCTCTTATATTCTTGAATAGGCATAATATATTGCAACGGTTTGATATGACAGTTCTATTTCTATTTATTAGTTGGAATTCTTACCATAAGGAAAGACTTTTTAAAGAATTTTAAACGCGATTTATTTATTACTACCTGTGCGCCGCGGTTTCACTCGCATTGCTCCACTCCTATTGGTCTTAGCGTGACGACATAATATTATATCCTATAGCCTTCCTCGATAAATGGGCTGTGTAACACCGAAATAATTCTTCAAATCGAACCAGTAGAACCCGAGATTAGCGCGTTCAAACAAATAAACAAAAAAACTCTTCAGCTTTATAATATTAGTATAGATATTATTTAACCCGACGTTTCAACCACATTATAGCGAGCGTGGTGAAGCATCTCCGTTTAAAGAGGATACAGGAAAAGAAAACGTTATTTTAGTTCTTTTTTATATTATGTCATAGTGTCTTGAACCTTTTCAATGGTTTGCTGTCACAAAGAGTGTGTGTCTCATAAAGACATATTTTGTCTAGACTTTTGGGCTATATTATTTGTTTATTCAAACTAAAGTGTATAAGTGTAAGTGCTATTCGAATAGAGAGCCATTAAATTTATTTCCAAGAAAAATAGGTGGTATTTTATCTCACCTTATTAACGTCTATTGGATTGCATTGTAATCAAATACGATTGCTCTTTGACCTTTAAATACAGTCTACTTCATAAAGAACTTTTTCTTTGGATAATATTGTATTTTAGCAATATGTTGTTGCTTTAAAGTTATTAAAAATTTAGAAAATCCTACATAAAAACGCGAAAGTTTGTAAGGATGTTTGTTATTCTTTCAAAAATAATTGAATGGATCTCTATGAAATTTTATACAGAGATAGATCTGGATTAGCACATGGGCTTTTTATCCAAGTAGGTAGGTACTACGCGAGTAATGCCGCGGGATCCAGTTGGTATGCAAAATCATTCAAAAAGCAATTGCTGTTATATAAGTAGATAGGTGATACATTCAAAAAACACTTTTTTAAATTTTTACGTTCTATGGTTCTATGCATAAATAACTAATGTTTTGCTAATAAACATATCGACTAAATAGAAGTGACATAACAGACTGGTTCATATTTCATTAAACCAACATGACCTAAATACATTTCGTATTATGTTGATATGGATATGAAACAGATACAATATTAGCACTAGGCTTAGTTATATCAAATATTGATTTATGTATAATGTAAATAATTCTTCAATAACTTTAGCTTCCTTCATTTTAATGAAAAACAATTTATATCCCAATGTAGTAATTATATTTTAATTACTTTTATGTCAATTGACGAAATTGTCAATGTTAATAAAATCTATAATACATAATCAGTGACCTGTCAATTATTGTAACATGTTTAATTTTCTTAGAGCTGATTTTTCAATCCTTGGTTAAAACTTATTCATCGAATAACGTATTAAGCTACCATTTCAAAAATGTATTCTAATTGTCCGTATATGACAGTTTACAGGTGACATTTTAAAATGTTCGAGTAATACTTTATTGGAAGGATAAATTTTAACCAAGGATTGAAAAATCGGCCCTTATTGAAATAATTATTTGTGTCCATTTTGTTGGTGGATAAAATTTAACATTAAATGGAAATAAACATAATGTATATACATTTTCAGTACCGCTTGTTTAACAGAGCGTTAAGTATCCATTTTTACGCTTAAATAGGTATGTTTTAAAATAAAATCCCCAAACATGGTCTTTATGCAAATATATTGTTTGGATTCGCGGATATATTCAGTGAGCTTTTTCAATCCGAATACACATAAAGTTACTGTAGTGATAATTCGATCCTGAATACTGTAAAAGTAAAATTGATTGATACTTTTTTAATAAAGTACAATACTATAATAATAATTATAGAATCTCTAAATGTGTTTTACGTGATTAATTATTAAGGAGTATTCATATTAAGGAGTTAATTAAAAATATCAATTAAACTTCATTGCTTTGCAAATTTATTGATTTATTTAGTATCTATTAAATCATAGTCGTTAAGTCGAACGTGGTAAATAAAAGAAATAGAGAAACAATATAAATCTTTTAAATCATTCTTCTAATAAAAATCCATGCAGCTGACGCGAGTTCAATCGCAGTAATAAAAACAAAACACGAAATACGAGTGAAGTAATATCGCTTCCAAATTCTAAATCGAACAGAGAAAATGCAAAACAAAGAAAAAAAAGATTGCATGATGTATTCAACTTTGTTTGGATTGAGTGCTTGATAAAAAATGTATAAATATCTATTGTAATAAGAGTAGCATAGATTGATGTGTTAGGGCCGATTTTTCAATCTTTGTTTGAAATTTATCCGTCCAATAAAGTATTATTACACGGACACAAGCACGGACATATTAAAATGTCATCTATAAAATATCAAATACAGACAATTAGAATACATTATTGAAATTGAAGTTTAATACGATTTCAACGAATAAGTTTTAACCAAGGATTGAAAAATTAGCCCTAAGTGAAAAGAAATAATAGATAAATGGTTAGATTTGAATGATAATACTACGAATATCAGGGACTATTTTATGTTTAAAGTCTGTTTAGTTCTAGCAATGAGCAAAAACGTCTTTGGATGAAAGGCTAATATTATAGAGCTTAAATATTACAGTAAAAATAGAAAGGTATATTTTTATATTGTAATACACTTGAATAACATAAAAATGCGTATTTCTATACCAATTCAATATGACCTTAATTAAATACGCAGAAAAATTTAGGTCGTGAAAAGCGAAATAACGAAATTGAAGTCGTCTCCCCGTGTAAGTAATGAAAAACATGAGTCGCCGTATAAACGTCTTGGCAAATACGCATCATTGGTGTTTCTCCAGTGTCGGTGGAACAAGAAATATCGCACATTCACTGCTCCATAATTCAATATCCTGCGCAATTTATTCCAAAGGTCGATTCGTCAAGAGTGTTTCCTTCGAGCTTTCGACTCCCATATTACAGTATTACGGACTCCCTGTGAAGTTAAAACAAAGTGATGTATTTTGCCCGCGCTCGCACGCCAGAATATAATGAGCGTTATTCCTTTCCACGTATGGTATCATTGTGTGTATCCATTACTTTTAGTAAACTTTAAAATGGGAACAATATATTTTGCGAAATAACGCGCCAGTTCGAGAATAATGTTGATTTGGCTTGTGAATGTGTATTTAAAAACAGAACTGCGAATAAATATACTTACAGCTTCGTTATTTAATAAAGATAATATTATGATTATGATATTATGAAAGGCTATGTAAATTGTGTAAGCCCAAAATCTTTGTAGTATAATATCGAATATCTTTGAATATAGTATTTGGGGCAACTTATAATACCATATATCCCGTCTGGTCGTCTATCAGTCGAACGGAAGACCCAAGGGTTCTCAATTTAGTGTACTTTCAATAAAGGTCTCATTGATTTCAATAACGGTGGTATCCATTCATATTATCGTGACTTTATCTCAGACCTCTCCATATTTCATACAATTTATTGAGGTACGTATTGCGGTCTATCGTTCTTTTATTTTTCAAATATCTTTGTTTGTTATAACGTATTATATTATCTTTTGAACCCTGAGCCGTATTTCAAGTTGATACGCAGAGACTTTCGCTTCTTAAAAAAAAAAATCATATAAAGTAGGTAATCTAAACTTCTATACTTATTAATATTATAAAGCTGAAGAGTTTGTTTGTTTGAACGCGCTTATCTCAGGACCAGTAGGGTCGGATTTGAAAAATTATTTCAATGTTAGATAGCCCATTTATCGAGGAAGGATAGGCCCTATTATATCATCACGCTAAGATCAACAGGAGCGCAGAAATGCGGGAAACCGCGGGGCACAGCTAGTTTATAATATTTTAATATTTATAATAAAATCAACCAATCAATTTTCTTATATTTATAACATGCAAGTTTTTCTTACTTGCATGTTCTTAGTTCATTGAAGATAATATTTTATTCATAGATTAACGTACAAAATCCCGGTGACCCATTTTGCGATCTCTCTTATACAGTCTAAGTATAAGAAGAGGACTATTTTTATTTATAAACCTAATTAGGAGTTTTCTCTCCATTAAAGCTCAGCAAGGCACAATTAGGGCCTAATATATTTTAAAATGAAAGCTAAATTAACCGACCTGTCACACAAAACAAAGCCTACATCACACTGTTCGACTCTATTTTGTAAAGGTGATCTCACACTACACGTAAATTCCTTCCTTTTAAACATGCAGGAGCGCAGCCTGCAAGTAATCGATTGAATCAGTTTACAAGAAAGGTTTTATATGTAGAATGAAGATTTATGTTGCACCTTTAGTAACTATTTACTATTTCTGTTTAGATTTCAAGTAACTTACATGTAAAATTATTAAGCTCTTATATCACCTTCTATCACGGAATCGAATTTATATCTCTGACAGATTTTATCAGTAGGTAAAGGAAAATGTTCTTATCTATTTTACGAGTGAACTCCTAAAAATAGAGTGCTTTTCCAAATTAAATAAATATTGTGTAAACTTTAATAGGATACCATCTGAAGAAATATGAGATATAGATAATAGATATACAATGAAAACAGCTTCCATTTTTCAATGTTCTTCAATTACTGCCCTGTAACTTATTTACGAATAAAATAGTACCCAGTATATAGATTACCTATAGAATATTTGTAAAGTCTGTAACCTAAATAAAATCACTGTGTACATTTTGAAGGTCAAACCTTTCATATTGAAGAACTCGCTACAGGTCATTAACTCTGGAGCTGAGTGTGCTCCATATAGTAGCAATCGCAATAGATCAAGCTGATCGCTTCGATGTGAACGTGATTGACGATTCCTCCTACAAAAACATTAACGAAAAACCGAAAAACAATACGTAATATACACTCCTTAATCTCTATAAAATAAAAATTGTTGGCATAAGTCTGTAATAGACAATGTAATATTAAGTTTGCAACACTGTATCTTGAATCTGTATGTCTATGTCCGTTTCCTTTTTTACTAGTGTACTGCCACGCTATATCTTGCTCTGTGCGCCATATTGAAAGTTGATATGAAATAAAACTCCACATTATCAAAAGTATTCGCTGTTTTTATTCAACTACAGGTTATGGGCCCAGGCACATACACCTGCTTGTTGTAGATTGGCGTGAGTTGCGACAGCGGAAAGTCTTCGAGAAGGAAAGTGAGGTTATCTCGCGGCGGCGTGCTTGGCTTGGGCGGGCACTGATTATCGAAGAATCGTCGAAATATACTTGTTCCTAGTTGGGAAAGGACAAGGTCGGAATGGAGGGCAACAGTAATAACAACGCCAATGTCATGAAGTTGGAAGGAGCCAGAAATTGGAATATTTGGAAATTTCAAACAACAGTGCAGCTGCGGGGCCTTGGTTGGTTGGACATATTGGAGGGAAAAAGGGTGAAGCCTGAAGTCGCCAGTGAAATACCGGCATGGGAAACAAAAGATGCCAAGGTACAAAGTTTTCTCGTTACACGGATGTCGGAGGAGGCTATGTTACATATAATAACGTGTACAACTTCTGCTGAGATGTGGCGTAAACTTCAAAGCGTTTATGAACAAAAGACTGAGACGAGTGTGCATATTATACAGCAGAGATTCTTCCAATACAGGTTTGAAAAGGGAATGGATATGTCCGTATTTTTGTCAAAAATACAAGAAATGCAGAATACACTGAAACAGATGGGCGAAGAAATATCAGATAGATTTGTAATTACTAAAGTATTAATGTCGTTGCCAGAAGAATATAAACATTTCGTTTCGGCTTGGGAGTCGGCGCCGGATAATAAACAAACCTACGATAATTTAGTGGCAAGGTTGTTGATTGAAGAGGAGAGGTTGAAAGACAGAAACGAATTGCCCGTGCAATCAGCATCGTCTGCGGCTTTCATTGCAAGAGGATCTGATAAAAAGGACATTAAGTGCTATAAGTGTAATAACAAAGGACATTTTCAAAGTGAGTGCCGTAATAAACAAAACAAATCAGAAAATGATAACAAACGAGGTAAAAAGTGTTTTTATTGCAAGAAAATAGGTCATTTAAAAAGTGAATGCTGGTTTAGAAAGAATAAAGACAAAGACAAGAGTGACAATAATAACGCGTTTGTAACCCAGAGTGCCAATGGACTCTTTCAAAAGGCACAGTGGATAGTGGACACAGGTGCTAGTAACCATATGTGTTATGATCGTGAGCTATTTACGACATATACTCCATCAACATCGGACACTTTTGTTACTGTAGGGAACGGTAACTTGTGTAGTGTGCATGGTTCTGGACAGATAGTGCTGCAAGTAAACAATGGCGAAAAATGGATTGAAACAACCATAGACTGTGTGCTATTCGTACCGGAATTGAAAACAAACCTGCTATCTGTCAAATGTGTCACAGACAGGGGTTACGTCATGGTTACTAATGAGAACACTTGCAAATTTTTAAAACAAAACAAAGTATGTGCAATATCATATCGTAATCAAGATATGTATTTATTAGAAGTACGTTACAAACATGTTACAGCAAACATGGCTATGGTGCAATCTAGCTTAAATGAATGGCACGAAAAACTAGCACATCAAAACATACAACATGTGAAGAAAGTACTAGCGCAGAATAATATTAAAGCTTCTGATAACTTTGTTGACAACTGCAAGGGATGTTTAGAGGGCAAATCACATCGCCTGCCTTTTTCTACAAGTCAGACGACTACTTCAAGAGTATGTGAATTAATTCATGCGGATGTATGCGGCCCGATGGAGGAGGCTTCCATTGGAGGAGCCAAGTATTTTCTTCTGCTGAAAGATGATTTTTCAAGTTACAGAACAATCTATTTTTTGAAAGGAAAATATGAAGTCAAAGCTTATGTTGAGAAGTTTATAAAAATATGTGAAAATATGACAGGAAATAAAATTTTATATTTTCGGAGTGATAATGGTTTGGAGTTTATTAATAAAGACATGAAGGAAATGTTTGCCCAGTTTGGAATTGTACATCAGACAACAGTAACATACACTCCAGAGCAAAACGGAAAAGCTGAGCGTGAAAATAGAACATTGGTGGAAACAGCTCGATCTCTATTGTACGCCAAGGGATTGCCAAAGAAACTATGGGCTGAGGCGATAAATACTGGATGTTTTGTACTTAACCGAACAGGACTGAGTACTAATAAAGTGAAAACTCCATATGAGGTTTGGACAGGCAAAAGTTATAACATACATGATTTAAAGATCTTCGGAAACCCCGTATTTGTCCATATCCCGAAAGAAAAGAGAACTAAATGGGACTCAAAAGGTGAAAGTGGAATTATGGTTGGCTATGGAGAGGACACAAAAGGATACAGAATATTCTTTGAGAAAAACAATACCGTTCAAATAAAAAGAGATGTGATATTTTTAAAATGCTCAAAAGAAATTGATTATAATATAGTATTGAACGATGAACAAGAAAAGGGAGAAATGCCAAGCCAAAATGTGGAATTGCAATTACCAGAGGAAGAATCAAGTGCTTCAAGTTCTGAAGATTGTGATGATGATAGTGTTTATGAACCAGCTAATAGTGAGGACTGCACTGATGATGACACAGAGGTCTCAGAGCCACAGAGAAGGGAACCTAGTCAGCGTAAGAAAAAGCGAACATCATTCTACACATGCAATAATGTAGTTTTGTTAAATGAGGATGAGCCGAGAACGTACCAAGAAGCTATGAGGCATGAAAATGCATCAGAATGGCAAAAAGCGATGCAAACAGAGCTGAACACTCTAGCAGAAAATAGGACATGGGAATTTTGTCAGAAGCCTGATGATTGTAAGGTAATTTCTAGTAAATGG
Source organism: Colias croceus (assembly GCF_905220415.1). Taxonomy (NCBI): domain Eukaryota; kingdom Metazoa; phylum Arthropoda; class Insecta; order Lepidoptera; family Pieridae; genus Colias; species Colias croceus. The sequence continues at coordinate 7,336,076 of NC_059546.1, forward strand.
GTATTCAAAATTAAGTATATTAATGGGGTAAAGCAATACAAGGCCAGATTAGTAGCTAGGGGATTTGAGCAAAACAATGATATTGACTATAATGACATTTATGCACCAGTGGCAAAGTTAACCACATTTAGATTGTTTGTATCTGTTGCTACTTTGTTAAAATTACCAATCCATCAAATGGATGTCACTGGGGCATTTCTGTATGGTGAAATTAGGGATAATGTGTACTTACAGCTACCAGAAGGAGCATTTAATAGTAATAATAATGTTGTTAAATTACATAAGTCTTTATATGGCCTTAAGAAGTCTCCTAAACACTGGAATGACAAGTTTAACTCAGTAATGACACAGGAAAATTTTGTAAAATCTAAAGCTGATTCGTGTCTTTATGTAAAGAGCAATGATAAATGTAAAATTTATGTACTACTGTATGTTGATGATATTTTGACATTTGGTACAGATGAAACTAGTGTAAATGAGTTTAAAAGTATGTTGTGTAAAAAATTTAGAATGAAGACTTTAGGTTTCATATCTGATTTTATTGGTATTAATGTTAAACAAAATTTAGAGACAGGTGTAACTGAGTTATCACAAAAGGAATATTTATTAAATGTTTTGAAGCGTTTTCATATGGAAAATTGTAAGCCTGTATCATCTCCTATCGATCAAAATTTTGTATTCAGTCAGAACTGTGACGAAAAGTCAGATAAAGGTATAGAAAACTTATGTAGACAAATAATAGGATGTCTCATGTATGCAGCATGTGGTACAAGGCCTGATTTATGTATATCTGTATCTATCCTTAGTAGGTATCAAAATAAAGCTAATAATATGTTATTGTCATCATTGAAGAGAGTGCTAAGATATATAAGACATACTTTAGATTATAAACTTGTTTACAAATGTAATAATAATGGTAAACTCATAGGTTATTGTGATGCTAACTGGGGTGGAGATTTAGTTGATAGGAAATCCACCACTGGTTTCTGTTTCATGTTTAATAATTGTTTAGTCTCTTGGTGCTCCAAGAAACAATGTTCAGTAAGCCTTTCTTCAACTGAATCCGAATATATCTCTATGAGTATGGCTGGAGGTGAGGCGTGTTGGCTAATAAACATATTGAAAGATCTTTTTCCCTAATGTAAATATGTGTCCTGTTAATATTATGTGTGACAATCAGTCCGCTATTAAGGTAGCCAGTACTGAATGTATTAAAAGACTAAAACATATTGATATACGTTACCATTATGTTAGAGAGTTAATTAATAAAGGAAAGATTGTTGTTAAATATGTTAAGACTGAGGATCAGTTGGCAGATGCCTTAACTAAGCCTGTAAATGCTTTGTTATTATTAAAATTTGTTAATATTAGTATGTGTAACATAAGAGAGTAACTTTTAGTTGAGAGTAATTAATATTACATTGAAGGGGGGTGTTGGCATAAGTCTGTAATAGACAATGTAATATTAAGTTTGCAACACTGTATCTTGAATCTGTATGTCTATGTCCGTTTCCTTTTTTACTAGTGTACTGCCACGCTATATCTTGCTCTGTGCGCCATATTGAAAGTTGATATGAAATAAAACTCCACATTATCAAAAGTATTCGCTGTTTTTATTCAACTACAAAAATGAATCCCAAAATGTGTTGATAAGCGCATAACTTTAGAACAGCTGAACCGATTTCTTTAATTCTTTTTTTATTATATTCCTTGAAGTACGAGGATGGTTCTTATGTAGAGAAAACGTGAATATATACCACGGGCGAAGCCGGGGCGGACCGCTAGTTATTATTAAAACACTTTCTAATAGGAACAATCTCTAGATCAATTGAAATTTAAGCCACATTTACTAGACCAGGCCACAAAGGAGCGAAAATTATTAAGTCTTTGTAGAAACACTAAAGGAGTAATTATTTGTGGAGCAAAGTAAGCTCTTAAGAGTGGAACATTACAGAACGTCTTGTATGTAGGTACTTACATTTATATACAGGACAGACTCGCCATTTCTTGCATCTAGCTCGATAATATTTAAATATAGTTATTACAAAATTTAAGTACATTTTCTAGGAACTAGGATACCTAAAGGCAAGCGTTCTCAGTGTTAATGTTAAGTTCGAACAAGTATAGTTCCGCAGTTTATAAATTGATATAATATAATAACTACTTCATTGATATATCTAACCTAACTTTAGAAGTTAAGCTATAAAATACAGTTTAAGCTATGTTTCTAATATACATATAGAAAGTTCAAATGTAACCTTCACATCAATAATTTAATTTTAAACAAACTTTTACTTTAATAATATTGATATTAAACTGAAAATGACAGAGAGATGTTTTGCAAAGAACCCATTAATTTTAAACAATAAACAACAAATTTTTACTTCAGTCCATTTCCCAAAATATCTCACAAACTTTAAATAATTATAATATTATGATAAAAAAATTATTTTATAGAAGTTTTGTATAGAAATTGTAAAGAAAAATAAATCATTTGCAACATTGTAGCAGAGGCGCCAATTTCAGCAATTTAAATGAGAAATTAGATCATTACGAAATGCATGTAAAATCATACAATGTACATTATTTACATGTTAAAAGTGTGTTATTGACAGGTTAAAAGGATGTATTGTGTTTGTTGTGTGTACGTAATTAATCAATAGCACTTATATCGTTATATCCCATATTCTTCCCATTCATCTAAAAATACAAATGATATTTTTGCAGCAGTTTCCTGTTGGGTTGTCTGCTTATTATCACATCATTTCCTTGTTTAGGCGATCTGTCTATATTAATCATATTATAATACTTTACGTGGAGATAATAATGTAAAGAATGACTCCTAATCAAATTGTGCAATTATTTCGAATATGAAAATATTGTATAAAATAAAGTTGTGTTCACCAATCGACATCTGCTTGTGTAGTCTACAGCCATCCAGACCCTCAGATATTTTAGATTGTGGAGGATATCTCAGAATTTTGTATGTTTGTATACCTAATGAATAAGCGAGCGATACCCTCAAATTAAATAAATTATTCTAGAAATTAACCAATCATCCATCTCAATATACCCTGCTATTTAACTTCTTTTAAAACACAATGTCTCGAGAATATAAGAGAAAATGTGAGAAATTCAACCATCCTTCGCATTTCGAGTAAAACAACAAGACACCGTACGTATTCTTTAGACAATTCGATTTCAATTACACTGTGTACGGCATTCCGTGCATGCTCTCGCTCTCAAGGGTTGTACGTGAATGATCTACAATCAGTTAGTATCCAGCTATATAGACGGTATAATTGTGTTGTTCTTAGTTTAGTGCTTTCAACACGTTAAGGTAATGTAACTAGGTCAAAGACCTTTTTATGAACGAAGAGCTCTTCTCACAGATGTTTGGTTCAATTAGATGTCATATGTATTTAAATAAGCTAATGAAACATTAAGCTACTAAACTAAGCTAGTAACTTAAGCTAGTACTAGATGGTAATATCTTATTAATATGGGCTTTGTTACATATTAATACCAAAACAAAGATCAATTTCCTAATCTAATGCGAGATTCAACTCTCTTATTCGAAGGGCATTATTTTTTCAATTAAAAAGCTAAATGTAACATCATATGTAACAATTTCAACGTGGTTTCACTTCGACCAAACCAAAATAGAATAATGTCATGCTCCTAAAATATCTATTGAGCGACAGTCAACGGAACCTGATCTAATTAAAGTCTTACCCTCACTAATGGAAAACACTTTTAAATAAAAATAATAAAATAAATTGTTTTTCTTGTCGTTATTGTCCTCAAACTTGAGTTAAAAACCTCTAAACTCGTAAAAAGCTTTCTATTTTACGTTTCAAAAGTAGCCAACAAATTTAAAACTATTAAAAAGTAAAAACATACACGTAGTATTTAAAAACAAACGTTCTAACAAACATTGACAGTCAAATCGTCCACATGAAATATATACAGTTCGAAACCGGGAAAGCCGTAGAATATCAATTTGAGTTCGGAAATGTTCAGCTACATATCTCCACATTCCCTGGCATTTGAAGGTGAAACGCAGGAGCATACCTCATACATCATGCATGGCTATATGCACCCTGAACTATTTTATTCCAACCCGTGAAAGAGAGCCTACTAATATTACCAACATCGTGATCATCAGTCCATATTATAATTATTATGTTCTCACTGCAAGGACACGGGTTTCCTACTGGTATCATCATCATCATCAACCCATTTACGTTCCCACTGCTGGGGCACGGGCCTTCTATGTACAGTCCTTCTTCGGTACAGGCCATAATATAATGCTTTCCTTCACCTTTCGACCTACTGGTATATTTATATTTATTTATTTTTTAATATTTTAAACGCGAAAGTAATATTATATCTGTCTGTCTGTCTCTTCTTCACGCCTTAGCCACTTAACTGATTTGAATGAAATTTGGTAAAACATAGTTTGTGTCCTGAGAAAGGACATAGGATAGTTTTTATTCCTGGAAACAGAAATTATGCTGGTTTTCCTTAGACGATACGGGCGTAACCGCGAGCGTAAAGTTAGTTTATTATAAAAGATCCGGAGCGAGGATAACATCACAAAACTGGAGGAGATAAAAATGCTTATCACGTATAATTAAGTCGTTCAATGAGTTATTGTAACTTGTCTCCGCAGATAAAACACGTAGTACTTGTTGAAATAATAGGTGGAGGTTTTATAAGTGTGTTTATTAGCGTAGAATTTTTAATTCGTTGTATTATAATTTTAAACAAAAAAAACTAAACTGCTTCCAAAATAATAGAATTAAACCAAATTTCAGTGGGCCCACATGGGACGTGTCAACAGCTTTCCAATAAAGAAAGAATTATCAAAATCGGTTCACCTAGTCGAAAGTTGAGGTATCAAACTGTAAAAAGAATACAGTCTAAACGCGAACCTCCTTTATTTTTTTGAAATCAGTTGAAAATGGTATGAACGACATTGTGTGTATTTATGTGAACTTTATGAATAAGTGCTAAGTTCCCACTTGTAATAAATCGCAAAGATGCTGAATCAGCTTTAAAATGCTAAGTGTAGTTACTCTTTTAGATGAATCATTTTCTTGTCACTCTATACTTAGTGATAAATGAATTGGAACTTTTATCAAGAATCGTTTATCTACTAAGTATCTATGCGATTTAATTTGCGGTTACTAATCAAATTCAAATTTATATATCTGTATATATTCAGAGACGGTATGATTCAAATTCCTACAAATCTTTTTAACAAAAGGCGGCATACAACGGTGATTAAGAATCTGGAATATTCGTGATTTTTCAAAAGAATATCAAAGAGTTCGAATCTGATATTAATTCGAACAAGACCCTAAATTACTGGCTTCCCGAATTCCTAATATTCCCTTTCAAGGTTAAGGATCTTCTGCTTCCAAATTAAATTATAAAAAGGTCGCAACGTTGTAGATACTTAAGTATTGTTTTAGGAAATTTAATGAGAAATGTTTCCTTGTAAGAAATATTTGTAATAATATTAAGGGAATACTTTCAGAATTATTTACTTGGAATATAAATACACTTACCTCGAAAATGCTTTTTGTAATTTGTAATTGTGAAGAAACATACAAAAGTTTCAATGATAGCCTATTAGCATAGATCAAATAGATCGTTTTTATTTCGATTTCAACAAAACGCTATTCATTGACATTAATTAATGATACCTTTACAAAACTAATATAAGTGGCTAATGGATCCATTGTAGTTAATTCAGACAAGCATCTATCATCTACTAATTAAAGCATTTACATTTCTAATTGGGGTTCCGTGCAACTCAAACTATCAGGGTTTTCCCCATTTTCATTTAATTTATTATTTTTCTGGAAATACGTATCGCCTGCTTTGTAGTTAAATAACATCTATTCATTGACCATCAACGTTTACTAAATAAACTAAGATTAAATTCCAAAGTTTAACCCCCGTTTAACTGCACTCTTCAAAAAGCTATATGTTAACATGCCATTGAGCAATTTCTAAGCTTATACCAAGCTTAAACTCAGTTTGATGACGCCATGTTATGACTTCATTGATTGTCTTCCAGGCCACGTCACTTTGAAACTATAAACCGAATGGCACATTTACAACCACAATAAAAGTGGTGAGAGCACAATTCTATTTGGGGGTCTAAAACGAATAACAGTGGATCTTCACGTTAATAATAAAACAGTTTACGGACGGTTTTAACGTTGATAATTCCAGGTTTAAAAAGCTTTATTTATTACTAGGTTTCCGCCCGCGGCTTCGCCCGTGCAGTCAAAGAAAAACCCGCATAGTTCCCGTTCCCGTGGGATTTCCGGGATTGCGTCATTTTCCCGGGATAAAAAGTAGCCTATATCCTTTCTCGTACCAAAATATATCCATACAAAATGATTGAATCCATGAAAATTGGTTCAGTAGTTTAGGCGTGATTGAGTAACAGACAGACAGACATAGTTACTTTCGCATTTATAATATTAGTATGGATACGTAAATATAATGTTGAATAGTTATTTTTCTTTGCAACGGTTATATTCTGGATGATATCCTTACTAATCTGTTTCTTCTTCACGCCTCAACCACTGAACCGATCTAGATGAAATTTGATACAGAGGAATCTTGAGACCTGAGAAAGGACTTAGGCTTATAGATAGTTTTATCGCAGAAATACCACGGGAACGGAATGCGGGCAAAGCCGCGGGCGGAAACCTAGTTATTAATAAAACAAAGTTCTACAAGCTTGTTTAAACTAAATTCTAATCTCTAAACTAAAATTTTCTCAACACACAAATTTGGAAATATATGCAATTTATTAGCATGTTCTATGCACACAAACAGATGCATTTCGATTTACATTTCACTTATTAATTCACATTAGCATGCACTGACCAGAGAGTCTACATAATATTATAGTCTGAATAATTTTAGCACACTGCCCAATAATTAACATTGTGCTTAGTTATTTACATTATGATTGTTCGAAACCGTTATTAATAGAACAATGATGTATGCGACGCCTTTTAAGTTTATTAAATAAATACAAATCAACGTCGTAATCATTTCGAATACCTATCTTTCAATCTTTTCGATATAAGTGCAAGAATCATTTTTATCAAAATCATTAGGTATTAATATACCTATAATAAAAATGATATGCCATTAACGGCATATGTTATCGACCAACATAGAAATAATATGCAATAGAAAAAAAGTGATTTAATAAATCAATTTAATAACTAATTTCTTAAAAGGTCCAAATAATTGTCAATGTTATTTAAAAGCCGATAAATAAAATAGATATCGTTCATATATCAACAGCAGTTAGCGAAATATTATTTCATATCCAATGCTAATATTGTATCCACCGACCCATTGTGTCGAACCTCTATTGAAAACATTCACTGGAATGATAAATGGATTTAAAAAGTACACAGGACAGAACTTTATTGGTTCAAAACAAATTTTAGACGCAAAATACGTGCTTTTAGTCTGTCACGGCTTTATAAATAACGATTTTGAGTGTTTGCTTGGTTCAGTATAATCCTTTTGCATTTAAATGTTTGAATGATTAACACTGTACATTATTTTTTATATCAATAATTCTATATGGTTTTGTATTTTTAACAATTTTTGAAATCCATACTTAATATTATAAATGCGAAAGTAACTCTGTCTGTCTGTCTCTTACTCAATCACGCCGAACCAATTTGCATGAAATTTGGTATAGAGATATTTTGATACCCGAGAAAGGACATAGGGTAGGTTTTATCCCGGAAATCCCACGGGAACGGGGACTATGCGGGTTCTTCTTTGACTGCGCGGGCGATGCCGCGGGTGGAAAGCTAGTATCCCTATAAACAAAGACATTTTAATTATAATAGAAGCAGAAATAATACTTGTACCTACATCATTCAATTATGTTCTAAGATTTACTATGAATAAAAAGAAAACCGTTAGAAAGTATATATGTAAATACGCAACCTATTTCAGCCTTTAGTATTCATAATCGAATTATAAAATCGATATGAAAAGGCCACAATTAAGCTCTTAGTATTTATGAATCTCAAAGCATTCAAACGGCTTTGACATATCGTTAGTTATCGTATAAACAAACCATTACGATAGGAGATTAATAGTTTTGCACACGGACAAGTTAGGAAACCTCGTCTCGAATACTGATCGTTCAGCTTTGGAATTTCAGTTGAAATCCATCGCTTTGTACACGACTCCGGAAGTTTTGCAGCGCTGGAGCGCTTTGATATTTATACCAATTAAATATGTGCTGCGTAAGTTGTTGCTCAGTTTAACGTATTAGAGAAGTGACCTCGGATAGGGTATTAGATATTAGTTTCATATTTAAAGAATTGCTTGATTTATTCTTGCGCTTTTAGCGTAGAGTACTTACCTAATTGTTAATAGATCTGCTACCTTAACTTTTTCTTATTTAAATTTCCGATGTAAATAAAGAGTTTTCTTACCGTGATAGAACGTTTAAAAATACATTTTTTATGTCTATTCATAATTATTGTTCAGTGCTTAGATTTTACAGAAAATTTTATAAATGTTATTGACGATAAATCGCATAAAATAATTGCTTGTAAATTGTTTTATGATGAACATAACATGATAACAGTAAGTTTTATTTTATCGAAATGTATGGCAGTTCTAATTTATATTCTGTCAGCGTATTGTTTACAAACCAGTCAAGTGTTAACCACTTCGATACACGATATTATGCGATGACAGGCCTGTAATATTATATTGTATATAGTATTGTTACACATGCAATTTATATAGATCTAGTAGCTTTTATGTTTAGACTTTGCAGTGGACTTTTAATACAATGAGAAAGAAAATATAATAATATTTAAAGGGGAAATAAAATATAGTATCACTGTGTTATTTTGTGTATATCCGTTTTTTTATTCAGTGACATAAAATAGTACTATACATAAATATATGTATAATATATTAACATTGCCGTTTCTCTGTCTTTTTACATCAAGTTTAGAATAATAATAAAACCCAAATGTATATTGTATTTTCATAAGAGTAGGTACCTAGCAGTCATTTTCGTATTTTCAAACTTTACTGTACAAATCTTAACTTTAATTAATAAGATAGGATGATATCTATTATGCGATATCATCAAGTTATTATCTACTAGTAAACTTGGTTTGTTTTTAATACGAAAGTAACAGTAAAATATACCTATCTAATGTATTATTTATTTCCTTTCAATTCACATAATGTTAAAGTTTATCGATGGAATTCATAAAAACCGTGGCGCAGGTGCCAAGCGCCGCAATTCATATTGGTTATCGTTGAATATTAGCAAAAACCGTGAAAAGAAACAGACTAACAAAAAGACTCGCTAAAATATGCGTATTCATAAAATATTGCATTGCTGTTGTATGAATATTTGTGAATAATTTAACTTAGTATAAAAGTATGAGGAATGTAATAACGATTGTGTGGATAACAATATATAATTATATTAGTTGTGAATGTAATTTGATATTTTTTTAACTCTATAACTCTATAGTCTATATATTTATACTGGTAGAGCATATTATCAAAAAATCTGATCTAAGGGTGCTTTTCACCAATAATGTGGAAACATTTAGTTAAAAATTTGAAGCGTTTAGCGTTTGAAGCGATACTATTGGCAACACATTCCTCGCTTTACATCCTCGCACATTATTGGTTATAAATATCTATGCAGTATAAAGTATACACCTTGCAAATTATTAGAACACCATGCAGCAAATCCATAAAATAATAGAACGAATTTCGCTAACATATCATTTGACTGCATCGACTGACCTTTAATGGACTTATAACCGTTTTCCAAGAAAATTAGACAGTCTATCGGAAATTACAAAATAAATCCACGATAATTGACTTCGTGGAAATATCCGTTTGAATTTGAACTACTAAGAAAGCTAATCTAGTTAACTATGCGCTTTTGAATTATTTATGTCTATGCCTTCGATCGTACAATGGAAAATGGTGTTGTGTAAAGCTTTTTAATCTAGATAGAAGGTTGTTTAAACTGTTATACATTGTAAGATGCAGAAAATATTCGTTTATTAAAAAACTAGCTTTCCACCCGCGGCTTCGCCCGCGTTTTCAAAGAAAAACCCGCATGGTTCCCGTTCCCGTGGGATTTCCGGGATAAAAACTATCCTATGTGTTAATCCAAGTTACCCTCTATATGTGTGCTAAATTTCATTGTAATCGGTTCAGTAGTTTTTACGTGAAAGAGTAACAAACAACCATACATCCGTACATCCATACTTACAAACTTTCGCCTTTATAATATATTATATTAGATTACTTATGCGTAATTTGCAATTCAACATTCAAATAGTTATCTACATATTATGTTTAGTTAGAGGTTATTAAATAACAATATTTTGTCATATGCATACATACAGTTTCATTACACTGATCTCCTTATTTGAAATCACGTTTAAACATAAACAATTTTAAAATTCATATTTAACATATTTTTTTTTGTGTTTAATAAACCTTCATAACAAACTGTAGGTAAAAAACATTTGTATCTTTTGTTTCACACGACATCACCACTGAACAATACTTTAGCTAATTTAATTGCTTTCAAGAGTTTTATCCGCAATCCTGCTTCTCTATTCATGCTTGAAAATTCGTTCTCTAACTTCGATGTTGTCGACGGGTATTTATTCTTTGTCAGTAACCGAAAGGAAATCGCGTAACACAGCGAAAAATGGAATTGTAGGTACTTACGTTTAAAGTTCATATATCATGTACAGGGCTCCCTTTTAGAAAATCTAATACAGTCTATTGAAGCAGCAGTGTTTGCAATCCACACTACGATAGCTTGCATTCGATGCATATTAATGCTTTCGCGCCAAAATTGCTCCAATTTTCACACTACGCTCACAAATGAAAAATTGTAACGTATTGGAACGAACCCGATACAAAATATTGACTTTCATTAGTTATCGAATTGCCTGTTATTTGGAATGGAATTTCTTACGAATTATTCGTGCTATTTATGTAAGGTGATCTATTGATACTATAATTAATAATAGATAAATAGGTAAAATCTTATTACTACCGTTAAAGGACTTTGATTTGATTTGATATAATTGTAACCTTAAACTACACTCACTTTACAAAATATAGTCACATAAATACACAAAAATATGTAATGTACGCTTCTTGGTAATTGTTGATCCCTAAGTACAAATAGGAATATAATAACAAAAACACGTAGTAAGAATTAACAAGTAGAAGAAAGTAAGAATTACCTGCCATTTATATATTAACGTCTTCGAAGAATTCATCATTTAAGTAATTTCTTGTAGAGCTTCACAAAGAATATATACTTACTTAATGTTTTCCAAAAAGTTTCGGTAAATTTATTTTCGCTTATCCACTTTCAATTGTAAAACTTGTCTAAGTAAACAAATTACCAACAAAAGTTTTTATTATTACGAGTTTAGTTTCCTAAATATTCCGTACGATATCAAAGTTCGATAAAATACACCTACATAAATAAAAACTAAGACATACGGGAATATAACTCCTACATCTTTTATGAGCAAAGGGATCTTAGTTTTATATATCATTCAAATAAGTATCAAATATGGAAGTCAGTTTATGATTTGTACAGACCTAGGCAGTTGGAAACAATGTTATACGTGTCCTTTGAACAAAAAATGCCCTTAAAGTTTATACGCAAATTTTTTACTATGATTTTTCAATGCGCTAACATCGGAAGAATATTCAATCCAACAGTTTTTCAATTTAATAGAGCGTCGAAGTTGCCTCATCCCAAGATATTCATTAGTGTCGCTAAGACTAAACTGATTGTGTATTAATCTAATACTACACTTAGCAGAACAAAGTCAAGGACGAAGTAGCGTCAACAAAAACGTGAACAAATTTACTCTAAGACATTTCTGCCGTCTTTCCAAAAATTCCAGGTAGGAAAGGCGGAGAGCAAACGTCCGTCATTTAAGAGAAATTATTTCAAAAAGATGTTATTTTTGTTCCGAATTGAGTTGGGTCAAGATGAGGTTAACCATCCTGCTGTCACATCTCACGTGAAGGATTGCTTAAGTTACCTTATGAATAATTTACCTTTTAGAAAAGTGCAATAAACGCTTTTTTATACAAACTCGGAAAGTATCAAGTTTAATAGTGGTGTAAGAGTTTTTTTGTAGACCTTTCTTTACTCTTATAAACCTTGGATTACCTCGTCAAATTGTGTTATAAAACTTTAATTGGCTTTCAACCTTTTTAACGCTATTTTTTGCGACATAAAATACGTCCAAGTTCTGTTAAAAATTACAATTTTTATTCATAAAATGTAAGCCATTTTAAGAATAGGAAATTTCATTAAAATGTTACCGGAATAGGATAAAAGAGCGGCTGATACTTTTTACAAACAAAAAAGTAATGCTCCAGCGAGATTATTTCAATAAACCATCCTAAGATGACACTAATGCTTGGCCAGTTTAAAATATAGACGCTCTAAATCTTCAAGATAGTAGCTATAAAATCTATAAAGTTAGTCGTTTATCATATATCCAAACTAATTTAAAGGTTAGAAATGACGTACCCCCTTAATTAGAGAGTATTCGGGATTCTCTATTGATGATATAAATCAATTAAATTTGTTTGTTTGTTTGTAAAGGTAATACATACTATTCAAGTATATTTTTTTCTGTTTATGAAGGCCAAGCCGCTTTACTTGTCATTTTGATAAAAAAATAATTAACTTACTATCAAACTAATCTGTTTATTTATTTAAATTAATTATTAATATTGACCAAAACACGATTTAATTATAAAAAAGTGAACTTCAAAACATTACAAATCCAACCGCATTCTTGCGTTGCAAAATTTAGAAATTAATAGTTTCCATTTAAACTGTTTATACAAAGAAAATATTTACCAGATCGTTTTAAAATACCGGATATTACGAATGAGTGCAAAATTACACTTTTAATTACATTAAAATAACTGCGCATAAGCTCTCTCGGTTCAGTAACTTTGAGTGTAAGAGATGATTAAAATATGAACTGAATATAATATTTTTCATGTTTTTTTTTCATAATTGTTTTAATTTAGCAATCTGAATAAGCTCTTTTCTTAAAATATACTTCTTACCGTTGCCCGTAGCTATATTTGCAAGTTAAATAAAAGAATGAATGAATGAATGAATGAATGAAATACTCTTTATTGTACATACACAGTAATAAATTTTGTTACATACTTAAGATAGCTTATAATAGAGATGAACAAAGAGCGGCTTTATCGCTCGTGAGCGATTTCTTCTAAGCAACTCGATGTTGCTTGGAAGAAAAAAAAAGAATTTCCATAATCTGCATGTTTTCCTCAAAACCATGTACTTAAAGATACCTACCTACCTGTAGTTCTTTTCCCAAAGAATTTGAGGTCTCGTCATTGTAATGCTTATTATGTTTTTTAACTTTTTAAATTCCTCAAATTAGCTTTTTGTTTGCTATTTATTGGAATCTTAGCCAAATATTTCAATAATAATTCGTGTGTAACATTACAGGATAGTACCTACGAAATGATCAAAGTGTACTTAGACACTTTGACCTTTTCGTAATTTCAATTGAAAATATTAAGTGAAAACAAAACAAATAGCATTGCATCAGCTCTTGTACTATATGCATTTCGCTTCCGTATATCTCCGCATACCATCTTAATATGCTTAATGAGCGCTTATTGCGCCAAATTATGCAGATGAATTATTTAAATACCTTCTATATCTCACCGTTAAGTACCTCTTTAATTGCTTTCATTACAATTTTCATAAAAAATTGAAAACTTTCCTGCGGAAAAACATTTTTGTAGTGATTCATTCGGTTTATTTTTGTATTTTTAATCAAAATAGAATTTGTTTATCGTTGCTGAAATAGATTATTGAAATTGGAAACTTTATTGCACATAGACCAGAGAAAAAATTGATAGTATTTTTGGTAAATATGCCTGAATATTGGAATTTGGGAAAAGTTATTTTTTCCACAAATATAAATTACTAACGTTAAAAATGTTCAATCAGACAGTTTAAACTCTATAACTCGGGCTTATGTTTTTTTTTTTCTTTTACTTTTACGTAAAGTTCTGATACTTTAAACGCACCTTACGCACACAATTAAATCTCCCCTTTGTTTCAGTTGCACACGAGGAGACTACATAAAGGTGTACTGGGAGGTGCAAGGCCCTGGGCCTCCTGGAGCCATCAACGAGCGATCAGGCTGGGCGAAAGAGCTCTGTGGGGGCAGAGCTGACATTCCACCAGCCTTGTACTCTCCAGGCCAATCCCTGGTGCTGGAGTTCCATACAGGATCAAGACAGAACAACGCCACAGGTTTTTTGGGGACGTACAGCTTTATTGACAAACGTGAGTTATTTAATATTTCATATATTACAATACATTATTATTATATTCATTAATAAACTTTTGTCTTGGAGTAATTTATAATTATTTTTTGATAATAACTAAATTAAGTATGTCTTCTCGGATGTCATTTTAAATATTTTTAGCGTCTTTTTGGTATATTAGTGTAAGGTTGAATATGGTCATATTTCTGAGATATTTAAATGGATGTGTATTAAATCTAAATCCCTCTGGACGATATGAAATGAATAGGGTACAAGTTATTCTCACACCTGTGCGCTATAATATTTCCTGCATAGTTCACTCGTCTATTCAAATTATTGGCGCTTCTTAGAGAAATTCCGTGAGAAATAAATGAATGCCCAGAACTATCGTCATATTTTGACTTTAGGTGGCTTCAAGGCACACTCAGAAAACTAAGTGCTGATTTACACAGGGTCAGTAACTGACTACAAATTCGAGGCAAATCAGTGCTGACCCGAAAAAAACCCTGTGTAAACAGATTTGAAGTCAGTACAGAGGCTTGAACTCAGCGCTGAGTTGAATATTCGGACACGAATATTTTAAAGTCAGTTGGCGCCCCCCGCCACCCGCGCACCCCTGCGTCAGCCAAATAAACCCCGTGTAAACAGACAAGTCAGTGCGTGGTTAGTCACTGCCGCTGCGTTGTTGAGTGACCACGTTTTTTTCGCTTGCGATAAAAATGACCCGTAAGCGAAGACGAAACCTTAAAATTGGTGCAATTATATGGCAAAAACGAGTGCCTTTGGGATATTAAATCCCTAAATCCATTTTCTTACCCATTGTCGTTTATTTTTAGTTATTTCATTTTCTACAATTTCTATTAACTTATTCAACAGCAAAATTGAAAAATTTTTAATTAAAAAAAAAAACAAATAATGAAATCGTCGTTTCAGTTGTTTTCGTGAATTCATTTTTCCCACTGACTTCACAAACGTGTGGTCACCGTGAGAAACGCACCACTACTACTTACTTCATGTAAACAGTTAAAGTCTGTCGCGGCGCCGAAATTGGCGCTGCGACTGACTTGTCTACTGACCCTGTGTAAATCAGCACTAACACTAAAGAGTACACTCACTGATTATGCACTTCGAAATTTTTTCTCTAAAATAATTTTATTTATTTATTTTCTTTTGTAACAGACCTTAGTCGTTAATTACCTTTACCCTTTTCTCTCAAAAACACAAAATATTAAAAGAAATATCACTATCTAGGCGTGAAAATCTCTTCAATTCATAAAACGCATAAAAATGTACACGATATCAAATAAAATGTATTTAAAAGTTGCACAAATTTCACATCGTGAGGTCAAACTTGAAAATGAAAATTTTAAATATTAACGAAACATTAAATGGATATTTATTACTCAAAAAGCAATTCAGCGTAATTACACCACAAATAGATTTACCGCATAAAATTTGATTGCTTTCAATTAATATTGAATAGTATTAAACTCATTGGAATTGCCATAATGCTGAGATCATCTAAAATAATTATTGCCACAATACATTTAATCGAAATATTGTATTGATGAATAATAGACTTTGTGTTTTTAGTGCACCCTTTCTATAAAACGCTAGCTGTGCCCTGCGGATTCACCCACATTGCTCTACATTGGTCTTACTTGTACTTAATATATATCTAAGTTGACTATTAATAAAGTAAATTAAAAATCATTATTACTCCACACGGCTGAAAAATCGTCTCATTACAGCAAAATTATACCAACAGCGGAGTATATAATTGACTACGGCCATTGGACGAGTAGATAGAAGTACTAAAATCTTATTATATTATAGAATAAATTGGCATTCGTTACACAGCTATAACCATCAGCAGCTTCTGGCCAAGTGGGCTCATGCCAGATGCTTCTGCTGACTTGGCAAGCTTTCTTTGTAACTTAGTTATGTTTTAGTTGAATAATCAATTGTAACACAGGTGTTTGATTTGCGAGTTCTTTGGATGTTATAGAGAATAAACTGACAGAATTCATAGGATGGAGGATGCAAATTTTTATTTGCTACTGCTTTTACTTATTATATACAGTTTGATAAAGAATCTAGTATATATTGCACAAATAATAAGTTGTGATTGTAAACAAACTATGTATGTTGTTTTTAAAACACCTGCATGGTTGTTAACAGTGTGAATATTAATATTCTTACGCCATATAGATAAAACTATGATTTCAATGTACTACTAATTCTTTGGATGTACTAACTAGTAACTCCTTTGCGCGAATATTGCCATTACAGAAAAAAAAGTAATCCCACCAAATTATATAACCCAAAATGCGACTTAAACATTTTCCCAACAAAGTCATGATCCAGCATAGTTAAGCGTGTCCATAAATCCATCAAAGAGATCCTACATAACGTCAAGTGTTTGATGTCAGACCCGCATTGGTGCTAAACCTGGGATCTATGATAGCGGCCGGCTTATCATTTCACGCATCTTTAATACAAGGATCAAATCTAATACATGTAAATGGGCAGCGACAGTGTGACATTGGGTTTCAATTCTGTTCTCTATATAGTACTAAGTGATGTGAATTTGGTTTCATTATTATTAGGAGTAATTTTATTTGTCTATAATTTCAAAGCCTGCACGATATAAAATATACTATTTAGAAATTTATATAGGAATAGAATTTGTCTTAAATTGTGATACTGTTATTTGCCTTTTTAAAGGCTGAAGATAATAATTTAATCAATGAATGCGTTTTAAAAACAAGAAAACGATTCTTCTTTATAATTAAAGACTTTTTTATAGAGCAGCGAATATAGCCTTATTTTTAGAGCAGATATTCAATTGAATCCTTAGAATATTTTCTGCTTATTCTGATATTTTTTATTTCTATATATACAATTTCAATCTTTGTGATAGGTAATAAAATAAATTTATCTGTTCAATCATAGTGAAAATTAAATGTTCGTTGTATACTTTATTAAATGCCGATAGAGATTTGTATTACCCTTTTTATTATAAACTGTTTAAACGCAGTTTTATAAACTTTAATTAATTATAACTGACTTTTCATATAAATTATTTCATTAATAAAACAACTGTAGTCAATATTGATGTTAAAGTCCGCTTTATATAAAAACCTAGTCAATAAGTCCTCACGTCAAATACTTGGCTTTGTCGAATGTACAGGCATTTCACGTGTCCATGCACGCCTGATTTTATCCTTTGTTTGAAATTTAAACTGATATAAATACGGCAAAGAGGATCAAACTTAACGAGTAAATTAGAAAATTGATAGAGAGATTTAAACTTGATATTAACACAGTTGACAGATATATGTATTATGTACGTTAATATTAATTTAATCATTTCTGTGCTGAATTATTGTATTACGTATTATAATACCTACGTATAGAAATAGATAAATTTCAAAATCATGTATAAACCATGATTAATAAGTTTCCATTGAAGTACGAAATCAGATGAATTAAAAAGCTTGTCAGTTAATTAATCGTTTGATATAGGTAGATTCTGATTGGAATGTTTTAACACATTAGGGTACATCGATGAATACCACAATCTACAAAGAAACTCGTATTGCTGAAACTTTTGATTGCTTTAGCATGCATACAAATTTTCATATTCATTGCACTAACTTTTCAGAAGTCAGAAAATTAAATAATTTGTAGAGATCCTAAAAAACGTATGAGCCTGACAGGACATAGAAGGCTAATCACCTACTCGTCAATAAAGGAAATCGATCAGAGAAATATATTTTATGCATTTGTCGCATACCCCTCATCGGTCACGCGAACATCCCTTTTATATATCACTCCCATTCTATATCACTACATACTATAAAACAAAGTCGTTTCCTCCGTTTGTGTGTGCATAGATCTTTTAACTACGCTACGATTTTGATGGGGTTCGTCAAAATCTCAAATCGGTATCTATAGATAGAGCGATTTAGGAGGAAGGTTTTAGTATAAAATTTGTTAAGGTTGCTACTAAGCGGGCAAAGCCGCTCGTGTATTGCGTATATTTTTAAGCGTCACATAGATTGAAATTCTGCTCTTCTATAAAGCATACAACTTAAGGGTACCTACAGGGGAATGAACGATGAACATTTTATGAGGTATACAACTTTAAGCGTACATGTGAAGCTGATAAGAAAAATAACAATATAAAAAGTACAATCACATTACATGCTCATTTACCAATAACCCATTTAATTCGGCGATCCGTCATTGTCAATAAACCACATCCCTGCGGAAAATACCACAAATTAAATGTCATCGTTAATCTATTCTCAATAAAGTTTTTATTATAATAATGTTCCCATGACGTACTAAAATAAATATATTATCGGTTTGATGGATTACATAGAAAAATATTGTTTGATAATAACACTAAGCAACGTGTTTAGAGTAATGAGCTAGATCATAATGGTATCGTAATTTTTATAATAATTAGTTTTGCGAAGTAAGCTTGCAGAGCTCAAAAAAAATCGTAGGTATGTAATTAGAAATAATTAAAGGAATAAGAAATAACCAAATTACAAACATAATTTTGTTATTTCTTATTCCTTTAATTATATAAACCGATATAATATTAGTACTTTTCGTACAAAGTTAGAACTATAGAAACCGTCATAATATAGATAAATGTAGACCATAAAAAATTATATGAATATTAAATACAATCCTTTATTATGAATATTGAATAACATCCTTTCTGCCAACATATTATTAGAATGTTAAAAATATAGAAACTTAAATGTTGCCTTACTGAATTTAACCGAAAAATATGACCGTCAATTAAACGGATAAAAATAAATTACAATAGCTAACGGACAAAAGAAGTTCCCAGATCACGAATAATAGAATAAAGAATTCACTTTTTTCAAGAAAAAGAATAAATACAATTTGTCCAATGTAAAATCCAAATCTTAAGGTTTAAAAGTTGGAATTTCTATAAAATCTGTCCCAAGGGAAATCTTGTTAACTGAGCATTTTATAAGCACATTGTCTAGCTTCCCTGCGGACTTCCGGAGAATTTGTTTAAAAATATAACTGTTTTTACCTGAATACAGTATAAAGTGGAATAGAAAAGCAGTTTTTTATATCGCATCATATGCATAAACATAATAATAAAATATACTATAAAATACACTATATGAGATATTATGAAAACTTTACATGTATTAAGTGAAAAACTAAGGCCCCTTTTGGAAAATACAGGGCAAACATCAATTTCAGTTTTCATTATTTTGCCGGTTTTTTATTATCTCCAGGAATCATACTCATACAACTACAACGGCTATAATATCTACGATATCAAATTGGTATTAATATTTACTAAGAATAACTAAGAGACAAACTATAACAAACTATACAATATTATCCCGATATAAAATACGACATTAAATTAATTGGAATAACAAGAGCTAGTTACAAATTACCTCCCAGTTGTTTCAAATCCAAGGTTTAACGGATTTCATTTAAACCAAAACTGAGTTTCAGTTAATTTCGCTAACTGTTTAGCTCTAGTATTTTAGCGGTTCCGAACTTATAATAGTTTAAATGAAATGAACTGATTTGGTCTAGTTTTATACTGTATACAACAAAAACAATACATATTATACAAATGTGCACTAGGATTTAGGATAAGAAGATGAGACTCAATAGACTATTTGTTAATGAAATGCGTTTTGATTCTTCAACAAAAATGGACTTAATACTCGAAAATCTCAATGTTTCGAGTTCAAGATCTAATAAAAGTTTTTACCGAACCTAAATTAGGAACAAAATTTTGTAATTTCTGTTACGAAAAATAATCGAAAATCTATACTTACTAAATATTAAAAAAGGGCGTGTGTGCCGAGCGCACGTATCTTAAGTGAAACTTCTTTGGCAATATACGAAGATACAAAAATTAACGCTTTACTACATGACGTGATGGTATTTCCAAGACATCAACGTGCCTAAAGAAGTTTCACTTCAAAAATACGTTCATAATAAATTGCTATTGCCTTCTATTAGGTATATGAAACAAAAACTGGGAACCTCGCACTTCATTACATACATTTCCTATGATCGTTCGAACAGAAGAAAATCCGCTGAATCTCAACCCGTATCTCGCCGAGTTCCACGATTCCAACTTCACAATTCTTAATGAGTTTTGCGTCTTTCACCGCGCCTCAAAGCGTTTACGTATGAGCCTATAGATTAGTCGGATATTACCTACGAACTTCAATGAGGAACTCTATGAAAGAGCTAAAGCTTGCTATAATAGATCTATATAATAGCAGCCAAAGGAGTAAAACTATTCACGATTTATTAGTTTGCGTATTATTAGCAGAATACGATAGACTAGTAAATTGCTTCGATATTAATGCGGTTAAAATTATGTTTGATTAATATTGAATGATATTTCCGATTTAATAGGTTTCAAATCGCATTGAGTGAGTATTAATACCTACATTGTGAAAACTTTATTTTCATCTGTCTAGAAATACAGAAAGCATTTAAAAAAGATCGACATATTCGACTGTTTAATGCAGGACATATTTCATAAAATTTTTAGCATTGTGAGCTTATTTCGTTTATACGTACGTTGGATTTAAATATCATAAAGCTTTTTATAAACAAAGGAGTAAATCAGTAGGAACTGATGATATCTATTTGTCAGCATTTGATATCACAATTCCTACAGAAATGAACAGATTCGTATCGTATTTTTTTATCAAATAAAATATTTAACACAAGTGATAACTGCGTTAAAAACAACCGACTTCAAACTTGCACTTGCAACATTTACAAATACAGACAAAAATGCTCATAAAATAAAAACTACTGGGCCTATCCGAATAAAATTTTTATGGGACCAATTCGACACCATCCCGCATCGAACAAGAATCACGTAAATCGGTTCAGAAACCTCGGAGTAATCGGTGTACATACATAAAAAAAACATACCGGCCGAATTGATAACCTCCTCCTTTTTTTTTGAAGTCGGTTAAAAATAATATAAGTTAGGTGTGGTTAGAGGCAAATTCTGTTTATAATTATTACTTTTAAAGTAATTTATATAAAAATCCTAGACGTTTATTACTTCGTATTTATGTTAATGCTTAGTCTCTGTTATGTATGATCTTCTGGTTTATAAAAACCAATATATTCTGTTCGAAACCGCGCAGCCAGAGCCGATCAATTATTATGCCCATAAAACTTATAAGTTCAACATATGCGAGTCCCTTCAAATCTCCATACTACTTTCCATCATTGTCACTGTTGACGGTGAAGTAATCTTCAGACAGAGACGTATAACAGGATGCCAGGTGTGGGAAATCCTCAACAAACATTTGTCTGGGTTAACTGAAATACGGGAACGGATCGTTGGAAAAAATGATCTATTGGTATAGAATAGGATTCACATTCCCTTGATACAGCTGGTGGATGTTTGCAAAGTCCCATAATTTGCTTTCAGAAGATTTTTGAAGAAACATCGCTGATTGGAGGCTTTCCAACGGCTTGCCTGGACAACACACTTATGTTCGTTTGGTATACAATAATGATCCTGTTTTGTCAAATTCGGTTTAGATAAAATTTATTGTTTTATACAAAATTATATTACATTCTATTGATAGTTCCTTGCAAGCTATTAAAGTGATCTAATGTTATTGGTTTAGTACTGAGTAACTACAAGCAAACAACAACTTTAGCATCTATAACAGCAATGCAAATATGTATCTTGTTGATCGAATATCATGAATGATTTCTGGCAATATGTACTTGCTTGTTGGTCATTCCATATTTAAGAATACAATAATTTAATAATAATAGTAATTTAAAAATGCCATCTGGTAGTCTCTACGTACATTTAGTGTGTATACTTTTTTTAGTTACTTAGTTGCCGACAATAAAAGTAGACACTTTATCCAATATTGAAGTAAAATTATTTACGGGTCATTGAAAATCTGGTCAAGTGTACATTAGAATACAAGCACGTACAGAAAAGAGTCGTTTTACGAGCATATTCAAGAATGCATAAAATCGCTCATAAAATTTTCTACATTATTTTTAGTCCATTTTTATTATTATAATATTAAATTATACTGCAATTTTATAAAAAATGATCGTATAAATCTTAAGAAGAGGTCAAACTATTCTCAAGTTGTTTAAAGATAGAGATAATAGGGCGCTGCCAAGATAGTTGAGTGACAGTTTAAATTAAAAAATAAATGTTTTTTTTTAGTTATGTGCCTAGTCTTTAGACCCGTTTTGTAGTTGTGATAGCGGCGAAAATTATAAAAAAACTGTTTATGTAAGTATATGTTTTTGAAAAACTGTTAAATTGTGGCGTTTTGATACGAACTTCTTCTGTTAAATAAATCTCAAGATGCTCACGGTTATAAAAACAAGGCTTTAGATTAACTTTTCAACTCTTAACATTTAAGTGATTTTGCCAGAGGTACAGTCGAAATTTATAAGAAGAAAAACCTTTCAAGTATAGATCAATATAGATCTTTTGATCAGATTTTGTAATGATAAATCTATAAACTGGTTATTAGCACTTTGCTATTTAATTTTTCATTTTTCATACAATAGCAAAAATCTGCTAACGAAGACTTTACAGTGAACTTTATTATGGATCAACTTAATTTTAACGTAACGAATTTACTTAACTTCTGTGCGAGTATCAAGCACTATACAGATAGTTCATAATTTATAAATACAAAAAATACAATTTTATTATAAAACTTACGAGCTCGCTTGTCCAGCTTGTTTATTTTTATTGCTGTAATAAAATAAATAGCACGCATACCTGCAGTCACCGACCTTCTAAAAATATTTTACGAAGAAAAATACTGAGACTGACACTACTTTAAATTTATTATCAACCCCTCAAATCTATCTATATGATAATCTGACATCCGTAGCTACTATTTGTATGAAAATCATACAAAATGGCATATCGCTAGTGCAATGCATTTGAATTGCATTATGCATTCCAAATATTGTTTATTTTGAGATAAATGCTTTTATACATTTTTCATGATACTTTGTGTTATATTGAAAACAAAGTTCTGGTTGAAGTTTACGAATAAAGGATGAAAATTGCATAACTTTAATAGAGGTGGGGAACGAAACAGGACCACAATTCAAAGTTAACACAATTTTCCTGTTTAAATTAATATAAAACTAATGGAATTTGTGGAAATTGTATTCATGTATCTATTGTCTATAATAGCTGCTGTTTGTACTAATTTATTACACACTAGCTTCCGCCCGCGACTCCGTCCGCGCGGATGTCGGTCTTCGCGTGGATGGTTTATTTCTCCATTTTGAGTAGGTACCTAAAATAAAATAAAATAGATATTTATAAGACAATAAAATCTTATAAATATCTATTGGACCCAATTCCCAAATACGGCTAGGCCTATAATAATACGCAACGTGTGTTCGCGGTTCTACGGAACAACGTCTATGGATAAAACTGAAAAATTAAGATTAATTTTTTTCTACGTATTTTTCCAGGATAAAAAGTATCCTATTTTACGCCCAGGATAATAAGGTATAATTATACCAAGTTTCATCGAAATCGAACCGCTAGTTTTCACGTGATGCCTTCACATACAGACAGACAGACAGACAGACAGACAGACAGACAGACAGACAGACAGACAGACAGACAGACAGACAGACAAAAATTTTTTTAATCACATATTTGGGTTTGGTATCGATCCAGTAACACCCCCTGCTATTTATTTTTTCAATATTTTCAATGTACAGAATTGACCCTTCTACAGATTTATTATATGTATAGATAACATGAAATAAATACAATTATATATTTTTTATATAAAAACACTTCTGGTTTTTATTTAAAATAACCATTGAATAGAATGTTGATTGCAGTAGGTATTAACTTTTTGACTGCGGGGACCGACTCGTTAGTTCGTTACCGTCAATACAAAAAGTTCTTTCTTCCCTTATTTGTTTCTAGTTAAAACGGATTACATTTTTTGGCAGCGTTAATTAAATACTAAACAAATAACAAAGAAGGCAATAATTGCTATTAAGGAAATAACTACAGTTAAGTAGTAACTACTACATATTATATCTTATGAGTAATGTATTTTGATTAGAATTACAAGAATGAACTTTAATAAGCAAGGTTATCGCTTATCATGAATGAGCTTAGGCAAGTCATTTCTTTGATATTTCTTGCATAAAATTGAAAATAACGTTTAAAATATACATCAACACAATCTACGTATCAATTATTGACAATAATAATATTGTATATCAAGTAAAATTGAATTAACATATTTACAATATTTTTTTTGTTTTCCTTTCCGCCCTCAGATTGAACGGGGCTTGCTTTTACTTCATCTGAATTTCTAACCTAGACTTCAATCAGTTATTTGATGTTTTAGCTTTATAGCATTCAATTTTTTTTATAAGTGTTATGTATACATTTATATGTACATCTAATATATAAAAACTCAAGTATATTGTACGTACTATAGTAGAGCCATTTTAATAGGCAACATTTGACAGTTCAACAAAATTCAACAACGTAACCTAGTAACGACGACATAGAATAACATGATATTTCGTTTTGTTAGAACTGTATATTTGCTTAACTTTTTTCAATTACGATTACATATTTATAATAATAATGACCGATACAAGTAATTTTAAGATTTCATTTTACTGATAAACCATCCTAAACATAATAAACAATTTCTGAATTGAAGAACTGACGTTGCTACAATTTTGTGTCAATAGACCTTTTTTCTTTTTAAATACTAGAGACGTTACTCTAAAAATCGAAATCTGACATCTAGAATCGAATGCATTGATTACTTGTGAATAAAAATCATCATAAATTAATAAATTCGATTGACAAATGTTTCAAATCCGTATCGATTAATACACTTTAATCGATGTTTTTAAGCAGGTTACCTCTCTTCGAAGATAAAATTGATAGACGTCAAATGTTGCCTATTAAATTGGCTCGACTATAAATAGCCAGCATTTATAAAACAAAAGACATCTAACAACTCGGAACAAGAGCATAAAATATTCAATAAAAATAAAACTAGGAAAAGCGAATCGACAACGATTGTACAGTCAACAACAAAAGCATTCCATAGTTACCGCAGGTGTAGATGAGCGCGAATATATTCGTCGACATTTTGCGCAATACAGATTAAAAGCGACTCCTGGTATTGTGAGTTTTCCCATTTTTTACTGAACTTTTGTTGTTGTGAATGTGGGGTGGTGTGGAGATACTAAATTATATACGTTAGATAAGTGATTACAGGCGGGTGACGCTTGGGCTTTGGGAGTACCTATTATGTTTATTTACCAATCATATTAGGTACCAATTTATTAAAATGGATTATCATTATGTCTGAATTTTAAAGAAAACCGTTTTAACACATAATAATAATATCATCTGTAAAATGATGGCATGTAATTCCTTACACAAAATATCCTTCTCGCTCGTGATTTTTTTATTTCGCGGCAGTTATTCCTAGGTTTTCATTTTCATACAGAAATATTTTTATCTACATTCGTTGAACAATTTGGATTTAAAAAAGCCAATAACTAATAACTGTGAAAGTATAATATTTTATTTGGTGATGAAGAGAGACACGGATTTTGTATTGTTTTTCAATTTGTTTTCATTACAGAAAGTTATTAAAAGTTGGTATTTTCTTGAAATGAATAAAAATTGTTTTATATTGTATGTTTCTAATCATAAATTCATTAAAAAACTCTATTGTTAATAATATAAAAAGGCAATAAATTATACTGATAAAAAAAAACAATTAAACATGTTTTCAATGTAGAGCTACGATTGTTTTAATTATTAATGGTAGATAAAATTGTAATTTATTTTATAATTATGGTACAACTGCCATTATTATTATTTACTTTGATGAAGGTAACTAAATATTAGTAGTCTGTATATTTTTCAATGCATCTTCCGTCAACTATCACCATAATATTTGATTATAAATTATTTATATATTAACTTACAGTTTTATGAATTCAGTACCAATTAGTGCAATCAGATATTTAATTAAATGGTGATAAAACCCACTAATAAATTTTCTCTTAGGTCAAAAGTCCTCTGTATCTTATTACCTATAAGTTTAATTAATAAATTTTATAAATTCGTAATAACTTGAAATTTCATTAAAGGAGAAACCTTAAAAAAAATGTTTATTACTAATTTATTACAAATGAAATTTAATTTATTTCTCACTAGCTTTCCGCCCGCGGCTTCGCCCGCGTTTTCAAAGAAAAACCCGTTCCCGTAGGATTTCCGGGATAAATCCTATCCTATGTCCTTTCTCGGGTATCAAAATATCACTATACCACATTTCATGCAAATTAGTTCAGTAGTTAAGACGTGATTAAGTAACAGACAGACAGAGTTACTTTCGCATTTATAATATTAGTATGGATTAGTTCTTGAAAATAAAGAGAGAATCGTTAACCTTAAATATATTATTTAACACTAGTATAAGCTAAGGTAAGCTATCTAACATATTTTGCTAGAATCAAAAGAATGTTCGTACAAGGTAAACAGGATAGGTAGTTAATAGAAACACATTTAATGTCACTATAATACTTTTATTTTGGCATTATGACACTATTGCAGGTGATATTTAATTTGGTACGAATTGAACCTGAATATTGTTTATTTTTTATTTTATTTTATTTAAAGCTAAAAAACTCCTCGACCTTACTGCTTCGGCGCTTCCTCTTTGTTTAAACTGTGAGCCTGAAAGGAATTAAATATATTAACATATACCAACTTAATTATATTATAAAAAACGTCTGAACATATTTTGATACTTGTCAGTGCTGTAGTTTCAGTGCTAGAACTGCACATAAGCTATAGAAATAATTGGTTCTGTGTGTGGTTTCATCCAAATCCAAGGAACTATGACATTTATAATAAATTTACATCAATGTTTTCATGAACGTTGAATGATAACATCAGTTATTCCCCGATCCATTTCTCCAAACAATTTAAAATAAATTTATATTGAAAGCAGGGTTTCGTCATTCCACATAGACTACTTATACCATTTGACGTTCTCTAATACAGAAATCAGAATATCCTGTCAGAAGCTACTCTCTCCATTAATTTTAAGTGGACGCAATTGGATGCAAAAAGGAGCAAACTTCCGTCCTACTAAAACTAGGCTACGACTGATTAAAATGAGTATCCATACAATTATAGTCATTTAAATTATATCTGTTCAGACCAAAGTTTTCATGTATTCACATTGAAAGTGTGTTTCATATTTTGGTCACCAATAAATATTTCTATAATTCTATTCTCCTTTCCTAAATCTACCAAATAAAATACAAAAAAACACACAAATAAGCAAAATTTTAACTTACTGCGTTCTGAACAGTGTCAACGAATTTGTTAAAGCCATCCTTGATATTATCTGGGTTAAAAACTTCTGAAAACTGGTCAGATACTTTTTTGCCAAATTCTTCGGCAGTCTTTTGAATTTTTTCTAACACGTTTTCATTTTGTTCGGTGTCACGTTTTGTGATTCCGGCAAGAACCTATAAAAAACAACAAATACATACTTAATACATCGAAAAACAATGCTATTTATGCTTCGCTTTGCTTTGCTTCCCATAATATAATTAAACACGAATATTTATTTTTTATAATGTTAATTAAAATAATAATGAATATCTAGATTGAAGATATTTTTTACTAGTCCTTCTCAGTCTTTTACAAATCAATTAGAACGTGGTTCTCAAATTTGTTTTAGATAGACTTATACCTATTTATACAGACCATATTATATAATTAATAATATATTTTATGACTGATATTTTGAAAAAAACTTTAGTGATAACTGAGAAGAGACGGCAAAAATTCAGGCAACATCAATGTTGCATATATATTTTAAATGTATTTTAACTAACCTTTAACGTAATAAATACTACTCATGACATCAAATATAATTTACCCATAACACGCAAACATTCCCAAAACCATTTTGTACTAGTCCTATAAATGATTTTCATTTATTAATAATAAGCAAGCTTACATTACACTTAAATTAAAATAAACCAAAAAAAATACTCACACTGACGAGACACACAGACAACAAAATAGCCAACGTTTTATGCATGGTGATAGATTAGCACGACCTTCCTTGTCAACAGAAAATCTCTTACTAAACACATTTGGATATTGGCCGCATTTATCTTAACCTCTTGTTTGCTCTGTTATCTTTGAACTGAGGTCATTATTAAGGTAATTAATACATGGGGTTTAAACATCGCTAATCTTTCGCTCCCGGAATCATCTAGTTTACTGAACTATTAGTTTCAATAAACAACGCATTCGAGAGGGATCGACGTACAGAATAGAATAGATAGAAGAGTAAATAAACATTGCACACAAATTTGATATCGTTTGTTTACAGATCTGAAGTAACTGATAAGTTATTTTTAACCGACTTCAAAAAAAAGGAGGAGGTTATCAATTCGGCCGGTATATTTTTTTTTTTCTTTTTTATGTATGTACACCGATTACTCCGAGGTTTATGAACCGATTTACGTGATTCTTTTTTTGTTCGATGCGGGATGGTGTCGAATTGGTCCCATAAAAATTTTATTCGGATAGGCCCAGTAGTTTTTATTTTATGAGCATTTTTGTCTGTAGGTATTTGTAAATTTTGTAAGTGCAAGTTTGAAGTCGGTTGTTTTTAACGCAGTTATCACTTGTTGTATGCAAAACTTTCTTAGCATATTGTTATAATAAACTTCGGTAGTATTTTAATTATATTATATGTTATTTATTAGATTAATGACTATATTTAACATAATATATTTTTTGTAGCTTCATGGCCATTGTAATTGAATTATTGGTTTTCATTATTTAGAAAATTAATTATATTATACATATTACATAAAGTGCGGTTCTAAAGGAGAGCTAGAGAAAGGGCTTTGTAATATTAAATGATGTTTTAAAGTTTTGTGGATAAAAAAGATGAACATTGAAAGCATGAATAAAAAATACTATGCAAAGACATATTTGTGAAGCTATGACATATTTTCAGTAAAGTGTATGTACCACAAAAATGTATAAATTTTAAGATAGGGTAGTAATAATATTTTTGATAAATTGCTTCAAAATCTGTTGCATGACAATAATATTATGGTTTAAATCACTGTCATTATTTATGAAGTAGTATAGCAGCTTTGATACCAAAATGAATCGACAATTTTTTGTAAGCAGAAAAATTACATAACATACGTAGGTATTATGGGAAAATTAAGTTGTCAAGCCGTGATTTACAAAAGGTCATTGGGCACTTTGTTCGTACATTTGAGTACCTATCGGAGTAAAAAAAAATATTCGTGCCTTTTTACAACAAATTATGTCTGTAACACTTTAATGGTAATTTTCGAATTTTTACAGAAGGAAGGGAGAGCGTTAACAAAGGAAACTTATATAAAATGGAACTTTAATTTTTCTTTATTCGATAATACTAAAGTAAAAAAATTAAAACAGCATTTAATATTACAAAGCCCTTCTCTAGCTCTCTTAGACTAGCTCTCCTAGACTAATTTTTCAAAGTTAGGTAAGAGTGATAGGTATCTTTAAAGAAGCATCCGATGTTTTATATTTAGCTTAAAATGATAAAAAGGTTAATGACCTATTTACTTTATCAATTTTAAACAATAGCGTATCCGAATTACGTTGTTAGTCAATGAAATTAATTATTATGAAAACTTATGTGATAGCGACCGTGTATTGCAACATTCTTGTATCTACGTATATACTATATACCTACTTAATATTATATAGATGAAGAGTTTGTTTGTTTAATAGCAGGAACTACTGGTTCGATTTGAAAAATTCTTTCGGTGTTAGATAGCCCATTTATCGAGGAATACTATAGGCTATATTTATATATCATCATACTAAATCTAATAGGAGCCGAGCAATGCGGGTAAAACTGCGGGGCACAACTAGTTTCTTATATAATTGATTACAAATGAGTCTTAAAGTCTCATATAGACCTTACCCGGAACGAAATATGACGAGAGTGTAATAATAAAATAAATAACAGTCTTCACTTCAGACCTAAATTGAGCGTCAATAGAATAATCAATAGCATTTATTCGTCAGCCTGTTTGTAAGTGAATACGTATTTTGATTGAGGATAAATGATTTACTGAGACTCCATTCCGTGGAACAGTTCTCTATGTTTACAGAATTTTACAGAAATTGTTGTAAAAAAAGAAAATAGGAAAAAATAATATTTGTTACACGTAGGTATTGCAGATCTTTTTATTTATAAAATGTCACATTAATTGCTATGAATAATAATTGGTACAGTTTAATTATAAACTAAAACACACGCTTTAACTCATTAAATCAATTATTGAAGTGAAATTTCTTTAGGCGCGTTGAGAGTGAAATTTCAAGGTCGCGTGATGGCAATACCGTCACGTCATGGAGTGGCTATGATTTTGGTATCTTTGAATCTTGTCAAAGAAGTTTCACTTCTGACACGTGTGCTCAGCACACGCTCTTTATTGTATTGTCATTAGTGTAACAAGTTTGAATTCAATCTGTCCGTTTAAAGTAGATCAACCTCGAATCTAAAGGAGTCGAATTACGTAGAATCATGCAGAAGCTAATAAAAGCGTGTTAAACAGAAAAAAATGCAATAAATAAATTTAGTCACACAAAAAACAGGCGAAAATGTAAATGCGCTTTTGCTATATTTTTTCACAGACAATAGTAAACGCTGCTCTTTGTGTGGCGATGATTGAATAGGTAGAAACTATACAAAAACCGTAATTGTCACTTCACGCCATGAAGTAATGGTTCTTTTGTGTTCTACATGCAAATTGTTTATCGAGATTTTATCTGGATGCTAAACGGTGTACTTAAATGTAGGTTATTACGGATTATACATAATAGTTTGTTTGGAGAATTTTAACGTGTAGTCTCTTAAGTGGATCTTATTAAGATGGATTGTTAATATCCAAAATTCCTGAACATGATTTTCTTCGCCTTTTCGAACAGTAATGTAAACTAAGACAATGTGCAGATTACATACCCTGCTCTGAAACCCCGACTTTTTTATTCAAGACCAAGGCTATAAACACTGATCCACCACTGCTATGTGTGCTATTTAATTGCCGACATATGCTTTACTTTCCTCAATTATTTAACTGTTTTAACATATTAAACATATCCATACTTTCCCACACATAATTTATAGTCTATAATCCTTTTATCCTGCGTATACATAACTATTTACCCACCTTCATAATTAAATTATCATAACTGCAAATCTTGTTTACAAAGTATTTAATCCATAGGATATAAAGTATATAACAATTGTGTTGACTCGAACTCATAGTATATATTTACTTACGAAATAATTCTTCGCAGATAAGGCACGTATTGACGTCCGTTTCAACTGATTTCTAGTATTAGCTTAGGATAGCATAATTATAATTAAATATTTATTCCTACTGCTATGGCGTAGCATTTATTATGAATATTGTAGAGTTAACCCTAATACGGTCAGAATGAGATATTAACAATCATTTTTGGTAAAAACATTAATAAAACCTGTGTGGATAACGCCTTACACGGATAAAGGACAGATTATAAAGTATTTTTGGCTAGGTTATAAGCTGCTATAGCGTTGATGAAAAATAAAAATACACGTCTCTTTTTCACCTTTGAACTATCGTTAAGCAGCAATATATTTGAAAATAAAATATTTATATTATTATCATCCCAAATATTCAAGATTTTTATCCTATAACGAAGTTTTAACGTCTAAATTTGACGTCAATCGTAAATGTAACCATAAAAAAACATTGAAACAAAATCATAGCTATTCCCTAAATTGTCGTAAATATATAAACAAGGAAAAAAGAACGGTCACAGTCCGATAACTAGTTTCTAAGAAATACTACGTGACAAACAATCTTAATACATATACACTCGTGTATATTAGTAGGAGCCTATGGCTTCACTCGTGGGAAGTGGGAAAAGGATAAAAGGAAATTAATCCAGTTATTCAGAAATATAATTTATGTGTCTACTTAATTTCATACAGATCCATCCACGTGTTTTTGCCTGAAGGGTTCATAAATATTCATCATT
This sequence comes from Colias croceus, assembly GCF_905220415.1. NCBI lineage: Eukaryota > Metazoa > Arthropoda > Insecta > Lepidoptera > Pieridae > Colias > Colias croceus. The sequence goes on from NC_059546.1 coordinate 7,368,720, forward strand.
AGTAACTATTATAATATTATTACCCGACTGCAAAAGGAGGGTTATGTTTTTCGAGCGTATGTCTGTATATTTCATGGGTGAGCTCTACAGCCCAAACGGCTACACGGATTTCAGTCTTGAGGCATGGTTGTAATCATCAGAATTTTGGTAGGGACATTGGATACATAAGTTAGCAGTCGGGTTTTTTATTTTCGCAATAATAATAAGTAGGTACTCACTTTTTTATTGCCATCTAAACAAATACACGTGAAGTGATAACCTAGAATGAATGAATGAAATTGGAAGGAGACATTTTATTTCGCACCAAAAACCGCAAACACAATATTTTATCATCCGTAATACACAAACACAAAACGTATTTACCTGGAAATCAATTATCTACAAAGTACTCGTACTTTTTCCTTTAATTAAAGTTCTACGAATGTTTGTGAACGAAATGTTGAACAGAGGTATTTGTTCCAAACGAAGAGCCGATAGCTCCAATTTGGAGTGTTTGCTTGGAGGCTGAGGTTTCCTCTGTAAATGTTTACAAAAAACTTGAAGCATTCTAGCTGAGTTCGTTCTATAGAAGTTTCTGGAAACGGTAATAAGCGAATGGACACTTGTAGTATTTGTGTAAAAACGTATTACCCCTATGGGCTTTGTCAACCTTTGGAGATATTAAAAATGATGCAATTGATATATTCTTTGATTAGTTGGTAATCAAAAGACCTAAATAATATGATCCGTCTACTCCATGTCTACTCGTACTTTTGAAGTCGCATAACGCAGTTGGACAGCTTACAAGTGACGGCATAGTGCTGAATGCTATTATTTCATACCCCTCTATCGTTCTAAATAGGTATCCTGCTGGCTCATGTGCTCAGTACTTCAGTAAGGACCCGTTTTAAATCCATTAATAGACTACTATATTACAGGACAGCCCCAACAACAATGCGAAATAGAAATTAATCCATATGTGACAAAATATTGTGACTATAATAATATTTATTACCATCATTACTACTCGACAATTTACGCTTTTAAATATTTCAATACTTCTAACAAGCTATTGTTAGCTTCTTAGAAATGTATTTTCAAAACTTAACATTAACGAAAAGAATACATTGTTGTCTTGTGCTACGTAATTATCCATAATTATTTTAACAATTACTGTTTTATCAATTTATAATCTATATTAATTTCGCAGGCTTTCCTCATCTTTAATATGCATATTATAATTATTTCTGAATGTAAAGTAAATTGTTTTAAAATAGGTAAAAAATAAAAGCTGTTAATAAATATTCGTATAAATTTAATAATGCGCTTATAATTAATAATAAAACTTATTGTTTAGATACAAAATATAAATGACAAGATTATTACAATATATTTATAAAAGCTTATTACATTTGTTCATTCTGTTCGGGATTGTCTTCCTGTTTCATTTCCTTCGGCATGGTCAAAATATCAACCTGAAAAAGAAGATTTTATTTTTAATTAGCGGTCCGCCCCGGCTTCGCCCGTACATGTTTACGTTTTCTCTCCATAAGAACCATCATCGTACTTCAAGGAATATAATAAAAAAAGAATTAACGAAATCGATTCAGCCGTTCTCGAGTTATGCGCTTACCAACACATTTTGCGATTCATTTTTATATTATAAGATTCTGACAATCTGAATCAGTGATACGATCAAAACCTTCCATGTGATACTTTTATTGTTTAAAATATTTTGATAGCAATTATTGCATTACTAAAAAATATTTTAACATTCCTTCGCTATATTGAATTTGATTAATGTTGTTTTTTTCATGTGATAAGGGCATCCTGGCGGAGCTACGTTTGCGGTACCAACTAGTAATTCTAATAAAATGTGTAAAACATTGAAATATAGACGTGTTTTTAGAAACCGATTTTCAAAAACACAGAGCATCTTAATGTAGAGACAATGCCACAGCAATTTAGCTCTCCTTTTTCTAATAATGTACTTAATTTTTTATAAACAATCTTACCACTCTGGTCAGCTTGCCCAAATGTTCTTCTACACTACGGAATACAGGTTGCAATCCAGTCTCTGTGACGTCATCAAGTATTTCTGCTATCGTTTGACGGAAGCATTTTCTGAATTCCTTTAAGTCGTTCTGGAAGTCCTCCCATGTTATTGGCATCTTCTTTATTTGACCATCGTATTTAACAGGATTGTATGTCTGTAATAAGAAACAATAAAAATGTTTTAAAAACTTCCAAGACTATTCCAGTATAGACTTCCAATTCTTGGTTAAAAAATAGTTTAATAACGTTTTAAACAATCATTTGAAAAAGGTACTCTATTTTATCATGTTCAGGTACTATTTTTGTATTTTTAATACTGTTTTTAATTATATTTTTCGACATAGAATACAGAGAAGACACACAGAATAATGAAACTTAAATAAATAATACAAATCACTTCTCGCTCTCAAATGTCCAAAATGAAACGTTAATATTGCGTAGGCGTATTGAGGCTTTGAGAATACAAAGTCTTAACTTTATTCTTATCTCACCTAAATAAAAGCTTTTGTTATTTTATAGACCATCTTCTTTAAATTAACACATTCAGTTTTCAATATAAAAGGACATTTCGCATTCACATACATAATATTATAATGTCGCCCTTAACCTAAATGTTTTAAATTGAGAATGTTTTTTCTTTAATTTGTTCGGAACAATGAAGTTAAATTCAGATTTCTTTTGTTGTCAAATGATATAGATAATAATGATAATATATTTTGAATTACCTAAGAAATTTTCATTAATATTATTGTTTTAAAATTTTTAGTTTGAAATTTTCAAAAGAGAACTTACCTCAACCCGCCGTATTTTATTCCAAGATTGTTCAAAAAAGTTAAGCAGCGGTTGTAGGTGGTCCTTCTTAACAGTGTTCACAGTATGAGCTAATGTTTCACCATAACAGTACTTGAGCCGATCTACAATGCCTGTAGGAGCTTCGGCTATTTCAGGATCTTGTTCCATTTCACTTATGACGTCACGTTTGACGAAGCCATTTATCTAGAAGTGGAATCAGAATGGTATATTTAGGGATAAAACATCACGAAAAGCAAATCAAGTCAATCGTGAAACACAGAATAAAATCTATTAAATCGACGTGACAAAGGTAAAACCACTGATATTTTTCTGGATACCCTAAAAGTTTTGAAATTAATGTTGCCTTTTGTATGGAAAGCCACTAAATAAATGCTTCCAAGTAAAAGTAAATCTTATTTCAAAGATTTTTACAAACGCAGTTGGCAGGAATGGTACAATTATGGTACTTAATTAATGGTTTTTGCTGCAGGTTTAATTTTTTATTTATGATTAACTACTCGATCGATCAACACATTTAAATAACTTTTTATATTTAAAGTTTTAGTATAATTGCAAACAATGCTATCGAACTAACTAAAACCCGTACATAATATTTTAACAATGATAAGCTACCCCTTAATATTTCCACCACTTTTCCAATTTCTTCTTATTCGGTATTAAAATTTTTAAACATTGAAATTTCATAAGTAGGAATTCGTTTGATTGATTTGATTGATTTCACTAAATTATTTATCAAAAAATTCAAAAAGAAATACTCACGTTCGCAATCGCAAACGCACAAAACACAAAAAATATCCTAGTATCCATTTTGCGAGTTGAAGATAAAATGCAAATATTTTTAATTTTCGTGGCCTTTATGTATTTCGTATAAACAATATTCATGAATATTTCGTGCATCAAACATTAATTCGTATTGCATCTTATAAAAACTGTATTTGTTTAAACAAAGTGCTTACGCAGCATGTAATTAGAACGATGAACTTGGATCAAATCTTCCTGTAATTATTCATTGAAAGTATATTTATTATACACTAGAGGTACGCCCCAGCTTCGCCCGTGGTACATATTTCGCAATAAAAGGTAGCCTATGTCCTTTCTCGGGTATCAAAATATCTCCATACCAAATTTCATGCAAATTGGTTCAGTAGTTTAGGCGTGATTGAGTAACAGACAGACAGAGTTACTTTCGCATTTATAATATTAGTATGGATTGACATGTACATTTAAAAACTTACTGCGTAGAAAGCATGTAAGCAGTGTAAGATAGTCACATACTCAACCTTTCCAATTATTATTTTTTGGGTTTTTTGTTTCGTTCTTTTTACATAAGCAAAGCACATTTGCTTCAACGAGATCTACGGCACAGCAAAAGACATGATTTCTAACATCCTACTCACTTTCTACTACTATTCCTTTTTTCTGTAATTTCATATTTTTCAAGGATTTATAAATCACATCAAATTTTCTAAATAATGAAAACCACAGATGCATTCACCTCAACATTTTTATATGCAGGCAAGACATTTTTAATATTATGTAAACATTGTTGTTTACAATTTATCGAACAATTACTACAGAATTTCAAATTCCACATACCATCGATCTTCTTATAATATACCCAAGAAAAACTAAAACACCGAACCTCCTTGGGCCACAGAAAATAGATAGACGTTCCAGACAAGCCCAAGATGGCAATATTATTAGATTGGCCTCGTTATTTCTAGTTGATAAATTTAATATTCTCTATGCTCAAAATATATTTGGTATCTCAGAATTTCGAAGAGTTATAAAATGAAGAATAATAAAAACAAAGGTATGTGAGTATATTTTATTATTATTTATCTAATATTAATGTAGAAACATTGTTTGTGATTTTATTTTCTAATATCTTCTAATATATTATTTTATTATATTTTACATTCATTTAGTTTTACGTCAAATACATTGAAAAATCAAGAAAATAATATTCTGATATAGATAGATGAATATTTCCGAATACAAAACCTTTTGTTCTCATTCTAATCTAATTCTATATACAATAAATCTATATAAAAGTATATGCTATGCATGCCAAAATGTTGTTATAGGATATATCAGTATTCTATACACTTATACAGTAGGGCGAGTATCATAAATTCTGTATTTCGGATAATACTCATCATAACCTGGAAGTACTTCTTCTTCATCATCACTATCATCATCAAATTCTTCACTAGATTCAGAGGAATCTGAGAGATCATCTAACTCATCATCATCAGATGATGAGTTAGATGATGATGATGAAGATTCATCTTTTGATAGACTTGCTTGTTCACTTTGTTCTTTAATTTCCTCTGCTTCGTCTTCGATCTCTTTTGCTTCTTTAGGAGTAATGTATTGAGGAACAAGTTGGATGATCATTTGATCAACGCAGTCATCATCATCATCGGAATTGCTATCACTGTCAGTATCGAACTGTAATAGATAAAAATAAATACATTAATTATAAGATTAGTTCTGACATAACATTTTTTGTAGGTGTCTGAGTTATCTCTAATAGAGCTTTGTCAATTGTCTCGAGGAAGTCAATCTTTTATCTAAAAATACGTTTAATATAGGAGCAGTTAAACTCAATTTTTAAAGCGTTATCTGTATAAAAATCCATACATATTAATTGTATCCGGTGTTTCACCCTGTTGTGTGCATTCTAAAAAATTGTTACAGAGTTATCGGTATCCAACGTGTATCAAATATTTATTGAAAACGCGTCCAATAAAATAGCATAGCGTAATCCTTTGGCATTCTATGGATATTTTGTTATTGTCATATTATAAGAGCGCCTCCTTGGTACAGATTTGACGCATGAGCGTAGAATCGAGGGGTCCTGGGTTCGATTTCCGGAGGAGACGAAGAAAAAAAGTATCGGTCTGGTAGGACAGCCTTCTGTGTCCTGCCAGACCGATACTTTTTTTCTTCCTTGTTGATCACCTACTTGTCCCTAAAAGAAAATCGATCAGTGAAACAGACGTATGCATAATGTATCAGCCCCTTACCCCACTTGGGGACACGGGTCTTCACTATATTACAAGAGATCTTTATTAGATCAATATATAAGAAATAAATAATTATTCAATTACTATCGTTTACCAAATTGCTTCAAATTAACCTAGTATCAAACAAAATGCCTTATGTATTTATTATCCGACTTTGACCTTATATGAACTGCATCCGGTGATTAATTTATTGTTATTGTAATGTGAGACGTTCAACACGATTGCACATGTACATACAACAAAAGCAAATATGGAATAATGTGTTATAACAATTCGTATTGTGTTTGTCTGTTATCTTTGAATGAAACCTATTTTAACGTATAGCTCATTGGAAATCTAGTTCCGGAACTATGTATTTAGTTTGGGCTGAGGTATGACCATTCTCTGTGAATATAAATTACTAGCGGTCCGCCCCGGCTTCGCCCGTGGTACATATTTCGCAATAAAAAGTAGTATTCATCAAAATCGGTCCAGTAGTTTATGAGCCTATTCATTAAAATCAAACAAAAAAACAAAGTTTTCCTCTTTATAATATTAGTGTAGCTTGGTGTAGATAAATTGAACTATTATCTGTGACTAATCAGTGAAACAAAAAAAAAATTAGTAAATCTGTAGGTACAGTAAGAATCATAAAAGAAGTAGTAAGTAAATATTATCAGTAAATAAATAGAGTCTGTATGTACCTAAATATCAAATTATAAGCGTGTCAGACAACACCAGTAAGTATTTCATATTCCAATAGTAAATACAAGTTCTCAACTCTGTATTTATGTTTAGTTTTAAAGGATTTATCAAGCCACTCGCCTTGCAAGTTCGTAGCAATAGTACAAACAACGACCATCGCTTAGCCTGTTAAATATTTAACTTTGTTCTTAGTGTAATGTTTCTTTTATTTATGTACATGTTAACGCTAATATCTATACAAATATGTGTTAATATACCTACTATCTATATAAATATGCGGTAGAATAGAGTTAAAGTTTTGTTATATAAAATGTTCGCGCTTTATCTAAAAAAACCCGTAACGATATCCGTTGCGTAGTTTTAAAGATCTACTATACACTGGGAAAGACAGATAGACAGCAGAAAACGACTTCGTTTTTATACTATGTGTTTTACAATACTAAATTTTGATCATAAACATTACCTAGTTATAGCTAAATAACACAATGGACACCTCTTATAAATGTAGCGATTTACACAAATGTAATTTCAAGAAATGGACTTATACACACACCTAATTCTTAATATTTTATACTATTAATAAGGGTACGTACCATAAAATTAAGATACGGAGATATAGCAGCTAGTGTTTCGTCAATTTCTTTCTCTACATTGCCCAACTGTGACACAAAGGAGTCCATGCGGGTGTCATTTGATGACGTCGTGTTACCAACGAACAGGTTGGAGTGATCGGTTGCCGTAGCATTCGCTGATGTGTCTGATGGACGACATTGTACCTGTAGTAAAAAAGACTTGAGAGGTTTCAAGAAAAACGAGGATGGAACGAAGTTAGGTACTAAGATAACTTGTTGCTTTTTATGAGAAAAAGAGAAGGGAGACAGACAGAGAAACACGCGAACGCCGCACTTCTTACAACTACGGCAAAAAGTTTCGTTACAACTTCTGGTCTAAATTCCGTCTAGCTCCCTTTCGTAACGCGCGATATAAAGAATTTCGTTCAATAATATTAACACAATCAATCTTTCGTTGCGTTATCTGAATGAATGTCAGGTGAATATTTTTTTAAGTATGGGCATGAGCCCACACAATCAAACTTTCGTTGCGTTATCATGCCCATTGCCCATACTTAAAAAAGATTCGCCTCAAAGTTTCTGTAGAAACTAGTTAATAGATTTTTGTTAATGATTAATATGAATTATTTCGTAACAAAACACCCATTCATGCCTTTAATGTAGAGATTTTATACGTCTAAAAATGTAAAATCTAGCGAAATATGTTTAAACATTATTTCTTTGATGCTCCATATAAATACTTTTCGGTAATTAAATAACGCGTATAATTTCACACAGCGCAATTTAACGTCCGTATGGGAAACAGTCTCTTAATTATGCATAAACCTTTACGACAAATGCTCGGTACATTTCGTAGAACTGTATTTAAACTCGTAATAAACATATTAAAAGGGAGATATTGCAATAAATGGGACTTGAACATTATATTAAAAAGGATATTAATTTATATTAAATACCATATTATTATAATATTAAATATTATCACTACAGTTCACTTTTTATGAACTGTATAGAGATGCTTTCACAACGAAGACACTGGTTGAGAAAAAGGTAAATAATTGACAAGCGTGAAATGTTACATTGAAAAAAAATCAAAATAGGTTCATGTGAAGTGACGCTATCTAAAAACTACCACCAAATTTTTAGTGCTACGAGATATTATTTAAGCCACAAAATAAATTTAATAACACACACAACACCATAATTATCTACCCAAAAATAAGAAAACAAAACCTTACGTTTTGCAAAAAAGCAGCCAATATTATAGATAAACACAGTTTCAACATTCTGGATAATTTCCAATTAAAATGCATTAGTACTAATAGAGAATTGTCGTTGCACCTGTTTAAATACATTCATTATTAGTTATTGTGCCTGAAAATTGACCAAATGGTCACGTTCTTGTACAAAATTATCGGTTTTTTTAGAACAAATGAAGTTATTAGCGTCATATAATGATAAGTTTGTTCTTATCATCGCGTAATTATTATAACATTGTATTATGTATGTTATGATGTTACTTCAAGGTTTGTAGCGCAGTTGCGGTTTAATACCTCGATAAATTTCCTAATTAGTTGGCCTTACATTTTATATCTCATTGTGTTTTTTTTTTATTTTATAAGAATATAAAAGAGAGTACTCCTCCCTCAAAAGCCGACAACGCAACCACAATACTCCAGAGTCTGTGGTTGTTCATGGGCGGCGCAAATCATCGCTTTCTGTACGGTGACGCGCAAGCTCGTTTGCCAGCTCAGCTTATACATTTAAAAAAAACAGAAAATGATGGTAGTTTGTACGATGTATGTACATTTTAACAATAGCTCAGTTTATTATACATAGGTATATGACTAAATTTTGCTATTCCACGTAACTATACAAAATCCAAATAATTGTATAAAACTAATCGTATTTCATGAAACTAATGTTCGACTTCTTCGTCAATATAATAAGCAATGTCGAGCGATTTTGTTGTCGTGATAATCACGTGCTTAGTACATATTATGCAAAGGTCAAAAATTAATCTCGATAAGAAATATATATTCTTAGCATAAATTATAAGATTACTAGTTACTAATGCGTTATGCGGTTAATTTTTTAATTTTCTATCTATTATTATTTATTCGTGATGTGTAATCCAGTGGATATGTTGAAACTCTATCAGATTGAGATATAAGAAAATTTCATATATTTTTATTTTACATCGATGTTTTGAACTTGTATATTAAAGGAACAAGTCCAAAGGACTAAGTGAATAGAAATACACTTGGTTACAGAAAACTGTAAAGTTTCTCCGATATTGAATATTCATGTCGCGATACGATCCATCGTTGGTACAAGATGTAGGAAATTTTTATTGAAAATTCCTATAAAGTTTCCTCTCTTCGAGTATACTTTTATTTTTACTTTGTTCTATTGTTTTGTGGGCTATTTAAATAATACGCCTTAAATAGTGATTCTGTGTCCAATAAAATAATCCGTACTAATATTATAAATGCGAAAGTAACTCTGTCTGTCTGTCTGTTACTCAATCACACCTTAACTAATGAACCAATTTGAATGAAATTTGGTATAGAGATATTTTGATACCCGTGAAAGGACATAGGCTATTTTTTACCCCGGGACATAAGATAGGTTTTATCCCGGTAATCCCACGGGAACGGGAATTATGCGGGTTTTCCTTTGACTGCGCGGGCGAAGCAGCGGGTGGAAAGCTAGTAATAAATATAGTTCAAAAACAAACTTATAAAACTTATTGTATTCTCAGCTCCTTGATACAAAGTTGGCATTAAATCTGACCGTTTAAAGTAGGTCAAAATCGAGTCTTCGGAGTCGGTCACATACCTATAGATGAAGCTAATAAAAGCATGTTAAAAATCTCCTATGTCATATCTTAGTAAATACTTGATTGCTCGAATGCTCGCTAATAGACATATTGGTATTTTAAGATGGTTAAGTTATGCGTATTTATAAATATTCAATGTGACAACATTATTAAAATATTTGCTTTATACACGAGCATTATTAGAATATTGCTGATTTATGTTTCTTAGAAATCCTTTTAGAGTTGCAAAGTAGTATATAGTAATTGTTTCCTTCTTTATAAAATCTAGTTTTAATTTCGCGGTCATATAAATGTAGCCATATAATCAGTCTATTTTTAAAGATTCACAAATATTTTTTTAATTTAATCTTATTCAAATCTCAAATATTACTCTAAAGACTTGCACAAACATTGAGATAAATTCACAAACCACTTCGCATTTGTAACATTGGTAGAAACTGGAAATAGAATAGGAAGTTAACCGTGCAAAATGCGGGCCAATCGCTAGTTATCCATCATTCCATTATATCGACATATGTGGTGATAAGTGCTACTTTACTTTATGTTCTATGTCCTTGCTTCAAGGTTCCTTTTGAATTTGTAAGTATCACTCTCTCAATTTGAAAGGACGTTCCATATTTCATATTTATAAAGGCTATTAGATTCATCATATTGTCGCGTGTGGCGTGATGCATCATTGAAGCTCGACTGTTGTTACATTTTATTTTTAAGACGAAGTTCTCAAGAATTGGGTAGAATTTATTTCAATACTAGAGGTCCGCCCCGGCTTCGCCCGTGGTCAAATTTCGCAATAAAAGGTAGCCTATGTCCTTTCTCGGGTATCAAAATATCTCCATACCAAATTTCATGCAAATTGGTTCAGTAGTTTAGGCGTGATTGAGTAATAGACAGACAGACAGACAGAGTTACTTTCGCATTTATAATATTAGTATGGATTACCAGATAATCAGGCAAAAAATGTATTGCTAGGACGCCTTTATTACATATGGTTATGAAAAATAGAGTACAACAGTCTACAAAATAATGCATAAAAACGGTCAAGTGCGTTTAAGAGGAATTTGATTACAAACACTTTGACAGCTATTGTATAGAGGTACAATAATTGTCGAGATTTATAAACTACTGCCCCTTTACAACACTATATTTTATAGGACATATAAACTTATTATAGAAATATATTATGCTTATATGTATTTCTATAGGTACTTATATAAAACTGATTATATCTCACATCTAATATTTTATCATGCGCTACGCATAATTGTTTTTATTCGCATAACGCGTGTGTAATGAATCTAAATATGCAACAATAATGACCGATTAACGATTAATGTGAACACGCTTCTTTTTGCATGCACAATGCAGATACCTACATTGAAAAATATATCAGTAAATGCGTAATTTTTTCCAAGACATGGAATGGAATTCAATTCTTGGTTCAATTGGTTTACAAAGTATGTTTGCAAAGTTGGGTATACATATTATATGTAATAATTTAAAATTGTTCTAATATATTAAAATACATTTATAAAATTTTTATTATTGATAAATCTTTGATAAATATTATTTCCGAACGTTCCGACAGCCAGTCAAGTAAAATATGGATATGGATAAAGTGAATTCTTGAGACATTATATTTGATTCATTCTATCTATCAAATATTCATCTCAAACAGGAGATAACATAGGTACATAGATATATATACACGTTTAATTTGTATATATTTCTATCATATTTATTTTTAAATGTTATTTTATTACTAGATATTATATTAAAGTCTAAATGCATAACACAATCATATTGTGTCTCTAACAATTTCTTCAAGAGTGACATTTAACTGTATACAGTATAGTGAATATTTACATCTCCACCAATGCTTACTGCACGATCACAACAAAATATTTTAAATCTTTAATACAATCGCACTAGCATTCCATTTATATATTTGATTGTAATATTTTTATTGACCTAAAAATAGTTTAAACATATCTACATACATATCATCATCTAACAGTTAACTCTAATTTCTAAAATTAATCTATTAAACCCGCTATAAACGTGAACAAGCAAATTGAACAACCGAAAAGTTACGAGTTACACACGCAAATCCAGTTAATTATTAAATAAGATTTATAACACATTTATCTCAAGACCCACAGTATGAGGTAGTGTCACGTAGGCGTACGTGTCGACGTGGCTAAAGATTATAATTAATTTAACTTCTAATTGAACAATACTACTGTCCCTAGTGTAATGGGTGTTTAATCAAAGGGTTATCCGAATATAGTCGTATATCGTACTAGATTTCCGCCCGCGGCTTCGCCCGCGTTTGCAAAGGAAAACCCGCATAGTTCCCGTTCCCGTGGGATTTCCGGCATAAAAACTATCCTATGTGTTAATCCAAGTTACCCTCTATATGTGTGCTAAATTTCATTGTAATCGGTTCAGCAGTTTTTACGTGAAAGAGTAACAAACATCCATACATCCATACTTACAAACTTTCGCCTTTATAATATATATTAAGAAATATTAAGATAAGCCGTTCTAAATATAGTTGTAAACTTACAGTAAATAATTTTAACAATATGTCTGCAGAATTTCGTATTTGAAACAAAATTTTAGTCTTCATAACATTATAATTATTTTAATACTATTACAACAATTTTGATACACATCAAGTCCAATGTATTAAATAAGATATTGACTCAAAAGTTAAATCAACAAGTGAAGTGAAGTTGTATGACTATAATATCCAAAGGTATATTTAAATTAGCACTAACCTTAAAGGTAATAATGATACATATCTGTGAAAATTACTCAGTACATATTATATTCTCATTTCGCAAAAAATACTCACATAAAACTCCTAAGAGATTGAACAAAAACAATTTTACTTTAATATCAGCATGTAAGGAACTCCAGCGTCTTAATATATCAATTCCTGCGTCAATTACCTTTCACTTACAGGTGTTCACGTAGTTTTCAAATTATATTCTGTTTACAATATTGGTAGAGAAAAAAATGGACTATACTTCAAGTTTATCAGCTTTTGTGTTTGTATTAATTAATGTAGGGATTATAAAACTTTTTATAAAGTTATCTTTTATAATTTTTACGTTAATATGTATTATAGTACCGACTCAAAAAATGTAGTGTCGTTAGTAGTTAGTTTTAACTAAGCATTTAATAAATAAGGATATAAAAATATAAATAAAGATTAAATAATTAATACATTGTTTAACCCAATGCTTCACCTCTCGTAGTATTTAATTGCACATCGTTTTACGAAAAACACAGAAAATACATCGAATAAACCAAATAATTGCATCAAATTAAATGATATACGAAGCCCGAGATGGTATCTGGAAAATGTAATTTAACAAAGGCACCTGAACTACTGAACAAGGGTATGTTTATCTGATTCAACCCGAAATATATCCAAACAATTAAGCCAAAAATAACCGTAATACTCACAACTTTATGACAATAATGAATAAGCAAGGAGAATCGATAATTTATAGCTAACATTAGATAGTTGTATATACTAGCTTTCCGCTCGCGGTTTCGCCCGCTTTGTCTAAAACCTAATCTATACTAATATTATAAAGCTGAAGATGTTTGTTTGTTTGAACGCGCTAATATTAGGAACTACTGGTCCGATTTGTAAAAATTTTTCGGTGTTATTATTATAGCCCATTTATCGAGGAACGCTATAGAGTATAGCTAAGCTATATAATATCATCACGCTAAGACCAACGGGAGCGGAGCAATGCGAGTAAAACCGCGAAGCACAGCTAGTAAATCATAAAATCAGTTGCGTAGTTTTAAAGATTTAAGCATACATAGGGACAGAGAAAGCTACTTTGTTTTATATTATGTAGTGATATACTATGTTTAAAGGCACTATGAAATTCATATAGAGCGGTAATTATAAATACGCAATACAACGTTCCAAGAAAATCCATGAATGCTTAATAAACTGTAAAACCAACCTTATACAATTACGAATATTTTAGATGCTATAAGTCCTAAATTAGGGCTCTACTAATCTCAACTAATTTAATGCTAAAACTTCCAACATCTCTAGAGAAAACATATTCTCGTCGTAAATTATTTGAACCAAACCAACGTTAATAAGCCATTATAAATGTTTTGCTAATATTTATGTAAATTAGGCCTCATCTTGGTACTAAAATGTAGTTGGTCTAGTTTTCAAAACTATGCATCATGCGCCATTATTTTAATTAAATACCGAAATGTATATAATATAAATGATTTTACATAAGAATGCTTCTAAAGCGTCTTATAGAAGAGCAGTATTTTTTTTCACCATCTTCCTTCAAATAAAAAAATAGGTAATAGGTAGTAGGATAAATCCGCTAAAAATTCATTGACCATTACTTTTCTGAGTAAAATACAGAACATAAAAATTACTATGTGGTAATTGCCACAAAGTAATATAGTAATAGTATATACAACTTGCATCTCCCTATATTAAACCTTATTAACCTACATTAAAGCACATAATCCAAGTAACTCCACCTTGCAGGTCTCTTCGAAACGGAAGGCGTGAGGATACCGGGCACAGACTGCGACTACCAGTTCAGCAGATCGGGCAACCGGCCCGCCCACGGCCGCCTCTACAGTCCCCGATACCCGTCCACCTACCCTAATAATGTGCGCTGTTCCTATCATTTTCATGCGAGGTAAGTATTCATATAAAACAATAAATGAACATTTCTTATAGCATTATTTATTTATTTATTTAAACTCTTTATTGTACTGCTAAAATACAAACAATACAAACGAAACTTATTCTAAAAGAAAAAAAACAGCACAGTAGTCGGTCTTATCACTTAAGAGTGATCTCTTCCAGGCAACCAACTGATAGAAAGATATAATAAACTAGAAAAAGGCATGCAATGTATATTTGCAGAAATTTAAGAAAAGTCTCCACGGTAAGGGAAAAGACGTGATTCTTAATCTCTTGTCATGTCCGAATATCAAAAAAAAAATAAACATGCTAATATAAAATACTATATTAGCATGTAAAATCAAGTGTTAGATACTTAGTTAATTACCCACTGTTTTGCTTTAAACAACTGGCTTTTGTAAAACAAACATGATATAATCTACCTGAGGAGCGAGAGTTTCAAAATCTAAAACCTGATTGTAACCTGAATTCCATTTTACCACATCAAAGATCGCACACAGGCATTTTAAGACCCTTTTTTCTCATTGGAAACATCAACTGCCAGCAACTCTTCGTTTATAGTCTGGAACCGCACATACATTTTATTTACAACATGGTTTAGTGTCAATCTTGAAGGCATAAAGCGACAAGTGTGACGAAAGACAATCTTAATTAATCCAATATTTAAAGGAATTTAAAGTTTAAGTCAATTGAAGTAAGTTATCGTAAAAAATAACTATATAAGCGCAAAATAAAAGATCATGGAAGAAATATTACTATGCACAAATCTACAGGTTTCTAAACCATATAAGTATAATATGTACTAGGTACAAATTTATATGAACTCTAGACAAGGGTTGTACTATGATGGGTCAGGGACAGCAAATACAGCTCGCGTGTCATAATGGTGTGCGACATGAAATTGGGGTATGACATTGAGATTGGTAGATAAATAATACCATATTATATTTAAACAACGTCTGGCCTTAGCGTCTGGCAATATTATGACGCTAAACTAAAACTGGTTCATTAGGTAATTATTAACCAAATCCATGTTACAGTAAAATTATGTTAATATATTTTTAATTGTGTAACAGGTGTACTTACATATAAAATGCGAAGCTTTAATTCTAGGAATAGAGCAAAATATGAAATAATTCAACCTTTTATTTCTTTCCAAACAATAAATGAAATATCCAACGACTAAAAATAAAGTTTCTTAAGATCAGTGTCAATAGATATGCATGCATTAAAAAATCATATACTAAGGGTACTACAAGGTTTTAAGTAATAAACCATCAGAATATTTACACTAACGAAGTCCTTGTTTATCAACATTCATAATATGAAAATTTCTAGATAAAAATATCCAACACAAAAAGCTTCATAACACCGACTATCAGATGTTGTTGCTGAGATTAAGATGTAATACCTATTTTTTCATTTTCAGACCGAAAGACCGCGTCAAAGTAGTCTTTGAAGAGATTTACTTACAAAAAGGAGATATAAGGTGAGTTAGTTATTTATTAAACAGGATTCAAATGAAAAATGTAAACGAACGAATTGTTTTTTTTTAGAAATTCTCTTTTCACTATATATTTGTAACCTTTATTATATTATTGTATTTTGATTTTACCGTAGTGCTAAAAGTCTGAAACGCATGAATTTAATTTACTGTCCAAAATTTAAATGTGTACAAATTGTGTGTTATTATACCTATAAATAATCGTGCATTCGAGACATAGTAATAACTGCTGTACAATTGTTTATTTTTTTACGATTTTAATCTTCAAAGTATTTTAAATTGTGTGACATCAACTCAATGTTTGTTCAGCAGTTCATTGTTTATTGCCTATTTTTAACTGACTTCAAAAAAGCAGGAAATAGTAACGTGACAGTATTTTTCGGGACTATATAAACCAAATCATTTATAGAATCATGTTTATTTTTTAATTATAAGGAAAAAATTATGACTCTATCAATAAAGAGTTAACTCTATCAAAAGCAACACTTCTTTAATAGTACACATAAACTTTTTGATAACATTTGGTCGATATTAAAAAAAACAGTTTTATAATTCTTAAACGTTTACTCACAATTAAACTGTTTCACAATTTCGAATCAACAACATCACTAATAATGATTAATATTCGCAATCCATTTATCCGAAAGCGTGTATCATTTCTTAATAAATAACCGAATCAAAATACACATACAATCGGGGTAACTGAATTATTAATATCAGTCGCTTCAGTAATGAGCTCAGATACAGTTCGCTTAATTAAGTACATTATACATTCACCTGATCGGAACGGTAATGTTTATATTGAGAAAAAACGCAATGTGTGGAATTCGATGAGAATATTTTTATATTATATTATGTTTTATAAGTAAGATACAATTCCGAATTTTCTGCGTATACGTTGCTATCATAAATAGTTCATCATCATAATATACTAAAATTTTATTTTTAATTTATACCAAGAAAAAATTTATACAATAAATCGGATACTTAACAATGAGTTTTAAGGTATAACTCACGATATTAGATATTATTTGAATTAATCAAACAACTCACTTTCTATTTCTTATTATTTAGTTTAATTTCTAAATTTATGTATGACACACAGAATGTTTATAGCGCAAACAAAATAAAAATATAACTCGAGTAATATAACATACTTATTACTTAAATAGACTTTATCTTGGGTATCTATAAAAAAACTACTAGTCATTGTCATCACATAACCAACAGTGCAACAATAATATCCTCACAAAAACACACTAAATTGATTACCCAACACATAACGAGATAGCGAAACTAACTACTGCAAAACAATGTTCTATTTGCAAACTTAACAGTTCCATCTCCCCAACGGAGTTAATTGAGACGAATAAGTTAAACTCAATACAAGAGTTAGTGGAGTAGCTTCCAGGGAACAACTATAGCTATGCTTTAAAGGAGGAAGATTAAATACACTGGGCCTCAGTCTACCCGTGACAATTCTTTGTCTTTAATTTCTAAATGTTATGCGTACCTAATATCCAACACAATTGAATGAACAAAACAACATTAATAACTCACCCCCCGGAATCACAGACACAATAGAAAATCTATTGTGGTCCGATCGGGCCGCTCGGGGCTCAATGGGTTAATAAAACTATTTTCTTTGTTACTATTAACTTTATGTACTATTATTAAAGGGAATAGTTAATTATCTAATGACCAAATTATTCTAGTAGAACTACCATTAATAAGCAGATGTAGGAAGATAATAGAATGACCCTTCGTTTGACCTTTACCTATTGACAACCCGACCAATTTCGAGATTACAGCTACATTGAAGCGTATTCACTGTATTTTACGTACACAATAATTCCACCGAATCACCAAGGGATTCAACCATAAATACTGTATCATGACATACAATTGAATATAGGGAACGATATATCACGCTGGACGAAACCGCTCACCGCACGGCTCTCTCTATCCCTACAGATGGTTAGTTACGTAATTTGATGGACAATCCAATTTCCAAATATACATTTTATTAAGTTAAATTGATTAATGTTAAGGAAAATATGGAATTAAAGGTGAAAAGTTATGTTTTCTGTGTACAGATGCACAAAATCAGTATAATAGCATAATAAATAATCATGTAGCTTATAAGTGTTTATTGCCTGCTCCTTTAAGATTAGGAATTAACCGTAAATTTTGTCATATCTTGGATCTGATATTAGTAAATTGTTGTATAATCTTTCTTTCCAACATTACTCGTATTGCTTCCTTTAAAAACATTTTTCAAAGAAATACTAGCGCAAAGTACAATTTGGATCAATACTTTTTATCAATGTAAACAAGAAGCTACCTTAAAATAATGGAGTAAGTAAAGGGTTAGATAATTGGACCTTTAGACCTCCCACGACCATTAGGAACAGAGGGTCAGAATATAATTATGATTTGATCCTTGGATGTATATTAGAATTACATATATATTTATGTATTTTACTCTATTATAATATATTAGATACCTAACAAATGTTGACCAAATTAATTATAGAATCATGATTATTTTTGTATTCAGTAATGAGATATTAATAAAAAATGGGTGATTTGTGTAACTCTCTATTAACCAAGAGTCTGCTCTACTAAAAGCAGTACAGAAACACAGTAAACAAAAACTTTTTGAAATAAAAAAAATCAATACAAACCTAAATTAGTTTGTGCCAAATCAAGTTACAGAACATCCCTACTTCCATTTACTCTCCTCTTATTAAATTAATGACAATTTGTTTTTATAAAACAACATCGTAATGAATAGAAACTTCAAAGGAGCTTTTCACTCAAAACCAAATGATTTACGTTAACGAAATGCTTTGTTAAGCCACTTTAATTAAACTTGTAATTCAGGAGCCCTTGTCTCCAAATCTTAAGAATAAATTGCATTACTTAAATATTTTAAAATTGCCAAGCGAAACCTTTGCTTAACGATAAATTTTGGTGGAAAAATAAATACTGGCTGCTTAACATTTTATTTAGTAAATTATGGAACCTAGTAATTTACGATAATATCTATAACATCTAATTCTATTATTTTAAGGTCAAACTGACTTACTATTTGTATCTACAAGTTTACTAATAAAACTATAATACTTATTTACTTATTCCCAATGTGTATCTAGATTAGAATTTCTATATATCTCATCCGTAAGAAAAACAAGATGGAGTATCACACGGCACACCATCAATTTGGCCATACTTTATATTTTACATCAACTTTCTAACGATGACGAGCCTTCAAAAGATACTAACATATATAAATAACCTATAATTTTATGAGTCCAACATCAACCTTGTCTAGAGTCGACGCTAACTAACTTAATTCCGCTACCTTGCTTGCTCTTCCACGAGAATTAGATTTATTGGTCTACGAGAGCGGCGGACACTCTTAAGCTATTTGCTACAGAATATTATTTTACAAGTTATAAAGTGAAGTTTACATTTTTATGAAGTGTTCATTTAAAACAAGGAGATTCATTAAATTATTTTAAACTAGATTTCCGGCCGAGGCTTTTTATGCGTTTTCAAAGAAAAATCCGCATAGTTCTCGTTCCTGTGTGATTTCTGGGATAAAAAGTATTACCTGTCTTATTCTGATTTCTGCTACCTACATGCCCAAGTTAATTGTAATCGGTTAAGTAGTATTTGCGTGAAAGAATAACAAACATCTATCCATCCATCCTCACTAACTTTCGCATTTATAATATCAGTAGGAATACCCATTCCCAGCGTTACCTGTGTCGCTATTTTTACTATTTTTTTTTAATTTAACAGTTACTATCCAACAATCAAAAAATTATGGAAATGTGTTCAGCCGTTTTTAAGCTTTAACTGGTTCAACAATATGACAAGACTTGCTTTTATATACATATAGATCGATAGATATAACATTTAACTTTTGTTATAAAGCTCCAAAATTTGGACACTGAAGCAATTTTAAGACACTTCAATTCAAGTGTTTGAAAATTGTCTGAACTTCAGACTACGGTTTATAGATTTTCAAATTACCAAGTCAAGTATGATTTTACTGCTACTTGAGACGTAGTGAACTGTAATTTAAACCTAAAAAATATTATTTTATAATGTTTTGTTACAGTTTTTGAATATAAAACATCAAAATCATATTGTATGATAATTACTTATTGAGCTGGATTACTTATATAATATGTATGGGCTAATAAATTTAGGTAAGCAGGTTTTTAAGAGAAAAATCAAACAAAATAACTATGAAATTTTATTATAAAATTAGCAATAACATTTTTCATATGAAACTACATCCATCATAATAGGATTAAAGTACGACTAACTACATATTGTTTCCATTATATTATATGCCTGAACGATATAATTTACACTACATTACAATTTATGTATTATGAATGAATAATTTTGTCTTTTGTCTATATTTGTCTTTTCCTGAAACGTTTTTTTTTCAATAACAAAGAGCTGTGCTATCTTATAGAATACAGCGGGATATATAGAACGAGTTATAAATAAGCCTATATAGCGATAGTTTATAAATAATGTAAGAGCCTAACCTCGAAGCCATTTAAACCAAAACCAGTATAATCTCGGGGGACAGCCACTGAAAACCTCGCATACATCTCAAACTTTGCTACTAAGTGCTATTTTGTAGGTGAACCTTTGATCTTGCTTCTATATATATAAGAAACAGGTTAAGGTTATACATGTCTTGAATAAAATAAAAATTATTCTTATTTGATACTTCTGGAAATCTAATGTTAACAATTAGGTAAAATAGAATACCTCGTAGTTTTAATGGCATTATGAAACAACTCTACTTATGTACGTAAGAAGATTACCTAGTATGAGTTAGATACGCTTGATTTTTTTTTAACCGACTTCAAAAAAAAGGAGGAGGTTATCAATTCGGCCGGTATATATTTTTTTATGTATGTACACCGATTACTCCGAGGTTTCTGAACCGATTTACGTGATTCTTTTTTTGTTCGATGCGGGATGGTGTCGAATTGGTCCCTTAAAAATTTTATTCGGATAGGCCCAGTAGTTTTTATTTTATGAGCATTTTTGTCTGTAGGTATTTGTAAATTTTGCAAGTGCAAGTTTGAAGTCGGTTATTTTTAACGCAGTTATCACTTGTTAGACAATAACCACCAGAATCAAATATGTATTACTTCACATTATTTAATTATTTTGTTCTTAAGTGGATGTAATATATAAATATTATTTTTCAACTTGAACATATTTAAAGGCCCGGGTTCCATCCCTAAAATAATCATGACCCATACTGAAGTTGATCGATTTTATCTATTAATACACTTTTTTGACCTTTCTGCCTAACCTTCGACTTTTTAAAAATATCAACAGCTTTCTCCACCCTAATTTTATAATATTAATATATATAATTAGGTTACTTAACGAGCACTCAAGACAAGTTATATACTCCAGCCTCATTCGAATGTAGTTCTAGGTCAAACAACTAAACGCGAACAAAACAAGCACTCCATTAAAATAAAGTCACGCAATTCGCTTTGTTTTAAAAGAAATAATTCAAATGTTTAAAAACATAAAATGTCGATATAACCCAGTTCTAACAGAATCTTTTAAAAGCTTACATAGGAGAACCTTGGAGCTTAGTATCTTTAGATTCTGTGTGTTATGAAAATAGAAATATTATATTCTTGTGTTTCACGAGATAATTTACACATTGAGAAATTCTTTTCAAGGTTATTTAATAGAATAATAGGTATATCCCAAAAATAGAGTATATATTTTATTATTTATATGTAAGACATTTTTAGTAGCTTAGTATCTAGGTAAGATTTTCACCGCTGCTGTCTTTAGAGATTTCTAACTTTTTGATCTTAGTCGAACAATTAAGTCACCATTGCTCCTACTTACTTATATAATTTTATAGCAATTGCAATATTCTCTCCCCTATCTCTCATAATTTCCCAAATTAAACCAGAACCTAACAACTAATCGTGTTTTCAGCTGTCTCCGTCGCGCGGACATCATCAAAGTGTTCGACGGGAGAGACACGGAGTCACCAACAATAGCGATGCTGTGTAATGAGCTTACAGGTAAAGATAGCATTAGTAGTAATATACCAGTGTTTGGTTTTCGAGCTCCTAGATTTAGATCCTAACGTTGTGTGGGATGATAGGTTGTGATTTAGATTTGAGGTTAGGATAGGCAATATTTTCAGTATTTGTTTAGGTTGTGGATAGAGCATTTAATACAATTCTGAATTAATTTAAAATTGATTAAGCAACGGAGTATTTTAAAATACGCTTTGTAAGTTTCTTAAATAATTGTGTATTGAAAGATAAATTAATCTCAAAGCTCTAACGCTAAATTCGAATAAAATGTGAACATCGACTTCCCTTTTTCACTTAGCAAATAGTATTTGTATACTTTTTTTTTATTAAATTAATGTTTTATTTATATCGCAATCTTAGTTCAGCTTTATCACGCTGCAGAAGTATTAAAGAAGCTCTTAAAACACCAGAAACTCGACACAATATATAAATTAACAGCGAGAAATGGCCGTCTTTAATTCCAACGACTCAATGTAATGACTTGTAAAGGGCTAATCATTGCCACGTAATGAAAGCTCGAGAGATACTTTCGACTCTAATGAAGATAACAACTCAGTTGGAACTAACATGACAGGTAAGTAATGAACAACTGGGATTACAGTAATATAACATTACCGTAATCCCAGTTGGTTTGTATAAATAAACAGTAGAGAATAAAAGTGTTTTTTTACTAATTAATTAAGATCGAACAAGCAAAAACAATTGATTAAAAAAGTATTGAAATGAAAATGTAACCTATTAGTTATGCTTGCATTGACTGCAAGTGATTAAAAGAAGTAAATAACATGGAAATGGGTTCAACAGTTTTCAATATGTAGGCACAACATTAGGATATGTCTGCTTACAGCAATGAACTTTGGACAAATCGGACTTATAACGAAATTAACATGCTTCAAATGTTAGCCATAATAATTAAACGAATGATTCGTTAAATAAAAGATTTTCGTGTGCAGGAAAACAACCCTCGCTTATTACTAGAGCAAATATTATTCCTCCGTACAAAAACACGTGACCAAATATGGAAATTGGAAATTCCCTTACGTTTTACCTCTGCGAGCCACAAAGGTGCATCTTTATCGAGAAGAGCGTAAATTAAACTTATTGAGGTCACATCAAGCCAGGCGTGTGGGTTAACGGAAATTGCTATTTCTATAAAATGTCATATCACCCAGCGAAGGTAGATATTACTTTCAGTCTGGAACCGAAGATAATTCCTCATTGTGACGTATATTGAGTACACTCAGCAAGTTCTCTTTGGGGAATACAACTTTGGTACAGTCATATAAAAGTGTACTGTGAATCGTTTATCACTTTTGGCGTGAGTTCATCTTTCACGACACTATTCTGTTAGATTTTTTACTTTAGCACGGCTTTTGATTAATTATTCTGTTCGTTTTAGTGAAGAAAGTTTGTAAAAAATCTACGTTAAAACCTAGATTATAACAGAATTATTTCATAATTGCATTTCCTTCTATGAATATATTACAGTTGCGAATTAATTTCCATAGTGCAAGCAAACACCATAATCGTTCGGAAATATTTATTCATCAGCCTCAGGTTGAGAAGTCATGCGTTGCATCAATCACTGACAGGATTTAGGCTTACTATTCAAGAGTGGTTAAACGATACAATTATGCATTCCATTATAAGAAAATTACAAAGAGACCATAATATTAAGATGTGCCACAAAGTACGTAATGTTAATACAATTCTATTGAAAAAAAAACAAAACACATAATATAAGAATGGAAATATAATGCTTATTTGTGTTTTGTCTTCCCTTCTTTACTTAGATCCTTATTAGGTCAGCAGGTTTTGTTTCGAAAAGCAAGCCATGGCTTTATATATATATATATATTTTTTTTTTTTTGTTCCTTCAGTTACTGCAATCTGTCTCCTTGGGGGACATTCAGCAGTATGCTGATTGGTGCTTATAATGCTGGCGCGCACGGCATGTAACCTGTGTCACATCCTTATTGTTACAACAGTAACTATATTTACTGCGATTGTATGAGGTCTTGAGGTATTTTACGCTTTAAGCGTCGCGCATTGGTCTGATTTGACATAAGTGACCGGGCCAGTGAATTTGGGTGTTGTTCTATACGCTCTTTGTACGCTCTAGTATAGCGTACAATTTCTTGTTTTACAGTGGGCATGCGTAGGTCGCGATGTAATAGATCGTTAGGCACGAACCAGGGTGCATTGGTTATCATGCGGAGTGTTTTATTTTGAAACCTTTGTATGATCTCGATGTTTGAATGGGAGGCAGTTCCCCACAGTTGTATGCCATATGTCCAGATGGGCTTGAGTATAGCTTTGTATAAAATCATTTTATTTTCTAGGGACAGTTGCGACTTTCGTCCAATCAGCCAGAAAAGTTTGCGCGTTTGGATGCCAAGTTGTTTCCTCTTGGTGAAGATATGTTTTTTCCAGGTAAGCCTTTTGTCCAAGTGCAGCCCAAGGTATCTCACATGATCTGCCTGGGGGATAGCAATGTTGTTCAGCGTGACTGGAGGGCAAGAGTCTCTTCGTAAGGTAAATGTTACGTTTACTGACTTTGTTTCATTCGCTTTTATCCGCCACTTTTTAAGCCAGAGGGATATCTCATTTAGGCCTTGTTGGAGTATTTCTGAGGCTATTTTTGGGTTGTTATGTGTAGCTAGTAGAGCGGTATCATCAGCAAAAGTTCCAGTAACCAAAGATTCAGATGTCGGTAGATCCGCAGTGAAAAGAAGGTATAGTATGGGACCAAGTACGCTGCCTTGCGGAACTCCTGCTTTTATAGGGCGAAGATCTGACAGTGCATCTCCTTGTTGTACTATGAAATGACGCTGCTGGAGGAATGATTCTAATATTCTGTAAAGGTAGTCTGGTAGCCCGTTTTTTAGTTTGAATAGCAATCCTTCATGCCACACCCGGTCGAAGGCTTGAGATATATCTAGGAATGCACTGGCGCAGTAGGATTTACTTTCTAATGATTCCATGATATGTTTTGTTAGTCTATGCACTTGGTCGATGGTAGCATGCTTACTGCGAAATCCAAACTGGTGATCGGGAATTAGCTCCTTTTCTTTGAGTATCGGCAGGATGCGTTGCAATAGCAGGGATTCGTATATCTTAGATGGAGTAGGTAGCAGGCTTATGGGCCTATATGATTTTGCTTCCTCAGGTTGTTTCTCTGGCTTCAGCAGCATTATGATTTGTGCGACCTTCCACTCCAAAGGAAAGAAATGCAGTCTTGTCATTGCATTAAATAGTGACGTAAGGAAGATTATGCCAGATTCAGGTAGTTCTTTGAGTATACGATTTGTGATAAGGTCGTATCCTGGGGCCTTATTTGGGTCAGATTTTTTTATAGTCTGGGAAACCTCAGATTTGGTAAATTTAATAGACATATCCTGTGTACCTTTTGGACTGCTTAAGCGGTTAGTAATTTCTGCTGCATCTTCTGGTGTGCCGTCATATGGGTGAGGAGTGAATACATTTGAGAGATGTTCCGAAAAGGTTTTGGCTTTCTCTTCGTCTGTCCGTGCCCATGTACCATCTAATTTTCTTATAGGATGCGATACATTAATGGGCCGTTTTAGTTTCCGGGTGGCTTTCCATAAAGAATAATCCGAGGAAGCAGTAGCATCCAGGCCGGTGAGGTAATTGTGGAAACCATCATTTCTATCTTTCTCCAGAGTGCGCTTTAGTTGTCTGCTAGCGTGATTGAGCTGTTTTTTCGCAATAGGGTCTCTGGTTGTTTGCCAGCGTTTTCGTAGTCTCCTTTTGTTAATTATTTTTTCAAATATATGTTTTGCTACATGGGTATCCTGATTTCTAGATGGTAGAGGTGGGGTCGATGACCAAGCTGCATTTTGCACACACTTGGTGAAGTAAAGCACCGCTTCTGTTATATCCTCCTTCGATTTTAGACGAACTGATTCTTTGAATGCTTGATCTGTGAGCTCCCTGAATAGTGACCAGTCAGTTCTATTGTTATGCAGAACGCATTTCCTGATACATTCTTGAGGGGTTGTACGCAATTCTACAATGATTGGAGAGTGATTGGAAGATAGGTCCCAGCAACTCTCACACGATATGATGTTCTTTGCAATTCCCTGGCTGACACAAAAGTCTATAACGTCTGGGATTTTTCTCTTATCAGTTGGCCAGTAGGTCGGTTGACCAGACGATACCACATTCATATTTAGTTTTTTAATGCATTTGAGCAGCTCTCGTCCTCTAGGAAGGATAAGCCTGGAGCCCCAAAGCGAATGCTTGGCATTAAAGTCACCTCCTGCAATGAATCTGCCACCAAGTGATTGATAGAAGTTACTGAACTCTGCTTCTTTAATAGTAAATCTAGGTGGACAGTAGAGGGCCGATATTGTGATGTCACTAATCCAGTCTGTGATCACAACGTTTGTTGCCTGGATGTAGTTTTTGCAGTAATCTTGCAGTACATGGTGCTTGATGTTTGACCTAATAAGAATGGCCGATCCTCCATGAGCTTTATTGTCTGGATGGTTAGTATGGTACATATTGTATCCGGGTAGCCTAAAGTGGCTTTTGGAGGTGAAGTGGGTTTCTGAGATTAGTAAAACATCTATGTGGTGTATTTTTACAAATATTTTTAACTCTTCCGAGTGGTTTGATAAGCCATTGGCATTCCATACACATAGTTTTAATGCTGTGAATGTGATGACATTTTTGAAATTAAATTGGTTAGCGTTTGGGTCATAATTAACATTTGGTTCATCAGGTTAACAAGTGTTTCCGTAATGGTTTTGAGTTCGCTAGTTTCTGGAGTTTGTGTCATTGGTTGTTTGGGAGCTTCTTTTGTGGCTTCAGCATACGATTTTCTGTTAAGTGACGTTTTGTTTTTAGGTTCTTGTTCCTTTCTGGTGTGGCCAGGATTTTTCCTGACTCTGGTGATGGGAGCGGGATATCGCACTTTCAGCAGCTCTTTGTAGACTGTGCAGCCTTTGTAGTTAGCTGGATGATTCCCCTCGCAAAGGATACATTTGACCTCTTTAGATCTTTCTTTCCGTAGGCAGGCTGACGTGTGATGCGATCCTGCACATTTGACGCATCTGGGCTTCCTGTTGCAAAACTTTTGTGTGTGGTTGTAATCTTGGCAATTAGTGCATTGCGGGATTACTCGCCTTGGTCTGGGTGCCTCAAATGAAATGCGACAGTGTAGTAAGTATTTAACGTTATATATGTCTTTGTTATTTTCGCGAGGCTCTAGTTCAATGTTCCACATTGATAACGCTTGTTTTGTTTTAGAGTTTTGGATGTTCCATACATTTACTACTTTATGGTGAAGCTCTTCAATGGCTATCTTTATATCCTCTTTGTCTGTAGATGGATGTAGGTTCTTTAGCACAACTCTAAAGCTGCGGTCTTGTTTTGGCTGGTAACTATAAAATTCTGTGTCTTTCGCTTTAAGTTCTTTATAAATGGTCGAATATGCTTCGGCCGATTTTGGTTGTATTTTAACTCTATCACCTCGTAATACTTTTATTTCATAGTCTTCTTTTGCTACATCTTCTAATAATTTCATTAAGGGTTGTATATTTTTAACTCCGTCGATAAATAGTGGAGGAGGTCTTATGGGCTTTGGTGCTTGGGTTTCAGATTTGTCTGCTTGTTCTATATCGTCAAGCGCTTTGAATCTATTAGATGTTGGTACTGCTGGTGTTGCTAGCCAGTAATTTAGTTTTGCTTGCTTTTGGTTGCGTATTAGTGCGTCGGGGCTAGATCTTTGCCTTTTGCCGTAATACACTTCTGTGAACAGTTGTTCTTCAGATTCAGATTCCTCGGTTGTTTTATCTACCAGATCAGTGTTCCTTTGGTTAGTTGTTCCACTGAAGGAACTCGATCTCGGGCGATTTATAAACATACCTTTATGGAAAAGCTGTTGGGTCATAGTTTTTGGGTTGCTCTTATCATCTAATTTTTGGTTTTCAGGGTGGATGTTGCTCATTTTGTTCCCACGAGTAGGGTCGATATAACAGGTCACAAGAGGGGTGACGCCCATTCCCTCAAGAAGGCAACATACAACGGCGTTTGCCAGGTCCGCCGAGGTTGGCGCTTAGAACTTGCCTCCTGCAAGCCATGCATCCCTTCGGCACGTAGTCCCACCTTGGGATTAGGGTAACTTTTTATAGAGGTATTCTACCTCGTGGCCCGGGCGGCTAAGCCAAGGCTCTCGATTCTGTGGATGCACAGAGTTGCGAGTTGTTGTGAAGGTCATTTCCTACCCTCACCTATACAAGCTGGTTAGGCTGTAGCTGTCGGGTTAATTAACCGTCGCCCGATACTCGACGTTGACCTTTTACAGCTGGTTGGTCATCTCTCAGCCAACCCTCCTCCTTTCGCATACGGGCTTGGGACCGTCAATGGCGGAGTTAAATTATATATATTTAATTATATATATTTAAATTTTCCTTATCTTAATATATATAAATCTCGTGTCACAATGTTTGTCCTCAATGGACTCCTAAGCCACTAAACCGATTATAATAAAATTCGCACACCATGTGCAGTTCGATCCAACTTGAGAGATAGGATAGGTTTTATCCCGGAAATCCCACGCGGGGTTTTCTCTGAAAACGCGGGCGAAGCCGCGGGCGGAAAGCTAGTATATTATATTTTGTTAACCATTTCCTTCCCGAACATAATCTCTACCATCCATCACTATTTTAAATACAAAAAGAAAAAACACCGTGTTACATAAAAACCTGAAAACAAAGCGCTATTAAAAACGCCCGTACACATACAGCTTAACCCGGAACAAAACGAAACATCACAATTTCATCGCTTGCAACATTTATCGTGCGGTACCTTCAAAGGCTTTCGATCGATCCTAGTCAACTACGTATTCTATTGCTGTCGTCACCTACCGACAGTCTATGGCTCCCTTTTTGAATGAATAATGCTGTGTCAGAGTGGAACTGACTTTTAGTTAGGGTTACATCTTTCTGGAATTTCAATAAGGACTTTGTGGTAGATAATCCAGATCTACCGAGGTATAATATTCTGTAGGATATTTTTTTTAAGTTATAAACGTATGATTGTTATCAACATTTAGTATCATATTTTATGAACTGATAAAGAATCGTTTTAAAAAGTAGATTCACATATAGAATATTAAAAACATGTCAAGTAAATAATGCTTATTTATAAGCATACAATAGGCGCTTACAAAATTTGTCATTAATTACCTATATCAGCCCATGTTTCTTTCAGTTGATAGGGACTGACGGTCGTTACTCATAATCCATAGGTCAAGTCCCAGATTGTAGATATTGTAAGTCGTTGAACCTTTGTATTCTCAATGTTTTCAATGTTGTCCACGAAGGAAATTGCAATCATGATGATGATTTATTTTAAAATCGAATTTAACTGAGCCTTCATTGCTCCCTTATTATATAATTTCATTCATTCATGTCTACGTATAAATATATTATAATTGAATAATAGCAGTTTTTAAAAAACATCGAAATATAACAAATTGCGACATCCTTAACTTTTCATAAAGGCGCCGCCAATCGTAAAATGTAGAGCTGCTTAAAGAAATGTTTCAGTACTTTATTATAGAATATTATATTACGTTTCAGGTACGTGTTTATATTTTTTATATGTCAATTACTTTGCTCAACCCTATAGCTTGGCGGTTTTCTGATCTATCCACACTTCAATACCTAATCCCTAGTTTTTATTCCAACAGCGCCTGGCTTTGTTCTTGTAACAAGACCTCAATATTTTGTTAGTAATTCTATTGTTGAGCTTAAATACTAGGGTTAGCACAGTTAGATATTTTGTACTAGCTTCCGCCCGCGACTCCGTCCGCGCGGATGTCGGTCTTCGCGTGGATGGTTTATTTCTCCATTTTGAGTAGGTACCTCTGACAATAAAATCTTATAAATATCTATTGGACCCAATTCCCAAATACGGCTAGGCCTATAATAATACGCAACGTGTGTTCGCGGTTCTACGGAACAACGTCTATGGATAAAACTGAAAAATTAAGATTAATTTTTTTCTACGTATTTTTCCAGGATAAAAAGTATCCTATTTTACGCCCAAGATAATAAGGTATAATTATACCAAGTTTCATCGAAATCGAACCGCTAGTTTTCACGTGATGCCTTCACATACAGACAGACAGACAGACAGACAGACAGACAAAAATTTTTTTAATCACATATTTGGGTTTGGTATCGATCCAGTAACACCCCCTGCTATTTATTTTTTCAATATTTTCAATGTACAGAATTGACCCTTCTACAGATTTATTATATGTATAGATTAGGTATTGTTGATTGGTTTTTGTCATAGCAGGTAATTATTTATGAGGTTATATATTTTTAGTACCTAACTTAGTTATATTGTTTGATAGCCAAAAATCTTGAATATACTTCAACTTTTTAAATCTCATTGGGAAAATGAAAGATATAAAAACAATAAAGAAGAACAAAATATATAAAAAAAATATAAAAACACAATTTAAATTAACACGGTTCAATTAAAACGAACACGGTATTCAATATATACATCGCTATCGTTACTCCAAAATATTTAAAATTCAATATAGTTTATCATGTTGCAAATAAAATCCTCATTTCCACATTTTCATAGTTTTGCATTTTCTAATAGATTTTTTATTTTGATACATTGCTCGCTAGTCGCGACTCCACCTGCGAACGATTAATCATAGAGGCAATGTAAAATATTAAAATTTTATTAAACAGAAAACTAGATTTTTCATATTTTAAAGGTTGATGTGTTGAATAAATAACAAAGGTTGTTCATGATGGGTTTTTAACCGACTTCCAAAAAAAAGGAGGAGGTTATCAATTCGGCCGGTGCCCGGTATGTTTTTTTTATGTATGTACATCGATTACTCCGAGGTTTCTGAACCGATTTACGTTATCCTTTTTTTTCGATGCGGGATGGTGTCGAACTGGTCCCATAAAAATTTTATTCGGATAGGCCCAGTAGCAAGCATGACCTATTAACTAATAATTATAATAATTATAATATAAATATTAACTAATAGGTCATGCTTGGCAAGGCCATGTACATATTTTATTATAGGAAGGTAAAGAAGGCAATAAAAAATATGAGTCACCTTATGTTAGGCAAGGGATATATTATAGTACTTCTAATACTTTTCTTGAAGGTCTCTTAATCCTCACTGTTTGGAAACACCGCATGAGGAAGCTTCTTAAAATAAAATGTTCGTAATATGATGCAAAATTCATGGCGCCTTGGTGATTCTAGCTCGGACCATTGCATTTGATACTCACGAACTGCTTTTGTTTGAAAATTTTCAAAGAATAGAGAAATATGTCATAATTGAAATATTATTTTAACAAAATTCAATTAGTCATATTATTATAGCAAAAGTAAAAAAAATGTTTCATGGCAATCAGGTGTACCTATATTTTCTAGAAACAGTATAAACTATGAAGATTTCGACTGAAATTGCCAGAAATCGCCTGAAATTGCAGATGTACAGCATCCGGATATATCACACAAATTATTCATGTCAGACAAAAGAAATACCTTATACTTAACTAAAGCCCCAACTTCGATAAGTTTCCGGGACCTCAAATACCTATCTCGCAAAATGACTTCGTATAAAAATTTAAAGGCCCTTAAGGCAAATTGACTTTTCAACACTATTAGTATAAAATGGAAAGATTTGATTGATTGTTTGTTTGAATTGAATAAAATCCGAAAGTACTGGACCCATTTAATAAAATTATTTTACCATTCGAATTTCTTTTTTATCCTGGGACAGCATTGGCGGAACCAGGACGAGCAGCTAGTTTAAATTAAAATAATCTTTCCCAGGGTACGAAGTCCTGTCAACGGGTCCTTCACTACTGCTGCAATTCACTGCCAACTCCGCGTCTCCAGGCCAGGGATTCGCGGCCACCTACCATTTTCAGCCACCTCCTGATTCTACTGCCGCAGGTATTGTATTCATATTATAAGTATTAAATATATGAGAGATAATGCTGGTAAACGCTCTTAGCACAGATATTAAGAAACAGTTAAAATTATATCCACATTTACCATTTAGGCATCGTTCGTTGCAGGCACATGAAGGTAGGTAATAAATAATAATAATAGGAATAAACTTTAATTAGGAAGAACCTAGATCATTTTTTCTAAAGGTAAAGGTTCCTGAATTGAGAATTGATTTGACTAATGTTTCACAAAGCTCATTATATGACATGCAAGAAAACTCAAGAAAATTGTAAGCAGCATTTAATTGGTTTTATGGCTTTAGACGTTCTTAACGTCAAATACCCAATTCAGAAACTGACCGTTGATCTTGGCAAACTAAAAACCTCTTCCTATCATCATTATATTCACCAAAACAAATATACAGGACATATAAAAGAACAGTATTTAATATCTCCACATAATTATATAATAAAAACCGTACACACTCAATACATTCTACACACACCGTCATTCCTTCATTTCATACAGCGCAAATGAATGCACACTAAAATTCTCGGCTATAGTGTGAGGCATGAATGGAGCTTGGCGAAAGGCCAGATGGCTTTCGGCGATGCTTATTTGGGAGGAACTGTTAATAGCCCCCGGTCCCTAACAAGTGTACCGACACGATTCCAGTCCTAAGTACACAGAGCGATCGTGTCCCGAAATACGCAACCTGAATTTAACAGCCGCCCGTGTTTCCGACGAATATCCTTTTAGTTTTTTATTACTTAGTTATGGCGATTGTAAGGATAATCACTAGTTTTTTGTGATTAGTTGGTTATAGGTATTAAACCATACCTACTTCCAAATGTACGGACTATGGTCTATATAGATATATTTTATGTTAGATAATAATATTATACATAATATTCTATGTAGATAAATTCTATGCTTAACTTATAAAAATATTGAAAAATATTAGTCAATTAGATTGGTTTGTAATAGGTATATTATAGAAATTAAACATACGGAAATACAATGGTAATAATTATTAATACAATAACTAGGTTAAATATTATGTATGAATTATAATTTGAGTACCTATTCATATAATAGGTAATTAAGTATTCTACAGTCTACATACCTAAATATTTGATTATAAAATTTATAAAATTGAGTGAGATTCAATATACTTAAATGAAAAATAAATTTGATATAAATTCAAAATAATAAAATCATTTACATTGGGCGATAATTATTTCGCTATAGGGATAAAAATAGAATTGAGAAAAGCGCCATCTATCAGTACTCCTTAGAACTACAATGTTCTTTAATGAATTGAACAACCTGAAAAAAGAAAATGAACTATGCGTACGATGTAATGTCAAGCTTAATCTCACAGATGGCGCTGAAATAAAATTTTTGTTTCAGATTCGGACCGCCTGCTGAAACTAAGTTTCGGAAAAGCATTTGAATCTCTCGGCCCAGAAGTTAGTGCGACAAGTAAGTAAATAAATGTAGAATTTCATATTAGAGTTATATCATCTATAGGATAACAATAGTTATCAAGATTCAAGATGAAAGGTCTAAGGTACCTACGTATAAGGTAAGTACGCCAATCCAATCTTTTATAAATTACTAGCGGTCCGCCCCGGCTTCGCCCGTGGTACATATTAACGTTTTCTCTACATAAGAACCATCCTCGTACTTCAAGGAATATAATAAAAAAAGAATTATCGAAATCGGTTCAGCCGTTCTCGAGTTATGGAATTACAACGAAAAGTGGCATTGATTTTTATATAAATTATAAAGGTAAGTGGTAAGTTAAAAGCTCATGAGAGCAACGCGAGTCACGAACACGAGTCTTAGAATTAAAAGTTTATGAACTACCTAATTTTAATTATTTCATTAAATATTTTTCATTTTTGAAAAGATTCTGCTCATCATCATAATATTAGCACATTAAAAGTATTTATGGGACGTCTGTCTTTAAAATATACCTAGATATTTATTTCACACAATGCGACAGATTATCATAATTCTGGCATTATCATTATGGAACAATTAATAATCAGTTAAAAATAAATCCACCGGTAATTACAGGTAATGCAGATAAATAACGAACTCATTATTACTGTCATTTGTAATCCCGTCGTGTTTCATGTTATAGTTTGAGTACAGTTTTATCGATTTTTATACTATGTAGGATTGATTTGATACTTATATTCACGCTCTTGTGTTGTGTGGATTCTAAACAAGACGGTAGGCTTTCGATTTTGTAGTTTAATGGAACCGAATTAAAATTAAAGATTATGTTAATGTGTAGAATTAAAAAGTAGAGAAGAAGAGAAGAAGAAATAATGTCAGCATGGAAAAAAGCGACAATAGTTAACCAGGTGCAAATAAGAATGGAAATCACCTCTATTATACGATTACCATTCCTCATCATCATCCATGATTCATCACCATTATTATGATAACCAGATATGTAGATTGGTATAGACTATAGATATAATATTGTGTCATTATGGGACTCCTAAAAACATGCTTAACGGCAACCAATATGAACTCATTAATCAAAGTTTTGGGACGTCGATGACCTATTTACTGACGTAACTCACTTAATAAGTGGGCAAATAACAAAATGAATAAATAACATAGTCTCAAGCCTTCACAAACTTCATGCCTCTGTAAATTTCAGTGCCAATTACTGTACAAATTATAATGAAACGAGTATTATGTTGTGTTATGTAACCTTTGACATAATTATGACCTGAATTTAAAATGCTTAGTATTGCCCAAATTGCCCAAAGCTTGGCTAGTTTTGGACTTTTATGCAACTAAGTACCTACAATAAGGTAAAGGAGAGTTATGATAATGTATAAATAAAATTAATGTAGTTAAGTAATATGTTGTACATATAGTTACAAATAGGTACAAATTATTTCCGCAAAAGTAATCTACATCTCAATTAGGTAAGTAAAGAATTACCATAGATCATTTAGCATCGAAAAAATAATATACCTAGACTTCACATAAGTATAATGAAAAACAATAAAATTACTTACATTAGTACTTCTTTTGAAAAATTGTAATAATAGAATGTGTGAATTATTTTATTTGCTTTCAAAATTGCTTCACAAATCGAAAATATAAAGCAACACCCATATATCATAGGTAAATGGAATTACAGTTTCGCAGCACTGAAAATTTAAATAATCGATAGAAGTTCGAGCCAAAATACGTCTCTACATTACGGCAAGATGCAAGTTTGTAACACATACGTACCTAAAAGGCAAAGTGGCTTATAGGAATTGATTTTAAATATTTGTACTTACTCTATCTGTATAGGTAGTAAGTAATTGATATATAAGTTAAATGCAGAATCCCGTAGTTGTTATTTTATTTTTAATGCCTTTTTATAAAAGTACCATACAAATTTATCTCTATCTATAGAATGTACCTACGTAGGTAGGTAATCTAATCAGAATCAATAAGAGTATAATAAAAATAGCATAAGTTACGGTATGAATTACAACTAAAAGAAATGATCACTGACACAAAATAACTACATATTTGAGTAAAATAGTAAAACAATGTTAGGCTCATTTTATATCGAACTAGCTTCCGCCCACGACTTTGTACGTGCATCCCCGTTTTTCCCCGTTCCCGCAAGAAATTCGGGAAATCCTTTCTTAGGGGACGCCTACGTTATGACATCTATCTGCATGCCAAATTTCAGCCCGATACGTCCAGTGGTTTGGGCTGTGTGTTGATAGAACACTATATCAGTCACCTTTGAGTGTTATAATATACTAGCTTCCGCCCACGACTTTGTACGTGCATCCCCGTTTTTCCCCGTTCCCGCAAGAATTTTGGGAAATCCTTTCTTAGCGGATGCCTACGTCCTAACATCTACCTGCATGCCAAATTTCAGTCCGATACATCCAGTGGTTTGGGCTGTGAGTTGATAGATAGATAGTCACCTTTGAGTGTTATATTATATTATATAGATGAATTAAAATTCCGCTGTAAATTTCTAAGTAAATATCTCAATTCAGCCTCACGTATGTTTAAGAAAATATCTACCAAGGCTAGCTAGGTATTTCTCCATTTTAGTGGAATGTATTCTTGCCTTTAATATTAAATAACTGAGTTAAGAATGTAAAAGGTATACCTACTTTACCTCTTACAGAAGAAGAATTAAATTCTAAACCTTTTTGTAAGTAGGTACCTAGTTCAGAACATGCGTTAGATGTGCTTTTTTAAACAACGAACAATGTAGACTTTGGGAAATTATAGCAGCAAATAATAATTAAAAAATATTCATTACTAGCTTCCGCCCGCGACTCCGTCCGCGCGGATGTCGGTCTTCGCGTGGATGGTTATTTCTCCATTTTGAGTACCTCTGTCAATAACATCTTATAAATATCTATTGGACCCAATTCCCAAATACTGCAAGGCCTATAATAATACGCAACGTGTGTTCGCGGTTCTACGGAACAACGTCTATGGATAAAACTGAAAAATTGAGATTAATTTTTTTCTACGTATTTTTCCAGGATAAAAAGTATCCTATTTTACGCCCAGGATAATAAGGTATAATTATACCAAGTTTCATCGAAATCGAACCGCTAGTTTTCACGTGATGCCTTCACATACAGACAGACAGACAGACAGACAGACAGACAGACAGACAGACAGACAGACAGACAGACAGACAAAAATTTTTTTAATCACATATTTGGGTTTGGTATCGATCCAGTAACACCCCCTGCTATTTATTTTTTCAATATTTTCAATGTACAGAATTGACCCTTCTACAGATTTATTATATGTATAGATAATATCGATTTAATAAAAATTTAATTTGGAATAGATAACTGTAGCCCGAATATAACTATTCCATCTTACAATTTAATTACATGGTAACATTGTTGTCTCATTTCGTGGACAATCAAAATTTTTTTTAATAGTTTATTTTAGTGAAAAAAAAGTTTCGTATTCCTGATGACACAATATGTTATTGTGGAATAAATTATTTTGTATTCGAATAACGCTACCAGTGTTGGAATAATACAAATTGTTTGTTTCGAGTTAAACTAATTTAGGTGCAGTTTGGTTTTGTGATTTATTATCTGATAAATATTATTTGTACTAAATCATAAATCATAATATTATAATATGTCTTCAGGTATATTATAGGTATACTATTTCTTTCGTCCAAGGAATTTCGATTACAGCAATGGAATAGGTACATCAAAACATGAAGAAGGTTTGCATTCCTTAAAAGTACAGTTTTACATCGATTTTTGTCATTGTCGATTTTATATTAAGAGAATATTGTACTGTTTTAGAAAATATCCTAAGATAAAAGTGTCTTTAATAATTATTATATTCTGAACATTAATTACAATAGGTACACATTAATTAACAATCTTCCCCAAACAAATCCGGAGTGCTCAAGATATTTACTTCTATGTAGTTAAAATTAAACAAATATATAGAAATTATGAAAACACTATTTTCTATTTTTCACAAGTCGCATAAAACTAAAGCATCCAAGGCTTTTAACTTCAGATTTATTTAATCTTGAAACGAAACTTGACAGCGATTTGGCCATCAGCCTGAGCCATCGATCGACGCTAAAAACTATTAGTCCATTATCTAATCCGCTTCTTTTTCTTTACTTTTGTAATAAATTTGTAGTAAAGAATAAAAAGTATGTAAATGGAAGCGACAATGTGTTTTAGAATTTGATTTGCTCGGTCAAAAGTAAGAAGTGAGTGTTTGAGATCACCAATAACTAATGGTAAAATTATTATTAAAGATATAAACGAATACAATAGGAATTAGGAATTATCTGAATTGTATGCAAGGTCGCGACCATAATACCAGTCTTAATACAAGTAAATACGGGTATAATTTAATACTATGATTTAAATAATTATCAAAACTGATATTATTTTCAATTTGAAAATCCATATTATAATTTGGTTATCCTTGCGTTCGCATTCGTGATGGCACGAATATTTATGAATGCATCGCTTGCAGCGAGTTGTTTGATTATTTATTTAAAGCAGATGCTTTATTTTCAGCGCTGCAAAGCGGCTGCAATTTAAAATTATCATTCAAAATATCTGCGGTTTTTAAATTACACATTTCATCCCTGAACAGAGAATTCTTAATATTAATACCAATGTAAATTGTGTGGATTTCGCTGTCGCCATAATTAAATAATATTAATCCATTGTGCAATTGTGAGTTTATACAAAATAACGGGGTTCAATTATTACTATAAGTTAAAACTTACACTTTATTACTTTTTTAAGCTGATTTCGGGTCCTTTAGTTGCTTAACCTGAAAAGTAAAACGAAGTCGAACTTTTCAACTTTTATTTCTTATATGTATATTGCACAGAAAATGTCATTCTGGTCATTTCAAATAGGTACCCAGAGGAGAAACATGGAGCTTTTATTAAAATTTTCACACAGTAAAAAACACAATGACAAATATGAGACTACTTATTTGTAAATAAGTAGTACTAGGTAGTCTCATATTTGTATCTACTTTCTTTGTTAGATATAAATAGCAAAAATCATTTCTATACATACCTAGTAAAAAAAACATAAATTCATTTCAATACCTAAAAATTGCCTTTACGTCCTTCAATCCAACTACCTTTCATGCCTAACTCTATCTAATATGCTGCCCTATTCACTGATCAATCAACACAACTTCTTATTCAACAGAACACAAAGGCAATATTTCCCAGATGTATTCCCGTAACAAATTATAATAGGTACCTACTTGTTAAATTTTCCATTCATCCAGTAGTAATCAAATCGTTCTACAGCTTCAGGCATTCATTACAATAGCCAGCTATAATATTTCATGAGATTTGCAATTGCTTTTCAATTTGTAATCACTGTTCAAGCTTCAATGTGTGCTACAATTCCGATATTAGGTAACAATATTATGTTACTGAGCATTAATTATATATGAAATTAATCAGGTAGGTCAAGGACTCTCTAATTTATCGGAAAATTATTTTATGTTTCCATAATTTCAAATATGCACGATTTAACAGTTGCATATAATTCGTATTCAGCCCACATCATTTCGATTGCTTATAATAACATTTAATATTTTTGACATACTGTATTTCTATTAAACTAGCTCTATAAGCATTAAGAAGATTATTTTTCCACATTGTGATATATTATAGAAAATATAATATTAAATAAAATGAGCCGCCAAATTTGATCATAGCAACATTTGGCCCACTGATCGGGAATATGCAATTCAGCCGTTTGAAATAATCCGAAAGGAATCCGTGCCAAGGGCAGTGTAGGGCAATTTGTCTTAAACTTAATAACATTCGCCCTATTTTCTTTATTTATTCTGAAAATAACATCTTAAAGAATCCGTTTACTCTTTAATTTGGGTGTGAACATATATATTAACATTACACGATTTTTTTCGTTTATTAATACTTTTTCTTTTTGTCTTCATATACGCTTTATTTATCATAACAAATAATATCAAAAAACTTTTAGTTTGTTTGTTTGTTTTAACTCGCTAATCTCAGAAACTATTGAGCCGATTTGAAAAATTATTTCGGTGCTAGATAGCCCATTCATCGAAGAAGGCTTTATAGGCTATAAATATCATCACGCTAAGCCTAAGGTTAATGCGTTCTAACAGGACTACTATTTTTAAGATTTAATTTAATTAATGCTAACATGTCCACTAAATACTGTCTTATAAACTCCTCCTAAATGAAAATCCTAAGCTTGTTTGTTACCTTTGGTTTCTTAGATGTGTTAAACCTTTGTTTTCTTAGATATTTATGTCATAGTTTTATCATAATACCTATAAAGTAACGTTAAAACTTGCATATTCCTTCATATTCTCCTGTGATAACTCGATTTCAAGAACAAAGATAAGACAATAAAATAATAACCAAAATACATTACCATAGAAAAGGTTTCCGATACAAAGGAAACTCTAGAATATCAACCTATGCGGGTCTTATCTATACAGACCTGAGGCCCTATTCGAACTCGAGATTTTGTATTCCTGAGTTTATATAAATAATTTAATATTTGTTCAATAATAAACGATATCAAATAAGAATTGGAAAAAAATAAATATACGTTCTAATACAAGAATTTAGGTGTGTTTGTTTGAATGAAAGTGTTTTGATTGAAAGAAAATTTTATCACTATCTTATTTAGTTAGTAAATAGTTTAATTAATATTACAATAATAAAACAAACATCTCACACGAAGAATTAATAATATAATAATAGCCTGTCTATGTGGTCAAATAACAATTTTTCTTTGTCCCACAGATTTTATTAAAACTATTGAATGCCATTTTTGTTAATAGAATTCACTTTCACAAAGCGGTCACAAAATGCTAAAAAGCGTACTCAGCCTTCTAAAATCCATTGAGTAGTCAATAGCAATATCAATTGAAGAGTAAAATCAAATAAGTACCTACGCAAACGTTCAATCGGCCATACCTACAGTTTACTCAACAAATGAAATGTCATGTGTTTTGAGAGCAGATTTTAACTGAAACTCTATTTGATTGGTCGATTTTTGCAACGATTCGAGTGTAATTAAGCGCACGTTTGATGCTGAGTGCTGAATCATCCTTACTTTAAACGTTTTTATATAACCAACACATATTGTTGAAACACTTTTCAGTAAAAACACGCGAAATGAGTATCTAATTGGTTAAGTTCTATAAAAAGTTCTTCTTACTCTTATGATTCCGTTGTTTGAATTGGTATTACAACCTAACTCTTATCTACACTAATATTATAAAGAGGAAAACTTTGTTTGTTTGTTTGTTTGATTGTAATGAATAGGCTCATAAACTACTGGACCGATTTTGATGAAATTTGGCACAGATAATCTTTAGACCCTGAGAAAGAACATAGGCTACTTTTTATTGCGAAATATGTACCACGGGCGAAGCCGCAGACCGCTAGTACCTAATGTTTATTACAATACTTAACATTTTTGAAAAATTCTTTGGATGGTCATAATCTTAATATACATATATAAATCTCGTGTCACAATGTTTGTCCTCAATGGACTCCTAAACCACTTAACCGATTATTATAAAATTTGCACACCGTGTGCAGTTCGATCCAACTTGAGAGATAGGATAGATTTTATGACAAAAAAACGTAAACATGTAGGTACCACGGGCGAAGCCGGGGCGAAAAGCTAGTATTTTTGTAAAGACGAAAAGCCTTTATTTCCTTTAATATTTTACCACACTTTAAACTGACCATGACTATCTCACATAGTCAAATAAAATACATGCACATTTTCCATATTGACTTTAGTTTAGATAAATATTTG
Source organism: Colias croceus (assembly GCF_905220415.1). NCBI lineage: Eukaryota > Metazoa > Arthropoda > Insecta > Lepidoptera > Pieridae > Colias > Colias croceus. The sequence continues at coordinate 7,410,371 of NC_059546.1, forward strand.
ATTTGCATCCACATGTTTGCATTGACAACACACTTCGAAAACCACACTTGGAATATACCCGTGCAATTTTTATATATAACAGTTGTTCTTTTTTTAATAAAACAGTTTCATATTGATTTTAAATAAGTTAAATTTAACGTAAGCTCTACTATGTACCAAGAGTACTGGAAGTTTTCACAATAAAGGTATGAAAAAATCTCTGAAATCTAAACAGTTACACGGCAAAAATAATATTCTTCTCAAGTACCCAACAAATGTAATATCTCAAACGAAAACAGTTATACAATAAGCAAAACCTTACGTAAAGCAATTTACCTTGTTTAATACAGCGTCTCGTTATACATAGCATATGCCTGATTGAATGTGAGAGAAGGCAATTACAAAACAAGAGAACACAAAGCAATGCTTCGAGCAAATGTACCGTGATGAAGCTATGCTATGTTAAACTTGCATTTTAAATTGTCCATGTTTGTATTATGAAGTAAACAAATCAATAATTCGGAATAGACGGGAAGAAAGAAAATTAAAAGTACAGTTTTGGTTTGTTGTGAGTTTCGTTACTAATGAATGCAACAAATTGGTTTGTTGGATTTATCTTGGATTGGATGATCTGTAAAAAAATATAATAAAAGTTTATTACCGGACTCATCCAGCTGAGAAGCTAGTATGTAACTAAATAAATAAATTATAGGTAGGTATATAATCATATACCGATTTTCAAACGTCTTCCCAATGCCGTATTTTCAATTATTTTTTCTGCACGAAACAATAGACGCATATAGAATTCAACAACCGTTGTACATTCAATCTAATATTTTATTCATTTCATTCACTTCAATAGCACTATAACTATAAGATACTGAAAATAACTATAGGTATAGATACTGAAATAGAGAAATCTGTGAAGTTATGAAGTGTTTCCACGTCATTGACTCGTCAACGGTTAACCCTTTCAACGAACCGCCTACGCCCTTTAACCCAATGTTTAAGAGCTGCGTAAGTCAGTAGCTTAGAAATAATCATTCGAATTACTGAGGGAGCGGTACATGATCACTGAACAGCTAAAGTTTCACCTGGGGTATGTTCACAACTTGTCAGCTACGTTTTGAAATGTTAATTCGTAATTCGTATTGTATCTCTTTGTATTTACTTAGACATTGTACTATTAATAGTACATGATATTTAAAAGAAAGCTTTAATTAAAATAAATGATTCAATAAAATGAAACAATAATGCATTTAAAAAAGCATTTTATTTTTCGACTCAGTTCGATCATATTCAGTTCATAAGGACTGATTTGTTTTAAATATAACAAATAACAATATAATACAATATAAATATTAACCATAACAAATGCAATACAATTTCACGTTACAATAACCCCTCAAATATTTATATCTCAAGATAGGGAAAGGATTGTAACATACTGAAATCTTTATTAACCTTCGCGTAATCGTCATAAAATTTTCAATTTAAGAAATTGTTTTTGGGCAAAACGTTAATCGCTGCGTAAGCATATAAACCTCATTTTCATTTCAGGAGTTACCCCAGTCCCATATTTGCCAATTTAAATACTTGTTATATTTACTGCAGAAAGTTTTACAAAGTCGCGCTTTGTTTAAGCTGTGTAGGCTCCTTTTATAATGTTTGTATGGCGTAGGCATACGTGGACTGCTTTTGTTTGTGTAGACTTTTATAACGGAATGTGCGCTAAATTATGGCATTATTTAAAACACTTTATTTAAACGGAATAACAATTTTATATGAATAGTGTTTGATGGTAGATAGATCTATATTCAAGCACTTTATATCAGTTGATTGGGCTGAAACGTGGCATTATGTCTATCGTTGATGAGATTGTAATGTATTATTGTGAAGCTGATATTGTGTTGATCGAATCACAGATTGAACACGAATTTCTAAGCATATAGTGTAGCTTTGTGTTACCTATTACTATAGGTACCACCTATAAGTATACCCTTAAAATATAGTTTGGTAAATTGTATATTTCTTTTGTAATTGTTTTACTCCTTACACGTGTAACAATATTATTTATTACTATACACTATCTCCGCCGCCTGTTGTACAAACAACGCCTTTTGTGTAATATTGTTCATTTATTGTTTTTGTTGTACTTAGTTTGTACAATACAGTGGTATTCATATATATTCTTTTCTTCGTCTTAATAACTATCTAAAGTTTATAAATATAGAGAGATAAGAGATAATATAAGAAGTTTTTTACTATTTTACCCAATAACCATTTGACGAGCATGCAATTTGATACGGAGATAAATATGGTCTGGATTAATTCATAGGGCACTTTTTACTACCTACTCTTACAAAAAATATGTAAGTGCTTTAACAAAAAAGTATGAATGTGCATTTTGTTAACATATAAGGTTTTTACATACAAATGTTTATATTTCTCGAAGTTCCACATCTCGGCCTTATGCGATAGCCCCGGGCCACAGCCGCATTGTTTGCTTGGTATTTCTCTGCTAACTTGAAGTATACTAGTCACTTGCCCGGCTTTATTTGAGTTCTGAAACATTTATTTAAAAATATTAAATATTATTTGATTTTTAGGAGGAAGTTCTTTGTTATATTATGTAGATAAACTTTAAAATTACGCACACAACATACACATTTAACATAGTCTATTTTGAATACATTCCACTAGTAGAAATCTGCATTGTTCCTGAGTTTAAGTAGAATTAAGGATAACTCTTATTTAGTTTTGATTCTTAACGTGTGGTAGGTAATGTAGCAACTGCTTATAATTAAACAAAAAAATATGTAATAATTAATTCCCAATTTTTCACAATATACTCTAGGGGTGTCTGTTAACCATGTTGTTATCTTATCATACATTAAACATTAACCAAACAAGCATATCAACCCCTTGCAGAAGTATTGGCAACGAATGCAAATAAAATATTTATGTCATGACCTTGTACTAAATTAACGTCATTGCCAAGATCTATAAGATATATATATAAGATATAAGATCTATATATTTTAAAAATTTTATTAGCTACGTACATATTTCCTAGTGTTAGTGAGTAGTGTATGGTCTAATAATGAAAATAATAAAATAAAACTACAATTAGAAACAAGAGCAGTGGTGGCTCAGTGGTGAGACCTCGGACTTCGAATCGATAAGTCCGAGGTTCGAGACCAGGCGAGCGCGCAGGAAATAAATTGATTTTTCAATTTATCTGCGCATGTTGTAACATCACCACTGCTCGAACGGTGAAGGAAAAACATCGTGAGGAAACCGACATGTCGAAGAATTAAAAAGTTCGACGACATGTGTCATCCGCCAACACGCACTTGGCCAGCGTGGTGGATTATGGCCTGTACCCTCATAGGAGGCCCGTGTCCCAGCAGTGGGAACGTATAATATGGGCTGATGATGATGATGATGATGACAATTAGAAACAATTTAGGAGTCAAGCACGCTTCGGAATTAATTGGTCCTGCCATCGGGGAAGGTCTACAATCTCACAGAAAATCGACGCAAGGTCTGCAAACGATCTTACGCCTCTGCAAATTTTCATAGGTGGTGGTAGCGCTTACCATCAGGCACCCAACAAGCTCCTTTGCTCGCAATGACATAAAAAACAAATGAAAACACTAAACAGTCCAAAGACAAATTGAACTAAGAGCTAGCGCGCAAGAGCAACTTTTGTCTCCGCAACTATTTTGTCTCTCCCATCAACTCTATGGGCTAGTAAGAAAGTGCGCGCACGTAGCGACGCAACTCCCTAAAGAGTTGATGGGAGAGACAAAATAGTTTCGGAGACAAAAGTTGCTTGCGCTAGCTCTAAATATGTCGTTGACGCTACAACAAATATTTCCAACTCAGTGAGTACCGTACGTTATAAGAGTTTATCGATATTAATTAATTTAGTATGAAATACAATTCCCAGCATCATTCGATCATTACACATCAGTTAATTCGTAAATTCCATTTAACTAGGCGTCTAATTTTCAGATAGTATTTAGGGCGATTTTCAATTAATCCCGTAGTGGTTTAGTTAACGGCATTATAGCTCAAATGAGTGATGATACAACTAATTAGTATGTTTGTCCTTGCATCGCCTACATCTAGCGTATTAATTAAGTAAATATCGTTACGAACGTTGTCATAGCATAATTATTATAATTGCAATGTTTGTTTCGCAAGATAATTGCAGTCGTTATGCGTGTAATTTTATATGGCTTTAATTTTTGGTAAGTAGAAATTGTATTTATTGTTTTGGACTCATTAATGTATAATGTCGTTTAAAAGTTTATTTAAAGTGCATTTCATGTATAAAACGTTTGTAATTACAAAATAATAAGCTACGTAATTAAATAAAAGAGTAATCTGAATTCATATCATTTACAAATTGTACACATAATGTATTTTATTCACTTAAGCATTATTTAATTCCAAAGTTGGAAACGTTTTTTCTTTGAAAACTAGTTCATCTAACCAGTAAAGTATTAAATCAATTTATGAAAAACAAAACAAAGAACCTGCACCAAAACACATATTATTTTACCAACGTTATTAAAAAAAAAGCTCCTAACCCTACAGTAAACATTTACATATCCTACAACAGAGGGTTCTTGTGGACTATCTCATAACTGATTCATATAACTGGCCTGTTTCTCTCACAAATTCACGTTCTCACTTTACGATTGTAGCAATCTTAGTTCGTGTTCCCATTAGCTATTCTTTAGTTCTGCGCCGTAGCGTAAATTGAGAGAAGCAACAGTCTACACATGACCTGCATTCAAAGGCTTTTGTGGATTGACACTTTGAAGTTGATTTTTTATACATTATGTGAAGAAAAAAGTGGTATATGAGATTTGAGAATTATAATACAGTAATTGAACTACGGAGTTTCTTGCCGGTTCTTCACTATGCTATGTTTCTAGAAAGTCTTATTGAATAAAAAAATGTTTGAGTTTTATGTACTTGAATATCGTCTTTAATATTTTTTTTTAGTTTTTATCCGCAAGTTAACATATTACTTAAAAGAAGCCTTTGGATATCGGTGTTTCCCATGGGATATTAAGGTTAAGGCATTTCTTTTTTATTCAGCAGAGTATAAATTTGTTTTAAAATGACTTTGAAATCCTTTGTCTTATTGATATTCAATTACTAAGTCTGCTCTGCAGTGTACATGCACTCTAATCAATATTTTATTAAATTCGACTAGCACACTACACTCGAATCTTGAATACCTACAATCTAATCTTGAAACACAAAAGGAAAATCAAATACAGTCCAAAGTGAGTAAGTAATAGTAACTTCACATACAAACTTTAGATTGGTAATAATTGTGAAACTAAATTTAATTGCTTTAAATTTAATTTACTTCTCTTTTTAAATCGAATATTTTTTCTGAAAACCAATCAATGGAAAACTAATCAACTCATTATTAATAAGGGCCGATTTTTCAATCCTTGTATAAATCTTATCCGTCCACAAAAGTATTTACCTACAGTCTACACAATAATATCAGACCTGTAAAAATATGTCAAAAGACGGCCAAGTACATAACACATTTTTGAAATGGTTTATTAATACGATATTCGACGAATAAGATTACCAAGGATTGAAAAACGTCCCTAAATGTTACTTTATAATTTATCTTTTGCTATCATAATTACTAGAAACTTCACATGATGTTACGAGGTCTATCTTCAAACATCAATCAATCGATTGACCCAATTTACAGGTTTGCTCTTATTTAGATTAAAGATTACTATCGTCTGAAACAGTTTCGGTATAAACCTTGACAGATAGCGATTAATTATTAACATACGTTCATGTTAATTGGTTTTAATTTGTGAACACCTTCATGTAATAGTGTCTGTACAATGTATCTTTTATCTCTATGTATAGTAGAGTTAATTTTAACTAAATTGTTTAATGTTTTATAAGTTGATAACTTTCCGATCTTGGTTTTGCTCAGTATTTTCAAAAAAGACTACAAAATAATGAAATGAGTTATGATGAGACCAATAAGCTTGCGAAGTACAATAAATCTTCATAGTTCACAGATCTTCATAACCAGACGAAATCTACCACCATGCTATAAAAATTTACGTTACGTAATTTTTAGAATTAAATAAAAGCTACGATTATTTTATTTAACTACTTTAATTTAACTTAAATACTAAATACTTTAATTTAATATAAAGTACTACGGTTATACATTAAACTTCTGTCATACAAAGATACATAAACAAATAAAACAAATTAGATTCTAATTAGCCAAGTAAGTAGTCTACATTATACAGTACAATACAATCATGATTTCGAATTTCAATTAATTTAAGTCGTGCCTAATCTCTGGACGCTGGCTATTCCACCTACTACGTGTTGCTCAAATGAGCTCCACCGCCTATACTATAATCATACAACTTAATTGACCTAGCGAAACAATACAAGTTAATACAACGGTATAAGTATATACTAGGAATAACATAGTGTAAACAAACATCTGTCACAAATTAAGTATTAATTCATCGAAATATTTCTCTACTATACATATAAAACTCTACATATTTCTCGCTGTTATTTTATCGCAGTTTACGTAAATCTGTAAATGATAATTCGTAAACAAATGTTACTACAAAAATATTTTAATCTATAATCATCATTATCTTATTACGAGAGAATCAAATTGAAAAGGGCGAATGTACAAAACAGAATCTTATTAAATTCAACTCTTAACAGCCCTTAAATGTACTTCAAAACTTACTTTATATCATTTCCACCTCGTTCATGTAATTGTACCCGGTACTGTAATAAAACACATGAGTGACTCTTCGCTTCACGTATTCACTTTATGAAATTAGGTTATTCGCCTAGGCCAAATCTTTTTACCTACAAAATGATAAGGCTTTTTCTCATAAAACTTTAAAAACATTTAATAAAATCATTCAATATTTTTACAATTCGCGCGCTGGATTTTCAATTTCTTTTTATAACGTTGGTATTTACCTTGTATTTACATAAAAATATTTTTTCATTTTTTCGTTCTCATTGCTCATTAGAGCGCCAAAAAAAAAAGGAAATTGTTATTATATATTTTTTTTAATCCAAATTCAATTTGATTGATGGCCAGTCGTAATCTAAATTCTAAAAAGAGATTTTATTTAAAATTAAGTTACCGTTTAATAACAGATTATATATTATATATTTTTTGGCGCCAAATACAAATTGAATTTTGATACTTACCTACATATTATTTTGTATAATTAATGAAATGCTTTATACATTCCGTAATGACATGCGGATTGAATTGATAGATACAAAATTAAATGGCATTAGGGCTGCAGAACTATTTGTTTTTTTCTTACTATTATTAGTTCAATAAGTCTAAACATTTTTGACATTTCTTTAAATTCTGTAAAAGACCACCCGGACCCAAATGTTCCCCTATGACTATGACATTTGGAATGAAAGAGTGGTATTAAATTTCCTTATAATAAAACTTCCTTACTTCTAACTATTTTGATGAAAGTTTCAGCACCGTCCAGGATAAGAACGTTAATTAAAATGGCGGGAACATGTAGCCGAGTCTCAAGACCGCAAATATACCGGTGTAATCGCTAAGACATTAGCTCTCTTAGTGAATAAGCCAACCAGACCTCATTTCAAATTGCATTGTATTTCTAAATTGTACGGGAAATTTAATTTTATATATCTTGCTATTTTATATTGTTAAAACGTTACTTAGATTTTCTGATTTCCTCCTGCTGAATTTAATAGAATTGAAAGGTCATAATTAATTGCTTTTCGATACCAGTTTAAAAACTCTACTGTTAATATTAATATACACATCAGTAATTTAGCATTATTTAAATAAATAAAATTCCAAATTAGTTATGCCTTTTAGTAGGTTATGCATGTTCTGGTGGGACCAAGCACTTATATAAAAAAAAATACCTACCGTATTGACAAACCTCCTCCTTTTTTTTGAAGTCGGTTGAAAAATTGCTCTTCATCATTCTGCCGATTATAAACACCATAAACCGAAAAGTGAACACAGATTCCTATACAATATACATTTAAAATAATAATACTTTACCAAAACAGACATAACTTCTCAGCCATACCCATAACACACCAGCTTTCCCCCGTAACTCAAATACGAATAAACTTACACTATAGTAAATATTCAAACAACATTATACCTTTACAAACAACTCTAACTATGAAGATTATCATTATTTGATTACAGTGAAGTACAAACGCACACGCAATCAGATTGTAATTAGTCGCATGAGGGGAGACGTAACTGCATTGCGTCCCATACTGTATTACTCTGATTGATTTGTCCGCTCATAATTCACTAACGTTTATTTTAAAACCTCGATGTAGATATTAACTAGCTGTGCCTCGCGTATTTACCCACATTGCTCCGCTCCTATTGGTCTTAACGTGATGATATATTAGGTATAACCTTATAGCCTTCCTCGATAAATGGGCAACACTGAGAGAATATTTTTTTTAAATTGGATCCGTAGTTCTTGAGATTAGCGCCTTCAATCACACAAACGAACTTTTTACTTTATAGTATAAAAAGAAAAATTAATATGGATTTATATTTAAACCATCATTGAATATCCGTACAGTTTCTCAGCTCCTGTGTCTTGGTTAGTATATCTGTCAGTTAATTACTGTGTGAAAACAAAAAGTGCTAAATAAACTATGAGCAACATTATCGGCAAGTGGTAAAACCGGCCCTGAATGTAGTATATTCCCGTTCTATGTCACCAGGCTTGAAAGGAGATAAAGCATCTAACATTTTGATCCACTATGAATTCTGCACAACTAACACAAATATATAAGCGAAACAACTCTCACGTTTAATAATAATATCGCGATTAATCATAAAAAGCAAACATTTGAGTTCGACAGAAATGCTAACAAGAAAGTTTAATAATAGACTACAGAATGCTTACCAACTTTCCTGATAAAACAGTACCTAACTTATTAATAACAAAATCTCATAGATCAAAATATCTATGAAACTAACGCTGCGCGCTGCTATGAATATAACTTAGAAAACAAATAGACTCGAAAGTAATACGTTAAATTATTATAAATAGTTACAAATCATTTAGTAAGTAAATTATTTTGGATTACATTAGAAAATTTTAGCTATTTCATTCATTCAAAAAAGAATATAATATAATCCTATAACTGTTTTAATTATCCGCCCTGAGATACATCAAACTCATATAAGAAGAAAACAATCTATCTATACTAACTAAACTACTAACTAAACTCATATAAAAATTCCTGTCTCTCAGCAGCCCTATGAAACCAACCTGTCCGATATTCAGGCCACATCCAAGGGTCAAATAAATAGAATGAAAAGCTATGACAGCTAGCCGATATTCATTTGTGTTCTTGTCAAGACATACGAACCAATTCCAAGTTTTCAAGCTTTATTTATTGATGAATTTCACGTAAAAAAGCCTTAAATTAAATTAACAGTTTGATGAAAAAATCTGAAACCTGAATTAAAGGTAAGTAGATATGTTTCTAATTTATGCTTACTGAAATATAAATTGGAAGCTTACCAGTATTCATTGCATTATGAAGATACAAAAATTAAAATATTACAAAGCCATAAAAATTAAAAATAAATGTATTTTACTTAAAATTGCATTAAAAGCCAATAAACCACGACAGATAAATAATACCTATGTATGTACTATTACAGGGCTATAAAAATGAGGAATCAAGATGTTAAACAAAAACTACAATTGCCGTAATAATGACCAAATGTCACAGGACACAGAGATTTTAATGAAAATACCAACAAACAAAAAAGATAAATGTCCTACGTAACATACAACAAATAGTTTTTAAATGTTCCGCAAAATTGAACTCTCGGTTTTAAAACCAGAGCACAGGATTCAAATAGAATGCTCTATATTACCGTAATGTGCATATTTTGTGCAACAAACGCTTTATTTTGGTATTGTCCCATTTTACAATACCATGGCGTTGTTTCCTTTATGTAAAAAGTTACATATACGTACCTACATTTATTATTATAATGAATTGTAACTGTTTACCTTTCACTGATGTATTAATATTTTTTTCATTCACAACTCGATACTACCTACGCAAAATTAAAATGACTTAAAAACTGTAAGTCATTTTAATTTTTCAGTTTTATTCAAGTTCTATCTATTGGAAGTAAATAAATAAATTTATTTTTTATGCATTTTAATTGATTTCCTATTGATGGTGTCTTTATAACAATACCAATTGTGTAACCTTTGTCCTAATATTTAAAGCCCATTATAATTAACGAACAACGGAAGTTTAAATATTTGAACGTACACGCAATCATTATTCCTATTAAAATTACGCTCATAATAAATTAAAATTAGTCGTATACACAATAAAGCAACAACCCGTTGAATTAAATTAACCCCCTTTCATTTATTCGAAACATTCACTCCCTAATTAAAACACTAAAAAGCTCACCTTTTCAATACAAAAATCCAAACATAAAACCGACATGAGAACTTTTTCCTCGATTTTTTAAACTTACATTCGTATTTTTCACGAGAGCAGGTCATACATAAATTGAACGAGTGAAACGGGCCTTGACTGATACAAACGCAAAGTGCCAATAGAATAGTGATGTTAAAATTGTAACCCTTAAAAAAGCCGTCGTTGGCTCGTAAAATTCTGTCTTGCACACGGCAACTAGAGCTGCGATATTCATAAAATATATTTGTATTGCATGTTCCTGTAAATCGTGAGTTTCACGTCGCGGCGGAGTTGCATGAAATTTAAATAACGTGCCGTTATGATTAAAAATGTCTTAATTGGGTACACATGAAGTATTGTGGTAGTCGGGTTTTAGATTTTTACCTATTTAAAATTGTAACATACGTCTGCACTGCGCAGTACATTTCAGGCGGTTTGGAGAAGAGTAGGCGCCCGCCGTTTAGTCGCATCTCGTGTGCCGACACCTCTCGACCTTACCGCTATTCCACAACAACATAATATGTGACTGTGATATATATTGTGAGCAATGATTAAGGAAACATATCAAGGGTTGCTCTTGAGTTTCGTTTCTATATCCTTCTGCTGTCAACTGACTGAAACTATGGCGAAGAGCGCGAGCCGGTATATAGGTAAGTTGGCTGCAATTTACTGTTTAAGTTCAATGCCAAACTGACGTTCTAATTGCATTTTAATGTTCCCTAGTTTACCGCGGCACCCTTTTGTCGAATGTAGATAATAAACTTTCTCGTGATATCTTGATGAGACCGTTATCTATTTATGACGACTCTCAACGCAATTTAGAGACTTTTAAAGTTACAAAGTTTGTTAACTTTATATGTATCATTATTTTAAATATTATGAAAGGTCAGGGGTAACTTATTGGATTTGAAATAGCTTTTGTAAATATGGAAATGTTGAATCAATGATTGCATTGTATCTCATTTAAATATTAATAATCTTAAATTTGATATTTTCGAAATTTAACAGTTGTTCTTTATTTATTCGTGTCATTATTTATTCCGTGAACTTGTAGCAGGAAGATATGAAGATTTTTTAGTAATTATTTTCCTTTAATGTCTAATAAGGCTCTATTATTTTACTGAAACTTCAGTAGTTCATTAGAAAGTGACTTAAATGGACATGGTTCAGGGCACACGAGAAATATAAAACATAATAAAAAATTAAAAAAGGTTTTCACAATATTATACTGTTATACCGTATTATGTAGATATTTTATTCGCAATTACTAAAAAGATATCCCAAGAAAAATGTAAAGGCACCATAGTTCCTAATGCTTTCAATTCAAAAAACAAACGTTTTCTGAAACAGAATAGCTAAAATATTGAAAAGATATTCTGAAACGTTCATAGTTATATTAATATTTTAGTGCAAAATTGAGTCAGTAACGTAATAGCCAACGTAAATTTTAAATATTACTCTATCCTTCAGAAATAGCTCTGATAAAATATTGGCCCCATGAAACACTGTATTTTATTGTAAGTTCTAAACTTTTGTAATTAAAATAAGACGCTTAATTATTATAAAAGTTACTTGTAGTGTCGATAACTCATAATATATTAATTAGGTCACAGGTGTTGGGTATGGTTATGCATAGCTCTTCACAATCGACTTTAGAAGTAGGTTCATATTCGTATGATAGCTAGTCCTCCTAACCGCTGACATACTTAAAAATATTAAGACATTGTATGACGTCACATGTTCTAAGAATCTCAACCCTAAATAAAATAAAGGAAATTTTAAAAGTGCACCGCTGATTCGATACCGCTCAATCTAATAAATACTAATGCGCTTTTGTTATATACTTCTGTGAGAATGTTTCCAATAAATAATGTAGTTTCAATTTCCCGGAAGGTTGATATGAAACAGTTAGATTTATATTTAATTTGCTTTGATATAAAATAGGTCACGTATCGTGATCGCTGCACCCTCGCAGTTCAAATGAACCCAGTAAATGAATTGTTATATCCTTTTATGTTTTATGATTTTTTATATCCTTTTATGTGTTATAAATAAAAAATTACACCTACCCGTCAAAATGAAAAATGAAGTTCCGTTTCTTTCATCATAAAATTGCTTGCTTGTTTCTTCAATGCTTTTAAATGTTAATTATAGAATAGAAAAGATGTTTAAAGCGTTATATTTCGAACTGTTTAAGCTAAGCTGTTCATAAGAGCTATTTTAATAAATTTTTATGTAGCCGTTTACATTATTTAATAAAGCAAAAATTATCTCCTATTCCCATAAAATATACGATATGAAGAGCAAAACTAGACGTAGGAAATATTATTTGTATAAATTTTCAACAAGATAAAGCTGAGCACGGAATGGAGTTACAAAATCTCTGTGGACGATAAATTGGTTTACAAACAATACAAATAAAATCTTTAACAAAAGGGTTTATTACGTACCAATATTGGTCGGAATTGAGTTTGTATAACATTATTTATTGACAATGATTGTACTCGTATGGGAACACGATACATACAGGTTCCAGTATTGCTAGTAATTAAGGACTTAATAGTATAAAACAACGCCGCTTTCTCTGGCCTTATATCCCTATGTATGCTTAAATCTTTAAAAATATCCAACGGATTTTGATGCGTTTTTTTTTAATAGATAGAGTGATTCAAGAGGAAGGTTTTAGTATATAATTTTTTAGATTATATACAGAACGGGCGAAGCCGCGAGCGGGAATATAGTTTGAACTATTCCTTTTTAAATACAGACTAAATGAGTAAATTCGTTAATTCCGTCACTTAATTTTATTGCGGTTTTTAACTGCGACCCGCATAGAACCACGAATAATTAATCAATGATTTTGTGTTCGCTGAATGTTGAAATTGAACGGGCGCATTATGTTTATAGGAAAATAGTTGGAGGAGTTACGAGCAAGTTATTAACAATAGTCCGGGATGAGAGAAGCAAGGGTTTAGCTTTAGTTATCTATGTTTTAGTTTGGGTTCACTAATTCCGGAATTTGCTACAATTTCTGCTAAGTACGTAGGTATTGAAACATCGATGTTTTTATTTATTAGATACGCACAAGTTTCCTTTTGATATTTCTTCCAGAAAACGAACCTAATTGATTAATGAAAGAACAATGAGAGATTACGTTAATTAGATTTAAAGATGCGTATTTCTTGTTGCTAAGATCAAAGTAGGAAGCTTTTTACAAGCTTAATTGACTTTCCTGGTTTGATTTTGTTGGGCCAATCTTGGGAGTAGTATTTGACCCACTTCCCGTTTCGATTGAACTGAAATTGTATGTCCATATGTAGCTTCAATGTGTTATTGTGGTGACAATATTTGTACATACCTAGACACAAATTGGGTAAGGTTAGTTAACCTTTCTCACCTTATTTTATGAAACATTACGGATGTAGTTAGTCCGTTTACAAATATTATTCTGCTTTTTCAATGTTATTAATGAATTAAAACAAGTAAAATAAGATCTTATTTCCATTCTTTATACATTAAATATTATTTTTATTGATTGATTACTTTTATACAAGAAACAAATGTACAAATTATTATAAGGTTAATTGCAAAGCTACGCTAGAAAGTGAAAAATTCTCATTCGTTGCTGTAATCAACTGCGCTTGAAATACTTTAAAAAATATCCTAAGAGCTCTCATGAATGTGTAAGTTTTAATTAATTAACAACCTGACCAAAACATACCTATGACAATAGTCATCTACACTAATATTATAAAGAGGAAAACTTTGTTTGTTTGTTTGGTTGTAATGAATAGGCTCATAAACTACTGGACCGATTTTCAAAATTCTTTCACGATTCGAAAGCTACATTATCCACGAGTAACATAGGCTAGGTTTTATCCCGGAAATTCAACGGGAACGGGAACTATGCGGGTTTTTCTTTGAAAACGCGGGCGAAGCCGCAGGCGGAAAGCTAGTGTCCAATAATTCTAAACTATAACATGATAATATTTAACCTTGATGATACATTGTTTAATTTATTTTTTTATGTATTAGGTTCATTACGATAAAATGCTTTTCAACGAAACAAATACTAAACATATAGTATTTTCTGCTTTCAATGAAAACAATGTTTAAAAAAATATACGTAATTTATTTATTATTAAGCATTATCTTGGAAAAACAAGGATTGTTGATTCAGGATTCATTTGAAATAATATTTATTGACGTTATGTCATAACAGATATGATTTGTTTGTATAATATCCGTGAACTTATTTAAGTTTTGTGTTTCAATCCGATGCTCTCAATATGCCAATTCAACAGTTCCACTAAACCAGAGTTTCAGAGAAATATTTTACTTTTATTAGCCAGATTCTTATCCTATTGTTTCATGTAAAATTTCGCGATGTTAGAACGCAAACTTGGCTCTTTTACCAATGCATGCTTATTGTAATTCTAACCGTGCAAAATATTGTTAAAACTACTGGGAAAATGATTATTTAGTATTATTATTTTTAGTATTTATATAGTTTTTAACGGTATATTATAATGTAAAGAGAATTAATAATGAAAATTTAAAAGCGACCTATTTATAAAATATGTAACGAAAGAGGTTATATCAAGAGTAATAATTAAGGTCCTTTGAACTGTAAAGAATGTTTAATTAAATTCAAGTAGCTTGTTAATTTTATTGTATAAGAAATGCAAGACTTTTCTATATATTTCGTAGATAATTGCAATTTATTTCATTGCGGTATAGTTTTATGCAGTAAGTGAATTCTCATAAATAATTTTGTAGAATCTAAATGATTGACATACATACGTTATTTAGAAGAAAAATGATATCTTATGCAAAAAAATATGGTGAAGGGTAGTAGAAGTTTTGTTTACTTTTAGAGTGCTATGAAGACATTTTAGGTTACAATAAATAAGATTAACCTTTATAATATTTTCAATAGGTCAAAAATAACAAATTAAAAGTTTAAGTCTCTACATTTTTTAATTATCACACTTTTCACTACATCAAAATCAAACTGTACAAATTTACCCTTGTAAATTTAATATTAATAAATAGTATTTAAACGTATAAAACATAGCAGCCACAACCCAAACTTTGCTAGTTTGTAACTACCCAACATTGTTTCAAATTGTCCAGAATATTTAATACATTAACAGAGCTTTAAAGCGAGAATTTTTAGCGTTGTTAATAAACTAATTGTACCTTACCTAACTAATCGTACCGTACACAACAATCAAAATTACAGCTCTTTTCTTAATTTAGACGGGATTTAGTAAATTTGCACGTACCATTTCCTCATTTTATATTCGTACGTATATTCCGAGCGCTTTAAAGCCTTTTGTGCTGGAGTTTTAAGACCTCGTATAGGTGATAGAATATTAAATGAAAGTCATTAACATCCTATCTGGATAAATAATAAAGATGGCAATATATTACGCTCAATATTATTATTAATAATATGAAAATACGTTTGCCGTTTTTCTTGATTTGTCCTTCGATTTAAATGCATCGCTGCAATTGATAGATGAGTGCTAAATATTTTTCATATCTCAGAACGGGTGCTAATATATAATTTAAAATATAAAACGCTTGCAATTCAAAGTGCATGTGTAAATAATAACTATGAGGTATGTATGTTTAACATTTTTTTAAATATTGTGTATGGAAAATAAGCGGTATATACACGCTAAAGGCGGTTTTTATGGATCTATTCACAGCAATTCATATTGGCTGTTTTTTGAGAATGAAATATATTTTCAGAGCGGATGTTCTTGGACGTATGGCTTATCTTAGTGAAGTAAATAAAGGGAATATTCGAAATGTTTTGTTGTATCTGTATTTTAGAAGTGAGATATTCGAGAAAATATTTTTGGACGTTGCCTATATATATATAACGTTTATACTTCGTGTGAAAAGTGAAAGAAACGTGAATATTTTTAATTTCATTAAGTTTTTTTATTGTAATTTTATTTAACTTGGAGTATTTTAACGAATTTGTTATGCTTATTAAATTGTAAAGTTTGCAATTAAATTCAGAAAAAAACGTTTACGTTATACGCCAATGCGAGTAAATTAAACCGATTTTAATGAATCGCTTTATTCGTTGTAAATGGCTGACCTATCCAACCATAAATTCCACTAAAGATTATGAGATTTGCATTAAAAACGCTTTTAGTTTTTATTAGCTTACTTTAGATGTTTTGCATCATATGCTTTTATTACTGATTAATTCTTTTTATTCGTGTCTATAAATTGACGTCATTTTAAATTATTTAGAAATCATCGTATCTATTATGAAGAGGTAAATAAGCTGTTTTTCCCAATTTATTGTGATCTAAAACTATCTTATATTCACAGAATTATATCAGTCTATATATTAAGTTATTCCTATTACTAGCTTTTTTCCCTTCCTACATTTACGTGTGCAAGACTGTCTTTTGAATTAGCTGAAATGAAACACACTATCGTAATATATTAACTTGCAACCATCAAACCGATAACCGTTGTTTAGCGTTCTATTATCTGATAAAAGTTAAAAAATGAGCATACCTTCCTTTTTTCATAATATAGTATTGAAAATAAATTTCAATAAAAGCCCAGTTTCATAAGCGCATTGACTAAGAGAAGACCATCGAGTATGATAATTTAATATCTGTTATCAAAAGAATCTTCGAAACGCTTCATATAAAATGTTCTTGATTTTAAAGGCTACGCTTTTCAAAACGGAAGACAATATCCAGACTTCGGATTGGCGTGCTACCGTTTGCATCGAAATTGAAGTACTCGTCGACTTTATATTGTTTGAAATCTGCAATATAGCTGCATAATAAAATAGTCCTTTTAGATATCAAAGGTTGACTTAATATTATGTATCTCCTAAGCTCCATTAATACTTTTAATGAAAATGTTTCAATACACACACTAGCCGCTTGCCCCGGCTTTTACCAGTTTGACCTGGAATAAAAAGGAGTCTGTGTTCCTTTGAAAAGATGTAGATTTCTAATGGTAAAAAAAAATGATAGAGTACTTTTTGATTGAAATCGTAACGTAAGTTTTCCTCTTTAAAATATTAGTATAGCCCAAAGTGGTCCAACAATGGAATTTAGTCACATTTTATGTACGGAGAGAGAAATAGAGTTTATCATGAGCATTAAGCTGTCAGTTCTGCGCCTGATTTCTCTCCGGTTGTATAGGTTTTCCGTCCCTTCGATCAATGTAAATGATGGAATAGGGAGTCCACTTCAGTTTGGGTGCGTTTGACTAGTTGCAAACCAGATTGACCGCCGTGAACGAAATTCGGTCATAGGACAGTCATATACAAACTACATTATAGTCTATAATATAGAGAAAGCTTGATTCAGATTTGTAAGTGAACGTTGCCTAGAAGACAGTATAAAAATAATTATATATTTATGTAGAAATAAACTATTAAAATAATGAATCTTTAAACTGATTATAAAATGAAAATTGAAAATGTTCTTACATACAAGAGAACTTAGAACGGAATTACTCCCTAATTGTCTGTTATTAGCGAGCAAAAACTTTACAACAACTATAACTATTTTCATATAAACTCAAGGAAATCTTGGCCGTACATTTTCCTAATGAATCCACAACATACATATACGTTAA
Source organism: Colias croceus (assembly GCF_905220415.1). NCBI lineage: Eukaryota > Metazoa > Arthropoda > Insecta > Lepidoptera > Pieridae > Colias > Colias croceus. The sequence continues at coordinate 7,428,530 of NC_059546.1, forward strand.
GAATGTTTTTAAAGAAACGCTGGCTGATTTCACATAACGCAGCGTAGACACCTATTCATCATTCTAGAATGGGCCCACCCGTGGCAGTTTTCATAAAACTTTAATTAACTCATACGTGCGGATCTCTAGCCCCTAGCATATACATACATACTTTATTACAACACCTCTAATTTACAAGAGATAGGTATACAATATGACACGACTCAGCAACGTTCAATGGGTCAAAAATTTTTATAATCCACTATTGACTATTTGATTAGAACTTTTTTGGTAGGAAAACCTGCATTTACTAACTCAGGCTTTAAAACTGACGGCAACGAAGAATGCAATTCTAACGTATTGTCGATATTTAATTAAATCGAAACTATAGCGAAATACTAGTATAATATAAGGCCGAATAATTTGTTTCATGGGATTTCATTATTTTAAAGCATGCGATTTATATACTTGACTGTGATGTATTTTTCTAGAAATTAGAAACTTATACTGCTTATTTATGTACTAAATAACGAAACAGATAGTTTATTTCTAATTTAAAAATTATAAAAACAAAATTTAAACTCATCTTTAAATATCTTATGTTCCAAAATTCTGATAGCGTATCTAATAATTTAAACACACATCAAAGTTCTGCGTTTACAAACAAACAAACAAACAATGTCGACATAATGAATTCTAAACAAAAGTTACTGAAAACGAAACTCCGCCCATGCAATTCTTAACCTTGTTAATTTTAAACAACTTTTGGAATTTATTCAATATAAATAACTGCATAATTTTAAACTTATCTGAAGAAATGAGGAAACATGTAGAGCTAGTTTATTGCAGTAGCTACTTGAATGTGCAGTTAAGTTTATTGCAGAGGTTCTTAGTAGTTCCCTAAAATATATGCATACTATAGATAATATTATGTAACACACGTATCAAATAATTATTACATTAACTAGAAAGCTAGATAAAATATAAGGTATTAAGTTAAAGAACAGAAAAGTGAATAAATTATTAAAATAAACAATAAATGGATACAGATCTTCTAACTTTGGTGATTCTAATTTGTAAGTAATGTTTCCTGTTCATGTCAACTAATAAATAACGCGTAGGTAGGTAGGATTTTAAATATTAGTAGTGATAATAACAAACATAAGCAAACATCTCTTCAGGGATTTGTAATACAGGTTTTCATAAATAAGACCATTTGTTGTTATTATTTGATGTTAAGTCTATCCATTTTCTTAGCGTGAGAGGATTTTATTATTTACTTCATATAAAAGAAAACCTTGATACTCTGATCAACACTCTTTTATACAGAAAACAAAAGATGTGATTTTACTACAAATTCAATCATGTACTCGATCCAACTCTGACACACATGTATCGAATGCGTGGTATGAAATTACTTATAATATTCTCACAAAAACAAGTTTCTTAGCAGAAAGTATACATTGTTATAAGTATTAAAATTATCGTTTATTTAATATAAAGTCACAAGAATATTTACCTAGACTAAGATATATAGATAAGACATTCGAACGGCAACACCATTTTTGAGCTAGCATGTACAGACAACATCTACAGACTTTAAGAAATAATAAACTTTAAGCAATTCCAACTTTTCGTATAATATGTACAAAGAATGGATCTTATTTTAACTGTACGAATAAATGATTCATTTTTTTGGTCATATAGAGCATACCGTACTGTAATATGCACCAATGTAATTAAATAAGTACTAGGATTAATAGCATCGTAGCATCATTATAGAAATTCCAATATATAGATATCGATATTTCCTGAAAACCAATTTCCATCACAAATTAATGCGCTATACATGTATTATATTTAGTGCTGATGAAAATAGCATCTACTAACAACCTGTTACAATCATTATCATTTACCCACGACTCAGTTCATTTGAACTTTTCTTTTAATGCGATTTACGAATTAATAATAAAACAAAATACTATTTTCAAATCTTTATTGAATTCAATATCAGAATTGGAACATTTTTATTACAGTTGGATACTATTTTAACACGGAATTAGCTTAAGATATGCTTGTATTGAATTCTATACCAACAGACAAACCGACTAATTTATTTTACTGCATTCGCAATTTTCAAAATCCACGTTCATAACAAGCCGGTTAATATATGACTTTGACCCACAAACATTACATACATAATGATCTCTAGTATATTTTTATTAAAAATAAGTTCTAGTGTTCAACTCAAGAGCAGTTTTAAGTTTGGTTGAGATACAATTTTAATGAGCAATGTTATATTCGAAAAGATGCTAAAAGCTTTGCCTTAGGTACTAATGGAATACTGGCATTCACGCGAAAAATAACATAACAACACTCAGGTAGATAGATGTAGACTAAGATATACATTATATATAGTATAGTTTAGCTACGTTTCATGTTTTATATAAGTCACTTATATATCAGAGATTTTCGCCTTATACTCTTAAAACATAGACTGAGCAGAGTATAATGCTCAAGAGTGTGTTTGTTTGAACGCGCTAATCTCAGGAACTACTGTTCCGATTTGAAAAATTGTTTCAGTGCTAGATAGTCGAAAGATAGAGGAAGGCTATATCGTCACGCTAAGACCAATAGGAGCGGAGCAATGCGGGTAAAACCGCGGGGCACAGAAACAAATATGATGGAAAGGAATGAATTAGTCACACACAAAAGCGAACTAGGAATAGACCAGTCATGCTAAAAATGTGGAATAACACCTCTTTGTGAGCCTCAAAGAGATAGCCTACAGTGCAAAAATAAATATTGGGTAAAGCCGGTTTGGAATGGAAAATATTAAATGGTTTTATAATATTTTAAATTGAAATAAACCTTCCTATTAAACTTAAAATAATTTATATAATTATAATTTTATGCTATTTAATTGTAAAGAATAAAGACGTATAAAATGAGTATGGCAAAAGACAGACTATAATTAATATCTAAGGTCTCATTCCAAGGTATTGTTATAATGTCTTAATGAATAAAGTCTTAGTTCTTACCTGAGATCATTCAAAATATTTACGCCATTTTATAACTTTATCTACTTTTATTTTCTTTTAAGTAATAACGCAGTTTGAGAGCTTCAAACTTGACTTGCATTTATGCTACTTTGCGAGTAACTTATTTTATTTATCTAATTACTTTAAGCTTAAACTTTACGAGTTCTTACGGAAATGTAGGTACATTTTAATTAATTAACCTGCTTTTACGTTGATTTTAAAATACAGTATATTTTTTGTTGTAATACAAAATCTTTGCAACACATCGATTATTTTAGTCGGATTTACATCATAGAAAAGTTATTGGCTATAAATCATTGCATAGGCACACTTAAAATATCGGAAACAAGACGGAATGTTCCAGAGGTTCACCTTTAACCTACAATCGAGGTTTACGGCGATAAACTTTTGCCCTCAAATACACGACGGTCACAAATCCTGCCCTTGTCTTTCACACATTTACCTGGGCAATTCATGGACTTTTTGGTTGTTCAATTTATATGAAATGGAATATATTGTGTCGAAATGTACTGCATGTTATCGTGCAAACTATAATAAAAAAGTAGAGTCCTCTATCATGGAAAGCGTGTGAAACGTATACCTATGGTCTGAAATCAGCAGATCAAGCTTATATTAATAATTTGGAATAATAATTTGGAACTTGTTAGGCACTGTTGGTTTAGCATTAATATACAATTTGAATTATTATACTTTTTTTTTATTTCATTGCAAGAAATACCTTACGAAAAAACTAAGCATAAACTGTCTAAATATCGAGGTACGTTTTATTTTACAATACAACCCAGCCTTCGTATTTGTTTTCAACAGAAGCTTTTTCGAAGTACCCAGTAAACAGTGTTGCTAAGCTTAGGTTTCAGCAGTTAGCAAGGCAAAGGCAAACTGCATTCAACTAGCTGTTCGAAGACAAATAACCACAATTCACGTAGAACATTTCAGTCAAACTGTAACAACTTTTACGCGAAGTCCATAGTTTACAAGCCGCTGTGGGTTCTGTTTACTAATGCATGGATCGGTCACAAGCCTTCGTTAATTATGACATTGCTTGTGCCGGAAAATTACGTATTTAATGAAATAATACGCTATAATTCGTGTCGGCGAAAATTTGTATGTTTACTTCATAATTCTGTTAATATCGTTTATAAATATTTTTATACGGATTTCTGCAGGTTTTTTTTAGCGATAAATTGTGGAATTTCGTTGGGAATATCGTTCTAAGCATATGATAGTTAATTGAGTTAGTTTCTAATGACTTGAATAATAGTCATTATAACCGAAGATTTTTATACATCTTTCAAAGCATATTTTGTTACTGTAATTTTAAATGCTATCAAATAATAGTTACTTATTATTTTATGTTATCATGTAATACTCGTATCTAACACATACCTACCTACCTTTTTCGAACATATCAAGTATACCTACCTTACCTAGCTTTTCAACAACTTCAAATGTTTAATTAAAATGAAAGGAGAACAGTTTCCTTCAAAATTTCTGCATTACTTCAGTCTTTACGACTCGGCACTCATAAAGTACACAATAACTCTTTGAAGTTTTTCACTAAACCTACTTACTGACTCGACTTGTATAAGTTTTTTAGTAATTGAAATATGATTGCAATAAATAATGCCATTACACCAAAAAAGTTTAGTAAGTGCTTATCTATACTAATATTATAAAGCTGAAGAGTTTGTTTGTTTGTTTGAACGCGTTAATCTCGGGTACTACTGGTACGATTTGAAAAATTATTTCGGTGTTAGATAGCCCATTTATCGAGGAAGGTTATAGGCTAATATTATCACGCTACGACCAACACGGGTGGAGCCACGGGGGTGAAACCGCGCGGAGCAGCTAGTATTAAATATCGTGAAAGAAGTCATCTACCTGTTTCAAATATTTACCAAGTCACCTCTACCAATATAAATTATAATAGAAATTGATATATAATAATTAATTGAAATTATATGCTAATTAATTACTAATTAAATTCTTTGAAGTCTTCATCTTCATGCTTCGACCCACCTGACCGCCTGGTCGCAGTCCGCGTCGTTGCAATACAGTTTTAAACCTATATTTCCAATTCAAAACATTATCCACTTAAATATATTGCTTACAATTGCATTAGTTTTAAAACCAACAAACGTAATCACCCGTTAATAAAAAAGTTCCTGATCGCAGGCAAGATACGTGACCTCACAACTTTTAGACGGTTGCATTTAACTTTGTAGAGTTCTATACTCAAAGAAAACGGAACATTAATATTGGAAAGCGGATTGCTTTCAACTATTTAAATGCAGGATATTAAACTCATCCATTACTTAGTTTTTCCCTGTGCCAGTGCCATAACCAAATTCAGGTTACTGAATAGTGAATACGTAGGAGACTCGTGGCTCTGGAAAAAGTGCCTGAATATGGTAAAGTATTGTTAGTCTGCTTAAAGTACTTATGAGAGTATTAATATATCTATATTGCATTTGATATGAAAAGGCATCGTTATAAACGTTTCTCGATTATATCTACCTCTTTTAATCTTTCAAATACCTACTCAAAACTTAACACCATAACATAGGTATACAAATACACAGTGGTTTAAAGAATGTATAACATAAATATGAAATATCTTTAAGATAATTGCCTAAGGCTTTCACCTTAATTGATTCTATACATTTCTTTATTTCATAGTGAATACTGAATCTACCTGTTTTTCTTAAGCTAAAGACTACAAATAATTAGTCATTGCTTTTAAAAGTGAAGCTCGTAGTCGGGGAGATAGATGTCACATTTATTGATTTATTTGAGAGAAAATATTATTATGAGAAAATATTATTCAGTCCGCTGCGATTATTTACTGAGAGAATTGTGTAATATTATTGCATAGAATATCTTTAAAATTAACAGTTATTTTTTTTTTGACAAATTATTTATATCATATTTACTGTGTGCGTAAACTGAAGTAAATATTATGTCATATATTATATCACGTATGTTTAAATTAGACCATTGTATTTAAATTAGATCTACTAATGCTTAAGTCATGCTTGTAAAGGTTTAAATGATAATTATAATTAATGATTTTTGCTTTAATATTTCAATTATTTTATTATTATTGACATCTACACTATTATTATGTTCAAAAATTTCCCAGCCACTATCTGTCAACTGTGCTTTTATCTACTTAGTGTGAGTAGAATTTTATCTCGTATTTGCAATTAAAAATGAGCCAAATAAATCCCTGTTAATTACGCAACCGCTAACAAGTGAATCGTTGCCAAACAGCAAGACCAGTATAAATAACCTAACATAGATATCTCGCAAGCTAGATAAAGCTCCTTACTAACATTTTATGGCCGTATTTTCATGGAAATAGCAATTTTGTCACATTGATAAAATTAAAGTATGGTGAGGCTTTGGCGGCCTCGTAACAAATTATGAAATTAACATGTTACGAGGCCGCCAAAGTCTCACCATACTATAGTTAACCATAACTATACTATAGTTACCTATTATTTTATGTTTTCAGACATAGGTACATCTATAAAACAATTACTTCAAACTATTAATATCTTAGATTATTGCAAAATGTATAAAAGGTAAATTTTGATAGCAGTAAAAACAATTTCTATGATTAATTGCTACAGAACATTATCATAATAGTAAAGGGGAAGTACAAAAGGCGACAATTAATTAATGTTTACATTAATAATAATTGTAATTAGTAAATTATATATATCAGAACAATGATGAAGCCTCGAATTGCTCTGAACAATCCAAGATTAATTAGTTGCGGGTTAATTCAAATTGTTGTTGAAAAGCTTCAATTTGTACTAAATGTACCTAGTATTAATATAGGTAGATTTTCATCTATACTATATACTATAATATTATAAAGCTGAAGAGTTTGTTTGTTTGAACGCGCTTATCTCAGGAACAACTGGTCCGGTTTGAAAAAATATTTCGGTATTAGATAACCCATTTATCGAATCATCGCGCTAAGACAACAGGAGCGGAGCCACGCTGCTGAAACCGCGAGGCGCAGCTAGTTATATAATCTATAACCTAAATAGAGGTGAACATAAAGACCATTTAGCTATTTTTAATAGCCATGTTAAAGAGTGCAAATCTAAGCCATTATCCGGGCAAAATTCCAAACTGACTGCTATTGCGATAATTTTTCCCAAAAATGACCTACAAATACGCCTAAGGCGAGAATAGAAGACTCAGGGAACTGAATACTGACTCAGAATGGAGAATTTCGATCCGAACCGCTTTGTCCGGATACATGGAAGTTGGAACGTTCAAAATTCGTAACTTATGGGTGTTTTGTCACGTTTGTTTCAAACCAGCCAGGACAAGTAACCATACAGAAAGAAAATCGACCAGAGCAATGCAAGCGTGACCCAATTTACGAGGAAGTATACACAGATACAACAGAAGTGAGATATTCCTAGTACCTTGTTAGTACAAAGACTGTGATGTAACCCTTTAGATTTCCCTAAAAAAGGTTACAAAAAGATGATGCAGGGGATAACAGAATTAAAGCTTTGATGCCGTTTTGTCAACGAATGCACCCTTATTCCTAATTATTTCGCCACAGTTCAAGTGAAATTGATTGTAAATGTTAAACCATTTACCCACTTGCTTTGAAACGTAATTATCCTTTCGCGAAGAAATTTTATTTTCTCGAAAACCATTTAGAATTCAACAGGTCTTGACCTACTTAAATGTTTCTACAAAAGATTTATCTGCAGTAAAATATTCCTTTTTAAATCCTCAGTATCCGCTGGAATCTTAAGAGACGAGTTAAATAAATCGGGTCTAATCTCTGAAACGGATAAGAAATCTCTAAATACAGTCATCGTTGAACAACTACTTTTGTTTTTATTTCATAACAAATTGAAGTAATTTTTTACGCCATACTAAGCCTTAGTACCCTTATCCCGTGTTCATTTATAAAACTAAGAATATTTTTACGCTATTTATGTATTTTTTATCCTGTTAAATAAAATGCTGAAAAAAACAAGATATCTGCATATTTTGATTATTATTGAGATTATTTTAATTAAAAATGTATCGCCCTATCTTACTTCCATAAATTCCTCTAGTTCTTATAAAACAAATATAAAACGTTGGAATGACTCCAGATTCAACTTCATCCTCATTTTTATGTAACATGATATCTCAAGAGAAAAAACGGGGCATTTTAAAAGCGACCAACGTTCTCGCTTCGAGCTGTCAAGTCATCCAATTTCCTCAAAACAACGCGATGGCCCGGAGCTTCTTTATTCGCATAATTTCCATCTACGTTACATTCGACACTTTTATTAAAATTTCCTCAAGGTAAGCCAGCGAGTACTTTAATTTGCAAGCTTAAAAGCTTTCCGAATTTCGACGGAGCTCTCTTGGAAGCCAATAAGTAAAAAAACAAGCGTCTGTGTAGAAACGACGTCTGTTGCAACTCGCGTACTTTGTGTGAAATTCAACGTGAAAAAGACACTAATATTTTTAAAAGAACAGCGTCTACGCTTTTGATCATTAAAATTATGAAGATCGATACAGCCCGCGATAATTAAAGGAGCAATAATAACATTTTTGCTATATTTTCCGTTAAGCAAATAAAACTTTGATGTCGTCTATAACTGGTGATATAAGTAGGCAATATAATTTACCGAAGAAAATAATTTTTAATTCAAGGCATAAAGGCCAAGCTTCCGTAAAGCAACAAACTGAAACTGTAACGATATATATTACATTGTTAATTAATGGAAAATATAATTATTACTCTATATTCTTTTGAATTTTAATTATATTTCGTCTCATTGATGATCATGCTCCAATCTCAAGAACTTGCTCCTTGCAAAATTTTAAGGATTAATCGTCAGCCCTTTTCTGTCAAAAATCTTGAATATTAAACCGGTCAAGTATCGGTAAAAAAGGCTCCATAAGAATTAATTTTGAGAATTCTTCATTATTTTATTACCTACCTACCTACTGAATGGATTTGATAAGACCTTGGAAATTTCGTTTATAATTTTTTTTATTGATTTTGGTTGTTGTCATCTACTTGCTTGTTATAGGAGTTATGTAGGTACATATAAAGGTAGAAAATACGAGGTAGATACCAATATGTTAACAGTATCCGAATTCCCTTCAAATCTAAGCTTTACGACTACCATTACTGGATCCTCACTTTATTTACTGATATTTAAGTATATCCGATACTATAAATAATCAAATAAAAAATATAAAATTTTTATGTAAAAGCGAACGAAGGTACAAAAAATATACGAGAAAGTTGGCAGTTTTGATCTGTTGTACAAGAACAAACTAAGATAGTAGAAAAGTTAGTTTTAACTTGTAAGAAAAGTTTCTGATTGTGGACATTGCAGTGAGAAAATATTTTCAGAATGGGTATAAATAATTAATGAACTGTGCGCTACTAAGTTTTGTCTTACTTGTTGAAATACATATTCGAAGATGTTTTGAGGTAGAGTATTTATTATTAAAAAAACAAAAACTTTTAACCAATTTAAAACGTTTAAGAAATAAAACGACTCACTCACTAGGGTTTAAAATCAAGAATTTACTGCTACCTTTTACGTCCCTTTCTTAATAATTCATTTAAATATCTCATATATACAGAGTTATTTGTAAAACACCGGCAACCTCGCAGGACAAGATAGCTAACATCTTATGTAACAACATTTGTTCTACGACTTTTGGCATAACGCAATAAATTATTTTTAAATGATTTTTTAAGCTTTTATTGTACTCTCCTAACATTTGTAAGTCTATGTTCTATTCGGACGACGCGACGCCCCCTTTCCCCTCCCGTTCGCTTCTTGTTTACGTAATGTTTGGAATGCGCGTAGAGTTTATAATATTCAAACGGAAAATTAAGTGAATATTTATTTTTTTATGAAAATAAAATCTAACAAATTATCAAAAGTCGTAGAACAAATGTTGTTACTTATGATGTTGGCTATCTTGTCCTGCGAGGTTGGCGGTGTTTTACAAGTAACCCTGTATAATATATAATTATGTATTCCGCTCTGATATCTACATACGACAACCACACAAACTAAAAACGATACTAGGTACAACAAAAATATTTTCAATCACCAGTTACGCACTACGAACAAGCACAATATGGCCTCTAAAATACTGCTCTTACATCTACCAACTTAATATAGAATTATAGCGCGGGGAAAGTCTTTTAGACACTAAAAGCTCTTAAATTATACATGAAATATAAACTATCGGCAATTTTATGTGAGCCTGTTTGTAATAGTGCAAACTGCAAGTAATCCAATTTGAAAGTCACTCCACGCGACACATAATTAACTGGGGGTCGGGAGAGCGGTCATGAATTACTAAAGTCCACCTGACACCTCGTAAAACAGCTGTGAAAATGTTTTCATCTATCTTTATACTCTGGCGCGTCATCCCAGTTAAAATTCAGTGCAATTTTTAACAGACTTTTAAATTAGGTACTTCCTTCTATTTAAATTTCTACCTTTCAGGGAAGAGTATAAAAACATGGTACGGTTACGTACGTTTTAATTATTTCATCACACTTGCTCGTGTATAATTAAAAATACACATATTAACATGCAGGATTACTTGTTTTTTTATCTTTTTCAGTTCCAACTTGCTGGATTTAAATACATAAGTTGTTACTTAGTTATCTAGGTACAATGATGAAAATTCATAAATATATCTAGGTACTAATGTACCTAGACCTATACGCGGTAGGTAGTCTATTTGTGAAGTTAATACGAGAGATCTTAAAACTTATTTTCAAACAACTAAAAAGTGTTTCAGATTAGGAATTCAAGTTTAATAAATATGTAAGGTGGGTGATGAGTGGATTCAAAAATGAATTTTTAATACAACGTAGTGGAATATTTGCCTTTGGCATCGTATATAAAATGTGCCCGTAGGCAATAACCTGGAAATTTCAAAGTGCGATTGGATTTCCATTGCAAAGAATATCGAGTTTTTAAACTACTTCCCGCTGAACATATTCATCAAGGATACTGAAAATCTGATTGTCATTTTTAACTGTCGGTAAATTACTTTGTATGAAAAGTAAATAAGTAGGTACATTTTTGTATCATTCTTTTATCATAATTGTAAGTCATGTGTCGTAGTAGGTAGTTACTTATACATATTTTACATTATCATTTTTATATTTATATGAACTAAATGCGATTTTTGAAATAGTATATCTATACATATAATAAAATCGTAGGAAAGTCAAAACTGTACATTGAATATTTTTTTAAAAGAATACCTGGGCCGTGATCTATAATCGATATAGAAGCCAAAAACATAGTTTTTAGAATTTTTGTCTGTTTGTCTGTTTGTCTGTTTGTCTGTTTGTCTGTATGTTTGTCCGAGCTAATCTCGAAAAGTACTGCATAGATTGACTTCAAATTTTGCATGAATATTACTAACAGGTCGGGTGAGGCTATAGGCTACATATTATCAAGCTATCATCTACGGGGGAGGAGCTGTGAACCTTTATTTTTCTTACGTATTCCGTGTATTACGACAGCGTACAATCTAAAGACTCATGTTTAAATGTTGGTTTCGAGTTAGCCATGCTATTATCTAGCTTTACAAAATAAAAACTATGTCATTTACGTAATTTGGGCAGAGAAACAGTTTAATGAATTTAGTAGTATAAAGACAAATTAGAAACAGCGCCATCTATTAAATGTTAATTTACACGTTAACTATTGGAAATTAATAATCAAATGACGCATATATAAATGTTGTTTGACAATATCTAGATTGACACTATAAAAATTATGCCATTTAAGTAACTTGGGAAGAGAAACATAGCTTAAAGAATGTAAGTTGTATAATGTTAATTTTGTAACAGCGCCATCTATGAGATTTCGTAAAAATCAAATCAATTTACATGTTAACACTACTGAACACAATGTTAAAAATTAATAATTTAAATATAATTATGTTATTTATTTATTTAACTCTTTAACCCATATCTTCCGTTCCCTATAAGATATATTTCGTGTAAATAATAAACTATATTTTTTTTAAAGTGAGGGTACCTACTTAGATGTTTATTATTTTAAGTAAAAATAGACACCATTATCTACAGTTAATCTAATGATTGTGTTCCAAAGAGTATAATAATATATTGTTGTGTTCATTAGTTACAATTTTTAAAATCTTCGTGTTTTATAAATTTACTAGCTTACCGCCCGCGGCTTCGTCCGCTTTGTCTAAAACCTAATAAATTATGTACTAAAACCTTCCTCTTGAATCAGTCTATCTATTAAAAAAACCGCATCAAAATCTGTTGCGAAGTTTTAAAGATTTAAGCATACAAAGGGACATAGGGACATAGGGACACAGAAAGCGACTTTTTTTATACTATGTAGTGATATTTATAAAGCAATTGAATGCCATAAAACCAAAAATATCAAATGCAATCTTCGTGTTTTGTGAATTTTCACCATCATGCGTTCCCACATAAGTTGTTACTTACAGGTATTTATTGAAATGAAATGAAATGAATGATTCTTTTATTATTTTGAGGTGCATTGGGAACAGAAGTTTTTGATAAAATTTTATTTGTAAGTAGCTTTTTTTATAGATTTACAGTTAACTTTTGATTTTTTTTATTCAATGCTAATAAAATTATATCGCCTTTGGAAGACGATTTCTGCTGATATTTTTACTACACCACTTGAAAATTGATGATTTGATGATAAAGACAGTAGCAGCGAGGATTAAGTGGAAATTAGTAATCATCCGCTTCGTCAATTTTTGACTGAAGTTAATGTCCAACGTCCAATGGTTCAATCATTGGAAGTATCTCGGGAAATTTTGGAGGATATTTTTCAGGAAGGAGAGGAGGGGCAGCCAACCACATATCAAACTACTACGTTTTAGTACCGAAAAAAATGTTATTGCCAAATGAAACGTAAATTTTGCACTCACAACTTTACAAGTAATGTTTTTATTTTGACTTTGCGGTTATCTGATTATAATATTTATCGTTTTGGCTATCGACGTACCGACCGTACTGGGATCAGAGTAGGTACATGATATACAGTTCATCATCCCGGATTGCTTAGAGCATTTTCACACTGAAAAAGATGTTTTCTTTGAATCGTAGTTGCTTCATTTATTTATTTTTAATCATTTTAAATAATATGTTTTAAATATTTTATAAATATATCATTTTCATTATTTAAGTAGATAAAATAAATTATGTAACGGTTTTATAAGAAAACACATTATATTTGTTAGGCGATGGTGATTTCTTCCAGGCAAAAGAAATCATCTTCAGGATGGAATCATCCTGGATCATCTTCAGAATCATCTTCTGAATCATCTTCAGAATCATCTTCAGAATCATCTTCAGGATGGAATCATCATCATGGATCCAGATGGGGGTCAAGTGACGCGGGCCACGTACCTACCACAAACATGCTTAGTTTGTGGTATCGAGCGCGAAAGATAGTCATCGTGTTTTTAGTAAAGTTACTATGTAAACTAACGTAATTTAATACTTAGGTACATATTCTATAATGGTGTGCTCAAACTGTTAATCTACATTTAATTTAGATTATTATTTGATACTAAGTAATGTAGAATTTAAACCACATTCATGTTTTCTTCAGATTTTAAGATTTTATTATCAGAGTGTTCAATTTTAATGTAGTTAAATTTTATAAGAGACAATAATTAAGAAAATTTTAAAATAAAGTGTCACGTATTTTTTTTAAACAACGAATGACGAAAAACGACCTAATCGCGGACGAAGTCGCGGGCAACAGCTAGTATTCAATATTTATGAACCGTTTTAGCTATTAATGCTTTTTTTGAAGTCCGAAAAGTTTCCCAGTGTAGTTACCTACCTACTAAATCTGGTTTATATAGATAATGTTTAAACTTATAGGAACAGACGGGATAACATAAACACTGATACTCCATAGATACCTACATAATATCTCCATACATTTCCAGATTAACTCCTGTATATGTATATGATACGGATACCAAATCCTGTATCCCAGTAACGACAAGTTATAATAATCTGTAAGCTGAGTTGTAAGTTATCCTGTATCCTAGATATCTCTATTATAGCTCATACCGTCATTAAATATTATTATAATATTATACGGCCTCTATTGATATTGCCAGAATATTAATATACGTGCTTACTCTAACTGCGGAATTCTATCCTGAGTAAATTATTAATCTGTTCTGCACACAAGCGTTCCAGTTTGTAACAGTCATTCAAAATTTAAAGCGCAAAACACGATACGTACAATAAAGGTAGTCCAACTGTTATGAGCAATATTTGTTTTACATATACGAGCCTCGTGTGGCCGACGAATGGTTTTACTGAATAATTCTTTTCGCCATAACATTTTACGTATTCTTTTATGAGACTTTAAAGTTTCGTTAGTTGGGTAGTTGGGGCGTAGAATTTTTAGTAGAATTTTAACAAGGGTCTTAGCGCATTAGGTAGCAAATTAAAAAAGTGATTTACAACACAAGGACGGTATTAATAATATCATTACGCACAAGTAGGTAGGTACTTAGTAAAAAAAAATGCGTACATATTCGTTTTAGTAGGTAGTTATGTAGTAGTATTTACCATTTTACGAATTGCGATACACCATCCTTACTTGAAAATTCTGCTTTCTGTTTTCCCCCAAAGTTAAGCTTATCCTCCTCCTAAGTCCTAGAACTTGTACCTATATTATCTATGCTTTCGTGCGCGGAGCAGTTTGGTAACGAAAACCGAATAGCATATGTGTAAACATTTACACACTTTCGGTTTAGCAGAAATTACAAATCCTACCCGCTTCCTCATGAATATAGAATATGTACTCGTACCTTTGATAATTTCTGTGACTCTGTATTGAATGTAAGATCTTCTTACTTAGAGTATTTTAATATAGAATCCTGCAAACTAAAACCTAAAGCAATCAGTGACATTTTCATTATATTATTTAAAAAAAAATACAGTTGATAAAATTATGACTTTATCTAGTTCAGTTATTTCCTCCAAGTTTATAAAGTTGTTTATAATATGAAATAGGAGATCGGATATCTGCAAAGTAATAATTGATTGTACCTACTCATTTTATTAATAAAAATAAAACAATTTATAAAATAAAAGCATTTATTGATACCACAGATCGTCAAAGCCATGTAATAAAAACATTATTTGGCATAAATATCATTTAACAAATTCATAACAGCCAACAGGGAACAATAGCAAAAGACCATAATTGTCCGTATTTAAGCAAAAAGGAACCACCCAGCAAAAACGCACTTCTGAGATATCAAAGGATTTACAAAAACATTTGCAGCTCTGTTAGATGAAGTAAAATTAATGTTTATTTTATTTAAATTCATTGATAAATTACTTATTTAAGTATGTGTATATAAATTTGCTCTGAATATTTTTAAACTTTCTAGATAATTAAGAAAATGTGCATGTGGTTCCTTTTAACATTTATCAATTGATAGGTTTTCTCTTATACAAAAAAGAACCACAACCTAGGGATTTAATGATATTTAAAACTATGTATTTATAATATCGTAATAAAGCTTTAATTAAAAAAATATATAAAATAAAACTTATAGAGGACGTTTATTCGACGTTGTCATCAAATTGGATTTCAAAATCCACCGTGTCTATGTGGTCTTCTATTGCATCATCACTAATGAGACCGTTATAAAAACTCTGAGCATCTTGAGGAATAAGGTGTAATATATGGCCTGAATATCGCTTGAAGGTGAAGAAAAATTTTCCAGAGGCATCGACATATAAGATTCTTCGTTACCTTCTGTAATACAAAGAAAAAGCTTTAAATCAAAACAATAAAGCTGCGTGGCTTTTATACGTAGGTATATGGCGACAACAAAATATTATTAGTTCTTATAAAGCCGTATGCCTACTAGACGACTAATTAGTATGTTGTAGGTACATGCACCATGTACAAAAAACTGGCTAAGTGTGAGTCGGACTCGCGCAATGAAGAGTTCCTTACCATTGTATATAAAAACGGCACGGTTTATTGTATATAAATATTTATTTTATTCTGTTTTTTAGTATTTGTTGTTACAGCGGCATCAGAAATAGATCATCTATGAAAATTTGAACTGTCTAACTATCACGGTTCATGAACAGTGATAGTTAGCTCTGTCTCATGAGACAGATGGACAGCGGAGTCTTAGTAATAGGGTCTCGTTTTACCCTTTGGGTACGGAACCCTAAAAATCATATGCAACAGTGACCAAACCTAGCAAAAATTTAAATAAATAAAC
This sequence comes from Colias croceus, assembly GCF_905220415.1. Classification (NCBI taxonomy): domain Eukaryota; kingdom Metazoa; phylum Arthropoda; class Insecta; order Lepidoptera; family Pieridae; genus Colias; species Colias croceus. The sequence goes on from NC_059546.1 coordinate 7,444,891, forward strand.
TCGTTAAAATTTTGAATTTCGTGGGCTAGGGCCTTGTTCCGGTCAAAACAGTGGCAGCGCGAGTTTTAAAATCAAACAAATAATTATATGCGCTGAATGTACTGTACTGAATCTGAATCTAAACGTATTTTACCAAAATAGTAGGTAGATACCTAGATCATCGACAGTTATTTTTAAAACAGGGTTTAGTAGTTTCATCTCACAATGACAAATGAATAGTAACAAAATGACTCTTAATTCGACTCGCCTTCGTGAACAACAACTGCAGTGTCGTTAAAATACGTAAATCCACAGAAGATTCCTCTTGTACTTAATGTTTTAAATTTAAATTAAAATTGTAAAATCACTCCACAATCGGGAATGAATCAAAAGTGGATAAAGCGTACCTGCATCTCAGATTCAATAAGTACTTAAATGCAAATTAATAATGCTACTTACCCGTTGTATCTTCATTTTAACTTCGGTGTTCGTCTCCAATACTTTTCTTAGCAATTGCTTGCTTATTTATTTATTACTAAACATTTTCATATTTAATTTTAAAGGTAATTAACAAAAACAATAGAACTTACTTCGCGGAGAAAGAAAACGGCCGTCACGTAGGTATTCGAACTACGTCGCTGAATGTCACCTATATTCGACGTTTTACTTTAAAAATTGGAGTTATTTAAGCTATTTAAGCACTTTCAGCTATTTAAGTAATGAAATACGTTGTTTAAAGATGAGAAGCATTGTACAAGTCAAGGCATTTGGTACCTTAAAGCAATGATGGGTTTCAGAATGTTTTACAATTTTTATTTATGCATGATAGAACCGAATGCTTGTGGTTTTATTTTGCAATAAAAAATTACAATTAAATTATGAATTTATTTTACGCATAACCATACCACAGAAACCTGGTTCCATTTTGTGTATTAAAAATAATTGTTATTAATAGAAATGTGTGTAATGTATAATGGTACCAAGTATGTGCGGATCTGTTTTGTATAAAAAGACATGATAGTAATATCGTTTATTTATTTGAACAAAGCAGACCCATGGTGCTGTGGTTCGGTTTTGCTTCATGTGTATTGTTCGTTGTTGCTGGTGGTTCCTTTCTGCTTTTAGTATACCTTGTTTCCAAGGTAAAAATCACGTGGTTCTTGTTTGTATAAGAATTTAGACCACTTTTAAATGAGTATTCTTCAAGAAACGTAAAAAAGCAAATTTGTCGAGTGGTTCCATTTTGCATAAATACGGACAATTATTAAAAACATGCTAAGGATTAACAGACACGGCGAAATTAGTTGTATTTTCTAATTTAACATTATTAATACATCCTATCAACCAGCTTTTTGTAACATGTCGTACATCTTCTGGCAACTTTCGTTTTAATTTTTGCATTTTCTTAAAATCTATTTCTGCTTCATTGTGAACTACATAGTCCACATCCATATGTTTTATAGATTTCACAACAGATCCGCCATATGCAATCCAATGTCTTTCGAATATTGTCCTTTCATTCTCAGGTATGCTTATGAAGTCTGGATAGAAACCTATTTTCTTATTTTTGAATACATCTGGTAGAGGATTGTCTGGCAATATCTGTTGATTTCTGGACGAAGACGTGTCTATAGTTTTATCGCTTATATCTGATGCTTTATCTTCTGTAGATGTATCAGGTTCTTCCGACTTCCTTCTTTTCTTTTTAACTTTAGTTTCGTGAATTGGTGAGAGACGCATTTTTTCGTCCGGCGACGTTTTAATTTTCTTCTTAATAATAAAGGAGTCTAAATTCCTCGCTTTTTTGGGGCTAAGTTTAGGTTTCTTTGGAGGAGATTCATCAGATGTGCTTGCTGCTAGTTTGTTTAAAAGTGAAACGTCTGTTTTTTCTTTCGATGTTTTGTACAGATGTTTCAGCTCATCTAGATTGGTAGCTGTTTTCCAGTCTTTATCATCTCTTATTCTAGTAACTCTTGGGAACCTAACTGAAATGCCATCTGCCGTGTGAAGATTTGCTTTTGTCAGTTCAGTTCCTGGAAATAAAGATAAACATCTCAGAAATTGATTTTACAAGTTCCACCTGGGTAATATTTTTTTTCAAAGCTTTTTTAATTTTTAACAAACCTGTACAATTCCTTAAAATCTATTCAACGGTTTTACATATAAATAGTGAGTGTATATTATTTAATTTCATTTTATGTTAAATAATATATTTTTACTATGTCAATGTTATTTAGTATCTTTATAATATCTATTCATATCATTTTATTATGATTAAGACAACATTACAAGTGATCATTTATTGCCAATTATAAAAAAATACCTTTTTTATGTTTTAAAAATAGAGTAATGTGATGAAATATTACCTGTAATTTCCCAAACTGGTTGATTCTTTGGATCTTGAGCAACAAAATCCGGGACCATTCCTTTATTACAATCTAACCAGGATGGCACCTTATTATAGTCTTGGGATATTTTGACCATAATAGGACCTAATTCCTTCTGCAATCTCTCCAATGTACTATCATCATGGCCGGTATGAACTTTGGTTACCGTCACCCATTTATTTCGACGAGTATCTAAACAGCCCATGAGAAAGACAGACATCATTCCACCTTTCTTTCCCGTTCCTGTAATGATATAATAAAAAGTTATACAATATAAGCTTACTACATTTTAAAAAGAAATAATGATCCTATAGAGTCTTCAAATGAATGTTTTTTTATAAAATGAATAAAAATAATTACAAATAAGAAAGCACTAAGCATTCATATGGGTGTCATTAAAACTATTTCTTCTTTAATATTAATGCTTATCTGTATAATTTAGAATTACCCTTATCTTGGGAAAGCTCATCATGATAAATTTCTCATTAATAAGCTCATATGATTTGTTACAAATCAATGCAATAGTCAAAAAGAGTGCTATTCATAATTTAATTATATTCAACTAGCTATGCTTCATGGTTACACAAAGTATTATTTCTATAGCTTGTGTTGTGACCAAAATTTGTTCAGTTGTTTTCATGTGAAAGAGTAATAATTACTCATGCAACAACTAACATAATGCAATATAAGTAGGAAGTACTTCGTAGTAAATAGAAACATTATTTACCAAACCAAGCTCCCAGAACAACAAGATCGGCAGTATCTGCCATTGCTCCGCCAAACAAATAATCCTTTTTAACTTTCAGCCAATGTCGCTTGCCAGGCTCATATGTGGATTCCAGATCTTTTAATACCAAGCCTTCTAATCCTAGTTGAAGAACCTGTAATCATTAAAATCTTAATATTAATAAATTGTATGAGAAAACAATTTTTATAATTTGGTTTAATTTTAAATTTTAAAGTCTATAATAGTAATTTGCAATTTGAAATAATTCATATTCTAAAATTCTTAAAAAATAAAAAAGAAGAATCTGTTTGATATGGCTTCATATAAAAACCTGTGCAAATTTCATATTAATTATTTATATTTAATCTTGATTTAAAAAATAAACATTTCAATAAATTAAAAGAAATCATAGTTACCTCAGCAATCATATTTGCTAAATCAGCTGGTTTCCTAATCAACTGCTGTTCAGAGAACATAACATGGTTTTTGACTTCCACCATATTATCATAGAGTATTTGACGCCTCTTCTTAATGGGCATATCCATTAACACCTGCCCGTTATAATATAAACAATCAAATACATACAAGCATACTTGAGCGTCTTTAAATTCAGACTGTTTGTGCACACCCAAAGTACCAAAAGGTAAGGGTTTCCCAGTATTCACATCTACCATCAATACTTCTGCATCCAATATCATATCTTCCCCTTTAGGAAAGGCTTTTGGCAGATAATCCTTAAAATGATTCACTTTATGAGGCATCACGGGTTTTAGAGCTCGAGAGAAGTATTTAAACTCGCTGCCCTTTTTATGGACTTGCACTCTCTCTCCATCGTATTTTATTTCAGAGAACATTCCATTTGGACATTTTTTCATAGCCATTTCTACAGACTTACACGCTTCCGCTAACATTGGGAGGATAGGAGTCATCAAACTCAGTTTTGCTTGGACAGTTCTTTGTGTAGCATCTTTATGTTTCACGTTGCTACTTGTAGGTAGTACTTTGTCCAAAACCATGTCCAAATCTCTTGAAGTTTGAAAGACTTTGTATGCATCAGGATGGACTCCTTCAAGAATGTGTTTTGGCCCAGCATTAATTCTTAAGTCCCCTTTAATAAGCCTAATCAACATAGTTATATCATTTAATGTGCATTTCTTTACAATTTTCTTGAAATGATATATCTGTTCATCTTCCTTTGTAAGTTTTGACAAGTCGTCTAAAAAGTTTTCTATGTCATGAATCGTTAAAGTACTGTGCGTTGCTGGCTGTATAGATCTGGATTTGGAAAAGAAATTTTGGATTGTATCTGCAACATCGCCTTGTTCTAAATGTGTTAACATGTCGTCATGATCCGTGTTGAAGATTCTTGAAAATAATTTTACCAATTGTTTGCTTTTCAAATTGTAAACCCGTTTTGAGACTTGCGGTAACAACATCTTACACCATAACACCAAATCACCTTGGTATTTCTTACCATCACAGCCTTTGGTGAAAAAGTTGTTAACAACCGCAGTTTTTTCAGTGTATGCATCAACCTTTGATATTTTTTTACACAAAGAGTAAAAAGTTGAAAACATATTATCCTCTGTTTGCATTTCAGTGCTATCATTATTTTTACTCGGCGAAGGAGCCTGTTTAATCAATGGGGCTGAAGACTCATTTTTTAACACCTTAGCTGTATACTTGCCACTGTGTTTATCTGCATACAATTTCTCCATATCATTAATCTTCTTCAATATGTATTCCTGGTCATCTTTGCTTATATTTGCCCAATTTCCTATATCGTCAATAGAGTCTATGCGTTTTGTGGCGGGCCTTTGCTTGAGCAAAGCGTTCATTAGACAATCTATGTGGTGCCATGATTTCATGTGTTGATTCTCTCCATATGGACTGGGTACAACTTTAGCGAGGCGTAATTCCCCACTCGGACAATTTCCCTTACATCCTTTGCACGAAGCTCTGGCGCCTTTAGCCCGGTCAACGAAAAACGGTGTAAAATCGGTCATGATTTTTATGATAAACTAAAATTTGAGTAAATTAATAAATGTACATCACAATAACAAAAATTTTGCAAGCAAAAACTTGCATGGATTTAGCCTTAATTTAAGCAATATAACTTTGTGATATGATTATAATGAATAATTAAATTGCAATTTTCCGCATTTTGAAAATATTTTTAAAACTTGACGTAGACACTAGACAGTTGAATTTTGACATAAATGTTTTGACAGTTGAGCGTTTCAACATGACGTCTGACATATATTTTCTCGTTCAGGAAGAATATGTTGTCACAAATTGAATGTAATTTTATTATTCTGTTCGACCGCAAAGCATATTTATTTTATTTAAGAATAGTAATAAACACTGTTACACTGGTCTAGCCACCGAATCTAACCAAGCGAATAGACCCAATCGATTCTTCAACTTACAACGCATGCGTAATGCGTATAGATTATAGTATATACGAATACGAAACGTTTCAGTTGAAATTTCAAAATAATATCTTATTAACATAATTTATTAAGACCTATAGCTGCGCCTCGTAGTTTTACCCGCGTAGCATTTTTATTTTATTAGAATTAATGCAATACCTACTCAAAAATATCACAAACACAAAACAAAACTAATTAAATATTTAGTTTCGTTTTGTGTCTTGGAATAAATATTTCAAGCTCCAATATATACTTAAGTATTTTAATTTTATGTACTGTGTTTGAATTATATTGTCATTGTACTGTATTCTAATTGTATTGTGTGTTAATTGTGTTACTTCAACTGTGTGGAGTCAAATAAATTATCTTTATCTTTATCTTTATCAATAGATTTAATGATACCTATTCTTTTATAATTATAATTTTATTTTTCAGCTTCATCGTGCCACCAAGAATTTAACAGCGATGGATCGAAGCATGGCACTTTAACTTCACCACACTATCCCCTTGCTTATCCATCAAATACACATTGCCATTACGAGTTCTTTGGGAGAGGAAAAGAGAGAATTAGACTAATATTTCAAGACTTCTTTTTCTATAAATCTCCGGACGGATCTTTAGAGTAAGTTTAAAGTTTGTTACATAATAAATATTGTTGTGATTGTTTACTGTTTGTTATAATAAATAAGTGGTTGTTTAATTAAATGGATTACCTTTTCCGAATCATATTGTGGAATTTCATATGTTTCATTCTGTAATAAGTAATTAAGTTTTACTTTGAAATTATACTTAATTTAAAATAATTACATACTTACAATAAGCATTTAATTCATAAAAAATATTTCAATTTCAGTTGCACGAACATTGATTCCCTTCAAGCTTTTATCAGTGTGGACGGGCGTTTAGAAAATGTTGCCACATTCTGCGGTGTTGATCTCCCGAAACCGATTATGTCGAACGGTCCAAAACTCATGTTGGAGTTTCGAGGAACGCAGTCGTCGAGGCATGCTAGGGGATTCAAGATATCATATTCATTTGTTGAAAGTAAGTATATAAATTAATTAAAAAATTTAATCTTCTATGAAATTATGCAAAACTAATTTTACAAAAAAACCGCAATTTATACTTTTTGGACGTCTTTTCATCATTTGAAAACATGGATCAGCATAGCACAGCATAAGTACGGCATTGCAAAATTATTGTAACTCAAAATATTAATTTTTGACTAACAATAATTTTAATATTTTTAGGTTACATAACTACTTATTAGTTACTATAATAGTCCAATCAAAAAGTATTTTGATTATGAGAATACAAATAAAATACGGACCCAGACTTTTTCAACATTGTCCAGTCACTATCGTACGTTTAACGCTAGAATTTGACGTAGGTACACATTGCATAGTTTTCTAGTTTTTAATTATTATATTCTATACTAGCAGTTTACCCGACCTGTGCCTAGGTTTACGCGATCAGTAGTTTCACAATTTATTTGGCACAAAAAAAAAAGTTTTTATCTCTATGATATCACGAAAATTTACCTAATATCTATAACGTTTCACTTCCAGACTTCGGCATATCAACGGGTAGACAGCTCAAAGAGTTCCCCTGCGCGTTCGTGTTCAACAGCAGTGAGGCGCGGAATGGCACGTTCGCGTCTCCCAACTCGCCTGGCCCGTACCCGCGGGATACGGAGTGCTCGTACTTCTTCCACGGCGGACAGACTGAGAAAGTGCACCTGCATTTCACACACTTTGATATTGAGGGTGTATCTCCGTAAGTTCAATTTCATTTAAGGAAACGGGTAAAATACAAAACATAGAGAGAAAACCCGATATAATATTATGTTACCACTTAATATAACGGGTATGCAAAATAAATAATATGATACGGTCTATACTGATTCCAAAAAGGTCCCCACGTCACCAAAAAACCAGAGCTAATTACACTTTTTTCTTAAAAGATGTTTTTCATTATGGAGTCCAAATTTACAAATAAATATAATATTATGTAATAAAGGGACCATCAGAATAGTATGATCAAATAAATAAATTAGGGTCTCTTTAAAATATATACGTTGGTGAGCTTGTTGGCGTATTACACTCTTGTTTATAGCGCAAACATGATTAAGGTGGAATCAATTAATGACTTTAAAATAGTAATAATAAAGCGTACTTTAATCATATGATGCTGACTACCGAGGTTGATTACATATTACTTACTAGCGATTTAATTACTCATGCTCAAACTACTTACTAAAACCAATTAGAAAAATCAATTTTAAAAAACGCAGAACGAATTTGTCTTATATTTATAGAACAAGTATCATGATCATGACATCATATTCTATATTTTGCTTATTTATGTCGAATTTTCCATACATTTTTATTTCTCAGACTTAGAAGTAATAGAGTTTATAAAAAAAATTTATCCTTATTCCAATTTCATTTATATTCCACCTAGTTAAGTAAAAGAAATATTTTTAAACTACTTGCAGTTCTTGCAGAACACATAAAATCTATTAAGTAATCAATATCTAACACAAATCTATTAAATTTTCAGGTGCGAAGCAGTTTCAGCGAGTGATTACGTAGAATTTTCTAATTATATGACTGAAGACAATAGATACGGAAGATACTGTGGTCAGCAAAAGGAATTCCACGTGGAATCCGAACGAAACTTCTTCAAAGTGACATTCCGATCGAACGATCGATTAGATGGGACGGGCTTCAAAGCGATCTATCAATTTTTAGAAGCATCTGATGAATATCAAGCTCCAATGTCGGATTACGCATCATCAATCTTCCGTTAGTATTTATTGTTAATGATTGATTAAGAATTAGATACTGAAAGAACTGGTTATAAAATGTAAAGAACGTGAATATTGAACTTGTGAAATTTAAAAACACCGCTTATGAGATAGATATGTATTAAAATACTACTGAAACAAAGCATAGAACCCGAACTAAAAATAATGTAACAGATAGGATAAGACCAAAGACTTGAACCGATTCATGCACCGAGTACCGACAGTTACCTGCATAATGTTTAGATCGAAGTGATAAGATTTAAAAGACGACAATACAATTTTATCATACCTATAGTTCTCAATTTTAACATAAAATTACTTAATACATTGTCCGCTTTTTAATGTAATCAATAATGTGTTTTTTTTTTTCATTTCAGCGTTGCGGTTGTGTTTACTACTCCTAGTCATCATTTTAACTCACCTTCATCGGCTATATCATTAAATCAAGTGATATTAGGTTATTATAAATAGGTAGACTAATCCTGTACATTTTGTACCATAGCCTGTGCCATACACTTGTATTTAAATCGTAGGAATTCAATATTTTCTATAAGCAAATGGTAAACTTTCCTATTACCAGTAAAGCAATACGACACAATAATGTTTTATTCACGCAGGCACGTATTATAAATAAATTATATTAAATTTTGTTGTGATTTTATTTTCTTTACCCACCTTTAATCATGTTCATACAGAAAACACAATAAGAACCATCAGGAGTTATTATATCAACCTTTTGGCAAAGGCACGCCTTGGCCATTGAATGAGAGATGATGAGATGAGAATATGGGCTACATACCTATTAATAATTAAAAAAAGGACAAAATGCCTTAAAATTGTAAGAACTAGACCAATTTTAAATAGCATTATCAAAATCGGTTCAGTCAGTCGAAAGCATTATCAAAGTCGGTTCTAAGCCAAGGTAAAAATCCCAAAAAATACAATCGAATTGGCAGTATTGGGAACCTCCTTTTTCGTCAGTCAGTAAAGTACCTACATATTACGTTCTACACGGAATTCGAACCTATAGAAAATCTTTCATGTAAGCAGATTACGCATACCTAATATATTCTATTAATTTGGTTTGAATATTGTTGCAAACTACTACAATTTAGCCAAAAAATTCATCTAGTCTATAATTATTTTTGTTAAATTAGTTAGGGATATTATAAAGTACTCAAAATGTGATAACCATTATTAGTTATTACTTAATGATAAGTAATTATGCACGTAGTTCTATTATATATTATATTCGGTGGCTTTAGGTACAATTTAAAAGCAATAAATTTAGAAGGTTAAATAAAAATATGAAGAAATTAACGTTATTTCTATGTATTTTTACAATCTTCTCTTTTATAACTTAAAAACGAATACATTAAGTAGGTAGGTACCTACAGATCTAATAAAATTGCAGTTACTTAATCCGAAATAGGCAGGTTGTCAATAATAAAAAAAAAATATTGCTTTGCTTGTTATCTTATTAAAGCCACAGTTGACAGATATAATACCTATACTACGTATGTATCTGTATATTGTGTTAAAGCATTCATTCTAATATATCTGCCAATAAGTAGTCTACTTTCGAATTATTATAATTCAAAGCTAATTTTGACACAATAATGAGCAATAACAGTATACAATTTAAGAGGTTTATTGTTGCTCTAGACGCAACGTGACAAAAGAACATAATTCGCAAACATTTTCTTCCTGCTGCGGTTTAAATTTTACCGGAGTTGCGCAAGCTTACTTGAGCAAAACACTGCAACTTGCAATCGTAGCAAACTTGCATCGTATAGCCAATATAGCCAGCAGGTGTGTGGACTGTGGGGGCGCTGATTGTACGGTGTTCCGTTCATTTGCTGTCTCACTCAGACTCAGGCCAGTCCCCTCTCTAGATAATGTGACGTCACTTCAGTACGAGTTTAGCCGCTAGTGGATATGGTTGTGTGCGATTGAAGCGTTTTGTGCGGGAACTTTTCACGATTTGTACTTTTAGCAAAGTTTTCGGCAATCGTATGAGATTTTTGTGTGAAAGAATCGGAGTTATCTCTTAAACTAGTGTGGATTGTTGTGTTGGATCTGTTATTGTGGACACAGGTGTCACATTCCAGTAGGCGCCGATACAGCCTCCGTACCCTATAGGCAGGTGGACAATAAGCCCTATTTTGTTAAATGTAAGTTTTTTACTTTTATTATTCTATCAATGAACGGTATTAATATGTAGTTCATATTTTGAAATTTGAAGCTTACATTTTAATATTTCTATGGTATTGTTTGACGATCAATTAAAAAAGTTCGACACGCGTTTGGTAAAGTTGACAACGCGTTGTTTTGCAACTTTTTGAAAGTCTCATTATCACAGTATTACAATATTATTTCCTATCATTATTCTGTATTGAACCGTTTAAAATAGTCTTTGATTTATGTAAACAAAGATTTGCTTGTAACAAACAAATTTAACAAGTAAACAAGATATTTAAACTTAAACTACCTAGGTACCTACCTACCTATAATTTTTTGCTTTACGATTTAGAAACATACAAAAACAACAACTTGAATGATTTTATCTAAATATTATGCATAATTATTAGGTATATCATGATAATATCTTTTAAAACAAAATGGTGCCCTATCATTTATTAAAATTGATTGTAATTTTATATTAATCACATACCTACCCGGAGAGTTATTTCACAAAATAAGCCTCAAGCTACTTGTAGGCCGGTGCCATTATTGATAAATTACTATTGGGATATAGGTAGGTACCTAGGTAGTAATATTAAATGATTAAGTAGATGATCATGGTATTGTTCATTTGTTACAATAGTAGCCTAATCTTATGTTTAGATCAAACAGTAGATTATATTATAATCATCTTTCTGATACCTTTCCGATTGCAGGTGCAATCGTTACCATGATGATTTGCCAATATAAACTTATTTTTAAATAGAATAGGTAATTATAATTGATACATTGTTGACTTAAAAACAATTAGTTAATTGAAACTAAATACATAGTCCGTAGGTACCTTACCTACTCGTAATGGGAACTCACTACCTACAAAGTAAAAAGTTCTTCATGCAGTCCAATTTTCAAACCCACAAAATTACCTAGAACCTATTGAAAACTTTTGCGTGTTGCGTAAAGTCTTATTAACTTGTAATCGCCTAGTCTCATCTGTACTAAATATATTTTTCTCAGCATTAAATTATCAGGTGAGAACCGTGTAATGATTAAAGAACGGATGCCGCTCGTTACCGATGTCGAAGCGTAATTAATTATCAATCGTTGCGATAGTTTGAATGATTTTCAATTTAACGTCATAGGTAACTGTTATTTGTGATGTAGGTAGGTAGGTAACACGGATTTGTTCCAGACGAATGCTCTGGACTCTGGAAGATTAGAATGGCCACGTTAGTTTGATCTTGAATACGAATCTGAGCTTATTAGTGGTCGTAGGTAGTGTATGTTAAACATTTGTTACCCGACTTCAAAAAAAAGGAGGAGGTTATTAATTCGGACGGTATGTTTTTTTTATGTATGTACACCGATTACTCCGAGGTTTCTGAACCGATTTACGTGATTCATTTTTGTTCGATGCGGGATGGTGCCGAATTGGTCCCATAAAAATTTTATTCGGATAGGCCCAGTAGTTTTTATTTTATGAGCATTTTTGTATGTACATATTTGTAAATGTTGCAAGTGCAAGTTTGAAGTCGGTTGTTTTTAACGCAGGCGCAGTTATCACGTCATGTTGTTGTTTTTAGTTTTACGCAGGTATTGTATAATTTACAAGGAATAAAGTTTTTGAAACTTGTTGTTAACTACCTAGGTATAAGAAACTGATATTATAAAAGTCGGTATCACATTTTAAAATACGCTACCTAGGTATAAGGCTATAAATTGTAAATTGTAATTGCAGTAAGTAGTAATACCTACTCAATAAAAATATAACAATAATAGCTTTCGACAGTTGTGGAACACAGACATATAATATGTCTGTGTTCTGGAACCTACCTTCTAATTAATTATTATTAGAAGTTGAAAATCGCTAACACCTGTGTTCATCTTCACATTCATTTTTTTTGTTAGGTATTTTTCACGATTAAAACCAACTGAAAAGGCCTTGACTAAACTAGAATTTTTAATATTCTTAAGTACCTAAGTAAATATTTGGAAATGTTATTTAATTATACAAAAGCAAAGATATGAGAAAATTAAATATCCTAGAGGTGATTGGGTGAGTTGCCAGCCATATTGACCTTAACATTCTCGATATATTTTATTGCCATTTACAAAGAATGGCTTTAATTTTAATTTTTAAGCTCAAATTCGATATTTATAATGAGTTTTAATTCACTTTTAACCTTGGTTTATGTTTAATTTCAATTGACTTTATTCTGAAATCAAAACTAGTAGGTTACTACCTAGAGATGTAGATAGATAGGGTGTATGCTTATACCTATTTATAAGTTACGGATAAACCTAGTAGCACAGAATTACAATTGTAATACTGTGCCAGTAGCTTCTAAATTTAGAAAATTATTTTATTTATTAGTTATTACATAATTACTCAATTTAACCGGATGAATCCACGGAATGTTAGTAGGTAACTAGTGTCAAATAATTTTGAAGAAAAAGAATTCAAAAGATTTTAACTAAGCATTTTTAATTATGTTCGTCATCAAGCTAAAGAATTCAAATAAAAACATGCGTGGGTGTAAAATTACCTTTAATTGGTTCCGTTATTTTGCTAATAAAAAATAATGGTTCGTCTTTGTTTTGACCGTGTCTAATTTTTTTGTTGTTAAACGCTTTGACACTTGATATTTTGTGTATAGATACTGTAAGTAAATGTTTTGCGATGAGTTCGGTTTAATCGATTATTCACGGTATTTTTTAACTTGAATCTTGACACTAAATTGTAATCGATTAACTATTACAGTATTTTTTTTTTCGTGTTTGATAAAAAGTGACTGAATATTATGTATTATATGAGAGATAATTTGCATATGTATCACAGTTAGTAATATCGGTTATTCTTCACGGTTCTATAAAGTTGAAATCAATACGATATTCGGATTGTAGGTTACAACTTTCCAGATTTCATCGAGTAACTAGATAGCAGTAGGACTAATGAACATAAAAGAAGGATGTTATCAAAGTAGGTAATAGCCCGAGAAAATTAAACCGAAAATGGTCCATTAGCTGAAATAATTCGTGTAGTTTCGAAAATCGCTACAGATTCCTTGACATGTCCAGATGATCATATCGAAAGTCCTCAAGGGTGGGGTGGTGAGCAAAGGGTGTAGGGGAGGTCCAAAGGACCCTTTGTTATATTTTTAATAAGAATATGTTACTAAAGGTTTTTGTTTCATACCTATGCAGCAGACAGGAAACTTAATAAATCATAACCAAAGACAGAAATCCCATCGCAGTGTGCGTATGTAAAATAGGTACCTACATATTATAGCGTATGCGTATGTTATCTGATAATTATGTCAATTAGTAATCAATAGGGGTACGTATTAATTATGTTCATATTCACTACTAATTAATGAATTTCCCATGTTTATGAATAACTTAGAAAGTTACAAGCTGTGTACATATTATGATTATTATAAATCCGGCATAATTTGTGTTCGAGACTATTTTTGGGTAAAAAAGATATTTAGAAGCATATTAGTTACCTACGTAATTGAAAATAATCAAGAAAATAGTTACTTTATTAATTCCAAATACCTCAATTCGCTAACAATAACTATTGGCAAATAATTAAGTAAATACAAGACTGACTGGCAATGCTAGCTGATTTATGTCTTTACCGAGTTGGCATATAACTTTCAATAAAATATGTGACGGTTCAAGGTACGAGGCACGAAATCCATTTAGCTTCCATTTCTAGTTGTTCAATGGACACCTTATAAGGATTGTTCTTAGTAGCACACATGCATATATACGATCAATGCTGATGTATTGTTTCGTGTTTGTTTGCAAGCGTGTTGTGAATGAGAAATCGATTATGGTCTATTTAAATATATTTAAATAAAGACAATAGTATTTAACATGTGAATAATAGTTTTTGTGGGTAATTTGTACCTAAGAAATATCAGATTTTTTTGTCCCATTGTTCCGATACCACGTGCGTGACATCAAGCGGTTATTCCAAGTATATTCCATCAATCACGTAACTTAAATTTGATAAATGTACACAATTTTGATTATAGGTACTCTTTCTATGGAATCCCGAAAAATACATATGTAGGTACACTTCTTAAAAAATTAGGCTCGAATTCAATTTTTTTTTAATAAACTTACCAAATACGCATTTGCCGTTATCAACCTTTTTTCCAAACAATATTAGTTTAGATAAGATTTCAACATTTAGATAAATATTACAGTTACCATCGCTAAATTTTGTCAAATTACACCCGGTCATAGTTTTAAAACAATTAATATACCCTTGCTCTAAATAAAACACATTAGTTATGCAAATATGTTAAACAATATGCGTGATTATAAATTCGATGTTGTCTTTATTAATTCTGTGCGGATTGTTGAATACATAATGTTGATTTTATAGCGGATCGTTACCACGGTCTATATTTTTTTATACTCTACTAGCTTCCGCCCGCGACTCCGTCCGCGCGGTAAAATTAAGAAAAATTAAGATTTATTTTTTTCTACGTATTTTTCCGGGATAAAAAGTATCCTATTTTATGCCCAGGATAATAAGGTATAATTATACCAAGTTTCATCGAAATCGAACCGTTAGTTTTCACGTGATGCCTTCACATACAGACAGACAGACAGACAGACAGACAAAAATTTTTTTAATCACATATTTGGGTTTGGTATCGATCCAGTAACACCCCCTGCTATTTATTTTTTCAATATTTTCAATGTACAGAATTGACCCTTCTACAGATTTATTATATGTATAGATTAGTGATGAAATTTATTTTTTCCGACTATGGTTGTCGTTTTAGCCTACTGGCTTTTTATGATGTCCCAGCCGTAATGAGACAATGGCTCCGTTAAATTTAGAAATCGTTTTTTTTTCAGTATACCTAGGTCTGTATCACAGCTAATCTTAATGAAATATGTATAGCCTACTAGAATGTATGACTGGTTTTAGGTTTTGAACATATTTATCTTGTTTTCAAAAAATATGTTTATCATACGTAATTTATTCTAAGCTTATTTTAATACCTATACTTACCTAGGTACCTAATTTTATTCGTAAAGCCGCTCCTTTTGTTTTTGTTTTTTAATCATGGACCCTTAGATTACAAAATAAAGTACAGATGGAGCATGACAACCGCCCGTCCGCGTCGCCCTTGTCAAAGAAAATACGAAATCAAAAACAAATACGTCGCTACACCAGTGCTATAGCGCATATAGTGTCATACAATACGTCAAAAAGGGTTTGCAATTTTAGTAAAAAAATGCCGTCTTGTGATAATAAAACGCTGTAAAATTTGTTCCAGAAAACAAAAAAAAAAGATAAAACATCGTTTCACAGGTTTTCTGTAGATTATTTGGCTGATTTATTTCTTTAATACGAATAATAATTTTACAGATATGAAGGAATACAAAACTTCAACGTATTTTGCCAGTATTTTGAAAATGAATTTGCCATTTTTATTGGTAAAACGGTAAAATGGTTAAAGGATCTTCAGGGTAATGCTGTTGGATTTTTCGATCGTGAATGTGATTATTTGTATAGTGCACTAAAGGTTCATGATAATTGACAACATTTCAAAATTTTAAGCAACTTATTTTTTTATTTTAATGAAAACTAGATCAAAAATTATGATACATGTATTTTTTGCTTTTTCTAAATATCGAAGTTTTCATTCATCTTTTTGAGTTTTAAAATCATCTCATTCTAAAATGTCGTAAGCGCCAAATGACGTCATACATACGGAGGAATACATTTTTTCCTTTGCCACATACCTACTAGTTTAAATTAAAAAGAAATCTTGACAGTTGACATTTTGGCACATTTGTCACTTTGATTCGTCAAGTTTTGTAAATATTGTTAATTGTTATTTGCTGATCCAAATTTTAAACAAAAGAAACTTATTCAAAAGTACTGATGATGATGACTTTATGCAGGATTTGTTAAGGGGTGCTGGAAATTTCTGGGAAGCAAATATACTATCCGAAAAACGTTGGAAAGTGTTAAATAAATACAACTTTTAGTAAGTAAACAAAGTCTTTTATTTCAAGAAAATTATGAACACTATAGGCACTATTTGTATAATATAAATAAATTTGTCCAACTCCAATCAAACAAACATCGCGGTAATGAGATTAAATTAAAAAACCAAAACACAATAACACGATTTAAAAGTTTGTTGACATGATTAATTCACAAAAATGACATTATTATGAAATTTGACACATGCCATACCCTGTAAATGTCAGTGATAGTTTTTTTTTAACTTTTTTTAAATTAGGCTAAGGCTCATTTTTATTCCTCCGTATGTATGACGTCATCATCACATTTATCGTTTTTATTTAATTTCTCTTAAAATATGCGATAAAAAAATGAAATAATTTTTTTTCTGTAATCGCAAGAGCAAAATAAAGAAACGGTATTTTTCTTTTATGGCCTTATAAAAAATGAAATGTTGTCAATTATTAGATTATTTTAATAAGCATAATACATTATTTTGTTACTTTTATAAATATCATAGTCGTTTGTCATAGTCGTTTTCGCTAGCGATTTAATTTATGTGAACTCCATGATGGATATGATGAAAATAAAGTGTCCCGTATTCTCGACTAAAAACTACCGCTATTCGTATTCATATATTATGAAAAATAAAAAATAATATAATTATTATAGTTAATATTGAAACTTTTTTTATGTAATTTATTTAATAAAAAATTGAATACAATTTTTTTGTCCATATATAACTTTAGTAGGCAGGTACTTTATGTAATAAAAGAATTTAAATAAAAATTAAATTTTGACTTCTCATTTATGTATATAGCCTACGTCACTACCGCCACTAACATAATAATTATTCAGATCATTGCAATGAAACCTCACAACTCAAAATCGGTCCAACGGTTTATACTGCAGGGCGTGTCAAAGAAATATTATACATACATCCATAAACTCGAAAAACATAACCCTCTTTTTTGCGTAGTCGGGGAAAAATTTGGGAAATTTTTCAATATCTGGCAACATTACACGCACACAGAAGCAACGTGTACGTACAGTGCAGCGGCGAAATGACAGCACACATAGCTTTATTGAAAATGACAATAAATTATTCGGTTTAGTTCGGCAACGCTCCATCTGTCTTTTATTTTGTAATCTAAGCATGGACCCAACAGCTTGATAAAACGCCGTAAAAAGAAGAGACGGCTGTATTCTTCCAAACGTAGAAAGTTTTTTAAAATAAGATGTCACTTTTTATAATATGAAAAAAGATCTGAACTACAATATATAAAAAATCTAAAAGGTCCTTTATCTTAACATCCACATTGATTGAGGTAAAAATTGTTTCACCATTTTGAGTTATGTATTTTTATCGTCACACTAAATACTTTGACTATATCCGTTTAAAAAGAATTAGAATCTATTTTTACTCAGTATATTTACCTAATTTGTTTTAACAAAAAGCATTTCGTAATAAAAGTTAACACCAAGAACTTTGGACCCTTTGTTTTAAGGTTTCATTTTTATGCCTCTCATTTCCTTGAGTTAATCTGTCCATTCTCTATTGTCAAATAGCATGCAACGCTGACTTATCATTTGGCTAAAATCGTGGGATTTTGTATCTCATTATCTTACTTGAGGAATTCAAAGGCCGTGCCCAACTGCATTTAGTTGAAGGACAATTCGACGACTGCATAGAAACTTGTTTACGTCACATCGATCTTATATGCTCTGTGTTTTGGGCACGAACTGCTGTGGATGACAAATTGGAGAATTAGCTTAAAATCACGACAGACATATAGGTACGTAGAATTATAGCTTTTATTGCATTGTTATAGAGATGTATTTCGATGAGTTGTTTTTGGAGTGCATTCCTTGTGCGTTTGATAATTATCTCATTTCTTAACGTTTTTGTCCTATCAGTGTTTGAAAAGATAGAGAGAAAGAAAAGTTTTGTCGTAATAAAAAGTTATGTTTATTCCACGTCTTTTTATTTGTGATATAGACTACCTTAGCTGCGCCAAAATATGACTTAGCTGTATTCATTTCTTGAAAAAGACTTGAATTCAGTTTCGTAGTAGTTTATTTTTAACTTGAGTACATTTATACTCTGTAGTCTGTACTAATCAATATGATTTCAAGAACTATTATGTGTACCTACGTATTTATAGGAATATTACAAGGTTTCGTCTATAAGCTTAAATAGGGTTGGCAATAGCGGGCTGATATGGATAAGTATAATTGAGATGTGGACGTTAATTGTCATAAAAATACGATACACAAATACATAACATGGTCCGAGAACCGCAATTATAGCTGTTTATTTATATCAGTCCGTGTTTCATATCTTGTTTTTATTTTTGGTTAAAATGTGGTAACCCTAAAGCCAAGCCATATAACAACGGCAGATGTGCAGCGACAGCTGACCGATTTCGAAACAGGTATGTCTTCAAAAATAAACAAACTAAAAGGCTTAGTAAAAATAATAATATAAGAACACCCATCGATTTTGTTCGTATGTCTGATCACATTAATGAAGGATAAAAACACGACTAAAGAAACATCTAATTCTTTAGGTGTTTTTAATAGAGACCAAACGACCTTCTACTTTAAGAATGTTAAAATTATTATAAAAGCTTCTGTGATATAGGCATATAGCATAAACATTAAACATTAAAGGCAATTAATTATTATTCGTAGATATAATCGTACCCGTTTTCTTAATGACAATGTTGTGTATAAAAGCAAAGCGTTGATTAAACAATTTTAGTAAAACATAAACTTCTTTAATTGTCAATTAATTACTGTTTTTTTGATTTAATATATCTATGTTATAATTCGTAGAATACGCTAATTCATTTTTTAATTTTTATTCCTCGTATATGTTGTATTTAATATAAAGTATCTAATACTGTATATATGTGCCTGAAGAGCATCTGATAGTTTTACCAATTCAAAATTAATTCAGCTGAATAATAATAAGCTTATGAATTTTAACACTCACGACTTTTGCTATCGGATTGCGCTTACACTATAATAGTTACATTAGTGAA
Source organism: Colias croceus (assembly GCF_905220415.1). NCBI lineage: Eukaryota > Metazoa > Arthropoda > Insecta > Lepidoptera > Pieridae > Colias > Colias croceus. Next base: position 7,464,457 of record NC_059546.1, read on the forward strand.
TAGTTTTAGTTGAATAGGACACTACGGAATAAATGCAGGGTGAGGAAGACATTCAAATTCTATTGTATTATGGTAACATATTTTCAAAGGCAGGAAGAAGCGGAATGTAAGTATGGCTGTTGGTGTTCGATGGACCGCGAGACGAATTGAAAAATATACAAAGTAAGAAGAAATATTAATCTAAAACTTTAATATTCGATACAACAAAAACAAGGATAATCGTTATTGACATCATCTTCACTCATCAGCACATTTTTCTTTCGCTGTAGGGACGAAAGCCTTCTGTTACGTTTGTAAAGTGTGGGGTGGCATATGTCACATGTCGTCGAACCTTTTGGCACGTGGTCTATTGGTTTACTTCATGCATCGAACTGCACGTGTAAGATTATTATTAATAAGATAACCTGTAAATTAATTAAATACAAGGCCTGCTACATCTTATTTTATGCGATAGCTGAGAGACAATTTATGAGATCTTTCCTTATTTAATTTTTTCTTAGAACGACGACTACATTTCTATCACAAAATTGAGGCTCATAAATATGCAATTTGCTGTTTCGTATTCAGAAAAATGGATACAGATAGTGATGCAAATGTTATAGATATACTGCACGTCTATCAAGACATTACTCAAGATTGTTTTATCACGTTCAAAAACCATCAAGGGGTAGAAAGCTTTTCAGATAAATACCGGTTAGAACTCGTTAACGGCTATCTATTCTAGTTCACAAATGTCCATTAGACAGGACTATTATTAATGCAAACTGTACTTAGTTTTGAATCATTCATTGAGATTGCAATGAATTGCAGGTTGCATGTGTCTATTCGTGACTCGGCCCAGTAATGAGGTGTTCGTTTGTATATCATATCATTTAAACCGTTATTTGAATTAAAACTGTGTTGATTACATTACCAGTGTTTTAACTTTTAATGAACTATAGCCGATTCTAGCCGCTCGCCCCGACAGCTCTCGATATAAAAACATTCTTTTGTTACTCCGAACTATGTAACTAGTCGTATTAGCTTCGATTAATAGCTCGCTGATTTTTCTTAACTACTGTTTTCAAAACAGAAGCACTCCTTTCACTGTTTTTCCGATGAAAAATTAATGATTAGCGATCACATTATGGCCTGTATTGTGTCAGACTTACACGGCACGGGTGAAAGCAAAGGCTATATCTTTAATTCTAAAGTACCTATGTATTAAGTATGACAAATTTACCATTATTCGCGCAATCAATATAACATAAAGTAGAATTATACCCATGTATATATCATCACTAGTCATCATATTATGATTGTATAATCTTTATTTACTTAAGCTTTTGTTGAAATCGATACTTTCCAATATAACCGCGTAAGGAAGGTCTTGAAAGAAAAAGTTGCTTTCTGATTGATGAAAAGGTTATTTTTAACCATGTTACCAAATCACTCATAAGCCTAATTAATGTAATATCTAATCTTTGTACTGACCTGTACATAAAAATAGAAAAGAACAATCTTTTCTTCTTCATTAAATTCTAGTAGTTGTCGGAAGGGAAATGAGATAGTATGAGACGAATATTGCCAATTTAGTAGTTTTAATATCATTACACATTGATAGTATATAGTAGTAGACATATTTAAAAATTATAATTTATGACCATTCATTCTACTTGAAATTTGATGTTTCAATCCTAGAATAGTTTATAATAATAAACATTTTTGTTGCGTCAACCCGTTTGCTATTAGCCCACCTATTTTTGCCACTAAACGACTACTAAATGACTACTAGATGAACACTTAACTATTTGAGTGCAATCCCAAAAGACGATTCACATCAAATTTATAGCACGAATATCACATTACTTACGTAACATAACGCGTAACATGCCATTACACGCTAAAGTTCAGTTATTGTAAACTTTAAACTCTGTGCTAACAATACTAATATTAAGAATAAAATATCTGACCTTAAAATAGTAGATAGTTGATATCCTTAGCCCGGAGCGAGGACATGCGTGCAGTGCTTTAGTGCATGTGACATTTTGTAACGACCTCTTTAATCTCAACAAATCGATTTAATTCAGTGACAGGTTTTACATCTTCAATTTATATCCCTGAAGTTAATACGTGGACAAGTAATTACAGAATGGGACTCGGCCGTGTTTCAAATTTTAGTAATGAAGGTAGTTACTAATAAAATAATTATTTTGTGCTTATGTTAACCGAAACAAGTGAGGGTAGCAAACATTTCGTGACATTCATAGACACATTAGGTTTTTTAGAAAATTGCATGTACTTTTTACGGTTTTATATATTCGTAGAAATTAACAGCGTTTTTTTATAGTTTAAATATATTAGGTATGTTGAGTGTGTGTAATAGTAAATGCTGCTAGTAGTACTGGAAATGTAAGTTTCATATTTGCCAGTACCTATATTTTTTCTATCAATAAAAATGGATGGGTTTCAAAGGCACTTTCGACCTTTTATTTTTATTATTGAACTATAATGATGCCTTTTACCGCTATTATAATTAAGGCTTTTGTAAAACAGCTGTATAAGATAAAGATGAAGTCATACGGGTTCGGCGTAGCTGGCTCTCGTGACTCTTTTGTCCTTGCTTCGTGATCTAATTCAACTGTCAAATTGCTTTAGATGTTTGACATATGATTTGAATGCAAAACAACGTGGTGTTTAGTGGAATTAAAAGACAATCCTTTTGTTATTGGAGGAATTGTGTCACTTGATATAAAATCACATCTATATATATAAAACTCAAAGGTTACTGATATAGTGATCTATCAACGCACAGCCCAAACCACTGGACGTATCGGGCTGAAATTTGGCATGCAGGTAGGTATCCCCTAAGAAAGGATTTGGATCAATTCTACCCCCAAGGGGATTAAATAAGGGATGAAAGTTTGTATGAAACTATGTCAATTTTATACCGATCGGTCTTAGACTTTGCATGCATAAAGCTACTATGACGTAGGCATTCCCTAAGTAAGGATTTTGTCAAATTCCACCTCTAAGGGGATAAAATATGTGATTAAAGTTTTGTAGTTTTGTAGGCCCTAAGTTTTTACATACGCTAAAAAAATGTACCAAAGCCGCAAAAAATATACCTAATTAATATTAATACTTCTTAACGCGAGCGAAGCCGCGGGTAAAAGCTAGTTTATTAATATAAGTGATGATGACAAAATTTTACAATTGGAAAGTTTACCTACTATTAGAAAAATCCATACATTTTTTTTATATTTTTTATTTAAGGTTAGTAGTTTATACTGAGAATTCGTAGTAAGTACCTAGCTGAAGTCATAATTTATTTATTTTATATTTATAATATTATAATGATTCCGTAAAGCTTCCCTTATTTATAAACATTATTTACACAACGCTGTCCTTATAAAATATAGTCCAGCTAATTATCTATAGATTGAATTGATTCTAAATAACTGTATCGTAGCTGCTATAAAACAATTAAATTAGCAGGAATTTATAGGTTGTTTACATTTCCACTTCAATAGAACCTACCTATGAACCGTGGGACTATTTTACATTTTATAGGGCTTAATTTTACGATTGTGGAGGCTGTAACGGTTTATGGGTCTAATAGTAGAAATAGCTACAGATCCAAACCTTATTATAATACCTGAATCTATTATGTACTTGACTTGATTAGTTGTTACTGCTTTTGTACTGTGTCTGAAATGATTGAATCTATTACTGTATTATAAAGCTTAGAAGCTATGGCTTGATTGGTTTAAAATAATATTATCATCTTGAATTCGAAAAATAGCATTTAAGATTGTTGAAATTGCACCGAGCTTCCATGTAGTTTAAACTTAGTTTAAATGATAATAAATCAGCATAACGTACTATTGCATACACAAATATTATAGTAGGTACCCAAAAAATAGGTTTCACATTTGAATGGCTATTTACTTAACTGTATTTTTTAAATAACAGTTGTCACAGAAACAGAATACGTACAAAATATGTCAATGCAAGAAATATAATTGGTCGCACAGGGCTTTCGATAACCGGTCCGTCTAGCGTGATGGACGATGATTACTGGGATTTGAACTCCCATCTCTTTTCCACTCATGCAATATGCATCTTGCCATCACTATCTTTGATTGGTACGTCAACCTGTCTCGGTGTTTGTACGAGCCATGATGGCACGCCAATTTACTAGTTCGTGGGTATGTCGGCCTTACTCATCACCTTTTTTATTTTAACGAGTTTGAAAGGATATTTGAAAGGGAATTTGAGAAATGTGAGGTAATTTTAAATGCAAAGGTTGAATTTAAATGGCGGAATAGTGGGTATGTACTTACAGTACTATTTAGATTTATACGAGTGAGCGGAAACTCATCAGTTTAATTATTATTGGTATTCCATATAGCATCAGGTATCACTGAGTGAAAGTCGAATAAAAATTGGATTCAGATATAGGTATAAAGCCTTTACAAAAAGCCAATAGGAAAACTAGTAATAAACAGTCTTATATTGTGCATGTAGATTTCTTACTTTTTTTTTGACTACCGGAGATGAACACTTCGTTACCAAATCTCTACTGCGAGCTACTTTGACATAATCGAAGGACAGGTCGTAGTAGTGCTGTGTACTTGTTTGGAGTATACAGTAGAGATGGCGGCGGAAGAGCCCTATACTGGGCCAACGGCGGCGCTCACATCTTGATATAGTTAGATGACAACCTTGGTGTCCGGTGGCAACCGGCCGTAAAATCCAAGCCAATCATTTCTCCTCGAATCATGAATACAACCCAGGATAGACCATCCTGGCGCATGAATGAGAACGAGGAGAGCCGACCCCAAATAAAGGGATAAGGCAAAGGAAGAAGAAGAAGCATGTAGATTTTTTACTATTATGGCAATATTATAGGTACTTTCTAATCAATCGAATATAACGAATAAAACGATTTATATTTTCAGAATATTCAAGAACTAATTACAACTAAGTTTTCATGATTGATGTGTTTTGCAAGCAGTAGTTAGATATTAACAATTTGCAAATATAACGAAATATGACTGTCAAGTAGAGTCAATTACGAGATAGTATCGCATTACCATCGCATATGAGGTGTGTACGGTAAAACCTCATCTATCACGTTGTATTTGCAATCTATTTTCTAAGCTAAGATACGTATCTCATCTGTCAGGCTATCAAGCGAATACGTGTGAGAATTCCTTACTTTCATGCGTTTCTGTGCGACGCGGTCGAACTTATTGTTTCGCTCGTCGTTTTTACATCGAATGCCTTAAGACGAAATACAATCGTGTTTGTGCACCTTTTGGGCTACGCCCCTTGGGTGGAGCATAAGAGCGCGCGGGACGCTTCACGAAAATCCCCTCGCCATGCCACACAACTGAATAGATGACGGAAACATACGGAACTAACGGAGGTTCAATGAACTTTACTTAAATTCTTATATTCGCGCGGTTGAAGCCGAGTAGCGATCCGGCAACGTCTTTTCGTTGCCGGACCCATCGGACTAGAAAAACGACCTTTGTTCCTTTGTACGAAGGTCGATTTTTTATTGGTACAAGTCTGGTTACAAAAAGTGAGCTTGCGACTAATTTATTTTATGATGAAATGATTTGTTATTGTTAGAATTGTCGCTACCTATGTAAGTTATTTGAAAATCTTTGTAAACAAAATTTACAGTTTTTCGTCGTGGGGACTTTACGTACAATTTGATAATAAAAGTACATAATAGACGCTATTTACGTTTGGTTTTTTTTTACATAATATATATCATATTTGGCTAAAATGTACTTTAAGTGCCGTCGAGTTGGTCAACCAAAATTTTTTTGGGCGAAGGTCTATGCCTAAGTAACTGACCCGTAAAATCTTAACCTGCGGAGATTTATAGTTTTTTAGAAATTAATTATTAAATTTTCATAATTTTTATACAATTTCGAGCAACCATCTTGACATTTGTTTTTTTTGTTGCGTTTCGTTTTTGCAAATACAACTCTTATACCCATGAATTTTTATTTAATTAATTTACATGTTATTCAATGTTTTTAGCCAAAATAAAATTGTTTTCATAACAATTTTATAGTTATTTTTATAGCTCACTTGCTTCAGTTTTTAAACTCGATTAACTTTTACTTTTAGTATTCAAATAGGTAGCGAGGAGCGAAGCGACGAGCGTGTTAGGTTAACTCTTGAACTGCCGCACGAGCCGAGAGAGCGAAGCGAGCGTGCCGCGGTAGCGGCCTGCGAGTGCCAGAAGCGACTTTAGGGCGATTCCCACTCAAACAAAAAAAAACTACGTAGGTTAAAACGTACGTACGTAGGTAACGAAACGCAACAAAAAAAAAACAAATGTCAAGATGGTTACTCGAAATTGTATGAAAAATTATGAAACTTTAATAATTAATTTCTAAAAAACTATAAATATCCGCAGGTTAAGATTTTACGGGTAAGTTACTTAGGCATAGACCTTTCTCCAAGAAAATTTTGGTTGCCCAACTCAACGGCCCTTAAAGTACATTTTTACCTCATATTTATTGAAAAAATCAATAACAAAAAAATATTATTTACAAATTTGATTTTTTTTTTAATAAATATATCCGACATTTTGATATATTTAATATCAGATATATGATATATAATAAGATAGAATTTTGACATTTGATATATTATATAATATAACATAACATAACAGATATTTTCGAATGCTGGTTTTGGTACTATTTTATTGTTCCAATGTTTATCTTCTTGATACGACTTTCATTTTTTCTTCTTCACCTTATTCCGTAAATAAATATGTCTCTTGCTCGTCGCGCTTCACTGTTAGAAATAAACATACATACACAAATCAGTAATATTTATTGGAAGATGAAATCTCAAAAAATAACTAAAACATTACTTATCTATACCAATAATAAATAAAATTATAAATAAAAATAAAGACGGAGTGCATAAAATTATAAAATCTTGATTTGTGCGTTGCTCAATTCAGACTTAGTAAACATATTACTCCAAAAAATTAAAATAATATTTATTACTAATTATTACAAGTAAAAATAACTTTCAAATTTTGATTTATGCGTTTCTCAAATTAGACTTGTAAATATACCTAGTACCTAATCAATATATTGGAAGTTGAAATCTTTGGACTTGTAGCGGCCGAAAGACATAATAAATATAAATAAGCATGATAAACATCAAAATTACCTATTTGGGTTCAATAACTGTAGTTTTTTCACCTGTCTTCGCAACATTTTCTTCCTAATGTTCTCACCATCAATGTTTTGGCCACCAAAATTCACCATGTTTATGAAAAACTTTAGTATCACTAACACTAAATCACGTATGCGAGTAGACAACGGCACCGCGCGAAAAAGTTGTACAGGACTGCTCTCTAAGACGCGTTAGCGTCGACTAACAGGAGGCAGAACGGCTGAAGCGACCGGCCTACGCGCAATTTTGTGCTAATAATTTATAAATATAATTTTTTAAAATTACTGATGTATTAAATGTAAAATCTAATCCCGCACGTCTCTCAAGAATTGAATGGAAGTGGATGTGGATAAAGTTTCATTGATATTACTTTACTATTGTCCAAATGAAATTGATTGACCGTTTAATTTTTAGGAAACTTCACAACGTTTTTCTATCGAGGCAAATTCTTTCAATCGTGTTTCGGTTCCCGCACGTCACTAGACAAACTCTTTAATTAAATAAATCCATAAATAAAAAAAATCAAATTGGTAGTTTTTGAAGAAAAAAATTAATTCTCCGTGAGCTCGAAACGTCTGTTTTGGGTCTCATTTCACCTTAATTAGGACTCCAATTACCGCTCTCCCGTACAAGGAGCATAGGGCTTTATGAAGCCTAGTTAACTTTGCTTTAATTGGATTTAGAAGCAGCCAGCAGAATCATTAATGTCGGTGATTTTACGCAAGCGTAATCTTGATTATTTTTACGCTGTCTTTATAGAGGACTGCTTGCGCATTTATTGTTAATTATGTTAGACGATGGTTGAATGAAATAGAGATAAACGTGTAATGGGCTATAGATTGTTTGTTACTCGGGTTAGTCGGTTTGCGAGTCTTGTTAAATGGAACTTTACGTTACGTACATACAAGTATTAATTGTAATTTGTAGGTATGTATATGTACATAAAACTATAAAAATTTACCTAAGTAAATTTTCCTGTTTACACGTGACAATGAGGTTTGTACATTTTATGCTTTTAATTTTATATTTTAAAAGGGAGTGATTAATACACACATTAAACTAGTATTACTACAACAAAAGAAAACACTAAGAAAATCATGACTTTACCAATTACCTATAACTACTCTGACATTTGAAGACTGAAATGTCTTGAAAATAGGTCAAATTATACAAGGGCCTGTTGCAAGCGCTGTAACTAATATGATTATTAAAATGAAATATAATGTAGAAATTGCCTTAAAACTTAATTAGGCTAAAGTATTACACTGCAGCGATCGCTTGTTAATATTGGGTATTATTATGTTCATAAAATATGAATTAAATCGAATGAAACTCTTGTCGCATGATGTGCATTTGTTTTCAATACATTTGTCGTTAATAACATTAGGTATAATGTATAAATGTATCTATGGTAATTGGTAAACTATTTACTTGTTACCGTATTATTAAATGTACCAACTACCAACATAAGAACTCTGGATTGAATGAAGTTCACATAAGAATTTCATAGGAACTTTCAAACATAATTTCCATTCATCTGGCAACATAGTTACTAACTTTACTACTATCGATAGGTGGATACATTCATTAAATAAGATGTGTTAATTAGTGTTGTTAAGTTATACCTAAGAAATAAACTAGCGATCCTTGCATTGGATGATTCAATTTCATTCAGAGTAATAATTATTAACTATACACATAAAATTGCAAACGATACTGAAAGAACCGGCTACATGAAGCTTTGAGTTAGTCATTCAGTTAATAACTTTATTTTGTAACAACTGCATACATAAAACATTATGCATAGATATAACATAAATATTAGATGAGTTTTACGTCTTATGAAGCCATAATTTTTACATAATTCAAGGCAAATTTTGCAACGTTATCATCAGGTGTGCCTTATATGGGTGATTATACAAAAATGGGGTAACTTTTAAGGATATTTTGTTTACTATATTTTTTTATATCAGATTATTACAAATTAGGGTGTATATGATAGCTAATCTAATGAATATATTGTTCCAAATCGGGCCAGCCACTTTTTTAAGTAGATTGTGAGATATTTTAAATTTTCTGGATTTGGCCTCCAGGGGACTGACGAGGCTAACATAGTACTGATAAAAAACACAATTTTGTAATATTCTTAAAGAAATTCAATGAAAATTACTACAAATCTCTCAGTTTTAATAATGGCACATGTCTTTTAAGTATTAAAATCACTTAGTTTCATTTTAAAATGATAATTAATAATATATTGTGATACTGGGAAAAAATAATGTCTCAATTTTCAAAACAGCCTTCTGACATTTAACGCAACGTGAATTTTCTTACTCTCTTACTTAACTTACTACTTTGACTTAGTTTTACTTAATATTTCAAGTAATTCACAAACAATAGAAACAAAAAAAACGGCCAAGTGCGAGTTGGACTCCTAACAAACCTATTTTTTATTATGTTTTTAACTTAAAATTTACACTTTTAGCTATTTTTCCTTTATCTGTGTTATAAGACGTTGCTTTTTACCATATTTTAAGTCTGTATACACGGCAAGCATCCTGTGTATTTTTTTATTCCCTTGTGAATATTTAATTTTGCGGAAATTTGCAGTATTAACGGATGTAGGTATCTTTTAATTGCGTTGCGTTATAAGTTTGATTTTTTTACAGCCCCAAGGGTTCTTAATCTTGAGTATTCAATATAAATTTCAAATTGATACCTCCATGCGCTTCAAAAAAACGTCTTAACAGACAAACGGACAACAAAGTGATCCTATAAGGGTTCTGTTTTTTCCTTTTGTGGTTCGGAGCCCTAAAAATTTAAAATTATTTATGTGAAAAGTAGATACTAATTTTCATAAAATTAAAAACCAAAGGCTTGAATGAAAGTCTCATCTGAGTTTTCATAAGAGCCTTTTGACATTTTTATAATGTTATTATATTAATTAACTTTTAACTTATTTTGAGGTAATTTTACTTCACAATATTATACGTATACGTATTTATCTAATAAATATAACAAGCTATATGCCCTGAAAGCATCAAAATCAATACTAAAAATAAAATAAGATCTTTTAAATAAAATTATTAGTAGTTTGTTTCAATAGCTCTTTTCTTTGCTACTCTTTTTTAAATGTTTCTTCCCTAGTCAAATTCAGTTTCTTTTAGCTTGGCGCATGATGTTTTAAACTGAAATATCAAATAGAAATGCTTATACCAATAGCAATCAAGATAAAAGTTCTCAAAAACGATAGAATCATCAGTACTATGGGGTCGCGTCAGTCCACTGACGCGATATCTGACATAGGACTGATGCCAGCGGATTGATAAAAAGGGACTTAATATGAGATTACAGTCATAAATTATGTTTTTTTGCCATATTTCTAATATCAACAAACTATATTTTTACAAATCATAGTTAACCATGTATTAATGAAAATAAAAATCAGATTAACAATAAAATAACGACTCACCATAGGACTGAAATGTTGACTGGCGCAGCACGAATTTAGAGGACAAACACAACCCTAGCGCTGGTACAGTTATGACGGCCGTCAAAATATGGGATGCACAAGTAACTTCATTACCAACATTAGTATTTAGACAAGGATTTGACCTCGACTTGGTGATATTTAGCGAGAATTTCAAATTTAAAAAACACACAACGGACTGACCAATAAAAACGATGACAAACTTTATTTTTATTTTTTAAATAAAATGTTAAACATTTCGTTATGAAAGTTATACTATATAATACTATGCATATCAAAAATTGTCCTGAATTAGTAAGTTTTCTCAAATCAATGATAATGTTTATAAGATAGTCACTTGATTGTTGGTTTTCGGAGTTGTGACATGCCAAAGTACTGATTATTTAAGTATTAATTTTGTTTTTTTATCAATTTGTATTTTAAATAAAGAAGTGAAAGTGAGTGACCAAATAAAGGACGCTTTATTGTTTTAAAATAGATTGTTATTTGATTAATATATAATAAGACTTTGTATAAATTGGCTGGTGACATTGAGTTACCCCATTTTTGTATAATCACCCATATACATATTATGTATAATAACGTAGGTGTTTGGGCTTGTCTGCGAAAATTAATTTAGCATTCTCGTAAATTATACAATCACCATAATATTATACGTTGATAAACCGGAAATTTAGATTTCATGTTGGATCTTTACCGGGTCACTAGTCGTGAAACCAATCAATTTTTACGAGATTTTTATTTATCGACTTATTAAAGAACAGATGGGCAGATGTTAAGAAAAACATGTTATTTTAGTAATATTTTATATGCGTATGTTTATATCAATGGATGTTATGAGAATTTAAGGAGATTAATATTGTAATTTTTATAGACCTATAATAGTTAATCTGACAAGGAACAAGTATGTAATTTGTTATGTAAGTTAAGTCTCCTTTACAGAACTAATCTAAAAGCGAGATTTTTCATAGGCCACGTGATTATCAATACATATAATAAAATTGTAGAAAAGTGATGTCTGTACAATGAAAATATTAAAAAAAAACTTAGCAGGTGTTATTATTAAATCGATCCTGAACCCAAAACTGTAGTTAAAAAAATTTTTGTCTGTTTGTCTGTTTGTCGGTTTGTCTGTTTGTCTGTTTGTCTGTATGTTCGTGCACGCTAATCTCAGAAACGGCTTATCCGATTTAGATGCGGTTTTCACTAATATATAGTGGCAAGCTTCACTTAACATTTAGTGTTTATTTCATGTCAATCGGTTCATAAATAAAAAAGTTATGACCATTTAAGTAATCACGGCGAACATTTGCTAAGGCATTCTATACATGAATAACTTTATTACGCAAATTATACGCTTAAGTTATTCCTTGACATGTCCAGATGATCATATCGAAAGTACCGTGGGGGGGGGGGATTTAGCTGAGGGGGTAGTAGGGGGATCAAAGGACCTTTATTTAGATTTTTGCTCATAAGTCTAAAACCTGCACAAATAGCATTATGGTTACTTCTAGGTAAATTTTCTACATAAAATGTCTTTTAAATTATATCGTAGGTATTATATTTTTAACCCCCAACGCAAAAAGAGGGGTGTTACGTCCGCTATGTATGTTTGCGTGTCCGTCTGTGCAACCGTAGCTCGCTAACGGGTAAAACGAATTAGATGCATATATATAGTGTGTTACATTAGTTGTTCTTAGATATACCTACTTAGTGTATCAAAATCGGTTCATCCATTTATTATAATATATAGGGGTAAAAGTGGGAATGGAAAAAATGAATGTTGTCAGTTATACCCAAGTGATATATCAAATGAAAATAGACGACGACCTGTCAGAAACAATTAGTCAAATTTTATCAAAATCGGTTCATGTATTTATTTCATATAGGGGTAAAAGTAGGAATAAATAAATGAATTTTATCAAATATACTCAAGTGACGTATCTAATGAAAGACATGACGTGTAAAGTACAATAAGACATATTTTATCAAAATTGGTTCATCGATTTATTGGATATAGGTATAAAAGTGGGAATAAAAAAAAGAATTTTGTCAAATATATACCCAAGTGGCATATCAAATGAAAGGGCATGACATGACGTGAGAAGTATAATGAGGCATAGGTATCCATTTATTGGATTATAGCGGTAAAAGTGGGAATGAATAATCGAATGTGGTCAAATAATATACTCAAGCGGCATATCAATTGACGTCTGAATTACAATTAGTCATGTTTTATCAAAATCGGTTCATCTGTTTATTAAATATAGGGCACCTTAGGGGTGATATAGTGGGGATAAATAATCCAAATGGAGCACCAAACGAAAGGATATGATGTTTACATATAGGTACAATTAGACATGGTTTACATCAAAATCGGTTCTGCCATTTACTAGGGGTGAAAGGGAAAAGTTGAAAGTCTGTGAAAGTAGAAGGATATGGGAGCGGGAGGATAGCCATACCCTGGAAATTTTGAACTCTTTTGTACCTAAGTTTTTTAGCTCAGTTTAGTAATAAATTTACTAACAGTTATTTTGTGTTATTATTTATTTTATTTCTTAATTGTAAAATAATCTGTAAGTACTTATAATTTAGTTGTTTATGGTAGTACGTGTTTCAAGACGTGTTTACTCAATAATTGTGTATTAAGTAGTAACTACTATGCAGTCACTATTCCACGCGGACGAAGTCGCGGGCACAGCTAGTCTACATACTAAATTTTAATAGTATTACATAATATATCCTGAGAAAAATGAAGTACGAATATAATAGATGTATTCGCGTTCCTAAAGATATTTGAACTTCAGACGATAATTTTATGAACATTTATTGTAAGATTCAATTCAATGAAGTGAGAAGGAATGAATTAACGCGCGCATCGTTGTCAATTTCACAGCTCATTGGAATGAAACACTGCCTCGGGATGCCCTTTTAGAAAAGAAATAAATTAAATGCAGTGAATGGAGGTGTAAGATCAGATAAAATTGATTTAAGATACATCTAAAGTGACCGCCTTCTCGGTGCATCGCTATGAACTTATTAAGATCGGATTCAATATAAAGTTGGTTCTAACCGTAGGCGATATGGAAACGTCGAATTAGATTATGAGCTTATAATATGTTATTAGGGGATATTACTACTTCAAGGTATTTATGGGTCATGTCTCCTTTGTATGGCGGTTGCAAATAAGAGACTGGGAGGCAAGATATGTTCTTATCTATACGTATGCTGTATATTTGCATTCTCATGCATGCACTATGCATGTTACTACGACTGTAACTTATTATATAAAAATAGATTATTCTCTTTCTATAAGTACCAAATAAATAAAATTACATTAAATTTCTGATGAGATATTAGATCCAAGTTGATGATGACGCCACAGATCGGGAATACTCAGTCGATATATATCTACTTACTACTTTATACTTTGATTGTCTTAAGTAAAGTGCTATATCTATAATTAAAACATTATTTCTTCATTTTAATTAACTTCGTGCTAATTTTTCGTGTTCACAACAGTAGGTTTAGTAAGCTATGTTTCATAAAGCGGAACTCCGAGATGTACATTTGGAGCAAGTGAGATATTTTAGCTGCAAATACCTTCTGTTTCTTCTGAGCAATTTGCCTATCGACGCCGACACGTAATGCGGAAATTATTTCGCTGTTTCGTAGTTTCTGATCTTTATTGTTGTATAAGATACATTATATAACGATTTTCCATACTTGTCTATAACTTGCGTAGATTCAGCAGTTAAAGATAATCTTTCAATGGTCTATTAGTTACGTCACTGCTGTACTCTTACACTTTTTAACAATTCATTTTATAATATAATTATGTTATATATAAATGAATGATAAAAAAAGGATGTTAAAATTGCTTACAATGTATATTGCGAATGTATTTTACTTTGTGTCAGCAAAATGCATTCTTCAATTGCATTCACGAGAATCACGCCTCAGCTTATTCATATTTCATTTCATAATCAACAGCTCATATTCGAGTGTAACGCAATAAAATGTAAAACAAAAATCTCGTTACACTCCAGGTAACATTCCCGTGAACATTTTGACCGCGGCGTCTTTGAATAGCCAAGCGTGTCTATCCCCTTTCCCTTACACCGGCATGGTCCACGAATCTACCATTGTTTGTTGAACAAAACCAACACGTTTTAAGGATAGTTCACAGTCCTATTGCTTTTTTATTTGGAACTTTATTAACGTATAACTATATTTTATATGTATGGAGTGTGCGTAGGATTTGTTGATACAATTGTACTGTTGTGTTTTTATTGTAAAGATGTTCTGATATTTAACACTGTCATGTTCGGCTTGGAATGTAATTGTTATTCACCTGTATGATATAATACGTCCTCAGTAGGTATATTTCGTTTCATTATCAGTATTACAGATACCTAACACAGAAGGTTTAAATTACTCCGTAACTTTTTAATTGAGATGTCACCAAGCCAAACTTCGTAGAAATCTGGATTCTTATTTAATTTTATGGACGTGAGGGACGGATGTTTTTAAAAATAGACTACAAAAGCTCTCAAGTGCCGTCAAGATAGGCGTCAGGCCGAGTAATCGATCTGATAACGAGAACAGCTTAATCCCATTATAGCAGTATGTTTAGAAGCTGTTACAGTGTTCATTAAATGGGTACATTATCGCCTTTTTGATTGGCCAAAACGAGGTATAGGTACATGACTCTCTAATTTTATGTGCGCCCGGTAGGCTGTTGATAAAATATTGTTGTATAGTATAAAACAAAGTCGCTTTCTCAGTTCATATGTCCCTCTGTATGCTTAAATCTTTAAAACTACGATTTTGATGCGGTTTTTTTTAATAGATAAAGTGATTCAAGAGGAAGGTTTTAGTATATATAATTTATTAGGTTTTAGACAAAGCGGGCGAAGCCGCGGGCGGTAAGCTAGTTAACTTATAAGTCCTTCCTGGGGCCTTAGACAAACGTACGTAACGCCATGGAATAGAAACTGCTAACGCTAATTATTGTCATAAGCTCATGACATTTTGGTAATGGTTCGATCACACTACCAACGACGCAGACGACCACGAGCAAAGTTCCAATCTTGCCGAAATTTGTTCAAAATCAATATTAAAATCTCCCGTCATTCTGGTACTCAGGAATAAAAAAATTCGAGGTCAATTAATAAAAAGAAATAGGGTTTTTTGCGATTTTCGCTGAGACGGTAAGTTTATCATACAATCACCTGAACCAAAATTGTATATAATCTAATTATCTATAAAAAAGGTTCAATACATTTTTTTCTAGGAGCCACCGTTTCTATGAAAAACCTGTTTGTTTATCCATTGATCTCAAATTTTTTTTTTCCAAACACCAATACGACAGGAAATTCTTAAATTTCATTTTTAATTGTGTTTTGCACAATTTTATTTAATTGCGACTGGATGAAAATTTTGTTCGTGGTCGTCGTTGTCGTTGGTAGGGTGACCGAATCCTTATGCAAAACATCATACGCTTATGTCAATTTCTATCGATAGCGTATTCTATTCCTTGGCGTTTTGCCGTTTGGCTAAGGCCCCAGTACCCAGAGAAAATGGATTTAACATTATTTTCATATAACGATTGTCTAATTGCATTTTTCAAATACCTACACTTCTATCGAAAGTAAAATTGAAATATTGATTCAGATAAACTTGTTCAAATAGCACTCAAAAAAGTCAACTAACGCAAAAAATAAATGCGCAGATTTAATAGCGAAATAATATTTACTATAACGATCGAAATGTGAGATAAGATCGGTGTTACAATTAGACGTGACTTACGAAAGGCTGTAGCGATTATTTTTTTCATTCGGTTTTTGCAATCATAACCTTCACAAAAGTTGTCAAACAATAACTGTTATGTGGTTTTGTAATGCACGATTGGTTTACTCGGTTTTAGATATTATTGTTGTAGTCTTCGAGTGAAAGAGAGTTTTTAGATTTAAGTCTCATTTTTGTTGTAGGTAATCGTTTTTAAGATAAAGTTTTATAGGCTGACGCCGCTGTAAAGTAATAAATTTATTCTAAAAATCAGACATCAGTGAAAGTCCCGTCAAAATCAGTGCAGAAGTTACGAACATAGGCTGGTACAAACCTACTACATATGGACGGACAAAGTTGAAATTTTTTCGAATTTGTTTGTTTGTTGTTATGTTTATCACATTTGATTAAATCTTTAATATTATCTCTTTTATTTGCTTATATAAATGTTATGGTTCAATACGTTAAGGTGTACCTTTTCGACCGTTAAAGCAGTGAAAGTCCGTATAAAGATTTATTATAATCTTCGAATGATAACATGGCATATTAATTTATAGAATGTTTCAATAGGCTTTGTTGTTGCATTGTTTACAAATAGCTATAAACATGTTGGCTTTGGTAGTGATTACTATCGGATCACGTTGGAATGCAATAATTATTTCTTAGGCTTCGGCCGCGTTTTTAAAGAAAAACCCGTATAGTTACCGTTCCTGTGAGATTTTCGGTATAAAAAAGAAACTATGTCTTATTCTGGGTCTTCAGCTTTCACATACCAAATTTCATTGTAATCGGTTTAGTAGTATTTGCGTGACAGAGTAACAAACATCCATCCATCCTCATAAACTTTCGTATTTATAATATTAGTAGGCTGTAGGATGTATATTTGAAACGTGCACATTATCATCAACTTTCGCTGACACTGTGTGATGTTTGATGCGTTTAGTTTTTCCATCAGACAAGCACTTGTGAAGTGACCGACTTTCAGAATAACTTTATAATGACAGTGGGAATGTAAAACGCTTTCATTCAAGGCGGTTTCCTTGGTGCTAATATTTTTATTACCTACTGTTTTTACGCGTACAATAGTCCATTAACAAGTCATTGAAAAAATACTGCGTAAATGATCAAAAGATGATGTTGCGTGGTATGTTTATGTTTTTAATTAAGTTTCAAAGAAAAATAAGCCTTACTATTGACAACTTGTGAAATAAACTACGCGTGTCTATTGCATATAGATTTTGTACTATTCAAATATTGTCATACATATTAATTTCATTACGGAATGATATATTTGCTCAACCAACGATGAGCTTACGGTCCTCATATTTGAGTCAAGCCTAATGTTATATAACACGTACTTATGACATCATTTGAAATATTTTAGCTGCTTTCACGTCGCACCACGCCCTTGTGGGCGAAGTTAAGATTTAATACAAAAATAATTGTTTGATCCCTATCATTATTGTGGACTGTGGTCAATCTGGGATGGCTGCCGGCTATAGAGCAATGTAACAAAAAACCACAGATGGCTTTGTGGGCGTGGGAACTACGAGGTTTGCTTTCGATCTGCTTTATTAGGCTTAATGTCTCAATCCTTCTGTTTTTGATAACGTCTTTGATTGCGTATGTCCCAGTATTTCGTAACCATAAATAATAGTGTCAATCGTGGAGTAGTTATGGAAACATTTTCCTTATAACGTTCAGACGAGACGGCGACCTTTTCGTTTTATCGTGTTGAATGGATATTTTTCGTAGAATTTGCATAGAGGTAAATATTGAGGTTAAATATTAAAATGGCATAATTGATGCTAATTGCGTATTGCCATTAAGCAACTTTAAAGTTTGTTTTTAAATAAAACGTCTACTGATAATTTGCCACAATAGGCATATTTAAACCTTCTCGTAGATTTTCTATGACCCACTAGACACTTGGATTTTAGTGTACCTATTTGAAAGGAAACTGGTTCAAAAAATAAACTCAAACGTCCATCCATGTAAATGATATGCACTTTTTCCACATAATGCAGGTTTGATTCGCTGTCACCAGATACGCATGCGTCAATGATTCCGGATGTGGGCTGGTAATATCATACTTGGAAACCTGTTTCATTGCTTTGTCCTTATTGTAGGGATAGTCTACCTCATTAGCTATGTCCGACTGTTGAATGTTCCGAGAAGATGTCTCTAACGACCATTTTTATGTGGGGATTTTGGATGATAGCAGAATTCAGGATTTTTGCATGTTAAGGGTAACATTAACAGGATGACTTCGAAACGTAACTCAGTTAGTCAAAACTGAGGCTATAGATAATGTTATAGCACTGGTTTTCAGTAAACCGGGAAGGAAATGAGGTAGGCAATTTATCAGATAATTTCCTTGTAATAGTTTAGTGTTAAAATTATTTGTACATTAAATAGTATAATTTAGTAACAGTTTCAGTAAAATGTAGACGATAACTAGCCTATTGTTAGATATTGGGTTTCAACAGCGAAAATTGTTAATAAATCAATAGCCTTTTATTCTTCAGCCACGCCTCAGAACTAGTTCGTTTAATGAACATCGAACGGAATATCAAATTCTGTATATATTTCGAAAACTATAAATTATTGTAAGTCGATATTAATCTTTGTTCAATTTCAAAATAGATCGAAATCTTTGACTTCCAATTAAGTAAAATAGCATATTTCTCGTTTCTATTATTATGAGTACTGCATAGAGTAGAACATTCTCGGATGCGAACAGGATTCACATGGGTCATATTATAGAATCTCCCACGTTTGCATGCACGCAATTCTGTCCATCAATCTTGGAAACAATAGCCGCTCTGAACCGTTTTGTGCTTTCGCATTGCATCTTTTAAATTAAATGTGATGTTCTCTTGTCTTTGCTGATGTGATTTATCGGCTTTTGATTTCTAATGTTACGTAAGTAATGTGCCTATTAGAGAGCGACGAGTTTTAATAACATTAATTCATAGTAATGAAGCGCATATTACAGCTAAATTACGTGTGTAGTGTTAATACAATAATTTATACTCTATGGTAGAAAGTCACGAATTCATAATTTTGATCTTTGTAAAGGGTATTGCTTATAATTCACTAACTTTCAACTTATATAATTGATTCCGATTCCTGAGCAAGTTCTTACAGACAGTTGAATAAACATCAATTCGTTAAGCTAACAGTTAACATGGTGTTTTGTTTAAGTCTCCCACGAGTAACGGGTTGAGCGTTAATGGGTGGCAACGTGCGAAAATGTGCTGACGGATCTTGTATGTACATTCATGTTTAATGTCGTGAAACGCGTGCTTTACGGTGTTTATTGCTTTATTATTTGTGATTATTATACACGTGATGATGTTAGAGGTACGTGTGCTTTGGAGTAAATATTGTAATATCAAAACGTGCTTATATGCAATGACAAACTCAAGATGCATGTTATTTTTTTGTGAAGGCCATCGCGCTTTTCCGATGACTTCAAATTGTGATATGCATCTATATGCATATCACAATTTGAAGTCATCGGAAGCCATACCTATGTATGGGAAGATTTGCTTATTCGAGAAAAGGCGGATTTAAAATAAATTCATAAATCTGTAGTTGTAGGATAACATGAAATGTCTGAGGTAAGGACTTTAATACTTTTGATCACTGAAGAAATTGTTGGTCTCGTCAAGTCGCCAGGAAAAGCTTTTAATATATTCGCCCTATGCACAAATATGACTATAAATTTTCCATAAACTGATGTTTAGATCACTTATCTTGTACTTGATGAGTCGTAACATTTCGCAATCAAACTGTATGTGCACAGGTCATCCGTGACTGTAACTATTTAATATTATTACCAAGTATTATGTGGTATTATCGAGTATTGCACAGTTTAATGACGAGCTGAAAGTACGTGTTACGTTTTTCGTAATTTATCATTTCTTGCAGTAATACTTTTAAGTTGTAACTCGTTTATTGCGACTCTAACTGCGGATTTTTTTTTATTTAAAACGATATTATGATGTTACGTGTAACCAGAATAATATTATGTATTATGTGTATGTGATATGTACTTTAATCACTACATAGTATAAAACAAAGACGCTTTCTCTGTCCCTATGTCCCTTTGTATGCTTAAATCTTTAAAACTACGCAACAGATTTTGATACGGTTTTTTCAATAGATAGAGTGATTCCAGAGGAAGGTTTTAGTATATAATTTATTAGTTAACGATTTCATAGATATTATAGAAGAAAAGATTTTCTTGTTCATCCGAGACATCACTACTTAAATATATTTTTTCATTGTTGTATATGATGTGTCAATCAATTCATAGATTCGTTGAGGAAATAATTTGTAAAGTAACTCGATAATTTTGTTAAAAGGTAACCTTTAAATTGGTCGCTTTTGTTCGCAGGTTTCAAACGTCAGATACTTAAATTGCATTGTTAAACTTGGTAGTTCATTATCGACATTCAATTAAATTCCGTTAAAATGATACAAGGTTATTATGACATTTAAAGAAACTTGAAATAAATGAAGCTTTACACTTCTACATAGAATATTATGGAATTATGTAAAGCCAATAAATAGTCCGGTTATTAATTTACAATTTTGTCATCATGATGTCGCACTTCGTCTTAAAGTTCTCTTTTCTTCTTAAATAGGTTTTATTTTGTCGCTAACAGTTGCCGATGTAGGAATATTACCTAATTTTAAATTATAAATAATTTTAAATTCTATGATAGAATACGATATACCGGAGTATAGATTTTCAATGTTTAATTATTGTCTTTTTACTAAACAGTCGGAGCATTTTGTCCACCGCTTCCTATATAGATTTATTATACTCTTACTTATATTATTATACCTCTGAAAGTATTGGTTTTGTCCCTAGTTTTGCATGTTCGCCGCTATCACAGCACGTTGATCCAAGATTATACCACGCTGCCACTTTACCTCTATTCTGCGCCAATACGATTGAGGTTGACGTCAGTAATCTGATTCCCTTGCGGCTGGCATGCCATTGCTTCCGCCTTCGCTGCGCAAATAACGCGATCTTTTGTTTGTAAGAGCTGGTGTGATTCGAACACTCTCTGCTTTCTGCGATCCTGGTACTTTATTGGAACACCTACGCAAAGGTTCATCTTTTATTATTTACTTCGGTAAATAATTGAAAATTTTACGGTTCATATTTAACTTTTATTTAAGTTTGTGTTGAGTATTCGTTTTAAATGTTGTATTTCTAGTTATGGTTGATATTTTTCTTATGTGTTTTCGCTTTGTTGTTATTTATGCAAACATCCCCATGTATTAAAAAGGCATCCTTAAAATGACACAGAAAATAAATGACGAAATTATATTGAATCTGAATTCAATAAATCTCAACAAACTTTATCATCCGTAAGGTTTTTGTAAAATAAACTACATACACAAATATCATATTGGCTCCCATTAAAGTTTCCAAGTTACATATTTTATAGGGCCGAGCATTGGCGCTACAAGAATGTTCCCTTATCGACGAAGTACCGTTGAGGTACAATAATCGTATTTATGATATTATTAAGTAGCCTGGCTATCGGGATTTCGAGCGTTAAAGTTCATAGCAATATTGCTTACAAGAAGTTTAAATTATGTAAAGATTCGAACGAGTTATCTTTGGGTCATGAGTCATTTGATCAAACTTGATTTAATATTGTGCTTAATACTTGTATAATCTGTATTACATGAGCATGTTCGTAAATCAGAGCGTAATTGTAAGTGCTTTTCTATATGAGTGACATTTTTTTTAAAGTTTCGGTTGTCAGTAATCAGTGCCATGATACAATCGAAGTAAATTACTGTTATAGTACCTACATATACCTTTACGCAAACAAAGCAAATAATCATATACATAAATTATACGGACAATAATAATATCCATTTAAATATTCGCCTTGCAATTTCACGTATTCTAACGATACTATTGTAAACATTTCTTATGATTATTATGAATTAATTATTTAATGTCTGAATGGTATGCGCTTAATGCATAGATAGCAATAATTTATAATACGATTTATATAACCTTTGTTTATTGTTTCAGGTAAGTTTATGATCGGTGTTCGAATATACTCTATAACCTTGAATATATTATGCGAAGTTCACGAAAATGCTTTAGGGTAAGTGAAAATGATTACTCATTGGATTTAGTTGTTATATTTATTTCTAACATATCCGCTCCAATTTTGTTAACATATTCTTTACTTACAAATTACAAATTCAATTAGTAATAAGCCTAAATATTATCGCGTTGTTAGATTTAGGTTAATCATGATTTAGATCTGACTGTAAATATCTGTATTGCTTTACAGGTATCTAAACAAATATTTTCCAATATTTGTTCAGTATCTGTATTGTATAGGAAAATCGGTTTCAGGTGTTTATGTCCCGTTTATAGCATTATTATTTATAGGCCATAATGCTGAACAGCGTCGGCTACGCAACATGAAATAGCGATAAATCTGCCACTATTACGTATTCGTGACATGACGAGCCAATGTTTGGAGTTTGTATTGGGTCAATCAACGGTTTTTGTGTTTGGTTTGTAGGAAACTTAACCAAAATTTATATCCTTTCTTTTCGTATGAGTTCAGTGTGAGAAAGCGTAGTAGACATATAAACAGGCATGCATGCATGCATGCAGACTCTTAATACATAATATAATAAGTATTATGTAATTAAAATTTAGT
Organism: Colias croceus; assembly: GCF_905220415.1. Lineage (NCBI taxonomy): Eukaryota > Metazoa > Arthropoda > Insecta > Lepidoptera > Pieridae > Colias > Colias croceus. Next base: position 7,487,659 of record NC_059546.1, read on the forward strand.
AACAAAAAAATCAATAAAGTCTGTAATTGCTATTAGGAGCAACATTACTTAAGCTCTTACCACGGTTATGTCTTGCAAGTTTTACTGACACATTTTTCAATAGATATTAAAAATATCTATATGAATTCTAACTTGTTCTTGATGCAATAGATGACTTTGTTTATAACGCTGGTGACTGCAATGTTCATCTACTTATAAGAATACCTAGAAGAAACCTATCTATATTATCGATCGCGTATTGCATGTAAATTCACATACTGGCATTGGACTTGAACACTATGAAATGTAAGATAATCCCGATTAATACCCACTGCATGCGCCGCATCTTCTTACCATGTGCGTCACGCGTGCCTCCATGCGATAACATCGTTATGACACTTGCATCCCCGCTATTGAAGTTTTTATTAGTTAATAAATAGAACCGTAAAATATAATTGCTTCCTTGTAAGCGCTAATTGAGTTTTAAGGAATTTACTGCTGGTGTTTTATGCGTTCAATACACCTAGCAAATTAATCTTCCTTCTTCATCATGTTGTGTGAAATTATAGGCGAGAACAATTTGTTGTAATCTATATTATAATATTATAAAGCTGAAGAGTTTGTTTGTTTGTTTGTTTGAACGCGCTAATCTCGGGAACTCCTGGTACGATTTGAAAAATTCTTTCGGTGTTAGATAGCCCATTTATCGAGGAAGGTTATAGGCTATATATCATCACGCTACAACCAACAGGGGTGCAGCCACGGGGGTGAAACCGCGCGGAGCACCTAGTAACTTATAATATTTATCTGCCGTGCCGCTTTTTGTCCTGCTAAGCTCACGGATTTTCAACAAGAAATGTGAATACATTTTACGCATACCTGAGACTTAACGGGGCTCTAATGTGTCATCACCATTCACTGAGAGTATCTTCTTATGTCATTTCTTTTTCCTCCTGTTAAACACTAAAGGTGTGCTTTTATGCTTCCATATAAATACAGTTTTGCTTCGCTTTTGAATACAATGAACAGTTTGTATATTATAAATCTTTTTCCTCTTCCTAGTGGGGATTTTTTTAATCATGATTTATTTTTCACAAATATAAAAGTATATTAGTTATTTTTAAACAGACACATTATTTTGATAATTGGAAGTAAACGTAGTCCTATGGCCACTAGCTATAATGGCAATCATAACTTTTTCTATATTACACTCCCACATTACCACCGGCACTTCCTGCCTTCCATACACAAAAACATTTAATGAATTGTCCATACCGGACGCAATATCCTACCAAGTTCTGCTAGATGCTATCGAAAGACACATTAAATTCCTCGCAATCTCCCAATGTTTGCTATCAACGTATCCTCCGGGCTAATGAGCCATAGACTGAAGGAAGTCTAAGTAATGAGAGCTATTACTACAGGTGTGCATGAAATAACGAATCTCGTATGAGATCTATGCAGATCACATGCAATGCAGGAAATACACGTACCTTTATCTAATTAGTAACGGTATTCAGGTTGAATTCTCCAATAGATTGTCAAGGATTGCAGATGGCTGATTATGTAAGGATGGTGAAATTATTGAGCGTACGGAGTGTCTATTAATTAGAAATGAAGGGACAATCAAACAATTCTGAATTCATAGTAGAATGCATAGTGGGTAGATATTAAAGCACATTACATTATAATTATCGGGATTTTTAAATATAAGCTAATAACAAAAGGCGATTAAATTTAAGTAGGTAGCATGTAATCTAATAATCATTTCTTTAAGATAATATTGTTCAAGGGTTTTAAAACCTTTTAACATACGAGATTATTTCATCCGCCTCTATAAGGAATTGAAAATCTTTTAAGTAGCTTAAATTTAGCCAATTAATAACCGTATAAACATAGGCCGTTATAAACAAAAGTTCAGGTAGTCATCGCATAGCACGCGCTTCTAAACAGCTATAAAAAATGCCAAAATTAACAGTGTTCCATACAATTGAAGTTTTTCCGGGTCAGTGCCCATGAACCCCACTTCCTCTATATTATGTAGTTCAGTGGTATGCGGTTATCTGGTGCATAAATGTTTTTGGATTTGTAAACACGCTCGGAGGATGTTAACAGCTGTATGGTTGTGTCGTGTTTGAGATTGGGACAATGGCTTTAGTTTGTTTATGAGTTAGTTCTATATGATAGACTTATATGGTAGATTGGTATGTTCGATAACTTGAGAAGATAGTGGCTTATTATTATACATAGATTGTTTTATTATTATAGAACTCATAAGAAAATAGAGTAAATGAAATTAATTGGGTAAGTAAGTACAACTAAATTATGATGATAAATGTCTAGAGTTGCAGTAAAAATATTTGTTTTACATATTCTGTGTCTTGATTAGTTAGAACAGTTTCTTTATTATCCAAATTCATAAATGTCTTTCTGCATTTTTATGTAATATTAATGCTGATCATTGAATTTCAAAGCCATGTTAAAAAATATAATACAGCATTCCTCGTGTACAATCATAAAAAAATCAATAGACTCTTGCTAACTTAAAATACACGAGACACCAATTTATTAAAGAAATAAATATCATAACATCTGTCAGCCAGGACTATAAAATCATATCAATTATTTATTGTATTTACGAGCCATAGTTATGTCCGCAATAAATTCCTTGTATCAACGAACTACAGGATTGAATTTCTAATACAGTAATTGTGTTTTTATTCAGCTAGATGCAATTAATTGGAACAGATGTTAACTAGCGGATGCTGATGGTGTTAACAAGAACTCGTTCAGAAAGTAACGTTTTACCATAGAGATACATTTCCTTAAATTGTATTGATTAACTTTTGTATAGTCTGAGAGTTGTAGTTCAACTTACCAATAAAAAACTCACTAATTCTTGGCTTTAGGATGCTTTAGGTCTCGTATGTAATATGGTAAATATTAATTGGATAAATAAATGAATTATTTAGAATACATATATGGTTTCTTATATCCGGGTATGATGCGTTTGTACGATGATATCATTCCCAGAAATAAATTATGCAATTATTAAAATGAATTATACCAAATGCGAAATTTACAAAATTAAAATATTATGTACCTAATTTTTATAAGTTTGAATGATTAATTACTTAAAATTATATTCATTCGGATTAGAATTATTTAAGAATAACTCATAAGTCAAAGCTTTTCATTGCTTGAATGCAAGTTCTGACCGAACTTATTGAACTTAGCTTTATAATATGTTATTGAGAAAGAGATAATAGGATCTCTGTGAAGTATTATAAGAATTGCATATTTACCTTACACATTTTACATTATACATTTATGCAATAGGTAATAGACGTAATACTTTAAGTGAACTATTTAAGCTTTTATGAGAAAAATCTTTATTTTATTTTATCTTTCTTGAAACATAATATGTGTTATCAGTTTTAATTAAATGTCACAAAAACAAACAAATGCTTTATGACAGTTTAATACAGGTTCAGTAGTTATCAGTTTAAACTTATCACACACAAGTCGATATTAACGCGAATAGAAAGTAAGTCCTACTTCTTTACCACGTTGATATACGAGGTTAAAATCTAGCTTAGCCCATATGTTAGACGAATTTATATCCTTATGTATATAGATATAGAATACAAATTCAAATGTATCTAGTGATGTTTATCAGACTTTTATATTTATTTGCTGATAAATATCAGTGGTTAATACAAATAAGAGATCGTTATGCGAAGACTATTTCAGCATAATTTTTTTTATGTTGGATATTTCATTACTCATAATTGTTGTTCAACAGTTCTAAGTGTGGACAATTATTGTAATAAAAGATTTTTTAGAAGAAGATATTATTCCTTTCACCTTCTCAACAATGAAAGCAATCGAGTAAAACTAATTTATTATTTGTAGTAGTTTGCTACTGTTATCTTTAATTATCTTTGATTTTGAAAGTTCGTCGCTTAGATGAGGTAGGTATTTAGTAAGTAATTTATTTTCACAAATCTTACTTAGGCACTGTAACGACTAAAAGCTGCTTCGTAGTAGGTGTAACAAGCCTGTTTTATAAGAGATATAAATCTATACGAATATGTTTATTTGTTTGCTTGAAAGCGCTAATCTCAGGAACTACTAGTACGATTTGAAAAATTTTTTCGGTGTTAGGAGGCCCATTTATTGAGGAAGACTATTAACTTATCTAATAATATAATATATTTGTTATAATATATTTGTATTTGTAACGTAACAGTTCGAACATTTCCGCATAATGTAGTGTTTTGCAATAAATGCGATTTGTCGTAATTTCCACACATACGACATTACCAATAATTGAAACCGCTCGTTCATTTGTTTCGCTACTTAACTTTTATTGTCTTAAATAACACGCTTTATACAAATTGGCAGGGTATTGAAGGTTCGCGTACACGTAAATTATTTTGTTCAGACATCCTCTTGTACCTCTATGTGAGTGCAGAGAACTTCGACATTTATGTGAATTATAAGGAATATACAATTAAATGATGTAGTGAAATATACATTTTGCTATAAAGACATACAATTCAGTCAGGATGTGTATGGTAGGTTTCAAAAAAAGAACGAATAAGCTCGTGAAGCTTTTTTTATAATTCAACGCCAGATGATAACTAGTGCGAATTTTTCACTTTTTTATTGAGGACTTTCATATCTAGAGATTCGGTCATTTATCTAAGCTATTTAAGATCTGTTGAGAACGATGGCAGTATTAAATGTTGACTGAAAAAAAATCTAATGCACAATTACTGTCTGTGAAAATAAATTTACTAGCCGGTAATAAATATAATCTGTTAGCTGATAATGAAAGTAGGGAGTATTTAGTTTGACAGCTGGGCGGCCATCTTGAATTTAGTGTCAAAGTTCACGTCGGTTTCACCAGCATGAGGTTGGCGATGGCTAGATCGTAAGATGTTCCGAAGTTATGGAATACGTAATGACATGTTTTGCAAGCCGATAATGAGATGGGAAGTTGAATGGTTGTCATGTAAACAAGAATTAATATATACTCATTTACATGTATTTGAAGTTAGCTGTGACTTGTACTTTCGTACGTGTTGGAGAAAATTGTGTTGTAATAAATAACAGCGTTTGCACAACTATTATGCTGGTTACGTTCGTGATTGTAACCGATCTGTTATTTCAATTTTTGTTTTGGTATTGTGTGTAATTGAAACTAATAGTTGTGGTATTTTGACCTGATTTACTTTTAGAAAAATGGCAATCATCTTTGATCGTTTTAATGGTGATGCAATCTTACTTTAAACTAACTTCAGTGAGTGAAAGATTAACTCACTGAAAATTAACGACACTATAACTATCTACTTGCTAGTCTATACGTTTTTATGTCTCATGCATCACGATCGAACCGTTTCATCTTAGTTATGCGAAAACAGTTTGATTTATTGAATTTATTACACCAAGATTTAGTTTAGACGAATACTTTCGTTCGTGTTCTATAGCTATACCTCAGATCGGCAATTATCCCAATATTTCAACAGACCCACGTTCAAAATTGTCACGAGTTATAGCGTTTCTAATAAGTCTGAGCTTTGTTAAATTTCTGCGACAGCTTTAATGATTGTTGCCTAGTTTTAAACGGTCCGGCTTTTGAAGGATAAACTTTAGAAAGTTTTCAGACATCCAGTAAAGCGAATATTCATTAAATCTTAACTAGAATTGTAGGTGATAATGGATTACTTTCGACTATTGTATTGATGTTTCTAAAGTGAAGATACTTCGTGAAATTGTAAGAATATTATTATGTATATAGTATTATATTATGTATTTCGATTATAAATTATGAACGTTATTGTATTTTAGTTTTAAATGATAGTGTGTGCATATCCATACATTCTTAAATCTCCAGATATTAAATACTTCAATTGAATGCAAAGCATAAAATACAATATATAATTGAATCCACTATTCTACAGCATATAGGCGTCGAGAATTTAGATGACAAACAAAATATGATCTTCATATCATACAAATCTGTATTGCTACCAAGCGGAAACCCGGTACATTAGTTAGTATTGATAAGTTAGCGGTTAGCTCCTGCGCAGGCGATACAAGAACAAATTGTTAACGACAGACATAGCTTAGCTATAAGATTGTATTGCTGTATATTAAAGGGGACGATAAATAAAAGCCTATCTTCCGTACGATTTCAATGACTATTTTCACATTGATTTTATCTGTTGAATTTTCTAGGCTCTGGTAGTGTAGATCTTTTCCTTGTTTTCGTCTTTTTTGCTTGAGTATTGAGCAATATTTTTAAAGTTGATTTCTATCACAGAAGATGCTGATTCTTACTACGACTTCAGTTACCCTAAAGAAATAGTTACGCTATGAATGATACATAAAAATTTACAAAAATGTATTTTGCGTGTATTGTATGTTACCTAAGCGATAAAATCAAGAAACTACAGAGCTTTAAACACTCGAAACGTTTGCAATAAAATTATCATTATTTATGTACTTAGTATTAGAAAGTCAGTATTGAACAAAGACAAGCATGTACTGTGTAGCCACTTTCTTGCCCCATCTATTCCTAACACAGTACATAGATAACTAGTTTTGAGATATTACTGAGTCTTAACATAGTATAAAGAGAACAAGTAGGCCGACTCCCAGCGTTTAGGAGCGTGAGGGTTGAAACTCGTGAGGGTTGTCACTTGTCACGTTAATTTTTTTAAAGAATCGAAGATAACTTACTTGTTCTCTTTATACTATGGTCTTAACCTTAGTATTATAAATGAATCAATGATTATACAATTACAATATCGTTTATCTTTAAATGGTCACCGTGCGGTGGATTCATTAATAGTAATGATTATGTTGAGCGCTTATTTATTTAAGGAGTCTATGCTCTGTGGAAATTATCGAATTATGGTAATATAATTGTGAATAATTATCATGGGAAATTAGTGAGTCGCTTTCCTTTTATGTAACCAACAGGTGTTAATGTAATAGATGTATTATTAATTTTCGAGTTGAAAGAAACATTTATGGTAATTTATTCTTATACAATTTATTACTTTATCTTCGATCATCTTCATCTTCATCAGTAAATTAAGTTCTAAGTTTTTGTGCCTGAAGAATATTTTTTTTCGCAGATTCTTTATATTTTGTACCTTCCTTTTTAAGTTAAATTTCAATACATTGCTTCTTCTATTAGCCTTGTTATCACATTAATTATAAAAACCTTCCTTAGATGTAAATGGCAATGTATTCGGACCAGTCACAATGACGTCATCTAGCATGCACTATAAGTTTGCTCAACCTCATCTACATCTACTACAACATGAGAACGAAGCAATTTTGAAACTATTGTTAAGCTTAATTTTGAGATATTTAACTCTTAGTTTGCACTCATTCATTTGCGACATTTATGCTCAGCATTTATAGTACTGTTGAATCTATGATATATAAAAAAGCTTACTTATATAAAAAAACGTTACCCGCTCTCTATTTTGGCAAGAAAAAACTCAGGTAAGTGCCCGAGTTTCACTTAGTCACGCACCATTCAGCGTCGTGGCTGGACGTTCTTTTTATATTTTAATCGGCAGTTGTTATTACGAAGTACATGAGTGAGACATGTATTATGTCTCGTGCGTGAGAGTGAAAGAGAGAACAACTGTATTGGTGATAATGCGTTAGTAAGTAGGTATGTATTAATTACGCTGTTTTTAGTACAACGATGTTGGCGTATGCCGCGTCTACTAGTATAATAGGTCATTGTGTTGAATGTTAACTTTAATATCTTTCGAGTTCCAAGTCGATTGTTATTTTAGATGGATGGATGTTTTGACATTATGATCTTTAATATTAAACTGCTTTCGAGTTTATTTATTCGCGTAGAAGTATGTTTGTCTTATGTAATGTATTCCGTTATTTTGGAGGAGTGTCTGGGTCATATTTAATGTGTTATTTTAATTACTGATGTATTCAGTATAAGTTTTTAAATGCCAACTTTCATCTGTCCATCGTTTACATTACTCATAGATTGAACTTTGAACTGAAAACCTATACAAAGGTGCTTTGGATTTTGTATAACTTTCATAATTTGGGTAATTAATTGTGTTTTACTTATTAACTGAACTTCTGTTAACAATTGGTGCTTCTGAAGATTATTATCCAAGTTTTAATGCTCATTTTATAAAATTGTGTTGCTTTTGAGAAAATTCTTCATTTATTAAATTTCATGAAGTGTATGCGAAGTGATTATTATTATCTACGTGCTAACGTTACCTGATTTAATTCCCATTTCCTGCTCGTGTTTTAAGCAACAGCGACATTCCCATGCTCTTGCTACGACTTACTTTAAAATGGTACTATATTTTTTACATACAATAGACGTTTGACCGCTATCTCACACGATTACAAACGTTGATGCGATCTAAGACATGCCTAGGAAAGCCTATTTATATGTATTAAATGCAACTGGTTTTCTTTAAACTTTAGTTGGAAACAAGTTAGAAGTAATGGTCAACGTTGGCTCTTGTGTGAATGAATCTTGTTGATTTCCTTTACTTATGGAGGTTGATTAAATCTAATATTAGTAGATGAGTGTGTGAGTAATACAAAAGTATTGTCGGTACAAAATAACGTTTGACTAAAACGCGTTTAAACTAAGGTTTAAACACAATATAGAAGTCTTTTGCATTTAGACTTTTTAGTCAAATCATGACTTTCTACCTATTAGTTGTGTAACGTTACTTTTCACGTCAGCATTTGTAAAATGCCTAATTTATGATATAGTTAGGTAATTCACAATCTTAAATATGAGGAGTTCGTTATATTATAATCTTTAATCGTATGAAAAGAAAAGGCAACACAATACAATAGGTTAGGAAATTTTAATTCGCAGCCAAGTACCATCTTTAGATAAAAACTTTTATTGTTGGTCTATTCACCGTTACATCTTCAAACTGGTTGTTAATAATCCTCAATAACTTTGCGATATATCAAATTAAATTGGCATAATTACAATATGATAGCCCGTTGATTAGTTTAATTATGTTAATGCGGTATTCATAATGAAGTTATTATACCTGTGAATATTAGCATGTGAATACGCAAATACATCATGCATTATTAATAGATATGGTTGGGTTAGTATGTCGCCCTTTGCGTGAATTTCTTATATAAGTTTTAATCTAAAGGTTAATTGGAGATCATCGTTTTTACATTAAATGCTACTTTATTTTATCATATTTGTTTATAAGACTAACACGAACATTTTATTGTTGTGTAGGTAATGTTATTGTTTGAAAGTTCCTATGGCGATGGCTGTGTTACTTCTATTAATGAATTAAGTAAAATACGCAATTAACTTATTACCACATAACACTGAAGAGTAGCATCCAATTTTATCTTCGGATATTCTTTTGAATACCTGTCTAACAATTAAGGGTGTGGGAGCTTATAGTTAATACATAATATACCTAATGTGTAATAAGCTACTCTAAGTTCTAATCTTGTTAAATTTGTATTGTTAGTGTGTTTTTACTTTTTTGCTGAAATAAAATATTTTTTTTATTTTTTAATAATGCTTACACTACACCATACTTACTGATCTTTACAGGGATCCTGGTTTAATTTCTCAGTATTTACCATATTTCATCCACGTGTTAAATCATTAGCTAACTATCTATATGAACATATATATTCTCTGCATAAATCAAGTTATAATTTAATTTATCGAAGCCCGGGTCACCCGACTTCGTTTTATAGCGCATGCAACGTGGCTAAATATACCGGTGTTCTATAAAATATATGCCTTGGACTTAAACAGTTATCCTACACGTCTGAATAAATCACATTAATGCGCTTCCTTTAACATTAATATATTGGCTAAGAGCGTGTCGGATACGGCTGTAGATCAGGTTGCTAGGCGATAAGGATTTATTCGAAACTAGTTTTCACATTCAGGAAATGTATCAATAATTTGAATACGCATTATGCATGATTGTAATATATGGAGTGGAACCTTTAACACATGGCACAAAACATTAAGTACCTACCTACTGATTTTGCTTGGAATTTTAGCTAAACTTCTATAATCTCGAATTAATTACGATTTAAGACGATAATTTGCTGAAAAGTCAGTTTTTTTTGTTTTAATTAAAGACTAGTAACTCAACTCAGAACATCTCAAATACTGAAAAAATACTTGTACTTAACATACCAATCGGATTTTGCAATTTTCCGATCGTTGAAAATACTGCTATGATCATTGAGTTACTATGTACGTACGTAGTACATAGTAACTCAATGGCTATGATTATCATTTTGCCATTAGTTATTATCAAAATCTATACTATACGATCAGGGCATTTATGAAACTACTAACAGTATCCTACCGCTAAACAGGAAATTGATTCAATCTTCACATAGTTGATGAGTTATGACTAACCACGAAAAAAACGTTCCAATTATTTTAAACACAGCGTATAATACTCCTCCTCCTCCTTAAGTCGAAATCCTCACTGCTGAGGGTCGTGATCATTTTGGAATTGTGATTTCCTAGTTATTTTACGCCATTTAGCGTATAATATTAACGTATAATACTAGAGGTATAATTATTAATTCATTCTTTGCACTATTCGTACAGGTGGCTCACATATCGCAAAAAAATGATTCATGAGCTTTTCATGATCTTTGTTTTATTAACAAAAAGCGTGTAAAAAGTAGTACAATCGTTCGTGATATTGAGATTGGCAATGAATGGGTGTTTGTTGACGGAACGAGACAGGATACTGTAAAACATGTTGTTTTTAGTTCAGTTTGGTGTAGGCTTGTATTAATTAAGAACATTGAGTTTGTTGCGTTCGAGTTTATAATTAAGAATTTGTTTCGGGCGTCTTTCTAGGATTAGCGTGTAAAAAAGTGAAAAAGTGTTATAAATTATGACATATTGATCATAGGTACCTAATTTTTTCGACATTGATCTAATTATTTGTATTTATCCAGTTTTCTATCTATTAGGCCCTTTCTGTGTCAGGTCTTTAGTAATTCTTCTTTATCAAACCACTTACAACTAATCCCAATCTTGAAATCTTAATTTTTAAACAACATCATAATACGTGGTGTACTAAGCTAAATATAAATCTTTAATGTATTGACGACTATCTCCTTATCATTAATCTATATTATTTGTCTCATTTTCATCTTCTTTTATAGAAAGACTTTGCATTAAAAATTTAAAACTTACTCTATAGAATCTAAAGCGCACATTCTGTTCACTAAACCACCATTAGCTGAAATTCGTTTCTCACGTTAAGCACAAAGTGGTGTTTGTAGCACAGACCACATCCATCGTCTTATCCTATGCGTTATCCTGTAACAGGTATACTAGTGTGGTACAAGGTATGGGAGGTACCGAGTTGTTTATCTTGGCTAATTCTTTTTTAGCAAGACAACGCGTCAAATACACAAAGTATTTGACGCGTTGTCTTTTTGTGTGTGCATATTATCAGAAAAATTTCTGGTTGCGATTGCTAAACTTATAGTATTAATGGAAACTTCTTGCAGATAGATTTATGATTTTTTTTAAATAATCTATTACTGTCCCGGAATTATACACCTTCAACTATGCAAAACTTCGGAAAACTGCGTCACATAGGTACACACAATACTGCATAATGCATCGTATCCCATATTATTATCATAATAATTTATCGCAAAAGCTATTACCCAATCCACGTATAAAGTTACGCCTATTCTCTGTCAAGCCGGCCGGCACTGGTTCACGCATGCTTACGATGTTGTATTGTTCATTCTGGGAAATTAATGGCCGCCAATTATTTATTGTACCTATCCCGTGTAATGTGGAATTATCGCCGCAGTTTACAGTTGAATAACTATTGCCTTTTTCTGCTAAATATTATGTACAATTTGCTTTATGTTTTGTTTTTGATCCTGTTCTCATGGTTATTCTTCGTCTCATATTTTTATCGGCGCTTTGAAGAGGATATAGGCTTTCAGACATGATTTATGTGAATATACGGTTGTCACGTATGTGTACAGGTATAAATGAAAAACTATGGTCGTGACAAAACTCCTGTATGTTGCAAAGTCTGAGTAAGCGATAAAGATCAGTAGTTTGCGAAATCTTGTCTTTAATGTTTATCATTTTTAAATCGCGCTGTGACAAAATGCGGACTTAGGATGGTATGTTATAAAAATGCGATTCTGTGCGTAGCAAGTTCATTGTTCGTAATTCGGATTTCTATTTCCTTTTTTGTAGAAACTACCGGTTAAAATGAGTTATCGCTTAGGAGAATTTTTGGTGAATTAAAAAGTAAAAAAGAGAGTTTTTAAAGC